>NC_090827.1:93887949-96387949 GCF_028021215.1 Eschrichtius robustus
TCCTTTAAGGAAGAAATATACACAAATATATAATTTGTATCTCAACATCAGTAGATTATTTTCTGTTTTTCTGACATGACATGATTTTACCATTATTTACAGTTGTTGATTTGTGTTTGTTGGAGATTCTATGATAATGACCTGTATCAGCCATTGTGGTATTGACTGATTATTGTTCCTAATACCCATTTGTACTATTCTTTCTCACTAAAAGGACCAGCAATATTTAACCAGGTACCTGACTAGCCAGAGTACCTTACCCAGACTGCATTGTTCAGCCTTCTTTCTAAGAGTAGTCATGAGACTATGTTCTGACCAATGCAGTATGGTTGGACCTAATTCAAGCAGAAGGTGGAAATGTGCTTGGTTAGGTGGACTTGGTATCATGCATTTGTCATCACCATGACTGTCTTATTCACTGTTCCAAGGAGAATGAAAGGGGTGTAGGGCCGAACTGGACCCCATCTTCCATAAGGAGCAAAGCCTACAGAAGAGAGGCTGACCTCCACTGATTTATGGATGTGTGCTGGAGATTAAATGGTGCTTATTTTAAGCCACTTAGTTTCTGGATAGTTTGTTTCACAGCATTATCAAGACAATAGTTTATTTTCGTATCATTCTATCTTCTTTAAGCTCTTTTCATTTTGGATTTTCTGCTACTCACTATTCCTAACTAAATAGCTAAAACTATTCCTAACTAAAATGTTGTACACAATGTGTATTAACTTTTTAAGAATTAAAGTTATTTAAAAAATAATTAAAGTTATTTTTCCTTTTTCTACCTCAATGGCAGAGGCTTCTCAATTGCTGCAACAATCCTCAGCTTCCCTGTCAGGCAAGAAGAGTGTGATGAAAGGGTCACTCCCCACACAGTTTATTTCCAATAGCAACATCACATCTACTATTTTAAATGTTAAAGGAATCATAGAGTGTAACTTTAAACAATTTTAACTTGTTAAAGAAATCCTATTTGATTTTGTTCTTAAAATTGTTTTTTTTTTTGAGGAAAATAGTGTCATATACAGTTTACAATTTGTGAAATCATTTAAACAAAAGCCATTATGTAGTCAATGAAAATGGTATTTAAAATATATTAATATAAGCTTGGGTTGAAATGCCTTTTAGTGGCCAAATAACTTTAGAATTATTATTAAAATATTCAGAGGCTCAATTGCCTTATCAAAAAAACAGAAATATTAATAAACTCTTTGCAATCTTGTTATGAGTATAATATTATCTGATAGTTTTAATATTAAACAAGTATTATGAACAAAGGCAGACAATCCAGCTCCCATTATGAAAATTTCCACATAATCGGGTCCTTTCTTTGCATTTCTCAAACAATATTAATGACATGCAAACGTCACAGCAAAGACTACTTGAATTCTTCCTTTTCTTTCCTGAAAAATGCACTCATTCTTTGAAGGTCTCTTTTCAAAATCTTTTGTAAACCCTCCTCAACGTTCCTATTCCTTTTCCCCAATGGTATTCCCATCTAATCTCCTCTTTACCCCCTCTCCTGGGTCAAAAAGCACAAAAGATTCCTCTAAAGGTAGAGAGTTGCCTCTTGAGGGAGAACGTTGAGGGGGAGATACTGAGCAAATTCCTGTAATAAAGTAGGAGGGAAAAAATGTTGACAATATTTTAATAAATGTCATCCTATACATAGATATCATATCAAATATATCTGTATCTATCTATCTTTCTATCTATTAGATAGATAGCACAGTATCTGGTGTGTATTTGAAGCTCAACAAATATTAATATTCTACCATAATTTATTTAATTCTCACAACTCTGAGTACGAGACAGGAAAAAATATTATAATCCTTTTTTAATAAATAAGAAAACAAATGTAGAAAGGTTGAGTTAAATGTTCATGACCATATGGCTAAAAAATGATGAAAACTAATTATAAATGGAGAAAAGGGTAAGAAAAAAATTTGCGTGTGTGTATGTTTTCATCTCAATATTCAACATTTAATGTGCCCCATAGTCTAAGATTTTAGGTTTTAGGACTTATTCTTCGATATTCTTAAAATTAAGGTTTATCTTATATGAAGCCACATATAGATATCTTAAGTGTTTAACTCAATGTAAGTCAAGATGAGGTGAGCATACAGCATGAAAATTCTGCCAAGATCAAGCTATAGAATATTTCCAGCACTCCAGAATGCATTCTCACGCTCCTTCCCAGTTAACATTCCTCCCCAATGGTAACACCTATCTTGATCTCCATCTGCATAAAATATTTTTGTCTATTTTAAAATTTAATATAAATAACATTTTAAAGAGCAGGTTCTACTCTCTTGTGTCTTGACTTCATTCTCCCTACATCATCCATCCATTTTGTTGCATGTTCTTAATTTTTATTACTCATTGTATGAACAAACTAGTTTATTTCATTTTATCCATTTGATGTCATTTAAGTTGCTCTTAATTTGAGGCAATTATGAATTTTTTTGTCCATGTTTTTGGAACTTCTAGGCATTCATTTCTCTTGGGCATATATCAGGAGTGGACTTGCCAGGCTTTATCATACATGTATGATTAATTTTATTTAATAATGCCAAATAATTCCCAAAATAATTGTATTAATTTGCACTGACACAAATAATATAAAAGATCTAGTTGCTCAACATCTTTGCCAAAACTTGGTAATATCAGTATTTTAATTTTAGCCATTCCGTTGAGTGTTTAATACCACCTAACTATGGTTTAAATTTACATTTATTTGACGATAAATAATGCTGAGCACACTTTATATATTTTAGACATGGATAGCTCATCAGAGCAGTGCCTATTCAAAACGTAGTTGTATTAAAACTTGCTTATCAACCTTTATTTTTTTTTTTTCAACCTTTTTAATGTTTTGAAGATTATTTTTGTAATTTAGATGCATATCCTTTGTAGGCTTTATCTGTGGCAAATTTCACTCATTATGACTTTCATATTTCACTTCCTTAATGGAATTTTTTTAATGAATTAGTCATTAATTAAATAAAGCTCAATTGATCTATCTCTTCTTATATGATTAATACTTTTTTTTGAACTTAGGCTTTTAAAGTTAATGAACTAGAATAATTTCTACTTACCATGTCAGACTTATGTATTATATTTATATATGAAGTGATCTACATACCTATATGAGAATGTGTATATATATATATATATATATTATACACATACACATACAAAAAAATGAAATACTATCTATTTACTGTATAAATTGTGTGGGAAAGGAAGAGAGAGCAAGCTAGAATTTGAATATGCTTAAAAGTAGTTTGTTTTATGGGTGGGCCAAAATGTTCCTTCGTTTTTTCCCGTAACATGGCTCTAGTAGCACTTAGTTGTCTTTAACTTCATTTGAAACAATTTTGTTAGATTGTATGTGACAGCTGTCATATTAGCATGCATTTAAAAAAAGACTTATCAAAATCGGTGAATTTTTGTGTAGCCATTTTAATATTGAAGATGGAGAAAAAAAGCAACATTTTCAGCATATTATGCTTTATTATTTCAAGAAAGGTAAAAACACAACTGAAACGCACCAAAAGATTTATGTAGTGTATGGAGAAGGTGCTGTGACTGATCGAACATGTCAAAAGTGGTTTGCAAAGTTTCATGCTGGAGATTTCTTGCTGGACAATGCTCCACAGTCAGGTAGAACAGTTGAAGTTGATGGCAATCAAATAAAAACAATAATTGAGAACAATCAACGTTATACCACATGGGAGACAGCCGACATAGTCAAAATATCCAAACCAAGTGTTGAAAATCATTTGCACCAGCTTGGTTATGTGAATCGCTTTGATGTTTCAGTTCCACATAAGTTAAGCAGAATAAACCTTCTTGACCATATTTCTGCATGTAATTCTCTACTTAAACATAACAAAAATGTTCTTTTTTTTTTAAGTTTTTTTTTAACATCTGTATTGGAGTATAATTGCTTTACAATGGTGTGTTAGTTTCTGCTGTATAACAAAGTGAATCAGCCATACATATACATATATCCCCATATCTCCTCCCTCTTGTGTCTCCCTCCCACATTCCCTATCCCACCCCTCTAGGTGGACACAAAGTACTGAGATGATCTCCCTGTGCTATGCAGCTGCTTCCCACTAGCTATCTATTTTACATTTGGTAGTGTATATATGTCCATGCCACTCTCTCACTTTGTCCCAGCTTACCCTTCGCCCTCCCCGTGTCCTCAAGACCATTCTCTATGTCTGCGTCTTTATTCCTGTCCTGCCCCTAGGTTCTTCAGGACCATTTTTTTTTTCTTTTAGATTCCACATATATGTGTTAGCATATGGTATTGGTTTTTCTCTTTCTGACTTACTTCACTCTGTATGACAGTCTCTAGGTCCATCCACCTCACTACAAATAACTCAATTTCGTTTCTTTTTATGGCTGAGTAATATTCCATTGTATATATGTGCCACATCTTCTTTATCCATTCATCTGTTGATGGACACTTAGGTTGCTTCCATGTCCTGGCTATTGTAAATAGAGCTGCAATGAACATTGTGGTACATGACTCTTTTTGAATTATGGTTTTCTCAGGGTATATGCCCAGTGGTTGGATTGCTGGGTCGTATGGTAGTTCTAATTTTAGTTTTCTAAGGAACCTCCATACTGTTCTCCATAGTGGCTGTATCAATTTACATTCCCACCAACAGTGCAAGAGGGTTCCCTTTTCTCCACACCCTCTCAAATTGTGACGGCGATGAAAATTGGATACTGTACAACAATGTGGAACAGAAGAGAATGTGGGGAAAGCGAAATGAACCACCACCAACCACACGAAAGGCCGGTCTTCATCCAAACAAGGTGATGTTGTGTATATGGTGGAATTGGAAGGGAGTCCTCCCTTATGAGCTCCTTCTGGAAAACCAAATGATTAATTCCAACAAGTACTGCTCCCAGTTAGACCAACTGAAAGCAGCACTTGATGAAAAGCGTTCAGAATTAGTCAACAGAAAACGCATAATCTTCCATCAGGATAACGCAAGACCGCATGTTTCTTTGATGACCAAGCAAAAACTGTTACAGCTTGGCTGGGAAGTTCTGATTCATCCACTGTATTCACCAGACATTGCACCTTCGGATTCCCATTTACTTTGGTCTTTACAAAATTCTTTTAATGGAAAAATTTTCAATTTCCTGGAAGACTATAAAAGGCACCTGGAACAGTTCTTTGCTCAAAAAGATAAAAAGTTTTGGGAAGATGGAATTATGAAGTTGCCTGAAAAATGGCAGAAGGTAGTGGAACAAAAGGGTGAATATGCTGTTCAATAAAGTTCTTGGTGAAGATGAAAAATGTGTCTTTTATTTTTACTTAAAAAAACAAAGGCACTTTTTGGCTCACCCAATATTATAAAGTTAAAACATTTTTTATTGTGTGTATACTACTATTATGTATTTTTATAGAGAGAGAATTTGTTAAGCTAAAGTGAAATATCCTTTAGAATCAGCCGAATTTATGTCAAATGCAAAGTTGGTAAGATTTAAATTTGTATATTTTTACTCTTATTTTATTTTTTGTTTGTATAGAAACATCCCTAAAAATGATGACTATAATTATATGTGAAACAAAGAACAAAACTAGAAGTAATGGATTAATAGGAAAAAAAGGAAAAAAAATGTATTGATAAAATGTCACTACAAATCAGCATCAAATTAAGGACTTCACAGTGTTATACGTTTTTTATCTTTTGCTTCAATAGAGTAAAATAAGATTAAATCAGACATTGGACTCAGAGACAAAACTAAGCAGCTTAATTTGAACACTTGATTCCTTAATTCCATTCACATTGGAAATATCATTAAGCTATGTTTCTTGAAAAAGAAAGGAACATTTGAGTTAGTATACATTAATGTTGCAATACATGGATAAGCAAAATAAATTTTATTCTGGGTTAAATTAGTTACTTTTTTAAATGGTTAAATGGATGGAATTAGAGAAAGATTAATACAAGATATTAATTTTTATCTGAATTTTATTTTAAATTTAGTAATAACTGACACTATATGGAGAGGAAAAGAAAAAATAAGTTGGCAGTATTGTGCCCCAAATGACAAGGTGACAGATGTTTCCATATTGTCAAGAGATTATCTGATGGTTTTTTTTTGAAGTTTTTAGGTGTCTGTGAGTTTTAGTTACACAAGCACCAAGAGCAATCAGACTGTCTAGTATAATTCTGAAATTTACAAAAGGAAAAAAAGGAAAAATCTAAAAACTCTTGTGCAAATATAGACTTTTCAAATATACATATTATCTTGTTGACATTTATTGATATATGCCAGGCTTAAACTCTCATTTCTGAATGCAAAAGAGATGGAATGATTTTTTAAATATTTTGACACTAAACAGCAATCACTGTTGAATTTGGGACTTTCATATTCTTAATATTTTCCTTGAGACTTATGAATCGTTATTGAACAACTGTAGACTCATATTATAGAATACCTATTAGTCTTTTAGTATGTAATTTTTCTAATCATACTTCCTGGGAAAATATATATATATGTCATCAGAGATGGTTATTCTCTGTAATCTCTCTACAGAGTAAGTATCTGAAGACTGAAATTGTTTTGGACTGAATTGTGTACCCTCCCCCTCAAATTCATATGTTAAAGCCTTAAAGTCCAGTGTGACTGTATTTGGAGATAAGTCCAACAAGAAAGTAATTAAGGCCAAAATGTGATCATAACGGTGAGGCGACTAATCTGATAGGATTTGTGTTCTTATAAGAAGAGGAAGAGAAACCTCTCTCTCCAAACTCACAAACAGAGAAAAGGTCATGCAAGGATAGAGTGAGAAGACCACCATCGACAAGCCCAAGGAGAGAGGTCATACCAAAGCCATCCTTGCTGGAACCTTGATCTTGGGCTTCGAGCACCCAGAATTGTGAGAAAATACATTTATGTTGTTTATACCGCCCTGCGGTATAAGGAAGCCCAAGCAGACTAATACAGGACTTATCCAGTTGACTTTAGAATAACCTTTATCAAAGCTTCGTATGCTCAAAACCAAAACTTAAAAGTGGAGGTATTTGAAACAAATATTTTTGTATCATAATTACAATGGATGTAGGTGAAATATGTATTACTTTGTATTAAGTAACTTTTCCATATTCATGCTGTAATAATCAAAAATCATCTCCAGTGAAATATGTCATTGTTCATGAACACACCTAATCTTTAGTTATCTGTGTCTCTATTTATTTAGTGGTTGAAACTGGAAGTACCTTCATCATCATGACACATATCACATTCCTGTCCATCCCATTTTTCCAAGCCCATCCAAATACCCATATGCTGCATGAAAACTTTTGATCGTATCAATTTACATTGATTTTTCACCCTCTGGGACTTCTGAGGATTTAGCTGAGCAACTGTTTATCAGTTTTTAAACTGTTATTTAGTATATCCTTTCTATTAAATACTTTTTAAAGACAATGTATAATGTTAAATTATTTCCTGGATAATAGTTAAGAGCATTACTTATGGCTTCAAAGAGATAAGAGGTCAAACATCTGCTCTCCTAATTATGTCTGTGCCCCTTAAAAAGTCATTTAGTTGGGCTTCCCTGGTGGCGCAGTGGTTGAGAGTCTGCCTGCTAATGCAGGGGACACGAGTTCGGGCCCTGTTCTGGGAAGATCCCACGTGCCGCAGAGCAGCTGGGCCCGTGAGCCACAATTACTGAGCCTGCGCGTCTGGAGCCTGTGCTCCGCAACAAGAGAGGCCGCGATAGTGAGAGGCCCGTGCACCGTGATGAAGAGTGGCCCCCGCTTGCCACAACTAGAGAAAGCCCTCGCACAGAAACGAAGACCCAACACAGCCATAAATAAATAAATAAATTAATTAATTAATTAATTAAATGTAGGGGGGAAACATTACCTTCATTGCTTCATAAACTTGATAATAAAAATTATAAAAATCCCCATAGGAAAAAGTTATTAAAAAAAAAAAAAGTCATTTAGTTAACACTCAGAGTCATTATTTGTAAAATAAGGTAGTTATAACCATCCCAATTTTGTTTTTTTGAGAATAAGCCTAAGTTGATAAACATAAAACACTAAAAATATTTCTTGGCAGAATCATTCAAAAGTATTACCTATGAATAAGTTTTACATTATTGTTTTTATATTAACAGGTACTTCACTAATATGTGAATAAATTAATGAAGGCTAATAATTATTTCAAAAATACTGTTTCAAAAGTACTATTCATAAAGTGTAAATTGAAAACTACTAAAATATAGATTAACATTGCCTCTATCTTCAGAGAGTTTTGTTTTGTTTTTTTAAATTATTAGCACCTTTAATTATTATTTATTTATTTATTTTGGCTGTGTTGGGTCTTCGTTTCTGTGCGAGGGCTTCCTCTAGTTGCGGCAAGCGGGGGCCACCCTTCATCGCGGTGCGCGGGCCTCTCACTATCGCGGCCTCTCTTGTTGCGGAGCACAGGCTCCAGACGCGCAGGCTCAGTAATTGTGGCTCACGGGCCCAGCCGCTCCGCGGCACGCGGGATCTTCCCAGACCAGGGCTCGAACCCGTGTCCCCTGCATTAGCAGGCAGACTCTCAACCACTGCGCCACCAGGGAAGCCCAGAAAGTTTTTAATTGATAAAGAGAACTATAACATATATTTAAAAATATAAAAATGGAATGGACTGAATTTCATGTATCATGTGCAAACAAAATATTGCAGTTCAAAAGTGAGAGAGAACTTATGTTCAGGGAAAATATTAGCATATGGGTCATTTTTGAGCAAGGCTTGGTGGAAATGTAATAATTCTTGTAGTTTGAAATGAATTATAGCAACTTCCAGGTAGAGAAAAGTGCCTTTGGAGAAGGCTTAAGTTTATTGCAAAGTGGCATGTTGTATGATTTGTTCTTTAGCATTAGGCTGTGCAGAAGAGAATAGAATGGTAAGATCAGAAAAGGAGACTTGGCACAGGCTGAGGTCAACCCTGAGTGCCTGGCTAAAATCCTACTCTGATTTTGGCAGTTAATCATGGAGAAAATGGTATGAGAAGGCACAGTTGTGAGCAATGTAGGTGAGGGACAGGTGGCACTTCAGGGAATCATTTCCATAGTCTAAGGTGATGGATAATGAAGATCTGGCCTAGGATAATAAGAGGAAGTAGACTAAACACATTTAAATTAAAGATTAACGTCTTGCCAGGAGTGCATACCGAAAGGAAGATGGGGTGAGCTTTCTGAGAAAGCCTCTCATTTTGTTTAGAATTATGAGAACTGTGTTCCCTTATTGGTTACATGTAAGACGACTGACTTAGAAAGAGTGTGGGAAAAGTTATGAAGGGCTCAAAATAAATGATTATATGGCTGAAAATGAACTCCTTGAGATAAAGGAAATGACATTATTTATTAAGGTCTGATAGAAGTGAAAAGCTATTTACCACATATTTTTGAGAACAAGATGATTTCATTTGAATATGTAATAAATATTAATAGATCATGTGAATATCAAAAACAATGAGGAATCTGATGGGACCCAACATTCACCATGACTTTATTGATAAAATTGAACATCTTGGTTATGGTTTAATTTTGGGGGGAATTTTGAAGGTCAAAGTATATACGTGCAAGTTGTGCTAATGAGAAAAGATGATAATAATTCACTCTCTTGTTAGTATATCTACTACTCTAAGAAGAATAATTAAATGGAATTTTCACAGCACAAATAAATTTTTGCACTTTCAAAATGTTAAAAGATTTATTCCTTGCTTACTGATAGAGACATAGCAATTAAAACTATAAACATAATCTTCTTATACTCAAATAGTTTCTACAAAATTGTAATTTTGAATTTGGTTTTCACTAAAGGAATAAACCAGCATAGGGTAGCAGTTTGCTAGCACAAAAGAGTATTACTTCAATCACCTTAAGAATAATCCTTATTCTCATGGGGTTGATTTCAACCAGGAAGCATTCAGCAATGGGGCAAAGAGACTAGCCAAATTTAATAAGGCTGACAGGTTCTGACTTATTATCTTTTCCTCCCAGGGATGGCAATCTCATTCAAGTGACATAAACATGAAACCCAAGAATAACTGCTTAGCTGAATGATGGTTTTTATTCTAAGTATTACATTCCAAAACAGAGTTTTTGATATGAGTTTGTAGAATGAAATCAGAAACAGCATTAGTTTTTCATGCATAAATAAATAAGTAATTAATAAGAAAGGCATGCAAGGAAATTATAACTCAATACAGTCTAAATAGTGATTTTCCCCCATTAGCATTTTAGGGTTTTAGAAATTCTATTCCTTTTAGATCCATTAAACACTGAAACCTGTCCACTGTAGGCTGAATAATAAAACTCACAGGCTATGGAAATCGACTTTGAAAAAAAGGATTTATAGTCTCGACCTTTGATCTTTGCAGAATCTGAGAAGTTTGCCCTGTACTGAGATGGAGGGAACTTTTATTAGGAAATGAAAATAATCCCTTTTATTAAAAAGAATGTGGAAGTGTATGCTTTGCAGCTAATTCAAAGCTGCTGTAAATAAAGCTCCTGGTGCTACAGTCAGATAGGAGGAAACCACCCCTTCATTTTTGCCTTCTCTTCTTCAGTAATTCCAGTCTTCGATAGAAATTGGTAAATGTTTCCACTGAGGCAGTAACTGCACAGCTAATAAGGAACATGGAATGTGCATAAAATCATCACTGAAGTGAATGGCATTCAACTAGCATAAACTGAGTAATTGTCTATGTACCTTTATAATCAAATTCACTCGCTTTCCAGGTAGTTCAATTAAACTGTACCTCATTAATGCCTTCGAGAATAAGGAAAGCCATCTTGCAAAATTTTAAATGACCTCAATCGAATCAGCTCAAAAAATACACTGAAATTGAACTATCTAAAAAATTGACCTTGAAAAGCCTCTGTGTGCTTTCATAATCCTTTTAAATTAAATTATCCCTTCTAATTATTTACTAGCCATTTAATTCCCTTACATTTTCTTTAATTTCCAACCCTTTAGCCCACCTTTGCCAAAAAATTTTCTACAGGCAAGAGGGAAAAAAGATACTTTCATCATAATGATGTACTGTTGATTCTGTATCTAAAGTCATTGTAATTCTGGAAGTTGTTCTAAGGTTCAATGGACGTTTGCCAGAATTTCAGTCTGTGAGAGCTAAGTACTTCTTGTTATATGGAGTGAGTAACACTCCCTGCATGGAAATAAGTTTACTCCCTTTACCTACCTATAGCTAAAATCTGGAAGGAAAAGTAAAAGCTCCTATCATGCATGCCAATAGTCTCTGTCTGCATCCCTTGTCTCCAGGTGTGAGTAGCATGGTGTATGCATACAATACTGGGTAAATACTTGAATGCATTGAATGAATAAGCATACATGCTATTGAAATAATGAGAATTATTTCCAGAAGCTACCTTCATAAAGCAGGTTTATTCCTTTGTGTTATGCTGAGACAGTGTATAAGCAAAAGTAATCTCTCACCTCCATTCTTTCCCTTTTTAGTTTCTTTTCCTGATTTTTGCTATATGAATATATAATACTTCAAGATCAAGAGACAGAGAGGAAAAAATATGCCATCTGCCCCTCCAAATTAACTGTCTACGTCTTTTAAGAAATTAATAGAATTGTTCTTGATCTATCATGCAAAAAATTGTTAATTTAACTAGGAAAATAATAAGTAAAAATTACTATAATACAACTCAAATACACTAGATAAACGCACACTTTCTAACAGTGTTTGACCTGCATACTAATCTTTGTTATTTAAAACCAAAAATTAACAGAGCTGCATATAGGTGCATGACACTGTCTTGTTTCATCAGAGATCGGTTTTTAAGAGCAAGTTTCTTCTTTCATTCCTTCAGCAGCATGCTCCTTCTCATATATTCAGTTATGCTACATTGCTTGAGGCTGTGCTTCTATGAATCCTTAGCATGTTTCTGCTGCCCTCTCTGCTTGTGATTACCCCCATTTCAGCTCACTTTACAGCAGCAGTTGGGTGTCCTGCTGTCTTCTATTTTCTGCACATGTGCAGCTTAGTAGAGTTGTGCTATGATGACTATTGTTTCAATGTTGCCAGACCAGTTATAGTAAAGGATTGTATTTCTAGTGTCTGTGTTTCTATCACTGCTGTTCAGTAGTGCTCAGAGGTAGGTTGATGAAACAAACTCTGAAGCCATATATCTTACAGATTATAAGAAACTTCCAGAATGCACAAGCCCTGCTTAGGGGGCAGTGGCTGCTCCGGCACAGTCTTGTCTCAAGTCCAGAGTATCAGAATTCCTCTAGAAGTCACTCCTAAGCTGCACCCCAACTGAGACGAGTTTAAGGTCCATCCTTTGAACTCCTATGAACATACTTTCCCTGTGTATTTATCATGGATACCAAGAGGACAGAAACTATGGTTTAGTCATCCAAATGTGCCTTATTTATTGCCTGGCACAAAGTAGGGGTGTATAAATACATTGATGGATTAAACATTAACTACATTATAAATTGAAAAATGGGATAAAACTCTGGTAACATTAAAGTCATTCTGCTGTTGCTATTTCTAATACTTTCTTTCCTACTCTTCACTGGATCAATGGCTGCCATGCCTAAAAGGTTTTATTTTTCTCTAGTAAAGAAAGCACACACACACAAAAGAAGTCACTGAGTACCTTAAGCAGCAACAAATATCTAATAAGTCAGGTGATTTGAGATTTTCAAGAGGTAAGATTTTTTAGAATGAAACTGATTTGTTTGTTTAATCCACAGGTTAAGAGTTTGGTGGATTCAGAGCATAATTTATGCTTTAAAAAAAAAAAAGTTTGCACATGTGAGCATGTGTGCGTGTCTTGGTGCTGGGGGTGTGGGAGGTATATGTTGATTATATAAGAGCCTGTTTTCCAAGAAAAAGAAATAATCTAGGCAGATCCCTGCAAAGATCACATAAAAGAGGAAATAAAGTGGACAATGGTGTCATAGATAAAGGCTTCCACTTTCCCCTAGGGCATCAACAAAGAAGAGTTACAATAGAGGAAAAATGTTTGTTCAAAAAGTGTTGGATATACCCATTTCCCCAACCTCTGATGACTCTGTGGGGTACAACAAATTATTATAAAATGTCCCATATCTTTAAAAAAATTAAAGAAAGCTAAGAGTGGGCCAGTGGAACTGGAGAGGCCTTGTATCTGATGAAGAGAAAGAGTCACTTCAGTGGCCTAGTAGCCTACAGAATAACTGGCTTGTGTTCATAACGAAATGTCAATGTCATGAATGTTTGGCAGAGTGAGGAAGACAGTGGCAAATCAGCAGTGGAGGATGTGGGAATAAAGCCTGAAGAGATGAGAAAAGATGCTGCTCTAAACCAAAGATTTATAAAGAAAGAAAATCTGACTTACCTTCTTAATTTTGCCTATGTCATTCCTCTCATACCCTCACCCTTATTTAGGTCACCCCACACCTCACTCCTGTTTATTTAGATCACATCTAGGGGAAAAAAGAACAGGGGAAAAGGGAGAAACTTCAATGTACTGAGAAATTCTGAATTGGATTTAAAAATTGAAATTGAAACTTACATAATTAGATCCAATTAGAAAAATACAATATTACTTTTCCATATATGATTAGGCAGAATTCATAGCACTACAAAAATTTCCAAGTGTAGCAGAAAATCAAAATTGATACAAACAAGGACAAAGTTATAACTAGCTTATCATTGCCTAGATAAATCCTGAATCCCTCCTCTAATTCTTTGTACTCCGGGATGAATTTCTTTATTATAGCTTGTCCTCTCCTTCTTCCTGCCCCAAGCATGCCCATGATTTTGTCTTTGCTTAATAGAAATTGTCATTTGTTGTCCTTATACAGAAGTCGACTCCTCTTGCTTCCTTCTGACCACCAAAAATTGAATTACCCTTCAAATCTTAAATTTTCACCATTTTCTCTGCTCTCAAAAAAGGCACTAATTTGAAATAAAATGTTAAAGGAATGAAAATTTCCCTAAGAATTATAATTTCAAGCTTTGGATAGGTTACAAGAATAAAATCTCCCTTGTGCAATTTTACCAATTATTAGCTCATTTCCTCTGCGATTTCTCTGTCTCTGTCTCTCTGTTTCTGTCTCTGTCTCTCTCAATATATTCCATATCTGTGTGGGTGTGTGTCTGTGTCTGTGTTTGTTGTATGCATTTTTTAACGTATAAGAGTAGGTTTCAGGAATCATTACCTTTAATCCTTTTAACGTTTCAATTTGCATTAACTAAGAATATGGCTATTATCTTAAATAACCTCCTTAAAATTAATAAATTTGTGAAATTTAACAGTAATACAATACTTTATTCTAACCTACAGTCCCCACTCCAATTTATTCAGTCGTGCCAATAATGTCCCGTGCAGGATTGTTTTCAGTGCAGGATCTCATCCAGGTCGTGTAATGAATAAAGTTTGCTTGTCTCTTTAGTTTTCTTTCATCTGAGACAGTTCTTCAGCCTTTCTTTGACTTTCTTGACATTGAGATTCCTTGAAGAATGCAAGCCAGTTATTTTATAGACTATCTCTCAGTTTGGATTTGTCTGCTGTTTCCTCATGATTAGATTCAGGTTATGCATTTTTGGCTGGCACAATTCTTAACGTAATTCTGTGTCCTTCTCAGGACATCGCGATGGAGGCCTAGGATGTTCCTTGGCAATTTATTGGTGATGTTAATTTCGCTCACTTGGATAAAATATTGTCTATTTTATCCACTTCATAATTACTACTTTTCCTTTTGTAACTAATAACTAATTTGAGAAGAGGTCCTATCCTATAAGAATATGTAAATACCTTGTTCCCCATCAAATGCCCTCCTCCTACTGATTAAGCATGTATTGCTGATTCTTTCCAGAGTCAATTTGTACAGTGTTAGCTGTAAAGGTAATTATTTAACTATACAATCTGTTCTCTATTTATTAGTTGATACTATACTGAAATGAAGAATGTCCCTTCTTCACAAGTTATTTATTCTTTAGTTATATATTTATGCACACAGAGATACAGACATGCATGTGATTATTTTCATTGTAGGCTCGCAGACTCTCACCTTATTCAGTAAGACCATTAGTAAATTTCTGCCCTTGGATGGTAAATTGCACCCGTTGGGCTTATTTGGAACACTGCCAGCTGACTCCTCTAGCTTTTTTCCACAATCCCGTCATCATCTTTAGGCACTTCCTTATTTTCTGGCAAAGTAAGATGTTTCAGTCTCATCATCAAACTTCCCTGTCTCAGACCTAGAATCAGTCATTTTACCAAGGGTTTGCCATTTCTTTTAGTAAGTAATGGTATTTAGAAACCGTTATTAGGGCTCAATTGTTGCCTAACTAGTCTCCTCAACATTCAATGGCTTAAAACAATATTAAACATTTGTTATCTCGCACAGCTTCTGTGGGTAAGGGATTCAGGCTGGGTGTTTCTGGCTAGGGCTTCTTATGAGTTTTCTCAGTTGGCTGTCCACTGGGCCTGCAGTGGCCTGAAGTTTTGACTGGGGGCTGAAGGAGCCACATGGACCGCTCATGTGGTTGGCATGTTGGTACTGGTTGTTTGACAGAGACCTTAGCGTGCTCTCCAGTGTGGGCGTCTCCCTAGGCTGGCTGGAGTATTCTCATAATAATGTGGCTGGCTTCCCCCAGAGTGACAGATGCAAAAAAATGAGATAAAAGTATTAATATCTTTTATGACCTCGCCTTGGAAGTCACACACTATCACATCTGGTATCTCTTGGTCACTCAAGCCCTGATTCACTGTGAGAGTGAACCATGTAGGGTAACGGTAGGAGGAGGTAAGTGTCATTGGGTTAAATCTTAGAAGCTGATTACAACAGGAATCAAGAATCAATGACATTAGATGTACTCATTTGTATTGATACATCATTGCTCCTGGGCTTTTCAGTGAACAGAGCCAGAACATATAGGGTGTATGTGTGCGTGTTTGTGAGTATGTGTGTATATACAAATATTTGAAATGATGAAATAATGAATTTCAATATAAATTTACTCACTTAAAAGTCCTTCAATAAACGTAAAATTGTTTCAGAGTTTATATTCACATGCTTACTGAGAAAAGTTCAAGGATTTTTTTTTTTTTGCCCCGAGGTTCACATGCTCCTTTATTCCCAGCCCTTTCTGTCCCCAGGGGGGTCCCTTACTGCTCAATGTTTTTCTGTAACAGACTTCTAGGGTCGCCAGTGCTCACACTTAGGTCACTACCCCTGTGCTAGGCACTCCTGCTACCCAGGAAAGGTTCCAAAGGTGGAACAGCTCCAGGGGGTGCCAGGGATCAGGGCAAACAAGGATTTTTAAAGTTGTTGAAATATTCTTTAGACTAAGAATGTTAGTCAAGGTAATTTATTTAAAAATTAAGATGTGGTACATATATACAATGAAATATTACTCAGCCATAAAAAGGAAGAAAGTTGGGTCATTTGTAGAGACGTGGGTGGACCTAGAGTCTGTCATACAGAGTGAAGTAAGTCAGAAAGAGAAAAACAAATATCATATATTAACGCAGTTATGTGGAATCTAGAAAAATGGTACAGATGAACCCATATGCAGGGCAGGAATAGAGATGCAGACATCAGGAATGGACGTGAGGGGTGGGGAGGGGTGGGATGAATTGGGAGATTGGGACTGACGTATGTGCACTGCCATGTGTAAAACAAATAGCTAGTGGGAACCTGCTGTATAGCTCAGGGAGCTCAGCCCGGTGCTCTGTGGTGACCTAGATGGCTGGGTGGGGGTGGGGGGGTGGGAGGGAGGTCCAAGAGGGAGGGGATATATGTATACATATAGCTGATTCAATTTGTTGTACAGTAGAAACTAACACAACATAGTAAAGCAACTATACCCCAATTAAAAAAAGAATAAAGCTAAAAAAAAAAAAGTTAATAGAACCTGTTCTTTCCTTTTAAAAATCTCCATTTTCAATGTGGTTATTTTATTTATTTGAAATCCAGTTGGATTCATTTGTTCCTTTTTTTGCATTTACTATTTCTTTTCCATCTTGTTAATTTAATTTAAATTTTAAGACTACGTACAATATTAAAAGTTGATTCAGATAGCCAAAATTATACAAAAAGGTACACTCAGAGAAGTGTCACTCTTCACCTATCAGATTACTGCAGGCCTAGTGGACACCTAAGAAACCTCACAAGAAACCCAAGCCAGAAACACATAGACAAGCACTCCTGAATTTCTGACCCATAGAAACTGTGAGAGAGAAGACATGTTGAGTATTGCTTTAAGCCACTAAGTTTTAGAGTAACTTGTTAGGAAGAAATTTATCAGAAACCAAGAGAAATGACTGATTCCAGGTCTGGGATGGAAAAGCTACAGAATGACCCAGAAATAACTTGCTGTGCCAGGTAATATGAAAATGATTAAAAATAATTATTGATGGGGGTGTATCAAAAGGATAGAGCATCCAGCTGAAAGGTGTTCCAGCTAGCCAAATAGGCACAATTTGAGCATCAAAATATATAAAGACATGTATTGATTTTATCTCATTGAATAAAGTAAGAATCTATAAGTTCACATTAAAATAAATACTTGCATATAGGCATACACATTTGCAAAATGAAGTAATAATAAATAAATAAATAATAAGGAAATTCAGTAGAATATCAATAAATAGAGAAGAAATAATAAAGTTATATAATAATCTTTTACAGCAGACATATAAAATTTAATTCAATCAAGAATCATTAATAAAGGCTTAATCAGCAGGGGTAGGTCATTTGATGAAGAACAAAATTAACATCAACAATAATTTGCAAAGGAACCTCATAGGCATTCATTTTGATGCCCAGGCATCCACATTAAGTGATATAGCATCACTTAAGAAGGATGCCAGTTAAATTGCATAACCTGTGTTTCCTTTGCAAAAAGAAGTAGATATGTGTATAGTTTCCTATTTCCCCTTTTTTACCCAAAAGATTTGAAATGTACATATACATTTACATACATACGTACGTATATAATCTTTTGCACCTTGTTTTTTTTTTTTAGCTTACTAATACATCCTGGAATTAATTCCATACCAGTGAATAGAGATCTTTCTTTTTGTGCAGCTACCTAATACTCCTTTCTTATATGGGAGGACTTTTCTATAGGCTTGATACTTTCAGATTCAGGTGGCCCTAAGGCCTATTCAGAATTTCCCAACTAATAATTTTGATACTGTCTTTGTTTTGTTTTGTTTTGTGACTTTAAATGCCTCTGTATTTTTTATATCATGAAAATTAAATATGAGTGTTCACTACTGATTATGAGCTCCAAATACTTCTATCACGTATAGCTATATCTGACTGAACCTCAATTTCATGGCTTATAAAATCCCCAAAATATCACCTTGATTTCAGAAAGTTCCCAATACTTTCTGTTTTCCTTAAGCTTCTTTGCCCTGCTTACAGGCAAACTGCCTCAGCTCTGTCCCAATCAAACCTCCTTCCATTCTAATCACATCAAGAGTTTTGTGATATTAGGATAGACAACCACACTGTGGTTGTTTCCACATTATGTTTCCACTATGTTTCTTCTCTTCCATGTTCTTTTCTCTCTCTCTCTCCTCTATCCTTTTCTTTCTTCTTATGATTAGTTCTTCCCAAATCTAAGACTTTAGGGGCACTTGCTTTCAAAACCCAAGCACTGCAGTCCCTGTTCTGAGAGGAATTCTAGTGGCATCTGTTAATATAATAAATTTCCTTTAGATGCATTAGTTAGGATTGTGTTCAGCTACAACAGATAGAAACTGCAGGAGAACAGTCCACTAATACAAGATATAACTTAATTGTTGTCTTATGTAAATGGAATTTGAAGAGAGCCCATGGCTGTATGGTGGTTCTTCTATTTAGGGCCACTTCCTGGAATTCCCACAGAGCATTTCTGCCAAAAAGTTAGTTATTTTACCACAAATAGCTTTTAATGAAAGCTGGGGACTACATCTGTATTTCCAGTGGCCATGTGCCCAGCCAAAAGTTAGGAATTCAATTATTAAAGTAGTAGTTGAAACATATATCAGGAGACTACTAGATATGCTTGCCCCAGCAAATCATTTTAATTGCCATTTCTAAAAGTAGCGTAGAAAGGAAGAGAGCATACATGTTATGATAAAAGAGAAAACCTGAAAGGGAAGGAGCAATAGTGTAGAACACAAGCAAAGAAATCAAGAATATAGATAATAAAGAAGCAGAATAGAAGAGATTCATTTCACAGTGATTGCCATCCCCCTATTAGGCAGAAATAGACAGAGCAGAAATAAATATGGATTCAATCTGAGTATCTGAATGTGTGACTTCTAACTTGAGATAATGGTCAACATTATCCTTTTACCTTTTTCTCTTTCATTTGACTAATATGTATTGAATTCTCTCTATGAATTGGACAATATGCACCACACTGATGAAACAAAGAGAATCAGAAAAATTTCTTTCCATCAAGTAGCTTTTAATCTAGTAGAGGATCCAAATACACAAGCAGAAAAGTAGAATATATTGCAAAAAAGAAAGATTTCCTTAAACACATTATAAGATGTGAAAAAATATTTTTTGTATTATATTATAACAAACAGAGATATCATGAAATAGAGCACACAAATTTTAAAGTACATGGCAAGCCACTCTTCTTTGCCCATTAGGAGTATATTGTTGAAAAAGTTTAAGAAGTGCAACAAAATGAGGAATGACTTGCTTTAAGCAGGGAGCTGAGATTGTCAACTTGAGGTATCTATGTGAACTTGAACTGATGGGGTATAATAAGGGAGGTATGCCAATCAAACTAGAAGGAACATTACCATATTCTAAGAAATGGATGATGAAGTATTGAATTATGGTAGTGACAATAAAGATGAAAAGGAGGGGTATAGATTTAAGAAAAAATTAGGAGATACAATAAATAAGACTTGGTAATTAATTAGAAGTGGTGGATATGGAAGATGTTAAGTCAAGGAGGCAATTCTAAATTTCTATGCTAGGTAACTGGCTGAATAACGATGCTGAACATTGGCATGGAAATTAATAGAGATCTATGTTTAATGGAAAATATATAAATTATTTTAGAGCTTATTGAAATCGAGGCACTAGTATATACAGTCTGCTAGAATGCCCAGTATGACTTTATTTTAGGATTCTAGAGACTTGAGCAAGCCTGTCAAGTAATGAAATGAAGCATTTTAGGAAGTCAGAGAGAAGAGAGAGTAACTAAATGTTGGTGTAAGGTCTAAAGATGACAAAGAAAGGTGGGGTCAGGAGTCCCAAGTGGAATGACTGTCTTTGAATATCAGAAGAAAAAAAAATAATTCTTAGGACAAGAGGTAGAAGCCAAATTCTGGTTTTATCACTTGTAAAAATATAGAGTATTGTTTCCTAGCCAAGTTTTATTGATGAGAAATCTCAAAATAAAATCGGAAAGTCATACTAATAATTGGCAAACACAGGAATCAAATCTTGGTATGCCAGATTTTCCCCCATGCTCTTTTTACTACATGTTGGCTATTTTAAGACGACTTGACCCGGGAAAAATTTAGTTTTTTCCTCCCCAGGATTTATGTTGAGCTATTGCAACAGCAGAAATTAATTTTTTCAACTATCCCCTCTCTGACTCCCACACACGTATAACATACAACACTTTATCATCTTTATAGATAAAAATAATTGCATGTGACAACAAAGATGAGGTTACATTAATATTTATGCTCCTATGACAAAGTTTCTCAGTTCCCCAAGGCAAGAAGTTAGCCACCTCAGAAGAAGTCCAGAACTGAGAGCTCTGAGTCCTCCAATGTTAAAAAGTCAGAGAGATTATTCAGAATCTGCAAAGATACTGGGAAGAATTAGAAGCAATTAAGAGGTAGGAAGAAAAGGGGGGATGTTTCTTTTCTGGAAGCTAAGTGAAATAGTATGACAAAGGGGAGTCCAGATCATCTGTGTTAATTGTATGGCTATGTCAAGTGAGATGAGAGCTGAGATTGACAATATGATTTATCAAGGTCATGGTTGTTGTTGATCGTGACCAGAGTTTGTGGTGTGCTAGAGACAAAACTTATTGGAATGAGTTTCAGGCAGCAGAGGAAGTGAAGACCTCTGCTGTTTTTTGGAGAATTACTGCTGTAAATGAAAACATCGAACCTTTGAGTGGTAACATTTGATATGAACTCAAAAGAGGGATTTGTTTATTAAACTTTTACCGTAGGATAATATTAGTATCATTTATACAAATAGGAAAGATTCAGCAGAGGGAGAGCTGGTATTGCTGGAACAATGGCCTGGATTTAAGTGAGAGAATATGAGATATAATGCATCAGTTGATGAGTTGGCCTTAGACGAAAGCAAAAAGTAAATCCATATTAATAAAATGAATCATGGAAACAAATAGAAAGGGTGATTATAGCTTGCTTATGGATATTATTTTTCTTATGACTGCTTTTATTTTCTTGTTAAAGTCAGAAACAAGTTCATAGTCTGTGTGTAAGAAGAAAAGACAGAATTTTGAAGATTTCAGCAGAGAAAATGGGAGACAGTAATTGTCTAGGAGCATGGGTAAGTGGATGGATAAGGGAAATGTAGTGTAGGTTTCAGGCAGCATTAAGGGCTCAATTGAGAAAGTGGCAATAATTCAAAGTGAGACTAGTTAGCATGGTTACATGTACAGATGCCAAACCAGCAGATATTTAACAAGGTTGGGTATTGTTTTACACAAGTATCTGAGGAATGAAAAAGAAGTAAAATTAATGAGGTTATAAAATAAGGAGATGTTTACATTGCTAGAGCAAGGAATTTAATTTTGATAAAAAGTAATGTGAGGGTGTAAGGTGGGTGAGAGACCATGAAGAGGAATAATAATTATTAAAATATAATTCTCAGAGGGAGTCAAAAATTGTTGGTGTCTGGGTACTTTTTGGAGTTATCTGGATGAAAGCAGTGGAGTTGTAATTGGGTACTTGAACTTGAGATTGTGGAGGGGCTTCAGTTATTGGTAATGATAGATGTTCTAGAGTTTGGCTCACGAAGTGAGAGGCAGGATAGGGGACGAGACAAGGGAAGAGAAGGAACTGAGAAACCAGGGTGCTGGAAGAATGATCCATGAGAGCACTGGCATTGCCAAGAATATGGTAAGAGTAAATGAGAGAGCATGACAGCAAACTAGCTAAACTCTTTGAGGAATGATTGGGACTGACCTTGACGTTGGCAAATGACTGAAGCAAGCAGTTTCAAGGTGATATACTCTTGACGCCTTGATCCAATACTGGTTATTTTTAGGGAGGGAAGGGGCTAAATGGTGTGAAAGTGGGAATGAGATGCAAGAAAACACCTACCCTACCATCAAGCTTACTGTTAGGAGAATCATGGGAAAAGAAACAGCCAGTGAACAGTTTGGGGACTGCATAGGAAGCTAAGTCCTAAAGGGAGAGCCAAATTAGAGCAAGAAGGCAGAGGAAAACGACAACCATTTTAGGTAAATGGTTAAGCATCAAGGGACTTGGCTGATAACTGTGTGTTCCAGATGATACGGTGGAAAAGCTTTAGGAGTTATTGAGGGGTAGAGAAACACACCAAAAAAGAATTTGTGCATAGCCATCTAAGGGATTAAAATCTAGGAACTGAGGAAAAAACTAGCAATCCAAGGCTTCTCATCTTGACTGATTTGACCAGGACATCACTGAGTCAGCCTTGAGGATGTCTAGGCAGTGAGTGATGGGGAAACTTGGAGCACTGTGGGTTATGGGGAGGTGAAAGAGGGATCCCTCCTGGTGATGGGATGGGGAGGCTTGGCCAGCAGTTGGAGCACATAACACTCTTCTGAACTGTGCTGCCTGAAAGAGTGTTTGATTTGAATTTGAGTTCACTTTCCAGCAGATACTGTTAGGTTTTTTTGGGGGGGAGGAGGGATTCTGTTTGTTTTTAATTATTTACCTTTCTATAATTTCAAATGTTCCCCTAAATATCTAAAATATTTGTTGCCTTTCTTACTCTCATTTCTAAGAGTCTTGTTCTTGATTACTAGCTTATATCATCTTCATATATTATATATTATCAAAAATATAACATAGAAATAAGCTCTTATTTTTCTAGTAACAAACACACACTTAAAAGAGTAGGAAAAAAGTCAAATAGAGGAAATGTTTTGTACTGTGGTAATATTTTATATGAAATAGATATATTTTATAATTTATAATGCACATCCATTATAATTTACAAGATTCTTATTTGAGTCTCAGAAAACTCTCTTAAGAAGGTAATATTAACAACTTTTATCTCCATTTTTAAAATGAGAAAATGGATTAAAAGGAGCTAATAAGTTTACCCAACATCAAACCACTAAAACACATTAGACCAAGGATTAGACCAGGTCCCCTTTTCTGGTTAACTATGAATTATCTTAATATCCTGCATTTTACGAGGGGCAGTGTAAAGGCTTGATAAAGGAAGCCAATGATATCACAGATTTTGGGCACCATCAACAACCTTGGAAACATGTCAGGGCCGTTCACAATGTTTCTTATGTAGGGAAAACCTAGGCGGTATTTTGAATGTAAGTGCAAGTTGACTTCCAGGAAGAGTTTTACAACTTTACTGTAAATTACCTGCCTTCTTGTCTTACTGTTGGCATTCTCTCTGTGTGAGATATTTCAGCAGTCAAAATCTTGCTTGAATGGTCGTCACAATTCCTCTTCCTCAATAAAATATTTCTTGATCCAGGAATAGACTGTAACCTCTCTTTCAAATCTCCTAGGATTTGTCTTTACACATTTATTCTGTCACTCTGTATATATTCCATCTTATGCTATAGCCATTTAGGTAATCACCCAAGAACTTACCTATAAAGTGTAGATACTGATAACTAGTGTGGTTGGAAATCTTTAAAAGAAGGAAATATACATATTCTGCAGTGTAATTAGGAATAAAGGAAAGGTGAGCAAAAGTGTTTTGTACAACATAAGATGCTAGACAAATATAAGTTATATGCTATTATTAATAGTAAGAACACATGGCAGGGCATCATGTTTAGGAATTTAGGCTGTAGCGCAAGACCTGTATCAAAACCCATCTCCATCACTTACTCGTCTCATGATCTTGGGCAAACAGTTTAACTTCTCTGTGTCACAGAGTTCCCATCTATAAAATGGGGCTAATAAAAACACAACCTGCTTCATAAAGTTCCTCATTCATTTTGTCAACAAACCTCTACTATGGGTCAAAAGGTGTAGGTGCGTATTAAATTAATTGATCCTTGTAAAGCACCTAGATACCTAGTACCTCGTAAGACCTCAATAAATGTGATATTTCTTTTCCTATTAATTTGTTGAGAGAAATTCCTTAAATTGTAGATGGCACTAAAACATGGCTATTGAAATTCAAATTAATTATAATTGCAGAGTATGTCAAACAGAATTAAAAAATCTCCAAAGCTGTGTGTTAAATGACCATTATCTTTTCATATGATCTTATGAGAACAGATCCAGTATCCATGAAAATCTCAACAAAAATATACCTGCCATGCCCAATATCTTTATGTCAGAAACCAATTTTGAATTATAAAAAAATGCAAGACTTTTAATCAAACTTAAAAATATACTATTAATGCATAAACCATGATTCATATGAAGTACTTAAATATTTTAAAAAGTCAAAATCCTTTCTGACAGTGTCTGACCTTTATGCTTATCTATTCCTAAAATACATCTTGCCTATCAACCAAAGTTTTAATCACTTTCTCATTTCAGATATTGAAAGAGAGATTCCATTAAATCAAGTAAAGGTCATCTTTCTTTGAAATATAGATTATTCAGCTGCACTCTTTAAAGAAGCAGAGATTGGAGAGCAAACTCAATAGAGGCACATTTATGCCTACTCTTCAAAGTAATAGGTAAGCAGCCAAAAGGATTAAGGATGATTATGTTCAGCTCTCAAGAACTGAGTTCCAAACCAGATATGAAATGCAATTCCAGTACTCAAGAGTAGGGTCCATATGTTGAAAAAGAAAGGACATTCAATTTCCCTCGGTTTCTTTTGAAGCAGTTATGAACTATATTCAGTTGAAAGCAGCAGCAGAAGCAACACCAGATAAGTAGGACTGGTTAATTCATCTGACCTTTTTCTCAGAGAAGCAAATTGTTATTGGATAGGAATCTGAATTTCTAAAGCACATGTGTAGCATTTCTGTGCTCTAAAGTCCCCATTTGTTTTAGTAAGTAGCTTAGGGATTCCCTAGAGGAAATGTATCCCTAATGGAAATTTGAGTCTTTTAATTCATGTATGTTTCTTTAAAAAAATGATTTCAATTTTCTTAAGGGATCAAAGGTGTTTGCTTTTCAGTCCTCACTACTAAGAGTGCTGTTCGTTACATGGTTACCTCTAGATATTTTACAAATATGTGTAGTCATTAACCATTGACACATAAAAGCTGGAAACTTTGGTATACTTTATAAAGTATCTAGCAAAGAGATATGTCCATGAAGAGACTACCCTTCCTCCAGTGTATTTAAATCCCACCTTTGCCACCTTTGCATCAAGCCCATTTTATCACATTTTCCTGAGAACTTTGAACTGAAATTTTCTCCTTCGTCTTACTCACTTTTTTGTCTGCTTTTTCATATACCAGCCTTTAAAATATACTCCTGTTCTTTTGCCATTTTATGGGACTTATCTGAGTTTTTAAATCTTTCCAGAAACCACAGCTCGTCCTTCTACCTTGCTTAATAAAGTATAAGGCCTCTGAACTCCAACATTATCATCCCCTGCTGGTACAAAATGGCCTGGTGGCCTGCCTTCCTTAAATGCTCATGCAAGGTTTACCAGATATACCACACCCTGTTGCTGTACTCTCAAGATTGCCTCATCAGTACTGGGCAGGCTTGGGGTACAGAATTCCTATTGGATTTAGCCCCCCAGAACTCACATACACTAGATTTTAGTAAGTTAGAAGAAGTGGGATAAGTGAAGACAGAAAGCAGACACTGGATCAACAATTTGGGGGGAAGGTGCGTTAGGGGTCTGGAAAGAAGAGACCTAGAAAACAGCCACGACGATGAATTGGCTCAAGGTTTCGTGGTATTTAAATTTAATTTTGCATATTTCATTACTAATTATAATATTGTAGGAAACAATATATATAAATAGTTTTATTTGTAAATGCAATTTCAGTTATGATAATTTTTAAGTTTTTTTACCAGGTTTGCCTGATTGCTATGCAACAAGATTAGATGTGCACAACTCATTTCATATGTCAGATTTACTTATTATGTTTTATTTATAGTCAAAGCCAAGTTTATCCTATTGCTCTTATAAAATGGCCATGAGCATACAGCTTAAAATGAATGGGTTATTGTTATTGTGCAATGTCAGCTTCATTTTAAGACATGAAGTTTGCCCCAACTTTTAAGAGGTGGGTGGATGGGAGGGTGGCTACATGTGTGAACATGGCTACTGTAAGAATGACTGTGTGTAAGCGTAGTGCACTAGAATGTGGGAGAAAAGAGAGCATTCTTCTATTTCACAGGGCTCAGGAATTTCAACCATAAAGAAAAAAAATCTTGGAAAAGAACACTATTAACTCATATTTAAAAGTCCATTAGAACATAGTCAACTTGCTGTTTTATTATTTACCAGGTTTACATGGACCATGTTGCAAAACTTCATTGTTATTATAATGTGAATTATTTCACAATGAACATTATAGTTGAGCTATAAAATTGCACAGAGTAATAGGAGTGGTATTAAGAAATAATAACAATTGACTAGCATTATTAAAAAAAACACTATCTCAGTGTATAATAAAGTGTCTCTTCAGAGGAAAACTGAACAGTTTTCACTTTCATGATTATAATTAAAAATGGAAGAAGCTCCTAGCAGTCTTTAAATTTTTATAAATATTTAACGTAAGGAATGTAAATGTTTGTTGTTGTATTATTTTCTGGCTGCAGATTCCCAATTTTTCAGCCTCCATGATGCATCAGCTTTATGCAAATAGTTAGGAAACAGAATTAAATTATGGGGAGAAAAATCTTTAACACACCATGGGGGCCAGAGAAATTTACAGTGCTTAGAATTCCCCGATGAATGCTGATATTTTAATCAATTGCAGCAGGTAGGAGGAGCGGAATTCTGAAGCCAAGTGGGAATGTACATTCATTTTTATAAAGTGTGTCCATTACTCTCATTTCATATATCAAAAGCAGTATATGAACAGAAGTTACTTCAACATGCAAGAGATAGAATTCATCGCTGGTAAAATGAAGTCAGGAAAATGTCCATGTTTCACAATTCAATCACTTACCTTTGCAATGAAGACTGTGAACAACACAAGTCATTTCACTGTGGCTGAGAAGAAAGAAGTGACTCCTTTCATTCTGGTTACTGCTGTCATTGACACACCATTGGAATCGCTGCAACTTCCAGGCTTAGTGTAACAGCATTGTGATTGTGGCATCTTAAATATAATTATAGTCAAAATAAACGCCTATGGGGTAATGGACCTTGTCTCCATCAGCATCACATTTAGAATTTTTCCCCACTCCTTTTTCCTTTCTGAGTTGAACTGCATGCTCCTAGTCAATTGGAGTCTAAACAGGCTGCAAGGGATATGAATAGAAGAAAATATTTCTCTTTGTTAGAAACGCTTTACTAGCTAACAGGGTGCAAATTACACAAGAAATACCTTGTATATAAGGAATACAGGAACTTCTTTTTATTACATATTCTTAACTAACAATATAATCATAAAGGCCTGGACATGCATTCATGTTACCGTTTTAGGCCCCTTCTCTCAAAGAAATTGGTATAGAAAGGTATTCCACATAGAGTCCTCTCCTAATAAGAAGGACAATCCCAACAACAAGAGAAGCATAGGATAATGACTCCTAACCCTGCAAAATGGGGAACGTGAACTTACTGGGAATACACATTTGGGATATATCCGACCACATAGTAATGTACCACACTAATGTGATCATTTTTTTTTTTTTTTAATTTATTTTTGGGTGTGTTGGGTCTTCATTTCTGTGCGAGGGCTTTCTCCAGTTCCGGCGAGCGGGGGCCACTATTCATTGCGGTGCGCGGGCCTCTCACTGTCGTGGCCTCTCCCATTGCGGAGCACAGGCTCCAGACGCGGAGGCTCAGTAGTCGTGGCTCACGGGCCTAGCCGCTCTGCGGCATGTGGGATCTTCCCAGACCAGGGCTCAGAACCCCGTGTCCCCTGCATTGGCAGGCAGATTCTCAACCACTGCGCCACCAGGGAAGCTCCCTGATGTGATCATTTAAACAGTTTAACAACCAATTCCCTTTCCTAAAGTATCTTATTACTTCAGGTGAAAGTGATTCTGGGCTAAATTGTAGAGCTCATTGACTTAATCTGACATGTCACTTTGTGTGACCCTGTAGGTTTAAAAGCTCACATAGCAGGTTCTTAGAACTCATTAATCTTATGAGAATCGTACAGAGAAATAGAGAAGTGAAAATCAGTGTAAGTCAAAATCAATCCAAGTCATAGGTCGGCAAATATTGCAGCCAAATCACTAAATATTTATATTTACTTGACTATATACATGACCCATCTAAGTCAAGTTCTTATTATTTATCATTTGCCCAATGGTTCTGAAATGTGCTCTAAATAATCACCACTGAACTTGCTGAATATTTTATAGATTCCTGGGCCCCACACTTGGAGATTTTAACTTAGAGCAGCGAATGGGAGATCTAGAAACTGGCTAAAGTAGACAACACTTTTGTTAATGTTGAGAATTAGTGTACAAGCAAATGTTGGATTTATAACAGGTATTCAAGTAATAACTTAATTAAACTGAAACATGGCTAAATGAGAACTCTTATAGCCCCCAAATTACATTTCACTGGGTATCCGGGATTGTTTCTTGTTCCCTTCCTTTACTTAATGTATTCTGTGCAATTAACTGTCTTTCCAATTCCATCATTACTTTACCTGAAATATTCGTGATTTTTTTAAAGAATAGAGAATAAAACCCTAACTTTTTAGCCTTTCATATTCTGGATGCAGCGAAGTTTCCATCCTTATTTTCCACAATTTCACAACATATATTTTGCACACAAACCAGTTTGGGCAATTTCTGCAACTTGTACTTCACTGCATTTTTCTAGTATGTCATAGCCTCTGTCTATAATATCTCCCATTTCAGTCTTTTGAAGTTCTATCCTGTTCTCCAGGGCCCAACTCAAATGCCAGTTTCTCTAGAATTTAACCCCTCTCATTGTACTTCATGCCATTTTTAAAAAAATCCCATTTTATTTAATGTTGAAGATCTTCATACAATATCTAACAGCCTCCATTAGAGAAAGATCCCCTAGATTTGTGCTAATGTGGTAACCACTAGCCATATGCAGCTATTTAAACTGAAATTATTAAGATGGAATAACATTAAAAATTCAGTTTCTCAGTCACATTAGGCACATTTTAATTGGACGGCACAGATACAGAGTACTTCCATAATTGCAGAAAGTTCTATTGGACAGTGCTGCCTATACTAGAGGATTAAAGCTCTCTCTTGGTTTTTTTCCAAATGGGTTTTAGTGCAGTTCCTTTACTAAAGTATAGTAATTAAATTGTTGTTATGGAATGATGGTGGCCCTCATACCCCTACACTCCTGAAGGAGATTCTACATAATCACAAAAACAAATATTTCCAACATACCATAATTGTTTAGAGCAGGACATCTCACACTTCAGCATACAACAGAATCAGCTGGAGGGCTTGTTAAAACAGATTGTTTGCCTCTACCCCAGGAGCTTCTGAGTCACTAGGTCAGAGCCGGATTTGAGGATTTGCAGGATTTCTAACAAGTTCCCAGGTGATTCTGCTGCTGCCGGTCTGCAGAAGACATTTTGAGAAACACTGGTTCAGTGTATTTATATAGTTTTCCCCTGAATTATTTGATCATTATTATTTGAATTATTTGATCATTATTTTCTTTAAGTTTTGTATTTTGTACCTGGCAACTTTCATTTACATAGGGTATTTAAGTAAGTAGAAGTCAATGCAATTCAAGATGTATTTTATGAGTGCTTTCTAGGTCCCAAATTTTATTAGAAGTATCTGTATTAGTACCATATTAGTTTCCATAGAATATTCTCTATCCTTGTAGAAATTGGAGTATAGCTGGAGAAATGACATGAAGAAATATGAAAAAATAGTAATCTCAATACAGTACTGCCCATTATCATATTGAAAACACTTTTATACATATTATTTTGTTTAGTCTATACAATAACCCTGTCCACTAGTGTGGACCTCGAGTATCCCCATTAATAGATGAGGAAACCTTGACTCAAGGAGTCCATGTCTAAGCAACATCACTGGATTAACATATGTTTGCATTGGGCTAAATTAGGGCAAAACCTACACCATGAGTTTTCCTTTAAATCAACTTGAAAAAGTGAACCACATTTTGTTTGAAGAACTCTACTAATGGCCTGGGCTAGAATTTTATGAATTATTTTTAAATTTTCTAAATATTAAGTGACAACTTTTAAAACATAGGAATAAAATACAGATTAAAAGCCCTTGAATAAAATACTAGAGCTATTGGAAGTCTAGGAAATTTATGGACTTTTCTTTAGAGATATAAGGGTTGAGGAACCAGGTAACATCACTTAGGAAATATACATACCTGCCAGCTCCCTTTATTTCTTCTGTTCTCTAGGCAAATCACACACTCAAAGATTAGGAATGCACAAATACTTCAAGTGTCTGGTGAAAGCACTAACCATTCAAATATAACATATGATATCCTACTGTGTTCCTTTTGTCCCCAAGACAGTTATAATTAAATTAATCTTTCTGCTAAAATGAATGTAGCAAAATGGGTCAAAATCTTCATAAACCCTTAACAATCTGACAATAAATTAACAAACTGACTAACATCTCTGTAGTGCTCATAACATCTGGGACTAAAGGAGGAAAGATCAGATGAGAGCAGCAAAACATGTTGCTCCGTAATTGCTCTGTGGACTTTTTCTATAATGGATCATCCTCCCAATTCAATTTAAGTAAATCATTGAGCATATGGTTTATACTAAATATAGAGCATCAGTGATACTCATTGCTATGCATATTTGCCACGCAGGTGTCTGATTTTGGACTTGTCACATGGACAGATGGGATTTTTCTGTTTGTCTTTTTTATTGGCAGTAGAAAGAGTAAGAGAGTTAACCCTAACTACTGTTGGGACAGCTCTGCTCACAGAGACATTTCCTCCATCACAAAGTGAGAGCTAATGCATATATTCTCTTTCCCTAGTTAAATTAAGTGATTAAAGTTATGCTAGTAAAAATGTTTTAGCAGGAATAGTTGACTTTTCAGGATGTAAGATAAAATTTTATAGTATCAATATTATTTTCCTCTCTTAAAGACACTTAATGCATTTATTTAAATTAATTATTAATGTAAATAGATAATAAGATAGACATTTCTTGAGAAAGTTACAGGTATTTTAATCTTATTAACCCATACCCATAATTTAGGTATAATTCTTATCCCCATTTTGGATACAGAAGCATTGAGGCAGAAGAAACTTGGCAAAGATAACAAAATATTTAAGAGGTAGAACTGTGATTTGAACCCAGGCTGTTTGGCCCCAGAATCCATTCTTTTTTCTTTTCCTTCCAGTTTTATTGAGATGTAATTGACATACAGCACTGTATAAGTTTAAGGTGTACAGCATAATGATTTGACTTACATACATCATGAAATGATTATCACAATACATTTAGTGATCATCCATCATCTCATATAGACACAAAATTAAAGAAGCACAAAATAAATATCTTTTCCTGGTGATGAGAACCCTTAGGACTTACTCTCTTGACAACTTTTCTATGTAACTTTCAGCAGTGTTAATTATGTTTATCATGTTGTACAGTACATCCCTAGTACCTATTTTATAACTGGAAGTTTGTACCTTCTGACCAATTTCTCCTCCCTGCAACCGCCACCTCTAGTAACCAAAAATCTGATCTGTTTTTGATGAATTTATTTGTTTGTCAGTTTTTTTGTTTGTTTGTTTTGGAAGTATATTTGACCTACAACACTGTGTTAGTTCCTGGTACACAAACAGCATAGTGATTCTATATTTCTATACATTTCAAAATGATCACCATGGTAAGTCTAGTTACCATCTGTCACTATGTAAAGATATTACATAATTATTGACTATATTCCCCACACTGTACATTTCATAACAATGACTCATTTATTTTGTAATGGAAAGTGTGCCCCTGTTAATCACCTATTTCTCTCATCCTTCCCACCCCCTTCCCCTCTGACAACCACCTGTTTGTTCTCTGTATCTATGATTCTGTTTCTGTTTAGTTATGTTTGTTCATTTGTTTTCATTTTTAGATTCCACATATAAGTGCAATCATACAGTATTTGTCTTTCTCTATCTGACTTATTTCACTTAGCATAATGCGCTCTAGTTTCATCCATGTCATCAGAAATGGCAAGATTTCATTCTCTTTTATGGTTGAGTAATATTATGTTGTATAGCTCTTCCCCTAACCTCTTTACTAGTAATTTCCTAATACTGCTCCTTTCATGTGTCTGACTCTCTAGCCATATCTTAGCCATTGTTCAAGTATCTATGTATTTCCTTACCTCAAGCCATCTAGCATTCCAAGCAGAGGGTACATCTTGATGTACTTCCAGAAGTTCTGCACATTGGGGACATTTATTTTCTCCACTTGCGATAAAAAAGAGTTCTGTACATAGAGTTCTGCCTTGCTTGAGTAAAAACATAGAGTAGCAACTGTAAGGCTTTTTCTTCATTTCAAATAGCCACAGGGACATCTGTGTGAAGCTGTAGGATATAAGAAATTTGGCGAATGGGAGAAGTAGACAACAGTGGTTACAAGCCATCTGCCCCTGCTATTGACCTGTGCTTTCAATAACTGCTTGAGATCACCTCATATATAAACTTCCATTTAATAGGTAAAGGATATTAAACTTTATGGGTTTGTGGATTAGATAACATTCAGTATAGGATGGACAGCACATGTCGTATGTTACCTGTTGCTGAGAGCCAGGTTTCATCATCTGCATGACTGCATTAGTAAGAATTGAAAGAAGATAAAAATCTTAGAGAATTCTCATGTTATCCTAATGGGACTTGTCACCATCTCCACAAGCATTCAGATGCTGCAGATAATTTTATTGTCTGGGTTATAAAGGCTAAGTGGTAGAGCTTCTTGCACTACAGCATGTATAAGCCTTCCTTCCACTCTTTGTTTCTTTCAAAACTCAAAGGCTTTTGCTCACCTGGAAAATAGGTTGAAACAACATGCTTTATGATAGAGGGTGCTTTTTAAAACCAAAGAAGTTTTGTGCCTCTTTTTTAGTGGTAGATAGAACAAAGCATGGCAAGTTGTCCTTCTCCTTGTAGTTTATATTACAAAGCTGTACCAAGATCACCAAGCTCTCAGAAACTTTACTGAAGATCCTGGCATGTTCATGGGATTGATCTTCCACCATTTGTATGAGTGTGTTTTAACATATTCCATGTCTCATCCCTTTATAGAAATTCTAGAGCACATGGCTCGGCTCAGAGTTTAAGCAGCTATAATGTCCAAAATCATGCCGCAGAATGGTCTATTGAAAACATGTGCATTATCCCTGCTAGGGACAGACAACGTCACTTATAGAGTCAATTATCCTGATATCAAACACTGCATGCTTCTGCTACAATAATTGCATCCCATAACTTGATATGACTGCTGATGCTTTGAACATGCTCTCCAGGATGGATACTGCATAGTTTCTTCAAATAACTAGATCTAAATCAGAGACACATACCTTGTTTAAGCCATCCCAGAGCATATGCCTATACTGTGACAGAGGTCAGGAAAGTAAATATTGGGCACAGTCTGCTTCTAATAAGGACAAGACTTTCAAGGCAGAATGCTCTCCGTCCATAGAAAGGGGTGAAAATGCTGGGATGCCAAATGTCAAATACAGTTCCCCAGGGTTATCCGCATCATTTATAGCACACATTACTCACCCAGCCAAAAACCCAGTTGAGTGTCGTGTCCTTTTTCTAACCCCTCCTCCAATGTCAATCCATCAGCAAGTCCTGTTGGCTTTACTTCCAAAATATATTTCTTGAAAGTCTCTAGTTCTCTTTATCTTCATTAATCCCCTTCAAGATCACTAACACCTTTTTCCTGGACTATGGCAGTTACCTACTAACTTGTTTCCCTGTTTCCATTCTTTTTCTTGTTAGAATTCTTATTCTATACAAGAGGTAGATTGATCTTTTTTTAAAATAATATTCAAATCATACCACCTCTCTACTTAATAAATAAAACCAAAACCAAACCTTTTATTAACTTTCCATTCTTTCTATAGTACTTTTCCTAACTTTTACCAAGGCCTGTAGAGTCCTTTATGATTTTAGTCCTTACTACCTCTCCAAACTCTTTTTATACCCTTGTCTCCTCCTTCACTTTGACACTAGCCACACTGGTATTCCAACTTCTATCTGTTCTTCAGACACACCAAAATTTTCATCTCTGTATTTTCATACTGCATTTCCTCTTGCTGAAGTGCTCTTCCCTCAGGATGCTACACAACTGGCTCCTTCTTCCTTCACTCAGCTCTCAGGTCAGATGCTATCTCCTTAGAGGAGTGCTCTCTGATCACTCAGTGGGAAGTATCTCCACTCCAGCTGTGGTAGCTATTCTCCAAAGATAATCTCCAGTGAACCATGCTTTCCAATATTTATGCCCTTGTGTTGTCCCCTCTCTCATGGAATCTGGCCTGGCCCTGGGACTCACTTTAGCCAATGAAATATGGCAGAAGTAAACTGTGCCAGTTTTGGGGCTATATTTTAAGAAGACCTGAGAGTTTCTGTTTTTGAGACACCATGTAAGAAATCTGCTTTCCTTATTAGAGAGACTTCATGGAGGGATGGTGTACAGAAGATATGTAGAATAGGGAAGACTCTGAGACTACATGGAAAGAGAGAAAGGCCCAATGGCCCCAGTAGGCCAGATAATCTCAATCTTTCAGCTGTTTTTACCAAGGCAACAAAGTGATGGATTAGCTATCTTGGACCTCTCACCCTATCAAATCTCCCAGATGACTACGACTCCAGCTAATATCATATGCATCAGAACTGTCCAGCTGAGCCCAGACAAACAACAGAATCATAAGAAATGATAACATAGTTTTGTTTTAAGCCACTGTGTTTTAGACTATTATTTTTTGCAGGAGTATATGATCAAAAACCAGTCTTTCTCACTTTTATTAGCATTTATCATAAGCTTAAGTTATTTATTGATCTGTCTTTTTTTTTTTTTTGGATCTACTCCCTTTCTATTGACTTTATTCACCACTGTATTCCCTAAAAACGTGTTTAGCATAGAATAAATACTCAATACCTATTTGATAAATGAATGACTGAATATTTGTAAAGTATTTAGAATTTAGTAAATAATATAAATTTCGACTAATTATGTTTTTTTTGTTTAATTTTATATCACTTTATTCTGCATAGTCTGTTTTAGATGTATAGAAATATTGATGTTCTCTGAATTTTGTATGCATTTTCACACCTTTTATAACTTTTTGCATGCTGTTATTTCTGTTCAAAATGCTCCTCATTTACATAGTTTGCAGAGTGGTTTCACCTTTAAAACATAGGTTAGAAGCTGCCTCTGTTCTCAAGCCTATAAATTTATCAGAAAGAGTTGGAAATCTCTCCTTTTTGCTCCAGACTATCCACGCATATTTGTCATAGCACTTAATAACTCACAGTTTAACGTTTCTTATTGTATCAGCCAACAATTATAACAGTAATGCCAGTAACAAATCACAACAAAACTCAATGGCTTAAAGCAACAACTGTTATTCTAATTCATGGGTCTGATGATTGACTCATGGACTAGGAGTCAGACAATCTAGGATTAGCTTGGACTTGGCTCCAAGCTGTAGTGTGAATCTAGATATACTTCACGTGTCTTCCAGTTTTCTTGAACAGGCAGGATTCACTGGTGTGTACTTCTCATTAGTGCAGCACATGAGGACACTTTAAACCTCTGCTTTTGTCACATGTGCTAACCTCACATTGACCAAAGCACACCACATGGCAAAGAAGAATTCATGTAGTGAAAGGTATAGATAACAGAAAGAATAAAAAATTGAGACTATTAATAAAAACTACCACGCATCTTTCATACAGTACTCTAAGCTCGTTTCAGAGAGATTTTGTTTTATTTATAAGGTAGAGTAACTGGATCATATAAAAACACTCAGTAAATATTATTTTATAAAATAAATTGAGCCAGGGCTTCCCTGGTGGCGCAGTGGCTGAGAATCTGCCTGCCAATGCAGGGGACACGGGTTCGAGCCCTGGTCTGGGAAGATCCCACATGCCGTGGAGCAACTGGGCCCGTGAGCCACAACTACTGAGCCTGCGCGTCTGGAGCCTGTGCTCCGCAACAAGAGAGGCTGCGACAGTGAGAGGCCCGCGCACCGCGATGAAGAGTGACCCCCGCTTGCCGCAACTAGAGAAAGCCCTCGCACAGAAACGAAGACCCAACACAGCCAAAAATAAATAAACAAATAAATTTAAGAAAAAAAAAAAAGAAAAGAGCCTCTTATTCTACCTTTAATTAATTAATAAATAAATAAATAAATAAATAAATAAATAAATAAATAAATAAATAAATTGAGCCATATATTGTATGGCAAAGCTAGGTGTACATTGGCCTAACTGACGTTTTGGCAGGCTACTATCCACTTCTCCAAGCATGTTATACCCAGATTTAAAATTATAGGTCAGCTTCTTCGTTTATGAGAATTAAATGTAAATGTTTTTCAAAACATGAATTAACTAGAAATCCATCATAAACCTCAGGAGTGGAGAACTTTGAGTATACTCTAGGTCTTATCCATCCTTGAAAACTCAGTTCAAAGTGAGACAATAGAGAAATTGGCTTAGAAATCTGAGATTTGATGTTGCTACTTCTGTGATTATGTTCTGAATGGATCTGGCACGTTCCTGCCACTCTGTTGACTGACATCCCCCACTATTAATCCATCTTTCCTTTTACCTTTCCCTCTGTGAATTTCCTTACAACTTAAGCATGAAAGGACAAGAAGGACATCATGATTCATTCGGTGAAGGGCAAATAACGAATATTTAAGACCTTGAATTTTAAATTAATAAATGGAAATAGATTGCACTATTAGGAAAAAAATGAAAGATCTAGCAAAGGAAAATTTTAAGGTCCTAATGAAATGCATAATATAGAGAGTGTGTCATAGCTGTGTTATGCTAGAAATTATAACTTGGAGGAATTCCCCAGACAAGCCTTATGCCACAAGCCTATTCTATTATGCAGGCTATTATGAGCCTCTGCCACAATTTGTATGGCCTTTGCCACAATTTTTATGCCACTTTATTATAGTCATTGATTACATATCTGACATTGAACCATCAGTAACTTGAAGAAAATGAACAACTTTCACTCATCTTTGAGCATTCAGTACTCTATAATTTCCTGCAATACAGAGTACAGTCAATCTTATGAAAAATAATAGACCAACTGCCAAATGAGAAACCAAAGGGGAAAAGTGGTAAATCTAACAAAGTAAAATACACAAACATTGGAACTGTTCCTAAATGGAAAGAATTTAGGGAAAAACCATGTATTGTGAATAAATATCTCTAGCGATACATCCTGTCAAATCATATTGAAATTGCAGTTCAGAAAAGGATAGAGCACAAAGAATGACACAGTTTTGAGCTGCTTCTCCTTTAAAAATAAAGCACTTTTTCTCTTAGAATAATGAGCTAGAGATTTATCTGATTTTCTTATTTTATTTTTATATCCTGTCTTGCTAAGTCCAATTATCATCTAGAACAGTTTAAACACCAAACACATTCCAGTCTAATCAGAGAGAGATACACATTAAACTCCAAAATAATAAACACAAATTCAAGATGAATTGAGATGAACAAGTACAAAACCACTTTGAAAAAGACCTTGCAATATAATAACCTATTAAACCCCTGCTTACATTTCACAGAAGCAATTAATAAGGTTAACAGAGGATTGAAAGAGATCTTTACAACAGTAGAATGTAAATCAAATACTGTCATTATATATAATTTGATAATATTCCTTAACAAGAATCATTTTTGTATATGCATAAGAATATGATTTTTTATTTTTTACAATTTTTACTTGTTTAAACTATTAGAAATGCCTTAATTTAATAATTTTCTATAACCATAACTATTCATAATTTAATGCTCTATACATGCACCTAAATGAGGATTAATCTTTAAGGTTGTATATGAATTGCTAGTTTGTTCATGCACTGTATTGTTTAGAACACACAGGACCACATTTTACCTGTTTACATGTTAGCTACTAAGTTAAGGAAAAGATGTACAGACACAAAGTACATGCACAGTAAATGTACCTTGTGTGAAAACAGAATGGTCTAATGTGAGGTAGGATACATTCAAGGAGGATATTAGGAGTAAAAAAGATGGTAAATCATGTACTAGAAACTTTTTTGTGTTACTAATTAAAAAAAAGAGAATAACTAAAAAGTCAATTGTCAAAAATACGGATGTTTCAAGCACAGCGAAGGACAGAGAGAAAAGTGCAAATTGACAAAAAAAAAAAAAAAAAAAGGCAGAAAAAAAAAAAGATCTGAAGCTCTTGCTACCTTGGTCATGTCCCAGAGCCTTTCCTCCATGGTTTTTCTTCCTGCCCCAACATTAACATCAGCTAATCTCTCCTCATATCACTTTACCCCTCACATCCCCCTTCTTTTGGTATTCTCTCATGGCCACCTCTACTACCTTTTCTGCCTCCACATTATTTTTGCATTTTGGCTGTGAGAGGTAGAAGGAATCTTTGCCTACAAAGGTAATAAAGAATTGAGTAAATAAATAAAATATGTGGCTCAGCAACTCAATATGCATTTTTGATTGCTTAATTTGTATTTAGGCATAATCTTATGTAAAATCATTATTTTTTGTCATTCTTTTTATTGGGGTATAGTTGCTTTACAATGTTGTGTTAGTTTCTACTGTACAGTGAAGTGGAGTTCCCTGTGCTATACAGCAGGTTCTCATTTGTTATCTATTTTATACTGTAAAATTATTAAATGAGGGTTTTTAAAGACTGGATCCCTTGCAATAACTCATAACACAATTTATTTTCATGTAGGTCAGATGTTACATTTCAATAGAATATTAAAGAAAAATTCAGAAAGAAATACTCCGCCACAAGAACTGCCTGTCTGTCCTTCTCATTTATAAACCAGTTGTCATATACACAAAATAAACTCTTATTATGACTTTTAACAAAGCATAAACAGAATGAACCTATTAGGTTCTCCTCTCTCTTTGCAAAGTTTCATCTAAATGGAGACCATCTCAATGACAAGGACATTTTTAAAATGTTTGTGTTGATAAATTGTACATTGAAAAGTTGAAGGAGCCTGAGAGGGGAAGAGACAGAGAAAGGGGAAAGGCTTAGTAAAACTGTTAAGGTCAGTATATTTTTATTTTTTCCACTTTTTCATTTTAAGTTTTATTATATCAATTAATTTAAAGTAGAATCTATTAAATTTATTAACTTGTTCAGTGTCACATTCCCTCCTCTTCCACTTTCCTTCCTCCCTCCCTTCCTTCCCCCTTCCTTCCTTCTTTCCTCCGTCCTCTTTCTTTCTCTCTTTCTTCCTTTCTTCTTTCTTTCTTTCTTTCTTTCTTTTTTTCTTTCTTTCAACAATTTAGTCTTTTAGAATAATTCTTTCAAGGACAAGAAGTGTCAATAATATGAAAAAGTAAAGATAGAGGATTCAATTCAATCCTGAACTGTGTGTGAGTCTAAGACTCAGTGTATACAAGGCATGACATCCAGAAACAGTGCAGAAAAAAGACAATCAATAGTCCACATACAACACTTACACCTGAGTATTTGGTGCTATTTAAATGTGAAGGAAGGTTCTGAGCTCAATCCACAACTCTTGTTTCCAGGATGACACACATTTAATGCTTACTTAAAGATGAAGAAGAGAGCTGGACTTTATTGCTTTCATATTATAAAATAATTGTGGTCATTGAACAAAAACATATTAAAACATATTATTATAGATAATCACAGAGATTACAAGTCACTGTTTAGAGGAATATTTATATTTAGATAATACTATACTCTATTCAGATATGTGGGAAATATAAGGGCTTAAATAATTTTTATGACTATAATTAATAGCAAATTTTGTCTTGCTTTATTGTTAGCCTTTAGGCATTTATTTCTAGCAGAAAATAGAGTGGAATTAAAATGTTAGTTTTAAATAATTAAAATGATTTGAATCCAATTTTTTTAAATGCATAGATTTACTTTCTTATATCATGAAATATATTACAGTGCTATTATAATAAGTAGATTATGTGTTTGCTAGAAATTAAGTAAAAGAGAAGACAACCAAAATAATCAGAATTTGAAAATTGAGTTATCCTCAGATATTTCTCACTAAAAACCAGCGATTCTCCCACCCCCACCTGCCAAACCCACTGTGCCAAACCCACACAGGCTTCAGGAGTAACAGGAACTATATCACACTCTTTAAGGGATATGATTCATCCCAGTGTGCTTAGAATGAAAAACACATAAAGGACATATGGCATGACATATGCTAAATCCTCTAGACATGCTGCACTAGCACAATCATGGGGCCCAACTTGATTTCATGAAATACTGCACATTTATTTTTGCCAAACAGGATAATAACAACGAATTATTTGGGGAAAAAGAGAAAAACTAAGACTTTTTTCAATCTGAATCAAATCTTTTCAAGATTTTTAAATACTACCAAAAACTAAAGAACAAACAGCAAACACTTTTCTAGTTTTATGATAGACATACCTGAAATTTCAATAATGCAATTAAATTTATTCCCAGTACTCAAGGATCGTATATTTAGCATACTTCCGAAATCACAGCCTCAAAGCACAAACTATGAATTAATCTGCTTTATTTGAAAAAAAATGTTTAAAGCATAACATGTAGAATATTGAAAGGAAGGCTCTAATTGTAGAGCACCAGATGAGCAAAGTGGGTAGGAAATCAACTCAATTCACCCAATCACAGTCTGCATTGTCTCTGTTGTTTCAAGCTTTGGCTATTTAAAGAGGACAGTTATATTGCCTTGCCCATAGGCTTAAAAAGAAACTTAATTCATTAACAGTAATTGTCTTCTGTATGAAGAATACTTAAAGTACAAAAATTGGATACTTTAGTTTTATATTATCTATGGATTCCCTTCTTTTTTTAGGAGCTAAGAATACAAACACAAAAAGATACATATTAAACAATATATTATAATGGATTCCCTACTAATCACCTTGTAAGAGATACTCTACTAATTACCTTATAAAAGGTCTATACTAATTACCCAAATATGCCCAGTCTCAAATTTTTCTATATGCAAGAAGAAAAGGAAAAGCAAGGAAGGAAAGATAAAGTGATGAGAGGAAGGTGATAATTATAATTGTAAGGATTAAATAGGAATTAAAATTGCTTTAGAATCTGATATGGTGGCTTCATTGCAGACATTTATGAATGTATGTGTTGATAAATAATATAGTACCCCCAAAAAAAGAAAACAGGGGAAGCGGAGAACAAAGAGATAAATTATCAGACGGATCAAAAGCAACTCAGATTCAAATAGTAAGTCAAGGAGAGAAAGAAATACTGATAGGGTCAAATGAATAGATAAAGAAAATATGGTCTATACATACAATGGAATATTATTCAGTCTTAAAAAAGAAGGAAACTTTTCAATGTGTCACAATATGGATGAACTTAAAAGCATAATGTTAAGTGAAATAAGCCAGTCTCAGAAGGACAGGTACTGTGTGACTCCATTTATATGAGGTATCTAAAATAGTCAAACTCATAGAAGCAGAGTAGAATGGTGACTGCCAGGGGAGGGAGGGGGAAAGGGGGAGTTGCTATTCAATGGGTATAAAGTTTCAGTTATGCAAGATGAACAATTTCTAGATATCTGCTGTATAGCATTGTACTTATAGTTAACAATACTGTATTGTACACTTAATAATTTAAGAAGGTAGTTCTTATGATAAATATTCTTACTGAAGTAGATAATAAATAAATGCATACACAAATAAATAAATAAATAAATAAAGGTTCTTGGGAATTACACATTGGCAGGAAAGTTAGTACCTGGAAAGAACTGAGAATAGAAAGATTAGTTCCACAAGGAAAGTTCGGGACACACCTCATAAACCTGATATTTGGTGAAAAAAGCGGGGAACCAAATACAAACACAGTATGGTTCCAATTATATAAATACAGAGATGGCAAAATTAAAATGTATTCTTTCATAGGTGGTAAACTACATGGAAGAGCTAGGAAATGTTTATTAGGAAAGTTAGGAAAGTGGACTATCCCTAGGGGATAAGGAGAGGATTGTCTTTGGATTGGAGCACTCACATGGGGCTTCTGAGATTCTGGTGGTCCTCTCATTCCTTTTTTTGAATTTATTTATTTATTTTTTTTGGCTGTGTTGGGTCTTCGTTGCTACATGCGGGTTTTCTCTAGTTGTGGTGAGTGGGGGCTACTCTTCGTTGCGGTGCGCAGCCTTCTCATTGGGGTGGCTTCTCTTGTTGCGGAGCACAGGCTCTAGGCACGCGGGCTTCAGTAGTTGGGGCTTGCAGGCTCTAGAGTGCAGGCACAGTAGTTGTGTCTCAGGGGCTTAGTTGCTCCACAGCATGTGAGATCTTCCTGGACCAGGGCTCGAACCCATGTCCCCTGCATTGGCAGACGGATTCTTAACCACTGCGCCACTAGGGAAGCCCGGTCCTCTCATTCTTGACTTGAGTGATAATCACATGCTGTCTCCTTTATAATTAATTATTTTTATATGCCTGGCATAACACACACACACACCCCCCCCCACATTTTTGTATGTATGATATGTCTCATGATAAAAAAACTTAATAAAAAGATAGTGCAAAGTTGATGCCATTACCCAAACAAGTTACTTCTTGAATTGTGCAAATTCTCCTTTCTTTCTTATGAAAATAGATGTCTGACACATCCAGCAATTATCATGTGTTCAAATTTCCTTTTTCCCAAGTTTTATTAAGGTATAATTGTCAACTAAAATTGTACATATTTAAAGTATATAGTGTGATGGTTTGATGTATGTATAATTGTTAAATATTTACCACAATCAAGTTTATTAACATATCCATTGCCTTACATAGTTACCTTTTGTGTGTATGTGTGGTGAGAATGCTTTAATTTGCACTCTCTTAGCAAATTTTAAGTATACCACACAGCAGTTAATTAACTATAGTTACTATGATTTACATTAGATCTTTAGAACTTATACAAATTATAACTGAAAGTTTGTACCCTTTGATGAACATCTACTCATTTCTCTTACCCCCTAGTTTCTGGCAACCACCATTCTGCTATTTCTAAATTTTTTTATTTTTTTTTGAGATTCCACATATAAGTAATACCATACAGTATTTGTCTTTCTGGCTGGCTTATTTCCTAATATCCTTCAGGCTCATCTATGTTGTCACAAAGGGCAGGATTTTCTTCTTTTTTATGGCTGAATAATATTTTATTGTATGTATACCACATTTTCTTTATGCATTTATCCATTGATGGATAATTAGTTTTTCCCTATATTTTGGCTGTTGTGAATAATGCTGCAGTGAACCCAGGAATGCAAATATCTCTTCATGACCCTGATTTTTTATCCATGGGCTAAGTACTCAGAAGTGGATTTCTAGATCATATGGTAGTTCTATTTTCAATATTTTGAGTACCCTCTATACTGTTTCCCATAGTGGCTGAACCAACAGACATTTCCACCAACAGTTCATAAGGGTTGCCTTTTCTCCACATTCTCACCAACATTTGCTATCTCTTGACATTTTGGAGATAGCCATCCTAACAGGTGTGAGGTGATATCTCATTGCAATTTTGATTTGCATTTCCTTGATGTTTAGTGATGTTGAGCACCTTTTCATGTACCTGTTGGCCATTTGGACGTCTTCTTTGGGAAAAAATCTATTCTGATACTTTGCGCATTTTAAAACTCAGGTTATTACTATTACTTTTTGCTACAGGGTTGTATGAATTCCTTACAACCTCTTAGATATTAACACATTTTAGATATTACAACCTTTTAGATATTAACCTCTTATCAGATATATGGTTTGCAAATAGTTTCTCCCATTCCATATATTACTTTTCATTTTGTTGATTGTTTCCTTTGCTGTGCAGAAGCTTTTTAGTTTGATGTAGTCCCACTTGCATATTTTTGCTTTTGGGGTCATATTTTCAAAATCATTACCAAGACCAACCCAAGGATCTTTTTCCTATAATATATATTTCCTATATTTTCTTCCAGTAGTTTTATAGTTTCTGGTCTTACATTTAAGTATTTAATCCAAGTTGTATTAATGTTTCTGAGTGATGTAAGATGAGGGTCCAGTTTTATTCTTTTGCATGTGGCTATCCAGTTTTCCAACACCATTTATTGGAAGAGACTATCTTTTCTCCATTGTGTTCTTGGCATGCTTGTCAGAGATGTTGACCACAAATATGTAGATTTACTTCTGGACTCTCTATTTTGTTCCATTGATCTATGTGTCTGTTTTTATGCCAGTAGCATATGGTTTTTATTATTATCACTTTGTAATATAGTGTGAAATCAAGATCCCTAGCTTTGTTTTTTCTCTAGACTGCTTTGGCTATTCAGAGTTTTTTGTGGTTCCATATGAATTTTAGAATTGTCTTCTCTGTGAAAAGGGGCATTGGAATTTTCATAGGAATTGAATTAAATCTGTAGGTTGCTTTGAGTAGTATGGACATTTTTCATTTATTTGTGTCTTCAATTTCTTTCATCAATATCTATAGTTTTCTGTGTACAGATCTGTCACCTCCTTGGGTAAATTCATTCCATAGTATTTTATTGTTTTTGATGCTATTACAAATGGAATTGCTTTTTAAATTTCTCTGGATAGTTCATTGTTAGTCTCTAAAAACTCAAATGCTTTTTGTATGTTGATGTTGTATCCTGCAAATTTACTAAATTTATCAGTTCTAAGATTTTTTTGTAGAATCTTTAAGGTTTTCTCTATATAAGATCATGTCATCTGCAAACAGAGACAATTTTACTCTGATTTGTTTTTTTCCATTGTTTACGATAAGTAAGTTTAATAAAAAATGTTGCTCTAAACCTCAAGTTAGAGATATCTCAAATTGAAGTGTTTGTTTCCATATCAAATTAGAGATATGGAAACAACATACTTCCAACACTAGCAAAATCCTCAACTTTTAAATGTTCTTTACTTAGCCATAAGCTTAGGCATTGTATTAGTCAGGGTTCTCTTACAGGACATAGCTCACCCAGTTATGGAGGTCTGAGAAGTACCACAGTGTGATGTGTGCAAGCTGGAGAACCAGGAAAACAATTCAGTATAATTCAGTCTGATTGTGATGGACTGAGAACAGGAGAATCATTGGTGTAAATCCCAATCTGTGATCAACATTTGAGAACCAGGAGCTCTGGTGATGTCAAAGTGCAGGGAAGATGGACTTCCCAACTCAAAAAGAGAGCAAGAACTCACCCATCCTTCACATTTGTGTTCCATTCAGACCCCCAGCAGATTGGATGATGCCTGCCCACGTTGGTGAGGGCTCATCTCTTCACTTTGTCTACTGAATAAAATGCTAGTCTCTTCCAGAAACACCCTCATAGATACACCCAGATATAATGTTCTAGTAGCTATCTGGTCACCCCTTAGGTCAGTCAAAATTAACATACAAAATTAACCATGACAGGCATTTGAGGCTGTGGCTTGTTGTAAAGCCTTTGGCTCTGGCACCTGCTACAGTGCTTCTCAATGTCTTACCTACTATTTTGGACATGTCTTCTTCTATGTGACTTGTGGATCATTCAGGTATCTTGAGTGCGTTTGTGGTCTTGTGGTCTACTTATTATACTACTCTAAAGGTCCTTATATAGTCTTCATGAAGGAGAAGAATAAAATGTAATTATTTTCTTCCTCTGAGACATTTGTTTTTCTATATCGTACCTTTCACCATCCAAAAAGATCATTGCTTTTAGTTTTAGACTCATATACTCTCCTGTCTTCTTTCTCCTTAGAGTCTTTGTATCACATCGTCTGTCTGTGTTATATTGTTAGTATCTATGGCCAAGTTGCCATGCTGACATGAATCATCCATTGGCTGCTATATCCCTATTTAGGTGTGCATTAAATACATCGCAAAATGAAAAACGAAATTATAAAACATCATGCCTAGGGACTTCCCTGCTGGTCCAGTGGTTAAGACTTTGCACTCCCAATGCAGAGGGCCTGGGTTCGATCCCTGGTCAGGGAACTAGATACTGAATGCTGCAACTAAGAGCCCACAAGCTACAACTAAGAGCCAGCACAGCCAAATAAATAAATAAATAAATAAATAAATAAATAAATAAATATCATACCTAAAGGATAATTTACCAAACTCCTTTAATTTAACCCTGATTCAATTTACTGTAATTCTTCAAAATATCTAGAGCAATTTAGTCTTTGGAGATTAAAATTCAAATTTAATCATAGTAATACTGTAAAGTGTGTTTTATCATAAGACTTGCTCTCACAAAATTTTACAGAAGTTTGAAGACATTGTAGCACTGATTAATAAAATGTTTCAAATGTTCATATTTGAGTAACTTGTCTAGAACTCAGAACATTTCCTATAAAAATTATGTCAGAAAGAGCTGTTTAAGTTCTCAGTTGCCTTACATAAATAATTTTACCTATCATGTAATATTCATATGAGTCATGAACCACGAGTCTTTCTGAATCTGATTTCTGGACTTTCTTAAGTTTTCTAAGTCTCAAGAGAGTAGATAATTAAGTAGATCATTAAATTTGTATATCTATACCCAAAGAAGGTTAGTTACTATGGTAAATATGAAGAAGCTTCCAAGAACAACAAGTTCTGGTTAGATGTCCTCAAAAACAGATTTTGATAGAAGGTGGCATTTGTGGCAGCAATTGACTCTAAATGGCAGTAGATAATCAGATGAAGGATTTGTTTATAAATCAAGTGTTTGTAATAAAGGACTGGCTATATTAAGAATTCTGGATAATCAGCATGGGATAGGAAATATCAATAGTCCATTCTGACACACAAAAAGAGTTTCTAGCCTTGTAATTTTATTTTGGTAAAACTGCTTTGACACACTAATGGTTCTCTACAGTAAACTATACCTGTTAATGAAATCATTGTATTTCAATGAGGTAAGAATATGTCTATCCTTCCAAAATTAAATCAATTTTGTCATCAAATATCAACAGAGACTCTGATGCTTATGAATTTTAGAAAGTTGTAATTGATTTTAGAACTTCTAACACATCTAAATCCTATCAAATGCAGAGCAGTTCCCCCCACCCCCAGCATATTTTGGTTCACCCAATCTAATGTTCTTTAATTTGCAGATAGTACAGCAAAGATAACATCATAGTTAGACGAGAAAAGACGCTCTTGACCATGATGAAGTGTAATCACTCAAAAGTGTGAAAGGCCTATTTGATGGTAAAACCCTTTGAGAAGTAATCCATAGAAGCTAGCCAAACCATTGATTCTGTCAAATAATAATGAAATTAGAACTTCAAGAGAAAGTTAAATTTGTTCTAACAGAATTTATTTTTTCTCCTATAAGATTCTCAGTAGACACCCTATTTACTTATTTCTTCATGTTTGTCTTGGTATTTTGAAGAATTAGCACATTCCTTGTATTTCACCATATCCAAAGAAAGAAATGGCCAGATGCCAAAATAATGAAATCTTATTATTCCAACTGCACAACCACAATTCTAGGTTTCCTACCACAAATTCCATTTGGTGCCAGATAATACCCTTTATTGCGGACAAAATTTTGGGTCTAAACTCTTATCTGGTACTCTTATCTCTTGAATTCAGCTGGGTCACAGATGAAAGATAATGGTTCTTTTGAAACACTTAGACTAGCCCTTAGACTTCCAGAAGACTGAGTTGCTTACTTATTGCCTCCTTTTCTGAAGACTCATACACTTGGCACTCTAGATTTTATTATGCTGACTATACAAGGATAAAAAGTAGAGGGTACGATATAACGCAAGTTTCCCCTTAATACCTAAGGCACTGAAATGCTAACGTATTGCTCTATGTGTACCTTCTATGGGCCACATGCTGGTTCAGCTTACCCTTCAGAAGCCTGCAGTGAAAGCAGAAGACATTCTCATTCACTAAATCAGCTACATTGGGGAAAAAAATGACATCTAATAAGGTAATTAATCAAATCAAATAAACTTCTTAGGTCCCTCTCCACTTATAATCCCTGCAATTTCTTTATTTGTTCCACATAACTCTCCATCCCTTAGTACCATAACCTATTTTATTATTTATAGGGTTGCAACTGAATATGTTGTTTACTAAAAGAAAATATTAAATCACTTTTAGCTGTGTGATATTGTATAATTTTAAAATTTACCATTTTATTCCTCTTTATACAATAGAAATTATGTAAGTAAACTAATAAGTAAATAATATAATTTCTATTACATGGTTAATATGGTATTTTATGTATAGTAAGGACCAGTTAATTTTAGTTACTTTTATTGTTATTCTTCCTTATTCTCTGTTTCTTGCATGAACACCACTAAGAAAAGTTTTCAAATATTAGCTCCAGAAAAAAAAGTGTTTTCATGCGAGAAATTATAATTTCTTCCAACTTAAAATATTGAGAGGCACTACTGACTATGATTCTCATTTAATTTTGAGCCCCCAGAAACTCAAACCAAGCATGAAGTTCAACTTTAATAACTTAGTAGGATAGTGGTCTGCATATCTTTCTACCTTTTAAGTATTTCCTTGGTCCTGACAATTTTTGGTGGCAACTTTTATCTGGTTACATTTTGTCATTTTATTGTATGCATGCTTATAAACTGATTAATCCTCTGTAGAATCAGGGGATATAGATATATGCACACTTACATTTATATAATATTGCTCTTGGAAGAGCTGAGCATTTCAGAGACAGGACTCAAACTAAATTTCTCTAATGTTATCTAATTAGTGCTCTTGATGTTTGGGGCAGACCTAGGGAAAATTGAACATCTATTCCTCTGAAATTAGTGAATCACCCACATGCTTAACCTCCCCAACAAATTCAAATCAGTATAAGAAAATTAGCTCTTAGATAAATATGTACACTGTATTTCATTGTAAAGAGTGTAGGAGATAATTTTCCCTTAAACAGAGATGAAATTTTGTTTACTTTAATGAATTAAAAAAAAAAAAACCCTAAGAGATATAGTTATTGTTACATGAGAAAAATCTAGAAATAAAGTAGTTGTTTTGCCTCTCTTTCTCTTTCAAACGATCTTGTATATTCATTCAGCAATCATATTTTTCAAATTCTAATTTTATCATTTTAATTTCTTACTCAGAAACAAAACAGAGGCTTCTTAAATTCCCTAGCAAATACAAAGTGAACATATCAACCAAATACTATTTTGTTCAAACTTAAGGTATAATTTTGGGCTTCCGTGGTGGCTCAGTGGTTAAGAATCCACCTGCCAATGCAGGGGACACGGGTTCGAGCCCTGGTCTGGGAAGATCTCACATGCCGCAGAGCAACTAAGCCTGTGCACCACAACTACTGAGCCTGCACTCTAGAGCCCACAAGCCACAACTACTGAGCCCGTGTGCCACAACTACTGAAGCCTGCACACCTAGAGCCCGTGCTCCACAACAAGAGAAGCCACCGCAATGAGAAGCCTGCACACCACAACGAAGAGTAGCCCCCACTAGCCTCAACTAGAGAAAAGCCCGCGTGCAGCAACAGAGACCCAACACAGCCAAAAAAATAAATTAAATAAATAAATAAAGTAAAAAAAGATACAATTGTATGTTATCTGTTTAATGTATTTCCACATTTAAATCATAAAAATCGGTTTGCAATTGACCACATACATCATATTGATTCCTGCCTCTGAGGCCTCCTGCAGCCATTTTCTGTTTATACTCTACAACCTCTTGCTTCACCACATAACATCTTTTCAAAATACTTAAGAAGCTCACCAGCAACCTTTTCTGAAAAATCCTACCCAATTCTAAACTTCATCATTTTAGATTGCAGCTTGCTCTTTCTTTCAACATCATGTCAGTTCTTGGGTCTTTTTGGTAGCACCCGTTGTTATAAACTAAAAGATGAAAAAAGAACCATGAAGAAAAAGAAACTAAATAAGATATATTCATCCTAGACCATAAAAACCATTTATTTCCTCTTGGGACATTTAAGTTGGGACTCTCACAAAAAGGAACCAACATTTATTGACTGCCTGTTATTTATCAGAGATTATGCTAGGCAAAGTCTAGGGTAATGCTTACTTTTATCTAAGTAATATGTTTCCATATATAATGTGAAATAGTACTATATGTCCTGACCAAAACGCAAAACAAAGAAAAACAAACAAAAAATTCTTTGTACCTACACACTTCTATCCTAATTCCTTCCTCCCACAGGTAACACATCATGGTTACTTTGACTGATTCTTCTGTTAGGTTAGTAATCTCTATAGTCCTAAATAACAAACCCTCACTTAAAAATTATTTTCACATGTAGATATTATCTACTGACATTCTCCTCTAGATGGTGATATAGATGTAATTCACATTCTCTAGATATAATATTCTTAATCCACCCCCACCGCCACGCAAATCACCTTTTAGTGATACTTTAACAATCTTGTGATCAGCATAATTTTAGTCCATGCAAGTAGTCTATGACCCCTAAAATCAAATGCTTTTTCCAAAATTCAATAAGATTGAAAAATCTCATAAGCATTCCAGGGGATGTTCCCTCCTCTCTCACTTCACTAAATACTCTATGATGATGGGGACTTATGTCCTAAGTAAATAGTGACAACATAAATTCAAAATTCTGTTTTCAGCTGTTATTTAGAATGTGGGTTAGAGAAGTGCTATTAATTCAAAATCAGTTGAAGACTATGCAGTATACCTTTAACTCCAGGAAGGCTAGCATCTCATGAATGAAATTACTCAATTGTCAGGATCCACGTATTTGGAGCAATATGATGTAGCCTTGACCTTGACATTTTCGGTGTTGCAGACTTAATCAAGGGAAGCTACAAGATACAACTTCATTAAAACTGATGCTTTATTTCCTTTACACTTGCTCTTAAAAACATTGTGTACCAATATTACCTCTAAAGCCCTACTACACAATTAATTTCAGATCACGGTTGGGATTATTTTAGAATAGACAATAAAACATGTATCTAATCAGGTATTTTAAAAAATTTCTCGACTGCTAAAATTTTCAGAAATTACATGTATCAACTGACCTTCATATCTGTATTACATTTTTGGGTCAAGAAATGCTATATTTACATTATTTTTTTCTTTATAGTTTATAATTCTACAATTTTACTGTATGTTGAATAAGTTGCCTCAATAAGCTGTAAATAAGTTGGGTATTATTAAAATAATAATGCTTTTGTATTATTTGGCTTTATATGTCCTTCAACCAGGAAAAGAAAGATGAGAAATAAGACTGCGGTTCTACGCTAAAATTTATGAGAAACATTGATGACAGTCCAGTTAACATTACCTTGACTTCCTTATTGTTAGATGAATAAATTAGCATTGACTGTTTAGGCAAGGTCTCAATTGGTATTAACTAATATATAGTTACTAAACATTTTCAAACTGTAACTAGCAATATGAGCACTACTGAAGGAAATTTAAAAGGTATAGCTTCACTGTAACTTTCTGTCAATACTGAACTGAACAAGTTGATCTTAAAATATATTCTGTTATCATCTATATCAGTAAGGTTCAAAATATCAGGGTTTGACATGATAAAAATATCTGTACTTAGAGATTGCTACCAAAAGTATTTGTTTTGTTTTGGTACCAAAGCAAGGTATCAGAAAACCAAAAATAATGCATCCATTGCAGTGTAACAAATTACTTCAACATTTAGCAGCTTAAAAGAAACCCCCAAATGTATTATCTAACAGCTTCTGTGGGCAGGAATGACTTAGCTAAGTGGTCTGGCTCATGTTTTCTTATGAAGGTGAAGTCAAAGTAGTACAAAACAGCCAGAGATTCAGGGCTTGACTAAGACTAAAGATCTGTTTCCAAGAGAGCTGGTTTATATGCGCTTTCCTCACCACATGGGCCTCTCCATAAGTTTGCTTCAAGGCCCACTGTGCAGGCAGCTGGCTTTCCCCAGAGTGGGTGGTGAGAGAGAGATGGACACAGATACAGAGAGAGATAAAGTGAGGACATAAAACATGAAATGATTTATGGAATAGTTTTATTTTCCATGCTATATGTAGCACACATCACTTCTGTTCACATTCCATGGCCAGATCTAAGACAAATAGTTCAAAAATCAGTAAAAGAGGCTGAAAAAATATAGTTAAGTTGTAGGTCCAGATAAAAGAAAACCCCGAGATATTGTTAAAGAGTCTTTGCCATGCTTTTTATTTCTTACACCTAGAATTTCTCTTCCCATTGTTGGACTTGTCCATATACTTTAATACAATTATTCATGATTTATGCTTGTTTTATGTAAAATATCTACATTAGTTCAACTTCCAGGCAAGTAGAACTAGCATTTCTCTTGCAAATTATGACACAAATAATTTAGCCATTTAGAAAATTCAGAAAATATAGATAAGATAAAGAAAAAAAAAGATTCACCTGAATTAGAAATAAGAATACATAGTTAACTACTGGTCAGAATACATAGTAAATATTGGGAATTCCAGTTAATGCTTCCAAATTTTGCATAGAGACAGACAGATAGCACATGTGTGTATATATATTATACATATGTGCATACATATACATGCATGTGATGGTGCAATACATGTTAGTCTGAAAGCAACTTTTGCATTTAACTATAAGCACAAATATAGGCATATGCTACAAAGTGTCTATGATGTTTGATATTTACTATAACCATCCAGTAGTTGCTTCCCATGATTTATCTAACTTCATTCCCCAAAGAACCTTATGGTATAAATAACCACATGAAGAAACTGAGGCCCAAGGAGTTTTTGTAACTTGTCATACTTCATGCTTTTAAACAGTAGAGCAGAGATTCAAGCTTCCATTGTCTCATTCCTAAACCTAAGTGCTGAACCATTCTGCTAACCTATCTTACTTTAGCAAAGGTCCTACCTAGCTAAGCACTTATAATGATCCAGACACACAGTAAATATGTTGTTGATATCCATTATTTAATTCTCACAACAATTTTATGATACACAGTGTTATCCCCATTTTTCAGATTCTATCAACTGGGCTAATAAATTTTGAATATACCACTCAAAATTACAGAGTAGCAAGTGAAGAAGCAAGTATTTAAACTCACGTCTTTCTGACTCAGAACCAGGCTTCCAACTGCAACACATTACTGCTCTAGTGATGATATCTCTATTGGTAATATTTTTGCTTAAATAAAACAACTACTTAAACACCCAGGATTTCATTTATCACATTGTTGGGTTCAAAATATTGATTTTATAGAAATAAACCCAGGAAATGGAAGGTGAAAGATGTTTCTTACTAAAACATCTATTCTGTGAATTTGAATCATAGATGATTTCACATAGCAATAAAGAAAAATCAAGTTTTTTTCTAGAGAAAAATTTTATTAAAAATTAAATAACTATCCTACACAGTTGCTGTAATATAAAAATGTAGCTAAGTAGGAGCAAGAGTTTCAAATAAATCAAAGAAATAAAACACAATGCAGCAACATTGATAGACATTTTTTAAAAAGATTGAATTAGAGAGGAATTTGGCATTATGCCAAGACAATGGGGCTAAAGGAGATATCTGAGATGTTATAGACCAATTTCCTAATTTTATTTCAAGCTCTCATCTTTATTGTTTTTAAGTAACTGGACTTACATTGCCTACCCACAATAATTTGAAACTGGAATTTCCTACTTAAAATCATCTTATGACTTTCTTTCAACTTCTTGAATTTCTGATGATTTGTCTTAGGTTTTATTTCTAAAATCACATAGTTAATACCCTAAACCCTACCTACATTCATATAGAATGACAGAGCTGGTCAGATCAAAATCAAGCCAAATAAAACTCCATCTTTATTATAGTCTGAACTGATGTGTGAGGACATACATATTGACCCTCCTAATAGAAATCTTAAAGCCTCCAGAAAAGTAACCATCCCACTTCAATTAATCCTCTGCTACAATATACCATAGAGTATTTATCTAAATCCTGATTGAAATCTGCATAATTCTGGCCTCTTTCCTTTTCTCTGATTTCAAATTTTGATATTTGTAGAAGAAATAAAGCATATTTCTTGGATGTAAGAACAAATATATGATCCCAAATATTTCTGTAATATTACTTTTCGTAATTTTCAAAGGAAAGATGATTTTGTGGGACAAAAAGAGACACACCAAAAGAATTTCAAATATTGTTTTTTATGTGTGAATCAAAATTAATAGCATTCCTTGATGTTTTACAACACATCCACTATATTTTTCAAAGATATAGTGATAAATAGGTAACTCTAGTAGGTGCTATTGACATTATTTATATACATAACATCAATATTTTTAATTAAAGTATACTTCCAGTAAAAATCATCTCTTTAGGATTCATTATAGTTTCAGCAACAATATAGCTTGCCTATTATGTAGGGACCAATATCTATTTTCAATTTAAAGATGTTGTCTTAAGCTTGGTGCAAACTGTCAAACTCCCCCTCATATACAAGTAGAGATGGTCTAGTTCATTATGGTCAAATTATAACACCTGATATTTGAAGACACGAACTGTAATGCCATGACATAGAGATACCATTTCAGAGTTGTTGACATCAATTAAAGCCTTCTCATCAAAGCTTATAGAACATTTATTCTTTTTTTTTTTAACATCTTTATTGGAGTACAATTGCTTTACATTTTTGTGTTAGTTTCTCCTGTATAACAAAGTGAATCAGCTATACCTATACATATATCCCCATATCCCCTCCCTCTTGTGTCTCCCTCCCACACTCCCTATCCCACCCTCCCTATCCCACCCCTCTAGGTGGTCACAAAGCACCGAGCTGATCTCCCTGTGCTATGCGGCTGCTTCCCACTAGCTATCTATTTTACATTTGGTAGTGTAAATATGTCAATGCCATTCTTTCACTTCTTCCCAGCTTACCCTTCCCTCTCCCTGTGTCCTCAAGTCCATTCTCTATGTCTGCATCTTTATTCCTGTCATGCCCCTAGATTCTTCAGACCCTTTTTTTTTCCTTTAGATTCCATATATATGTGTTAACATACAGTATTTGTTTCTCTCTTTCTGACTTACTTCACCCTGTATGACAGACTCTAGGTCCATCCACCTCACTACAAATAGTTCATTTTCTTTTTTTTAATGGCGAGTAATATTCCATTGTATGTATGTGCCACATCTTGTTTATCCATTCATCTGTCAGTGGACACTTAGGTTGCTTTCATGTCCTGGCTATTGTAAATAGTGCTGCAATGAACATTGTGGTACATGTCTCTGTTTGAATTATGGTTTTCTCAGGATATATGCCCAGGAGTGGGATTGCTGGGTCATATGTTAGTTCTATTTTAGGTTTTTAAAGAACCTACATACTGTTTTCCATAGTGGCTGTATCAGTTTACATTCCCACCAACAGTGCAGGAGGGTTCCCTTTTCCCACACTCTCTCCAGCATTTATTGTTTGTAGACGTTTTGATGATGGCCATTCTGACCGGTGTAAAGTGATATCTTATTGTAGTTTTGATTTGCATTTCCCTAACGATTAGTGATGTTGAGCATCCTTTCACGTGTTTGTTGGCAATCTGTATATCTTCTTTGGAGAAATGTCAATTTAGGTCTTCTTCCCATTTTTGGATTGGGTTATTTGTTTTTTTGATATTGAGGTGCATCAGCTGCTTGTATATTTTGGAGATTAATCCTTTGTCTGTTGCTTCATTTGCAAATATTTTCTCCCATTCTGAGGGTTGTCTTTTTGTCTTGTTTATGGTTTCCTTTGCTGTGCAAAAGCTTTTAAGTTTCATTAGGTTCCATTTGTTTATTTTTGTTTTTATTTCCATTTCTCTAGGAGGCGGGTCAAAAAGGATCTTGCTATGATTTATGTCATAGAGTGTTCTGCCTATGTTTTCCGCTAAGAGTTTTATAGTGTCTGGCTTTACATTTAGGTCTTTAATCCATTTTGAGTTTATTTTTGTGTATGGTGTTAGAGAGTGTTCTAATTTCATTCTTTTACATGTAGCTGTCCAGTTTTCCCATCACCACTTATTGAAGGGGCTGTCTTTTCTCCATTGTATATTCTTGCCTCCTTTATCAAAGATAAGGTGACCATATGTGTGTGGGTTTATCTCTGGGCTTTCTATCCTGTTCCATTGATCTGTATTTCTGTTTTTGTGCCAATACCATACTGTCTTCATTACTGTAGCTTTGTAGTATAGTCTGAAGTCAGGGAGCCTGATTTCTCCAGCTCTGTTTTTCTTTCTCAGGATGGCTTTGTCTGTTCGGGGTCTTTTGTGTTTCCATACAAATTGTGCAATTTTTTGTTCTAGTTCTGTGAAAAATGCCATTGGTAGTTTGATAGGGATTACATTGAATCTGTAGATTGCTTTGGGTAGTATAGTCATTTTCACAATGTTGATTCTTCCAATCCAAGAACATGGTATATCTCTCCATCTGTTTGTATCATCTTTAATTTCTTTCATCAGTGTCCTATAGTTTTCTGCATACAGGTCTTTTGTCTCCTTTGTTTCCTTAATTTCTCTTTCTGATTTTTCATTATTAGTGTATAGGAATGCAAGAGATTTCTGTGCATTCATTTTGTTTCCTGCTACTTTACCAAATTCATTGATTAGCTCTAGTAGTTTTCTGCTAGCATCTTTAGGATTCTCTATGTATAGTATCATGGCATCTGTAAACAGTGACAGTTTTACTTCTTCTTTTCTGATCTGGATTCCTTTTACTTCTTTTTCGTCTCTGATTGCTGTGGCTAAAACTTCCAAAACTATGTTGAATAATAGTAGTGAGAGTGTGCAACCTTGTCTTGTTCGTGATCTTAGTGGGAATGGTTTCAGTTTTTCACCATTGAGAATGATGTTGGCTGTGGGTTTGTCATATATGGCCTTTATTATGTTGAGGTAAGTTCCCTCTATGCCTACTTTCTGCAGGGCTTTTATCATAAATGGGTGTTGAATTTTGCCGAAAGCTTTTTCTGCATCTACGGAAATTATCATATGGTTTTTTTCCTTCAATTTGTTAATATTGTGTATCACATTGATTGATTTGCATATACTGAAGAATCCTTGAATTCCTGGGCTAAAGTCCACTTGATCATGGTTTATGATCCTTTTAATGTGCTGCTGGATTCTCTTTGCTAGTATTTTGTTGAGGATTTTTGCTTCTATGTTCATCACTGATATTTGCTGGTAGTTTTCTTTTTTTTGACATCTTTGTCTGGTTTTGGTATCAGGGTGATGGTGACCTCATAGAATGAGTTTGGGAGTGTTCCTCCCTCAGCTATATTTTGGAAGATTTTGAGAAGGATAACATTCTCTAAATGTTTCATAGAATTCACCTGTGAAGCCATCTGGTCCAGGGCTTTTGTTTTTTGGAAGATTTTTATCACAGTTTCAATTTCAGTGCTTGTGATTAGTCTGTTTATATTTTCTATTTCTTCCTGGTTCAGTCTCAGAAGGTTGTGGTTTTCTAAGAATTTGTCCTTTTCTTCAAGAGTGTCCATTTTATTGGCATATAGTTTCTTGTAGCAATCTCTTATGATCCTTGTATTTCTGCAGTGTCAGTTGTTACTTCTCCTTTTTCATTTCTAGTTTCGTTGATTTGAGTTTTCTCCCTTTTTTTCTTGATGAGTCTGGCTAATGGTTTATCAATTTTGTTTATCTTCTCAAAGAAACAGCTTTTAGTTTTATTGATCTTTGCTATCATTTTCTTCATTTCTTTTTCATTTATTTCTGATCTGATCTTTATGATTTCTTTCCTTCTGCTAACTTTGGGTTTTTTTTTTTTTTCTTCTTTCTCTAATTGTTTTTTTTTTTTAATTTTATTTATTTATTTATTTATTTATGGCTGTATTGGGTCTTCGTTTCTGTGCGACGGCTTTCTCCAGTTGCGGCAAGTGGGGGTCACTCTTCATCACGGTGTGCGGGCCTCTCATCATCGCAGCCTCTCTTGTTGTGGAACACAGACTCCGGACGCACAGGCTCAGCATTTGTGGCTCACAGGCCCAGTTGCTCCGCAGCATGTGGGATCCTCCTAGACCAGGGCTCGAACCCGTGCCCCCCACATTGGCAGGCAGACTCTCAACCACTGCGCCACCAGGGAAGCCCATCTCTAATTATTTTAAGTATAAGGTTAGGTAGTTTATTTGAGGTTTTTCTTGTTTCTTGAGGTAGGATTTTATTGCTGTAAACTTCCTTCTTAGAACTGCTTTTGCTGCATCCCATAGGTTTTGGGTCATCGTGTTTACATTGTCATTTGTTTCTGGGTATTGTTTGATTTCCTCTTTGATTTCTTCAGTCATCTCTTGGTTATTTAGTAGCGTTTTGTTTAGCCTCCATGTATTTGTATTTTTTACAGTTTTTTTCTTGGAATATATATGTAGTCTCATAGTGCTGTTGTCACAAAAGATACTTGCTACGATTTCAATTTTCTTAAATTTAGCAATGCTTGATATGTGACCTAAGATATGACCTATCCTGGAGAATATTCCATGAGCACTTGAGAAGAAAGTGTTTTCTGTTGTTTTTGGATGGAATGTCCTATAAATATCAATTAAGTCCATCTTGCTTAATGTGTCATTTAAAGCTTGTGCTTCCTTATTTATTTTTATTTTGGTTGATCTGTCCATTGGTGAAATTGGGGTGTTAAAGTTCCCTACTATGATTGTGTTACTGTCGAGTTCCCCTTTTATGGCTGTTAGCCTTTACCTTATGTACTGAGGTGCTCCTATGTTGGGTGCATAAATCTTTACAATTGTTATATCTTCTTCTTGGATTGATCCCTTGATCATTATGTAGTGTCCTTCTTTGCCTCTTGTAATAGTCTTTAATTGAAAGTCTATTTTGTCTGATATGAGAATTGCTACTCCAGCTTTCTTTTGATTTCCATTTGCATGGAATATCTTTTTCCATCCCCTCACTTGCGGTCTGTATGCATCCCTAGGTCTGAAGTGGGTCTCTTGTAGACAGCATATATATGGGTCTTGTTTTTGTGTCCTTTCAGCTAGTCTATGTCTTGTGGTTGGAGCATTTAATCCATTTACATTTAAGGTAGTTATCAATATGTATGTTCCTATTATCATTTTCTTAATTGTTTTCATTTGTTATTGTAGGTCTTTTCCTTCTCTTATGTTTCCTGCCTAGAGAAGTTCCTTCAGCATTTGTTGTAAAGCTGGTTTGGTGGTGCTGAATTCTCTTAGCTTTTGCTTGTCTGTAAAGTTTTTAATTTCTGCATTGAATCTGAATGAGAACCTTGCTGAGTAATCTTGGTTGTAGGTTTTTCCCTTTCATCACTTTAAATATGTCCTGCCACTCCCTTCTGACTTGCAGAGTTTCTGCTGAAAGATCAGCTGTTAAACCTATGGGGATTCCCTTCTATGTTATTTGTTGTTTTTCCCTTGCTGCTTTTAATATTTTTTCTTTGTATTCAAGTTTTGATAGTTTGATTAATATGTGTCTTGGTGTGTTTCTCCTTAGATTTATCCTGTATGGACTCTCTGCACTTCCTGGACCTGGTTGACTATTTCTTTTCCCATATTAGGGAAGTTTTCAACGATAATCTCTTCAAATATTTTCTCAGACCCTTTCTTTTTCTCTTCTTCTGGAAGCCTATAATTCGAATGTTGGTGTGTTTAATGTCTTCCCAGAGGTCTCTGAGACTGTCCTCAATTCTTTTCATTCTTTTTTCCTTTTCTGCTCCATGGTAGTTATTTCCAGTACTTTATATTCCAGGTCACTTATACTCTTTTCTGCCTCAGTTATTCTGCTTTTGATTCCATCTAAAGAATTTTTAATTTCATTTATTGTGTTTTTCATCATTGTTTGTTTGCTCGTTAGTTCTTCTAGGTCCTTGTTAAATGTTTCTTGTATTTTGTCCATTCTATTTCCAAGATTTTGGATGAACTTTACTATCATTAGTCTGAATTCTTTTTTAGATAGACTGCCTATTTCCTCTTCATTTGTTTGATCTGTTGGGTGTTTACCTTGCTCCTTCATCTGCTGTGTATTTCTCTAACTTTTCATTTTGCTTAACTTACTGTGTTTAGGGTCTCCTTTTCACAGGCTGCAGGTTCATAGTTCCCGTTGTTTTCGTTGTCTGCCCCCAGTGGGTAAGGTTGGTTCAGTGGCTTGTGTAAGCTTTCCCATGCAGGGGACTGGTGCCTGTGTTCTTGTGGATGAGGCTGGATCTTGTCTTTCTGGTGGGCAGGACCAAGTCTGGTGGTGTGTTTTGCAGTGTCTGTGAACTTATGATTTTAGGCAGCCTCTTTGCTAATGGGTGGGGTTGTGTTCCTGTCTTGCTAGTTGTTTGGCATGGGGTGTCCAGCACTGGAGCTGGCTGGTGTTTGGGTAGAGTTGGGTCTTAGTGTTGATATGGAGATCTCTGGGACAGCTATTGCCGACTGATAGTACATGGGGCCAGGAAGTCTCTGGTGGTCCAATGTCCTGACCTCGGCTCTTCCACCTCTGAGGCTCAGGCCTGATACCAGGCTGGAGCAACAAGACCCTGTCAGCCACACAGCTCAGAAGAAAAGTGAGGGGAAAAAAAAAGAAAGATAGATAATAAAATAAAATAAAAGTTATTAATATAAAAATTTTTAATAATATTATTAAAATAAAAATTTAAAAAGTAATAAAAAAAAAAGAAGAGAGCAACCAAACCAATAGATAAATCTACCAATGGTAACAAGCACTAAAACTAAACTAAGATAAACATATAAATCAGAAACTAGTCAGTCACATACAGCAAACCCCAAGCCTATAGTTGCTCCCAAAGTCCACTGCATCATTTTTGGAATGATTCATTGTCTATTCAGGTAGTCCACAGATGCAGGGTACATCAAGTTGATTTTGGAGATTTAATCCACTGCTCCTGAAGCTGCACAGAGAAATTTCCCTTCCTCTTCTTTGTTTGCACAGCTCCTGGGGTTCAGCTTTGGATTTGGCCCTGCCTCTGCATGTAGGTTGCCCTCTGGCATCTGTTCTTCACCCAAACAGGAGGGGGTTAAAGGAGTGGCTAATTAGGGTGCTCTGGCTCACTCAGATCGGGGGGAGGGGGGGTACAGAATGCGGGCTAGCCTGTGACGGCAGAGGCCTGTGTGATGTTGCAACCGCCTGAGGCATGCCTTGTGTTCTCCTGGGAAGTTGTCCCTGATCACGGGACTCTGGCAGTGGCGGGCTGCACAGTCTCCTGGGAGGGGAGGTGTGTATAGTGCCCTGTGCTTGCACACAGGATTCTTGGTTCCTGCAGCAGCAGCCTTAGTGTTTCATGCCCGTCTCTGGTGTCCGCACTGATAGCCACGGCTTGCACCCATCTCTGAAGCTCGTTTAAGCGATGCTCTGAATCCCCTCTCCTTGCACACCCCGAAACAATGGCCTCTTGACTCTTAGGTAGGTCCAGAGTTTTTTCTGGACTCCCTCCTGGCTAGCTGTGGCTCACTAGGCACCTTCAAGCTGTGTTCACACAGCCAACCCCAGTCCTTTCCCTGGGGTCTGACCTCTGAAGCCTGAGCCTCAGCTCCCAGCCCCCAGCCACCTCAGTGGGTGAGCAGACAAGCCTCTCAGGCTGGTGATTGCTGGTCAGCACAGATCCTCTGTGTGGGAATATCTCCGCTTTGCCATCTGCACCCCTGTTGCTGCGCTCTCCTCTGTGGCTCTGAAGCTTCTCCCGCACCTTCCACCTCCCTGTCTCCACCAGTGAAGGGGCTTCCTAGTGTGTGGAAACTTTTCCTTCTTCAAAGCTCCCTCCCAGAGGTGCAGGTCCCAACCCTATTCTTTCTTTTTCTGTTTTTCCTTTTTTCTTTTGCCCTACTGAGGTATGTCAGGAGTTTCTTGCCTTTTGGGAAGTCTGAGGTCTTCTGCCAGCGTGCAGCAGGTGTTCTGTAGGAGTTGTTCCACATGTAGATGTATTTTTGATGTATTTGTGGGGAAGAAGGTGATCTCCATGTCTTATTCCTCCACCATCTTGAAGGTCCTTCCAGAGCATTTATTCTTTTATATCTTTATTTGTCTAGAAATTTCCTTTTTTTGCTGATTTATTTAAATCACAAAGCCTTTACTTAAATCAGTAAGCCTTCTTATTCTAGAGTTCAAAGAATTTGTTAAATACTGAGACAAAGTAATTCACAAAGTTGTTAAAAGCATTAATACCTAATGGGATAATTTCCATTTCCCTGGTCCAGAAGCTAAGTGATATGAAGCCTACAGATAAAAATAGAATGATTGTAAAGGCTAGAGAGTGGACATCATTTTGTCAGTAATTATTACCTTAGAATTTTGTCAAGAAACAATATAATTTTAGTCTTGGGCAAGAATTAATTTTGTGGGGTTAACATGTTAAATTCAGAATTAAAATATTTTGAGATGTTTTCTTATTTTTTTAGGTCATAGCATTGTTTGGTTGCTCAGTCCAATTTCTTTTCATCATGGTACAAAAAATACCTTTAATAATGTATGTAATTATTTTGTTGCACACAGGATGTGATATGATGATGGACACACAACATTGCAATACACATCTTGATGAATAATTTCAACCAGGACAGTTTTAAGGAGGTTGTGAGGTATGCTTGAATGAGCGTGGACTTTGGAGTCAAAGAGATTGGACATGTATCTTGACTTTGCCATATAGTACCTCTGTCCCCAGGGTAAGTTACTGAACCTTTCAACTTCACTCTCTGTTTATATAAAATTACTATTCCTGCATATATAAAATTGATAAAAATATTATAGATAGCAGGCACTTGATAAAATTTGCTTCCTTTCCTTTTTCATTCTTCAACATCTTCACTTTAGAGCTGTGAAATATTATACCCTCAACTTCCACATTCATCTTTTCAAAATTGAGAAATCATCAATCTCATGCAGTGACTTTAGCTTTAGTCCTAATAACATCTTTGCCTCAGAGGAGACATTTTGGAAATATTGACTTCACATCAAAGAAGGGAGCCAATCACCTTTCATATTCTTCAGGGATTGAGAAGAAGAAATCATTCCAGATAAAATGTCAGACTGAACATTTCTATTACAATTTTCAAAAAGCCAGTGCAAACTGGAACCAAGAATTGAGTCAGAATTTAGATCTATAGAAGTAAATATCTCTTTTCTACTTGCAAGTTTAGAATTACAAGTATCTCACTTCAAAGATCTAGCTTTCAGGATCTGGAGAGATTTTATCCCATCAAAATTCCCTCTTCTCCCTGTATTTTCAACTGCTTTCTTTTTATTGCTGCTTAGTTTGCATTAGATAAAAATATATCCAAATGGCTCCCACTTGAATATAAATAAATGTTACTCTCTTAACCCCATCTTTTCTTCTTAATCCCGCTGTGTCTTTCTCATTACTTTTCTGGTATAGTCGAATGAACAAGTGGCCTACTTTCAATATCTCAATTTTGTTTCCATGTGCTTTCTCTTTTTACCTCACAAAATCTACTGCTGCCCTGATATTTACAGATGTCTTCTAGTTGTGAAATTCAAAGGATAATTTCTTCTTTTATTTATATTTGAGTCTGTTTACCACTCTCACTTACTTTCAACATTACCCTGCCTTTCAGGCAAGATGTGTTTCCCTTTCTTTCCCTGCCTTTCTAACTCTTCTTCTACTGCGCATAGTATTATGTTTCTCTGGCTTCTGCTCTCAGTACTTTTCTTTGTACAATCTCATCACTTCTCTCGACTTCAAATTATCCCCTGTATATTGATGCTTAACAATACTGTTATTCCCAAACCCCAAACACTCTTTTGAGCTCTAAATTCATATACCTAACTTTCTACTGGATGAGTCAACCTGGATGTGAATTAGACATCTCAGGTTCAAGATGATAAAAATTGGACTCATCCTTTCCTCAGATCTGCAGTTTTTCTCCATTTTAAAACTGTTTACATTATTGAGATAGCTTCCAAAGGCAGAAACCAGTATTTGATATATTTGCCTATTCCATATCCCATTCACATTATTCATCCATTTAGTCATTCAAAGCATATGTGTTGGCTGCTCAGCTTATGTATGTACTGTGCTGGTTGCTTGGGATATAATGATAAACAAGATAAACCATAACTGTTCTCTCATAGTGCTTCGGGGCTAGTAGGAAGAGGGTAGACAATGAATAAGTAACAAACAAAGAAAATGATTTTAGATAATAGAAAGTAACAGAAATATTAAGCATAGTGGGGAAAGGGTACATCATTTGTGATTAGATTTAGTTGCATAAAACAGAAAATCTAAAATAACAGTGACATTATTGAAATTCATTTCCCTCTGATGGTAAAGAAAATCCAGTTCAGGGCTTGTAGGGCAGCATCATTTTCTTTAGGGACCTCTGAGCCACCTTTTTCTACAAGTCTTGTATAGAGTTTCTATTATGAACTGAATGCTTATGTCTCTGAAAAATTAACATGTTGAATGCAACCCTATGCCCCCAATATGATGATATTGGGAGGTGGGCCCTTTGGGCAGTAATCAGGATTAGAAGAGGTCATAAGAGTAGAGCCCACGCAAGTAGGATTAGTATTCTTATAAGAGTCATGAGAGATTTCCCTTCCTGTGTCTGCTCTCAGCCATGTGAGGATACAACAAGAAGTTGGCAGTCTACAACCCAGAAGAGGATTCTATTCAGAACCCAGCCAAGCTGGCACCCTGATCTCAGATTTCCAGCTTCCTGAACTATGGGGAATACATTTCTGTTGTTTATAAGCCACCCAGGCTATGGTACTTTGTTATAGCAGCCTGAGCTGACCAAGATAGCTTTCAACTCAAGATCACTTCTCAGTTCATGAAGGTGGCTGGACTTCAGCCATTGAGTCTAAGTTCCAGGTAGCAGAAAACAAAGCACAGAAGAGGAAAAGGAGGCACATACCAAAGAAGTTGACACCTTTTAATAATATTCCTGGAGACTCCAAAAATCATGTTCATTTAATTCTAGTTGGCTACATCATGCTGAAGGGGATGCCATCCTTTTGGCATTTTCATTGCTACTTCAAATGAAATCGTGTTATTAAGGAAGGCATGGGGAAAGAATGGGGATAGGCAGATGTCTCTGCAGTGGGTGGCTATTGATTAGCCTTAGCGGGGAGGGCCTTTCTGAAGGAGTAGCATCTCAGCACATGGTTTTGATCATCACATACTATTGATTTTATCCTTTTAATAAACCATTTTGAACTGTTTTCTAATCTCTATTCCCTTGTCTCCTGCCCTCTATTAGTAAAGGTCCTAGCTACCCCTCCTCTCTCTTACAGCATCTTCTCCCTAACTAGTCTCATGTCTCCAGTCTGATTACTAGTGAATCAGTTCTCCATGGTGCTGCCCTAGAGCATTTTGAAATACAAATTTGATCCTTGAACTTCCTTGATTAAAATCCTTTATTGTTTTCCATTGATTCAAGGCAATATCCACAGAACTTTTTCATGAAAATCTCCCTGACCACACAATATTTTATTCTTTTTTCTCCTTCTCCCACTAAATTCTGAGTTCTAGGCATGAATAATGGCTTTAAAAATGTGTGTGTTTCTCATCCCTCCCAACAACTATTTAAAGTTTTTGACCTTCCTTCCAAGTATACCCTTCTCCCATCCAACTATTTCTATTAAAGAAATACACATTTATTCTTTATAATTCACTCAATTTTTTTAAGCTCTTCCTGAATATCATACTTTCATGCCATGTCCCTATTTTAAACATACAAACCATTGCTGAAGCTCCACTACTTACAATTATTATTAATTTTTATTGTTCTATTGACATTCCATCATAAACTGCAAGCTATCTGATAGTAGAGATTGTGGTTTTATTTCTGGATCCAACTACCTCTTCCTAAGACAAGCACATTTTGAACACTTAGTAAGGTTTTCCTGAGTGAATTAAACTCATTAACCTCCTAGGCTGAAAATTTTAAAATTATTCTCTGCTATTATCCATCTCTTCGTTATGGCATCACTTTCTATTTATGCTATCTCTGCAGCTCCTTTTCATCCGTACTATTTAATAATTTCTACGTCAGCTGTCCTTGTCTGGTCATGTTCATCACATATTTGAATCTTTACAATATTATAAATTGATTTCCTTTCCATTATTTTCTTACCATCTTGATTGCTTTTACCTGCCATTGACACAACACAGATATTACCATATCATAGTACTGGCACCAAGTTTAAATAATCCCCAATTTTTCAGTTAAGTTTATTTACTGTAGCATGAAATTTACAAGTTTTCAAGAATTAGTTCTATCTTCTTTTAAGGCTTATATTTTATTTTCACCTCTGCTACTCCATCTACCTTTTGGTCTTTGTCCATAGGGACGTCTCTAGGAAGAAGGCATCGCTGAGCATGAGGCATTCTGTCAGAGATGTCAGTTTCATGGACGGTGTGGTACACTTTGGGGATGTGAGTGAGGCCAGTGGCACATAAAGCAGATGACCCAAAAGGCCCTGAAAGTTTCATGGGAGACTGAACTACCAGGTAGACATGACAGGCTGGTTCCAGCAATGTATTCTTCCACTAAAGATTTAACTGGAAGGGACGAGGTGGGAGCAGGCGTTTCTAGTTTGAAAGTGAATTCAGGGATTGTTCTATTACGTGATGCTAAGAGAGGGAACCCAGGTCTAGGACTGAGAGGGAAGAAAAAAAACCTAAAAAAGATAATTTAGCAGATAGATTTAGAAGTGTTTGTTTGGTTTTGATTCTTTTTAAAATCCCATTGCAAAGTGTTTGCAGATTTTAAAATACTATTGCTCTAACTTCTTTTACAGATTCTTTTATAAGAACTCATATATAGTTATTAAGTACATAACTATACCCTACAATGTTAATTTTATTAATCCTCTGGCAACATTGTATTCTATAAAAAGCATATGCAATTAAAAGAAAGTTGTATGTGAGGTATACTTTAATGTATTGCAGTATGTGTGAAATAAAATAGTCTCTTAGTAAAAGATATCCCCAGGAATCTAAGAGATCATACACCTGATTTTTCTTTTTTGGTAGCAGAGTGTGCTTTGCCTTGTGAATAGGAGAAAGAATCCTCTCTCAATTCTCCCTAGAGTTTTTGCTTCATCCCATAGCAGCAGAACATCATCTGTCTCTCCTAAATTGTCAGAGTGATCAAAATGCTTAAAATCATACCCCTCCTTCAAAATCAAAATTAAAGATTACCTCCTCCATGAAGTCCTCCCTAATCTCATCAGCCAAACTAATCTCACCCACTACTGTTGCCCCATAGCATTTGGTTTGTAGGTACATTTTGAAATTTACTGAACTCTATCTTAATTGTATTTAGTTATTCCATATCGGTCCTCCTCACTCTGTGGTAGTCTTTAGAGCTTCACTTAGAAATATCTAGCTCAGTGTCTTCCATTAAGCCTAGTGCAGTGTCTAGCACACAGTTTTTGCACCGAAGCAGTGCTCTGCTGGTTAGACACCTGGGGTCTGGGGCTTGACTGAATGAGGGTGATTGCTGACTCTGCTCTTTTCTAACAGTGCAACCTTAGGCAAACTACTTAACCTTTCTGTTCCCTGAGTTTCTTTATCTCTAAAATGGGGAAATATGGATACATATCTAGTAGGATTGTTGTGCAGTTAAAAATGAGATAAATGGATACAATGGGCAAAGTTTTGTGTACTTAATAAGTAGACCCTAAATATTACCTATTGTTATTACATGCTTGGTGAATAGATATAACATTTAGGAAACCGAATTTAAATATACCTTCTTTCTATCTTTTAAGGCTAAACTCAAGGCTCAGTTTATGTTAAAATTTTCTTCGATACTGACTCTATAAAATTATTTTGTTTCACTGAGCTCTTCTAATGTTTACAGCATGGACCAACAAACTAAGCATTTAGTTATGGACTGCTATGTCCTAGTCTCTGATTATTTGGTGTTTGCTCCCCCTTTGAATATTGTAATACAGGTTCTGTGACTCAGTTGTAGCTAAAATGAGACTGTACTAGGCAAACTCAATTGCTATCTGGCAATTGAACAGAAAAAAAAAAATAAGGAAGTTTGAGTTTGGATGCTTTTCCATTTCTTCCTCTTTCCCCCTCAGTCTTCTATATCCTCATAACTTCAAGCCACATATCTTCCAGTTTGGGACATGGTGTTCTCTTGATTAACAACGTGATCAAGCTTGAAGACAATCCATTCTCCCACTAGCTATCTATGCTGTATAGCACAGGGAGCTCAGCTCGGTACTCTGTGATGACCTAGATGGGCATGATGGGGGAAAGCGGGAGGGAAGTCCAAGAGGGAGGGGATATATGTATACATATAGCTGATTCACTTCATTGTACAGTAGAAACTAATACAACATTGTAAAGCAACTATACTCCAATAAAAAAAATAATTAAAAAAATAAAAAGACAATCCATTCTCTCCCTTGTGTTAGAAAGTGCATGTAACAAAATAACATCTCCATGTTGGAAAGAATGTTACAGTTCCATCATTAACTTGATACCATGCTTCCTGTGAGGGGGACCCTCTACCAGTTTACAGCACATTCCCTTTTGAATTTTAATTGCTAGAATATTTCTGTTTGGATTAAACTGATATTTGTTTCCCCCAAACATATATATCCTGCTCTGTTTTCTGCATTTCAGAGCCATGCAGAATATAAGTTCAATCCTCTGTGACATGTTAAATTTGATATTGGAGCTAGTTCTTAGGTTCCTCCTGAATTTTTGTATCTCCAGATTGTAGAAAAAATGAGCGTTGGATTCTTATGAGTAAAATCCTGGTCCCATTCCTTTGCATATGCAGCATTAAATTAATATGTCTATAAAATATTGCATTTTAATTGAATATCAGTCTCCGTCTGTAACATGTCTGTGGGAATGCAGCCTAGAATGATTATCATTATTTTTCTGGACAATTTATTTCAATTAATACAACTTAAGAAAATGTGTCACTGTCTTTACTTTGTTTCTATGTTTGCTTGTTTTAGCACCTTTATCATTTAGGTGATTCATACCGAATATATAATCAGAATATTAGGTTGTTTTCTCTAATTGCATTACTATATCTGCACCAACCGTTTCAAACCATAGGGGCATAAAATAACAGATGTTTATTTAGCTCACCATTTTGTGTTGGCTAGGCAGTTCCTCTAGTGTAGTTTGAGCCAACTTGGCCGACCTCTGCTGAGCTCATTCATGGGATGTGGTTAGCTGGTGGGTTGCCTGGTGGTTGGCTGACCCAGGAGGGCTTCACTCACATGTCAGGCGCTTGCGGGATTGTGGAGCAGGGCAGCAGAAAGCTTATGCCTTATGTTTCTCGTCATGTACATTTCTTCATGTGACAGTCGTCACAGAATACTAAAATTAGCAAGAGTGGAAGCTGTTCAGCCTCTCAGGCTTAGGCTCAGAAATAGCACAGCATCACTTTTTCCACATTCTATGAGTTAGAGCAAGTAAGAAGGCAAGTCTCCCTTGAAGGGTAGAGTAATGGCTTCTACCTCTTGGATGTGAGGAGCTACAAAACAATGTGGCTTTTTTTGCAAACAAATATACTTAGTATCTTATGCTTCCACAAAAACTGTGAGTGCCTAAGACAAAGGTTTTAAATTTAAACGTTACGTATAATTATTTCATCTTAAAAATATTTTATATTTCCATTTAAGCCATGCATCAAGACATTCCTCTATGTTGCATACATTACAATTCAGCCAACTATGCCACACATATGATCAACACAGTTGTTTAACAAAGAGTCCTAAGCATGCCCCCAGAGAACTTTACCCCAGAGGTTGTTAGCCTTTTTTACGAGATTAATTGTTCAAATACCTACCAATCCATTTAGCTATGTTCCCTCCTGTTTTGTATTTATCTTAATTCCTTTTTTCCCCCACAAATGCTCCATGAACAATTGTGTCATGTCTTTCCCTGGGTACAAAACATCTATTATATATATTATAGATTATATACTTTATATATATATACACGTGTATATATATATATATATATATATACATACACATATATATACATTTACATGTGTTTGTACATGTATGTGTTGTGTGTGTGTAAATTCACTTCCAAGTACTTGTGAACTAGAAAAAAATAAATGGACAATGTTAGAACTGTGAGTTGAGTTTTATTCAGTGTCTTACTGCAGACTATAGCTGCGAGACGGCCTCTCAGACAGCTCTGAGGAACTTCTCTGGAGAGGTAGGGGAAGAGGCCAGTATATATGCGGTTTTTGCTATGGGATACATGCAGTCAATCATACATCTTGGTAAAAAGTTACTGCTAGTCATGAGGATCAGATATTTTAGTTAATGATTTTAGTGCTTTTCTATGTAGGGGAAGATGTAAGAATCTAGGTTCATTAAAATTTTTCCTGAAATATATCTAACTATCTAAGGGCCTGTTTCACCTGTTTCCCAAAACACGGAGCGCTCATCCTGTTCTTTATCCTGAATTTCTTTCAGGGTGCACTGTAGGTTAGCGACCACAGTGCCTAATGACTTGATCCTTGTAGAACTGGACTGAAGGGCAACATTCTTTTGTTTATATACTCTTCTTTTCCAAATGTAAATCCAGTATCACACTTTAACTTTAATCCCCTTAGGCTTCCTCATTTCTTTATACTATCCACATTTTCTCTTTGACCATCTACTTTCATGCCATCCTTTAATTTCTATTTTCTCCTAAACTATCCACTCTGATCTCATCTTCCTTTTCCATTCAGGTTATAATACTATCACTTCGTAACTAGTCCCTTAACCACGATCTAACTGCTCTTAAGGGCTTACCACAGGCAGGCACTGTTGTATGTGCTTTAAATGTATTAAGTATTCACAGTGATCCTATGAGGCATCTACTATTATTATCCCATTTTGTAGAAGAGGAAATTAAGGCACAGGAAAGTTTCTTATCATTATACTCCTAACAAATAGTAGAGCCCTACTTAAATCACTCCCTTGCCAATATCAACATTCTTTTGTCTTCTTGTCCTTCCCTGCCTTTCCCTTTTATCACTCTTTCCTAGAAAATTGCAGGTAATTCCTCCCTCCACACCTCTAGGTGACTAAGTGATTCTGGAAAATCATTCTGGAGCTATACAGACTGATTCTAGTCTCACTGACCTATATTCTTTTTTGGATGCTTAACTAAGGCAGGATCTGCTTCAAAGCACATTAAGGTTGCTGGAAGAATTCATTTTCTGGTGGTCATATAATTGAGATGCCCATCTTCTTGCTAAATATCTACCAAGTACTGCTCAGCTTCTAAAGGCCACTTTTCATGTCAACAAATTCCACAGTGGTTCACGAAATGCCAGTTCACTTTTTCAAGGTCAACAGGAGAAACTTCACAGGAATTTTGAAACTCTTCCTTCAGGAAGGGCCCAATCCCTTTCACGGTTTGAAAGGGTTGATTGGATCACACCCACCCAGCATAATCTTTGGATTTCTCAAAAGCATTTGGGGACTTAATTACATATTCAAATTCCTTCCTTTGTCATATAAATTAACCTAATCATGAAAGCAAAATTAGTCACATTCCTAGCCCTGACCATACCCAGTGGGAGAGAACTAAAAGCAGGGCTTGTACACCAAGGGGCAGGAGTCTTGGACACCATCTCAGAACTCTGCCTACCACACTCTATTTTCTCCAAAATAGTTTAACATGTACTTAACTTCTGATCTCTCCTTTCTATCTGATCTCTTGATCCCTCACTCTGAGTAAATGATTTTATTTCTTAGGAACAAGAATATAAAAGCCATCAAACAGGACACTCTCATTTACAAAATATGAGTCTCTAGGCTCCATTCTTACCCTTTCTTCCTTTCAGAGAAAGAGGTATCATGTATACTTTCTAAGGTTAATCTTTTTCGCATTATCTGGTCCTTTTGAATCCCAACTTTTTATTACAATTTTTACAGATTATAAATACTTTTATTTTTCTTCCAACTTTGAATACTTCCTTTTCTTTTCTGCAAACACCACTACTTTACACAAGTGTTTCTTAACTTTATTATTTTTATTATTATTATTGTTGTTTGTTATTGTTTTCCTCTTAAGGAAACTTTTTAGACCGTTTTTCTTAATTTTGCCCCATGAAGTTTTAATACCAAAGATATACTCTGTGCCTCTTTGAGTGTTGTGTATCTCACTGCTTTATACACAAAAAGAGTAAGATTTTTTTCATTCCCACTCCTTCACTAAAAAACTAATTTTGTCCCTTGTGGTGATATTTTCCCTGCTGAGAGTACACTGCAGCCACTTTGACCTTTCTAGGTGCTCTCCAATCCTCCTCTTCATGATGGAAACACTTGAAAGACTTAAGGTCTAACTTCCCATCCATAACACAACTCCCTGTAATTTAACTTTTGCCCTTACCATTTTTATTGAATTTTTCACAAAGGTCAACACTGTCTTATTCTTTGCTTAATCTAATAGACACATTTTAGTCCTTATCATATTTGAACTCTTTTTGACATTTACACTGTTGATCTTTTCTTTTCTTCTTGAAACTCTGTTCTTCCTCGTCTACCAGGAAAGCAATGTTCCCATTGTGACTTGTTTCACTCTTTTCTCTGGACCACGTGTTTCTCTACCTTCTAGTGTTCTATTTTGGACTTCTTTTTACCTTTATATACTTTGAGAATCATCTCATCCCAGGTCTTCAACTACCACCTTTATGCTAATGATGTAACTCACTATCTCCAGTCTATATTTCTCTGTGGAGCTTCAGACATGTACACTTTCCTGATTTTCATGGCCCACAAATACTTCAGAATACTTCAGCATTCTCATCTCCACTGCTGGTTCCTGCCTACACTCCCTATGTTTGCAAATTGCATTATTTTCAATCTAATGATATGACAGAAAACTGAAGATCTTCCTTCTTGATTATTCCTTCCCTTTCAGTCCCCATGACAAATTATTTATAAGAAGATTAAAAAATGACACTATCTTATCTTAATCCTTGTTCTAAATAACCTGAATCAAAACATCAACATCAACCCATTGATAGGAGTTTTTGTCTCCAATCCAAATATCCTCCAGCACATCATTTGCACTATAGCCAGAGTCATCTTTTAAAATATAAATCTAATCATGTTACATTTTTTCTCAAAACCATTCAATCCATTATTCCAGATTCAGTATAAAATGCAATTTACTTTATCAGTGAACTCTCTTGCCTGTTCCATTATCTTGTTATAAAACTCATGTCTGTAAGAATTATATCATTGAGTTTTTTTATGTAGTGAACTGTTTTTATTTAGAGCTTTCAACTTACATGGGAATTTAGTCAGTTCTTTGCAATTCTATCCCATTAGTGTTTGTTTTCAGCTATTTTGGTTTATTATTTTTAATTTCTCTTGTGAAACAATCCTTTCTGATAAACCCAATTTGAAATTCCTAAACCTGTCTTCTCACCAAGGTTAAGTCTAAATTCCAGGGGTTTATTTTGCTTCATAACATGGGAGAGAGACAACATATCAGGCTATATAAATATATATATATTATATATATATAACTTACTCTGGCTTCAAGGTCCCTTTACATGTTCCTTGATGATTCTCAAGGTCATATCCATGTCCCTTAAACTCAGAAAATTTAATGTGAGGCCCACAGGGACTCTGTAAGGTGGATTCAGGTCTATAAGTTTGACAGAAAGCTCACACAAAGCATTGTTCTTTCTAACCTACTCTTCTGTGTTAAGGTGGCTCAAGGTTCTTGACAAAGGGTCTGATCCATTGGAAGACCTCAGTTGAGAAGCAGGACTCTCAGGTCTAGATATTTATTACATAATTTTGTACTACCTCCCTGTAAATTAACTTTGGCATCCTGTTACACAATTTCTTATCAGTTATTTTCAGCTGTTAACTCACTTGATTCCCTTAAACTCTCTGAAAATCTCTCTGAAATTCTCTTAAAATCTCTGAATTCCTGTACCTCCCTTGTGCCCCAGATCAGAAGCTCTGGTGAGAGGGATTTGGATAAACTTGTAGCTGATTTTTCATTCTGATCATAAGGATTAACAGGGTCTGGAGTTTAGCCTCCACTCCACTTGATAAATCTCATACCCTGGTTAGGGGAAACAGGGGGAGGGGTACTTTTTGACAATATGTCTGCCTGAAGGAAGCAACTTTTCTTAATCACATTAAAGGATCACATTTGTTTATAAAACTCTCCTTTTTAAAAAGTTTTTATTGGAGTATAGTTGATTTACAATATTGTGTTAGTTTCAGGTGTACAGCAAAATGAATCAGCTATATGTATACATATATCCACTCATCCACATAGTCGTGTTCTAGTAATATTGAACAACTTGCAGTTTTCAAATATACCCTGCTCTCTAGTGCTTGGGTAACTTATATACATAATTTTTCTACCCCTCTTTGATTGCTAAACAATTCCTATACCTCCTTCAAAATTTAGCTCAGGGGTCATATCATTGAGGAAGACTTTTAAAATTTCTTCTCTCTCATTTTTGGCCCATAATTACTTCTTTTTTAAAAAATATTTATTTATTTATTTGGTTGCACTGGGTCTTAGTTGTGGCAGGAGGTGTCCTTAGTTGTGGCATGTGAACTCTTAGTTGTGGCATGCATGTGGGATCTAGTTCCCTGACCAGGTATTGAACCCGGGCCCCCTGCATTGGGAGCACTGAGTCTTATCCACTGTGCCACCAGGGAAGTCCCCATAATTACTTCTTTTATCATGGTGCCTCCCCATTTAGGGTTGTTTAAAGTATTTAGTGAGTAATATATGTGACCTGTTCAGCCACATGTTTCTGGTATATACTCAGCACTCAGTAACATAGAGCCCTATACATTTTCAGTTCACAAAAATATTGGTTAAATAGTCAATGATTAATTGGATGAATATTCCGAAATGTTATAAATCTTCACTCCAAATGTCTGTTAAAATCTTACAAAACTTTGAAAGCCTGTCTCCCATCCCATCTGTCCTCCACCAGGTAGTTTCCAACTTTTCCTCTTTCCTCTACATCTCCCTTGAAATTAATCTGTCCTTGTTCTTACTACAAAACAATTTCTGTATTCCCTGATACACTAAATATAGTCTGCTTGTATTGTTTAATTATAGATCTACTTCTCCTACTGTCTTCTTAATTTTTAGAGTGGGTCATTTGCAAGTCACATTTTTTTTCTTTTTTTTTTGGATAGGTACCTATTTGTATTGATTTTTTAAAAAAATGTTGAACCACCTGGGAAGGGAAAGAATTCAAGGAGCAGCCTAGAAGATTCTGTATGTAGGCCCAAAACTTTCATTCCCCAAATGGGATGCAATTAGGAAGTGGGGCCTTTGGGAGATAATTAGGTTTAGACGCAGTTGTGAGCATGGAGTCCTCATGATGGGATTAGTGTCCTCATAAGAGGATGAAGAAACCCAAGCTCTCTTTCTCTCCACCATGTGAGGATTCAGCAAGAAGGCATTCATCCATCTGTAAACAAGGGTCCTCACCAAGAACTGAATCAGCTAGCACCTTGGCCTTGGATTTCCCAGCCTCCAGAACTGTGAGAAATAAAAGTCTATTGTTTGTCACCCAGTCTATGATATTTTTGTTTTAGCAGCCTGGATTGACCAAGATAATGAGATAATGTTTTGTTGTTTTAAGCCTCTATGTTTGTGGTAATTTGTCACACATGAGTAGCAATCTAATAAGCTATTTTTAATAAAAAGACAAGAAACTCTGTTTTCTTATTGAGACTTACATATACCTTACCTTTTGTCTGTGGCTGGCTAAAGAGCACTAAGCCCATTCCATAGAAGTACTCTATTGGAAAATACCTATGAAACACTGCAGAGGAAACAAGGTACAGCCTTAAACATCAGGATTTAGGAGAAAAAGACTTTGGCACTCACCTTAGGCTAGGCTCCATGGCACTGGGGTAGATGTGGTTTTTTAACAGACCAGTTCACTCTCTGCCCCAATGAGACTATATGCTTCTTTGCTAATGACACCATACTGAGAAGGAAAGAAGGTAATCATGTAAAGTAACTCTACCCCAAGAAGTATTAAATGGGGCACCTATATTTATCCCTTCTCACCCCACAAAATACCTTGAAGTGACACTATGGAGAGCTCATTTTAAGTTATCTGCAGAGTGACAGTTTTCTCCTTCTGCAGGAGAAGAATAATCAGGTTCATTAATCCATTCAGACCTCCAGGGTATCATTTATTAAATTGCTCCCAATGTGCCTTATTCACTCCAAGGAAATAATTTACATACTAGGGAAATTTGATTCACTATCAAGCATATCCCATTTTAAACAATTCTCATTTTCATTCCTTGGTAGAAGGTAATAACTTATGCAAAATATGTGCAGGCATAGATTATGCCATGCTGGGAAAATATTTAAGTATTACTTTCAGGATGCCAACAATCCATGAAAAAATATCTGTAATATATAATTCAGTGAATTTAATGAGGATTTTTCTCATGTTTTTCTTGCCCTATCCCTCTCCCCAAAAGGAGACAATTAAAAGTAATGTTACATAAAATGTTAGGACCAGGAAATATAGGTTCAGTGACAAACAGGAGAGGAAGTCATATAAGCAACTTCTCTATTTCATTATTCTGCCTCAATCCTTCAAGTGAATCCAAGCAGAAACTAGTTTGTGTTACACAAGCCACCTCCTAAACAGTTAATTGCACTTTAAGACACATTGCTTCTCAAGGGAAACAGCACTAGCTTTCTTCTTCAGAGAGAAAATTCACTTGTTTTTTTGTTTCAATAATAAAATCATGTTTCAACTGATTAAGCTTTAATTTTTTTTCTGGAACAAGAAGGCTCTAGTGATAACAAACACTTATATGCACTACTTATCATGTACCTAGGTACATGTTCTTTACACATCTTCAAGTATTCCTTTAAACAACCCTGTGAGGTAGATACAACCATCATCACAATTGAAAGGTGAGGAAATGGAGTCAGAGCAACCAAATAATAAAAAACTGCTTAGGAATCTCTCCATGATGAAGAGCCTCTAGTAGACTGCTTGGTTTTTTAAAATGTAAATATTTCACTCTCGCAGAGCTAGCTGCTAAACTTCAAACGGTGTAAATGCTAACATATTGAATGAAACAGCACATGAAAAGCTATTCAGTCCTCAACTATTACCTGCTGCCTCCAGGTGCTAATGAATGATTTCAAGTCAGAAAAATCGAGGCAGTTTCAGCCCTTCTACTAACCAGCTGTTCCTCCCTATACCTTAGTCATTTTATCTAGGATATAACTTGATGATGCTTATAAGATCCTTTAAGCTATGAAACTCTATGTTTTTTTTGCCCCCAACTTTTATCTATAAATGGTATATGATTTGGGTAAAAAGTAAAAAATAAAGTTACACCCAGGAATATGTTGAGGTGTGAATACCCAACAATCCACTCCCCCCACAAATACATTGCAAAGTTATAGTTTGGGGAAATATTTTATATAAGTAGAAGGATGGAGTAAATCTTTTAATGTATTGAATTTGCTTCTCAGCAAATGTTCCAAATATCCAAGTCCAACTGTGATTCCAAAATATTTCTTTATTCAGGCAGCAAATCACACTTTATGCAATCAATATGCTGGCCAGCAGCAGATTGAGTGTCCTGTCCCCTAAACACAGTATTTCTCTCCGACACAGCAAAATCTTAAGATCAAATGAATAGCGATTGAACCTTCTAGCCCCTCTTCTGGTCTCAAAGCAGTGGTGTGCAGAATTCTGTGAGGCTCACATTACTTCCCCAGCTGCAATCGGTCATGTATTTTAATCTTAAAAGATGTAAATTGTAGGCTTATAAGAGTGAGAGCACCATGTCCATGCTGGCAGAAGCTATTTTAAATTATTTTCTGACAGTGCAAAAATAGAGCTACAGAGATTTTAGCTGATGGATGGTAGGGAATCTGGAGGACAAATCAGAAAGTCAGCTGAGGAACAGGGATTTTCCTGCTGTTGTGGTTGTTCTCATTGCTATTGTTTTCTTTCCCTGAGTGCCAAGTTTTTTATTTTGATATTTGCAAGAGAATGTCAGACAAGCCTGCATCATAGTTTCAGAACCTAGAATACTTCCAATAAAATAACAGATCAATGGAATGGATGTGACTGAAACTTTTATTCTTCCAAATGTAAATAAATTACTGTTTGATAGTCAACTACACTCAACAGATAGATGATGTGGGGACATGGGTTTGCACAGATTTTTTTTTGAGACTGTTGATTTTTAATATTTTCTTTAAAAAATACAAAGGAAATAAACTCTTTAGGTCAATACAACTCAGAGAAAGAGAAAACATGGAATTTCAGAACAAAAGGAAAGTGCGTTATTGTTTAGGTTATCAAGTTCCCACCCTCTTGACACCCGTAAAGCAAGAATTTCATTCCTAAACACAGAGGAGCCTTGAATGGTGGCTGAGAAATGGTGACAGCAGGAATTGGAACCAACAAAAGAATCTTCGTTGTTTTTGATTATTTGTCCCAGGATGAATAAAATCTACTCTACGGACAGATAAGGGGAACTTGTAGGAAAGGGACCAAAACACAGCAGTAAAAACCACTCCCTAGCAGAAGTGTGTTCTCCAAGTAATGAATGACACAGTAATCAGGTAGCTGAACTACTACACTGCTGCCAACCCTGCCCCCACCCCTGCCCCATCCCACAATAAATCGTATGGAAATGTAGACAGAATATCGTAACCCAGGCATTTGACTCAGTGAGTGGGATGTCTGGGAGGTGGTGATGGAATACTGAGGGAGAGGAGGAAGCTGGTGCCAGCTAATCGCATGAGTTCAGGAAAAAGCCAGTTGAGAAAAGAGGCACTGGTTGGGACTGCTACCAGGAGGGACACATGAAAAGGAGACCTTGATATTACAGCAACTTTTTTCTCAACCAGAAAGTGCATTTTTGGTGGTTTAAAGCTGTGTTGTAGATGCCAGTTTTTAATCATGTCAAAGGACTGAGGAAAAGTACAAAATAGAACAATTTTTAACAGTACAGACTCTACAATCAGAACTAGAACCAAATTTTGGCTCTTTCATGATTTCCTGTGTGACACTTGGCAAAGAGCCTAAAATTTGTCAGTGCTCATCTTTAAAAATGGGAACTCAGCTTCTTTTTTTTTTTTTTTTTTTTTTTACAAATGATGCAAGATAATGCCTAAGAAGAAATCAAGCAAAGCAAGTGCTTTTTGATGTTTCAAAGGAATAGAAGCTCTTAAATTCGACAATGTTGGGGTAGAATGTAGACAGGTGTAGGGGAGGAAAAATATCTTTGTCTTCCTGCCTTTCTAGGTTTTTGGCTGGATCTCTGTAACGAAAGGCAAATTAACAAGGGAAAATTTATTTAATATAAAATTTATGTGACATACAAGCCTTCATAAGGAAATGAAGAAATGATCATACCTGAGTGTATTTATACTAGGTTTGATGAAGAATGGAAAGACATGGGAAAATATGATAGGGCAAAACGATGAGCTAGGTGTGTATACTGGGGGGAACTTAGCAAGGCTTTCTTTGTTCAGGTTCTCTCCGTGTTCCTCCATATTTGGAGATAATTTTCTTTCGCTTATAGAAAAGGCACTTCACGTGAGCCTTTATCACCTGCTTCAGGGGAAAGTCAGAGAATCCTTCCAGCACCTGCTTTTTCTCAGATTACTTCAGCCTAAAATATTCAACATGCCAAGGTGCCATATTTTGTGGTAGCATGACCTGAACCCCATCCCAGGGGACCCATTTTTTTCAGATACTCGGGATGTTACAGAAAGGAAGAAGCAGCTTCCATTTAAAAGGATTTGAAAAGACTGCAGATTTGATTTTATTTCACCTTCTTTGGGGGAAGAACTTTTAAAGGCAATATTACAGAACTAAATATAACTTGAGCTTCAAAAAAGTAGTCAGGGATTCTCACTGAAAAATTTTGCCTTTGTAAATATCTGATTAAGATCAAATAATTACCAGTATTCCTCTTGAATTGTGTAACTTTGTGTTTAGAGGTGTGTAACATCCACCTTTTCTGGAGAGAAAACATCATTCCATATTTCTTTTATGTTTTAGCCAACACTCAGGCTAAACACTTAGCATGCCATAACATTTGCTGAAATTAAAGGAATGATTAAGCTATAGAAGGTACAGATTTTGAATATCTTACCTTAAGGAGACTATTTTTATTAACAGGCAAGAAAGGTGTTATAGATGTGATTTCAAATATCTAAAGGAAAATTCAAATATTTATTCAAATCTTTTGGACAACTCAGTTAAAGTTGTCTGATATTTGCTGAAAAATGTCTTTTAAACAATAATTGTTAAAGAATAAGAATAGTGATTGCAACTAATGTCATTATTTAAAGATTCTGATAAAAGCATATTATTTTGAAGAGTCTATAGTCGTAATACTTCGTAGTATTATGAGTTTTTGACTAAAATTCAAAAATTATCTTGGTGTTTGATAGAGTATAAACCCAGGTAGATAAGTATAGTTTTGTTTAAACTACTAAATATTATTAGTTAAAGTTGTCTATAATGCAAGTTTCTTTAAAGTAAATTATATTTTAGCATTTTTTCTATGACAAAAAGTATCTCAGAAGATAGAGATGTAAAATGAAAAATGGGATTGGGTGCTCCTTACCAGTGCAATTATCCTGTAAAGTGTTAAAATACTTTTAGGGTTTTTGTAGAACATTTTCTGAATCTGGGGTTCATTCTCACATATTTTAAAAATTAGTCATGGAGGTTGTCATTTTCTTCCTCTACTTATACTCCATGTCACTATCCTTTGCTGACTCAGAGGCACCAAAATTCCTTAGGATGCTTTCTCATACTTATTACCATCATATATAAATATGGTTCTGTTTCAGCACCCCAAAACACTCCAAGTCTTACCAAAGCTTCAGTTTAATAGGCCTCTACTGAAAAATACTTACATGTCAGGGGCAGCTGGTTCACATCCTAAACATAACTTGAGAGTCCTATGGCCCTAGAAGACTGTCACATAGCGAAGGAGAGGCTCAACTGAGTGTCTGATGACCTGTTTGCAAAAAAATGACCTCCCCACCATGCAAGACTCAAGCTAAGACTGACTTTTCCCCATCCAAAAATGATTGACACTCATTTGAAATTATTTCACAAGACACCCTCAGCCCCATCTAATCATCATAAAAACATTTTCAAACTCTGGGTTATTCCAACTTAAATAACATCTGTGATGGATAATGGACTCTTAGCAGTCTAGTCAAAATCTGAGATGATTTAACAATTCTAAGTGACTATTCTAATTCTTTAAGTATGCAGTCTAAAATCAACCCAATTTACATTATCTACCAGAACACGTAACATCTCGGTTTGAAACTTTTGCATTTAGATATAGAATGACTTTGTTTTATTTTTTAAAAATGGTCGGACTTTACATTTTCTTTTGTAAAACTTACAGGACAGGGCCAATCCTGCTATCTTTTCCAAAAGCAAGAATGCCTTCACAAGAATTGACATCTACCATTCCCAAAATTGTAAAATGCCCACAGTCTCTGGATATTCACCTTGTAGATTTTAAAATGGATGAATTAAATAGATATTAATAAATTTAAAAAATCACTCTAGTGGGTAACCCATTACACTAATAATTCATAGCATACTTAATTATTTAGTAAATCATAGGATGAAAAATACATGTGTAATAAAATGAATGTGACCCACATTCACATATAGAGCTACAAATACATAGAAAAAAGCTAAAAGTATGTTTCTAACAAATACTTTATTAGGTCATAGAATTAAGTGTTTTTATTAATTATTTTTAGTTTTGATTTTCTTTAATGTTGTTACTTTTATATTGAAAAATGGAGCTTAGAGCTTAAAATATGATGCTGATTAAGAACCAAAGAAGATAGAGCCATTCATTACTCATAATTATGACGTTCTGGGGTTTGGGATTTTAAAAATCAGAATTAATAGGAGAAAAGGTATGGTGTTTCTGATGAAATCTTTTACAATATGATCAACTTCTTCACCATTCATGAAATAAAATGAGGTGAAATATTACTCAGGGACATCATAGGGTCTATTTCCTGCTCACAAAGGAAATATGGGCTGTCCAATCTAGAGAGTTCTGGAAGCAGGAATGTATACTATCTTGGAGTCTCTTTAGGACTATGGTGTTTTTACAGTCTAACGATTCCTTCTTTTCTTTATTTTCCTACATGGCCATGATAAAGGCTGTAGGAATTCCTGTTGGAGAGATATAGGCTATCCATGTTAGTAATTGTTTAGATGTTATTATTTTCTTAAGCAAAGAGTTATGAAAATAAGAAGGAAGTGTTATATTTCACTTTGGAGATTATTTTCTGAATGAAGAATTCATGCTTTTAACTAGGCAGCTGTCATAGCTATTTAGGAAAATGCACTCTCCTTGCAGCTTTAATTGTTAACAAAATTAACAAGACAAATACATGTTGTGCTTCACCAGTCTTTCTAAAGTATCCGTTCAAATTAACAATGTGAACTGAATGAATGGGTGAATGACTACAAGCTAAAAATAAATTTAAAACAGCCAAATAACATGGTTCCGTAGCAAGAAGCTAATAGTAATGTACACATAAAAATACTTTTATACAAATATTTCTACAATAATCTTTTTTTTTCAAAACAGTTTGCCATTAAGTATGGTGACATCTTTTTTTATTTTCTAGCTGAGATATGTGTGGATGCTTTGAGAATGAGATGAATTCCTTTAAGTATCGGTGCTTGGCTTTGCTAATGTGTTCAAAAACGTACAGCATTTTGCTCATTAATAACACTTGTCTTAGTGACCCTTCATAGTAATACGAAGCAACTTAATTACTTTTGAACAGTAAATTGAAGCAGAAATTCAAAGATTTTTCAATCCAAAATTATGCTAAAGATAAAATAGATTAATGGCCAATAACATAACTGAGGCCCAAAGAGCCATGCAGCATTCATAAAGTTGCCAGATTTAGCAAATCAAAATACAGAATATCCAGTTAAATTAGAATTCCAGATAAATAGCAAATACTCCTATGACCCAAATGGGACATATTTATACTAAACAAATATTCATTGTTTATCTGAAATTCAAATACCTGCATGAACTGAATTTTATCTGGCAACCCTGGGTACACAGGGATTCTGCAGTCCCCACTGCCAATCTACAAAACTCTATATTCTTGGGCTATATTTCAGGCTTTGTTCTAGAAAATTATTATACTTGTAATTTAGGGCAACTCAAGTGCGTTCATTAACATACATTTGAAAGAAACCATCACCAAGATGTATCAGGTTTATTTTAATTTATATTAAAAAAATAAGTTGCTTTATGTATTCATCTCCTTTTCAAAAATCTATTGTTGTTCCCCATCACAAAATAAAGCTTCTAACCACTATAGAGCAGATTTTATTCATTAGGGTTTTAACACCAATAGGTATAAAATGTGTTGATAACAATGATTTATTTCTTTTACTAAAATAAGCAAAATCATGTATCTATTATTGCACAATGCATTAAAAAAGCAAACCTTCTCATATTCCATGATGTAGGTTATGTCAAAGGCAAAAATGTTTTCAAATAGTTATGTATTCATTTACCAATATATGAATAAAACATCTTACAGAGTGCATGAATTCTTTATATCCTATCCCGACATTCTATTGTTAAGCAGACATGCTTCATCCTTAAGCTTAAAGATTTAATTTGATAACTTGGATGTTTTATCTTCTGACATCTGCAGACTTCACAAAGGTCTAGTTTTTTTTTATTATTTTTCTTTAGGTTATTTTCAAGGTGTGTAAATCTGTAATTATGCTAACGAAAGAGAAGGGCAATTTACTTTGTTCCCTCATATTCAATTTTATAGTATATAATAATTTACATAAAGTATATTCAAAGTATTCAAATAAAAATATAGACCGTTAATGTTATTATCGTTTTGGAGGCATGTGTATGACATTGTTAGAAATATGAGTGCTAGAACTTGATTTCCTGGGTTCAGATCCTGGTGTTCAACTAGATGAGTGACCTTGGTCAAATTATGCAAATTTTCTATGTCACACTTGCTTAATCTGTAAAATGAGAAGAATAATAATAATGCTTTTACCTGATAGGATTGAAGTGAGATTTAAATGAATTAATTCTTGAATAATGCTTTAAACAGTGAATAGTAAGCACTGAAATGTTAGCTGGTTATCTTCATATCTCAGTTAAACCACAAGTTTCTAGGTCATTAATATACTTTCAATTATTTTACAATGAATTGCTAGTAACTACTGTAAAGATTTCAGTTGACTCAAACATGGATTAGTCTTGATTTTATCAAACATGTAAAACTAAGCCATCATACTTATTGGTTTTGAAACTCAGTAGTGTACAAATATCCAATCACTTACACAGAATATTTTGAAGAGTTGTCAAAGTGTGTAAGTTCAAAGGTAAGTTAAAGCAGTTATGGAGTGCTAATTTTAGTGCAAAATCATCTATTCTTGCTTAACAGTGTCTACTACATTTCCTCAAACTTAAACGTTAAACAGAAATGGTGTTAGCACTCTGGATTCAAGAACTGTCATTGTTTTGGTCCAAATTTGGGTAATAAAATAGATCTTAGATGTTTTTGGGTAATGATCCCACAATAAAACTTCATATCATAACATAAAAAGCTGTTACATAGTTAACTTTTTATGGGGCATGAAAGTCCCATATTTCTTAAACTACATCAAAATTATACCAGCACAGGTTTCAAATTACATGACATCCAATCACTATGTTAGAATGATTTTTAAACTTCTGATGTGTGTAAACTACTCATTCTGGTGTGTGTGTCTTTGAGTGTGTGTGTTTCTTTCTTAAATATAGGTGAGATAAGCAAACATTGAGGTATTTCTATATAGACATTAATAAACTATACAGACATTAATAAATATTCAATATACATATTGAATATTTGCTCTATGTAGTTCTGGCTTGTTGTTGCTGTCATTGTCATTTTGATTTCCTATCAGGAGATTGTAGGGGGGATATTTTAGATGTCCAGCAAAGCTTCCCAGGTATCCAGAGTGACAAGGACACTACTATTTGATATTTCCACAAATGACTATATGGTCACTGTCTGGCATTAAAAAAATAAATAAATAAAAGAGGATTCATTATATTATTGATAGTTACTGGTTCTGTCCCAGACCACTGCAAACATCATCAGAAACTTCAGAAGAAATAACCAAGTATCGTAAAGTATGAACCAATCATGAACCCTCCTTTAAGGGACTCTTAAGACTTATTCCATCTCTCCTTATGCCTGTCTTTTTGAACCACAATCATCAGAAGTCTAGGTCTCTCAGATAATCCTGTTCTATTCATAGTTTCTAAATCCCCTTGTTTGACCTAGTCCTTGTCCTGCCTCTCCTGAATATCCTGAAAACATTTTGTTTTACCCTCTAACATGCCAGATCTGTGACCAACAAGGTTATCTTTTTGTTTTTCTTCTCTATCTACATTCTTTCTCTAGGTCATTTCGTCTATATTTAACTTCAATCTATGTATTGACCCTCAAATATATATATCTACCTCTAATGCCTCCTCGTGATCCAATTGTATATATAAAACTTACTGCATAATTGTTGTATTCAATAGCTGTATGTCTGAATCACCACAAAATTAAATGTCAACAATTCTTGATTTCATCTACTAAATTTAATCCTCCATCAATTTTTTCCCCTATTTTATCTATGTGCCCTACCTAAATTCTAGGATCCTTCTCTCTTCATCTCTAATGTTACGACCCTAATGCAAAGACCCCTGCTTGCTTTGTGGATGACCATATTTAGTGTAGGAAACAGTATACAGTACACAACAGTTACTATGCAAATATTTTCAAATAAAAGAGCAATTTCACAGGTGTCTTTAGAATTTATTTTTAACAATAAGAGAAATTAGGGAATTGAGACTTTTCAATCTTCTGTTGATATGCATTAAGTTGCAAGAAATAAGCATGGGTAAATCTTTAAGAATACTGTTTAGTAACAGTGGCTCAAGAGGTATACAGTCTAAGGTTTTGTGTGACAACCTAGTTTTGATATAAGGAATTCAGGTTTTTTTCTTCACTTTTGCAATTTTTCGTGTGTTGGTTCTATTACTGTTATAAGATAACCATCACATTTCCCAGTATCACATCCTTATGTAACAATGACCCAAACAAGAAGCAAAAAGGTGATGCAATGCTCTTTCTCCTTGCAGTATTGTACTAAGAAGAGCCTACTAGTCTGTGATATCTAAATGATAACTCCTTGACATAAGTGCCCTTTGATGCAGGGATGCTTACCAAGATCCTTTTACTTGCCTCTCCTCCATTCCTTCCCTCCTTAACCAACATGCTAGGTACCCCTAGCATGTGTTAGGTTGATCAAATGATCCTATGACATGCTGTGGCAAATTTAGGAAAACAAATTTTATTTTGGGGGATTCCTATGACTTCCAGTTAGATTTCATATACAGTGAACTCATACTAAATGTAGCCCCTCTCTAATTAACAAAGAAATCCTTCTACTTCTTTAATTCTGCTGCTTCTCCAATGACCTTGTAAGCCTCTGGCTGGTGAAGCCCTCCTTCCCCACTGGTGTGAGCTTTTATAAACTTTGTTCTCCTTTGCTTAATGCTGGTCATATCACTAGTGCAGCCATCCAATAAACTTCTGTGTGGATAACAGTGGGGCTGGTGATTTGGTCCCTCTAGGATAGATAGAAACAATTATTCTCACTTTTTCCCACTATAATCAAGAAGAACAATTCTACTTCAAAGGTTCTCACTAGATTTTCCTTATTTCTCATTGTCTATATCGTATGTTCACTCTATGTCAATAAATGGCAAAGGAAACAAGATTGTCATGACTGACTGAGTCTGATCATGACTAGTCTTTTAGGGCTGATCAATGGGCAGGAAAAAGTATTGTTGGTTAAATAACAAACAATGTCTGCTGCAATTGCCATCTAACAAGAATTGTCAAATTTAGCTAATAAAAATACAGAATTCCCAGTTAAATTTGAATTTCAGATCAACAACAAATAATTTTTAGTATAAGTAAGTAGAATTATTTAGCACAAGTATGTAAATATATACTTATACTAAAGATTATTCATTTTGATGTGAATTTCAAATTTAACTGGACTTTATGTATTTTCCCTGGCAAACTCCACAGTTTCTTAACCAAACTCTGAGGCAAATATTTTCTTGCATCCTAGGTGATCTTTTGAGGTCCTTTCACTCCATGAAATATTTGTCACCCAGGTAAACCAAAGACTTTATATTGACACTAAAGTTGAGGCTCCCTCCTTAGTCCCCTTTTCAGACATTCCCTCTGTTTCTATTATTTTGCATGCAGGCATTTTCCTTCTATCAAATGCAGTGTGGTGTTGAGAAAAGAGCTTAGGAACTAGTTTCAAAGCTACAACTAATTTCAAACTTAGTTGAACTGTTATCTATGTGTCCAGGGCTATGTCACTGCTTAAAATACATTTGAGTTGATATGAGATTAGAGTAGTTTAAGATATTTTTTGAAGACACCATAGGAATTGATAATATTGTCATTATGCAGTAAACACATACCAAGGAGCCTTCCATTCTGAAGTCTGATAATCAGAGAAGTTAATTTTGCCACAGTGTTAAGTGTTTTCTACTCACAAGATGTATGTAGGAGCTTCATGAAAAAACAACTGTGCTAATATTGACACAGAGGGCATTTCAGACCTCATGGTAGCTTCTAGTTAGCAATGTTGTCAGCCATCTTATCAGCTCTTAAAACCCACAAAATTTCGATAGTTGCCTTCTCTGCTTCTTCATTGTATGTTCCACCACCTGCTTTCCAAGAAATAGTACAACCATTTAATTGTTACAAGGAGAATCACATGACCAAATTCACATATTGTAGAATTCCCAACAAAGGCACAAGGAACCATGACACCAAAGTTTGCAGATGTTTCTGACCTCATTCTGTAATATTTTGTAACAAGGAGAGATTTGCAGGGCTGATTGGCACTTCAGCTAATATTAGTGAACCTATCCTCTCAGAATATGATATTATCTAAATTTTTCCTCAACACAGGTGTAAATGAGTATTCTCTTATTTCAAGGAGCTCTTACAGATGGCTGTCAAAGGTATTAGTATTTAGCTGAATTTCTGTTACCACAGCAATGCAGTGGGAGGGTATGATCAGCTTCTTTGACTCACCTCATCTAGCTGCATCTATAATTAAAAAAAATAAAATAAAATAAAGAGAGAGGAAGAAAGAAGATAAGAGAGAGACAATTTCCCTCATGATCCATGAAGAAATTTGATGTAAGAGTCAGATGATTTAGGTTCAAAATGACAATTTGGAAAAATAATGAACATTTAACATAAGGGAAATATAGCTAATTTTGTATCTAGTCATCCAGAAACATAAGTTTACACTTGTAGTTTTACATACTTTGAGAATTTATGCTCTCTGTTTTTTAAAACATTTTATGTTTCAAGGTTGTATTAAACCTTCACATATTTTTATCTTAAACACAGAGCTAAGGACAAGCCTATGATAGCCATTAAAAGAGGATAATAAATAAGCAGAACATAGAATTTTTAGGGCAGTGAAACTACTCTGTGTCATACTGTATTGGTGGATACATGTTATTGTAAATTTGTCAAAACCCATAGAATGTACAGTATCAAAGGTGAACTTTGGGTGATAAAAATATGTCAGTATAAGTTCATTGATTGTAACAAATGTACCATTCTTTTGGGAGATGTTGATAATGGGAGATGCTATGCATGTGTGGGGCAGTGGGTATATCAGAATCTCTGTACCTTCTGTTCAAGTTTGCTGTCAACTTAAAGCTGCTCTAAAAGATACAGTCTATTAAAAAAAAAAAGAATACAGAAATTATTTTGTCATCTTCAGTAACCTGCCTCATATCATAAGTATAGACTTTGGCATATTTGACAAATGTGATTCTAATCACCCCAAATGTCATATAGATATTAAAAATGTGAAATCCTTATTTTTGTCAAAACATTGAGGTGAATATATTTGTAGATTAACTCCTAAGACATCACAAAATAAAGTGCATTCTTCAACTTTGAAACAAAAGATGTTTAAAAAATAAATTAGTAGTAGCTTGTAGGACAGCATTCAACCTTCATAGAATATCCATTACAAAATACGAGCTCATTTTTAGAAGACATAAAAAAGCATCATTTATATTTTACTTCTAAAATATTATTTCCAAGGATAATGTTTGAAAATTGAATTTTTCATTAGGGTAAATGCTCACAAGACATATTTTTCTATACACATAAACACCATCTAAATTTAGTGCCAGGCTGCCATTACTTTTCTATTCAGAACCAATAAAATGAATTGGAATCATTCCTTCTCAAAAAGTATGAAAACTCAAAATATTAATTTACTCTCTTATTTATTCTTCTAATTTAAGATTGCTAAAAATGACCCTTTGCCTTCATTAAAATTGGCTATTTAAATAAATATTGCAATTAAATTCTAACCACTGAATGTCAATTACTTTCAGATTAGGAATGAATTTATTTAGATCACTAGGGAAATTGATCTTGTATGGCTTCTCAAACACAGTGAGATTTCAACATTTATCTAGTTTGGATCAGATGAGGGTCTGGCCAGGCACATTCCCTTTACTAATTTTCTTTTCTAGCCTTAAAAATTATGTTATATTTGTAGGCCTGCTGTTTTAATACATTTTTGTGTAGATGTACTGCTTTAGTAGTCTAAGCATAAATTAAAACATAATCACATTTCTTGACACTTGTTTACAACAACTTTGATAATGTTTTATCCTTGGAGAGCACAATGATATTAAAGCATTGGTTCATTTATGGTTTAATAGAATTTTTTTGGATAATATACTTAAAAATATCTTTAATGAGTTGATACTTTCATGAGGCAGTTACAAATAGAATATTTCTTTAACACAAGCTTTTTAAAAAATCAAAATAATATTTCTTAAAGCTATTTTCAGAAAATGCCTTAGTATGTGTTATGATATGAAAGTTGTATTAAATAGTGAACAAAACACAATTTCTTTTCTGCTGTTATAAAATGTTCACTTTACACAAGATTAATATTCAGGGAGTTCTAGAAGATTAAAAGAAAAGCACAGAAGAAAATAACAAAGAGTGGGATGGAAAATGAGATTCAAGAAAATAGAAAAAAGAAACTAGCTCAATTGGGGAATGGTATTTCAATTTAGAAAAAAATATTTGCAGTGATAATTTAGTATTTTAAAATTCTGTTGACCAATATCTATCAGCTAAAATATATTTTAGTTGTCTCTGTAGTTGTGACTTGTTATATAAGGTGTGTTTCCTGCAAGTAACTAAAAACCCAAAGTCAAAATAGCTAAAAAATAAAGGTGTTTATTATCTCACATAATAAATTCTGCTGGTGAATTCACATCCCAATAATGTCACTAGGAACCCATGTTCTTCCCATATTTTTATCCTGTCAGCCTCAACAGGTTTGTTACTTTACCTCTTGGTCCCTCTATTGCTGCTTCAGCTCCAAGCATCACAACCATGTGCACTAGTGTTCAGACACCGAAAAAAGGAGAGAAACACTTTTCTTTTGGTCTCTCTTTGTTAATAATTAAAATATATTTCCTAAAAGCCCAGAAAATTTTTCCAATTTGTCAATACCGATTCCTTATTGGTAGGAATTGTGTTGCATTACCCAACTAATTTAATCATTGGAAAGGGAGATTAGAATTATCATCATTGATTTAGATTGATTAGGATTCACTTCAGTGGCTAGGGCTGAGAATAGCTTTTTCTTGAAGCATGTAAAAAATCATGGACACACACACAAAAATCAGGGGACAGTTAACAAGGGAGAAGGGGAAATTACCATTGGATAAGCAACATCAGAGTCTACTGCTATGCACGTGTAAATCATGCCATTAATCAAAAACATCAATAAAAAACAAGTCAAAATTATAAATGAAAAAAAATACATCTGTTTCTTGATATAATCATTTTGCCATGGCATATCCTAAAGATCAAGTCCCAACTCCAACTTTACTTTATATTGCATTATTGAAGGATGGTGATTTAAACTTCTGTGTTCAGGTAAGAATACTTTCCTTCCTAATCAGAGCTTATCCAAAGTTGTCAATTGTTTGAGATGTGTGGGCCCAAACTACTTTTAAGAATTCAAATCTTGGTAAGCAAAAAATTAAAAAGAAAGAAAGAGAAGAAACTAGAAGCAGTCACTTTCTCTAGCAGAGAACCTCTTTCCTCCTTAGTTTGCATTACATGTCACGATCTCTTCATCTCCTTTAATTTCATGTTCTTCCATTCTACACCCTTTGTTTCCATGCTCTCTTCTGCTCTTCCCTCTTCCCCTCTCCTTTCCTTTTCAAATGTATTTGTGCCTATGGATGTACAAGGCGCTGTGCTGGACCTGTTACAGAGAAAAGAACACTGCACGGGTAAAGTTCTCAGAAGATAACACAGTCTCAAGACTCATCATCTTCAGGACATAGACACGTATGGAACCATATAAAATACAGGGCAGAGTATCATAGGAACGAGGAGAGAGAGCTTTTCTGAGTAGAAGAGAAAGGCTATATTAATAAAGTAACATTTGCTTTGAACAATTGTCTAACTAATATTTTTATCTATAGCACCAGAACAATATAAAAATAATAATAATGATAATAACGGCAACATGATGTGGAAAGGAGAATTATTTCAGTACTTTATGTGCCAAACACTGCACATGCACCATCTTATTTAATCCTACAATTATTTGGATAAGTTGACACTTTTCATATTTTACAGTGGAGGAAAGTTATAGGCAAGAGGACAGGACATCTTGCCAAGTATAAGGTTAGTATCTCTGGGAGGTATTCCAAAGTTGGTATTCTTGTCTATTATACTTTTCTGACTCCCATGATAGGTATTCAATCAATGTTTGTAATTAAGTCTGTTGGGATCTATTATATCAAATGACACAAAGAAACTTTATTTCCTGGAACAAGGTAGTTGTTTATCTTCTCATTTGCCAGGTATGGACTACTTCCCTTTAGTAATTTCCTACTGCAATAAAAGTGACATTTTATTGTTAAAAGCCACTGCCATGAAGAAAACATGACTTACTTAAAGGGAGAAGTCTAAAACTGCTGAAAGTGTAGCAAAAGCTAAAGGTAAAACACAGTTCCTAGGATTATCTATGTCAGAAACAGTGAAGAACTTTTCAACTTGAAAGCATGGTTTATGTATTTTGACAATTTATTCCAGGTGGTTTAAAAGAACATATGTTCCATTCATATTTGAGACAACTTGAGGCTAAAGTACAAAATTGAAATGAACACTAAAATATGTTAATATAAAAAGTAACAACAATACAGCAATTTCCAGCAGTAACTGTCAAAAAACGTGAACGAGTCTATCATTAAAGGCCAAAGTTTAAAACATAGGTTTTTGAGTGTGTTCTGAAGGTAATTCACCTGATCTCAGACCTTAGACCTTTCTCAAGGTTAAGATTTGGTATGGAAATTATTCTGGTGAAATAATAGTCATTATAATAATTAATTGGTTAGTTAATATGAGCAAGAGACCCAGCTAGGAATAATGCATAATTCCTTTATTTATACTTCTCACAATTATCCTGTAAATTAAGTAGGAATATTTTCCTCATTTTAGAGGTTAAAAAAGTAAAGCTTAGAAAGAATGAATTTTGGCAAAATCACAAAGATTATAAATTATGGAACAGGAATCAGAGCCCAAATCTGAAGGATTATAGACCCTAGATCTTAACCATCTTCAGTTTCTTGTTTTATAAAAATCAGAGTTCTCACAAATTCTCATTCGCTTTACCCAAGAGTTCTTGATTTCTATGAGAAAAGAGAAGGCAGATACTGACATTATCAGCAGCCCTGGTCTCACCTCTGCTTATCTATATGTCTCTTTTTCTCCAACAAATGTGACCAATTACATAAAGATTGCTGAGGCTTAATATCCTTTTCAGCAGTGTTTGTCCCATATTTGGAAATAATATTTCAAATGCAAACATAAATGATTCAATTTACCGTGTGCCAGCTATTTGATAGCCAACACATATGTGTCAACTGTAATTTCTTTTTAAAAACAGGTGAATATTAACATCCCCTTTTTGATAGAAAGGCAACAAAAGACTCATTTGGATTATGTTGCTCAAGATTACGAGGCCTAATGCAACATTATTTCAAAAACAGTTTTGAGGGTGCAATCTTTTTTTTACTTGTTGAAATTTAAAAAAATTTTTTCTAAACACCAACAATGCAATTTTGCTAAAGTTACAATTTTGGAAAATTAACTAGCCTCAAGACCACACTCCTGGCCTTTCCATCAAGTGCATCTGGGTCTCCACCATCTCAGTGCTGCCTGCATTTCTCCCAGTACTTGGAGTCAGGTGAAGGGGGATAAAGAAGATACTTTAAAGGACTCCTGTAGTATAGAGTCCAGGGGAGTCCTGGGTGAGGCCCTGGGCTCCTTGAATGCTGTGTAGAGTAACCTCTCTCTATCTTGCCCACTGGCCCCCCCCAAGCTCCCTTTTGGCCTCCTCAGGTTTGATATCCGAGAGGTTTGATTATCCAGAGGAAATTAAATATTTTATATCAAAATATATTACAGCAAATATCACCAAATACTTTCCTTTAGCACTGTTCCAAGTGTTAAGCTCAAGCACCTCAATCTAGCTCTGGGCTAGTTTGTGAGATTTCATTTCCTGCATAAAGTGGCCTTGTTTCCTGCTGCCTGGAAAGGTGTAGGCACTCAGTCTTAAAGCTTATCCTGCCTCTTTCCACTTGGCCACGTTTCTTCTCCTTCACTAAGAGTTTTCAAAACCTTCACACACAGGCATAAATGAAGTGTGTGAGATGTTTTTCTTCATATCAAAACACATCAAGTTGTAATTGAAGAGTTGGTGCGTCTAGAAACTGCAACCTGGTTCAGGAAAGAAAAGTAACTGTGAATTTTTCAGAGTATTAATCTAACAACCATCAGATGTATTCTTCCTTGGGAATACACAGCATAAGGAGCACTGCTTTGTTTTGTTTTTGCTTTTCAAACAATTTCAAAGAAACTGAAATTGAAAACAATCAATTTAAAAATTTTCAGGAGTTCCCTGGTGGCCTGGTGGCTAGGATTCCAGGCTTTCACTGCCATGGCCTGGGTTCAACCCCAGTCAGGGAACTGAGATCCTACAAGCTGCATGGCCAAATAAATAAATAAATAAATAAAATTAAAAAATAAAATTGTCACATGGTAACAAGTAAGGTTGTTCTGTTATCATTGAATTTTAATGATATTAAAACTGTTTAGGTAGTCACTGACCTTGATGAAAATATAAGGGTAATTTTGACATAAGGACTCATTGATAAAGTGTTATTCTACCAGTTAAGCCTGTAATGTCTCGTGATCACCAAGGGAGAGTTCATTAAATTAAATGCCGCTATAGAAAAATGAAGCTGTTGATGAGATGAAATGTTCCAAAATAGCATCATGGGCTAATATTTTGAATACAAAATTCATATTTTATGTGTATAAATAATACAGTAACTCCAAGAGGAAGGATAAAAAATTTGCCTCCATTGTTTGGATACTTTCTTTGTATAATAACCATACATTCAGCAATTGAAGTTTAAATTTGCATTTGGATATTGAATGATATTGTCAAATAAGTGTTTATTTTCTGTTTAAATTTAAAACCTGCCTATCCAAGTTAGCTTTCTTTTCATTTTTTTGCCCAAGAGCTCTTCCAATATCTAAGCTCCATTCTATTAAACAAAATGTGAGCACCACTCGCTTTTCTTTGGTCTCTTTTCATCTACATTATATTTAACCACACAAAAAACAGTCTTTAAAACTTGTGTCATTTGGTATTTTGAAGTGCTCTCTCTCTACCCCTCATGGTTGTGATATGTTACCTTTCTATGATGAATGAAATATTCTATATTTCTGTGCTCTTCTATTTGATAGCCACTAGTCACATGTGGCTTTTTGGCACTTTAAAGGTAGTGAGTGAGACTGATTAAAAAATAGACACATGTGGCAAGTGGCTGTTGCATTAGAGAATGCAGGTATAGACTATAATATATATATAGCTTTGATACATATATACAGATGGTCCTGCACTGTCGATGGTTTAACTTATGATTTTTCACTTTAGGATGGTGCAAAAGCAATATGCATTCAGTAGAAACAATACTTTGAATTTTGAATTTTGATCTTTCCCTGGGGCTAGTGAGATGCAGTACCATCTCCTCTAGTCATGTCGGGTAGCAGCAGAGAGCCACAGCTAGAATCAGTCACGTGATCACAAGGGTAAAAACCAATACATATAACCATTCTGTACCCACACAACCATTCTGTTTTTCAGGACAGCATTCAATAAATTACATGAGCTATTCAATACTTTATTGTAAAATAGGCTTTGTGTTACATGGTTTTGCCCCACTTAGGCTAATGTAAGTGCTCTGAGAAAGGTTAAGGTGAGCTAGGCTAAGCTACGTTGTTTGGTAGGTTAGGTGTACTAAATGCATTTAAACTCATGATATTTTCCACTTATGATGGGTTTAACAGGGTGTAAGCCCATCGTAAGTTGAGGAAGATCTGTATATCTACTTCGTTTATGCCCTTAATTTTGTGAATGTGTGTGTGTGTAATTTTATGTTTTGACTGCTGTCTCTGCAGCCTCCAAGATGTCTAACAATGACCCCTAACTCTTGGAATTGACACATATATAGTATCCTACCATATTGTACTGAGCTATGACTGTATGACTAATGACATATGTCAGAAGTTATGGTATGTGAATTCTGAGATTGATTTGGACTGGGGCTTCCACTTTGGGCTTTATGTTTCTCTATGTATCTCTTTCTCAAACAGTTTGTGAGGAACTGATCCCTACCAGCAACTACATTAGTGAGCTTAGAAGCATATACTTCAACCCTAGTGCAGTCTTGAGTTGGCGGTAGACCAGGCTGACAGCTTGATTGCAACCCTTGAGAGACTGTGAGCCAGAATCACCCAGCTAAGCAGCTTCCATATTTCTGACTCTCAGAAACTGTGAGATAATAAACGTTTGTTGCCTTAAATTGCTAGATTTTGGAACAACTTTTTATGCAGAAATAGATAAATATAGTAAGATACCTGCTAGCCTATGTATATTTATTTTTCAATTGTGCTTAATGAATTACTTTAATTCTAATATCTTTCATAGATTATTACTTTGTGTTTTCTAGATAGGCAAGTATTTGGTCTTTCAAAATTTACAGTTCCTCCTCCAATAGTTATTCTTACTTTGTTTCTTGTTATATTGTACAAGTTAGAACAAAGTAATACAGTTAAATCATAGTGAAAATCCTAGCAATTCCTTCCCTATTCCTAATCTTATTTAGAATTCCTCTAATGTACCATCATTATATGCAATATTAACTATTGGTATGATAAAACTACACTTTATTATGTTGAATATAATGTATAGTTTAATAAGAAATATATCAAGAATAGATTTAAAATTTTATTAAATATATTTTAGCATGCTTTGAGATAATAAATATTTGGGCTTTTTAATCCTTTCATTTGTTACACTGAAAGATCTATGAGCCATCTTATATTTGGGGGTAAAAAAACACTATTTTTTGGAAACACAAATATCTGAATGTTTTCTGTTTAAGCAGTGAAATATTCTTTTAATTTCAGAGTTATTATTATTGTATCATTACATAATATCAGTATTATTACTTCTAAAACAACCTGAACTGATTCATATTTAACGTGCATTATAGTTTTTTTTGTAATCTTTATGGTCTGCACAAATAAATTCCATGTGCTCTGAAATTAAGGACTATGTTTTCTATTGCTTTCATGCACGTATTCTTGCTAAAGCATCGATTACAGTGTTATACCAACAAAAATTTTCAATAAATGCTTGGACAAAAGAGTGAGTCTTTGATGAGCTGAATTGTTATCAGAGGAGCTTGTTTTAGGTCCTTTACTTTTACTATATATTGGGGGATATTTTCCAAATTGAAAATTCAGTTATCCTTAGAATATTTTTGACTGCATCGTCATGCTCTTAAGATCAAGAAATTTCTAATTTCTGTGCCTAAGGAAATATCATTGTTTATAAATCATGGATTTCAAATCATAAGCCAACATTCCAAAACTTTCTTAAAATTCATTCCCTTGAAAAATAAATTTAAAATGCAATGCCACATTAAAGAGCTACCTGTAATGCCTACTACCAAGTATCTAGGCAGTTTCACATGTCAATTTAATAACGAGACCATTACAAGGAGTAAAATGAGGTCCATTTTATTAACACAAAGGAGAAAAATCAAGTTCCAATAAACTATTAAATAATTGGGTCTGTTTTTCTCCAATGTACAATCTATTAAATTAATAATAATAAACAAAATAGTTTTATAGAATAGAGTAAGTATTAAATCAGCTCATGCATTTTTTTTAAACATCTTTATTGGAGTATAATTGCTTTACAATGGTGTGTTAGTTTCTGCTTTATAACAAAGTGAATCAGTTATACATATACATCTATCCCCATATCTCCTCCCTCTTGCATCTCCCTCCCTCCCACCCTCCCTCTCCCACCCCTCTAGGTGGTCACAAAGCACCGAGCTGATCTCCCTGTGCTATGCGGCTGCTTCCCACTAGCTATCTATTTTACGTTTGGTAGTGTATATATGTCCATGCTACTCTCTCACTTTGTCACAGCTTAGTCTGTCATACAGAGTGAAGTAAGTCAGAAAGAGAAAAACAAATACAGTATGCTAACACATATATACGGAATCTAAGGAAAAAAAAAAAAAGGTCATGAAGAACCTAGTGGTAAGACGGGAATAAAACTCATGCATTTTTAGGAAAAAGAGTTTTCCATTTTCCCTCTTCATTAATTTCCTCATTATATATTCTTTTTATACTTCTGCTAGAGATCCACGTGTTTTCAGCCTTTGACAATGACTAGAGTGCTTGCTTGGATAGTCCGTGGATTGTGTTTCTGCATTCAGAAACACATGGCTTTGTTACATGACTCATGTGAGACAAATATGTGCAGGCATTTGAGATTAGAAAATATGGTTCCCCAAATTCTGCCTATCTACATCATAGCCGGACTGTTTTGTTTTGGTTGTCATTCCCATCGAAACATACAGATAATTAAATATATCTCTATCAACCTACTTGAAATTAGCAGAGTCAACAATTTTTAGTGAATGCTTTCCTCAGAAATATGATAACCATGCAAAATAAGTGCCTGATTGGTATAACTTGGTCTTTATGAGAGAGTTTTCCTCAAATATTCATACGGCAGTGAATTAGATTAGTAAATTCATATTCAAATATTCATATGGCAGTGAATTAGATTAGTAAATTGATACCAATTTCTTGAGAATAACTAAATTTTAATGCAATATTTTGATACTCCATTCTATTCAGGTTAGAATCCCTTCACAAATAGAGACCTTATTAAACTTTCAGGTATGAAACGAGTTACTGTTTTCTGGTGAGTTCCAAGCTAACATTTTGGGTGTTTTTATCAGCTCAAAATAGCACATTCTGTGACATTCCAGCCAATTTAGAAGGCAGTTAATATATTTTTGCTTCTTTTCTAATTAATGCAAATTATTATTTGTCAATTAAATAATACTTTAGTTGTTAACAATAATACAAATAACAGACTATTTTCTCAAATTTCTATGCTCCCCTTCAAAGCAAACTGTTGGCATTTGTTTCTTTATAATTCTCATGCAAGGCATACTTTTAATGTAGTTAGAATTAGTAACAACTCTTTCTGATATAAAAACCAAGCAAAAATACCTTTCATTTAATAACAAATAAAGTAATTTTATAAATATGTAGGTGGGGTGGGGGGATTGAGAAAGAGAGTCTGAACTCATGTGTAGAATGCAATAAACCTATGAGATAGTAAATTTTACATGTCAACTTGACTGAGCCATTTGGGTTCCCAGACATTTGGCTAAACACTATTCTGAATGTGTGTCTGTGAAGGTTTTTATGGATGAGATTAACATTTGAATCAGTAGACTGAAAAAGGTAAATTGCCTTCCGTGATGTGGCTGGGCTTCATCCAATCAATCGAAGACCTGAATAGAACAAAAAACCTAGGAGGGAACTCTTCCTGTCTGATGGATTTGAACTGGGACATGTGTCTCTTCTGGTGTTCAGAGTCAAACTGAAACATTGGCTCATTTGGGTCTTGAACTTGCCAGACTTCAGACTGTAATTTACACCATTGGCCCTCCTGGTTCTCAGGACTTGGGCTAGAAATATTGTCTGTGCCAGGTCTCTAATTTACTGACTGCAGATCTTGGGATGTCTCAGCCTCCATATCTTGTGAGGCAATATTTTTATAATAGATCTCTAAGATATATAGGATAAGTTGGATATACATGAAATGTGAAATATAGGGGTTATCTATATATCTATTATCCATCTCTATATCTCTCCCATTGATTCTATTTCTCTGGAGAACTCTGACTAATACAACCTATTTAAACTAATGAAATGTTACTTTATAGTTGAAATATGATATTTTGTTTTAGTATTTTTTTCTTAAAATGATGCATCATAAACACAGGCATAGATAATTTTCATTGCATATGATACTAGTATGACTTGCCATCAAGATATGCTTGGAGGAGTTTTAAGAACATGTCTAGATTTTGCTAACAATGAGTCAACTTTATTTACTTTTTCCATCCTTCCTGTTCCTAAATAAATCTCCTATTAAAAAAGTGCTGCAGACATATTTTGTTCATGGTATGAATTACTCCATGACACTTAAAATATAAGAAATGTCACCGTCTGTATTTTCCAAATCAAAACAAATTTGGCCCTAGGATTCTAAAAAGCACTATACAAATATGTAGTCTAATATTATTTCTTTTGGATTCTTCACTTTGGTTTGTGACAGGATCCAGGGGTTTAAGCAATTTTGCATAATTAGGAAAGAAATCTCCATTCATAAAACTCTTGTGGTTGCTCCCAGATAGGCTTTTTAGCCAGGCCCAGGTAACCAGGTGAAGGTGGGTGATTCCTCCAGTGACTCATTCCCCTTCAGTCAGGTCAGCCATGGTGACTGATACAATAGAGTGCTGATTCCCAACACTGCAAAGCTTATTAACTGGCTTCCATAGACACCAATATAGCCAATCAGGTGTCCAAGTCTTATCACCTCTAGGGTGTTAGCTGCACTTGAGAGGATGTCTCCGTGTTTCATAAAACCCCATCTCAGCGCTAGTCCCAAGGATATGAAAATACTTCCTTTTACATTTTTCAGTACCCTCCCCCACTTATTCCAAACCCAAGGAGCAAACCCCTCCAACCTGTATGTTAGCTCCATTTGTCTGGACCCTCAGGAATCTACATTTATTAACCCTTCTCTGAAGAAAATAGAAAGTCAGAACCTCAGGATACAAAGTGTAACTAATTTCTTGACAAGTGAATAAAAATATTTGTAATTCATTCTTGAGAAGTCAACAGAGGAAGTGTTTTTTAACCTAAGTTGAGCTGCCAGGTAATTAGAAAGGATCTCTCCCATTCCCTAACCAAGTTCAGTCTTTCTTCATTAGCCCCATAGCCTCCTTTCCAATATGTTGTCCTTTTCTTGCATATTTAAACTTTCTGTCACACATGCATTCTTACTGTATTCAAGTTTTCTCCCCTTAAATAACAACATTAACAACAAACAAAGGAACTTAAAGGAAATAATCCCCCAGATTCCACATCACACTTCAAGCATCAACTATTCCCTTTCCCCTTGAGACAAAACTTCTCTAAATAATTATCTAGGATTTCCCTGGTGGCGCAGTGGTTGAGAATCTGCCTGCCAATGCAGGGGACACGGGTTCGAGCCCTGGTCTGGGAAGATCCCACATGCCGCGGAGCAACTAGGCCCGTGAGCCACAATTACTGAGCCTGCGCGTCTGGAGCCTGTGCTCCGCAACAAGAGAGGCCGCGATAGTGAGAGGCCCGCGCACCGCGATGAAGAGTGGCCCCCACTTGCCACAACTAGAGAAAGCCCTCGCACAGAAACGAAGACCCAACACAGCCATAAATAAATAAATAAATAAAAATTAAAATAATAATAATAATAATTATCTATATGTGCTTCTGCTAATTTAACTCTTACTCACTCATTTGTAATCACTATCTTGTACCAACACTATCCCATCAAATTATATTTCACTAAGGTCACTATTTCAACTGACATTTTTCATCCTTCATAATAATAGATTGCTCAGCAGCATTCAATAATGGTAACCCCCTTTCACATTAGCTTTTTCAAAAATTTTTATTCTTTGACCATTTTTTACATACTCTCCTGGTCTTTTCACTATATTGTGACTGCTATTTCTTAGTATTCCTAGGAGATTCATACTTTTTTACCTGGATCTTAAATGTTGGCACTCTGCAAATCACAGCCCCACACTTCTTTCCCATCTTACCTCATTCTTACTCATGGGTTCAATTGCCTCTTACATGCAGATGGTGCAGAATTTTATGTATCTATTCTTTACCTCTATTCTGAGCTTTGTAAGCTCCATATAAATGTAATCAATTATTTTTCTCTCTCTCTTTTTCCTCTATTATTTACTGTGAACTGGTCAAAGCTAATTTTGCTATTCAACAATAATCAAGTTCTTTTGAAAAATATCAATAGCATCTGTTGATTAGGTATAGATGGGGCTCTATGTACCTGCTGCCACAACCTTGTTACTAGATAGTACATAGTGATGAAGACAAGTCTTGTACCAAATTCTGCCAACTGGGCAAACTATTAATAGCAATCAGGCACAAGAATTGGCATACAGCTCCAACTTCAGGTTCTCAGATGTGAACCTTGAATTCTGAGGAAGACAACAGCAGTTTTAGATGGCAGAAACAGTAAACCTTATTCTCAGATTGTTTGTGAAGTAGGAGGACTTACATATCAATATATTTCTTGAATATATATATAATGATGTAGTATGATTTGTACATAGGATTGAGAATTATTGGAAAATCTTCTGAATTTCTGTTTTGAGTAATTTCCCCTATTTTTATGTTTGATAGAACCCTGATACTGATACTGACTCTTAGTTCACCCTATCTGCCAAATCCATGTACCCCTTCAGAGTTCTACAAACACCTAGAATTCTCTATGCTTGACTAGTCATCAGAATTCAGATTTTAACCAAATGTTAAAACTCTCTATTATTCCAGTTTCTATCTTATTTTTGTTACAAGTCTGGAAATTTCCCATCAGAAAATCCACTAAAAAGCTACAATGTAAAAACTAATTAACTTGTTTGTTACAAGAGACTCAGAATAGTGTTAGTGACTAAAATTTGGAAAACAGTAAATAGTATATATTGAGTATTCGTCACGTTTACTTTTAGATATCTTGAATCATAAATTATTTAACCCTTGCATACTGCTGTAATTAGACATAATTTTATCCTTATTTTACAGATCAGGAAATTGAAGCTCAACATAATTAAGTGACTTCCCCAGAAACAGTCAAAAAGTAAGTGACAGCATAAGAATATTCACCTGAAGTATCTTGCCCTAGCACCCTTGCATATTCTATTTCTCTTTGTCATTGTAATATATAATCTGCATATTCAAGGAGTTTCCCATCCAGCCTCTATAAACATCCACTTTGTTTCTGCTTAGTTCCATCAACAACTTGCATATGGCAATGATATGAGACCCTTCGTCCTACTCTTTTAAACATATTATTCTCCCTCAGCTGGTTTAGCGTTGTCTTATTTAAAATATGTCCATTAATGAGTCCATTCATCTATTTGTGTTCTAACAAGTAGAGAATAAATGTTACTGTTATTGATGCTACACACCTGTTTTGCTGAGAATTTTCCTTAGCTTTTTATAGACACGTAACTGTTAATTTACTTTTATTTTAATACTTGTACCATGCTTATGCTTTAAATAGGTTATAACTGATGTATAATAAAAGGCATAGCTATACTATAATTCATGCATGAAAGGTTCCAGGTAAAGGTGGTACCTAGACATTCAAGGAAGGTGTGGAGGAGAAAGAAGAATAAGGGGATAAAAGTTGACATTAGATACACAATCATTAAAGTTAAATAAAAATTGATGCTACAAAGTAGGCTATTAATGAAAAGGAGTTTCATGCCTCTGATCTGATTCACAGTAAATGGTTAAAACCATTTTCTTTATTCCTATCTATTTTTACTTCTTGATGCATCCCATTGTCTCCTGGGTTTCTGACTCTTAGATATTTTTTTAAATTAATATTCATGACCCTGTACTATTTTCTTGAGCTTGACGACCAAATTCAGCTTCCTCAGCTTTGACTTCGGGCACCACCTAAAATTTTATATCTCCTCATCTTTTGAGCCTTCCCCAAACAATGGACTTCAATTTCAGCCTCTACTCTTCAATCCTGGCACCAGTTAGCCACCACAGCTCAACTCACCCCAAAATTCTGTCTAAGATCAAGAAATTTTTTTTCTTAAAAAAAAAAATCCTCACATGATGCCTAGAAGGCAAAAAATTAAGGTGCATCTAAATTTAATCTGGGTCTCTATAATTTAAAATAACCTCACCTCTTGGTAGCCAAGACAAAAAAAGAAACTTAAAGGTATATATGAGCTTCATTACATACACACACAACGTTTTGAGTCCATTTAGTAAACTATCAATATTTTTCATAACTTACATCTATTGAGTTTTACCAACCTGTGCTTTTATGTGTTTATTCCTTATAACAAACTTATGGGGTAAGTATTATTATCCAATCGATTTTTCAGCCAATTAAACTGAGATGCAGCATGCCTAATACCACATTTGTAGTTATTGCTTGGACAGTGAGTCTGCCTTGGTCACTCAACTTCATGGCCTAACAGTCATGCATATAACTCCTCTCACCATTATGGCACCTGATTATCAGGCTAGTACCTCCAAAATTCCATTCATCTACAACTTTATTGAATCTAATGATACATTTTAAGTTTTATACTTTTATTGGGCTCAAACATTTCCAGAGTGATTTTTTTGTTGTTGTTGGCTTTGGTTACTACTTAAACGCCTACAATGTTCAAGTTTGTAACAAAGTATGTTTATGCCATTGTTAGGAATACACTTAATGTACTCCGAACCTTGAAGAACAAAGTGTTACCTAAGCAAAATCTTCCTTCAAAATCAATACTTTCAGTTATAACACGGAAAGCATTGGAAGGGATTCTATCAAAAGTCCTTTCTAAATCCAGCATAGTATGATGCTATAAAATCATATCTCTATTTTATCAGTGACCACTTGAAACAGACATTAAAAATAGCTTTGTCATTAGTTGTGTAAATAAAACTAAATAAAATTATATTAGGTTGACTCTATGAAACCTAAAGAACTCTGAGGAGATAAATTTTCAGTGTTAAGAGATCTACTGAAGTGAGATACTGCATTTAAGTGAGATATTGCATCTTAATACCTCTTTCTATAGAAGCCTGCATGCCTATCTCTCAAACTTTTTTAAAAATTTGGAATAAAGCAATAATAATGGGGCTACTTTCTCCATTTTTTCATGTAAATTATATCTTTCATGTACACTCTTCTTAAGGCTTTATTATACTTCTACAACATTTTTATTTCTCGGCAAACCTCTAAGTAAAATTTTCATTAGAAATTGTTTTAGAATTTATCTAGTATCATGTTTTGTAATACATTTTCTATAATTTTAAGACATTAAAAAAGTCACTTTTTATTTCAAAAATAACTGAAAGCTTAATAATCTTAAATAAAAATCTTGCTCATATATAATATTTCTTATCCATTACATAGTAATTCCCATAGAAGCCTACTTACTCCCATAGAAAAATCAAACCTCAATAAAATGAGCATAAACTAGATGAAACATATGAAGATTTAGACTAAAGTACATAGGAAAATAGTCTGTATATTTAGACCCCAGTTTCTTACGTAATCGATCACATTTGTTAAGCTACTTTCTCTAAAAAAAATGGGAATTAAAGAGTAAGTTTTACTTTAGGTTCCCTACCTTCTATCTGTGGACTTGAGAAAATCATACAGACAAAAAGTTTATCATTTCCCTAGTCCTCAGAGGACTTAAAATTCCTGCAGTTGAGAACCCAGATTACCTGAATAATGTATGGTTGTACAACCTGGTAAAGAAATATTTCCTTACCAGGTTGGGTAGATTTTTAAATGCCAAGACATTTTATTTCAGATGACTTTTAGACAAAGAAATGGTTAAGAGATCCCTGATTTTAATTTCAACAAGTCTACTGTGATCTAATTAAAACATTAAAAAAAAAAAAAGCTAGAAACCACAGTGCATGAAATGTAGTTATTGCTCAGTAAATAAGAGTTGAAAGAATAATTTATGGTTCTCAAGATTAAGCATGATCTGAGCATATTTAGAATATAACAGGGTTATTCATTGTTGAATGTATTAATAAGTAAAAATCTTTTAATTAATAAGCCTTAAAATGAGGTAATTTCAAATAATGGCCCTTGGTTGGAGAAAAGTAATAGAATTGTAAGGTTTTCTGAAATATCATTAAGAATTTGAAACTTAAAACAATGAACTACTTTAAGTATATGCTTTTGGCAGTGCAAACAGTGAGTATGAGGCCAAATGAGCTGCCCATCAGACAGGATTAATTTAGATAACATGTGCATCAGGAGATTCAAGTTGAAAGGTAATCAAATTGGACATATAATCTAGCTTAGTTATATCTTGATCCCTAAGGTGCATGTCTTGTCAATTCAATATCCATCTTCCCTAGAGTCCAGAGATAAAAAAGGATGAAAAAATTATACAACCTAGTTGGTTGTAAAAGATCCCTAAGAAAGTCTTTTTCTGAATCAGCTCAGGATGTTCTGCAGAGGAAATATAATCTGTTGATAATGAACAGATAAAGAGATAGATGTAGAAGATAGAGAGACAGGCAGACAGATGGAGAAACAGATCACATAATCAAGTTATCCCTCATTTAGCATCCTCAACAGATTCAGGACATATCAGATACTGAAAATATAATTTTTGATGATGGTTGTCATACAAACAACATATATTCTCCTTTACAACACAGATAAGCTTAACAAGATTCAAAAGAATCATCAGTCCAATATGAGCAATAAGGAAAACAATTGAAATATATTTTGAGATAAAATTTAATGAAATGGAATCTCAGTCTTATGTTAGTGTTCATATCATTTTAATGTATGAAGTACATACATGTATAACATATTATACATGTATACATCTCCTTATAAGTGATACTTTTAGATCTGGGCAACAATTTAATGGTAAGACTCTATTTTTATCTGTTTTTATATGCATTAATTCATTAACATTTAAATTCAATTATTCATTTATACACTTTTTTGAGCATTTTTTTAACATAAGGCCATGTTATACATTGTTGTAGGAGGGAAAAATTAATTTAAACAGGCACAAATTATGATCCTCAGGTAGGATGCATATTTATGTTACTGAAGAGAAAACACATAGTTTGATCCTGATGAAAAATAGAATAAGATTAAATACAACAAAGAACACAAATAACCATCAGCAACATTTATTTTAATATATTTTTATAATATTAAATTTAGGGAAGCTCTTTATTGCTCATCACAATTATAGTCACATTGCTAAGGGTGTCAGTCAGAATAGGGAGGGACACTGGTCTGAATGGAGAAAGGAAAGGAGAGGGGACACAGAACATAACAAAAGATCTGGAATCCAGGACAGATATGGCATCAGGAATTGTTAACTGGAGAAATCACCTCAACTAAGGAAATAACGAAGGATTATTTCCTAATAATCCTTCCTTCTAATAATAAGAAAGCATTCTAGTTTCCATGAATTTCTGACCATTGTCTAGATTACTGAATTTCTAAATATCTTCTTAAAACTTATTAAAATCTATTTAAAACCATTACCACACATTGGCTAAGAGATATTATGCATAAACATTATTTTTATTTAATGTTATTAAAATTTATTTTATTTTTAAGTAAAAACTTGTTTTTTTCTGTAATTGTCAATTGTATGTTAAAAAAATTGATTACTAGATTAATTCTGTATGTCTCATACACTGCCGAGATTCTAGAAGTCTGACAAAAATGTTACTAATTATCTCATCAAAAAGTAGCATTTAACCATTAAATAGAGGGCCTATGTGAATGATGTTTATGATTATACACACACAAAACATTTGAGAGAATAAAAGAACAATTTTAGGCGAGCATCCTGCTGATTATAGTTTAAAAAAACACTATTTACTGTTACCTTTTTCTCTAATTTAATACCAGTTTTAAACAGAATTCCAGACAAAGCCTCTATACATATTTCCTGCTTCCTACACATTTCCTCTCCCCCAAGATGTTTAAATCACCACAGGCCAAACATAAAAGGCACATGTGCAAGCCAATTTGAAAAATTAAAAGAACAATTACTGCTGTTTAACTGGATTTAAAGAGAATGAATCTGGACATGCAGCATTATCCTAGGATGAACTGAACCTTTGGGGTCCAGCTAAAATGTTTGTGATACAGGCAGTGTTTTTGATGACATTGTAGTAATTAATATTCATTTAAGTTAGATTGCTGTCTTCTTAAGGCAGCAAACTGTTTGTACCAGCTCTTCCAAAAACAGACTACATGTGTACATTCTTGATTAGTGACACATATTAAGATTTCATTTTATCCTTTTTTTAAAATTGGTCCTCACCAGAGGCAGGCATTTGAGAAAGAATTCTCTAAATGACATTATTCCATCAAAACTGTACATAGAAGAAAAAATAAAATACTTTTTGTAACTGAACAGACTTGAAGATAATCTGTTTTGAAAATTTTACTTTCTTGGAATATGAAAGGGTATATTTCATTTAAATTTAAATGAATTTGTAATTTTTAAACATAGTTTTAGGGATAAACTCAAGATGGTGAAATTAATTTGATGCCTATTTTTGCCCACATCATGAAAATTTTGATATAATAAATAAGCATTCACTATATTGGTTTTCTTGATGTTTTTCAACTTTAATTATATTATTTGCATTTACATGACTCTTTAATACATTTCTATTAGCCCATAAAACCCTGTTTCTTTTAATACAGAACATGCATAAAGATGTTTCTTATAACAGCAATAAAATGATTTTGCATAAGATATTTTCAACTTCAAGAAACCAAATGTTCTTGTGTCTCAACTCTCATCAAGTTTAAAAAGAGCGATGAAGATAACAGTAGATCAAAAATAGAAATGCTAGTAAAAGACAGAGACATTTTCATTTTCTTATCCACACTCTTTCCACCCTCTCATCCTCATAGATATCTGTACTATATAGAATATTTGAAATTACCTAATTCCCAGGAAATATAATTATGTATAGTGTAAGATAACACTACTGCACATTTCATAAGATGCAACATTTTAATATTAAGTGTTGTGTCTTTTAAAAATGGGCACATTAAAATTTTCCAGATGAAAGAAAAAGACCCATAGAACTATCACTGGTAAAACTAATGCATGTTGCACTGGTGTCATTGCTGTACTTAGAAGATGTGTTTGTAATCCAGCATAGAAAAGAAAATAATAGAATTTAAGCTTTTGGGTTTTTTTTAAACTATTAAGATGATTCAGCATTGAAATACATTTCTCAAACCCTATGAAACTTAATGGTTCAAAGCAATTTTAGTAGATGATATCACCTTGTTTACCTACTCACTTTATTCCACTAGAAAATATGCTCCATGAGGCCAGGGATCCTAGCTGTGTTGTTGCTACAGATCCCATGTGCCTGGAATAGTGCCCAGAAGAGGGTGGAAGTCAATCAGTATATGTTGGATAAAACAGTAAATGAACAGTTGAATTAACATGTTTTATTCATCAAAATTTATAATCTGCTATATTCACATGCTATGGTACTATCACTGTGTACTATTTCAGTTCATATTAAGTCCAATTATGCACATAACTTCAATAAAAATAACCTTTGAATGACAATATTAGTGAAATATCAATTTTGCATTTACATCCATGTGATTACCTGTTTTACTTCAAATCTTGTTTCTATTTATTCTTAGCAAGTTATTAGACCATTCTGTACATCCTATGTTTTCTAAGCATTTAGGCAAAATAAAGTTATTCATTTGTTCACTATTCTAATTCTTCAAGACACAACTCAAATCTAGGGTTTTATTTTCATGCTCTAAATATTAACATAATATGTTGTAATTTTGAAAAGAAATATAAATAGCTCATGAAATGAATTTCAAATCTTCTTGGCTCTTTGAATAACTAAATAAGTTAGCATATTCATAATTTTGTGTCTTTCAAAATGAGGTAAAATACTTGTACAATGATGTTAAAAATTAAAACTATGTATATATGAATTTGAAGCATTATAATTGAAAATTGTACATGAATTAGTAATAAATAGTAAGCATAAAATTAAAATAAGTATGAATTAATAATAAATATCAAGCAACAAGAGTTATGAATAAATGGCAAGTAGCCCAGCAAAACATGAATCAAACTCCCCAGCTGAGACAGCTTATATTTACTGATCCCGTACTGACCTGGAGATTCATGAGTGAGAACATGACTGGTGTTTTAAAGCAACGGAGATTTCAGAAATTAGTGCCAGGAGGGGTGTCTTCTTTTTGTCCCCTTTGAGACCAAAGTAGAAATAAACAAACAAAAAAATCATGATTAAAAACAAAATTGGGCTTCCCTGGTGGCGCAGTGGTTGAGAATCTGCCTGCTAATGCAGGGGACACGGGTTCAAGCCCTGGTCTGGGAATATCCCACATGCCGCGGAGCAACTGGGCCCGTGAGCCACAACTGCTGAACCTGCGCGTCTGGAGCCTGTGCCCCGCAATGGGAGGGGCCGCGATAGGGAGAGGCCCGCGCACCACGATGAAGAGTGGCCCCCGCACCACGATGAAGAGTGGCCCCCGCTTGCCACAACTAGAGAAAGCCCTCGCACGAAACGAAGACCCAACACAGCTAAAAATAAATAAATAAATAAATAAATAGAGTAGCTATTAAAAAAAAACAAAAAACAAAAAACAAACAAACAAAAAAACAAAATTAATGGGCCAAGGAAAATACTCTTCTCTGCAGGTGGGAAGGATGTGATATTTACCAATAATCTAACTGATCATATTTTGCTAATTCAGGAGTATATCTGGTTATTTCTAAGGAATATTTGGATATTCAGTGTCCATGAGAAATTAGGTCAAACTTGTTTTTTTCCAAGAGGTATCAAAGGAGAACAGAGAGGTTGGGGGAAAATAGTAGAGAGTAACTGTAGAGTAGATTGTGGAAAAGTATAAAACAGTGGAGAAAGGCTGTTTCAATATTCAGATATCTACTAATATTTCTTCTCTGAATATGGCATGTAAGAATAATTAGCTATATATATATTTCTCAGATACAACTGGATGACTGAATGGGAAATAATGCAATGTTATGTTATGGCCAGATATATTATTTACTTAAGTTCATGGGAATACTTTAAGGGGTGTCAATTTTCCTCATCTGCTCATTAATGACTGAAATTACTTTTTTAAAAATGTCATTAGTTCCCGTGTTAGTTTGCTAGGATTATTACATGGAGAAAGGTAGGAGAAGATGCCAAAGTCAAGGAAAACTTAGGATATAGTACGTGTTCACACTTAGAAAGAAATAGACACGGGGTTAAACAATTAGTGGAAAAGGTCAAAAACTTGAACTTGAGTGAGGCAAAAAAAGAGGTAGGGTAGAGGTCTGGTGGGAGTTAAGAGGTAAAGGGAATTTGTAGTCATGGAGAATTTTTTAAGTAACAAACTCATTGGCATAGAATTCTTTAAAAAAAAGGAAAAAAAAAGAAACTCTATAAATAAGTTTTATATTATCTATTTTACATACAAGAGTACTAAATCTTAGAATAATTAATTTGCAAATATAGAAAAAAGATAAGCAGTAAAGGAAGAATTCAAAATTCCGTCTAGTTGATGCAAGAATCAACACCACCAAAGTAAATTTCTAGGCAGTAACCACTTCTCTAAGGCTCCCTCTATCTTTTAGAACCAGTAAAATCTGACTAATCTGTTAGCAGTGATTTTAAGTAACTTTTGAGTAATTTCTGAAAGGTCAGAAATCCTACTGCCTAAGTCTCTGAGCCACACACATTTCTCCAACCTTCTCCAACAGTCAAGATATATGAAGAGGGGAAATCAAAATCAACACACTTTCTGGGTGTTATTTCATAATATAAAACATGGTGATATAAAGTGAATTTTATAACAAAATTTTGGTGTACAGTGCATGTTCTTTTTCAAAATGTATTTTGCCTGTAAGGAGGGAACAGTGGGACTCAGTCATTTGTGGCTTTAAAAATAGTTTTTGGTGGAGTACTGTGGTCTGAGTAATGCTTGTAAATCTCACACAGCAAATGGCCTCATAGTATAAAAATAAACCTCACAGTGTAATTATTAAAAGTGAAACAAGTCTTACATATCATTTCTTGAGCACTGAATGCGTTACTCCACTTCACCTAGCAGTTGCCGAATCCCTTCTACAATGAACTGCAGTGGTGAAATCAGGGTATCATTAAGCAGAGTGTGTTTGTAATTCGTTGCTTTTGTTATATAAATTTGCATTAACAATTAATCCCACACCTAGATATACTGAAATGTAATATATTATTTTGTCTCATGGGTCTTTGTGTAGATTGAATTCAGATAGCTGTTCTTACTTCAAGTATCTCATGTAGTTGCTATTAAATGGCAGTTGGGTCTGGAATGATCTGAAATTTGAATTGGCTGGACTAAATCAAATGTCTGGAACCTCAGCTGGGAAGGCTGGAACGACTCAGGATTGGTTTATCATCTCTTGCTCTCAATACTTCATCACTTGTGCCATATTCTTTTGGGGTCACAGACACCACCCCCTAGCCCTGATACAAGAGAGTAGAGAAATGTTTCCCACCACTTGATGCAGGAGTAGTAAGTCACACTGCAGAAGAGCATGAGGGATGGGAGATATCATTGTGGCCATTTCTGGCTGGATAAAATCTGTGAAGGAGAAGCACCATAAGAATTACGGACTAAGGAATTTTTTAATGGAATTAGACATTACGTAAGTGTGGTAGGATTCATGGAAATAATGATCCAAAAATAAGAGTTGGAGAAATTAGAAAACAAATGTATAACATTTTCAGGGAAATAGTGAAACTAATTACACCCAGCTTCTAGATATAAAAGTGGCTGGTAGAGGAGTCTATGAAATGTTGTTAGCTCTTTGCTTTTTGTAGCTACATCCTCTCTGGGTTGTGCCCCAAAGCATCTGCAGGTGGGCTTGGGGTTGCCGTTGGCTGCTGTGGCTGAAGTCAGTCAGGAATCTGTGTTGGATGCAGAGCAGACAAGAACAGGGACAAACTGGAAAACACCTGTACCCTTTGTCTCTCCAAGACAATATGCATATCTCAAGCCTAATGTGTATTTCTTCACTCTGTCTCCCAAGTATTCCCCCATTCTAACTTGAAATTACACAGGAAACAGATTCTTGGGTTGTATACTTCCCAATATAACCAAATAGCCATAGAACAGTACAGCATATACATATAATGACTCTGATCAGGGTTTACAAACATGTCTATAAGAGCCAATTATTTAAAAAATCTTACCTAGTCAGGAAAAATTATTGAATAAGAATTTTTGTTGTTGTTATTTGTCTTTTGGGTTTTTTGTTTTTTTGGTTTTTTTGAGATGGCTAAGCACATACAAGTAAAGTATCACAATAACTATGTAGATGCATTATGTCTAATTGGGTGTAGGGTCCACTACACTGGTATATTTTTATCAAGTGGCTTTGTGTTGGGTTAGTGTTACTCATCTAACTACCTCTTCATTCATTCTTTCAACACACATTTATTGAGTACTACTGAATGCCAGATATTGTGCACCTCTGATGGCTTTCTTTACAAAGGTGAAATATTTTCCTCCCTTATTTCGGGCAGATTTCATACTGTTGAAAGCTATTTTTAATCAGGAATTCATATATTTGCATTGAATCGTAATTTTGGGAAAGACTGTGAAAGGTTATTCAGGCAAAACTACTCCTAAATCACTGGGTCTGCCCATATTTCCCTGGTGTAGCCTGCACAATCAGTACCAGCACAGTGAACTGACCTGAATGATGACATGTCAACTCCCAATAATAGCTGAATTAATAAACAAACGTTCTGGGGAGTGTCTACATTCGTCCTGGAAGTGCAGTCAAATATGTTAGAAAGTTGTTTCCCATTTTGATCTGAGTTTTTTTTAAGTATATGATTTAACATCTTGTAGATGCATTAGCGCTGTGAACAGTACCGAGAAAAAAGAAGCACATTTGTAAAGATTTCCTCGCCTTACTTTGTCTTGATGTGTAAGTTGAAATTATTTTAGCTTTTAGGAACATAAATGGTTTGAAATTTTTGCTGTTTTTTTTTGACTTTTAATTTCCCACTAGGAACACCCCTCCACCATCAAGATGAAAGGACCATGCCATCATCCTGTATAAATAATTTCAGCAATTATTTGGGCGCTTGCTTGGGAACCATATTAAGTCCTTCTTCTTCCATATCCTTGATGCTCCATAACATCCTCAATCAGACAACAGCCTATTTTAACTCAACACAAAAGAACTAATTTGAGTTAAAGAGTGAAACTGAAGGCAAGAGCGAGCGAGAGAAAAAGGTTAAGAATACGTTTTTTTCAATAATTATCTGCCAATTAGACATTAAATTATTGGAATCTTAGATTTGATCTCAAAAGGTTGTCTCTTCCAGTTACTTTCTGAGTACAGTAGAGGCGACATTCTAAATTTGTGGTGTTTTTTTTGATACCTAGACAATAGATCAATGAAGAAAATACATATGCATTTGCTTTTTAATCTCAAAAATGCAATTTTTGAATTTTTTAAGCTATAGTATGACCATAAAATTAAATAAATTTCAGTTTTTGGGTAAGCAATTCTGACTTGATATAAACATGTCCTTAAATGCCTGTATTTTCAGGCCAACTTATTCCAAAACCTGCCTTACAGCCATTGAAATATTAACAAACTCTCTTTCTCATGAAGTATTTTCCTTATTTCTTGTTTGCAAATGATCAATGCGCCCAACTCTTCTTTTCTTTAACCTTGTCATACTTCTTTATTCAAAAATTCAAAATTTGATCCCCCAAAATGACAGATACTATTTTGACCGTACACCTCACCAGCATTACTTCTTAATTTTCTTGTATTACCAGCTGATATATTTGAAAACTTCATTTCAGTCTACATATATCACACAACCTATATCACTTATACTTTGCCTCTTTTCTCCATGCCCCATGTCACAAAAATGTCCACTCTCTTAGTTTCATTCATGAATTTTGTAATGTACATGATTTTCACATCAACCTCTTAACTGGTCTCATCACCAGTCTCTTTTAAGTTCAACTTTTCTAAGCACTTTAAGTACATTATCTTTCCTAACACACACACACACACACACACACACACACACACGTTCCAGATCATTTGGCAGGCATGTAGCAGAACTTGGACCTGGATCCAGGTCTTTTTGATTCCAGAGTCTACCTATTCTGTTAAACAGTATGCTTTCCTCTTACTCATTTTTGTCTTCCCGCAAGACTGGATTTTTTGAGGAAAAGAACTATATCTTATCTACCTTCAAATTCCCAGGGCTTACCCTGGAACAAAAACAGAGCTGTAACTCAGTAAATATTTAATAAATAAATATACTTAAATAAGAAAATTATATTGGGTTTTTCTTGCCAGATTGAGAGTAATAAAATACTAGACTATTTAGTATTTGAGTATATTACACAAATGCATTTAGCAGTACAAGAGTGCTTTATTTAGTGTTCCCAGGTGATATTAAGAATAAATCTACATATAGAATATTTGAGCAACTGTGGGAAATAGTCTGATGGTCAGAACTGTCCATGTTGACAGTGAATTCTTCATTAATGAAGTTATTTGAGTGAAATGTGACCTGATCACTGGACCTGACAAACAAACAAGAATGGAAAGAATTAGTAGACTATATACTAATTAAGGCCATCTCAACCTCAAATATTTTTTTCTATTTTGTTCTATAACTGAGTCTGTAAAATAAGTTCACGTCCTACTAGTTTTCTACAGAGAGAGGTGACAGTACAGGACATGTTTATTAGAGTGTACATCATAAATTCTTTCCCTTTCAAGCATTATTTTATATCCTTTTAAAACTGATTTTTAAAAAATGTTTAAAATGTTCAAGTGCAAATGACAAAACAGCAAACCTCTGGGGATGACTATGTATACTTGTGCCACAGCTGCCAATGTTAAGAAGTCCTGAAACATGGTCCAATAACATAACAAATCAAAAGTGACACAGTTAATTTAAGGAAAGGGGACAACATACACTAAGTAATCCCTTTTTTTGCTGACTTGCACAAGAGCAAACATCAGTATGTAATGATGCATTATGACACAAAATAGCAGGGGTTAGGGGCAAGCACAGACTGAAATCTTTTCTGCAGCATTTATGAAAGATTCAGAGCCACTTACTGCCCTTTTTTGCTGGTCTAAGCATGAATCCGTTTAACAGCTCAATTTACAATGTTATTGCTCATGGAGGGAATAAAAAATACACATCAGATGTTCTAAGAAATCTATGTAGTAAGAAATTAGTAATTTTCAATTGTGCACAGTGAGAAAGTTTGTTTTTTCAAAAGCAGTTTGGTATCTGTAGAGAAAATGAATAAAACTTTATTCCTCACTAATAGGACAGAAGCACTAGTACGTGAATGTGTTTCAACATAAAAATGAAGTCATTTCTCATCGTCCTGAATTAGCTCCTGCAGAGATAGAGTCATTTTAGGCTTATTTTCCTTTTTGTAACAGAAAACTGCTTCTTTTTAATCTACTAGTTCAATGTGTTTTACGTATATTTGGGCATTTTGAAACAATGAAATTGATGTCAAGTGGCAATAATCAAATATCAATTGCTTTAGTGGATAAGACTGAAATCAACTCAATTTTCAGCCTGGTAAAAACAATAAGACTTCTATAATAATCAGGTTACTTTAACTGAGAAGTACACAAGCACTCAGGTCCTACTTCAGTACTCCAGTTTAAATTCCCAAGTTAGAAACAAGCAAAATTTGGTTCATTATTATAAGGAGTGTTACAGCTTAATTAAATAGAGCAGATATCTTCAAACTTATACAAACATATAAAGAGATGGGTAAAATAACTCTTCAGTTTTAGGAGTACTCATAACGCAGTGGAAAAAACACAGAGGTAAGTGCTGGGAGACCTGGGTTTTTATTCTGGTTCTGATACTAATTAGCTCTGTGACTAGATTGAGAACTACTGTGAGGGAGTTATTTCTCCTCAGGGAGATTCAGCTTCAAATTTTCTCATATGTAAATGTAGAGTTTCAGAGCCACTGATCTCCGAGGTCTCTTTCAAATAGAACATTCTGGAATTTTGTGATACTACTTTTAGATACAGTATTATTCCGAAGATAGCAAACAACATTCATATTCCAGGTCATAGCCTCAAAATATGTGGAGGAAGAGACCAGGAGTTTTACATTCTGAGTCTGCAAACTCAAGATTTAAAACTTTAAGTAGAATGAAACAAAAGCCATGATGCTTCCTGTGTGAATTTTCACAAATTCAAGTCACTTGGAAAACATCTTAAAAATGCAGATATAGCAGGCAACAATTTACCTCTTATTAAGAGTAGAACTGGCAAGTTGGCACAGAAAGGACTGCTGAGTTAAGGTCTCTGTGGTTGGAAGGATAGTTTGCGTTCTAAAGTGGCCATTGGTCAGCTGGGTGACAGTGGACAAGCTACTTACATTTGGGGGGGGCTTTATTTGCCTCATTTTAAAAGTAGAGATACTTGCATTTAACTTACACAGTCATCCTCAGATTTATAGAAATAGAAACTGGTAAGTGCCTGGCACTAAAAGATGGTGTCCAATGTTAATTCATTTTCCCTTTTGGGCAGTCTTTACATAAGCCACTGCAGTCCTTTTCTCTTTGTTTGTTTTTGGATTTTTTGACCCATGTATTTAGCAACAGTTTGATGATAACATTTCAATGTCCTAGAAATTAAAACAGCTTTTTCTCACTTCAACTCACCAAGCTATTTAGTTCAAACTAGACTCAAACAAACCTGCATTTAAAAACTGAAAGGTGAGTGCACTGTATACAGTACAGTATTTTGCAGAAAAAAAGAACATCTTCTCCTTCAGAGAGCTCCTAAAGCAATGCTTTAGTGCCTTCAGTGGAACTCAACTACACACTGTTAGTATAAACAGTAAATATTAATCACACTGAGAATTTTTCTACATTGGAAAAATAATGCATAATTTTGGAAGCTAGAGGCAGTTAATTCTGCTGCTCCTGTCAGGTATCATTACTAGAAAAACTGTAGAACTATTTTTTTCCTAGGCAGAGTAGAAAATAATGGTTACAGTTAAATAAACTGTATATTTTTATATAATTTTTAGTAAGTGCTAGTGTTCATATTGATGCATTGAAAAATGCTTCTGCCAAGATTTTCAACTTCTTTATCCCATCTTCCGTTTCTATGTTGAGTTTCTATTCTTCATTTCAAAGAATAGAAGAAATCTAATATACATCAAAGATACATGAGGGCATTAAAATACTTAATTACATAGAGAGCATTTATAACTTTATATGTTAAGTAATGTAATTTACTTTTTGCATCATTTTTTATATTTTTACATTTGATACTTTTGTTTATACATTTTGCATTTTACTTTTGATTTAACTTTCATCTGACAAAATGATTGGCCAGTTATGTTTATGGCTAAACAGTGTTCTGAAAGGAACATAGCTCAGCATTTTCATGGGATTGAAGCGAGCAAAGACAGTGATGAACCAAGGTCAGCATTATGATCATCTTAATTTGTGTCATGCTGCTATCTTCTATTCATTTGAGAGGACATGTGTCAACACTGTTAAAAAAAATAAACTAAGAACAAAATAATCAATTAATCATAGGCCTTGTACACTCTCTAAAATGGTGGTTCTGTTGTGACCAGCTCTGTTAGCCCAACATCAACCTGAAAACACTGTCTCTGACCTCAAGAAAGTTTCTCTGTAGACATATATGACTTAACTAGAGAACATTCGAGAAAGCACAAAATAATAGAAAATCAATTATTCTCAAGTGCCGAAGGAATGAAGAATTATGATATATGACAAATTGTAATGAGAAATCTACAGACTGAATTACAGTCCCTTAGTAGTGAACCAATACAGGAAGCAAAGTCAGGCAAAAAAATGCAGGCTGCTATGATCCACACTTTATTCAGATGACCAAGTTCAAAGTTATATATCATCTAAGGACTCAAGAGCAACATTTATAGGGTAGTTTCAGGCAGATGGCACCGAACACTGTTTCTATTAGGGACTTTTATGGAGAATGCAGCAGTGTCATCTAAAATTTTGATTCTAGAATGATTCTGCCCAGCACAGTCTGTTTCATGTTTTAAAGAGTGGCATTACATAATATACATATGGTCAACATTTTAAAATTTTATCTACATTAGCATTTAAAGGTCTATCCTCCCTCTAAATAATCAGCTGTTAATTTTTGCTTTTTGTTTTATTTGTATGCTTTGTATTTTTAATACAAAGATAATAAGGAAGGCTGATTGATAGTTGGGGAGGGGTGAGGAAAAACATAATATTCAGGAAGGAATGACAAAAAACAGCATAAATAATTTTTCAGAATACACCTCTGGAAAAAGTGATGCAAACACATGTTTACCTCGTTTAGAAGCAGAAAGCAGGGAAACCTCACCACTTATCAAACCAGAGGCCTAACACAACTGGTTAATGGAAAAAGAACCATTGCATGACAAAGCTGCAGTCTGGAAGCTGAAGAAAAAGCTGTTCTCATGGATCTGCTTTGTGGGAAAGACTTGAGCAACAATGGGAATGACTATAGTAAATGACTATGACAATGGCTAATGTGCATTAAACTCTCCCTATATGGCCAGGTCTATGCTAAGTTTCCAGACACCAACTCAGATCATCCTCTCACAGCATCTCTAAGGTTTACATGCTATTACTATCGGCTTATTTTAGAGATGAGGAAACAAAGACATTGAGTGACAGTCAATGCATCTCAGTCTTGGAAACACATGAGAAATACCTGAAGATGTTTTAGAAATACTTCCAGGTCTGAGCTTAGACTCTCTGGGAGGTGAGGGCAGGCACTGGTATTTTTTAAAGCCAGATGATTCTAATATGAAATCTAAGTCAAGAAGCACTGAATTAAGTAATTTTTCCAAGGTAACACAATGGATGTGGTGTCAGGATTGGCAACTAGTAGGGTAGACTCTTAATGATACACTCAGCTGTCCTGTAACATACATGTGGGGAAGCAATGGCAGGCTGGAATTAATAGTGCAGTTCCTACCTGCTCCCAAATTATGACAGCACCTTATGGCAGGTCCACAGCACCCTGTTCTTGGACACTGCTTGCTTTAAAAGCCTCCTGTGACTTCTCATTGCTCCTACTGTAAAGAAAAATTTATTTTACTTGGCCTACAAAGACAAAAGTCCTTAGAACCTGGCCTTGTCCTGGCCCTCTGGTTGTATCTCCCTTGGAGATGCTCATCAAGCAGTGGCTTTCCCCACCCGCTCTGTCCCTGGGTTTTCCCAGGGACTGTGGTCTCTGCTTGGATTATGCTTTCTTGCCTTCTTCCCCAAATTAATCCCTACTCTACCTTCAAATTTATATTTCAAGGGTCACTTCTCAGGGGAAACATGATTTTCATGACTAAGTCCAAACCTCTCCACTCCCTCACTCTCCCAACCCACCTTATGGATTCTCCAAGCTTTGTATTCCTTTCATCCACCTTTACAGTTTCATTTCTTATATACACAGGATACTGCTGAGTCTAAGTCTCACTTCCATCACTCTCCCTGGCCCTAAAGCATTTATGTACTTTGGTGGGCATCTTTATTTCATTTTCTTTATGCTATCTGAAACTCTAGCTGTCTTATAGCAAAATTTATCTTCCTGCTTTAAAAGGTAGTTCTCCTTAAGTTTTATTTGCATTAAGAACATTAACATTCTCATTACCAGGATCTAAGTTGTCAGGACTACTCATGAGTCCTCATTCATGCAGTATTTACACTTAGTTAGTCAAACTTGATAGTTGAACACTAAACATATCTCCTTAGTTTGTTGTCTTCTTTTCATTTCCACTGCCACTCCCAAGTTCGAGGCCTCATCACTTCTAATTTAGACTACTAAAACATTGCCAAACATGTGTATGGCAACACGCATTAGATTCATGTGTAGAGTTTATTGCAATGATGTCTATGTCCTATCCCAGATCCAGTGAATCTGAATTTCTGTGGCTGAAGCCTTACGATCTGCATCTTAGGAAGTTTCCACATCATTCATCTGCATGCCGAAGCCTGAGAATCTTGAAACTCAATAACTTTGTAAGCATTGTCCAAATCCCAATTCTTCCTTGCTTCAATTTAACGTAAATGCTCATTCTGCATGAATATTCCAAAGAATTGTTCTAGTAGCAAAATACTCAAACTAAAACAAATGAATTCTGAAACTCCGTTGTAGGGTTATAGAATTAAGAATACATTTAAAGTTTAAGAAGAATGTTTTACTTCCTTTATGTAGTGCAAACTTATTTTTCTATATATATTCCATTTTCTACATACAAATTGCAAGACATACTTCTGAAGATTTTGCTCTGCATCAGGTTAACACATTTACACTCTTGTAGAAATCAACTTGCTTTTCTTCCACCTAAAATACGCTCACTCTAACATATGCTTTGAATTATGAACTTCTGTGTTCACCTCAAATGAAACATTTTAATTACTCTTTGGTGAGCTCTTAGTGGTGACAGCCAAAAATTTTATTAGGCATCCAAAAATATTAATGACAGTTATTCCATGGTTTGCTCCAACCCAGTGCCATCATATGTTTTCAAAATATAGGAGGAACTCCTGAAGTGACTCTCATCTCTCCTTTTACCTCATGTATCCCATGCTTCTCAGTTTTAAATGCTAGGTAAGTCTCTACAGATGAGCCACATCCTCCAATATTTTAACAGGAATAAGGGAACATCCTGGATAAAATGTACATCTGTGAAAATGGGCCAGATAGTGTCATCTCTTTGATCAAAACCCTCCATTCTCTCCCTATTTCACTCAGAATACAAGCCAAAGTGCACACAATGGTCTCACAGTCCTTTGCAAGATGGCGCACCAAGACCTGTTCATTCTAAGTGCCTTCTGCCTACCCCCAATTCACTTTCCTGCCACCATTCTGACCTTCTTATTTGTCTGCAAACGTATAAAACCTTTATTTGACCTGTTCCTCTACCTGGGATTCTCTTCCTCTGTATAACTCCCTCAAGCCCTTCAAATCTTTGCTGATGCCTGACCTTCTCAATAAGGCTATCCTGAAAACTTATGACCCTGTTTAAAATTGCAACCTAGTCTCCTCCCACTCTACCAAGTCAGCGTCTCTGTTCTACTCTTTACATTTTTTACATTACCATCTCCAAATACACTATTCACTTAATTATTTACTTTGTACATTCTTCATTAACTCATTCTCCCAACTGAAATTTACATTAGAGTAGCAGTTTTTGTGTCTTTTGTCCCATGATATATCCCAAGCACAAAGAAAAGCCCCTGGCATGTCGTAGGCACTCAATCAGTATAGGAGGAAGTCAGCCTGGAATATAAAGACAGAAATCATGATACTAGTTCCCTTTGCTGATGGCTCTGGAGTATGAGACAAAATAAATGGTAGTCATTTCAAAATTACAATTTATTTTCCCATTTTGGGCTAACTGAGTGCTTTGCTGCTCAATATGTTTATAGCTTAACCAATGTACACTGTCACTCAGTTTTCTAAAAATTAAATCAAATTGTTTAAACAATGACTAGTATTACAAGTCATTTCAATGTGACAGTTTTGTGTATGTGAAATTGCCAATATATTTGCTGTAATTAACTCTATATATTTATATGCCACAGAATAAATTATTTAAGCTTATAAACTCTCTCTGCTGACTACTGTTATTTTTAATTTCCAACAAGAACAAAATAGACACAGTGCACAATAAAGTGAGGCTAGCATATGCTATTATCACTTGCTGCTGATGTAAAATATTTTCCCTGAGAAAAGAATTAATAACATATGAATAAGAGAATATCAACAATACTTTGTAAATAACATTTTTTATGCAAATAGCAAATATATATAACATGTTTATTTATTCATAAATATTTTAGAATATATATGTGATGAGATAATGGTAAGAAGGTTATGCTATATTTTATATTTAAGGTATTGCTTAACATAAAACTGAAGACTCTATAGTTATCTTCAATAATCTTTTACATCTTAATTCATGCTCTGAAGTGCAATAATGGGATTGCTTTCTTTTCACATACTTTGCATGAGTATTATATTAATAGAATATTTAGATAAATATTTGGGTGTTCTCTCACAGAACACTGAAATAAATTGACTTTGAGTCTTAGCATTGTGTGCTTATTTAATAAGCCCAGCATCTTTAATACCTAAGAAGTATCCATAACGATGAAAAAAAATAAAAGTTTAGGTTATTATTCAGGTACAAATATAAAAGGTTTCACTATCATTGATTCTGTTATTCTTATCAGAACATTCATTGGTAATTCTTTTATTCATTCAACAAATTATTATTAAGCACCTTCAATGTGATTGGTCTGTGTTTATCATTATACTTACTATATCATACTGAATATTTCTTAACAGATTTTAAATTCTTTAAAGTTAGGGGCTATGCTTTATTTCAATTTTTATTGTACCTGGAAGCGAGTATGCTTTCAAAAAAAATAATGTTCAAGTTAACTGAAAGAAGTGTTGAATATAGAAGTGAGCATACATTCCCTGCCCCCAAAGAGACTAGCAACTAGTGGGATGGACATCTCAAGTGAATTAATAATAATGACAATGTTACATGAAAATGTTACTGCGAAGTTGTGCATAAACTGTGTTCAGGGAAGAGACACCTCACATATCCTGCATCCAGAGCAACAGGTTGCTTAGGAAATGCTTCCAAAATGATGGCACATTGAGTTGTGAGGTAATAGATTCCCAGAGAGATATGTATTATTAGAACATTTCATACAAAAGAGAATTAGGAATGCCAGAGTACTAAAGCAAGGCAGAATATGTTTGTACCTCATTTTTATGTTTAGAGAAAGCAGTTAGTCAAAATACTTAATGTATATTTTTGTCTAGAGATGCAGATATATATATACATAAACATTTTTTAAAATTCCTCAAAATATGAGACTATATGTGACACATGAATTAATCATCTGTAAGATAAATCCTATAAACTTACCAAACATTTGTCAAAGTTTTAATAAATTTTGCATGGGTAATATAGGTATTCCAAGTCAACAAAATAGTCTGAAAACTTTGGGATAACACATAGTCTTTCACAGAGTGTTTCGATATGTTAATGTGTTAATTGTAAATTAACGCTAGGACTGCAATTATAATCTATTCATGAGCAATAAAGGATAGACAGAAGGGAAGAACAGAGGGAAGAACTGAGGGAGGGAAAGGGAGAAGGAGAGAGAGAAAGAGAGAAAGAAAGGAAGAAAGAGATAAAAAGTGGGTGAAAGAAAGGAAGAGTGGGGGAGGGGGGAGGGAGGGAGGGAGAAAGGAAAGAAGGAAGGATTTGCAGATTTGTCTCTGACTACATGCTTAATAGCGGGATAATGTGTTACTGCTACATATCCAAAATTGAATTCCTAGTATTTTCTCCCATAGTCTTCCAAATATCAGTATATGTCAACTTTTTCCTTTTAGTTTATTAGACAAAATATCTTAGAGTTATTTTCAATTTATCCACTAAATCTTTTTGGGACTTTTTACTTACATAAAAGATACGTGTGTTTGACAGAAGTTTGTCATTGCAACTATTATTGTTGTTGGAAAGTACAAGTATGGGCAAAGGACTGTTGCAGATGAAGACTCAAAAGTGAGGGTTATTGTACATTTGGTGGATCTGTCTGCAGCATCCATTCAACTCTCTTGTACTCTACTTACCTGTGATGCATAAGCTAGAAATTTAAGCCACATTGACCCAACTCTTTTGTGTGTAGTTTTGCATAGAAATAAGAGACTGTTTAGTGGATGGGCTTACTGAGATTTGAGAGTTTGATGTCAGAGAGAGTATCATTCTATTGCCAATCTCAATGCTGGAGATATTAGATTGTCTACTGCAGTGTTCAGGTGTCCATTCACTAACTTCATGGATGACAGGCAGCTGTTATAGCATCTGTAGTTTCCAGATCCTTGGTTCACAACTACAGTGGTGTGTTTTTGAATTCAACAGTCCTTTTTGATTCTTCCCATTGTTGAGAATCACTGCACACTGCAAATATAGAAGCTCCTATGTTGGTCCAGTCCATAGTGTTGTTTAGCAGTCATTCCTTGAGTAGAAGGCAAAACTCTGTGTCCTTAGCCATTTCAAGGGTTTTTCGATTACCCAATTACTTGTAACAAAAAATTTTGTATTTGAAACAGCTGGAGTAACTTCTGCTTACTTCCTCTGATCTAGGATTTATTGTTGCATACTGTAAGAATTCTCAAATCCTCCTTTCAACTGTATTATGCATATATAGTGCCTTTGGCCTACATGCTAGTTTCTTCTGCATTAAAACTAAATTAAAAGATTTTGCCCAGCAAAGGAAACCATAAACGAGATGAAAAGACAATCCTCAGAATGGGAGAAAATATTTGCAAATGAAGCAACTGACAAAGGATTAATCTCCAAAATATACAAACAGCTCATGCAGCTCAATATCAAAAAAACAAACAACCCAATCAAAAAATGGGTGGAAGACCTAAATAGACATTTCTCCAAAGAAGACATACAGATGGCCAACAAAAACATGAAAAGATGCTCAACATCACAAATTATTAGAGAAATGCAAATCAAAACTGCAATGAGGTATCACCTCACACTGGTAAGAATGGCCATCATCAAAAAGTCTACAAACAATAAATGCTGGAAAGGGTGTGGAGAAAAGGGAACCCTCTTGCACTGTTGGTGGGAATGTAAATTGATACAGCCACTATGGAGAACAGTATGGAGGTTCCTTAAAAAACTAAAAATAGAATTACCATGCAATCCCACTGCTGGGCACATACCCAGAGAGAACCATAATAAAAAAAAACACATGCACCCCAATGTTCATTGCAGCACTATTTATAATAGCCAGGACATGGAAGCAACCTAAATGTCCATCAACAGAGGAATGGATAAAGAAGATGTGGTACATATATACAATGGAATGTTAGCCATGAAAAGGAACAAAATTGGGTCATTTGTAGCAATGTGGATGGACCTAGAGACTGTAATACAGAGCGAAGTAAGTCAGAAAGAGAAAAACAAATATCGTATATTAATGCATATATGTGGAATCTACAAAAATGGCATAGATGATCTTACATGCAAAGCAGAAATAGAGACACGGATGGAGAGAACAAACGTATGGATACCAAGGGGGAAGTGGGGGGTGGTGCGATAAATTGGGAGGTTGGGATTGACATATATACACTATTGATACTATGTATAAAATAGAGAACAAATGAGAACCTACTGTATAGCACAGGGAACTCTACTCAATGCTCTGGGGTGACCTAAATGGGAAGGAAATCCAAAAAGAGGGGATATATGTATACGTATAGCTGATTCACTTTTTTGTACAGTAGAAACTAACACAACATTGTAAAGTGACTATACTCCAGTAAAAATTTTTTTAATAAACCTAAATCATTTCACTTGGATCCTTATAAAGGTTCTTTACTGTTCTGAATTATAGTGGATGCATAGTAAGCATTTATTTCAATAAATGGATTCCCATATTCTTACTATAACAGTATTTAGAAATAAATATTTACTAGACACCTTCTGTATTCTGGATACTATTCCAAGAGCAGAAGTAAGGAAGCAGACTTGATTTCTTTTCTGTGGGCCATATAGATTAGTGAGATTAGTGGAAGGATTCCAAGTAGTAATGCATAGCATAAAAATGACTTTACTTGTTCTTGCTAACACAGGGCTACCTTAATTTTACTCTATAGCAATACATTTTATGGCTTTTTTTTTTTTTTTTTTGAGTAGCTAGACTCATCTCTTCCTTTAAATTGTTTTCATGACATTCTTTTAAAGATGGCGATGATGTTGGTAAATTCCCATGTCTAGAATATTTTTTTCTCAATCTCAAAAAAACATGCAAGACCATACGTGAATACATAAATATCTGTTTTTTCACTCTCTGTTTTAAGTATCCAAGGATTTGTAAACATTAATGTCTTCTAATATTAGAAGAAATTCACAGAGAAATGATTAATACTACTCCATATTTTAAAGAATGCTATTGAAAATTGGAGGAGTTTGTTTAAAGATGTAATCAAAAGTTTTGTCTCATCTCTAGCATTCTGCCACTGTATTTCTTTATATTAAAAAAAATCAAACTTGAAAGCATTTTATTGCTTTCATTATGCATCTTTACTATGATACTTTAAAAAAGCCTTCCCTGCTGTTTGCAGACAATTGAATATATCCTATGTGGTCTAATAAGATCCAAATTCACATGGTTTATAAGATTTGCCTCTAAGTCTTCCAACTGCGTGGGCTGGCCCTTCCCCATCACTGCATTAACATTCCTATGAAAAGATGACATAAAACCCAAATAAAAAAATATGGCTAGATACAGCTGGGACTGATGTATTTTATGGACAGTTTTTATGTGTTATGATTGAAGAAACTGATCAGTTTTTCTATTTCATCTAAACAGTGGTTATGGTTTATATTAATTTATCTTAATTGAAACCAATTAGATTTTCAAAAGTATTGTGGTTGAAATTATAACCACACTGTAATCTACAAATTGAAGAACCAAGTTCACTAGTATCTTTCATAGCGTAGAATTAGAAAGTTTATAGTACATAAAGGCTGGATTTATAGCTTCTTCCCAAAGAATTCATATGGAAGAGAGTTTGATTTTTTTCCTTTAAAAAAGTGTTTCTATTTAAAGGATGCTTTAATAGCAATATTTTTGAACTATTCAAAACTCTTTCTTTGTAGCAACAAAAACTGAACGCAAACTGCAAATTTACAGGTTCTTTGAAAAGGAAAACTTAGAGTTTCAGTTTCAGGAATGACAGGATCCAGGAGCTCAAATTTGTCTTTAGGAACCTGCATTTTCTCAAATCTTAATGTTACTTTTCCCTATATTGGTTTCACCCTCAAGAAGGCAGAGAGCCTCCTCTATTCAAATTTGGCTAGATAATCCTTATATCTCCAAATTTCTGTCCTATTATCTTCATTATCCCAAATATAGCTGTTTTTCCCAAAATTGCAGAAAATATTTTGAAACTGAATCTTACTGGGTCACCTGCCTACCTTTGGACCATGAGGATGAGATAGGGTATTGTGGCTCTGGAAAAGGAAATGGGAGTGTTTCCAATAGAAAAAATAGTGCATGCGTGCTGAGCAGGCAAAACTTAATACGCATCCAGTATTGTGGTTAGCAAAAAGTAACATGTCTACTACAGTGGTGAATCTATATATTGAATGATGGAAATGGTTATTTATATGCAAATCAATGCATCTGCTGGAGAGAAGAAATTCAACTTAAAGTAGAAAGGCTAATTTTTTAGGTGGTATTTAATAGTACAGCTCATTCATGACAGGATTTTTTTTTTAACATCTTTATTGGCGTATAATTGCTTTACAATGGTGTGTTAGTTTCTGCTTTATAACAAAGTGAATCAGTTATACATATACATATGTCCCTGTATCTCTTCCCTCTTGCGTCTCCCTCCCTCCCACCCTCCCTATCCCACCCCTCTAGGTGGTCACAAAGCACCGAGCTGATCTCCCTGTGCTATGCGGCTGCTTCCCACTAGCTATTTATTTTACATTTGGTAGTGTATATGTGTCCATGCCACTCTCAGTCCATGACAGGATTTTTAAACTACTTTTTAAATTACTGGACATACATACTCATCCTTTAAGTTCAGCGTATACATGTAGATAGAAATATAACAAAGTGTCTCAGTTGATACAAAGCAAGTGTTTCTTTTAAAAGAATTCATGAACACTTTTAAAAGCTTCTCTAAAACTGGAATAGAATATTTCACACAGGTTATAATTTAGCTCAATTTTTCTTTATGATAGAAGTTATAAAACAGATATTAGTGATTATTCCTTGTTTTCTATACAATATTTAATATCAAAATTTATTTATATTGTGACTTTATTTTGTATATAACAATGTAATTATTAAAGCAATTATAAAATTTACATAGCCTAGGAATATACTTCTGACAAATTAATGACAGATTTTAAGTTTGTAACATGGTTATCAAAAATATATCAAAATAAAACTGTGTTCTGTCATTTTTCTGATTGGTTATATAAAATTCAGGTATTCCTAATTAACTTAAGATATGCTTGTAGAGAGAGCATCGTAGTTACTTAATATATATACCATATCATAATATATGGTTGTCAGAGTAATTACTTTCTACTATATAACTTGGAATTTTTCAAATGGTAGTTTTTAGCACTATATTTCCATAGTAAGTCAAACTTAATCTATGGCAAGTATAGAACCTACTTGGCTGTAAGATTCTGTATGAGCTTAAATTTCATAGCTCTGCCTTTAAATGAATATGTTGTCTTCATCTTTAACAAATGAAAATGGGATGGAAATAAATTTATTGCGGTCAGAACAAGCACTTCATATGTGTGTATGTGTAGTTATCTGTTTATTCTGTTTTAAAGTATTGTTCCTTCTTCCATTAATATATCAACCTTTTTATGACTGGAGAAAATAAGACAGATAATACAATAGTTAAAAAATAAGCATTAAACTCTGTAGTAATATTTTTCAAGAATATTTTGTTTCATTGATATGAAGTTGAGACGAAAAATGACACAGAATTACAGATTTTAGAGTCTTGGTTTAAATATGAATGTACTTCATAAGATCAATATAAAAATCTTTAAATGCAGTAAATATCATACATCTCATTTATGAGAACTTCTTGCAATTTAGAACTGTTACCCAACAAGAAAAAAATGGAATTTTGTTGCTGATGTGGGTTACAGTTATATTTCTTCATTAATATCCTAGGTAACTTTGATCAAATTACCTAAATTATCTGAACCTCATTATCTTACTTTTTATAAAGGGAATAGTATTTCGCAGGGTTTCTGAAACCACTAAACGATGTAATGAATGAGAAATGCATTGTAAAATTCAAAATGCTATATACATTTTTGACTTGTTGAACTTAGTAAACTTTTACTGTAAATGTTATAATTTTAATTTAATAAGAGCCATGTATTTAAGTAGAAATATTTAAAATATCCTCTAGGTATTAGAATTATTGTGATCATTTTACATTAGATATTAATGTAAGATATTTTATTAAAATTTCCTGTAACACACCAGGTACCATTCTACCTCAGGACCTTTGCATTAACAGTTTTCCATGTCTGAAGAGAACTCTCCCTTATCCATGTGGCTTGTTCCTCACCTCCTTTAGTCTTTGGTCAAATGTTTCTTCTTTGAGGAGTCCTTTTCTGAACACTCTATTTAAAATTATAGCATTCCCTCCCACACTTCCACTACTTGTCCCTTCTTTCTCTTAATTTTCTTCCTGTATTATTTAACATTCATGACCACCTGGCATACTACATAGGTATTTTATCTTCTATATCCCTGCAACTCCCCCCCACTCCACACACACTGAAATATAATCTCAAAAAGAGGAAGAATTTTTGGTTGTTTTGTATATTATTTTGTCAAGACAATTGTCTGGAGTATTTTAGACATCCTATCTTTATCTATCTATCATCTATCTATCTATCTATCTATCTATCTATCTATCTATCTATCTATCTATCACCTGTCTATCTGTATCTTTCCACTTACTGTCTTTCTATCTACCTATCTATATTTAGTTATTGAATAAAAGGATATATATTTTTTAATCTAAATTAACTATATGGCAAATTGTACATGGGTCAGCATGTACTATTTTGGTGAGTTACATCATTTTTTATGGTCAGTATATCTGAATGCATTCTTTGCACCAAACAACACAATTGTATTTTCCTGCCAGAATTATGATACTAAAAATGAAACAAAAATAATAGACGATACATACAATACTTTGTATTTGCTGGATACTATTTAAACGCTCTACTTGTAACTCCTTTACTCCTAACAACAACCACTTGAGATAGATACCATTATATTACTTCCATTTTAATAAATATTAAAACTGAGGTATAAACAAACAAACAAACAAACAAAAAAACAAAAAAACTGAGGTATAGATGGCCCATAGTCAAACTACATAATTGATTATTTCTTTGATTCTTTAATTTACTTTTGGTGAAATCTGTAATGGTTGGTATAATGTTGCAGTTTTGCAACATCTAAAAAAACCCACATTTTCCCCAAATCATTATTAACTGTAAACACTTCACAAATGCTTCCTTGGGCTCCATAACTTATTTGGAACTTTTGTACACAATACAACCACTGGTTAGAACAATTTTGCCACTTAGATTAGCAAACAAAACATTTTCTTATACTTGAAAATGTTGGTGTTACAGTTACGAAAATGACTTTCAAATAAATTTTGAACAAAAGGTTGTGCTAAACAAGCAAGAAAGAGAAAAATAGTCAGCATTCATTCTAAAGAAATAACACAAGTTTCTATTAAGTATTTTCAGCTAGATTGCAAATGCTTCTTATGATAAAATCTTATTCAGAGCATACATTGAAAAATGTAAGCATAGAACTTCAAATACATGGAGAGTTATTGATGTTCTGTATGCTTCATAAAGTTTATTTCTCATAACTGTTCTGCTATTAATATAAAAGAATTATACATTAAAAATATGGAGAGGGTTTTTAGATCATTTAAAATCCATTAAAAGCTGAGATAGTCTTATAATTAATTTTCTGCTGAGATGAGAATTCAGAACCTTGAAATAACTTGCAGATGGTCATTGTCATAGTGAAGAGAACCTTTGTCCTCTTCCAAGAATTATTTTACTCCTTAGTAAGAATTCAAGGTACATTTATGTCTCCCTGTTTTTTTCTATTACTCAGGTGAGATTGGTGGGCTGGTTCTTGGAAGCAAGAATGGGTTGCTCCCAATGTGATTTAATTTCAATTGTGTTTATTGAACTTAAAATGTCTTTCTCGTGTTTGATTCTTTTTAAATGGAAATACCCCTTGGAAAGTAGGTATTTGTCAATTCTGTTTTTTGTACCTTAGTTCATTTTCTGATCCTTAACATAGTGACTGAGGGCGAGGCAATTTACTCTGTCATAATAACAATTAGGAAAAAAAGTTTTATCCTGGCACATCATGATGAATGTTGTCAATAGCATACATTTTTCATTAAAACCATGTATTAGTTATTTATTGTTATGAAACAAATTACCCCCAAAATTACAGGCATAAAATAACACACAATTATTTACATCACAGTTTCTATGAGCCAAGAATCTGTGCCTACTTCGCTTCAGTCATCGCAAGGCTAGATTAGGTACCCCGTCCCCCAAGCCCGTTTACACACCTGACTGTTGGCAGGATTTAGCTCCTCCCATGTTTTTGAACTGAGTCCTCAGTTCCTCACAAGCTCCTATCTGGAAGGCTCTCTCAGTTGCTTGCCACATGGGTCTCTCCATAAAGCAGTTTACAACATGGTAACTTCCTGCATCATAGTATGCAAGAGGGCAAGAGAGAGAAGGCTAGGAAGCAGAAACAGCCCTTTGTAACCTAATTATGGAAGTGATATCATGTGATATATGGTGTATTCTATTCATTAGAAACAAGTCACTAGGTCCAATACACACTAACAAGGCTAAGAATACAGGGAGGCAAATTCATTATTAGGAGTTATCTAAGGAGGTGCCTACCACAGTCTTGCATATTTTCTGTCCCAATATATAGCTTGTGAGAATTTCTTCAAACATAACACATACACTGTCTTTGACAAAAATAATACATACTGCCAGAAATAAGTTTATTACCAAATGTTGATTTTAGTGCTACTGCCAAGCACACTAGTTGTAAAATTATACACATTCTACTAACTACTATTTTGAGACCATATTATTGGAAACAGATGCTTACTAAAGGTGTTGAGTTTCCAGCACACTATTTACTCAGTATTTGATAAGTGTTACTGATACCTATTTGGAACAGGAACATTGAAGACAGGTATGAGATATTTGGCCAAGACTTTGTGATTACATGTGAAATATTTTGACAGGAGCTATCTATAGGGAGGAAGCTATAGAGACAAATATCAGGATTTTCTAGTCAGAAGCTAATGTGATAAGTCAAGCTAATTTTTTCTTTAAACAGCTAAATAATCTGAATATATTTTCAGGTTCTGGTAAGCATCTTGATCTCTATTAACCCTGAGAACATCACTTCGGGTACTGAAATAGTAATTTCCAAATAATATAGAAGTTGTTTTTGAATTTCTTTACATGAAACAATTTTCATACACACAGCATTTTATCAGTATTTTCTGGTAACATATAACACACTATCCTTTGTATTATAATTTTGCTGCTATTATTTTTAATACATGTCTTATTTTCTTCTACTATAACAAGGAACCAGGATTTTGAGATTATGACCTTCATCTTGTAACTAATTCTCTGGTCTTCAGTTTCCTGGTCTCTGAATGTGGATGTTGGATTGAACGCTGTTTAACATTCCCTACAGATGTATCTACTCTATTATATTCTGAGCATCAGTTCCTTCAAAGAAAAATCTGTATCATTCTTGTGTTTATTCTCTAAAGGGATTTAGTATGTAGTAGGTACCTAACAAATATCTGGAGAAGAAGAATTAAAATAATATGTACTAACATTATTTTGAAATTGGATACATTGTTTTAGAAATTTAATTAACCATATTTCACTTAGAGAGGATTCCTACTACATAAATTTTGTGTTCTCTATCATTTTGGCTTGTATTTATTTCATTTAGGTCATTTTAAGCTAGGGATATATTTTTATTTTTATGATAACTTTTATTCTCTGATTTAGTCTTTTTTCTGTTTTTTTAGAAAGCAAAACCAAAAAAGAAACCTTATTTTAGCATGGTTTTATATTCTACTTCAGGAAGAAGTTAGTACTTGTTTTTGCTAAAACTGACTTTTCACTGTTGGTAGCTAATTACCATTTCTTTAGGACTAAGGTTGTGATAGATGCCAGCAACTAGAGAGGTTTCATTCACATTCCCATAACATATTCCTAATCAATCAGTAAAATAACAGATGCACGGAACATGTTCCTACACAAGCATATGGTATCACAGTTTTCTTAACCTCATGTTAAAAAAAGTTTTAAAAATAAAAAACAATTAAAAACAAATTTACCTGCTGTTTAATTCTTGCTCATCAAATATTTAATTAAAAATTACTGCTAAGGCAATGTGGCAAACCATAATCTCTCTTTTCAAATATATAGAGTGGAGCAACATTAACCAGTGAAAAGTTGAAAATATAATTTAGACCTCCAGTTTCAGCTCCAACATATAAAGAACCTGGAAGTTATCATTCTCGTGCTTACAATTTTGAGAACTCCTGGTCAAAAACAAGAAAACAAGGAAAGTCTAAGAAATTGTCACAGCCAAGAGGAGCCTAAGGGGACATCAGTACTAAAAGTAATGTGGTACTCTGGGTGGGATCCTGGAAGAGAAAAAAGACATTAGGTATAAAGTGAGTTAATCTGAATAAACTAGATAATTTAATAATAGTGTATTCATGTTTGTTCATTAATTGTGACAAATGTACCATGTTTTATAATATATTAATAATGGAGGAGACTGGGCGAGGGTATATGGGAACTCTCTATAATTAGCTTCTCAATTTTTCTATAAATCAAAAGTATTCTAAAAATTAAAGTTTACTGCAAAGCAAACAAAAATTTTTTATTTTATCCATTTAGTTACGAAAGCTGCCCTTTGCTTAAGCTTTATTTTCCAGACAATTCTTAAAATGTTATCAATTAAGTTGTCCTGAGGAGGACTTGTTAGGAAATATTTAAAGAATAGAAAATTAACTACTTTTCTTTTTCTTTTTTTTTAATAATATGCACATCTGGGAGGTATGAGTTCATCCTATAAAACTTCAGTCTTTTTTTTTTTAACTTTGCCTCAGCTAGAGAACAAAAGTTGAAAAACAAACCTGTTCTTGCTTATTTCTCCACATCAGCACATTTTTTTTACTTGAACTTACAGATAAGTCACTATTATAAAACATCAAATGATATAAAAGGCAAATCAGCAATCAAGACAAATCCTTCCTCCCCACAAAAATGAACATAAGTGTCACTTTATAGAACTGCCTTAAGAATTCAGGGTCAAAATATGGTGTCTTTAATTGTTAAGGGCTTTCAAATATGGTTAAATAAAAATTATAAAAACATACTTCAGATACAAACAAGATAACCTCCCCAGAGCATATTGATTTACCAAATGACCTCAGTTTTTCTGAAAAGAAAGAAGCAGTGATTTACACTATTTGCACAAATTTTTTCCAATTTTTAGTCATATTATATTTGGGCAAATTTCACCCAGTTCAGTTCTTTTCTTTCAAGAATCAAATCTCCTCTAGTCTGGGGCTGCAGCTCTAAAGTGATCCTAATGATATCATGAATACTCTATGTGTGATAACATTTAAATGCATATTATTTATAATAATAGCTACTAACATTGCATGAGCACTTACAAGATACGAGTATATTTCTAAGTTATTTGCAAACATTCTTAGCAATAAAGGATGCAATGCTATTATCCCTATTTTATGTATTGTGCAAAGACAAGATATAAACAGGGCACAGACACAGTGAAATAACAAAGAACAACATTATATGGTGTCCCAGGTAAGGCGCAGGAGTAAATCTGAGAATACAGCTGGTCTGATAATAAGAAGGAAGATCCCCTACCGAAAGAACTAGGTCATAACTGGAATATCATGTCAAGTGTCCAGGCATACGAGAATAACGTGGAGACCATGTTATTAGAAACTTAGTATAAGTAAGGGCCTGGTTGGTTGATCATGGCTGATGTCCAATTGCTAGAATTACGGGACTAGGTGAAAATAGAAATTCAGTAGTTTTTGAAAACTTTGAATCCACAAATAGTAGCGAGATTCAACAGTCAGAGGTTGAGTTGCCCTAAGTGAGAAAACAGAAGGGGTGCAGAGGCAGTAAGCTAGATAGTTTATTTCTTGAAATAAACCATTTTCATGAAAAAAGACACATTTGGATAGATACAAAATCAATTTCAAATAGTTAAATATAAATCTTGATATTTTGACTGGAAGCAGGAAGGAGTTAAATGACCCTAGTTAGTTACAAATTAAATCTGTTTATTAGTGAAAGTTATAACACTTTTATCAATGAAGAAAAATTAGAGCGTGTAATGTATATGCCTAAGTACAAGATGATAAAACACCAGTAATCAAAGACATGATTAAATAGAATAAATGGTTAAAACACCTTGTTAAGTAAAATGGAAACAAAAAATAAATAAATCTGTAATGCAGTGTAAAGCTTGTTTGTGGATTATTAAGCAATCTAATTTTTTAAAACTGAGAGTCATTAAACACTGGATATGATAAAAATAATTTAGTAAACTTGCTCCTAAACCTCAGCTGAAATTAATCAACTTCAAAAGTTATAGAGAGTATGTAGTAAGTAGACTTAATGTCTAGAGTCCTGTAATAAGGCATGCGTTCATATAAAATAATTACTATGTAGGTAGATGTTTTGTTAAACTGTGCAATTTTAAATTATGCTACATGTTTAATTGTATTTATAAACATGGATGCATAGGGCAGGTAAGACAAAAATATATTTTTTCAGAGAACTGAATACATTAAAAGGATATTAAAATATATACAAATGGTTATACTGGTTATATTTATAGAATATATATATTTCTAATATGCATGCTATATATATAGTATTCTATGTTATTCAGTGTCACATTCAAAGGAAATACATATAATTTCCAAAAGACTTCAAACATAATCAGTTAAGTGCTTGGTAACTCTGCCAAACTATATCCATCTCACAGCAAAGTTTCTAGAAAGATATGGTCATATCCCATATTTGCAGTTTACTTTTCCCTCTTCTATCCTAAATCAACTCCAACAGGACTCTCTTACACATAGTTTTACTGAAACAGGTTGCTGGTGGCCATCCACATGCTTAAGCCAATAGCCAATGTCTTGTGTTCATTTTTTTTTAAAAAATAGGGTATTTTTTAGAGTCAGTTTAGATTCACAGCAACATTGAGCAGAAGGTACAAAAATTTCCTACACACCCTTGGCTCCATGCACGCATAGCCTCCCCGATTATCCACATCCTCCCCCGGAGTAATGCATTTGTTACAACTGATGAACCTACACTGACACATCACTATCACCCATAGTTTACAGTACAGTTCATTCTTTGTGTTGTGCAATCTATGGGTTTGGACATATGTATAATGACATGAAACAACCACTGTAGACACACAGTGCCCTAAAAAGCTCGTTCCCATGCTTCCCTCCAGAAACACTGTTCTCTTTGTCTTTTGTGATACTACATAGCTTGATTTTTTTCCCCCCTATCTCACTATCCTCCTTCAGTTTTCTTTGCTGGCATTCACTTCTTCAATAGTCACCAAATTTCTGCCTCCGTTTTCTTTTCATGTTTATCACTAATAAATATCTTCAAATTGCCATATCCAAAAGGTACTATTGATTTCTATTAAAAAAGCTTCCATCAAAATACAGTCTACCCATGTCTTCTCCAGCTCATTAAATGTAACCTCTATCTATTCAGTTGTATGACTAAATCCTGACATCATCTTTGATTCCTCTATATCTTGTATATTTTCTCTAACTTCAAAATACACCTCTAATCTGACCAGTTCCCACCGCTAATATTCAACATATTCTGGTTCCAGCCTACCATCCAAATGCATCTCCTTCTAAACTAACCCTAGTATTGTGTATATCACAGTCACCGTGAATTTTTGTTTGTTTCTTGACTACTCCAAGTATTTCTTTTTTCTTCTCTGGTAATTCATACTTGATGGTTCTTTCTTCTAGGAATGCTCTGTCTACAAAATTAAATGGTTTAGTTTCTTATTTTCAGGTCTCATATCAAGTGTCTTCTTAGAGAAAATGCTTTCAGACTACTAACTTACATAGCTCTACAGCTACTGTCGTTCATGCTATATATGTTATCCTCCTCACAACAATTCTCAAAGCCAGAGTATTATGTTATTTTCTTTTTTTTCCAGACAAGTGTTACTTATCTGACCTATCTGGAGTATAAGATCATTGAGAAGTCGTATCATCACTCTCTTTATCTTTTAATTCACTATACCAGGAATAGTGTCTGACACATAACAGGTGTTTGATATATATTTGCTGACTGACAAAAATGAGTGAGCAATGGATTTGGGTGCAATGTTGATGGAAATGTTTGATTGCAAGCAACTTTCTTCTTGAAACCAATTATTTCTAAATCAAGTATTTATTTTGAAAACATTTGGCAATAACATCTTATTACCTTAGAGAATAATGAGGAAAGCATTTGTCTAAATAAAGTTGGACTTAAAGATCCAGACCCAGTGCCTGGCCAAATAGATGCTGAATAAATGTTGGCTTTGTTTTTCTCCTCAGATGCTGTCTACCTCCCCAGGTACACACCTGGAAGCTGAATTAATCAGTTCATTTTTCCTATCTCTTCAAATTCTCTCTCTTCTTACTTCCTTCCATCTACACTTTCAAAAGTCTCTCATGCTAAAAACAGAATGATAATCTGCCTTCTCTTTGAATATACCCTTCTTATTCTGCTGCTCTTCTTCACTATGCTTCTTCGAAGAAGAAAATATGCTATTTCCATTTTTTATCATTTATACTCAGTTCTTACATAGTCAAAATCTCTCTAATTTCACCTGTTTAAATACTGTTTAAATTTCATTGTCAAAAACAGTTTGTTCTCTGTGGCCATCCTACTTCTAACTCTGCAATATTTCACACCATGGACTCCTCTCTATCCGCATACATCTTGTTTCCAAACTGAGGTTTTAAAAATCTGTCTTCTCTTGGCTTCCTTTTATACTCATTTTCTTATTACCCTTTTTTGTCGCTAAATCAGCAAACTTTATAGCTTGGTTTTGCTCTGCCTGTACATTGTGAGGATCCCCTAATTAACCTTTTGCCTGTTTTCTTCTTTTCTTAGCTCATATGGCATATACATCCATGGAAGAAATTATTATATACAGGCCTAAACTCTCAGCCTTAAATCTTTGTTTCCCATCTCAGTAAGATACTGCGTATGCGAACGCCCAAATCCCAAGAGGATATCTTTTCTTGGATGGAAAAAGATCAGATTAGACATTCAAAATGCCACTACTCAATTTTCTGTGGCTCCACTTTTTTATATATATTCATTTTCTTTTGGAATCCTTAAAAGAAGCCTTCAATACTTACTTCCTCAGCTTATATTCAATAAAATTTTATTATAATATCTACTTGCAAATTACATATGATTTGAGCATTAACCACACCCATGACTAAGAAGGCTGTAAGAAATTTGCAGATACTGAAGACTTTATTTCAACCCCAGTTAGTTTTCAACATCGTAGCTTGCCATAAGCCACCAGGGAGTGAATTTCCTGAAGTGGAACATTTCTAATTATTTTTACTATAACCTCAACATCCATTAAATTTTGCCACAATGAAGTCTATGATTTCTATACAATTTAAGGATTTTAGAATAATCTGGCCTAAGATAATATCAATAGAATCCTCTAATGATTTGGACCAGGAAAAAGGAGACATGACTTAATGTCACAACAAAGTGATATCCCAAATTTATACAACATTAGAGTTTTTACAAGTGTTTTCATGATAATGTATTTCAGGTCTGAATTGTTAATGAAATCAAGATCTCAAAGCATTCTCTTGCATTCTGAATCATGATCAGCAATCTATCTGATTTTAAAGTACTGTTTTTAAAATGTAATTATGTGGAAAATTTGTTCTATCTATAGCGTGGGTTACTCTTCACTAGGGTAGTACAGAAAACATATTAGTGGGTTAATTTATAATGGATAAATGTGTGTAAGAGAAAAAAAACCCTGTATAACTATTGCCACGTGCTTTCACCTTTTCTGCTCTTCCATAATGTGCCTTATATTTACCTGCAGAGATAACTCACATGTGCTTTGGATAATAGTAAACATGTCACTGGGATCAGGTTAAAAATCAGTCACATACCAGGGAAAAGAAAGGCATTTTTTGGAAGTAGAGTTCATTTCTTCACATCATTGACATGGTAATGAGACTTTTCGGTGGTAACATTTGGGGTTATTTTGCTTTACAAGTTCAGTAAGCTCTGGTCTCCTTGCCCTTCTTTAGGACGTTTTTACACTAATAACATTCAGACAAAAAGCCAGTTATTTTTTCATTCAAAAGTAAATGAAAAAAGTTGCATTATATGTTAAGCATTAAAGATATGCCTCAAATATTCATGTGCAGGAATCAGTCTGTCAATAATTGACCGACGACTACCTCAGGGCTGAAACATAACTTCCTTCAAGAAGTATGTGATTATTTATACATTTATCATTTTTTATTATTTACTGGGGATGCTCATTGATTTTGCCCCTAGGTAAATACACAGAAAGAAACTCAGCTTTAATCACCCCTCTACCTGATTGATCCTTTTATGTCATTAAGACAAAAGACTGAATAAAAAGGATGACTTTATGCTTTGATTCATAGGTCAAGACTTACATTCTTATGTCTCTGGAAAGCAGTTTCAGAACTATGAAGTCATCAGTAGAAACAACTCTACCACCCTATAGTACATACTAGAAGTTGTTTGTTTGTTTCTTTCTTTTTTTAGTAGTAAAAATATTCTTGATTCTATCAGAAGAATTTTATTTTGAGATGACAGGGGATCAGGAGGTGCAGGGGATCAGGAGAGGGTGATACTACTGATACTAAATAACACCCCCCCACCAATAATAATAATAGTAATAAAGTAAAACAATTACCACTACTTATTGAAGGATTTACTACGTGCAAAATACTCCTCTAAGTTATTTTTCAAGCTTAAATAGTTTAATCTTCATGGCAACCTTATGAACCACTGATATTCTCATCTTATAAATAAGGAAACTGAGGCACAGAAAGGCCATGCAATTTTTCCAGCATTGCTTCACTAATAAAGTGAAAGACTGGGATTGGTACCCACATAGCTTCCAGATCTTATAATAATCAATAGCAAATTTTAGCTTTAAATGTCCATTAGGTGTGCTAGGGTACTTTGAATGCCCTGTATGGAACCTAGAGTCAGTGCCTGTAACTTAGTCTATTTGCTTTCTATCCTTGATTATTATTGGGTTCAGTCTTTGACTTTAGTGTCTTTCTTTGAATCCAGAAGAGTATTCTAACATCTTAAATCAAGGGTCATTTGCATTAAATTTCATTTTTCTTCAACTTTCCCTGATAGAGAAAATTACATGAATTTTATCAGGCATTATTCAAGCAACCATTGCCTTAGTTATGTTCATGTTACAATATAAACTTCCTGAATTATCATAAGAAAAAATAATACTTGTGTTTAACTATCAATTGAATAAGTTTTTTTCTCATTATTCTCATGAAGACTTATGAGTGCAGAAGTGTTAAAAAATTGAAAGAATATTTTAATTTTCAAATATTATAGGGTATATTTGAAAGCTTTAATTTCATTGGATATAAAATTAAGATAGATCTCCTTCACTTTCAAATTTGGAGAAGTTTCTGATTTCAAAATAGGAAATTTAATGATATTTATAGTTAATATATCAATTATGCTTTAAACTACAATATGTATGTTAGTTTTAGGATGTGAGGAATGAATAAAATTATCAAAAACTATATGTAAAGTTTATAAACCTTAATTACATTTTAAATACATTTATAAACCACAAATACATTTATTAATCAAGTACATTTATTTCCTAAATGTTGAAGATGAATGCTGAGTAATAGTTTCTAAATTTAGATTTAGCTGAATATCACAAAACTTTCATTTGTTTTAATAGATATTTAGTTTCTTTATTTTGCCTGATTGCTCTGGCTAGAACTTCCAGTATTATGTTGAATAAGAGTGGTGAGATTGAGCACCTTTGTCTTGTTCAGGATCTTAGAGAAAAAGCTTTCAACCTTTTACTGAGGAGTATAATGTTAGCTCTAAGTTTGTCATACAGTCTTTAATTAGGTTGAGTTATGTTCATTCTATTCCCAATTTGTTGAGGGTTGTTATCATGAAAGTGTGTTGTATTTTGTCAAGTGCTTTTTTTTGCATCTACTGAGATGATCATATGATTTTTATCTTTCATTCTATTAATCAGGTATGCCATATTTATTGATTTGTGTATGTTGAAACATTCTTACCTCCTAGGGAAAAATCCCACTTGATCACGGTGTATGATCCTTTTTAATATGTGATAATAAGCACCCAAATTAGAAAGGAAGAAGTAAAATTTTCTTTATTTGCAGATTATATGATCTAACACATAGAAAATCCAAAATATTCCACCAGAAAAAACTGTTTGAACCAATCAACAAATTCACTTTGCAGGAATTAACTTAAAGTTGCAGGATATAAACTCAATATACAGAAATCAGCGACATTCCTTTTTTTTTTTTTTATAAATTTATTTATTTATTTATTATTTTTGTCTGCGTTGGGTCTAGTTGTGGTGAGTTGGGGCTACTCTTCATTGCAGTGTGTGGGCTTCTCATTGTGGTGGCTTCTCTTATTGTGGAGTATGGGCTCTAGGTGTGCGGGCTGCAGGCTCTAGAGCACAGGCTCAGTAGTTGTGGCACACGGGCTTAGTTGCTCCACAGCATGTGGAATCTTCCTTGAGCAGGGCTTGAACTCATGTCCCCTACATTGGCAGGCAGATTCTTAACCACTACACCACCAGGGAAGTCCTCAGTGGCATTTCTATGCACTAAAACCAAAATATCTAAAAAAGAAATAAAGAAAACAATTCCATTCATGATAGCATTAAATACCATAAAATAATTAGAAATAAATTTAACCAAAGAACTGAATGCTCTTTTCAACAAAAGGTTCAAGACTTTGAGGAAATAAATTGAGGAAGATACAAACAAATAGAAAGATAACCTGTGCTCATGGATTGGAAGAATTAATATTGTAAACTATCTGTACTATCCAAACCCTTCTATAGATTCAATGTAATCCTTATCAAAATTCTAATGGCATTTTTCTCAGAAATAGAAAAAGCAATCCTAAAACTTTTATGGAACCACAAAAGATCCAGAGCAGTCCTGAGAAAGAAGAACAAAGTTAGATGTATCACACTTCCTGATTTCAAACTATACTACAAAGATATAGTAATCAAAACAGTATGGTACTGGCATACAAATAGACAAATAGACCAATGGAACAGAAAAGAGATTCCTGAAATAAACTACTGTATATATGGTCACTAATATTTGACAAGGTACCCAGAAATATCCCTGGGGAAAGAATATTATTTTCAGTAAATGGTGTTGGATAACCACATGCAGAAAAACAAAATTGGACCTCCATCTTACACTACTCACAACAACGGACTCTAAATGGATTAAAGACTTAAACATAAGACATGGTACCATAAAAATCCTAGAAGTAAACATAGGGAAGAAGCTCCTTGATACTGGTTTTGGCAATAATATTTTGGCTATGACACCAAAAACATAAGCAATAAAAGCAATAATAAACAATTGGGACAACATCAAGCTAAAAAACATCTGCACAGCAAAAGAAGCAATCAACAAAATAAAATTGCAACTTACAAAATGGGGAACATATTTTTAAACATTGTATTGAATAAGGGATTAATATCCACAATATATAAAGAACTCATATAACTCAATAACAGAATAGAAACAATTGATTAAAAACTGGGCAGAGAAGTTGAATAGACATTTTTCCAAATAAGACATCCTAATGGCTGACAAGTACATGAAAAGATGCTTAATACCACTAATCAACAGGGAAATACAACTCAAAACCATAGTAAGTTATCACTTCACACCTGTTAGACTAGCTATCATCAAGAAGACAAGAGGTAAATGTTGGCAAGTGTGTGGAGCAAAGGGAATCCTTGTGCAGTGTTTGTGGGAATGTAATTTGGTTGAGCCAGTATAAAACAGTATGGAGTTTCCTCGAAAAAATTTTAAAAATAGAACCACTGTATGACCCATCTATCCCACTTCTGGGTATATATCTAAAAGAAAGGAAGACAGGATATTGAAAAGATATCAGCACTTCCATGTTTACTGCAGCATTACTCATAATAGGCAAGATATAAAAACCACCTAAGTATCTATCAACAGATGAACGAATAAAGAAGGTATGGTGTATATAGATATAGATACAGATATATATACATACATACACACACATATATATATGCAGTGGGATATTATTCAGCCACAAGAAAGAAGGAAATCCTGCCATTTGCAGTAAGGTAGGCAATATGCTAAGCAAAATAAATCAGAGAAAGGCAAATACTGCATGGTTTCACTTATATTTGAATCTAAAAAAGCTGAATTCATGGAAAAAAAGAGAAGAGTTGTAGTTACCAGGGGTTGTGGGGTAGGGAAATTGGTGAAATGTTTGTTAAAGTGTATAAATTAGCAGTTAGAAGATGAATAAGTTCTGGAGATCTAATACACAGCATTGTGATTATAGTCAACAATATTGTATTATACACTTCAAAGTTTCTAGATGACTAGAACATATATGTTCTCACCCCCCAATAAAAAACAAAAAAAGATAATCATGTGATGTAATGGAAGTATTAGCTAACACTATGGTGGTAATCTAATTGCAATATATAAATGTATACAGTCAACACATTGGACACCTTAAACTTACACAATAATATATGTCAATTACATTTCAATAAAAAATAGATATGTAGTTGATATTAGTCTACCCAAATATAATACATATGTGTGTGAAAACATTTGTAAATCAGAAGAAATCACAAACATTATTTCATTACTATTAATCAATGTAAATTTGACATTTGTTATTAGATTTTACATCTTCTTTCAATATAAAGGCTACATATTCTATGTAATTCCAACATTACTTTAGCAATCACCAACAGACTTTATGTTAACAAAGTAACTAACATTTCCAGGTTAGTATTAAAAATAAAATTTCCAGTAACTCCAGTTCTCTCTGACTTAACAGTACACAAAATAACAATAGTCTTTAAATTTGTAACTCTTAAATTGGAGTGCAGTTATACTTTTAAACTACATGTCCTTTCTATGTCTCTCCCATCCCCTGACCCTCCCTTTATTCCAATAAATAATCCACATTAGATGTCTGAAATTTCTAATGAGATTATTGTATTAAAATAGCTCGATTGATATTTATATCTTCTGTCCCCACCTTGCAAATTGCTGCTTTACAAATTTATTACAATACATTTTAAAACAAAATTTGGAGACTCTTCTTTAATGTATTTGGTATGAGAATCTAGGAATTGACATCACAGGATGGTGTTCTATTAAAATGGAATTTAAAAAATTATACATATATACACACATATATTAGACTTTATTAAAAATATCTAGGCTTAGATAACTAAGTGAATAAATAAATAATAATCTCTAGGCTTTTGCTTTCTTTTTAAAACATACTTGCTTGCACAAGATGAAAACAGACTCATAGATACAAAGAGCAAACTGGTGGTCACCAGAGGAGAGGGGTTTTTGGGGGTTGGTTGAAATATATGAAGGGCATTAAGACATACGAACTATAAGTCATGGGGTTGTAATGTACCACATAGGGAATATAGTTAATAATATTGTAATAACTTTGTATGATGACAGTTACTAGACTCATTATGGTGATCAATTTATAAAGTATATAAGTGTTGAGTCACTATGTTGTACACCTGAAACTAATATAATATTGTATGTCAACTATAATTCAATAAGAAAAATAAAAGGAGAGGGGGAAAATGCTTTCACAGTCCTGGGCATAATAAGTACCCTGTACAAAATTTGCTATCATCAATATTCTACCAAAATATAATGTTTAAATACCAGACAATGTGATTTTTTCTCACTGAGTTCAGCTATTTGTATATATTTTCTTGTTTTGTTTTGGAAACTTTATACTCCAAGAACCAGGAACTTTACACATCAATCATTTGGCTTCATATTTTATAAAAAATGGAAGCTATATCAATCACTTATGACACTCAGCTTCAGAGAGATGAACAACTCAGTGAGTTTCCACGAAATTACACAATAAGCAATCCATGGAAATTAACACTGTGAATCAATGTTGACATGAAAGGATCATAGACAGAAGATGACAGAATACAGAGGATACACAAAGCCATAGGGGACTGTATCCGTGTAAAATTTTTAAAAAACCACTGAAACAAGAGTGATTCTGTTATGAAATTCCAGTTTTTGTCTTATTTCTTTCTCTGACATTAAGCTCCACTAACAAATTACACTCCAACTTTATCCACACACTAATCCAGTTCAACGTTTTTCATGCTTGTTCATGGCCTTACATTTCAATATAGTAAAGCCCTACCAATCTCTGATCCCAGACAACTCTGAATTATTTAACCATTTTTTAAAAAAAAATTAAGACAAATTTTAGAGTAGTTTTAGTTTTACAGCAATATTGAGGGGAAGGTACAGATACTTCCCATATATCTACTCCTTGCCTCCACACATGCATAATCTCTCCATTAACAACATCCTCCACCAGAGCAGTACACTTGCACAATTGATGAACTTATTTTGGAACATCATAATCATCCAAAGTCCATAGTTTACATTACAGTTTGCTCTTGGTGTTGTACATTCTAGGGATTTGAAAAATGTATGATGACATGTATCCAATCTTATGGTATTATACAGAATATTTTCACTGTCCTAACAATCCTCCATGCTCTGCCTATTCATCCTTCCACCACCCCTAATCTTTGACAACCACTGATCTTTTTACTGTCTCCATAGTTTTTTATTTTCCAGAATGTCATATAGTTGGAATCACACAGTACATGGAATTTTCAAAGTGGCTTCTTTCACATAGAAATACTTATCTAAGCTTCCTCCATGACTTCTTGTGGCTTGATAGCTCATGTCTTTTATTGCTGGATAATATGCCATTGTCTGGATGTACCATACTTTTACTTATCTAGTCACCAACTGAAGGACATCTTGGTTACTTCCAAGTTTTGGCAATTATGAATAAAGTTGATGTAAACATGAGTGTGCAGGTTTTTGCATGGACAAAATTTTCAATTCCTTTTGGAAATACCAATGATTGCATTTGCTAGATTGTATGGATATAATATGTTTAGTTTTGCAAAAACTGCCAGACTGACTTTTAAAGTGGCTGTACCATTTTGCTTTCCCCTCAGCAATGATTGAAAGTTCTTGTTGCTTCACATCTTCACAATATTTGCTGGCATAACTGTTTTAGATTTTGGCCATCTAGTAAGTGTGTAGTATCATCTTATTGTTGTTTTAATTGGCATTTCCCTGATGCCATATTATGTGGAGCATCTTTATATGTTCATTTGCCATCTATATATCTTGTTTGTTGAGGTATCTGTTAAAGTCTTTGGCCCATATTTTAATCAGGTGGGTTTTTTTACTGTTGAATTTTAAGTGTTCTTTGTATATTTTGGATAACTGTCCTTTATTGTCTTTTGCCAGTATTTTCTCCCAGTCTGTGGCTTGTCTTTTCATTCTCTTGACAATGTCTTTCATAAAGCAAAATTTTTTAATTTTAGTGAAATCCAGCTTATCAATTATTTCTTTCATGGATTATGCCTTTGGTTTTTTATCAAAAAGTCATTGCCATACCTGTCGTCATCTAGGATTTCTCCTATGTTATCTTCTAAGAGTTTTATAGTTTTGCATTTTACATTTAGGCCTACGATCCCTTTTGAGTTTCTGTTTTCTTAAGGTATACGGTTTGTGTCCAAAATTATTATTTTGCATATGGATATCCAGTTGTTCTAATACTATGTGTTGAAGAGACTGTCTTTACACCGTTGTATTGCCTTTGGTCCTTTGTTGAAGATCAGTTGACTATGTTTAAGGGGTTTTATTTCTTGTCTCTCTGTTCTACATTGAAATATTTGCCTATTCTTTCACTATCACCCTCTTGATTACTGTAGCTTTATAGTAAATCTTGAAGTTAGGTAGTGTAAGTGCTCTGATTTGTTCTTCAGTATTGTGTTGACTATTCTTGGTCTTTTGTTTTTCCATATAACCTTTAGAATTAGTTTTTTAATATCACAAAATAATTTGCTGGTGTTTTGATTGGGATTGCATTGAATCTATTGATCAAGTTGGGAATAACTGACATCTTGACAATACTGTGTCTTCCTATCCATGGACAACATAAAATATATCTTACTTTATTTAATTTTTCTTTGATTTCATTGATCAGAGTTTTGTATTTTTTCTCATATATATCCTGTAAATATTTTGTTAAATTTATTCCTAAGTATTTATTTTTTGTGTACTAATGTAAATGAAATTTTGTTTTTAATTTCAAATTCCATTTATTTATTGCTGGAATATAAGAACATAATTAACTTTTGTAATGTATTAACTTTAGATTCTTCAATGTTGCTATAATTGCTTATTAGTTCCAGGAATTTTTTTTGTCTTTTCTTTAGGATTTTCTACATAGGTGATCACGTCATCTGCAAGCAAAGACATTTCTTTCTTCCCAATCTATATGTCTTTTATTTCTTTCTCTTGTCTTATTACATTAGCTAAATCTTCCAGTACAATGTTGAAAAGAAGTGGTGGGAGGGGACATCCTTGTCTTGTACCTGATCTTTGTGGGAAAGCTTTGACTTTCTCACTATTAATTATGATATTAGCTGCAGGTGTTTTGTAAATATTCTTTATCAAGTTGAGGAAGTTGTCATCTTTTTCTAGTTAACTGAGAGATTTTTGCCATGAGTGGGTGCTGGATTTTATCATACGCTTTCTCTACTTCTATTGATATGATCATGTAATTTTTCTTTTTTAGCCTATTAATGTGATGAATTACATTAATTGATTTTCAAATGTTGAACCAGCCATGTATATCAGAGAAAATCCCATCTGACCATGGAATATAATCCTTTATCTACCAGGCTCAGAACTCATATGAGCCTGGTCCTTTCTGTTTTGTAAGGTTATTAATTATTGGTTCATTTTTTAAAATAAATATAGGCCTATTCAGATTGCTTATTCCTTCTTGTATGAGTTTTGGCAGATTATGTCAGTCAAGAAATTTACCCATTTCATCTAGGTTATCAAATTTGTGGCACAGAGTGGCTTATAATATTTCTTTATTGTCCTTTTAACGTCCAAAAGATTTGTAGTGGTGTTCCCTCTTTCATTCTTAGATTAGTAATTTGTATCCTCTTTCTTCTTTTCTTAGTTAACCTGGCTAGAGACATTGATTTTTTTGATCTTTTCAAAGAAACAGCTTTTGGTTTGGTTGATTTTCTCTACTGACATCCTATTCTCAATTTCATTGATTTCTAGCCTAATTCTTATTATTTCTTTTCTTCTGTTTTGGATTTAATTTGCTCTTTTTTTTTTTTTTGCTGCTTTCCTATGGTGAAAACTTTGATGATTGATTTTAGATCTTTCTTCTTTTCTAATATATGCTTTCAATGCTATAAATTTCCCTTTAACCACTACTTTCATTGAAATCTCACAAACTTTGATAACTTATGTTTTCATTTCCCTTTAGTTCAAAATATTTTAAACTTGTGATTTATTCTCATGTGTTATTTGGAAGTTTGTTGTTTAATCTCTGAGTATTTTGGAAATTTCCAGCTTTACTTCTTTTATTGATTTCTAGTTTAAATCCATTGTTATCTGAAAGCTGACATTGTATTAATTCTATTCTTTTAAATTTGTTAAGGGGTGTTTTATGGCCCAGAGTGTGGTTTATCTTGCTAAATATTCCATGGGACCTTGAGAAGAATGTATAGTCTGATGTTGTTGGATGAAATAATCTTTGGATGTCAATTGTACTCCATTGATTGGTAGTGCTGTATTCTACTGCTGTTGGTTGAAATAGTGTATAGATGTCAATTATATGCAGTTGATTGATGGTGTTGTGGAGTTCAACTATATCCTTACCAATTTACTGCCTGCTGGATCTCTCCATCTCTAATAGAGGGGTTTAGAAGTCTCCAACTATGATAGTGGGTTAATCTATTTCTCTTTGTAATTCTATTAGTTTTTGCCTCACATAATTTGATGCTCTGTTGTTAAGTACATACACATTAATGATTGTTATGTGTCATTGGAGAATTGACCTCTTTTTCATTATGTGATGCCCATCATTATCCTTGATATTTTTCCTTGCTTTGAAGTCTGCTGTCTGAAATTAATATAACTACTCCTGCTTTCTTTTGATTAATTTTAGCATGGTGTATTTTTATTCATCTACTTACTTTTAATCTATGTCTTTATATTTAAAGTGGGTTTCTTGTAGACAACTTACAGTTGGCTCTTATTTTCTGATCTACTCTGACCATCTCTGTCTTTAATTAGTGCATTTAGACAAATGATATTGTTGGATTAATATTTGCTACCATATTTGCTACTGTTTTCTAATGTTGCCCTTGTTCTTTGTTCCTTTTTTGTCTTTCACATTTTTCCTGCCTTTTGTGGTTTAAATTGAGCATTGTATATGACTTCATTTTCTCTCCTTTCTTAGCAATATACATTTCGAGCTAATCCAAATCTAATTTCAAACAATATTATACCACTTCATGGACAGTGTGACTATCTTATAATAACAAAATAATTCTAATTTCTCCCTCCGATATCTTGTATTATTGCTGCCATTCATTTCACTTCCATGTAAGCATACATAAGCCTATATATATTTATATAAATAGAGGTTTCTGATGTATATTATTTTCCTTCTTTCTAAAGAATTTCTTTTAACATTCTTGCAAGGCAGACCTATGGGCAACAAATTTCCTCAATTTTTGTTTGTCTGAGAAAGCCTTTATTTCTACCTCACTTTCGAAAGATAGTCTCTCAGATTACAGAATTCTACTTTGGTGAGGGTTTTCCCTCAACACTTTAAATGTTTCACTTCAGTCTCTTCTAGCTTGCACAATTTCTGAGAAGTCAGATGTGATTTTAATCTTTGTTCCTTTATAGGTAAGATGTTTTTCCTTTGAGGCCTTTTTAGAATTCTTTTGAATGTTTGATTTTCTGTGATTTGAAAATGATGTGTTGGTGTAGGCATTTATTTTTTATTTTTTGCATTAACCCTGCTTAATGTTTTCTGAGCTTCCCGTGTCTGGTTTGGTGTCTGACATTGATCTGGGGAAATTCTCAGTTATTATTGTTTCAAATATTTTTTTCTGTTCCTTTCTCTCTTTTTTCTCCTTCTGGTATTCCTATTATATGTATGTTATACATTTTGTAGTTGTCCCACAATTCTTGGATAATCTATTCCGTTGTTTGTTTGTTTTTTTTAGTTGCTTTTCTCTTTGTTTTTCAGTTTTGTATGTTTCTATTGTCATATAGCTTTGAGATTCTTTCCTCAGCCATATCCAGTCTACCAATGAGCCCATCAAAGACATTCTTCATTTCTGTTATGATCTCTAGAATTTATTTTTGTTTTTTTTCGTAGAATTTTTATCTCTGTTCTCACTCTGCCCATTTGTTCTTCCATGCTGTCTACTTTATCCCTTAGTGCCCTTAAAATATTAATCATACTTGTTTTAAATTCTCAGTCTGATAATTCCAACATCCCTGCCATATGTGGTTCTGATGCTTGCTCTGTATCTTCAAATTGTATTTTTTGCCTTTTGGCATGCCTTCTAATCTTTTCTTAATAGCTGGATATGATGTACCTGGTAAAAGGAACTTATGTAAATAGGCCTTTAGTAATATGATAAAGGAGGAGGGGAAGTGTTTTATAAGTTCTATGATTAGATCTCTGTCTTTCAGTGAGTCATGCCTCTAGATTGTGAATTTTGCTAATATTTCTCAGTGTTTTTCTGCCCCCTTAAGTGAGACAGAATGAGCAGAGTGGGCTGGAGTCTGTTATTTCCCTTCCCCCAGGTCATTTAGGCCCTCATAATACCCAGTTCGTTAGGTTCTGATTAACTAGTTTCCCTTGAGGGCAGGCCTTGTTAAGAAGAACAGAGTGCTCTGATGGTTTATTTTCCCCTCCTCCTGCTGGAAGGATAAGGGAATTTTTCTTCACTATTTACTGTGGGAACTCGGTCAAGGTCCTTTAGATAAATCTCTAATATTGTGGGAGCTCCCCTAAGACTGGGTCCCCCTAGAGTTTTTAACTGTCAAAGTTGTCTACAATAATTCTCCAGCAATTCATCAATTATGGTTTAAATTTTCCTATCCTGGCACTGGCTCCTATTGTGTTTCCCTTCTTGAGTTTCTGCTCCAGTAAGCCATGACTCCCTGTATTTACCTATCTTTCTCTCCAATCTTGGGAACAACGGTCTGCCCTGTGTTCTCCCCTCTCTTACAGATATAAGAAGATTTGTTAATTTTTTAGTATGTCCAGTTTTTAAATTGTCTTTAGAACAGAGTGGTGACTTCCAAGCTATTTACATGTGGGACCAGAAACCATAAGTTTTCCCAATTTTTTATTAATAAACAAGCTTTGAGTCATAGAAGTTAAGTAACTTCCTCTATATCACCAAACTGAGAGAACTTAGAAAGAAATTCTTTAAAAAAGACTTTTCAGAAAAAAAGCAAAGAGAAATGCATAGAGAAAGCTTCCTGAGCAGGAGACTACTTTTGAACTAGGTTCTGAGAGATATAGAGGACTTTGATCAGTAGATAATTGATAGATTTTTGGCAAAGGAACTGAAATATATTATAAAATATCCCATAGTTTCTCAGCATATATATGAAGGATAGAAATGAAGGAAGGGTTTTTAAACCCTTGCATGCAGAACTGGAAACCAGAGTTTCTGAACTTTGACTATTTCAATGCAGACCTTTTGATACTTTGACACTGTGCTGGTTTCATTCGCATTTGTGTTTACCTTGTTATTAATTCTGTTAATATTGACTAGATGCTAAGTATAATTCTGCTGATATTTGTATAGGCTATGCACTTGTATAGGCTATGCACCTATCTTGTTTGACCAGCCCTAGTTCTGATACCATGAATAGCCTTTCCACCATGTTATGTCCAGTCCTCAATTCTGGGTCTAATTATAGCAACTTTGCTTTTCAACTCAAAAAAATATTCCTCATTTTTTTATATGCTATTTTTTCCATTATCAAGACACTGACTGTGAATCTAAAACTTATCGAGAGCTATTTAAGGTTTGACATTAAACATCTTTTCTAGTTTAGCATTAAAATATTCCCCTGCTACTTGTATTAAATGCTGATCATTTGTTTCTTTGCCTTTAATTCATCTCTCATTAAATAGCTATTCCTATGGAAACTCTCAAAACCAGTTTCCTTTGAGTCATTTATTCTTTGATCTTCATTCTTCCAGGTCAAATATGAAATAGAAGAATGTCAGGATACTTTTTTTTCTTTCCCATGTCATTTAATACATTTGTCTAATTTAGAGTTAGACAGACTCTAAAGTTGTGTGGCCTTGGGTAAGTTAGTTATCACCTATTTCCTTATTTGTAAAGATGACACAAAGATATCTGACTATATTGTTGAAAGACAATGGACATAAAATGCCTAGCAACCTGATGCACATTAGCTAGGGGTGATATCTCAAATGCAAAATTTTAGAGTTCAAGAAACTCTATTATTAAGAATTTTTTAATTGGAACTCAAAAATGGTAGTGTGGAAACAATATATGTAGGAAAATGTTTCTTAAAAATGGTCTCAAGGGCAAACTGTCCCTTATATTTTATTCCTTTGGTTTCAAGATTATTTTCCACTTAGATGAATGTAATTTTAAGAAAAGATCATATAAGAGGAACACACTGTCTTTCAACTCACACTTTCACAGTTAGGAATTTTTCAATGTCACCATATTATTTCTAGAATAAACCTTATGCTAGAGTCCCATTAATTCTTTCTAATGTTACATTCCACTAGTGCGTCTTCACACACTTTATTTTTTCTCTCCCCTGCCAATCAGGACCTCTGTGATGGTTAATTTTATTTATCAATTGACTAAGCCACAGATAGCTCACATATATGGTCAAACATTTTTCTGGTTTGACCAGAAAAACATTTGGTCAAACACATTCAAATTTCATAGGAATTTAGACATAGTGAGGTTAATGAGTTGACATCAACAATAATACTAGTTATCACTTTGTAGCACCAATTAGAGAAACTTAAAATATTTCATAAATCTTCATAAATTCTCATTATGAATGACATTATCAACCTAATTTAATAGATCAGGAAGAACTCAGAGGAATTCAGTAATTGTTTCAAATCTTAGAGACAAAAAGAGACAAGGAAGGAATTTGAACACTGGGCTCTATCACTAAGCAGCATATATTATTTGTATAACACTGTTAATAAATTATGGCTAAATTTCACAATTAAGTAGAATATAAAGCCTGGATATTTCCTAGTTTGAACATCACATTAAATGCTGGTGCAAATATTCAGACACTGGATATGTCTAGATTTTTGTCCCAATTTTTGTTTAAATGTTTTGTTTTCCTTTTACTTTTATGCATACGTTTGCTTTCAGTCAAATTTTGAAAAGATTTCAATTGGAAAAAAAAAACAAATATTCATACACTGAAGAAAAATGTTTAAGAAGGAAAAATCTATCAAATTATTAACTAACAACAAAATTACACATGTTAATAATGTATTACGGAATTTATTTTCCCTAGTAGAGAAAACATGATTCTTCTTCTGATAAGTATACATTAGCTACAGCATTTCAATTATAAATTCCAAGTTAAAAGCTTACTAAATGTGCGTAACCCTCTTACACTGTTGGTGAGAATGTAAATAGGTGTAGCCACTATAAAGAACAGAATGGGGGTTCCTCAAAAAACTAAAAATAGAGTTGCCATATGATCCAGCAATCCCACTCCTGGGTATATATCCAGACAAAACTATAAATCAAAAAGATACATGCACCCCTATCTTCGTAGCAGCACTATTTACAATATACAAGACATGGAAACATCTAAATGTCCATTGACAGATGAATGGATAAAGAAGATGTGATATACATATACACAATGAAATATTACTCAGACGTAAAAAGAATGAAATAATGCCATTTGCAGCAACATGGAGATTATCATACTAAGTGAAGTAATTCCGAAAGAGAAAGACGAATACCATATGTTATCACTTATATGTGGAATCTAAAATATAACACAAATGAACTTATCTATGAAACAGAAACAGACTCACAGATATAGAGAACAGACTTGTGGTTGCCAAGGGGGAAAAGGGGTTGGGGGACGGATGGATTGGGAGTTTGGGATTAGCAGATGCCAACTGTGATATATAGGATGGATAAACAACAATGTCTTACTATATAGCACAGGGAACTATATTCAGTATCCTGTGATAAACCATAATGGAAAAGAATATGAAAAAGAATATGTGTATATATATATATATATATATATATATATATATATGTATAACTGAGTCACTTTGCTGTACAGCAGAAATTAATACAACACTGTAAATCAACTATATTTCAATAAAATTTTAAAAAATGACAAAAAATGTGAGTAACAGAATATGATGCACAAAGAATTCAATATTCATGTTTCTACCTGCACATCTTATAATTGAGCAAGATGCTGTGGGGCCTTACTGGGACAGACACCCCAACCCAAGTCCTCTGCCTGCCTCTTGTTAGTGGAAAAACTTTAGCCTCCAAGGCCTTCCCCAACTTCCAAAGAATAAATTTAATCAGAGAAGTGAGCAAATGCAGAAACAAAGGAAAACAATCAAGCAAGAAAAAATAATAATAGTTTAACCATTAAACAAAGTCAAGGACCTTTAGTTCCTCCTCAAGAGCTATAGATTATGTTCTGAAACATACCTTTTGAGCAGTTTTGCAGCTACTGAAACCCCCACCAGGTGGAAGAAGTTAACGAAGACACCAGACCAGTTGGAACCAGAAGTTTGATGATATTGACTCCCAACTACCTCACCACCAACCAATCAGAAGAATGTCCATCAGTTGATCGTGCACCCCACAACCGCCTTCCCTCACCCTGTCTAAAAATCTTTCCCTGAAAGCCATGGAGGAATTTGGGCCTTTTGAGCAGTAGTGCCTGGACTCATTGCTTGGCACTTACCGTAAATTCCACACTTTCCTTCACCACAGCCTGATGTCAGTAGACTGGCTTTACTGCGGGTGGGTGAGAGGACACAAGTTTGGTTCAGCAACACTGAATAATAAAGTCACAGAACTTAGAGAATCTAGAACAACTACAGTATATTAAATAAAGCATACTCTATGCAATTAGATGGCATGCAACCAATTTAAATAGATCAAAATTTACTTCAGTAACATGAAAAAAAATATTTTAAGAAGGTAATTTCTTGTGACCTGTAACACAGACTCCCCCCACGCCCTTTGTTTCTGCTGCTTAACTCCTTCAAGTCTTTGATAACCAGCAGCTATGTTTTAGAAATTTATTCTAAACTAAAAGAATGCATTGAATAAGACAGGATATTGCTTAAAGGACCTTGTAGCTTTTATGGTGCACAATAAACGTAGCTTGGGTCGTGTTTTTCCCTCTGCAACTCCCTGAAAATTTAATATTTCTATATATGAAGAGATTTAAAAGGAAAAAAAAAAAACAAAAGCAATTCTCTTTCTCTTCATGTTCTCTCCCAGGAGAGGACAGTATTTTGCAAAACCACAGTTTTAAAGGCTCTTAATGATCACCAAAGTCTTGATAACCACTGTAAAAAGTAGACCCCTCCCCCAAATTGTGTATGACTGCTCTGAATCCCAGAATGCTCTGCAGATAACTGTGGCAAAATTTTATGAAATATTTGGCCCAGTGGAAGGCAGGACCATGAATAAGTTGATATTCAATAAACGTAATTTGATTTTTATTTGCTACTTCAGCAAATTTTTTAGTCATTCTGGTTAATGATGGCTTCTGCTTGTTTTCCATGCCAAGTCAGCACTCCTCCACATTCTTTATAGCTGTTATAGGAAATTAAACCTAAATTAATAATTTGTAAATTTTCCGTGTGTTCTTTTGGCTATAACTGGTACATTTCCAATAAAGTTTCCAAACCTGTCAATAATATCCTATGTTACTAAGATATAACATTCATTTTAGTTCTGACTTTTGCTCCTTTGTGAAAGTTTGCATTTAATCCTAGATTTTGCCATGCTTTTTTAGATTTAATCTTACAAATAATGTAGGTCATTCATTCATTCAAAATATATTTTCCAGACAGAGATGTTTTACCAGATTACCAATTTGAACATAATTTAGATTGTTTCCTTTTGATAGATACATGATTCCTTTTGAGAGATACATAATTATCTGGGTGATGAAATAAAACATTCTGTAGTGGAAATAGACTCTAGCTTGAAGAAATTTTGCATGCAATCTATACATGTAAAATAATTTAACATCAAGTGCTTGTCAACAAAAGAGATTCAACATCTTTTTATTCTTCTCATATGCGCCATGATATCACTGAGAAAGTCTCTAAATATATGCTAATTTTGGTGCCTGATAGCTGAACTCAAATGACGCCATTGAGATTAATCATAATCTATTGTTACAATTCCAAAGCAAATTGCTTTATGAAATAAAAATTGAACATGTGTGTACGTGTGTGTGTGAGAAGCCTATACACAAACATACACAAGTAAAAATAATGACTCTAGAACTACAATTTATTTAGAGAAAAAAGATTTAGGATTTGCCTTTTCATTACATATCTTGCTAATCATTCTATTCATCTCTTCCTAGGTTACAGGTTTTATGTTGTATGTATATAAGCATCTGCAACCACTGACTGAAAAACCATATCACTTGTGACTATGTGGTTGCGATGTCCATTGACATCCCCTTGTGGAGGTTAGCTAGTCAGTTGAATGTCAAACCTTACCAATTATCAGCCCTAAGAATACGTATAATAACATATCAGTACATAGCCTTTTCATCACAAGTGACACAATGATTTGAATTGCTCCAAGGTACACCTTAGTTTTTAAAATGTTCTGTATATTTTTTAAAGAAGTTGCCAGGATAAATCCCCATGGCGTTTCCTTTGGCAACAAACCAAAAAACAACTTTATGTGCTGAAATACTGGGAGATGTTGACAGGGTCACTTCAAAGAAGCTCAAGAGATTTAAAAAAATGATATGGTAACTTTTCTTCTAGGTTCTGAAAGTATGCTAAAAATAAAAGGCACTGGCCTGTTTTGTAATGCTTATTTTGTAGATAGAACACAACACAAAGTAAGGAGAATTAAATAACTTCACATGACTCATTGCATGATGTAGAATAAGTTAAACATTAATTCCGAGGACTTTTGTAAGAGTGTTTTAATAGGAAATCAAACTTATAAGGAAATGTTTTCTAAGTAAATCTTGCATATATTCTACAATTATTAATGAGTACTTCACAAACATTGTTTAGATTCTGGAAAGATGACAACATAATGTGTTTCTTACTCTCATGGAACTTATAGAACTAGTAGAGAGACATATTAAAAAAAAGTGTACAGCCAAATATTATATTACAAACTGTGGAAAGTGGGACTGAGGAAACTGTGGAAGTAAAGAATACTGAGTGGGGTGTTTCTTAAGTGAGATGAATTGTTAAGGTTTGTTTAGGGAAATGAAAGTTAGGCTGAGACTTTACAAACAAAAATGATGAGCCAGAGCAAATGTGAGGTGAGAGCATTTGTATGGGATATGGATGCTGTATCTCCAGGCAGAAGGAAGAGCTTAGCTAAGCCTAAAGTAGGAAATTCTTGGTGTTTTTGAACAGCTGAATATAGGATAATATGTATGCAAAGTATAGTGAATAAGAATGGCAGGATACTGCTATTACTTTTGTTAAACAGCCAATTATTTTTAAAAAATATTTAAAAAAATTTACCCACATATTTACCATTTCCAGTGCTCTCTATCTTCTTACGTAGATTCAGAATCATTTTCCTTCTTCCTGAAAAACTTCCTTTAACAATAGCACAAGAGCTAAAAGAAGAAAAGTGGAAATATAGTGCTATCAGGTTCTTACATTTTACCTAAAGTGGTATAATATTACTTAAAGGAAGACGGTAATAAGTGAATGATGTGTGCTATAAAATCTAAAAAGTTAATTATAAATTTATAACACAAAGTAGAGCTAATAATCAAACAAGGAGATGCAATGGAACTATAAAATTACTCAGTTAATTTGAAAGAAGATATAATAAGAGGGACAAAATATAAGGTAATTGAAATGAGCAGATAAATAATGCAAGGAATTAGCCTTGTTAATAATTTGGGATTTATTTTAGGTGAGATAGGAAGGTCCTGAATGGTTTTCAGCAGAGAGGTAATAAAATATGATTTACTCTACCAAAAATAATACAGAAAGAAAGAAGAAGAAATGAAGGGGAAACAAAAGTATTTGGTGGCTGCCTGAAAGCACAGAATGGTTTTGGTGGCCCCAGAGCCTGGATTATTAGAGGAGGCAATTTGAATTGGAAGCTATGTTAGCAGGCTGCTGTTGTATATAATAAATAGATGAGGGTAAAATGTCTCCACTAACAGCTCAGCTAACATAATAAATGTAACAGGGCCTTGTTGTGTCTGCACATTTTCTATCAAAATTAAAGAATAATTTGATTCAGAGTATTCTCAAATTAGTAGAGCGGCCCCAGGGCATTTACAGACTCTATCCTATAGATTTGAGTTTAGAACACTTACTTTCACACAAATTGCAGTGAAAATTCCTTCCCTATCTATTAGGTATCTGAGGCTGAAGACCTTCTTCCCTCAGTTAAAAGAATCAGTTCCTTTAGTACATAGAATATTTTCATTTTAATTAATGGAAAATAAAAAGTGACAGAAAACTTTAGTAAACCGTTGTCTTAAGTTCACTTTCAACATCTATTTCATAACAAATTTAAATTTGATCACAGTTTCAGATTTCCTTTTCAGGCCATGGTGAAGTAACGAGGACTGGATCTAGTCTCTTGTTTTGAACATATCAACAAATGGACAAGATATATGAAAAAAATAGATTCAGACATTGGATAATAGACAGCACAGAACAATGACTGTGAAAAATAAAAACAAACAAGGTGAGCCCTACAATTTCTTGTTTATTGCCTTGAGAGAGCCTCCAAGCCACAGAACTTAGGAGGGGTAATCCAAACAGAACCCAAAAGTCTCACTGAATTAAGGACATTGAAGTGAGATTTTCAGGTGACCAGGCGTTTGTTGTTTACAGGGCAGATCCCTGTGAACTGTGAGAAGAGAGAACTGCATGGAGAGCAAGCTCAGGAGCTCTACAGAGCATTCCCTTCTAGACTTCAGTTGCATATTGATCAACATATATCTATGAATATGCATGCTGAAGGCAGGGGAGGGAATACTGAGAGGATACACCAGAAAGAAGAGGTTGAAACAATCACCAGAGCTCACAGGGCTGTAAACAGTCTGTGTTCCTAGCAAGGATAGAAAAAACTTGAAATAAATACATGGGACATCAGAGTACTCAGAAAGCCGTTGCCACATTAGCGGACAGAAAATTAACCCCAGTCTAAAGATTTCTCTTGCCCACCTACCCAAGGATTAAAAATAAGCCTTGAAAGGATTATATTGCTTCCAAGTAACTAACCTGTGTTCCAAAACAAAGGCCAAATGTACTTAAAAGAATACAAAAATATCTAGCATTCAAAACTGTAAGTTTTAGAACCTATTTGACATTTTAAAAATATATTTTAAAATATATTATATATGCTTCTCCTGTGAAATAATGTTATATGTTCTCTTCATGTTTCCTTAATTTGTCAATAAAACTCACACTCTGTCTCAACTGAACAAGCATAATATATCCCTCTAACGTAAAACTTCTTTGTTTGCTTTGTTTTGTTTGGAAACTTTCCAAAATTTATTGACTTTTCCCCTAAAATTTTCTAGCTATAGATTTAGCTTCCAGGGTAATGGATTAAACTCCTACTAGACCAAACCTCTCATTGATAACTACAATAAGCTCTGAACAAATTACAGAAAAAAGGGGAAAAAAAATCACCTGGAGGCATTGGAGACTGAACAAAAGAAGACAGTTGGCAGAAATGAGATGGCTAAATCTCTGATAGAAAATCGCCATTATATAGACACTGGAAAGTAGGTGAGGATCTTGGAAATATGAAAGCAAAAGACATGAAGCCTAATTTCTGTGTATAAACTTTGCCTAGATCTCCAGTTGTCTCTGAGCCATGCAAGTGTAGGACAGGTACTAGCTAAAGCAAAATAAAATTGATCTAAGATTGAAAATGTCACTCAAGAGGGAGGGCATGCAGCAAACACATAACTTGTCTGCTTCTCAACAAGATGGTTAGCACTCTTTTGAGGAATATAACAGAATCTACCATGTAACATTCATAATGATCAAGATACAATACAAAAGTACTCAGCATATTACGAATCAGGAAAATGTAACCAATTCTGACAAGAAAAGCCAATCGATGGGAAAACAAACAAATGATATGACCCAGACATTGATACTAGCAGAAAAAGATTTTTAAAGCAGCTGTTATAATTATGCTCAGTGCAGTAAAGTAAAAAAGAGATAAATCTCAGCAGAGAAATGGAAGCTGTTATGACATCCAAATTGAATTTTCTAGGACCAAAATATAAAATCTCTGTAATTTCAGTGTTGTAGATTAATGAAGAACTGTGAAATTAAATATTGAATCAGCCTGTTTTATGTCTATAGGTTACTTATACCTTGAGATGTATTAAAGGAAACTAGATACAAAGTTATTTTTAAATAATCCTTCTTTTAACAGAAAAAGATACAAGAGATTATATGTTATAGAAGTTCCTTAGCAAGCTAGAAGAATTTTCATTACAAATACTTCACTTTGTGAAACATGTCTGTTATTTGGCAGTAATAAACACTGTTTCTTTCTATATTATGCCAGATGATTGCTTGCTTAGATATGATGGGATGAAATCATTTCCATCTTCCCAGGAGTGATATATACAGTAATATTTATATGGGAATCACTCAATAAATGATAAATGAATGAATGAATGAGTGAGTGAGTGACTTGATAATTCTATCTGTTACTAAGAGGTGTATAAAATGTGAAAATAAGATCTATGATTTTATCAAATATTCTAGTATATTAAAAAAATGAATCACAAATTTGATAAAAGGAACATATAAGGATAAAAATTGAAAACAGAGCTTTGATTGACAGCATTGATTTTTTTGGTCACTCTACTGAGAAACAGAAATTGTACCAATGAAATAACTAGTTAAATATGTTATTGAAAAAATGAAAAGGAGAATTATAAAGCTTCAATGTGCAGTGCACTAATAAATATTATTTTATAATGCCAAAAGTAAGGTGCTTCAAAGTGCCAAATAAAATACTGTAAAATCATCTTCTATCTACCCTGCAGGAAAATATTTGCAGACTTAGGTATAGAATGATATTAAATTACACCTGAAATTAATGAAAATGTTCCCATTTGAAAAAATTCATATGTAAGGACATTAATAATAGTAATCTCTATAGTGACAATACTAAAAATGATTGAAATTAATTTTTAAATCACAGGAAAATAGAATCTAAACTCAGTAAAATGTACGTGTTCATTTATTTAAAATTTTTATATTTTTTGTTAGCCTAAGAGGCATTAATTACTAAAAAACTCAATAATTTGTTGCAAATTGCCGCAGACACAAACCCAACTAATTTGGGCTTTGGTTAGTTAAACTGCAATAACTAACAAAATGTCAATCCCAAAGCTTTCATCAGGCCAATTTCTGTGTAGCTCCCTGATTTGAAAAATTGGCATAGTAATGCCTCACCATAGGGAAAAATTATATAACTAAGATTAAAGATTTTAACTGTTACATTTTGGACTTAATCTTTTTACATAGTACTTTTTTTTTAAATTGATGGACACATTTATATTTGCCAAAAAGTTATTTGGTAACTATGTGTTGGGCATTGTTCTAGCGGCAAGATGAAAAAAAACAGTCTTTGACCTCGAGTACCAAATGCTGTAATAAAAGAAGAGGACAGTTAAGAGCAAGCCTGTGTTTGTTCTTTTTTTTTTTTTTTTTTTTTAACATCTTTACTGGAGTATAATTGCTTTATAATGGTGTGTTAGTTTCTGCTTTATAACAAAGTGAATCAGTTATACATATACATATGTCCCCATATCTCTTCCCTCTTGCAACTCCCTCCCTCCCACCCTCCCTATCCCACCCCTCTAGGTGGTCACAAAGCACCGAGCTGATCTCCCTGTGCTATGCGGCTGCTTCCCACTAGCTATCTATTTTATGTTTGGTAGTGTATATATGTCCATGCCACTCTCTCACTGTGTCACAGCTTACCCTTCCCCCTCCCCAAATCCTCAAGTCCATTCTCTAGTAGGTCTGTGTCTTTATTCCCGTCTTACCCCTAGGTTCTTCATGACCTTTTTTTTTTCTTTTCTTTTCTTAGATTCCATATATATGTGTTAGCATACGGTATTTTTTTTCTCTTTCTGACTTACTTCACTCTGTATGACAGACTCTAGGTCCATCCACCTCACTACAAATAACTCAATTTCGTTTCTTTCTATGGCTGAGTAATATTCCATTGTATATATGTGCCACATCTTCTTTATCCATTCATCTGTCGATGGACATTTAGGTTGCTTCCATGTCCTGGCTATTGTAAATAGAGCTGCAATGAACATTTTGGTACATGACTCTTTTTGAATTATGGTTTTCTCAGGGTATATGCCCAGTAGTGGGATTGCTGGGTCATATGGTAGTTCTATTTTTAGTTTTTTAAGGAACCTCCATACTGTTCTCCATAGTGGCTATATCAATTTACATTCCCACGAACAGTGCAAGAGTGTTCCCTTTCCTCCACACCCTCTCCAGCATTTATTGTTTCTAGATTTTTTGATGATGGCCATTCTGACCGGTGTGAGATGATATCTCATTGTAGTTTTGATTTGCATTTCTCTAATGATTAATGATGTTGAGCATTCTTTCACGTGTTTGTTGGCAATCCGTATATCTTCTTTGGGGAAATGTCTATTTAGGTCTTCTACCCATTTTTGGATTGGATTGTTTGTTTTTTTGATATTGAGGTGCATCAGCTGCTTGTAAATTTTGGAGATTAATCTTTTGTCAGTTGCTTCATTTGCAAATATTTTCTCCCATTCTGAGGGCTGTCTTTTCATCTTGTTTATGGTTTCCTTTGCTGTGCAAAAGCTTTTAAGTTTCATTAGTCCTATTTGTTTATTTTTGTTTTTATTTCCATTTCTCTGGGAGCTGGGTCAAAATGGATCTTGCTGTGATTTATGTCATAGAGTGTTCTGCCTATGTTTTCCTCTATGAGCTTGACAGTGTCTGGCCTTACACTTAGGTCTTTAACCCATTTTGAGTTTATTTTTGTGTATGGTGTTAGGGAGTGTTCCAATTTCTTTCTTTTACATGTAGCTGTCCAGTTTTCCCAGCACCACTTATTGAAGAGGCTGTCTTTTCTCCACTGTATATTCTTGCCTCCTTTATCAAAGATAAGGTGACCATATGTGCATGGATTTATCTCTGGGCTTTCTATCCTGTTCCATTGATCTATATTTCTCTTTTTGTGCCAGTACCATACTGTCTTGATTACAGTAGTTTTGTAGTATAATCTTAAGTCAGGGAGCCTGATTCCTCCAGCTCTGTTTTTCTTTCTCAAATTGCTTTGGCTATTCAGGGTCTTTTGTGTTTCCATACAAATTGTGAAATTATTTGTGCTAGTTCTGTGAAAAATGCCAGTGGTAGTTTGATAGGGATTGCATTGAATCTGTAGATTGCTTTGGATAGTATAGTCATTTTCACAATGTTGATTCTTCCAATCCAAGAACACGGTATATCGTTCCATCTATTTGTATCATCTTTAATTTATTTCATCAGTGTTTTATAATGATGATTAGTGATGTAGATGGCTGTTGGCCATCTGTACGCTTCCTTAGAAAAATGTCTATTCAGATCCTCTGCCCATTTTTTAATTGTATTGTTCATTTTTCATTGATCAGACAATAAGAAAAGAATAAAAGGAATCCAAAATGGAAAGGAAGAAGTAAAACAATCACTGTTTGCAGGTGACATGATACTACACATAGAAAACCCTCAGAACACCACCAAAAAACTCTGGAGCTCATCAATGAATTAAGTAAAGTTGCAGGATAAAGATTAACATACAGAAATCTGTTGCATTTCTAACAATGAACTATCAGAAAGAGAAATTAAGAAAACAATCCTATTTACAATCACATCAAAAGGAAAATACCTAGGAATAAATCTAAGGAGGTAAAAGACCTGTACTTGGAAAACTATGAGACACTGATGAAAGAATTTAAAGATGGCACAAACGGATGGAAGGATATAACATGTTCATGGATTGGAAGAATTAATATTGTTAAAATGACATAATACTCAAGTAATCTACAGATTCAGTGAAATCCCTATCAAAATACCAATGGCATTTTTCACATAAGTAGAACAAATAATTCTAAAATTTGTATGGAAGCACAAAAGAACCAGAATAGCCAAAACAATCTTGAGAAAGAGGATCAAAGCTGAAGGTATCATGTTCCCTGTTTTCAAACTATACTACAAAGCTACAATTATTAAAACAGTATGGTACTGGCACAAAAACAGACACAAAGATCAATTTACAGAATAGAGAGCCCAGAAATGAACCCATACTTATATGGGCAATTAATCTAGGAAAAATGAGGTAAGAATATACAATGAGGGAAAGACAGTCTCTTCAATAAATGGTGTTGGGAAAACTGGACAGCTACATTAAAAAGAAACAAACTAGACTACTCTCTCACAACATGCACAAAAGTAAATTCAAAATGGATTAAAGATTTAAATGTAAGACCTGAAATCATGAAACTTCTAGAAGAAAACATAGGCAGGACTCTCTTTGACATCCATCTTAGTAATATATTTTTTTTGGTTATGTCCCCTCAGGCAAGGGAAAGAAAAGCAAAAATAAACAAATGAGACCACATCAAACTAAAAATCTTTTGCACAGCAAAGGAAACTGTCAACAAAACGAAAAGACAATCTACTGAATGGGTAAAGATATTTGCAAATGATGCAGCTTATAAGGGGTTAATATCTAAAATATATAAAGAATGCTTACAACTCAACATCAAAAAAATGCAAGCAATCCCTGCATTATAAACACGATCCCAGTTTCCATGACTTTAATACCTGGGCTCATGAAGCATCATGGGAATATAAGATTTCTATAAACAATAGATGCATTTGTTTTCACTACTGCACATTAATGTTTCACAAATATTTGAGCAGACCTAAGTCTGTGGATATATTTGGCTGTCAAACGTGCTTTTTCAAATTCAGTTAATGACAACTTCAACTTTCCAGTTGCTCAGGCAAAAAAAATGTACACTTAATTTGTTCTTTATTTTTACCACCCACATCCATTTCATCAGGAATTTCTCTTGACACTACCCTCAGTTGCATCCAGTACCTAATCACTTCTCATCTCCTACACTGCTATGACTGTGGTACTAGACACCATCATTTCTCACCTGGGTCATTCCAACAGTCTCCAGACTCCTAATTGGACTCCTTGTTTCAGATCTTGCTCATATTTGTTCTATTCCTAAAATAGCCACTGGAGTTATCCTTTTAAAAGATAAGTCAAATCATATCTCTCCTAACTTCATTCCCTCTATATCTTCCCATCTCACATAGAACAAAAAACACAAAATCTTAGCATAGCCTACAAAGACCCACATAAGCTGCATCACCCTCCCACATACACATGCAAACAGATAGACACTCTTTCACACATTTCTGTCAAATCCCACCTTCTTCTTTAACCTTCTGCTCCAGTCACTAAGGCCTCCTTGTTTTTTTCTCATCTCAATCAGAGGCATATTTCTGTATCAGGATCTTCATATTTATTACTCCTTTTACATGGAACTTTTCAACTGCATGCATAGCTGGCCCCTTCATCACCTTCAAGTCTCTGAAATTACCAACTTGTCAGTGTGGTTTCCTTTTTCTTAATACCCTATTTAACACTGAAATCTATTATTTATCTTGGGTCTTCTAAAATATTACTTCATGAATTATCTACATTGAATGACCAACTCTTTTAAATTCCCAACCCTTTGCAGAATGATACATTTGTAAAATAAAATAGAAATTTCATGGAAATGTAAAATTGCTATAAAAGTTTCTAAGCACTTACTCTCATTTTCTGTACTTATTTCATTGTGGACTAGTGACACAAAGTACTGTGTCTCACAAACCTGTAGGTATTAATACATAATGGCTGGGGATCATATAGAAGTGCAGATTCTATTTTAGTAGGCATATGGCAAGGCCAGAGATTCTGCATTTCTACAAGTTCCTAGGCTGATGCTGTTCCTTATTAATATTTGGAGTAGGAATTCTTGCAAAGCAGAGTCTGCAGAGATGATTAAAGTGTCAACACTTAATTTGGAAGCTCTAAGCCTAGGGGAGTTTCAGAAATAGCAGGAAATGAAGGCAGCAAGGAACAAAAAAGAAGCAATGAGCTATGATTCTTTACCATATTCACTGCAGGGTGTTAACATAGTCAACAAGTTGCTCTGAAGTGTATTCACAAGGCACCCACGTTTTCAAGAAAGATTGCAAGGAGAAAATTAAGAAAGAGAAAGGAGGAGGAATTATATTCAAAGCTGGTAATTCTCACCACATAGACAGCTGTCTCATTCATGTTTTTCAAGATCATCATCTGGCCTCTTAGTGGCCTCTCAGAAATCCAGATCCTTCACCTCATAGTAGGATATTTCTGCCAAGCCCAAAATTGGAGAGGACTGCCTAAAAATGGTAAGAAGTTAACTAACAAAAAGAAAAGGAATGCTGTCTAAGAAGGCACAGAAGTCTATACTCAGTACATATCCATCAACAAATAATTTATTTAGTCCCCTTGCAAACTTTATTTTTCTCTATAATATGTGTAGAAGAACACAGCAAGGAGGCAGCTGTCTGCAAGTTAGGAAGGGTGGTCTCGCTAGAGACCAATCAGCCGGCATCTTGATCTTGAACTTCCCAGCCTTCAGAACTTCTCAACTGGCCCAGAAAGCTGTTTTCTCAGTTTTCAGCAAGCTCATCAACCATAGGATCCAATCCATTGCCAGCACAGGCTGTTACAACTCCAAGCTGAGTCCAGAGATGGGCTTTGGACTGTGCAGGCATAAAGGATAATAGTTTAAAAAAACAAATACACCAGAGGGCTGACAGCAGAAGCAACAAGAACTACAATCCTGCATCCTGTGGAACAAAAACCACATTCACAGAAAGATAGACAAGATGAAAATGCAGAGAGCTATGTACTAGATGAAGGAACAACATAAAACTCCAGAAAAACAACTAAATGAAGTGGAGATAGGCACCTTCCAGAAAAAAAATTAAGAATAATGATAGTGAAGATGATCCAGGACCTCAGAAAAGAATGGAGGCAAAGATCAAGAAGATGCAAGAAATGTTTAACAAAGACCTAGAAGAATTAAAGAACAAGCAAACAGAGATGAACAACACAATAACTAAAATGAAAACTACACTAGAAGGAATCAATAGCAGAATAACTGAAGCAGAAGAACAGATAAGTGACCTGGAAGACAGAATGGTGGAATTCACTGCCTCGTAACAGACTAAAGAAAAAAGACTGAAAACAAATGAAGACAGCCTAAGAGACCTCTGGGACAACATTAAACACAACAACATTCGCATTATAGGGGTGCCAGAAGAAGAAGAAGAGAGAAAGGACCCGAGAAAATCTTTGAGAGATTATAGTCGAAAACTTCCCTAACATGGGAAAGGAAATAGCCACCCAAGTCCAGGAAGCACAGAAAGTCCCATACAGGATAAACCCAAGGAGAAACCCGCCCAGACACATAGTAATCAAATTGGCAAAAATTAAAGGCAAAGAAAAATTATTGAAAGCAGCAAGGGAAAAATGACAAATAACATACAAGGGAACTCCCATAAGGTTAACAGCTGATTTCTCAGCAGAAACTCTGCAAGCCAGAAGGGAGTGGCATGATATACTTAAAGTGATGAAAGGGAAAATCCCACAACCAAGATTACTCTACCCAGCAAGGATCTCATTCAGATCTGATGGAGAAATTAAAACCTTTACAGAGAAGCAAAAGCTAAGAGAATTCAGCACCACCAAACCAGCTTTAGATCAAATGCTAAAGGAACTTCTCTAGGCAGGAAACACAAAAGAAGGAAAAGACCTACAATAAAAAACAAAAACAATAAAGAAAATGGTAATAGGAACATACATATTGATAACTACCTTAAATCTAAATGGATTAAATGCTCCAACCAAAAGACATAGACTGGCTGAATGGATACAAAAACAAGACCCGTATATATGCTGTCTACAAGAGACCCACTTCAGACCTAGGGACATATACACACTGAAAGTGAGGGGATGGAATAAGATATTCCATGCAAATGGAAATCAAAGAAAGCTGGAGTAGCAATTCTCATATCAGACAAACTAGACTTTAAAACAAAGATACAAGAGACAAAGAAGGACACTACATAATGATCAAGGGATCAATCCAAGAAGAAGATATAACAATTGTAAATATTTATTCACCCAACATAGGAGCACCTCAATACATAAGGCAAATACCAACAGCCATAAAAGGGGAAATCGACAGTAACTCAATCATAGTAGGGGAATTTAACACCCCACTTTCACCAATGGACAGATCATCCAAAATGAAAGTAAATAAGGAAACCCAAGCTTTAAATGATACATTAAACAAGGTGGACTTAATTGATATTTATAGGACATTCCATCCAAAAACAACAGAATACACTTTCTTCTCAAGTGCTCATGGAACATCATGAGGGAAATGAAAATCAAAACTACAATGAGATATCACATGTCAGAATGGTTATTACCAAACAACAACAACAACAACAACAAATAACAAGTGTTGGTAAGGATGTGGAGAAAAGGGAACTCTCATGCATTGTTGATAGGAATGTAAATTGGTACAGCCACTATGGAAAACAGTGTGGAGATTCCTCAATAAACAGCAATTCCACCCCTGGGTATTTATCTGAAGAAATCAAAAACACTAATTAGAAAAGATATATGCACCCCTATGTTCATTGCGGCATTATTTACAATAGGTAAGACATGGAAGCAACCTAAGTGCCCATCAATAGATGAATGGATAAAAAGATGATATATGCAACAATATTGATGGAACTAGAGGGTATTATGCTAAGTGAAATAAGTCAGACAGAGAAAGACAAATATGTATAATTTAACTACATGTGGAATCTAAAAAAAAAAGAAAAAGAAACAACAAACACAACAAATCAAAAGCAGAGTTGTAGATACAGAGAACAAACAGGTTGTTTCTAGAAGAGAGTGGAGTGGGGAAAGGAATGAAATAGGTGATGAAGATTAAGAGGTACCAACTTCCACTTGCAAAATAATTGTCATGAGTATGAAGTGAAGTGTGGGGATTATAGTCAATAACTAAGTAATATCTTTGTAGTCATATATCTATCATAACAAGACTTATAGAGGTGATCATTTTGAAATGTATAGGAAAAAATTCACCACGTTGTGTAACAGGAACTCACATAGTGTTGTAGGTCAATTATACTTCAAAAACAAACAAACATATAAACAACCTCATAAAAAAAGAGATCAGATTTGTGGTTACAGTGGGAAGGGGGCGTTGTATGAAAGCAGACAAAAGATACTACAAAATCCAGTTATAAGATAAATTAGTACTAGGAATGTAACATATAACATGGTAAGTATAATTTACACTGCTGTATGTAATATGTGAAAGTTGTTAAAAGAGTAAATCCTAAGAGTTCTGATCACAAATTTTTTTTCTATTTCTTTAATTTTTTATCTATATGAGATGATGGATGTTCACTAAACTTGTGATAATTATTGCGTGATATATATAAGTCAAATCATTATGTTATACACCTCAAGTTTATACAGTGTTGCATGTGAATCATATCTCAACAAAACTGGAAGAAAAAACGCAGGGAGCAATGTCTTAAAAGAATTTTAGACAAAACATTTAAATTAAAGGCAAAATGATTTGATATCATTTCACAATATATACATAGATCAAATCATTATGTTGCACATCTTGAAATAATATAATGTATGTCAATTATATCATAATTTAAAAATGTAAAATAAAATAGTTAATTTTTTGTTAGGTGAATTTAGTCTCAATAAACATATTTTAAAAATATACTGTGATCCTTTTTGGAAATATTTAGAGTAATTGCTATAAATAAAATAGCAATGGAAAGACATTCTAACACATCTCAATTTTTGACAGGTTGTTTAGACAAAACATATTAGACTATTTTATTTGAATGATTTGATCAAAAGTTAGTTGATGTACATTATACTTTGAAAATGGAGAAATGAGCCTCCTGTTCAAGATCTCACTGAAGCTTATAGATAGATATATAGATGATAGGTAGATGGATAGATAGATAGATGGATAGATAGATAGAAATTGCCCAGAAGTTTTCAATAAATTCCTCATGGGAGTAATAGTTTGTATAATAAAACAACTACTAATTATAAAATTTTAAATAAAATGACTTAAGAAAGTGATTTTACCCTGGGATCAAATAGAAAATCAAAACTTCAGTTATAGTTAAGAAAAAGAATAATAAAAATGCTATATAGTAATATTTACTCATGTTTTGAGTCTCATATAATGAGACTGTCACTATTATAATTTTTACCTTTTGCCAGAAATATCAAATTTAAAACTCATGGTAATCTATTAAGTCAATAATTGTGAATATTAAAAGGAAATATATATGAAAGTAAGAACATGGCTTGACACATATTATGTGTTGAAATAAATGGTTGTTGGGTTTTTAGTGTCAATGCTATTAATGAACATCAATGAATGTTTATTGAAACTTGAAGTATCTCCATGCTATCCAAATGACTATACTGAGCAGATTTATATGTGTGGTCAAAACTATAAGCATATGGTTTGTCCAGTAACAATGAACATTGTATATAATGAGAAGATTTATATATATATATGAAAATGAATATATATAAATGTATTTCAGATTCTTTTCCATTATAGGTTATAACACAATATTTAATACAATTCCCTGTGCTATACAGTAGGTCCTTGTTGTTTATCTATTCTATATATAGTAGTGTGTATCTGTTAATCCCAAATTCCTGTATATTGATCAAAGATTATAAAGTGGATTTTGAAAGCCTTTATTTAGACTATATGTGAACTTAATATATGTTAATTAATAAAACTGAATAATTTTTAATGTGTAAAAAAGAGTATAGTAATTTAAAAGATCTACCTGTTTGTCAATCAGGAGGATATGGGTGGCTCTTAACAGCAGAATTTCACTGGTATGGTAGAGGAAGAGGCTAGACTGCAGTGGATTGAGAATGAAAAAAAATAAGAAAAATCAAAAGAATAGAAAGAGAAGTAAGGAAGTGGCTTTAAAGTTACATGTCAAGAAGATTGGCTGGAAAAGTAAGGAGAGGAACAGTGTATAAATGAGAGAAGATACAGGTTCAAAGAAGGATTTTTGTTAGACTTCTCATTGTTTATTTTTTTGTCTTGTTTTTTAATTAAGTTCACTAAAACGTTTGTACTGGTTTAGAAGATCGAGTAGAAATAAAGACATTCTTCACTAACAGGGAGAAGAGATAATGGGTGGGGTTATCAATCTGTATCTAAAGGATGAAGAATTGCGCTTGAATAATGTAAAAAGTGTTCATCAGAAAGATTAAAAGGATGTTTTTTGTATAACTTGCCTGACTTTTCAAAGGGCTACAGTATATCTGTAATTAGGGCATAAATATTTTCTTTACTCTAGAATGCATCATATCTAAATGCCAAATTCACCAAAAGCAAACATATCATGTCCCTGTTTTAGGGACAGTAAAATGAACACCAAGTTCACATACTTTTTCCCCCAGAAAATTTTAGAAATTCCCAAATTTAAAAAGTGTTATTATGAATCAACACTGTTTATTCATAAGACCCCATGAATGTTATATGAGATTAAAATAAATTATTAATGGTTTAGTGAGCAGTGTAGTATTTAGCAGCCTGACAGTTCAGCTAGTAAAAACCTGAGTTTTGTTCTTTTAACCAGAATTTACTATTGTTAAAGACTTGGATTAATTATGAAATAGTCTCTGCTTCTCATCTTTTCAACTTAATGTACATTTGAATATAAGCATAGTAACCACCTTTCTTTGCTTACCATATGTCACCTACTGTAATCACTGACTTGAGAATGGATGTTGCTACTTTAAATCTTGCAGTACCTACTAGCACTGAATAGTCACACAGAGAATGAAACGTGTAAATTCTCACACTGTATTACCTTCAATCACACATGAGAGACCCAAAGAAGTTACTGAACAGATTCTCATCTTCATTACCAATTCAAGGCTGTAATTTCTACCAAAAAATTATAATAATAATGGAATTGATGGGCCAGTTTTAGTTTATTCCAATTCAGTTATTTTATTTATTTATTTTTCCAGTCAGCACCAACGAGGGGAAAAAGAACCATGTTAAAGAGGAAGTTGTTTTAGGAGATAGTTTACTCTTGAATATTAGATAAATGGGAGATAGATAGAATTTTAATTAAACTCTCCAGAGCCTCATCAGATTAACAGTGTTAAAACCGGCTTATTTATTTGCAAGGTCTGTTTTAGCTTTTCTGAATTAATCTCAATCATTTTCATTAGTGAAATCTTTAATTTGCTCCTTATTACAAATGAAAGGGGAGAGATTCACATCTATTGGATCTGAGATATAATCTGTGTTTAAGCTGCTTGGTGAATTATTTAGGCACAAGCATATTAGAAAGTTTAAAGACCCAGAGTCCTAGAACAGTAATAGATTTGTTTTGATTTAACATTTTTGTAACATTGTATGTAATATCATAGACTGTAGAGGGAGAGTGAGAATGTATATATATGTGTGTGTGTAAATATGTCTGTGGGCATGTTTTCTGGTACTGTGTCTTTCCAAGTCTATAAATTTATACATATTTTAGTAAATCGTATATAAAGGATTACCTTTACAGAATTAACTAAATTTGGGGAGCATATGGTATATTTTTATTATTTTTACATATGGTTTAAACATTATAAGCTCTTTCATTTAATTTTCCACCTGAAAAAATTATCTAGTCAGGTATCCATAAAAGCTTTTTCAAATCTTAAATTACAATTTGCCATAGAATACACTCTGAATTGGTCCCTTTTATAATAAGTACTTATTATATGATAAAATTTCCAAATGTTTATGCAGTCTACTGAAAATAATTATTGTATCAGCTCATGGCTGAAGCTAGAAAATTTTCCCTCAGAAGAATTAAGTCGAAAGAATTCTGGATTAAATCTGGAATCAAGAATCTTGTATCTGGGTTCTTTTACTGTTTGCTTTCTTTTGTTTTGCGTGATTTTGGCGAAGGCACTGACTTTCTATAAGTTTGTGATTCATCATTTTTAAATGAATACAAAGACCTGCTTTGTTTATAGCAGTGTTACAAAGAGTCAATAACTGTAGAAGAAAATGACTTAGAACTCTTAAAAGTAATGCTTTATAATAAATATCCTCAGATAATTTTTATAATTTTATTTGATGTGTTTTGAACAGCATATATTTTAACAGGTATCTGACAAGGAAAATTATTCTTATTTCAGTTTCTGAAAGATGCCTGGTGCATAAAAAATGATAAAATACTACTATAAAAGATGTATATTAGTTATTAGGCATGTCTGTTCATTTGGTTGACTCATAAATAAAGGACATGTGAAAACATTAATATCTACAAGATACTGAAAAACCTATCCTAATTTAATCTAAGTGGATCTGATTTTTCATGAAAGTCTAAGAGGGCTTTAAAAAAAAAACCCCTGTTTTTCCTATTTTCCCTCCTATCCCACTACACTGTTATCAAATGTGTTCTCTTTTTCTCTCTTCTATTACCCTTTCTTTACTGTTCCACATGCTATCTGTGCACCTATGGGCAGATTCGTTCTTGTTTTGGTGTCTCACTAGCCTCATGTGCGCAATGGGGATAATCATTTTACTCCATAGGGTTGTTTTGAGCAATAGGTAAATTAGTATTGAAAAGCAGTTAGAACAACACTTGGCAAAAATGAGTTCTTAATAATTTTCAGATAAATATTTGTAAATCAACCATCACATATTGTATTTTATGTTTTTGCATCACCCTACTAATTATGTGAAAGAAATCACTTTATTTCTCAGAGGTACATGAGAAACTTCAAAAAAAGTCCATGCATGTCTTACTTTAACAACGTGTCTCATTCCATTTCCTTAGGCAGTCATCACATTTTTATGTACCTTACTGTGTATGCTACTCATTTGCCGATAATAAAATATTCTGTGTCCTCAGCAGTACAGACATCAGAATATTCATGTAAGAGATGATTCATCCAAATTCAGATCTCCATTTCCCCTAGTTATTTTTTCCCCTAGTTCTTCATATAATGTCTTCAGCACAGTAGATTCTGAAATCTTGCCTGTAATTAAGATTTTTAATGAGATTATATGCATAAATAAATTAATGTTTTTATTCTAATAACCAAAAACAATACCAGGAACATATTTTGTTCTCATGTTTTAAAAAAGGAGATTTTCAGCAAGGAAAATTCCTAATAGGCAATTTCCTACCTCAAATAAATTGAATCATGGGTTTGCACATTTTTCTTTTAATGAGAAGTCCATAAAGAGAAACACATTTAACCCAAAATTCCAAATCAAATACAGTTTATTATTTAATCTGCTGAGAATTCTAAAGCCATAATTATATCCTTTTTATTTTTATAGATTTTTCACTCTTCCTTATTTGTGTGTCTTAAGTCCTTTAAACATGATATAACAGAAGTTGTTATATCATGTCCTTTTAGCAATAAACAATTTATAGGAGTTCATTAATATTCCTTCCTTTCTCTTTTTCTCCCTTCCTTCCTTCCTTTCTTTCTTCCTTCCTTCCTTCCTTTCTTTCTTTCTTTCTTTCTTTCTTTCTTTCTTTCTTTCTTTCTTTCTTTCATTCTTTCTTTCATTTTTTGTCTACTAATAATATCATTGATTCTATTTTTTCTATATTATTATGACCCAATCTATGGTTAAAAGCATAACAAATTTAGAATTGGTTTTCTCACTTTGACTCTTATAAGAATCTAGTTTATAATTTCCATAGGCCAGGAACACAGTTACTCAATATATAATTGTTGAGCAGTCATTGTGCAAAAATGGAAGCCATTCAATTCTTAATAGATTTTACCTCATGAGCTGTAAGAGACAACACTGTTATGATCTCTATCCCTTTTCAGAGTTCCTTGAATTTTTCTGACCAAGTCCAGCATTCCCGAACAAGTTCACTTTTTTTCTTTCTCACAATACCTTCCTCTGAGAAGGATCTACATGTCCTCGGGTAGAATTAGGAAATAGGATTACATTGAGAAACTTTTATACCTGCATCAATCAGAATGGTAGAGGAACAGGGTTATAACTTTTGGGATAAGCTTAAAATGAAATCCAAACATATCTGATTATTCCAACCCCTTGTAAAAGGGGCAAGTCCCTGAGTAAAATTAGCCTTATCTCAAATGAATCAAGATGAACAGGAAAATGCAAGGATGTTGTACAAGTCTCCTTACTTCTACAAACACTGTTAATTAGTCTTCTGGGGATGATAAAGTGGCCTAGGTTTGTTACCACTTTTTCAGTTTCAACATTGTCTTGTTTAGTTAATCATCTAACTCTAGCTTTTTTTGTTGTTGGTGTTCCATTATCAGACAGGACAGGCAAAGCAACACAGATCCACAAATATCCAATTTCTTTCTAATGAATATAAGCCAAGGCAGTGTGATTTTCATCAGTTGTGCAACTGCATAGCAAATTCATTATTCAAGATTTCCTCAGCGATCTTATGTTTTGCTGTATATACTTATCTGAAACTCATTTCTAGATTTTTTTTCCATGTTTATGATAGCTAAGTAATATGTTGCTTTTTCTCTGATTACAGTTGATTTTATATGCTTTTTTTCATTATATTATCATGATCAGGAGGTGAGGAGGGCTCCTAGAACTTAAATGATAAGGAGTGGTTCTTGGTGTAATGACTATTGGAACCTATATAATTGTTCAACCTTTAACTGTGTTCTTAACTCACTACAGCCATACTTGCAGGAATATAAATGTTCTATAGCCCTCTCCATAGTATTTTATCCCCTCATTTATTCTCATAGTCTGGCTGACCTACAGACATTTCCTAAATTTACTAACATAGCCCATTTTTTTGCTACTAACTAAAATTCTTCCTGCAATGAAATAGATGTCATTTTATGATCTTTACTTTCTGTTTTGGATTGAATTATGGTCCCTCAAAAGATATGTCCACCAGGAAACTGTGAATGTGACTTTATTTATAAAAATGGTCTTTGCAGGTGTAACTAAATTAAGATACTTGAGATGAGGTCATCCTAGATTTTGGGTGAGCCCTAAATCCAATGACAGGTGTCCTTAGAAGACAGAGGTGGAGGGAGACTTGAGACCCAGAGACACAGGGGAGAAGGCCATGTGAAGACAGAAGTAGAGATTAGACTTATGCTACCAGAAGCCAAGGAATATGTGAAGCTATCAGAAGCTGGAGAAGGCCAGGATGGATTTTTGAAGGGAGTGCGGGCCTGACAACACCTTGATTTTGAACTGGCCTCCTTCAAAACTGTAAAAGAATAAATTTCTGTTGTTTTAAGCTACCAAATTTGTGGTAAAGTTACAGCAACTCTAGGACACTAGTATACTGCTACTCCATGTGAAGATTCTTTGAATGATTGTGATTAAATATACATGTTAAAGATAATAAGGAAAATAGTGACCAAAATGCAGACCGTGATTCCTGGCAAAGAACTGTTTCCGAAATGAATTTTGCATGTTTAATATTCAATTATTTGGCAGTTATAACTGTAAGAATATGTGTATGTACATATTTATTGAATAAATTTTATTGGAAAATTTGGAATTATATGAATTCTAGACTGGAACAGAAAGATTCAAGGAAGTCATAAAAGAGGTAGAAAATTAGACAGAATAGGCTCTTATAGCTCATGATATAACACCTGTTGAAAATGCAGTTGCAAAAATCTTTACTCAATGATTTACTCAACAATTATATATTGAGTAGCTATATTCTTGGTCTGACCAAATTCTTATGACAGATGAAATGAGAAGTCAATTCTAATTTTTGGAAAGAATAATGGCTCCACAGAGCATGTATTTGTTTATCAACATTTTATCAGTGAGTTATACATGTGGGACAGAAATATCCGTTACAAAAGATACATGCTTTTACAATACAACCAAACATCCCATCCTTACTGTGAACACAGACAAACTTAAATTAGCACTACACACCTAGGCAAAAGAATAACCAACCACGCACCATTTCATTTGAACATTCTCAGGTACATTTTCATGCTTGCCCTTGGTGGCCAAATGCCTTCTGAATAAACATAATCCACTTTAGAACCAACACAACTGGTGATTCGAGATTTGGATTTTTGTATTTCTTCATGTATATCACCTGTTTACAATTATAGATCATTTAGATTTATCAATTGTATACATCCTCTTGAATTCATTGGGAAACATGTTGCCTCATGCCAAGTTTGGGACTCAAGCAAGGTCTTTTAGTTTATTGTCCAAATGAGTGAAGATCTTCTTTTACACACATAAAACAGGAGTTTTAGCCACTGCCCTGGGTTTTGACTGTGAAATGTTAATCTGTTTGCCGTTGATAGAGATTACAGTAGGGAGAGCCAGGGCAGTTACAGTTAGGTCCTGACACCCTGGCATGCAGCCTGACTGGATATGGCAGAGCTCTAAATCTGCCTGTCAGGAGATGGGACACAAAGGTAACAACTGCCAGTTAAATCAAATCGCTTAGAGTAAATTGGACAAATTTTGTTAGCTTCTTGCCTATCCTGGCTGAGAGCCACATCAGCAAGGGCAATGATGTTAAGTTTGGGATTGAACTTGTGGCTGAACAAACTAATTCAGCAGATGCTTCCAGCAACTGTGTTAGGCTGATTAAAAGCAGCTCCACGGTCAACTCAAATTGTTTTCCATATTGATGTTTTGTTGTCACCAAATGAGTTGTAATTTCCTGGAGAAGGGGATAGAGGTTCAAAGAGAGATGCTTCATTTAGGATGTGGAACAGAGTGCCAGGCACATAAAAATGCTCAATTTATATGGTTCGATTGCAATTGAACTAAATCGATTCTTTCATTCAAACAAGCTTTGTTTACTCAGTCTGTCTCTTTAAATACAAAAGCAAAATAAATAATATGAAATATATATATAATATATATATATATATATATATATACTTTCTTAATTTATAGCCATGTAGCAATCTGGCATACCCTTTATCAGTTAAGCTGCCTCAATCCTTAAAAACATAAGCTATGACAGGACATTCAACTCCATTAAAAATATTCTTATTTAGGAATCTATTCTTATTGTTGTGATAAAATTCCTTCTGAGTAGAAGAGAATAGGACTAAAATGTGCTTGTTCTTCTCCATTACTTATACACCACTGTTTAGAGATGTCAGCTTATTCTCATGATATATAAAACAAAGCTTGACTAATTGGTCAGGTATTAATGAAAATGGTAGTTATTCATACACTCACTTATTTCTACAGAAATTACCCAAACTTCTAAAATATATTTATATTTCTTGTAATTATTTTTTAAAACTAGTTACATGGTACAGGAGACAAAATTTATTTATCTTTTCCATCAGTCCCTACCCTATTCTTTCAATCAGCCCATGTAGCTAGAAATAAAATCTAAACAGAGCCCCTAATGGTAAGAAAGTTTATGCATACACACGCACATGCGTGCACACACACAGAGGCAAAACTACAACAAAAATTCAACAATGCATGGAACAAAATCACAACAACTCAAGTTAATTTCTTCAAAAAAAATGGTCTAAAATGTTTCAAGATTTTAGAGAAGGCTTCCTTTCTTTGCTTTCACATCCATGTTATCAATCTCATACATAATTTCATTTTAATGCTTTACTAAATTTTGTTACAGTTATTAGATATTTAAAAAAAATAGTAAACCAAATACCCACCACCTAAAATAAAATTATGTTAAAAGAAAGAATATAGAAGAGGATTATTAGATACAGTATTGGAAATGTTGTTCTAGACAAGCAGTGAGTATTCGCAAAAGCATAACTCAGATAAAGTGGTTTTGTGAAAATGGTGGTATCACCAAGTGTATTAGGAGAGTGTGCTGAGTTTTTTCAAGCCACCAATTCTCTCTCTCTCTCTTTTGCAATTTAGGAAAAAATAGACCCTTCTTAGAGGCAATTTCTAATTTAGAGTAAAAATTTAAATCACAGACTTTATGATTTTTTTTCTATAAATTTATTTTTATTTTTAATTAATTAATTAATTAATTAATTAATTTTTTGGCAACGTCACACAGCATACGGGATCTTAGCTCCCTGACCAGGGATCAAACCCATGCCCCCTGTAGTGGAAGCATGGAGTCTTAACCACTGGACCACCAAGGAAATCCCAATGACTTTTTAAAAAATTACCATACAAATGACCCAAACTTAGAGGCAGGACTCCTTAATCAATATCACTAAATCAGATACTGATCCATCTTAACACCAAACCGGATTTTTGTGAATCAGTTGATGTAAACAAAAGAATGTGGAAGATGAAGTCATTGTAGAACTTAAACTCCCCAAAATTTACCATTGGTATGAATAATTGCCTTTCAGATCTATCTCCACATATTTGCTTTGAATATTTTCAGGTGAAAAATCCTAATTATTAAGTAAATTTTAAGTTTCTAAACTCAATGACGATTGCTGGGTGTAATTCATTTAGTCAGTACCTCCCCCATGTTGTATAAACTTTACCATTTCAGTGTATTCCAGATAATTTCCAATTGCCAGTATTTGTAAATTTTACCTCAATGCTTTTTCTGGGACCAAAGGAGGAACTTTTGCTTAAGAAAGAGCTCCTTGGGACTTCCCTGATGGTGCAGTTGTTAAGAATCCACCTGCCAATGCAGGGGACACGGGTTTGAGTCCTGGTCCAGGAAGATCCCACATGTCTTGGAGCAACTAAGCCCATGAACCACAACTACTGAATCTGTGCTCTATAAGTAGAGAGCAAAAGAAAGGGAAGGAGAGTGGCTGTAGTAAATCTTCCAAAGAGTAGATTTTAATTGTCCCAAAAAGATGGCATTCACCTGGATGACATTTGAGCAGTGTAACTAGAAAGAACTGGTTAAATTCAAGTACATACATTTATTTTATATTGCTGTAATTCACCTTGATGAAAGCTCGACAGGATAATGTCAATAGTTCTCATGTTAGAAAAAGAAAAATTTGGGTAGTAGGGACACATAGGGAACAACAGAGAGTACAAATGTTTATGGAAAGATTCTTTACAGTATTAATTTAGAGAGTTTTAACTTCACTTTCAGGTTTGACAGGCAATCTTGTTATGAGAATAACTTTATTGGTCCTCTGACTCCTTTGGGTGCTTTGCTCAAAATAATTTTGTTAGAAGGCCTAGCGACTGAACAAAGTTTTACTGAGTCTTAATCAGTAAGCCAAAAGATGGGAGTATTTACAGACTCGGAGGGACTTGTTAGCTGGATGCCAGTCTCCAGTGAGATTTTCTTCTGTTTTGTTTTCTGACCTATACAGACCTTTTTCTTTGTTCCCATCCTGTTTTTATTATGATAGCACATGTCAAAATCTTATGAAAAAAATCTGGTAAATAATTTTACACAATTTGTTTCTATTTTTATTTTTAAAGTTCAGGAGAGGTTACAGTACATACAATGGCATATACATTTATACAATTAGGGGCTAGAAGAAGGGGAAGATTATATCATTACTTAAAGTTATAATCAAAGAGGTAAGTCAGTCAAGTAAGACCAACTGAGAGGATATAGGAGTTTAAGGTTTTCTTTTAAGATGTGGTACATATATACAATGGAATATTACTCAGCCATAAAAAGGAACGAAATTGAGTCATTTGTTGAGAAGTGGATGGATCTAGAGACTGTCATACAGAGTGAAGTAAGTCAGAAAGAGAAAAACAAATATCGTATATTAATGCATGTATGTGGAACCTAGAAAAATGGTACAGATGAGCCGGTTTGCAGGGCAGAAGTTGAGACACAGATGTAGAGAATGGACATATGGACACCAAGGGGGAAAACTGCGGTGGGGTGGGGATGGTGGTGTGCTGAATTGGGCGATTGGGATTGGCATGTATACACTGATGTGTATAAAATTGATGCCTAATAAGAACCTGCAGTATAAAACAACAAACAAACAAAACAACTAATACTAAACTTTCATTGGGTTATTTGTATGGAAATATGTTAATATAAATGTTTCAGACATTACATGAAATTTCTAAAAATCTTATATTTGTATTTGTATGGAAATATGTATGGAAATATGTTAATATAAATGTTTCAGACATTACATGAAATTTCTAAAAATCTTATATGTTCTGGTATAATGTTATAAGTAATAATCCTAGTTATTACTTTAAAATGTATATCTCAGAAATAACTAATTTTCTTGTCAACTGCATTATTATGAACTTTCATCAAATCTTTAACAGTGGTCATTTTTAAGTCTTTTGTCATTTACAGACAGTTCTGGGTGTACTCTGATGCTTTTGCAAATATGTTCCTATAAAAGGCTTTCATCTTCAAGAAATTCATGGAAAAGACTCTGACAAGTACAGGTTTCTGGTAACTGACTGTACTGCTGAACTGAATGAATAAGCATTTTCAGAACTCTAATGAAAAACTGATGAACTCATAAAAGTGCTAACAAAAGATCAAGATGAAAAAAAAATTAATTACATGGGACTGAGTGAACTGATGAGGATGAGTATAATTTTTGTGACTTTCTGTCTGAATTAAAAAAAAAATCCCACAAGGACTGAGAGGCAAAGAATATACAAATCAATTTTCACTGCAAAGTAAAGGAGCTGTTACAGTGGAGGATTACTGGACTGAATGTCAATATTATGACATAGTATGAGTGTGTTTCATGTTTGGTAATTGCAATCATTGTTGCTTTTGTTGTGGTCATCCACGTACAATGCTTGGTGTCCGTCTATTTATCTCTTGTAAAAATAAAATACAGTGTGTGTGTGTGGAAAAAAAAAAAAAAGAGTCTGACATCTGGACAAATCATTCCTGTGAGTGATAGGAGCTTCCTAGTTTTTGAAGGGTTGGCTAGACAGAGAACACCTGCAAAGTAGGAGATCTGCACATTGTCAAATGAGCAGAGTTCTGAAACAAATTCAAAGAACATTTGAAATATGATACAGAAGAGAACTCAGAGCCAGACACAAATCTGGATGACCATTATGGGTCAGTCAGCATAAGGGCAAAAAATTCAAACACCTATGAATATTCAGAGTTTCTGGACCTTGAGTTAATGTGAAAATAAAAATGAGTTAATCATACTCCGTGGCTTGGAAACTTAGCCAAATAACAGTGGAAGACATGGAGGCATAGGAAACGCTTGCTTTGTTTTTTTGTTTGTTTTTTAATAGCAGCTCTATTGAGATATATTTCACTTACCATAAAATTAACCCATTTAAATTATACAATTCAGTATATTCAGTTTAATATACTTACCAAGTTGTGTAATCATCACCATTAACAGTTACTCCCCGTTTCCCCCTAATTCTTCCCAGCCCTAGGCAACCACTGACCTACTTTCTGTCTCTATAGATGTGCCTGTTCTGCACAGTTCATAAATATGAAATTATACAATGTCTGTTCTTTTGTATCTGGTTTCTTTCACTTATCATAATGCTTTTAAGGTTCATCCATGTTGTAACATGTATCAAATAGTCAGTTTATTTTTATTGTTGAAAAATATTCCCATTGTAAACATATGTACAGTTTGTTTATTCATCCATATATTGATGGACATGTGGGTATTTTCTACCTTTTGGCTGTAATGAAAATACTGCTAAGAACATTCATTTATCATCTTTTGTGTGGACACATGTATTTATTTCTAATGGGTTTATAACTACCAATGGAATTTCTGGGTCATATACAAATTATTTTATTTTATTTTATTTTATTTTATTTTATTTTATTTTATTTTATTATTTTTTATACAGCAGGTTCTTATTAGTTATCAATTTTATAAACATCAGTGTATACATGTCAATTGCAATCGCCCAATTCATCACACCACCACCACCACCCCCCCGCGCTTTCCCCGCTTGGTGTCCATATGTTTGTTCTCTACATCTGTGTCTCAATTTCTGCCTTGCAAACAAGTTCATCTGTACCATTTTTCTAGGTTCCCCATATATACGTTAATATACGATATTTGTTTTTCTCTTTCTGACTTACTTCACTCTGTATGACAGTCTCTAGATCCATCCACATCTCAGCAAATGACCCAATTTTGTTCCTTTTTATGGCTGAGTAATATTCCATTGTATATATGTACCACAACTTCTTTATCCATTCGTCTGTCAATGGGCACATAGGTTGCTTCCATGACCTGGCTATTGTAAATAGTGCTGCAATGAACATTGGGGTGCATGTGTCTTTTTGAATTATGCTTTTCTCTGGGTAAATGCCCAGTAGTGGGATTGCTGGAACATACGGTAATTCTACTTTTAGATTTTTACGGAACCTTCATACTGTTCTCCATAGTGGCTGTACCAATTTACATTCCCACCAACAGTGCAAGAGGGTTCCCTTTTCTCCACACCCTCTCTAGCATTTGTTGTTTGTAGATTTTCTGATGATGCCCATTCTAATTGGTGTGAGGTGATACCTCATTGTAGTTTTGATTTGCATTTCTCTAATAATTAATTATGTTGAGCAGCTTTTCATGTGCTTCTTGGCCATCTGTATGTCTTCTTTGGAGAAATGTCTATTTAGGTCTTCTGCCCATTTTTGGATTGGGCCGTTTGTTTTTTTAATATTGAGCTGCTTGAGCTGTTTATATATTTTGGAGATTAATCCTTTGTCTGTTGATTCGTTTGCAAATATTTTCTCCCATTCTGAGGGTTGTCTTTTTGTCTTGTTGGTAGTTTCCTTTGCTTTGCAAAAGCTTTTAAGTTTCATTAGGTCCCATTTGTTTATTTTTGTTTTATTTCCATTACTCTAGGAGGTGGATCAAAAAAGATCTTGCTGTGATTTATGTCAAAGAGTGTTCTTCCTATGTTTTCCTCTAAGAGCTTTATAGTGTCCGGTCTTACATTTAGGTCTCTAATCCATTTTGAGTTTAGTTTTGTGTATAGTATTAGGGAGTGTTCTAATTTCATTCTTTTACATGTAGCTGTCCAGTTTTCCCAGCACCACTTGTTGAAGACACTGTCTTTTCTACATTGTATATCCTTTCCTCCTTTGTCATAGATTAGTTGACCATAGGTGCATGGGTCAATCTCTGGGCTTTCTATCCTGTTCCATTGATCTATATTTCTGTTTTTATGCCAGTACCATATTGTCTTGATTACTGTAGCTTTGTAGTATAGTCTGAAGTCAGGGAGTCTGATTCCTCCAGCTCTGTTTTTTTTTTCCCTCAAGACTGCTTTAGCTATTCAGGGTCTTTTGTTTCTCCATACAAATTTTAAGATTTTTTATTCTAGTTCCATAAAAAATGCCATTGGTAATTTAATAGGGATTGCATTGAATCTGTAGATTACTTTGGGTAGTATAGTCATTTTCAAAATATTGATTCTTCCAGTCCAAGAACATGGTATATCTCTCCATCTGTTGGTATCATCTTTAATTTCTTTCATCAGTGTCTTATAGTTTTCTGCATACAGGTCTTTTGTCTCCCTAGGTAGGTTTATTCCCAGGTAATTTATTCTTTTTGTTGCAATGGTAGATGGGAGTGTTTCCTTAATTTCTCTTTCAGATTTTTCATCATTAGTGTATAGGAATGCAAGAGATTTCTGTGCCTTAATTTTGTATCCTGCAACTTTACCAAATCCATTGATTAGCTCTAGTAGTTTTCTGGTGACATCTTTAGTATTCTCTATGTATAGTATTATGTCATCTGCACACAATGACAATTTTACTTCTTCTTTTCCGATTTGGATTCCTTTTATTTCTTTTTCTTCTCTGATTGCCATGTCTAGGACTCCAAAACTATGTTGAATAATAGTGGTGAGAGTGGACATCCTTGTCTCGTTCCTGATCTTAGAGGAAATGCTTTCAGTTTTTCACCATTGAGAATGATGTTTGCTGTGGGTTTGTCGTATATGGCCTTTATTATGTTGAAGTAGGTTCCCTCTATGCCCACTTTCTGGAGAGTTTTTATCAAAAATCAGTGTTGAATTTTGTCAAAAACTTTTCCTGCATCTATTGAGATGATCATATGGTTTTTATTCTTCAATTTGTAATATGGTGTATCACATTGACTCATTTGCATATATTGAAGAAACCTTGGATCCCTGGGATAAATCCCACTTGATCATGGTGTATGATCCTTTTAATATGTTGTTGGATTCTGTTTGCTAGTATTTTGCTGAGGATTTTTGCATGTATATTCATCAGTGATATTGGTCTGTAAGTTTCTTTTTTTGTAGTATCTTTGTCTGGTTTTGGTATCAGGATAATGGTGGCCTCATAGAATGAGTTTGGGGGTGTTCCTTCCTCTGCAATTTATTGGAAAAGTTTGAGAAAGATGGGTGTTAGCTCTTCTGTAAATGTTTGATAGAATTCACCTGTGAAGCTACCTGGTCCTGGACTTTTGTTTGTTGGAAGATTTTTAATAACAGTTTCAATTTCATTGCTTGTGATTGGTCTGTTCATATTTTCTATTTCTTCCTGGTTCAGTCTTGGCAGGTTATACTTTTCTAAGAATTTGTCCATTTCTTCCAGGGTGTCCATTTTATTGGCATAGAGTTTCTTGTAGTAGTCTCTTAGGATGCTTTGTTCTTCTGCGGTGTCTGTTGTAACTTCTCCTTTTTCATTTGTAATTTTATTGATTTGAGTCCTCTCCCTCTTTTTCTTGATGAGTCTGGTTAATGTTTTATCAATTTTGTTTATCTTCTCATTGAACCAGCTTTTAGTTTTATTCATCTTTGCTATCGTTTTCTTTGTTTTTGTTTCATTTATTTCTGATCTGATCTTTATGATTTCTTTCCTTCTGCTAACTTTGGGTTTTGTTTGTTCTTCTTTCTCTAGTTCCTTTAGGTGTAAGGTTAGATTGTTTATTTGAGATTTTTCTTGTTTCTTTAGGTAGGCTTGTATAGCTATAAACTTCCCTCTTAGAACTGCTTTTGCTGCATCCCATAGGTTTTGGATCATCGTGTTTTCATTGTCATTTGTCTCTAGGTTATTTTTGATTTCCTCTTTGATTTCTTCAGTGATCTCTTGGGTATTTAGTAACGTATTGTTTAGCCTCCATGTGTTTTTGTTTTTTACGTTTTTTCCCCTCTAATTCACTTCTAATCTCATAGTGTTGTGGTCAGAAAGATGCTTGATATGATTTCAATTTTCTTAAATTTATTGAGGCTTGATTTGTGACCCAAGGTGTGATCTATCCTGGAGAATGTTCCATGTGCACTTGAGAAGAAAGTGTAATCTGCTGTTTTTAATGGAATGTCCTATAAATATCACTCAAATCTATCTGGTCTATTGTGTCATTTAAAGCTTCTGTTTCCTTATTTATTTTCATTTTGGATGATCTGTCCATTGGTGTAAGTGAGGTGTTAAAGTCCCCCACTACCATTGTGTTACTTTCGATTTCCTCTTCTATAGCTGTTAGCAGTTGCCTTACGTATTGAGGTGCTCCTATGTTGGGTGCATATATATTTATAATTGTTATATCTTCTTCTTGGATTGATCACCTGACCATTATGTAATGTCCTTCCTTGTCTCTTGTAACATTTTTTAATTTAAAGTCTATTTTATCTGATATGAGTATTGCTACTCCAGCTTTCTTTTGATTTCCATTTGCATGGAATATCTATTTCCATCCCCTCACTTTCAGTCTGAATGTGTCCCTAGGTATGAAGTGGGTCTCTTGTAGACAGTATATATATGGGTCCCGTTTTTGTATACATTCAGCAAGCCTTTGTCTTTTGGTTGGAGCATTTAATCCATTCACGTTTAGGGTAATTATTGATATGTATGTTCCTATGACCATTTTCTTAATTGTTTTGGGTTTGTTTTTGTAGGTCCTTTTCTTCTCTTGTGTTTCCCACTTAGAGAAGTTCCTTTAGCATTTGTTGTAGAGCTGGTTTGGTGGTGCTGAATTCTCTTAACTTTTGCTTGTCTGTAAAGCTTTTGATTTCTCCATTGAACCTTAATGAGATCCTTGTTGGGTAGAGTAATCCTGGTTGTAGGTTCTTCCCTTTCATCACTTTAAGTATATCATGCCACTGCCTTCTGGCTTGTAGAGTTTCTGCTGAGAAATCAGCTGTTAACCTTATGCGAGTTCCCTTGTATGTTATTTGTCATTTTTCCCTTGCTGCTTTCAATAATTTTTCTTTGTCTTTAATTTTTGCCAACTTGATTACTATGTGTCTTGGCATGTTTCTCCTTGCATTTCTCCTTGGGACTCTCTGCACTTGCTGGACTTGAGTGGCTATTTCCTTTCCCATGTTAGGGAAGTTTTTGACTATAATCTCTTCATATATTTTCTCAGGTCCTTTCTCTCTTTCTTCTCTTTCTGGGACCCCATAATGCAAATGTTGTTGTGTTTAATGTTGTCTCAGCGGTCTCTTAGGCTGTCTTCATTTCCTTTCAGTCTTTTTTCTTTATTCTGTTCCACAGCAGTGAATTCTTCCACCATTCTGTATTCCAGGTCACTTATCTGTTCTTCTGCCTCAGTTTTTCTGTTATTGATTCCTTCTAGTGTAGTTTTCATTTCAGTTATTGTATTGTTCATCTCTGTTTGTTTGTTCTTTAATTCTTCTAGGTCTTTGTTAAACATTTCTTGCATCTTCTTGATCTTTGCCTCCATTGTTTTCCTGAAGCCCTGGATCATCTTCACTCTCATTATTCTGAATTCTTTTTCTGGAAGGTTGCCTATTTCCACTTCATTTAGTTCTTTTCATGGGGTTTTATGTTGTTCCTTCATCTGGTACATAGCCCTCTGCCTTTTCATCTTGTCTATCTTTCTGTGAATGTGGTTTTTGTTCCACAGGCTGCAGGATTGTAGTTCTTCTTGCTTTTGCTGTCTGCCCTCGCATGTACAAATTCTGTGTTTAACCTTTTGAGGAACTACCAAACTCTTTTCAAAAGGGTCTCCATTATTTTACATTTTCAACAGCAATCTGTGAGGGTTTCAGTTTCTCTACAACCTCCCCAAAACTTGTTATTATTTGTCTTTTTGGTTACAGCTATCCCAGTTTGTCTGCAGTGGTATCTCATTGTGGTTTTGATTTGAACATCTGTGATGACTAATAATGTTGAGTATCTTTTTATAATCTTACTTGCATACCTTCTTTAGAGAAATGTTTATTCAGCTCTACGGTCATTTTTTAAGTGGCTTGTTATTTTATTATTGAGTTTTAAGAGTTCTTTAGATATCAGTACCTTCCCTCTTTTTATTTTTTTAAAAATATTTTTAGAATAGTTTAAGTTCATAGCAAAATTGAGAAGATACAGATTTTCTCATATACCGTTTGCTCCCACACTCGCATAGCCTCGCCCATTATCAACATCCCACAACACATTTGTTACGCTTGATGAACCTGTTTGGAAACATCATTGTTGCTCAAAGTCTATAGTTTATATTAGGGCTCGCTCATGGTGTTGTCCATTCTATGGGTTTGGACAAATGTATAATGCTTGCTTTTGACCTGAGGTAATTACTGGGTGATCCACATATTAAAAATAAAAAAAGAAAAGAAAATCAAGCAATATATTGTCTATCACAATGATTCATTTTAGCAAAAGTCTTGAATTGCTAGATTTAAAGAAAATTTTGACATTTAAATTATGCCAAACAATTTATATTAAAGTAAATCCTAAAATAAACTCCTTTTTTTTTTAAGATTAGGAATTATTAAAAAAAAAACAAAAAAAAACAGTCCTGGGTTATCTTTTCCAAAACAAGAACTGGATTTGCATACCTCTGTTTTGCTTAAAGCACCTGAATTTATATTTAGATGGAAGCAAATGATAAATACCTAAATGTAAATGCCTAATCCTAAAAAGCAGGGAATTGTGTACTATTTACATATCATCTTTCCAGAAAAAAATTAGTAAATAATTCTGTAATATACAAGAAAGTCTCTACTCAAGATATTTTATTGTAATTACATTAATGCACTTATTTTTACTGTATATTGGCTGAAATAATCTTGTAGGGGACCTTTCTTAAAATGAATGATCACAAGTAAGGTTTTTGTCCACCAAATGTGTCTTTACACACATAATGTTTTTAAAAAGTTCATTAAAATTTCAAGACCTATGTTAACAAGGTTATTTTTGTGATCAGCAATAGTCAAGCAACATTATATAACAGGTTCCAATATTTTAAAAAAAATGACTCATGAGATGTAAAAATGTAAACCTTAGCTTTCATAAGACATTTAATTTTTATAACCAAATATTCCTAAATAAATCCAACATTTTATTTTATAATGTGTAACACTGCATTTTAATATCTATTTTACATTAACAATAAAATTTCTGATATATTTACAAAGCACTAAAACTATTTTAGAGATATTTAGTTTGTCTTTTTGTTTGTAAATTGTGCTATCTGGATGTGGAGCAAGAAAAACAAGCCTTATGTAATCTATAGGTTTTCCTGAAAAGGTTTTGAGTATCTTCAAATCATGCCAATTGTTGCCTGATTTAGTTTATCAGCAATTTGTTTTAACTTTATATGTAATGACTAATAAAGCAAATATTGCTGAACACTTTGGGGGTAGTGAGAGCTGTAGATATATAAAAAGTCATGTTCCTTAATCATAAATTGATTATCATCTAGGGGAGAGTGTTGAGACTGCTAGCAAAACATCAAAGTTCAATAAAAAGCAAAGGGAAGAATGCTTTACTTGTTCACAGTAGTGGAAAATTACCCAATCTGAGAGATCTGTGAAAACTTTCCTATGAGATAATACCAGAATTGAATTTTGAAGAATGTAGGAAAGTTAGATAGGTGAAGCAGGGTTTTCTGGGAGCAAAGAATCAAAACAAATAATTGGACAGTAGAGAATTTCATGGTGAACATGCAAAACCCCTCACAACTGTGAAATATGAAGGAGAAGAATAATCAGTCTGACAAAGTGGGAAGGATAGAGTTGAAGCTGTCAGTACTGAGAAAGGGAAAGGTCTGAGTGCAACAATCCAAAGTTTTCAAAGACAAAAAGTAGTCCAATTTTAATATTGATGCTTGGAAAGGGATAAACTTAAGAAATATTTTGGAACTAGAATTAGTATTGAACATGGAAGGGGAAGGCAGAGAGTGACTGAATGTATAGGTGAAAGAATAGTGCCTGGGATGAAAGTAAGGTTTCTAAATTGGTCATATGATTAAAATATTCACCAACAAAGAAAAATTAGGAATAGCAGCATGTTTGCTAGGAAAATGGAAAGTGCATTTTGGGGACAAGATGGGTATGATTCCTAAGGGACAAACAGGGAAATATGTATGACATACTGGATGCAGAAAACTGAAACTCAAGAGAGAAATAATGATTAGACACATGATTTGGGGCATTTGGTTACAAAACAGTGGTTCCCAGGTGGATGTTCTTCATGTAGTAGTTTTACATCACAGCTAAGGAACCCAGAGCTTAGGGAAACCAGCTCTTTTATAACAGGCTGAAAACAAATTTGCCTGACCATTTTCCTAAAGGGATACATTGTCTTTCTTATATGACAGTAACTTTCCTTTTACTTTGGACAAAGTTACTATCATTGTCTTCCAAGCTTGTTCACTATATTAACACTCTTAAAAAGATAGCCATAATGAGAGACATTTAGAGCCCCTGTTTCACAGGACTTGCAGAAACTTTAGAGATCCATGGAGAATTTTGGAATTTTCTTTTAATACATATCAGCCAGGCTGTGTTACTATGCAATGTGGGAAATAGGAATTATGTTTGGAAATGAGAGAATTCTTTGAAGTTCCATGTAAAATAATGAAAGGCAAAGGAAAGCTTCCTGATAAAAGCAAGAAAACTAAATGTTGAGTTTGTTTGAGGAGAAAAGTTTAGATTGCCTCCTTGGGTAAAGAGCTCTATTTCATGGCAAATGGTAATGGGAACAGAGAACTGTGGTAGAGGAAGGAAGTTATGATAATCAACCTCAGGCTTGAGACCAGTTACTAAAGCAAGGATAATAGCAGCTCAATGTATTTTACATTAATTGATTTCCCCACTTTTTTTTTTTTTTTTTAATTTATTTTATTTTTGGCTGCGTTGGGTCTTCGTTGCTGTGTGCAGGCTTTTCTCTGGTTGCGGCGAGCAGGGGCTACTCTTCATTGTGGTGCATGGGCTTCTCATTGCAGTGGGTTCTCTTGTTGTGGAGCACGGGCTCTAGGCACGCAGACTTCAGTAGTTGTGGCACGCGGGCTCAGTAGTTGTGGCGCATGGGCTTAGTTGCTGTGTGGCATGTGGGATCTTCCCGGACCAGGGATCAAACCTGTGTCCCCTGCATTGGCAGCTGGATTCTTAACCACTGCACCGCCAGGGAAGCCCCCCACTTCTTTTCTTCTACCTATGACTTATTTTGCAATTTTAATTCCAAGTGGGTGTATGAGTTAATTGACGTTAATGATATGGCAGCTGATAGGAGTTTGTGTTTTCCTTGTATTTGGGATGAGCTTGTCGTTATCAAAGGAAAGAATGGATTCTGAATGGACAAAAGGAATGTAATGCACTTGTTATTCTTAATTTGCTTCATCCTTACCCATTCTCTATTCTCCTTTATCCTGTTCTATACCCTAGGAGCTAACCTCTCAGAGGCATCACATGGGCTCCTTTTCTAGTAGATTTCAAGCTGGATTCAGGGAATGAGAAACATCTTAAGATATCATAACACTGAAGCAGAGAGAAGTCAGGATACCTCTTCCCCACTCCTTTCCCTGTTTTATTTTTGTGCCACTGGAAGTAGCTTTAACCCTCCATGGTTAGCTCCTGTAGTGTGGCCCCTCCTACACTAAACTCTAGTCAGTAATAGTGATATGATTTCTTCCCCTAAGGCTTTAGGAGTGGCCGTAGTTTTCCACTGTTACTAGTCTCGGGGTCTCAACATCCTTTGTTTGTTTCCCTTGGTCTATATGCACCTTACTAAAAGTTCCTTGGAAGAACATAGATAACTATTCCCTAACAGTTTCTTAAGTAACTATTCTCAAAGTAGCTCAATACATTCTCATCATTTGAACCATCTGAGGTATATGCTGGATCTCTGAATATAGGGTACTAGTAGGGGTCACGTCTTCTAGGAGAAATATGTTCTCCATCGTACCTCGAAAAAAGTGCAAAGTAATGTGTGCAAATGTTGCTAGTTTTGTATGTTGGTGAGTGATTAAATGAAGGAAGTCACATCTGGTATTTTCTGTTCTTCTCAGTGACATGAAGATCATCAAATAATAGTGAGTAGATAGAATGAAAGAAAGAATAGTGGTTTTAATGAGTGGGAAGAAAACATACAATATTTACCTCAGAGACTAAAAAAAAGTCAGCCTATTATAAGATCATGGTAGAATTTTCAGTCATAAATGAATGCCCAGATGTAATTAAAGCTATACATCTTTGGATGGAGAGTCTTTTGGAATGTCTGGATGGGCTCAATCTAATTATATGAGTTCTTAAAAACAGAGAACCTTCCAACCTATTGTTAGAGAGAGATATGTGACTGTGGAAGAAAAATCAGAAAGATGTGACATAAGAAGGATTGGACCACTACTAGCATTAAAAATGGGAGAAGGAGACCATGAATCATAGAATGAGGTAGCCTCTAGAACCTAGAAATAACCATCAATTTACAGCTAGAAAGAAAATTAGGATCTTTGTTCAAGAACTGCAAGGAACAAAATTCTGCCAACAAGCCAAATGAACAGAAATGAATTCTCCCCTAGAACTTCCAGAAAGGAACATAACATACTGCCTCCTTGATTTTTAGCCCAATGGAATTCATATCTGTCTTCTGGCCTACAGACTATAAGGTAATAAATCTCATTGCTTTAAGCCATTAAGTTTATAGCAATTTGTTATAGCTGTAACAGACAGCTAATATTAGTTCTTTCTGCAATTCCCTCCTTGGACTCATGAAGTACCTTTTCCACTATTATAGCATCTGCACAAAACTGCTTCTGATCAATAATTTATTTCAAAACAAAGAAAGTACAATGTTGGAATTATATCCATGGGATTAACTAGGTTTTCATTAAATTCCATAATCTAGAATCTGATGGAGTACCACAAAGGTTTAATGGTTTATTAAAGAATCTGTGTGGCACCAGTTGGGAGATAAGACCTTGAAAAATAGGGCTCCATCTTATGTGTGCATTATATACTTTGAATCAGAGACATGGAGATGTCTCACTTATAGCCAAGTGAACAAGTCTGGAAATCAAAGAATGAATGTGGAAGTGGTTTCTCTACTACTAAACATAATAACCTCCTCACAAGGTTTTTTGGTTTTTGTTTTATGCTTTTTATTTCCTATCCTGCTAACTTTTAATTCTCTTAGTTTGGAGGTATTAGTTCCCAATGGGGAGATTCTTCCATTAAGGTTTTAAGAATAATTCCATCAGATTTTAAAATGAGACTGTCACCTGGCCATTTGGAAATCCTTATGTTGCTAAACCAACAGGAAAGAAAGTAAATACTCTACTGGCTGGAGTGACTGACTACAATTCCCAAAGGAAATTGAGTTGTTTCTTAAAAGAAGACAAGGATGACAATGTCTGAAACCCAGGAAATTCTGTGGACTTCTTTTTAGTTTTTCTGTGCCCAATAATTACAATTAATGGAAAACTAATTCCCATCCCAAATTAAGGATTATAAAGGACTCAAACCCTTCAGGAATGAAGGCCAGGTTGAGCCCAGCCCAAATTCTGACAGAAGGCAAAGGAAACGGCGTGAATAGTAGAAAAAGACAGAAACAAAGACTATGATAGTTTTTTTCATTTTCTCTTCTTATGTGTACATATTTTTAAATTAACTATTTTTCTCTTTCTTTTTCTTCCCTTTATTGTATGAACAAATTACTGGAGGTTAACCTTAAAATATCAATGGGACTGTGACTGGATTTGAAGAGTAATTAACATAGTCAGACATAGATTCAGTGATGGTTGGGACCGTGTCTCCACTTTTGCGGGAAAGAAGTATAAGAACGTCTTCATTTGTATGAAGGATCGCTGAATCTTAAGTGGAACTTAAGTGGGTTTAGAAGGGTGCATACAGTAACTTAACAGCCAAACAAGTGCTCTATGCAAATTTTCAATTTATTCTCTCACAGCTCCAAATGCACTACTCTTTTTTCCACTTGTGCAGTGCTAGCCTTTGTCAATAAAGTGTGCTAGAAGGACTCAAGGCCAGAGTAAATGAATGAGTTTGTGCCCATTTTCCTGTGGTGCAGTTGTCAGCAGAAGGGTATGCAGGAGACCATGTGGTACTTACTTCAGCAAGGACACAGTGAAAAGTCTATGCCCTGCTTGTCACCTCCAGTGAATTTCTTTGCCACCAGTGGGATACTTAACTGTGCACCCGCTGGTAAGTTTGTTTATCACTGGTAGCTTGCATGGTCCTGGTCAGCCATGCCCTTGAGGTCTGAATCCCAGTTTTAGCTGTCTCTTCAGTTCTTAATTTCTTCCATATTTACTTGTACTTAGCTCTTGAAGCAATAGCTGCTACATGTATTTGCTATTTATTCCTAGGAGTCTTTTATCCCTTTAAAAAAGTTAGTCACCTTTTATTGTTAAGCATTCTTTACAATTAAAATTTACATGTTCAAATTGCTAGCATAGTTTTGTCTCCTGACTGGACACTGACTGATACACATGTGGATTGGCTAAGAAAGAAAATTTTTTTTTTTATAATGAGAGTTGCATAGCAAATGAGCTTTTTTTTTTCTTTTTTTTTTTAACTTTTGGGTTTTATTTATTTATTTACTTATTTATTTATGGCTGTGTTGGGTCTTCGTTTCTGTGCGAGGGCTTTCTCTAGTTGCGGCAAGCGGGGGCCACTCTTCATCGCGGTGTGCAGGCCTCTCACTATCGTGTCCTCTCTTGTTGCAGAGCACAAGCTCCAGATGCGCAGGCTCAGTAATTGTGGCTCACGGGCCCAGTTGCTCCGCGGCATGTGGGATCTTCCCAGACCAGGGCTCGAACCCGTGTCCCCTGCATTGGCAGGCAGATTCTCAACCACTGCGCCACCAGGAAAGCCCAAGAAAAATTTTGATCAGATATTCTAGAAGAATTTTTTCAAGACTAATTAGTACTTTTAAATTATCTAATTAGAGTAAGAACTGTTGCACTAGTAATTAATAATTTAAAATTTGATAACCAAGCCTGATAATAAATTAAATATAGAAACTTACATACATAATTCCAACTGTATTGGAATTATCACAATATACATTATAAACCCTAATTTTTCTATCATTCCCTGACAAGGTGTGATAATTTGGAGAAATCACAAAGCACTTTGTAAATAGAACAATGTTCTAGAAATTGCAAACCACGTTTTTGCAACCAATTACTATTCCATTGGTTTTGTTTTGTTTTTGGATTTCAAATATCTCCAAATATACTTTGACTAAAAAGAGTGTGTGCTGTGTACATTGTCAATCAAACTGTGTCAAATGTAATGATCAAAAGGCACAAAATGATAAAGATTTGTCAGAGATGACACAGTATTGAGACTCGAAGGGGCAATATGACTATCCCTTGTCAGTATCCAGGATGAAGTACTTTTAGTTATTTTTATTATGGTTTATTTGCATACTTCTTTATTTTATAAGCTTTTTTCTTCTTTTTTTGTCTTATTAGGAATACATAGAAATATTATGAGGACGAGAGCTTGGTATTTTACCTCTTTTCAGATAAAATAAGTTGAGACAGCTTTAGAGACAGCACATAAAAATCTGAGTCAATGACAGTACAAAACTATAAAAAATCAGTCCAAATAAAGAGGAATGATTGGGGATTCATAGTATTTTACTGTATAGTTGGACCATCCATTAACATGGAAATGTATATCTTTCCCTAAAGGAGATTATGGTCTAATTAGGAACACAAGAGAGCTCAGTAATCAACATAAATATGTTCAGGTAAAAACAAGTTATGACAAGGGTGAATTGAAAGGGATCTAGGAATTATGCTGGCAGATTGAAGAAGGAGTAGAAAATGTCAAGAAGAAGAATGAATAGAATGCTGTGGAATATATTTTCATACCTGATCAGATGCCTACATTATGTGTCATTCACAGGCATTCTTTATACCCCAAAATACTGTAAAAGCAGAAATGATGAGAGACATGGTTCAAATGTAGACACTTCAAATTTTATTCAAAGCTTATTACCTTCCTAAACTTCATGTTACAGGGCAAAATAATAACAGAAAAACACAAGGATGAAAGAACAGTAGAGTTTTCAGGGTTTTCACAAAAACAGATCTTGCAAGTTTGCACCTTCACATTTTAATGAGCTATCCATACCCTTTCAGTCTGGCAAACATTTACTACCGGCACCCTCATCTTCCCATACCAAGACATTATCTGCTCTCCAATAAGTGACCAATCTGAAATTCTCTAATTACAATTAACCCAGGGGTCCCCAACCCCCAAGCCATGGACTGGTACTGGTCCATGGCCTGTTAGGAACCGGGATGCACAGCAGGACGTGAGTGGCAGACAAGTGAGTGAAGCTTCATCTGTATTTACAGCCACTCCCCATAACTCACACTACTACCTGAGCTCCGCCTCTTGTCAGATCAGCGGTGGCATTACATTCTCATAGGCGCGTGAACCCTACTGTGAACTGCACATATGAGGGATCCAGGTTGCGCGCTCCTTATGAGAATCCAATGCCTGGCGATCTGAGGTGGAGCTGAGGCGGTGATGCTAGCGCTGGGGAGCGGCTGCAAATGCAGATTATCATTAGCAGAGAGGTTTGACTGCACAGAGACCATAATAAATCAATTGCTTGCAGACTCATATCAAAACCCTATCAGTGAGTGGCAAGTGAAAACAAGCTCAGGGCTCCCACTGATTCTGCATTATGGTGAGTTGTGTAATTATTTCATTATATATTACAATGTAATAATAATAGAAATAAAGTGCACAATAAATGTAATGCGCCTGACAGCCACATAGCACAGGGAGATCAGCTCGGTGCTTTGTGACCACTTAGAGGGGTGGGATAGGGAGGGTGGGAGGAAGACGCAAGAGGGAGGCGATATGGGGATGTATGTATATATATAGCTGATTAACTTTGTTATACAGCAGAAACTAACACACTATTGTAAAGCAATTATACTCCAATAAAGATGTTAAAAAAAAAAAAAGTAATGCACTTGAATCATCCTGAAACCATCCCCTTTCCCTGGTCCATGGAAAAATTGTCTTCCACGAAACCAGTCCCTGGTGCCAAAAAGGTTTGGGACTGCTGAATTAAACTATTTCTGTTGGATGAAAAATACATAGCTCACTTTCAGAAAGTGCTTCATCTTGGGTCAGTATAGTCTGAAATATACAGCTTAATTTAATCAAAGCCTTTCTTTTTCTTTTTTTTTTCTGAAAACCTATATCTCACATCTCATATTCCTAATAGATGGGGTACTTTAACTTTGTGGAGTTATAACTGTAAGTATTACTTCCTGATAGCTCCAAACCCAGAAATATTAATTATTCAACATGTTTTTATAATACCAATAATTAGTAATGACATGTAATTAATTTGCTACCGAGTACAAACTAAATGAACATTTTATTATTATTATCATCATTATTACAATTACACAAATCATTATGTGGCAGAAATTGTTAGCTCTTTATGATGTTCTTCTTTCCTGGTCACGATGTAAGTCTGTATTTTCCAGCCTCCCTTGTGGTGTTACGGTTAATGGGCTGGGAGAAGTCACATCCACCACTGAATGGAATGGATCCTAAAGGTTTCCTGTGTCTGCTCTTCCATCCTTTGTTTACCCTTTTCATGGACTGAGATGGAGATGAACTCTAGGGCAATCTTGGAAGCCATGTATTAAAGATGATCATCAGCGTAGGTCCTGAGGTGCTGCATGGAGCCCTTCTCCCCTCACCTCACCTTCTAAGAACACACATATTCTGGAGCCTACTGTTTTTTTTTTTTTAAAGTATCATTGTTCTAACAATCTCTACTTACTACTAAACACAGAGATACACACACTCACATGCAACTTCTGCATTTTGATACATCTCGTTTTACATAAAATATCAGCATGAATTCTAACTTACATGGGTCTCAGTTTGATCTGAGTGGATCATATTTTTCATTCACATATCACTGACCCTCATTTTTCACTACAGAGCTGGCTAATTCCAGAATATTTCAGATCTTTTTCTTCAGACTGAATTTTACTCCTTTTCTTTTTAAAAATTTGTTTGTTTTTGGACAACATTGCCTTCCAGAAATACTAGGATGTCCCAGGCACACCCTCTTCCCTGCCCCAAAACCCAGGACTTGCTACTCCCCAGGAGGCCCTGGGCTTCTTTAGTGAGGAATAGTATAAAGACCTGAATTATGGGCACAGGGGAAAATAGGCAAAAAGAAGGTCATAAGTGTATATCGTTCCAGATGTTACTAGTTAAACACCTGACACTCAGAGAACATGTTACCATAAGGCAAATTTACTGATTCAGATATTTATCCATACCAAGTAGGACTATTTCAGGGTCATTTGTTAGAAGATATCAATGTTCCAGGGACAGGAAGAATCAATCCTTCATGCCTTTATATTATTGATGATTAATTTTTTTACTAATCTCAGTTTCATTAAGACTCTCCCTTTATATATCAGTTTTTGTCTAAAGAAAAACAAGCACTTACATTTATGAATGTTTTGATTTGGAAAACACCTTAAAATGTAGAACTGTTATGTTACACATAGCTACCGAGACCTAGAAAAACAAACAATGATTTAAGCCGTGTGGATTTGAACTCAGTTCATCACATTCCAAATTCCAGTCCTGTTTCTAACTTGTGTTATTTCTTAAATTGTCCAATTCATATCAGAAAGGTGCTCCCCATTTCTAGAGGATATCTGATCTTCATTGACATAGTTTTTACCATTGTCGTATCTCCAAGGCATGTGCACTCTTTATGTCACTGTGGCTTAGAGAGCTAGATTTTCACCAATAATCAGTTGTCTTCTTCTTGAGCTTTTGATCACATTTCCAGCCTCTCTTGCAGTTAGGTGTGACCGTGTACTGGATTCTGCCAATGGAATATGAGAAAAGTGGTGTGCTTTTTCCTAGTCTAGGTTTTTTTCAAAATTTTTTTAAAAATAAATTTTCATCTAGTATTTTATTTACTTATTTATTTATTTATTTGGCTGTGTTGGGTCTTCGTTTCTGTGCGAGGGCCTTCTCTAGTTGTGGCAAGCGGGGGCCAGCCTTCATCGTGGTGCGCGGGCCTCTCACTGCTGCGGCCCCTCCCGTTGCGGAGCACAGGCTCCAGACGCACAGGCTCAGTAGTTGTGGCTCACGGGCCCAGTCTCTCCGCGGCATGTGGGATCCTCCCAGACCAGGGCTCGAACCCGTGTCCCCTGCACTACCAGGCAGACTCTCAACCACTGCACCACCAGGGAAGCCCCCCCTAGCCTAGGTTTTTAAGAAGCAGATGTCACTCCTTCACACATTCTTTTCCCTTCTATAGGCTGAATACTGGTAATAACACAGCTCTAGAGGATAATATACACTCAAGACAAAAAAATCTGTTGCCCTTGCATTACCACATAGAGGAGAACCAATTGCTGACAAAGATGATCTGTTTAGGACTGTCATATGAGTGACATAGTATTTGAGATATTATGCAATTTTGAACAAATTTGCTATCATTTTCCTGCACATATTGAACATTCTAATACAGTTTCCTATGTTTTACTTCATGCAACCAGTCTAAGATTGTCCTTCCACCCACTTTGTATAACTTTTATCATCTACCTCTTTGAATATCTCTCTTTACTTTTCTTTTGTGTTGTTAGCTTCCAGTCTCTCTTCTCTTTCATATGACATACCACATACCATCACATACAACATGCTATTTCCATCATGGTTTTGAATAACAATAAAAATATTAATTACCTTTAACAATCATAAAAACATTATTCCAATTAACTGTAATACATGCAAAAGGCAATACAGGATGCAATTGTATCCAAATGTTTTGTTAATGTGACCACAGTTTCAACTTTTAGGTCAGAAATAAAAGAGTACAAATCTGTGTCCCAGTGAAGAACTGTCATATGGTATATATCAAAGTGCATGCTCCATTTCTTCAGCAGCATGATGATCCACAGCTTCAGAAATTTCAGCTCTAGAACATTTATTCGACAATAATTTTACCTACCCCAACTCATATTAATATCACAACCATTGTGGTTACAGTATTTCCAAATGGATTAAAACCAATTTAAGCAACTAGTTATGTAATTTTTCATATCAAAACCCACAAGCAAAATTGTACAGATCAATTGCTTTTGAGTGCAAAAGTCCAAATATCTCATATGTGATATAGTTTATATTTACTTTTCCCCATTTTGCATTCCATGGTGACTGCACTCCAAGTCAACATAGAAAAAGTCAACATAGAAAAAGCTCTAGCAATCAAAATGCAACCCCTTTTAGTAGGGGTTGCATTATTCTTCATCTGTGGCAGTCCATAATAATCCAATAAACTATAGATAAGTTTATTGGTCCCCCCCACATAATAAATGATGGGTAAAGACAAAGTTATTTTTCAAAACTACTTAAATTTACATTAGATTTTCACCACAATTTTGGTTAATTTATTCTAAGTTGCACTGAGCTATTAAACTGTTGTAATTTGCCAATGTTATGCATAGCTCCCTTTTTCTTTCTTTCTTTCTTCTTTCTTTCTTTCTTTCTTTCTTTCTTTCTTTCTTTCTTTCTTTCTTTCTTTCTTTCTTTCTTTCTTTCTTACTTTCTTTCTCTCTCTCTCTCTCTCTTTCTTTCTTTCTTTTTCTTTTTCCTTGTAGCCAAAATTTGTCTAGCTCTTATAATTTTACACTGTACTGGGTCATTCAAAAGTACAAAATTAATTTGGATGCACTATATTGGTATAATAAAAGATTAGACATAGACACTTTTTTCCTTCTTCAAGTTAGTTCTTCAGCACCTGTGAATTCAAACTCACATACCAATAATTAAGTTATGCTTTATTCATAAGATGTATATGTCTGTTTGCCTAAACAAGTACTATTAAGTTGTCCTTTATATGGCCATAAGCACAGGAAAATGTTTCTTTGAATAAGTATTGATATTTTGATTGTTAGATAATTTAGCAGATGTTACTTGTTCTCCAGGAATTTTATGTGAGAAGTCACTCCCCTCACAACATTTTATCATTTTCATTCTCTTTCTGTCCTTGAATTCTTCAATTATATATTTGTTTTTATGTAGACTTATCTCTCTTTGAAGCCAGGGTTCCTACCTCCTTAATTACCCAACACCCAGTGTGTTTAACCAACACTCTCCAAACCTCACCTTTTCTCTTCTGATCTTCTAGTAACATCCAGTATCCTGGATACTGGATCCCACTTTCCCAGGCACATCATAGTTCAAGGAAGAGTTTGAAAAGTGTCTCTTTTATTTCTTTTATACATGTGTAATATCTAAGTCTCCTACCATACCACCTGCACCCATATACGTGCAAAACGGGCTTGCACTTACCCTTAGCACTCAAAATCAGTATTTTCAAGTCTTTACATTTTGAACTCCTGACTAGAGTATGTGAATCCTGTGTGTTATATTTTATCCCCTACTGACCATAATGTAGAAGAATGTGGATGAACATATGCAGTAAGAGCACATTCATTAGATTTTACTGGCTACTAGAATTCTTCAGTTCCTATATTCATAATTTATACTGTGGGTGGGTGGTGGTAGGCACACAGATGGACCCCACAGGTATCTGACAAGATTACTTTGCTAGCCTGGGTTTATAATATATTAGATTCCCCACTATGGTAGTCCATGTAATAAAACATATATTTCCCTAAACCTGCAACAAGGTCTGTATTAGAGTTTAATCCAATTTTGTAAAAATATTATAAACAATGTAAATTTCCTTTGTGAAGTACTTTTTTCCTGCTAAAACCTTCTTTTTTCATCCCAAGTAGCTATGGATAGATTGAACAGGCATTTCATTTTCCCCTAATCTAAACAACTAGTTACACTGAAATGTGCAATCCCTTTCAAAAATAAATGCTGGCACTATGGTTGCAACTTTTCCAAATACCTAAGGCAAGAATGTTATTTTAACCACACATGTTCAACATGTGTATTCCTGTGTGCATTCAAATAATGACCCTTGCTTTTGTCAGTTTTGTGGTATTCTCATATAATTCTTTAAAAAAGTATTTTTATTAACAAATACTTATTCTTGAAATGACTATTAACTAAATAATAATAATAACTGTAAGTTTTGGAGGATCTACATGTCCATATTTTGCATATATAATATCTAATTCTCACACGATTCTGAAAGGTAGGTGTTATTATGCATATTTCCTAGTTAAATTGAATGTCTAAGAGTTGAAGTGTTTAACTCTAATGACACGGCTAATGAATGGGTGAAATGGGGTTGCAACTGATATTTGTCTTGACTCCAAAGGTCATTTCCACTCCTCAACAATTTAACTCTTATTTTCAAAAAGAAAAACATGTGATCATATTTAATTCTATATATTACTTTGTCCCCCTGTTATTAATGTACTTTATGATTCATTCAGAGCTAAATCTCTGCTGGTATTTTTTAAGCCAACACATGCTGATGTACTCTGAAATGTTTAGAAATGAGCTGCTCTGAAATCTAACACTTTATCCATGTATCATTTTTCTCCAAGTACAAGGTTATTCTGACATTTACTATCCATTTTACAAGAAAAGAATTTAAAGAGGCAATTTGCATATTTTCTGATTTACCTGAGAGTTAGAAGTTCCCTACTATTAGTCATTTAGAAAGTAGGTGTACCTATTTAAAATGACACTTTTTTTCTTCATAATACTTTCTGGTATACACTTCCTGGCATTTCATTAAGGGTCAATTACCTTCTCATTACACATTTCAGGGGATAAAATGAGGATCCACAATATGAGGCATGTGCAGGTATAGATTCAGGGAAAGGCAATGAATGTTGTGTTCTAAAGAGATTCCTTCTTGCCACTAGTGAGGAAAGTTAAAAGTTTTCACTTAATTTAATTGAGAAGTTTAATTTGAAATGGATATCTTGTTTCATATACATCACTAAAATTATAATAACATTCTCTGAAAATAATTAGGAATATGTAAATATTATAAAAGTTAATTTATTAAACTCATAATGATTTAAATTTTATTTTATTTTTAACTTAATATGGAATAGTTAACTGATGCTATTTCAGAGAGACAAGAACATGAGTTAATCAGTGACTTACCATGATTATCATTTGCTTCTCTGTAGTTATCATCAACAAATAACCTCTTATGGTTTAACTAGATATAATGTATAATATACTCAACCATTGTGCTATCTCATAACTTGAAGCTTACAACTATAAACAGTAAAATTCATGTTAAGTGCCAAAGTAAAAAAAAAATCCAATTCTTTATCTCTATTAAATCATGAAAATATCCATGAAGATATATTTTTAACTAACTTTGAAGAGGAATATATGTTATAGTCTCTGGGAGAAACAACAACAAAGGAAAAATAGAACACCAATATAATAATATATTTATCACTCTATCAGTTATTAAACAAACTAATCCCTATTAAGTTACAGACAGAGGTTGTTATAAGTGACTGAAATAAGTTAATACATTTTAGAAAAAAATAAATGATAAGAGTGGAGAAAGGACTAGATTATGGAAATAAAAGAACTACAAAGATATTCTGAACAGCCTAACCAATTTTGAGAAAGAAGAACAAAGCTGGGAACATCATACTCTCTGAATTCAAACTATATTACAAAGCTATAGTAATCAAAACAGTATGGTCCTGGCCAAAAAACAGACACATGGATCAATGGAACAAAATAGAGAGCACCAAATAAACCCATGCACATATGGTCTATTAATCTTCAATGAAGGAGACAAGACTATTCAATGGGGGAAAAGACAGTCTCTTCAATTAGTGGTGTTGGGAAAACTGGACAGCTACATGTAAAAGAATCAAACTAGACTATTTTCTCACACCATATTCAAAACTAAACTCAAAATGGATTAACACTCGAAATTTAAGACCTGAAACCATAAAACTTTTAGAAGAAAACACAGGCAGTATGCCCTTTGACATCAGTATTAGCAATATTTTTTTTGATCTGTTTCTTCAGGCAAGGGCAACAAAAGCAAAAATAAATAAATGGGACAACACCAGACTAAAAAGTTTTGTACAGCAAAGGAAGCCATCAGCAAAATGAAAAGGCAACCCACTGAGTAGAAGAAGATATTTGCAAATGATACATCCAAAAAGGGGTTAATATCCAATATATATGTAGAACTCATACAACTCAATATCAAAAAAAAAAAACAATCCCATTAAAAAATGGGCAGAGGACCTGAATAGGCATTTTCCAAAGAAGACATCCAAATGGCCAACAAACACATGAAAACATACTCAACATCACTAACCATCAGGGAAATGCAAATCAAAACCAAAATAAGCTATCACCTCACACCTGTCAGAGTAGCTATCATCAAAAACACAAGAAATAACAAGTATTGGTGAGGATGTGGAGAAAAGGGAACTCTTGTGCACTGCTGGTGGGAATGTAAATTTGTACAGTCACTATGGAAAACAGTATGGGGGTTCCTCAAAAAATCAAAATAGAAATTCCATACAATCCAGCAATTCTACTTCTGGGTATTTATTCAAAGAAAATGAAAACACTAATTTTAAAAGATATATACACACTAATGTTCACTACAACATTATTTATAATAACCAGGAAGCAATCTAAGTGTCCATTGACAGACGAATGGATAAAGAAATTGAGGTATATATGTACAATGGAATATTACCTAGCCTTTAAAAGAATGAAATTTTGCAATTTGCAACAGCATGGATGGACCTAAAGTGTCCATCTTATATGTAGAATCTGAAAAACAGAACAAATGAACATGTATAGCAAAACAGAAACAGACTTACAGATACAGAGAGCAAACCAGTGATTTCTGGGTGTGGGGAGGGTGAGGGAATGGGTGAAATAATTGAAGGGGATTAAGAAGTAAGACTATCAAATGTAAGATAAAAAGTCAAATGGATGTAATATACAGCACAGGGAATACAGTCAATAATATTGTAATAACTTTTTATGGTGTGTATTGTATAAAAATATTAAATCACTATGTTGTATACCTAAAATTAATGTATTGTAAGTCAACTATACTTAAATTAAAAAATAGAGAGGGTAAAAAAGGAACTAAATAGGCAAATTGCATGATTAAAATAATACAAATGGCTATATAAACAAAAAGTCACTTAGGGATAAGACAACGTTTAGAATTAAAATAAAAATATTTGCAAATTGTAATATATAGTGACCGCAAAGTAGCAGAACAATTGAAGAAATGGAAGACCAGTTATGCACAAGTCAAAAGAGTTTTAAGACTAAGGGTGGCCAAATGGGTCAAGTGTTTAAAAGAGGTTGTGTCAGTAGTGGAGTATGTATTAAATTTGCAATTATGATGTGATTGGCAATATTTTATAGCTAAGTATAATTATGAGAGGAAGCCATATTTCACAGGGATAATGAATAAATGAGAGGTGAAATAAAGAAAGAAAGAAATCCTGTATAGTATAAATACTGCTATTTCAAGATGTCTTGTATTGAAGAGAAAGAGAAAAAAAAAGATATAGTATTGATAGCTCCATGCTAAAGGATAATCATGAGTAAATTCTTTTTGTGATCAGATGCTACTACTTGAGACTGTCCAACTTATAACTAACCTCAGCCCTCTGGTCTGCCCTCTCCTCTCTCTCCCCAGGACAATTGTAACCTGGAAGAAAAGCAGGGCACTTTAGATTTCTGAGTTGGTGTTGCATTTAGCTTTCAGCAATGTCCAAAAGTAAACCCCTGCTCAGCCACTCGAGTTCCAGTTGAACAACCACGAGTAGATTCTCTCTCTCTTTTTTTTTTCAAATAGGTGAAACAAGTGTGTGTTTAAATTGAAAGGGATAAATCAAAAAATGGAAAGTGGTTAGGCTCTGAGAAAGATAAAAGAAAGGGTATATTTGATGGAGGAGGCTCTGGAGAAGATGAGACTGAATGGATTCAAGAACACAGGTGGGTGAAGAAGACTCCATCCCTGTGACAGAAAGAAAGTGACAATTATGATAGGAACACTCTCAAAATACCTGTGGATAGTCATCAGGAAGCTGAGTGGGTGAAGCAGATAAATATGGTCAAATTTGTTTTAGGAAATAACTTTAGTTGAACAAACATAACTCTGGCTGTGTGTAGCTGGGTTAAAAGAAGATTATTTCTTGGAATATGGTAGATCTGTAGAAGGCTATTAGCTAGGCATCATCTCTGCCACCTCTGCAAGAGCTGACGTCTCTTTCACTGTTACCCACCTTAATAAGAAATGTGTATTTGTACTTATTCTAAGAAATTTTTACCTATTTTTATTTTTTTGATATTATGATAAAGTTTTTATGCATTATAAATATCTGAGACATTTAGTTTGTAAACAATAGGAATCTTTATATCAGTCATGTACAAGAGGCCAGATGAGTCATTTATCAGAGAAAATTTCTCTAAATCATTATTTAAAGAAAAATGTTTCATTAAAATTATTTGAATAGATCTCTCAAAAGCTGTATTCTACACCTCCTTTTTCATACCTCATGATTACTTTTTTCTTCAAATAAGTTTAGTATTTGAGCTTTTATATAAAAAATGGTCATTTTTATAGAGATACCTACACCTAATGTATTGTTATTTCTTTCATTTTGCTTTATAATATGTTAAATTCACATTTACATTTCTCAGAGGTACTTGGTATTGGAGCATGCTCTACTAGGTACTTGAATTTATAGTAAAAATAAGAATTTAAACAGAAATTTACTACTTAATAAAAAATTAGCACATTTATTTTATTTTCCCAATTGGATCCTCACTACAGATAATGGAGTAGAGAATTTAATTTCATAGGTTTTCATAGTTGATAGCAGTGGCTGAGTTCTAGGATCAGACTTGAACCCCTTATGTTTTTCCAAAGTCATTGCTATAAGGCAAATTTTGCTCATAATCTCTATTTTTTATTCTAGTATCATTGAATAAACAAGGTTTACACTCAGGAAAATGTTTCAAAATATGCTAATATATGTACTTAGGTGTAAAGAATGATATTTTTAAATTAGTATTTAACAATATAGAAAAGAAGTTGAAAAATATGACATGAGTTTTTGGATTGGTAGAGAAAGGTTTCACAGAGTGTTCCAAACCAAGCTGAGATCAGTAAATATTAGGATTTGATTAAGTGGAAATATGGAATTGGAAAAAGAAAATAAGGAATAAGAAAAAGGATGTAAGCACAGGAGCAAGAAGAGTGTAAGGTGACCTAACACATGTATAGGTTATTCAGAGATAACATTTGAGGATGGTACTTTGCCATGCAAGATATTTGACTGATAAGAATCTATAACTCTATCCCTTCCTTCTTACTTCCCATGACTTGCCTTTGTCTCTCTTAGACCACCTCTAAAGGAGATCCTTCCAACTAAAGATTAACTACTTTCAATAAAAGAGGACTCATAAGAGTACTTCCCATAGAGAACCAGGCTACTTGAAGAGGTAGTACTTCAACAAGTAATTTCCTTTTATAGACAGTACAAATGTGCAAAGATCTAATTGGTAAATATTTTTTTCTACAAATAATGTCTGAGAATTTGTACATTTTAATAAAATCTTTCAAGATACATTTTTTTCTTTTTCTCTAATAGCATTGAGTCTTTGTGGAATAAAACAGGGTATACATAAATAAATAAAAACACTAAAAAATTTGGTCAGATGGAAAAGAATTTACCATTAAAATTATTAATTTCACAAAACCCACTTAAACTGCATGGTCGGCTGAGGGCGTTGAATTCTGTTATTTAAACCTGAACGCTCAGGTGACCTGGGACATTTTCTGCTGTGTTCATAATTAGCATTGCAAATATTAATTAAAAATTTTTTGAATGTGGACAGTATGTATGTATGTGTGCATTGATTATCTATCTATCTATCTCTCTATCTCTCTCTCTATCTATCTATCCTCTATCAGAAGAAGAGAGTTTAGAATGAATGAAGTTAGTGCTACTCCCTCTCTCCGCTCTTCTGCTCCTCATTTCTTTACCTGAGGTCTTAGTAACTCATCAAATTGGATTTCAAGCATACTTTTCCCCTGGAAGGAATAATCGTAGCTTATAACCGGTTCTCGAAAGGATCTTCCAACAGGGTTAAAAATTATTGTTTCAGTATTACTAAAGGCATAAAAATCAGTTACGTTATCTAGGAGAAAATACATCATTTTGTTTCTGATGATCCAACTAAAATGATGACTAGAAAATGTCTATTCTCATGTAACAGAATAAGAGAAATAGATTCTCTTATAAGAGAAATAGATTCAGCAAAATTATTCATAAATGTTAAATTAATTTTTTTCCTGAATTAATAAAACATCAGAATAAACAGCACTTTTGTTTCTTAACCAAAACTAAAGTGGGGGCAGGTAGGGGGAGAAGTAAACTTTCTTTAGGATGGCAAAATGGTTCCAAACTCCCGTTACATGTTATCTTTGTAATTGCTCTTTGGAGCTGAAACATAAAGGAAAACATTTTCCAGCTATTTACAGAAATGCAGCCGCCCTGGGTACACTATTTGGAGTCAGTTTTAAAAGAGGTAATTTCCATCAGGTTTGATTCTTACTAGAAAGTCTCCCTCTATTCTCAAATCAGATTGACTCTCCCACTAGAAAGCAAAGCTTTTAACCTCTCAGATCTCATCCCAGAGCTGAAGATCAACCACTACCAATAAAAGAGGATTCACAGGAGTACTTCCCCACAGAGATCCAGGCAGCTTCAAGAGTAGTACTTCAAACAAGTAATTTACTTTTATAAACAGTATAAATAAAACAGAAATAGGAAGAAGTTCACAGACTTGCAGCATTTCACTTTTTTTTACAGCACTCTGGATATTTTACTATATTTTATGCAGGAGGTCAGCAAGCTTAACTATGGGAGGTCTCCAAGCTGTTCAGGTGCAATTCAGATAAGTAAAGTGTTATTCCCCATTGGAGGCTTTATTTAAGACATAGCCTCAAGGTGGTACTTTGCTATCTGAGTAATTATAAATTGGTAGCTCTTTCTGGGGCATCTACTTTAAGAAGATTAGAATACTAATGATTTCTTAATAAATATCATAAGTTAATATTGACCAAAAACTTTGTGTATTTACCTACATCAGAACTTCCCAAGTGCATTTCAATAATTTATTGAATGACTTCAATGAGCCCTTAATATGCGAATGAGTATGTAAATCTTCAAGTGGAATAGTACATAGTGTCTCCTAAATTCATTGAGGACAAACATTTTTTTATAGAACATCTCTCAGGACTTACACTAATGTGATATAACTTTTGGAAACACTGACCTCCATTATATTATTTAAGAATTCATGCAACACAAATTCCTTCAAGTAAAAATGAAGAAAGAGACAAAGAAAAGTCCACTCACGCCATCTCTGACATATTGTTGATAGTAGAGGTCCTATTAGAATTAGGATCCAAGTTGAACATCCTTCTCATAATATTTTGCCTTTAGGAAATTATTACAGCTCCCAGTGATGCTCTCTGGAGTAGAAGGTATAATTAAAATTACCAGTCATTACCAAATCCCCCCAACAGAAATGATCATTGATTTTATCTCTTCTTTTTAATTCCAGAGGCTCATGTTATATAAAAGTGTAATGCCTAATTATGCTGTTATACCAGTACATCCACATAGTATTAAACATTTAAATCCAAACTGAAAAATTCAGTAAAATAAAGTTATTTCCAAAAACATGTGTTTTTACCCAAGTAATAGAAATTTCTGATAAATTAACTGAGCTACATTTGTAGTATTTCTCTGAATAATTAGAATTGTCATTACATAAACATCTTTTAAAATTGTATTAAATTTTAGTTTAATTCGTTCTTTTATTCAGCACAAATTACTTAAATATCTGCTACCTGATAACGTGACAGATCCTGTCCAGAGAGAGCTTTCAAAGGATTGAATCCAGTTGACCTGTTTGCTATTTTCTAGCAGTCCAACATAAAACCAATTATTTTAAATGTGTCCTCTAAATCAATATGTTAATATCGAATTGTATCTCAAATTAATCTCATTCTTTTTAACCTCTACTAGTTGTGTTTCCTTCTATGCGGACTTCTACTGGAAGTATTAAGTCAAAACAGAATTTTGCATTTTCACTATGCAATTCAATGAGAACCAAAAAAGCTATATATTTAGACTGGAAATCAACTTGTGTCATATGAAAGAAGTAGCTAATTGGTTTGCCTAAATGAATTAACTTGCACATTGCATTAGCATATGAGACACACATCTATCAAATGTTAGCAAAGATAAAGAAGAGATTGGTGAACTTAAGAAAAAATGATGATAGATATGACCTAGATAGCAAACCTCAGTTTTGAAGACTAGTTCGCATTTAAACTGACTTTAACAAACTTCCTTGAGAAAAGATTTAGATTAGTTCTTTGTGACCTAACATATGATTAAATCTTTGTCATAATTTGATAAACCTTTAATTACCTCTGCAGAAATATTAACTGAAAATATCACCACACTTGGATAGTTATTCTTTTTTAACATCAAGAAAATAGCTTATGGCATTTAAACCTTTCAGTTCATAACATCAAATTTGTATTGACATACCTATAATTTTAAGACGAATCTAGATACAGAATACAATTTCGTCATCCTTAATAAATAATTTCTTTTTGTTTGTTTAAAAATGATAGGTAGTTATATTTTACAAAAACTGATGCCAGGTGCTAAAAACAGGTGTGATGCAGTGGTTTAAATGAAACCTAAGAGATAAATAGAGGCAAAATGCCCGTTCTCAACAAGAGTTTTTTTAAAGTGTAAATGTCTTCATTTTATCTAAAAACATCAATCCTAAAATTAAGGTACCTTTAATATATTAAAGGTAAATAAAACAATATTCAAAATATAATAATTCATTATATTTACATATATATTATCAACTATATATGTATTATTATATGTCAGCATGGTATTATACTTTAGGTAATACATTATGTTTTGGATGTTCAGAATACATTCTGTTTATATGGAGATGAAGCTACATGTTCAAACTCTTTCAGTAAAATTAAAAACAAAGTCAAACTGGTTTCTGCTTGATCTGGTCAACAGAAATAAATACACAATCTTCATAATTTCAGTGAGAATATTTTCTTGATCCCCAAGAAATAATTCACTCAGATAATTTCACATATTACACCTTGACAACTTAGTGAATATACAAATTTTTACAGAAAATTTTTAAAGCTGCTTTAAAATTGCTTCTGATTTTTTAACAAATATATTCTACTGTAATGAGGTTGTGATAAGCGCTATGATAATTTCATATCCTTTGGAACTATATACACAGTGGGAGCAATGAAAGTAAGTCTCCAGCAAGAATGCTTTGACAGAGTTAATGCTTCACTTTAAATTGCTGAAAATACCACTTATTCCATCTTGGAAGTTCAATATGGTGACATGAATTAAACTAAGGCACAAGTTGCCTATAAAATTGCCTTTCTTTTTTTTTTTTAATTCATGACAGCACATATTCTCTCATGAATTCATTTTAATTTGAAACAATTTTATTTTTAAAAAATTTACAATATGTATTTAACCTTTTGCCTACTGTATGTCACATATAATGGTTGTCCTGTATAAAACAAACAGTTTTCTTAACAATATTGTATAATGAGATTGATCTCAAATGCCCTGAAGCCAACATCTTTGGATTCTTTATTCATCAAGATCTATTCAGTTTAGCTGGGAGACAAGTACATGCCAAACTGGAGAGAAACCTCTTATAAATAAGAACGACATATATAATGACATATATATTATGAAATGGAAGCTTAAATCTAAGTTATCTTCTATTTTCGAAGAGAAGTCATTAATATTCAAGGGATGAAATTATTTTCTCCCAAAACGTATACATAAATATTTAGGCTTATATTTAGGGATTCTTATGTAATCAAATGTTGAGATTCTGCAATTGTTGAGGAAATTATTCACATGGAGAGGTCTAAAACATAGGCTTATTTTCCAAAGCCATGTAAGTAACAATTGAAATGTTGACAAAGTCAAATAATATTGTTATCAAGGGATAACATTCTAATAGTTAAGTTGGGGTCACAGTACTGGGCACCTTCTCACTGTCACACTTAATGCAGGCAAACCTGTATTGTTTCAGTTTCATGAATGATGGAATAACTTTATAATCATTCCAGAAAATAGACTCTTTATGTAAATACTTTGTATAATTTGTAGAGTTAGAAATGTAGCATATTACCTATAAGTACTACATTAGAATGAAATAAATCTATGTACTATAGTTTTTTACAGGCTGTGATCTCAAACTCATCTATTTAGGACACATGAGCAATAAAATCTTTGGTGAAAGGTATATTCTTTAAGATTAGTCCTGCACATAATCCCTTAAATTCAGGAGTTTAGTTAAATTTATAACCTTCAATCAAATTACTTTAGTAAAATTAATTAAATTTATTAAGCAAACACTATGTACCGAGTTCTAGGGTCCAAGGAGTACGATGTGACTTTCTAAGCTACTAAGTGTCCTGAATTTCCCTAATGAGTTCCTGGTATTATATCAGTCTCTTAGTATGATTTTCCCCCAAGCAGGGCAGCTTCAGTTAATTTAGGTCTAAAGTAAATGCTGCTTTCATCAATGTTGAAGGATTCACCAGCAGTCATTAATGTTTACTTAAATATGTACCAAAGTTCTCAGTGCACTTTTGGGGTGGCAGAAAGTGAATATGTCAGCAAAGAAGTTTGGGAATTTGTGATAAAAAAAATAGAGGAAGTTTGTTTACTACAAGTTATACATATAGCCATAATTATAACTAAACTGTTACTATATTCAATGAGATATATAATTATAGTTATAACACTATAAATAACTATACTGTATATAGGTGTGTGTGTGTGTGTGTGTGTGTGTGTGTGTGTGCATGCCTGCGTGCTTAGATTTCCAAAAGGAAGATGAAACATGAAGAACTCTCAAATTCTTATGAGCTGTTTTATTTTTTCTTCCTGTGGACTATTGTAAAGAACTGTGTGTTGAGAAATGCTGGCTTGGGTGAATGATTTTGAGAAGTTAGAGTAGACTGAAGAATTCTTCTGCTTCTTGGTTCATGAACCCTGGAGCTGGGGTATTGTGTGTATTTCACTATGATTACCTCAGGCAACCTAAAATGATGTTTTGCTGCTGCCATTAAGATTCCACGAAGGCAAAAAATAGCTATCACCCTGGTATAATAACTACTTTTATCATCTCCAAAATATTGTACTTTCATTGCTCAAATGTCAATGTCATTGAGAAAATATACCATTTATCCCTGATATATGGTTTAATACATTTTAATGATTTTGCCAAACACACAAATGATTTTTTCCCCCAATGGAGAATATGCCACAAAGACAACCAGAAAATTCTGTTTTAAAAATTATTATTCTTTTATTTCTTATGTGGCAAAATATGCATTTTGTCCCTGAGTTAATGCTTATGATAATATTCTGTAACTAATACATATGAGATATTTAACCAGGGATATACTTTACTTTGCTGTTTTACATAGTGGCTTCATATTTGCATATCTTTTACCTGTACGGGCAAGTGAAACAAACCACCAAGCAATTATCTGATTTGTTCATTCATTCAAAACAGAAAGGGAAGCTACGTAATTCCTATATACTGAATTTGGCATATTTAATTAGATAACGAATGGTTTTGATTATCCAATGGGCTTGCTGCTTTTATCTGTTAGATGGAGCACTTGTCCAAAAATTTCTTCTTTCATATTTTCCATAAATAGGTTTTATTGTCTCTTTAATAATTCTATACTATATCTCTATGACTATTCATGTAACAAAATATATTTTCCTATCCCTACATATTAGAGTCAGATGATATTAATTGTTAGGGTAGATAATAATATTTTACCAAAACAAATTGTACTCTTAAAATGCTAGATTGATAAAAATAAATATTAATGTTGTTAATTTAATTTCTGTGAAAGTTTTAAAAAATAACCATAGTTATAATATATGTTTATAGATTTGGCATTTTAAGATTACAATTTGCCAAGATGGCAGAGTAGAAGGACGTGTGCTCACTCTCTCTTGCGAGAGCACTGGAATAACAACTAACTGCTGAACAATGATCGACAGGAAGACACTGGAACTCACCAAAAAACATACCCCACATCCAAAGACAAAGGAGAAGCCACAATGAGACAGTAGGAGTGGTGCAATCACAATAAAATCAAATCCCATAACTGCTGGGTAGGTGACTCACAAACTGGAGAACCCTTATACCACAGAAGTCCACCCACTGGAGTGAAGGTTCTCAGCCCCACGTCAGGCTTCCCAACCTGGGGGTCCGGCAACAGGAGGAGGAATTCCTAGAGAATCAGACTTTGAAGGCTAGTGGGATTTGACTGCAGGACTTCAACAGGACTGGGGGAAACAGAGACTCCACTCTTGGAGGACACAAACAAAGTAGTGTGCACATCAGGATGCAGGGAAAGGAGCAGTGACCCTATAGGAGACTGAACCAAACCTACCTGCTAGAGTTGGAGGGTCTCCTGCAGAGGTGGGGGGTGGCTGTGGCTCACCATGAAGACGAGGGCACTGGCAGCAGAAGTTCTGGGAAGTACCCCTTGGCGTGAGCCCTCCCAGAGTCCGCCATTAGCCCCACCAAAGAGCCAGATAGGCTCCAGTGTTGGGTCGCCTCAGGCCAAACAACCAACAGGGAGGGAACCCAGCCACACCCATCAGCAGACAAGCAGATTAAAGTTTTACTGAGCTCTGCCCAGCAGAGCAACACCCAGCTCTACCCACCACCAGTCACTCCCATCAGGTAACTGGCACAAGATAGCTTCATTCAACAGAGGGCAGAGAGCAGAGGAAAGAACTACAATCCTGCAGGCTGTGGAACAAAAACCACATTCACAGAAGGACAGACAAGATGAAAAGGCACAAGGCTATGTACCAGATGAAGGAACAAGATAAAACCACAGAAAAACAACTAGATAAAGTGGAGATAGGCAACCTCCCAGAAAAAGAATTCAGAAAAATGATAGTGAAGATGATCCAGGACCTCAGAAAAAGACTGGAGGCAAAGATTGGGAAGATGCAAGAAATGTTTAACAAAGACATAGAAGAATTAAAGAAAAAAACACCTAGAAGAATTAAAGAACAAACAGAGATGAACAATACAATAACTGAAGTGAAAAATACACTAGGAGGAATCAATAGCAGAATACCTGAGGCAGAGGAGAGGTTAAGTGACCTGGAAGACAGAAGGGTGGAATTCACTGCCGTGGAACAGAATAAAGAGAAAAGAATGAAAAGAAATGAAGACAGCCTAAGAGACCTCTGGGACAACATTAAATGCAACAACATTCGCATCATAGGGGTCCCAGAAAGAGAAGAGAGAGAGAAAGGACCTGAGAAAACATTTGAAGAGATTATAGAAGAAAACTTCACTAACATGGGAAAGGAAAGAGCCACCCAAGTCCAGGAAGCACAGAGAGTCCCAGGAAGGATAAACCAAGGAGAAACATGCCTAGACACAGAGTAATCAAATTGACAAAAATTGAAGACAGAGAAAAATTATTGAAAGCAACAAGGGAAAAAACGGTAAATAACATACAAGGGAACTCCCATAAGGTTAACAGCTGATTTCTCAGCAGAAGCTCTGCAAGCCAGAAGGCAGTTGCATGATATATTTAAAGTGATGAAAAGGAAGAATGTACAACCAAGATTACTCTACCCAGCAAGGAACTCATTCTGATTCGATGGAGAAATCAAAAACTTTACAGACAAGCAAAAGCTAAGAGAATTCAGCACCAACAAACCAGCTGTACAACAAATGCTAAAGGAACTTCTCTAAGTGGGAAACACAAGACAAGAAAAGGACGTAAAAAACAAACCCATAAAAATTAAGAAAATGGTAATAGGAACATACATAATGATGATTACCTTAAACGTGAATGGATTAAATGCTCCAACCAAAGACACAGGCTTGCTGAATGGATACAAAACAAGACCCATATATATGCTGTCTACAAGAGATCCACTTCAGACCTAGGGACACATACAGACTGAAAGTGAAGGGTTGGAAAAAGATATTCCATGCAAATGGAAATCAAAAGAAGGCTGGAGTAGGAATTCTCATATCAGAAAAAATAGTCTTTAAAATAAAGACTATTACAAGAGACAAAGAAGGACACTACCTAAAAATCAAGGGATGAATACAAGAAGAAGATATAACAGTTGCAAATATTTATGCACCCAACATAGGAGCCCCTCAATACATAAGGAAAATGCTAACAGCCATAAAAGGGGAAATCGACAGTAGCACAATTATAGTAGGGGACATTAACACACCACTTTCACAAATGGACAGATCATCCAAAATGAAAATAAATAAGGAAACACAAGCTTTAAATGATACATTAAACAAGATAGACTTAATTGATATTTACAGGACATTCCTTCCAAAAACAACAGAATACACATTCTTCTCAAATGCTCATGGAACATTCTCCAGGATAGATCATATCTTGGGTCACAAATCAAGCCTTGGTAAATTTAAGAAAATTGAAAACATATCAAGTATCTTTTCCGACTACAGTGCTATGAGACTAGATATCAATTACGGGAAAAAAACTGTAAAAAATACAAATACATGGAGGTTAAACAATACACTACTAAGTAAGCAAGAGATCACTGAAGAAATCAAAGAGGAAATCAAAAAATACCTAGAAACAAATGGCAATGATAACACGATGTCCAAAACCTATGAGATGCAGCAAAAGCAGTTCTAAGATGGAAGTTTATAGCAATACAATCCTACCTCAAGAAACAAGGAAAATCTCAAATAAACAACCTAACCTTCACCTAAAGCAATTAGAGAAAGACGAACAGAAAAAAAACCCAAAGTTATCAAAAGGAAAGAAATCATAAAGATCAGATCAGAAATAAATGAAAAAGAAATGAAGAAAACGATAGCAAAGATGAATAAAACTAAAAGCTGGTTCTTTGAGAAGATAAATAAAACGGATAAACCATTAGCCAGACTCATCAAGAAAAAAAGGGAGATGATTCAAATCAACAGAATTAAAAATGAAAAAGGATAAGTAACAACTGACACTGCAGAAATACAAAGGATCACGAGAGATTACTACAAGCAACTATATGCCAATAAAATGGACAACCTGGAAGAAATGAACAAATTCTAAGAAAAGCACAACCCTCCGAGACTGAACCAGGAAGAAATAGAAAATATAAACAGACCAATCACAAGCAATGAAATTGAAACTGACTAAAAATCATACAACAAACAAAAGCCCAGGACCAGATGGCTTCACAGGCGAATTCTATCACACATTTAGAGAAGAGCTAAAACCCATCCTTCTCAAACTCTTCCAAAAAATTGCAGAGGAAGGAAAACTCCCAAACTCATTCTATGAGGCCACAATCATCCTGATACCAAAACCAGAAAAAGATGTCACAAAAAAAAGAAAACTACAGGCCAATATCAGTGATGAACATAGATGCAAAAATCCTCAACAAAATACTAGCAAACAGAATCCAACAACACATCAAAAGGATCATACACCATGACCAAGTGAGATTTATCCCAGGGATGCAAGGATTCTTCAATATATGCAAATCAATCAATGTGATACACCATATTAACAAATTGAAGAATAAAAACCATATGATCATCTCAATAGATGCAGAAAAAGCTTTTGTCAAAATTCAACACCCATTTAGGATAAAAACTCTCCAGAAAGTGGGCACAGAGGGAACCTACCTCAACATAATAAAGGCGATATATGACAAACCCACAGCAAAAATCATTCTCAATGGTAAAAAACTGAAAGCATTTCCTCTAAGATCAGGAACAAGACAAGGATGTCCACTCTTGCCACTATTATACAACATAGTTTTGGAAGTCCTAGCCATAGCAATCAGAGAAGAAGAAGAAATAAATGGAATACAAATTGGAAAGAAGAAGTAAAGCTGTCACTGTTTGCAGATGACATGACACCATACATAGAGAATCCTAAAGATGCCACCAGAAAATTACTAAAGCTAATCAATTAATTTGGTAAAGTTGCAGGATACAAAATTAATGCACAGAAATCTCTTGCATTCCTATACACTAATGATGAAAAATCTGAAAGAGAAATTAAGGAAACACTCCCATTTACCATTGCAACAAAAAGAATAAAATACCTAGGAATAAACCTACCTACAGAGACAAAAGACCAGTATGCAGAAAACTATAAGACACTGATGAAAGAAATTAAAGATGATACCAACAGATGGAGAGATATACCATGTTCTTGGATTGGAAGAATCAACATTGTGAAAGTGACTATACTGCCCAAAGCAATGTACAGATTCAATGCAATCCCTATCAAATTAGCAATAGCATTTTTTACGGAACTAGAATAAAAAATCTTAAAATTTGTATGGAGACACAAAAGACCCCAAATAGCCAAAGCACTCTTGAGGGAAAAAAACAGAGTTGGAAGAATCAGACTCCCTGACTTTAGACTATACTACAAAGCTACAGTAATCAAGACAAAATGCTACTGGCACAAAAACAGAAACAGAGATCAATGGAGCAAGATAGAAAGCCCAGAGATAAACCCACGCACCTATGGTCAACTAATCTATGACAAAGAAGGCAAGGATATACAATGGAGAAAAGACAGTCTCTTCAATAAGTGGTGCTGGGAGAACTGGACAGCTACATGTAAAATAATGAAATTAGAACCTCCCTAACACCATACACAAAAATAAACTCAAAGTGGATTTGAGACTTAAATGTAAGACCGGACACTATAAAACTCTTAGAGGAAAACATAGGAAGAACACTCTTTGACATAAATCACAGCAAGATCTTTTTTGATCCACCTCCTAGAGTAATGGAAATAAAAACAAAAATAAACAAATGTGACCTAATGAAACTTAAAAGGTTTTGCACAGCAAAGGAAACCATAAACAAGACGAAAAGACAACCCTCAGAATGGGAGAATATATTTGCAAACGAATCAATGGACAAAAGATTAATCTCCAAAGTATATAAACAGCTCTTGCAGCTCAGTATTAAAGAAACAAACAGCCCAATCCAAAAATGGGCAGAACACCTAAACAGACATTTCTCCAAAGAAGACATACACATGGCCAAGAAGCACATGAAAAGCTTCTCAACATACTAATTATGGGAGAAATGAAAATCAAAACTACAATGAGGTATCACCTCACACCAGTTAGAATGGGCATCATCAGAAAATCTACAAACAACAAATGCTGGAGAGGGTGTGGAGAAAAGGGAACCCTCTTGCACTGGTGGTGGGAATGTAAATTGATACAGCCACTATGGAGAAGAGTATGGAGGTTCCTTAAAAAACTAAAAATAGAATTACCGTATGATCCAACAATCCCACTGCTGGGCATATACCCAGAGAAAACCATAATTCAAAAAGACACATGCACCCCCAATGTTCATTGCAGCACTATTTAGTATAGCCAGGTCATGGAAGCAACCTAAATGCCCATCGACAGACGAATGGATAAAGAAGATGTGGTACGTATATACAATGGAATATTACTCAGCCATAAAAAGGAATGAAATTGAGTCATTTGTTGAGACGTGGATGGATCTAGAGACTTTCATATAGAGTGAAGTAAGTCAGAAAGAGAAAAACAAATATTGTATATTAACGCATGTATGTGGAACCCAGAAAAATGGTACAGATGAACCGGTTTGCAGGGCAGCAGTTGAGACACAGATGTAGAGAACAAACGTATGGACACCAAGGGGGGAAAGCCGTGGGGGGCTGGGGATGGTGGTGTGCTGAATTGGGCGATTGGGATTGGCATGTATACACTGATTTGTATAAAATTGATGACTAATAAGAACCTGCTGTATAAAAAAATACATAAAATAAAATTCAAAAAAAAAAAAAAAAGAGTCATGTACCACAATGTTGATTGCAGCACTATTTACAATAGCCAGGTCATGGAAGCAACCTAAATGACCATCAACAGATGAATGGATCAAGAAGATGTGGTACATATATACAATGGAATATTACTCAGCCATAAAATAGAACGAAATTGGATCATTTGTAGAGACGTGGATGGATCTAGAGACTGTCATACAGAGTGAAGTAAGTCAGAAAGAGAAAAACACATATTGTATATTAATGCATATATGTGGCACCTAGAAAAATGGTACAGATGAACTGGTTTGCAGGGTAGAAATAGACACACAGATGTAGACCAAAAATGTATGGACAGCAAGAGGGGAAAGTGGCAGGAGTGGTGGTGGTGGTGTGATGAATTGGGAGATTGGGATTGACTTATATACACTAATATGTATTAAATGGATAACTAATAAGAACATGCTGTATAAAAAATAAAGTAAAATTCAAAAATTCAAAAAAAATATTACAGTTTGCTCTATTTTTTATATATGTATGACACATATAGACATATATATTAATATATATGTCTATATACATGTATGTGTGTATATATAATCTTCAAGATGTGTTTTCTTTTTATGATAGGCTTATTAATAAAAATTCTAAATTCAGATTATGATAGTTATAGTAGTTTTGAAATTAAGGATGAAGTGCAAACTTTGCAATAACTGGCCACAGTTCTATAATATTATACTAATGTATTATAAGATTAGATAGTCCTCCTTTTGCTTACTTTGTGGACCCACTAAAATACTACTGGAATAGTAGCAATGGAATCATAAAGGGCTTTCAGTTTAAGTCCTTCCTTTCTGAAAACTCCTCCACCTCCCATCCCCCACCCTTTCTGATTTCACTGTCAAGGTTTTTCATAGTTTTGGAACCAAAAGTATCCGTAACTACCAAGCAAAACTTGAGAGTTTTTCCTTTGGTTAGTCTTGCAGCATTTCATCTATTTTTGTTGTTGTTGTACATTGCCATTTTTCCAATGTAAGCACCTACTTCATAGTTTAAATTTATCATTAAGACTTATGAATGTTCTTCATAATTCCTTATAAAACAAAGAAGCTATTTTTTTTTTCAATGAAACCAATATTACTGGAGGAAAAAAAAAGGTGAATCCAGAAAATCTGCATGAAAACGGCAACTTGAATTAAGAATGAGTAAGCAAGTCTTATGAGCTACAGGATACCACATGACCCCCATATCACTCTGCATTCTTAACAGGGCAGTCCAATCCAATTTTCTTTTCCTTCTAAGAAGCTACTTTCTGAAAATTGCCAATTACGACCAGACCATTTCCTCACTATATTGATGAAAATGGAGGATATAATTTACCTTGTTATGTAATTTTGAACTGAGATTACAGTACATTTAGTAGTCATGGATAAGTGACCAACTATATTAACTGTAGATTCTTATTTTACATCTGAGGGTAAAGTTACTAATATTCTTTCTTACTAATAATACTTTCCATCTTCCTTTTCTCCTTTCCACCTTATCTAGTCAACCATCAAGCTCTATTGATATGGTCCCTGTAACAAACTAATTTTTAAAATCGCTATTCATATATTATCCACCTCCATAAAACTATACATAATATTTATACATGAACATAAACTTTACAGAGTGTGCTCTGATTGTTCCATTTGATGCTAACTTTTAATATAGCTAGAAAGATAATCTCAGTACAAAAGTTAGTTCAAATAATTTGACCAGATAGCATATTGACAGACCAGACTCCAACCACCGGCCTTCAGATTCCAATTAAAGTGTTTTTGTTTTTGTTTTTAATTCTCCAATTTTCTCACCATCATCACTTAATGTATTTGCCTCTGACAGATTAGTCTTTGAGTTAAATTTCAAATTTCACTTGATTATGCCATAGCCATGATCCAATCCTTCAACAGGAGCTCATTGACTTTAGTTTAACATAAAGATTCCCCAGGCATTAAGGTTTTTCATAATTTGGCCCCAACTTGCTTTAATATCTATCCCTTCACTACTATGTTATACAAACCAAATAATATCTTTATAATTAGGACTTCAATAATTTCAAAAATTATTTGAGATTTCCATGAAAGGACTGTTAAAAATAAATCTCCCAAACCTTTTGAAATGATGTATTCCAGCAAGATTTAAATAGTTTGATTTTAAAGTATATCTAAATCTTTCTCCAAGAGGGACACATTTTTATTCTTCATTTCCAAATAGTAAATTTAAAACCCATGCATATATTTTATTTTATATTATATTTTGTGGTATTTTATTTTATTTATTAAATTCTGCCCACTGGTCAAGAGTTTTCCTTTGCAGTGGAAAACTGCAAAGATTTTTGCCTTCCATTCATTTATACCTTCCATTCATCCTTTAAGAGAAAGCCAACACCCTACATCTTTTATGACATGTCTCTTCTCTATACTGTCTGTACAATACACTTTATCCCTCCATATATCCGATAATCTCATTAATAATTGAAGGATTTATACCATATTTCACAAAAAGTATCACATGCTATATACTCAGCAAAAATATCTTGAATAATAATTACTTTTGTGAATCCAAGTTTATGAATCAAGATATTTTGAGCTATGGTAAATGATTTCAATGATTATTATTGTCTAAGAAAGACATGGTCCCATGATTCCATTCATTAAGGAGGCTACAACTAAACCTTCTCAGATACCCTCTGTGAAGTGTCTTCCAGGTTTGTGATGGAGTTTTCTTTAGCTCTTCCTGGGTAGTGATGGTTGAATGTATTGTTTGCTCCCATCCTTCACCACATCAAGATTCTTGTCTCTTGAAATTCTATTGAGAATTTAGAATCTGGGATATAAGAGCAAACTCTAGGTAAAAGCTAAGTTATTTTCTAAGTTCTGAGAGATGTGAGCAACTAATACTTTTCAGCATATATATTCCTCACAAATCTATTACTTTAAGAAATAGGGATATTATGATGAAATTTCTTGATTATTTTACTAGGGGTTATTATGTCAATAGTTTTTTACATACAAGTTATTATTCTCATGCCCTTTGACCCTTCCTGGCTAGATTCATCTGCTAAGCTGATTGCTGCTTCAACTATATCACTTAAAGTCATTTTATTTTTGTTTAAAATTTTATATTTCATAATGTTTAAAACTCCATCTATTTAACTAAGTAGAGGATTAGGTAATGGTGTGTGTTTGTTAAAACATTATATGGTTTATAATTTTGCATTAAAACTCAATTTTCACAGTATACAAATTAAATGAAGAGGGATAAGTGTAACAGGACTAAGCACAATTAAATAAATACAGTATTATAAGATATTTTAAACACATAATTCCCATAGCATTTTTTTTTACCTTGACTATCTTGATCACTTGATACAAAACCAAGAAAACTAAGATAATTGTAGATCATTAAATATATCAACTGAGTAAAAGCTACCAAATTAAAATATATCAAGGAATACGTTTATTATTAAAAATTAGGTACTTGACACATCATAAATCTCTCTGTGAGGTAAAAATATAAATCAAAGAATTTTATAACATAAATAAATATGCCAGTGAAATGTTTTGTGTTATTTTTCGTAATGTATTCAAATATCACAGATTATTATCTCTCAACCTCATCCTAAAATAAACTGAAAACAGATAATATAGCTTATCACTTTGAGTATATATTCAACAAATATTTGAAACCCCTATTTGTGCAAAATCTTATGTTCTGCACAGGAAGTGTAATGAATAATGGGCAGTTTCTAGCTTCAGTAAGTTTAGCATTTTTTTGAGTAAGTCAATGTAAATCTCTGGTGTACAAGCATGAAGTTAATTTGACTACTCTGTCAGTGCCATTCTTCTTGAAAAGAGCATTTGATCAATATTCAAACATTTTGCAATTTTAAATAATTTTGTCAAAATTATCAATGGGCATATACTGAGAAGATAAAATAAAATATATGATGCTTTCAGTCTTAAAATATTTACTGTGAATACTAAGTGGGTAAGTACATTTTGATCAAACCATTTGATTTTGAAATTGTATTTATTAAAATTTTCTTTCCTACAATAAAGCAAACATCCAGATGTTAACCATAAAATCATAAGCACTTAAATATAATTACTGTGGAGATGAAAAATAATATTTAGGGCAAATTGAAACTATTAATTAATTTATAAATTATATGAATCAGAAGAGACTTAATAGAAGCTCATATTATCTTGTACTGCACAATATATATCTTTTGAGCTAAAAAATAAGCATAATATGAGCTTACTAACTACTAGAGCAAAATGTAAAAAATAAAATGATATATGTTGACAATGCATGATACTAACCAGTTACTACCAGCTTCCTAGGAGGACAATGCTTTTTCTAATACTTACCTCTGAGGGAAAAAAATCTTCCTAACTGACACATACACACATATATGTATATATAAACACACACATTGAATAACTATACTAAAACAGACATAGTTTTTAGTTTTATGGGTATTTTAATGGCTCTGTAACAGAAAGAGGATGACTTTTATTAAAAGAAAGTTTATTTAAAATGTTTAGATTTGAGGAAGATGCAAAAACTCAGATGATAATATAATTCTCTAGTGACCCACCTAGATCCTGCAATAAAAATTAGATAATTGCAGGAATGGGTGAATTATGTATCCTTCAGTTAATCCTTTATGAGTATTACTTATCAGACTTATCAGACCTGAGTTTATGTTATGATTTATGCAGTTCCAGGTTATATTCCCTTGAAAGAGCCTAGAGTAGGACACGTATATTATGTGAATAATTTGGGGGCATCTCTCTCTCTCTCTATGTGTGTGTATATATATATATATATATATATATATATATATATATATATATATATATATATATATATATATATATATGTTTGATTATAAATTTCAGCAGAATCTGTGGAAATCTATTATCTTTGGGCTATTTTCTGCTGAATAATATTTAATCCATGAGACTATTCAAATAATTTATATCTAGTGAAAAGAATAACATACACATTAATGCCAGGCAATTTAGTTATCAGCACAAGTTTGACAGGAGATCAAGTGATTTTTATCAACCAAAAGAGTTCATATCTCTAGAGAGCAGCTCTCTCACTTTCTGTTATGTCTTTGTTTTTCAATGGGATGTGATAAAAGAAAGAGGAAAAGAAAATATTTATTTTCTTCTAAAAAACGCTATTTAGGATTCCTTTAATAAGCCCAAGCTATTTTATTTAAAAGATTATTATGAAATTAAATATATACTTACCACAATCTTACTACGTGGTACATCTTACCACGATCCAGTTGTACTTCTAGGTACTTACCCCAAGGATTTGAAAGCTTATGTTCACACAATAACTGCATATGGGTCTTTTTAGCAGTTTTATTCATAATTGCCAAAACTTGGAATCAGTCAAGATGTTCTTTAATAGGTAAACTGTGGTACATCCAAACAATGGGATATTATTCAGTGCTAAAAAGACATGAGTTACCAAGCCATGAAAAGTTATGGAGGAAACGTAAATGTAATGAAGGGAAGCAGAATGTGATACCCTAAAATATGTCTCTTTGGCATAAAAACTATTTTAGGCTGATTGTTTTTAAGAAACTGCAGACAGGAAAAACTCTGACAACTGAGTAGAAGTTGTGCTTTCGTAAGAGACATTTTCATTTATATGGAAAACTCTATTTTTCAGGGTGTCTCCCTTTCTGTACCAAGAAGAGGAGGATGACCAATTCTCTAGAAACTTACCAAAGAAGAAGGTAAGGACTTAAACCTATATAACAACCATAACTTTGCTTCCTGCACTTTTCCTGAAAACCTGGCTCTCCCCCTCCCAACGTCTTATTTGTCTTTGAGATGGTATTTAAAGTTATGGGTTGGGCCATTTCAGGAAGTTACTCAGTTTTCCTGGGAATCTCCCATGTGTACAGGAGGTTATACATGTTATTAAACTTCTGTTTGCTTTTCTTCTGTTAATCTGTCTATTATTATATGGAGTGTCTTAGCGAAGAACCTAGAAGGGTAGAGGGGAAATCATTTTTCCTCACCTTCACTATATTAATAAGTGAAAGAAGCCAGTTTGAAAAGGCTACATAATGTATGATTCCCACTATATAACATTCTGGGAAAGGCAAAACTATGGAAACAGTATGAGGTTTAGTGGTTGCCACAGGTTAGGAAGGAGGGAGCAATGAATAAGTGGAGCACAGAGGATTTTTAGGGTGGTCATTATATATTTGTCCAAAGCTAGAGAATAACACCAAGAGTGAACTGTAATGTAAATTATGGACTTTGGGTGGTGATGATGTGTCAGTGGAGATTCACCAATTGTAACAAATGTATTGCTCTGGAGGAGGATGTCGATAATGGGGGAGGTTATGCATGCCTGGGGGCAGGGGGTATATGAGAAATCTCTGTACCATCTGTTCAATCTTTCTGTGACCCTAAAGCTGCTCTAAAAAAGTTAAAAATCTAGTAAAGTTTTTTAAAGTTTCATATCAAATACACACAAATGCTTTAAATTTTTTTCAAACCAATAGAATTATACTGATTTGATGTCCCCATTGTTATATTTATTGTAAATAAATGTGGTAGATAAAAGGGGATTTTTAAAAAATTTTAAATCAAGATGTGATTTTTAATTGAGTCTGTATATTTACTTCACTCTTTACCGTAGATCAGGACATAACAGATATTCAGTATCACATTTATAAATTTTGAATAAAGTACTTCATTAACAAAGATGTCCTAGATTTTCACATGTACTTTAATTATAAATATGGTATACATGTATGGTAAATCACTGTTTTAAGACTGGCACAAAAAAGACTGGTTATTATTGGCAATTCAGAGACTTTGTCAGTAGGGAATTATGGTTCTTTGATTATATGTTAAGCATAAATAATTGCAGTGACTAAATAAATGGTCTGAAAAAATCACATTCATGAATGAGTAAATAACTTCTTAAAATAATCTTAATAAAATAATTAGGATGAATATTATATACATTCCATTTGGAAAGAATAGTAAAGATAAATAGAGCAATATGGGGTTTATGATTACCTATGTTTTACATGTAAGTTATATTTAAGCTTCTTATTTCAGCTTTTTATAGCATTCCCGCTCTTTTCTCTTTCCTGGTTTAGGTTGTATATCTATGTTTGAGAATAAGTTTTTTCAAGTGAGGTGGTTTATTGTCTTAAAAGAGGTCTTGGCAGAGAGTGCGGAAATGAGCAAGTCTTCAGCTCACTTACTCTGTTGACTATTGAAATTAATTCAAGGGCTCTTGACCTTGGCTTCCCTAGCTGTACAACAAGAGACTTGTATTATATAATATCTGAAGTAATTTCTACCTGCACAATTCTGTGACTTATATGGATTTTTATTTGATTCTTTAAGTAGTAAGGGGGTCACTGAGAATCCCTTAAGGAAAGAATTTTTTTATCTCTCTTAAATCTAAACTACTTTTGTTGTTGTTTTTATCCTAGTTCTCTCAAGCACTCAAATGTTATTTGATACAATTTGATTACATTTTGAAAACCTGTTTGTCTTTCTCTCTCTCCCTTTTTTTTTTCTATTTTAAGTTCTATGTGTCTAAGAATCTTAACAACATGCATTTGTTACCACCTAAATGTAACACCAGAGAAATATCTACCATATTTTGAATGCCATATGTCTTCCAAGTACTGTGTATGGCCCATGAAAACCTTAGGTAAAAATGTTACAGCCACCCTGAAAGAGTGCTTTTTATTTACATTTAAAAATTAAGAAGACGAGATTGAAAAGAGGTTAACATCTTACCCAGAGCCAAGTTGCAGGAACCTATTTAAACTTATGTCTGCCTAATTTAAAAGTTCATTCTACTGCACCACATTGAATTTGAGTCACTATTAAAAACTGATTGCAGAAATAGTCCCAAAGCATTGGTCAAATAAAGGATTTTGAGGCAAATCATCTACTTTTTATTGAATATAGTCAGTTTCTTTTAATTTTTGGAATTGCAGGCTAATTGTAAATATCTTCTTTGAGGCCAAACAGGGTTTTAAGCTCCCTGAGGGCAGGAACCAGGGTGATTGGGGTGATTTCCTTCATTCTCAGCACTGAGCCTACTAACTTTCACACAGAACCTCTCTCTAAATACTAGTATAATTATATTGAATTAAAGAATAGGCTAACTCCTTTTGGTTCTTAGACATATGTATTCTAAAAGCAAATTTTTAACAGCAAATTCCTAACTAATGAAGATAATTGTTACAACAAATTTTCAGTAAAAGAACTTTGGTTTGAGTTTATGGGATATAGCACTTAGCATTACTTGCCTACTTAATGAGAAAAGCTTTGGACACACATTAACATCATGGACAAAGTGATATTAAAGTTATGTTTGTACCTAAAATTATGTGCTTTTAAACAAATTTTGAAACACTCAATGACCATCTTTCAGTAAATGCACGTAAATATATAACATTTTGTTGAATTTGTTGTGACAAATTGATATCAACTAACCGAAAAAGATAATTTCTATTGTCTCTGGAACTTCTTACATTGAATGACTCAAGGACTTTGATTTTTAATTTATGAAGCTCATTATGGACCATGTGTCAAGAAGGACACATGGTATTGTGTTAAATGGTATTGTGTTAAATACTAATGGTATTTATTTACCATTTAGTTCTGGGAATAGTGTGAAAATTATGTGTCAGTAAGCGTAATTTTTCAAAAAGATTTATTTTAGCAAAGGGAAACAAAGTCAAACAGGTGGTAAAGTAAAACATTTCCACCTGAGTAATAATATAAAAAAAAATTCACAAAATTCATAAAACTGATATCAAATCAAGAAAGCAGCCAATTCAACAAGTTAAAATACTGTGTGAGAACATTGTTTAATTAAAATAGTATAAATAGTAAATCAACTTCACATATCATTTTTTCTTACAAGTTATTTTAAATTAATGATTACTCTCTTTAAGTAGCAACTTATCCATTTGTGACTAAAAATAAACAAATAAAAGGTTCTTGAAAGAAAAATAAATTCTTGAAAAGAAAATCAAGTAGAAATTGGTAATGTTTTGTTTTGCAAATACAAAGGAAATTTATTTGGTGAAATAAGGAGGGAAAATATCTCTGTTGTTTGTCCTTTTATTTTCTCATTTGCTTAACAAATATTTGAGCAGTTGCTATTTGGCAAGTACCTTACTACTACCTGAAGAAACATGGTGTTACAGAGCTTTAGAGACAAACACCCAGAGGATGGGAACCATCAATTTTCAACACAATGTAAAAGATTGTTATGGCAGTGGAGGCTTGGAGAAAGCTTTACTTTCCTCACTGAGATTGAAAAGAAGGTCGTTAAGAGGGAAGTGATTTTAATGATTTATCCTGAACTTTAAGTTGTGTAAGATGGGAAGAAATGAGACTGGTGCCTATAGAAGGGTGGTTAGATCCATGGTTTTAGTTTCCAGTGAGTTGAAATGACTGTAGTAATTAGGGTATTGGAGGGAGAAACTGGAACACTAGGATGAGGTAGTCAGAGATCAAAGTGTATGGAACCGAGATTATGGGAGGAGAATATTGAAGTTATTGCAGAGAAAAGGTGTGGGCTATGATTAAGATAGTGGGTGGTTGAAGTGAGGGTAGAGAAAAACACCCTCACTGATGGGGAAAAGGGAAAGGAACTAAGAAGTCAGGCTTTGGAACATCTGCTTCATAGATTTTGAAATCATCAATATTTCTATAATTCTCTTTATTACACTTAAATTCCAAGTGCTAAAAATCCAATCCTGCTTCCTAATTTGGGTCATATCTACTATTGATACATTATATAAATTTTTGAAATATAATGCTACATGCATATTTCCTTTTAGGTAACTTCAAAATGATTTCTTATACTAACTATTGTCCATATGTTTTGCTATATTATTCAAGATTTGTAAATATCAGATTAGATCTATGTCCTGAATCACCTCAAATTGACTCTAGAATAACAAACATTTTCATTTTTAAAATTTATACTAACATAATTAATATCCTAGCACTATAATGCAATAATGTCCAGTAGAAGTATAATGTGAACCACATATTTAACTTAAATTTTTCCATTAGCCATATTTAAACATGTAAAATAAAATAGGTAATATTGATCTAATAATATATTTAACTCAATAGAGCCAAAATATTATCCTTTCTGTATGTAATCAATATAAAAATCATTATTGACAGTTTACATTCTCTTCTTTGATTATTTGTGCACTTCTAGCATCTCATATATTTTTTACACATCTAGCACATCATAATTTGGACCAACCCCTTTTCAAGGGCTTAATCACCAAATGTGACAATTGGTTATATTAGTGAACAGAAACATATCTAAATATCATGTTTGATATTATTTTAGGTATAAATATAAATGATGAGTCATTACATAGGTTTTATTTGTTTCATTTATATGTTCTAACTAATGTTGGAACATTTTCTTTTTCCATGAAAAGGAAAGAAAGAAAGTTAGGGAGTTTGGGATTGACATGTACACACTGCTATATTTTAAATGGATAACCAACAAGGACCTACTACTGTATAGCATAGGGAACTCTGCTCAGTATTATGTAACAACCTAAATGGGAAAAGAATTTCAAAAAAAATAGATACATGTATATGTATAACTGAAAAAAATGTATTACAATCTTAGAGGAAAAAAATCACTGAATTGTACATTTTAAAATGGGGGAATTTTATGATGTGTGAATTATATCTCAATAAAGCTGTTATTTTAAAAAGAAAAAGAAAGAAAGAAAGAAAGAGAGAAAGAAAGAAAGAAAGGAAGAAGGAAAGAAGAAAGAAGAAAGAAGGAAAGAAGGAAAAAGAGATATATGCAAACTGCATCCAGGTGAATTAAACAAATAGGTTCATTTAAACCTTGATCGCCTCCATTTTTACCAGATCTTAATTACATCAATAGTTTATCCTACTAGAGATAGTTTTATTTCCTCTATCCTTTTGGACTCCTATTGATGGAATAAAAATGGCTTTTTTTCTTTGCATCTTTTCATTCATAACACTGGTTTTCTTGATTCTGTCAGTCAATTTAAAGCAGAAAATTCTATGAAGATTGTAATTCAGTAAAAATAAGTCAACTAGGTGTGTTCCAATTTTGTAATTGAATGCAGATTTTTCTATTTAAAAACCACCCTTTGATTTCAAATCATTAAATGTTAATTCAGTGTGATTATTTTTAGGGCACATGTGGCTCTATACATTTTAATTTGGTTGTGAACTGAATAAATGCTCATTCAGAGTTTTCCTCAGTGTTTTAATATGAGAAGCATATAATTGGTGAAAGCTACCTTCAAATCAGTCACACTGCTATTTAAATCGCATATAATAATGTATTTCTCCAGTATACTTATTTCCAGTGTCCTAGATCTCTTTTTGAGACAAGTTATTCATGAAAAAGCCTCTCTAAGGTTAACTGTTGTTTCTATTGTTTGAATATTTTCCAAATCTTTTCTTCCTAAGCCCATCAAATTGTTCTACTCCTTTGTAAACTCCATTGTTTAGAATTTAGGTATCTGTATAGACGCATCCTAGATTTTTCAGTTTAGATGGCGTTAATTACTAAAGCCTTTTTGTATCACTTCAACATTTTCTTTAGTAATCTAAATATGTCTTGCTAGCAACCTAGATGTCCCTTGAATCTCAGCATTTTCCTCATGCCTGGCTACTGTGTAATAGTTCCACAGCTACTCACATTATAGCTTTTCTCCCTGTTATCCACCAAGGCTTCCAGTGAATTGACCTCTGCAAGGTATGGGGGTGGAGAGGGATGGGTTTCCAATTTTTTTCAACATTTCTGAATGCTCTACATGGGAGAGAGAAAATGGATGAACTTAGAAATAAAAATAAGAAAACTAATTATTCACATATGGTCTTTCATCCTACTTCTTTGTGTAAATGTTTTAGCTCCTTTAATAGCACTTTTCAGACTTCGTACAAAGCGTTAAGATCTTGACTATCATAGGCTCTCAGTAAATACTTCACATAAACTGGTGTTAAATGACCATGAGCTTTAGAATCCCTAGCCCTTCTGATGATATTGTTCAGTGCAGTTAACAAGGCAAAGTTTATATCTAGGACTTGCATTGGGAAATTATCAAGTAGATTGTTTGCCTTTGGCTCCTTCTTGTATTTGGTTCATGTGGTCTCTCTCCTAAATCCTGGCACAGTCTTTCTCCTGACATTGGGTTTCCTGGTACAACCTTGAAATTCAACACTTGTTCCTTTCAAACAAAATTAAAATAAATGTGTACAAACCTCACAATTCCTTGTTCCTAACTATTAGAAAAAATATATCTATGTGACTTAATTTGCACCGAAGGCGGACAGACTGAAAGTTGAATTAATGTTTAAAATTTGTTTTTAATTTGATATTAGTTACTTAAATTTCAGAGAGTACAATTTTAGTAAAAATTTTTATTGTTATTGGCTTTATATCTGATACATTCAAAACTCCCAAATTGTACCAGATACCCTTATTCTTAATATCTGATATAGTTATAGCTTCTGTTTACCTTTGAAAACCCAGGGAAATAAGAAAGCCCTGAAACTTGATTACATTAAATAAAATAAAGGAACACATTATTTTTTCAAATATAGCATATATAGAAGCTAAATTTATAAACACACCAGATTTAAAACTTTGTTTTGTTTTTAAATGTCAATTCAACTCAGTTAAAACAGAAACTGTTTTATAAACATACGAAGACATGTCACAGGATTTAATAGACCTATAAGCACACTAATGACCACAAACAGTATTTTTTTCATGCATATAATAAAATTATTATCGTAAACCGTGGGTAAAAACATAGCCATGTAAGGCTCAAAATTAACTTCCATGTTAGTTGGGATTTTATTATTCTAAATTTGAATGTTGTTGGAATAGCACTTGTATACTCTAGTTAGCCATAGTTTTCTGGACTCCTATCATTCATAGCGAAGATATCACACATTTAATCCACCTGGACTTTGAAGATTTAGAGTAGGTATTACCTGCCTTAAAAAGTTAGGGAGGATTTTCTTTCTTAGTAAAATGGAACAGGTTTAGGAAGTCAATCCTTCTGTCTTTGGCATCAACTCCAGCTACACTAAAGCCGTTTAATAATTAAACATTTATGTTTAAAAAATTTAATCTCGAAATATAGTATGAAATGGAGTTCATGTGGATGGCATCATAATGCTGTGTAGGTCTTGATACTCCTCCTGAAATAGTTGCAATGAGATGACCTCACTCAATCACCCATAGTCTGAGATTGATTTGCCAACTCCAGCCACCTAGTAACATATTGTCAATTATAAACACAACTGGACACTAGTTTTTGCAATAGGAAAGAGGGTCCAGTGTGAATTGAACTCAAAGCTGTAAAAAAAAGCCTGGAAACCTTTCAAGACTGGCCTGTGCTAAGGGAGAGGCACTGAAAGTTGTTAAGAGGTATTAGTCCATGTGACTGCGCTACCAGTTTTTGTTAACTGGCTTTTAGTCAGAGGAGAAACGAACTTCTCCTATCTTTATGACAGCAGGTAATTGAAGCAAGGTCCCCAGATCCTCCCCCTGGGACTGGGAGAGAGTTTCTGAGAGTCCTCTCCCTGAATGTTTGCATTTCAAAGAGACAGTTCTCCAGGTCCTTGAGGAAACAGTTTTGGGTGATAGATTTACATCTGAAAAGATAGAGAAAGATTTAAAATTGCAAGATTTCTAAAGTAACTGCTCCAAGAGGGGGTTCAGAGGTTGATCTGGCTATCACCAAGTTTTAGCTGAAACAAACAGCAAATTTTCCTGGCAGCACTGAGCCTTCTCAGGCAGGAATTGGAGGGGGGTTGGGGGACCTGGGGTCATCCTTGAGTCAAGGCTTTAAGCTGCTTTAAACTTTGGTTAGGTCACTCTGTACAGAGCTTTGAACATAGTCACTACCTGCTGGAAGTTCTGTAGTTCTCAAGATTATAAGTATTTGTTAGATTTTTTTTTTTCCTTATCATAACATTTTATTTGAATGTTATATCTCAATTTTAGTTATGCATTATAACTACAAAACATAAAGTGAGAGTGGTAATGTGTTAAATATAAGGTAATATATTTGTTAATACATACACCAGATATCAATATTTTTTCCATTTTTTTCTGGTTTATTTGTTTGATTAAATAGTGTTTTGGTCAAATTAATCATTTTTAACTAAAATTGCAGATCAGTTTATGTATTTTTATCCTGCCAATGTGTGTCTGTGTGTCCTTAAGGAAAATAGTTTCACTGTAGCATAGGGACCAATGGTTGAATGGGAATAGTGCAAGATTCTAACCAAAGCTCATAGTTAAGTCATTGTGTAAACTGAGGAAATAGGTTAGTATTTATGCCTCTGCTTTTTGATCCAACAGATGAGGGATATTAGATTAAATGATTTCTAAAATACACTTTTAGCCTCAAAACTCTGTGAATTTATGAGTCTAATTTAATGACTTTATCAATTCTGTCTATATGCCATAAGGTACACTAAAAGCTGTGTGGCAGGCCAGAAGAGGCACCATTTTCCCAAAGTTTAAGAAGTAAGTAAAGCATGGAGGCTTTATGGACGTGCCTTCTGTGGGAATTTCTCACTTCAGAATAACTGAGGTCAGTCACAAGGATAACCTAAATTTCTTCAATTATTTGGAACATTCCCTTCTGCACTACCCATACATTATGTAATTTATTTTCAAGTCAGGTATTAACAACTAGAATACATTATTCATTCATTCATGCAGTCACTCAGTTCTTTATTTAGTCATTTTTATTCCATAGCTTTTAAAAAATTCGTGATTTGTTCCACAGTATTTTATTGAATAAAGGTATAGAACTTTTCAACACTAATGATAGTCCATATTTTTCACAACTGTATATATTTAGGAACACAGAAAAATATTTAATATTAGGGACATAAAATATGGACAATTGCCAAATTAAATTCACTTTGGGCTAGTTATTTTTTCAATTATCCAAATAAGAAAGTTATTTTACTGCTTTCATTTTCAGTATTTCCCTCATCTAGCAGGTTTAAACATAAGTATATACTAGCTATTTTTCAGTAGCATGTATTTTTTTCAGATTTAAAAAGCCATACATATAATTGCAGAGCATTAGGAAAATATGATAAACACAAAATAAGGATATTTCCAATGAAAATATTAATAAAAAGATACAGCATAACATTTATCATTAAAATCTTTATATTCTGTCCACTTTCAATGTAATGTTTTCAGCTAAGAAACAATCTGCAGAACACACTATTATATATTACCAGCCCAAGAATGAAAACTAGAGTCATTTTAGTGAGCCATATCCAAAGAACAACAGGCCCCCTAAGGCACATATCTGATGTGTTAATCCATTCTATATATGTATGCCCAGATTTGAACACAGCTCAAATGTAAAATGTAAAATGTAAAAAGTAAAAATGTTTTTTACTCACATGAATTTCTCACTGTCTATTTTCCAACATTTAAGCATCCACGATTAAGCCCATCGAGCTGTAATTCTCTCTCTTGGATCTTACACTCATCTTGGCCCTGTCTATATGGCTTGCATATTACTTGTCAATTACCCTTCAGCTTTGCTCGAATCACAGCTTCTTCCTTCCTTATAAACCAAGTCTTCTTATATATGATTCTCAGACCTGGACCATGGTCAAGAGGTTTAATAAATGCTGCATTTTTCTAAGGGTCTCATGATGAATCCCTAAGTCTTCTATAGAGAAGAATGAGGTCATGAGACAAAAACAACAAAGAACTTTTTACTCCCTAGGACAAGATGTAATTTCACCAGAAAGTGAAGCTCAAGGAGCTTTAGATAATTGCGTAAAGTGGAAAATACCAGTTCTACTGGCATATCTTCTTAACAAAAGTTTGGATAGGGTGATGGGCTTGTGATGCTGTAAATTTCATTTAGACAGATTTAAAATAATCAGAACAGTACATATATCCTATTTTGTAAATACATTTAAATATGCTTTCTTTCTTTCTTTTTTTTCTTTTTTATCTTGAAGATCTGGATTGGCCTTTGGGGGAAAAAAATCATGATAAGATACATGTGAGGAGATAAAATGCCAAAGAAATACTTAAACACGATAAGGCACTCAAAATAGTAAAGAAGGACATGGTCTAGACTGAATATTTCCTTTAGAATTATTAGTGGTTCACAGTGATTCAAAACTAAAGACAATATAAACAGCACTACTTTAACTTTTAGTTTGTTATATTTATATTTTTGCTGAGAGGAGTCTGTGTTCCCCTACAATATTTGATGCATATATTGTATTATAATCTTGGTCATGTTGTATTAACATAACTGTGTTTCCAATAGCTTTGTTAGGTTGAGAGTATGAAAATTAATAACCTTGCTAAAATAGAGTCAGGAGGCCAGAGGGGGTAGCTCTCACACAAGTACCACTTGACCTCAGTACAGATCCCAATAAGAAGAGACACACCTTGCATGTTTAGTAGGACGTGACACTACTACCACTAGTGGAAGGAAGATTTTCTTCTTGCCTGGCAACAGCTCAGCCAATCAGAGACTGTCACAACTCAGCCAGTGAAAAGTCACTACGCTTTGAACTCCCAATTTCCTTCAATGGGCTTGTTGTTATAAACAGCCCCTCCCAGCTTCCTCTCTTCTATAAAAGAGTCTCCTTTGCTTTACTGGAATTGCACGTGGTTTGCCATGTGCATAGCTGCATGTCCCAAATTGCAATTCTTTTCTGCTCCTTAGTAAACCCATTTTGCTAATAAAGTCAATGGCTCTTTTATTTTTTAAGGTTAACAAGAGCTTGATTGTAGACTGCATTTACTTAAAAATAATATATACTCCATGGTTATCATGAAATAGGGCCATATTCTATTCTGGTTGCAGCCACTGAGGTGATGGGTATTACTTCATGGAGCACCAATGGAATGGGAAGTCAATATTGGATAATGGTAATGGGTATGGGTTCTGTTACTTATATATCTTTCTCACCTGTTGAACAATAATACTTATGTCACATAATATCTGTATTACAGGATTATAAAAATTAAAGTTTTATGTTTTAAAGCCAGAGCAAATTTCCTGAGAGTAAATATTCAGTAAAATTTGGCTGTTTTTGTTGAGATAGTTTTTTTCTGGATTACAAGTGTTCTGGAGACTTTTCCCTTTCTCTCAAAAACTAAGAAACAACAGTTTTAAGGATACAGAAAAGATACAAAGAAAACATTCTCAGGTAACTGACAGCAGTGGCAAACATTTGGCAGTGTTTTAAAGGGAATCAGACCTCTGCTAGTTCAATACAATTAAGAAGATAGACAACTATGAATACGGAAACTTTTGATAAAGATTCTCCACTTAAATCATGATATTATAGACAAAAAAGACAAAAGTGTCTTTGCTATTGATGTTAAATTTCTAAAAGAATGATGTGCCCATTCTGATGTAGGTCTTTGTGAGTCATGAAGAGCACTAGGCATTAAATGAATGAGTAGATGGATATGGCATTAAACCTAGAAGACAAAGAAAAACAAATCAGATCAGGTCAGACAGATGCTTATGGCTAATCATATCACCATTCCCCCACTGACACAGAAATGCTTATTAATGATTCCACATTAGAGATTTTTTCCTCTCTACGTGTAGATGTGTTGAAGTTTTGCTTTGTGTAAAAGGTGGTGTGATTGAGTAACCCTTAGCTATTTACGTGTCTACATAAAATTCCAAGTTAAAGATTTTTTCAGAGGTTGTAATGTCACCGGGTTGGCATGTGTTGTGTGAAAATAGCTTCAACCGAGGAGGTCAACAGAAGACCCGGACCAGCAATTTCAGTCCTTGTGATAGCAAGCAAAGAACTGCAGACTACCACTTTGGGCTTAAGCGCAAAGCAAAGTTTTATTAAAGCATAATTACACTCTCAGAGGGAGAGCAGGCTGTTTCTGCAAACTGAAACCAGCCCTCCTGTACAGGCTTAAGGGTGTTTATAAGGAGTTGTTCTTCAAGGAGGCCACGTGCACTCATGGGTGAGTGACAGGGGATCATTATTTGATTGACAGTCCCAAGCTACGTAACAAGTTCATTATTGCGCATGCCCTTAGCCTTGATTCGCTAAGAACAGCCCACGGGAGGCGGGGGGATGGACACAACCACATGCAGATTTTATTATAATGACGGTATAATGAATTTGGGTTTCCTATAGGTTATATGCCTGTCTAGTTTGGGCTTGTGTAGCCCAGAGAAGTTCCGTCATGTTACTGTGCCCCCTCTTTATCAGTATAAGTTTGCCCGCCACCCGACCACAGTTTCGCCCATTCTGGGTGGGGTCAGGAGAGGGTCCCAGATGGCTGGGGTGTGACTTGATTATTCCCCTCTTGTCTTTTTGCCACTGTCACCTCCTTGTTGCTAATGTCTGACTAACTACGTAACAGTAACAGGATAGTTATCTAGACCTAATAGAGGGAATGTTAGTAAGAATTTGCAATTAATATTCTGAAGTTCAATTTTAGACCAAGTAATAATTCATTCTTCCTGTTTGTTTTGGCAGCCATTTCAAAACACATGCCTCTCTGTATGGGCCAACTGTTAACCCTATGTGGTCTGTTAATGATTGTAGTAAAAGAATTATGGAGAGTGACCAAAGTTAGAGAAACTATTATAATCTTAAACAAAATTATATACAGAAAAAAATGTCTTGGTATAACACCAGTCAGGAACCCCTCACAATAACCACAAGTTTTTTGAGAAAGGTGTCAAAAAAAAAAAAAAAGCTAAAACTGCTTAGCCGAAAAGACCCTATCTGGCTCAATTTACATCATTAGTCTGAGGTTTCTATACTCCTGCATTAAATTGCCATTTTAATCATTGTTTTTTTTATGCAGAGATCTTTTAAGCAAAGTTTATTTTTCCTTTTTCAATAAATGTTTATGTAAATAAGACTCAATTTGTTAATTGTGTTTTAGCCAACGCCCATTTATCTGTTTTATTGCTAACATTTTAAATTGTCATTTTACTTTAGTCTTTCTACCTTTCACATCTATTTATTTTATTCTTTAAAGTATGTGATAGAAAAAAATTGTGACGCTAAAGTTATGATGCATTTGACAAAGCAAAGTTTGCACCAGATGAAGTTGAACAGGTAAGAAAGACTTTATCCAAGGCTATTGAAATAGGAGAGAGAGAGAGTCTGAACTAAACTCCACTTAAACAAAGGTTGGGAAAAATTTTAAGAGCTGGGTTTGGGGGAGATCACAGACCCTCTGTGTTTGCTACTTGGCTTTACCTAAAGGAAAGTAAACTTTCTCTTCTGGATGGGAGGCAGTTTTACAATTTGCAACAAGGTATCCTAGGAAGTTAGGAGTTAGTCTCCTTCCCTCCCACAGAGGCTGGAAGATGGGACACTATTGGAACCGAGAAGGACCCTGTGGGGTTCCTGGGCATGAAAGCCTTTTTGTCCCCATTTCTTGTTGGCAAGACTCCAGCCTCCACGACCTTCCCTGAGTTCCAAAGGACAGATCTGAACAGTTGCTAATCAAGGGAGGAGCAGACAAGAAACCACCTGAGGCAAGATTAAACGGATAAGAGAAGCTCATCAAGATTAGGAGACCGACCACCTGAGACGAGATTAAGGTAGTGTAGGCCCTGCACACACCCTAATCTCTTCAGCAACCCCACCCTTGAACTATTGCTATAAAACTCTTGATCAAATCCACCCAGGTTGGGACACATAGTTTTCGAGGGCAGGAGCCCGCTGTATCCCGCTTTGCTTGGCAAAGCAATACAGCTATTCTTTTCTGCTTCACCTGAAACTCTGTTTGTGAGATTCAATTCGACACTGGTGCAGAGGCCGAGCTTTCCGCATCAGTATCTTCCTTGATGATTTTATTTCAAAAGGATGGCTCCCAGAACTTTGAGAAAGGCAGTCCTGGGCTGTAAAACTAGCAAGAGGATTTTTAAAAAGGTTTAGGTCCAAAGGGGCAGAGAAAGAATTTACAAGTTTTCTAAATTAAATGCTCTTAGAAAAAGAGGTCAGAGTCCCAGAGTCAGGAAGAAAGATGTCTAAAGTTCAGTCAGCCTGAGGGGAAAGTTAAGGCTGTGTCACTCAAAAAATTAACCATCAGTTGATCTAAGAAAGAAATGGAAAATTTTATGCGAGCCAATCTGAGGATTATAACCTGGGAGACAGTCTTTCAGAAAACTCTGAGGACTATTCTGCTCATTAGAGGAGAAAGCACAGTTATACAAGTTTTTGAGACAAAGGGTTATAAGTCAAATGACACAATATTGACAGTCTACACGATCCAGATCTACAGGTACAAAGCAATTAATGGTCATTGTGACCCCTGACAAGATGAAGAAGGAAGGTTATCTCCTAAAGAGTTGTGACCCTTTAAGAGATTAAGAAGGAGTGTTATCTCCTAAGAAGGTCTGGTTAATGCAGATGCACAACACACACTAAAGGGGAGGGAGGAGGCCCAAATGGGTAGAGACAAATTCCTCAGCCATCTTGGTCAATATGTTTCCCCCAAGAGAGATTGCCCTCCTTGAGGGCAGTGAGAGACTGAGTGTACCAAGGGACAAAGGCCAGACCATTGATAAAAACTGGACTCTGACCCACAACTTCTGCAGCAACAGGTCAGGACTTGTTCAGTAACTGACAGCTTCCCTAATTTTTTCCCCTACTTCCATTTTAGCACCATCCAGAGAAACGCAAACATATTATCCTAACCAATCTCAAAGGATGCCTTCCTTATTTCTTAACCAGCTCCAGCTTCCCCATCCTAATAATCTCCAGTCAGAGCAGACTGGAAGCCTTCCCTTTTTTTCACGGTAAGGTTTTCCACACCTCTGTCTGCCTTTGAGTCTCTACCAAAAAACAGGTGATGGTGGCTGACTCCCTTGTTACACAGCAAGCTTTCAATAAATAGTCTTTGCTTGTTCTCATTTGCTCAGTCTTCATTTATTTCCATAGCAGCAGAAAATCAACATCTAGGACTATGGGTAATTAATACTATCAACTGAATCCATTACAAAGAGGGTTAGCTCCTGTGTAAAGACTTCTGTATTAGCAACACCGTTTCCTGGAGAAAGAAGTCAATAATATAGCTTAGCACTCAGCTTGAATCACTTTATTTTTTGTGACTTTAGACAATTTAACATGGAGGATCCTCTATTCTTACCTCTATTTTAGGAGTATGAGTTCAGTTTAGGAATTATGTGAATACTAAGTTAGATAATGTTTGTGAACACTGTTTCTCTTTCTCTGTGCATGAAGCCCAGTGTTTCGAAGGAGCCACTGTCCTATGGACTTAATTCTAAAAGGATACAAATTAACCTTAAAATGTTGCTCAAAAAAATGGCTAACAATTCTTGTTTCTATCTATAGTGACTGTGCCTGAAGAAGTTTAAATTCTTGTATATTAGCTGAGAAAAGGCTCCAGGGAAAAATGGTCAAGAAAGAGGAAAAGACCAAAAAACCCTCAGTTCAGTCATTGTTATGCAACTGAACCCACATCGGTGCAAATAACATTCTTTGACAACAACCAAAGCCTCCAGGTTTTTCTGCTGCTAATGACTTACAGTCACTGAATCAGCTATGCAGTTTTTTTTTTTTCTTTTCTCTAAGTTATATTTTAGTAGATAATGCAACCACATGATTCACAAAAGCAAACAGGTGAAAAGTATGAAGAGTTTTGCTTCCACACCGCTTCTCAATTCTCTTGGGACTTGACCCTCCTTCTGGGAATCCCACTACCAGAGATAAGCACTTGTATTACTTTCTTGTTTAACTTTCCAGGGTATTTTTTAAATAACAAGAATATATATTTATGCTTTCACTTTTTTATGGGAAACAGGATAGAACACCCTTTGTTGGACACCTTCCTTTTTTCGCTTAGTTTAGTTTGGTGGCCTTTACCTATTTGTACCTACAAAGCCTCCTCCATCTTTACTTATTTGTGTATATATGTGTGCATGTAATGTTTTAAAAAATATTTGATTGTCAATACGTAGCACAGTTTATTTCACAGGTACCTATTTGTGTGCATTTAAGTTATTTCCAGGCTTCAGTTATTGTGAACAGTGCTGCTGTGAATAAACGTATTCGTTGGTCATTTCAATGCTGTGCATTCCTGTTCCTTTCTGAATGCATAATAAGTATCTAGCATCTCTAGAGTCAATTCCCAGGGGTGGAATTACCGAGTTAGCAGATATAGACCTAGATTTAGATTTAGACATAGATATAGACAGATAAATACACATACACATATATATTAGAAATTACTACATGTGTTTGAAAGCTATCAAATTTCCTTTGCTGCTTTCCAATTCATGTTCCTATCAGCCTGTTCCTCCACATCTTCCCAAACTTAAGGTGTTATTGAACATTTGGCTTTTACAAAGCTGTGAGGTAAAAATCAGTATCACAACGTACTGTTAAAATAATTAAAGAAGGAGGCCATTAGACTGAGGGGTCTCTAATGCCATGGCAACTTATATAAGCACACCAAAATCTAAGTCTGTAAATGCAAAGTTATAAAATTGAAACCTAAGGACAACAAATCACGACAGCCAGCTAGGCTTTAAGCTATGGCCAATCAATATTTTTTTTTGCTTTGCTTCCACACCTTTTCCATATATCTCTCCCTGAGCTCCTGTTAGTAGAGCACTCTTAACCACTTCCGGTTAGGTGTTGTCCAATTTGAATCCATTTTTGCTCAGATAAACTCTTTAAATTTTTAATATGCTTCAGTTTCTCTTGTAACAATAATTTTAAAGTGCACTTGTCTTATTCTGAAGGATGTTAAATACTTTTTCCCCTAAGTTTAGTGGATCTTTCCTTATTTGAAACCTGTTTTCATAACTCTGTTTTCTATTTTTAAAAAAAGCAACTTGTAAAACCTCCTTATATATTAGGGATAATAACCTTTTATGTATGTAATAAGTGTAGTAACATTTTTCTATCAATTTCTATAACTATATCTACATCCATATTGATCTACATTTGTCTCTAGCTATCGAATGGATATTTTGATCTTTTCTTTATGGCTTTGGGAATTTTTCCTCACTCCAAGAATATAAATGAAGTCTCCCACAATTCCTTCTAGTTTGTTATGATTCATTGTTTTAAATTTAAACACTTGAATAGTTTTGGAGTTTTGCTTCATCTTATAAGTTATTGATTTGACTAATTTTTTCCGCAGTGCCAATTAGTCATCTCAAGCACAGTTACTCCCACATCTTGGGATATTACCTTAAACATATCCTAAAATGGCAGGTGCATTTAGGTGTATTTATAAATTTTCTCTTTTTTCCTATTATTCTGTCCATTTATGTGCCAGTAATACACAGCTTTAATTGATTAGTCCTTATTGTATGTGTTTAATTTTGTCGTATTATAAGAATTTGATTTTTTTGGCACCTATGGTCAGATCTTTTTTATGGGTGATACATTAGAGTCATATAAGTCATATATTTATACTTAAATTGGCTCTATATAATTATATAGTGTCATATATTTTAAAAGCCCATATACTTTTATCTAATAGATACAAATTATAAAGTGGTAGATGCTTCCTGATTTAGGAAAAAGAAAGTATCATTATTTGTCCTGGTTGTTATTGTAGTCATTGTTCTTAGCAAACTGTACAGATATTTATGATTAAAAATGTCAGGAACAAGTTGTATTTCAAGGGGTAGAAAATATTTAAAATGGAAGGCTATCAATTCTGGTAAGAGTAGTAAGGAGTTTCACTTGCAGTTGCCTTACAATCCCAGGTTATTGCACTTAGTGAATAACTATGCTTTATAGCTCAAAAATGAGATGCAGTGTATGTTCACACTATTTCTCAAAACCGTTTTGGAAAAGAGTAAAATTGACAGTAAGTGAATTTAACTTAATAAAATATATTCATTTAAAGTAAAGAATTCTGTCAAAGAAAAATGCCCAAGTAATCTCTTGGGTTATACAATCTTGGTTTCTGGTTGGATAGTACCATAACATGGAGGGGTTTATAAAAAAGCCATTTTTACACTTATATAGACACTGATCCAGAGTCAACTAATATTGATTAATGTTTGCAGAGTGGGTAGTGTGATGATAAGCACTTCTTCATCTATTACACATTTAAATCTGACTGTGACTCTGCGACAGAGGGAATATTTTCAATATGTTATAAATTATTAAAGTAAACTAGGGAAGTTAATCAGAAGCTCCCAAGTGGAGGAGTTAAGATTTTAATCACTGTTCTGGAGTTTCAACCCCGTAATCTCTCCACCACAAAGTTTCCTTGTGGAAACTTTCACTTTCCTTGCAAAGTGATTATAGTGATAGCAAACATCATGCTTTATGTTTTTCTTTAATGATATTTCAAGTAATTATCAGCATTGACAAGAAAATATATTCTTTGTCTATTTTCTTTTTAACCTAGGCCTTCTAAAACTTAAATAACTGCATTTATTGTTTACTAGTCAAATAAACTGGGCATTTTCCAGCCCATGATGGAGACTAAAAACTTGTCACTTGTGTTATTGTGGTGCCCGATTAGTGGAATACAATTTGTCCTCCCTTATCAACTCCACTTTTAAAAGTTAGGCTTTTTGTGAGAATGTAGAGCTGAGTTTTTTGTTGTTTTTTTTAAGGTATTGTTTGCTGAATAGCAAAACGTGAGAAATTTCCAAACATTACAGTTCATAATCATTCCATTCAAAGATTGTAACCTCGAGACATCCACAGCTCTTTATTTGTTTGCATCCATGTCTAAAGTCTGAACTTAGACACAGATATGAATAAATAATTAACTTTTGTGTATATACTTTTTTTATTAAATTAATATTTGAATAGGTCTTGTATTTACATAATTCAAATTCAAATTAAGTATTAAAATGTAATCAGTGAAGAGTGGAGTCTCACTCCCACCCCTGATGCCCAAACTACAATTTGAGTTCAATGAGAATCGAAGGTAATCAGTGCAGAGCTGTGTCTTCCTCCCACTCTCATCTCGCAATCACTACCAATTATCAATGTCTCTTTAGAAACTTTGAAATTGTAAATATATATTATTTCTAAAGAAAAATATTCCATATACACTCATTTTATCATGCTCTTTGAAATTAACAACATATATTGGAAATTTATCCATATCAATACATAGGAACCTTATTTAGTTTTTAAGATGATTGTATTTCACTGTATCAATATACCATAATTATTGAAACCATTCCGATTGCTAAACTTTTTCTATTATCAAAAATAAAAAAATAAAGACTTACCTAGTTAACATGCATCAGTTTACAAGTATCTAATATATCGTGGGATAAATACTTAGAAGTTTAATTAGTAGACATTCTCAGTGGCCCTCAACAGAGTTTTGTGCCAATTTATTTTTGATCAACAGTCAATCAAAGTGCCTGTATTTCCACTGTCTGGCCTATAAAAATATAATCAAGCTTTTAGCATATTGTAAGACTGATTGAATATATGTATGGATGTATATATGTATATGCTACATATATATTTTTAGTTTAAATCTTAACTGATGCATACTAATAAACTGAAAAATTGGCAAACTAAAATCTCCTTATAATGAGTGAAACTGAGGATTTTCCATATGTTTAAGGGCTAATTGTTTTTCTTTTTCTGTGAAATGTCTTGTTTATATAATTTGCTGATTTTTCTACAGAGTAGTAGGTCCTTTGCTTATTTGCTTTGTAGATATGCTTTAATTATTAAAGCAATTAATATTTATCTGTGCTGTGTGTTTGAAACCTATTTTTCTAATTGTTTCTTGCCGTTGACTTTGTTCATGATATTTTGTTGAGCTTGTAGTAGTTCCTTCCCCATTCCCCATTACATAGACTCTTTGGCTAACCTTTTCTTTTTTTTTTTTTTTGTGGGTTTTTTTGGTGTATATGTGTTTCAGGGGTGGGTATTATAAGCAAATTTTTTATATAGATTGGTTGGCGAACTCTGTCTCATGGGACAAATCTGGTCCACTGCCTGTTTTTATAACTAAACTCTTATTGGAATACAACCATATATATTAGAATAGGCATTATTATGCTGCAATGGCAGAGTTGAATAGTTGCAATAAAAAACTTATGTCCTGCAAAACCTAAAATATTTACTATAAAATATTTACTATCTGGTCCTTTCAGGAAAAATTTTTACCAGCCTCTGCTTTTTCCCCTCCCTGAAGTACATGTTATTTTTATCCATATTTTGGAAACATAAAACCTCAGAACTAAGTGAGACTAAGAAACATTCTCAAGAGTTTGAATCATTTTCAAAAGAAAAATTTTCAAATGGAGATCCTGGGTTTTACACAGGTCTATCTGACTCCAGGACTAAAATTTTAATAACTGTGCACTTGGTCCCAGTATTTAATGATTCATTTGTACCCTTAAAGTACAAATGTACTCCATTTGGACATATAAAACTCAAATTTGGTCACATAAGACTAACATACATTGGAGGCTTTGTGGAGTACACACATTTTTTTTGTACAAGGGTACAAGAAATTTGAAAGTTATGGATACCTTTATGGACATTTCTGCATGTCCCAAAGACACCTAAATTTCTTTATGTATCATTCACAAAGAAATGTTATGATACCTACTATAACTAAAGCATGTCAAAAATCTCAAAGCCATATAAATGCTTGAAATAATAACCTGTGACATGACTACATATATATCAGGACCTTAATAATGGAATGGAGAAAGAGTAGAATTGAGTTTTCATATACAATGCATAAAGATCAGCAACAAAAATGCTGTTTGATACATTTGTAGTAAAATTGTGGTTGACTTTCATTATTTTCTGTAAAATGTACTTTGCAATAGAAAACTCTTTACGACCTTCCTAGAAAAACACAATAAAACAAATCAACCAAACAACTACAAAAACTTTTTTTTTCTTACATTCTGATTTAGTGCTAGCCTCTAATTAATTGTAAGGCAAATCAAAATGTTCCTGAGAATTCTCAATCTGTTAAATGTTTCCCAGAATTTATTTAACTGAGCATGAGAATCAGTCCCCATTATTTATTGGTTTTTTTGAATTGGAAAGTAAATATTTTTCATTATAGAGTTTGGCTATACTTAGCCTGACTAGTTTGTGTTTTCGTCTTCATTAATAAATTGAAACATTTATTTTCAATAATCTTAAATTGAAAAATATTAATGTTCATAGGACAATATTAAAATAAAAGCATTCAAAACATTTATTAGTTTTTGATTGCCAGATTCCAAATTGTTTATGTGGAAGATAGATGTGTGTACTTTGTAGCAAAAAGCAACATGAAGATGGAAATTTAGTTTGAAATCACCTCTACTATATTATGGCCTTTGTACATTTGACAGTGTTGAAGTTGATTGTTTTTACTGTTTTTCTCAGCTCATCACATTAACTTCATTAATGATGAAGAAATTATAAACTATAAAGCACTGAATAATTACATGGACATGACATTCCAAAAGGAATTGGCACAACTCTGAAATCACTTGCATCAAAATAGATTAAGATTGAATGATGTATTGCTTGTATCTGCCAAGTACTCTGCAAGTACGTTAAGTAGGAAAAATACAAATGAAGTGACTTGGTTTTTGTTAAGGATGTAGTAATCCCCACATATTTTTCTCTTATTTTAATTTTGCCCCACATTTCTAGAAAATATTATTAAATATTTAAATAATTTCCAAAATAAAAAAATGTTCCCTTTAAAATCAATTGTATGTTGTGTGTTTATAAATGCATATATGTGTGCATGTGTGTTTTGCCTTTTAGTGTGCCTTGTAATTTTTTGTTGAAAGCTGGACATGATGTATCAGATAATAGGAACTGAGATAGATGATCTTTTAATGTGAAGTTTTATGTTTATCTGTCTAGGAGTTAGTCTAAGTATAGTTTACTGGAACGGTAGGTTTCAGAGGTGTCTCCTTCCTTCAGTGTCCTTGTATGTCTCCCCTGTTGTCTTAGTTTTAAGTAGAGTCTGAGCCTTGAACAACATTCAGCTGTATTCCTCTGTTATTATACAGAATCCCTGTTGATGTATTGCTGAGGTATTGGGGGAGGGGAATTAATCAGTAAACCTGTAATTAGGTTTCAGTCCCTTTAACTGACATGCACTCTGTCCTGTGACCTTCACAAGTGTCTCTTAGCTTTTCTCTTTAGTTTTTAGTTGAGACAGGAAGGCTAGAAGGGACTGGAGTTGGGTAATCTCCCTCCACCTAAGTTGGATCAGGCTCTGGTGAAGTCTTTTCTCTTTCTAGGTAGGCTACTGTTGTGGAGAAAACTTTGGGCCTGTTTCAAAATGGTTACCTTTCCAATGAATATATTTCAAAATAATTACTTTTCCTCTTTCCCTGGATAAACAGAAGAGGGTTTTTTTCTCTGATCTTCATTGGGAGAACTTGGTGGGGTTCTTAGAGGTAAAACCTCCCAGTATGAGGCACCTCCTTGGGATGGGCAACCAGGAGTATTTAACACTAAAGCTAGTCAACTTTCAGCTTTCAGCCATTCATTAAAGTTACCATCCAAGGACTCCAGAAAGTTCTGCTTCAGATAAGCTAATCTGTATTCCCTGAATTCACCTGTCTCCAATTTTCAGGGTGGCAGCTTGTCCTATAATCTCAATTCTCTGATGGATCCAAGAAAAGTTGTTCAGTTTTTCCTCTTGTTGTGATGGTAGAAATAATGATTTGCAAACTCTTTACATGTTGGAAGGGAAGCTGGAATTCAACAGTGATGTTTTTAAATAACTTGCCAATTAAAATGATTACCTAAAAAATTTCAGAGTGAATTATGTATTTCAGTAAGGTATGTCAACTGTGTTCTCAGAATTTAGTATCTCTTTCCAGTCCTCTCATTAGCCAGAGGGTATCTGTATCCAGAGTGTTCGGCGTTAAATTTAAGTAAATATAATAATGTATAACAATTATTGAAACATTCCATATATACCAATTGCTTACTTGGGACCACTTACAAGCAAGAGACCATTTCCAGGTTGGTTCTAGAGACCATTTCTGCCTTTGAATCCTTGAGTTTCATATACAAATTTTGGGTTGTATGTTGACTTACAGAAAAGAAGAAAAGTAATATGTTGAATATAAGAGAAGATTTTGTAATTCATAATGAAAACCCAAAAGTATCCCCCAAAGCAGTGATAGTAAAAATGTTATGTTTAGTGACTTTAAAAATATATGATTATAATAAATACTAATACTTTGCTATGCTTAGGACCATTTTATTCCAAAGCATAAAAATATCTAGTTAATTCCACACCAAGATAAATTTCTTCATGAGTACCGGAAGTACAAATGCTTAGTGGGCCAGAAGAAAAAATGAATATAAAGTTGGTTACATTGTTGTACAAAATATAAATTAAAGCTCACAGGTATCTTTCCTTAAAATTCAAACTCATGAATTTGCCTTAAGAGTTCAGAATTAACGAGGCCTTGCAAGACATCATTAACCACTTTCATAAATTATTTTCTGTGAAAAACTTGAATATTTCTAAGACGTACTAAGAGTAACTAGCTAGTAAATTATTTCAGTTAAGTGTGATCTTTCTCAGGCTAGGTTGTGAGCGCAAGTTATATGTATGTGCTGCTGTAAAATACACCACAGGGTCTACTCAAAAATAATCTTCAGTTTTTTTAATAATTAATAATTTGTGAATTTTAACTTCCACATCTAGTATCAAAAAATAAAAATTCTACTTTATTTCCTGTAAGTGTATTCTTATTAAGGAAATTTGCATTTACTTGGCAAACATGACATTTACTGTAATCCTTAATAGCTAGAAAATTCATTTTATTGTAGGAATAAGAAAAGTAGAGAAATGTTTATTTTCTTAATGAATAAAAACCAATAGACTTACAAAAGGCATTTTAAAACCAGTGTGGTTCTATAACAAAAAGACAAAACATGGAATAATGATCACATTCCTAATTTTAGGCTTTCTATTAACATTCCAATATATGTTAAAGTCTATCCTCAAAGGTAAATTATTAAATTTTGAAAAAGAGGTTTTGTTTATATTACAGAACACAGAGAAATGAATATTAATTTGTAGACCATTAAATTTTGATTGTAAATTATTAGTATCAACAAATTTCTATTGTTTAAAAGGAAAAAACAAATAGTGTATCTTCACTTCATTTTCTTTCTTTTCTTTGTTTCCCTGTGATCTGCAGAAATAGGATCAAGAAGACTATATAAGAAATTTAGATTTTTAATGTTCAGTTTGTATGTGGTTAATACGATAACTTATTCCAAATTTTCATTTAGAATTTTCTCTGGTGTGCATTTGATTTTAGGTCAGGTGATGTCCTCATTCTCTTAAATTTCCACCAGATATTAAGTAACAGAGTAGACAGAAACTCTTAAGATGTTTAAACAAGGATTAAAGTTACAGATAAGTCAGATAAATAGAGGGAAAACAAAAAACAAAAAAACACCTCTGAAATCAACCTTACAGGGACAAGATCCACAATGCATGAAGTAGGTCAGTTTTGCTGAGAAAAGTAGCAAGAAATGCAAAAAAACAAAAACAAAAACAAAAAAAAACTGGTTTAATCATAAAATACTGCTGACTATGACAGTTCTCTGTTAAAGTTCCTCTGTTTATAAAAATAATTTGTTGTGCAGTTATTAAACGTGGTTCATCTAATGCCTAATCAGTCAGAAATCAACATTTTAGTGTGCTTTAAGAAAATATTTCTTGAAAGGCAAAGAAAGGTATAGGACCTCTTTCCAATATTGTTTTGATATCTTTCAAGTCAAAGTGTAGATATGGAAATCTAGTTTAACATATATTCATGAGTTTATGAAGAGAATTAAATATTAGTAAACATGTAAAGGGATTTAATTTAACACTGAGCTTTGGTAATAGTAGTATCTCAATGGTGATAACTGTTCCATATTATGATAGGACCATCCAAAACAAATCCAGAGATGAAATTCACAGATTGTGAGAAAGTCCAGAAATATAAATTCTCACCATCTGAGGTAAAAGAAAAATATTGGGGAATTAATTCACTTTGTTTCTATATTGAGCCTTAATAAACTTTGCATTGTCTTCTGTGTTGAATGCTCTTTCCAGGAAGAGAAGATATAGCTTTACAAATTATTATTCAAGATTATCTGAATTAGGGGTGATCAAGATGGTTGAGGAGTAGGATGCAGAGTTCATCTCCCTCCACAGAAACATTGAAAATACATTTACAAGTGGAACAATTCACACAGAACAGCTACTGAGGGCCAACAGAAGACCTCAGCCACCAGAAAAGACAAGAAAACCTCCACATAGCCAGGTCGGACAAAAGGAAAAAGAAAAAGAAGGAATCAGGATGGAGCCTGAACCCCAGGGAAGGAGCTGCTAAGGAGGAAAGGTTCCTGCACCTTGGGAAGGCTCCTCACCAGTGGTTAGACTGGATAGAGGGGGCAGTTTTGGAGCCTAAAAGGGGAGAGCAGCAACCAGTTTGTGGAAGGCAAAATGGAGAGTAACCTGCACAGAAGGTTGGCACTGCCACCCTGCACTCCCCAACCTGAGATACTCCTCTGCCAGTGAGGGTGGGAGTCGCATGCTGAAGCTCAGACTCCAAAGCTCAATCTCAGAGAGAGGACCAAGGTTAGGTGTGGAAGGAGCCTGCCACAGTTCAAGCTGTGGCAACTGAGGGTATACTAGGAAGAAACCTGGGCCCACCAGAGAGGCAAGTCACCATTATTGGGAGGCGCACAAGGAGAAGGGTGGGACCACCATAAAAGCTTCTTTCCCTGTGAGCACTCCCAGGCAACAGGACACCATCTATAGGAGCTCTGTGGGTAGGTGCGAATAGCTGCCATGATCTTGGTCTCCAGAGGTGGGCACTGGCCACTTCTTCCAGGCCCGCAAGCAGACAACAGGCCCTGCCCGTGATGACCTGGAAGGACACAGACAGCTCCCGAAACTAGAAATTCTGCCAGCAGGCCTCAGGACCCACCCCTGCTGACCTGAGGGGGGCAGATTGTTCCAGCCACTCAGAATTCCAGCAGTGGGCCCCAGGACCTACCCATGCTGTCTGGGGAGGGAGTGTGGATAGCTTCCACAACTAAGACGTCCATTGGTGGATGTCAGAACCCACCTTGCTGTCCTGGGAGCATGCTGATAACTCTCCCTACTAGGGAATCCATCAGTGGGTCTTGGGACATGCCCCACTGTCCTGGGAGGGTGTGATTATCTTCTGAAACTGGGAAATGTGCCAGTGGCTACTAGAACCTGTCCTGCTGGCCCAGGAGGGTGCAGATAGGTCTTGCTACTAGGAAACCTTCTAGTGGGTGCCAGGACCTGCCCCGCTCTCCTGGGAGGGTGTGGAAACCTCTTGCTACCTACTAAGAAATCCGTCAGTGGGTGCCAGAATCTGCCTCACTGTCCTGGGAGGGTGCAGATAACTCCCCACACTAGGAACTCTGTCACCAGGTGCCAGGAGCTCCCTGCTGTCCTGGGAGCATGAAGAATCCTCTCGCTACTAGGAAATCTGCCAGTGGGTACCAGGACCAGCCCTACTGTCCCAGGAGGGCTCAAATAGCTCCCCCAACTTGGAATTTCAACCAGAGGAGGGGCTAAAACAACAGCTGGGCCCGAGGGGCTATGTGACTAATGAAGAAGAGTTGAAATCTCTCCTCTCAGCTGCACAAACTGCAGAGCTACACCCCCACTGATGGCTTCCTAAATTCAGCTCCTGCAAAACATCCAAAAGGACAACAAGAACTCTTGCAGCAAGGATGGGTCTGGTTTTAGTAGCTGTGGGCTCTGTGGGCACGTACACATGGGGGTAGGGCCAGACCAGAGTTTGAGCTGCCTTCATATCTCCCACAGCTGGTCCAGGTGCATGAGTACTGCAGTACTGGGATCTAACCTCAATAGACTGCACCTCACTTACACCAATGGATAGATCATCCAGACAGAAAATTAATAAGGAAACACAGCTTTAAATAACACATTAGACCAGATAGAATTAATTGATATTTATAGGACATTCCATCCAAAAGTGGCAGAACACATGTTCTTCTCAAGTTCACAAGTAACATTCTCCAGGATAGATCATATCTTGGGTCACAAATCAAGCCTTGGTAAATTTAAGAAAATTGAAATCGTATCAAGCATCTTTTCCAATAACAACACTATGAGATTAGAAATCAGTTACAGGAAAAATACTGTAAAAAACAAAAACTCATGGAGGCTAAACAATATGCTGCTAAATAACCAATGGATCACTGAAGAAATCAAAGAGGAAATAAAAAAATACCTAGAAAAAATGACAATGAAAACACAATGACCTAAAACCTATGAGATGCAGCAAAAGCAGTTCTAAGAGGAAAATATATAGCTATACAATCTTACCTCAAGAAACAAGAAGAATCTCACATAAACAACCTAACTTTACACCTAAAGAGAAAGAACTAGAGAAAGAAGAACAAAGAAAACCCGAAGTTAGTAGAAGGAAAGAAATCATAAAGATCAGAGCAGAAGAAAATGAAATAGAAAGGAAGAAAGCAATAGCAAAATCAATGAAACTAAAAACTGGTTCTTTGAGAAGATAAACTAAATTGATAATCATTTACTGAGACTAATCAAGAAAAAAAGGGAGAGGATCTAAATCAATAAAATTAGAAATGAAAAATGAGAAGTTACAAGAGACACAACAGAAATACAAAGGATCATAAGTGATTACTACAAACAACTATAGGCTATTAAAAAGGACAACCTAGAAGAAATGGACAAAATCTTAGAAAGATACAACCTTCCAAGACTGAACCAGGAAGAAATAGAAATGTGAACAGTCCAATCACATGTACTGAAATCAAAACTGTGATTTAAAATCTTCCAACGACAAAAGTCCAGGGCCAGATGGCTTCACAGGAGAATTCTATCAAACATTTAAAGAAGAGCTAACACCTATCCTTCTGAAACTGTTTCAAAAAATTACAGAGGAAGGAAAACTCCCAAACTCATTCTATGAGGCCACCATCACCCGGATACCAAAACCAGACAAAGATAAAACAAAAGAAAAAAATTACAGGCCAGTATCACTGATGAATATGGACGCAAAAATCCTCAACAAAAGACTGGCAAACAGAATCCAACAACACATTAAAAGGATCATACACAGTGATCAAGTGGGATTTATCACAGGGATGCAAACATTCTTCAATATGCACAAAGCAATCAATTTGATACACCATATTGACAAATTGAAGAATAAAAACCATATGATCATCTCAATAAATGCAGAAAAAGCTTTTGACAAAACTCAACACCCATTTATAATAATAACTCTCTATAAAGTGGGCATAGAGGGAACCTACCTTAACATAATAAAGGCCATATATGAAAAACCCACAGCAAGCATCATTCTCAATGGTGAAAAACTGAAAGCATTTCCTCTAAGATCAGGAACAGGACAAAGATGTCCACTCTTGCCACTATTATTCGACATAGTTTTGGAAGTCCTAGCCACGGCAATCAGAGAAGAAAAAGAAATAAAAGGAATACAAATTGGAAAAGAAGAAGTAAAGCTGTCACTGTTTGCAGATGACATGATACTATACATAGAGAATCCTAAAGATGCCACCAGAAAACCACTAGAGCTTATCCATGCATTTGGTAAAGTTTCAGGATACAAAATTAATACACAGAAATCTCCTGCATTCCTATATACTAACAACGAAAGATCAGAAAGAGAAATTAAGGAAATAGTCCCATTTACCATTGCAACAAAAAGGATAAAATACCTAGGAATAAACCTACGTAAGGAGGCAAAAGACTCGTACTCAGAAAACTGTAAGATACTGATGAAAGAAATCAAAGACACAAACAGATGGAGAGACATGCCAAGTTTTTGGATTGGAAGAATCAGTATTGTGAAAATGACTATACTACCCAAAGCAATCTACAGATTCAATGTAATCCCTATCAAATTACCACTGGTATTTTTCACAGAATTAGAACAAAAAAAATTTACAATTTGTATGGAAACACAGAAGACCATGAATAGCCAAAGCAATCTTGAGAGAGAAAAATGGAGCTGGAGGAATCAGGATCCCTGACTTCAGACTATACTACAAAGCTACAGTGATCAAGACAGTATGGTACTGGCACAAAAACAGAAATATAGACCAATGGAACAGGATAGAAAGCCCAGAGATATCCCACACACCTATGGTCACCTAATACGACAAAGGACACAAGAGTATACAATGGGGAAATGACAGTCTTTTCAATATGTGGTGCTGGGATAACTGGACAGCTACATGTAAAAGAACGAAATTAGAACACTCCCTAACACCATACACAAAAATAAACTCAAAATGGATTAAAGACCTGAATGTAAGGCCAGGCACTGTAAGACTTTTAGAGGAAAACATAGGCAGAACACTCTTTGACATAAATCACCACAAGATCTTTTTTGACCCACTTCCTAGAGTAATGAAAATAAGAAAAAAAACAAAAATAAATGCGACCTAATTAAGCTTAAAAGCTTTTGCACAGAAAAGGAAACCATAAATAAGACAAAAAGACAACCCTCTGAATGGGAGAAAATATTTACAAATGAAGCAACCAACAAAGGATTATTCTCCAAAATATATGAACAGCTCTTCAGCTCAATATCAGAAAAACAAACAACCCAATCAAAAAATGGGTAGAAGACCTAAATAGACTTTTCTCCAAATAAGACATACAGATGGCCAACAAAAACATGAAAAGATGCTCAAATTACTAATAATTAGAGAAATGCAAATCAAAACTACAATGAAGTATCACCTCACATAGGTCAGAATGGCCAACATCAAAAAATCTACAAACAATAAATGCTGGAGACAGTGTGGAGAAAAAGGAACCCTCCTACACTGTTGGTGGGAATGTAAATTTGTGCAACCACTGTGGAGAACAGTATGGAGGTTCCTCAAAAAACTAAAAATAGAACTACCATATGACCCAACAATCCCACTCCTGGGCATATACCCAGAGAAAACCGTAATTCAAAAAGATACATGCACCCCAATATTCATTGCAGCACTATTTACAATAGCCAGGACATGGAAGCAGCCTAAATGTCCCTCAACAGAGGAATGGATAAAGACAATGTGGTGCACATATACAATGGAATATTACTCACTCATGAAAAAGAACAAAATAGTGCCATTTGCAGAAACATGGATAGACCTAGAGACTGTTATACAGAGTGAAGTAAGTCAGAAAGAGAAAAACAAATATCGTATAATATCACTTATATGTGGAAGCTAGAAAAATGGTACAGATAACTAATTTGCAATGCAGAAATAGAGACACAGATGTAGAGAACAAACTTATGGATACCAAGGGGGGTTGGGGGGTAGGATGAACTGGGAGATTGGGATTTACATATATACACTACTATGTATAAAATAGATAATTAATGAGAAACTACTGTGTAGCACAGGGAACTCAACTCAATGCTCTGTGGTGACCTAAATGGGGAGGAAGTCTAAAAAAGAGGGGATATGTGTATACGTATAATTGATTCACTTTGCTGTACAGCAGAAACTAATACAACATTGTAAGGCAACTATACTCCAATAAAAATTAATAAGATAAGATTATCTGAATTAGTCTGGTAATGTCAATTCTAGGAACTATTCAGCATAAAGTAAGAGTTCAATATCCTTCTTTCTGAAGGAAGTTCTTTAAAATTTTTTAAGTCAGGATCTGTGAATGGTAAGTGTGATGGTTAATTTTATGTGTCATCTCATGCACATCATCGCTGTGGTACACAATTTTTTGTCAAACACCAGTCTATTTGCTGGTCTGAAGGTATATTTTGAATGTGATTAACATTTAAGACTTCAAGTAAAACATTACTTTCCATAATGTGGATGGGCCTCATCCAGTCAGTTTAAGGCCCTTAGAAAAAACACTAAGATAGCCCAAGAAAGAAAGAAGTCTGCCTCAAGGCCTACTTTGAACTCGCCAGCCCCCACAATTGTGTGAAGTAATTTCTTAAAATCTCCCTCTCTCAAGAAAATATGGATAGATAGATGGAAAGGTTGATAGATAGATAGATAAATAGATACATACATACCTACCTACATACATAGATACATAGATTTTATCAATTATGTTTCACTGTAGAATGCTGACTAATGAAGTAAACTTTCTTGGTCTTTTTTTTAAAGCTGAAAATAATATATTTATTCATTCCTCAATCTTGCATGACAGTATCGCAGGTAAAGAATTTTAGGCTACTGTTTTTTCCTCCAACTTTTCCCACTCTGTAGCACTTTACACTTATTCCCACTCTGTAGCATTCTAAAGGTATTTATTTCAATGTCTTTTAAACCCTATGGTTGGTAATGAAAAATTCTGTCAATTTGCCACTATTTTTTATAATTTTATTTTTATTGTCACCCCCATTTATCTGCCATTTTCTGATTTCATTTGATGTGTCTTACCACAGTATAGATTTGTTTTAATTTATTTCTTCTTGATGTTTTGTATTTTTGAAGTGCAAACTCATTTCTATTTAATTCTGAAAAATTATCAATTATTATCATTCTTTTGAATATTGCCTCCCCTAACGTTTTTCTTGAACACCAATCAGACATTGAATGGACATTATCATTCTCGCTTCTGGATTTTCTCTTGCCTTTTAGGCACTATTACAGATTTTTTTATGATTAAATAAGTTTTCCCTTTCAGTTTTATTGAGCTATAATTGACTTATAGCACTATATAAGTGTAAGGTGTACAGCATAATGATTTGACTTACATATATCATTAAATGTTTACCATAATAAGTTTAATGAATGTGCATCATTTCATTCTCTCATATTTTTAATCCCTCTGACTTCTGGGCAACATTTTCTCTTTCAGATCCATCCGGGTCATTGATTCCCTCTTCTTCTGTGTCTAATTTATATTTTAGCTGATCTATTGGATTTTACTTTAATAACTAATATATCCAGAAGTAATTTTTAATGTGTAAGTCTAGTGAAATGCTGACATTTTCTCTACTTAGAAAATTTTCTCTACTTCTCTTCTCTACTTAGTATATTTTCTATTCTTACTTTGTCTCTTTTGAATTTGAGCACTTTAATGTTATATTGTTTAAATATCATGTTGAGAAGTTGATTCCTCTTAAATTCTCTCTCTTTTTGTAACTGATAATTCCTTTCATACTCAGGTATTTTCTTGTGTATATTGTAATTTTAAGTTTTGAGCTCATCATTGTGCAGAGGTCATTTTCTGAATTGAAGTCATATCTCCTGCCCTGGGAAATTGTCTCAAATAGCAATTTCATGTTTGCTTCTCCTGCAGCTCTAGCAGTTCCAATGGTACTGGAATATTTGTGTGGTAATTTCTTAATTAGGTTTATGTTCCATGCAGTTTCTGTAATTGGAAGGCATACAGATCTAGAGTTTAATTTCTCACAAGTAAGTATTTTTTAGCATTGCTTTTGAGGACTTCATTATTTATAATTAACTTTTATTTTTAAGTCTATAGGAAGAAAGATGGCTTTCTTGTTTGTTTGCCACATTGGTGGTCATAGTATTTATCGTTTGTTTTTGTTTGGGGTTTTTGTTTTGTTTTGTTTGGGGTTTTTGTTCAAGATTCAAGTAGCATATTTAAGCTATGGGATTTACATCAGTACTGAATTCCAGATCTCAAATCACTTAGACAAAGACCGTGACTGTTATCGTGAAACTTTATTAAAGTACTCTTTGCCATTATCTACCTGTGTACATTTTTGTCCAACTCCCATGACCCATTGAGTGGTGTAATTCAGTTTACTGCTTTGGTTTTGAGTTTTCATTTTATATCTGATCAATAAGTTCTTCCAAGTCTTTATTTTAGTACTGGACATGTGTCTAAAATATTTTTTGTATATCTCCATCATTTCTATTATGTTTAGTTGGGATGGTGGATATACGTATCTGCTCAGTTCAGTATGTTATTGGAAGTTGAGTTTAAGCTATACATATTATGATCTTTAATACATTCTGAAAGATCAGAATAATTCTGACATGTCTTATTCATATATTACTGTGTATAGGTAGAGAGTTGGTTTGCCCTTTTCTCTAATTTAATGATAATCTAGTTGCATTTGTGTATATCAGATATATTGCTATTTTATTGTATCCTTTGGCATGTATCAAATCTGTATTTTTCTCTTGACCATGTTCCCACTGTTCTTAGAATATTATGTATCAAAAAATGTAATGTTTTCCATATGGAAGAGAGACCCTTAAGAATAGACACTGTATTGTATTCAGGTTTCTATCTACAGCACCTACTGTAATGCTGGGCACATATAGTCCATGTTCAATACAATTGTAAGTGGATAACAGAAGATCAAGTTACCTCAGAGCTTACCAGAACTTATATAATTGCCTACATTATGAGCTTATATTTCTAAGTATACAAAGTTCTCTATAATCTTTCATGGTTGTCCTAACATAAAAAATATATATAAAGATTAGAAATAAAAAAGGTTTGTGATGTATTTAACAGGATCAGTATTCTTGACTTCAAGTTGTAGTACACTGTGCCATTTTAGCTTAATTTGAAAAGAACACTATTAGCACATATATTTTACCCAGCTTTTTTGTACTCCAGAAAGAACAAAAAATTCTTAAAATGTTTCTATTAAAACATAGCAGTATCGACACAACTTTAGTAACTCAGGATCTATTTAATTAAAAAGATATAGTAATATACTTTTTCTAGCCTGAAAAAATAAAACCATGATACTGTTTAACATATCTTTTATTATTATTTAGGTATGATAAGGCCAAAAGATCAGGAGACTACTGCTATTGAACAAACAGTTTGTTATGTTCACAGATCCCAAGAGTACGGGGTACTCCATACTTTAGGAGGATCACACAGGGAAGCATTGGGCTCAGTCAAAAGTCAGAGGGAGGGAAGTTAACTGTAAGAAGAGCCTATGTTGTGGTTTCCATGGCAAGGAATTAATGAGGCAGGGTAAGCAGGTTTAGGATTGCCTAGTATGAATAATTTCAATGGGCTCTGGGGTGTAGGAACTGTCCTGTGGCTCACTCCAAGATGATTAAAGCAGGTAGAGTATGGGCTGGAGTGTGAAAGCCTGATCAAGGAGGTGGTTGGGAATAGAAGTGGTTGGTCAATTTTATCAATTCGCCTCTGTTAACAGTGGCCCAGAAGCGTCTCTGTGCTAAAAGCATGGTAAGTCTAAAGGCAGTGATTCCCTGGGAATTGGATCCCGTTCTATTTTGTTACCCCTAACCTGTTCATGAGGCCTCATTCAGTAAGGCAACCCCCTCTGTAAGGCTGTCCTGCATCCCATGTCCTAGACAGGTCAAGCGTCTGCAGAAAGTAAGCCTGTTTTCCCCTTCAGGTCTTCAGTGGGTTACTTGCCACCATCGTCCCTCAGTCTCCTTTTTTGTAAAATGGGGTTTTAGTTTTGTCCTTTTTTTTTAATGCTGGTAAATCTTGCATTCAAGCAGGGGAGGGAGGGCAGAGGTCTGGCCCCATACCCCATCCTTTACTGCTGTGGGGCTTGCCCCTGGAGCGGACTCTTCTCTTTGGGCCCCTGGAGCTTCTTTGCTTATAGTATCTCAGACTTTACATGTTCCATGTCGTACCACGTAACCCCCTTCAAGATACCATTTGGAGGGTGGGGGAGATCTGTTTCCCACTGTGACTGGACCGTGGGGTTCTGACTACCTTGCTTACAGATTCATAGTTTGATAAATTTGTTGTATTCAAAAACTTAAAATGTAGGATGCCATTGTGTCTGTTTATATTTTTGGAATATTTGTACTACTTACAATTAATGAAGGTTTAAAAAACCCATCCATGAATGGGCACTGCAAAAAAAAAAAAAAAAAAAAAAAGAAGCGGTTGGTCAGAGAGGCTCTGGGCTGCTTCATTTGCATTTGATAAGTGCTCTCTTGGGTGAGTTGTTTACTGTCTCTAGGAATTGGTTAACCTTGGGAGGAGTAGTACTTCCAGGGTCTGCAGGACCCCAAGTGTCAAAGCATCAGTGCAGAAAATAAAAGACCTGGTAAACACAGATACATTCTGGAATGTAGACACATTTTCCTTCCAAAGGAAGTAACTTATGCTCTTGAAATATTTTATTTTCTGCCTTGTTTCAAGCAATCAATTGGGTTTAGTGAGTCCTGCTACTAGATGATAGCTGTTTTGTTTTTCTTTTTTTTGTTTTTGTTTTTTTTGTATGTTAATAACAAATGCAGCAACAAACATTTCCAAGTGTTTTCATTAAGTCAAATGTCTTTGTGAGGTTAATGAATAGAGTGTAAATGTATATTCTGCATGTTGTTAAAAATCAATAAACTGTGCTACATTGCTGCCTTAAGTCACAATAAAATTCCGGGAGTTCATTGTTGAAAAATAACACATTTTAAATGATATTGAATATAATTTGATTATGGTAAAAAAAAAAAAAAGCAACAAGCAACAACAATAAAAGACTACAACAAAAAAATAGTTGGATAAAGTTTGACTACAGAAAGAAATATTATTCAGATAATAATATGTTTAATATCCCCCAAATACTAGGGAATTCTCCACATAGGTCCTAACTCCTCCTAATAAGATCTAAAATTATGGACATTCTTATTCTTTTTTTCCTGAAAATCTCAAGAGAAAGGAAACATAGATTACAGAATCCTATGAGTTATAGATGATGTATATGTTTTATCTGTACTGAGTTTCCCCTCAGCCAGACACAATTTCAATGTTACCAGTTTTATAGGTATCCTTTTATAAGCCATTTTTGCAGACTATCATTCTTCTCGTGTTCCTAAAGCAAATAGGAGCATTTCATAGGTCCTTTGTTTTCTTTTGTAAAAACTGTATTTAATTTTATTATGTTTTAATATGTTTTTATATTGTTATAACAATATTATTTAATATTATTGGCCAATAGACACATATTTGTGATATCTTTTATTCAATTTCCTTAGAGTTAAGAAAATGGACTAGATACTCTTAGCCATCTCTTCCAAGCAAATAAATATGACTTAACAGCTAATTGATATTGCTACAACATACATTTGGACATCTTGCTATTGTGAATTAATAAAATCAGTGGGAAGGCATCTTTCTGTGAAGATTGCTACTATATAGAGTCTAAACTTAGCTAGAGGCCTTTCTTTTGCCTTCTCTATTTACAAATGTATATATTTTAGAATGCTATATACTTTTTTTTTTACTGATGTATATTGAATGTATGACAGTATCAATCTCACTTTTTAAACCATAACCAACTTTATAAATATCAGTAAGATTTTTGTGCACACTCTACTCACTCTACTGGCATTCATCCACCCACACTGGTTCTCCATATATGTATATTTTATGATAGAGGCCATGCCATTTCTGTATGTTCTTATGATTAAGTGACAATCATCCTTTTTCACTGATGAATGCTGAGTCATTAATTGACAGTCTTCGCATTTGTAAGTGATGTATAATAAATCCCACAATATGTTATCATTATTATGTTTGCTTTTAAATTATTTTTTCTTTAAAGAGAAACAAATGTTTAAAATATAATGAAATAATTTAAAATAAATATAATGGGGAATTGGCATATATCAAATAACAAAATATTATTCATATCTTATTTTAATTTTATATGTAGGTTCCTATTTATAATTCTTCCAGCTAAAAGAGAAATATATTTATAAAGCTTGAAAATTTAGAGAAATACTTGGATGAATTGGCTTAAACTGTCTTCCACTCTCCCATAGCATTTACAGTTTATACAATGCATATTTGAAACTTGTTTGGTAAAGGAAAGAGAGGCCCCTGGTGTTCAGACAAACCTGGGATTGTTTATTTGTTGCATAATATCAGCTAAGTACTTAAATGTTTTTAACTTCATTTTCCCATGAATTTTCAAATTGTCACATGGAAATAATAAACATACTTCTCAAGGTTGTTTTAAGAAAGATATGATATAATATTGCATGTAAAATATAAACGTCTAAGTAAAGACTAAAAACTTGACACAATAAATGGCACCTAATGTGTGTGTGTGTGTGTGTGTGTGTGTGTGTGTGTATGTGTGTGTGTGTATCATAGTCTTCACAGCCCTGAAAAGAGTTATCTCATATGTCTTCGTCATTATTTCTTGGTTATTCCAGTGATTAATGCTTTATCATCTTTTACTTCCTTGGATTAAACATTACCTCCTCAGAGATGGCTTCCCTAGCTTTCATAGGTAAATAATTTCCAATAACCTCTCAGTCTCTTTATTACTGTATTTTCATTTAATTTCTTCACAGCACACATTACTAGATGGTAGCATGTGGCTTGTTTGTGTTCCATTAATCTGCTCACGCTTCATTGAAGTGAAGCTTTTGTTTGTCTTGTTCATCCCATGAATATTTCTTGAGGCAGTGGGTAAAAAAAGGAATGGTGTTATCCTCATTTTAAAAAATGAGACATGGAGATGTTGCTAGATTTCCCAATGTTCCATGCTGAACAGTTGAAAGCTAACCTTGTGCAATAAATTTATCATATCGTACTGTTTTTCTTTTGAGGCTGGTGTCTCATGATGCATTTTTTAACCCCCCTTGAAAGCTATACACCAAATACTTTTTAGCTCATTAAATATTTGTGTACTGATCATTTCAACATAAGCCTATTAAAGGTTGATGACAGTAAAACAGAAAGACTTCAGTATTATTTGAAGTGCTCTGAAATTTCATCTTTTGAAAAGCTGTATTCTGTTTGAGAACTGAATTTTCAGTAGGGATTTCAATACAATCTATCAATATCAAGAATGAATGAATCTCTAAGGGGCAGAGGAATCTTTAATTTGAACTTACAGCCAGAGAAGGAACTGCTTATCTATATATTCAAACATTTAAGACTTCTAAATTTTTTCCAACTAAATGGAATAAAAGATATCTTTTATTCACCTTCAACAGAATTCAGTCATTTGTTTGACCTCAGACAGGGAATCTCTTTGTTGTCCTTCAAACATTTTTTGGCCTCATTTTGGAAAACCTTAGGTAGTATAGGGAAACTCCAACTAAAGTAAACATTTCTATATTTATTCATATTTTCTCATGTAAAATATTCTTCTGAGATCTTTTTCAATATTGGCATTAAGAATCGACATGGGAAAGAAAAAATGGACAACATAAAGGACAAAATAAAAGAATAAAACCCCAGAGCTTCATAAATGGCCTTGCACTTCAGTGTATTTTATCTTTAGTATGATACATATTCTAATGTATTCTGGCAGCCATGTGCGTTACAAATTCTAATGCATGTTACAGAATGATATTCTCTGACGTTTAATTTTTGTATTTTTAATTAATTGTCACAATTAGCAAATTCTTTTCAAACAAATAGAATAAGTTGTTAGGCACAGCGACGAGAGAGAAAAAAAAAGAACCTGCATTTAGCATCATTAAGGAGTGCACAAATCACCTACACTTACAATCCTAGTCTTTGTTTTCACCTAATTCAATTCACCAAACACCAAATTGACCAAAACACTGAACCTTGACTTTTCCCTGCATTATTTTTTGTCTTTCATTTGAAGCCTCTTATTTTAACCCAAAACCTCTTTCTCTGAAAAACAAGTAAAACAAATACTCCCAAATGTATGTCATAATTTCTGCTCACCAGGCTGAATTTGTGCAGGTTTGCATAGGTATGATATAGTATGAAGAGAACTAGACCAGTGTTTTTCAAATTTTACATCATACATGCATATGTATCACATGAGAAATACGTTCAAAGGCAGAGTTTGATTCCGTATGTCTGGGATCTAAGATTATGCATTTCCAAAGACATGCTATTGATCCAAAGACAATACTTTGAGAAACAAGTCTGCCAAATTTTCTTGATTCAAATTTCTGTACCTTCTTTACGAAAGTCCCTTAAATTTTTGAGAATTACTTTCTTTGACTCTAAGATGAGAATAACAAAATCAAACCTATTTTTATAATATTCCTATGAGCATCAACAACATATCATTCCCAAATATATTTTATAAACCATAAAGTTCTATATAAATTAGAGATAGTGGTAGTGTTTCTTTTCTGTTAGTTTTCTTATCCTTTTCTTTACCCTACTTAAAGCTATCCCTGATTGATTTGCATCCACTAGCAAATTCCTGAGAGTCTGTTTTTGGATTTTGACCAGACTAATTCATCTAAGAGTAAACCATGTGGCTTCTGAGTCTTATTATATCATACTGGTATGGATTTTTGGATAGCCCAATATCATCAGTAGAAAGTATTATTGGACAGTATTATTGAACCATATTTTGTTTACAACTGTGTATATATATATATATATATATATATATATATATAGCACAGATCTCTGTTCTTAATAGTTTCTCAATACATTTGCTGAATAAAATGAATAACATATCAGTTATTACTTCACTCATTTATCCATTTAGCAAATATTTATAGGCCATAAACTACATAAATATAGGTGATAGAAAGATGAATAATGCACAGTTACTATCTTAAAGTTATAATGGGATGTAGAATCATTCATAGGCATTATTACAATGCATTGTGAAAAGGCAAAATAAATACATATATAGGGTGATGTTAGTGCACAGAAGACCCTGTCATGTTTTCATTGTTAGATTGTTCAATAAGATCAAGATAGACAACAAATTGCCATGTTGAACTACAATCACAAAATTTCTCAGTAGTGGTATTAGACAGTCATTTCTACAATGAATAAACAGTTAAACCCCTTATTTTCAAGTTCCCTTCTAATTCTGTAGGTTTATAAATTTAAAATATTTTTTTTTCTTTTATTTTGTTCAAGACATGTGAGAAACCCAGAGCAATAACAACTTATGATGTAGGAAACTTTTGTATAGGCTCAAGTAAAGAATCTGATCAATGGAAAAAGACAAATTAGTCATGAATGAGATATATTGTAAAGGATTAAGTAACAAGATTAGACAATAATTTTGGAAAAGAAAGACTAGAAAAGAGGTTAAGACATCATCTAAATAGACCCATTGGGGCTACACATAATTGCCCCAAATATGAACATAAGTATGGCAAATATAACCACCATTAAAAGCATCATCATCCAACTCATTGACCCCTTTATTCTGAGGGCTTCATAGAGCAGAATGATATTAAATCCTATCTCCTTCAAGGAAGACGACAAATATGAGCAGACAATGATTTTCAAAAGAACAGAGTGGCGTTTTTCTCTGATCTCATCCAAGGTATTATCAGTCAAGAACAGTTCCTTTATATATCTATTGAAAACATTGGCTAAAAAAAAGCCTGTGTTGCTCTGTTTCTTGTTTTCTTTTTAATTCAGTGGTTTAGTCAGATGAGAGAGTTATTTGTGTTTAATGCTACTGGGTTTGAAATGACACATATCTCCTAGGTACTTGAACTCTTCTATAAGAAGTCAAATGCCTTTGTCTAGCTGCCATTCTTCCCTTGAATATGAGTAACTGAGTTCCCAAAGATAGATTTGAAATATGAGAGAATACCTGATTTCTGTGTAAACTGAAGCTTTTATTTCCTTTTTACCTGTCATTATGTTCTTTCAGCAATAATAAAAAGAAAAAGACTACATTTTTTTTCTCCTGGGTTAATGTTAAAGATATATTTATTTTCATACTGAAGTTTTGCAACTTTTTCTTAAAGGGATCATGTTAATGTTTTAGATCAAAGCATTATAAAAGGGTATGTACTGATAAACATAACTCTTTCCTCAAGGGAAGTAACTTTTATAATTGACCTAGCAACAAGACACCAAATTAATTGTTTTTCATAAGGGCTGTTAATCATAATGGTGACAATTCCACACAACGAACCCACTAGTAATCGAATCTTGCTGTTCGCTTTAAGTATAATTTAAATCACCCAGCATGTTTAAATGCTGCAGACAGAAGAGGTTCTAAGTGGTTGGAGATGTTCCATAAGCTAATTGCTAAGCAGTGGTGGCATTTTCATTCATTATAGACCACTCAGCCATTAATTGTGTATGGCGATACAGTTCACTGGAGTTTCTCATTGAACAAGTTTCAAAGGTTAAACGGAGCCAAGTCAAAAGGAAGTCAAAACTAAGGAAGAAACATTGATGCTAGCTCCTGCCATGCATATAAACAATAACAGTTTCTAGAACTACAGAAGCCAAGCAACGTTCTTACAATAAAAATAAATTATCTATTTATTTTTTTGTGAAGGGATATAATATACCCCAATTCTTTGAGATCAAAATTCACGTCAGTAGCTATTTTATATATGTTCTCTTTCGAGAGAGTTTGAAATACTCCAACAAAACTAACTCTTTTGGATGAAAGTGTCTGATTTAATACTCAGGCATTTCAGAACCAAATATAGTAAATAATTAATTATAAGATTAGAAGGAGCTGTATATCATTCTTAAGTAGTTTGATATTCTTTCTTGTTATTTTGATTGTCCTAAGTACGTGATATATTCCCTTAATATTGGAAAATATCTCATGGGCAGGCCTTCATTCTGAAGCCTTTATTCCATTTCTTCCATTTTGATTTATCAGATTGACTTGAAAGTAAAAATATGACCACTGTTTCTTAGGAACTCACATGTGATAAATCATTAGGAGTTCCCTAGTTGTAGGAATACAGAACTTTGGATGAACTTCACTTGGCGGCACTTTTACTGGTGGAAAAATCTGTCATGATTATTTCTTACTGAAAAGAATGCACACACGCTTCACCAGACACCAACTGCCAGCACCAAAATCTTGAACTTCCTGGCCTCCAGCACTCTGAGCAATAACTATTTGTGGTTTAAACTATCAAGACTGGTATTTTCTTACAGCAGCCTGAACAGACTAAGAATACCCCCAAGCCCATTATATTGTTATTTCATTAACATCTGTCTTCAGTATTTTTATACCTATTGTGATAGTTAATTTTATGTGCCAACTTAATTGGATCATGGGATACTCAGATATCTGTTTAAATTTATTTCTGGGTGTGTCTGTGGATTAGTGTGTTTCCAGAAGAGATTAGCATTTGAATCAATAGACTGAGTCAAGTGGATTTCCTTCCCCAGCCTGGATGGGCATCATCCAATCCACTGAGGTCCTGAATAGAACAAAAAATGGAGGAAGGGAGAATTTACTTGCTCTACCTTTATCCTCAGGCCTTTGAACTACACCACCAGCTTTTCTGTGTTTCCAGTTTACAGATACCTCACTGAGACAGTACCTTACTGTTCCAGTAGAATATAATGTATATATTCTATTGGATATATATAATAGATATATAATAGATAATAAATATATAAAATATAACATAATATAAATAAATGTATGAAATGTAATATATAATATATTAAATTATACAATATATTTAATATTAACCTATTGGTTCTGTTTCCCTGGGGAACCCTGATAAATACATAATCTATTGTTTCTGTTTCTCTGGAGAAACCTCACTAATACACCTATATTACTTTTTTGTGACTGCTTATTCATACATTAGCAAACTTTATTAACTACTTAGTCACCCTCACTAATCATACTTTATAATGTTCTTATACATTTTTTCCCTTCTGTTAGGCTATTTTCTTCAAGTATATTTTCAAGAAGATTCTTTGGTTAAATTTCTGAGGTTAATATTACCCTTAATACTTAATTCCCTCATATTTAAATTATAATTTTACTGGGTATAAAATTTTAGTTTTAAGTTATTTTCCTTTGACATTTTGAAAATATTACTCCATTGTCCTTTTATATTCAGTGTTTTTGTTGAGAAGCATGTCGGTATAATTCTTATTATTTATAATTTACACTCTTTGGAAGGTATTGGAATTTCATTTTTGTTTTTGATATTTTAAAAATTTGACTGTGTTCTTTTTAGCTGTGAATTCTTTCTTAACTACGCTGTTTGACATGCCAATTACCTTTTCAATGTAAAGCCTTACACCTTCCTTTTTTTCTGGCAATTCCTTGTAATTATTTTTTCAAATATATGTGCCTGAATACTTATTTTATTTTTATTTACTCTTAAACTTGTTTTACATGTAACTGAATACATTTATTTCTATCCTCCATATCTTCTTACTTTACATTTAAGTAAATGTATTTGTCTTTGTCTATTCCTGATGCTTCCTGATTGAATCCTTGACTTGTATTCTAGCTCACTGATTCATTATTCAGCCATATTCATTTTGTTTTTTGACCCATTTATTGAGTTTATTATTGCAAATATTATACCTCTGTATGTAATTGCTTTTTTATCACTCTCTATTGTTAATTTAACTGATCCGTTAACCTCCATCTCATTTCAGTGAAATCTGGTAGGTGGATGGGCATGGGAGAGAATCAGTGGTGCCCACTACTTCACTATATTAAGAGCAGGAGAGTATGTTCAGTAAGATAATGGAGTCTTAGATTCAGACTTAGGATCAGATTGCAACTACATATATACTGTGTGAGTGATGTCGAAAGCTTGGCTTCTCTGCATTTTTGCCGAATCAAGTCTTGGAGACAGAGTTTTGGATGAAGTAGAAAAGAATAGCTTTATTGCTTTGCCGGGCAAAGGAGGCACAGAAGGCTCCTGCCCTTGAAAACTGTTTGTTCCAACCCAGGGGAGTTTGGTGAGGAGTTTTATGGCAAGGGTGGGGTCGCTGATAAGATCAGGGTGTGCAAGGGCCTGCACTCCTTTAATCTCATCTCAGGTAATCTTCTTGATAAGATTCTCTGGTTCCTTTAGTCTGACTTCAGGTGGTCTTCCCCAGTAGGAAGAATGCTGACATCTTCCATTTGCTGGGTTTTAATTCTATAAATGGCTTAAAGACATTGTTATGTGTATCCCTTGAGGCAGAACCAGGACTCTGCCCCATGGCTGCCCTTCCCTTGTCTTTGCATCTCTTCCCTTCCTGGATTAGCAACTGTTCAAATCTACTCTTTGGAACTCAGGGAAGGTCATGGTGGCTGGAGGGGGACAGGAATGTTTCTGTTCCCAGGAGCCCCACAGGGTCCTGCTTGGGTTCATGACCTTGTGAAAATTTCTTGACTTCTCTGTACCTAAGTTTCCTTACATGTAAAAGTGAGGCTGTTAATACTTACCTTGTTGAGTTGTAGGAAATAAATGAGTTAATATAATACAGCACTTAAAATAGTACCTGACCTAAATTTACTGTTTGAACAAGCTGGTATTAAATCAGAACCAAGTTATTCTTTGAAAATTTAAAAACAATTTCTTAATAGTATTTGTTTTTACCTGGAGCACAAAATTGTCCAATCCCATCTCATTAAGAAATGTAATTTGTCAACTTTGTCAGAAGCATGTATAAAGCTCAACTTGGACCCTAAGATTAATTGTAGTAAGCTGTTAACTGGCAATAAAAAAGGAAGTATCCTGTTTGCTACATTGATAGATAAGGGGTAAAAAATTTCCTGAATTTCTCAGTGTTTTCTGTAAAAAGCCCCAGTCTCCTAAGATTTTTCACAAAATCATGAGAATTCTATCTGTAGCCATTTGTCTAGTTAATTGTTTTTATCCAAAAGGATAAAAAAACATATCTTATCTCTAGGAGACCATGGTTATATCCCAGAGTAGGCTCCTAGGTCAAATTCTCAGAGCATCAGGAAGACTAGAGCTGCTATTTTTCTGAGTATTTGTTTTCAAGGAGCAATGAAGCCAGATAAGTTAGAGACATCTAGGTGCCAAGAGCTGAGGAACTGGGGGCTATCTGGCTCCTGGAGAGATTCTAAATTTATGCCAAATAGCTGGAGTAGGGAGTAGACTCTCAGGAGGGGAGAGGGACAGCGGCTTCTTCTTCTTTACAAGCAAAATTAAATCATCCTTCCTCATCTCTCAGTTATAGGTTGACCAGTGATTTGCATAGGACCATTGACCCGGCTCTCATCCCACTGCTCTAAGGGTAGAGACTAGGGCAAAGGAGGGCAGGGTTGGGCAGATACTTAACATTTACCCATTTACTGTGATATATTTAATAAGAACTACAGACGACCTCTGATACAGAGTACTTCATGTACTTTCAAGGTAAAGTTAGTAAAGATGAATGTTAAAAACCCCACAATAGGTCTATGGTAAAACACTTCATACCCCAAATCCATGCAATTGATTTTTACTTCTTTAAAAGTCAAAATACTATTAGTTCTGTTCCAATAAGAGACAACCTCAAAATCTCAATGACTTAACATTATAAATATTTATTTTTCTTTTATATAAAGTCTGATGATGTTCCAAAATTTCTTGAAAGAAACTGTCCTTCATGCAAAGATGAAATGATCTAGTTGACAAAGGTTCCACCCTCCTGCAGCTGCACTGTTTGGAACACTTAACCTCCCATGTTGATGAGGCAGAATAAGAGGAAGTTGGAGGGTTGTGTGCCTATGATCCTATGCTTTGTCCCACAGGTTACATGTTACTTCTGCTCACAGCCTATTAGCCAAAATAAAGTCACATGATCCTGCCTGCCTCACTGAAAGGAGGCTGAGGTGTGTAAATTTCCAGTACAGTTAATTCTTCCTAAAACTTACCACACTATATAAAGTCATAAAACACAAACCACAGGATTTACATAAAGAAATAAGATTAGGGAAACAGCACTCAAAACTTCATCAGTAGTACATAGTTTTTAAAAGAGAAATATAATAAAAATAGTAGCAAAGTTTTATAAATACCACAAGAAACAATGTCACTTTACCTGAACAGATCTAACCTTTACTTGCAGAAGTGAGCATCAGAATGATCACATCTTTGGGGTTATTGGGAAGTGGTGTAAGGAGGGTTGTCTGAAATAGGATGGAAAGTTCTAACACATTGGGAGCCGAGGAAGCTGGCCGAGATGTTAGAAGGTGTGCAGTTTGTGTAATCCCTACATGGCTTGATACAGCTGGGTACAGTTTTCTGTGTTCACCGAGTGTTTCTCTTGATAAGTTTGCATGTAAGCAAATACAAAATTCTCATTTTGCTCAAATGATTCCCTAGTATATCAATCATATTGGAACCAATTTGCATTTTCAAAACAAGCATTTTAGCACAACTGACTACCAATAGAGCCTACCACACCATTGTGTTAAGTATTGGGTGGTTTAAATCTTAATAAAATATTGAACTTTGTTATTAACATTTTAATCTAGTTATACAATATTTCATCATTCCAATTAGTAAAGATTAATTAGCACAAGAATTAATTAAAACCCTAGCTGCATGTCTTTGATAACAGTCCTTCATTTATTTGCCATAGTTGTCTCTTTTTAGGACTATGATAGTACTTAATAAATATAACAAAACATAATTTCTTAAGTTTTAAGTCACTGAAGGATCCCTTAGAATTTCCAAAAATTGATGTTTCTAATCACAGGAAAATGACTCACTTGATTTTAGATAATAATTTATCTTCCTTCACAAGAAGACCATTGACCAAAACACACACAAAAAGGCTCTAATACTTACATAAACTACATTTCTGCCCTCTGGTATTTTAAATATTGGGCTGGCCAAAAAGTTTGTTCAGGTTTGTCCATAAGATGTTACAGAAAGACCCAAATGAACTTTTTGGCCAACCCAATGTTTCAGCCTTTACGATGCATTTGACATTTTTATTGATTTACATTCTGGCCTTTCAAATGTTATGAATATGATTTATCTTCCAGGTCATAACTCCTTTATTTGGTTGTGTGTGTGTATGTAGCTAAGTGTGTAGCTTTGTGAGGTTAAACTGGTGCCTAAACAAAGGGATTGTCCTCTAGGGATGGCTGGGAAAAGATATAAAGTAACAGTCAGCTGATCAAAGCTGACTAAATTAATTACTTTCCTAATATCATTCTTCATCAACCAGACTCTTCTCCTGAAATAACTCTGTAAATACCCTCATCTGACCCAATCTAACTCCTCTGGACAATAATGAATCTTTTATTTGTCCATTGAAATTCATGCTTTTTCATCAGCAAAATTCCTTTTTTCTAGCATTCCTTCACCACCTTGTTATAAACAAAATCGTTACTTCGCCCTGAGACTTCACTTTCTTTACACCTCTCTAATGGTGGCTGTTTTTCCTCTCATACATATCCCTGCCTAGAGATTGAACAGGCATCTTCCTCACTCTCTTTGTCACTTACAAATGACCCTCTCTAGCCTATAAAACTCTTTTGAAAATCATACTTTCCTCTGCAGTCCCCAAGTCTACTCCTCTTCATAACTTGAAGATTTCAGCCCCTGAATCACTGCCACTTTCTCTATTTCTCCTGTCATAGTTCATAATTATTTCAACATTCTTGTAGAGGATACTTCTAATATTTTCACCTCTAATGGTCCTTTCCTTTACCCCATCTCTCATTGTCACATCCAATTATATGCCCTTTACTACCACAACCACAACTTCTACTTCATTCCCTCTGGTCCCTGACTCAATATTTTTTTTAATCCCGTTGAGACCATCAGTCTGTTGACCCTACAGTCTTGTCATTGTTACTCACAGAGTTTTTGTCTTTGCATTCTTCCCTATTGAGTTTGTATTCCTATCAATTCTATAATCACTCCTTTGTTTATTCCTTCACTTGAAACTTTCAGGCAAAAGTCTAGTGTAGTTAAGTTCAACTCTTTTTCTATTCTTCACAGGCTGAAGTGTCACAAGCAAACTGATTACTCTAACTTTAAAACCATGACCATAACTAAGAACTAACGTTAAACTATGTTAAATACTCTCACTCTAAATCTATGAATCTCAAGGGAGACTTTAGTTCTGCTCAGCAGTTTTCCTATATCTAGTAATCTTTACCTTCCTAATGACTTAAAATAATATGTCATCCTTTTTTTCTCCTTAAACTTTTGACTCTACTCTAGCAAAGAAGAGTCTGTTGCTCACTAAAGCCATTTCAAATGCCTGGTGATAGTGTTTGGCCTTGTCATAGTTGAGTGGAAACAAGTGACTCATTCTTGACAATGAAATGTGAGTACCATTTATGAGTCACTTGAGGATCAAGGCAGTTAACTTATGTTCCTTTTCTACACTCCACCTACTGACCCTTCCTGCAATCTGGGAGAAGCCCCATGTTGGAAGTCTATGGGAGTCAAATATTGGACAGAGGCTGGGTCCAAGAACCACATGGAAGCAGTCCACCCAGTAGATGAGCTTAAAGGAAACTATACAGACAACTGGTGAGTAAGAAGCCCTTTCCCTGTGTTAAGGCTCTGAGATTTGAGCTTTGATCATTAAAATAGCTTGCATTAAGTACCCTTATTCTCACAACCCCCTCTCCAGTCCTCACTCTCAATTGGTAATCTTGCTTTTTAAAAAACTTTCACCGTGAAAAAATAAAAGCTAACAGAAGAGAATTTCTGTTACCAAAACTATTATCTACTGACATACCTGGGTCTGTACTTATCAACACAGCCTTTCCTTCTGTAAAAATGATCAAACATTTAACTTTCGCTTTGTATATATAGGATCAAATCCCGTACTTCCTATTCAAGGACTTCTTTCTCGCAGTTAATAATCCTTTCTTGCACCATCAGTATTTCTCTTTATACCTGGTATGTCAACCTCAACACTCACTAGATAGTTCTTTTCAGTCTCTTTGGTGAATTCTCATCTTCCCAGATTCTGAATGATAGATGCCTCCAGTGATAAGTATTTTGATATCTTATTTTCTGGCTGCAGTCACTTTCTAGGTGATCTCCTCCAAAACCATGACTTTAAATACTCTATATTTTTATGACTCCCCAAAAAATGATCTCTGGCTATAATTTCTTCAGTGAATTCCAGTCTCATATATCTAGCTACAGGTACTCAACACAAGGACAACAGTGGAAAACTGGCAACAACAGAATAACCTGTAGTTTTTAAATAGTATTTTAATGATATTAATTTCATACATTTGATAATTGTACTACAGCTAATAAAATATTAACATTGGAAAGAATGGAAGAAGTATATAAGATTTCTTTACTATTTTTGCAACTTTTCTGTAAGTATAAAATTAGTTTAAAATAAAACGTTAAGAAATTAAAAAGTAAAAATAAAAAAATAAAAATTGAAGAGTTGAAGAAATGCTTCATGTAAGTGATGGCCTTCGTGATGACCTAAAAAAATTGGAGCAAATGCTATGGAAAATACTGGAAATACTGGAAAATACTTTTCAACAGTATGAAAAGCTATGAAAAGGCACAAGAAAGATAAAATTGGCTGTGCTTCGGAAAGAGCAGGTTTTTTTGAGACCTCCAGGTACACACGTGGGGCATGTTTGTGATGAAAGTGATGTGTTAAGTTGGGACTGTACTGAATTGAAATGAGGAAGAGCAAAAGCTTTACTTCTCAAAATATTTCAAATGAGAGAAGACTAAGAACCATCCATCATTCTTGTTCTAAACAAACTTTCACTGTGTGTGAGATGAACTTGATGGCCTTAATAAGTCTTTTGTGTTTTCAATTTTCATGACTCTGTGAACTTGCCTGGTTCTGTGTCTGCTGTAAATGTTCATGATATAAACAAGATTAATTTCTGTCACTATCACCTTTGATTTTTACATTCAGTTGCAGTATATACTCCATCACTAAGGAGGAATTTTGCCACATATTATGTGTTTCTAACCTTAATTGCCAGTTGTGTGCATATGTGTGTTTGCTTGTTTTCTAACCCACTACTCTTTGACCTTTAGTTAATCTTCGATCATTGTTTTGGGTACAATATAAACACTGAATAACAATGGTACTTCAATTATGAACTCTTGACAATAGCACTAATTTAATCTCTGAAATAATACAGAGAAAACACATGGGTGAAGGACTGGAGTGTGTTAGGAAAAGTCACACTGTTAAAACACAGACAGCATTTTGCTGAATAGCCTCCCCACACAGCGAATTTCAGAAATCGGGCTGACATTATCAGCAGGCTAATAAATCTCTGAGCCAGTCAATTTCATAGAAGTCAAAGCCTTCTAAGGAAATAAGGTACAGTCTTCTATTAAGTTATGCATTTGTTTCATCCTGATTTTAAAAATATCTAAGACACAAAATGTCCATCCTGTATATAAATAAAATTTATCACATATTTCAAATACACATATAGAGTTGGAATTTATCTAAAATATTAATTAATGGATCAAATGTTGCCATTTCAAAGAAGTATTATAAGACATAAGATTGAACATATGAGCACACTGTGTATTTCCTCTCATAGCCATTCATCCACCCAAGAGGACATACATGTCTTAGTGAAAAGTTTTCAAATTATCAACATTGCTGCACATTGGCCCACTGAATGTATATTACATCACTGAATACTCAGAAATGTTAATAACTGAAATAAAATCTATCTTTTTAAAATACTTTTTAAAAATAACACTGTGAGAAATAACAAGATTTGTAGTTTTCCACCTAATCATCAATGACCTGCTCCATGGTAAATGGCTTAAGCTGTAAATCAGGTTAAATACACCATTAGTTAAGTTTTTTAAAATTTTTCATCTGTAGTAAATTTAAAATTCCTATCAAAGAATTATAAATATCCAGGAATAGCAGAAACTGTTTGGTTTAAGAGATGAAATTACAATGAGGAATTAAGAAGTTAGTCCTTCCTAAGGATTAAGGTTAAATCACACACTAAGACAAGATGCATAACACATTTTAAGGCTGGATATTTGCATATTTCAACATGGCAGGTTGATGTAGAGTGAATTTCTAATATACTCTTGGATTCCTGTGTCTTTAGAGAATATTTGTCAGTTTTTATTTCAGAATTTGAATATGAATTTAACAGTGCTCATTAAAAATAATAGTCTTTAATTTCTTTCTACAATGAGTAAAGAAAATAACTAATTGGTAAGGAATAATGAAAGTCTCAGTGATTAAACCATTTGAAACATTATCAGTTTTAAATTACATAAACAAACTGACAAACAACCCAGATGTCCATTTCTGCTAATCTGGCAGGCTAGTTATTTGGATCACCCCTGTGCTGAAACAACTAATAATTCTGGATAAAATACAAAATCTATCTCTTTAAAATCATCAGTTATCAGATAAGGATGCCAGAGACCTGAGTGGAGAGGGAAGTCAGGGCATAAAAGTGTTTCCCAGCAGCGATGCTTTCACCAGAGGTCTCCCAAACCCTTTGAACTTGAATTCAGTTCTTTAAGGCATCACAGCTAGGAGGTAAGGCCCAAGAAGAGACCATGCACGTGGGATAGCAAAGGAGCTCCTGAAAACCTAAGCCAGAATTTCTAATGTGAGTGGGAATACGAAATACACTCCTTGGGTACTATATAGGAAATTAATTCCTTTGTAACTTGCTGCCAATTAGAAAGACAATAACAATAAACAAAAACATGTAAAAAAGTCTACTGAAAATTTATATTCACAAAGTTCCTCTAATGCAGGTCTGTAGCCAAAATTCACAACTTGTATGAAGTCACAAAGCCAAAAATCATAAACTGGAAATCTTGCAGGGTACCTCCAGGTGCTTGGCAGATGCAAAGGCAAAAGTTACTTTGGAGGAAACAATTTTACTCAAGGTCGTGAAGAATTTCCAAAATAAATTTCAAAGGAAAAAAAAATTATAATAAAAAGGAAACATGAGCAGGACACTGCACACACAAAAAAGCAGAAATAGACACACAAAACACTTTTTATTACTGCATTACTAGACAAAGGTAAAAATGAACATAGTTTTATGTTTAAAACTTAGAATTATGTGCAGGGATTTATAAACAATAAAAATACTAAACAGACAATAATAAAATCCTGAATTAAAAATATAATGGGTAGCTTTTACTGAAAATGATATAAAATTAATTAAGCAAGAATTAATAAGCTGAATGGTATAGTGGAATACTTAGGGCCTGAAGGAAACTGGAATAGGGGAGGGATCTTCCAAGTCATTTCATTTACTTTATAATTTTGGTATTGAGTACAGTGGTGGTTTTATTCTTAAAAAGGCACATATATATTTTCTGCATTTTTTTCCTGAAAGAATTAAATATTTCACAATACAAGTATAACTATTGTTGTTAAAGATCCTATTATCTTGCACTAAATATTAAAATTTATTTTGAAAAATTTTTATCCTACATTTAAAATATGTTATGCCTATTAATTAAAGGCTATGAAAGATAATGAAAAAAATTTCCACAGTGTTCACTTGATAAAGTTTTTATGATCATAGAGGTGGTCTTTTCTGACACGAGCAGTTTCACAAAGAAACATTTTCCATATCCTTAATTAAAACACATATACAAAAAAATCCACAAAGTCATAGCTTTTTATCTCATCTTTGTCTTGATATATAGTTAAATTTAGAATAGAAATGCACATATTTGTAGTTCCTACCCATTTCTTCTCATTGGTTGTTGAAAAATTGCACAATGTAGTTCATTTATATTAAAGTTTTCAAAATTTACTTCAATACTGAATAAAAATTGAATAGTTACTTTTAATATCCACTGTTCTCTTTCAATGGATTGAAGGCAAACTGGCATGCAGATATTATTTATATTTTCTAGTCATCATCAAAACTCACAAAATAAATTTTAGTTTAGAAAAAAGTGCCTTGAATATATATTAGATATAGGTTAAATATTGATTTGTATATTAATTCATCTCTCCCTGTTATTAAGGGCATCTATTGTCATGCACAAAGACCATGCTATTATTTTACATTAAAGGTTGTTGGTATATATTTTTTTAATTAGATAAATTTCCTATTGTTGTTTCTGCTTTCTTTGTGGGCATATTGTTATCAACAGTGTGACTGGATTTATAAGAATCCCAGTAACAAGATAAAGCATTATTGTTTTCTTACACATACTACAACTCTTAATTATGACTTTGTGGTTTGAGCCTTTTTAATCTTTATGCACAATGCTTACAAATTTCACAAAGTAGTTGTTCAGGAACATCCCTATTGGTTTTTGATAATGGTTACTGTGCTCCTGTTGAACATAATGTGATTCAATCCATAAATGAATAACACCATTTTATAATACTTCATAAAGGGAAAGAAAATGAGTCACTAGGTCATTGTTTTGATTGTTAGATACATATTATCATTCTCCATTTCAGCTACTTGTGCAAATCATTGTACTTGTGGATTGTCTTGTCTTTGTGCAAGTAGATTCACATTCTACAATAAAATCAGAGTCCAGTGCTTTAGGTTTATTTTATATTTTAGTCAACCAACTTAGAACCCTTCCTCCATAGATAAGCCTTGAAATTTTAATAGTACCCATGAGAACCAAAAATATATATATGCTAAATTCAACATACCGAAACAATAATGGACATATCACTTGAAATATACGAGTCATGACAAACACCTGGTAACTGAATGTTTAGTTGACATTAGCTAATCCATGCAATTCTTGCAGCACATAAAACTATAACTTCTTGAAAATAGGTAATAGTCATGACATAACAATTAATACATTTAAGATTTAGGGAATTATTTAGAGAAAAGATTTCATTTCTTTTTTTCCTCTCAAGAAAAGACAATATGAAGATTCTTGATTTACTGCTATGAATTAGTGTGAAGAAATAGTGTTAAGTGTACTTAGATTCAGCGGGGCTAAAGTGAAGGCATCGCATGGATTTAGACAAGTACAGCGAGTAGAACATAGGTTATGTTATTCTACAATCAAAATAATATAACCCTTAAACATTTCTTACCCTCAAATACTGATAGCATCTTGATTTATGTACAATCACATGGTATTAATTTTGCAATATATTCTATTTATTGAACTTTGTTGTAAATTGCACTATTTTAAACATTTTTTATTTATTCAAACTTATACCTTTCATATTATCTCTATAATGTGAAACTCTTTCCAGCTATCCTCGGCATCTTTTTTTACAATTTATTTCAGTCTATGTTAGACCTTTACTTTATGGGACTGCATAATTCAAATGTACATTTTTTTCTGAGAGTTCTATTGGATACTCATCATGGAAAATAGCATATTTCTTTGTGTTCAAGCATGTTTTGTATATTAGTGACACTCTGCCAAGTAATTTTTCTCTTTTTGCATTTGCTCAAAGATCAGACTTGGAAGTACAAAGTCTCTATCAACTTTAAATACTAGTTCTACATCATCCTATTTGTGTTTTCTGCTGAAAAAAAATTCATGAAGTTCTGAAAATGTCAACCTTTAAAGACAACCTTTACTTTTCTTAGAAGAGAATAACTTCTAATCTGAGCCATACCTGAAAGAATGTATTGCACCTATTTCCTCAAGCAGCCTTAATTCTTTTTCAAAATCACTTATATGTATATTGCAAATGGGCCTTAGCATTTATAAAATTTTTGTTAGTTTACTAAATGTACAATGGTCTTGAAGAGAAGAGACTTGGGAATTGACCAGATTTCTCAATTCAGGGAATGTTAAAATATGCATGCATACACACACACACACACACACACACACACACAAACACACACACAGATATCGTTTGCATTTTAACCACTGATCCTTCTCCTATATGAGCTACATTGATAAGGTCTCTGAATTATTCTGGACATTATCAAGAAATCAGGATTATTATCACTAGTCTGTGCTTCTCTGCAAACATCAGCTTTATTCATTGCTCCAGCAGAATAAATTTCTCAGCTTCTCTAGTCCTCATAATCAATGACTGACTACACATTTATACATCTCACCTCCAGTTCCAGGTAGAAGCCATCTTTCAATCTCATTATCAAAGTTCCAGATTCTCAAGAGAGAATAATTTGTCTTTTAAGACTTGTTCAGATATTCATCTCTTATTCATGCATCATTGGGAGGATAGCAATATCCTCTCAATAAAAATTCCTGAGATCTACTACCATGGTTATTGATGGGAGTTGACTTCCCACAAAAAGGTGGAAATATTAAGTTTGGTTAAAACCAGAATGTTATATATTTATTTATTTAAAATATAATTCAGGAATTTCTGGCACAAAGCATGTGACTTTGAATTGTGGGTAACTGGAGAAACTGGTGAAACGTTCATGAAGTTTTTGTTCTAATTTAAAATTGGATTGAATTTTCCTTTAATGTAACTCTTATTCTTAATAAATCCCTGAGAAATAGATAATTGTCCTAAATTGTTTTTTATGCTACTCCAATCAATTAGAAAACAATGTATACTAAGAAATGGTCCAATATCAAGGAATTAAGCAGAAACATGTTCTAAGAGTTTGGTTTTCTGTTCATTAAATGAATGAATGTGGTCAAAACAGAGAGTGAATTATTACAGTCTAAGATGGTACCTGCCTTTGTCAATTCCCAGCATTTTATTCATAAAGCAAGTAAAACTTGAAAATCCTACTTTGCAATAGAATACTGTATTTTGTAATATTGCATCAATATTTGGGTGAATTTAGGTAGGATGATTGTTTGGGAATGTGATGGGGATTAGGTATTGAGATTTATGTAATTGAGAAAGATTACATTTTTAAAATACCACCTCACTAGGAGAAGAAACTAATGAGAAACCAGTCTTGGGAAAGTGATAATCAATGTCATGGAAAATAAATCGGTTGAAAACAGCTTGATAGTTAAAAGCTTTAAGTGATTCCTCAGCTCAGCCCTCAGTGGGATGCTTTCTTCATTCAATGATTAGATGAACTCATCTGATGTGCATCACTTAATGCAATTTGAATTAGGAAATGCTTTGATTAGACAAGAGACAAGATGTAAGGGATGAGAAGCTAGCCTTATTCCTTTCTGTAAAGTTTGAACATATATGAGCATTAAGAGGTAAATTGACTGCTTTTTAGACTTGGTAAAAATTTTAAGAATGGATAAATTGCATAGTCTCTGATAATGTCTATCTATCTCATTAAGGATAGCATTTTAGGTTATCATGTCATTCTGGAAGCAAACTAAGATTTTAAATAGGCCCAGACTAGTTTTTTGATACATTTCTGCACACTATATTGCTGTCACTACAGATATGAAGGGATTTCTTTTTTTCTGTTTGAATTTTACTTTATTTATTTATTTTTTATACAGCAGGTTCTTATTAGTTATTTATTTTATACGTATTAGTGAATATATGTCAATCCCAGTCTCCCAATTCATCCCTCCCCCCACCCCCTGCTTTCCCCCCTGGTGTCCATACACTTGTTCTCTACAACTGTGTCTCTATTTCTGCATTGCAAACCAGTTCATATGTACCATTTTTCTAGGTTCCACATATATGTGTTAATATACGATATTTGTTTTTCTCTTTCTGACTTACTTCACTCTGTATGACAGTCTCTAGGTCCATCTACGTCTCTATAAATGACCCAATTTTGTTCCTTTTTATGGCTGAGTAATATTCCATTGTATATATGTACCTCATCTTCTTTATCCACTTGTCTGTTGATGGGCATTTAGTTTGCTTCCATGTCCTGGCTATTGTAAATAGTGCTGCAGTGAACATTGGGGTACATGTGTCTTTTTGAATAATGGTTTTCTCTGGGTATATGTCTGATACAAAGGGATCTCTAACCAACCATTTGGTGGTACTTAAAGGTGATAGCACAATACCCTGAGATAGAGGTTATACTTGGTTATCCTTATGAGAAAACATAAAGTAAATTTGAATCTTATTATACATTATTGCATAATAAACTTGTACTACTGAGCTATACAAATTTAAAATTATTATAGCTTTTTGGTGACTTGAACTATGCATTCATTCATTTCTCTCATAAATCCAACCCAATATTGATTAAGCAGTTACCACTTACTAAATTCACCTTATAGTTGTAATTTGAAGTCCTGGTAAGAATCTCCCTTATTATGTGACTGCTACTGTGATAGTACATGGGAGAAAATAACTTTTATATCCATTTTCTAATATTTCCCTCATCATTTATTATTATTATTATAGAAATAAAAATAAGTTATTTGACAGCATCCACAGTTTTGTTGTTATCTTATTAAATAAGGTGTAATTACAAAAAAAGTGAAGCAAAGAAGCAAGGACAAAGGCAAGAATACATGATATGTAAAAGTAGAGAATGATTATAGGTGAAGCACAGAAATGAAGAAAAGCAGAAAATGAGGAAAAAATTTTGTTTCTTTTCTTAAGTGCATGGAGATTTATGAATAATATTTAAAACTACTCAAATTTTTCTTGCTGAAAAAATTATACTATATTAATAAAGTGTTTTCTACCACCAACATTGTATATAAATTGCCCAGAAATTTTATTGTAATTGCAGAATAGAGACTCTAGTATAAGGGTTCATGGGTTTTGGCCTACTATGCCTTTTCATCTTAAAAATTATGATGCATTTCAACTATAGAGAAAAGTATAAGAAATGATGTAATGAAAACACCACCCAGCTTACTTCTATTTTGTCATACTTCCTTTGGATTAATTTTATAGGAGTAAAATTGTGTAGATACAATGCAAAATATTTATGTATTCCTCTCCATCCCAATTTATCTCTCACCAGAAGTGGTCATCCTCTAGAATTATGTATTTATTATTTTTCTATGCATGTTACTTTCACTTTTTTGCCATTACAACAACTTTGCAATGAATATGGCAGTCCCTGTCTCCTTCGGCGTATGATTAGGGAGATCCTTCAGGAATTCATGTGGAATTTGAATTGCTAGGTAAGAAATGTATAACTTTAATTTCACCAGAACTTTCCAAATTGCTTACACTTTAAAAATATTCAACAAATATGTATTGAACACTTACTGTGGGTTAGGCCCTTGTCATGGTTCTAGGCATATAGCTGTAAACAAAAAAGAAAATTGTCCCCGACTTCATGAAACTTACATTCATTGATTAAACAAATTTACACCTATCAATAGTGTACCAAAGTTCTTTTTTATCCTTACTAATGCTTAGTACTGTCAAATTTTTATATTCATTTATTTTTTTATACTCATGAGTGTGAAATATTATATCATTATTTTAATTTACATTAACAGATCTCTTTGACCCTGATAATTTTTAATAAAGTCGTTGACAACATGAGTTTCTTTTTTATGAATTGTCTGTTAACAACTATTAATGACATGGAAATGAATTATTTAATATACAAAGAAAAGTAGGTTGAGAAAAAAAGAAGTTTGGAACCAAACCTTGAGGCCCTCCAGTATTCAAAAGTAAAAAGAGGTGGAGATAGCAAAGAGAATAAACATGAAACACCCTATAAAGAAGGAGAAAATTTAGAAGAGTATAGCATCTTAGAAGTCTAGAAATGTGAATTTTCCAAAAAGGAAAGACTGATAACTATAACAAATATCGCTGAGAGGTCGAAGAAGAAATAGATTATACTATGTTCACTGGATTACATATCTAAGAGACCACTAAATATCATTGTTCCTACTTCTTTAAATATGTTTATTGTCTTCTTTTATTTCTCACCCCTTCTTACATAGTTTTTATTACTAATTTTCTAAGTGTTATCACTTCTCTTGCCTGCATTTAATAATTTCTCAGTACAGTATACACAGCATAAAATACAAATTCCTTATGTAGTGTATAAGAATCGTTATGCTTTACTCCCCACATATCTATCACCTTTTAGATTCCTTAAGCTCTAACTCTACTAAACTACTTTTAATTCTTGCTATGTGGTCATACTAATATTCATGCTCCCATACACGTGAATTTCCTTGCTCAGCAAGACTTTTCCGACAAGGTGTTCAAGATTATGAATTCCTCTGTGGAACCTGCAGAAATACCTGAAAGTCACTAGCCACTTCTGGCTGTGGATTTTAGTTTGTCAACTTTACTAACAATCATTCCGTCTTCTTAACTGAATATTTGCTATATTCCAGGCATTCTACAAAGCATTCATTTATATTATTACTGCATTAATTTTATCACCATGAGGAGTGGTGATGAAGAAACAGTTCTTAGCAAGGTTAAGTAACTTCCTCCAGGTCACTCTGATAAGAAGACTTTGATTCAAACCCAGATCTCTGTGTCTATAAAACCAAGACTTTGATTCAAACCCAGATCTCTGTGTCTATAAAACCCATGTCTATTATGATGGGAGCTGTGTAGATATAAAGATGTGTTACTTGCTGTCCCTCCATAGCTAACTCCTAACACCTAGGTGTGAAATCAGGCCATTTATTCTTATTTATTTGTTTATTTTTAATTTTTATTGGAGTATAGTTGATTTACAATGTTGTGTTAGTTTCAGGTGTACAGCAAAGTGGATCAGTTATATATATACATATATCCACTCTTTTTAAGATTCTTTTCCCATATATGCCATTACAGAGTATTGAGTAGAATTCCCTGTGCTGTACAGTAAGTCTTTATCTACTTTATCTACTTTAAGTTATCTATTTTATATATAGTAGTGTGTATATGTCAATCCCAATCTCCAAATTTATCCCTCCACCTCCTTAAATTAAAAATTATACAACTAAAACTGAGGAAAAAATGGTGCCCATGCACATAAGTCACTTCATGTCGCTAAGTTGTTTCTTAGATCAGCTATATCCATTACCTATTTAGGGCAGGACCACTTTTTTCCCCAACATAAGCCACAAATTCACGGAACTGGCAATAAAGGGAAAACACATTAACAGACTGACTGATTGGCTTAAGTCTAGGAAACACTATGACTTTGGTAAATTGCTAGATCATTAATGAACACAACCACACACAGACACACACAGAAAAATATATGCACAAATGTGTCTAAGCTCCACTAGGACCTAGCTCCAGCTAGGTCTTTGTCTTCACCTATCATTTCTATAATAGTTTGCTTACTAGGGTCACATCTGGGAGTTTCTATCACTTTAATGCATCTTGCACATGGCAGCCAGCTTAAACATTGCTTTCAAGTTGCCATTTCCTTTCCCCTAATGATTCTTCATTGTGAGTGAAAGAAAGTTTAAACTCTTTAATGTGGATAATGACCCTTCAAAACTATGCTTGAGCCTAGTCTTACATCTCTCACTGCTTCCATACTAAAGAAACACTGACTTGTTAATTCTCCTTAAACAAAAAAATCTTGAGCTTTTCCACCTGTTTGGTTTCATTGAGACAATTGTCACCCCTTAAAAATATTACCATTTATTTTCTTCCAAACTACACCTTCACAGATAAGTTTAAACCTTTCTCTTCTCTAAATTTTTTTCTTTTTAATCCCTAACCACAGTGATGCCTCCCTTATGTAAACTGGTGTATGTATTGATTAGTGTTTAAGCAAAATATTAAGTGAATTGAGATAAAAGAAGTATATTCTTATCATAACTGGTATGAATATAGCTATGGATTTTAAATTATTTACTTATTTAATGTAGATACATAGATATCTATTTACTTATTGAGAACCTATTCTGTGCCAAATATTGACCTGTAAGAAAAATGTAATGTTCAAGTTTAATATGTGGACATAATTATTTGCATTCTGCCTCATCTTTAATTCTTTCTGTATATATACAGATGGATATATATAGATGATAGATAGACACACAAGTGAATATATAAATATTAATATATAGCTGTCATATACCATATATATTTATTTTTACATGGAAATATATTTCTTTATGCTCCATAAGCCAGTTGTTCTAGCAACAAATATAGCCAAAATATTGTCCATAAAAATAGTAAAAGTTTAGGAGGAAGAAGGCTGGGGCACAATGAAATATATAGACAACAATCAGCCAAATTGCTCTTTTGAGTTTTAGGTTACTTATCTGTAAAATGGGATGGATATTCATGTGTGTATTTGTGACAAATAAATGATATATGTGAGTTGGCTTTGAAAACTTTGAAGCACAATGTAGTAAGCTAATAAAAATTATATTATTAAACACATGCACATGCAAACACACACACACACAAAGACTCTAATCAAATATGATAATGATGAAAATCTCTCCATTTTCAACCTTTTTTGTGTTACTGTCAAACACTTTCGTTTGCCATGCAAAATGCATTTTTTCTTTCAGTGTTGTTGCGTTGAAAGGAATTATTTTACTTTAGAATTTTTTCTACAGTTCTCTAACCTTACTATTATAGTACGTATCTGCTATAGTACTTTAGTACTAACCATTTCAGCATAGGAAAGTAAAATTTATTGTAGATACCCCAGACTGATGATCCTTCATGGATGCAATTAGTGAAAACACAACAAAAACACTGACTATGAAGAGATTCAAATCTCAATCTGTTTCACTTTAGCATTATCGTTATTCTAGTTGAATTTTTTTTAATGAGAGAAGATGTTTCAATATGATTTTTCTATACCATACAATACAACTTTTTATATATTATACCATATACTGGACTAGACTAAATTTAATATATGATAATAATGCAAAATACATTTAAAAAATATTCAGGTATTGAAACATTACCAATATGAAGAAATCACATTTAATTATTTAGATCAGAAAAAGTAATACACAGAATAATTCAAAAAATTTAAGTAAGATCCTTAATTTTAGGCAATAAAAATATTTATTAAGCAGTATTAGGTTTCTTACATAATGATTGAGTCAACTAGGGTCACTATGTTTGCTAAACTTGTAGAAAAATGTCACTGAATTATTAAGACATGAGAGCAGTTCTCGAATAAACTAAGGCAGCTATCAATGACAGGAACACACAACTATAGCTTCTATTTCCTATTCTCAATCCATGATATTAGACTTGAACAAATGTCTATTTGTTTGTCTATTCAAACATATTTATGTTTGAATAAATATGTAGGTCATTTGAAAAAAGTTAGTATGTGATTTTGTTATTCTTTCAAAGGAGGTGGGGTCCTTTTCATTGTGTTTCTTAAGTGACTTGATTACTTTCCATTTGATGTATTAATAAGAGAACTTTTTTCATTCCAGGTGAATACCATATGAAATCTTTGTATTTAAGTTAAAAGATATGCACCCCAATGTTCACTGCAGCTCTATTTACAATAGCCAGGACATGGAAACAACCTAAATGTCCATCAACAGAGGAATGGATAAAGAAGATGTGGTACATATATACAATGGAATATTACTCAGCCATAAAAAGGAATGAAATTGGGTTATTTGTAGAGATATAGATGGAACTAGAGACTGTCATACAGTGATGATTCACTTCATTGTACAGCAGAAAGTAACACAATATTGTAAACAATTATACTTCAATAAAAGAAAAGGAAAGAGAAAAACAAATATCGTATATTAAACACATATGTGGCATCTGAAAAAATTGGTATAGACGATCTTATTTACAAAGCAGAAATAGAGACACAGATGTAGAGAACAAACATATGATACCAAGGGGGAAAGGGGGGGGTGGGATGAATTCGGAGATTGGGATTGACATATAAACACTATTGATACTATGTATAAAATAGAGGACTAATGAGAACCTACTGTATAGCACAGGGAACTCTATTCAATGCTCTGTGGTGACCTAAATGGGAAGGAAATCCAAAAAAAAGAGGATATATGTATACGCATAGCTGATTCACTTTGCTGTACAGTAGAAACTAACACAGCATTGTAAAGCAACTATACTCCAATAAAAATTAAAAAAAAAAAAAGAAATAAAAGGCCATCAAGATCACTTAAGGGGCAGACCACAAACTGGTGGACTGCTGGCCCTAATAAACAGATTTTTTTTTTCACTTTTAGTGTTTGTGGTCAATGGTAAAATTGAGGATATTTCATATAAAGATCATCATCCTAACAAATTGCCCTAGAAATATGAAACTGGCAAGACTAGATTCATGTCCCTCCATCATCATCATTGTCATAATAGCTATCAATTATAGAGCTTCTATTTTTCACTTATAGTGCCAATCCCATTGCAGGTATTGTTTATTTTAATCTCTATAGCCATCCAATCAGGTAAGATAATTATTATCACCTGAAGATTAAAGAGAACTAACTTGCCTACAAATATACATGTTGTAGAGGATAGAGCCAGGTCTCAAACTAATATAAATGTGACCCATCAAACCTTTGGGCACAGGAGTACCTGGCCTGTTTGTAATCTGCCTTTGCCCTGCAGTTAGTCCCAGTTTGCCTCAGTCTGCATATGCTCAGCCTTCCTCATTATTGTTATTGGCTGGATAACATGAACCTTTAAAGTGATGAATGCTTAGGCTTATGAACCTCTCATTTTATGAAAAATAAAACTGAAGTCAAGGAAAGTTAACCATGTTCGGTTGTAGGAATAATAAAGATGTGTGCTTCTTTCCATCTTTATATTTTGTCAGCTGACCCAGAGCCCAGAACAGTGATGGTTCTCAAATATGACCTACTGACTCATTGAAAGAATAGCAAGTGGCTCTAGGGAATAGTTAATACTGGATTTGAATGCAGTGGCCTCTATATTTTTGGTCTCCATATTTGTCAAATAATGAAACTGTAGTAAATTGTTAAGAAATAGCATTTTTTAATATTAATACACAGTTTGAGTCATTTTTCTAAGTGCTTTATTTTATGATCTTATGAAACTTTAATAGTACAGACACATTCTGAGATAAATGTTATTATTAACCCATCTGACAGATAAGTAAACTAGCATGCTGATAGGGTAAGGAATTTATCTAAAGTCATGCATCTAGTGAGTGGCTTGACCAAGACTGAGTTTAAACCTGATCACTATGGCTCCCAAGTTTCCCGAATACTCATTTTATTTCTTGTTATTAGCTTTTTCATTCTGCCTAGAACAAGTTGTTGCTTATAGTAGACATATCAATAGTTTGAGCAGACATTCTCATATATTGTTCATCAAAATTTAGAGAAAATCTCCATGTTTATTCAGGCTGTTCTGAATACTTTTCTAATAAATTTAAGCAAAACTAGTAAGAAGGAAAAAAAGAGTGAATTAGATTTAAATAAGATTTAAATGAATGATGTTGCTATAAGAATTATGTATCAATCATTCAGAAGCTAGACTGAAGAGCTACATGGCAGAAAAAAATAATGGAAAATTTTAAATGCAGCCAAAGAGTAAGCCAATGTAGACAGAACTTAACAGGATAATAGAAAAATACAATGAAAAAATCAGTAGAATGAGAAAATCTAAATACCAGATGAAGCATAAGAATGAGAGGGATTACATAATATACATACGGAGATGCAGAAATCAGTCCAGACAAAGCACTATGCTAGTTAGCCACATAAGAGATTGATGCTGCAGAATAGACTTAGCTCAGGACTATCATGGTAAACATTTTCAAAATGATGCTTTCTGTATCCCAGTCATTGTACCTTTTTTGTTGTTGTTAACTCTTGGAAAAGGCAAAAGGACTAAGTAAGGGTTAGCACACCAAAGAAAGCCTCTAGACTCATAAAGAAAATGAAGGTCCTAGTGAAATATTGCTCCCTAATTTCAAAATTGGAATGGAACAGGAAAATATGGACAAAAGAAAACATGATTAAGTAAGTACTGACCTAAAGTGAGAAACACAATGAATAGAAGTCCATATAAGTATCAGAGAAACTGCCTAAAAAAAAGAAAGAGAAGAGGTAGAAAAACAAAAGATAAAGATGTTAAGATGTAAGTAAGATGTAAGTAAGCATGCTCTCTTAAAAATATCTTTAGGGGCTTCCCTGGTGGTGCAGTGGTTGAGAATCTGCCTGCTAATGCAGGGGACACGGGTTCGAGCCCTGGTCTGGGAAGATCCCACATGCTGCGGAGCAACTGGGCCCGTGAGCCACAACTGCTGAGCCTGCGTGTCTGGAGCCTGTGCCCCGCAACGGGAGGGGCCGCGTTAGTGAGAGGCCCGTGCACCGCGATGAAGAGTGGCTCCCGCACCACGATGAAGAGTGGCCCCCGCTTGCCGCAACTAGAGAAAGCCCTAGCATGAAACGAATACCCAACACAGCTAAAAATAAATAAATAAATAAATAAATAAATAAAAAGAGTAGCTATTAAAAAAAGAAGAAGGAAATGCTAGTTTCTAAAAAAAAAAAAAAAACTTTAGATGCAACATGTAGAAATATCAAGAATTCAAGAGGCAAGGGCAAGTTTATTATATACAATTTTAAAAATAAACATCATAAAATGATTCAGCTTGGTACCATATCTTGAAGATAAATGAACGCTGATTTTCTTTAGGCCTTGGTGGCATGTAGGTAAAAAAGAGATCACATTGTATTTTATACCCAGCTTCTGTTGACTCTGCTCCGCCTATATCCTTCATGGAGCTGGTGATAAACACCACATGCTTTCCCTCCTATTGTCCTTTTTGTGCATCTCTTTTTTCATTTAAATCAAATCAGATTTAATGGTGTATAGATATGGATATATGTATATGTATAGATTTAGATATAGATATCTGGATTTGGTGGGTTCATGAATGTAGGCATATCTAAATGTCAGCTGAGGCTCAGCCAGAAGCCTCATACAAAAATAACACTGCATATTAACACTGTGAGTCCTTTCTCAAGATGTCTTATTTTCCCCTTACTTTTCCTCCACCTTCTTTCTTTCTCCTCCTTTCTTTTTCATCTTTTTCCTCCCTTTCATCTCATTTCTCCTCTTCCTATTTCTCCTTCTACTCCTCATACTTCTTTTTGTAAAGTATATAATTTCTTCACTTAAACATTATGTCATGGTACCAAGTTTTATCCTTCATTTTTGGCTCACTGTGAAGTGCTGGTGATATTTATGATTATGGGCCATTCATCAAGTAACAAGGGTCAGGACTGTGTTTGGCCCATTGTTGAAAATAATGGACACTAGTAAGAAATCATTAAACCTGGCAAACTAGTCCAGGATCTAATCTTTTCCAAATTGTAAATAATGACAGAAATAGTCATATGAGTTTTAATACGTTAATTAAAATACTGGCAACTTTTAGAAACAAAAAATTTATAAAAGAGTAGATTCTAGACTGAATAATTTACAGACAACTCATGTGAATTTTTTTTTTTTGAGTTTATCTTCATATTTCAATGGCATTCAGCACACTTAATACCAGATGTTTAAAAGAAATAAAGAGAAAAATTCATTTTGAGGTTCCGGACAAGGAAGAAAATGGCAATATGAAGTTCCTTTTCCCTGGTCCCAAAGCCAAGGGAGTTTTTATTGTCTGGATATTTGTTAATCCCAAGAGTACTCCCAGTAAACATTATAAATACTAATCTCCATCTCGGAGACTGGCTCTTGGGAATATAAACGTCAACAAATTTCTTTTTAGTTGTTTTGTCTTTCTTTTTTTCCCCTTTGCTGTATTACTTTTTAAAAATATAAGATAGTGTATCATATAACACACACATATCTCTGTGGGCATCTAAAATATTATGCTCACTTTTTATTTTTTGTTTGTTTACATACATAACCATGGTGACATTATCACTAACATAATTCCCAATAAGTCTTTGATATAACTTAATATAACTCTATAATCAGATTTTAGCAACTATCTCAAAAATGTATTTTTAACTTTAGCTTGTTTTATTTGTGATTTTGATACTCAGTTGCTAGAGAGCCTTGTTTTGGAAGTATTTACATTCTGACCTGACTTTACATTGTGTAAGAAAATTATTTTGCCTTTTAGGAACTCAAAAATATTGTTTAAATTAATTAAACAAGGAGGCCATTATAGTGAGGTGGTTCTAACGCCATGGCAGCCTAAGTAAACAAACCAAAATCTAAGCTTGTAGATGCCTCAAGGTTACAAAATTGAAACCTAAGGACAACTGATCATAGACAGCCAACTAGGCTTTAAGCTATAGCCAGTCAATAGTTTCCTTATTTTGCTTTCATCTACTCTCTATAAACATCTCTCCCTAAGCTCCTCTCGGTGGAGGGCTCCTAATCACTTCTGGTTTGGTGTTTCCAGATTCTAAATGATTTTTGCTCAAACTCTTAAAATTTTTAATATGCCTCAGTTTACCTTTGATCAACATGCACTTAGTTGTTACTCTTGTCTTTCTGCTACAGCATGTCCTTCAAAATCTAATTCTACTTAATCTTCTATAAGTGTGAGGTATTATATATTCTCCTTTAATTTCCTTTTCCAATTGTACTGAGTTGTGAGAAATATTATTATTATTTTTTTTTTTAAGAATTTTTTTTCGATGTGGACCATTTTTAAAGTCTTTATTGAATTTGTTACAATATCGCTTCTGCTTTTTTATGTTTTGGTGTTTTGGCCCCGAGGCATGTGGGATCTTAGCTCCCTGACCAGGGATCAAGCCCGCACCCCCTGCATTGGAAGGCGAAGTCCCAACCACTGGACCGCCAGGGAAGTCCCGAGAAATATTATTTAAATTGCCTTAGTATGATTGCTAATTCCTTGAATTCTACCGTGGCATTGACAGGTAATATTGGAAAAGTACAACACCTAAGTAGATATATAAGAAGTTTAAGAGTGCCACTGCTAATTTTAATTTCACTAGAGCCCAGTGTTGAGCAATTTCATGAAAGATATATTAGATTTTTCCAAATTGTTTACTACATCTTTGTTATAGCAGTGCACTAGACGAAACGATGACTATTTTTTGCAAAAGGGAGTTAACCCCAAAGATTTGAATTTATATTTAATATTTAAAGGCTTACAAAATATAATGGCAGCTATATTTAACAGTAAGGTATACACTAATAGATGGCAGACATAAGTGTTAGGTCAGCAGAGTTGTAATCTGAGAACATTTTAAGGTTCCAGACCCTTAAAGTAGATTTTTCACATACTATTCATGGCTATTTATCTGAACTATGTGACTAAATTAATTTATTTGCCTTGTATTTGTTGACAGCATTTAGGTTTGAATTTTTAAATGGACTTCCATTCTTGTGATTGGATTTGCACTTTCAACACTTCAATGACATTTGACCATGACCATGCTTTACATTATATGTAAATTCAAATTAATATATTTTCCACAGTCTACTAGTTTTACATTCTTGGTCAAGGCCATAATCTCATGGAAAGACATTAATTTGGAAACACATGTATAGCAATACTTATAATTAGAGAATATAAACATTTTGGAGGAAAAGCAGCCAATAAAATAAACATATATCCATAAGTAAATAGTGCTTTTCTTTGTAAGTTAAGGAACCTTACAATTTTAATTTAATATATTTTTAATGACCATGAATACACATATATAATTTTAATACTAACATGGTTTCAATTGCTACTTAGCAATTGTGGAAGTATTTCTGAAGAAATTTACTTGGAATTTAAAGTTAAAAAATAGATATTAAGAAAAATACTAAAAAATTAAGAAAAATGCTAAAAAATTAATTAAAATGTTAATACAAAACATAATTTGACACTGTGAGCACATTTCATTAACAAATGAATCTTTCAATTATACTTATTATTCAATAGCCTTAAATTGGAAGAGATAATCCCAGATTATGGAATTAAAACTAAAATGCTTCAACAATGGCAGTGTAACATTCAAAAGGTCATTTATATAAATCCAAATATGTATCACAAAATTATGTTAAAATTCCAGGAATTATGACTGCCTCACAGAAAAGCATTAATATAGCCATAAAACATATAATTCATTCTAAAATAAATGTTTCAAATGGTAAAATTGAAATAAAAACTGGAAACAGTATGTGAGTGTAGTTCATTCTGATTATAAAACAATATAAAGCACTGTGAGATAAAGTTGATAATCTGGATTATCAATGTATCTTTTAAAAATATGCAAATAAATCATGCTTAGGAAATTTTATAATACTATTTATGATCCCATTATTAAGTCAAAGTATAAAGTAGAATGTTATAACATAAGGAAATGGCCTACAAATTTTAATATGATTTCATCTTTCTTTACCAATGATAGTTAAGGGCACCAGAAATGAATGCAAAAATTTGAAAAACAACATTTTAGTAAAGCATATATGTGGATTTAAAAATAGTAGTAATTAATTTTTATTTGCAAGAAATAAAAATAGATATACTATATACAGACAATTGAGTATTCATTTTCAAAAATTTTATTTTTGAAACAAAGAATAAACGACTCAATACTTACATTCTAAAAAATAAAAAAAGGACTTTTAAATGCACAAATTGCTAAAAATTCTCTTTAGCTACCACCTGTTTCTCAGTTTCTGTTTAAGAAGAACAAGAAGGAATGGAAGGAGGTCACTGTGTAGTCTACACCAAGAAGTGGGGAGCTATGCTCCACCTCCTTAAGGCTGCGGTATCTACATACATCTATAGAATTCTGCATGGGGAATTTGTCCACCGTGTATTTATTTATGTATTCAATCTTTTTTATGTTAATATAACCCCATGCGTATTTATTTTATATTTCGAGATATAATCCAATGCCACTTTATTTTGTTGCTAAATTTTACCAGCTCTGCCCATTGGGAGCTCTTTAGTTGGCTCCTGAGTTCCTTCGATATATTCCCATCATTTGTGTGTGTGTGTGTGTGTGTGTGTGTGGTATATGTCTGTTTAGTACTTCTTTACTTTTCGGCACTACAGAGTGTTCTAGGCTCATCTTACATATTTTCTGCTGAGTCCTAAGATCAGCTGCTTCTCCAAAAAACTCTGGTTCCTGTATTGGAGAATGATATTAGGCCAAGATTTACTTCTGCTTGTTTTTGTAAATGAAGATTATTGGAGCAGAGCTAGCTCTTTTGTTTAGGTAATGTCCATGGTTTTCATGCTTGGTTGCACAGAAACCTTGTAACCCTCAAACCCCCAAATATTTACCATCTGACTCTTTACAGAAGAAAATTTGCTGACCCTGCTGTATTACACAATTGCTGGCTTAAAATAAAAACCTCAATCATTAACCATTTGTCTGGTCTTTATAAAGTCAAAGCAAATTAAAAATTATTTTGTTATTGAATTTCTGAAAAACTAATTTTTAGCATTATAAAGATAATATTAAACATGTCTATCATACAAGTCATATAGGCTTTTCTTGCAAATATAAATTCTAAAGATTATTAAAAAAGAAATGTCAGCTTGCACTATAAATGAAATATATTGGCTTTATTTTAATGCTTATTACTTTCTGATACCATACTTTGAACTTATGAAAGGTTTTACGAGCAAATACTCAGACAACTGGCATTTTTAAATTTAATTTTAAAATAACCTCTTTACTTTTATTAATTTTATACTTGTGGTGAAAATGTTATTTGTTGAATTAAAAAAGATTCAAGCGTAAGTAATGGATGCTTCCAATTTACATATCAATTTAAATTTCTAGATTTTAGCCACAAACTCTATAAATAGATAGCAATTAAATTTCTTACCCCATTTTTTTCTACCTAACATATTTTTCACATACACACAATTCCTCATTTGTAAACTGACAAGTGCCAACAGAAACGTTTTTAATAAACTTCTTAATTACTCTATTGTTTGTTCTAATAAACAAGCTAGTGTTACTTTTGCTATTTTTGAAATCACACAAATATTTTTAATAACTCTATGCAACCAATTAATCTTCTGCTTTCTTCTCAATTTTTCCCTAGCTGGTTTGTTAAAGGTGGCATATATTGAATTATATGTCTACCATTTCTAAATAATAAACAAAGGCTTGTTATAAAACAGATAAATTTTTTTACAAGGTTCAGAATTGTTAAACATAATTCAGCATGTAAAGGGAAAATGCTTTAAAATAATTATGTAATTTTAATAAAAATTTATAGTTTCTTAGAAATAATGTTTTAAAATTATTTCTTGTCTCACTATTTGCTAAAATATGAGATTCATAGACAAAAATAATCAATTTGAGGTTCACATTTTTTCTCAGTTCTTTTTGTTGTTACTCCTAGTAGAAAAAAGATATTCAGCAGTAGATGGTCAGTCTAAAATATTAGTGACACGTGGCAAGTATTTCAGGAGAGTCTAGTTCAAAAGACCATAAATTAATTTTTCTGTTATTTATAAAGACAAAAGACAAAAAGAAAAAAAAAGCATATTTAACAGCCTGTTTTTTTCTTCCTGTAGTATGTACTTCATAACTAAGTGGGTCTATGGTTAGGGAGTAAAATTAAAGTGTCCCTCTGTGAATATATTGGATTTGCCTTTTCCAGCTATACAAGCTTCCTTCTCAGTGGTCAAGTGGAGTCTGGAAGTTTGATTTTTTTTAATTGAAGTAGAGTAGATTTACAATGTTTCAGGTGTACAGCAAAGTGATTCAGTTATACATACATACATATATATTATTCTTTTTCAGATTCTTTTCCATTATTGGCTATTACAAGATATTGAATACAGTTCCCTGTACTATACAGTAGGTCTGATTTTTTTTATGTATCAAAATGCTCAATTAATTAATCTCCTTCCCATATATCCCACTTCATGAAATTACATGATAATTTTTGCAAATACCCAAATTACGTTCAAAGTACAGGAAAAATGATCAAACTCACGTTTTTAGATCTGTATGTCAAAAGTTCTTTTTGACTACATACTGGAATCCTGATAGTTAATTGACATATTTGAAAAAAAAATAACCTTATTAAAAAACTGTGTTAGTGGAATTATCAGGCTGTTTGGTCTCAAATAATTTACTAAATAGGTTAAAGGAAAGGTATATTTTGATGTGTGTGTTTGCCAGGTGATGCAAAAGAAAGAAAACAAAGCAGACAAAAAAACAAACAAAAAACCTAAAAACTACAACAATGACAAAATCCAAAGAACTGGTTAGTTGTATTTTTGCCACGCATCACTCTAGGCAGTGGAGGTAAAGAGGTAAATTTCCAACTTTGTGGAACTTATATTCTGAGGGAGAAACATATAATTCATGAATAAACAATTAAATACATGATATATATTTTGGTAGTTCTAAGTACTATAGTAAAAAAAATAAGCCGAATAAATAATATAACCCATTGTAGTAACGGGAAGGGAAAAGAAGTGAGAAGATTAAGCATCATACATCACAGGAGCTGCAGTCACATCCTTTTTTAGCTGATCTGGTAGCTTAGAGTTGTAGTTATTAGTGTGTCCTGCCTCCACTAATTCCATTGTCTCTTTACCCTGGATGAAGTTCTTACTCAATGGATGGATACAAACCTTCATTTGTGTTGGATCTGAATTCTTGGTGTAGGGCTCCTGTTAATGTATGACTTTAATTTTTCTTCTCAAATATTAAATTTGGTTTAATTCTAAATTATTTAAAATTATTTAAATAGCCAAGTTTAAAGTGTTTAAACACTTTTTTAGATGCATGGCTTAATATGTTGTCTTTCAGAAATATAGTCTCTACTTGAACTTTTTTCCCCCAATTTACTTGCAATTCATTGAGATTTGAGTACAGCAGATGTTATAGTTACAATCTGCTTAAATTGAAATATGGTTAAAAATATTCCCACAAATCACTCATTTTTTTCAGACAATTTAGGGGAATCGTGAGTTAGTCTTGAATCTGTCTAATCATTTTTGCATTACTTTCAGAAATTTTGGTTTCCACATTATTTTTTACTTTTCACATTCACCTGGTTATTAGTTATTTTCACTATTTATACAAGATTAACAGGACAAAATTTAGATTGAAAAACAGGTGTTTTGTGGAAAAACTCACATATGTTAAAACTTTATACATATGTACATATGCATACACATTCACATACAGATATATATATATATTTATATACACATACACCATTTATAAACTCTATGTACAATGTTTTAAATTTACATGAAATATATATCACATTGTTTTACTTTAAATATTATATAAATATGTGCACCTACAAAATTGGGATAATACTTTCTGATTGCTAAATACGTGCCAACTACGTATTCGACAAGTATTAACTTGTCCACATATTTGACAAGCATTAACTCAGTTCTACAACTGTGTGAGGCAGGTATTATTAACAGCTCCATTTTACAGCTGAGGAAACAAGGAGTTAAGTAATAGAATAGCTATTTTTCAAAAAAGAGCTAAGATTTGAAATGAAGATCCTGTGCTTATAAACACTCTTCCACACTATTTATCTAGATGGTCCTACTTGGAAGGATTTCCATCTTTTTGGGAAGAGTGACAAAACTGATTTAAATTATCCAAATGTACCAAAGTCTACCTCCACCTTTTCACTCCAATATTATGGACTATAAAAAGAAAGATTTTAATTAAAACAGTGAGCCACTACAGGAAAAATAATTGTAACTGATTTTGTGGTCATATGTATACATTTAAATAAAACTATAAGAATATGTTTCAGTATAACACTGACCTGTACAACTTAGTGTCTTTTAATTTGTGGAAACATGCTTGTTTCAACTTTCTACACCAGTAAATGACACTATTAACAAGGATAATCTTAGACTCATTTAAAGAGATAACACAAATTATAACGACAAATAAGATAGAAGTTTATTTCTGTCATGTAAAGGGTGGATGGTAAGGCATCTAAGTATTCAGTTAAGCTTCCATCATTTCTTATACCATCCATACTTGGCTGTGTTCTTCTCACACAGCCAAGTTGTCATCTCTAACCCAGTCATAATCTCAACATTCCTGCCAGTGACTGAGAGGATACAGCAGAAAATGCTGGTTTGTCTTTTTACAGAGCAGTAATAAAGTAGAAATTTTATATAATTTGGCCACACCTAGCTGAATCAGAAGCTAGCAAATTCAGAGTTTAGTTGACTAGCCATGTTCCCAGTTAAAACTTCCAGTACCATTGGAAGGAAAAACTTACTTCAGAATTTTTATTGTTTTGTACAGAATTGTCAAAATATTACTATAAATATAATTTTTAGATGAGATAGAAGCACCACAGATTTCAATCTAAATCTGTGTGTGTGTGTGTGAGAGAGAGAGAGAGAGACAGAGACAGAGAGGGGGGAGAGAGAGAGAGAGAGAGAGAATGAGGGGGAGATTCATTGACTGAACTACTAAAAGGGTAAAGAGGTCCCAAGGCACAAGTATTGAGGTAATTTATAGGACACCGTATGTGAATTTGAGTATTCCACTACTAACTTTAAAAATGTCTTGTCCCCAAGGGGTAAAGTGGTGGGGGTGGTGGTGGTGGTGGGATGAATTGGGAGATTGAGATTTACATATATACACTAATATGTATAAAATAGATAACTAATAAGAACCTACAGAAACTAACACACCATTGTAAAGCAATTATACTCCAATAAAGATGCTAAAAAAATGTGTTGTCCTATATAATTATTGATAATCAATCAAACAAACAGCAAGAACAAAAATGAGATCTAACATTTATTGGGAACACTTTTAATAATTGTATAGATTTTTTTATACTCTTACTTTGAAATGATTTGAGATTTATAGAAGGGTAGCAAAGATAGTACAATGACTTTCTATATAACCTTTACCTGCCCTCCCCTCTCCATGATAATAACTTATACCATGGTAACCATGGTACCATTGGTTCATAAATTGGCCGTTGTACACAGAGGGCAAGGAGAGACCAAAGAAAGAGACAGGCCACCCTGTACTGGTAGGTGTCAGGTTTAAAAAGCAAGAGAATTTATATACAAGGCTTGTCTCGAGTAGCTGAAAGACAAGTAGATATCTGCATCCACCTGCCAGAATCTTAGAAGTTTATATAGAGGCCATACTTGGTTTCAGTCACGTATATCATCCAGATGATCTTAATACCGTGCCCTCTCAAGGCTGTGTCCTTGTAAGCAGCTCCCAGTGCAGGAACAGTGGGTAGAGCTGTACAATCCAAGGACAGGGGAGGAAGTGAGGAGCATCTGGTTGCCCAGATCCAACTCCAGGGTCAATCAGATGTCACGCCTTTTCTTGATGTCCTCCTCCAACATTGTACATTTTTCAGAACTTAAGAAATTAACATGACAATACTATTAACTTAACAACAGATTCCCTTCATATTCCATTACTTTCTCCACTAATGTTGTTTACACTTCCAATATCTAATCCAGGGGAGGTACCACATTGCATTTATTTATCATGATATTTTAGGCTTCTCCAATCTGTGATACTTCCTCAGTCTTTTCTTGTCTTTCATGTCCTAGACAGTTTTGAGAAATAAAGGTCAAATATTTTGCAGAATGCCACTCAATTTAGGTTTGTCTGATATTTTCATATGTTTATACTGAAGTTATGGATTTGGGGGAAGAATGCCATAGCAGTGATGTATCTATCTCAGCACATCATGACAGAGGTATAAGGCACTTACCTAACATTACTGATAAGGTTAACTTTTATTCCTATAAGGTGGTGTTTGCTCGGTTTCTCCAATGTAAACTATCATTGTTTTCTTTTCCTATTCTATTTGTTAAAAGTGAGTCACTAACTCAAGCCCACATTATAGGTAAAGGGGGTTAAGCTCCATCTCTTTAAAATGTAGTGAAATGACAATGACAACTAAATATGTTGAAAATGTATTTTAAAATATTTTAAATGAACTTTTTTTCAACAGATAAAATCATAAGGATAAATCTAAACTAAGAGATCATAATGAAACATAGATAAAAGTAGACATTTTATATCAGTGAAACAGTTTTTTTAATTCATTACTAATCTTTTCCTAGACTTTAATGTTAAACATTTAATAAACAGCTATGATTTCCACTCCTGAAATTAAAATTGCCTTCCTCTCGCAATACATTCTTAAACTCTTTCTAAAACTATAACTGGAAACTGAGAAAATGATAAGGCCTTGATGTCAGGCTTTTTTTTTTTCTACTATTGAGATAAAAAACCATGACACCAGATAATAGGCTGTATGAAGTATTTATGAGGTTCATCAGAAAATTTGAAACATTTTATTGTATTTATTTGGACTTATTTTTATGGACAGCTAAGGTCCTAAAATGTCTTTTTCCTCTTTTTAACTATCTGTTTCATTGCCATTTGATCTAAATTTCCTTTTTTTTTTCCTTGCAGACATTTATAAAACTATATAGTTTATTCAACTTCAAACTTTAATTCAAAAATTCCTTGACCCATGCATATTTAAGACAAAAAAATGATATTTTCACAATTTACTTTATTTGATATAAACTATTGTTCTGTTCCAACATATACTAGATTGCTGAATTAAAGGCACAGGCAATTTGATCTCACTTTGCAACCAGAAGTTTGGCCTAAAGATCTGTATCTTTTCATTATATTTGAGAAATTTGTAAATTTTTCTTTCTCTAGTTTCAAAAGTGAATATGGTGTAGTAGGCAAGCAGCTGTTCACACTAAACTATGTTTTGTTGTTTTCATGCAATGTATATTTACAATAAATGTATGCTATAAACCACAGCACTCTGTAACTGCAACCAAGTAAAAAAGTTAAGAAAAATCATAGAGCAACTGATAAATGCAACTGAAAAAATGATTGAGGCGGGGTACAAAGGCCTCTTTATTTTGGCCTAACACAAGACAATTCTGAGTAACAATTTAGTTCCACACCTTTTTTGGGGAGGTCAGCTGAGGCTATTATGGGGTGTGCTGTTCAGTTTGACCACACCTTCTGCCTAATCCTGCTTCCTTACCCTCCCTTGCACAGATGTTGGCCCCTAATAAACCTTGTGCACACCAGACTTCACTTGACTCTGTTTTCCAGAGACCTCCACCTGCAACTCTCTTCTTCGTTGGCAGCTAAATTGGATCAAAGCATTTTCATTTCTAACCCTGCTGTGTTTTCTGTACACGTTGCACCTATTATGCACATATACTCAATAGTGTATTATTTAGAAAAAAAGGGTTTAGTATATTAAGAAAATATTCAGTAAATTTTGAAGATATACATGTCACACTACAGTGCATATAAATTTATTTTGGTAGTTACACTATTCTCTTTATTCTTAGTATGCAAAGATATGAATCTCATGTCAACTTGAAACAACTATGTGTGTTAATGATTCACTTTCAAGTTGAATTATGCAACAACATTTTGTCTCTATAAAAGTTTTAGTTTGTAATACACATAAAAATGTGTCGAGCCATCTTGATTTTGCCGGTTACATTTTCCCGCATGATAAAATAAGAGAATGATTAATATGAAGCATATTTAAAATGGGCCTCTTAATTTGAGAATTTTATATAATAATTAAGTATTGTGCAAGTATATATTGTTGTTTACTCTCACTTATAATTAAAAGAGTGTAAATTAAACAACACTAGATTGCCATTTGTTGCTCATGAAATTTGAAAGACATAAATGATAAAGTTTAGTGCTTAGGGAAATGCTCACTATATTTTTTACACTATATCTATGCATAGGATTTGCCATATTGTATATAGAAAGCAATGTGGCAAACCCTTTGAAGAGTATTTACACAGTCATACACTTTATGAGTACTTCCATTCACATGGACAGAAATTAAGATAATCATTTTAGGCTAAGAAGTTTAAGCACTGGATAAATTGAATACTTTGTAGTAATTAAAAATAAGCTTAAGAAGAATTTATGTTGAAACTTACTGTTATAATGGAGCATTTTAAAAGCAGTTATAACATTTGATATTTTATGTGAAGATAACAAGTATATATTTATTATCTATTAAGTGTTGTTTATTTCTTGGTTTTTGTGTTTGGGGGCAATATTTTAATCCTTCTATGTATTTTTGTTCTAATTTCCAAAGATACCTAAATATTAAAAACAGATAAACAAACATACAAAGCAACTTAAAAAATACAATAACACTACAAAAATAAAAATAATTATTACATTTCTTGCATTAGTAGTTCTCTGGTAGCTAAAGGCTGTTACAATTAAAAAGTGGGAGATGAGTTTGCTATGAAACCTCTGTTTCATAGAACTCTCAAAAGAACACATTCTTTGCAAGAATACTTAAGTATAGTTATGCTTTTTACCTGCTAAATAGCTGAAACTAATTTACTAACCACTATTGACTGCCTTTTATGTCTAAGACAATTTGCTTCAGTCATCTACATCTTGGTTCTAATAATTACAAAGCACATAGGAATGAAAGCAGCAAAGAATGTAAGTAATTAGAAAACTAGTCTATTGACTGTTCGGAGACATTTACTATAGTACCAGCTGTGCCTGTAATTAGCATTTAACCCTTCAGAAAAGCCACCCACCTGCTCTTGGTCACATTTTTCTCCTCTGTATAATAATGAGGTTTGAGTGGAAAATCTCTAAAATCTTCTTCAGTTGTGACAAAGCATGCATGGATTTAAAAGAGCATTTGGAATGGAAGGGTGAGGTTGAATATTCTGAACTTGTAGAGTATGTATAGAAATCTCTTAGCAGCTATATGTAAGCTCCATTATCTTTTTGGTGTTGTTGTTAGTAACTAGAAGCTGAAGTTAGGTTTCCCTCAAAATTAGAGTGAAGAAAAAATGAAGAAAAGCTCCGCTTCTATGGATTACAGGTGTTTTGTTTATGTTTTTGTTTTGTTCTGAGGGGGTTAATAGTAGAAACATGAGGGAGATATCTCAATTACCTGAGACATTTATTTTCATAAAATACTGCAATTTCTATGAAGTTGAGGAGACTTACCAAAAAAAAGAAGAAAAACCCAAAATGATAAAAGCCATTGTGTTGTGTATACTGTGAACTTTTTTCAGGACTCAATGATGTGAAACTGTGTCCTAAATACGGAAATAATAAAGATACGTTTTTTTTGTCAAAATAAGCAATATTGTTGAAGGAAGCTGTTTGAACATCAAAAAATAATTTTTTACTTTGAAATCTACCTTGAAAATTTAGCCAACAGGTCAAATGTAGAAATAGCTGTCCTCTGGGTAAAACTCAAAGTCATTTCTCAAGGGAAAATGATGTTGAACAAAAGATGTGTGTGTACAAACTACGCTTCCTACTATGGAGATAATACAAAAGGAAATTTGAGTTTATCAGGCTGAACAACCTAAGAAGTTGTTAATAAAAAGCCATATTATTACAATTTTTAAAATGACTTTCTGAGAGAGTAATTTTGTTTACATTTCATGAGTCAGTGGAACTCTGCCATGTTGGGCATAGTGCTCAGGACACTTCTGAGATGTGCTCACAGTAGAGGAAACCCATTTTCAAAAGATAAAAATGGGACATCTGGAGATATGTGCCTTGTGCTGTGAAGCAATGTGAAATACTTTGGCCCCTAAAATTGAATGTAAATCTAAACAGGTCTTTTTACTTCCAGTTTGGAGAAAATACAGGAAAAATAGAAACATGAAATGCCATACCTCCAGGAAGTAATCAGTCAAATGCAGAATACCAGACATTTTAGGAGAACTGACCTCATGTTTTCAAAAGCTAATGTCAGTGTAAAAAAAGGAGATGGGGGTATGAATGTTGTAGATTAAAAGAATTATAGACACACAGATGTAAAGAACAAATGTATGGACACCAATGGGGGAAAGTGGTAGGCGGTGTGGTGGTGGGATGAATTGGGAGATTGGGATTGACATATATACACTAATATGTATAAAATGAATAACTAATAAGAACCTGCTGTATAAAAAAATAAATAAAATAAAATTCAAAAAAAATAAAATAAAATAAGAGATATAGAAGATGTAACAACCAAATAAAATGAGTGTGTGTCGATTAGATTCTGATTTGAATAAGTCAACTTTAATAAATTAGAGAAAGCTGACTGGCTGTTAGATGATATTCAAGTATTTTGGTTAATTGCGTTAAATATGATAATGGTATTGTGACTATGAAAAGCTGTTAATTATTAGATGCACATTGGCGTATTTGATGATGAGATAATATGATGTCCTGGAATTGCTTTAAAATACTGCACTGAAAAGGGGATAGTGGATAGATGAACTGAGTGTAATAGAGTGTGTATCGTTGTTGATGGTTAGTGATGGGAATATGGGTATATTGATTTCTCTACTTTTTTACATTTGAATACTTTCTATATAAAGCTCAACGTCAGAGTAAACAGACACAAACATTTATATCCTAAGTACAAAATCCAAAAATAATTATACTAAAGTATTAAAAGACATATGAACTCAAAGTGGGAGAGAACTAGAAAGAGACACAAGAAGAAAAGGTATCTCAACAAAATTCCGAAGGATGGAATGTGCTTGTGTGTGGATGTGTATATCTATATCTATTGATGGATGAAGGAAACCTAGAATGTTATTGTTGTTGTCTTCATTATGGCTTCTATGTTATCCAGGAAGTAAGAGGTGAAGTAATTAAGCATGAGATGGTAGGCAGGAACTTAGTTGAAATTTTGAAGAAAGTAGATAATATTTCCAACTATTTCCATGAAAAAAATAGAAGTCTTGTATCAATAGAATCAATAGAAAAACACTGTTCCCTTGGTTTACAGATTTGCAAGCTAGAACTGAAGCCAATGGCCTTAAAAATGTAGTATTGTTAGCATAAATAGGTATGTGACTTTTTTTTTTTATTGAAGTATTCAGCACACTTGATGATGCTGTGGAATTTCAGCATTCCATTAAATCAGGAATGAGTTTTAGCCAGAGGGCATAATGGAAATTTAATTTGAAGGGGTAAGGACATTTAGTATATTGGCAGGAAAGTGATAGAAATGATAGGCCCCAGTACCTAAACTCTGTAGGGAATAAAATGAAGATAGAAAGTGGCTGGTGACTAAGAAACTCCAAGGGTCATCAAACTGGAGGCATTTATGAGGTCAAGACCTGGAGTGCTTGAAGTAACAAAATAATCAAGTTCTACAGATGTGGTTCAAAACTCTGAGGTGTCTGATTTGTTGTTTTAGAGGTTTTGTAGTTCTGGATAATGACAAATGGATTAAAATGTTGTGTTAACAAAAGTATCTCTAGTTATTTCTGGGTTAGGTGTTGTTAATTATTCATGAAGCTATGTTAATAATTTAATTTCTTACCAATTTCTTTGTTATATATTTCCCCAACCTTCAAATTTTTAAAACGTATTTTTTATAGATGCATTAATTACGTGATCTCGTTGTAGGGAATTAAAAAATACAGAGAAGTTGAAAATACATTAAATGTCATATATAAGATATCCCAAAAAGAAAATTGTGTTTATTAATTAGTTATATTTAATTTGAGTCCTTTTATGCTGTTTTACAAGCATTTTTAAACAAACAGAATTAATAATTAATACTATTAAAGATTAGTATCTTTCATTTTCAGAAAACCTTACATTATGAGATGTCATTGAATGATCTTCAAAAATCTAATAGTCAAGAGCTATGTAAATTTCTGCAATGATTATTTTTGTCAACATTTCTAATTATTTCCTTAGCTTTAAAGGTAGGGTTATTAGATAAAGCTGATTCTGATTTAAGACGTTGTGCTTTTTTATCTCATCCACAGTAAAGAATTAGATATTTTTTCAATCTGTAATTACTTTTTCAAATAAAATTGATTAAAACTGAGAATGATTTTCATATTAATTCTTTAAAAACTTTGACAGATGAAAAGTAATTACAATATAAAAAATTACCTTGTTTTATAACTATCAGAATTGGTTTCCTTAGCAGTGTAATAAAAAATATTTACAGATTTTTGCTTTGAAGATGTGCTGAATTTTATGTCTGCTTTCTCTTTCTGTTAAAAAAAAAAAAAACTTTTTGCCGAACAGTAAAAAAAAAAGTTTCAAATAAAATACAGAAAAAAAGGACTTTGGTTAACATTTAAGATCAGAACCCAGACAAAAAGAAATGTTTGGTTAGAATGAAAATATGTTATTTTTTACAATGGAAATGGAGAAAGAAGATGGGAGGTGGGTAAATTGTCTGATCTCCTCATTGGGTTGAAGGATATTATACTTGATCAAGCAAATAAATTATCTAAAAATACTATTTAAAAATATAAACACAAAAAATTATAACTGACAGTAAATAATTAGTGGAAAAAATTGAAAGACATGGGCCATGGAGGAAGAAGGAACATAAATATCTACATTAGGAAATAAAAATTTTTAACAAATAGAAGATTTGGGGTACAAATATAAAGTTATATAGTTAATTACTAGAGCAAAAAATACCAGCATAAACACACACCACACTCAAAGCAAAAATGCAGAAACAATAAAAATTATATAAAAATACATACAGAAAGCAAAACAATTGTAGTAGTACAGAATCGGTACACATCTGTTATATCAATAAATACAATGGGTAAAAAATATCTGCTAACATAGTTCAACTGAATTAAAATTAAAATGTGTGACTATGCTCTATGTAAGACACACAGGTAAACAAAGTGAATATTACTGCTTGAAAAAAAATTAAGAATAAAATTATACCTGGAGATATAAATTTAAAAAGAGTGAAACTGGTAATTAGAATAATCAAAAAGTTGAAAAAAGTGAACCCAAATTATCGAGTAATGCAGAAGACTGCTTAAAATGCCTGTAATTTTAAATTAATATGTTATTTATACCTATGCACCATATAACATAGCATCAATTTTATAATCTTAAAACCACAACAAAATGTAGTTTAATGAAATGTATTCTACACAATGTAAAAAAGCCAGGCAACCTCATTATCCTTGAGGAAAGAAGGAAAAAACTTTCAGTATGAGAAGCAATGGGTACAAAATTATAATATTTTCTTAAAAGAGTGAAAAAATGTGTATGTGATGGCAGGGATGGGGGAAATGTGTGTGTATCTGGAAAGATAACACAAAAATATTATTCCATTTATTTACTACGGAGTGATCTCACTGGCTGAAAGACTGGTATTAAAAATAAATTTTGTATTAAAAACTATTGTAGCTTTTTAACTTGAAGTTATCTGAACAATGTTGCTAGTCAGTATATTAAAAATAATTGGGACAATACAATTTATTTGGACTTTATTTTATTGTTTTCCAGTTTATTGAGATATATTATATTTATTGAGATATAATTGACACACAGCACTATATAAGTTTAAGGTGTGCAGCATAATAATTTGACTTACATACATCATGAAATGATTACTACAATAAGTTTAGTGAACATCATCTCAAAGAGTTACAAAATAAAAGAAAAAGAAAAACAATACTTTTTCCTTGTGATGAGAACTCTTAGGGTTTACTCTCCTAACAACTTTCATATATAACATGCAGCCGTGTTCATTTTATTAACCATGTTGTACAGTACATCCTTAGTACTTATTTATCTTATAACTGGAAATTGTACCTTTTGACCACCTTGCATTTTATAACTAGGTTATACACAGTTCTAGATATATTATGCCTTTGCTTATCTTAATTGATCTAGCATTTAAACTCATTTCAAAATGTCAAATAAAACTTTATCATTTAATGTGAAATGTTGGAAATAACTATATTTCTATCCTAGAGGAAATAAATAATTGTTTTATAAGAAAAGGTCCATAGACGCTTTCAGAATGGTGTGGAAATATTACTGCAACTGGTCATGGAAAATAAGCTTTTTAAATTATATAACCAAAAGATATTTACTACATATTGCATATACAATGGAAAGTATATTTTATATTACTTATTTAGCACCTTGTAGCTAAAAAGGGGGACATTTTCAATTCTATTTGGAGATTAAGATGTTTATAATGATATTTCAAACTCTATTATTTATGAATTTTTAAAATTAAAGTATAATTGAATTACAATGTTGTGTTAATTACTGCTGTACAGCAAAGTGACTCAGTTATACATATATATACATTCTTTTTCATATTCTTTTCCATTATGATTTATCACAAGATATTGAATGTAGTTCCCTGTGCTATACAGTAGTATGAAAAAGAATGCATACATATGTATAACTGAGTCACTTTGCTGTACAGCAGTAATTAACACAACATTGTAATTCAATTATACTTTAATTTTAAAAATTCATAAATAATAGAGTTTGAAATATCTATGAATATTTTAATTACATTTCAGGTATAACCATAATATTTAAATTTTATTCAGTGGCCCTTAGATTTCATTAAAATCACTAAAGGTCTTATAGCCATGGTTTCCAAAGGTAAGTAGTCTTGTTTAATTTTTCTAAGAAAAATTTTGAAGTGAATGGAGATCATAGTAAAATGATAATTTAGTTGACAAAGAAAGTCACTGTGATAGTTGTAAGAGATTACTAATATCCACCCCTTGTTTTGGTTATCCAGTCATTTTATTGAAACATGGAGTTGTAAATGTTACATAACATATGTAAATGTTATGACTTTTGCTTCTTCATTTTGGAGTTTATTATTAAGACATGAGGTAAAATAGAAAAGAGAGTTATTCATATGGCAAAAAAAATCATGTTTTTAAACCTTGAAATGGTTTGTTAGTAGGTTTTAACATGAAAGTCTTGCTTATAACACAGAACAAAACGCTTTATTTGGACTGTACAGATAGTTATGCATCCTCACTGAAACATCTGGCTTTGCTTTAATTTTCATTGTAAAATCTTTATGTATTGACAACACAAAAACATCTGTTAGCCCTGTGTTGATCTTTGAGGTCATGCTCACTCATCAATGCTACAGCCTGTCAATAGTAGCATCCTTGAGTTAAGCGAACACTTATTTTGGAAAAAAAAGATAAATTACCATACCTTCTGTACCAAAAGCATTTGTTAAGCAAATTAAAATTTTCAAAAGAGGTTTGTATTCCATCCCAGCTGTCACATTTATAATCAAAATATTAAAACTGAGAGATTTTTAGAGGGCATCCAATTACCCATCCAAAACAATTCAACCATTCCTGTAACAGCATTCATTAAAGGTATTAACTTAGAGATTATCTTGCCTAAAGTTTCTGTCTGTTACATTGCCTTTTCCAGAGAAACATAGCTAAAATTATCTCTCTCTTGTGATATATATTTTGGCCCATTTCTGTTATTTTGAGCAAATCAACCTTTCTACGTAGACAGATTTCAGAAGAAGTGTATGTGCAAGCCAAAGACCATTAACAAAGACAATTTGAAACCAAAACAACCCAGTTGTTTCTCAGGTGGTTTGGCACAGGACTCTGCCAAGTAGAGGAGAACCAATTATCTTGGAGAAGGGCAGTGACAACATCTGGGCTGAATTAAGTACTTTAGTAATTTTATGCCTTAGAAAAAGTTATGAATTTGTTATTTAAAATGAAAGTAGAACTACATCATAAAATAAAATTTAAAGCTTATCCAAAACATACATAGACACACACAATATTTAACTTGCACTTTTGGACTAAAATGAGAGTCCTGTCAACAAAAATATAATGGATTATATATATATATATATATAAAATACCCTAAAATCTAGATTTCAATTGTGCTTGGCATAATTCAGGTGCCATTAAAGAAACATGTTACAGATGGAGAGGTTTTAGGGTTGGAAGATTTTCAAAATCTTTATTGCTGGCATAGGACTACTTAGTTACAGTCTTGCCCACAGCTGTCTAGTACTTGCCCAGGAAGCAGGTGCTTTTTTTAGGCTATATAGCTGACATCCATAATCAGGTTTGCTGATTGGTGGTGATTCATTATAATTTCTCATTCTGAAAGGAAATCAAGCTGAAATCAACGAAGCAATGGCTGACAATTCTCCTCTAAAAGCTAGTCATCCTCAGAAACCTCTGTGATTGTTATTTCCTCACTTTCTAAAACAGTATATGTTCTGGAATATTGCAAAGACCATTTAGAATAAACTCTAAAATATTTTAACACTAGAGTAAGTTTCTTTTTTACAGGTTCAATTTTTACTTTATGGCCATCAGCAAGCATTTATTCTGTGTTATCTACAGATTCATACTGACTAAAATACGTTTACAGTATAATGATGAAATTATATGTACAAAGGATTGAAAACTGAAAAATATTATGTAAATATCAAAATTGCTATTAAAACACATAAGTGGAACATGCAAGTGTGTACATATTTTGACTTGAGAAGCACCAATAGGGCTGCACTTTCATCTCTAAAATGTCTCATTCTGCTCAGTTGAAATAAACACTCTTAGATGAATTCTTCAACATTTATAAGCCATGTTTGCCTGTTTACATCAATTTTTCCATAAGAAAATTCTTGAGGGAAGAGACTGTCTTGCTCACATTCATGTCCATAGCATTTCACTCCATTTCTGACTGATGGTTGACTCTCGATAGCTACCTGCTGAATGGTAAATAAATTGTCATTTTTTCAAAAGATTTCTGTTTAACAGCTTTGGGGTTCTTTGCATTCTCATTTGCAATCAGTTATTTTATATTAGATTGACTTGCTTTATGGGCAGAAATGAGCCTCTGACTCATAGTTTTTCAAAGGACAATCTGGAAAACTATTTAGGAAAACTCACACCACGTGAGGTGCAAAAGGATCAACCATGAGTTGCTTGGGGAAACTCAAAGCTGTAACCACCACAGGAAAAGTGGCGGGTGGGGAGTGAGGACAATGCATGTTCTGTGACATCCACGTCCTGAAAATGCTTTATAGTAGCTTAAGGTTTGTTATACTCTGCAGAACAATCAGTACTAACAAGGTTTTATATACCCGTGTCCTTTTAATGGAAGAGGGGCATAGCTGAGGAAACTTCCTTAATGAGCAAGTGTTTGCTAGGTCTATTACTGTTTGCATTATTTTTAACCCATCAGAGTCAATATTCCCACTGCTATTTTATGTTATCATTAGTTCAGCAGGATATTGATGCTATTTCCGACCTAAGAGTATGAATAGGTGCTACATCATCAACGCCAGTTATCTTGTGGTTTGAACTGATTTCCTTGACAATTTCTTTAGGCCTAGTTCCCTCTGCTTGGAAATTGTTTCTAGATTAATACATTTCTGCCTGTCGGTACATTTCTGTATTTATCACTCCATCTACCTCTCTAACTTACTCCTGCTCTCCAAGTTATTCAGCCCCTAGTCTGAGCTTAAACTGCAGAGAGCAGAAACACATTGCCAGCCATGTATTCATTCTCAGTCTAGCGTGACACTAACAATTTACCTGTCTCCACCTTGACCTTTGGTTCATAGCCGTGTTTTGGGAGTGGAACTTTAATCCTAGTAACTCAGTCTTCTAATGATAAACTAATGGCATTTTAGGATGAAAATTTCTTGTTTAGAAGGAAAATCTTAAGTTACTTATCTTTCTCTAAAGATTTTGTTCTTGTACTGATTTTTCATTGTTTTTATCCCTTATTTTCTTATTTTCTGATGTCTTCTTTCTCATGAAATTGCCTGGTAAGTTTCCTTTTCCTATGCTACCAGTCTTCTGAGAGAAGTTATCTCCAACTCTTAAAAGACCTGGTAACTCTAGCCAGGGGACACTTTGGCCAAGGTCTACTTTAGTTTATTTCATTTAAGTAGACTGCAATTCTGACATCTTTAATTCTATTGATACAATTAATTCAGTAAAACTATTTGCAATGAATGATTAGCAAACACACAAATAGCCAAGACATGAGACAATTACAGCACAAGATACAATTGTCATTTAGAACCCATTCTATGCATATAATTTCCAAATGTGAACGTTATTTTAAAACATCAAAAATATTGTGTGCATTTTTTTAAATAAAATATCTTCAGGAATTTTGTCTTGGGCTTTTATAAATATAGAAATAGTCCACCCAATATGAGGTAAGTGATTTCTTTTCATCGAAGGTTAGCAAAATGATCTAAAAGTGTAGTATTTTACTTTGATTTTCCCTTTCCAGGGAGAAAAATAGACTAAAATAACATAATAAATTCTTTCAAATTATTCTTACCAAAATTTTCCCTCAAAATAATACTTCCTAGGAATTCAGAGGTCGTTTAAACTTTACTATTAGCAGTTTTTGAGAGACTGCCTTTATCTTCCCTTTAATCTCTCTCCTTTTAAGATGTTATTCCTCCTTTGTGATTTTACCTGAAGCTACTTTATCTTGAATTGGTATGTAGTTGGTAATTTTTATACATAGGGGCAATAAGAAAGAAGTTAAAAATTCAAAGAAGTGAGAAAAGATGGTGAAAGGAAATTTGGACAGTTATATTGGATTGAAACTTAAGACCATACAAATATATTAGAGACTTCTATAGTAATTTTATAATCATAATATTTCTATTCCCATGTTTAAATGGTTGACCACCTTGCATGGTACCCATTTTTCCCCCTAACTTTATTGAGACATAATTGACATATGACATTGTGTAAGCTTAAGGTGTATAGCCTGATGATTTGATATATTTATTTATTGTAAAATGATTACCATGATAAAGTTAGGAAGCACATTCATCACCTCACATAATTAAAATCTGTGTGGGTGTGTTTGTGGCAAGAACTTTAAAGATCTGTTCTCATAGCAATTTTCAAGCATATAATACAGTATTATTAACTACAGTCAAAACACTGAATATTAAATACCCAGAATTTATTCATTTTATTACTGAAAGTTTGTATCCTTTGACAAACATCTATTTCTCTCAACCACCAGCCACTGGAAGTCACCATTCTACTCTCTGTTTCCATATGTGTCTTTTTTTTTTTTTTTTCAGATTCCACATATATGTGAAATCATGCAGTATTTGCTTTTCTCTCACTGACATTTCACTTAGCATAATACCCTTAAGTTTCATGTTATCACAAATTGCAGGATTTCCTTATTTTTAAGGCTGAATGATATTCCATTGTGTATATCTACTACCTTTTCTTTATCCATTTATTTGCTGATGGACATTTAGGTAGTTTTCATATCTTAGCTATTGTGAAAAATACTGCATGGGGGCGCAGATAACTCTTTAAGACAGTGATTTCATTTTCTTCAGATATACAATCAGATGTGGGATTGCTGGATTATATGGTAGCTCAAATTTCAATTTTTTGAGGAAACTCCATACTGTTTTCCATAGCGATTATGCCAATTTAAATTCCCACCAACAGTGCACCATTGTTCCCTTTGTTCCACATCCTTAACTAACCCTTGTTACTTCTTGCCTTTTTCATAATAGCCATTCTAACAAGTGTGAGGTGATATCTCATTGTGGTTTTGATTTTGAATTTCCCTGATGATTAGTAATATGAGCATCTTTTCATGTATTTGTTGACCATTTGTATTTGTTCTTTGGAAAAATGTTGATTCAGTGCCTCTGCCTATTTTTGAATTGGTTTTTTGTTGTTATTAATTAGTATGAGTTTTTCATATATTTTAAATATTAGTCCCTTATCAGGTATATGGTTTGAAAATATTTTCTCCCGTTCCATAGGTTGCTTCTTTATTCTCTTGATTTTCTTTTGCTGTGAGAAACTTTTTAGTTTGATGTAGTCCCACTTATTTATTTTTGTTTTTATTGTTGGTGCTTTTGGTGTCATAACCAAAAAACCATTGTTAAGACCAATGTCAAAGAGTTTTATTGCTATATTTTCTTCTAGAAGTTTTATGGTTTCAGGTCTTACCTTTAAACCATTAATTTATCTCAAGTTAATTTTGTGAGTGGTGTAAGATAGGGGTCCAAGTTCATTTTTTTCCTGTGAATATGCAGCATCCACTCTTAAGTCATGATTAATGCCTTAATAACATTTTCAGCTCTGCATGGTTTTTCTTTGAATATTTGAATTTGAGATAATATGTAACTGTTCTTAATTCTTAGATGCAATGAGATAGAGAAAATTATATTCACCATAATTTCTATTTATTTGTATATTGTTTTGTTTAATGAAACAGTTTGACCTGTCTTTTTGTGTGGATAGGTGCTAACAAATGTAGAATTTTTTTCTTTTAAGACTTGAAGAAGTAGAATGAAGGAAAGAAAAAAAAAAGAGGAAAGGAGGCTGGGGCCAGTGTATGGTGTTGAGTTCGTTGGTTGAGAAATCTGAAATGGCAAGAGAACTCAGGAATATGAGAGTAGTTTTTAAAGTTGTTTAATATTAGTCAAGAGATGCTTATATTAGAAGAGTCATTTTGCCCACTCATGTCTTTGTTTTTGTTCAGTGGGTTTTTTTGGAATAAGGGCAAATTAAAGTAGAATTGATCTCTAATCCAAGGTAGTATGGTGTGAGAAAGAATGGAACATGCAAAGTTGCAGGGGCATGTGGACTACAAGAGGACAATTTCATTTGCTCTTCATCATTATACTCTAATTCTCTTATTTTATTAACTGTACACCCTCCTCTATATTGTTTACTACCTTATGTTATTTTTTTCCCATCAAAGGCAAAGGAAGTGGTCACTTTACTTTTGATGTTGTTGCACATCTTCACTCCAATTTTGAACACTTTGAGAGAAAGAAACTAACAATTACACAGATTTTATTTTGTGCTTGTTACTGTACTAAGCAATTAACTATTATTAATTCACTGCATATTCATAATAACTTTGTGAGAGATATGCTATTATGATTAACTTCACTTTATAGGTAAGGAAACTAAGGCATACAGATGTTGGGTAACTTTCCCAGGGCATACACATAGTGAGTGGTGGATCCCGAATCAATCCAGTTTAGCTCTAGAAGGCGAGATATTTATTATTCATTATTCTAGCTACCTTACCTTTTCCTAGTTATCTCTCTCCATTATTTTTGTATATCATTTAGTCTACTTATAAGCATAAAAGTTAGCTACATTAGAATTATCCTAAGTAACCATCACTGAAATAGCACAATTTTGGAAATGAATGAATATTTTAAAATTTGGTAAATTTCTATTTGAAATTGTATTGGTAAATTTTTAGGTTGAAAAAGAAATTAGTACCAAAAGTCAAATATTTCAGCAAAACCCCATGAAATTCAAAGGTAAAAGGCCATAATTTTTATGGAATATCAAGTAGCTTTGTTTTTATTATTGTTATTATTAGTTTTATCCACAATACTTGACCAGAATTGGCCATCATTTGCACAGCCCTGAGTAAGGGGCTAAGCTTCATTTTAACCTTAAGTGTAACAGAGATGGGAAGAGCCAGGAGGTGAGGTTAGACTAATGGAACCAATTTACTCATAAGAAACTGCAAGTGGAATATAAATTAAAGAGCCTCTTCCTAGGTGAGAAGATGATATATCTGGCTGAAATTTTTCTGCAGCTTTACTTTAGGAAGACACTATCATTACTATGATGTGTACCAATGATCTATTGCCACAACAATCCTGCATAACCAACCACAAAATTTAGCGCATTAAAAATGACTTATTTATATAATATATTAGCTTTGGATTTGGCAAGTTAGAGTGGAGTTGGCTGGGTGGTTCTGTGGCCTTGAGTGTGCTTATAGTGGCAGGTGTCTTGCTATCAGCTGGATTGAAGGGAGGGTTATGACTGGGCCATGTATCTTCCATCCTTCAGAGGTTACCCTGGACATGTTCTCAGAGCAAAGGCAGAGAAGCAAGAGACAGAGTGTGTGAAAACCCAAGGCTTCTTGAGATGTAGGTACCTACACTATAAGATTTACTAAATTTTGCTGGTCAAAGCAAGTCACTAGTTCTACCAGGATTCAAGGAGTGGAGAAATGGACTCTATCTTTTGATAAGTGGCGCTACAAAGATACATTGCAATGGGTCAGTATTCAGAGAAGAAAAAATTGGGACTTTTTTTTTGCAATCAATCCAACAGTGGGAGGAAAACATATTCACCACTCCTCCAGCTTTCTGTAGGGAGATGTCATCTGGAATAATTCCGTTAGGTTTTTACTAACCTCTCGCTCAGGTGGAAGGAGCAATGATCAGGTTTGACTGTGGTAGACAGAATAATGGTGCATCAAACATATCCATATTTTAGGGGGGTGGAGTCAAGATGGCATACTAGAGGACACAGAATTCGCATCTCCTCACAACTAGGGAACCTACCAGGCACCGGTGGGGGACCACGGATACCTAAGGGGGTGGGAGGTACCCCCAGTGACCGGGTAGGATGTGGGGCATAGGGTGAGTGAGGGGGGAGGAGAAGTGGAGGCAGGATGGGACTGGTACTCCTGAGGGGTGGCTGGGGTAAGGGAAGGGATCCCAAGCCTTAAGGGGGAAATTAGGGGACCATTGGGAGGACAGAGGATCAAAAGGGAGTGTGGTCAGGTTTCCCCTGCCCACTTGGGCCCCCAGGAACCTGCTGAGATCCTTGGCCTGATCCTCTGCCCACTGAGGCCCCCTCCAGCCCCACAGGTCCTGAGGGAGTGGGAGGGAGGGAAGGGGGAGCAAAGGCAAAGGCCAGACCTCTGAGACCAGCACCCCTGAGGGGTGGCTGGGGGGAGGGGAGGAGTTCCTACACCCAGTGGGACCCACCAACAGTTAGAGGTCCAGCAGAGGGGGAGAGCCTGAGGGAGACGGTGGGGGAGGGGCACAAAGGAATGGAAGGTAATGGGGCCTGTGCTTTCCCTGTCCATTTAGGCACCAGGGAGCGTCTTGGGCTCCCAGGCCTAATCCTCTGCCCTTGGAGCCTCCCTCCTGCTGTGCTGAGCCCAAGCCCTGCCCCTACACCCCCACCCAGGGCCCTGCCTCTACACTCAGAGAACCCCTCCAACATACTGGGCCTAAATCCCACCCACACACCCTCACTCAGGGCCCTAACTCCAAATTCTGGAACTCCACACTCCAGAGGTCCTCCTTTCGACATGCTGGCTCTTCCCTTCCACACAGATCCTAAGCAGAGGTCCCACCCCAAGCTTGAAATTTGCCCCGCCTAGGACCTGCCCCCAGGGCTTTTTCCGGCTATGTGGGCCTGAGCCTAGGTACCTCCACCCCATGCTCAAACGTCACCCCCCACACTCCTAGGTCCCCCTCCACACTCCCACTCCCGCCCTTGCCTAAGGTCCACCACTGCTTAAACTTTGCCCCCACAGCCATGTCATTTTTGGTTTTTTTAATTTTTTCCTCTTTTAGATTGGGCTTCTGTTTTACCTTGTTGATACATTGTTGTTGATTCTTTTATATTTTTATTTTTCCTAATAAATCTTTTATTTTTCTAATTTTATTTTATCCTTTATACGTTATTATTGTTCTCTCCTTTTGTCTTCCCCCCCTTTTTCTTTTTCTTTTTGTTTTTTTCTGTTGTGGTTTTATTTTACCTTGTTGCAGTTGTTTCAATTATAGATTTATTTTTCCTAATATATTTTTTATCTTTCTAATTTCATTTTGTTTTTTATTCTTTGATACTGTACTGCTCCTTTATTTTTCCTTCTTTCTTTCTTTCTATCTTTCTTTTTTTTTTTACCATGCAATGAAGCTGGCAGGAGCTTGGTTCCCAGGACAGAGGTCAGGCCTGAGCTCCAAGTCCAAACTGCTGGACTAACAGAGAACCTCAGACCCCAGGGAATACTAATCAGAGTGAGAACTCCAGGAGGTCCTCATTTCAGCACCAAGAGCCGGCTCTGTCCAACTGCCTGCAAACTCCAGTGCTGGATGTCTCAGGCCAAACAACCAGTAAGACAGGAATACAGCACCACCGATCAAAAAAAAAAAAAAAAAAAAAAGAAATGACAAAAAATTATGTTACAGACGAAGGAGCAAGGTAAAAACCTACAAGATCAAATAAATGAAGACAAAATAGGCATCCTATTTGAAAAATAATTCAGAGTAATGATAGTAAAGATGATCCAAAATCTTGGAAAAAGAATGGAGAAAATACAAACAACATTTAACAAGGATCTAGAAGAACTAAAGAGCAAACAAATAGTGATGAAAAATACAATTACTGAAATTAAAAATACTCAAGAAGGAATCAATAGCAGAATAACTGAGGCAGAAGAATGGACAAGTGAGCTGGAAGATAAAATGGTGGAAATAACTGCCAGGGAGCAGAATAAAGAAAAAAGAATGAAAGGAATTGAAGACAGTCTCAGAGACCTCTGGGGCAACAATAAATGCAGCAACATTTGAATTATAGGGGCCCCAGAAGAAGAAGAGGAAAAGAAAGGGTCTGAGAAAATATTAGAAGAGATTATAGTCAAAAACTTCCCTAACATGGGAAAGGAAATAGTCAATCAAGTCCAGGAAGCACAGAGAGTACCATACAGGATAAACCCAAAGAGAAACATGCTGAGACACATATTAATCAAACTATCAAGAATTAAATACAAGGAAAAAATATTAAAAGCATCAAGGGAAAAGCAACAAATAACATGAAAGGGAATACCCATAAGGTTAACAGTTGATCTTTCAGCAGAAACTCTGCAATCCAGAAGGGAGTGGCAGGACATATTTAAAGTGATGAAAGGGAAAAACCTACAACCAAGATTACTCTACCCAGCAGGGATCTCATTCAGATTCAATGGAGAAATTAAAACCGTTACAGATAAGCAAAAGCTAAGAGAATTCAGCACCACCAAACCAGCTTTACAACAAATGCTAAAGGGACTTCTCTAGGCAAGAAACACAAGAGAAGGAAAAGACCTACAAAAACAAACCCAAAACAATTAAGAAAATGGTAATAGGAACATACATATCGATAAGTACCTTAAATGTAAATGGATTAAATGCTCCAACCAAAAGACATAGACTGGCTGAATGGATACAAAAACAACACCCGTACATATGCTGTCTACCTAGGGACACATACAGACTGAAAATGAGGGGATGGGAAAACATATTCCAAGCAAACGGAAATCAAAAGAAAGCTGGAGTAGCAATTCTCATATCAGACAAAATAGATTTTAAAATAAAGACTATTAGAAGAGACAAAGAAGGACACTACATAATGATCAAGGGATCAATCCAACAAGAAGATACAACAATTGTAAATATTTATGCACCCAACATAGGAGCACCTCAATATATAAGATAAATGCTAACACCATAAAAGGGGAAATCGACAGTAACAATAATAGTAGGGGAATTTAACACCCCACATTTCACTTTCAAATGGACAGATCATCCAAAATGAAAATAAATAATGAAACACAAGTTTAAATGACACATTAAACAAGATGGACTTAATTCATATTTATAGGATATTCCATCCAAGAACAACAGAATACACTTTCTTCTCAAGTGCTCATGAAACATTCTCCAGGATAGATGATATCTTGGGTCACAAATCAAGCCTTGGTAAATTTAAGAAAATGGAAATCGAATCGAGTATCTTTTCTGACCACAATGCTATGAGACTAGATATCAATTACAGGAAAAAATCTGTAAAAAATACAAACACATGGGGACTAAACAATACGCTACTAAATAACCAAGAGATCACTGAAGAAATCAAAGAGGGAATCAAAAACTAACTAGAAACAAATGACAATGAAAACATGATGACCCAAAACATGGGATGCAGCAAAATCAGTTCTAAGAGAGAAGTTTGTAGTAATACAAACCTACCTCAAGAAACAAGAAAAATCTCAAATAAACAACCTAATCTTACACCTAAAGCAATTAGAGAAAGAAGAATAAAAAAACCCAAAGTTAGCAGAAGGAAAGAAATCATAAAGATCAGAGAAGAAATAAATGAAAAGAAAATAAAGGAAACAATAGCAAAGATCAATAAAACTAAAAGCTGGGTCTTTGAGAAGATAAACAATATTGATAAACCATTAACCAGACTCATCAAGAAAAAACGAGAGAAGACTGAAATCAACAGAATTAGAAATGAGATAGGAGAAGTAACAACTGACACTGCAGAAATACAAAGGATCATGAGAGACTACTACAAGTAACTACATGCTGATAAAATGGACAACCTGGAAGAAATGGACAAATTGTTAGAAAAGCACAACCTTCTGAGACTGAACCAGGAAGAAATAGGAAATATAAACAGACCAATCACAAGCACTGAAATCGAAACCATGATTAAAAATCTTCCAACAAACAAAAGCCCAAGACCAGATGGCTTCACAGGAGAATTCTATCAAACACTTAGAGAAGAGCTAACACCTATCCTTCTCAAACTCTTCTAAAACATAGCAGAGGGAGGAAAACTCCCAAACTCATTCTACGAGGTGACCATCATCCTGATACCAAAACCAGACAAAGATGTCACAAAAAAAGAAAACTACAGGCCAATATCTCTGATGAACATAGATGTAAAAATCCTCAACAAAATACTAGCAAACAGAATCCAACAGCACATTAAATGGATCATACACCATGATCAAGTGGGGTTTTTCCCAGGAACGCAAGGATTCTTCAATATACACAGATCAATCAATGTGATACACCATATTCACAAATTGAAGGATAAAAACCATATGATCACCACATTAGATGCAGAAAGCTTTTGACAAAAGTCAACACCCATTTATGAAAAAAACTATCCAGAAAGTGGGCATAGAGGGAACCTACCTCAACATAACAAAGGCCGTATATGACAAACTCACAGCAAACATCATTCTCAATAGCGGAAAACTGAAACCATTTCCTCTAAGATCAGGAAAAAGAAAAAGTTGCCCATTCTCACCACTATTATTCAACATAGTTTTGGAAGTTTTAGCCACAGCAATCAGAGAAGAAAAAACAATAAAAGGAATCCAAATCAGAAAAGAAGAAGTAAAACTGTCACTGTTTGCAGATGACATGATACTATACATAGCGAATCCTAAAGATGCTACCAGAACACTACGAGAGCTAATCAATGAATTTGGTAGAGTAGCAGGATACAAAATTAATGCACAGAAATCTCTTGCATTCCTATACACTAATGATGAAAAATATGAAAGATAAATTAAGGAAACACTCTCATTTACCATTGCAACAAAAAGAATAAAATGCCTAGGAATAAACCTATCTAAGGAGACAAAAGACCTGCATGCAGAGAACTATAAGACACTGATGAAAGAAATTAAAGATGATACAAACAGATGGAGAGACATACCATGTTCTTGGACTGGAAGAATCAACATTGTGAAAATGACTATACTACCCAAAGCAATCTACAGATTCAAAGCAACCCCTATCAAACTACCAATGGCAGTTTTCACAGAACTAGAACAAAAAATTTCACAATATGTATGGAATCACAAAAGATCCCGAATAGCCAAAGCAATCTCGAGACAGAAGAATGGAGCTGGAGGTGTCAGGCTCCCAGACCATACTACAAAGCTACAGTAATCAAGACAGTATGATACTGGCACAAAAAGAGAAATATAGATACATGGAACAGGATAGAAAACCCAGAGATAAACCCATGCACATATGGTCACCTTAACTTTGATAAAAGAGGCAAGAATATACAGTGGAGCAAAGACAGCCTCTTCAATAATTGGTGCTGGGAAAACTGAACAGCCACATGTAAAAGAATGAAATTAGAATACTTCCTAACACCATACACAAAAATAAACTAAAAATGTATTAAAGACCTAAGTGTAAGGCCAGACACTGTGGACCTAATGAAACTTAAATGCTTTTGCACAGCAAAGGAAACCATAAAAAAGAGGAAAAGACAACCCTCAGAATGGGAGAAAATATTTTCCAACGAAGCAACTGACAAAGGATTAATTTCCAAAATATACAAGCAGCTTATGCAGCTCAGTATCAAAAAACAAACAACCCAATCCAGAAATGGGCAGAAGACCTAAATAGACATTTCTCCAAAGAAGATATACAGATTGCCAACATGAAAAGATGCTCAACATCACTAATCATTAGGGAAATGCAAATCAAATCTACAATGAGGTATCACCTCACACCAGTCAGAATGGCCATCACCAAAAAAACTACAAACAATAAATGCTGGAGAGTGTGTGGAGAAAGGGGAACCCTCTTGCACTGTTGGTGGGAATGTAAATTGATACAGCCACTATGGAGAACACTATGGAGGTTCCTTAAAAAACTAAAAATAGAACTACCATGTGACCCAGCAATCCCACTACTGGGTATATGCCCGAGAAAACCATAATTCAAAAAAAGTCATGTACCACAATGTTCACTGCAGCACTATTTACAATAACCAGGACATGGAAGCAACCTAAGTGTCCATCGACAGAAGAATGGATAAAGAAGATGTGGCCCATATATACAATGGAATATTACTCAACCATAAAAAGAAACGAAATTGAGTTATTTGTAGTGAGGTGGATGGACCTAGAGTCTGTCATTAAGAATAAAGTAAGTCAGAAATAGAAAAACAAATACCCTATGCCAACTCATATATATGGAATCTAAAAAAAAAAAAAAAAATAGTTCGATGAACCTAGGGGCAGGACAGGAATAAAGACACAGATGTAGAGAATGGACTTGAGGACACAGAGAAGGGGAAGGGTAAGCTGGGACGAAGTGAGAGAGTAACAGTGACATATATACACTACCAAATGTAAAATAGTAGCTAGTGGGAAGCAGCTGCATAACACAGGGAGATCAGCTCAGTGCTTTTCGAGCACCTAGAGGGGTGGGATAAGGAGGGTGGGAGGGAGGCACAAGAGGGAGGGGATATGGGGATATACGTATGCATATAGCTGTTTCACTTTGTTATAAAGCAGAAACTAACACACCATTGTAAAGCAATTATACTCCAACAAAGATGTTAAAAAAAAATAAAAGAAAACATATGTGCATTTTAATCCCTGGAATCTGTGAATATGACACCTTACATAGCAAGGGGAATTAAGGCAGCAAGTGGAATTAAATTTGCTAATCAGCCTACCTTAAAATAGGAAGATTATTCTGGATTATTTGGGTGGGCAAAATGGATCCTTAAAAGTGAAAGAGGAAGACAGAAAAGGAGGTCAGAGATAATTTGATGTGACAAGGATTCAACCTGCCACTGCTGACTTTGAAGTCAGAGTAGGGCCAAAAGCCAGTGAATGCAGGCAGCCTGGAGAAGCTGGAAAAGGCAAGGAACTTGCCCCTCCCTATAGTCTTCAGAAGAATGCAGCATTGCCAACAGCTTGATTTTGGCTCCGTGAGACCTGTAGAAGGTGTCTTACCTACTAATCTGCAAGATAATACATTTGTCTTGTTTTATGCCACTAAGTTTGTGCTAATATTTTATAGTGGTGATAGGGAACTAATATAGCAAGTCCCCTACATACGAACCTTCAAGTTGCGAACTTTCAAAGATGCCAATGTGTGTTCGCATGTCCAATCACGTGTGTGGCGTACGTTGTCACGTGCACGCATCCTGTACAAGTGGTTGTGGTTTTGTGTACTTTACTGTACAGTACTGTATAAAGTACAGTAGTACAATATCTTTATTTCAAGCTATATCTGCAAGAGGATGACTTCATTGAACTCCTTGCTGTGCAACACAAGGGACTTACCAATGAAGATGTGATAGAATTGAAGGCCCAGAGAAAAGACAAAGAGAGATAAGAGGAAGAAGAAGTAACTGAAGAACTGAAAAGATTCACGATGCAGGAAATGGCAAGGGGATTTTCTTTATCTGAGGAGGCACTGTTAGTTTTTGAGGCACAGGACCCGAACGTAGAATGGTACACGAAGATTGCAGCAGCCGTTCAGAATACGACCCAGTGCTACCCTGTCATCTATTATGAGAAAAAAAGAGGTACTCAGACATCACTGGATCATTTTTTCAAGAGGGTAGATAGAATTGAATCCAGCAAGGAACCAGAACCTGTGCCATCAACGTCAGGTGTGAGTGAAATTGCAGCTTGCCCTCCATCTCCTATTGTTGATGATCCTTCAGCTCTACCATCTCCCACCTCCTCTCCCTCCTCCAGTCAGTAACTCTTCTTGCCTGTTCACTCAATGCCAGCCCCTGGATGCCAGATGTTGTACTGTACTACTGTACTTTTCAAGGTGCTATACTGTAAGATTAAAAATGTTTATTTTTTTTGTTTTTTATGTATTATTTGTGTGAAAAGTATTATAAACCCATTACAGTACAGTACTATATGGCCGATTGTGTTGGTTGGGTACCTAGGCTAACTTTGTTGGGCTTATGAACAAATTGGACTTATGAACGTGCTCTTGGAACCTAACTGGTTTGCATGTAGGGGATGTAATGTACAGTGAATTGGGGGAGGAAGTTCACTTCAGCTTCTTTCCCTTCCTCTTCCTGCCTGCAGAAAAGGTTCTTCATGGTCTGCTCATTATTATGTTTTCTTTTTAGCCAAGCAGGATCTTCCCCAGAAAGCAGAGACCTCTTTGCCTAAGATTGGGTAAGCCTCTTCAATTCAGTGTCAGAAAGTTAGAAAGTTATTTTGACCAGATAAGTTAAAGCTACCTTCACTAAGCAACAGTATCTAGTAAATTTTTTAACATACTCACTTGTCTATATATTGTTTCCCAACTTGAGAGAGTAAGAATTAAGAGACATCATTTATTAATCCCTTAAATGTAAGAAAAAGTCTTTTTGTAGTACCTCATACGAGGGGTTTTTCCCCTCACAGTTGCTCTGCCACTGGGTATTAGTGACAACGCTAGTGAGACTAAGAGAGACACAGCTGCACAGTGAGGAAGGAATAAAAGCTAAAGAATTGAAAGTAGTGAGTTTAGACAATTTTTTACAAAGGTCACTTACGCAGAGATTTCTTTAAAGACCAGAAATTTGTACATGAATGAATCAGGCTAAGGAAAAGGATAAAATAAAATTTATTATAAAATATGTAAATAAACTATTCAAAACATTTTAACAAGCAGTAAGAAGTTTTAAAAAATGTTAATGTTAGAAATTAATTGTAACCTAATTTTAAATGTTTTATAATACCAAGTTGTTGTTTTGTATGCCGAGGTCAAATAGTCCCATGTACTTCATGGATTGACTTGAATTAAAAGCTTACAATCTAAATGACTTTCTCACTACAGGATTCTTCCTTATGACATTTTTTGTACTCAAGTCAATATCTTCCAATAATAAATTAAATTAGCACTTCCTTTATCATAGTAACCTAATAGTGTGACATGCAAAGGTGCAGCTTCTTGAACAACACACAGGAGGAGAAGTAATTAGCTGGTGAAATGTCTGTGTGTGTAGAATCCAGGCAAGGGCAGACTAGCCTGAACTAGAAACAGCAGGCAGGGAATTAGCCTGCTACAATCCCAGCAAGCAGGAGTGAATCCAGCAGTGCAAGGGAACCAGGTGAGAAAGGACACTGCCTGGCTTTTCAAATGTAATGTTGTACCTTCCCTATAGTGTCATGCTTATGGTAACCCAGTCTAAAGAATGCTCTCCGTTGATTCTGGAAATATTCATCCACTTTAGTGCCATTCATAAGGAGTCTAGCTGACAGAAAATTGTTAATATCATATATTTAGTCACTAAGTGAAATAATGTTATTATTCTCCTTGAGCAGGGAAACGTATGATTAAAGTTTTATTTTTTGTTTCTTTTATAAGTAAGAATATGATGGAAAAATGAGGACAAACATAGCTGTTATTGTAATGTTTTTGTAATGAGTAATGTTTCACCCGAACAAATTTTTTTTTTAAGAATCAGATTATTTCATATGGTCGGAAAGCAAGACTAATTTTAAATAATTGTTCACAACCACTAGCCTCTGGTGAATAATGTTTTAAGCCAGGTAGTAAAGAATGTCTGATTTAAGGTTTGACTATCTCTGTACTTCCTGTTAGGAGAATGGGTTATAAATCATTTTTATAATATAGTAAATTTGGAATATTTTATTTACAAGGTTGTTTTCAATCATGTGGATACTCTAACAGGATAAAATAATCCAGAGCAGGAAGCCAGATCTAGTTCTCAGCATACAAAAAAAAAATTGCATGGGGGTCTAATAACTTCCTGAATAGATAAGAGTTCAGTGTTTCATTTGTTTTTTAAATAAGAGGCATAAGAAGGCATTATAGGAAGCAAGTCCAAATGCAAATGATGTGGCATGTCCAGCTCCATTTTATCATCTGTATATTATGAAGAAAAAAATGCACTTGGCAAAGAAGAAGCAGCCCGTTTCTTTTGTCCTCTCTATATTTCAATGCAAATGAGATATATCATTTACTCCTGACTTGACAAGCTTTTCTCTCCCTTTCTGAGTCAAGTCATGTGAGGCACAGTCTAAAGAGGACATCAGTATAACTTTACAGCTGTGTGAGCTCAGGGCATTAATCAATGCAGAGGCACAGAGAAAAGAACATGTGTTTAATAGCTTGAATTTCTTCTTTTCCTTCTAGGGGCATTATGTTTCCTAAGTATGAAAGGAAAGGCCCTGAGATATACAATTGTGATATCCAAATGTGGACAGCTTTTATTCTGGTTCTTTAAAATACACACTGTTCTTCCTTCCTCATTATTTGCTTATGTGACTGAATGGAAATCTACTTTTAAAAATTTTCCTATGACTGATTATTTGACCTTTAGGAGTGGGTGGGAAATATAATTTATGTCTAATATAGAGTCAGAAATAACTCACATTTAATATTCAGGGTCAAGCTTTTCTATTTCTATCTTTTTTAAAAAGGCAAGCTACATAGGTGACCATACAATGATCTCTTAAAAAATGCATTTTCATTAGTTAGCCATTCAAACAGAAAGATAAGAAATTTTAGTGTGCTTCCAGTGTAATAAGTGCTTCTTCTCCTGACCCCTCCCCTTGTTCATCATGTCTAAGACAAGGAGAAATACTGTCAAAGCAACAACCACTGCCAATTCTTTAGCTGTTGTATGTGATGGATGTTGTCAACTTTTAACGGCAGGGGATAGGATTGTGCTGCAGTAAAACAATTCACAGCATTTATAACTGTTGGTAACTATTGTGCAACTGCTTTCCAGAGGGATATTTTTTAAAAAACATAACTGCCATGGTCAGCTAACTACCTACCAATAGTCATTAAGCCCCTCTTTGCTAAGAGGACCCCTCATTGTGTTCTAAGTTAGAAATACTAATTTTCTCAGTCTTCCTTGTAGTAAGGATGGCCATGTCACTGAGGGATTCAATGATATTTAAGGGAAAAGATACAGTAAGAATTCTTGGGACAGTTTTTCCTTACTTGATAAAAGTGGTAGGTGCAATGCTTGCCGACTTAGGTCTTTTCCCCTTCCTCCTTCTAGGAATATTTGTGTGATACTTGCGAGTCCAGCTGCCATTTTGTGATTATGAAGTGACAAATATGATGTGCAATTTAACACTCTAAGGATGATCAAAGCATGTTTGTTGAAAAAATGTTTGTGTAATAGAATCTGTCTCCAATTTTAATATTTGACGACTGATAGCTTTCGAGTCCCTCTATTCTCTCTTCCTCTTCAGCCTAAATCTGGGAAAGTTGAGAAGAAATACCAAGTGCTCCCCACTTTGGCACTAAAGAGCATTTTAAATCACTTAAGCCATGGCACATGCATACACAGGAAATCTCACCCTAGCCCCACTCTTCATCCATAAGAAAATACAGTCCAGTCTTACCCTATTGTCTCTAGCCATTTACAGATCTGCTTGGAGCCTGCCTTGCTGGCAGGCTAGAGAGGACAACTTTGAGCTATATCCATAAACCACCAAAACATGGGATACAAGGGAAGAAACACATCCTGAAATAGAAGTCCGCAGTTTGATCTAATTGGAAATCCAGATATTTGCAAAAAGAATTTGTGATAAAGGTAAGATGGGGCTGGTTGACTTGGACCTCTAGAACATAGGTTCTAAATTAATTTAACATCTGCTGAAAACCACCAATTAGGAAACTTTAATTGACTTAATCAATACTAGGTCTCAAATTAGAGTTAAGCTTGGGGATTCCATTATATTTAAACTAGGTATTCCCTATACTCTTAGGAGATTTAACAGACATAAAATACAGGACAAAACCAGGAATGTTTTACCTTATCCATGAGAACTATTGCCTTGCCTAAATTCTCCATAACCATAGTACCTATTGCCCTAAAATATCCCATAGTAGGCATGAATACTCTTACTCAATAAAATTAATGTCTTACTCAATAAAATTAATGTCTTTTGTACTCACAATTAGCCTGACAAAGAAATCTTTCATGGACCTCCATTCCTGATTAATATAGCTAATACAAATGAATATAAATTAAAACAGTATCTTCAAGGATTGTAACACAAGACCTTTTTAGATGAGGTTATTATACACGCTGCTCCTCCCTTTAACAATCACATTTGACTTGTCCTTATATTTGGAAAGAAAGATTACCACAACTTCAATGCTGTGGCTCCAACCATTAAAGCCCTCATACCCAATATTATTGAAATTACTGCCTTCATCCAATCAGCAAACTATAATTCCTCTGCAGTCACAGATTTGGTGAATATATTATATTAAGTGCCTCTTTTAATAGCCTCTCTGCTGCAGTTTGCCTTCATCTTCTAGAAAAGCACAGTATACCTTTACTCTGCTGGGTTATCTCAACAGCCCTGCCATCACCCACAATCTTTGCAAGCAACCTTAATTACATCCAATTTTGTCCTGTAGCACAGGTATAATATGGCATTGATGTCATCCTCCTCCAAGGAAATTCACTTTACACACTAAAGGCATGCAGATACTCACAAAACAGTTCACATAAAGGACATGGGTCATTGTCCCACACATAGTTCACATAGTAAAAGGCCCCATCGCCCAGTTAAATTTGTGAAAATTGTTTGTTCCGCCAAAGACCACTGAATCTCTGACACTATAAAGGCACAGCTATTGACCTTCTCAGTACCCACAATATTAAAGCAAGACCAACACATTTTAGGACTTTTTGGATTCTGAAGGCAACATATTCCTTGTTTACAAATTTTACTTAAGCCTGTTAGGATATTACTTGCAAATTTGCTACGTTGGATGGGACCCCAATGACAAAATTCTCCAGAATCTGTCCAAATTGCAATACAGCAGGCACTCTCATTAATGATCCCAGAGACTCCTTCATAATAGAGGCTTTAGCAACCTACTATCATTCCTCCTGGAGTCTCTCAACCACCCATGATTGTAATTAATGCCCATGGACTTCTGGTACATGAAACTGTCTTCCTTAGTACCACACTATATGCCATTATATTGATTGCTGGCTACACACTGGATTGTTCTGGAAATAAAATATCTCATTGGGAAATTCTTCAAGCTGATAGAAGACATCTAACAAAAACTTATAGCTGACATCATACTTAATGATGAAAGACTGAAAGATTTCTCCCTAATATCAGGACAGGATAAAGCTGTTCACTCTCATTGAGTCCATTCAATATTGCCCTGAAGATTCTTGCCAGGGCAATTAGGCAGGAAAAACAAGCAAAAGATATCCAGATACAGAAGATGTAAAAGTAACACTATTCTTAGGTGACCTGATCTTGTATATAGAAACTCTTTAAAAAATTCACATACAGAAAAAAAAAAAGTAGAACAAATGAACAAGTTCAGGCAGATTACAGGATAAAAGATACAAAACTTAGTTGTATTTCTATATATTAGAAATGTACCACTTGAAGTAAAAATAAGAAATTCATTTCATGTACAATGGAATTAAAAAAAAGAAAGTACTTAGGAATATATCTTACAAAAAAAAGTGAAAAGGTTGTACTACAAGGGTTATAAATATTATTGAAAGAAATTTAGAAGACTTAAATAAATGGAAAGGTCTACCATGTATATAGATTGGAAAACTTAAGTTGGTTATGATGATAGTACCCTTTACACTGATCTACACACTTAATATAATCTCTATCAGAGCTTCAGCTACCATTTTTTCCCAGAAATTGGGAAACTATAATGCATATGGAGATACATGGAACACAAAATAGCCAAAACAATCTTGAAAAAAAAAACAAATTTGGAGTTCTCATACTTCTTAACCTCAACATTTACTACAAAGCTACACTAAACCAGATTGTGTGGAGCTCATGTAAAGATAGACAAATAATCAATGGAAGAGACTCAAAAGTCCAGAAATAAATTCTTACACTTTCCACAATTATGCCAAGACAATCCAATGAACAATGAATAGTATTTTTTAAAAATGTTGCTGGGACAGCTAGATATCCCCGTATAAATGAGTGCTGCTGAAACCCTACCTCACAACATACAAATAATTAAATCAAAATAGATCATAATTCTAAATTTAAATGTTAACATTGACTTACCAAGTTCTTGCAAGAAAACAGGACTAAATTATTGGGATTTTGGATTAGCCAATGACTTTGGAGATATTACACCAAAATCACAAGTGGCAAGAAAAAAAAAACAGATAAATTGGACTTCTTCAAAATTAAAAAAAATTTGTGCTAAAAATGATAGACTAAAAAATAAAATGGGAACCTACACTATAAGAGAAAATATTTTCAAATCATATATCTGATAAAGGGCTTTATATACAACACATAAAAATTCTCACAACTCAATAATAAAAGAGAAATAACTCATTTAAAAAATAAACATTTTACCAAAGATCATATACAAAGGACCAATAAGCACATTAAGAGATGCTTAACATTAGCAGCTTTGAAGAAATACAAATCAAACCCATAGTGAGCTCTTACTTTACTATGATGATTATATCATAAAATATGAACAATAACAAGTGTTTGCAAGGGTATGGAGAAATGAGAACCCTCATTCATTGCTAGTGAGTTTGTAAAATGATGTAACTACTCTGAAAAACAGTTTGGTCATTACTCAAAATGTTAAACATATTGTTATTCTGTGGAAGTAATTTCAATTCTAGATATGTAATAAAGAGAAATTAAAACATATACCCATGCAAAAACTTTCACACAAGTGTTTAACAGCAGCATTATTTATAATAGCCCAAAAGGAGAAACAATGCAAGTGTCCATTTGTATTGAATGGATAATGGATATATCTAACTGAGTGGATGAATAGATAAAAAAATTTGGTATATATAAAACACGGAATACTATTTGGTGACTAAAATGAAGCACTGAAACCTGCTATGACATGGATAAACCTTAAAAACATTATGCTCAGTGGAAGAAGGTAGTAAACACTAATAACACATTATATGATTCTATTTATGTGAAATGTCTCAAATTGACAAATATACATAGACAGTAGTAGTTGCCAGGAGATGGGGGAAAGGAAAATGGAGAGTGACTGCTAATGGGCATGTGGTTTTTTTCAGGGGTGATGAAAATATTCTAAAATTAGTAGTAATGATTGCACTCTGTGAATATGATTTTTAAAACCCACTGAATATACATCTTAAGCGGGTAAATTTCATGGCATATGCATTGTATCATAATCTGTACTGTTTTCCATGGAGGTAGTACAAATTTACATACTCACTAACAGTGCACAAGTGTTTCCTTTGCTCCAAATTCTTTGCAACACTTGTTATTTCTTGTCTTTTTGATAATAGCCATTCTAACAGGTGTGAGGTGATATCACATTGTGGTTTTAATTTGCATTTCCCTGATGATTAGTGATGTTGAGAAACTTTTGGTTCCTGTTGGGCATCTGTATGTCTTCTTTGGAAAAACGTCTCTTCAGATGGTTTGTCCATTTTTAAATGGGATTGTTTGGTGTTTTGCTTTGAGCTGAATGAGTTCTTTATATAATTTCTTGGTATTAACCCCTTATCAGATATATGATTTACAAAACTTTCTTTCATTCCATAGGTTGCCTTTTTATTTTTGACGGTTTCCTTTGCTATGCAGAAGCTTTTTAATTTGATAATAGTCCAGCTTGTTTATTTTTGCTTTTGTTTCCAAATTCAAAATATCATTGCCAAGACTGATGTGAAGTAACTTACCCACTATGTTTTTTCCCAGGATTTTTATGATTTCAGGTATTACATTCAAGTCTTTTACCTATTTTGTATTAATATTTGTGTGTGGTGTAAGTTAGGGGTCCAATTTCATTCCTTTGCATGTGGCTGTCCTGTTTTTCCAACACCATTTATTGAAGAGACTATGCTTTCTCCATGGTATTTCCTTGGCTCCTTCATCATGAATCAACCATATATGCATAAGTTTTTTTCTGGGCTCTCCATTTTGTTCCATTGATTAATGTGTCTGTTTTCATGCCAATAACATTCTGTTTTGATTATTATAGCTTTGTAGTTTGAAATCAGGAAGCATGATGCTTCCAGCTGGTTCTTCTTTTCAAGTCTGCTTTGGCTATTTGGGGCCTTTTGTGGTTCCATATAAGTTTTAGGATTGTTTTTTTCTTTTTCTGTGAAAAAAAACACCATTGAAATTTTGATAAGGATTGCATTGAAACTGTAGTTTGCTTTGGGTAGTATGAAAATTTTAACATTAATTGTTTCAATCCATGAGCACGGAATATCTTTCCATTTATTTATGTTGTCTTCAATTTCTTCATCAATGTCTTATAGTTCTCAGTGTACAGATTTTTCACCTTCTTGGTTAAATTTATTCCTAGGTATTTAATTTTCTTTGATACAATTGTAAATAGGGTTGTTTTCTTAATTTCTCTGATAGTTTATTAGTGTGTAGAAACACAACAGATTTCTGTATATTATTTTTTATCCTGAAACGTTACTGAATTTATTTATTCAAATAGTTTTTTGGTAAAGTCTTTAGGGTTTTTTTAATATATAAAATCATGTAATCTGCAAAGAGTGACAGTTTTACTTCTTCTTTTCCAATTTGGATGTCATTTATTTTTCTTGCCTAATTGTTCTGTCTGGGACTTCCAATATTATGTTGAATAAGAGTGGCAAGAGTTGTCTTGTTCCTGATTTTTGATGAAAAGATTTCAGCATTTGCCATTGAGAGTGATGTTACCTGTGGGTGTTTCATATATGGCCTTTATTATGTACATTACTCTATACTAACTTTGTTAAGAGTTTATCATAAATGGGTGTTGAATTTTGTCAAATATTTTTCCTGCAACTATTGAGATAATCATATAATTTTACCGTTCTTTTTGTTAGAGTTGTATCACATTGATTGATTTGTGAATGTTGAATATATGTTCTTTTCTTCATTCCATGTTTGACTCTTCACGCTCCCTCATCTCCACCCTAGTTCCTTATAACAAATTTATGTATTTGAGTCACTTTCTCAGGTTCTGGTTTTCCGTGAAACACAACTAAGACAAATATGAATGTGGGTAAGTTGGTAATTTGGCATAATCAAGCTGCCTTCTTGAAGTACTCACTGGTGACATTATAAGAACACAAATTCTTGCTCTGTGTTTACCTCTATTTTCTTTCCAGTAGTACGTATCTTTTCAGTTTCTGTGTAGCCTGAATTATTGCTTCATATATATATAAAATTTTGGCAGCAGCTGAAAACTGAGATTTCTGATCATGTTTTCCTCACAATCTCTGCCTATTAGGAAATACTCTGCACAACAAAAGAATTTTCATTGTCCTTTAAATTCTTGTTATTTATATCTACAAATTGGGGAGGGCATCCCTTAATTATGAAGCCCATCTGGGTAGTTATCCAAATATCAATGGCTATATCTAGATTGACCATAAATAGAGAAAAGAGGAGAAGAAAAGCACATTTTTGTCTTAGAAAATTATATTTGTTTTGAAAACTCATACATTTTTAAATGACGCATTTATACTCAAGATAAATCAAGCAAACCCCTCAAGAATTATCTGTTTTGACTTTAGAAATTGACTACCGTATGTACACTTTTATTGAAAGGTGAATAAAAGAGTACCCAGAGGCCTTTCCAATGGAGCTTCAATTAGATGAAACTATATTATTCTTTAGCACGCTGTGTTTCCCATTACTTGGTGATCAAAAGAAAAACTCCAAAGAAGATCCTTAGGATGCAAGATTGATTACAGACTGATTCAGCAGTATAATCACTAGCTAGTGCAATCTCAGCATGAATGGAGTCCCCAGAGAGCTAGTTGCTATCTGATAGCACTACAGAAGGGAGACATCAAATGACTTCTAGAATGTAGATTGGTCTGTGTTGCATTAAACAGGAAAGGATTATATCTCACACTGTCATCCATCCTGGCATCTGAGAACAGTGCATCTAAAACATCTCATTTCCACGGAAGGTATACATCAACTTTGCTGCATTGCCTGATTCAGCAACTCCTGGGAAGAAAGGGAAACTGCACAGTTGCAATGTGAAAACAGCTTCAATTAATTATAGTGTGCTTTTGGTTCTTGCCAAGGACCCAAGACTAATTTTTCATTATTATTCAATTTACATCCCTTATGTTGATCATTCTCCCTTAACATTATAAATCCAAAACACAGTATTTCCTGTCTAAAACAATAATTGCAATAACTATTGAAGGGCATTGGGAATAAGGGCAAAAACAATGAAAGGGAAGACTGAATTATTGGGATCTAGTTCTAGTTCTGCTAAAATCTAGCTATGCATCTGTAAGTAAATAATTTAACTTGTATCAATATATGCATCAATAGACTCATCTAAAAATGGAATAATTATATTTGGAATTCCTGTATGCAGGAGGTCTGGATTTTACGTTTTTTAATTTTACTTAAAATTTTAGCTATGATTCTCTGAATAATTATACATGTTTCAAATAGAACATAGCCATTTTCAACAGTGTTGAACCAAAATAACTGTAGTGAATAATTCACATTTGTATTTTAAATTCCTCTTGACCATTTGTTTAATAAGTTAAAAGTTTAGTGTAAGGGACAGATTAATAAAACACTTCTAGAAAATAATCACATAGAAAGCATATCGCTGAAACATCAAATCTGTGTAGGTTAATATCAGATTTGGAAAAATGAGGGAGAATTTATCTAGCCCTTTCTTTTTTTCATAAGGATCTTTTCAGACCCAAAGTAAAATACAGTTTATAGAAAAATCTTAGTATTTCTTGATTCACTTGATCATCATCCCAGATCAACAAAAGAACTAGAAGGGGGTTGGTAAGAGTACACTGATGATGCAACAAAAGACCTTTCCTGGATACAAAGGCAACAAATTGAACCTGGCAAATTGTCTAGCAGGGGAGATGGTTTCAGTCTAATGAAGAAAGGCCCTTTATAACAACTAACAAATGGCAATCAGTGTTATTCTAGGAAATCTTCCATTGAACACTGTCCCTAAGGAGGAATTTAGAATTGTTTACCTAGTTTTGTTATCTAGGCTCCATGCTTATTCTAGTTCTGCTATATGTCTTCAATGGCTTATATTATATATTCAGGTATTTTCTCTTTTCCCTTTTCCTCTATTTTTTTAATGTTCATCAAAATTCTTTAGACTACATGGAATTAGAACTTGAGTTATTTTTGATGTCCCTGCTTTATTCCTGAGTTTGTATTGGAATCTTACGTATTTCTCTAGTTGTCATATTTCTATTGCTATTCCTCTAGCTCTTTACTACCACATTTAACTCAAAACGCAGAAATGGCTTCCTAACTGATTTTTTTTTTTGTCTTTAAATTGTTATTTCTGCCAATCCATTTAATGTAAAACTGCCAAATTAATCTTGCTAAAATATAGATTTCATTCTGCCATTCCATTCTTCAAAATTCTTCAGAGAATCTCCATTGAATACAGTCTAAAAGACACACCCCCTAGACTGGTATTAAAATCAATTTAGAATTTAGTCTTGGCACCCTTTCCTAAACCTACATGCAAATTCTGTTTGTAATACATGGTCATTTGAGCTTGTCTTACTTTTGCTGCTTCTCAAAGAAATGGATTAGGGTTTCAGTAGATGTACCTATGCCAAACTAGACTCATATAGATGTGTAAAATCACAGGATTTTAAAGCACATGGACTTTGTATGCAGTCTTATTTTGGTTTAATTATATTGTGTTGTGCCTAAACTAAATAATATAAACTATTAAATAGAAACCTACAAACATTTCCCACAGTTTGTTCAAGGGATACTCTAAGTTTGTAGAAATTTTGCTTGCAGAATTAGTTTATCTGGTTATGTTTATATAGCTTAAATAAAAGATATTTGGTACCATATAAGTTACATAATATTTAAAACACTAACACAAAAGTAATTGCCATTAGCCAGAATTCTGTTAATATGTAGAGTGGATTTCATATATATTAGAATCCAAAGATGCAAACCATTAGAACACACACACACACACACACACACACACACACACACACACACGCATGCAAACACTGGTCCTCTAGCAGAAACAAATAACTAAAACCCAGCAGATGCTGAAATAATTTTTTTAGCAGTACAGATCAACAGAAGGAAATAATTACCCATTGAATGAATTAGAATGCTTTGGAAATTTTTGAAAATCAGACAAAATATTAACATGTTTTAAAGAAATATAAAAATTCCTGTAATTGAACTCTGCATTTTTCATAGGTTCCACTCTGGAAGAGTATGGTTTTTCCCTATTTAATATTTGATTAGGAGTGTCTAGCCCTAAGGGCAATATTTCTGAAAATGAATCATATCTGTTTTCCATACTAAATCTCTAGAGATTATGATATAATTGGAAAACCAATATTTTAAAGCAAAAGTCCTCAGATGACTCGAAATATCGATCAGTGATGAAAGCCCCTTTCTATCTAGTCACACATATGTGACATCTTCTTTATCCATTCATTAGTTGACAGTAGCCTAGGTTGTTACCATATCTTGGCTATTGCGAATAATGTTGCAACAACAAATGAGATCATATATCTCTTCAATATTCTGTTTTTATATCCTTTGGATGTATAACCTGATGTGGAATTACTGGATCATATGGTAGTTTTATATTTAATTTATTGATGAACCTTTATATTGTTTTCCATAGTGGCTTCATCAGTTTACATTTACACCAACAGTACATATGAGATCCCTTTTCTCCAAATCCTTGACAACACTTGTTATGTCTTGTGTTTTTGTTGAAAGCCATTCTAACATGTATAAGATGATATCTCATTGTGGTTTTGATTTGTATTTCCCTGATAATTAGTGATGCTGAGAACATTTTCATGTACCTGTTGGGCATCTGTATGTCTTCTTTGGAAAAATGTTTATTCAGTTCCTCTGCTCATTTTTTAAATTAGATTATTTCTTTTTCTGTTATTGAGTTTTACAAGTTCTTTATATATATAGTATATTAATCTCATATCAGATATATGGTTTGCAAACATTTCCTTCTATTTTGTGGATTGCCTTTTCATTTTATTGATGGTTTCTTTTGCTGTAAAGAAGCTTTTTAGTTTGATGTAGTCCTCATTATTGGTTTTTGCTTTTACTGCTTGTGATTTTGGTGTCATATTCAAAAGATTTTTGTCAAAACCATTGTTGAGGAGGTTTTCCCCTATTTTTTCTTCTAGGAAGTTTTAAGGTTTCAGTTATCTTTAATTCTTTAATCCACTTCAAGTTAATTTTTCTGAGTGTTGTATGATAGGGATTCAACTCTGTTTTTCTGCATGTAGTTATCCAGTTTTCCAAACACCATTTATTGGGGAGACTATCCTTTCCCCATTGAGTATTCTTAGCTCCTGCGTTAAATATTAGTTGACCATATATACTAGGGTTTATTTCTGGACTCTGGATTCTGTTGCATTAGTTTATGTGTCTGTTTTTATACCAGTACTATACTGTTTTGATTACTATATCTTTATAGTGTAGCTTGAAGTGTGATGTCTCAGGCTTTCTTTCTCAGGATTTTTTTGGCTATTCAGTGTCTTTTGTGATTTCCTACAAATTTTAGGATAGTTTTTTCTCTTACTGTGAGAAATGCCATTAGAATTTTGATAGAAATTTCACTGGATCTATAGATGGTTTTTAGTGATGTGAAAATTTTAGCAATATTAATTCTTTAATTAATGAACATGAATATCTTTTCATTTGTTTGTATTGTCTTCAATTTCTTTCATCAACATCTTGTACTTTCACGTACAAGATTTTTTACCTCCTTGGTCAAATTCATTCCTAAGTATTTTACTGTTTGTGATGCTATTGTAAATAGGATTATTTAACTTATTTTTTTCAGATATTTTGTTGTTAGTGTATAGAAACACAGTTGACTTTTCAGTGTTAATTTGTATCCTGCAGATTAACAGGATTAAATTGAATTTGTTGATTAATTCTAGCAGGTTTTTTGGCAGAGTCTTTAGGATGTTCTACATATAATATCAAATCACCTTCAAACAAAGATGATTTTACTTCTTCCTTTCTGATTTGAATGTCTTTTCTTTCTTTTCTTTGTCTTGCCTGATTGTTCTAGTTAGGACTTCCAGCACTATGTTAACTGAGAGTGGTGAGAGTGGGCACCTTTGTCTTGTTTCTGATTTTAGAAGAAAAATTTTCAAGCTTTTACTGTTGAGTTTGGTGTTAGCTGTGGGTTTGTCATATATGGCCTTTATTATGTTGAGGTATGTTCCTTCTATATACAATTTGTTGACAATTTTTTATCATGAACAAATATATTTTGTTAAATGTTTTTTCTGCATCTTTTAAGATGATCATATGATTTTTATCCTTCATTTCATTAGTGTGGTATATTACAGTTATTAATTTGGGAATGTTGAATAATCCTTGCATCCTAGTGATAAATTGCACTTGATCATGATGTATGATCCTTTAATGTGCCATTCAGTTTGTTTTGTTAATATTACATTGAGAATCTTTTCATCTATATTCATTAGGGATATTTGTCTATCTTTTTTTGTTTGTTCATTTGTTTTTTATTGTAGTGTCCTTATCTGGCCTTGATATCAGAATAATGCTGGCCTCTTAAAATGAATTTGGGACTATTCCTTTCTCTTAAATTTTTTGGAAGAGTTTGAGAAGGATTGACATTAATTCTTTTTTAATGTTTGGTAGAGTTCACCAGTAAAACCATGTGGTCCTGGGCTTTTCTTCTGGGGAGGTTCTTGATTACTAATTGAATCTCCTTATTCATTACTGATCTTTTTATATTTTCTGTTTCTTCATGATTCAGTCTTGGTAAATGCTCTGTTTCTAGGAATTTATCCATTTTCTCTAGATTATCCAAATTGTTGGCATTCTAATATTCATAGTAGTCTATTATAATCCTTTGCATTTCTGTACTATCAGTTGGAGTGTCTCTTTTCATTTCTGATTTTATTTGAGTTTTCTCTACTTTTACTTAGTCTAGCTAAATGCTTGTCAGTTTGTTTTCTTTTCAGAATATCAACTCTTAGTTTTATTGATTGTTTCAATTGTTTTTCTGGTCCCTATTTCACTTATATCTGCACTGATCTTTGTTATTTCCTTTCTTCTGCTGACTTTAAGCTTATTTTGTTCTTCTTTTTCTAGGTCCATAAAATGAAAGTTAAGTTGTCTATTTGAGGTCTTTCTTTTTTTCTTAATATACTGATTTATTGCTATACACTTTCCTCTTAGAATTGCTTTTGTAGTATCCCGTATGTTTGATATGTTTTTTTTTTCAATTTTCATTTGTTTTAAGATATGTTTTGTTTCTTTTTGATTTCTTCTTTGACCCATTTGACCCAGAGTATGTTGTTTACTTTATATATATTTGTAAATTATCCAGCTTTCCTCCTATTATTAATTTCTGTTTGCATATTTTGTGATCAGAAAAGGTACTTGGTATGTTTTCAATCTTCTTAAATTTGCTAGATTTGTTTTGTGTTCTATCATATAATTTGTTTTGTGTTCTATCATATAATTTGTTCTGAAGAATGTTCTGTGTACAATTGACAGGAATGTGTATCCTGCTGTTGTTGGATGGAATGATCTATAATTTTCTGCTAGGTCCATTTGTTCTAAAGCATGGTTCAAGTCCAAGTTTTCTTTGTTCATCTTCTGTCGGGATGATCTATCCATTGCTGAAAGTAGGGTATTGATGTCCCCTACTATTGTATTGTTGTCTATTTTTCTCTTTAGATCAGTTAGTATTTGCTTAACATATTTAGGTACTCCAATGTTGTGTACATATATATATTTATGATTTCTACTTTCTTGAGGAATTGAGCACTTTATCATCATATAATGACCTTCATTGTCCTTTGTTACTGTTTTTGGCTTAAAGTCTATTCTGTCTGATATAAGTACAGCTACCCCTGGTCTTTTTTTAATTTCTACTAGTATGAAATATCTTTTTTCACCCCTTTACTTTGAGCCTATGTGTGTCATTAAAGTTGGAGTAGTCTCTTGTCTCTTGTAGGCAGCATATTGTTGTCTTTTTTTTTTTTTATTCAATCTATCTAGCCATTCTATGTGACTTTTGATTAGAGATTTCAATTCATTTACATTTATATTTGTTGTTTCTAGGTATGGACTTACTAATGGCACGTTTTAATTGTTTTCTGGCTATTTTTTAGTTCCTTTCTTTTTTTTTTTTTTTTTTGGTGTTCTTGATGCCTTCCTTTGTGAAGTGGTGATTTTCTGTACTGGTATGTTCTAATTCTCTTTTCTTTATCTTTTGTAAATCTACTATAGGTTTTTGCTTTGTGGTTACCAGGAGGTTTACATAAAACTGTGTTGTCATTCATTTAGAGTGCAGTGCTTCTTGAACATAGTGGGCACTCCATATAGTTCCTACTTTATTTACCAATTAGCTTTTATTTTTTCTTATAAAGTTAATAAATCATTTTAAGATAAGAAGAATAATTTTAAGAATAATTTTTAAATAAACAATCTTTATCCAATTAGACTATGATAGTCATAGCATCATATAAGGTAAGATCTTACATAGCAGAAATGACTCTAAGAAAATGCATCATTAGATCCATCAAACCTTAATTCAATGAGGACTGTGTTTATATGCATTCTATGGAATACCTGATAGAATACCTTAATGAAATAGTTGTTTATTTTTCTCATGTTTTCTAATATGTCCAGAGATAAGCATTTAAGGATGGGGTAAAAACATGATGACATCAAGGAACCAAACATTTTCTAATTATCACTTGGACATTCTAATACCTTAAGGGTATATTCTATCCTTTTTGTCTCAAGACGGCTGCTGCATCATCAGTCACTGCGTCTGTTTTCCAGTCTAAATAAAAATGACATCCAAGGGAGAAGGATATGGCCTATAAGAACGAAAGCACAACCTAACTTCTGTTATGACTCATTAAATGGATCATCCCTGACTGAAAAAGGATGGAGCTGATAACCAGCACCAATTCTAATTCATGTAGCCTAAAGGATTCTGATGGTAATGAAGAAGGAAAGTATACTTTTTGGAGAAACAATATCAAAATATTCCACAAATATATAATCAGTACCTACCATATAAAAGGCACGACTTTGTGTTCTTGGATAAGTATTATGTTATTTAATATTCATCCTAAGTGATAGGTGTTAATTTCATATTGTTTATTCTTTAAGAAAACTAATAAGGACCTACTGAATAGCACAGGGAACTATACTCAATATCTTGTAATAACCTATAATGGAAAAGAATATATATGAATAACTGAATATAAACATATATATTTATATGTAACTGAATCACTTTGCTGTATACCTGAAACTAACATAACATTTTAAATCAACTATACTTCAAAAAAGATTAAAAAAATTAAAAAAAAGAATAAAACGAGAAAGAAAAAAAGAAAACTAATAGATAAAGTATAAGTAACTTGCCTATGGACATTTAGCTAGTAAGTAGAAAAATTCAGATTTGAAGTCTAGTCTCCTGAATCAAAACCTTTGTTATTATACACAAAAGATACATTTATTTTATTTTGTCACCTTATTATGAGTAAAATGATAGTGAAAGAGGAAAAAGAAAGTTGAATTATAGAGAAATTCTCTGGCTTTGGTTAACAGAATTTTTCAGAACAGCACAAACTTTTGCAAACAACCGAGGCAATAATTTGATACAAATGTGACACCTGAAATGATGCCTCTGTAGAATAGCATCCCAAAGTCAATATAAAATCTTTATCCATTAGATTGAACTTTAGTGTTCTGCAAAAATTCTGCCCCTATAGAAGATTACAATAAACAAGAGTGATTAGTCAGCAAGGACAATGTAACACAGATGTTACCACCATCATTCAAAACTATACACAATTGTACATTATTATTTTCCTGGGCCCAGCTCTCAACATAAGTCTTAAGAGCCTGTATGTCAGCATAATGTAAGTACTGCATCACTAGTCTAGCTACATATTTTCTTCATAGGGAAATAAATGGTGTTTATCTTTCCCATCATTTTTGACCCTTCAGTGCTTGACCTCTATATTGCATGTTGTTCTAAAGAAGATTCAGACCTTGAAAGAAGTTAGGTGTGTATTTGATAACAGTGGACTATGTTAGTGTTTACATTTTCCCACTCAATCTTAATTTTTAAATCAAATGAGCATAGATTTTTATTTTGTTACTATAATTTGGGATACTTCTTATATTTTGTGGTTTACATAAATTTAATTTTATAAGTAATTATTTAAATTTTAATTCATAGCAATACAAGTAGAGTTTTATTCCATATTACAACCTTGTTAGGTATAGCACATTTAAAATTTCACTTCGGATTAGGAACGAAGATGGCGGAGTAGAAGGATGTGCTCTCACTCCCTCTTGTGAGAACACCAGAATCACAACTAGCTGCTGGACAATCATCGACAGGAAGACACTGGAACTCACCAAAAAAGACACCCCACATCCAAAGACAAAGGAGAAGCCACAATGAGAAGGTAGGAGGGGCGCAGTCACAGTAAAATCAAACCCCATAACTGCTGGGTGGGTGACTCACAGACTAGAGAACACTTATACCACAGAAGTCCACCCACTGGAGTGAAGGTTCTGAGCCTCACATCAGGTTCCCAACGTGGGGGTCTGGCAACGGGAGGAGGAATTCCTAGAAAATCAGACTTTGAAGGCTAGTGGGAATTGATTGGAGGATTCTGACAGGACTGGGGAAAACAGAGACTCCACTCTTGGAGGGCGCACACAAAATAGTGTGCACATTGGGACCCAGGGGAAGGAGCAGTGACCCCGGGGGAGACTGAACCAGACCTACCTGCTAGTGTTGGAGGGTCTCCTGCAGAGGCGGGCAGTGGCTGTGGCTCACAGTGGGGACAAGGACACTGGCAGCAGAAGTTCTGGGAAGTGCTCCTTGGCGAGAGCCCTCCCAGAGTCGGCCATTAACCCCACCAAAGAGCCCAGGTAGGCTCCAGTGTTGGGTTGCCTCAGGCCAAACAACCAACAGGGAGGGAACCCAGCCCCACCCATCAGCAGTCAAGTGGATTAAAGTTTTACTGAGCTCTGCCCACCAGAGCAACAGTCAGCTCTACCCACCACCAGTCCTTCCCATCAGGAAACTTGCACAAGCCACTTAGAAAGCCTCATCCACCAGAGGCAGACAGCAGAAGCAAGAAGAAGTACAATCCTGCAGCCTGTGGAACAAAAACCACATTCACAGAAAGATGGACAAGCTGAAAAGGAAAAGAGCTATGTACCAGATGAAGAAACAAGATAAAACCCCAGAAAAACAACTAAATGAAGTGGAGATAGGTAACCTTCCAGAAAAAGAATTCAGAATAATGATAGGGAAGATGATCCAGGACCTTGGAAAAAGAATGGAGGCAAAGATTGAGAAAATGCAAGAAGTGTTTAAAAAAGACCTAGAAGATTTAAACAACAAACAAACAGAGATGAACAATACAATAACTGAAATGAAAACTACACTAGAAGGAATCAATAGCAGAATAACTGAGGCAGAAGAACAGATAAGGGACCTGGAAGACAGAATGGTGGAATTCACTGCTGCAGAACAGAATAAAGAAAAAAGACCGAAAAGAAATGAAGACAGCCTAAGAGACCTCTGGGACAACATTAAACGCAACAACATTCGCATTATAGGAGTCCCAGAAGGAGAAGAGAGAGAGAAAGGACCCGAGAAAATATTTGAAGAGATTGTAGTCGAAAACTTCCCTAATATGGGAAAGGAAATAGCCACTCAAGTCCAGGAAGCGCAGAGAGTCCCATACAGGATAAACCCAAAGAGAAACATGCCGAGACACATAGTAATCAAACTGGCAAAAATTAAAGACAAAGAAAAATTATTGATAGCAGCAAGGGAAAAATGGCAAATAACATACAAGGGAACTCCCATATGGTTAACAGCTGATTTCTCAGCAGAAACTCTACAAGCCAGAAGGGAGAGGCATGATATACTTAAAGTGTTGAAAGGGAAGAAACTACAACCAAGATTACTCTACCCAGCAAGGATCTCATTCAGATTCGATGGAGAAATCAAAAGTTTTACAGACAAGCAAAAGCTAAGAGAATTCAGCATCACCAAACCAGCTCTACAACAAATGCTAAAGGAACTTCTCTAAGTGGGAAACACAAGACAAGAAAAGGACCTACAAAAACAAACCCAAAACCATTAAGAAAATGGTCATAGGAACATACATGTTAATAATTACCTTAGAGGTGAACAGATTAAATTCTCCAACCAAAAGACACAGGCTTGCTGAATGGATACAAAAACAAGACCCATCTATATGCTGTCTACAAGAGACCCACTTCAGACCTAGGGACACCTAAAGATTGAAAGTAAGAGTATAGAATAAGATATTCAAAAGAAAACTGGAGTAGCAATACTCATATCAGATAAAATCGACTTTAAAATAAAGAATGCTACAAGGGACAAGGAAGGACACTATGTAATGATCAAGGGATCAATCCAAGAAGAATATATAACAATTATAAATATATATGCACCCAACATAGGAGCACCTCAATACATAAGGCAAATGCTAACAGCTATAAAAGAGGAAATCAACAGTAACACAATAATAGTGGGGGACCTTAACACCTCACTTACATCAATGGACAGATCATCCAAAATGAAAATAAATATGAAAACAGAAGCTTTAAATGACACAATACACTAGATAGATTTAATTGATATTTATAGGACATTCCATCCAAAACCAGCAGATTACACTTTCTTCTCAAGTGCACACGGAACCTTCTGCAGGATAGATCACATCTTGGGTCACAAATTAAGCCACAGTAAATTTAAGAAAATTGAAATCATATCAAGCATCTTTTCTGACCACAACACTATGAGATTAGAAATGAATTACAGAGAAAAAAACGTAAGAAACAAAATCACATGGAGACTAAACAATACGTTACTAAATAAGCAAGAGATCACTGAAGAAATCAAAGAGGATATCAAAAATACCTAGAGACAAATGACAATGAACACCTGATGATCGAAAACCTATGGGATGCAGCAAAAGCAGTTCTAAGAGGGAAGTTTATAGCTTTACAAGCCTACCTCAAGAATCAGAAGTCTCAAATAAACAATCTAACCTTACACCTAAAGGAACTGGAGAAAGAAGAAAAAACAAAACCCAAAGTTAGCAGAAGGAAAGAAATCATAAAGATCAGAGCAGAAATAAATGAAATAGAAACAAAGAAAACAATAGCAAAGATCAATAAAACTAAAAGCTGGTTCTTTGAGAAGATAAACAAAATTGATAAACCATTAGCCAGACTCATCAAGAAAAAGAGGGAGAGGACTCAAATCAATAAATTTAGAAATGAAAAAGGAGAAGTTACAACACACACTGCAGAAATGCAAAGCATCCTAAGAGTCTATTACAAGCAACACTACATCAATAAAATGGACAACTTGGAAGAAATGGACAAATTCATAGAAAGGTATAACCTTCCAAGACTGAACCAGGAAGAAACAGAAAATATGAACAGACCAATCACAACTAATGAAATTGAAACTGTGATTAAAAATCTTCCAACAAACAAAAGTCCAGGACCAGATGGCTTCACAGGTGAATTCTATCAAATATTTAGAGAAGAGCTAACACCGATCCTTCTCAAACTCTTCCAAAAAATTGCGGAGGAAGGAACACTCCCAAAAGCATTCAATGAGACTGCCTTCACCCTGATACCAAAACCAGACAAAGATACTACAAACAAAGAAAATTAGAGACCAATATCACTGATGAATATAGATGCAAAAATCCTCAACAAAATACTGGCAAACAGAATCCAACAACACATTAAAAGGATCATACACCATGATCAAGTGGGATTTATCCCAGGGATGCAAAGATTCTTCAATATACGCAAATCAATCAATGTGATACACCATATTAACAAATTGAAGAAGAAAAACCATATGATCATCTCAATAGATGCAGAAAAAGCTTTTGACAAAATTCAACACCCATTTATGATAAAAACTCTCCAGAAAGTGGGCATAGAGGGAACCTACCTCAACATAATAAAGGCCATATATGACATACCCACAGTAAACATCATTCTCAATGGTGAAAAATTGAAAGCATTTCCTCTAAGATCAGGAACAAGACAAGGATGTCCACTCTCACCACTATTATTCAACATAGTTTTGGAAGTCCTAGCCACGGCAATCAGAGAAGAAAAAGAAAAAAAAGAATCCAAACTGGTAAAGAAGAAATAAAACTGTCACTGTTTGCAGATGACATGATACTATACATAGAGAATCCTAAAGATGCCACCAGAAAACTACCAGAGCTAATCAGTGAATTTGGTAAAGTTGCAGGATACAAAATTAAGGCACAGAAATCTCTTGCATTCCTATACACTAATGATAAAATATCTGAAAGAGAAATTAAGGAAACACTCCCATTTATCACTGCAACAAAAAGAATAAAATACCTAGGAATAAACCTACCTAGGGTGACAAAAGACCTGTATGCAGAAAACTATAAGACACTGATGAAAGAAATTAAAGATGATACCAACAGATGGAGAGATATACCATGTTCTTGGATTGGAAGAATCAATATTGTGAAAATGACTGTACTACCCAAAGCAATCTACAGATTCAATGCAATCCCTATCAAATTACCAATGGCATTTTTTACAGAAGCAGAACAAAAAAATTTTAAATTTGTATGGAGACACAAGACACCCAATAGCCAAAGGAGTCTTGAGGGAAAAAAACGGAGCTGGAGGAATCAGACTCCCTGACTTCAGACTATACTACAAAGCTGGAGTAATCAAGACAACATGGTACTGGCACAAAAACAGAAACATAGATCAATGGAACAAGATCGAAAGCCCAGAGATAAACCCACACACCTATGATCAACTAATCTATGACAAAGGAGGCAAGGATATACAATGGAGAAAAGACAGTCTCTTCAATAAGTGGTGCTGGGGAAACTGGACAGCTACATGTAAAAGAATGAAATTAGAACACTGCCTAACACCATCCACAAAAATAAACTCAAAATGGATTCGAGACCTAAATGTAAGACTGGATACTATAAAACTCTTAGAGGAAAACATAGGAGGAACACTCTTTGACATAAATCACAGCAAGATCTTTTTTGATCCACCTCCTAGAGTAATGGAAATAAAAACAAAAATAAATAAATGGGACCTAATGAAACCTAAAATCTTTTGCACAGCAAAGGAAACCATAACCAAGATGAAAAGACAAGCCTCAGAATGGGAGAGAATATTTGCAAATGAATCAATGGACAAAAGATTAATCTCCTAAATATATAAACAGCTCAAGCAGCTCAATATTAAAAAACAAACAACACAGTGCAAAAATGGGCAGGAGACCTAAATAGACATTTCTCCAAAGAAGACATACAGATGGCCATGAAGCACATGAAAAGCTGCTCAACATCACTAATTATTAGAGAAATGCATATCAAAACTACAATGAGGTATCACCTCACACCAGTTAGAATGGGCATCATCAGAAAATCTACAAACAACAAATGCTGGAGAGGATGTGGAGAAAAGGGAACCCTCATGCACTGTTGGTGGGAATGTAAATTGATACAGCCACTATGGAGAACAGTATGGAGGTTCCTTAAAAAACTAACAATAGAATTACCATATGATCCAGCAATCCCACTATTGGGCATATACCCAGAGAAAACCGTAATTCAAAAAGACACATGCACCCCAATGTTCATTGCAGCACTATTTACAATAGCCAGGTCATGGAAGCAACCTAAATGCCCATCGACAGACGAATGGATAAAGAAGATGTGGTACATATATACAATGGAATATTACTCAGCCATAAAAAGGAATGAAATTGAGTCATTTGTAGAGATGTGGATGGATCTAGAGACTGTCATACAGAGTGAAGTAAGTCAGAAAGAGAAAAACAAATATCGTATAATAACACATATATGTGGAACCTAGAAAAATGGTACAGATGAACTGGTTTGCAGGGCAGGAATTGAGACACAGATGTAGAGAACAAACATACGGACACCAAGGGGGGAAAGCAGCGGGGAGGTGGTGGTGGTGGTGTGATGACTTGGGCGATTGGGTTTGACATGTATACATGGATGTGTATAAAATTGATTACTAATAAGGACCTGCTGTATAAAAAAATAAATAAAATTCAAAAAAAAAATTCACTTCATGTTTAAATTCTCCTTAGAGACTAATTTTCTGCTACGTTATCAATAGTCCTAAGATACAATTTTACCCTTACTTTCTATGGTTTCATTGCTTTAATATAGATATTTTCTTTTGTAACTCTTTGCCTGTTGAATTTATGTAATGATTTAATAGAAAGAATACAAACCTGGATCTAGGAAAACTGGGTAATATCCAAATGTCATTTAGTAGTTGGGTAATTTTGGAAAAAATACCACGATTTTAGTCTTTTAGTGTTGTCCTCTGAAATAGGAAGATAATATTGCCAGTCCTGCCTGCTGTAAATGGATGTTTCAAGAATCACATGTGTATAAAATATGTATATGCTGTAAAAGGCTCCCTACATATACAATATTTTAGTATTTATATGTTCATCTTATCTAATATAATATGTGCCCTACAATTCAAGATCACTTCTGAAGATTATACCTCATATGGACAGAGGAAATTTTAGAACTTTTTTCCAGAAATATTTTAGATATAACTGATGGCTATAGATTTTTGTTAACTAGTATTTCAACTTAAGCAGCTGAGCATCTTTGAAAATTAGTTTGCCTTTTATTGTCCTGGATGAAAAATTTATTGAAATAAAATGTATTGAAATCTTATTAAATATAGTTACTGAGATTAAAGAATAATCCTTCTCCTTACAGAGCTTCTTGGAGGAGATAGAATAATCACAACAGTGAGACAATTGCTATAATGAAGGGATAAAGAAAACACTATAAGAATACAGATTGGAAATGATTGATGGTTAAGTTAATGCCAAGATAGTGCGAAATGAAAAATAAAAAAACAACTATAATCAGAGTTGACTGAGTAGAAACTTTTTCTCATAATGGTAATTGAGCTTATTTTAGAAGTTTTCTTAAGCAAATGGCAGAATTTTGTCACTTGAGGAGTTATTGAAAGTGATTACATTAGCCGTTCCTCAGAATTGTTTAGAACACTGTGCCAAAAGTTGAGGCATCACAAAGTAAGTTGCTATAGTAAATTTGGAGCAATTTCAGAGTAGCATCATAAAGATGATTACAACTTTAAAGATAAGCACTAAGGTAAAACATCAAAAAGTTTAATATGACCATACTGAAATATTTTTGTGACTGTAGCTGGAATGGGTTCTTTTAATTAGCAGAAAACATCAAAAACACTTTGAAGCTTGATACATGTTGGAATGGTTATTCTATATATTATTTGGTTACTTTTGTCTTATAGCCTCATTAAATAATCTCTTCCTTTTTTAAATTGTTGACTTCCCTGTTTCCTTTCCAAAAAAAAAAAAAAAGTGAGTACAATTGTTCTTATGTCTAGTGTGCAAAATGGGCCAAACAGCTCAATGACAAAACTTACATAAACCTTTTTCAGGTCTGGCAAAATAAAACACTTGGTAATTTTAAAACTATGATGTTAGCACACCTCTTGCTTTATTATTCTACATTGCTATATTTCTGAAACACCTGATGATATATGATGTCCAAGTTAGTCCTCTCTGCTTGAAATGGCTTCCCGTAATCCATCTCCCAATCAAACTCTTGTTTATCTTCCAAAAACACTTACAAGAATATTATCTTCTGTCTTCATCCTTCCTTGATCTTCTTCAGATGAAATTAACCAATTCTCCTGGCTACCTCTAAACTTTGTTCAAGCTTGACAGTAAGAATGACTAATTATGTTTAGATACTCTCAACACCTTAATAGTTACTCATCTATCATCCATGTCTGCATTAATTCATCTTGTTGCTCATCCTGGGTGCAGTAGATACAATTTCAGCTATGTCTCTCTTCCTCACTCATTCTCTACATGGCTTCATATCTTGGCTAGCCTTTGGTGGTACTTACACCGTATCCACAAGCCTGTGGTAAACTCAACCATGAGTTTTATTCATATGATTTCCCAAGAAGCTGAGGATTTTGCCTTATTTTCTTTGAATATTCCTTCCATTCATTATACAACTCTTATGTTTCAATCACCCTCTTTACTCATTCATTTTCCTTGGCTACAAAAATATTATGTCACTCACATCAAAACCATTGTCTTAATTTTGTTTACTTCTCAAACTACCATTCTACTTTTTACCAGTCATCTATCAGAAAACACCTAAAAGATTAGCCTAGTTTAACCTGTTTCCATTTCTTCATAGCTCATTGTATCAATCAGGATAGTGGAATCCTGCCCACAGAGTAACTCAGAGCCCTTCCAGAGCTGTACTCTGGATCATGTGGGTCTCCCTATCAGTAGGAGAAGACGCAGTGTGGCTTTTCTTGGTAATTAAATAGTTAGTCAAGGTGTAATATTTTATTTTTCCTCATATTTCATTAATCAGTATTAGTCACCCGATCTCATCCTTTTGTAAGTCACAGGGAAGAGTCGACTTTTGTGTGCCTGGAAGAAGAGAACTGTATATCAGTGAACAATAGTAGCATCTAACACATATACTCTTTCTCCTTTTGTTTGCAGATTTTTATCTGTTTCACTACTAAGTTTATTATTAGCATTTCACTTCAGAATTATTATTTCAGTCCTCATCTCTTTTACTTTATATTCAGTATTTGACAAGCTTGATTATCTCTTCCTCAAATATTTTTCCTCTGTGGTGTTGGATTTTTCTATCTAGTTCTTTCTTGTATGTTCCTTTTCAACTTATTCACTGGTACTTTTTCTTGTATCCAACTTTTTAATATGCAGGATTATCAAGGTCTTGTTCTTGCCCTTCTTTCCTATGAAATACCATCTATTTACACGGCTTCACTATTTGTGTATATCTTGGTGACTCTCACATATTCTATTCTCTTGACTCCTCATCCCACATTTGTTGCATTAAGTAATTTTTAACAAAGATGAGAACCAAGAACTCATACTTACTATATCCAAAACCAATTCAATGAATTCACCCGAACTTTGTCCCCTCCCGGTGTTTGCTTTCATTAACATCTTAATGATAATACATTATGGCCTAGATGCATCTATATAATTTCTCCTTTTACAGTTTTCCCTCTGGTAACCAAAATCAAACATTCACTTAACAGGCAAGCGTCTATCTCCTGCAATAAATCTATGCTACATATATCAAGTACATAAATAAATAATACATGACTTTTTTGTCTTTGAGTGGTTTAAAATCTACATGGAATGATAGGTTAAGCAAGTATAAACTGAAAAATACAACATATTATGAGATGTTTTACAAATATGGACACTAGTTTCTGATGAGAACTCAGAGATGAAAAAGTCTATTCTGGTCCCCAAATCATTTTAGAAATTGGTATGCTTTTGTATTAGCTTTCTAGGGCTGCTGAAACAAAATATCATGGACTTGTTTGCTTCAACAACAGAAGCTTATTTTCCTCCAATTCTGGAAGCTGGAAGTCCAAGATCAGGTGTTGGGAGGTTTGGTTTCTTTTGAGGCCTCTCTCCTTGGCTTGCAGATGGTCTCCTTATCCTATGTCTTTACATGGTCTTTCCTATGTGCAAACATGTCCCTGATGTCTTTTTTCCTCTTCTTATAAGAACACCAGTCAGACTGAGGTGGGTTGAAGTCCATTCTAATGGACTCATTTTTAATCTAATTACCTCTTTAAAAGGCCTTATCTTCAAATACGTATCCTGAGATACTGGGGTCTAGGTCTTCAACATATTAATTTTAGAGGGACATCATTCAGTCCATAGTAACTTTCTTCTAGTCTATTCTAAATTTTCAAACAATTAGGTGATCTTTATATAGTTCTGTTACTAACCAGGGTTCTTGGCCTCCTTAATGAATAGAAGTTGATCAGAGGCCAAACAAGAAATCCAGGCAAGGCTTTATTGCAGCCATTGCTGCAGCAGTGGGGGAGCAAGAACAAACAACAGGTTCCTTTGTTTGTTTGCTCCCTGAGACGGGATGAGCTTGTTCCTTATATGGGGTGAGGGTAGGGGTATGTCCAGGGTTTGGGCCAGAGGGGTGGCTTAGATGGTCTGCCCACCCGTTAGGTGGTATTGTGTGCTTGGTGCACGTGCAGTGCCCTGCTTTTGCTCTGGAACCCCTGCCTTTGCTCATGGATCTTCAAAATTGTCAGTCAGGTGTTTTTGGTCTCTTTGTATCTTTTGTCCAGAGTTTGCCCCAACTGTGCATGCATGCAGTCACCTTTAGTTCCATATAGTCTCTTTGTATTTTGCTGCTCGAGGAGAGGTATGTCCAGGTGCAAGGATTGCAGCGCTGAAGCAAAGTGTCCCAGGGCCCAGTCTGTCTCACTTCCAATTCACCTTCCAGAGTGGTTTACCTACGAATAGTCAAAATAAGTATTGATTGGAATAATAAAAGCTTAAATACCAGTGTTTTAAAAAGAAATGATCTAATATGGCTCTTTACATTGATAACATTAACTTTACATAGGCTTTACTTTTCTCAATTACCTTAAAAGAGAAATCTTATTTGCTTGGCTACAAATATTATCCAACAGTTATGAATCCCTTCAATATATACATGTGTAGCAAAAATGATCAAATATGGAATTATCTCCCTGATTTTCTGACAGGTCCTGGATGAATTCCATGAATATCTGAATAATCATTTTTGTAGATCATTGAAATCCACAAGAGGATTTTTAGACTAAAATCTTGGAATTGTGGAGATTTTATTTCCCAAACCATACCAAATAGCTTTGGGTTTTAAAACTTATGTAGAGGTTTATTGCACTTTTTGTTATTTCTTCTGCATTTTATGTTGATATATTAAATAAGTAATATATGAAAAGTTTTGACATATTGTAATTTCAGAGTAGAGATTCATTAGTACTATTGAACTTCACGATTATATACCAATGTTTTTGGTTTTTAACTAGATTTTTAAAAAAATTATTTTCATTAAGTGAACTAAAATATAAATATTGCTTGTGGGTAAATTTTAATTATGAATGATGTTAAGTTGTAGGACTACGTTGAAAATTTCTCTGTCATCAAATTAGATAAGCAGGAAATATAAATCAAACAGCTCTAAGTGCACATCAATGGAGTTAGCATTTAGTGAATAGTTAATAAGTATGAAATACTCTTCAAGTTCTTTATAAATATTAAACATTTGACCTCCCAGCAACCACATGAAATAGATAGTATGATTACTATTACTGTTACTATGTATTACATTTTTTTTTTACATGTGAGAACTGAGGTTAACTATTTTGCCTAAAGTTACATAGTCTGTAAGCTGAAAAACCAAGATTCAGTTCTAAAGTTCACTCTCTTCAGCACTAAACAATCTACTATTACAAATATGCCTATTTTCTCACCAAGCTCACCAACTGTTTCACAAGACAGGGTGTGCAAAGCAATTTAACTAAAGATAAAATTTAGAACATTATCATGTGGACACATTATGTATTGGACACATTACACCTTGAACTAGCAATCCATATACTCCAGGCCAGCCTTTCCTGGAAAAACTTAATTAAATGTATGGATTAAAAAGAATCCTGAGTAGAACTCAAAATAACCCAGTGTATATACGGCCTCAGTGGTTTTCATATTTACCAAATTCTTTTCCTTAAAGCAGTAAGCACAGTGTTTTCCTGACCCATCCAAAAACAGACACTCTTCTGCCCATACAAAACCCTTCAGTGGACTTGACCCCAAGGTCCCAATTCTGGGAGGGAGGAGATGGGATCTCCATGGTTATTAAAATGGTATTTCTCTGTATTTTCCATCTTCTACTACTATAGACTGAATCCCCCCCCCCCAATTCATATATTGAAACTTAATACCCAATGTGATGGTATTAGGAGATTGGACCTTTTGGGAAGAGATTAGGCCATGAGGGCAGAGTCCTCATGAATGGGATTAGTGACCTTATAGAAGAGATCCCAGGTAACCCTGTCTGCCATGTGAAGACACAGGAAAAAGACAGTCATCTTTGAACCAGGAAAAAGGCCTTCTCTAGACAGTGAAGCTGCCAGTACCATGATCTTAAACTTTCCAGTTTCCAGAACTGTGAGAAATAAATTGTGGTTTATAAGCCACCCAGCTTATGGTATTTTGTTATAACAGCCTGAACAAACTAATAAATCTACCAATGTGGTACTTCCATGCCCTTATCTTTCCACATTCCCCCCAAAATTATATCTGAGATTACCCCAAAACATATGTGTGTGTGGGTATGTATATTTCCAAAAAAAAAAAATAGTGTTTTCAACTGCAATATGCTGTTCTTCCTTAGCTACTTAAGTTCTTAATTGTCTTGTTGTCATCCAATGCCTATGAGGACTGTGCAGGTACACAAGCTCAATGCAGTTTTGTGCTGACACTCCCACAGGGGCTGATGTGACATGCTCACAGCAGTGGCTCTGGTACCATCTCCTGCTGATGTCAGTGCCATACTGTGCAGAAACTACTCCCTCTGGAATGCCCACACTACAGATATAGCCAAGGTTGTGGATTTAGTTAATGCTCTATGTTCTCTGATGGAGCAAGAGAGGATCACCTACACATAATTTTTGGAGTGATTTACCCTGTTACACCTCACCGAAATAGTGTTGCTTTGTACTCCCAGTATATCACAGAGATTTTTGCGATGATAGACTTCCAGGGAGATTGCTTCTTTTTATGGACAAGTACAAATCCATGGTGTCTTGGCAAGAGTTCAGCCATATTCATAATTGACTCTCTTCTTCTATTCTGCAGTAGTGCTTTCAGAGCAGGCATAGCTGCCTTATGGTCTTCTTCCTAGAATGAGTTTCTTCTTAGGGAATTCTTCATATCTCATGCAAATTGCATCCTCTGAAATTCATTCCCCCAATCCTACAGGAATCATGAAAGATGACTAAATTCTCGGTTAACACAGCTTAGAGTAAAAATTTGAATCCTTATAATTACCCTCTTGACCCATCTGACGATCGATGTTTTATTAAAGCATTCATGATAAAGCTAGTCAACACTGCTCTTTCCCTTTCTGATTATACCAAAATCTCAAAGGGGTGTTCCCTATTGGCCCATATTGTATACTGACTTTGTTCATCAATTGTTTTGTGTATTCAAATGTTAGATTTGATTCAATATTTTAAAGTTTTAATGGTGTAAAAGTGTATCCTATCCTTCTTTTTGTTTGCTTGTTTGTTTCTTATAGCAGCCACCATTGTAGAGATAACATAGAATGTGCTTTGTAAATGTTTGTTTACATAATCGAATTTTAGAAAATTCATGGTGGTCTTATCAACATTTTATAAAGTTTTTCCAAATGAGAGCAAAACATGGCGCAAAAATATCTGTGCAAAAAAGCTAACATTTACAATGCTTTTTTAAATATCTCACCACATACTTTATTGAAAAGAGTATTTTGTGTACTATTTCGGCAAAAAAATCAAAATTTCAAGAAGTCCAAGAACAGAGAATAAATAGAATTTCCTCCCAGGCTAGTGTAATTGTTAAATAGATGGGGATTTATATTTAAAACCATGATTCAAACAAATTTAGCGTGACAATCCATAAAATCTCTCAAAATTAAAATTGTGTATTTTACCTCACAGGGTAGTCTGGCAGACGTTTTAGAGAATGGCTTTAAATCTGTCATTTTCTATCCTTCTTCTATTATTTCACATCTTCTTTCCTTCTTTCTTGCTATGCCTCCATTCATCACAGACAAGACAGCTATAACAGCAGCACTCTCCTTCACTCTTTTTTTTTTTTAAACATCTTTATTGAAGTATAATTGCCTTACAATGGTGTGTTAGCTTCTGCTTTATAACAAAGTGAATCAGTTATACATATACAATATGTTCCCATTTCTCTTCCCTCTTGCATCTCCCTCCCTCCCACCCTCCCCATCCCACCCCTCTAGGTGGTCACAAAGCACCGAGCTGATCTCCCTGTGCTATGCGGCTCCTTCCCACTAGTTATCTATTTTACATTTGGTAGTGTATATATGTCCATGACACTCTCTTACCCTGTCACATCTCACCCCACCCCCTCCCCATATCCTCAAGTCCATTCTCTAGTAGGTCTGTGTCTTTATTCCCGTCTTGCCACTAGGTTCTTCATGGCCTTTTTTTTTTTTTTTCCTTAGATTCCGTATATATGTGTTAGCATACTGTATTTGTTTTTCTCTTTCTGACTTACTTCACTCTGTATGACAGACTCTAACTCCATCCACCTCATTACAAATACCTCCATTTCATTTCTTTTTATGGCTGAGTAATATTCCATTGTATATATGTGCCACATCTTCTTTATCCATTCTTCTGTCGATGGACATTTAGGTTGCTTCCATGTCCTGGCTATTGTAAATAGAGCTGCAATGAACATTTTGGTACATGACTCTTTTTGACCTATGGTTTTCTCAGGGTATATGCCCAGTAGTGGGATTGCTGGGTCGTATGGTAGTTCTATTTGTAGTTTTTTCAGGAACCTCCATACTGTTCTCCATAGTGGCTGTATCAATTTACATTCCCACCAACAGTGCAAAAGTGTTCCCTTTCCTCCACACCCTCTCCAGCATTTATTGTTTCTAGATTTTTTGATGATGGCCATTCTGACCGGTGTGAGATGATATCTCGTTGTAGTTTTGATTTGCATTTCTCTAATGATTAATGATGTTGAGCATTCTTTCATGTGTCTGTAGGCCATCTGTATATCTTCTTTGGAGAAATGTCTATTTAGGTCTTCTGCCCATTTTTGGATTGGGTTGTTGGTTTTTTTGTTATTGAGCTGCATGAGCTGCTTGTAAATCTTGGAGATTAATCCTTTGTCAGTTGCTTCATTTGCAAATATTTTCTCCCATTCTGAGGGTTGCCTTTTGGCCTTGTTTATGGTTTCCTTTGCTGTGCAAAAGCTTTTAAGTTTCATTAGGTCCCATTCGTTTATTTGTGTTCTTATTTCCATTTCTCTGGGAGCTGGGTCAAAAAGAATCTTGCTGTGATGTATGTCATAGAGTGTTCTGCCTATGTTTTCCTCTAAGAGTTTGATAGTGTCTGCCCTTACACTTAGGTCTTTAATCCATTTTGAGTTTATTTTTGTGCATGGTGTCAGGGAGTGTTCTAATTTCATACTTTTACATGTAGCTGTCCAATTTTCCCAGCACCACTTATTGAAGAGGCTGTCTTTTCTCCCCTGTATATGCTTGCCTCCTTTATCAAAGATAAGGTGACCATATGTGTGTGGGTTTATCTCTGGGCTTTCTATCCTGTTCCATTGATCTATATTTCTGTTTTTGTGCCAGTACCAAACCGTCTTGATTACTGAAGCTTTGTAATATAGTCTGAAGTCAGGGAGCCTGATTCCCCCAGCTCCATTTTTCGTTCTCAAGATTGCTTTGGCTATTCGGGGTCTTTTGTGTTTCCATACAAATTGTGAAATTTTTTGTTCTAGTTCTGTGAAAAATGCCAGTGGTAGTTTGATAGGGATTGCATTGAATCTGTAGATTGCTTTGGGTAGTAGAGTCATTTTCACAATGTTGATTCTTCCAATCCAGGAACATGGTATATCTCTCCATCTATTTGTATCATCTTTAATTTCTTTCATCAGTGTCTTATAATTTTCTGCATACAAGTCTTTTGTCTCCTTAGGTAGGTTTATTCCTAGATATTTTATTCTTTTTGTTGCAATGGTAAACGGGAGTGTTTTCTTAATTTCACTTTCAGATTTTTCGTCATTAGTGTATAGAAATGCAAGAGATTTCTGTGCATTAATTTTGTATCCTGCTACTTTACCAAATTCATTGATTAGCTCTAGGAGTTTTCTGGTAGCATCTTTAGGATTCTCTATGTATAGTATCATGTCATCTGCAAATAGTGACAGCTTTACTTCTTCTTTTCCGATTTGGATTCCTTTTATTTCTTTGTCTTCTCTGATTGCTGTGGCTAACACTTCCAAAACTATGTTGAATAATAGTGGTGAGAGTGGGCAACCTTGTCTTGTTCCTGATCTTAGTGGAAATGGTTTCAGTTTTTCACCATTGAGGACGATGTTGGCTGTGGGTTTGTCATATATGGCCTTTATTATGTTGAGGAAAGTTCCCTCTATGCCTACTTTCTGCAGGGCTTTTATCATAAATGGGTGTTGAATTTTGTCGAAAGCTTTCTCTGCATCTATTGAGATGATCATATGGTTTTTCTCCTTCAATTTGTTAATATGGTGTATCACATTGATTGATTTGCGTATGTTGAAGAATCCTTGCATTCCTGGGATAAACCCCACTTGATCATGGTGTATGATCCTTTTAATGTGCTGTTGGATTCTGTTTGCTAGTATTTTGTTGAGGATTTTTGCATCTATGTTCATCAGTGATATTGGCCTGTAGTTTTCTTTCTTTGTGATCTTTGTCTGGTTTTGGTATCAGGGTGATGGTGGCCTCGTAGAATGAGTTTGGGAGTGTTCCTCCCTCTGCAATATTTTGGAAGAGTTTGAGAAGGATAGGTGTTAGCTCGTCTCTAAATGTTTGATAGAATTCACCTGTGAAGCCATCTGGTCCTGGGCTTTTGTTTGTTGGAAGGTTTTTAAGCACAGTTTCAATTTCAGTGCTTGTGATTGGTCTGTTCATATTTTCTATTTCTTCCTGGTTCAGTCTCAGCAGTTTGTGCATTTCTAAGAATCTGTCCATTTCTTCCAGGTTCTCCATTTTATTGGCATAGAGTTGCTTGTAGTAATCTCTCATGATCTTTTGTATTTCTGCAGTGTCAGTGGTTACTTCTCCTTTTTCATTTCTAATTCTATTGATCTGAGTCTTCTCCCTTTCTCTCTTGATGAGTCTGGCCAATGGTTTATCAATTTTGTTTATCTTCTCAAAGAACCAGCTTTTAGTTTCATTGATTTTTGCTATTGTTTCCTTCATTTCTTTTTCATTTATTTCTGACCTGATCTTTATAATTTCTTTCCTTCTGCTGGCTTTGGGGTTTTTTGTTCTTCTTTCTCTAATTGCTTCAGGTGCAAGGTTAGGTTGTTTATTCGAGATGTTTCCTGTTTCTTGAGGTAGGCTTGTATTGCTATAAACTTCCCTCTTAGCACTGCTTTTGCTGTGTCCCATAGGTTTTGGGTCGTCGTATCTCCATTGTCATTTGTTTCTAGGTATTTTTTGATTTCCCCTTTGATTTCTTCAGTAATCACTTCGTTATTAAGTAGTGTATTGTGTAGCCTCCATGTGTTTGTATTTTTTACAGATCTTTTCCTGTAATTGATATCTAGTCTCATAGAATTGTGGTCGGAAAAGATACTTGATACGATTTCAATTTTCTTAAATTTACCAAGGCTTGATTTATGACCCAAGATATGATCTATCCTGGAGAATGTTCCATGAGCACTTGAGAAAAATGTGTATTCTGTTGTTTTTGGGTAGAATGTCCTATAAATATCAATTAAGTCCATCTTGTTTAATGTATCATTTAAAGCTTGTGTTTCCTTATTTATTTTCATTTTGGATGATCTGTCCAATGGTGAAAGTGGGGTGTTAAAGTCCCCTACTATGATTGTGTTGCTGTCGATTTCCCCTTTTATGGCTGTTAGTATTTGCCTTATGTATTGAGGTGCTCCTATGTTGGGTGCATAAATATTTACAATTGTTATAGCTTCCTCTTGGATCGATCCCTTGATCATTATATAGTGTCCTTCTTTGTCTCTTGTAATAGTCTTTATTTTAAAGTCTATTTTGTCTGATATGAGAATTGCTACTCCAGCTTTCTTTTGATTTCCATTTGCATGGAATATCTTTTTCCATCCCCTCACTTTCAGTCTGTATGTGTCTCTAGGTCTGAAGTGGGTCTCTTGTAGACAGCATATATATGGGTCTTGTTTTTGTATCCATTCAGCCAGCCTGTGTCTTTTAGTGGGAGCATTTAATCCATTTACATTCAAGGTAATTATCGATATGTATGTTCCTCTTCCCATTTTCTTAAATGTTTTGGGTTTGTTATTGTAGGTGTTTTCCTTCTCTTGTGTTTCTTGCCTAGAGAAGTTCCTTTAGCATTTGTTGTAAAGCTGGTTTGGTGGTGCTGAACTCTCTCAGCTTTTGCTTGTCTGTAAAGGTTTTAATTTCTCCATCGAATCTGAATGAGATCCTTGCTGGGTAGAGTAATCTTGGTTGTAGGTTTTTCTCCTTCATCACTTTAAGTATATCCTGCCACTCCCTTCTGGCTTGCAGAGTTTCTGCTGAAAGATCAGATGTTAACCTTATGGGGATTCCCTTGTGTGTTATTTGTTTTTTTTCCCTTGCTGCCTTTAATATGTTTTCCTTATATTTAATTTTTGACAGTTTGATTAATATGTGTCTTGGCGTGTTTCTCCTTGGGTTTATCCTGTATGGGACTCTCTGTGCTTCCAGGACTTGATTAACTATTTCCTTTCCCATATTAGGGAAGTTTTCAACTATAATCTCTTCAAATATTTTCTCAGCCCCTTTCTTTTTCTCTTCTTCTTCTGGGACCCCTATAATTCGAATGTTGGTGCGTTTAATGTTGTCCCAGAGGTCTCTGAGACTGTCCTCAGTTCTTTTCATTCTTTTTTCTTTATCCTGCTCTGTAGTAGTTATTTCCACCATTTTATCTTCCAGGTCACTTATCCTTTCTTCTGCCTCAGTTATTCTGCTATTGATCCCATCTAGAGTATTTTTAATTTCATTTATTGTGTTTTTCATCATTGCTTGGTTCCTCTTTAGTTCTTCTACGTCCTTGTTAACTGTTTCTTGCATTTTGTCTATTCTATTTCCAAGATTTTGGATCATCCTTACTATCATTATTCTGAATTCTTTGTCCGGTAGACTACCTATTTCCTCTTCATTTGTTAGGTCTGGTGTGTTTTGACCCTGCTCCTTCATCTGCTGTGTGTTTTTCTGTCGTCTCATTTTGCTTATCTTACTGTGTTTGGGGTCTCCTTTTCACAGACTGCAGGTTTGTAGTTCCCGTTGTTTTTGGTATCTGTCCCCAGTGGCTAAGGTTGGTTCAGTGGGTTGTGTAGGCTTCCTGGTGTAGGGAACTAGTGCCTGAGCTCTGGTGGATGAGGCTGGATCTTGTCTTTCTGGTGGGCACATCCACGTCTGGTGGTGTATTTTGGGGTGTCTGTGGCCTTATTATGATTTTAGGCAGCCTCTCTGCTAATGGATGGGGCTGTGGTCCTGTCTTGCTAGTTGTTTGGCCTAAGGTGTTCAGCACTGTAGCTTGCTGGTCATTGAGTGATGCTGGGTCTTGATGTTGAGATGGAGATCTCTGAGAGATTTTTACCGTTTGGTATTACGTGGAGCTGGGAGGTCTCTTGTGGACCAGTGTCCTGAAGTTGGCTCTCCCACCTCAGAGGCACGGCCCTGATGCCTGGCTGGAGCACCAACAGCCTTTCGTCCACACGGCTCAGAGTAAAAGGGAGAAAAAATAGAAAGAAAGAAAGAAAGAAAGAGGCTATAATATAGTGAAGTAAAATAAAGCTATTGTAAAGCAAAGCTATACAGACAAAATCTCACCCAGAAGCATATACATATACACTCACAAAAAAAAAAGGAACAGGGGAAAAATTAATATATCCTGCTCCCAAAGTCCACCTCCTGAATTTGGGATGATTCGTTGTCTATTCAGGTATTCAGCAGATGCAGGCACATCAAGTTGTTTGTGGAGTTTTAATCCGCTGCTTCTGAGGCTGCTGGGAGAGATTTCCCCTTCTCTTCCCTGTTCACACAGCTCCTGGGGTTCAGCTTTGGATTTGGACCCACCTCTGCGTGTAGGTCGCCTGAGGGCGTCTATTCCCCGCCCAGACAGAACGGGGTTAAAGGAGCCGCTGCTTCGGGGGCGCTGGCTCACTCAGGCTGCGGGGAGGGAGGGGTACGGAGGAGGCGGGGCGAGCCTGCGGCAGCAGAGGCCGGCGTGACGTTGCACCAGCCTGAGGCGCGCAGTGCGTTCTCCCGGGGAAGTTGTCCCTGGATCACGGGACCCTGGCAGTGGCGGGCTGCACCGGCTCCCGGGAGGGGCGGTGTGGAGAGTGACCTGTGCTCACAGACAGGCTTTTTGGAGGCGGCAGCAGCAGCCCCAGCGTCTCACGCCCGTCTCTGGGGTCCGCGCTGATCGCCGCGGCTCGCGCCCTTCTCTGGAGTTCGTTTAGGCGGCGCTCTGAATCCCCTCTCCTTGCGCGCAGCGAAACAAAGAGGCAAGAAAAAGTCTCTTGCCTCTTCGGCAGCTGCAGACCTTTTCCCGGTCTCCCTCCCAGCCAGCTGTGGTGCGCTAACCCCTTCAGGCTGTGTTCACGCCGCCAGCCCCAGTCTTCTCCCTGCGATCCGACCGAAGCAGAGCCTCAGCTCCCAGCCCCTGCCTGCCCCGGCAGGGGAGCAGACAAGCCTCTCGGGCTGGTGAGTGCTGGTCGGCACTGCTCCTCCGTGTGGGAGCCTCTCCGCTTTGCCCTCCGCACCCCTGTGGCTGCGCTCTCCTCCGTGGCTCCGAAGCTTCCCCCCTCTGCCACCCGCAGTCTCTGCCCGCGAAGGGGCTTCCTAGTGTGTGGAAATCTTTCCTCCTTCACAGCTCCCTCCCACTGGTGCAGGTGCCGTCCCTATTCTTTTGTCTCTGTTATTTCTTTTTTCTTTTGCCCTACCCAAGTACGGGGGGAGTTTCTTGCCTTTTTGGAGGTCGGACGTTTTCTGCCAGCGTTCAGTGGGTGTTCTGTAGGAGCAGTTCCACGTGTAGATGTATTTCTACTGTATCTGTGGGAAGGAAGGTGATCTCCGCGTCTTACTCTTCCGCCATCTTCTCTCCTCCCCTATCCTTCACTCTTAAATCATTGGCTGTCTCTGCCACTGTCACGGACAGTCTTTGAAACAGGAAAAAGAAAACCCAGAACAGCAGTTGCAATAGCACAAGCATCATAAATGTTCCCCAGGACTCCCATCACACAATCCATTTGTGCCAAGTCTAGGTACAGACCTTCTCATGCTACTGACTAGCAAATCATACAAGGAGCTGTAATTGTGGAGTAGATGACAGTCACTCAGCACATATTCCAGGTGAAGAGGAGGAGAGATTTAGAGCTCATGGCTTCCTGACTGTGAATACATCGTGACATCCTCTTTAAAATAGATCATCCACATCAGATCATTTTGGTAACATTGGTTAGAAAAGGATTTAATTATGTCAAAGTTTAAGAGTTTGAATATGACATGACAATAGTCAGCACAAAGAAAAATATTCTTTCCAGGTCACTATCCCATCACTTATCATTTGTGTTATTGGTGTCTGGAAGAATTAAGCAAAGAAGACAAATGATGGAGCTCACCTCTCACTAATAATCTAAGCATTAATTTGCTCATGACATCTTTCATTTTTCATCAAATATTGATTGTGTGATAGCCCTAAATATAAAAGCACTTAATGATTTTGATGAATGAATGAAAAAATCTACAAGCATATAAATGAAAGATATAAAAAATTACATATATTTTTAAAACTTTCTGAAAGACTATATTTTATTAGAGAAGATGAGACATATACATACACAGCTTTAGGATAAGGTAGAAGGCCACAGCATACAAAGTTTATGATAACAATCCAATGACCAAATTTCATTTATTTATTTATTTATTACATTTTAAATATTTTAATATTTTAAATTGTCAGTACCCACCTGTGATTGGTAGATGAACACAATTGTGTTGTTTTGTTTTCTACTTGTTGCAACAGAAGAGAAAGCACATGATGGAAAGCTAAAATGTCTCAGTAATAGGGTAATAGAAAGAACTTACAGGATTTGGCTTTTGTACGTGATTTGGGGGGAGGAGTCAGGGAATTGGGCTTTGTTCTAAACTGTATGCTGTCAGAATATGAAGATAATTCTATGATTGGGCATCTTCATAGATCTTATCTAGAAGGTAGGAAGAATGAGACATGTCTAAAGCTATAGTTCTTAAAGAAGCAGTAGGTCACTTGTATTAGCCAGAATAGAGAGAATTTTGGTCATTTTTATTGTTTGGTATATGTTCTGTTTCTTTTTTTTTCCCTGAGTTCTTCAATTATTAAGGAATGAACATGCTTTCATGTGGATCCATCATGATCCTAGAGAGACCTTGTCTGATGGTGTTCTGTGAAATTGTTTATGCTCCACAGCAGAATACCTTGGCCTAGCTCTGAGTGACTAGTTAGCTCCTAGCAACACCTGACAGTGATAGGTCAGTTCTTGGCTGTCAGAGACTGCTATTCTCTTTCTCAAAATGTATCAATGTCCTGGCAATTTAGGAAAGTATTCATAGAAATAAAAAAACTATTTAAAAACCAACATAATGGTGAATGAAAAAAAAGCAGAAATAAGAGAGTACATACTGTATGACTCCATGTATATAAAGTTGATAAAGCAGGTGTTATAAACACATGGTGTTAAAAGTCAGGCTAGTGATTACTTTTGGAGAAAAACTGTGATCTGGGAAGTGACCCAAGGGTGACTTCTTGTGTGGTGGTGTTGGTTTATTTTTTGAGCTGGGTACTAGGTACACAGCTGTGATGCTTTGGGACCATTCTTTGATTTGTGCACTTTGGGTTGGTTCACTTTTCTGTATGTATATTGTCCTTTAAGGAATGTTCATAAATTACAATAAAAAATTAAAAATTGAAAAAAAAAACAACCACAAGTGAATATGACAACTCATAGATGAAAGCTGAATACTTAAGATGACTTCTACCTGATGACATTTGCATGAAGTTAATTTCAAATTTTCAATTCGATAGAGGCAGGGTATGCAGGAGACATAACCCAGGACCCACTAACACAGGGGACAATTAGGACCCCCCCATCTCCATGTACATAAAGCTGGGAAATGAAAGGACTATTCCTGTGCTTCCCATTATGGTAGCCACAAACCACATGTGGCTCTTGAGCACTTGAAATGTGTTTCATCCAAACTGAGATGTGCTTTAATTGTACAATACCCATGGTTTTGAAAACCCAGCATAAAAAAACAATGTAAAATATCTTGTTCCTTTTTATTGATTGTGTATTGAAATAATATTTTAGAAATATTAGGTTAAAATAAATAATTAAACTCTTCACCTTTTCTTTTCTTCTTTAAATGTGAATACTATAAAATTTTAAGTTAGGTTGTAGCTTACATTGTTGGTCCACATGATATTTCTTTTGGGTGTCCTCGATGTAAGATTGAGTTAGAACTCCCCTGGAGACTGAATTAGATACTGCTTATTCATACTTGGCATTTAAAGAAGGAGGAAATGGTGTCATTCAATAAATAAGGCAAATATGTTGATCCCTGAATATTTTCTTTCCTTCTATTTTCTCTGAAGTTACAACACATAAAGCAGACATCTAGAAGAAAGAAAAAGATATATTATGATACAGTAAAATGCACAAACAGCGCATGCAGCTCAATATCAAAAAAACAAACAACCCAATCCAAAAATGGGCAGAAGACTTAAATAGACATCTCTCCAAAGAAGGGATACAGATGGCCAAGAGACACATGAAAAGATGCTCAACATCACTAATTAATAGAGAAATCCAGGTCAAAACTACAAAGAGGTATCACCTCACACCAGTCAGAATGGCCATCATCAAAAATCTACAAACAATAAATGCTTCAGAGAGTGTGGAGAAAAGGGAACCCACTTGCACTGTTGGTGGAAATGTAAGTTGATACAGCCACCATGGAGAACAGTATGGAGGTTCCTTAAAAAACTAAGACTAGAACTATCATATGACCCAGCAATCCCACTACTAGGCATAAGCCCTGAAAAAAACCATAATTAAAAAAGACACACGCATCCCAATGTTTGTTGCAGCACTATTTACAATAGCCAGGACATGGAAGCAACCTAAATGCCCATCAACAGATGAGTTGATAAAGAAGATGTTGTACATATATACAATGGAATATTACTCAGCTATAAAAAGGAATGAAATTGGGTCTTTTGTAGAGACATGGATGGACCTAGAGTCTGTCATACAGAGTGAAGTAAGTCATAAAGAGAAAAACAAATATTGTATATTAATGCATATATGTGGAATCTAGAAAAATGGTACAGATGAACCAGGGCAGGAATAGAGACACAGACACAGAGAACGGATGTGTGGACATGGTGGGGGAGGGGGGTGGGATGAATTGGGAGATTGGGATTGACACATATACACCACCATGTATAAAACAGATAGCTAGTGGGAACCTGCTGTATAGCACAGGGAGTTCAGCTTGGTGCTCTGTGATGACCTAGATGGGTGGGATGTGGGGCAGTGGGAGGGAGGTCCAAGAAGGAGGGGATATATGTATACATATAGCTGATTCACTTCGTTGTGCAGCAGAAACTAATACAATATTGTAAAGCAACTATACCCCAATAAAAAAAAAAAAAGAATCAAGGAATACACTAGGCCAGATGAAAGAACTGACCCTAGCCTTAAGCATTGCTCTAAGAAACAAACAGGAGGCCTCCAAACACTGAGTATCAAGGAAATATGTCCTTATGGCTTCTTTTCTGCCCTCTCATATTATCCTATCTCAGATCTTCCTAGGTGAGGGCAATGGCAAAGGCAGCCCTCCAAATAAACAAGGTGATTATTCTTTGGAAAAAGAGCAGCCCTACAAGCGGTGCTTCCTCTTTCTTTCTTTTTCTTTTTCTCCATTTGCGGATGGTAAAGACAAATAGTATTAAATTCCAAATGATGAATATGCATCATCTTATCTGTTGGGTGTGCAAGGAAGATATATAGGAGTGATTAGTGGTATAATAGCAAGCATGCCCCACCCTTGCTTTGTTACAAACCCATCAATAGAATAATATCATTTTTACAAGTTTTTTTCTTGTAAAGAGAACTTTAAGATTTACTTTCTTAGCCACTTTCAAATAGGCAATACAGTATCATTAATTATAATCACCATGCTGTACATACATCCCCATGACTTATTTATTTTATAACTGGAAATGTTTACCTTTTGACCCTTCACCCATTTTACTCACCTCCTACCTCTGGCAGTCAACAATCTGTTCTCCATATCTATAAGCTTTGGTTTTTTTTGGTCTTTTGTTTTTGTTTTAGCTGTCAATATTTGTATTTCTCTGTCTGGTTTCTTTCACTTAGCATAGTGCCCTCAAGATCCATCCATGTTGTTGCAAATAGCAAAATTTCATTCTTTTTTATGGATGAATAATATTCCATTGAATCTATATACAACATCTTCTTTATCCATTCATCCATTGACGGACACTTAGTTTCTTTCTATGTCTTGGTTATTGTAAATAATGCTGTAATTAGTTAGTATTTTTGTTTTCTTCAGATAAATACCCAGGAGTGGAATTATTGGGTCATATGGTAGTTCAAGTATCAAATCTTTTGAGGAATCTCCATACTGTTTTCCATAGTTGCTGCTTCAATTTACATTTCCACCAATAGTGCACAAGTGTTCCTTCTCCTCCACATCCTCTCTAACACTCTTTATTTCTTGACTTTTTATAATAGCCATCTAACAGTTATGAGGTGTTATATCTCATTGTGGTTTTGATTTGCATTTCCCTGATGATTAGTAAAGTTGAGAACCTTTTTATGTACCTGCTGGGCATCTTCTTTGTCTAGTCAAGTCCTCTGCCCACTGTTTTTCTTTTTTATTTGTTTATTTATTTTTTATACAGCAGGTTCTTATTAATTATCTATTTTATACATATTAGTGTATATATGTCAATCCCAATCTGCCCATTTTTAAAATCAGATTTTTTTTTTTTTGCTATTGAGTTGTATGAATTCTTTATATATTTCGGATATTAACCCTTTATCAGATATATAATATGCAAAAATTTTCTCCATTTCATCTTTTGCCTTTTCACTTTGCTGATGATTTCTCTTGCTAAGCAGAAGCTTTTTAATTCGACGTAGTCCCACTTGTTGATTTTTGCTTTCTTTCCTTTGCCTTGAGGTATCAATTCCTAAAAATCATTGCCAAGACCAATGTCAAGGAGCTTACCACCTATTTTTTCCAGGAATTTTATAGTTTCAGGTCTTACATTCAAGTCTTTAATCCATTTTGAGTGAATTTCTGTACATGGTATAAGGTAGAGGTCCAGTTTCATTCTTTTGAACAGACTGTCCAGTTTTTCTAGTACCATTTATGGAAGGTAATTTCCTCACTCTTTTTTTTTTTAAGTCGGAAAATGGTATTAGCTAATTATGGATACAAAGAGGGGAAGAGGAATATGTTGCTCATTAAAGAAGAAAGGGCTCTGTCTCTTGAGGGAGAGGAAGAAAACAGCAGGGGATGGAAAGCAAGGATGCCACATTGTCTCTACTTTGGAATGAGATAAACCTTCAAAGCACATGACTGAACACATATCTCTATTCATGTATTTGGGGAAATGGATTGGTGTGAGATTAAAGTACATGTATGATGTGATAGAAAGAACCAGAAACTCAAATCATGAAGATGACTGAGCTGATGAGCTGACTAGGCTATCAAGTCAATGGAATATTACTCAGCCATAAAAAAGAATGAAGTCTTGCCATTTGTTACAACATGGAAAGACCTAGAGGGTATTATGCTAAGTGAAATAAGTCAGACAGAGAAAGACAAATACTGTATGATTTCACTTAAATGTGGAATCAAAAAACAAAAGACAAAAATAACAAACACAGCAAAACAGAAAGAAAGTTATAGATACAGTGATCAAACAGGTAGTTGCCAGAGGGAAGAGTGGGAGGATGAGAGAAATAGGTGAGGGAGATTAAAGAGGTACACACTTCAGTTACAAAATAAATGCATCATGGGTTTGAAATATACAGGGTGGGGAATATAGTAAAAAATAATGTACTTGTATAATAATAATTGTATGGTGATAAATGGTAAGTAGATTTATCATTTTGTAATTTTGTAATGTATAGAAATATTGAATTAATATAATTTTCACCAGGAATTACCATAGTATTGTAAGTCAATTATATTTCAAAAAGAAACAAACAATCAAAAGCTCATAGAAAAAGAAGCCAGATTTGTGGTTACTAGAGGTGGGAGTTGGAGGGAGGGAAATTGGATGAAAGCAGTCAAAAGATACAAACTTCCAGTTATAAGATAAATATTAGGGATGTAATGTACAACTTGATAAATATAATTAACACTGTTGTACGTTATATATGAAAATAAAGGGAGTAAATCCTGAGTTCTCATCATGAGGAAAACATTTTTTTTCTAATTCTTTTATCCTGTATCTACATGAGATTATGGATGATCACTAAACTTGTGGTAATCAATTCCTGCTGCATACAAGTCATATCATTATGCTGTATACCTTAGACTTATACAGTGTTGTATGTCAATTATATCTCAATAAAACTGGAAGAAAACAATAAAACACTTAGAATTTGGCCTTGCACATATAAGACTATACAATATTTACTATTGTTTCCATTGCTATCATCATCACCTTAATCATCTTCCAAATTATCATTTTACTACCTCCAGTTTTGGTTTTAAGCTGCTAGCCTTTATTTTATACCAAAGTAATCATTCAGAAAAGCAGTGTGGATCACATTATGTGCCAGTTTACAATTTGTCCGGGAATTCTAATTGACTGCAGGAAAAATAAAAATGTGTTTATGTGGATTATAAGGCCATTCTCAATTTATCTTCTGAGCAACTCTTCAGATTTATATACTACCTCTTACAACATACATCCTCCAAGTTAGCCACAGCAAGCTAGTTTTGCCCTCTAAACCCGCTATGTTCATTTTCCCTTGGTGCCTGGGACGATGTTGCACTCTGCCTGGAAAGATCTCCCTCAGCTGCTAGACCCTTACTCCTCCTCCAAGACTCTTCTGGGGTATCAATTGTCAGGAAGCCTTCTTATTCCTTTGCTATTTTGGCATAATTTTGTGTATCCCAGACTTATGTAACATCATCTGTATATGCTTCTGAAACTGTTCTTATAATACAACACTACTGTCCTTTTCATTTGTCTGTACTTAGTAGATGCTTTATGTATATTTGGTAATAAAACAAAGAATGAGAGGGTCATGATCTCAGGACAGAATAATGTGGGATTAAAAAAAAAAACAACAATACTACCATATAACTATGAAGGACTCAAAATTTACAGAGTTCCAAAATGTCTTTGAAATTCTCCAATTCCAGTGTGAAGAAGTACAGTCATGTAATTATGGGATGATCTGTCATATTAACCCTAATCTTTTTGGTCCTTAAATGAGCAAGAATATCATATACTGAATAAAATTTAGATACCAGGAGCTCTTCAGATGTTACATATACTTACAACAATCCCATGCAATACTGTTATCTTTATTTTACAAATGAGAGCATTGAGGCTGACAAAATTAAAGTAAAACACTGGGCTGGTTTCAAATATAGGGCTACTGGAGGCCAAAGCTTTTGCTTGTTCCACTGTTACTATTCCCTCTCTCACAAGAATACCTGAGTTTTGCTATATATGTGATATTTTCCCATTTAATCCCAATCCAAACATTATTTAGCTCAAACAACTAAAGTTTATTGTTTTCACTTATTTCTTTAAGCATATTTTTCCAAGGAAAAAGAGAGAATTTACCTGTATGTAGTAGGAAAAAATATATATTATGTAAGAATTAGTATGATTTTTTAAAAATAAGAAAGCCTAAAAAGGTAAATGTTTTTCTGAGTCAGAAATTTTCCAAAACAATTATTTAATTTGCCACCAAGTAGTTGTATAACTTTGGGAAAGTCACTTAACTCTCTGGACCACAGCTTTCTTATCATCAGAAAGATAAGGATAAATAAAGAATATCACAGTGTTTTTGTAGCTCTTAGGGTCTATTAATCTCTAATTTTTATCATTCAGTGTCTTCTATCCTGTAACTATTAAAATTATTACATGATCATGTACATTTCTGGAGAGTTAACTAAATTACCATTTACTGTCTACATTATGTCATCTTAAAATTTTTCTCTGAATCTCCAACAAACAAAACATTATTTGTATATAGTATTTTAATTTTTTGGGTCATCTGGGACATATTTAGAAATCCCAAATAACTGACCATTCAATTATATATATATTTTTCTTTACCTAGTCTGCATAAAAAGACATGTGGTTTATAAAGAAAAATGTCTTTACCCACAAACTGAACTTTATAACTGTAAAAGGGAATTTTATTTTGTGCATGCATCAGACCAGCAAGAGGAATTTAATTTTTTGATTCTAAATCAATACATTAACCCTAAGTTGATGTTTCTTAGAAACAGATGTTTTAAACATACATAATATAAAAAATTGAATTAAAGATGGTGCACTGTTATATTTTGCAACTTTGCTAACAGTTAAGACCATTCAATAAACAAGATTCAAAATACCATACATATTAAAAAAAGTAGAAGCACTTATTCAAAATTTTAACTGAGTATAAGTAACTGGATTGTGATATATCCCAAATTAATTATCCTTATAAGCCTCATTAAAATATTATTGCATTATTTTTTGCTCTTTAACCATAACATTCACACATGCACAGCAAAGGTGTTTTCACTTGTTTTTATTTGAACTGTTAGTATGCAACAAACTGTCATGCATTTTTGGGGAGGTGTTTGTAAAGATAACTATTGAAGTACACACACACACACACATGCATGCACACACACACACACACACACACACACACACAAATTGATTTGCTCTGTGGAAGGAAATATTGTCTTGACCTTTTTGATATCTGACTCCTCAGACATTTCTTTAAGCATATCTCATATCTGATTATATCATAACCGTTTATTCATTTGTACTTAAGTAAATCTTCCATTCATTGTCTGAGGTTCTGTTTATGGGATTTTAGACTATAAAATCACAATGCTGAACAGCAAGGTGAACCACAAATGAGATTATAACTGTGAGTAAAGTCTTGTGAGTCAATTGGGCAAGTTGCTTTGTTGCTCTTCACAATGTCTTTAAAGCCTTTTTAGAGCTCTTTTGTCACTTGAAAGTAAAAAAGGTTTTATTTAGTAAAACAAAACTTTGAAAGAAAAGAAGAAACTAGCAAAGTACCTTCTCACATTTTTTTTGTTTCATGAAAATAAGTCATTTTTAACTTTTAAGTCTTAGCATTTACTTTAAAATTTCATTTTGATTATCAAAGAAAAGATATCATGTAAACAGATCCATATTGGTTACATCTTTTTTTTTTTATAGGATGATTACCACACTTTTTCTTTTATTTATTTATTTATTTATTTATTTATTTATTTATTTATTTATTTATTTATTTATTTATTTATTTATTTATTTATGGCTGTGTTGGGTCTTCGTTTCTGTGCAAGGGCTTTCTCTAGTTGCGGCAAGTGGGGGCCGCTCTTCATCGCGGTGCGCGGGCCTCTCACTATCGCGGCCTCTCTTGTTGCGGAGCACAGGCTCCAGACGCGCAGGCTCAGCAATTGTGGCTCACGGGCCTAGTTGCTCCGTGGCATGTGGGATCCTCCCAGACCAGGGCTCAAACCCGTGTGCCCTGCATTGGCAGGCAGATTCTCAACCACTGCGCCACCAGGGAAGCCCGGTAACATCTTTTTAAGGAGAATGAAACTTCCACTCTCATAAATTTCTTAGTTTTCCTTCATAATGATCTTGATGAATATTTATTGGGTTATTTTTTCCAGGGAAGTATTCTTGACCAATAATATCTTACTTTATTACATAAATGCCCCACAAACTTTCTGTGTCTCAAAATCTTCATACACAAAATTGAGGAGACTAGTCATTATCTCAGTGATGTCTTACAAGGATTACATGAACAAATCATGGAAAGAACTAGAATGGTGGGCTTCTTAATAACAGTGAGAATAATAGAGTCCTAAAAGATTAGTGAGCATGTGGCAGTTCTTCATCATCAGAAGCAAGTGGTTACAATTATCATAATGAGTAGATAGATTGGAGTGGCAGCCAAGAAGATTGGCTGCTGAGAGGCTTGGAGTTTGTTAGTAAAAAATGGCATTCTTAAGGTCAGCTAAAAATGGTATTACTCCATGTATACAATAAAAATAAATCAAGGATGTATCTTCAAAATCAATTGACTGAAAGTGAGGCCAGATCCCCAGGACAACAATGTCATAGTAAGACTATACGACAATGATTCTCCCAGACCTTCCCCAAATGGTCATACAGCCATTAATTAGTTAACCATATGGTATCAAGACAAGAACACCTAGAGGTTTTTTTTTTTTTTTTGTATTTAGAATACTTGATTATTGTGGTAAAGTATACATAACATAAAATTTACCATTTTCACCATTTTTAGGTATACAGTTTAGTGGCAGTAAGTACATTCACCTTGTTGTGCAACCATCATCACAATCCATCCATGGAAAAGCGTGAAGAACTTTTTCATCTTCACATACTGAAACTCTCTACCCATTAAACAATAATCCCCCATTATCACTTCTTCCCATCCCCTGAAAACCATCATCCTACACTCTGTCTCTATGACTCTGACTACTCTAGGTACCTCATATAAATGGAATAGTACAACATTTGTCCTTTTGTGTCTGGCTTAATTCACTTAGCATAATGTCTTCAAGGTTCATCCATGTTGTGACATGTGTCAACATTTAACTCCCCTTTAAAGCTGAAAAGTATTTCATTGTTTATGTATGCCAGAGAATTATAGAAAGTGAGAAGACATACTCCTGTCATGATATTGGGCTCTAGTAGAGAAGGAGTATTTGTCCTTTTGACATAAAGCGACTATGTGACAAAACCTAAGGTATCAGCAGTAATTCGTCAGAACATGGAAGTAGTACATTCAAATTTAGGCATGAATAGTCCAAAGGGCACACGTAAGATGCATGAAAAATCATCCCAACTCTAATGTCATCAACCCTGTTACAACTCTGTTCAAATCTATTGTTGCATGGAGTTCTTTACAGACTGTTGAAGGAGGAGAAAGTTAATGTTGGTCCACATGTGAGTAAATTTGGTAATTTGGGAAGGTCAAAAATGAAATCCTTTTTTAAACTGAAGAATAGTTGATTTACAGTATTGCATTAGTTTCACGTATACAGCAAAGTTATTCAGTTAAATGTACATATTTTTTCAGATTATTTTCCATTAAGGTTATTACAAAATATTGAATATGGTTCCCTGTGCTATACAGCAAATCCTTGGTGATTATCTATTTTATGTATAGTAGTTTGCATCTGTTAATCCAATATTCCTAATTTATCCCTTCCTCTCTCCTTTTCCCCTTTGGTAACCATAAGTTTGTTTTCCATGTCTGTGAGTCTGTTTCTGTTTTGTATACAGATTCATTTGTATTACTTTTTTAGATTCCACATATAAGTGATATCATATAATATTTGTCTTTCTCTGTTTAACTTATTTCACTAGGTCCATACATGTTGCTGCAAAATGGCATTATTTCATTATTTTTTATAGCTAACTAATATTCCATTGTGTATATATATATATATACTATACACATATATATACCATATATATATACATATATATATATTTGTATATATAGTATGTATCTTCTTAAACCAATCATCTGTTGATGGGCATTTAGGTTGTTTCCAAGTCTTGGCTAAAAAATGAACTCTGATTGTACCTAAACCATACTCAGAGGTGGTACTAAAAGATAATAGTGGGCAAAAATCCTACCAAAAGGCAGACCATCAAGTGGTACACCTTATTATCTTCTGACTGAAAAAGAAGTGGTCTGAGGTAAGACTATACACAGATTCATAGGCAATGGTGGATGACATGGCTGGTTGTTGAGCACCCGAGAAGGAAATAGACTGGAAGGTCAGTGGAAAAGGAGTCTAGGGGAAGAGGCATGTGGAAAACCTATGGAAAAGGATACAATGTGTGGAGATTGTTGTCTTGTATGTTAACACCAGTCACAGAGGCACTAAATAGAGAACAAATACTCTAATGAGTTGACATCTATTAGACTATGTCATTGGCCACCCAGTGCTGGCACAAGGTTAATATGAAGAAGTAGCTATGGCCTCAGAGATGGAGGTATTCATGACCCTAAAAACATACTTATCAGCATAGACAGATTTAAGTACTGCCCCAGCCTCATGTTTAAGCTGGCAGCAGCATAGGTATTTTAAGCCCTCTTGGAGACCAGCCAGCCCCTTGTTTGCATACTAACTCTGTATGTCCTAGAAGAGGCAGCAATCTGTCTTGATGGTACTCAATACATGTTTCAGGGATGGGTTTTATTTCCTGTCTGCAGGACCTCAGCCATCACTTTTACCTAAGGACTTACAGAATGCTTGATCCACTGATACAGGATATGATATGACATTGCATTTGACCAAATGGCCCACTTTACAGCAAAGGAGGTATGTCAGGAGACACATAACCATGGGATCTATTGATTATATTACTTTCTGCACTACCCAGAAACTTGATGGAATGACATTTTAAAGGAATAGCAGAGGCAATAACTTGGAGATGTTATTGTGTGAGTATGGAGTGCTGTCTTTCAGGACAAACTAAATTGATAACCATTATATGGTGATATGTTCCCCAAAGGTAGAATACATAGGTCCTGGGGTCAAGGGGTAGGCGTAGGAGTGACCCTGCCTACCATTACTCCCTGTGACTCCCTTGGGAAAGTTGTACTTCCTGTCTCAACAACCCTAGGCACTGAAGATCTAAATATTCAGGTTCCCAGAGAAGATACGCTTTCACCAGGGGACCCCAGCTGCCACTTTGTCATTTTGTGCTCATTACTGGCAAGAGATCGGCATGGCAGTGGTAATTGATCCTGATCATCAGGATGAGGTAGGTCCACTGCTGTACACTGGTGGCAAGACATAATTCCTTTGCACCCTGCTGATTATTGGGGCATCTCTTTGTCTTCCCTTGATTAATTTTGATGGTAAATTGACAAATGTATCAGCTATAATCTGAAAAATCGTATGTTATGAGCTATGGCTCAAACCACGCAGAGATGACGGTCTGGGTCACCATACCAGATGAGCCACTTAGTCCAACTGAGGTGTTTGTTGAGTGCGAAGAATGACTTGAAATGGTTAACAGAGAAGCAATATGACAGGGTTTCTTTGTGTCCCTACCAGCGGCAAAGGTAGTGGTTGTAGTTCATTCTATTTATCAATAGATGAATTAAGTTACCCTAGGAAAAAACACAAGAAGCTGCATGGAGCTGTGCTCAGATAGGATAAAATTATCATAGAAAGAAGTTGATGCAAGTGGTGCCGGGAGTTGACTTTGCAAGCTGCTGTGTACTGCCAGATACCCCTTCAGTAAAGAGGCACACATTCCTTACCTGTTGAGTGTTGCCCACTGACTACTCAATATTCATCCCCAAATGTGTTCCTCAGCTGAAGGGAGATATCTTGACCAAAATAATAGCTTCTCCTCAGAGGCGGCCCATATCAAGACATTTTCTTTTATAGCACAAAATCCAAACCACTTGTCCCAATCTGGAACTTCTCTGAAAGGCATCCCAGTTCAGAGCTTCCTCATGGGACCAGTTTAGGACTTGGTTGCAAGTGCTATAGCACTTTAACTTCTCCTACTCTATTCTACTTCCCTCAATTTCTTAGGTGTTTCTTATTTGCTTATTTGTTTTTGTCTTGTTGTTTTTTCTCTGCAAACACTCTCTAATAAAATTCCTGCTTGCAAATCTCAGTCTCTGAGACTATTTTCTAGGGAATCTGTCTCAGGACATCTGCTACTAAGTGACTTAACATTTATTGGAGAAGATGGACAAGCAAAGATTTCACCAAAATACAAAGTGGAAAAATACAGTGTAAGGAGCTCTAGAGCAGTGATCTGAGCATGTTACTAAAGGCCCAAAGCATCCAGAGAAGCAAGTATATTACCTCTTCTGCCTGGAAGTTGGGGTGAGAGGTCATAAAAAGCTTTATTCTTTACAGTTGGCATTACTACTCTAGCTCCTGTCTGTAAAACCGATGTCAGCAGTTGGAGGTCCAAACGAATTCTCTGTTGTGGGTCTGCATACCTAGAGGCACACATAGACTGGTTAGTTCTTTGGGATGCGATTTGAGTATACTTCTAATCCTTGTTCCTTTCATACACATAACCACTAAGGCTGAAGACCCAAATCTCCTCCACCTTTCACAGTTCTAGGGATTGAAAACATTGGTAGGGACAATCTTCTGGATTTATTTGGAACTGGAATGAGGATGGAATACCATGTCCCTTATCTCTTGGTTTTGAAAGGGAGACCTCTCTTACTCCAATACACATTTAGGACAGCAAGTGTACATCTTTCTCCTTTAGGCCTCACAGAGCCTGAACTGTAGATTTATATTCCCATTATAATGCTAAATGCACCTCTGCATTTACATTTTAAAGTCATCATTACAGTGTTGCTTTCTTATAGCTTAACTCTGGGGAAAAGATAAATGTGTGTGACTTTGTATAGTCTAATTTGCATGTCAATCTTAAATAATGGATGGAAGGGAAGTTAGAAAACCCTACCACACTCCTCTCAGATTTCTGAGGTACCAGTAACTCAGACCCTAAGGGTCAGGACATAATCCTTTGAATTAGTAGCTGATGGGAAAGAGAAACAAAGAAATTGGATTTGAGTAGGTCACAGAATTTTGTGGAAGTGAATAATAGATGTGCATTGTCCCATAATGTAACCACTAACCACATTGCTTACTTAATTTAAAATGAGTAAAATTAATTAAATTTTAAAATTCAGACCCTTAGTCATACTAACCACCTCCTAAATACTTCTTAATAGCCACATGTGGCCCATGGCTACTGTACTGGAAAGTGTGGATTTAAAACATTTTCATCATCACAGAATATTCTATTGAACAAAATGAAATAAACTCAGTTTATGAAATAATTCCATAATTTAAGGTGGAAAGGTAGTAAGCTATGTACCATCTTCAATACATGAATAAAAATGAGAAGGGTAATTAATTTTTTTCAGAAGAGGGTTGGTCTCTTTCTGAGCAGGGATGTTTGGAAACAAAATATGCTCCATGGAAACATTTAAGTTTGGATGCTTAAGGCAATCAATCTTGGTAGACAACTGAGATGGCAAATCAGAACTTGAAGTCATTGGTCCACTACATTAAACAGCTGCAAATGCACACATATTACACATGCAATTGTGTGTACACACACACACACACACACACACACACCCCTTAGATTTTTTTCTATGTTGGTATAACAAGAATTTAGCATAAATGAAGGACATGACTTAATTTTCTATTGATTTTAGTGAATAAGTAATGCTCCATTTGGGCTATTGAAAGAGATGCATTTCATCAAATTATTGGATATAATGACTAATAGAAAAAGCATGTAGTTTTTCAGAGTCCTTTGAATTACACCTTTAATGTAGTATAGTTTTAATTACTAATTCAAATGGTACATAATTTTTTTCTAAAATAAATGTATTGGATAATACAAGTTAATGCAATTTATGTTTTGTAGTATTATGAGGTTGTATTTTCAACAATTATCTTAAAAGGTAGTATCTGTCATTACCTAATGAACTGATTTTGGGGAAAAATTGATTGTTAAGTTTCTTCAGATAGCACATTTTTATTTTAAGTGTATGACATAATTTTGATATTGAGAATATAGCAATTGCATAAAACCTGAGCATTTTAATCCTATTTAGCATTTATTGAAAATAATCTTAGAATTATCTTTTGTTGTATCTCCACTCCCCCAAAACTCTACAGAATATGTGTGGGTGAAAAAAAACAGGCAGGAAAAACTATATTCACTAAATATGACTTGGGTTAAATGTCTGTCTTAGAATGGGGCCCCTTCTCTGGAAAAGGTCCTAAAATGAAGAAACAAGCCCTCTGTGGTCATTTCTATACTACATATTCCAGCAAGTGTCATAACAGAGAATGATTCTGACATGGACCGTTGACACAGAGCGGACAGATAAAATTCTCTCTTTCAAGAATTTTAGAACATAGAGGCAGAGGGATATACAACTTGACTTCAGAGTCAAGTCACATTAATGCCATTTTCTTGTGGCTAAATATCCCGATGCTAAAATCTTAGCATAATCCTAATTTCTTTTTTCAGGAACTTTGGTTGTTCAACTCTTTCTTTAACTCCCAGAGATATGCCCACTGTTTTTCTACCAGATATATATATATATATATATATTTTCTTTTCTTGAGCAAGTCAACCTTCTTTTCTTCTAGATCTTTGAGAATCAAAATTTCTTTGAAATTCCACTATTTAGTCCAGTACTTGCAAACTCTGAGCCTCTGTGCAGAAGAGGGCATGCAAGTAAGTGAATCAGACCTGGTGGAGACTGAAAAATGGAAAATAACTTGTTCAGTGTGATGGGGAAGCCACCATTCAGCTCCAAATTTTCCATGTAGCAAGGCAGACCCACCGTGGTGACACTACTGACCAATTATTTATTTTTTTGACATTAATGTCACACCATCAAACTGCTTCCCTCTTTAAACATTTCTACATGGGTGACTTCCAGAATTTTACAGCCAAAGAGTAAACCAAAGAGTCTTTTAAAAAGTGAAGCTAGTTTCATTGTCTCTTATCTATAGTATACTTGCATGGTATTTGTTTTCACATAAATATTTTAGTAAAGTGAATAATTCCATTTATTGCTATTGTATGATTTCATTGAGTGCTGCTGATTATTTCAAGTTTCTTTCTAGGTGATGTGTTCCTAATGATGTGTATAATTTTACATAGATCAAAGTTCCCTCTACTTCTCTCACTGATTGTCTTAATAGAATCAGTAACTACTCATAGACTGATTGACACCAGCTTTAATACAGAGTAAGTTTATTCTGTGATTATGGAAATTAAAAGGGAGAAAGTATAGAGATATTTGCATAAATTGGGGAAGCAAAATATAATTACATGTTTAAATGTCTCTTTAATAATTTTTACTTCCAGTCAACAAAATTAGGATACATTAAGTACCTACATATTTTAGGTGACTTTCAAGTGGAAGAGCTAGTCTAGGAGTAATCAATGTTTGTAATTTTTGAGGCAGTTTGGTGGTACCAATGGACAAAATATCCCTACATGACATTTTTATAAATAACCCAAGATGGTCTCCAATTAATTCCAGTGCATGTATTAATACTGTTCTTTTTCATGTGCTAATGTCTGTAATCATTCTGATTGAAATGTATAAAAGGATAGAAGTTAGGGTTAATTATATCAAAATGTATGTTTAATTTGTAGTTAATAATGTAAAAACATGAAACTGTACCAAAGAATGGGTTTTGCTATTGGAACAGTGTTTGATGTTGAATCCCAATAAGTTATGTATATAATTAATGGGAATACTGTTAACTATAACATCTTAATTGAATTGTTCCAATCTTTGTGTGCTCTTCAAATTTTCTTGAATCCTCTTATATGGTCTTACAAGTCTATTTTTACATAGTCTGTACAAGCCATTAAACAGTTGAAAATAGTCAACTATTAAATAATATAGTCAACTTCTATATAAGTTTATATGATGACAAATAACTCATTGTATTGACTTATTTCACAAAATTAGTCTGCTTAAGGATTATAATCTTGCTATAAGTATCTAATCAGATCAAACATAGACTATAGTCATTATGCAAATTAAGAAAAAATAATTTTTTTAGACAGAGCAACGTGTTCTGATCATGTCTCACCTCTGGAATTGGTGTACTTTAATTCTTTTTACATTGCTCTGTTTTCTTCAGTAGAATATTGATAGGGTTCAGGGCGGGCTGCCCCAATTCACACCACTTTGACACATTGATTATTTTGAGTTAAAGTTACTTAAGAAACAGCCGGTGCAAGAACAGCACTGACTGTCCTCTGTTTCCCTGAAAGCAGGAAATAAATCTCCCATGTGAAGACATCCTTCCTATACCAGCAGGATAAAAGGCATCCTAATCACCAAAGATAGGGAATTCAAGGCCAAAAATGCTATATGAACAAACTTTGTTACTTTTTCATTAATTTGCTACCCAAGCAAATATCCCTTGGTTTTGTCAAATATTCACAAACAACTGTTTCTTTGTCTAAAAGGTATAAAAGCTGCCTTCCTTCATCACTTCTTTGAACCTCATATCTTTGGGGTCCCCATACATGCAGAATTAAACTTGACTGTTTTCTCCTGTTGATCTGTCTCATGACAATTTAATTATTAGACCAGCCATAAAGAACCCACAAAAATAGAGGAAAACTTTTCCTACCCTACCATTGGTGCAGTCAGCAGGATGAACTTCACTGGCTGGATGCTGCTTCCTCCAGGGTTGCTGCAGCTGAGAGATTCTGGGACTTCTGACAAGGGCCAGCAGAAGGTTAAAATTCTTGCCAATGTCAGCTCTCCCAGATCTCCCTATATGCATGGTCAAAAGAGGAAGGTAAAAATGTTTTGTTCCTTCCTTTTCTAAATTTCAATTAGCAGGAGAAAATATTTGTGGAATTAGTTTCTTTTTTTTTTTTAAATTTATTGGGGAATTAAATACAGTCATTGATTTACTCAGTAACAACTTATTGGGTACCTACTTAGTGCCAGGCACTAAGCTATTATTCTGAAACAAGACTCATTATTGCCATTAAGAAGCTGTAATCTAGAGTATGAGAAAGCACTTTGGATGTATAAAAGATGTTAATCAAATACATGTAGTTACTACTAAAAATGTAAAGATGAAGTAGTTATGTATTTTATCTTTGAGATAAAATATGGAATTAGTTTCTTAAGTAGAGTGACTTTGGTAAAAAAAAATGGTGCAAGTACACTTGGTTTTTATTGATAATTTTCCTCCCAGGATGGTCACTGTTTTTCTTTGTCACTGTTGTGACATTTGTCATAGGAGAAAAAAAAAAAAACAAGCCCATAAGTAGAATGCAGGCATAGGCTATAAGTCTGCTGTTCAAGCTGGCCTCATAGACTGGTGAGTTCACGGTTCTCACCAGACTGGTGTCTTTTTAGGTGAACTTTGCTGTGGGTCCCCTAAGTAAAAACCAAATGAGGTTTTTTCTTTTGTCTTTTTTTCAATGTCCTGAGAGCTTGCCTTAGTGACCAGTGAGAATATTCTGTCTAGTGTCTGCCATCTAGAAAGTGTACTTACTGGGGTGCATCTTGGTGGCCAAATAGACTGGGGTTCTGAGACACAACGTCACAAGCAGCACTCTCTCTGTTTGGCCATGCCAGCTCTCAGGGGGAATTGTCATAAGGGGTCCCAGACCACAAGTGGCCTTTGTCATCTCAACTTTTGTTGCTTTGTTAGTGCTCGAAAGCTACCATACCAGTGATGCCTGCCCGGTGTCACAGATCAGTGCATCTGTGACTAAAGGTAACTCACGTTCTGATAGGAAACCAGAGACAATGTTTTCACTCTATCATTCTTACTACCTATGCAATGAAGGACTTTGCTTTCTTAGACTACCTTTGGGAATAAACTTTCTGGAACTTATAAGGGCCATATCTTCTGCACTCTTCTTGGGGTTGTCTCTTGCATATATGGCTAAGCCATAAAAAGACTTATTAGTTTGTGTCACTATTAAGAAGATCTTATTCATCAATGGCCAGGCAATGGATTCTTTGAATTGAACTTCCAAATTGAAACATTTTTAGAGAGATTTTATCTGAAACAGTTATTTTATTGGTATCTGTGGGAAGATCAAATTGAAAAAAAGAACACAAAGAAATATAGCAGCTCCCCTTAGGGACTTATTTAAGATGAAGAAAGAACAGAAAATAAACATAAAAAAATTTTTTTAAAATCTAATATAAATTCCCCTTCTGCTTCCTCTTATACACCCCCTAATGTAAATTCTCCTTATCCTTCCTCTTACACACCCCTTATTCCCAACTCCCTGTCTCTGAACCAGCAGAAGATCTTGGTCTCATCCCCTCCTTAAAACCCAAAACCGTCTCCTCAGCCAATTCTCTTAAATCCTAAAAGACCTCCGACTTCCCCAGAAAATCCCTTAAACACCAAGCTACTTATTTTCACTTCCCTTTCTTTACAAGACTTACAGAGGACACTCCAGCCTGACCTCCAAGCAATGCATATACAGGTTACTTGCATAAATACTGTATGTCAGAAAATGAATTTAGCAGAGGCACCTTGGACACATGATTAGCTTTTCCTTACAGTTCTTTATAACCCCTCCTACTTTTTAGGACTTGATAAATGTGCTCAGCCAATTTCAGACATTCCTATGCAATGCCATTTGGATAGGACCCCTACCACAAAGAATTCATGTCCCCTGGACAATAGCAAATCTTGTATAAAGTTCTTTTAATTCCGCTTTCAAAAGATCCTCCTAAATATAAAGAGAAATTTAAAATATTAATGGCCATTCATAAACCCATTCATAGGGACTTTGATTGCTAAGGGATGTTCTTCCCACCCAAGATTACACTGTGGTTATTGGACAAGACAGATAACCCCCTGGAGAACACAACCCTGACTTTTTTCACAGAGAAAACAGATGGCTAGAACCTGTCTCAGGAGCTCCTGCAAGTGACCAGGAAATGGCTAAGCTAGAGGCTAATAATCAAGGTTTGATAGGAATGATATTAGAGGCTTCTTCATATAAAGTCAATTGGACTAAAGTTGAATTATGCACTCAGAAAGAAAAAAACATCCAAAGATCTTTGTTGAACATTTTATACAGACTTTTCAAAGGCACACTGCATTAAATCCAGGAGCTCCAGAACATGAGAATCTTTTAATTTTTGCCTTAGTAGAAAATTTTCTCCCTGATATAAAAAGACAAATTCAAAATAATGTGGTTAGATGGGCTAATCACTCTTAAACATTATAATGGGAAAGTCTATCTAATTCTTTGAAGATGGCTTACGGAAATGCAGACAAAAAAAGAGTTGGAATTAGCAATTCTTGATTTACAAGTTGACTCTTTAGAAAAACAGAAGCATAACCCTGAAAGCAACTCAAAATCCATTCAGACTCTTTCCTATTTTCCTTCAGACATTTGCAGATATTGTTAAAAAATCAAGACATTGGAAGTACAATTGTACTTCACGTAAGAAATAGAAGGAAAAATTTAAATAGTAAATACCCTAGATTTCTGCTAATAGACAAATATGCTCCAAAACTTTTAAGAGAAAATTTGTGTACTTTCCCTTGAAGATGTAAATCTTAACCATGCTTTTAAAATGTAAACAGCTAAGGAGGAAATTAAAACTCTGCCTAGACTAGAAAATAAAGAATAAAGAACTATTTGGAAATAGGGCAAATAAAAAATCTTAAGTATCTTTCTCACACTTACCCATATCATGGTTAAAATTTTAAAACAAAATGATAAGTTCTGTATGTCTGTCTGTATTTCTATGTGTGTCTATGTATGCACTCTGTAGATGTGCAACATTTTCTGCCTCTGGGTGGTATTACTAAAATTAATTCTTAAAAGAACTCTATTTAATTGGCTTAAAAACAAATAAGCACTTATAAATTAAGGACTGGGTGTACTAAAACTCTCAGAAATATAGAAAGTAATGCCAATGCTTTTCAGGCTCACATCACCTGGGAAAATATTTGGTATTAATGCTAGTTTAAGTTTGTTGATTTAATTAAAGTAGACATGTCTTTAAAACTATCAACATTGAATATAATGCAGACATACAACTTTTATTCTACCTAGGTTTACTAAAAGTCAGTAAGCTTATGCTATCTCTTTTACAAAATTTGTCAGCCAGAAAAATAACATATGATGATAACTTACCTTGTCTAATGTCTAATGAGGTTTTTATAGGTAATCTAAACATAATCATAATTTGTGAAGTACAAATTATTTAAATATGTGAAAATGGCATAAGCATTTTTGGGGAAGCTGTTTTTTTGCAATGATTGTTTTATGATATATCTACTTAAAAACAGTATCCCAAATCTTTGGTAACTTGTATTCTTAGAATTTTGTGAAGTTAAATTAAATGATGGGAAATTATTGAATACCTAGATCATTTCCAGATAAGATTAAATACTGAAATGTTAATTTTTAAATAAGTCTAAGTTTACCTACTTTTTGATTTCTAATACAGAGGAACCAAAGATATTTGGATCTATAAATAAACATGGTTGTACCACACCAAGAAATTTTGCTTTTAGGAAATATGTTTCTAGAAATTATGAAGTGCGTTTATAAATTTGCCAATCAAAAAAATGCCGATGTAACAGACAGTTCACAATTGCCTGAGTCCTAGTTTTCACTGAAAAGCAAAGATTGCAAATAGTTTCTTTAAAAAGTTGAAGGAGGAGCTGAGAATACAAAATGAATCAATAAGAAAGTATTGGAACGCTAAGAGTGATAAGCATAAATTAACTGCGCAAACTATGTGCATCAGTATTGCAAAAGAGAATCCTTGCAAAACAGCAGGAACGCCTTCGGAAAGTGAGAAGCAATGGAACTCCTATGAGGGTTTTCTCCTGCTGTGGAATGGTCCAAGATGTTTGAAAACGACTGCTCTTATACGACAGTAAATTGAGCAATAAAAGGGTTTGTGCAGCCAAATGAAAAGACCAATACAAGAACAACGACCCTTTTATCCTGTACACACACAGTGATAACTTTTCAAGGCCAAGCTGTAATCACTCTTTCATAGGCTCATGCTTTGTCCCCATGTCTTTTAAGATTTGTGGCCTGGCAGCAATTTTTTTTAAAAAACAAAAACAAAAACTTTCCCCATTTCTTATAACTACTTGCAAAGCTGGAAATTCTAGTCATGGCTTCCCAGATATTTATAGCTCTGAAATTGGTTTAGAAGTTGTTCCATCTTTCAAATATTTATTCTCCCTACTCAGTTTAGAGCAACGCTGTGCAGCAAAAATGTGGGAATTCTTTTGGCCCTGCCTGTCCTATCATTCCTGGTCTAGCAGAGCAATGTCAGGAAGAACCTATAGACATGAGTGGATCTCACACTGTAATTTCCCAAAAGATGTGGTTTATTTAAACTGTATTATTAGAAGGAGTAGAAGGAGTTTATTCATTTAGTGTAGAGCATAGACAGTTACGCTATCTACTAAGAGTAAAACTGTAATTATTCTGTAACAACTGCCTTACATCATTTCTTTTCTATAAGTTTTGTAAGTTTTTGAAATTGAGAAATAATATTTGAACTAATAAAGTTGAAATTGTCAGCCAAAAAGGAGTTTTCTTTTTAAATACAAAATGTTCCCTTGCCAAGACTGATTTGTAAAAAAGCTAAGAGTTAAGGTGTTTTGTTTTTGTTTTTCGTTTATTTGTTTTACTACAAAACTACTAGAAATAATAAGAATGAAAGAAAATAACTGTAAACAAAAAGTAGGTTGTGTGTTTTTAGTAATGGAAATACAGTTTTGGTAAGGGAAAAAAAAAATTGTTCTAAAGTAGAATGATTGTTCCACAATAAGAAAGGAAAAAGAACAAAACTTAAATGGATATAGAAAGTTGTAGTTTGGTGAAAAAGAAATCTTGAAAAAAATTTTATGTGTGATTAAGTTGGATAAGATTGTATTAATTCATTATAAGAGTTTTTAAATTAAGCTTTAATATCAATAGTGTACTTATGTAAAACTTGTACTATATTTTCTTTCATTTGCAAAACGATAAAGTTCACTTGGACTATTGGTCTGCTCCTGGTAAGAGGTTCTGAAAGGGGTTTCCTTACCTTTTAAGTAATCTGCTTGAAAGCAAAGATTTTGTGCTTGACCAAAGTACTATATACACAGGCGCTTCATACTATATATACTGGTCTTTACTTAACTAAACCTAGTCTTCTCAATATTAAAAAAAACTAGAATATGCTCAGAATTATGTAGCCTTCTCTATTGTCCTGTGAAATCTTTAATTGTTACTTTGGTTAAACAGATAACTAAGTATTTTTCACAGTGACCTATGATCTTATTTGGTCAGTGTTTCAAAACATTGATATTTTTGACAGAATTCCCCCAAATCAAATTTTAAACAAAGTTTTTTTGACCTCAAATTAACTTTGGAATTTTCCAGAGGGCCCCTGAACATCTCAAAAGATTGTTCTTTCTCCTTATAAAAAGAGATATTTTACACTAATTAGTCTTATTTGATATGTTAAATTATGTGAGAAGCATTGTAAAATATGTAACCCGAACCTTCTTAGTTTATATTTGTGTGGCTACATGTTATTAATGTAAGTATACCAGAAATTGTATGAAATTCCTAGAAATCTGATTTGTCTTGGTATGTTATCACTTTAATTCTAGTTATTATCTTGAAGTTTTATGTGTCACAGAATTAACCATATTTCTTTGTCAATTGCAACTCCCATCAGATCTTTAACCATGGCCATTTTAAAGTTTTTATTATTTAAGTTATTGTTTTACTCTGATGCTTTTATAAACGTGTTCCTGCAAAGTGTTTAAACTTCGGAGAGATCCATGGAAAGGACTCTAACATGTATTTTAGAATACTGGTTTCTGATAACTTTTCAGATTATACCATTTGAACTAGGTAAGAATTTAAAGAACTCTAATGAAGAGACTGATGGTTTCATAAAACTTCTAATGCAAGATCAAAATCGACAAGAATTAATTACATGGGACTGAATGAACTAAGGAGGATGATTATATTTTTTATCACTTTTTTATTTGAACTATTGCTAATTTTTTAAATAAGTTTTGATTTTCCAGATTTAAGAAAACTTTTTCCCTTAAACTATCAATGACTTAAAGCAATTTAGTAAAATATACCTTTGTAAACAAAGATGAAACATTTACTTTTTATCCCTGCCTGATCTCTCCAGGATTCAGAAACTCTCAGTAAATGTTATTTTCATAAGAACAATATACTTGTTTTCATGAGTTCAATGAGTCTGTTCTCCTCATAAAGGACACAGTTGGAAACACTGGCCATATTACCAAGGCTTTGACTGGAATGTCATACTTGAGAAAGATATGTATACACTCAGATATGACCAGACAGGAAATAAGATTGACTTTATGGAAATAATATTTAAAACCCCTTGGAAAAACAGCCTACTACCTTGTTTACAGGGTTCCTGGCAGCCTTACCAGATGAGTAAGAAAGGTCACTTCCTGGCAGGTACAGGAATCTCAGGATATTTTGAGAACCTTAGAAAGAGAAAATTTTACCCAATTATATAGGTATTGCAAATGAAGTCTGGTGAGAAGTCCTTGGCTCAGTTTCTTAGCCTCAAGAGGCTTTTAAAAGTCCAATTTATCATTCCTTATGAAAAGTTCCAGCAAAGAGATTAGAAGATTCTACACGGTCAATCACTATTCTTGCTGCCCTTATGTAAAGAATCAAGCTATGTTTATTGAAACTAGACTTTATTTGCAAACAAAGTAGTCTTACTATTGTTATTTTTCTAGAAATGGGGGTGATTATAGAGAGAAAACTGCATTTCAGTAATACACCATTATGAATATCAGATTCTCGTGCTGTTAATTACCTTTGAAGTTTTGTTTTCTATTTGTAAACTGGGCTAGACCCTGAATTCTTCTAGTTTTCTCAAATATTTAGTTACAACTCTCCACACTAGCATTTCGAAGTTTTCTCCCACCCTTCTGGCTAAAACTGCCTTTTTCTAAAGCAATGCAAACTACAGTTGGACAACTTGATATAAACTTCAGAAAAATCACCACAATAGCTCATAAATAGACAATCTATTTAGAAAATCTTCATGGCTGTTGCTGTGTGAGCCATTCAGAAAGACCACCAGAGACAAACTGCAAACTAGGAAAATCTGTCAAATTACCACTGTCTGCTCTCACTCTATCTGAAGAATGCTTTAAATCTGATATCCAGAAACTTTTTGGACTGGCCACCCTCAGAACTCAGAAACTGGATTATAATTTGCTCTAATCACTAACCATTATTTTTCTTTCATTTCCATAGAAATAACTTATTAAATACCTGATCGCTTTATAATATATGCTTAACTTTGGGGGCCCTACTGCATCACCACCTCCTAAAGTGAGATACAACTCTTTGACTGAATTGACATATTTTCAAGATTAAGATTAATTCAGTGAAATATTGGAGTGATATACTAGCTTATCTTTTAATATAAGAAACTTCCAGGGAATTGTCAGAGGATGGAGTGGATGGGGTTCAGGGCAGGCCCCCACAAAATATGTCACATTGGCATATTGATTATTTTGAATTAAAGTTACGTAGAAACAGTTGGCTCAAGAATGCTGTGACCCTCCTTTGTCACCCTGAAAGCAGGAAATAAATCTCCCATGTGAAGATATCCTCCCTATACCAGGAGGATAGAAGGTATCCTTATCCCAGAGATAGGGAATTCAAGGCCAAGAATGCTGCATAAACAAACTTTGTTAATTCTTCGTACATTTACTACCCCCAAGCAAAATCCTCTTTGTTTTATCAAATATTTACAAATAATTGTTTCTTTGTCTTAAAGGCATAAAAGCAGCCTGCTGTGGTCACTTCTTTGAAACTTATATCTTTGGGGTTCCTGTATGTATGAAAAGAAATTTGTTTTCTCCTGTTGATCTGTCTTATGTCAATTTAATTATTAGACCAGCCAAAAAGAACCTAGAAGTTTAGCGGAAAATTTTTCCTCTCCTACAACATATATACCAGAGCAGGTCAGTTGTGTAGTACCATATATGCAATATCTCAAACTGTAGAAGAGTATAAATCTGTGGTTTAGGCTTTAAATATACTCCCTCCTGTTTTTAAGGCTTTTGTCTCCAGATTTCCATGTTAGCAGAACACATCATAACAGAATATATTGTCACTGGGACCATCACAGTCATCCTTAGCTGTCAGACAATTCAAAGCCACTAAGACATTCTATATTAAGCTGCTAGGATATACGTATTTTAAGTTTTGAGGTTCTTGTGCTACATTATTACAAATTCAGCAGTTTTATCAGAATCAGGTTCAAAAACAGGAAGCATGTCTGATCTCATTTAACAATATTTCTGACATTGAAATATGATGAACTGACAGCACAGGAAGCAGAAATCATATTTTGGCATTGGATAAAAACAACACTTGAGAAAAAGACACTCTGGTTGCATTTAACATTCTTTAGTTTCTATTAACTCTTTGAACATTTTGAATGGTACATAATCTTATGAGAGAAAAGTAATGAAAATTCTAAGAATATTCTGGATTTATTTCAAATTGTAGAGATTAAATAGTGTAAAGAAATGAAAAGAAAGTGACTAATTATTCCAGAATTACATTTTCAGTGCTGTATTAAATGCTCCTTAAAATAGCAGGCAGACATCTGATTGAGAGGAAAAGAAATTTTTCCTTGTAAACTTCAGCATTTGATGTCCAGTGAAAAGACAAAGTAGGTTAACATCTCAGTCTTCTTTGAATGATGAATGACAATGTCAGATCTATTTTAGAAGGAGATATCACTGTTGCTAAAGTATCTTGAGGCTTATGAGCCCTTTTATTGAAAATACACAAAGAAAAACAGTGATCAAGGTCACCATTTACTGTGAACACCAAACAACATAATGACATGGATTATTGGAAACTTCAAACATTCTATCAAGCAGGAAAAATTGAATTACTGAAAACAAGAATACCGTGAAGCATCAAAAACCAAGAATAATTTAAAAATGCTAGACTAGCATATTTTGAACATCAAAATCTTCACCCTTTTGATCAAGCAGATATGTGGGAGTAGTAAATTAATCATAAATACACTGTGCATTAGTCACTTTTAGAACTGGTCAGTGTCTGATATTGGAAAGTAACATTTTCCCTGGTTAGACTTCTAAAATGTGCACAAAGTAACCTGCTGTACACATTATTTGTTCATTGGACAGTGAAGTCGCAGGCTATTGAGGATAATCTAATACATTGAAGATGGGAAAATACGAACAGAAATTTAAGGGAAAGAACACAAACTATATTAATGAGCATAGGCACCAGATATGGCAAAATGAGAGAATCTTTGGAAAGAATAGATTAATAGAAAAAAGGAGGGCATACCTTTCTATTATATTAGTATTTTTGAGGTATAGATAATTTTCACATTAAAATATATTTGATATTATTCCATTTTTAGACCTCTACTTATGAACAGTCAACTGTTTTAGGGACTAACAGTTTTGAGAAGTTTGTTTAAAAATGCTTTACTGAAATTTAATTAACTATTTATTTTGCATACATTTTGTTTAAGAAACTGATAAATAAGAAATCCAGAAATATTAAAGAAAAAATTAAATAAGAAATCTCTTCTTCCATTTCCACATTTTAATTTTAATATTTTCATCTCATTTAATTATTTGGCATTCATTTTATGCAGAGATATTATTTGAATTTGTATAATAAATGAGTATAGCTTAAGGTTTTCCACTAATTTAGTTATACTCTATCTCAGCTTTAATTTCTTTATGGAGGAATACTATATTCTGTCTTTTATTTCTTTTCATTCTTCTCACTATTCCTTTAAAAACTTTTTTTTTATAATAACAATATATAGGGTGTACTTTTTTGATATCTAATTTGATATTTAGTTTATATTTATCTCTGTTATGTTTTATTTAATCTATTTTAATCTCTGTATTTCATACTTACAGTTTTAGATATATCCACAATGAATATATGCTCATACTTCATACTCTTTCAACAATCTAACTTTTTTTAATCCAGTATTTAAATTACCCATTTAAGACCTTACCATTAAGAAATCTTTCAGAAAGAAGCATCTAAATGTAAACTGTAAAAATTGAGGTCTCAAATATTTTTAGATGGATAGATTTGACCCAGTAATGCACATAAAAATCTAACATATAGACATAGATTAAAACAATTTTTTTCGTGTTATTGTTGTCTCTATTTCTTTGCAACATAACAAACTTTTAAAAACTATGCAATAAATATATTTTAGTACTGTTGATATTATATGTTCTTGAGATTTTACTCTTATAAAAATTGTGCATGTATCAAAACTTATTTATCCCATAAAGTAAGCTATTTTAATTGACAAACTCATGATAAATAATCATGTATCTTTTTAAAAATGTTGTCATTAATTTCTATGCAATGGGGACCCTTGAGTTTCTCTTGGTTAGAATAAGCCAGTCTAACTATGCTAACATAAATAATGTTTAACAACACAAATGGTTATTTATCTCTGTTATTTACCTCTGGATCCAAGCTATTCTCTAGGGCAATTCCTCCAATCAAAGACTCAGCAATCCAAATTGAGTAACTCCACCATTACCTCCTTGGGTATCCTTCACAATACCTTGGGCAGGAGAAGCAAAAGCCTGGATAATTGAGCTTTTTACTGCCTCGGTTCACAGTGATCTACATTTCTGCTCACATTTTATTGGTTGTATTTCCCATAATTTTGTACAACTTACAGTAAGGCTGAAAATATAGCTGTTTTGTTTTTTCATGTATACTGAAAAATTGTATTTTTCAATTAGAATGTGGAGTCTAATAACATTAATGTAATTATAGAAATGGTTAGATTTTTACCTACCAGTTCGTTTCCTGTTTTTTCTTTGTTTCTGCTTTTCTTCCCTTTTTATTTTTGATTATTTGAATATTTTTTGAAAGTATACCTCATTTATAGGCTTTATAGATGCACCTCTTTAAATTATTTTTCAGTAGTTTATCTACAAATTAATAGCCATCTTAGAATTCAATACATAAATTTGAAACCATATAGACCCATTTAGCATCCCAAACCCCACCCCATTTCATCCTTTATGCTTTAGACATATGTAAATAAACTCAATAAAAAGTTTTCTGTTTTATAGCATCATAGGTATAATAATGAAATCCAGAGGAAAATTTATTTTAAAATCTACCAGGTATTTTTCAGAGCTGACACTTATTCCTTCATGAATATCAAAATTTCTCATTGGTATCTTCCTTTCAACCTGAAAAGCTGTCTTTAGTATTTCTTGTTTTGCAGGTCCCCTGGCCATAAATCCTCTTATATTTTTTACCTAAAAATATATTTAATTATTGTCCATTCTTGAAGGACATTTTTTTTTTTCTGGATATAAAATTTTGAATTTACAGCTTTTTCTTTTAATATTTTAAAGATGTTTATTTTCTGGCTTCTATTGTTATTGATGAAAAATTAATGGTGTTAAGATTGTGGTTCCCTAGTATATAATGTTATTTTCCTCAACGAATTAAACTTTGATTTCCAGTATTTTGGCTATGATTGGCCTAGGCATGGTTTTCTTTACATTTACCTTTCTTGGGATCTGCTGAGCTTCTTCAATATATAGTTTTATGTCTTTCACAAAATTGTGCCAATTTGGGGGGTCATTATTTCTGACATTCTCTGTTTTCTCCTTTCTCTCCATAGAACTCTAATACACATATGTTGGACTTACTGATATCGCCCCAGAGATTTCTGTGTCTCTTCAGTTTTTCCAATATTTTATTGTCTCTATTGTCACATAGGATAATTTATGTTGAACTATCTTTGAGTTTGTTGATTCTTTTCACTGACAACTCCATTCTGCTATTAAGTATATCTAATAATGTTTAAATTTCAGGTATTATGTTCTAGAATTCCTTTCTTGTTCATTTTTTTTTTTTTAATTTATTTTTGGCTGTGTTGGGTCTTTGTTTCTGTGCGAGGGCTTTCTCCAGTTGCGGCGAGCGGGGGCCACTCTTCATCGCGGTGTGTGGGCCTCTCACTATCGCGGCCTCTCTTGTTGCAGAGCACAGGCTCCAGATGCGCAGGCTCAGTAGTTGTGGCTCACGGGCCCAGCCACTCTGTGGCATGTGGGATCTTCCCAGACCAGGGCTCGAACCCGTGTCCCCTGCATTGGCAGGCAGATTCTCAACCACTGCGCCACCAAGGAAGCCCTCTTGTTCATTTTTTTAAGTGTGAATTCTGCACTGATATTTCCTATCTTCTTATTCACTACAAGCACATTTTCCTTCATCTCATTGAGCATAGTTCTAATAGCTGCTTTTAAAAGTCTTTCTCTGATAATTCCAAAATATCAGGATTGATTTACATTGATTTTACTTTTTCTTAGGAATGGGCTACATTTATCTGGTTCTTCATATGTCAAGTAATTTTGGATTGTATACAAAATGTTATGTTGTGTAAATTTTAGATTCTACTCAGTTTCTCCCATGAGTGTTGATATTATGGTTTTATCTGGCTATTAACTTCGTTATACAAAACTGAAAATTCTCTCTTGTGCAGGAGCTCATATCTCAGTTAAGGCCCTTTTTTTTTTTTCCATTAGCTGGGTTGTTTATAGTCTGCCCATGCATAATGGCCTTGGGGTGAGCCTGAGATTTGTACAGTATTTATATGTAAAATTTTGGCTCCTCTCTTTGACTCTTCATTTTCTATTTTTGTCCTGCATTCTAGTGGCCATAGTTGTCCTAATCTTTGTCCTCTAGCCTTTAAATCCCAAAAGACTGTGAGTCATCAAAGTTGTAACCAGCCAATAAAGGATGACTGAAGCATGCCCACAGGCATAGCAAAAAAAAAAAATAGGGTGGGGGGAACTGGTGGTGGAGTATGCCACATGCTTGTCATCCAAGATTCTCCTTCCTTCCAGAATCTGCCTACTTTTGTTCACATTTCAGAGCCTTTAGGTAGTTTGTTGTATGTTGCCCAGAATTTACAGTCATTATCTGCAAGAGTGTTGGTCTGTTAGGAACTTATCAGCCATACTGAAAAAGTGGAAACAAGTGTAGACTTCTTTGTGCATAGAAAGGAAGATAAACTGAATATTGGTGTATATTGGTGACACTGTCTTCCAAAACTTGGTTCAGTTCATACCAAAATCTTTTAGTAGAAGAATTGCAGTAGAAGATCTCCTGTTTAAGATAAATTGCATGATAAAGTAGTTTTTCCACTTAACTAACATTTGAAGTGCACAAAAATAGATATTAAATAAACCCTTGTTACATTAGTACTCTGTAAAGACTGAATAAAGCATAATAATTTTTATCTGAAAACCGACAGATATTTCTTGAATTTGTTAATTGAATTCACTAAGTATAAGAATCTAAAATATTAGATCAATATCACATTTTAATGTGGCAATTAATGTACTAAAATATGAAATTACTATATAATTGCTTGAGAGCTCATTTTGACATCTTTTACTACAAATTTAGAACTGAAAGAATATGAATAGATTCTTTCTGGTAGTAAGCCAGAAGCTCAAAGCAAGCATGCCATCTTCTTGGAATGAAATAGTAAGAATGATTTCCTGAAGACACAATAATTCTTAGAGACAAGAAATTTTATTCAGTCAAATATAGTTGAATAAATGGATAACTACAATTATATTCTGGTTTTCAAATATATAAGGAGTTTGTTTTGTGAAAATTAAGTTGGTCATGAAGTAATATTCCATATGGTGATATTAAAAGGGGTATTAACTTCTTATTAAAAATGAAATATATATGATTTAACGTAACAAATACCTTCAAAGTTCCCTCCATTTGTTTCTTCTGACTGTATATACTAACAACTGAATAGAATACCTTTAATCCAGAATACAATTCATTAAAAAGAACTAAAGTAAATAGAATTGGAAGACAAAGTAAAATGACATGTTTGCAATATAGAGTTATTTGTTGAATCTAAGGTTTCTAAGGATGTTAAACATATTCATAGGGCAAGGAGCACTTTATTACAAAGATCAAATTTGCATTTAAAAAAACAACTTAAGCTTTATTATACTTTAAATACATTTTATTTTTCCCAAAAGTCCATATATATTGATTATTGCTTTGAAGTATAATTTTATTGTAGTTATAAACTATTCACAAAAGAGAGTTTTACAGTAAATAGTCACAACCTAAGAACTAAATGCAGCCATGAATAGATATTTTTACACTTTGGAGTTGAAAATTTACCAATAAATTTTTTCTGAAAGTGGCTTAATAAATCTGATAGTCTTTATCTATGCTACTTGGTCTCAATTTATATCTTTAGTTCATGTGATATTAAGTCATTCAGTCCTCCTAAGAAATTTATCCTAAGAAATTTGTGAGACCCAACAAAAACAACTAGAATAGTGTATAACTAACACTCACACATATTACACACACACACACACAGTGGCAGAAAAATTCTAAGACGGTTCTCAATGATCCCTACCTTGTTGTATTCCAAAACAGGAGCAATGGCAGCCCAGGTCACAATAAATAATTGCTTATAATGCTCATATCCTAACAGTCTTCAAAATCATTGGGACCTAAAACTTAGGGCTCCTACTTATCTTTTCTTTACCATTGTGGTTGGCAGAATAATGTCCATGTCCTAATCTTCAGAACCTTTGATATGTCATCATATGGGAAATGGGAGTTTGCAGATATGATTAAGTTAAGGGCTTAATCTGGGTAAGCCCAATGTCACCACAAACGTTCTTATATGAGGAAGACTGGGTCAAGGGGTCAAAGTTAGTAGTTAGTAGTAGACTACAATGTGATGGGTATAAGGAGTTGGAATTATATGAAGAAGGGACCATTAGACAAGGATTGCAGGCAGCCTCTAGATGCAGACTTACAACATCTTATTTTAGAGTTTTGATCTCCAGAACTCTAAAAGAACAATTTTGTATTATCTTGCACCACTAAGTTTGAAGTAATTTGTTACCACAACAATAGGAAACTAATACAAGCAATAACTGCTCTGGCTGAATATGTATATAAAACCTATGAACTAGAAATTATACTCACATTTATATACCCACTAGACTATTTATCAAATAACATGTACTAGAATTTTTATAACAGTAATATGTAAGTATCAAAACTATAGATATATTGTAAATCCATCAAGAAATCATGGATTTAACTCAGGAATATCCATAAAATGAATTGCTATAAATCAAAGAGAAAAAATATACTATTGATATACTCAACAACATGGATGATTCTTACAAACAGCATATTAAGAAAAAGATGTCAGGTCAAAACAGATAAATAATGTATAATTTTATTTATTTAAAAAAAGCTTTAGAAACAGAGAAATAAACTATGGTGTTAGAGGTAAGGAGAGTGGTTTCCTTAGTGAGTTGTTAGTGACTGGGAAAGATCATAAGGGACTTCTTGGGTGTTGAGAATACTCTATTTTCTAATTTTGGTGGTGGTAACATAGGTTGGTTTATTCTGTGCAAATTAACAAGCTGCAAACTTATGATTCATGTAATTTTCTGTATATTTTACACTTCAATAAGGAGTTTACTTTGAAAAAAAAAAAGTAAGAGTACGTATACAAAACAGCACTCTCTAATCCTTAATTAAAAGAGTTGAAAGAGAATGCAATTAAACCAGATTGTCTCAGTTGGGGCATAGCACTACATATCAGGCTGTTCCATAGCTATAGGCTAGCCTATGAATCATGGTGCTTGGTTCAGCTGCCCTGTTCTGGTTCAACTAAGTGGAGGACACAGTACACTCACAGGAAGAAATGTAGATAGGAAAATTTACCTTAAAAAGGAACTGAAGGATGTCTGATTGGAAAAGTTATTATGACGTTTCACTACAGGAAACTTATATAATCACAGTATATTAGGGCAGTCAAACTTGATGATCTGAGCATTTGAAAGGAACTTTATAAAGGCTTCACAGCCCTAATTAAGGTGATTTGGAAGCAATAACTTTAATGTTGATCATTAAGCATGACAATAAATGGTAAACAAGAGATGCTGAGAAGCCCAGAAGTCCCTGCTGTTATTTCAAAAGCAGTATGCTTGAAATAAAGTCATTGGGACTAAGGACAAGGTGATCTGGGAGGTAGGTAATACTGCCTGTCAGAATAAATGGTCTTGTTTCCCCTGGTGTATCTTAATTATTAATTTGGGCTCAGCATTTAATGTCTATTCTACATTTTCCTAGATCTCAGTAATCATGAAGCCTACTAGAGTAAAATAGAATTAACTGGAAAAACAAAGAAAGCAATTTCAAATAATATGATTAAATCCATTGATCATAAAATCACCAAACTATGTCTTATTTACCAAAAAAATGGCAGTTTTAAATTAGTTGAACTGCAGTTATTATGGCCTAAGATGATAAACTAAAAGCTTGATATTTTAAAAAAATGGAATACAAAATTAAATTATTTTCATGCTGTTTTATTTAAAGAATAGAAGTTTGAAATTTTAAAATGACTGGAAAGTGTAATTGCTATTGTTTACTTTCAATACATTTCTTATGAGAAAAACTAGAAGGAGCTGAATGGGCTTTGTTTTGTTTTGTTTTGATAATATTTTAAAACCAAAATCCATTTTATTAGATTTTTAAGATAGAATTAAAATTTGGAAATTATAATTTTTGATTGAACGTTGTTACATAGCTACCAGATTACAATAACTTATTTTAGAGATAAGTTTGACTATGTGAACTCTTTGAAAAGGAAGATTCTGTAGAAAAAAGAGCAAAGTTGTGGACTAGAAATCCATTAAACTAATTGTTTCAAGAACTTTGTACACTATTTTAACAATAAATTATGCATATATATGAGTGATATGTTCATTCAGTCAACAAATATGCACTGAAATTGTATTACATCCATTTGTAAATCCTAAATTTTTATTAATTTATCCATTTGAAAAGGAATATTTTGAGCATAATTAGACCATGGCGAAATAACTGATATTGGATGGGTCCTTCATCATAAACAGTTGAGAAACTGATAAAAATATAAAAGGCAACTATTTTCAAATATTTTCAGGTATTAGGCCAAAGACAGTGAAGGACTACAATCCTTGACAGAAGGGAAACATGTAATATGAGTTCTACTTCCCTGACTCCCTGCCTGTGGTCATACTCTTGACTGTGACACATGAAAGTGGGGAGCAAGCGGAGCAAGGTAGCCTGAGTAAGGAAAGTAGAAATCAGAATTCTGTGCTGCTTACGCAGCTTGAACTTATGGAGCATAAAAGAAAGAGCTCATCAGAAGGGAGGACTGTGCATATGCAAGGTGAATTTTCATAGAGCCTAGCAGAGAGTAGCTGCTGTGGCACTCAGAACAGAATAGAGTTACTACACAGTAAGCAGGACTGGGAGATGTTGGAATTCTGGCTCAGTCAGGGTGGGCATACTTCACTGAGGAGTTCAGTCATTTAGCTGAGAACAAACAGTAAGAACTATTACTGTATAGTAAATAATACACTCTGGGACTAAGGTAAAATTGAAAATATATCAGCTCTCACAAATAATAAATCAAGTCTGAAAGGATCGAGATGATTTGCCACAAATTTAGCTGTTTGCCAGAATGATATTCAAAACTGTTAAATGTAGTTACAAATATCTTCAGCATGTCATGCAAATGTACAGCATAAAACAAAAAGTATAAGTCAGTGAAGAAGCAGAAAAATGTGAAATAAAAATGAGGGGGCTTTTTGCAAGTTCAACTGATGCAGACAGTACAATGACCTAGGTGTTGGAATTAATGTTGGTGGGAATGTAAATTGATACAACCACTATGGAGAACAGTATGGAGGTTCCTTAAAAAACTAAAAATAGAACTACTATACAACTCAGCAATCCCACTACTAGGCATAAACCCTGAGAAAACCATAATTCAAAAAGAGTCATGTACCACAATGTTCATTGCAGCTCTATTTACAATAGCCAGGACATGGAAGCAACCTAAGTGTCCATCAACAGATGAATGGATAAAGAAGATGTGGCACATATATACAATGGAATATTACTCAGCCATAAAAAGAAACGAAATTGAGTTATTTGTAGTGAGGTGGATGGACCTAGAGTCTGTCACACAAAGTGAAGTAAGTCAGAAAGAGAAAAACAAATACCATATGCTAACACATACATACGGAATCTAAAAAACAAACAAACAAAAGGTCATGAAGAACCTAGGGGCAAGACTGGAATAAAGACTCAGACCTACTAGAGAATGGACTTGAGGATATGGGGAGGGGGATGGGTAAGATGGGACAAAGTGAGAGAGTGGCATGGACATATATACACTACCAAATGTAAAATAGATAGCTAGTGGGAAGCAGCTGCATAGCACAGGGATATCAGCTCGGTGCTTTGTGACCACCTAGAGGGGTGGGATGGGGGGGTGGGAGGGAGGGAGATGCAATAGGGAAGAGATATGGGAATATATGTATATGTAAAACTGATTCACTTTGTTATAAAGCAGAAACTAACACACCATTGTAAAGCAGTTATACTCAAATAAAGATGTTAAAATAAAAAAGAACTTTAAAATAGGTATTTTAAATATGTTCAAAATTCTTAAGGAAAAGATGGATATAATTAGTGAACAGATAGAAAATTTCAGAAAAGAAAATGAAAAAATATAAATAAATAAGAAACACATGTAAATTCAAGAAGTAAGTACAATATCTGGAAAGATCCATATATTTGGTTAGGTTTAATAGCAGAATGTAAATTGAAGAAAAATGTAAGTGAAGAACAGCATATACTAATGTTTGTAAAAATGATAGCTGAATAGCTGAACATTTGCTAAATTGGTGAAAAAATCAATGCATTTTTATGAAGCTCAGTGAAATCCAAGTAGGATACAAACAAATAAAATCATACATTATAGATACCTTATAAAACAGGGATAAAGAGAAAAGCTTAAAAGTAGAAGGAAAAAAGTCACATAGAGAGAAACATACAAATGATAACTGACTTTTACCTGGAAACAACAGAGGCCAGAAGACATGGTGTTTTTTAAAGTGACAGGAGGAAAACAAAAAAATAACAAAAATCACTGTCAATCTAGAAATCAATATCAAAATCAATATCAATCTAGAAATCAATCTAGAAAACAAAAAACAACAAAAAAATGAAATTAGAAATTGTTACCTTAAGATCAATAAAAAAGCAAGAATATTCTTTTAAGAGCAGGAAAAGCAAGCACATTTTTTTCTGATGATTTAAAAATGAATTTGTCTCCAGTAAATCTGCACCTAAAAAAAAAAGAAAAGAAAAGCTCAAATGAAGTCTTCAGCCTGAAGGAAAACGTTGTAATGTTCTTACAATTTACCAATTTACATGAAGTGGAGAAATATTAATATTAAGCATATGATACTAAGTTAAAGATGCCTATTGTATTCCAGGATTAATCTGTGTAAACAATAGTGCATGGCAGAAGGTATATCACTTCCAAGAATGTACTATAAAACAATGCAGATTATATCTTTTGAGATATCCCTCTCCTGCAACCTCTATCTTCTGGGAGAGACCAATTAGCACACTTAGGCAGTTTTTGGGAAGACCGTTATAAGAGATGTAGGCTTCTGACTGACAGAAATTTCTGGCCAGTGAGAAACTGAAGTCTGCTAACAGCCTTATAAATGAACTTGGAAGCAGATTCTTCAACCCCATTTGAGCCTTGAGATAATTGCAGTCCCATCTGACAGCTTGACTGCAACCTCATGAAAGACCCTGAGAATCAACTACCCAGTTAAACTGCTTCTGGATTCCTGATCCTCAGAAATTCTGAGACATAATGAATGTTGTTTTTAAGTTGCTAAGTTTAAAAGGAATTTGCTATGCAGTGATAGTAACTTACATGACAATACATTTTCAACATCGATAAAATAGACAGTTTTCTTGAAAGCTACAAACTGCCAAAGATCACTCAGCAAGAAATAGATAAACTGCATAACTGTCTATTAAAGAAATTAAAACATCAAGAGCGAAACTAAAAAGTACTGTATTTTAAACTGAGTGAAAAAAATTTCAGCCCTGAAACCCAGCAGGACCCTGTGAGACTCCTGGGCACAGAAGCCTTTCTGTGTCCCCTATTCCTTGTTTGTAGGGAACAGACTCCAGCATCCATGACCTTCCCTGAGTTCCAAAGGACAGATTCGGACGGCTGCTAATCAGGGAAGGGAGGGGAAGCAGAGACAAGGGAGGAGCAGCCAAGAGGCAAGATTAAAGGAACCAGAGAAGTTCATCAAGATTAGGAGACCACCTGAAATGAGATTAAAGGAGTGCCGGCCCTGCACACACCCTAATCTTATAAGCAACCCCACCCTTGAAATTGCTATAAAAACTCCTCACCAATTCCTCCCAGGTTGGGACACATAGTTTTTGAGGACAGCAGCCCACTGTGTCCCCCTTTGCCTGGCAAACCAATAAAGCTATTATTTTCTACTTCATCCAAAAGTCTGTCTCTGAGATTCGATTCATCACTGGTGCACTGAGGCTGAATTTTCGGCATCAGCGTGAGACATCCAAATTTATGGGTTACTACTAAAGTAGTGTTAAAAGGGAACTCCATAGGTTACGTTTATGTTAGAAAAGAAGAAAGGTCTTAAATCAATGACTAGGGCTTTCATCTTAAGAAATGAAAAAAAAAAGAAAAGGAAATTAAACCTATAATAAAGAGGAGAAAGGAAACAATAAAGAGGAGAGATTATCAAATAGAAAACAAAAACCAACAAAAAAATGAAATTAGAAATTGTTACCTTAAGATCAATAAAATTGATAAAGATCTTGCCTGACCAAGGGAAAAAAAAAAGAAAATTTTAAATGTCAGGGATGATAGAGATGATGTCACTAAAGATTCTATAGACTTTAAAATGAATCATTTATTAGTATCAAATTATCTCATTCAACAGAATACACTTGTTAAATTACTCTTACTTCCTTAATAACTGGCTAGTCACTTGCATTATTTTGGTAACATTTCTTATATGAAAAACAATGCAATGATTCTTCATTTTTATTGATCTTTGTATGTTAGAAAAAATGTAAAGAACTTGCTTTAATTCAATTAGTAAAATATAAAAACTCACCATCACAGAACTAATTAATCATGATAATTACAACAATAAAAAATGTGCATGTTTTATATCACTGGAACATAAGGCTATGAAAAAACTGGTTCATTCAGTTCAGTATCTGTAGAGCTTATCATATTGTTGATATGATATATAGGGAAATCAATAAACTTGTGCTGCATGAATAAAGATTTCTAGTGAGCAGGTTTAAATATTGCTAATGGTCTGAATTTTTATAGGGAACATTTCTAACTTATTCAAAGGAAAATATTTCTCATGCTGGTGTTTTAGAGTTTTAGAGAACAGTGTTAAATTTCAGCCAAAAATATAGAACAAAAATTATGTGTACACTAAAATTATATGAGACCACTGTTATATTATTTTTACAAGAATAGCAATGCAATTAGCTTTATGGAATCACATTTATTTGAGACACGCATTCTTTCTTCTAAGCATTCTTGAGTACCCCCAGCAACTTTATGGCCAAATATATAAATAGCATTTTTATCTCTAGTTCCTTGACATAGCAACCTGTTTTCAAATATTGATATTTCAGTGTCTACTGGAAAGATATACTCTCTAAATGGAATCTGGAGGACATACCTGGACACTTCTGTTTTATGGAACATCCAGCTTGACTCCTGTAGGCTGAAATCAATGGCTTTTAGCAATCATAACAAATAGCTGGTAATTTATTAACTCTAATCCTTTATTTTTGAGTAGACTCTTTGACATCAAGACAAAATTGTCACTTTCATCTTTCTGTGAGCTACATTATTTTCCTTCCAGTCATTAGATAGTATTCCTTAGAGCACTACTGCTAACCTCACTAGCACTTTGTATATTAGTAGTTAACATTTTGCAGTTGGGGAATAGTATTCAATCTGCAACTGTGGCAATAACACATTGATGTCAAAGACGGTGACTCCTAATTACTTGCTGTTATATGGCAAGAAGGGTATTTCAATTGGTTTAATGATAATTTTGTTTTTTCAGTAATATAAAAATAAGATATAAATTCTTATGGTGGTTAAACTTATTGGAAATTCAACACTGAGAGGTTTTTACTAAAATAAAAATAAATATTTTGTGACTTGACTGTTAGGCAAATTTGTGAAGTACCAATATAAAAAACTGAGGAATATAAACAGAACCTCTGTAATCATGCTTAATTAGCTATTAAAGACCTATCAAATCAAAAACTCTAATAGGATGTTTTAAATTATCACACTACCATACACGTTGGGGATAAATTTTTGCAGAGTTTCAGAGTTATGAGGCAGAGTTAAGGAACAGTTTTTGTCCCTATCATAAGAGAATTGGGAGGCTACAGAAAGGATTTAAGCAGGAAAGTGGCATTATTGAATTTATAGTTTAAAAATGATCTCCCTGTCTCTTCAAAGGAGAATGGATTATAGGAATGCAAGAGTGAAAAAAGAAAATCAGTTCCTTAGTCCTCTTTAGATCTGGCCTGGGAGAGTGGTCCATAATGTGTCATCCAGAAGCTTTTGAGGAGTTGGTCTGCTAGATCAAAACTTTTTTATTTTCAAAATAATAGCAAGATAGGATTTACTTTTATTCATTTTCATTATCTCACAGGTGTGCTGTAGAGTTTACCAGAGGCTGCAGAACACGTAATTGTCTAAGATATTGAATTCACAAGCAGAAACAAGAAGGCAGTTATCTTCTATTAAGTCAGACCAAAGAGATTTGTTAACATTTAAAACAATGCCTTTCTCCTCACTTAGTTTTTGTTTTGGTAAGAGCAATTATTTTTCCATAAATTATGCTAACAATAAATGGGTTTACTATTGCTGTTTATAAATTAATATTTTTAATTCTAATTTTTGCAGTTCAATATAGTAAATGTCATTTGATATAGCCAAATAAACAAAAGCTATTTGGCATCCTTAATAATTTTCTAAGAATGTATATAGATCTTTTGACCAGAATATTTGCAATTCAGTGGACTAGACTCTGCCAGTTAGAGCACTGCCCTCATATTTTAACCTGTTAGTTCATATAGACTTTGTCTTGTTTCTTGAGCTCCCTCAGCCTCTACATACAATCACTCTATAATTTCTGTTGATTTTAGGCCTAAACTTTTTTTCATAACTATACAATTTTCATTGTTCCCACTCCCATAGAATGATAGGTCAGATACTTTGTTTTGACACTCTCAAATTCTATTTCCATCCTCCGCCAAGGGAACATTGGAAAGCTAAATTCTAAATTACTCATTGTGGTGGAGATTAATTTGTCCAACCAAATCCATTTTACCTCTAATCACAGGAATATATGTCAATTGTAAATGAAAATAATCACCTTTGGCAGCCGTGTCTTGTAAGTGGCAGAACAGTCCACTATGCTGACCAGAGACCAATGACTCATCAGGGATTGTAACATGCAAAGGAAATAAACTTCTATCTTCTTTAGCTATTGTATTTCTGGGTTTTATTGTTTCAGCAGTTCTAGTTTTATTTTATTACAATAAATGTGCTTGAGGAGTAAAGGTTCTTCAAATAAATATTTAAAGTAAATCTCAAAATGTAAATAGAAGTTGTACCAAAAGTGTGCAAACATGCTGAATCTAAAAGGGCTTTTCAAAATTATTTTAATTCAAAAAAGAAAAGTGAATGGAGCCAAGTCCAATATTAAAAGGATATATCAAAGATTGTATCAGCAGGTTCAGTTAGAATGGAACGCTTATTCAAGATTGTCTGAATTAAAAATAAAAAGCGGGAGATGCTAGTGAAGCACATGGGTCCCATGTCAAAAAAATTCTCTGACAACCCGACTCCTTAGCTGTCTTACTCTGCCTATTTTTCTCTGTATCATTTACCACCATCTGCATAGTAAATATTTTCTTGTTTGTTTATTGTCTATCCAGCACTGGAATATAAACTCCATGAGGCCAGAGAATTCTTTTGTTAACTGCTAACTCCTAGTGATTAACCTAGTAAGTGTCACATAGAGATGCTCAATAAGTATTATATTACATGAATAAATATTTTGATTTCTCATAGCACAGCAAGCCTTTCTTTTAGTGTCACTGCCACAATGTGTCATTTTTACACATGTGTGTTAGTGTGATTATATTAATAGGGCATATCACACTCAATATATGGGAAAGCTCCAAGGGGGCATGAACCATGCTTATTTTATTCAAATATCTATCTATATCTGTATCTATATCTATATCTACTCTATCTCCAGCACATTATACAGTAACTGGAATATAACTGGTATATATGAGAGGCTCAATACAGATTTGTTGGGTGAATGAAAGGACTCTCTGGACTATTTGAGGTGGGAATAATTGGATGATTTCCTTCCTACGGAGAGAAGTAGAATGTGTTGACAGAAAATTGTAAAAGAAAATTGAGAGATGGTAGATTGTGTGTCTTTCTTGTGTTGTATTGGGAGTTATAAGCTGCTTTTTTTTAATCTGGAAGGTTTGACTCTAAATTGTGGTAACCCTATTGAAACTCAGCTGCCCTGTTGAACAAGGTTGTAAGTTGGAGATTTAATTACCTTTACATTCCCAGGATTCTTATTTGGTATGTTCATTATGGAGGAAGTATGTGAGCATATTTCCAAAATGGCATATACTTTAGACAGAGCACAAAGTTGTTAAAAGAAAATGATCCAATATATCTTTACATTTTTCACCATAAATTGCATGACATGGAGAGTTATCATTTCATTAGGGATTATTAATAAACATGACAAGTAAAAATTGTGGAAATGTTTGTTCTGAGTATAAATATGAAGAACATTTTTGTAGGATATGCTACAATGTATAAGAAAGAACCTATATGTGGGAGATAGATGCTGCTTAGATCCTTCTTCAAGAAATAACATTTGTTCAAACACAGTGAATTGGCAGAGATTTTCTCAGATCTACATCATGATCTAAAGCTTCCCCACCCACTCTGTCAGATAGACAGAGTTCATCAGCTCACCTCCATGACTTGCTAATAACTTCTGTTTCTCCTTTTCCTTTCACAGATACTATAAATCTAACCAATCCATGTTCCTACTGACTCTTCAACACCCCAACATATTTACTGTGACTGTGATAATGAACTTTACTTTTAGAGCAGTTTTAGCTTCATAGAAAAAATGAGGGGAAGGTACAAAGATTTCCCATATATCCCCTGCCTCCACACGTACATAGCCTCCTCCATTATCAACATCCCTTACCAGAGCAATATATTTGGTACAGCTAATGAACCTACATCATCACAACATTATTACTCAAAAGTCCATAGTTTATTAGGAGTCACCCTCTTTGTGGTGTACAATCTGTGGGTTTTTACACCATTAGAGTATCATTCAGAGTAACTTGACTGCCTAAAGAAATCTCTGTGCTCTGCCTATTCTTGCCTTTTCTTCACTTAACTCTTGGAATCCACTGATTTTTAAATTGTCTCCATAGTTTTGCCTTTTCTAGAATATCATAAAAGGTGGAATCATAGTATGTAGCCTTTACAGATTGACATTTTTAACTTATTAATATGTATTTAAATCTCCCATGACTTTTCATGGCTTGATGCCTCATGTCTTTTTAGCATAGAATAATATTCCATTGTCTGGTTATACCACGGTTTATTTATTCATTCACCTAATAGGGGGCATATTAGTTGCTTCCAAGTTTTGGCAATTATGCATAAAGCTGCTATGAATATCCATGTGCAGGTTTTTGTATGGACATAAGTTTTCAATTCCTTTGGAGAAATACCAATGAGTGTGATTTCTGGATTGAATGGTAAGAGTATGTGTTGTTTTGTAAGAAACCAACTGTCTTCCAAAGTGGCTGCACCATTTTGCATATCCAACAGCAAAGAGTGAGAATTCCTTCTTCTCCATATACTTATCAGCATTTTGTATTGTCAGTGTTTCAGATCTGGACCATTCTAGTAGGTGTGTAGCTGTGTCTCTATTTTATTTGCATTTCCCTGATGTCATATGCTTATTTGACATATGTTTACCTTATTTGTGAGGTGTCTATTAAGGTCTTTGGCCTATTTTTTAACCAGGTTGTTTGTTTTGTTATTGCTGAGTTTTGAGATTTCATTATATGTTTTGGACAGTAGATTTATTTATCAGATGAGTTTTTTGCAAATATTTTCTCCCAGTCTACAGCTTTGTCTTCTCATTTTCTTGACATTGTTTTTCACAGAGCAGAAGTTTTTTGTTTGTTTTGTTTTGTTTATTTTTATAAAATAGTATAGTTATTATAGCTTTATAGTAAGTCTTGAAGTTGGGTAGTGTCATTCCTCCAATTTTGTTCTTTTGCTTCAATCTCGTATTGGCTACTCTGGGTCTCTAGCCTCTCCACATACACTTTAGAATCAGTTTGTTAATATCCACAAAGTAACTTGCTATGATTTGATTAGGATTACACTGAGTCTATAGATCAAATTGGGAAAAACTGACATCTTGACAATATCGACTCTTCCTATCCATAAGCATAGAATATTTCTCCATTTATTTAGTTCTTCTTTGATTTCATTCATCAGGGATTTGTAGTTTTCCTCATATGGATCTTGTACATATTTTGTTATATTCCTTAGTATTTCATTTTGGGAGGAGATGATGTAAATGGTATTGTGCTTTTATTTTCAAATTCCATTTGTTCATGGCTGGTATATAGAAAAGTGATTGTTAACCTTGTAACCTGAAACCCTGTTATAATCGCTTGTTAGTTCTAGGAGTGTTTTTGTTGAATGTTTCAGATTTTCTACATAAGCAGTTCTATCATCTGTGAACAAAGACAATTTTATCTCTTCCTTTGCAAGCTGTATACATTTTATTTCATTTTTTCATGTTATTGAACTAGCTAGGTCTTCCAGTATTATGTTGAAAAGCAGCTGTAACAAGTGACATCCTTGCCTTGTACCTGATCTTAGTGGGAAAGCTTCAAGTTTCTCAGCATTAGAAATGATATTAGCTATAGTTTTTTTTTTTGGAAATAGATATTCTTTATTAAGTTGGGGGTGTTTCTCTTTATTGTTAGTTTACTGAGAGTTTTTAACATTAATAAGTGTTGGATTTTGTCAACTGCTTTTTCTGCATCTACTGATATAATCATGTTATTTTTCTCTTTTAGTCTGTTGATATGATGCATAACATTATTATTCCTTGTTTGCACTTTAATGTCCATGAGATCTGTAGTCATGTCCTCTCTTTTTTCTGATATTAATAATTTGTGTTTTCTATCTTTTTTCCTTAGTTAGCTTGGCTGGAAGTTTATTAATTTTATTGATCTTTTCAAAAAATCAGCTTTTGGTTTTGCTGCTTTTCTCTACTGAGTTTCTGTTTTCAATTTTATTGCTTTCTGCTCTCTTACTTTTTTTTTTTTCTTCTTCTTACTTTGTATTTAATTTGCTCCTCTTTTTCTAGTTCCCTAAGGTAGATGCATGAATGATCGATTTTAGATCTTTCTTCTTTCCTAGTATATGCAGGAAATGCTATACATTTCCCTATGTCCTTATTGATTTTTGCCCATTGGATCTGTCCATTTTTGATAGAGGGGTATTGAAGTTTCTAAATATGATAATGAATTTATCTTTTTATCCTTATATTTCTATCAGTTTTGCCTCACATATTTTGGGGTTTTGTGTTAGAAACACACACATTGAAAATTATTATGTCTTCTTGAAGAATTGACACCTTTTTCACAATGAAATGCCCCACTTTATCCATGATAACTTTGCATGTTTTGACTTTGCTCTGTTTGAAATTAAAACAGCTACCTCGCTTTCTTTTGATATAAGGTTAGTATGGTATATCTTTCCCCATCTATTTTTTATTCATTTGTCAGCTAAAAATTTGATCTCCCAATATAAATCTGGAAGTTGTACCAAAAACTGTGTTAAAATGCTAGGGATAAATATATATATATTCTACATTTATATCTATATAAATATATCTATATATACTTGTTTCGGAGCTACTTTTACAAAAATTACCATACAAAGTAATAAGTTCTGTAAAAGAGGCAAGTAACCGATGCTATTGGAGCAAAGGGGAGAAGAAATTAATCCTGCATGTAGTAGTCAGTTTAATATGATAACAGTATGTTGGATAAAGGGATAGAGTTTCGGGCTTTGATCCTGAGGATTCGAGAGCTGCTCTTGGTTCTGCATTAGTTGTCTTGTAGGCAGAAAGGCACTTAACCTCCATGGCATTAACTTTTAAACTTTATGGGTGATGGACCCATTTGAGAGCTTGGTGAAATGGTTTTCAGGAAAAATACAGGACTATATACATATATTCAGGTGAAGAAATATTGCTATGTAGAAAGCTGTTTCTTTATCTACAAAGTGCATATATTGTATGCGACAATATTAAGATTTGTACATTTAAAAATCACAAATATTTCCTCACTATTAGTCACTCTCATTTGCACTTAAAATTTTTAAATGGACCCTGAAAAATTTATTCAGTCAATAAGTTTTGGAGCATGCACTATATATATATATATATATATATATATATATAATCATGTATTATAAGCTTGAATAAAGCAATTAGTAACTTACAAAAACTACTTCCCCTTATGGATAAGTAAATAATGGTAAATGATGATAAATATTTATCTTTTGCCATGTATTTTGGACCTTACCCATTAAATTCTCAACATGTCAAACTCTTTAAACTATATAGTTGAAGAAAGTATGGGTACCATATATTATTTTCTGAAAAAAAAATAAACTAACATCAATTAGAATTTGGCCTAATACATCTTTCAGGAAAACAAAACACACAACAGTTAAGTTAGCAAAGATTATTTTTTATGAAGGTTGTTTTAATAAATTTCAAAAAAATTGAAATTCCAAAAAAAGGCAAAATTGAGGTAACATAGCTATAGTAAGATCAAGAAACAGCTATCATCTTTCTTAATGTGACATTTTTGCCAGTCAGGCCAGTGAAGTCCATGTGTTTCTTTGAAATAAAGCAAGCTTGCTAGGATATATCTCAGTATTGCTCATTTTGTTTCTTCATTTCCAAGTAAGGGATATGCAGTTTCAATAGGGATAGTCACAACATTTAAGTTTTGAATTTGTGTTTGTAATATCCCTTAATTTTACTCTATTAGAGTGTGATTTTTCTTCATTAGAAATTTCCAAAATGGATATGTCGGTGTTTTGACTATCTTCCATGCTATCATTAAATATCTTTATTTATTTCCATGTTGCTTTTTTCATGCTTTAGTCCTGTCCTCTATGCTTCTCTATCCCCTATTATAACCTTTTTCAACATAGTATTTATTGTCATTATCTGTTCCTCTAATACACTTTGTTGGAGTTCATAGATATCTGTATCAAAAAGATTCAGATTTAAATCTGATATAGGAATGACTAAAATATCCAAGTCTCTGAGTATGATGTTTCAATTGAACAGGTTTTTGTTTGTCTCATTTGAGGTCATAATTGAGTATATTGTATTTCAAACAGAAAAAGTGGTGAAAGATTATGGGTAAATAGAAGACATTATACCAAATATCTCAGTCATTTACAGACTAATTCCTGTTCATTTCTGTGGAAATATTATTCTTCCTTTCTGCATTGGCATTAAGATTATTCTTGCACATTTCAGCCAATGGTATATGAGTGAAAGAAACATTTTACTTCTAAGCAGAAGTTTTAAGAGCCAGCATGTGACCTGCCTATGTTCCCTTTTCTCTCTGTCATAGGATTGGCAATGATTACTGCCATGAGATTGGCTATATACAGTGAGAGCAAAATTGCCCTTTTTTGTTGTTGAATGTTAACGAAATTTGGGGGTCATTTGTTATTACAACTCACCCATCTTTTAAGATATATAGTTGATCTTTGAATAATGTGGGGGTCAGGGGTGCCAACAATCTGCAGAGATGAAAATCCACTTGTAACTTTATAGTCGGTCCTCCTCCTCCAAATATGCAATACCAAATCTGCAGATTCAGCCAGCTGAGTTTCGTGTGGTATGGTAGTACATATTTAGTGAAAAAAATTCACATATAAGTGGACCCAGACAGTCCAAATCCATGTTGTTCAAGGGTCTACTGTAGTCATTATTATACTTTATACCCATTGTTTTCTTTTGATGCCAAACTATATGGGGCAAACAATTGTCCTCATCCCATGAACCCTATTTTTGTGGTTTCTATTTTAGAGAACTATAGACTGTGTACTTTGTCTCAGATCCGGTGCAGAAAATACTTTGCTTTATGATTTCCCTGGATTTTCTTTTTTTTTTTTTGATTTTTAGAAATTTCATGTAATGTCTGAAACATTTATATTAACATATTTCCATACAAATAACCCAATGAAAGTTTAGTATTAGTTGTATTGTTTGTTTGTTTTTTTATACTGCATGTTATTATCAGGCATCAATTTTATACACATCAGTGTATACATGTCAATCCCAATCGCCCAATTCAGCACACCACCATCCCCACCCCACCGCAGTTTTCCCCCCTTGGTATCCATATGTCCATTCTCTACATCTGTGTCTCAACCTCTGCCCTGCAAACCGGCTCATCTGTACCATTTTTCTAGGTTCCACATACATGCGTTAATATATGATATTTGTTTTTCTCTTTCTGACTTACTTCACTCTGTATGACAGTCTCTAGATCCATCCACGTCTCAACAAATGGCTCAACTTCGTTCCTTTTTATGGCTGAGTAATATTCCATTGTATATATGTACCACAACTTCTTTATCCATTCGTCTGTTGATGGGCATTTAGGTTGCTTCCATGACCTGGCTATTGTAAATAGTGCTGCAATGAACATTCGGGTGCATGTGTCTTTTTGAATTACGGTTTTCTCTGGGTATATGCCCAGTAGTGGGATTGCTGGGTCATATGGTAATTCTATTTTCAGTTTTTTAAGGAACCTCCATACTGTTCTCCATAGTGGCTGTATCAATTTACATTCCCACCAACAGTGCAAGAGGGTTCCCTTTTCTCCACACCCTCTCCAGCATTTGTTGTTTGTAGATTTTCTGATGATGCCCATTCTAACTGGTGTGAGGTGATACCTCATTGTAGTTATGATTTGCATTTCTCTAATAATTAGTGATGTTGAGCATCTTTTCATGTGCTTCGTGGCCGTCTGTATGTCTTCTTTGGAGAAATGTCTATTTAGGTCTTCTGCCCATTTTTGGATTGGGGTGTTTGTTTCTTTAATATTGAGCTGAATGAGCTGTTTATATATTTTGGAGATTAATCCTTTGTCCGTTGATTCGTTTGCAAATATTTTCTCCCATTCTGAGGGTTGTCTTTTCGTCTTGTTTATGGTTTCCTTTGCTGTGCAAAAGCTTTGAAGTTTCATTAGGTCCCATTTGTTTATTTTTGTTTTTATTTCCATTATTCTAGGAGGTGGATCACAAAAGATCTTGCTGTGATTTATGTCAAAGAGTGTTCTTCCTATGTTTTCCTCTAAGAGTTTTATAGTGTCCAGTCTTACATTTAGGTCTCGAATCCATTTTGAGTTTATTTTTGTGTATGGTGTTAGGGAGTATTCTAATTTCATTCTTTTACATGTAGCTGTCCAGTTTTCCCAGCACCACCTATTGAAGAGACTGTCTTTTCTCCATTGTATATCTTTGCCTCCTTTGTCATAGATTAGTTGACCATAGGTGCGTGGGTTTATTGCTGGGCTTTCTATCTTGTTCCATTGATCTATGTTTCTGTTTTTGTGCCAGTACCATATTGTCTTGATTACTGTAGCTTTGTAGTATAGTCTGAAGTCAGGGAGTCTGATTCCTCCAGCTCCATTTTTTTGCCTCAAGACTGCTTTGGCTATTCGGGGTCTTTTGTGTCTCCATACAAATTTTAAGATGATTTGTTCTAGTTCTGTACAAAATGCCATTGGTAATTTGATAGGGATTGCATTGAATCTGTAGATTGCTTTGGGTAGTATACTCATTTTCACAATGTTGATTCTTCCAATCCAAGAACATGGTATATCTCTCCATTTGTTTGTGTCATCTTTGATTTCTTTCATCAGTGTCTTATAGTTTTCTGTGTACAGGTCTTTTGCCTCCTTAGGTAGGTTTATTCCTAGATATTTTATTCTTTTTGTTGCAGTGATAAATGGGAGTGTTTCCTTAATTTCTCTTTCAGATTTTTCATCATTAGTGTATAGGAATGCAAGAGATTTCTGTGCATTAATTTTGTATCCTGCAACGTTACCATATTCATTAATTAGCTCTAGCAGTTTTCTGGTGGCAGTTTTAGGATTCTCTATGTATAATATCATGTCATCCGCAAACAGTGACAGTTTTACTTCTTCTTTTCCAATTTGTATTCCTTTTATTTCTTTTTCTTCTCTGATTGCCGTGGCTAAGACTTCCAGAACTATGTTGAATAATAGTGGTGAGAGTGGACATCCTTGTCTCGTTCCTGATCTTAGAGGAAATGCTTTCATTTTTTCACCATTGAGAATGATGTTTGCTGTGGGTTTGTCATATATGGCCTTTATTATGTTGAGGTAGGTTCCCTCTATGCCCACTTTCTGGAGAGTTTTTATCATAAATGGGTGTTGAATTTTGTCAAAAGCTTTTTCTGCATCTATTGAGATGATCATATGGTTTTTCTTCTTCAATTTGTTAATATGGTGTATCACATTGATTGATTTGCGTATATTGAAGAATCCTTGCATCCCTGGGATAAATCCCACTTGATCGTGGTGTATGATCCTTTTAATGTGTTGTTGGATTCTGTTTGCTAGTATTTTGTTGAGGATTTTTGCATCTATATTCATCAGTGATATTGGTCTGTAATTTTCTTTCTTTGTAGTGTCTTTGTCTGGTTTTGGTATCAGGGTGATGGTGGCCTCATAGAATGAGTTTGGGAGTTTTCCTTCCTCTGCAATTTTTTGGAAGAGTTTGAGAAGGATAGGTTTTAGCTCTTCTCTAAATGTTTGATAGAATTCACCTGTGAAGCCATCTGGTCCTGGGCTTTTGTTTGTTGGAAGATTTTTAATCACAGTTTCAATTTCATTGCTTGTGATTGGTCTGTTCATATTTTCTGTTTCTTCCTGGTTCAGTCTTGGAAGGTTATACCTTTCTAAGAATTTGTCCATTTCTTCCAGGTTGTCCATTTTATTGGCATAGAGTTGCTTGTAGTAGTCTCTTAGGATGCTTTGTATTTCTGCGGTGTCTGTTGTAACTTCTCCTTTTTCATTTCTGATTTTATTGATTTGAGTCCTCTCCCTCTTTTTCTTGATGAGTCTGGCTAATGGCTTATCAATTTTGTTTATCTTCTCAAAGAACCAGCTTTTAGTTTTATTGATCTTTGCTATTGTTTTCTTTGTTTCTATTTCATTTATTTCTGCTCTGATCTTTATGATTTCTTTCCTTCTGCTAACTTTGGGTTTTGTTTGTTCTTCTTTCTCTAGTTTCTTTAGGTGTAAGGTTAGATTGTTTACTTGAGATTTTTCTTGTTTCTTTAGGTAGGCTTGTATAGCTATAAACTTCCCTCTTAGAACTGCTTTTGCTGCATCCCATAGGTTTTGGGTTGTCGTGTTTTCATTGTCATTTGTCTCTAGGTATTTTTTGATTTCTTCTTTGATTTCTTCAGTGATCTCTTGGTTATTTAGTAACGTATTGTTTAGCCTCCATGTGTTTGTCTTTTTTACGTTTTTTTCCCTGTAATTCATTTCTAATCTCATAGCATTGTGGTCAGAAAAGATGCTTGATATGATTTCAATTTTCTTAAATTTACTGAGGCTTGATTTGTGACCCAAGATGTGATATATCCTGGAGAATGTTCCGCACGCACTTGAGAAGAACGTGTAATCTGCTGTTTTTGGATGGAATGTCCTATAAATATCAATTAAATCTATCTGGTCTATTGTGTCATTTAAAGCTTCTGTTTCCTTATTTATTTTCATTTTGGATGATCTGTCCATTGGTGTAAGTGAGGTGTTAAAGTCCCCCACTATTATTGTGTTACTGTCAATTTCCTCTTTTATGGCTGTTAGCAGTTGCCTTATGTATTGAGGTGCTCCTATGTTGGGTGCATATATATTTATAATTGTTATATCTTCTTCTTGGATTGATCCCTTGATCATTATGTAGTGTCCTTCTTTGTCTCTTGTAACATTCTTTACTTTAAAGTCTATTTTATCTGATATGAGTATAGCTACTCCAGCTTTCTTTTGATTTCCATTTGCATGGAATATCTTTTTCCATCCCCTCACTTTCAGTCTGTATGTGTCCCTAGGTCTAAAGTGGGTCTCTTGTAGACAGCATATATATGGGTCTTGTTTTTGTATCCATTCAGCAAGCCTGTGTCTTTTGGTTGGAGCATTTAATCCATTCACGTTTAAGGTAATTATCGATATGTATGTTCCCATGACCATTTTCTTAATTGTTTTGGGTTTGCTTTTGTAGGTCCTTTTCTTCTCTTGTGTTTCCCACTTAGAGAAGTTCCTTTAGCATTTGTTGTAGAGCTGGTTTGGTGGTGCTGAATTCTCTTAGCTTTTGCTTGTCTGTAAAGCTTTTGATTTCTCCATCAAATCTAAATGAGATCCTTGCCGGGTAGAGTAATCTTGGTTGTAGGTTCTTCCCTTTCATCACTGTAAGTATATAATGCCACTCCCTTCTGGCTTGTAGAGTTTCTGCTGAGAAATCAGCTGTTAACCTTATGGGAGTTCCCTTGTATGTTATTTGTCGTTTTTCCCTTGCTGCTTTCAATAATTTTTCTTTGTCTTTAATTTTTGCCATTTTGATTACTATGTGTCTCGGCGTGTTTCTCCTTGGGTTTATCCTGCATGGGACTCTCTGCGCTTCCTGGATTTGGGTGGCTATTTCCTTTCCCATGTTAGGGAAGTTTTCGACTATAATCTCTTCAAATATTTTCTCTGGCCCTTTCTCTCTCTCTTCTCCTTCTGGGACCCCTATAATGCGAATGTTGTTGCGTTTAATGTTGTCCCAGAGGTCTCTTAGGCTGTCTTCATTTCTTTTCATTCTTTTTTCTTTAGTGTGTTCCGCAGCAGTGAATTCCACCATTCTGTCTTCCAGGTCACTTATCTGTTCTTCTGCCTCAGTTATTCTGCTATTGATTCCTTCTAGTGTAGTTTTCATTTCAGTTATTATATTGGTCATCTCTGTGTGTTTGTTCTTTAATTCTTCTAGGTCTTTGTTAATCATTTCTTGCATCTTCTCAATCTTTGCCTCCATTCTTATTCCGAGGTCCTGGATCATCTTCACTATCATTATTCTGAATTCTTTTTCTGGAAGGTTGCCTATCTCCACTTCATTTAGTTGTTTTTCTGGGGTTTTTTCTTGTTCCTTCATCTGGTACATAGCCCTCTGCCTTTTCATCTTCTCTATCTTTCTGTAACTGTGGTTTTTGGTCCACAGGCTGCAGGATTGTATTTTTTCTTGCTTCTGCTGTCTGCCCTCTGGTGGTTGAGGCTATCTAAGAGGCTCAATGGGAGGCTCTTTCCCTGGATTTTCAAGAAGGGGAATTTCCAAGAAGACAAGCATGGAAGGATGAATCAAGTCCATTAACTTTGTCATCATTCTTTAATTCTGGGTCATAGTTTAGAGTTTGGTTTGTATATTGAATACCCAAGATTCTTATCTATTAAAAACTAAAATAATGATCCATCATATATGATTTAGAGATCAAGTTTGTTTTTTATGAAAGAACAACTTAGAAACCCATTAAGCAATCTGATAAAAACCACAGGTGTTTCTATTTTTTACCAATCCTTTGTAAATATCTCATGAACCACTGACTCAGTTTTTCAAAGTGAACCTTTTTTAATCTAATAATTCCAAAGAGTTATCTTTGTCCCCATGTTAAAAATCAATAGTTTGCATTCATACTTAATTGGTTTTTAAAATAATTCAGCAAAACAAATTCGATGATGATATGATGGCACTAATATTTGATGCAATCAAAACTGATTTTGGTATGCATACTGTTCAACTCATGGCAGTAGAAGAATGCCAGATGTAGAAAAAACAGTCATCCATTATTCATAATAATTTATCTTTCCATGCACATCAATCTGTATCTTTTAATGAAGAAAATTTTAAAAAACACATATAAGTTTGTTTAAAGGATAAGCATGTGAAAGAGCTTTTAGCAATGCATTGAAATATATATGTTACAATATTAAGAAGGCATATGTCTGTTTTATGACCATACTTTTCATTTTGTTTTTGTATTTCTGTGTTTGTTTTCTACAAATAGTAGGTTATTCTTGCCATCAGAATTTGATCCTAAAATAGAATATAACAACTGATACTTTTATGTTTATGATCAAAGAATTTAATCCTACCTCAGGATTTTTAATGTAGAAGAAATTTTAAATTAAGGACCTTAAACCATTTCTAAATACTTCTTATTTGATTTATTTTACAATAAAAATAAATGACTCCTTTTATTAAACATTTCAATTTATTTCATATGTTCAGTGAGGTATTTCAGAGGATTATGGCATAATAAATACACAAAAAATTTTTAAAAAATAATTATAAGGTCTCTTGATGTTGAATGACAATAAAAGCTTGTTGAACAATACAGAATTTTTATGGCATTGTTTAAGGAAGGAGACAGAAGAAAATTGTGAAAATTAGTAGATTTCATCTATCAGCTAAAATATTCCTTTTAACATATGGTAGCCGTGGATTGTTTTCACAGTCCACAGATCTGTGAGTATGACAGTAAACATATGCTTGAGTTCTAAGCATCTCAAATAGAAATAGTCTTAATTTGAAATAAATAAGTTCCAGCACTGATCAAAATTGTTTTCATCATCTATTTACAGGCCGCCTGTTACTAATGTAATTGAACTGTATACTTATAATGATTCTTAGGATTTATATTGAGGCAGGTGGGGGGAGAATTAGAAAGAAACTGCTAAACTAAGAGAGGAAATGAAAAGACACACACCAAAAATGCCAAAGAACACACTGGAAAGGGAAACAAAGATTTCCATAAACACTCAAAAAGATACATGCATCCCAATCTTCACACAAGTATTATTTACAATTGACAAGATATGTAAGTGTTCATCAACAGATGAATTGATAAAGAAGATGTGGCATATATATATACAACGGAAAACTACTCAGCCATAAAAAAGAATGTAATTTTGCCATTTGCTACAACATGGATAGACTTCGAGGACAGTATGCTGAGTGATATGTCAGATACACACAAATACTGTATAACTTATATATAGAATGTAAAAATACAACAAACTAGTGAATGAAACAAAAATGAAGCAGACTCACAGATATAGAGAACAAACCAGTGGTTATCAGTGGAAAGAGGGAAGGGGGTGTTAATATAAGGCGGGGGGAAATGGCTTATTATGGGATTATATGAAATCATGTGTGTGAAAGTTTTGAAAATTGTAAATCACTATAGAATTTAAAGAATCTTCATTCAGTAAAAAAATAGAAAAAAGAGTTCCAATTTATAATTTTCTTTTAATATGTGCTTCTCCTTTTGGAATATAAATTACATAAAGATATTGCCTCTGGTTCTGTGTTATATTTTTATTATTTAATGGAATGATTGGTCCACAGTAGGTATTCAATAAATATTTGACAAATGGATGGAAAAATACATAAGTGAGTGAGTGGTTGCTTCTACCTGAAGGATGCTGGAAAACTTTCAAGAAGAAATTTGAGCAGGATCTAGAGAGTGAATAAGAAGTGAGACAATGCAATAGGTTGAATACAACTGTCCTGTAATGTCAGGAGCATTAATATTTAAAATGAGCTAAGTATAATTCAAAATATTAATGGCAGAAAGAACAAGACATGGACAGGCCACTGTATGGGTAGATAATGTAATGTTAAGAGAAACAAAAAGAGTAGAACTGCAGAGTTTCTTTCTCCCAACTTTTTGATAAAATCAAGTAGGTAAACAGAAGAAATTTCAAGATAAGGTGTTCATAATAAAAGTGTAGCAGTAAAATGAGTTTCAGCTTAGGTTGCCTAAAAGGACTTTTATCTGTGCCTAAATAGAGCATATCTTGCTTTTTTTAGGAAGACACAGATGATCACCTACCTTCATCCTTTCTCCTTTTCTTTCTTATTAACAAGTACCTAAAATTTGTGCAGAGCAGCGAAGTGTTTGGTTGAAATTCACAGATAGCAGAAGAAATCTCCAAAGACAGAAAACAACAAATGATTTTATACATTTATTTATTTTGATACACAGGAAAAAGTTGCTTTCAAAATATTCTGACTTTTATGGTTGATGTTATCTGGAAATTTCTACATCATTATTTAAAACTATTAACATTAACATTAATAGATAACATTTAAAAATATTTAATATATTTAGTTTGAAAGTATATAGAGTTCATGATTACTGGGATTCCTAATTATTTCATTAAGAACAAGCTATTTAATGCAACTTATTATGTATATATTTGCAAGACAATAATCAAGATACTGAAGACTATGTAAAGATTCCAGTATCGGAAATTCAGTATGTCCAAAACAATTCCCAGTTCCCAAATTTTATGCCTACAACACTCCAATATTAAAGCCCCATACCTTACATTCTCAGTAAATGGTACCAGTATCTATACAGTTCAAATCAAAATCCTGAGATTCATTCTATTTTCCTTGTCTCTCTTTGTCTCTCTCTCTCACTCTCTAAATGTACTCATCTATCAAACTCAATTATCAATATTTCTTCACTTTGAGGAAATATATTACTTATTCATCTTTTAATTAATTCATTAAACCAATACTTCAACAAATGTTTATGGCTGTACACTTGTTGATTGGCACTGTGCTAGGCCATAGTGAAATAGTGGTGAAGGATAAAGTCCAGTACTTCCGGACTCTCACATCCTAGAAAGGAATAAAATAAGCAGTAACAAAAATTTAAGTTACATAATGACACACATAATAAAATAAGCAGTGACAAAAGTTGTATTATGTTAAATCTTATCTCAACAATAGATTTGCATCTGAATTTGTATTTATGATTTTTAAAATTCTTTTCAATTCTCTACACTGAGAAGTTCACATTTTATAATATATGCATTTTACTTTGATGATAAATATAATACATAATTATACACATCTCAAATAATTAAAGATACATAACTAGGAAATTGAAAGTAGTCAGAAAAAATTAAGTATAACTTAGAAAATTACTAATTATTACCTTCCCACAAAAAGCCTTCTATTGATTTGATTTTGTTATTTATGATACGTTGACATTAATAGAGCCACAAAGAAACAGAAACTCATGATTCACAAGAAAATTGCCTGCCTGGAAAGAGGAAGAGAGTCAGCCTCTCTGAAGTGCTCTGATCTTATTATATGAGATAGTTTCATTAGGTATTTCTGTAGCAGCTCTAAAATAGCACAATTAAAGCAAAACAAATCTTAATTTATTTTATAAAAAAGTATATTTCCTGGGGGGCATTCAATTTAAGTCCACAAGAATAAAGAAAAACATAGAGTTTAAATCTTTTTATTTTATTTTATTTTTATTTATTTATTTTGTATTGAAGTATAGTTGATTTACAATGTTGCATTAGTTTCTGGTGTAAGGCAAAGTGATTCAGATATATATATATATATATATATAACATTTTTCCCCATCATCAGGGGTGAAAAATACTACTTGTTTCTGAACCAAAACGACAATTTCCACAGTTCAACATGTTTCTCTGCTAATATGGCTCTGGTAGAAATTAAGTAGTTTTATTTCCTTAAAAAAATTTTAAAATGTGTATGTTCTTTTCCATATTCTTTTCCATTATGATTTATCACAGGATATTGAATATAGTTCTCTATGATATACTGTAGGACCTTGTTGTTTATCCATTCTGTATATAATAGTTGGAACCTGTTAATCCCAAACTCCCAATCCATCCCTCCCCCACCCCCACCCCCACCCCCGGCAACCACAAGTCTATTCTCTATGTCTGTGAGTCTGTTTCTGTTTTGTAGATAAGTTCATTTGTATCATTTTTTTTAAAAATTCCACATATAAGTGATATCATACGATATTTGTCTTTGTCTGACTTACTTCATTCCATCTGACAATCTTTAGGTCCAACCATGTTGCTGCAAATGGCATTACTTCATTCTTTTTAACGGCTGAGTAATATTCCATTGTATATATGTACCACATGTTCTTTATCCATTCATCTGTCAATGGACATTTAGGTTGCTTCCATGTCCTGGCTATTTAAACAGTGCTGCTATGAACACTGGGGTGCATGTATCCTTTTGAACCATGTTTTCCTCTGGATATATGCCCAGGAGTGAGATTGCTGGATCATATGGTCGTTCTATTTTTAGTTTTTTAAGGAACGTCTATACTGTTCTCCACAGTGGATGTACCAATTTACATTCCCACCAACAGTGTAGGAGGGGTCCATTTTCTCCACACCCTCTCCAGCATTTATTGTTTGTAGACTTTTGGTGATGACCATTCTGACCAGTGTGAGGTGATACCTCATTGTAGTTTTGATTTGCATTTCTCTAATAATTAGCAATGTTGAGCAAAATATTTTTATTTTTCATATCAATGTATGATTATTTCTATCTTGAAAATTTATACAATATATATGTTTCATCCTTTTTCCCATTGCAAGGAAAAATATTCTGAATTATATATTTTCTGTAAAACAAGCAACAAAACTTTATATTGCATAAAGTGTGTTATCTTTCAATGTTGTATGAATTTGAAATCAAAATAAATGTAAATGAATTAAATGGATCCAGTTTCTTGCCCCTTGTGATACATACCTGAAAGCAATGTGTTGTTGGTTTCCTCCCTGGGGAACAGGTTGGGAGACCAAGATTTTTCTCCAAGTGGATTATTGAGAATGTTTTAGGAATAACGTTCTTCAATGAGTGAGGGAAGCATGATTTGGCAGAAGTAAAAGTTAAACTGCAATGCAATTACAACAAAATCTTCTATCCAACCCTATAAGAATCACTGAAGGTGGAACGACCCTTGCAAGATGTCTCAAATGAAGACAAGAGAGCCAGGCCTCTATACACCCATGTTGACCAATCACTGAATGTAGGCTGTTTTCTGGAAGGAGAATAATACTTGGTGAGTTACCTCTCTTCATCTGAGGACATTGCTTAGAAAGAGGACTCATTAGTAAGCCATCAACAGGTGATACTCTCAGCAGCAAGGGGAATGAAAATTTGTATCTACTGGGGTTCTGGGTAGCACACCACAGTATCCACTTCAAGATAAATCAGAAAGATGTAAAAGTAACACCTCAATGTTTACTGATTGCAGTCTATGTCATTAAATTTATCCAACTACATTCATTAAGAACAAATGTTAAAAAAATTTTATTTAACATGATAAAGCATTTGAGCTTGACTTTTAACAAAAATGATGTATTGTAATACTGTGAAGTCTTGCTCTTGAGTCACCCTTTTGCAAGTTTTTTTTTTTTTTTTAGACATTCGGTTAAAGTGCAAACTCCTTTAAAGAATCGTACGGAGGATGAATGCAGCCTCTTTACACATTTTTAAATTGGTAAATTTAAACCTAGTTGTTGTTCCTTAACATACTGTCAAATGGCCTGACATCTGTCAGGTGAGCATACCCAGTCTTGGAGCTAAGCAGTTTGCCAAGACCATGAGAAGGGCCAGTGGACCCACTGCTAAAATGAGGTAGTAATTCATCATCCAAGAGTAGGGAAAGCCAAATGAGGGAATCCTAACGTTATCACTAGAGAACACTGAAGGTTTCTACTACCATAGATTAAAGGGAAAAAAATCAATTGCTAAAATTCAGGTTAGTAGGGGCCTGAGATATAAGACCAACCCAAACAGCGAGGGTCTTTCAACATGACAAAAGAGTCTATAGCCAACCCAAGTTAAGAATTGTCAAGAAAACTGGAGAAAATAGGCTTGAAGTGACCACTGGCAATTTTAGTTGATCTCTTACTAATTTTCATGGATTTCTTATCTCTCAGCATATGCTCAAGACAAACACATAGGTAGGGTGTATGGTGACTGCTGTATGTGAGCAGATTATAAAATCATCTTAATAATTTTTATGTCACATGTGTGACAATGCCTTTCTGCTAGATTTGGACTTTTTGAGATACTACCCCATGCCCTGTCACATATCTGAAACAAAAGACATTTAGGATAGAAAGTAACCAAATAAAAAAAGCATCTCATAATCTGCATGAAGGTTAATACAGTGGGGGTAAGAAAGAAACTAGGACATTACTGCTAATATTAACTATACTGAAATATTTTGAAAGAGGCAGAATTCAAGTCATGCCATATGAAACGAAATATAGTAAGTTTTCATCAAGGCATATCTCTTATAACATGGGCCAAAAAATTGAGAAACCTAAATGTGGTTAATTATGTTTAAATGCCAGAATAATTGTCACACATTCAAAGCAAAATCACACATGCATCAATGATCTAATGTTGACTAAAATTTTCAGCTTATTGCTTTTTGTAACACTAATGACTGATTTCTATATAAATTAAATGAAATCATTACAAATGTTTTAGATTTAATGTGTAACTTCTGGCATATTTATTATAAATAATTTAACTTAATTTAATTTTTTCATAATTTAATAAATAATAATTTAAATTTTGATATACTTCAATTGAAATACATGTAAAATATATGTCCCTCTATTTGTCTTAAAGACAATGTAATAAGATTTCCTCACAGAGATGGCATGTATACTTTCAGCATAATTTGTATGCATTAATTTAGTACTATACATTTATCTTCAAAGGAAAATCATATAGAGGTAGGGCTTTATTCTTAGAGGGCTTATGTTTTTTGTTTTGTTTTATTTGCTTCTCAGCTCGTATGTTTTAATATGCTTCTGACTTGAATTGTCATGGGACTGAACTGTGTCCAGTGAAGGCACTCTGTCTCTTTGGCTAGCGTTCTTGGTCTGAGGTTGGGCATTTGACCCAATCTAATGATGAGGTTCATATCAAGAGTTCTGTTAGCATTAACAGGGAAAAGGCCCCCTATTATTACTGGGAATATTAAACTTCGAGTATGTAAACATGGCACACCTGCCCAAGGAAAGCCATATTTGAAGCTTCCTGGCAATGTTTGACTAGATGAGCCTAAAATCCCTTCTTTTAAAATTCCCATTTACTTAGCTAACTCATTCCTTCTTGATTTGGTTGGGTTATTTGCACTCGAAAAATTCAACAAAATGAGCCCCTTATTAATCCTGTAATATACTAAGGGCAATAGAGAGAAAACAAGAAACATAATTTTTTTAACTGTTTACATATGACTTAGAATCCAGTTGCACACAGAGTAGATAGTGATGGATCCCAGTAATCATATACAATCTCACACAGATAATTGAATATTGATTTTACTTTGATTAATCTCTGTTTTCATAGCTCATAGGGCCTGTTCAGCCAATATGATAGTCATACGTTTTGCATTTTCTTTGGAGTCTCAAAGTCCTACAGGTTTTTAATTTTATTGTGAAATTATTTTACCTCTAAAATTACTAGCAAAATATATATATTACTGTGTCCTTAGAACTAAGTGGTAATTAACACTGAAAGTATTGGGTTGGCCAAAAAGTTCATTCTGGTTTTTCCATAACATCTTATGGAACCCAATATGTTTCAAACAACACTATACTGAATAATATATGCTGTAGAAGCAGTAAGGTATTAAAAATTCTGAATATTTTAGCGTTTAGATTTTTAACATTGTTTGAACATACACATTTCATTCTGGTATATGTTATATATACTCAAATAGAAAAATGATCAAAGGTGTCTGCTTTATTCAAAGGAATGTGTAACAAAGTAAATAAAAACGTTTTACTGTTATTGTTTCTGTTCAACACAGGAAAATAGTTTTCATCTCTGAATTCTAAAAAAACTCTTCAGTGAAAAATATATTTCTTTTTCTAGGATAACTTTTCTTTACTGTTTGGAGTACACCAGGCAAAATTATTTCAGATAGTGTTCTTATATATATGAACGTAACTTTATTTAACTTTCATACAGTTATTATATTTTGGCTGCCTATTGAAATGTACATTTTATATTATTTTCCTCATGGTTACTGTTGCACTGTCTTCTAATATTGCATTCAGTGTTGTTAATAATAGATAGATGGATATATATCTCACTTTTATTATTGTCTCTCTGTAGATTATATAATACTCCCCCTTTGAAGATATATAGGGTTTTCTCTTTTCCTAAATGTAAAAAATTATCAAGAAAATATATAGGGGTCTAGTTTTTTCCTCCATTTCTGAGCCAGTCTCATATCATCTTGAGCATTGACTTCACACCCTTCTCTCTTGTCTCTTTTTCTATTACGCACATGATGAACTCCTGAGTTCTTTTCCGATTTGTAACTTATTTTTCATAAATTCCATATCCATGTGACTTTGTGATAAGCTCTCAGAATATATTTTTTTTTTAGTTATATTTTATATCTTTATTTCCATCTCCAGCTACCATCTTTTTTTTTTTTTTTTAAATTTTATTTATTTATTTATTTATGGCTGTGTTGGGCCTTTGTTTCTGTGCGAGGGCTTTCTCTAGCTGCAGCAAGTGGGGGCCACTCTTCATCACGGTGCGCGGGCCTCTCACTATCGTGGCCTCTGTTGTTGCAGAGCACAGGCTCCAGACGCGCAGGCTCAGTAATTGTGGCTCACGGGCTTAGTCGTTCCGCGGCATGTGGGATCTTCCCAGACCAGGGCTCGACCCCGTGTCCCCTGCATTGGCAGGCAGCTTCTCAACCACTGCGCCACCAGGGAAGCCCCTCAGAATATTTTTCAGCTTTATCTTCAAGCTCACTAATGTGTTCCTTAACTGTCTCTATTATATATTCATCCTATCTGTTGAGTTATTTCCCCATAATCATTTTTTATTTTTATGGTATTTTAATGAATCCCATATACTTTTGAATCACTCTGCTGATATTAGTTTTACTTGCTCTAACATCCTGTTCAACTTATCTATTAACTCTATTTCCTGAAAGTTTTCTGTTTTAGCTCTTTTACGATGCTGGCTTTCTTCCAATATCTGGTAATTCTTAGTTATATGCTTACTTTGTAATTGAGTTTGCCTGGTTAAGTTTTCTATTAAATCTGCACAGCCAGCCTGAGGTTGTGGAGGATCTATGCAACTGGTAGCTGCCTGCTATTTAAATGGGGTAGAGTCATGACATGTAACTGAATGGGGTACTTCCATCTATGTATGCTCATTGCCAGTAGCTCAGCAATTTTTGCCCCTCTAACCCAAGGCGTCATATCTTCTGTCCCAACTGGAAGAAAACCCCCCTTCCATCCCATTCCTGCTGCCTATCTCAAGGAGAGTGTGGAAGGATATACATAAATCATCAGAAAAACACAGGCTAGAAACCACTCCCTGGATTTTCAGTCTGGAGATCAATAGTGACTACTTCCATTAATTTGTGTGGTGGGAGGGAAGTCAGATCAGAGTAGTTCATGAAGATAATGATAAAGATTACTGAGGATATCAAGTAAGCAAGTGTACATGGTGTTTTCAACAGGTTGACTGAGTGAGAAAAGAGTGACTTAAGTATAGAACTAGAGATTATAATGGATATTGTTTGTTCCTTATCCAGTATCCATTCTCACCTTCTTATAACAAAGCCCTGACCTCACACCCTCAAACTTGTATAATTCCTTTTCCTATCAATGAAGATAGAACCTGTGAATATGATGAGACATTCCTCCCTTGACTGTGATTATGCTATGTGGAGTAGTCAACCTTGAAATAGAGATTATCCAGATGGGCCTAAAGTAATCATATGAGCCATATAATAGCAGAGAATAATCTCCAGCTGGCAGCAGTAAAATAAGTCAACAAGATTCCAAGTGTGATAAGGACTTGATGGTTTATTGCTGGTTTTAGATAGAGAGAGCCTCCTGAGAAGGAATGTGTGTTGCCCTATGGAGCTGAGACACATTACTAGTGGAAAGACAGAAAAAATTGGGGACCAGAATTACAATTGCAAGGAACTGTATTCTGCCAACAACAGAATGAGCTTGGAAGCAATTCTTCATAGAACCTTGAAATATGAGCCCAGCCTGGCTGACTGAAGTGGCCTGTAACCCCTTAAGAAGAGAACCCAGGGGCTTCCCTGGTGGCACACTGGTTGAGAATCTGCCTGCCAGTGCAGGGGACATGGGTTCGAGCCCTGGTCTGGGAAGATCCCACATGCCAAGGAGCAACTGGGCCCATGAGCCACAACTACTGATCCTGCGCGTCTGGAGCCTGTGCTCCGCAACAAGAGAGGCCGCGACAGCGAGGCCTGCGCACCGCGATGAAGAGTGGCCCCTGCTCGCCGCAACTAGAGAAAGCCCACGCACAGAAACGAAGACCCAACACAGCCAAAAATAAACAAATAAAATTAAAAAAAAAAATCTTCCACGTTCCTCTGCATTAAAAAAAAAAAAAAAAAAGAAGAGAACACAGAATTCTGTTATACAGAACTATGAGCTAATAAATAGATATTGCTCTAGGCCACTAAATTTATGATAATCTGTTATGCAGCATTGTAAACTAATGTATCAGTAATGTTTCCAGCTAAAATTTCTATCCTTCTCAGAATCTTTTACTTAGAAGTGGTCATGAGAAAATATTCTGAATATTCTTGATATGTAAGTAAACGTCTTCATCAGAATTCTGGAGATGTTTCTGCTTACTTTATAGGCTTTATCACTTTATCACTTTCCTCTTGCCTTTTCATCTGTTTTTGTTTTGTTTTGTTTTGTTTTTCTGGCTGTACCATATGTGGCATGTGGGATCTTAGTTCCCAGACTAGGGATTAAACCTGTGTCCCTTGCAGTGGAAACATAAAGTCTTAACCACTGGACCACCGAAGAAATCCCATTGTCTTTTTATTCTTGACACAAAAAGGAAGAAACCAGTTGTCTGGGAGTCATCTTGTGACCTCAGAAACTGGGCAGCTGATAGATGAATGAAACGTGATATTAATCTTAGAATGACTACTTCTAGTCTCCCAGTCATGTGAGAAAAATCTACCCCTCTGTGTTTAAGCTACTAAAGTTGATATGTCAATGACTGGCATCAAACATAGTCATCATTAATATAATAGTAAAAGGGCATTTTAAATTGTGTAGTGTTTGTTTTTTCTTATTTTGGGGGCCAATAGATGGAGGGATATAAGCACCTTTATAGGTTAACATTGGAAAATTTTATATGATTGTATGCCGAGAGAATGAGGATGGAAAAGTTAACTTAAAAAGGAATATGTGAGAGAATACAATAAGGTTAAATAAAAAACAGAGGAGGGAAGGTTCATAGCCATCCTACTTGTATGAAGTGATATCTCATTGTGGTTTTGATTTTCATTTCCCTCATGGCTAATGATGTTGAACACCTTTTCATGTGTATACTTTCTTTAGGGAAATGTCTACTCAGACTTGGCTTACTTTTTATTTGGTTTATTTTTTTTTTTTTTTTTTTTACTGACTTGCATGAGTTATTTAGACATTTTGAATACAATTTCTTATCGAATATACGAATTGCAATATATCCCCCTAATTCTGTGGATTGTGTTTTTACTTTCTTCATGGTAACACTTTCAACACAAATGTTTTTAATTTTGATGAAGCCCAACTTGCACAGTTTTAAAAAATTTGTAATTTCTGCTTTTGGTGTCATATCAAAGAAAACATCAAAGATTTCCTCCTATGTTTTTTTTCTAAGAGTTTTTATAGTTTCAACTTTTACATTTAGATTTATGATCCATTTTGAATTAATTTTTGTGTGGTATAAGGAAAGAGTACAACTTCATTCTTTTGCATGTGGATATCCATTTGTTCTGTGGGGTATTTACATGTAGTTTTGAGTTATCAATACAGACCACATGACAGTAAATCCCTAAGTGTGGAATTCATATTTATTTAACAAACTCCCCAGATGGGTTGTATGCACACTGGAATTAAAGAATGACTTAATTAAGGGTGCTCATGAGGCACAAAAACAAGTAAGTGGAAGTGAGGATATGAGGGAAGTGGGAAGATAGACATTTTAGGTGAGAACGAGTTATTGAAATTCCATGTTGTAACATGTTAACTTTTTATTCATGTACTGTTAATAGTGATGTTTTAGCAACTTCATGACAAGATCTATTAGCAGTGACATTGAACAAGATGTGGCCAGAGGAGAGGTTGCCTGAAGTTAAAAATAAGTCACTGGAATTGAGATGTAATGGGAAACTCTTTTGATTTTTTCATTAACATGGGCATTGCATTCAGGCAGGAAAGTGATAGAAAATGAAATTGTGAAGAAAGGCAATCAGGTACTAAAACCTTTAATAAATGTAGTTAGGGGATGAGGTGGTCCAATAACCAGCACTTCTTATACTTTCCTGAGTTTTGAACCTATTGAAGAATAAGGAAAAAGAGTGTGTCCAATATAAATCAAACGTTACCTTTATTACTAGTAAAGAGAATATTGTGGAATCTGGCCTACCTCTGCAGGAAACCAGAAATGTGAAATATATTCACTTAGTCTGTCTTAGTCTTCTTGGGCTGCTATAATAAATTATCATAGACTGGGTGGCTTAAATAACAGAAATTTGTTTCTCACAATTCTGGAGGCTGGGAAGTCCAAAATCAAGGTGCTGGTCGATTCTGTGTCTAGGGAGGGTTCACTGCCGGGCTTGTAGACAGCCACCTTCTCTCTGTATGCCCATGGCCTTTCCTCTCTCTCTTCTTCTTCTTATAAGGGCACTAATTCCATCATGAATGTTCTACACTCATTACCTAATTTAAACCTATTTACTTTCCAAAGGCTCTACCTCCTAATACCATCACATTGGGACCTAAAGCTTCAACATAGGAATTTTGGGGGGATATAACCATATAGCCCATAACACAGTCCCTGGGGCACTTGTGGGGCACGGCAGGTTTTCTGCATGGTGACTTTACTGCTAAGCTAACTGCGTAGAGAGCTACTGGTACTTAGTTGCTCTTTCAAATTCATCTTTCTGGCACATAATGAAGGGTACAAAATGAGGCAAAAAATGCAACATTTGAGATTCTTCATCATGGAAAAAAACAATCAGGAGTGGAAAGAATCACACCAGCTCATATTTCAGGGAGTTTAGATATCTTAAATCATTGGCTTTAATCATTAATCTTATGTGAATCAAGGTTGTGGGTAACCTTTTGGGTAAAATATTAACAGCCTATTCAGGACACTTTCTATAGGAATTTAAGGCTATATCCTCAATACTAAATACTATGTCTTTGGATATCCACCAAAGATGGCTTGAGGGCAATATATTTTGCTCAAAATATTATTCAGAACACTACTACATTTAAATCAACTTCAAAAGTAACTTTCTACCTGTGGTAAGTAGAACGTCAGATGGCTCTCCAAAGATGTTTATGTCCTAGTCCCATAAATTTGTCAATATGTATTAGTTTCTTTTGGTTCTGGTAACAAAATACTAAAAACATGATGGTTTAAAACAACATAAATTTATTCTGTCACGGTTTTGGAGGCTAAACACCCAAAATCATGGTATAAGTACAACCATGCTACCTTGGAGACTCTGGGTAGAACTCTTACTTGTCTCCTTCTAGGTCTGGTTGGCATTTCTGGATTGCAGCTTCATCGCTCCAATCTCTCCTTTTTTATTACATGTTGTTCCCTCTGTATATCTGTGTCCAAATTTCCCTCTTCTTATAAGACACCAGTCATATTGGATTAGGGAACACTCTAATGACCTCAGCTTAATTACATCTGCAAAGACCCTATTTCCAAATAAGGTCACATTAGAAGATACCAGGGGTTAGGACTTGAACATATCTTTTGGGGGAACAAAATTCAATTCATGACCCATGTCAAAAGGGAATTAAAGTTGCAAGTGGAATTAAGGTTGCTAATCAGGCATCCTTAAAATAGGGAGATAATCCTGGATTATCCAATTGGGTCCAATGTAATCAAACAGGGATTAAAAGTAGAAGAATGAAGCAGAAAGGAGTCAGAGTTGGAGAAGGAAATGTGATAACTGAAGCAGAGAACCTGAGAGACAGTAACATGGGAAGGACTCAGGCCCATTCTGCTGGCTTCCAAGATGGAAGAATGGGGCCACAGCCAACAAATGAGAGAAGCCACTAGAAGCTGGAAAAGACAAGGAAACAGGTTCTCTCCTAGAGTCTCTGGAAGAAATTCATTCCCTCCAACACCTTGGTTTTAGCCCATTTCAGACTTCTGACCCAGGGAACTTACAGATAATAAATTCATGTTATCTTAAGCTAACAAATTTGTGGTAATTTATTACAGCAGCAATAGGAAAATAGCACATTGCAGTGAGAGTTTTAATAAATTGTTTAACAATTTCCTTCTCCAAATTTATAATTTACAATTTTGGCATAGTACCGTAAGCTAAAAGCCAATACACGTGAAGAAATTAAAAGAGTACCTAGAATCCTGCAATTCAAGGAGTGGTCCACAGATCATCGATGTGAATATCACTGGATGTTGTTAGAAATGCAGAATCCCAGGCCTTACTAGACACCTGCTGAATCAGAATCTACATATTAGGGGAATCCCCAGGTGATTCACAAGTACAATAAAATTTGAGAAGCACTGGCTTAGTGCATGGCATTCAGAGTTAGAGGGCCTTTGTTTCTTTTTGACTCTCTAACACACTTTGTAATGGGTCTTCATGTAAGTTTCATTTTTTAGCACATCTCCTCTTCAAGATGTCCTCAATGTTTATATACAATTTATTGGCTCCTGTTAATATGATCAGCTTCAGCTGATTTCTGTCATACAGAATCTGAAGCTGGCAAATTACTTTAAATCTTGCTTTTTAATTTCTTTTATTTAAAAAGGTATTTATTGAACCCCTTTTAGACGAAACAACTTCTAAATGCTCTACCTAAATCATTTAGCTTTTTAAAATAACTTTTATTCTCTAAAAAGTTCAATTCAAATAATTCATCCTATGTTTTATGATATTGCTAAATTTTATCTTCTTAAATATCATAATGTTTAGTTTTTCTAATTATAAAAGTACTGTATGCTGACCACAAAGAATTTGGAAGATGGAAAAATGTATGAGGCAGGAAATAAAAATTATGAATTTTTCCAGGTATATTTCATTCACATGTAATATTATAAACTAATATTCTAACTTGATATTACAAGATGTTAACTTTCCATGTCACAAACACCAAAACCAAAGAAACCTGGAAGATATTTTGTTAAAATGTCTAATATAAAATATCAGTAAAACAGATAATGGCAAAGATTAACATTCTCCATTGGTCTTTTATACTTAGGATGATAAGTAATATTTCTCAGTTTGAGCTAAGCCTAGTTAAATTTTTATTTCATAAGATGAAGTCATTATTAACTATGCTTTTCTACAAAAATTATTCACACAGAAATCTTTTATCATATAACGATATATGAAACTGGTGTCTTAGATGTAAATATACTACATGTTTACACACACACACACACACACACACAATCATATATACTTTTATAGGCAAAATAAAAATGTCAGTAATTATTGCTGAATGAATAAATTGCAGATTATTTTTGTCTTTATATATTTCTTATATATTTCAGGCTGAGCTTAAATTACTACTATGGCCAGAAATGAAAAGTTAAATTATCTTGTTTTAATTCATCTTTATTTATGTGGAAAGGCAAAACTCATAAATATATATATATTATTCAAAAAGAGTTTTTTCCTTTATACATGCAGAATTTTTTATTGTAGAAAATAACATAAAAGATACTTTCCTGTCTTTTTAAACCAGTATGCATTTATTGTAATGTTTCACTGAAGTAAAATTCAAATGTGTACGAAAAACAAAAATCAAACAGAATCATTATGTCTTTTAAAATGTTCATTATGTAATGGGATATGACCATATTTATACTTGAAACAGTAATAAGAAAATACATGGACTTTTGTTTTTTAAGTGGAATCTTAAATTTGATTTCATTGAAATAAAAAATTAAATGTTAATATTTCTACTGCAGAATATCTTCAAAGTATGTTTCTGCCATATATTAATTCTTAACTTTATTATTATTAGAACCCTACAAATTTCCTCCTCACGTTTTCAAGATAGATATTTTCCTATCTATCTTATATCTATCATCTATCATCGATCTATCTACCTATCCACCCATTTCTGTACACATATATATGATATTTATGGAGGTAATTAAATGCTGAACAGGAGTGAGAGATCAGGAGCGTCAGAGGTCCTAATTCACTGAACTGCTAAGTTCTCTTGAGGAAGTCAAATCTCTTTCTGAATTTCAGCTGTCTTATTTGAAAAAGAAAATGAAATTAGGATACTCTCTACATCAGTCAAATGAAGATATTACTACTCTACTAATCATGCATTGTGAGAATTACAATTAAATAATGAAATATTTAACAAAATGCTTGACACATAGAAATTGTCCCAATTTTATCTAAGATCATTTCCAATTCAAAAATTCAGTAAGCAAGTTTCTCTTCATTTTTTTTATGCCTGTGTTTAGTGGGAATAAAGTACAACACTTCTACAAATTATTCATTTGTGCTCTCCCTTTCCATTTCAGGTCACTGGAGGCATGGCACTTAATCCATCGGTTAACCATTTTAACCTGAGGGGTTGTTGGCAATAAATCCTCTTTAGAAGGCTTTCTAAAGTCCACTGATGATTTCAAAATAGCTTGAAAATCAATCAGATTAACTAAAACATTTTCTACTCAGGCATCTATTAGAAAACTGATGTCTGTATAATGCCTCTTTGACATTGTGAACCTCTATCAACTCAAATCTACAAAATGAGTACTGAAAATTAATGCTTGAAGGCAGATTTTTCCCAAACTGCGTTTTTTCCTGAAAATTCTCATTTCTAATTTGTGTTAGGTTAATACGGGCAGTGACTTTTTCTTTGAAAATTATTAGGTCATCTTTTGAGGGTCTCTGTCTCTCTGTCTCTCTCTCTCTGTATATACACACACACACATAATATTTTTAGATTAAAAAAAACTTCAAAGTAAGGAAAAAATTATGTCAGTCCTTTTTCTTTATTTTCAATAATTGTAGGAGTGCATAATAATTGGAAACTTAACATATGGGTACAATTATGACACACTGGGTGCAATTAGAAGACGAGTCAGATCAATCTGATAGTAATTAGCTTATTAACTTTGACAAGCCATTTAAACTCTCTGGACTGAAGCTTCTTCACTGAACAATCAATGACTTGGATCTTATTACCTTTATAATACTATAAAATATATTTCTGAGATATGTGACTATTTGTATAATCAATTAGGAGGACTTTTTACAAAGCAGGTATTGTGTTTATGTCATTCACTCCTATATTAACCAATACCTAAAATCCATCATCAAAAGTAGATTTCCAATAAATATTAATATGAAAATGATGCAATTTTCTTGTATTAGTTTGATGTAGTTTTGAGTAGAAATTTTCAGAATCAAGTGACACAACAATATACAGGCATATCTCATTTTATTGTGCTTTGTTTTATTGTACTTTGCAAACATTGCATTTTTTGTAAATTGAATGTTGGTGGCAACCCTGCATAAAGCAAGCCTATCAGGCCCATTTTTCCAATAATATTTGCTCACTTGTGTCTCTGTGCCACATTCTGGTAATTCATACCATACTTCAAACGTTTTCATCATTATTAAATTTGTTATGATGATCTGTGATCAGTGATCTTTGATGTCACTATTGTGATTGTTTTGGGGCATAATGTAAGATGGCAAACTTGATCGATAAATGTTGTGTGTTTTCTGAATTGCTCCACCGGCCTGCCTTTCCCCATCTCTCTCCATCTCCTTGGCCTCCCTTATTCCCTAAGACACAAGAATATTAAAATTAAACCAGTTAATAACCCTACAATAGCCCCTAAGTGTACAAGTTGAAAGAAGTGTTGCACATCTCTCATTTTAAATCAAAAACTAGAAATAAAGCTTAGTGAGGAAGGCATGTTGAAAGCTGAGAAAGGCCAAAAGCTGGGCCTCTTGCACCAAACAGTTAGCCAAGTTGTAAATGCAAAGGAAAAGTTCTTGATGGAAACTAAAAATGCTACTCCATTGAACACATGAATGTTAAAAATGTGAGACAGGCTTATTGCTGATATGGAGAAAGTTGTAGTGGTCTGGATAAAATATCAAACCATCCACAATATTCCCTTAAGCCAAAGCCTAGTCCAGAGGAAGGCCCTAACTCCTTTCAATTCTGTGAAGGCTGAGAGAGGTGAGGACGCTTCAGAAGAAAACTTGGAAGCTGGCAGAGGCTGGTTCACGAGGTTTAAGGAAAGAAACTATCTCCATAGTATGAAAGTGCAAGGTGAAGCAGCAAGTGCCGATGTAGAAGCTGCAGCAGGTTATCCAGAAGATCTAGCTGAGATAATTTACGAAGGTGGTTACACTAAACAATAGACTTTCAGTGTAGATGAAACAGCCTTATATTGGAAGAAAGTGACATCTAGAATTTTCATAGCTAGAGAGGAGAAGTCAGTGCCTGGCTTCAAATCTTCAAAGGACAGGCTGACTTTCTTGTTAAGGGCTAATGTGGCTTAACTTTAAGTTGAGGCCAATGAACATTTACCATTCTGAAAATCCTAGGGCCCTTAGGAATTATGCTAAATCTGCTCTGCCTGTGCTCTATCAATGGAAGAACAAAGCCTGGATGACAGCATATCTGTTTACCACATGGTTTACTGAATATTTGAAGTCCACTGTTGAGGTCTACTACTCAGAAAAAATAAGTTTTCTTTTAAAATATTACAGTTCATTGACAATACACCTGATCACCCAAGAGCTCCGATGGAGATATGCAATTAGATTAATGTTGTTTTTATGCTTGCTGACACATCATCCATTCTGCAGTCCATGGAGCAAGGAGTCATTTTGACTTTCAAATTTTACTATTTAAGAAGTATATTTCATAAGGCTATAGCTGCCATAGATAGTGATTCCTCTGATGGATTTGGGCAAAGTAAACTGAAACCTTCTGGAAAAGATTCACCATTAAGATGAATCTTAGATGCCATTAAGAACATTCATGACTCATGAGAGAGGTCAACATTAACAGAAGTTTGGATGAAGTTGATTCTGACCCTCATGGATGACACTTTGAGGGCTTCAAGACTTCAGTGGAGGGAGGAACTGCAGATGTGGTACAAATAGCAAGACACCTAGAATTAGAACTGGAGCCTGAAGACGTGACTGAATTGCTGCAATCTCATGATAACACTTTAACAAATGAGAAGTTGCTTCTTATGGATGAACAAAGTAAACTGTTTCTTGCAATGGAATTTACTCCTGGTGAAGATACTGTGAAGACTGTTGAAACGACAACAAAGGGTTTAAAGTATTACATAAACTCAGTCAATAAAGCAGTAGCAGGTTTTGAGAAGATTGACTCCAATTTTGAAATAATTCTGCTGTGGATAAAATGCTATCAAAGAGCATGACATCCTACAAAGAAACAGCTCACAAAAGGAAGTGTCAGTCGATGCAGCAAACTTCCCTGTTGTCTTCCCACAGCTACCCAAACCTTCAGCAGCCAACACCCTGATCAGTCAGTGGCCACTAACATCCAGGTAAAACTCTCCACCATCAAAAAGATTAGAACTCACTGAAGGTTTAGATTATGGTTAGCATTTTTTAGCAACAAAGTATTTTTTTAAATTAAGGTATGTACTTCATTTTTATAGACATAATGCTATTGCACACTTAATAGACTTCAGTATATTGTAAACATATCTTTTATATGCATTAGGAAACAAAAAAAATTGTATGACTGACTTTATTTTGATATTTTGTTTATTGCAGTGGTCTGGAATGAAACTTGCAATATCTCTGAGGTAGGCCTATATTTCATATAATGCACAAAGCACGCATAACCAAACTCTATTGTAAGACATTTTTAAATAAGATTTCAGAAATTGAATACAGTTAACTTTCCATGAGCTTATTCTCATCATGGAGGGGTATGTGCTCTTATGTAAGCCAAGACAGAACTGAGTTGCCAGAACAAAATGAGCCCTTGAAATCTCTATAGTATCTATCAATGTCCACTCCAAATAACTTGTTTATACTTATAATATGCTCCCAATAAACATCTATTCAGTTAAAACAAAAAATAAAATTTTAATCTCCAGAGTCAACTACCACAGATATTCCATATGTCATTTTCTGAAGGCAGTGGGCATTACATAATTTGCAAAACATCTAAGGGTGCTAATTTTGCTGAACAATTTGAAGTTAATGGAATCTCTTGTCACCAGTGGCAGTGGTGAGAGTACAGCTGACTTCATTTCAAAAGGTACTACCCTACTCTGAAGTAGTCCTTATAACAGAAAATCAAGAACATCCCTGAGATGGTTTCAAAATAGGAATTTTAAGGAAACCTATCACCTGATCCATTCCAACATAAAAAAATGTTCCAATAATATAAATGTCAAATGCCATCTCTCATAAAATATGTCCCAAATCCTAACTGGTACTGAGTAATATCATTTCTAATACATAAATTATATCTTATATTTATATGTAACACTTTGTATGTATTGTATACACTTAATATTACACTTGCCTTATGATGTTAACATTAAAATAGTCTTTATTTCCTTCAAGTAAGATAAAAATGAACCTGAGTCTGAAAGTTGAATTGTCTGATCAAGATTTAAGTACTGCTGTTAAATTACATCGTCAGCCTTGTAATAAATTCTCATTAAGAATTTACACCTTTGTGAACAGATTAGCAGCTCTAATTGATTTTGATCTGTTAACTTCAATTTGCAGCTTTAAAAAGGTATAACCTCACCCAGATTTATGGTTGGAAGCTCTTGTGTTTGAATTAATGAATTTTACATTTGATCTCATGTTAAGCAGAATTTTGGTTAAGTACATATATTTCTGAGTGGAAACTCGCCTTAACTCCTGGGCATTGAATATATTTTCATAAATACACCCATTTATTAATCTCCAAACATTTGAAGCAATGATTTTACACTTCATTTATTATCTGTCAACCATCAGTTTCTGCTTTCATGTAATTATGAGGAGAACTTATCCTGTGTTTTTATCTTCACATCCTCCATCCTCCATCCTCCTGGACTTTGCCTGCAGTGATAGACATATGGTCAGGATGTTCTAATTCAGTTGTTAACATACCATATTGCACATAACAGTCATTTATCATAGAAGCTGTTAAAGATTCTGGGAAAAACCAGGGACAATAATTGTAAATTATCACTTGTAATTATCTTTTAGGGTTTGAAAAATCAGGGTTTATAGATATTCATTATGTGAAGATGAGTTCTTGTTCAAAATAAATATGGAAGCTGAGTGCAGGGTCTGTTTTCTGGTTCTTATTTCATCCACTTTATTTTGGCATTAAATGCATCAAAAATGTTTTGGCTACTTGACAAACAATACGATCCTATATCATATAGTATATGATAGTACTTAAGTAGGCTCAAAATATTCTGTATCATACAAATAAACTTATTTTTTACTTAAATAGACATCAATAAAACTTATTGGGGCAGCTAATTAGCCTTGAGTACAATTGTAGCAATATTTATAGGAGATTTTTATTTTAATTGGCATCGTGGAGATTTTTTTTTTTCAGTCATTTTCTTTATTATTGCCAATAGTTTCACTTTCTCCAAAACCTTGATTTCAGGGAACTCTGACCAACATGTCCTGATCTTCCAGTTTTCTTTCCTCCACCTCTTCAAAAATGTACTTCACCCATCCAGGATCTCTAGCTTTGACTGCCTCTCATTCCTTCTTTATTATTCCTTTTACATGCTTATTTTCCTCTTCAGCCATTTTACTACCTGGTTTATTCTATCACCATTCCTTTGCATATAGGCTCAAACCCCTGTTCTTTCCTTTTCCTTCCTACATGTGGAAGTGGTTATGGTATTTACCTTAGGCCCAACATGTAAAGAGGCAACAAAGCTCATAATTAAGATAATAGTATTTTAATGCAATAGTTTTTAAAAATTAGTACAAAAAATCCACCACAAGCAAAACATCAAATTGTCAATAAAGGCAGGATTGGTATTTTTCTTTTTGTCTCAGGCATCGACATGGCTCATCTAGGCACTGTTATAGATCCTACCTACCAAAGTCATATAACTTATTATCAAAGAAATTGATTTACACTATTCCAATTTCTTATAGAGTGTATATCTTTTTCATATGAGAGGGTGGATATAATATTGGAAAGAGTAGAAACTTTGGAGTCAATCTAACTGTTTTCAAGTCCCTGTTTTGCTCTATATCATGCATTTACTTTGGCGAATTTAAATAAATACCTGGGGTCTTATTTAACTCATCTGTAAAAGGGTAATATAAATAAGGGATAATCAATTTTAATTGAATAAGTTATTATTAACTATGGCAACCTGTTTTCAAAAATACATCCTCTCTATTTCAAGTTTAAGTTGACTATGCTTTTAAAAGATGCTTAAACATGTCATGCTTCTTTTGAACTTTGTACATGCTGCATCAGAGTCTTCCTCCTTCCCTTCTTTCCCATGGCCCATCTCTTATAAAATTACTACTTATCCTTCAGAACTCAGCCAGGTTGTTACTTCCTCAGGAGATTGTTAGCTAACCCCTAAACTAGATTACCCATTATAAGTGCTCATATCAGCATGTGCTTTGTAGCATTTGTCAAAGTTGAAATGATTGATTTAGGCAATTAATTGTTTACTAGCTGCCTCCTATACTGAATTTAAAGTAAGAGTTCGGTTTCTTTTTTTTCTCGATATTTTATATCCAACCTATAACACAGTGTCTAGTAACAGTACACACTAAAAACAAACAAACAAAACATTTTTTTATGAGTAATGTTTGAATGATGATATCAACCTGGTATTAGTTGATTTTTCTTCCCCTCAGCATTCTAATAAAAGATTCTGGAAGACAAAGACAAAAAGTATTCAAATCAAATAATTTATTCTAAGATTTTACAGGATGTAGAGCAGGGTAAGGTTGATGCCAGGAATCAGGATAATTTACAATCATAGAGCTTATTATTATATTAGGTTAATATGTCAGCAATAAATTCTCATGGTAATCTCCTGTCATACTTAAAATACATATTATATAATTCAACATTTATTCCTATTGACGTATCTTGAGACACTCTAAAAAATTAAAAATGATGAAAAAACTTTCTTAAAAAATGCCAATGAAACACTTAATAGCAAACCATTAAATCTGTTTGTATATTCTCTGAAATATTACAGCTACACAGAAATAAAAATATGACTATTAGGAACCAGGATAGAAATTATTATTATTTAACTGGAAACCACTTTTTTAGCTGTGTGGCTTTAGAGAACTTCAGACTCCTTACCTGTATAATTTTACAAAACACAGTTATTTGAAAAAAACCCTCACGTGATAAGTGACATTTTTAAACTGCAAGACAAAATATAAATATTTTATGCTTATAAAATTATTACATACACAGTGATTTTTTTAGTCTAAAGGGATATTTGGAGTTTATAAAATTTACCGTAGCAATGAATGTGCCTAATATTGCAATTAGGCAATCATTGTTAAAACTGAAATCACTAATCTAAATAACTTGACATATTTTTAGCATTTGTCTTTCAGGAAATTATTCTCTTTTCTCTTTAAAGCATCAGCTTGTCCTTTGGTAAATCAGGGGGCGTGGTTTTCTGTCCCCAGAGATTACAACATGCTACAGAAAGTCTATCAAAATTCAGCTCAGCTGTCCGCAATCCAATATAGGCCTCTCATCTTTAGTCATGATGTCATGTTTCAAAGGACAGTGCGACAAGAGTATACTTACTCTAAGACAGCTAACAGCCCTGCTTAGAAAATCTTAGCTCCAGGAAAACATAGAAATCTTAACTCAAAGATGTGGTCAAGTTAAACTCTGTTCATACCCACCTGAAACACAAAAAGCAGAGTCTGAGGTTACTCAGCTGTGAAGTAACAATGCTGTTGCACGGTGATCCCTGAGCTATCTTCTTGTTTTCCCATGAAATGCATTTTGCCAAATATAGTGGATTTGATAACAAAGCAAAGAGGTGATATCTTAGACAAAGTGTTCAGTTCACATATGAAACTAATGATAACAACTGGGGTTGTTCATGGTGTAGATGACAATAATTAACTATATTTTATAAACCTAATTTTAATAAAGTCATCATAAATGTTAATACAAAGTACAAAGCTCCTAAAATTAATTTTAAAAGTATTAGTGAACATGCAGTTTTGATTCAAATACAAGTATATTTTATAGAGATTAGACAATATTCTAGTTATTACATAAAAAAAAAATTTCAAAAGTTTTCAATGGATGCACTTAATTTAACTGTTATGAATTTTATTTTTCATATAAATGAATGATTTCCTGAACTAATCTTTCCATAAATCCAAAATGTAGCTTAATCTATAAAAACACTGCAAAAAATTTATGTTTGTATTTTCATTAATTGGCATACTATATTTACTCATGTTTATGGAAAGAGTGGAATTCTAGTCCTTTGCTGTGTGCTTTAAGAGCCTAGTAAACTCAAAATGTTGACACTCTTATTTACATCCAAAAGGACATTTGTAGAAATAGTAGAATCAAATGAAATTTTACTTTAAGTGTTCAGACACCCAATTTATTTAATTAAAGTCAAAGAGTTTTGGAGTCACAATTAGTCATAAAAGGAACTTAGTTAACCACATTTTTTTACAGATGAGTATACTGAGGAACAGAACACTTTGGGTTCTGATCCACAAAGGACCACTCTACTGGTTATTGATAGATCAATATCTGAAGACCATAACTCTGAATGCCAGTATCCTACACAAATATGAATTTTACTACAAAGTTATCTTGAAACCTACCTAAACCTAAGACAAAAGATTTAATATAGATGATTAAATTCTTGAAAGAGTAATTTTTATTAGGAAGATATTTTATCACTATAAATTTGTTTAATCATATGTTAATGCATGATTGCCATTCCCTTAGCCTAGAATGGGAGATTTACTTTTGCGATAGAAAAATAAACCTAGATATTAATCTAGATTATTCTATTTAAATATGTGGTTTGTTATATGTGAAGCAATTACAGAGAAATACTTATTTCTATGCAACATGCAATTGATGTCATACACTTCACATACAATTTTATGGGACATTCAATTCCACAAAATTTTTGTTTTAATTTACCATTCAATAATAATCACATTGCATAAAAACAAATATAAGAATATATTTATAGTTAAAAGAGAAAAATCATGACTCATGAGCTTCAAATACACTTCTAACTTGTTAAACCATTCATACTTATTATAAAATGAATGTAAAGCCAAGCCTTAGAAAAGCTGTAGCCATGTAAATAAAAGTTACATTCTGAATATAAATTTAAATATATAGGTAAGAATTCATATCTTCATATTCTAGACTTCACTTGGTCATTTTGACCCCAAATATCAATCTGCCAAAATGTATACCTCAGGTTGATTTTTATCACTGGTGGGATCAAATAAGAAAAACAGTACGCTGAATGCCAGTTATAACTGTCATGCAGCCTTGCCACTTGTGAACGTCCACAGTGGAAGTATCAGCTTACCGAGCAGACTGTAGTTGAATACAATGTGATCCCCTCCTTTGTTAAAAAATATTCAAATTATTTTTAATTAAAGACACTGAGATTAACAAAAAGCCTATTTTCTAAATGCATACATGAATTAGATGAGAAGGTAATATTAAATTATAACTTTAATACTCAAGACCATTTTAATAGTTTAAAACTTTTGAATCAAACCCTCAAAATAAAATTTAACCCATTTAAAATTCTATAATCATTATTTTCCTCAGTTCTTGGTACAGCATAGTTGATATTGGCATTCTTGCAGTTCTGTCTGTCTATTTACCTATCATTTATCTAGTTAAAGATGAATGGAAATGTCCTCCTATCAAAAGGGGCTAACTTTTTGAATGTTACATTGAAAGAAACAGAATTTTTCTGGAGTCATTTGTTTCACCTCTGGAATATTAGGTTGCGTCTAGGGTAGCAAATTTTAGGAATGAACACCAACCATATAACATTCTGTGATGAGAGAGGAATCCATTTGTTAATATCTTTTTATTGTTCCTATATGATGATAAAATGAAATATTTTATAATAGTTCAGTTATTTTGAAAATATATTTGTTCTATGTGACTTCAGAGAGCAAAAAAGGGAACAATTTTTGAATAAAACGCATGAATGATCTGACAGACAATGAGGTTTTGGTACATATGCCACAGGGCTTGACTAACAGCTCATGCTGTCCAACTTTGAACAGATGGCTCCTCGTGATAATGACATTCCACTTATAGACATGAACATTGAGAGGCTGAGTGACAGTGTGTTCAGTGATGATGAAGAAGGGATTCATGCAATCAAAAGTATTTTGTGCTAATGTGATTTGATGATCATGTGGAAGTTTACTGTACAATTTTAATATTTAATATTCATTATCATGTAAAATACAAGCTGTATATAAATAAAATATTTTATATGATTTTAAACAGCAATTACAAAGACCACGAGAGGATTTGGGGATTAGGAAATGAGATAATTAAGCAAATAATTATCTTTGAAAGTTATAAAGCATAACGATAAAAGAAACACCTGTGAATAAACTACACAGTTTATGAAGCAGAACGTTATCAATTGCTATAGATTGAATGTTTTCCCCCCAAAATTCATATGTGGAAATCTAATCCCCAATGTGATAGTATTTGGAGATGGGGCCTTTGGGAGATGATTAGATCATGAGGACGTAACCCTCATGAATGGGATCATTGCCTTTCAAAACTAGACCCCGGAGAACCTCTTTTGCAATGTGAGGTTATAGTAAGAAGAGCTTTACCAGACACCTTGATCTTGGACTTCCAACCTCCAGAACTGAAAGAAATGAATTTCTGTTTTTATAAGCTGCCTAGTCTACAGTATTCTGTCGTAGCAGTCTGAGTGAACTGAGGCGCCAATATAGATGAAGCATACACTCCTTTACTACTAGAAATAAACTTGATCTTAATTTCAGTACGTTATTATTTTTCCAGGTTGCACTTTGTACCACTCTTAGACCAGTCAGGAAAGTTCCTTGCCCTGGGCACTACACTTAGACCAGTCAGGAAAGTCCCTTGCCCCGGGCACTACATTATCACAATTATATAAATAATACATTCTTTAAGAGTGAATATCTTTTTCTCTCAGGACCCAGTGATGGCACAGTATGACCCATAACTCTAAACATCCACTCCTGTAAGTAGCCCTGTTCAAGTCCCTGGGGGATACTCTTCAACCTCTCTTGCCTTAAATCCTTAAGGGGGGAAAAAAAATGTACCTACTCTGATTGTCATGTGCTTCCACTTACATAGAACACAGACATTACTTCTGAGGGTGGGGAGGGCTTGAAGGATTGAAACACTTCGGTAAGGGAAAACACAATGTAATTAATGTGTCCAATAGCATATGTTCTTCTAGAAGGAATTGTCATTTTCTAGAGCGCTGAACATCTTTATTTTTTTCTCTTTAAGTCAGTAGGGTCAGTAGTATGTAGGAATTAGTGTTGAATTCACACTTGCAAGTTTTACAATATTAAGCAATTCACATCAATCACTTTTGTTAGATGGATGCATGAATAGATAGATAGATACATAGGTAGATAGAGACAGAGAGACAAAGATATACATACATACACAGAGAGATAAATGCAGAAACAACATGAATGTTTGATACTAATTATATGCATTACTGAGAGGATCTAAATATTGTTTTAAGAGATAATGTTTTATGCAAATCATCATCCTCTCCTCAAATGTTTTCTCTAGCTCAATAGCTCTCTTTTGTGTTTCTAGAATCATAGTAACTGTATATTGCATTTCTAATTCTGTTCTCCATTTCTCCTAATCTTTGTTTCCTATTTTCCATCTCATATTTCTGAGCTAAATTCTGCATAATTTCATTAGTTATGTTTTCTGGTTTAGTAATTCTTCAGTTTGTCTAATATGCTATGAACATATCTATTAATTTGTTAACATAAGTAATCATTTTTTATTTCTAGAAGTACTTACTGGTACTTTTAAAACCTACTTTCTTCCTTTTGATGATGTTTTATTTTCTGCTTATTTTTATTTTTTTAATTTTTAAAATAATATATTGAAATATTTTATATCTGTATCTGACAAATCCAAGAGTTGATTTCATTGGGGACCCTTATTTTTCTGTTTCTTTACTGACTTTTACTTATGATGTGCTCTTTCTTCATTTGCTGCTAATTTTTTAAAAGATAATTTTTTTATTGAATTTTACCTGTGGAATTCTGAAGATATAATTGGGTAATGCTGGGTTTTTTTTGGATTTATTGAGATATAATTGACCTATAGCACTGTATAAGTTTAAGTTGTATAGCATAATGACTTGATTTGCATGTACTGTGAAATGATTGCCAAAATAAGTTAACATCCATCATCTCATATAGGTATAAAAAAAAAAGAAAAAATGTTTTTTACCTTGTGATGAGAACTTTAAGATCTACTCTCTTACCAACTTTCAAATAAACCATAGAGTAGTTTAAACTAGCCCTCATGTTGTACAATACATCCCCAGTACTTATTTATCTTTTAACTGGAAGTTGGCATGTTTTGACAACCTTCAACTCCCCCAACCATCACCCACATCTGACCACAAATCTGATCTCTTTTTCCCATGAGTTTGGGATTTGTTTGTTTGTTTGTTTATTTGTTTTAAGTTTGTTTTATATAGTATTTGTCTTTCTCTGTCTGACTTATATCACCTAGCATAATGCTCTCAAGTTTCATCCATGGTGTCACAAATGGTGTGTAATGCTTTTCATTAGAGAAATTTTGAGCTTGGTTCTATTAAATCTGAGGTAGAGCTATCAACTTAGTACAACTTAAAATTAATTTCTTAGTTTACAATTCACACTTTTACAAAGTTTTATAAGCTTGAACTCTACATCTATGTTATAGCAGGCTCATTCTTAGTTGTAAATTATCAAAAGAGACTTGTTTTTTTCCTTCCTGAATCTTCAGTGTGTTAGGGTGGTTTCTTATTTTTCATAAGGTGGTAGAATGTCATAATATTCACCATCTTGAAATGTGTAAAAATTGGAAATATTGATGATGAATAAATACTATTCATAGCTTCCTATAAAAATAATCTATGTTTACTACTAGACAACCTTAAACTATTGTTTTACCAGGTAGATCAGCATACTTGGAATAAAATGTTTCATTTTAGCAGTGGTCACTGCTCTTAATAATGAGTTACATTCACCCTAAATGACAAACCCATTAACAGCAGTACATTATCAGCTCTGAGGGTCTTTAAATTTTATTTTAATGTAAGAAAGCTTACAGAATTGTCAAAAGCACTCAAAAAGGGTTTTGTACAAATTAAATTTTGGGAAATAACTTATTTGTATATTATTATATATCTATATAATATATATTAATATCATAGCCAAAACTTCATGTTTTCCATTTTTAATTTTTAAGGCCTAATTAAAGTATACATTTCTTACTTCTTTGTCATATATCCATACTTTTTTTCTATTCAATGCTGCTAAAGATATAAGACACCTAGAAAATCAATCCATCATCTGCAATTTATTAAAAGTGATGGCAGGAGCAAAACTAAAATGTATACATATATATGTATATGTATATATATACATATACATATATATACACACACAAATTGGAATGTGATAAACACTACAATAGAAAAATATATGTTGGTAAATAGTGCCTAATGGGAGATTCTATTTTTTAAGTAGGAAGATGATGGAATTTGGAATGGCATTTAGAGGACAAATAAGAATTTTGAAAGCTTTGAGAAGTTTGACAGAAGAGATGGAAGTAGAGGGGGACAGTTTTACAGGAACTATACCAGAAAAGGTGGTTGACAACTTGATGGAAGAATGGTCTTTATTGATAAATACCAGTATGCTCATGACTTAAACTTGGTTTTTAACATATACATATTCCTTCTCTGCTACTAATGAGAAGAGAAATAGGAAGAAAGAAAATGTAGGATTTCTCAAGAAGTGACATTAAAAAAACCAATAAAAATCAAGAAAACATCATAGTTTACTTATGAATGCAAGGTATGTGTAAAACAATGACCAAGTTATTAGGTTCTGGAATAAATAAATGCTGGTTAACTATGCATTTATGTAACTGTGTACCTATTATATTTGCTAAAATCTCCTAATTTGGAAAGAGAAGTATGAGAGATAATTATCTTTCAAACTTTCCTTCTGTTTTAGTGTTTCACAGAAGTTATGATTTCTGATTATTTCTTCCATGAGCACAGAAGAAATTAAGTGCATATACCTAAATGATTAGTGATACCTATGTATAGAACATACTATATTTATTACTGTTGATTTCTTAGTCTCTAGAATGTTTCATTACAAATAGCTTATATTCAATTATTGTTTGATTGCCTGGATAATCTTTCTATTCTTATTATTAATTTCTTTATTGTATCTCATTATCAGTATGTTCATTGAATTTGTATATCATTGTCTGTCCAATATCAGTAGTTCTGGGCAAACTCTTTACATAATTTTCAGTAAAGTAGGCATTTCTTTACAGATAAAATTGTAATAGTATTAATACATGAGGCAATATCACTTATTGATTACTGGGAATGAACTTTGGAGTTTAAGAAATTTGATTCTAACTCAGGCTATATCACTAATAGGCTTGTGATCTTATTCCCTCCAAACTATAAGCATTGGTTTCCATCTTTGTTAAAAGGTGATAATAATACTACCTCATGAAGAAGATTGTTGTGAAGATTCCATAAATATTATTTGAAAAATATTTAGTACTGTGCTTAGCCAATAAGGAGCTGCTCACTATATAGCCACTATTATTGCTTTTTAAGGTATTCATTATTTGAAGTACCCGTTTTGCAACATATTCAAGGCAATGAAGTTATCCCAATACCAAGGACCCCTTTGTAACTAATATCATAACATAAAATTAGAGAACAACATTGCAGCATGGTAAAAAAAGATTTTCAGTGCTTGTCATGGAATCATTGAATATGCTGATTTAAGTAACTATGCACTGGGTTTCAGGGGTCATTGTTATCATCTAAGTATGTGCGAGGGATTGAAGACAAGTGACAGCGAAGCTGAATTCTGCTGTCACTGTGAAATCAGAAGACCTTCCCAGAAGTAAAGGTAACTTGCGACTTTTTTTCCATGTTCTCCAGTTGTCTAGTCTCTTTCAGATTGGCAATATCAACTCCACATCTGGACAACTCACATATAACCAGTGATGTGCACTCCCTCCTGAGGAGCTGCCATTCTCTCTGAGCCTCTTTCTAAGTTCCCTGACTCAGTGCTTGTTGGCTTTGTAGAGGCATCTTTGAATTTGCTTTTGCAACACAAAAGTAAAGCCCTATGGGGAGTCATGCTGCGCTTTGCTTGGTGAGAAGTGGGAAGTAAGCAGGGTACTTTTTGTATCTCCAAATAAACAGCAGGGTCTTAAACGAGCTACTGAACCATGCTACTCTGAGTTTTTACTGCCAGGGAGATAAAGATAGGTACCCAGCTATACACTATATGGATAGTACCCTAGCCTGAATAGGCCTTTTGCTTTACAGAATTGAAGATGAATTAAAGTGGACCATGCCTGGTCTTGCTCCTTCTTTTGTTGACCAGTGAGAATGAGATGCCTGTGGTTTATTATATATAGCATGTATAAAATAACAGATTGTCTCTGTTTATGTACTAAGTATGACATTATTCAATTTCAAGATTTAATTTCAGAACTTTTGCTGCTACCTTATTATCAATAATTAGAAAATGAAAAGATATATTATTGTCCATTGATAAGTGGTAAACATGACTTTTCTCAAACAAAAATAATACTGTTTCTTTGCTGATTTACACTTTCTATTGGAGAAACATACTTGAGATATTCTTGAATCATAAATTATTAAACTTCCCTTAAACCATACTGAACTTTAACTTTGAGGATCCCAAATACTTTTCAGGGGGTTCACTAAACAGTGTAGACACTTTGGGCAGGGTAATTGTTGTAGGGGATCTCGTGCATTATATCAATACGATGTTTAGTATCATTGCATCACTTACTTCTACTCACTAGATTCCAGTTGTCACCTGACGACCTGTGTGAGTTGAGACAACCAAAAATGTCTCCAGACACTGCCAAATTATCTCCTGTTGAGAATCACTGGCCTAAGATATTATCTATATTTTTAACTCTTACTCTATCATTAATTGCAGTAAAGTTTTTCAGAGGCTACATGATTTGTGACGTCACAAGAGATTATCCTGTTCGCTGGAAGATGCTTTAATTTTGCTTTCTTTTTAAAAAAATTTTAATGTAATAAAAACATTAAAAAATTGTCATTTTAACAATTTCAAGTGTACAATTCATTGGCATTAATTACTTTCACAATGTTGTACAACCATCACCACTGTGTCCAAATTTTTTTATCACTTCAAATAAAAAGTCTGTAAAAATTAGTAATTCCCATTTCCCCTTCCCTTCAGCCCCTGATAACCTCTAATCTACCTTCTGTCTCTATCTACATATAAATGGAATCAGACATATGTGTCCTTTGAGTCTGGTTTATTTCACTTAGCATAAAATACTTAAGGTTCATCCATGTTTAGCATGTATCAGAGCTTCATTCCTTTTTATGGCTGAAAAATATTCCATTTTATGTATTAGTAACATTTTGTTTATTCATTTATCTGTTCAGGAACAGTTAAGTTGTTTCCACCCTTTGACTTTTATGGGTAATTTTGTAATGAACATTAGTGTATATGTATCTTTTTGAGTCCCCGTTTTCAATTCCTTTGAGTACAGTAAGTCCCCTGCACATGAACGAGTTCCATTCCAAGAGCACGTTCGTTAAGTCCAATTTGTTCATAAGTCCAACAAAGTTAGCCTAGGTACCCAACTAACACAATCGGCTATGTAGTACTGTACTGTAATAGGTCTATAATACTTTTTACACAAATAATACAAAAAAAACAAGGAAACATGAAAAATAAAGAAAACATTTTTAATCTTATAGTATAGTACTTTGAAAAGTACCTACAGTACAACAGCTGGAATACATGGGCTGGCATCAAGTGAACAGGCAAGAAGAGTTACTGACTGGAGGAGGGAGAGGAGGTGGGAGATGATAGAGCTGAAGGATCATCAGCAATAAGAGATGGACAGAGGGCAAGCTGCAATTTCACTCCCGCCTGACGCTGGTGGAACGCACGTTCACATCTTTGAAAGTCTGCAACTTGAAGTTTCGTATGCAGGGACTTACTGTATATACCTGGGAGTGGTATTGCTAGGTCCTATGGTAGTTTTATATTTAACTTTTTGATGTATTGACAAATTGTTTTCAATAGTAACTGCACCATTGTAACTATCCTATGCACAAGAGCTCCAGTTTCACCACGTCCTCTCTAACACTTGTTTTCCATATTTTGGACTATTGCCAACCTAGTAGATGTGACGTGGAAGTGGTATATAATTATGGTTTTGATTTGCATTTACTCAATAAGTAATGATGCTGAACAGTTCTTCATGTGTTTATTTGTCATTACTATATCTTCTTTGCTGAAATTTCTATTCATATTCTCTGTCATTTTAAATTGGGTTGTCTTTTTGTGGCTGAGTTTTAAATATCTATGTATATTCTGGATATTAAGCCCTTCTCAGACATACCATTTGCAAATATTTTTTCTGTGCTGCAGGTAGTCTTTTCACTTTCTGGCAACATCCTCTGGTGCACTTTTTTTTTTTTTTAATTTGATGAAGTCTAATTTATCATTTTTTCTTTTGTTTCTTGTATTTTGGCGTCATATTTAAAAATCCATTGCCAAATCTAGGGTCATGAAGACTTACCTTTATGTTTTATTCTGAGTTTTATGGCTTTAGCTCTTATATTAGGCCTTTGACCCATTTTGAGTTAATTTTTGTACCCAGAGTGAGGTAGAGGTCCAACTTCATTTTTTTTGGCATGTGAAAATTCAGTTTACCAGCACCATTTGTTGAAGACTGTTTTATTCCCCAGTTAATGGACTTGGCACCCCCAATAAAAATCAATTTGCTACAGATATATAGGTTTATTTCTTGACTCTCAGTTGTATTCCAATGATCTATATATACAGTATATTCGTATGCCAGTATTACACTGTTTTGATTACTGTAGCATTTTAGCAACTTCAGAAATCAGAGACTGAGAGTCTTCTGAACATGTTCTTTGGCAAAGTTGTTTTGGCAATTCAGGACTCCTATTTCCAGTTTCCTGAGATTTTATTTTTTAATCATGAAAGGGTGTTAGATTTTGTTAAAAACATTTTCTGCGTCAATTGAGATGATCATATCTTTTTCTATCTTTTTTTCTACATTCAACCCCCCATTAATGTGTTATAATGCATTGATTAATTTTCTTATGTTAAATCAAATTTTCATACCTGTGATAAATCCCACTTGGTCATATGCTGCTTGATTCAGTTTGCTAGTATTTTGTTAATGATTTTTGCATCAATATTTGTAAAGAATATGGGTCTGAAATTTCTTCTTGTGATTCTTTACCTGGCTTTGGTATCAGAGTAATGCTAAACTCATAAAATGAGTTCGGAAGTGTTCCATTCTCTTCCATTTTTTGCATATATTTGAGAAGAATTAGTTGTACCTTATTTAAATGTTTGGTAGACTTCACCAGGGCAACCATATGAACTTTTCTTTGGGGGAAAGTTTTTGATTACTGATTCAATCTCTTTATTTTTATAGGTACATTGAGATTTTCTCTTTATTCTTAAGTCAGTTCAGGTAATGTGTGCTTATAGGAATTACCCATTTCATCTAGGTCATCTAATATGTTGGAGTACAATTGTTTATATTTTTTCTTATAATGTTTTTCTTTTGCTGTTCTATCCTCTATTTTATGTACCTCCACTTTAATATTTAATCTTTCCTCTCTTGTACTAATCTTGGGTTTAGTTTGCCGTTCTGTGTCTAGTTACTCAAGGTGTAAAATTAAGTTGTTGATTGAGATTGTTTCTCTTTTTTAATGCAGGCATTTTCAGGTATAATTTTCTCTCTGATCACTGCCTTTGTTGCATCCCATAAGTTTTGGTATATGGTTTTTCATTTTTATTTCTCTATAAATATTTTCTAATTTCCATTGTGATTTCTTTTTCAACTTTTGGGTTGTTCAAAAGTGGGGTCTCTCCACATATTTGTGAATTTCCAGTTTCCTGTCTGTTATTAATTTGTAGCTTCATTCCATTGTCTTCAGAAAGGATAGTTTCCATGATTTCAAATATTTCAAATTCATTGAGACTTGTTTAGGGCCCTAATGTGATCTATCTTGTAAAATGTTCCATGTGTCCTTCAAAGTGTGTTTTTTGCCTTTTGTTATGCCTTGTAATTTTTTTTCTTAATTGCTAGACATGATGCATCAGGTAAATGGATCTGCTGTAAACAGGCCTTTAGTAATGAGGTAGTGAGGTGTTGGGGAATAGGAATTTTCTATAATTCTATGTTTAGGTCTCCATCCTTTTGTGTGCCTATGCCTTGAATTGTGAATTTAACAAGTATTTCTCTGTCCACCCCCCACCCCAACCCCTTAGGTGAGACTTGATGGCTAGGGACAGCTGGATTTGGATATTTTCCTTACTTAGGGCAGTTAGGCACTGATGATACTCTAGCAGGTTAGGATCTGGTTAACTAGTTTCCCCTGACTGAAGGTCTTGTTAAGAAGAGAGTGCTCTGATGTATTTCATAATGGTTCCTTTTCCCTTCCCCTGCTGGATGCCCGAAGGGATTATTCTCAATATTTACTGTAGGCACTGGTTAGGCTTTGCGAGATAAATCTCATAATATTGTGTGTACTCCCCTCTGGAGACTGGGGGACTGGATCCCCCTGGAGGTTTTAACTCTCAGAAGTTGTCCACACTGAACCTCCAGCACTTCACCATTTACTGTTCAGGTTGTCTTACCCCAGCACTGTTCCCTAAGGCAGTTTCTGCCCCTGAGTCTCTGCTCTGATAAGTCAAGACTCCCTGTAACACCTCTGTCTCTCTAATATTGGGGCAACAGTTTGCCCTGAGTTCTTACCTTTCTTGTGGATCCAAGAAGAGTTATTGATTTTTTAGTCTGTTAAGCTTTTTACTTGTTCGGACAGAGGGGAAACTTCTAAGCCTCCTACCTGTGTAAATGGCTTAGCTTGTTTTTTGATATTTTTGGGAGGAGATGAAAACTGGAAGTTGTCTGCATTTTGCTCTTTCCTTCATTTTTAAAACTACTTTTATAGAGTACAGAATTCTGTGTTGTTAGTCCCCTCTCCCCACCCATTCACCCAGTATTTAAAGATGATTTCCTTATGTATTCTAGCTTCTCCTTCATTTTCCTGATGATAATTCTGTGCTTATACTTATAATGATTCCTTGTAAGTAATGAATAGCCCCCATTTCAACCCCTATTTGCTTTTAACTTGTTTGTATTATTTATGGTTTTCATCAGGATAAATGATGCACCTCTAAATGATTTTCTTTATATTTATTGAACAGGGAATTTGATGGCAACCTCAATCAAATTTGGTCATACTTGTTTTGGTTTTCATTTTGGTGTTCATTTCTCTCTCTCTCTGTCTCTCTCTGCCTCTCTCTCTCTCGCTCTCTCTCTCTCTCTCTATATATATATATATACACATATACATATTTCTGCTTCATTTTGTCCTTTCTTTCTTCAGAAAATCCAATTACAGTCCAATTATGCCTCAGTTAGACAATTTGATAGTGGCTCAAAGTTTTGTTCACGCTTTTCAATTTTTCTTTCTCTTAGTGTTTCAGTTTGAATAATTATGTTTTAAGTATGCTTATTCTTTTTCAGTTATGTTTTGCAAGTTGTATCCAATGCCCTTAAAAAAATTCAGGTATCACATAATTTAATTATAAGATTTCCATTTAGTTCTTTCTCATAGAGTTCCAATATCTTCTAATATTTGCCATCCCTTTAAACATTATTGCCAACTTCTCTAGATTCATTAAATATTTATCATGGTAATTTTAAAGAACTTGTCTATGTATTTATTACAATATCTTGACTATTTTTGGTTCTGTTCACATTGACTGATTTTTTTTCCTTTTTATTATGAATGTCATTTTTTTTATACATGTCTTCTTAAAATTTTGGATTATATTCTAAATACTCCCTTCTCAATGTAGTCTTTTCCACTGATTAATACCTGGCACTTGAATATGTGTTTGTTTGTTTATTTTGTCTTTTAATCATAACAATGTTTGCTCTATGCCACCAGGATAATTTTTTCTTATTTGTTTATTGCTGAAACCATGGTTCACAGAACCGTACTAGAGACAAAGAAGACATCAATGTCTTTGTTCAGTAAATGAATTTATTTATTCTTGAATACCTTTTAAAAGAGTTTGGACTCATTTCCCATGAATAGGTACTTCAGCAAATTTTTGTTTCCTATCTTCATATAAAGTCAAAGCCATAGAACCTTCCATAGGTAAATCTCCTTCCATGCTTAGTGAGACAAGCTTAATTTAGAAAATTTAGGAAGAAATATTAACATGAATAATTGCCAACAACTTCTAAACATTGTCTAAACCAAATAACTGAGGAGTCCTCAGGGGGCATATTCATCATTAAAATTACTTAAAGGAGTGAATGAGTGACAAATAGATCATTATAGATTCTCATGGGATTCAAGATGAAGTAATTCTTGTCTTTGCACTTCAAGGTCCTTAGAGACCAAATAATATGAATAAAAACTATATAATTTTTGATAAGTATTATATCCTAATGATTATAAGTAAAATTCATATATGTATGACATGTATATTAAAAATTGTTTAGCAAAAACATAAAATAAAAAAATTATTTTAAAGAAGATATTATGAAGGAAAATATAGGTAAGAGCAAGAGGAAATGGGAAAATCTGAGAGAAAATATTTCTCCTTTTTTTTAATATTCAAGAAATTAATGTGGTGGTTAATTTTTGGAGGTGTAGGAAGTTACTTGTTTTCTTTGTTGGAAAAGAAAAAGAATATCAACAATGAGTAACTAGTGAGAGTAAATATATTTCTATATGATAAAGTGAAAATTCATTTCAAACAAACAAAAAACAATGGTTCATTTGCAAATTATCTAAAATTATAGAGCCTTCCTAAAATAAAATTAGATTTTCTAAATTAAGAGTTATGTACATCCAATTAATTACTAATATTCTTTACCCAAATTTGTAGTTCTGTATATCCACTTCTCATTTTGGGTTTTGAAGTCTTCTAAAGCTTTGACTGAGTCATCAGACTGCATTATCCAGTTTCAGTAATACTGAATCATTTTCCTCAGTTGCTATAGTGTGAGGATACCATTTTTTCCCTTTTCCACTAACTCGAAATGTAGAGCAAACTTTACCATTAAATGCATGATTTTTTTTTTTAAAAAGTGACTGCTAATGTATTTGAAGTTTTGGCATATTTATTGAAATATGAAAACATTTCAAAATTTATATTAAATATTCAACTAAAAATAATATTTATACCTTTGATTTATTTAATTCTTACTTCAAGTGAATTTTTATATAGGAATCTATTATATGTATATAGGAATCTATTATATGTTTTGGTACATATTGTTTAAACGATTTAATTTCCTCTAGAGAGATACTTGTTTGTAAACATTATACAAGAGTATCTTTCTTTCTTATTTCTAAAATATAGATATCATTCTTCTTTTTTACAGTTTACTACACAAAAGAACTTTATTAATTACATGTGTTTCATTAATATGCCTAATATATATATACACACATATGCACCCAGCATATATATATATATATATATATATATATATATATATATATATATATATATATATATATATTTACCCATGCCATATATACATATGAAAAATGTTGAAATTGTAAAATAACAAATTAATAAATGGAAACAACTTAGCCTGTGAATGCATTATCTCATCTGACTGGGTCAGGAAGTGTTTCCATATATTGTCTATAAAAGAGTTATAAAATGTTATAATAAAAAAAATCTATGATTGATTGTATTTTGTGTTTTTTTCCCAGTAAGTTCAATATAATCAATTCACTATAAAGTTAGTACTCTTTAAATTGAAGGTGAAGACTTGTACTATTCTGTGAACTGTTTGTTACCAGTTCATTATGAGGTCAATAAATAAACAGAGTAAACATTTGGAAATTTTGTAGTTATGTAATGTATATAATTTATGACATAGCAATTCAAATTTCTAGATATATACTCCAGATACGTATACAAGAAGTGTCATAGCAACAATATTACTCTAGCTCCAAACCAAAACCAGTTTAAGTGTGCATTAGCCAGTGAATGAATAAATAAATGTTGGTATATTCATATCATTGAATTTTATCCCACAGTGAAAATAAATGAGATGAAGTAAAGCAATACAATTAATATGCATGAATTTCAGGAGCACAATGGTGAATGAAAAAACAAGTGAATGAAAATATAAACAGATTCCAATCATATAAAGTTTGAAAACAGAAAACTGAAGAATACTTTGATTGACATGTACTTTTTAAAATTTATAAAGAAAAGTATGAAGAGGCTAAATAAAGTTTTCAAAATAGGGTTACCTTTGAAGTAAGAGAGGAGTATGGGATCATGAGAACCCATGGTTTTAGAAATATTGCTAATTTTCTATCTAGTAAGTTCTTTTGTAGGTAGATACTTTCCAAAAATATACTTGGAATATAAATCAGTGAGTTGTAGTTGGTAATTTAGATCCCTGCTTCCTAAAGTTTGTTCAGTGTATAAATATATATATATATATATAAATATATGTATATGTTTCATTTATATATATATATATATATATATATATATATATAACCTGGTCATCTTAAAATTATTCTGATTTAATAAGTCCTAGTGGGATCTAATATTCTGAATACTTAATGGATTCCCAAGTGAAGCCCATGTTTTCAGTTTGCAGTCTACATCTTGAGTACCAATAACCTCAATCACATTAAAAGGGAGAAAGAGAGAGCCAGAGAGTGAGAGAGGGAAAAATAAATAAATAAATATGTACTAAAGAAAGTGACACCAGCAAAACATTTCACATTAAAGGAATTGTCAGAGATACGTCACGACATTGAAAATGAAAAGGATTATAATGTGGGTAGCCAATCCAAACTCAGAAAGTAGTAAAACAGTCTAAGTCATTGAAAAGATGGTCACTCCAGGTTAAAAGTTGTACGATAAAAGGGCAAGCGTTGTTCAACAATTCTTGATATGTATTTTTAAAGAAATAGAAACACTTTAATGTTTTAAATAACAGTGTATCAAGTAAATATTAGTTATATTTTTAAAATTTTCCCATATAATTATAACAGATATTAAAAGATATTTTGACAATTTTTATGGATTATGGAACAATCATAACTTTCACATGGATTAATTAGATCATTTTCTATAATTTAAGCTTTCACAGTCATTTTTACAGTCCTACACAACTGTGCAAAACAACTGCATATAGATTAACACTGAAGATTATCCTTAGCACCAAACTTCTACTTGTTTCTGTTTCTGTAAATTTTATTATATATATATATTTTTTTCTTTTTTTTAAATTAATTTTTATTGGAGTACATTTGCTTTACAATGTTGTGTTAGTTTCTATTGTGCAACAAAGTGAAACAGTTATACATATACATATATCCACTCTTTTTTAGATTTACTTCCCATTAAGGTCACCACAGAGCACTGAGTAGAGTTCCCTGTGCTATACAGTAGGTTCTCATTAGTTATCTATTTTATACATTGCAGTGTATGTATGTAGATCCCAATCTCCCAATTCAGCCCATCCCACCCCCCTTCCCACCTTGGTAACCATAAGATTGTTCTCTACATCTGTGACTCTATTTTTGCTTTGCAGATAAATTCATCTGTACCATTTTTCTAGATTCCATATATAAGTGGCATTATAAGATATTTGTTTTTCTCGTTCTACCTTACTGCACTATATATGACACACTCTAAGTCCATCCATGTCACTGCAAAGGGCATTATTTTGTACTTCTTTATGGCTGAGTAAAATTCCATTGTATATATGTACTACATCATCTTTATCCAATCCTCTGTTGATGGACAATTAGTTTGCTTACATGTCCAGGCTATTGTAAATAGTGTCACAATGAACATCGGGGTGGAGTGCTTGCATCTTTTTGAATTCTGGTTTTCTCCAGATATATGCTCAGGAGCAGAATTGCTGGGTCATATGGTAGCTCTATTTTTAGTTTTTTGAGGAACCCCTCTACTGTTCTCTATAGTGGCTGTATCAATTTACATTCCCACCAACAGTGTAGGAGGTTTCCCTTTTCTCCACACCCTCTCCAGCATTTGTTAGTAGATTTTTTGATATTGGCCATTCTGACCCTTGTGAGGTAATACCTCATTGTAGTTTTGATTTGCATTTCTAGAATAATAAGTGATGTTGAGCAGCTTTTCATGTGTTTGTTGACCCTCTGTATGTGTTCTTTGGAGAAATGTCTATTTAGGTCTTCTCCCCATTATATGCATGGGTTGTATGTTTTTTTGATATTGAGCTGCATGAGCTGTTTGTATATTTTGGAGATTAGTTCCTTGTCAGTTGCTTCATTTGCAAAAATTTTCTCCCATTCTGTGGGTTGTCTTTTCGTTTTATTTATGGTTTCCTTTGCTCGGCAAAAGATTTTAGTTTAATGAGGGCCCATTTGTATATTTTTGTTTTTATTTTTATTACTCTAGGTGGTGGATTGAAAAAGATCTTACTGCGATTTATGTCAAATAGTGTTCCGCCTACATTTTCCTCTAAGAGTTTTATAGTATCCACCCTTACATTTAGGTCTTGGATCCATTTTGAGTTTATTTTTGTGTATGGTGTTAGGAAGTGTTCTAATTTCATTTTTTACATGTAGCTGTCCAGTTTTTCCAGCACCACTTATTGAAGAGGTTGTCTTTTCTCCATTGTATATTCTTGTCTCCTTTGTCATAGATTAGGTGGCCATAGATGTGTGGGTTTATCTCTGGGCTTTCTATCCTGTTCCATTGATCTATATTTCTGTTTTTGTGCCAGTACCATACTGTTTTGACTACTGTAGCTTTGTAGTATAGTCTGAAGTCTGGGAGCCTGATTACTCCAACTCTGTTCTTCTTTCTCAAGATTGCTTTTGCTCTTCAGGGTCTTTTGTGTTTCCATAGAAAATGTAAAAATTTTTGTTCTAATTCTGTGAAAAATTTCCTTGGTAATTTGATAGGGATTGCATTGAATCTGTAGATTGCTTTGGGTAGCATAGTCATTTTCACAATATTGATTCTTCCAATCTAAGAACATGGTATATCTCTCCAAATGTTGGTGTCATCTTTCATTTTGTTCATCAGCATCTTATAGTTTTCTGAGAACAGGTCTTTCACCTCCTTAAGTAGGTTTACTCCTAGGTATTTTATTCTATTTGACGCAATGGTAAATGGGATTGTTTTCTTAATCTCTCTTTCTGATGCTTTGTTGATAGTTTGTAGGAATGCAAGATATTTCTGTGTATTAATTTTGTATCCTGCAACATTACCAAATTCATTGATGAGCTCTAGAAGTTTTCTGGTACTATTTTTAGGATTTTCTATGTATAGTATCATGTCATCTGCAAACAGTGACAGTTTTACTTCTTCTTTTCCAATTTGGATTCCTTTTATTTCTTTTTATTCTCTGATGGCTGTGCCTAGGACTTCTAAAACTATGTTGAATAAAAGTGGCGAGAGTGGACATCCTTGTCATGTTCCTGATCTTAGAGGAAATGCTTGCTGTTTTTCACCACTGCGTATAATGTTAGCGGTAGGTTTGTTGTATATGACTTTTATTATGTTGAGGTAGGTTCCCTCAGTCCACTTTCTGGAAAGGTTTTATCATAAATGGGTGTTGAATTTTGCCAAAAGATTTTTCTGCATCTATTGAGATGATCATATGGTTTTTATTCTTCAATTTGTTAATGTGTTGAATCACATTATTTGATTTGAGTGTATTGAAGAAATCTTGCATCCCTGGGATAAATCTCACTTGATCAGGGTGTATGAACCTTTTGATATATTGTTGGATTCTGTTTGCTAGTATTTTGTTAAGGATTTTTGTATCTATGTTCATCAGTGATATTGGCCTGTAATTTTCTTTTTTTTGTGATATATTTGTCTGGTTTTGGTATCAGATATCAAAACCTGATGTGATGGTGGCCTTGTACCATGAGCTTGGGAGTTTTCCTTCCTCTGAAATTTTTTGGAAGAGTTTCAGAAGGGTAGTTGTTAACTCTTCTCTAAATGTTCGATAGAACTCCCTTGTGAAGCCATCTGGGCTGGACATTTGTTGTTGAAAGATTTTTAATCACAGTTTCAATTTCAGTTCTTGCGATTGGTCTGTTCATATTTTCTATTTATTCCTGATTCACTGTTAGAAGGTTGTACCTTTCTAAGAAGTTGTCCATTCCTTCTAGGTTGTCCATTTTACTGGCATATAGTTGCTTGTAGTAGTCTCATATGATCCTTTGTGTTTCTGTGGTATCAGTTGTAACTTCTCCTTTTTCATATCTAATTTTATTGGCTTTGATCCTCTCCCATTTTTTCTTGATGAGTCTGGGGAAAGGATTGTTAATTTTGTTTATCTTCTCAAAGAACCAGCTTTTAGTTTCATTGATCTTTGCTATTGTTTTCTTCATCTCTATTTCATTTATTTCTGCTCTGATCTTTATGATTTCTTCAACTAACTGGGTTTTGTTTGTTCTTCTTTCTCTCGTTACTTTAGGTGTAAATACAGGTTGTTTATTCGAGATTTTTCTTGTTTCTTGAGGTAGGATTTTATTGCTGTAAACTTCCCTCTTAGAACTGTTGTGCTGCATCCCATAGGTTTTAGATTGTCAGGTTTTCATGGTCATTTGTCTCTCGGTATTTTTTGATTTCCTCTTTGATTTCTTCAGTGATCCATTGATTATTGAGTAACATATTGTTTAGCCTCCATATGCTTGTATTTTTTGCAGTTTTTTCCTGTAATTGATTTCTAATCTCATAGTGTTGTGATCAGAAAAGATGCTTGATATGATTTCTTAAATTTACCAAGGCTTGATTTGTGACCTAAGATGTGATCTATCCTGGAGAATGTTCCATGTGCTCTTGAGAAGAAAGTGTATTCTGTTGCTTTCTGATGGAATTTCCTATAAATATCAATTAAGTTTACCTGGTCTAATATGTCATTTAAGGCTTGTGTTTCCTTATTAATTTTCTGTCTGGATGATATATCCATTGATGTAAGTGGTGTGTTAAAGTCCCCCACTATTATTGTGTTACTGTAGATTTCCCCTTTTGTGGTGTTAGCATTTGCCTTATATATTGAGGTGCACCTATGTTGGGTGCCTGTATGTTTACAATTGTTATGTCTTCTCCTTGGATTGATCCTTCGATCATTATGTAGTGTCCTTCCTTGTCTCTTATAACCATTTTTATTTTCAAGTCTATTTTGTCTGATATGAGTATTGCTACTCCAGCTTTCTTTCGATTTCCATTCACATGGAATATCTTTTTCTATCCCTTCACTTTCAGTCTGTATGTGTCCCTAGGTCTGAAGTGTGTCTCTTGTAGACAGCATATGTATGAGTCTTGTTTTTGTATCCATTCAGTGAGCCTGTGTCTTTTGTTTGGAGAATTTAATCCATTTACACTTAAGGTAATTATCGATATGTACGTTCCTATTGCCATTTTCTTAATTGTTTTGGGTTTGTTTTTGTAGGTCTCTCTCTCTCTTTTTTTTTTTTTTTTCTTGTGTTTTCAGCCTAGAGAAGTTCCTTTTAGCATTTGTTGTAAAGCTGATTTGGTGGTGCTGCATTCTCTTAGCTTTTGCTTGTCTGTAAAGCTTTTGATTTCTCCCTCAAATCTGAAGGAGATCTTTGCTGGGTAGAGTAATCTTGGTTGTAGTTTTTTCCCTTTCATCACTTTAAATATATCATACCACTCCCTTCTGGCCTGCAGAGTCTGTGCTGAACAATCAGCTGATAACCTTATGGGGATTCCCTTGTATGTTATTTGTTGCTTTTCCTTTCGTGTTTTTAATATTTTTTCCTTGTATTTAATTTTTGTTAACTTGATTAATATGTGTCTCAGCATGTTTCTCCTTGGGTTTATCTTGTATGGGACTCACTGTGCTTCCTGGACTTGAGTAACTATTTCCTTTCCCATGTTAAGGAAGTTCTTGACTCCCTAATATCTCTTCAAATATTTTCCCAGACCCTTTCTCTTTCTCTTCTTCTTGTGGGACCCCTATAGTTCGAATAATGGTGCATTTAATGTTGTCCCAGAGGTCTCTGAGACTGTCCTCATTTCTTTTTATTCTTTTTTCTAATTCTGTTCCATGGCAGTTATTTTCATCATTCTATTTTCCAGCTCACTTATCCGTTCTTCTGACTCAGTTATTCTGCTATTGATTCCTTCTAGTGTATTTTTCATTTCAGTTATTGTGTTGCTCATCAGTGCTTGTTTGTTCTTTAGTTCTTCTAGGTACTTGTTAAACTTTTCTTGTATCTTCTCAATCTGTATCTCTATTCTGTTTCTGAGCTCTTGGAACATTTTTACTATCATTACCCTGATATTTTTTTCAGGTAGATTGCCTATTTCCTCTTCATTTATTTGGTCTTGTAGGTTTTTACATTGCTCCTTTGTCTTAGCATATTTCTCTCTCATATCATTTTCGCTAATGGGTGGGGCTGTGTTCCTGTCTTGCTGGTTGTTTGGCTTGAGGCATCCAGCACTGGAGCTTGCAGGCAGTTGGGTGGAGCCGGGTCTTTGTGGTGAGATGGGGAGCTCATGGAGAGCTCAAGCAGATTAATATTCCCTGGGTTTGGGAATTCTCTGGTGGTCCAGAGGCCTGGACTAGGTGCTCCCACTACTGGGACTCAGGCCCGACCCCTACCCAGTGAACCAAGACCTTGAAAGCTGCACAGCACATTAAAAAAAAAAAAAAGAAAGAAATGAAAACAAACAGGCAAACAAAACCCAAGACAACTAATACAAATAAAACCAGACAAACAAAAACAAACAAAAAACAAAGAAAGCCAAAAACAAGAAAACAACCACCCAATCAACCAAAAAGCCTAAAAACCAAAACAAATAATTAAAACAAAACTAACAAAAACAAAACAAAACAAAAAACTAAAAAAAAAAAGCAGAGAACAAAATGCACACACTCAAAAATGCCAAAAAAGAAGATACAAACAAAACAAAAAAACACAACAAAAATTAAAAAACAAACAAAAAAGAACAAAACAAGAAAAAATAAAATAAAAATAGAAAAATAAAAAATATACTAAAAAGTTAAAAATAAGACAACAAAACAAAACAAAACATACACACAGAAAAATTCCCTGGGGCCTCCACTATCAGTGTCCTTGCCCCCATGGTCCACCACAGGCTACCCCTGCCTCCCAGGAGGCCCTCAAGATCTCTAGATAGTTCTCTGGACCTGCTGTGGCAGCCCCAGCTCTGTGTGTGTTCCTCCCACCAGCGTCAACTCCTGAAGCTACCCCTGAGCACACATGCCCACACAGGTTGGCAGGGGTGCAGGCATTGATGGGCATGGCCGCTGGGGCTGGTGTTCAGGCCTACCTGGACCTGCTCAGTCAGAGAGGTCAGGCCTACCTGGACCTGCTCAGTCAGAGGGGGCTTTACTGGAGGTGGCACTCAGGACTGGTGGGGCCTGTGCAGGTGGAAGAAGCTTTGGCTTGAGGGGTGCTATTGTCCACAGAGGCCAGGGTCAGTGGGTGGGGAAGGGCATTGCAATGGTGACCCCACCCCTTGTGTGCTACTCAACAATGATGCCTTGCTTGTATGGTGCCCTGAGCTTCCTCTGCAAACCTTCCCAACTGTGTAGCTCCTCAATGCCTACAGCTGACCCCTCCCTTGGTCCACTCTCCCTACCCCACTTTCCAGCACCCAGCCCTCCTCCACACCATCAGACACATAACTCAGGCTGGGGTACACAGGGTTGCAGCACGGACCATGTGCGTAGGTCTTACTCTGGCCTGCCTTCCACAGGCCAGTTTCTACTTTCCCCTCTGATCCTCTGAAGGTCCCTCTCTGTCCCAGCTGGTCCCCCCACCGTGTGGGGCTTTCTTGAATGTGGGATCCCCTCTTCTCCTTCAGCTCTCCCCCAGGGATACTGGTCCTGTCCTACTTCTTCTTTTCTTTTCTTTTTTTCTTTCTTTCATCCTACCCAGTTGTGCAGAGATTTTTTCTTGCCCTTGAGTGTCCAAGGTCTTCTGCTAGTGTCCAGTAGGTGCTCTGTGAGAATTGTTCCATTTGTTGATGTATTCTAGATGTACTTATGAGGAGAGGCAAACTCCACATCCTCCCATTCCACCATCTTCACTCCTCACCTCTATTATTTATATTTTAATTGACTTTGACATCACATGTTTAGACATATAGCTTTTTTTTCAAACTTCAGATAATGCAATGACTATATTTCCAGGTTGCTGATTTTGTTTATTTTTATTCCAGCTCATTTATTTTGTTCTATTTAGTGATTCTCCTGTGATGCTAATTCTAAGAGAGTTTATACAGTTTTCTCGTATAATTTATATAGCTTAAGTAATGTTCGCAGATGTTTAATTAGTTTCTGCAGAATCAGATACTTATTAAAGATTACTAGAGAGTTGCTTACAAACCCCTTAGAACATTCAAATAATAAAAAGAATTTGAAATAGTCTGAAAATGTATAAAATCCAAACAGAAATCTCAGTTGCAAAAAATGAACATATGTTTAAAGCATATTGCACTTATCTAACTGTGTACATTTCTTAACCTAAATTGTTTTAAGAGAAGATGGTGCATTTTGTAAAAAATATGGCTAGAAATTCTTGTATGGACACTTCAGAAAAAAAAAAAAAATAACCCAAGGCTTTCAAATAACCAAATATGTATTGTCATAAGACTAAAAATTGTCCTAATATTCCACACAATTTTAGCTTCCCTGTTGGGAACCACCAGTCAATGTTTCAGAGCAAAAAACTAATAATTTAATTAATTTCTATTTTAGATAATTCTTTTACCCTTTATTTCCACTGGTAAGTGTGCTCTTTGAAAAAATATATAACAACTGTATTGAGATTCACATACTAAACAGGTCACCTGTTTATTGTTTACCATAAAAATTTTTTTCAGAATTGCAACCATCATTCCAATAAATTTTAGAACATGTTTATCACTTCATACAAAGACACATACCCATTAGCAGTCACTACCCATTTACCACCAACTCCCAAACCCATAGCAATCACTAATCTACTTTCTATCTCTATGAATTTTCCTACTCTGGATATTAAGAGGAGTTGCATTTCATTCTTTTTTATGGCTGAGTGAAGTAAGTCAGACAAAGACAAATATCATATGATATCACTTATATGTGGAAACTAAAAAAATGGTACAAATGAACTTATTTACAAAACAGAAATAGAGTCACAGATGTAGAAAATAAACTTATGGTTACAAGGGGGGAAAGCAGGGGTGGGCGGGAAGGCAGGGAGGGATAATTTGGGAGACTGGGATTGACAAATACACACTGCTACATATAAAATAGATAACTAATAAGGACCCATTGTATAGCACAGGGAACTCTTCTCAATACTCTGTAATGACCTATATGGGAAAAGAATCTAAAGAAGAGTGGATATATGTATATGTATAACATACACTTTGCTGTACAACAGAAACTAACACAAGATTGTAAATCAATTATACTCTAATAAGTTTTTTTTAAAAAAGAAGAGCAAATGATAATAAGTATATGATTTTATTTGGGAAGAATAAAGAGCTATAAAGATGCAAAAAAAAGATAAAAGGAGTTGTAAAATGTAAAAGGAATTAGACAATATGTGGTGCTTTGTAGGTGACTTATTTCACTTAGAAAGATGTTTCCAAGGTTCATCAATTGTGTAGCATGAATCAGTATTTCATTCCTTTCCATTTTATGGGTATACCACATATTGTTCATCAACTTATCAGTTGATAGATATTTAGGTGGTTTCCACCTTGGAGCTATTTTTAATAATGTCCTAAATATTCATGTAAAAGTTATTGAATGGATTTATGTCTTCATTACTCTTGGATGTATACTTAGAATCAAGTTTTGGGGTACATATGGTAACTGTATTTTTAAACTCTGGAGAAAATGTCAGACTATTTTCCAAGGGAGATCCATCATTTTATGTACAGCAGTATATGAGGGTTCCAATTTCTCCATATCATCACAAACATTTGTAAATAGATTCTTGTTTTTAATTTTTTAAAAAATTATAGCCATCCTAGTGGGTGCAAAGCAGGACCTCACTGTGTTCATGATTTACCTTCTATTATTGACTAACAATGTTGACCATCTTTTAATAGGCTTATTGATCATTTGTATTTTTTTTTTTTTGTAGAAATGTTTATTCAGATGCTTTGCTCAATTTTTATTTGGGATATTTATATTTTTATTATTCAATTTTAAGTGTTCTTTCTATATTCTAAATATAATTCTTTATTAGATATATCATTTGTAAATATTTTGCTCCATTCTGTGGGTTGGCTTTAAACATTTTTGATGGTAACTTTTTTTTTTTTTAACATCTTTATTGGAGTATAATTGCTTTACAATGGTGTGTTAGTTTCTGCTTTATAACAAAGTGAATCAGTTATACATATACATATGTTCCCGTACCTCTTCCCTCTTGCATCTCCCTCCCTCCCACCCTCCCTATCCCACCCCTCTAGGTGGTCACAAGGCACAGAGCTGATCTCCCTGTGCTATGCGGTTGCTTCCGACTAGCTATCTATTTTACATTTGGTAGTGTATATATGTCCATGCCACTCTCTCTCTTTGTCACATCTTACCCTTCCCCCTCCCCATATCCTCAAGTCCATTCTCTAGTAGGTCTGTGTCTTTATTCCTATCTTGCCACTAGGTTCTTCATGACCTTTTTTTTTTTTTTCCTTAGATTCCATATATATGTGTTAGCATACTGTATTTGTTTTTCTCTTTCTGACTTACTTCACTCTGTATGACAGACTCTAACTCCATCCACCTCATTACAAATACCTCCATTTCATTTCTTTTTATGGCTGAGTAATATTCCATTGTATATATGTGCCACATCTTCTTTATCCATTCATCCAATGATGGACACTTAGGTTGCTTCCATGTCCTGGCTACTGCAAATAGAGCTGCAATGAACATTTTGGTACATGACTCTTTTTGAATTATGGTTTTCTCAGGGTATATGCCCAGTAGTGGGATTGCTGGGTCATATGGTAGTTCTATTTTTAGTTTTTTAAGGACCCTTCATACTGTTCTCCATAGTGGCTGTATCAGTTTACATTCTCACCAACAGTACAAGAGTGTTCCCTTTTCCACACCCTTTCCAACATTCCCTGATTATTTTTGATCCACAGTTGGTTGAATCCATGGATATGGATTCTGCAGATATAGAGGACCAACTGTATTCCACATGAGTATGTGAATCACACACATAAATGGATATAACAAGAACAACAAAATAGCAAAGCATTAAAATTTAGTATTAAATCTTTAATTTTAAGAATTATTCTCATTGTTTTCCATAGTATCTATTCATAAATTCTGTTACAACTGAAAAGTGAATATGACTATAATAATAATACAGAGTAATTCTTGTAGGATTGATACCCTTATCATTAGTTCAACTTATCTGATGAATCTTCCTAAATGTTGGAATAAACAACTTGGTTATTCTAGCAACATTGTTCTTAAGAAATAGGAATGTGCACACCTATAGATCTTTAAGTAGCTACAATGTACAGCAAATAAATGGATTTCTTTGGAAAATATGATTCTTTCTTTCTTATCCTCTAGTTAAAGAGTTCAAAACTGCCAGATGCAGGGCACATTTTTTAAATTTGATCTGTACCATGTTGCTTATATGTTGTTCTTAAATCAACATATTACACGTAAGTTTTCTGATATTGTGCTAATGTTATGGTTTGGCAAAACTGGGCTCTCAATCTTACAACACCCGCTTAAGAGAAATTGAGTAGTTACTGATAACATTAGGAGGAATATAATCTTAGGACTGAGTTGAACTGAGAGAGGAGTATTTGTGTGAGCTGAGTTGCCAGGTGTTGGAGTAGTCACTTAAAGCAACAAGCCAAAAATGAAGTTAAGCCTTTAATCACTTAACTGCAATGGTATAAGCCAGAGGATAAAACTGGAAAAACCATCAACTCCCCCTGTTCCATTTTCCCCCAAGAACAGTGCACTAATTGAGGGTCAGATGATTAAGCACGGATGTGGGGGTCATCTCACTGATGAGCAAGCCCAAAAGAAAAAGTTCTGGCAGTTTTATGGCCCCTGGCATTGGAGAAAATGTAGAGGACAAAGGGCCAGGAGTAAAAGAGTACTGGGTACTGAGTCAAAATGGTAAAAGATGTCTTCAGTGTTTCCCCTCCTCTCTCCCCCCCTAAGGAGGTTTCAACAGAAGCACCCAAAGAAGACCTCTGGCCAAAGCCTCAGATTAAGAGACCTAGGAATGAAGGTGCTTGGATTAAGAGTGCAAATACTGGAAAGAGTGTGACTGGCTAGTGGTGTCCTTGACCACAACTCCTCTCAGAGATTGAAATATACTGGCTGTGCACGAAATCTGATGTGGGGAGAGCAGATTTTCTCCATGAGGCCTGCCAAAGAATGCCTTTGTCAGGCCTATAGTCAAGCCTGAAAAATCAGACCTAGTTTTTTCTTTTTAGTTTCTCTATAATATTTTATTTTATTTTCTTAATACATCTTTATTGGAGTATAATCGCTTCACAATGCTGTGTTAGTTTCTGTTCAACAAAGTGAATCAGCCATATGCATACATATGTCCCCATATCGCCTCCCTCTTGGGCCTCCCTCCCATCCTCCCTATCCCACCCCTCTAGGTGGTCACAAAGCTCCGAGCTGATCTCCCTGTGCTATGCTGCTGCTTCCCACTAGTCATCTATTTTACATTTGGTAGTGTATGGATTTCTCTAAGACATTGGCCTGTAAATCCATTCTGTGAAGATGTGAATAATCCTAATTAGGCTCTAGCAGAGCTCTTGGCACTTAATAGTTATCCAGTGGATATTTCTTGACAAAATTAGTATTTTTAAAAATTTTAATAAAATCTTTAAGAATTTTTTTCCATGTACAACATAAAAAACATTAACCCAGCAGTGTGGTTCTTGCAAAAACAGCACAAGAGTAAAAATCAACAGTTCAATTTTAATTTTCTCATTAGAGAATGCTGTTATTCTTCTTAACAGTTTACTTAAATTATATTTACAGTTTATAAAAGCTACAGTTTTTTTAGCTTTGTGGTTAACAGTTCTTAGTCTCTCATTCTCTTTCATTAATGCTGGGTCATAAGGAAAATCAGTGTATTGGGAAGCTCAGGGAGCTATTTTAATGTTCACAAGTACTAAACGATCTTAATGCAATGCAAAAGTAGGGAGACCTATTATTAGGTCATAATACACAGAAAAACCAGAATAACAAAATCTCATAAACAATTTAGTACTTGCTTAACATAATATGAACTTAATAAATATATTCTATATATTTTCTTTATTTAAATTTTCATCTTTATTTTGTTAATCTATTGACTTGTTAAACATTGGCAATTGTAGTAACTTGAGTTCATTACCTTAACATTCAGCGTTTATGTTTTATGAGTCAAGGCTCCGGCAGATGACTGATGGCACACACAAAGTGTTTCCTTTTCTCTACATCCTTACCAACACTTGCTATCTCTTGTTTTTTTTTATAATAGCCACTCTAACAGGTGTGAGATGATATCTCGTTGTGGTTTTGATTTGCATTTCCCTGATGATCAGTGATGTTGAGTACCTTTTCATGTACCTGTTAAGCATTTGTATGTCTTATTTAGGAAATGTCTATTCAGTTCCTCTGCTCGTTTTTAAAATTACATTGTTCGGTGTTTTTCTGTTATTAGGCTTGTGAGTTCATTACATGTTTTGAATATTAACTCTGAATCAGATATATGATTTGCAAATATTTTTCCTATTCTGCAGGTTGCCTTCTCATTTTGTTTATGATTTTCTGTGCTGTATAGAAGTTTTATAGTTTGATATGGTCCCACTTATTAATTTTTGCTTTTGTTGCCTTTGTTTTAGTGTCAAATCCAAGAAATCGTTAGCAAGACTGATTTCAAAGCACTTACCCTCTGTTTTCTTCTAGGAGTTTTATGATTTCAGGTCTTACATTCAAGTCTTTAACTCATTTTGAGTTGATTTTTGTGTATGATGTAAGATAGTTGCCCAGTTTCATTCTTTCGCACATGGCTATACATTTTTCCTGGCACTGCTATTAAATGTTTTCTCCATTGTATATACTTGGCTCTTTTGTCATAAATTAATTGACAATATATGCAGAGGTTTATTTACAGGCTATATGCTGCTCATTGCATGTTCCCCTTATACTTTGTAAAAGCCTCAGCTAGAGAGTTTTCCTGATATGGTGAATAAATGCCTTCTTCCTTCAGGATGTGAGTCCTTGGTGGTACTGTCTTTATTATGTTAAAGCTGTTTTCCACTACTGAAGATTATTATGCAAAAGTACTATGGAATGGCCCAATGAATTCCTTGGGGTCTACACATAGTCCTCCTTGATCCCATTGAGTAGCAATAGCCAAATTTCTCCTTGATAAGCAGAAAATACCACATTTGTCAGAGTAGTGTTTACCTTTGTTGCCATTTGTTCAGCAACATCAAAAGACCAAAATAACCAGGAGTACCTTCAGCTTTCATATTTATGATATCACGGCTGTGTTTACTAGTGGAAGCCTTCCTCTCTTGGGCTCTGTGATCTCCACACATATGAACCCAGAGTCATGAGGAAGGGAAGAGAAAATCTCTTCTCTGTTTATTACATGCAATCATGAGCGGTATCTTTCACAACTTTACACAGGTCATGAACCCTTTGTTACTGGTTATGGGGACAAAGCCTAAAATATTGGCTGCTGATTTAAGGTACATATCACCTGTTGTAGACATGCTCCCCCACCTCACAAAGTGATATTTCCCATGGTTTATTCTTTGGTAACCATTCAACCATTTTATGGAGCCAACTAATTCTGGGTGATAGAACAAATGGTATTACCAGTGATTTCATGGGATTTATTTTATAGTGTAGGATGTGTGAATTATTCCAGTGTACAGAAGTGATACTGTGTAGGATGTCATGCAGTGGATATTCTATAAGTTCTTAAATAATGGTGCTGGGCAGAGAAAGCAAATATATAACTGGAATATGTATCTATTCTTGTAGGGAGAAATTGCCGCCCCCCTCCCCCCATTAAAAAGCATACACTTTGTAAACCTGTTACCTGCTAGCAGGTCTTCCAGGGAATTATGTCATTTTAGGGCTCAAGGTTAGCCTTTGGTATCGGCATGTATTCTTCTCAGTAGTAACAGTAGCTAGACTGGTTACTACTGAGAAGAGTACTAGTTACTTGGTGAGAGAAATGTCATATTTTTGAATCTGTCCTCAGCCCCATTCTCTGGCACCATGAACACTTTATACATGAGTCTATTATGCAAGCACAGGGATGGCTGAAAAAATGTTCTGATTAAAATTTGAAAAACTGTCTCCAGCAGTTCATTATGTCCCCCATTAAAGTGGTACCCTCTAGTGGGCATTTATGAAAGATATAAATATTTTTACACTCTGGTCTATACTGAGAGATCCACCCATGTGTATTCCTTTTGTCGCTAGTATTCCATGTCGTCCCTACTGAGTTCCATTAACCACTTATCCATGACCTATGAATCTGTAGATTTCAACCTCAGTCCTCAGTTGTCTTTTTCACACAAAGTGGACTTCCATATAACACCAGGCTCTCTGCCTACTAAGAAAATTTACCCTCACTGGAAATAATAGGCAGATCCTTGTGGGATAAAGATTCAGTAATTATAGTGAAATTCATTGTTTAAATAATTACTTAAGCAAGGAATAAAAATGTATGAGCAGTCTAACAACCAATGTAAAAAATTTGTAAAACAGCAAAAGAAATACAAATAAAAAGGAAATAATAAATAAAAAAGTAAAATGCAATCATTGAAAATATTTGCAAATGATGCATTACCTATAAAATGAAAGTGAATCATTGAAAAAGCTATAGATCTGATGAGAGAACTCCTTAATTAGGCATGATAAAAAATAAATACTCATGGGCACAGATGATACTCACACAAAAATGCTCACACAGAAAACAAAGCTCTTTTATACACCAACAATTTATTATGCTGCTTAAATTCATGACTTTGGGGTTGGAAAGCCTGGGTTCATTCTTAGAACTGTTACTTTAGGGTATTTGTTATTTCATTGTAAGAGATGGGAATTCCCTGGTGGTCCAGTAGTTAAGACTCTGTGCTTCCACTGCAGGGGGCATGGGTTCTATCTCTGGTCAGGGACTAAGATCCCACATACCATGCGGTACAGCAAAAAATTAATTAATTAATTAACTAAATTAAATAAATAAAAGAGGAGATAATAAAATTAGTACAAATCTCCAAATACTTGTGATGAAATACATAGAAAAATCATTTTAACATTATGTATATTAAGTACTTATTTACTATAAATTTATTAAGACCAAAGAAATAACATAAACAAAAGATGTAAAATATATCCCAAGATATTCATGTTAATATTGTAATATATCAATAATCCTTAAATATGAGTGTGCTTAATACAATTCCACTCAAAATCCTCTCTTTTTCTCTTAAGTTCCCTAAAAGATAAGCAAATGGCTTATTTATAGCCTGGCAAAATAAAGTTATATTTCTATAAAATACAATTAAGTAAATTAATCCAAATATAAATAATATTAATATTTTAAAACTTTATTATATATGAATATCTGACATCTCTTATTCTGTAAGATATCAAATACTGTAAAGTATCACTATAAAACATATAGTTGACCCTAAACAACATAAGGATTAGTGGTGACTACCACCACACAATGGAAAATCCACGTATAACTTTATAGTCAGCCCTCCATATCTGTGGCTCCACAGCCCTGGATTCAACCAACTGTAGATCATGTAGTACCGTAGTATGTATCTAGTGGGAAAAATCTGCATGTATGTGGACCCACATGGTTTAAACCCCTGTTGTTCAAGAAACAACTGTATATGTAAAATTAAATTTTATAAGGTGTGAATAATTTTACTACACAAAATTTAAATACTTTTCTTATATTAAAAAATTAAAATCCCTTAAATGAAATAAAAAGATAAAAAGTAACCTGGGAAAAATATTTGAATCATATAAATCTCCTAAACTAATAAAGTAATTAACATGAAAACAGCATTTCAAAACAGTAAAAAGGTTGGCAAAGACAAACAACATACAGCCAACTTGGGAGAGAAGAAATATGTCTACACTAAAAATATATGCAAATTTTTGACAATGTTTGCAATGTTAACAATCATTAATAGGCATAAAATACAGATAAATATAAATGAAAAATTAGCTAGTATATATTGTCAATGAATTGGTGAAGATTTACCATGTTAAGCTTCTAATCATTAAAGATATACATATTCATAGGTTAGGCTTATAAACTGGCATGTTTTCAAAGGGTATCTTGTCATTATGAATCAAAGTCTTTAAAATGTGTTACAAAGCAATTGCATATCTAGGAATTTACTATATGGAAATTATAAAGGATATTAACACAGATTAGCTAATAGAATACTCAGTGCACAGTTTAAAATATTGCAAGACAGGAATCACCAATGGCTGTAATGTTCATACAATTTAGATAAGGAAAATATTCATAGGAAAGTATATAAAAATACATAATATATATTCAATACACATTCATGTATATCCTTTGTATTTATTATGAAGTTCAAATTCTTTACTCTGTGTATGTACATAATCTGACTAAAAATATATGCATATGTATGCAAAGTATATGTACAAATATGTACAAAGATATATATGTATATACACAAAGATATACATATAAATATATATACAACATTTTGTAAGGAGGAAAATATATTCATAAATTACCTAAGATATCAATCAGTAAAATTAAACTGAACTCATACCTTTAATGCTATAAGAAAATAACGAAAAGAAACATTTAAATTGTTCCTATGTGAAAAGAAATTTAAAATTAGGAAAAAAGTTAGACCCCTAAAGAATCCAGAACATAAAATCAGATGGAATCTAGGTATTGATAAAGAATTGACAATATATACATCAAATGCATATTGGGACAACCAAGATTACTCTACCCGGCAAGGATCTCACTCAGATTCGATGGAGAAACCAAAAGCTTCACAGAAAAGCAAAAGCTAAAAGAATTCAGCACCATCAAACCAGCTCTACAACAAATGCTAAAGGAACTTCTCTAAGTGGGAAACACAAGAGAAGAAAAGGACCTACAAAAACAAACCCAAAACAATTAAGAAAATGGTAATAGGAGGAAGATTGGTTCAAGATGGCAGAGTAGAAGGACATGCTCTCACTCCCTCTTGCGAGAACACCAGAATCACAACTAACTGCTGAACAATCATCAACAGGAAGACACTGGAACTCACCAAAAAACATACCCCACAACCAAAGACAAAGAAGAAGCCACAATGAGACAGTAGGGGTGCAATCACAATAAAATCAAATCCCATAACTGCTGGGTGGGTGACTCACAAACTGGAGAACACTTATACCACAGAAGTCCACCCACTGGATTGATGGTTCTGAGTCCCATGTCAGGCTTCCGAACCTGGGGGTTTGGCAATGAGAGGAGGAATTCCTAGAGAATCAGACTTTGAAGGCTGGTGGGATTTGATTGCAGGACTTTGACAGAACTGGGGGAAACAGAGACTCCACTCTTGGAGGGCACACACAAAGTAGTGTGCACATTGGGACCCAGGGGAAGGAGCAGTGACCCCATAGAGACTGAACCAGACCTACCTGCTAGTGTTGGAGGGTCTCCTGCAGAGGCAGGGGGTGGCTCTGTCTCACCGTTAGGACAAGGACACTGACAGAAAAAGTTCTGGGAAGTACTCCTTGGCATGAACCCTCCCAGAGTCCACCATTAGCCTCACCAAAGAGCCTGGAGAGGCTCCAGTGTTGGGTCAACTCAGGCCAAACAACCAACAGGGAGGGGACCCAGCCCACCCATCAGAAGACAAGTGGATTAAAGTTTTACAAAGCTCTGCCCACCAGAACAACAGTCAGCTCTACCTACCACCAGTCCCTCCCATCAGGAAACGTGCACAAGTCTCTTAGATAGACTCATGCACCAGAGGGCAGACAGTAGAAGCAAGCAGAACTACAATCCTGCAGGCTGTGGACCAAAAACCACATTCACAGAAAGATAGACAAGATGAAAAGGCAGAGGGTTATGTACCAGATGAAGGAAAAAGATAAAACCGCAGAAAAACAACTAAATGAAGTGGAAAAAGGCAACCTTCCAGAAAAACAATTCAGAATAATGATAGTGAAGATGATCCAGGACCTCGGAAAAAGAATGGAGCAAACATGGAGAAGACGCAAGAAATGTTTAACAAAGATCTACAAGAATTAAAGAACAAAAAAGCCAGAGATGAACAATACAATAACTGAAATGAAAATTACACTAGAAGGAATCAATAGCAGAATAACAGAGGCAGAAGAACGGATAAGTGACCTGGAAGACAGAATGGTGGAATTCACTGCTGTGGACAGAATAAAGAGAAAAGAATGAAAAGAAATGAAGACAGCTTAAGAGACCTCTGGGAAAACATTAAATGCAACGACTTTCGCATTATAAGGGTCCCAGAAGGAGAAGAGAGAGAGAAAGGACCTGAGAAAATATTTGAAGAGATTATAGTTGAAAAACTTCCCTAACATGGGAAAGGAAATAGCCACCCAAATCCAGGAAGTGCAGCAAGTCCCATACAGGATAAACCCAAGGAGAAACATGTCGAGACACATAGGAATCAAATTGGCAAAAATTAAAGACAAAGAAAAATTATTGAAAGCAGCAAGGGAAAAATGACAAGTAACAATCAAGGGAACTCCCATAAGGTTAACAGCTGATTTCACAGCAGAAACTCTACAAGCCAGAAGGGAGTGGCATGATATACTTAACGTGATGAAAGCGAAGAACCTACAACCAAGGTTACTCTACCCAGCAAGGATCTCAGTCAGATTTGATGGCGCAATCAAAAGCTACACAGACAAGCAAAAGCTAAGGGTATTCAGCACCACCAAACCAGCTGTACAACAAATGCTAAAGGAACTTCTCTAAGTGGGAAACACAAGAGAAGAAAAGGACCTTCCAAAAAAAAAAACCCAAAAGAATTAGAAAAATGGTAATAGGAACATACATATTGATAATTATCTTAAAAGTGAATGGACTAAATGCTCCAACCAAAAGACACAGGCTTGCTGAATGGATACAAAAACAAGACCTGTATATATGCTGTCTATAAGAGACCCACTTCAGAACTAGGGATACATACAGACTGAAAGTGAGGGGATTGAAAAAGATATTCCATGTAAAAGGAAATCAAAAGAAAGCTGGAGTAGCAATACTCATATCAGATAAAATAGACTTTAAAATAAAGAATGTTACAAGAGACAAGGAAGGACACTACATAATGATCAAGGGATAAATCCAAGAAGAAGTTGTAACAGTTATCAATATATATGCACCCAACATAGGAGCACCTCAATACATAAGGCAACTGCTAACAGCTATAAAAGAGGAAATCGACAGTAACACGATCATAGTTGAGGACTTTAACACCTCACTTACAGCAATGGACAGATCATCCAAACAGAAAATTAATAAGGAAACAAAAGCTTTAAATGACACAATAGACCAGACAGATTTAATTGATATTTATAGGAAATTCCATCCAAAAACAGCAGATTACACTTTATTCTCAGTGCGCACGGAATATTCTCCAAGATACATCACATCTTGGGTCACAAATCAAGCCTCAGTTAATTTAAGAAATTGAAATCATATCAAGCATGTTTTCTGACCACAGCGCTATGAGATTACAAATCAATTACAGGGAAAAAATCGTAAAAAACACAAACACATGGAGGCTAAACAATACGTTACTAAATAACCAAGAGATCACTGAAGAAATCAAAGCAGAAATCAAAAAATACCTAGAGACAAATGACAATGAAAACTCGACGATCCAAAACCTATGGGATGCGGCAAAAGCAGTACTAAGAAGGAAGCTTATAGCTATACAAGCATACCTCAAGAAACAAGAAAATCTCAAATGAACACTCTGACCATATACCTAAAGGAATTAGAGAAAGAAGAACAAACAAAACCCAAATTTAGGAGAAGGAAAGAAATCATAAAATCAGAGCAGAAATAAATGAAACAGAAACAGAGAAAACAATAGCAAAGATCAATAAAACTAAAAGCTGGTTCTTTGAGAATATAAACAACATTCATAACCCATTAGCCAGACTCATCAAGAAAAACAGGGAGAGGACTCAAATCAATAAAATTAGAAATGAAAAAGGAGAAGTTACAACAGACACCGCAGAAATACAAGGCATCCTAAGAGACTACTACAAGCAACTCTATGCCAATAAAATGGACACCCTGGAAAAATGGACAAATTCTTAGAAAGGTATAACCTTCCAAGATTGAACCAGGAAGAAATAGAAAATATGAACACACCAAGCACAGGTAATGAAATTGAAACTGTGATTAAAAATCTTCCAACAAACAAAAGTCCAGGACCAGATGGCTTCACAGGTGAATTCTATCAAACATTTTCAGAAGAGCTAACACCCATCCTTCTCAAACTCTTCCAATAAATTACAGAGGAAGGAACACTCTCAAACTCATTCTATGAGGCCACCATCACCCTTATACCAAAACCAGGCAAAGATACTACAAAAAAAGAAAATTACAAACCAATATTACTGATGAATATAGTTGCAAAAATCCTCAACAAAACACTAGCAAACAAAATCCAACAACACATTAAAAGGATCATACACCATGATCAAGTGGGATTTATCCCAGGGATGCAAGGATTCTTCAATATATGCATATCAATCAGTGTGATACACCATACTAACAAATTGAAGAAGAAAAACCACATGATCATCTTAATAGAGGCAGAAAAAGCTTTTGACAAAATTCAACACCCATTTATGATAAAAACTCTCCAGAAAGTGGGCATAGAGGGAACCTACCTCAACATAATAAAGGCCATATATGACAAACCCACAATAAACATCATTCTCAATGGTGAAAAACTGAAACCATTTCCTCTAAGATCAGGAAGAAGACAAGGAAGTCCACTCTCACCACTATTATTCAACAGAGTTTTGGAAGTCCTAGCCATGGCAATCAGAGAAGAAAAAGAAATAAAAGGAATACAAATTGGAAAAGAAGAAGAAAACTGTCACTGTTTGCAGATGACATGACACTGTACATAGAGAATCCTAAACATGCCACCAGAAAACTACTAGAGCTAATCAATGTGTTTGGTAAAGTTGCAGGATACAAAGTTAATGCACAGAAATCTCTTGCATTCCTATACACTAATGATGAAAAATCTGAAAGAGAAATTAAGGAAACACTCCCATCTACCATTGCAACAAAAAGAATAAATTACCTGGGAATAAACCTACCTAGGGAGACAGAAGACCATTTTTGCAGAAAACTATAAGACACTGATGAAAGAAATTAAAGATGATACCAACAGATGGAGAGATATACCATGCTCTTCAATTGGAAGAATCAATATTGTGAAAATGACTATACTACCCAAAGCAATCAACAGATTCAGTGCAATCCCTATCAAATTACCAATAGCATTTTTTACGGAACTAGAACAAAAAATCTTAAAATTTGTATGGAGACACAAAAGAGCTTGAATAGCCAAAGCAGTCTTGATGGAAAAAAACTGAGCTGGAGGAATCAGACTCCCTGAATTCAGACTATACTACAAAGCTACAGTAATCAAGACAATATGGTACTGGCACAAAAACAGAAATATAGATCAATGGAACAAGGTAGAAAGCCCAGAGATACACGCACATACCTATGGTCAACTAATCTATGACAAAGGAGGCAAGGATATACAGTGGAGAAAAGACAGTCTCTTCAATAAGTGGTGCTGGGAAAACTGGACTGCTACATGCAAAATAATGAAATTAGAACACTCCCTAACACCATACACAAATATAAACTCAACATGGATTAGAGACCTAAATGTAAGACTGGACACTATAAAACTCTTAGAGGGAAACATAGGAAGAACACTCTTTGACATAAATCACAGCAAGATCTTTTTTGATCCACCTCCTAGTGTAATGGAAATAAAAACAAAAATAAATAAATGGCACCTAATGAAATTTAAAAGCTTTTGCACAGCAAAGGAAACCATAAACAAGATGAAAGGACAACCCTCAGAATGGGAGAAAATATTTGCAAATGAATGAATGGACAAAAGATTAATCTCCAAAATATATAAACAGCTCATGCAGCTCAATATTAAAAAAAACAAACAACCCAATCCAATAATGGGCAGAAGATCTAAATAGACATTTCTCCAAAGAAGACATACAGATGGCCAAGAAGCACATGAAAAGCTGCCCAACATCACTAATTATTAGAGAAATGCAAATTAAAACTACAATGAGGTATCATCTCATGCCAGTTAGAATGAGCATCATCAGAAAATCTACAAAGAGCAAATGCTGGAGCGGGTGTGGAGAAAAAGGAACACTCTTGCACTGTTGGTGGGAATGTAAATTGATACAGCCACTATGGAAAACAGTATGGAAGTTCCTTAAAAACTAAAAATAGAATTACCATATGATCCAGCAATCCCACTACTGTGCATATACCCAGAGAAAACCGTAATTCAAAAAGACACATGCACCCCAATGTTCATTGCAGCACTGTTTACAATAGCCAGGTCATGGAAGCAACCTAAATGCCCATCGACAGATGAATGGAAAAAGAAGATGTGGTACATATGTACAGTGGAATATTACTCAGCCATAAAAAGGAACGAAATTGGGTCATTTGTAGAGACGTGGATGGATCTAGAGATTGTCATACAGAGTGAAGTAAGTCAGAAAGAGAAAAACAAATATCGTATATTAATGCATATATGTGGAATCTAGAAAAATGGTACTGATGAACCGGTTTGCAAGGCAGAAATTGAGACACAGATGTATAGAACAAACATATGGACACCAAGTGGGGAAAGTGGCGGGCATTGAGGGTGGTGGTGTGATGAATTGTTAGATTGGGATTGACATGTATACACTGATGTGTATAAAATGGATGACTAATAAGAACCTGCTGTATAAAAAAAAAATTAAATTAAATTAAAAAATTAAAAAATGCATATTGGTGTGCAACTGATTTATACTTTATGTATTTTTGAAATTTCCTTCAGTAAATCTGAAATACTTTAATTGAGGAGACAGCAGAATATGTGATATTACCAAAGAAATCTGCCATTTGTGCCAAAAACTGTCATTGGAACAAGCTCATTGGATCAGATGCCTGTATTCTTTAATAAGAAACAAAAATAAATGCATTAACATTTTTACTCAAGAATTTGAAGAAAATAACCTAAAGAAGCTGATATGTATGCAAAGGTTTATTATATACAACTTAAAGTATCTCCTTTAGAGCACTGTTTATGTAGTGAACATTTGGGAACAGCATGAGATAATTTTTTAATTTAGATAATTATAAACTTAAGATTGAATACTAAGAATTCATTACAAATAATGCTATTGATCTAGGGAAGTATTGCTATTATGATGTTATATGAAAAATCAGTCTATAAGACAAACCATAGGATATTTTAAAAATACATCGTATGTCTCTATGTGTTTTAGTATAGTTAAAAATCTATCAAATTTGGTTACTCTCTATTGTGAGAATGCAGATGATGCTTATTTTCCATTACAATGTTATAATCACTTTGTAGATTTAACCCTTCACCATTGTATAAAGTAATTTATGAGAAGGTAACTGAAGGGTGGACAAAGGGATTTAGTTAAACGAATCAGTGTAATGGCCAATGCAAGGGATTCCCACATAATGACTATAGAATTCATATGGCATATACATGAAAATTCAGATTATTACTATAAAGACATTATGCATGCAATAGGAAAAGATCTATGTAATAGGAAAGTATGTGTCAAATGATCATTGTTTTAACTATATGAAGGGCACTGAAAACAGAGAGGTGACTTTACCTAAGAATTGCTTCTACCTCATACACTGGAGAAACCTTTCCCAGTAACCAGACTGGACTCAAGTATAATACGGATTATATTGAACTCTAGAATTTTAAAACAGAAAAGATTCTTTGTAACCATCAAAAAGGACTCCACATTTTTTTTTAAATAACACATTTGAAACTTCAAATATATGATAACCTTTCAAAAAACTGAATTTTGACTTTAAAGAAGGGGATTAATTGAAAAAAACAATATTCTTTCCGACTGATGGACTTTGTGGATGAATGAATCCTAGAAACACCAGTACCAGGTAAAAGATAACAATTAATGAGTGCTCACTGAGCACCAATCACCATACAAAACACTGTACATGGGTTGATTCATTCTTCACAATTACTCTGTATTAAGTGCTATTTTAATCTTTATTATAAAATTGAGGATAAAGAGACACAGGGAAGCTGTCATTTGCTCATATTTTCACAAGTAGTAAATAGTAGATCCAGATTTTAATCTAGACCTCCTGCTTCTAAAGTAATATCTTTTCTATATAAAGTAAAATTTTTTTAGTAAATGAAACTGTACAAGCATATTAAGTTTATAACATCTTGTCGATTAACATAGGTGCAACACATCCTTTTACAATCCATAATTGTGGAATTTTGATTTGATTTGAAAAGTTTCTCATGTAATAATTAAAAAAGGTCTCAGAATGTTTCTGTGTAAAATTCTAACATTAAAATTTACACCATGTCATTTTTCCTTTGTCCGTTTTTTTCTAAATCAAACTTAAATAAGAGTGAACTTTAAGCCTATCTTCTGGTTAAACAAAGCCAAATGTCAACTCTAAAACAAGGACACTGCCAAAAAATTTTAAGATCTTTTTCATTCAGATATTTTAGAGCTCCCACTAAAATGTAAAGAAAAGGAATCCGCTTAAAATCATTCTCTTGCACAAAACAAGTTTAAGAGAAGAAATACTGTCTGGTCAGAGAGACATCAGAATGTGCCTCTTGGAGTACATTAAATCAAAACAAAACAAAACCCCACACAACATATTCTCTAAGTTTGGAATAAGTTCAGATAATTGAATGCCTGTCATTGAAAGAGCTTCTTAGTGTCAAGCCTGGCTGTTTGGGGGACTGTTCAGGGGGATCAAGCTGTGTTATGCATTGGGAGCCCTGCCAAATGAATGACATTTCCTGAGAGCATAGGAGGAATTTTAAGGAGTTGCCTTGTCCTTCCTAAACAGTTGGGTTAAAGAGTATTTAAAAAGAACAAAGCACAGTCAAACTGCTGGGGATAATAGAGAGAAACACCAACAAATCTTTAAATTTAACTGAGCTGAAAAGAAACTGTATGGCAAGAAGTAATAAATTACTAAGTTTTATATGTTTTGACTTTTGGTCTTACGTTTTCATTTGAAAGGAATCTAAATATTTTCTATCTTTTAAGAATTTATATTTTAGAGAAACACATGAATAAATATTTCACATGGCAAAAGGGGTTGATTGGACTTGGTCTTATTCTCACCAAAAATATATAGAAATGCAGGGAAGACAGATATTCTTTTAATTCTAAAAATAAAACAATATTAGAAGAAACTCAAGTGATAATGCATTAGAGCTGTGATATCTGATTTGAAAGCTGAAATTTCACAATGGTGAGGGCAGGAGAAATTATCTTAAGCATAATCAAGGCAGAATCCCAATTGAACTCCTTGCATAAAATTGAGAGCCTCTGAGGAATTGATTTACTGAGTGCCAGAAGGGTAGAATAGAGAAAAGCATTATTAGAAGTCATAAAGGATTATAATTATCTAGATTTCAAGAAAGATATGAGTCTTCATATGGAGTATACATGCTGAGTCTAAAGCAAGATATTTAAAAAGTAAAACTCATATTATCAAAGACAGAGATAATCACATATTATCGAAGACAAAGAGATAACAGTAACTAGAGACAGTAAATGGATTATGTACAAAGCATGCTGATTTCATTGTCAGCAGAATTCTCATTATAAAAATGAAGAAAATATTTGTTGAACTAGAATTCTATACCCAGATCAGTTGTCATACATGAATGAGGGTATTATAGAGATATCTAAAATTAAAGAGGGGGTATCACTCATGAGTTCTCACCAAATGAATTACAAAAGTATATAAATTTAGGAGGAAAGGTTGAGATGCAAGTAGTAAGTTTAGCAAAAAACTTGGTAAATTTTGGTAAATATAATTAATCACTGACTGAATAAAAATAAAGTCTTATTTAAAGTTGAAAATATAATGGACTTCAAATTCCACATAGAATAGCTGAAAGGAATGAAAATTGTTTTGGAGCATTCAAAAATTCCTGTGAATTTTTTTCAAAGGGAGATAAGAGATAATGATTACATTAGGACTTTGTGAAATCAAGTACACATGTTAAAATTGAGGTGGCTCTTAAACAAGTATTATAGAAATGTGCATCTTTCAAAAAGTGGATAATGAATAGTTGATCAATAAAAGTCAAGGAAGAAAGGGAATAAACATAGAAACTATGCAATAAATAAAAGTTTAAAAATAGGACTTTGGAAATGTGATATCAAAATAAATAAATAAAAACTAAAAACAAGCCAAAAAACAAACAAAAAAAAAAACAAAAAATCATGTCGAAATATCAAATTAAAATATGTAGAACATTACACAGGATAGATCACATCTTGGGTCACAAATCAAGCCTCGGAAAATGTAAGAAAATTAAAATCATATCAAGCATCTTTTCTGACTACAACACTATGAGATTGGAAAAAAATTACATGAAAAAAACCTGTAAAAAACACAAATACATGGAGGCTAAACAGTGCACTACTAAATAACCAAGAGATCACTGAAGAAATCAAAGAAGAAATAAGAAAAAGAGAATATGTTTAGATTTAGGGAACAAACAAGCAAAGTATATTCTAATTTATAATTGATAAAATAATAAAAAAAATGCTCTCCTTAATGGGGGTTGGACTGTATGGAAATTTTAGAAAGAAACATAAACTAGGCTTGTAATCATTGTATTGTTATGCATACAATTTTAAGGCCACAACATTTTTTGATTGGTGGTATAATTATGCAATTAATATCATGATTAAGTATTTTGAAAAACTGAACAAACAAGAGTCTTGGATATGTCTGTTCTTTGCTCAGACAGGATGGGGTTAAAGGAGCAGCTGATTCGGGGGCTCTGGCTCCCTCAGACCGGGGGTGGGAGGGGTACGGAATGCTGGGCAAGCCTGCGGTGGCAGAGGCTGGCGTGACATTGCAGCAGCCTGAGGTGCACTGTGTGTTCTCCCGGCAAAGTTGTCTGTGCATCATGGGACCCTGGCAGTGGCGGGCTGCACAGGCTCCCTGGAGGGGAGGTGTGGATAGTGACCTGTGTTTGCACACAGACTTCTTGGTGGTGGCAGCAGCAGCCTTAGCGTTTCATGCCCATCTCTGGTGTCTGTGCTGATAGCCACGGCTCGCGCCTGTCTCTAGAGCTAGTTTAGGCGGTGCTCTGAATCCCCTCTCCTTGTGCACCCGAGACAATGGTCTCTTGCCTCTCAGGCAGGTCCAGACTTTTCCCCGGACTCCCTCCCGGCTAGCTGTGGCGCACTAGCCCCCTTCAGGCTGTGTTCACGCAGCCAACCCCAGTCCTCTCCCTGGGTTCTGATATCCGAAGCTGGAGCCTCAGCTCCCAGCCCCCAACCGTCCCAGCGGGTGACCAGACAAGCCTCTTGGGCTGGTGAGTGCTGGTTGGCACCGATCCTCTGTGCGGGAATCTCTCCTCTGTGCCCTCCACACCCCTGTTTCTGCGCTCTCCTCTGTGGCTCTGAAGCTTACCCCACCCCCAACCCCGCCTCCATCAGTGAAGGGGCTTCCTAATGTGTGGAAACCTTTCCTCCTTCACATCTCCCTCCCTGAGGTACAGGTCTCATCCCTATTCTTTTGTCTCTGTTTTTTCTTTTTTCTTTTGCCCCACCCAGGTATGTGGGGAGTTTCCTGCCTTTTGGGAAGTCTGAGGTCTTCTGCCAGCGTTCAGTAGGTGTTCTGTAGGAGTTGTTCCACATGTAGATGTATTTCTGATGTATTTGTGGGGAGGAAGGTGATCTCCATGTCTTACTCCTCTGCCATCTTGAAGGTCTCCCCAGAACACATCTTGCCATAGGATCAGAGCTAAGCAAGAGATAAAGGCTTTGATTTCAAACATGGATATGTACTGCCCACATCTTGGGGTGCCTTTCACATCATATTCTAGATATAGAGCATGCTACATTGGAAGGATGGAGGGGAATCTCCAAATTGATTATATCATACAGGAAAAATAAAGAAACAGTGTGCACATACATACACAAAATTCTTTATGTCTCCTCAAGAACTCTCTTAATCACCAACTCTTGTTTCTCTCTTGTTGCTTTTGTGTATCTATATGCTCCTCACAATTTCCTTAGTTGTCAGTCCTGTAATCTGACTTTTTATGAAGTTTGGATTCCCATTCCTTCCAGCAAATATATATTAAACCCATTATGTAGACGAAGCATAAAACTGGTGGTGATAAATATGGATAATAACTTTTCTAAAATAGTTGAATTCTGATACCTAACCCTTATCACCACTACCCTCTCCTACTTCCCCACTTCTCCTTTTGGGTTAGGAATCAGGTGATTTGCTTCTTTATCTCACAGCCTTGCTTGTCAAGCATTGGTAGTAGCAATTTTCTGTTTTCTAGACTTCTGGAGACAGAATCAGTAGTAAGGGAGGAGATGAAAAACTTGGAGGAAAGCTGATGGGAATTGCAGTAGCAAATGGGAAGAATAGGAGCCTTGAATTGATTCATGTGGGGCAATGGATGCATGTTTGATTTTTTAAAATAGTTGTAGAGAAAAGAAAAAATAAAAACTATGTCAGGTGTTCATCCAGGCTAAATAACTTTTAGGTAAAAATTATAATAAACTATTATTATTATTAGGTAAAAGCTTATAATAAACTTATTGTTGATACTCTATACACAGTAGCTAGTTTCCTAGATCTTTACATGTTTATCAGTTTACTCCCTTTGATTCAAAATGGGAAGGAAACAATCCTCAACATGTTTCACAAATAATTATTGTCTTATACTCTCCCAGATTAATGATGTAGCACCCAGTGACACCTAACACATTTAAGTGTTTGGAAAAAATGCTTTGTCTTAAAAGTCATGTTGTAATTGGTTCTCCAACACCGTTTCTTTAATGCATCACTTGAAGGATCTTGTGCATATTTTCATATAAAAATATGAACACACATGAAAAGGAGTAGCATAAGAGATAAAATATGTTAGCTACTTCATTTGTTAATTTCAATATGTATACATATATACATGTGTATATGAAAGGAGGTACTTTAATAATCATACCAAGACAGTAAGCATAAACCAGTACTGTCTCTGGCAAAACACAAGGTATGTGTGCACACACAAACATATCACAGTTTGCTCATACTAATGTGGATTTGTGCTAAGCCTTTCTGTTTTCATTTGGTTCTTGTGAGATCAACAATATGTATATGTTGGGTTTGGCATGTAGTCATTCCACAGAAAGCTCATAAAAGTGTAACTCATAACTTGCCAGCACTGAGCTCATGTTCTTATAAACCTGGTAGTTAGACTGCCTAATTCAATATTCCTCAAGTAGTAATAGCTCAATAAAGCCAGAGATTTGAAAGTATTTGTATTTATAGATTATGTAAATGAATAATATTACATAGTTGTCTGGGATTCTATTAAATATGGTTTTATGTATGCCTCAAATAAACTTCTGCCTGTAAAAAAATAAATTGGGCACTAAACTAAAAACACATTTACTAAATAGAATCAACTCTTTTTGCAATACAGTATTTTCTTTTAAGCCACTTTTCTTTTTCATAACATTAGTTTATCAAGGACTAAATTGACATTAAATATTTGCAAGTTCAAAAGAGTAAGAGGATCTGCCTGAACCTGTCTTTCTAGGAAGGACTAAGTGAAATAGATTGGACTTGAACAGCTGGTCCTAAAAGATAAAGACCATTGGGGTCATTCAGAAGAAGGAGAGAGGGCATTTGTGATCAATATTACCAGTTGTTAAAAATTTTTCAGTCTCATTGTTTACCTTTTTTGAGTAATGATGGAAGATAAGAGATGCAAGAGCAAAAGGATTCTATAAATACATAGATATATATTACTTTACCTAGAGGTTTAAGTTGTGATCTGTTCCACTGCTGAGTCTCAAATACTTTTTCAGCTGAAAGTCATCTTCATATATATGTGTGAATGGCCAATTCTGTTGCTGAATCCAAGAATAAAGATTTTTCACCAGTATCTTACACATATATGCACATACATATATTATACATATAGAAATTTGTGTGCACACATGTATGCATACCTATAGTACACATAGATGCATATGTATAGTGTACATACATGGACAGATATATACATACATATATGTGTAAATAAATACACACACACACACACACACACACACACACACAAGGGATAATCAGGCAAATAGAAAGTACAATTTCTCTCATCTTACTTTGAAGTACTCAGGAAATAATTTGACAAGTAGACTTTGCATTCAGGCATTTAAATGAAGAATGACTCATATATAGTGTTTGTTTAAATCCGATAAAGAGCTCTTACTTGAAATTAATTATAGCTTTATTATATCTGTTTGACCTCTAAAATGCCTTGAACTATATTGTGTCTGAGGCTATAATTAGAATAGGCTGTCAATTATTTGTAGATGGATGGATGGTGGATGAGAGGTTGAGTTAATGGATGATTGATGGATACAAGAATCACTCTTTTTCTACCATCTCATGAAGAATTTATCAATACACTCTGACTTGTGTGAATACCAGTGCACTTTGTAAGCAGTCCTCCCTTGAGGTCTCTGCAGCTAGTTGTCTTCTTTATCTTAAGGTGTCTTCCTGGCCTGGCACAGTGGTACACATGGAGGAGGATAGCAATAACTTGTCTATTCAATTGATTTCACTTGCAGATTTGAGAGGTTATGACCTTGTGATTTGCATCAATTTGATAAGATGTCTAAGCCAACTCTGTAAAACTAGTGCTTTTTCAGTGTTTATTTTTTTCCAGTTTATTTGATCTTTATTTTGCAAATGATCTTGATTTGCTTCAGCATTCCTTCTTCCCCTTTTTGGGAAGTGTACATCTGCTTCTGACATCTGTCTTCTATCTCCCTTTGTAAATTATGAAGTGATGCCAACTCCTTTTATCAACAAATTACCCTTAGAACCATTTAGAGGCTATAATGATTCTTTGATTCTTTATGAATTTGCAAAATGACTCAGTGCTTATATTAGCTTTGTTTGTCCTTTCTTTTTCCATATTTAATATTTATAGTTGGCAGGCCCAGATGGTGTACTTTGTTATGTCCTGAAATGTTGCTGTTTTTTTCATTCCTTAATTACAGTAATGTCAGTCTGTAATATCCCCAGCCTCCATCTCTAGTTGACACTGTAGGTTTCACATTTGTTGTATTATTTATTGAACTATGTTTGACAATGTGAAATATACAGTAATCTTTTCCTAACCTTGCTGCTTTTTCATGTTTGTCTACATTGACCATTTGCCTTTGCTGTTTGATGATATCCTCAATTTATTGTATTTTTTAAAGTTTTGCAGATATTTTAGGTATTGATATATTCTCATAGTTGAGACAGTGAGGAATGAGAAAAAAAAAAAACAATTTGAGGTTCATGGTAGCAACAAGCATTGTAGAAAAATATACAAGCCAATATTTTTTCATTTTTTGTGTCCCTGGAAGTTCCCTTCTTATAATTTGATAGAGAAAAAGTGCATAGCTTTATTTTATACTTTATAAAAATATCTTTAAAAATTCATTTCATAAAACATATATTAATAGAACAAATTCATATGCTTAAAAGTACCATTGATTTCTTCTCTTAAACTTATTTAGTTTTCTTTTTAGACTTTGATCCAGATCACCTTCATGCTCAGATAATCACTGACAGATTCTTACAACTCATTTTCTTCAGAAGCTCCAATAAAATGTATAAGAAAGTCACATGTCAATCTCTTAAGGTCTTGCTTTTGAGTTACATAGTAGACTTCCATAATAATTTTTTTATACTCCCACTCTGTTTAAATTTTGTAAATGTTAATTTAGAGAATTATAATGTAAAGTATTTTCCTCTAATTAATTTAAATTTACCACATCAAGAACTACTTAGAAAACATCCTTTTTTTCATTTAAGCAGATATTTTTTTTAATCGTATTTGAGTATTCTCTCAAAAATTCCCCAAGAGACAGACCTAGAAATAGAAACCTCCTATTCATATAACAGTCCTGCTCTGGGCAACGAAATCAGGACTTTACCCTTGGATTCAACATCAAACAAAATTAAATAGATTTTTCAACTACTACACCTGACAGTGTCAGCCACCTTTTAAAATGACATTTGTAACATCACTGGAGACTGGTTTTCTCATAGCTCAGTGAAAGCCCTGTACACATATCAGAGGGTGTTGATGCGACCTTTTGTCTTTCATGTCTATTTTATCATTGTTTTTCTAATTTCAACTTAGAACAAAGGATATACAGCATTCTAAAATATTACATTAGGGGATGGCTGGAATGATAAAATATTTCCAAATTGGCATATAACTTTACATTTAATTTGGAATGTGTGAAGACAAAATACAATTTTTGTGCTTAAACAAACAACACATATTATTGAACACCTCATATGCCAGGCAAAAAATTACAAACAGCTGCCTTATGACCATATTCTAACGCATATATATGTGTATGTACACATACATGTGCTGTGGCCTACGTCATATTTACAGGCACACACATCCACGCATTTAAGATATTTCACATGAAAGAAAAGACTTGGGATTAATCATAAAGGTTGCTCTAACAAAACCAGAAGAGTTTTTTGTTTGTTTGTTTTCATGATAACATCTGGCTACAAGTAAGCAGCTTTGACCTACTCGTTTCCCTACCTTCCCTATATCCTTTCAGATTCTGTGGGAAAATAAACCTTTTACCCTTGATATTGTTGCTTAATTTAATAGCATATAATATTTGAAAAAAATTAAAGCTACTAATAGAATGTGCACATAGAAATGCTCATTTTCAGGTATTTTCTGCTCATGTCGCGCCCCGTTTTCCAGGGTGCACAGGTCTTCCTGTTTTGAGTTCCACTGGCTGCAGTTGCAGTAAAACCACCAGGCAGGTTGGACAGGATCTCAAGATGTCTGTGCACCAGTTCCAACTGTTAAATAATCCTGTTTGTGCTTTATTGTCATTCTACCGCACAAACAGTAATGTTTCTTTGGTAGTCAAATGATAGTTTTCACAACCATATTCTCATTTATTTTAAATCATTTTACTCTTTATGTGTTAGGATTTATGTGCTTCTCTTGAACAAGACAAAGTAAGTGTTCCAGAAGTGGTCTTGAAATATTTGTTTATTTGGTTGATCGTTTTCCCCAATTATGGACAAAAAAGAGGCTTACACTAAGCATATTCATCCTCAAGATACTCGTGTGTCTTGACACTCAAGAACTACTGTGCACTAGTGTGTTGTGCAGAAATGTGAAGAGTTCAGAAAAGCAAACTCTCTTACACTTTCTCAAGCACCAACCTCGATGTTATTCACCATTTATTATAATATATCTGGGCTGCTAACTTTTTCTTAAGCCTGGCCTTTGTAGGCATTTTATTTTATAGTTCCTTGTTAGGTCTCTGAGGATTAAAAAATGAATCAGACCTAGTCCAAATTTCTAGAAACTCTCAGTGAAGAGAATGAGATAGATGTAAAAACAGGCATTTGCGAGACACTATAAATAGCAAAAGATACAAACTCAGCATACTTACTTACCAAGCAAGACTACAAAACCCAGGTGACTGCAGCATGAAGTAAGCAGGGTCAGCTTTCATCTGACTAAAATTGTATGAGACTCCAAGTGAAAGGTGCCCTGCTGAGCCCGTCTCATTTTTCATGGCTCACTGAATCACTGAGCATAATAACATCGTTGATTTTTTAAGCTCCTACATCTGAGATAGTAAGATACATATAGAATCTAAAAAAGCAAGTAATGAAATCGTGTGAGCGTTAGAAAATGTGACTGAAAAAATTATCATTCTCGTCTGTATTTGACAGGAAATGTTCCACGCATTAAAGCAGCATATACAATATCTTTTTCATCTTCAGAGCCTACACTCTTTATTTTTACTTCGTTTCTCCTTTATGTTTCCCAAAACATCCTTTCTATTTTTTTGTGACATTTAGCAACCAAGAATGTGTTCCTGTTTCATTGTTGAAATTTTATTTCGTGTTTTTTTTTTTTCTTTTTTCCCTTACAATCTTCTGGTCTTCCAAATCAACCAGCCACCTCACCTGGGCACACATGGTGTTTCATTCTCACCTCTAGTTATCATATAACTTTGTAACTATGCATTTACTCTAAAATGTGTCCTACTCTGTACTCTAGTGTACTTCTCCTGAATTCTGAAACTTACATAATAGGTGATCTATGAGTTAAATAGGAGATTAGGAAAAATGCTTAATGGAGAAAGTAAAGGAGGCCAGATGAAGTACAAAGAAGTAAGATCATCAAGACACAATTCTCCACAAAGTATCTATTGCTACTTACATTTTTAGTCTTGACATAAAATCAGGTACTTTTTCTTATACCCATAATGTCTAGTACTTTCCTGACTTACTGTCGTACTTATAACCTTCATTCATCTTAGAATATCTTTTTGTCAAAACTCTATTGTTTTTTAAAGACCATTGATATTTTTACTGCTTTCCCACCATTTGCATGTGTACTACACTCTCAGATCAGTATAAGTTTTCATGTCATGTGAGAATTCTCAACACTGAGCAACTACTCCTAGTCCTTTGAAAAGCACTCTTAGGGAAAATGTGGTCACATAATTACCTTAATGATGATTTTTCTAAGGGTAAATCATTAGATGTCATTTTTTTTCATTTCATTTTTCCATTTTTTCCCCCATGTTACCTTTGTGCTAGATAAAATCATTTGCCATGTGCAATGGGAATAATTCCCTTATCTGAAATGGACATAACAACATTGGGCTGGAGGAGAAGAAAGAATGAAGAGGAGGTGTTAAGACTTACTGAGAACTAACTATGCACGAGGCACAGGTGTTCCAGGGCTTTACTGTTTTAGATCATTTAATCCAACAAGAACTCTACTTGTCTGCATTAATGTGTGGACCACACCTGGCACATATTAGGTATTAGATAAGTGTGAGATTCCTTGCCCTCTCTTGGATTGAAAGATATAACTTATTTTGGCTTTCTTATGTATCAGGGGAAAAAACACATCTCAATGTAACTTCATGCCATTTAAAATTATTTACATTGAAAATATTTTTCACCTCCTTGCTTGTTCTCTGTAATTCTTTAGATTTGTTTAAAATTATTTTTCACTCTTACTCCTCCCCTATGCTTGACTGATGCATTTATTCTGAAATATTAAAAATCATAACATTATATGCATTAATGGAGAATAAATGGCCTACTTTCACTTTGAACTTTCCAATAATGTTTAATAGATTGGTAGTGTGATTTTTAGAAGGCCTATTCAATCCATAAGTCATTTATCAGGCTTGGGAAACCATATTAATTCAGTAGCTCTTCAAGTAAAACAGTAACATCTGCTCTATTTTTATTGAGTTAACTTCATTAAAATAAACTCTACTTGCCTGAAGTCAGGAAAATTTTTACTTGAATCTCAATACTTTTTCATCTTCCCTACCTCTGAGTTTTTAATAGACTACAGAAATTAAATATATCAAGAAATTAAGCTCCAAGCTCAGCACCCTTGTTCAGGTTTCATAAGAACTTCAATTTTAATACCACATTTGATCAGTTTAACAGGAGTTAAATCAAAAGTCACTATTTTTTAAATGTTTTTATTCCTTTATATTAAGACGTATCCTTTACATACTTTTATTCTGTAAACTTTCCAATAATTTTAGAGGAATGCTGAGTACACCAAAAAGTGAATAAGATAATTTTTTAAGAAAAGGAAAGAGTTATAGAATAAATAGTTTATATTTAATATGTAGAAAATTCAGTATACAATAAATTTTCCAACACTGTCATTTCTATGTTTTCATAGGAACCTAATAAAATACCTAGCATTAAATATATAAATACATCATAGCAAATGCTTCTATTATATTAAAATGTTATAATTGTCCCCTTTCCTTTTGATATATAAAATATTTTTCTACATTTACTTATTCTTTGCTAACTTTTAAAGCAATATACATTTCCTGGATGCTCAAGTAGAAGCATTTATTGTAATGTTACTTAAATATGTACACATAAAAGTAGAAATAAACTTTTAATGCTTATACCATTTATTTAACAACCAAACCAATGCAGTTTCAAATTAAAAATGAACAACACTATAAAACCAAAAAAATATATTTTGAAACTATTTTGTTATTGTACTGTTTTGCTGAAATGAATTACTACTCAAAATATGGATACAATAGTGACCTCTGTTGCATAGGTTCATTTAACTTGGTTGTGCTAATACTGCTGTGTGTAGGGTGCTGGCTTAATTATTGCTCATTTTTTTCTGTTCAGTGTATGAAAAAAACTCAATTTCTCCAAGGTTCCAAAACAATATTTGATCTTTACCTGGCAGGGATTCATTTGTGTGGTAAAAAGTTAATAAATTTTTCTCATTACTTCATGATAATATAAGTAGCACTCCTTGGCTAGAGATTAGAAACAAAAGAAAACACTTGAAAAGTGATTAGAAAAACACATATACAGAGACACACACATGCACAGAAATGAAAACCCACTGTATATTTGATGGTAGTCAGCTAGATGTTCAAAGATACATATAGTGATATGCGTGAGAAGCACATATACTTATTAAATTTTTGTAAAATTAAAAATAAATATTCAAGAATTTCTGGATTTCAGGGCAACTTATGTGGACTTCCAGATATCCACGAACCTAGGGAAACATGCATATCGTCATCTCGCTAATTCTAATATTTGTTAACTATGGTGAATCTTGAGTTTATTTGTAATTTTGAGCAAGACAGAAAACGAAGAAGAAATCATTGGAAACCCATGATTTTTGAATGAAATTGTGACGAGATAAAAATACTCTGAATTTATATGTCACAGAAAATGTTCCTCACAGTGTTTGAAATTTGAGAGGATATATAAAGGTCTGAGTCTGAAAACTAGCATTAACTAGATAATCAAGTTTTGAAATAAATCGTCATAATAGAAATGTTTAAAAATATAGCATTGAGAAAAAATATGCAGTAAACTCTGTGTGTGTGTTATGAGCATCTCTGATTTATATTGAATTTACTTTCGTGTCTCTGTCATCCTTAGTTTGTTGATACATATCCTGAATTTTCTGACACAGCCTCAAATTCAAAAAAATATGTCTCAAACAACATGTCCCAGGTGTATTTCTTGCTGTGGGATGTTTCAAGTATCTTTTATCACAACATCTTTTAGCAAAAAAATAAATAAATAAATAAATTTTCTTCCAACAAAGCATTTTAAATTTTGTATTCATTCCAAAAAAAAACTATGGCAAACGATCTCTCTAAATCCTTAGTAAAAATCTAACCCAGTAGATAAAAGATTATTTCAACCTGAATGCAAAACCTTCTCTGAGATTCAAGCAACTCACCAAGGCCCTGGGTTATATTCAGAGAACAGAAATGTAAGATGGAAACAGCTGAGAAAAAGAAAGCATGTCTGCCAAAAATGTCATCAAGTAAATAAATGATCCTATAAATCTTCCAGTGTGCAAAATATTTTAATTACTAACAATACTAACAATAGTTCTTAAAAATAAAACTTAAATCAATCAAATTAACAATGACTAAAAGTAAATTATGTGTAGCTATATTGGCAGGTTTTATGTAATCAATTATATATTTTTAAATATATAAATTTATATATACATATATGTAAACACACATTGGTATACACACATATTTTAAAATAAAATTTTATATCATTGATTGAATTAAATTTTAAGTATTCATTTGAAGAAAAATTTTTCTCTTATAATTTACCTTATTTCCTGACTCCCTAAAGGAAGATGAAGATTTTATTTCTGATGACTGGCACTAAGAATAATATTCAAAATATTAGTCAACTGTCAGGACTTTGGGCACTGAAAAAAATCAAGTGTATCTCTATAAACAACAATGTGTGCTAAACAGTGGGTACAGGTTAATATCAACTCTGCCTAATATCGGACATATAGTAAATGACACATGTATTGCTGGAGTAAAACAAGTGAGCCATGAAAACAGAGGAGATGGCAAGCTTATGCTAAGTAGCTCTCGAGTTGGAAGAGAGAATGAAATTCATTATCTGTTTATTTCCCATGGCCATTGCTGGCCAAGAATTGATTAGACTATTAGAAAAAATGAAAAGCTATAGCACAGACCACATGGGGTGGTGGTCAAGTACAAGAACTCTGTGAACTTACACAAGTTACTCAACCTGTTTCCTCATATGCAAAATAGGGAAAATAAGTTGTTACCTGGGGACTTGTTTGGAAGATTTAATTAATGAATATACCTTTAAAAAATACTCAGAACAATACCTGGCACTTAATACATGCTAGATATTATTATTTCTGGTGACAAGTAACCATAATTCTATGAATTCTATTCTTGAATTGAGAAATAAAATAAACCTTTAAACGAGGTCTTTTTCTTCAAGTCTTTTATTCAAGCTAAACTTGATTTTAACATAGTTCACAGCAAACTTACCTTATAAATATAACTATATTTATTTTGCATAATAATTCTAAAGGTAAGTGTGCTAAATTAAACTCTTACATTATAAACACAACAATCTTTACCATAGATATTCTCACTGCCCACTTGTATCATAAAGGTAACATATTCTACCTTCATAACTCTCCTGAAATGTGAGACCACGGAATAAGTACTTAAGGTGAAAGTATAAACCTGGCATTTCTGCTTGATGCCATATTTACTATAAAATATTTCTGAAGACAAAAGATTTAGGGCTGCTCCCCTGAGGCTATTTATTCTTTATATAAAATTGCATGATCGGCTATAGATAATTTGTATTATATCAATTCTATATGTACTACAAGTTTTATGCTATGAAAGTGTATATTTCAGAAATGAAATACATACATATATCAGGCTTTCATTGACCTTGACTTATGTCATTTTATTTTGGAAGAAAATAATCACCTACATGTTTCCAAGAAGAGTTAATACAATGAGGCAGAAACAGTACTATTCAGAAGGAATTAGATTCCAGATTATATTAATCACTCTCTACATCCTCTCAACTTTGTGACACAGAAATCAAGGACAAAAATTAAGGTCAAGGATTGAAACAGAAACATTGTGCCAGAGTGATGACATTTATTTTCTGAAAACCGTTGCTATAATTCACTTTAAATCAAGCTAGGATTTAAACCTGTTTTAACTATGACATTTATCACTTTTTAAAATTATATTCCAAAATTAGCTGACTTTTTCAAGAATATTCTTCTGAAACAAATATGTTATCTGAACAAATAAATGAACTAAATATAATTTTCTGTTTTGATTTGATCCTGCCGATAGAATAAGCATGGGGTAGTTGCTATTGCGTAATATATTTTAATGGGAAATTTTAAGAAGCAGCATTGTTATATTCATCATGAAAGCTCATTTTGTGACTTAGAGGCATTTGTCACTTTAATATGTGGAATCATGTGAAAATCACAGAATAATTTTCATTGTTAACATGTAAGCAAATCCCTGATTTTTGTAAAAATAACCTTCTGACAATTTCTGAAATGCTCATTCCCATACTATTAATATTACTTTTTTAAGGAGAACACATTTGTGAGTTAGTGGATCTGAACTGAGAAACAAAATATTATCCATACTGAGCACACCTCCCACCTTTACTCATGGGGGACCTCACCCAAATTGGGATTTCAGGTGGTAATGACAAATATTTCATTTAAGGGTTAAACTAACCCAAATTATCATTGATTTTAGTATGAAATCAAATATAAATGTTTACCACTTAATGCAATATTATATAGAAATAATGATTTTTTTTTCCCATGTCATATTCAATGTAGGTTCTATTTATTATTTTCCCTTGTAACAACAGTGAAAGAAATTTTGTTGATCAAATTTCTTTCTCCTCAGTACAAAAGGAGTCATTAGTGAATAAGTAGACATTTATTTCAAATATGGTGCCATTTCTACTACATTAACCCTAAGTTCATTTTAGTTTTTAATTCTCTCTTTCTGTGTCTTCCATTCTTTTGTTCTCTTTCCAATGCAGTTTGTTACAAAGATATTGGCATTCCCTCTCTGTTCATTATTTTCAAAATAAAATGACAACTTTGACTCTTCAGATTTCAATGACATAGATTTAGGGACTTAATATTGATATTATAGTCTCTGTAAATGAAAGTATAACATAAACTTATTATAACAAAGTTTTAACAATAGAAAAAATATTTCTGAAAAAAAATTAAATCATTGACCCCACTTTATATCTTTTCTTCTTCCTAAAAAGGAAAATGGGGATATAGGACTTTAATCACAAAAGTAAGGTTGCTAAGTTTCACTTAGTGTCTGGAGAAATAGTCACTGTTTGTCTATTCTGAGGAGGAATCTTCTAGGAGCTGAGCATTTTTTAAAAACTGCTTTTAAATAGCTGTAAATTTTTTTCTTGGATTAGAAATGCAGGAATTGTCACACATTTACACAGAGACACACAGACTCACATAAGCAATATTCCAAAATGATGTGTTTTAAATATAATAATTAACTTGATTATTTTATTTTGTGCAACCTGGAATATGGAGAAATAAAGATTCTAAAATCTAATGTGAATTCCTTATGTATGTATAACTTACAAGCTTGTTACCCAGGTGACGGTGTCATCTATACTTGGTAAAGCAATTTAGATTCGCTGTAATTTGTATAGCAATGTCAATTTATTTGTTTGATATTCAAATGGGATGCTATGCTCAGCTTGAAATACTATTTTTATATTTTCCCATCAGCCATTTCTGGCTGTGACTTCATTTTCTTGTACATAAGATTTAATTCTCCATTATTTAGTTTTAAATGAATAATTCATGTAGTTCAAAATTCTACTCACAAAAGCATAACCATATATGCATATAACTATATAATTATATAGTTATTTATAGTTATACATATTATATAGTTTTATATACTTATAAAATATGAAAAAAGATGAATAAAAGTCATTCATTATCTTTGACATATAAAATATAACTAAAAATAGCATCAACGATAAAATGATCCTCAATATATATAAATCCTGAAAGCAATAACCTCTTTTTGCCCTTTTCACTGCCTTTACAAGTCTGGAACATCTGGGGATTCAGCTGAAGAGCTAAGAAAGCTTTGAAAAGCTCTGTTCATGTTAACACCTGATTTTTGACCTTGAAGTTCTCATCTGTTCTCCTATATGAATTCTGTAACACATCCAGAGTATATTCCTAATATGATACTATATTTGACATATCCTAATAAAAATAATACTAAAAATTAGTCTCTTAAAGTTAAATAACATGTTTCTGAAATACCTGCTAACACTGAAATAATGGAAGCCATTAAAATAATAGGTTACACAAGTTAGTTTTTAGTTAATTCCTAGCAATAAAGTGTCATGTGTTTGTAAGTCATCCTAAGATAAGATATTTACATAAGAATAAATATGTTCAAAGAAGAAATTCTAAAAAGAAAAATAGGAATTTGATATTTTCAAAAGCATCACTACCTAAGTGTTTAATCACTATTTTTGATGGTATTTTCTTCCACAAATGGCCAAGCTCCCAAAATAAAAAGCAAAATAAAATATGCAGTGATATGAACAATTGTGTCAGTTATGCCTTTACAGATAAACTAAATCAGTTTTTATAGTTTGTAACTTTAGGAAAAAGCTCAAAAAATAGTTTATCCATGAGTTCACTTAATTTCCCAATGGAATCACACATTTTCTCTACTTTGCTTACCCCAATTTATTTAATTTACTCATTTATATTTTGTATTAATCCCCTTAAATTCGGTCTGAATTCAACAAGAGCAATTCCAATAAATTCTTCTCCTGAGCTATCTTCTTAGTTCGCATCTGTTTCCTTACATAATATTGTAGTCTAAAAATTCCCTAAGGACAAGATTTAAGTCATAATCAACTTAGATATTCAATGATTGATTCTCAAATGAATGTATATTACATAACTATTTTTTATGACTTACTCATATAAGATATATTCAACCTGAGGTTCTCTGCCTTCTACACCAAGCTACTCTGACTAGTATGTATTAAGAGGCACCATTAATAACCCAGTGGTTGCCTGGATACATGCTACACGTTGTCACAAAAAAGAGTACTTTTAGAAATATTCCTTTTCAGTTCATCTGCTTTTAGCTGCTTTAGTTAAAACTGCATAAATAAAAATAAGCTTTTCAAATATTTATTTGAGTACATGAAAAACCATACAGAGTTCAAGAGTATCCTCGTATTATAGATTCCATTCTAAAGACAAAACTCTCAGTCAGGTATTTTCTTTGATTTCATGGTAAATTCAACTCTTGCTATTAATGAAATGGCTTCCATTCCCAAATGTCTGTTGGTATGTTTTCTTTACATAGGTGAGTTTGTCTTCTTAATAGAGACCAGTTATACCAACATTAATTCTGAATATATTTATAGCTACTTTAAACTCTCTTGACATATAAACCCATAGGACTCTCACACTTAATCCAGTATATCCAGAAGACTTACAAGGAGATTGACCTTTGTCCTGATAAAACTCTCTAAAATCTAGAACACTGTGCTACAAATGAACTAATGTTAATAAAATAATGAAAAGAAGCAAGTTTTAAGAACTAACCTGATGTGTTTGATTTTGGACAACTTGAGGTACCTGGAAACTTTCCATTTGAAAATATCCAACAGACTTTTAGAAATATGTTTTTTTTTTTTTTTTTTTAATGCTTCTGTTTGCTAAATGCCCTCTGGTGGGTATTATTCTGTGATAAAAAAGATTCTCACACCTTGTTCCCAATCCAGTATGTCTATAACATACCTTTTCCCCATATCTTCTCCTCAGTTTTGCTTGTTTCAGGGTCCTGTATAATATGTCAAGGCATTTTTCCTTTGCCCACAAGACCAAGCTGACGATCAGGAGCTACACCCAAGTTCTGCCCAGTAGGGAGATTTCTTCTCACCACTGTCATTCAGGCTTACTCTTAAGTGGGACCGTAGCGTAGAAGATACATTTTCAGCTTGCCCCTGCATACTTGTTTGATCCATTCATGAAACAAGCTTGGCCTTTTTCTATCTCTGTCAGCTGGTTATAGGGAGTCCTTTAAAAATCCATAAGTGAGCTGAAAAAAATCAAGAGTGTGAACAACTGTTCGTGCAGCTTCCTTTTGCCATCTGAATATGCCGAAGCCCAATCTTATATGCACCATGTCCATTTTATAATGGATTTATATGCACCAAATGTGTGACTTACATTCCCAGACTCAAGATTGGCAATTTTAGCTATGTGAGATCTAAGTCCTCTGCCTGCTCTTCAATTCCTGGGTTTATCCTCTGGGTCCAGGAGATAAATATCTCTCTAAATACTGCCAAGGAGACTCTCCCACACTTTCCTTTACATTTCTGATTAATCAGTCTGGGCCTGCTATTTCCCCCTAATTGGTTTATCAATGATACTTAGCAACAATCCTTATAGTTACTATTTCCTCCATATCAAAAGCCAGAAACATTGCACCAGCTATTACACCTCCATCCCAGTCCATCACAGATGAAAGTCTCAGCAGTCACAGTGATATAGCAGTCCATTTGACATCAAAAATTTCACAAATTTAAATCCTGCTAAGTGAGGTACTGACTCTGCCCTAAATTAAGTAATTACATGAATTTCTGTTTTGTGTTTGTCTTTAAGTTCTCAGAGAATTGGGAGAACAAATACATTCACTTATGAGTTGGGGCTGATGATTTCATTTGGACATCTGTGTTTTGATGTTTAGATACAACTTTCTCAATGGTTATCAAGAAGAAATTTGAACATAAAGCCTCTTTTCACATTATCATTGTAAACTAATATAAGTTTAATATATACATACGTAAAAAAGAAAAAGAACTTTGGAAGTCTGGGACAAAATTTTAACTCTAGTTAATTGGTTTATGGGAGTAAAATATCTAGAAATAATTGAATAATTCATGTGATTTCTGCACTTAAATCTTTCTTTATATAACAGTACCGTTTCCATGGTAGTAAAAAACATAGATTTAATATTTTGAATTTTTTGGGTTTTTTTTCACCAACCTAACATACTTTAACAGTTCGTTTCTCATAAAAATAAATTCATGAAAAATAAAACACATTAAAATAATGATTTTAACTCTGAGGGCTGTATTCTTGCTGGCACTTCAACATCAATGCAACATCACCGTAGTGATGTACTATCCTGATAAATCATTTCAGAGATACCATTGTGATGTTATATTATGACTCACATATACATCATCATGGCCATCATGATGCTTTATTAGTATCATATATCACCAAAATGATGGGGCTTTGATGATGTAGAACTTCTCAGTAAAATAGTGATGACAAAAGTCATATCTCTTGGAGAAATGCCCCTGTAACTTTATTCCTGAAAAGTTTATAAATATGCCATCTTCCTTTTCTACTCTGTCTCAAAATTATACTTTCAAAAATAGAAAGAATATGTGATTCTTTTGAGGCACAAAGCTGAATTTTGCAATGCAACATGCATGGGTTTTCTTATTAAATTCTCCACATTGATTAACATGAACTTTCCCCATTCATTCTAAATTGAAATATTTTCCTGAGTTTTCAACCAACAACAGACTTGCTTGTCTCCTTATATCAATAAATTGAAAGGAATCTGTCACAGGCTATGTTATTACAAAGAAGAAAATGAAAATGTAGTGACTCAAACAATATAAAAATTTATTTATTCTGTTGTAGTGTAGGGATAACTCAGTATTCAAGGATAAGTAAGTGGTTCTACTACATAATGTTATTTTGCATCCAGATTACTTGTAACTGCCCTGTTATTCTCTAGGGTATGTTCTTCATTTACATGATTAAAATTATCTCACCACCAAGAGGCACGTTTCGCAGCCACAGGGAAGAGGAAAAGAGAGAGTACAGGGCAAGTAGTTTCCTTTGAAAAAAGGAATACAGAATTCCACTCCACTGGAGAATAGCCTACATGAAGTGATATAAATATATAGAACATAACAATTTTTCTGCAAAGTTTATGTATTTCTATTATATAATTTATGTATCATATTACTTAGGTAAATTCACTTCATTAAGTAAGTTTATCAGCAACACTTAGAATAATATATAAAAGTGTTACCAGATTCCAAGAAACACAGTTATTACCACGTTAGCAAATATCATGTTTATCTTAAAATTGCTCAATATTGCCTTTCATATTCATCATTACATGACATACAGTACAAGTGAAATACCATATATGACCATAATTAAATAAATAATTCACTAGAGCAATGATATTGCTATAATCATTTATGGCAGTATTATTCCTTCCCTCTTGCCTGCTGTGATTGCACCTTTATGTAACTCTATTATTACACTTAATCCATAGTCTTATAAATGTTTACCCTATTTCCTCCTAGAATGTAATGTAATCATTTGGAGTAGGCATTTTGTCTTGAGTACTGTTATGACTTGCTCACAGTCCAGTGCCCGGCATAGGACTGATTCTCAATATTTGCTTCAAAGGATGTAGTTTTCAGAGTGTTGTCAATATTGACATTTAAAAACAAAACTATTGGGCTTCCCTGGTGGCACAGTGGTTAATAGTCCCCCTGCCAATGCAGGGGACACGGGTTCAAGCCCTGGTCCAGGAAGATCCCACATGCCGTGGAGCAACTAAGCCAGTGAGCCACAACTACTGAGCCTGTGCTCTAGAACCCACGAGCCACAACTACTGAGCCCACGTGCCACAACTACTGAGCCCACGTGCCACAACTGCTGAAGCCCGCACGCCTAGAACTCATGCTCCACAGCAAGAGAAGCCACCACAATGAGAAGACTGTGCACCGCAATGAAGAGTGGACCCCGCTCACTGCAACTAGAGAAAGCCTGCACGCAGCAAAGAAGACCCAATACAGCCAAAAATAAATAAATTTATTAAAAAAATTAAAAAATAAAAAAAACTATTAAATCATTCTTTTACCATAGCGATTTGACACACAACATTATCTATTTAAAATATATGCAAATAAACTCTTCCTTAACAGTAGGCAATTTTACATAATTTTTTTCTTTTTAAGCATATATTTCCATTTCACTTATGTCACAGAATTTTTCTAGTTTAATATATTTTTGTATAAGAAGAATTTTATTGATGATAGTCATAGTTTTTTGCAATGAAAATAGGCATATATATTGATATTTTCAACAATCTTATGATTATAGATAAATCAAATAAAGCCATAAATAGTAAAAACAAAAAATCATTTATATTGAATTATTAATATTGTAACTAATATAATGAAACAAAAAGTGCACTATTGATAATTATTAGACAATAAATTCAACTTATTGAAACTCAATCTCTTAATGAGATTAATAAGGAATTTTTAAAAATCCATGGATTATTACCATTTTGTTAAAATGTGATGGGGTTTGTAATCAATTCTATTGCTGATTTTCGTTTTTATAAAGAGGTGGGGCTTGTTAAAGAAAAGTTGCTGAATTCTTTATACTACTCCCAGATTATAATTCAGACAAATTAATGACATATTAAAATGATATAAAAACAGAAACCTCTATTAATTTTTCCTTCTTTATTAAAAACAGAAAATTAAAAATCAATTGATCTACAAAAGGATTTGTTTCTACTCAGTTCAGAACTATGAACTTAGTTAATTTTATATCATAAAGTCTTTAGCAAGAGTAATAGTTATGCCTGTAACTTTTGTTTTTGTCAAATTGAGCAAATTCCTTGCCCAATTTAATCAGAAAGAATTGTAGATATACTTTTTAAAAGTTAACTTCTTTTTTAAAAAAATTTTATTGGAGTATAGCTGATTTACAATGTTGTGTTAGTTTCTATTATATAGCAAAGTGAATCAGCTATAGGTATACATATATCCTCTCTTTTTGGATTTCCTTCCCATTTTGTCACCACAGAGCATTGAGTAGAGTTCCCTGTGCTATACAATAGGTTCTCATTAGTTCTCTGTTTTATACATATTATTAATAGTATATATATGTCAACCCCAATCTCCCAATTCATCCCACCCTCCTCTTCCCCCCTTGGTATCCATACCTTTCTTCTCTACATCTGTGTCTCTATTTCTGCTCTAAATAAGATCATTTATAACATTTTTTTTCAATTCCACATATATGTGTTAATATATGGTATTTGTTTTTGTCTTTCTGACTTACTTCACTCTGTATGACAGTCTCTAATTCCATCCACGTCTCTACAAATGACCCAATTTCATTCCTTTTTATGGCTGAGTAATATTCCATTGTATATATGTATCACATCTTCTTTATCCATTCCTCTGTTGATTGGCATTTAGATTGTTTCCATACCCTGGCTATTGTAAATAGTGCTGCAATGAACATTGGGGTGCATGTGTCTTTTTAAATTATGGTTTTCTCTGGGTACATGCTCAGTAGTGAGGTTGCAATATGTCTATGACAACACTTTATTTTTGGACAAAATATTTTTATATTCCTTGGATTTTTATGTATTTTTGTCAGAATACCATATGTATATATTTACCTCATCCAGTGTATAGAATGAATATACCCATCACATGCTTACCACCTTAGCAAAATCAATGATCAATCTTGTACCAATTGGACAAATCTGATTTACTTTCTGTCAAACAAAGAGGGACTTCATTTGTGAATTGGATGAAACTGTTTATATACAGGCGGTAAAATGTTATAAATACAATGAAAAATACATTCCACGTTATGTTTTATAAGCTGTATTACTAATAGCAGTCAAATCATGGTAGACACAGGTCTAACACAGAATAAGTTTTATTAATATGAATAAATGCTGTTTCTTAATACTAAATTTTCAAAAACGTTGTAATACATGGCTAAAATTGTAAAATATTTATGAAATAATAATTAGGATATAAGACATATTACTTCAGTAATTACTTTCGGCATGAGTGTGTGGAAGTTTGGTAGCCTGCTTTAAAAATATTTAAAAGTCATGTGTAAATATTCACTTATAACTCCATTAATTTCATTAGACATTATGATCAAATTCTTTCTATGAAGTTAGTGAAAGATGAAGGTCTATATTATTAAAAATGGATAGCTTTAGCAACTAACATTTGATTTTATAGCTTTGTTATTTATTTAGTTTTGTTATATATCAAACATTTAGAAATAAAGTGAGAATAAATTGTAATTAAAATAAATATTACATGATTTGTGCAAATCGTTTGGAAGTACCTTTGTAAATAATGGACATAGAACACATAAGAAAGTGTATAAAATCTTTAATCTTGAGTCATGGCCAATATAACTCTAAAAAATATGATAGTTTTGAAAACATTTAGTTACTTTTAACTTGGTCAGTGCCACTAGAATTTCTTTTGCACTTTGAAGGTACTTTCTATTTTAACATTTATAACTGAGAAGAGACTAGTTAAGAAGAATTTATTTATAAATTTGTGGAAGAAATAACACATGACTTTTTAAAAATCAGTTTAAATATCAATTTTTTAAAAAATTACTTGAAATTATTTATGAAATGGAAGATCTAAAATCTCCCATTGCCCATTTTCTGTACAAAATCAAATTTAACAGTATACCAGCAAAGTAAAATACCCTATTTTAACACCATGCTTATATAGAGAAGTCCCAGAGTGGTTTACTGTGCCTCGATTAACCATAAAGAAAAATTCCCTTTGAAAATAATATTTTTCATTGTACTTTTGTTTGCTTCCCTGAAAATTTTTATACATGGAGTAATATACCATAATAAGATTGATGTCAAGTGAGAAGAATGTCTTTGATTTATAAAGTGGGAGTAGTCATTCTGCAAAAGAGAAGGTAGTAAAGGAATGTTAGCACACAGTAAATATGGATATGAACTATTTAGATTGTGATTTCTTTAAGATCATTAGTGCACTCTGCACTCTTAAATTTAGAAAATTTTGGTGTAGCCCGCAGGACTATGCCTACCTGTCTGAAGACCAATGTCTTAAGTAACCTTTATTTAACTTGATAGTGGTAGGGCTTCTCTGTTTGTTTTGGTTTTTAATTAATAATTCATTAACTATTTAATGAATTTACTTATATAGATTATCTGATTAATTTTACCTGGTTCTACTTATTTTCACAAAGTAGAAAACAAGCTTCATCTATATTTGAGCTTACGACAAGGTAAATTGATCTTGGCAAGAGAATGGCTGGGGCAAAGAAGATGAGATAGTACTTTCTAGCACAACTGCTGATTAGTTTAGCTATTTCCCATTTGAAAATTCATCAAACTGCCATTGGTTTTCTTAAATTTGGTTAAGGCAGGATGTCTTTTCTCTATGTGTGATAGGGAAGGAATAAAAAGAACAAAATGGGTGTGAAATGCATCAAAAAAGTATGCTGGAAAAGTAATTTTCCCCATTTCCTGCAGTTTTAAAAATCTTTAATGTCTTTACAAAGTTAGTGAGGTATTAGAGTCACTTGAAGACACAATCTTCAAAAGCCCTTTTCTTCATTGAAATAAGAATATTTAAAAATTTTTTAATTCTTTATTTATTTATTTTTGCACCATCCAGGGTAAAGATTGAAGTATAGGGAAATATATATTGAAGTCTACATTTAATAACAATTATCAAAGTAAAAGATTCTGTTAAGTCTTCTCTACATAATATGTAATCTAGGAAAAAATATTTTAAATAATCAGCAACTTTTAAAATTGTGAATGATGATGGCATAAAATAATTCCATAAACATTGTCATATATTTATAAATATATATGTGTAGTTTTGGTATGGCTTACATGTTATTGGCATGAAACATTTAAAACAGTACCTGTGCTTAATAGTCTACAAAGCCAAGCTAATTTCTTAAAAACTTGTGCCAAAGGGGTTATATCTTTAAAAACCCTTATATAGGATGTGTGTGTGCGGTTCTCTCTAATGTAAAATGTTTAGAAATCAAGATCTTACCAAAATAAATAATTATCCCAATTTGCTCATTGAATTAGGCCAGCTAAAATCCATCTTCCATTTGGATTGACATTGTACTGATTGATTATAATTCTAATTTAAGAACAGATTATTCATACAGGAACCACATGTTGGCCTAGCCTTATACAGTATTCATAGACCTCACTCAAAACTCAGGATACTAATATCTACTTGTTGAGTCTATACTGCATCACCTTTTTGATATCATGGCTTCATGTATGTCTATGCTTTTGAAATATGTACATACAGTTTTATTGTAAAATATCTTGACTATAGGGTGTGCTATGCTATCAATATGGTAATAAAAATATACAGGTGGCCTGACATAATGAACTGGACTAGATTGTCAAATCACATTTCACACTAGAAAGATTCACTGGTGGGACTCCCCTGGTGGCGCAGTGGTTAAGAATCCACCTGCCAATGTAGGGGACGGGTTCAAGCCCTGGTCCAGGAAGATCCCACATGCCGAGGAGCGACTAAGCCTGTGTGCCCCAACTACTGAGCCTGTGCTCTAGAGCCCGGGAGCCACAACTACTGAACCTGTGTCACACAACTACTGAAGCCCACTCGCCTAGAGCCCGTGCTCCACAACAAGAGAAGCCACCGCAATGAGAAACCCACGTACCACAACGAAGAGTAGCCCCCGCTCGCTACAACTACAGAAAGCCCGTGCACAGCAATGAAGACCCAACGCAGCCAAAAATAAATAAATAAATAAATAAATAAATTTATTAAAAAAAAAAGATTCAGTAGTAATTTAAAAAATGGCCAGCCAGTCTTGTACTGAATAATAACTACGATTCAAAATTTATTTCCATAAATTAGGAGTCAGTATTATAGTAAATAAATGTTTTGGTCAGGTATGAATATGTTGTAATATAAAATATCTTCTTCTTTCAGCCATTTTAAATTATGAACCTAGACAAAAATAATTCAATAAAATGGTTTGCAATTTAAGTTGACCTCTGAGTGAATTTGTTATGCAGACCAAAAGAAAAAGAAATATAATAGACATGTTCAAAATACCTACGTAATAGCAAGGCCCTAAAATGTAAGCAGTATTATTGTTTATTTGCTATCAAAAATGTAGGGTTATATGAAATATTGGAATTTTATTTCCAAGTCTAGAATTTGACGGTAGTTAAGTACACTTATGTTGTCAGCTGCCTCCTGTTGACAGTGTGATTTTATTTGCTCCATGAAATAACAGCACAAATTTAGTATTGCTCCTTTTTTTAATGACACACATAGAAAAAAATGACACATTTACTCAAGGCCAACCAGAATTATTTCAACCTATCAAAATTGATGGGAGGGCTTCACTGCCAAAGTCACTACTGGGTTTTCACAATTCATCGCAGACAATCTGCCACCCCCATTATGATAAGAGGATAAAAGAGTCATAATCAGAGAAGAAAGCCAAGTTAATTCTTGTAATTTTCATTGAATTATTTATCCTGCTATAGGATTATTATTATTAGTGTCATTTGACAATTCTCTCTCATTTTATTAAACACAACTGTGAGTAATTTCTCTACATAATCTCTCTCTCTACTTAATATCAATCTGACTGACTAGCTGGAAATACTCATGGAAATATTCATTAGCCATACACATAAAATGCTGTATTATGGTGCTATTGATACAGTACATGCCACTACCAGATCCTTTAGTTCTTTGAGGATTAGAGAATAAATTAATTATAATTTCCTGGATTCTCTCCAGTACGACTTGAAAATTTATTATACTCTTAGAGTCCACAAGTATTATAATTTTTACCATATAAAACCAGCAATTGCACTTTGATTTTCACCACAAAGCTAAAAATGTAAGCACACATAAATTTGAATAATTTTTCTATTAGTCTGTCCAAACTCTGGAATCCTATTCTTTAGGTTAATATACATCAAAGTTTTGGATTAAACAATGAACTAAATTATACCTAGATACTTGGTTTAGTATTCCCAGAACCAATATACAACTCATTTCTTATATTGTTACATTGCCTTACACAGATCCATGCTTTAATGATCTTAACATTTTTAAATAATTAATGTTATTAATCCTGAGTAAAAAAAGTGTCTCTAAGAGCACTTTCAGAACTTGCTATCTCTTTTGGCTCAGTTTCCCCAGACAACAAAGACTCGGACAAGAATTTGAGTAGAGATAGTTTATTTGGACAATTAACCAAGGTAGAATACATGAGAGAATGTGGGCAATGAGACAGAAGAGGCACATTCTTCATTAAGGTACCTGCTAATGTAATTGCTATGGACAATGAAAGCTTGTTTCCATTGGAGTCTCCTGAGAAACCTCTCTAAATTGTCCTCAGGAAGATCTGGAAGCTAGCACCCTTATCAGTGGTTTATATATCCTCTGTGCTGTCCTCTGAGGATAGCAACTACTCTGCACTTTTGGGCAGTGCTTAAGTTCAGTCTGAGCAAACTCATGTGGGCTGTGCTTGAGAAACTCTAAGATGAAAGATAAAACAAGAGGTACTATCAGTGTTAAGTGTAATTTTCCATGGAACTGTCCACCACAGGTGGAGCTAAATTCAGAGGTTTGGACTTGACGTCTGAAGTATTTGTGGTGGAATCGTTTTAAGTTAATCACTGTTATAAGAGATGAAACTTCTGTATAAATCTATAAATATAACAATGAAACACATTTTATTCAAATATTTTATAACAAATGTGCAGAAAATGCATTAATTGAGTTAGTATTTAAAATTAGAAAAATGTCAAACTGCGAGAATTCTTGCCAGTCTTTTGTAGCAAAGGAAATTATATGATCACTTAACAAACTGTAAGAAGTAGATCTCAGATTGAGACTTTCTTTAATGAGTATATGCCTGAATGTTTTTAAAGATTTGCTAAAGAATCATTGACGGTTATGCAGGAATTTTAAACTTTTTCTAACTAACTATTAGGTCTGATTACATAATCTCAGTAAGGAAAACAACGTATAAATCCACAAGGACATAGAGTATGAGAGAAAACAATAATGGATAAGAGGAATCAATGCATTTGAGGAAAATGGGAATTGAACTATGCAGTGGTTATTGAATTTTTAGACAGAGAAATACAAAACCTTAGCTCATAAGAAAGAGATAAACATAAGACAAACCATGATATGATACAGAATCTCGGAAAAGCCAGAAATTTGGGATGGAGGAGAGGGGAAAGTGAATCAGGTAATCTGGGATGAAGGGAGTCAGGAAGTCAGGAAGTCAGGAAAATATAGCTTGATAAATATCATGCGGTGCAATTAAATGCACAGATTTCTCTTCTTTAACTTACGCAGGGAATAGAGTATTCTTCCTCTTGCCCTTCAGGACACCAGAGGTTTATTTCAGGGTAAAAGCCTGGAAAGCTCAGGAGTCATTGCTCAATCACAGTTGAGAGTAGGTATTTCACTTGGGATTTACATTTTGCAGCATATAATGTAGACTGACCATAGCAGTTTAACCATATTTTCTCATTTAGCAAGAAGACTGGAGGTAATGATTTCTGGTGTTGGTTCAGAGGCTTAAAGAAGTCAAATATAATGTTGGAGATTTTCATGGCTCTTTACTTGTGGTTGCAAACATGGCTGCTGGAGTTTCTACTCTTAAGCCCACATTTCTGGCAAAATACTGGAACATTATATTTTGTATTGACTAATAAGTGTCATATGACTACACTCTAACCAGAAAGGATGCAGGAAAACATTTGGTGTTTTTCTAAGCTTGCCTATTGTCAATCCCCAATGGGTTCTGATATTAAGGAAAAAGAGTGATAGATATTGGCTTGGTTACTATCAACACGTGCCAGCCTCTCTTTGGACAGCCAACATCTAAATTAGGAGATTGGGACTGACATATACACACTACTATATATAAAATAGATAACTAATAAGGCCCTACTGTATAGCACAGGGAACTCTACACAATACTCTGTAATAAACTATATGGGAAAAGAATCTAAAAAAGAGTGGGTATATGTATATGTATAACTGATTCACCTTACTGTACACCTGAAACTAAAAAACACAACATTGTAAATCAACTATACTCCAATAAAAATTTTTTAAAAACGAACATATTCACAACATACACAGTGCCATTTCAAGTTATTATACTAGGATAAAATTATAATGAATTCTAATTCCCTCCGTATGAACAAAATGCACTTCCTTGTGATCCTGTGACTTATAAAATAGATAATTTACCTGCCACTAATACACCCAGGTATGATTGTGGAAGAAACACAGGAAAAAATATTACAATATTTATTCAGAAAGGGGAACATCAGAAATTCCTATCAATTGCTGGTTGATAGTAGTTTTCAAATCATACTGATTTCTTTGCTCATTAACCAGAATATACGGCAACCACAGCTCTTACTGCTGAGAGATTCTTTCTGTTACACTTGAATACTACAGCTCAAGTGTGTGTTAGAGAGGATGCCTTTCCTTGGAGTGACACTATTTTTACAAACACATTACTATTGAAAGGGGTTTCGGGGCACCAGATTGCTTTAAGAATTGCTTATTGGGTGTCAGTGTTTAATTATGTTGGAGGAAGTTTTGATTTCTACAAAAATAGTAGAATTTCATCTTATTTTCCTTGGCTAATTTCCATGTGCTAACAATCAAAGCCAGTGATCTTGTCTGGTAGAACTCTTAAAATGTAAATGATTCTCCCCCTTCCCCTCCTTGCCCTCCCACTTTAAAAAAAGACTAAGAGCCTCATGTTCTACTCATGTTGCTTTAAGGCAATTGAAAAATTAAGCTATAATGGATCTGTAACACCCTTAAGACCAGCTTATTTTAATGTACAAGTACTATTTTATTTTCTTCCATGTCTGTCAATTCCAGTTCAAGTTCACTCTTTTCTTTTTAGATAGTGGAAAAAGTGGCAAGATATACCAAACACATGCCTAATATTCTACATTTTTCCTACCATTCCCCTACCCAAAGTGTTAGCAGCAGTATGTTATCTAGGCTGGCTTCTGTGAATGAACTTGGGAATGGCTGCAACTGCTTTTTTTGGTTATGCTAAGGTATATTTTGTTCTCCAAAAAGTTAAATACACAATTATTACGCAAATATAAAATACTCAAGTGTCAAGGATTTTTACTCAAAAATAAATTAATAAGAGAACCAGTTAGATGTTAAAACTAGTTCACATGAGAATTTGAATTACAGACATTATATTCTCTAGTGGAAAATAACTCACTTGCATTATTATTAATAAGAATCATCTGCATTACTGTCAATTTACTACATTTTAACTTTATCCCCTACAGAGTTGTAAATAATTTTGTCAGTGGCGAGCCAATAAACAGCACAACTTGTATAGAATCAGATTATCACCAGAGATTCTGCTAGGCAATGCCCAGGACTCCATGGAGAGGATACCTAGCAATTTCTTTTGCCCAAAGATTGGATTTTTTTCTCATAGTTCTTACGCATTTTTCAAAACTAGTCCTTTAGTTTATCCTTTAAGTCTATGAGCAACCTTCTGTCCCACTGATTTGTTAATTCTGTGAATGTTTCCCAGATTAATTTGCCAGAGCTTTTCCTCTTATTGGTGTCTCAGAATCTTAACTGGTTAAGACAATTTTTTTAAACATCTTCAAGCCTCTCTGTTATCATCTCTATATTGTAAATAATTCATGAAGGCAGCCTTCTGACAAAAAGACACAGTAGCTGGCTACTAGTAAAAAAGCACATTTGAATATGTCAGACATGAAAATGGTAAAGGGGACTGAGAAAATATGGCAAAATATTGGAATCAGGTGTTAAAATATTAAATTATATATATAAATATACTTAATTTCTAATCATGGTTATGCTATATAATTGAGGTGCTTCTCATGAACCACACATTTCTCTAACTTCATTACCTCTGCCAATTAAATTAATTCTCATTAAAAAACTGTAAGTATATTATCTTGTGAGACTCTGATCAGCATTTTCCAGATGAGAAATCTGAAATTTAGAAAAATACCTCTGTTTAAGTCCCACGTACAATATCTGGCATGAACAGAAGGATATACTGTCACCACTGAGGCAGATAATTAAGATTACTTAAAATGATATTCCTTATTGTTCAGAGTTTTTAAAAAGTTTGTCATAAATTCAGATTCTTTTAAAATATATACTTGATTTTTTTTTTTTTTTGTATAAAGATAGAATGTACTGAAAAGTAGGAAGAAAGTGACATATCGGTGCTACCAGCTAGTGACTATAACATCATCACCTTATGTATGAACAATGAAACAACATGTATCATTGAGAAAAAATTTCAGTAATGCTGAAGTCTAGAGAAAATTCTAGGATTTTGATTCTTGACAGTATTAATAAAAATTTGATACTGGTATTCCTAAATTTGGTTAGAATGTATTTATAATACTGAAAACTTATGGTCTCTCTTTCTGTGCTTGCCATATGATTGGTTGTTTAACTTCCCTGCATTTTCAACAAAATACACCCTGATTTACTATGTATATATTCAGGAGTGTTGGCTTATATTTTGGCTGATGTGTTTTTTTAAGCTTTTTAAATAAATTCCTCTAAAAACAGTATGACTTGCAGGATTACTAGCAGAAAATTGTTTACTACATGGAGAGTGTGAGCTAAAATTTCACTTTCAGGAAGATAGAGTAATAGGAATATCTGTTTTTCTTCTCATTTGGTCAAAAGGATATTTAAAGTTAGTTCTACAATAAATTTAAATACAATACAGTTTGTAGCTATGTTTAAGTATTTAGTCTCTGGTGTCAACATCTTGGCTCAAGCTCTTATGAACATTGCTGTTTATTACAAGTTATTAAACCTTTCTAAGTCTCAACATCTTCATCACTAAAATAAGGAAGAATGATAGTTTCTAAATCAGAGGATTGTTGTGAGAGTTAAGTAAGATGATGAATTCAAAGGACTAAGTATAATGTATATTGTAAGCTCTCAATAAATGATTATACCACCATTTTATAAACAATATGCCTAGCAGACAACATGGCTTTAAAATATTCACTTTGTAGCAATGCTGATTTCTTTCACCTAGCCAATACTTACATTGGTCTTTATCCCTCCTCTGCTTTATCCCTTTCTAATACTAGTAAAGGTGTTAGACTCCTTATAGGTTATGAGGATGAGCTTGTAATAAATCTTGTTAGTTTTCACCAGCAATGTGACCACCTAGAGCACAGAAAAACCCACTGATGTAGGCTTTATCCCATAAGTTGTAAATACATGGATAATTTTGAATGATCTATCTTGACGTCTTGTATGATGATAATAAATGTAGGGTGATTTATTGGAATAAATGTTATTATCACACTCTAGTTCCAAGTACTTGGAATTGTAAAATAGATTACTGAATGTGGTATTACTGAGAACTCCCCTCAGTTTGAAATCTGACCTGGGAGGCAAAGTAAATTTGGGATTATGAACATAAGAATTTAAGTCCCCTTATGAGGATGTTGCAATACAACTGAATGAGCTTCCTGAACCTGCACAGGACAATGGAAGCACCACAGAATCTCTTAAAGAATAAGAAACAAAGTGGACCAACTTGGCCTTATAGTACCTCCATGAGAATGTTCCCCCCATAGGAAACTGATGCCTGGCTCCTTGTCCATGGACAGGTTTTTTTAAAATACACAAATACAAAATGTTTTCTTTCGGTCTCCTAATTTGAATCTTTTAGTGATAGATCAACACTCAAAAATGTACCTCTACTTATTTTATGGAAGCAAAATGAAATGTGAAAATACTCACCAGAATGAGAAGCTGATAGAGATTTCTTAGGAATGAAGGATATCTGGCTCTTTGAACCTAAAGTTCTTCATTGACTAGCTTGTGTTTGAACATGGTATATTAAACATTTGCCTTTAACTCTTAAAAAACAAAACAAAACAAAAAACACTGGGAGGTACAGTGCTCAGACTACTGGATAATTCCCTTCATTAAGACAGGGAAATGCCCTGATTGAGGTTTTAGGTACTTTGATTCCTGGGAGAGATCAAGGTGAATAATGAAGTGAGGAGATTTAGGAAGCCAGAAGTGAGTAATAATTTTGAGTGCCACAGGATATATGACCACAATTTATCTTCTTGCTTTGACACTGTGATTGCTCCTGGTCCCTCAGGAGGGGAAAATGAGGAAAAAATTACCGAACACTAGAAGAAAAATAAGGTAACCATTAGAGCCTAATATCAGTGCATTACTCAGTATCCACAACTTACAGCTCCCCCTAAAAGTCAGAAGGTGCTATTATCACTCCTTAAAATATGAATACATTATGACCCATGCATCTTTAGAAAGAACAAAACACTTTGTGAGATCATCAACTTTATTTTCTTACTTCTACAAATTTCCAGCACAAGCGAGACAACTTCTCTGCATTTTAACACAGTAACAGTTACAGAGAAATGGAAGTGATTAGAGTCATTAATACGGGAGATGTTAAAAACTATCCTGGCAGTGCACTATCAGGGCAGTGGATATTACCAGGAGTCAATTCTTGGATCAGGTAGCTGTGTAGGGGAAGCAATGGAATAAATAATCCACGAGGAAAAAGAAAAGACAGGCATAGCAGTTCTATAACATATCTACAGCACCCAATGACCTGCTTGATCCAAAGACAAGGATTTACAATTAAGGTCCCATTTATGATTTGACTGGTAGGGTCTGAATCATATATTCATTATTGTTCTGACTATTACTGGAAGACTGTAGTTGTATTTGAGATATGGATATTCTGTGAGAATGTGTTATTTTTGGATTATATATTTCGCCTCTTGGCCCCCTAATTTTTTGTTTGTTACTTGCTTTTGCTTATTTGTTTCGATGTTTAATAAACTGATATATCTGAAAAACTGTAAAGCCACTATTAAAATAAGTCATTATTACATATTGTATTTACTTGTGCATTCCTCTTTTGAATCCAGTTTAGTCTCCCCATGTTTTTATCAATTTGGAAAAAATGTGTTATCATTTTTCTTTATAAAATTTCTCCTGTCAGGCTGTTATGGTTGTCATCAGCAGTAGTTCCTCTGAAGGCTTTGTCAAAATTTGAAAAATTAGAAAGCTGTAAGTGAAGCTGTTTGCCAAATATAAATGAAAAAACATTGAAGCCCAGTTCACACTCTTACTTCCACTTCTAAGCTTTTAGATGTTTGACCTTTGAAACTTTTGCTTCTACCAGAGATGCCTGTGTAATTCTTAGCTTAAGGAATAATTTATTTTTATAATTTTCTATCTCTGTACTGCACAGATATGCAATTTCAGTTAAATTCTAATATCATTTAAAAAATGGAAATTGCAGTCAACCTTCAATTTCTGAGCAGCACCAATTTTAGAAAGTTGCATAATATATGGCTTTTCTGTAGTGTTAACCCTTTGTTTCTATTATTTTTGTCATCAGTAACATGAATGACTATGAAATATTCGGCATCAAGAATAAAGAAGGACCAGATAGTCATAAGCCTTATCTAGTAAGTTAAGAATCTAGTAAAAGAGTCAAACACATCACTCATTTAGCAACAATGTATTGCATGCCTGGTCTGAGCTGAGAACTATTCTAGATATTTGGGATAAAATCCACGATGAGACAAACTAAATCCCAGCCCTGGTGTAGAATCATTTTAGTGGGAGTGGCAGATGAACGGGAGAAGCCAACTGTAAACTTGCAGTGTGTGTTTGTCTAATAGTGATGTATATTTTGAAATAAACAAAGCAGATTAAAGGGATAGCAGTGACTGAGAAGGCATCTTTTAACTGAGTGGTCAAAAAAGACCTCTCTCAGGAAGTAAGCTTTAAAGAGATTTCTGAATGACAGCAGATAAAGAGGCCACACAAATATCTCAGGAAGGGGTTATTATTCCAAGCATAAAAAATTGTAAAGGCTCTGAAGTCACAATACAGGCTGAAAGTTTTTATAATAAGGAAAGTTCTAATTAAGAACAAACAGAAATAAGCAACAGGGTTTCGAGAGAAAAGGGAAGGACTCCTTGTGGAATTGATGCTTAATGAAAACGCTAAAGGGTAAGTAGGACTTAGTTTATAGTCCCTGAAGTCAAGAACCTCACATTTCACAAGACAAACACATAAACAAATGCACGGGCAACAAACATTAACAAAAAATACAGTATAGAATGATTGCTATGATAATGATACACATAGGGAATGGCAGACCATAAAAAAAGTGCCATCAACTTTTAGATTGTGTGGGAGTGTTGGTAAGAAGACTAAAGAAAAGTAATACCCAAATATGTCTTAAATGAAGAAATTTTTGTGATATAAAGGGTAAATAGGAGTTTGCCTCACTATTTAAGGAGAAGGATGCCTCAGCTACAGGAGGTACAAAGCCATAGAGGTGTGAAAAAAAATACTGCAAATATTTTGATGTTTATTTGCTGTTGCTTCCAAGAATGGCAAACTAAATACTTAGAACCAAATCTCCGACTAAAGACAACTAAAAATCCATACAAAATCTTTTTAATGTTAAAAACATCTGAATGACTATGAAAATAAGTGAGGAATTGCTGGGTCAAGACATAGAATGTAACGGGAACCTAGAGATATATGCATTAAAAGCCAAATTTTGCTATCGGGACATTTGTAACAGCTAAAATACACTGTGCTGTGCTTTTAACAGACTCTTGATGCTAGAGAGGCAAATTCAAAACCCAGCAGCAATCAAATTTGAGGACTTTGATACAATCCAAATTGAAGTTGAGATTCTAAAGCAGAAGGAGAAAGAAGTAAAACAGTATAGCCAGCCTAGCTTGTCTTCTGTGTAAGCTAGGAAAGTGAAGCACTGAACTTGGAATATGATTGCCATGTAGGGTCTCAGGTGCAAGAGAAAATACTGTCAAGAGGATGATTCCATTATTATAGGTCATAATTATCCCCACCCCCAAAAAGTTGTAAGTATAATGTCTTGTACACAGCAAAAGGAAACAAAACACACGAGGAAAGATGATACCATTAGCAATATACAGCAGAAACAACAGAATGAAGATACTATAGTGATCAGGCACAGATTATAAAATAGACTATGATTACTGTGCTCAAAGAAAAGAAAGGTAGACTAAATTTAACGGAAAACTGGAAATTAAAAATGGTGTCACAGGGCTTCCCTGGTGGCGCAGTGGTTGAGAATCTGCCTGCCAATGCAGGGGACACGGGTTCGAGCCCTGGTCTGGGAAGATCCCACATGCCGTGGAGCAACTAGGCCCGTAAGCCACAATTACTGAGCCTGCGCGTCTGGAGTCTGTGCTCCGCAACAAGAGAGGCCGCAATAATGAAAGGCCCGCACACCGCGATGAAGAGTGGCCCCCACTTGCCGCAACTAGAGAAAGCCCTCGCACAGAAACGAAGACCCAACACAGCCATAAATAAATAAATAAATAAATTTTAAAAATTGGAAAAAAAAAAAATGGTGTCACAGAAAAAAAAATTGTAAATTGACCAAATGGATATTCTAGAACTTAAAGATATGACAGCTGAATTTGACAAAACAAAACCAAAACCAAAGCAAACCATAAAAATAGATGCAAAAATTTTGGAACAAAAAACAAACATAAAAATAAAATAGAGTAGACCTAACAGAACTAAAAGTACATTCATAAACTATGAGGATCTCCTACAATTAAAAGAATACATACAACACAATGTTAAAATGTCAAAAGATTTGAATATGTGCTTTACAGAAAGAGTAATCCAAATGGCCCCTTGTATACAAAAATTGTTTATCTTTATTATGAATCTGGAATACAAATGAAAACCTACAATGAGATACCACTACACATTCACCATGCTGTCCAAAAGTATTTTCTGGTAGGAATATACATAATACAAACATTTTCTGGTAGGAATTCACATAATATAAACATGTTAAATAAGGTTGTGAATATTTAGAAAGCTTGAAGATAATCATAACTTTTGGTTCACTCCTAGAAATATAGCATAAAACTAAATGCACTTTTACACCAGGAGTTACATAAAGATGATTACAGTAGCTGTGTTCATAATAGTCAACAAATTGTGGTATATTTATACGATGGTATATTACACAGCAATGAATATTAACAAACTGGGAGTAGGGGTAGGGTGTTATCCAAAAGAGGTCTTCTGTGGAGCTGGCTATGTTCTATTTCTCAAGATGTGCCAGTCATATGAGTTTTTGATTTATGTTGAATATATATATATATATATATATATATATATATATATATTTTTTTTTTTTTTTTTGGTGTGCCTGGAGGCTGAAAACATTAGCTGAGTTCAACTTATATAGGGCTTTCTATACTCTGCCAAGTTCTTTGAGTATCCATCATGTCAAACCTCAGTGTTCAAGTCTTCATTTGTTTCCTGAGTTTCCTAACATTTCCTTAGGGTGAATTGACCTGCAACTTTGGTCACTTTTGTCTAGATACTTCCATTTTACCAAAGTCCTTTTTAAAACACAGTACCTAAAACTTAGAAAAATGTTCTGGTTGCTATCTCACCAGAGTAGAGTGAAGTTGTATCTATCAACTAACGATATCAATGTCTACATTAGACTCGTCACTTTTATTGATAATTCTTGTGGAATTCTTGGTTAAATTCATTTTCCAAGATTCCTTTAAATAAAACTTTAAGCCATCAGCACATGAATATAATTAAATAACTAAATGAAAAGAGGTCAAGGATTTACAAAAAATAGAATGTGTAGTGGATAGGGTATAGTTCTGCAATCATAAAGCCTAGATTTGTATGATGCTTCTTTATTAGCCATGCAATCATGAACCAGTTATCTAAATATTGTTAGCCGCAGTTTTCTCACCCATGGAAGAGTGATAATGATACTTTTGCAGGATTGCTGTGTTAATTTAATGAACCATAGAACATGAGAGATTCATATCTGAGGCTAAAATGGTAGTTATTTTCATACTTATAACAATTAACTTTAAAAAGTAGTAATTAAATTGTTTAAAATAATAATATTAATTTATATGGTGAGGTACTGTGTTGATTATTCATAGGCATATATTTACCAAAATATATTTCATTCTAGTCTACCCACTCTAAGAATGTTTCAATACATTCTGTAATCCAATAGGTCACTTTATGAATAATATGGGTATAATGAATACCCAAACTGATTTTTCTTATATTCATTTATAGGGCAATATCCTTCACTGTTGAACATAAAGAAGCTTAAACAATCTGTCTTGTACCAAATTTGTATGGCAATTTCTTATGAAATTAGATTATAGAATTGTATAAAATAAGTTCATGCAGTTAATACATTTATATTAAAAAAAAACCAGATAGTCAGTTTAGTAATTTAAAAGAAACCTTTAAATTTAAATCTTAATATCAAGTTCTTTCAGCAGTTTTTATAGTCTATCCTCCATGCTCCATAAGTATCGCTTCAATCTAAACTAAGTAATGTTTTGGTCACAGTATGGATAACTAAAATGGATTTTATATTCTATTATTTCACAGTTAGTTACAGTTTCTACTTTTTTACTTCCTTTTTGAAAAAAAAGACTAATTCTAGAAAAAGTATTTTTTCCTGCTTTATTGAGAAACAGTTGACATAGAACATTGTGTAAGTTTAAGGTGTACAATGTGATGATATGATATACATATATATTTTGAAATAATTAACATATAATAAGGTTAGTTAATACATATATCACCTAGCAACTTCCAAGTATGCAATACAGTATTGTTAACTACGGTCACCATGCTTTGTATTAGATCCCCAGAACTTATTCATTTTATAACTATAAGTTTGTTGTCTTTGACCATCTGCACCCACCCCATTCCCAATCCTGGCAAACACTAATCTACTCTCTGTTTCCATGAGTTTGACTTTTTAATTTTTGTTTTAAATTTCACGTACATGTCAGATCATATATCTTTTCTCTGCCTGATTTATTTCACTTGGCTTAATGCCCTCAAGGTCCATCCATGTTGCTGCAAATGGCAGGATTTCCTTCTTTTTAATGGCTGAGTAGTGTTTCTGTGTGTGTATACTTTGTATATACTGTTTTCTTTATTCGTTCACCTCTCAATGGACACTTAAGTTGTTTCCATATCTTTGTTATAGTAAATAATGCTGCAATGAGCATTAGAGTGCAGATATCTCTTTAAGATAGTGATTTTATTTCCTTCAGATATATATCCAGAAGTGGGATTACTGAATTGCACTGTAGTTCTATTTTTAACTTTTTGAGGAATCGCCATACTGTTTTCCATAGTGTCTGTCCAACTTAATATTCCTACCACAGTGACCAAGAGTTCTCATTTCTCTACGTCTTTACCAATACTTGTTATTTCTTATCTTTTTGATAGTAGCCATTCTAACAGATATTAGCCATTCTAACAGACGTGAGATAATAGCTCACTGTTGTTTTGATTTACTTTTCTCTCATGATTATTGATGCTGAGCAACTTTTCATGTACCTATGGGGCATCTGCATGTTTTCTTTGGAAAAAGATCTATTCAGATCCTCTGCCCATTTTTAAATTGGATTTTTTGTCTTTTTACTATTGAATTGTAAGAGTTCCTTATATAAGTTGGTTGTCAACCCCTTATCAGATATAAGATTTGCAGATATCTTCTGCTATTAAGTCTTATTTAAATGTTCTGTGGAATTCACTGGAAAGTTTATCTGGTCCTAGGCTTTTTTTGCTAGGAGGCTTTTGATTACTGATTTAATCCTTACTCATTATTTGTCTGTTCAGACTTTTTATTTCTTCATCAGTCAGTCTTTTTTTTTTTAATAGATCTTTATTAGAGTATAATTGCTTCACAATACTGTCTTGCTTTCTTTTGTACAACAAAGTGAATCAGCCATATGCATACATATATCCCCATATCCCTTCCCTCTTGAGCCTCCCTCCTACCCTCCCTATCCCACACCTCTAGGTGGTGACAAAACACCGAGCTGATCTCCCTGTGCTATGCTGCTGCTTCCCACTAGCTAACTATTTTACATTTGGTAGTGTATACATGTTGCTGCTACTCTCACTTGGCCCCAGCTTCCCCCTCCCCTACCATGTCAAGTCCATTCTCTATGTCTATGTCTTTATTCCTGCCCTGCCACTAGGTTCATCAGTACCATTCTTTTTTTTTAGATTCCATATATATGCATTAGCATATGGTATTTGTTTTTCTCTTTCTGACTTCACTCTGTATGACAGACTCTAGGTCAATCCACCTCACTACAAATAACTCAATTTTGTTTCTTTTTATGGCTGAGTAATATTCCATTGTATATAAGTGCCACATCTTCTTTATCGATTTGTCTGTCAATGGACATTTAGGTTGCTTCCATGTCCTGGCTATTGTAAAATAGTCCTTCAATGAACATTGTGATACATGTCTCTTTTTGAATTATGGTTTTCTCAGAGTCTTGATAAGTTGAATGTGTCTAGGAATTTGCCCATTTCTTCTAGGTTGTTTGATATTGATGCATAACTGTTCTTTTTTGATCCTTTGTGTCTCTGTGGTATTTGTTGTAATGTCTCATTTTTCATTTCTGGTTTTATTTGAGTTCTTTCTCTGTTTTTCTGAGTTAGTCTAGCTATTTTTCAAAAAACCATCTCTTAATTTTGTTAAGAGATTTTTATACTGTTTTCCTATCCTTTAGTTCATTTATTTTTACTATAATCTTTATTTTACATCCTTCTGCTAACTTTGGGCTTAGTTCTATTGTTTCTAGTTTCATGATGTGTAATATCAGGTTGTTTATTTGAGGTTTTTCTTTTTAATATATGCATTTATAGTTATAAACTTTCTTTCTAGAACTGCTTTTGCTACCTCCCTTAAGTTTTGGTATATTTTGCTTCCATTTTTGTTTGTCTCAATATATTTTTTGTTTCCATTTTTATTTCTTTTTTGATTCACTGGTTGTTTAGGAATGTGTTATGTATTTCCATTTATTTATAAGTTTTTCAGAATTCATCCTGTCATTGGTTTTTAGTTTCATATCATTGTGGCTGGAAAAGATACTTGACATATTTTCTATGATCTTGAACTTTTTGAGGTTTTTTTTTTTTTTTTTTTTGTGGTCTAACTTGTGATCTATCCTAGCAAATGTTATATGCACACTTGAGAAGAAGTATTCTGATGCTGTTGGATGGGATGCTCTGTGTATATCTGTTAGGTTCATTTGGTTTAACATTGTTCAAATCTGCTGTTTCCTTCTTGTTTCCTGTTTGGGTGATCTACCTATTGTTGAGAATGGGGTATTAAATTTCCCCACTATTATTATATTGCTGTTTATTTCTCCTTTTAGTTTTGTTAGTATTTGCTTGAATTATTTATGTGTTCTGATGTTGGATGCATAAATATTTACAATTATTATATTTCTTGACAAATTGATGATCACTTTATTATTATCCAATGACCTTGTCTCTTGTGACCATTTTTAGCTGCAAATTTATTTTATATTATATATGTATTACTACCGCTGCTTTCTTTTGATTATCGTCTGCTTGAAATATCTTTTTCCATCCTTTCATTCTCTGCCTGTGTGTGTCCGTAAACCTAAAGTGAGTCTCTTCTATGTAATATATTGCTGGATCTTGGTTTCTTATCCATTCAGCTATTCTATGTCTTTTGATTGGAAAATTTAATCCACCTACATTTAAAGTAATTTTTGATAGTTAAGGACCTACTATTGTGTTTCTGTTGTTTTCTGACTGTTTTGTAGCTCTTTTGTTTCTTATTTCTTCTCTAGCTATCTTCATTTGTGATTCAATGACTTATTGTAGCAGCATGCTATGACTCCTTTATCAAGATCTTTTGTGTAGCTATAAGATATTTTTCTTTGTGGTTACCATGAAGCTTATATAAAATATCTTATAGTTGTAATATCCTATTTTAAGCTGATAACAACTTAACTTCCATAGTATACAAAAACTTTAACTTCCATAGTATACAGAAACTTTATACTTCTTCCCCCCATTACATTAGGTTATTGATGTTACAATTTAGATTTTTTTATGTTGTGTATCCAGTGACAAATTATTGTATCAATATAGATATTTTAATAGGTTTGTTTCTTTTAACTTTTAAAGTTGTAAATTATTTACATACTACCATTATAATATTAGAGAATCTGACTTTGACTATATATTTACCTTTACCAATCTCTTTTATACATTCGTATATTTTTACAGTGTCATCACACTTTCATTTCAGCTTGTAGAATTTCCTTTAGCTTTTCTTGTAAGACAGGTCTAGTGTCAATTAACTCTCTCAGTTTTTATTTGTTTGGAAAAGTCTTTATCTCTAATTTCTGAAAAATAGCTTTACTAGGTATAGTAATCCTGTTTGGCAATTGTTTTTTTCAATTTTTTGATTTTTTTAAAATTCCATTTTCTCCTTGCCTGCAAAGTTTCTGCTATGAAAGCCAATGATAGTCTTATGGGGGCTCCCTTGTATGTGAAGAGTATCTCTTCTCTTGCTGCTTTCAAAATTCTTTGTCTTTGACTTTTGACATTCAATTATAATGTATCTGCGTATAACCGTTTTTGAGTTTAACCTATTTTAGATCCTTTGAGCCTCATTAGATGTCCAAATTTCTTTTCTTTTCCTTCTGGGATTTCCATAATGCATATGTAATTTCTTCTGATGATTCCTATGAATCCCCTAGGCTTTCTTCACTCCTTTTTGTTCTTTTTTCTTTTACTCCTCTGACTGGAAAAATCTCAAAAATTTGTCTACAAGTTCACTGATTCTTCTGCTTGTTCACATCTACTGCTGAAGTTCTTCACTGAATTCTTTAGTTCAGTTATTGTATTCTTCATCTCTAGCATTTCCTTTTTTATACATAGTTTCTTTATCCTTATTAAAATTCTCCTTTTGTCCATGCATTGATTTCCTAATTTTGTCTAGTTGTTTGTCTGTGTTCTCGTATTTTACTGAGCTTCTTTAAAAGGATTATTCTAAATTCTTCATCAGAGAGCTCATAGATCTCCATATCTTTAGGATCAGTTATCAGAGCTTTAATAGTTTCTTTTGGCAATGTCATATTTACCTGATTCTTCATGACCTTTGTATCCTTCCTTTGGTATCTGTTTATTTGAGTATGTGGTCTCCTCTTCCAAATTCTATAGGTTTGTTTTAGCAGGAAAAGATCTTCACTGGTCAGATCATTTTGGGATACTGGATAGGTTAGCAGATAGCATTCATGGGCAAGTGGGGCTTTCTTTCTACTGGGTTTTCTAGTTGGACAGGGTCACTGCCTATTCTCTGAGGTTGCCTTGACTGGGCTATGTGTTCAAAAAGGGCCAATGGATGAATTCCATGGTGAGGTGGGGGTCCTGGTTGTGTTCTGAAGCTGAGTGGGACAACTAGCTGGTCTCTGAAATCACCTCTGATTGGGTCAGATCTCAAGCTAGCTGTGTTCTTTTGAAAGGTGGTGCCACTGGTTGGATTCCATGATAAGGCAGGGGTATGGGACATACTACATTATTGCAACCAGTTGGGTGAAGCCTCATATTGTGCTCCCTGGCTGGATGATGCAGCTGACTGAATTCAACATTCAGGTGGGGCCACATAACTGTAACTCAACATTGGAAGGAGTTGTGATTTGGGCTTTTTGATCAGATAAACTATTGACTATCCTCTGCTTTTGGGTGAGGTTGCTGGTTGGGCTCAACTGTCAGGTGGGGTCTCCATATATACTTCACTGTTGGGTGGAGCTAGAGACCACTCTGCAGTTGGGTGAGGTCACTGTCCAGGCTCTCTGGTTGGATTGGGCCACAGGCTATGCTCTGCAATTGGACAAGGTCAATGGCTGGACTCCCTGCCTGCATAAGGCTGAAGGGTGTGTTTGGCTCTCAGGCAGGGCTGTAGCCTGGTCTCTTCTGCTGGGTGGGTCTGTAGGTTGTGTTCAGCCATTCTGGGAAGACCATATGCCGGATTTTGCTGTTGGGTGGGGTGGTAAACTCTGCTCCATGGCTAGGCAGTACCATAGGCCTGGCTCTGAAGTTGCTCTGTGTCACTCTTCAGGTTCCTTGGTTACCCAAGGCGAGCAGCTATACTCAATATTTGAGCAGGGCTGCTGGATTGGCTCCCTTCCTGGGTGGGCTGTAAAATGTGTTCCATGGCTAGTACAACCCATGGGTGGGGTCCAAAGAAGGCAGAACTGTCAACTGAGCTCCCTGACCAGATGGAACCACCAGTTTGACTTTGCAGACAGGTAGAGATGCTGGTTGGAATCTTTGCTTTGTTGCTGCAATTAGGATCATGACCCACCAAGACCTGGGTACTGGTTACTGTAAGCCTCACCCCAATTCTCTACCTTTATCTGATCTCTACTGGTCATGCTCTGCATATTTTTCCAGTTAATCCCATGAGGTATGACCTGAGTGAGCCTCCCAGGAAGCGTTCCACTATGTGGAAAAGCTGGAGTCTACCTTGGGTTCTCTTTGTCCCATTGGGGAAACTGTAGGCCTAGGGAGGCACTCTAGGTGCAGCTCAGTGTTGTCCTGGTGGAAGAGCAATATGGTAATATTGTAACTGCTCCTCTTACCTTTATAATGTGGTCCTTTCTTGTTCTCTACTGCCTAGGGCATTTCTTTAGCCTTATCTCTGCATTCTGGAACTTTCACAATGGTTTCTTGTCTATGGGTATTTGTTAGTTGGTCTACTTGTGAGGGGAACTGAAGTCAGCAACAACGTATGTTGACATCTTGATGACAGCACGGTGCCCACAAATCTTTATGAAACTTTGTTTTAGCTGATATTTAACTATATCATATTGTATTTCTTCAAATTGGCATGCCAGTTTTACTGGTTTTAATTTTTAAGATTTTATTTCTCTTTAACATAATTATTATCTACTTTCTTTTCAACTTTATAAATGCTACTACATTTGTGGTTTCAAGTACAGAAATAAGTTTTAAAATCTAGATAATATGCTCCATGATGGCAGGGATTTGTCTTGTTCATCACACACACAAAACTGGCAGTAAGTGGACCTGTGTTGACTGAATGAATGAATTATGCGTTCTGACATCAGCAGAGCTTACAGAAGCAGAGATGAAGCAGAAAACATAATGACTGTCAAATGGGTGAGCTTGAAGATGAAAAGGCACTTTTAGCTTAGTTACTCTGATATGCACTCTGGATAACACTCCAATTTTGCATGAATTTTTGGAATGGAAACAGCTCCACTCCTAAATAATAAATTTATTAATTGTACTCCTTATGAGTCCTGACAGCAGTCAGCTTTGTGGGTTTCTGATTCCATTCCAAGGGGTTGAATGTCTCTGTGATTTATGTAATAGGCAGGAGTGTCATGAGGAAAGACTTGTAGTATAAAACTTAAAGACAGGAACACAGATGGCTGCCTGTGGAATGTGTGTTGGGTGTTAATGAAAATGCATTGAACAGTGAGGGAAGGGCAGCAAACAACCACAGGAAAGGTGCCCTGAGTTTTGGGTTTTGCTTTTTAAAGATAGATACTATTTTTTTTCCCTTGTGGAAATTTTCTTATTTATTTTACTCTAACAGCCATGAACACTTGGGACATTATGAACACAATATGGACATTAAAGAATAAGAACAAACAAAATGTTGAGTAAATGCTTAGGGTTCATCATACATTTCAGTCATGTTTCTCTATGCTTAACTGCTCGTTATCAAAATTATGTAGTCTGGTTTCTAAAAGGTATATTCTGAGATTGGGTTGTTAAACTAACTCAAAGGAAAGGCCTTATATTATTTTGTATATTGCCATCTAGATTTTCTATACTGGCTGTCTCTACTGAAAATTCATAAATGTCCATGCAATGAATCACCATATATTTAGTATAATCATACTCACTGGATAATTATAGGTATACCTTGGACATATTGTGGGTACGGTTCCAAACCACTGCAGTAAAGCATATATCACAATAAAGCAAGCTACACTAATTTGGGGGTTTCCCAGTGCATGTAAAATTTCTGTTTACACTATATTGTAGTCTGTTAAGTGTGCAATAGCATTGTCTAAAACACAATGCATGTACCTTAATAAAAAACACTCTATTGCTAAAAAATTGCTAACCGTCATCTAACAAAACAGGGCTGCCACAAAACTTCAATTTGTAAAAAATGCAATATCTACAGACTGAAATAAAGTGAAGCACAATAAAATGAGGTATGCCTGTATTTCATTTACTACTCTATTTTGATCCTACCTAATTGTTCAGTTTTTTCCATGTTTTTACCCTTTTCCCACAAATAGCAATTCATCACACATTAGGTAAAGTAATACAAAGAGTAATGGCCTTTAGTAGAAAGAATTCATAGGTGATTTGGTAAGACTTTTTTGTGAGACTTTATTATTTACTAGGCAAGGTATTTCCATAACGTCATTCTAAAATCTTCATGTAATACTGCATAATTGTTCAGCTTTAATCAAAACTTCAGAAAATCTTTCTTTATACTTTGTTTTCTTCTATTTCAAAAGTCAGCCTTTCATGTTCCACCCAAAGCCCACTAATTTTATGTAATAATTGGCTTATCTGCTCAATACAATCTTCATTTATTGCTCTGGGAGTATAAGTGGATATAAAAGGAATATTTCATAATATGGTGCTTTGTCCTCTCTACACTACAGAATCTACGTAGGTACTCTTTGATTGGAGATCTAATCAGGAGGTCCAAACTGATGGAAAACAAACCAATAAAATATTTGCTCTAAGCTTTTTTTGTAGTATCATTTGCAGGAACCACAAAAGCAAAGCCATATGAAGTTTTTTTGTTTTTTTTTTTTAAACTTTCAATGTTTAATTTGTTATTGGATTATGCTCCTTTAACCTTGTCTAGTGCCAGGGACATAAATCCAAAAAAATGCATGCTTCTGACAGCAATTCAAGATGCTACCCTCTGGACATTTCACTGGTTTCACTGGTAGATACTCTCAGTCCATAGCATAGGTGAGTCTTGGATTCATAAGTGTTTTTGTAGGCTTTGCTAATTGTTAAGGCAGTCATCTCAAATAGACCCAGCCCTATGAGATATTTGAATTCCCATACCTACCCAGCTCATGTATCTGATTTTTCCGTGTCCATAGCTTACATTCCATAAGCTCTGTATTCCATTCATCCAGCAAATCTGCCTTTAGGAACATGTTTTTAAAGTATCTATGTAACCCCAAATTCTTAGTGTCTAGAAACAGCAATTTCCACAAGTCCTCCTGCCATATTGCAGTATCTCTGCCTCCCTGCGTTTGTCTCCATAACCACATGGCTACAACTGGTGAGTCAGTGCATTCTTTTGCAAATAATTCTTGTGGCAGACCCTTGGTCACAACATCCAGAGAGCTGTTTTTCCATTGATAGGATGTTAAGCAACAGCTTTCCAAAATTGTTTTTAGCCATTTTAGCACTTGTATCTGTTAACCAATGTCTCTGTTGATTACATTTGCTGCATTCTGTCAGGGCAAAGTGTCAGAAGAAGATGGGCATGACCCTCAGAGCCTGTAGCCATTTGTTCAAGTGTTTCATGGATGGGATGTTTTCCTTTCCACAGCATTTTACATGTTCCCCATTTATAGTGTTTCCTTGAGAAATTCTAGAGTACGAACTATATCACCAATTATTTTTTTTCAAAGCAAAAAAAAAAAAAAACCTGATGCAAGTGTTTTATACCTAGTGTAGTTTAAAACCCTAGTGTTTTCTACTCTACTGTGCAGTGAATTTGGGTAAAGAAAACACTGCATGAACTCTATGTCAATTATTTTGTAGTTAGGACCAATTAATATCTTTAACTGGGACATGTGATTTCTCCAAAATTCAAAAAGGCCCAACAAATATTGACCTTCTTACTCAATTTTTGGTAAGACCAAGGTAAGTAATACATATTCACTGGAAGGAGTGATTCCATGGTGGTTGCAAGCCAAGAAAGAGCCTGAATTCACATTTGGAGTCAGGCCTTGCACTTTGCAACAATTATATTACTTTTGATATTAAATGTTTTAGTTTTATAATATTTTTATAAAAAGGAAACTATTTAATTTCCATATCAATAATAATACACCTGTCTTTTGCAACAAACTGCCTTTTTCTTATGGATTAAACTGCACTGGCATTGCAAAACCAATAGAGAGAACTACTTTTTTCAGATCTTAATAAGCCTCTGTCAGTCTCGATGAGCCATCTGCTTTTCAAACCTGCCAAATGAGACCCTTTTAGAAAGAATTGGTTAATTATTAATTCAATTTTCTCTTTTCTAAAATCACTTTAAGTGTTCACTGAAATATGCCTTTTTGCCTTCAGATGTACTTTATATTGATCGATTCTTAAATGGTATCTAATACTAACTCTGTCATCATCTAGAGTCCTAGAAAATAAAATTGTTTGGTGACATAATTACCATATAACAGTATTATATTGTCCATTTGTTTTTTTATCTACCTTATGCTCATTGATTAAAAATATATATTTTGAGTGAATTTTATATAAATATATACATATATATGCATTATAATTATGAAAACAGGTTAAAGTTTTATTTTTAAAATTTGGGAAAGCTACTGATATTGAAACATTGAAGTAGGTCCAGATTCTAAGAACTGGATTGAGAATCATTATTATACAATTTGTTCTGAACATCATAAAACCTGGTAAGATTGATAAATTCAGTTCATGGAAGTAGCTTACTTTAAAAAATATAGGACATTCGAACTTTTCATAATTTAAATTGCAACTGGGGATGAAATACTACCTATAATTACTTTAATTGATGATAACATGGGAGCACAGGTTAAGGTTAATCAAAGCACTGCCACATCTTTATCTTTAAAAATTCTCCCAGTTATTTAGTGAGGTAGCTTATTAACATGTCAATTTTGTAGATGAGATTGAACTCAAAGATTGGTTTTCTGATACATGCAAACACTTTATTATCTGTAGCACTTTAAGTTATTCTCAAATTATGTGGTAAAATTTTCAGATATGCAATCACATCTTACAGAACAACTTTTACTCAGATTTCTAGAACAGGAAAATGGAAGGATTCAAAGATGACTGTTCTCCACCCTCAAATATAAAAAGCACAGGAAGCTACTCAAAAGACTCCACGAGAGCAAATCAGCAAGGGCCAGAGGTTTTACTATGCACTGAATAACAGTGACTACTGAACATGCTGTGTAGCTGAATGCAGGATGCTATCAGTTACTATTGCTGTGATCGAACAGTGTAATGTAAGCAGAGTCTCATTGACCTGTAGGTTTAGATGGTAGTTTCATAAACATCAGCATCAGAATATTATGGGAGGAGTAGTTTAGTAAAAACAATTCTCTTTATTACCCATATTTTAACTAAAAGCTGTATGTTTTCACTGTACATGTGAATTATCCTGACATGTAAGCTACACTGAGGTCAACAATTTTCACATTCTTTGTTCATTACTGAAATTTAAGTATCAGGCTTTTCCAGGGAGTTCCAACATATTTGTTGGTTGAATTAATGATTTTGTGCTTAATCAACTATCTTGTTTTCCTTGAATGCTTACCTACGTGTCCAACAACACCAGACATTCTGCGGAGTTAGAACAAAATATAAAATTTAGCCCTCGGTATTCTAGAAATTAGGTCTTTGTGATTATTTTGAAAGAATAATTCTTTTTAAAAAAAGATGAAAGAATGTTTATAATCTATGTGATACTTGCGGACAATGCTGTGGAAATTCAACCCAATCATCAGAGTAATCACTTTAAATAAAGTGAGATCATGTTATTCCGCAAAACACTGGGATCCCCAATTCATTCAGTTTAAGAGCCAAAGTCCTTTAATGGTATCAAGTGCCTGCATGATCTGAATTCCTCATTAGCTTTCTGATCTCATCTACTACTTGTCCCCCATAACTCCCATAGAAACCTACTGAGTTGTTTTCTATTCCTTGAACATGAAAGATATTCTCAATCTTCAGAACTTTTGCACCAATGTTCTCCCTTCCTAGAACACAGTTCCCCTAGATATCCACATGGCTGACTGTTTCACTTCATTCAAGCATTTGCACAGATATCAAGTTCTCAGTGAGACACAGCCTGACCATTCAACATTAAATTGCTTATCACCTCCCATACAGTAACTTCCAAAGAGTCATGTTCCTTCTTTCTCTGGTCTCTTTCTCCTTATCCTTCTAATAACAATCATAGTTCATGTCACCTTTTAATGTACTATACAATTTCCTTAGTAATTATATACGTTGTTTACTCTCTGTCTCTTCTTCCACTAGAATGTAAGCTCCATAAATTTAGGGATCTTTTGTTTAATGAGGTATTCTAAGCATCTGGAACCAAGTCTGACTTTTAAATGGCACTTAAAAATAAAAATGATTTTTAATTTGATTATTATCTGTGATAAAATGCTGGCAAATGGCAACAAATATTTGAAAGTACATTGTTTCTGAAGTTAAAAATGTCTGTTAACACACTACAATATCCAGAATGTGTAATTCAGCCCTGCCTATTAGGGACCTTCTATTTCTTTGGGAACGTTTCACTGTGTGCATTACTATCTGCCTAGTAATTGTTCACAAAATACATGTCACATTCACTGAATAAATATGAGCATTATGTTTCTAACAACTACAATAAAACAAGCATATTGTAAAATGTCTGGTCTGATTGAGCCAGTCTTTCCTCATACTCCCAACCAGTACACTGACAGTGAATCAAAGCACTTGGTAATAGACAGATGATTTAAGTTTCCTAGATCTTAGCTGCATTGCTAATTATGTTTACTCAAATCTTCACACATTTTCAGATAATATTACAACTCCAAGAGCTTGACCTAAAGTATTAGAACCAACTCACAAAATTATGGATGGACTTTTGATAGGTTTATGAGAGTTTTTCTGGGGGCATCCTACTTTAAAACAAAAATCTCTGCTTATCATAATCCACAGAGAATGGGAAAGAATCTTCAATGACCAAGAGAGCTCTAGGGTTTCCTGGCAAATCCTAACATTTTGACTTCAAAATGCCGTGCTCTAAGAAATCTTCAAAAAGGCACATGCATTAGCAGTGGACCCATAGACCATGAATTTAAACCTAGGGAGAGGATGAGGTAAGGAGTAGGATGAAACTGATTGAGTTAATAAAAGAAGAGCACTATTTACATTTGGCAAATATTTATAGACTACACATATTATTTACTAGGTACTATTCTCAGTAGTGGATATACTGCAGTAACTACGACAAATTCCTTGATCTAACCGTATAGTTTTTCTAAGAACCTTCAATTTCTAAAAATCTTGACATATGTTTTAAATGAGTCCTTGTAAGTAGCAAACTGAAAGAAATTTGGGTACAGATGATATGGACAAATGCAGCATAATATGAAGATTTCAAATCTTTCGTTGTAGTACTCAATTTATAAAGTAAAAGAAGACAGAATACTTGTTCTGTCATTCTATAATCTATGCCATGAAGGGTAATTTGCAATCTTTGCTGCCATCATATATAAAATTTTTATGCACAAAAATATTTTTGTATTAATTTACACATGCATAACTAATACGCATACATATATATATTGGTTTTTTTCTCGACTAATACCACACATACCATAGGAAGTTTTATTTAACTAAAATGAACTTTTATTTCCCTCAATTTCATCTATATGACAGTTAAAAAACAAAAAACCCACACCTAGATTATTTCTATTAGGTAAAATAATAGGCATTTGTCTTCTTACAAGATTACTTGGAAAGCACAAAAACAAAATTTGAAGTAAAAATTCCAGTGTTTAAACATTGTTTTCATCAGAAATATCATTATCATCATCAACATTAGGCATTTACTATTCCTTCACTCCTCCTCCTGCTGTTATTAACAATGTGACTTGAGATAGTAATTAACAAGGATGAAGCCCACTAAGTGTGCTCAGAACTCTACATTGAATATTCCAGTTAGTAGTCACTGATCATATGAAGAGGGAATTTTAAAAATCCCAGTTGGGTAGATATGAAAACTGAGTACTAGAGTGGTTAGGCTACCTGTGGTCACATAACTAAATTGTCCTGTAACACAGATGTATACCATCTTTCTGATTCCAGAACCCATGATTTAAATGGTCCACTAGACTGCTACTCATTGTGCCTTGTGCCATGCTAACTAAGCCTTTACAAACTATTATTTATTAAAAATGTCATGATAACCCTATCAAGGAGTCAATACCATTTGCCTTTACAAATAAGGAGAACAAGGTGAACAAGGTTAAATACATTCTCTGAGGTCCATGGCTGTTTGGTTTGACTCTAAAATCTATACTATTAGCCATCAAACTACAGATGTTCTCATAGGATAAGGTTAGTTGTCCAAATCTCTTACGTTTGTATTACAAATGTATCTCTTACATTTGCACTACAGATGATGGTGGAGCAGAAACATCATTTTCTGAAAAGTAAATTCATTCACCAGCAAATAGCTAAAAAATATATATATATATATACTTTAAGACTAAGAATGTACTTCTTTATTTTGTTTTTCTAGATAGAGAAAATCTGCCATACACATTTGAATGTTACATTTATCACACAATATTTTCCTTTTTATTTCAGAGAATTGTTGCATATTTAGTCAAAATGAGGTAAAAATTAATAAAAACATTAGTTTTCATCCTGATAGATTTCTATAAGAAAGGTCACTGTAAATTTACAAGACCACGTTTATTTTATATTGTAAAGATTCCAGAGTGCTTGCTATATTTAGTTTATCTACTTGAAAGAAAGCTAAACATTGTTCCTCTGGCTCTTCTAAATCATAACTAAATCTTCTGGTTTTGAAAGCAATGGAATTATATATCATAGACTACATTACAAATTACTGCACCAAATCCCAGAGACACCTTATTAATAAAAGAGTTAAACATTTTTCAGTTTTTTTATATGTTTGAACAGAGTACAATATATTAAAAGGAGAAAGAATCCCAGAATATTATCACATTATTTTTTAATGTGATATTTCTCTTAGGAAATTACTTCTTATTTTGACTTATCTCCAAAATTTGGTTTCTTTGATTTAATTGACAAAGATCTTTCCTGTGATAAGATAGTAAAGGAAGGAGTATGCCTACTTTGATCAGATCCCTATCAGATCATGTTTTAGAAATGGAACAAATATATGACCATTTTAAATTGTACGAGCCATTAAATCTTCAAAAATTGAGGAAAAGTTTAGCAATAGAAAATTAATTGTATTCAGTTATTTTCTTACCCCCTCTTAATATTACTTAATATTAAATAACACCATATAACAGGTTTTTTTGAACATCATATGCAAAATAGATTCCCTCTTTCCTCCTTACAATGCTTTATTTTTTCAAGGCATTTATAAGCACATAAGATATTATTTTGTCCATTTTTTAATCATCTGCACTTTTCTCTTCACTACTCTTTCCTAAATGTTCACTCCATGAGAACATACCCTTTTGTTTTGTTTAAGACAATGTACCTGACCTGTAGGATTTTGTGAGGCCTGTAGAAGATAAACAAATATCTGTTGAATAAAACAAATGTGCAAATACCAAACAGTAATATGGAATCGATATTAATTTGTTGCTCATTTTTTAAAAGATTTAGTAAATTGTCCTTTTATAGCAATATTGTAATATAGTGAGTTCCCATTATAGGAAAAAATAGTAATAGTTACATTATCATTGTTTAAAATTTTGTTATAAAGAATTGAAATCAACATTAAGTGACAATGTAAGTGGATATGTGATACTATGTGAAAATGTTTTTTTGAGTGATTCTTATTTATAAAATGCAGGCTTAAGAAATTTCAATAGGGAGAAATTGCTTTCATAAATGAAAGATTACTTCAAATATATACATGTTTTTATTTGACAATTTACAATACGTATAAAGAGAACAATATCATTTACCACAGCAATTTTCTACTGTACTATAACAAATATTGAGAGGACATACCTTCCTTCATATAGTAAGCACTTATAAAAGTTTGCATTTGTTCTTGGCTTATATTCTGACTTCTGCATTACACAGAAGTGTCATAAGCATTGATTGAATGGTCAGACAAACTTGACTTGATTCCTTGCTTTGCCATGTATTAGCTAATTCGGGTACATTAATTAAACTACCTAAATCATGGACTCTCCACTTATAAAATTATGCTGGTCTGTCTTTATGGTATTGTAATAAGAATTAAAAAATAATACATGCACGTACGTTAGCTCAGTGCCTTATGGAAAGATATGCATATGGAAATATTTGTGTAAATACATAAGCTTTTTTCTATAACCCTTTCTATGTTTATAAATAAAAGTGTGTGTAGGTAATCACTACCCAATTAATGTATGGTTTATCCATGTATGATTGTCTTCCTTGGATCTATTTCTTGGCCATGGCCATTATATATACATTTTTTGTCTCAAAGAAGTTAAGAACAATTTGTGTGCTTATCAAAAGATTCTTATTTTTGATACTTTTACTAAAATACAGCTTAACCTGTTTCCAGCTCTTCTTCATTCAAACATTGAATCTATTATCCATTTTCAAAGACATTTAGGATAAATGTGTTAGTTGCGCATGATTTATGTTGGAACAAGGCAGAGTCTTTATCTACATAGTTTATTTTATTCTTTGTTGAACAATGATAACCATTTCGTGTTGGTGAAAGCACAGCATTTTGCTTCTCTTTCTTAATGCAATTATCTTACATTCATTGGAGACAAGAAACAACTATTTGAAAGCTCCATTATTTTCTCTTGCTTTGTGCCTAAAGCATATAATGTAATCCATACAGTGGAAAGGAATTTCAGAAGTGACTATTAAATATGCTTAACTGCAGATCAGAAAATGAGTAAAAATGAGGAGAAATTACATATCCATATAAACAATAAAAACATTAAATGACTATATTCCTATAAACATCTGATTAAACATCAGAAATTAAAAAGTCTATTACCATACCATGAAGTGTTATTTGGATTCTGCACACCAAATTATACAGTTATTATTGCAATGATTGGATACATATAAAATAGATATGATTAGCAGCCCTGTCACTCTTAAGTCATTATCCAAATGATGACTTGATTGTACTTTTCAAGGGCCTTGAAAAGAAGGAGCTTTTACATCTGCTGAACAATATGGTATTTGGTAACAAAACATCTACACTGTATTGCTTTTGATTTAATTAGTGAAGAATATAATCAAAAGAAAGAACTTAAATATTTCATTTCAAGACAGCAATTGGATTTATTCTGTAGTGCTACCAGGTTTCATTATTAATTTTAATAATTATATTTAATAGTAGAATGAAAGGTGAGCCATGAAAAAGCTTAATTACAATAAATATATGCTGTATTTGTGATCCAGATGGTGTGAGAAACCATAACTTGTGCATCTGTCACCTCTGTTATGCACCCTGTTACAAAACTATAGCATTGACAGATAAAATAACTGTTTAAATTTAATGCTAAAACATTGTCATGCACAAAACCATTTCCTAGAAAAAATTATACGTAATGGTAAGTGGTGTGGAATCTATGGTTTTTTGGGGTTTAGGTTCATAAGGAGTTAGATATGACCTGAAGACCTACTCTAGCTGGCTAACAAGACTAAAAGTGTCTCAAGTTAATTACAACAATGAAGCCAGATCACCACACAATACAAGACATATAATTTGGAGGACCCACTGCCTATCTATCTATCTATCTAAATAAATAAATAAATAAATAAATAAATAAATAAATAAATAAATAAATAAATAAACAAACCAGAGGTTTTAAATATATATACCGAGATCTTATGACATGGCTTAAATACATCAGCCTACCCTTCAAAATCAGGTCCTGTACTAGATCTTAAAACACCTTAGTGGTTGTATTTGCAGTATCCTCAATGTTTCTGAAAAAACATTTTTTGTGGTAGATGAAAGCAAACACTCCTCAAATCTTCTATAAAGAATGATTGAAAAATTGGATGTGTGTTTGTGTGTGTGTGTCTTATTTTTAAACATCTCCCACAAAGAGCCTTCAAATAAATTTACAAAATACATGTATTAATCATGTTTTCCACAATACAAAACTTTTAAAGTTTACACTGGGGTTTATTCTGGGATTTATAATTCCAGTCATAAAAATGGGGAAAAAAGCATGGTAGAATGGGTATTGAAAGCTTTTGTGGAAATAGTGTCAGTTACTTCCACTCACAATCCATTAGCTAGAATATAGCAACAAATAACAGAAGACAGAGAAAAATAATCTAGCTCTATTAAAAAAAAAAAAGAATTTGGACTTCAGGGATTAGTTAGAAGTCTCAGTAGTAAACAGCTAAAAAATGACCACTAACAAAACTATGTACAAAAATCAATTCAAACCACCTGAATTGAATCCAGATGAAATGAAAATGATGGAGTGTCCTAAAATATGGCCCTAAATTAAAAAAACAGACATCTTACATCTTATCTTGAAAATTAGATGTTCTACACAAAAAATGCAATTGAGAGGTTTTTTACATCTTAAATGGAAAAAAGTGTAATATATTATATGTCAACCTGAACACTTAAGCAATTTTCTAAAACCTGACTGGAACACGATAAAATCATTTATGTAAATAAAAAATTATAATGTTAAGAAGTAATCTTTAAATGATTGTTTTTGATTACCAGACAATGAATAAAATTCTACTTAGCATACTTTTCAAAATATCTACCAAATATTCTATTATTTGAACAGTTGTTATTTAAATGGTATCCTGATACTATTTTTGCACAACATTTTGCTAAGTTTTTCTACATAATGAATGTCATTATTATTTCTTTATGACATAAATTATCTTCTATATAGAACTGATTATTAAGATAGAGAAAAGACTCAATTTCATAAATTAAAGATAATCCTAGAATCACAGATTAGAATATTATACTTTAGAATATGATTACTTAATATTAACATTTTTTTAATTTATAGGTTTTAAATTGCATGTATAACCCAGAAAGTCTTAATCCATCACTTAGAAAGACCTGAGAAAACAATCAAAAAACAATCAAATGAGGATTATTAAATTGCCATCATATTTAAGAGGATAGACAAAAATCCAAATAAGTTTCTTGAAAAGATTCAAAATGAAGATTTACACTATTTTTCACAAGGATATTTTAGGCCTAAAAATATTTACAGAGGATAAGAAAATTTTCCAGATCAGGAATATCATCATTTAAAAATAAATGAATCTTTGATTGCAGTACAAGAAACAGCTTTTACAACTCATCAAAGAGCTTGAAACCACAAGGTAACAAAATTGCATGGTACCATAAAATATTTAAAATTCATTTCATTTGTGAGGTTTTTTTGCTTTAATAATTTATCAGAGATTCACCCATTAGGTTTAGTGGGATCTGTACTATAAAGACATCTCCATAAAGCAGTGAGAAATCTTCCCAGAAATGTGCATGAAACTTGAGTTATTTTTATTAAAATTTTTAAAACAGCTTAAAGTACCAAACACACATGTTCATACCAACCAGGTATTAAAATGTTAATATGTTGCCATGCTTCTTTAAGATTTATTTTAATAAATAAAAAATTAAATATAGGCTTTTATCCTCAGTATATCCCTAGCCAACTTCACTATCTAATTGTTCTACTTCTCTCACTAGAAGGCAGTGGTTATTTTTGCTGCCCATGGTTTTAGAGTTATTATAGCTCCATATTTGTAAATAGTTTTTATGTTTCTATTTATTTATTTATAATTTATTTTATTGATTGACTTTTGGCTGTGATGGTCTTCACTGCTGTGTGCGGGCTTTCTCTAGTTGCGACGAGCGGGTGCTACTCTTCCCTGTGGTGAGCGGGCTTCTCGTTGCGGTGGCTTCTCTTGTTGTGGAGCATGGGCTCTAGGTGCACAGGCTTCGGTTTGTGGGCTCTAGAGCACAGGCTCAGTAGTGCACGGGCTTAGTTGCTCCGTGGCATGTGGTATCTTCCCTGACCAGGGCTCAAACCCATGTTCCCTGCATTGGCAGGTGGATTCTTAACCACTGTGCCACCAGGGAAGCCCTATGTTTCTATTTTTGTATTTACATAAATGTGTTACACTCTTTGTATGATTTATCTTCCTTTCTTTTACAATAGCATATTTTAAGATGCTTTTATGTCAATATATATATTTATGCTTAGTTTATTCTAATCCATCATGTATAGTATTCTAATACATGAGTATCCAAAATATACACCATATGCTTACTGATAGGAACTAAATTTTTGTCACTCTTACACTTTTAATAAACAATTCTGTAATGTATGGTCACGTGTTTGTATACTCAAAAGCTAACTTAAGAGTGTGCCTTAAAATGTACTAAATTTTTTCCAATTTTTCTCCAAATATTGTTTCTATTTTACCCACCTGCCATTATCCTATGAGGTTTCTTGTTGATAGTACTTTATATTTGAGAACTTTAGGTTTGGGACAGTACGATGTTTGTGAAATACCTTTTCAAATTTTGTTATTCTTGACTAACTTGAAGGTTTTTGTTTTTTCCCCCATATATTTGCTTGTTATTAAGAGTGGCTCCTCTTCACTTTGTCTTTCTGGCTATTTTTACACAGGGTTGGCTTTGGGTCATCAACGTTTTGAATATTGTTTCGTAGGTTGTGGCTTGCCTTTTTACCTTATTGATGTTTCATTTGCTACACAAATTCATTTGTAATATAGTCAAAATAATAAAAAATATTTCCATTAATTTTTCCAGTGTGGTTCATTCTACTAATTATAATATACAGTTATGTTGAATTGTTTTGGTTTGATTTCAATGTTTGAGTGGGATTTTTGTTTTAATATGTAGAATGTTTACATGTTTTAAAATTGGCCAACGTTCATTTTAGTTTGTTTGTCAGTCATATTTCAGGGTAGTAAAATTTATACTCCTGTTATAAGTATAATTGAATATTTTTTAGCTGATTTACTTTTATGTCCAGTTTTTGTTTTATTTTCAAGTTTTCTTTATTTTTTCCTCTTTATTTGAAAAGTTCTTCATATTTTATGATTAGTCCTTTTGTTTTGCTACATGTTGCAAATATTAATCCCAGTTTATTTATTTTTCTATTTTTCAATGGAGTTTTTGTCATGAAACTATTAATATTTATTTAAATGTAGTTAAAGTGATCAGCTTTTTAAAATTAGATTGCCTTTTCTTTATTAGTTTTTTTTTTCTTTTACAATATAAAATAAACAGTTTTATTTTTGATGTGTCTCTAGACATCGATCAATGGCCACTTTCAGAGTCCTATTTAGTGTAATTACCACTGAAGGAAGAGCAAGATTTGTCATGGGACTTGTACGTTTCTTTTTGCTGATCCAATTTTCCATTGTTTCCTTTTCATATGAATAGCCATATATATGGTCAAATGATCTTCAACAAGGGTGTCAATATTACACAATGGGGAAAGACTACACATTTTTCCATGTCATGAAGCTTTCCCCTATGCTTTCTTCTTGGATATTTATAGTTTCAAGTCTTGTACTTAGTTCTTTAATCCATTTTGAGTTGATTTTTATATATGGTTAAAGTAAGGCTCCAATTTCACTCTTCTGTATGTGGATATCTAGTTTTCCCAGCAACATTTGTTGAAGAGAATATTCATTGAATTTGGCAATGATTTCTTGGCTATGACACCAAAGGCACAGGCAACAAAAGCAAAAACTGACAAATGGGACTACTGTGGTCCCTAAGTATCCAAAGGGGTTTGGTTCCAGGACCCCCTGTGCATACCAAAATCCACAGGTGCTCAAGTCCTTATATAAAATGGTATAGTATTTGCATATAACCTATGCACATACTCCCATACATTTTATTTTTTATTTTTTTGAATTTTATTTTATTTTTTTAGTACAGCAGGTTCTTATAAGTTATCTATTTTAAACATATTAGTGTATACATGTCAATCCCAATCTCCCAATTCATCCCACCACCAGCCCCCACCACTTTCCCCCTTGGTGTCCATACATTTGTTCTCTACATCTGTGTCTCTATTCCCGCCTTGCAAACTGGTTCATCTGTACCATTTTTCTAGATTCCACATACATGCATTAATGTACCATATTTATTTTTCTCTTTCTGACGTATTTCACTCTGTATGACAGTCTCTAGGTCAATCTACGTCTCTACAAATGACCCAATTTTGTTCCTTTTTGTGGCTGAGTAATATTCCATTGTATATATGTAACATTATCCATTCGGCTATCAATGAACATTTAGGTTGCTTCCATGACCTGGCTATTGTAAATAGTGTTGCAGTGAATATTGGGGTGCATGTGTCTTTGTGAATTATGGTTTTCTCTGAGTATATGGCCAGTAGTGGGATTGCTGGGTCATAAGGTAATTCTATTTGTAGGTTTTTAAGGAACCTCCATAGTGGTTGTATCAACTTACATTCTCACCAACAGTGCAAGAGGGTTCCCTTTTCTCCACACCCTCTCCAGCATTTGTTCTTTGTAGATTTTCTTATGATGGCCATTCTGACTGGTGTTAGGTGATACCTCATTGTAGTTTTGATTTGCATTTCTCTAATAATTAATGATGTTGAGAAGCTTCTCATGTGCCTCTTGGCCACCTGTATGTATTCTTTGGAGAAAGGTCTGTTTAGGTCTTCTCCCCATTTTTTGTTTGGGTGGTTTGTTTTTTTAATATTGAGCTGCATGAGCTGTTTATATATTTTGGAGATTAATCCTTTGTTAATTCATTTGCAAATATTTTCTCCCATTCTGAGGGTTGTCTTATCATCTTGTTTATAGTTTCCTTTGCTGTGCAAAAGCTTTGAAGTTTCATTAGGTCCCATTTGTTTATTTTTGTTTTTATTTCCATTATTCTAGGAGGTGGGTCAGAAAAGATCTTGCTGTGATTTATGTCAAAGTGTGATCTTCCTATGTTTTCCTCTAAGAGTTTTATGGTGTCTGGTCTTATATTTAGGTCTTTAATCCATTTTGAGCTTATTTTTGTGTATGGTGTTCGGGAGTGTTCTAATTTCATTCTTTTACATGTAGCTGTCAGTTTTCCCAGCACCACTTATGGAAGAGACTGTCTTTTCTCCATTGTATGTCTTTGCCTCCTTTGTCATAGATTAGTTGACCATAGGTGCATGGGTTTATCTCTGGGTTTTCTATCCTGTTCCATTGATCTATATTTCTTTTTTTGTGCCAGTACCATATTGTCTTGATTACTGTAGCTTTGTAGTATAGTCTGAAGTCAGGGAGTCTGCTTCCTCCAGCTCTGTTTTTTCCCTCAAAATTGCTTTGATTATTTGGGATCTTTTGTGTCTCCATACAAATTTTAAGATTTTTTTGTTCTAGTTCTGTAAGAAATGTCATTGGTAATTTGATAGGGATTGCATTGACTCTGTAGATTGCTTTGGGTAGTATAGTCATTTTCACAATATTGATTCTTCCAATCCAAGAACATGGTATATCTCTACATATGTTTGTGTCATCTTTGATTTGTTTCATCAGTGTCTTATAGTTTTATGCATACTGGTCTTTTGTCTCCTTAGGTAGGTTTATTCCTAGGTATTGTATTCTTTTTGTTGCAATGGTGAATGGGATTGTTTTCTTAATTTCTCTTTCTTATCTTTCATTGTTAGTGTATAGGAATGCAAGAGATTTCTGTGCATTAATGTTGTATCCTGATACTTTACCAAATTCATTGATTAGCTCTAGTAGTTTTCTGGTGGCATCTTTAGGATTCTCCATGTATAGTATCGTGTCATCTGCAAACACTGACAGGTTTACTCCTTCTCAAATTTGTATTCCTTTTATTTCTTTTTCTTCTCTGATTGCTGTGGCTAGGACTTCCAAAACTATGTTGAATAGTAGTGTCGAGAGTGGACATCCCTTTCTTGCTCCTGATCTTAGAGGAAATGCTTTCAGTTTTTCACCATTGAGAATGATGCTTGCTGTGGGTTTTTCATATACGACCTTTATTATGTTGAGGTATGTTCCCTCTGTGCCCACTTTCTGGAGAGTTTTTATCATAAATGGGTGTTGAATTTTGTCAAAAGCTTTTTTTGCATCTACTGAGATGATCATATGGTTTTTATTCTTCAATATGTTAATATGGTGTATCACATTGTGTGATTTGCATATACTGGAGAATTCTTGCATCCCTGGGAAAAGTCCCACTTGATCATGGTGTATGATCCTTTTAATGTGTTGTTGGATTCTTTTTGCTAGTATTTTGTTGAGGATATTTGCATCTATATTCATCAGTGATATTGGTCTGTAATTTTCTTTTTTTGTAGTATCTTTGTCTGGTTTTGGTATTAGGGTGATGGTGGCCTCATAGAATGAGTTTGGGAGTGTTCCTTCCTCTGCAATTTTTTTGGAAGACTTTGAGAGGATCGGTGTTAGCGCTTCTCTAAATATTAGATAGAATTCACCTGTGAAGCCATCCTGGACTTTGTTTGGTGGAAGATTTTTAATCACAGTTTCAATTTCATTACTTTTGATTGGTTTGTTTATATTTTTTATTTCTTCCTGGTTCAGTATTTGAAGGTTATACCTTTCTAAGAAGTTTTCCATTTCTTCCAGGTTGTCCATTTTATTGGCATATAGTTGCTTGTAGTAGTCTCTTAAAATGCTTTGTACTTCTGCAGTGTCCATTGTAACTTCTCCTTTTTCATCCTCATTTTATTTATATTAGTCCTCTCCCTCTTTTTCTTGATGAGTATGGTTAAAGTTTTATCAATTTTGTTTGTCTTCTCAAAGAATGAGTTTTTAGTGTTACTCATCTTTGCTATAGTTTTCTTCATTTCTATTTCATTTAGTCTGCTCTGATCTTTATGATTTCTTTCCTTCTACTAACTTCGGTTTTTTTTTTTTTTTTTTCTTCTTCTTTCTCTAGTTCCTTTAGGTGTAAGGTTAGATTTTTTATTTGAGATTTTTCTTGTTTCTTGAGGTAGGATTTTATTGCTATAAACTTCCCTCTTAGAGCTGGTTTTGCTGTATCCCATAGGTTTTGGATCATCATGTTTCCTTATCATTTGTCTCTAGGTATTTTTAGAGTCAGTAAGTTAATCTATAAACAAACTCTGAATGCCTGCTATGTTATAGGCATTATAATAAGCACTGGGGATATAATAACCAAAGTAGACAAGTCCTCATGGTAATTGCATAAATTAAAAATATCAAAAGCAGGATATGAGCTACGAGGAAAATTATGAGGTTGTTGTAAGATGCCATTAAAAACAAAAACTCTTCACCACAGGAATGTGGGGTGAAGAAGACTAATTTTTTCTAAGCACTAACACATGAGAATGTATGCACCAGGTTTAAAGTTCTTTACTGAGATTCAGATTGCATTTCCAGATATAAATTAAAATATAACATTATATAGATTATAGTTTAGACAGGTAGATATCTGTTTACAAACTTGTGTACTTAGCACTTTATTTCAAGTTCTTTATGCAAACAAATTCAATTTATCAACATATCAATGTATGGTTGTATGCAACCGTGATTATATTTGTCCTGCCCCAAAGTTTAAGGTAAGAAGGATGGATACATATATTTATATAGACATGTATATTTCATATATATAATTATAATAATGACAAATATAATAAAACACTTAAAATATTGGATTGTAATGAGGGCTTTAACACAGTTGATTAGTTGATGCAATTAAGCCTAATATTTAAAAGTGCATAACTGAAATCAGACTACTCATCTCCTCTGAGACAGGATTTCTTCATCTACAAAATGATAAATACTTCATGATTTTGTTGTGAATTTTAAATAGTGTTTAGTGAATCACCATTTGTTATAATGCCTACTACATAAAAAAGTCAATAAAATTTAATTGGTATTAGAATTCATGCTTGTGTTAGTATAATTTTTAAAATTCAAGACATGGTAGAATCATAGAAGGGGAGTATAAAAAGTGTAATCACATTCACAGATAGATTCACAGAATTCTAAAAATAATAGCGATATACTTCGAGATTGCCCAATGATGTCAGTGACCTAAAAAATCCAGAAAGTTTGCAGGAAGCTAAGTTATGAGTGGATAGAGATGACTCAAGTCAAAACAACTTCCAGAAAAGTTGTTTCAAGTTGTCCATTTTATGTAAAGTTTAGGTTGTTGTGGTTAGGGGTGTCTAAAGATGCCATGAAAAAATGAACACCTAATAAAAGTTCTTGTATGGATCTACACACACACACACACACAAAACCTCACCAGGAAGAATTCTTCTCTCAAGTAGACATAAGAGCACAAACTCAAAAGAAATAAAACGTTAATTGGTCACATATTGGAGCTAAGACCATTCTGTTCCTGAAAGGTTAAGCCCAATTTTATTCTGGTTTCGAACATACTAAGCTAGACTTGTTTTCAAATATTTGTAATCATTTTTTTTTTTTTATTAAGTATCTTCAAGGTCTAACTTTCAGATCCTTGAATCAAGATAATTAGTTAGAGGATCTTAATTTACTTTGAAGAGGGTTTTGTTTTGTTTTGTTTTGTCCCTCTGCTTTTTATCTTTAGGACTATAAAAATAAAAAAAGAAAAAAACAAAACTTGTACTAGAGATGATTGGCAGTGGGTATTTGGGGCAAAATGGAAGGAAGAGTTCTCTTCTTTCTTCTGGACCACTAACAATTCTCCATTTCCATCTCTTGAGTGTTTCATTTTTTGAAACGTGTGTCCTTTCTGAATAAAGAATGCATCCACCTTCAAATTCCCACCTTGTTACTTGTGATACATGGTCTAGTTTTGATCACTCATCATACACAGACCGCTTTTTTTTTCATTTAAAATAAACAAGGAGTTAGATTCTTAATTCATCTTTCAAATCCAAAACTGTGATTATAAATCACTGACATTAAAAATATTGTATATTTGCAACCAACAGTTTATCTTAATATATGGAATCTCTCTCTGTCTCTGTCTCTCTCTCTCTCCACTACCTCAAACAAAAAGTGCCCTACTTTATAAATTTGTCCATTGTGGGAGAAATAAATAGATTAATATATGTTATTATTTTTGAAATCAGTAACATAACTCTTCTTTATTTAGGAAAAAAATTCTTCCATTTTTAATAATCCCCTTATTTTGTAAAGTAGATGTATTTGAGGAGTGACCATTTCACTTTAAATTATTCAATAGAAAATAAGATTACCAAACTAGGAATGATGGGCTATTTATCAATTAGTTTTACTATATTATTTCATATTTGTAAGAAAAAAATGAACAAGAATATTACCAGAAGCAGAAAACTGATTTATTCTCTCATTCAGAGAAAAATACCTTTTTATGAATGTTGAACTTGCATTTTATAGTCATATCCTTGAAACTAAAGAGTTTTAAAAATTATGAACTACTGAATCAAATCAATTTATTAAATGCAATTATTTATTGCCTTTCTTTGTCTTATCTCTGATTCTAAGCAATTAAACATCAGTAATATTATGTTATTTTATAATAAAAAGATACATTGTTAACTAATTTTGTATCAGTTTACTACGGAAGAGTGATATGGGAATGCATTCATCAACAATAAATTAAATTTTTTTTTATTGAATGGGTATATAAATTATGCTACAAGAAACAATTTTAAAGGACATTTGGTACAACCATCCATCTGATACTTTAATACCATCAAAAATAATACATTAGAAACGCTCTTAAGTATTCACCAATTAAGTAGTCAGCAAACAAATCTCATCTATTTTCTTAGGAAAATATCCTGGAAAAGATTGTCGCTTGCCAACCACTAAGAGCAAGTATTGGCTAAACTTCCATATACTCAACATATGTCTGCTCCCAACAGGTAAGTTGTAAACTCACCAATTTTGATCAGTATTTGTTCCCAAGCATATTTATGTCAGTTGTAACTACTATTCTAATTATTTAGTTAGATAATTATTTGTTACTCTAATTACCTGATTTTATTTACCAACATCAAAATTGTTAAATGTTGATCTAAAATGGATGGATTTCCAATGGAAACTAAGTTGAATATTTGCAAAGCCCTGTTAAAGATGAATTGTTCAAAATATTCTCTTAAATTACTTGTAACAGTGTATGTAACTATTTGAGGAAAAAACTTAAAATCTAGAAGTGTTTTTAATTAGATTGCTGTGCAAATATATTTCAGATGGAAAGAAGGAAACTGAAATCTAAATATGATTATGGGTGTGGCTTCTGCAAGAAAGATGGATTAGAACTTAATCAGGTGAAAAGAAAGAAAGAAAGAAAGAAAGAAAGGGAAAGAAAGAAAGAAGGAGAAAGGAAGGAAGAAAGAAAGGAAGAAAGAAAGGGAAGGAGGAAGGAAGGGAGAGAAAGAGAAGAATCACATATATGATTATATTATAATTGTTACTTATATATTATGTATTACAATAATTATATTTTATTCATTATGCATTATTTGATAATATATTATGCATTATATATTAAACATATTATCTAATGTGTATTATATTTTATGTTTGTTTAAAATTATCTACATGCGCTAGTGTATTACTCTAGGATGCACATCAAAATACAGATACAAAAATAGAAGCTACATGTGAGTAAAGTGGAAAAAAAAAATCAATATAGAAGTTGTACTATTTCCTTCCTGTTTCCCAATTAATCATCTTAAGCCTAATCCACTTGAGACTGCTGTTCAAGTGTACTTCCAGGGAGATGCTCACACTCAGTTCCAGTTTCCTTCTCTCTCTGGCTTTGGGATGAACCAGAGCACACGTACTGTTTACCTGGTACTCATTTAAACCCAGATGTAGAATTAAAAATTCCTCTCAGCATTGAAGGGATTCGGTAATTAGTGTCCCCTCATTTTTTCCCTGATTTATCTGGTAAGAGATTTATCAATTTTATTTATCCTTTCAGAGAACCATATTTTGTTTTCATTGATTTTCTCTATTATTTTTGTAATAATAAAATAAATGATAATAAATAAAATATTTTAAAAATTTGATTATTTCTGCTCCACCCTTTATTATTTTTCTTAGCCTACTTTGTTTTTCATTTTCTCCTCTTTTTCTAGTTTCTTAAGGTAGAAGCTGAGATCACTCATTTGGAAAGTCTCCTCTTTTACAGTATCAGTGTCTAATATAAGTGCCCCAAGTTTACATCTAAGTATTTCATTAACTGAATCACATAAATTTTAACATGCTGGGTTTTCATTTTTGTTCACATCAAAATACTTTCCAAGTTTTCTTTTGAACTGTCCTTTGACCTACATGTGATTTAGAACTATATTACTTGGCTTTCAAATATTTGGAGATTTTCAAAATACATTTCTGTTATTGATTTTAAATTTAATTCAACTTTGTTCCGAGAAAATACATTGTATGATTTAAATAGTTTTGAAATGATTTGTAACTATTTTGCTGGACAGAGTACTCTGTAAGTGTCACTTATAGAAGTATGTTTGGTTGATAGTATCATTCAAAACATCTATATTCTTAATAATTTTCTTCCTATTTGTTCTATCAATCATTGAGAGATGGGTGTTGAAATCTCAAACTATAAGTGTGTATTTGTCATATTCCTGCTTAATTTCTATTAGTTTTTGATTCACATATTTAAAGTGCTGGTATATAAGAAGATAAGTATTGTGTGTTTATATCCTCTTCATAAATTGAAATTTTTATCAATATAAATGACTTTCTTTTTACCTAGTATTATTCATTGTTCTTAAGTTTACTTTGTCTGACATTAATATAGCTCCTTCAGTTTCCTTTTATTAGCTTTAGCATGGTATATATTTATTCATCTATTTAATATTAACCTATTTGTGTGTTTATGTTAAAATTAGTTTCCCATAGGAACCCAGAGTTCTACTTTGTTTTTTAACAACTATAACAAGCTCTTAATTGTGATGTTTAAACAATTTACATTACTGTGATTACATGATTAGTTTTAAGTTTACCAGCTTGCTGCCTGTTTTCTATTTTGTACTTTGTTCTTTTTTTTCCTTCATTTTTGTCTACTTTTGTGTTGGGTACTTTTTAAGATTTAATTTTATCTCCTTTGTTGGCTTATTAACTTTTTAAAAGGTACTTGCTTTAGTGTTAATTACTTGGAGCTTTAGCTAATCACAGTCTACCTTTAAATAACAATATATTGCCTTGTGTAAATTATAATCATTTACAACAGAACAATTCCATTTGCTCCCCTGTGCTTTGTGTTAATGTTACTTTATATGCTACCTCTACATATGTTAAAACCATGCAATACTTATTGTTACTTTTGCCTTAAAAAGTAAACCACCTTTTAAAAGAATTATTTTATATTTGACCAGTTTAATGCTCTTCATTACTTTCTATAGGTCCAGATTTTCAAGTAATATCATTTTTCTACTCACTTAAATACAAATTTTAATATTTCTGCATTTCATGGTCTACTGGTGATGATTCTTTTATCTTTTGTATATCTAAAAAAAGTTTATTTCACCTTCATTTAGAAAGACTTTTTTCCACTGGGTATAGAACCTTGGGTTAATGGTTTTGGTTCTTTTGTTTTCAGTACTCTGTGAAACTAATGCCCCTCTGTCTTCTCTCGCATTGTTTCCAATGAGAAATCTGCTGTAAGTCTTATCTTTGTTCCTCTGTGTGTATTATCTAATTTTTTGAAGAGCTTAAAAAACTTCATCTCTGATTTTAAGAAATATCATTTTCATGTGATTAGTGCACTTTTGTTCAGTTTAGTATGTTTGGATCCTGTTGAACTTCTTGGAGTTCTAGGCTTATACTTTTTATTTGGACAAGTTTCAGTCATATTTCTTCCAATAAGTTTCTGCAGGTACTCCAATTACATAAATATTAGGTTGCCTAAAATTGTCCTAGCTTGCTGATGGTTTGTTTACTTTTTATCAGTCTCTATTTCCTCTGTTTTGCTCTGAATAATTTTTATTGCTATGTTTTAAATTAAACTCTGCCTACAGTGTCTAATTTTTTTCATTTTTTATTTATTTTTATTTTTTATTGAAGTATAAATGATACACAATATTATATAAGTTACAGGTGTACAATATAGTGATTCACAATTTTTAAAGGCTATACTTGATTTATAGTTATTATACAGTATTGGCTATATTCCCTGTGTTGTACAGTATATAATTGTAGCCTATTTTATACCTAGTTGTTTATACCTCTTACTCGTTACCCCCATATTGCCCCTCCTCACTTCCATCTCCTCACTGTTAACCACTTGTTTGCTCTCTATATCTGTGAGTCTGCTTCTTTTTTGTTATACTCACTAGTTTGTTGTATTTTCTAGATTCCACATATAAGTGATATCATACAGTATTTGTCTTTCTCTGGTTTATTTCACTTAGCATAATACCCTCCAAGTCCATCCATATTATTACAAATGGCAAAATTTTCAATCTTTTTATGAATGAATAATATTCCATTGTGTATATATTCCACATTTTCTTTATCCATTCATCTGTTGATGGACACTTAGGTTGCTTCTATATCTTGGCAATTTTTTAATAATGCTGTTATGAACATTGAGGTGCATATATATTTTCAAATTAGTGTTTTGGGGGTTTTTTTTGATATATACCCAGGATTGGAATTGCTGAGTCATATGGTAATTCTATTTTTGTTTTTTGAGAAACCTCCATACTGTTTTCCACAGTGGCTGCACCAAATTACATTCCCACCAACAGTGTAGGAGGGTTCCCTTTTCTCCACATCCTCGCCAACATTTGTTATTTGTGTTCTTTTTGATGACAGCCATTCTGACAGGTGTGAGGTGATATCTCATTATGGCTTTGATTTGCATTTCTCTGTTGATTTGCAATGTTGAACATCTTTTCATGTGCCTGTTGGCCATCTGCATTTCTTCTTTGGAAAAATCTCTATTAAGGAATGGGAGAAAATATTTGCAAATGATATGACAGGTAACGGGTAATATCCAAAATATATAAACAGCTCATACAACTCAACATCAAAAAAAAAAAATCCTGATTAAAAAATGGGCAGAACACCTGTTTAATCTGTTTTTAATCTTATTCCGTGAATTTTTATTTCTGACATTATAATTTTCATGTTTAGAAATGGGTCTTCTTTGTACCTTCCATATTTCTACTTGCCAGGATAAATCTTTTCTCTGTCTCCTTGGATTTAATATGGCTATAATAACCTTTATAATGTTCTTGCCTCTGCTTCTATTATCTGTATCATTATCATGTCTGTTTCTATTGATTTGTGTTTCTTTTTATTAGGAATCATATTTTCCTGCTCCTTTGCATGCCTGGAATTTTCTGTTGGATTACAGGCATTGTGGATAATACCTAGTAGGGTGCTAAATTTGTTTTTTTTAAATTCCTTTGAATATAATTGACCTTTAAGTTACCTGAAAATTGTTTGATCCTTTGAGACTAACTATTAAGTTTTATTAGGTACAATCAGAACAGCCTTTAGTCTAGGACTAAGTTTTCACCACCAAAGCAAAACTCATCTGATTTCCTAACCCAACATACTTCACATTATGAGGTTTTGTCACTGTTGATCAGCTGTCCCAATTTGCCTGGAATGGATGGGTTTCCTAGAATACAGAGACTTCAGCTCTAAACCCAAGACAATCTCAGATAAACTGGGACTATTAATTATATTTTGGGGAACACATATTATTTTGCCTCTGTGTAAGTTTGGAGGATCATTTGCTCTGATCCTTCTGTGTGGTTCTTTTTCCTGAGCAAAAGGCTCTAGGGGAACCCCTGCAGGTCTCTGGAACTCCCTATTGCAGCTATCCCTCTCTAGTATTCTGCCCTGAAATCCTTAGGCTTTTGAGCCTTGCCAGACTCCAAAACCGTCTTTTCAACTCACGCAGACTAATAAACTCTCCTGAGGTCCCCTTCCTGTCATTCAGTCTGTAAACTGAAACAATCTTAGGGCTCACCTTGTTGGCTTCTCCTTCCTCAGGATTCCTGTCCTATGTTTTCTGACATCCAACGACTAAAAACCATTGTCTAAAGTATTTTGTCCAGATTTTTATCTGTTTCAGGGAAGAGAGTAATGCTAGTCCCTGTTATTCCATCTTGGTTGCAATTAGAAGTCTTCAGTGCATTTAGACAAGTATTTTAATATTTGTGGTATATTTATTGAAAGTCAGCTAATAATACCATTTGGGTACATATACATTTTTTACAGAAGTGGAAAAGGAAACTGACTGGCTTGTTTAAATAGCTGTAGCTCTCATTTTAAGTAAAGAAGTAAATATAAGATAATATTAAAGTAGATTATGAAATAAGCAGCATGGCCTCATAAAAATAAAATTCAGTTGTAAAGTTTTATACATGTTTAAAATAATGGGATATGTAAAAGGCATAAAACACAACAAATATAAATTGGTGTGAATATTAAAATATAAAACTACTTTATTTGATATTTACTGAAGTAATTATATGTGTAGTGACATGGTGTCTTGCACTTTTGTTAAACTATTCCTGGAAAGACAAAAGCAAAACCAAAAAATCAGACACAGCAAAATAAGTGAGTGTTATTTATGAAATAAGATAGACAAAATGTTGTTAATAGACAAAATAAGTGAGTATTATTTATGAAATAAGATAGACAAAATGTTATAGGCTGTTGAAGCCTATCGGTGGACATAGAGTAATATATTCTACTGTTCTGTTTTTATGTGTTCTCTAACAATTATTTATGATAATTTTTCTAAACTGAAATAGAGCTAAGAATAAAATCTATAAATTGCAGTGGAGAATGATCAGGCAGCTTGAATCTGACTAGAACATGTTTGAAATTGGGAGGTTTGTGGCAACGTTTGACCAGGAAGACAATGTTACCAACAACAACTGATAATTTCAGCTCACTATCAAAGAGATTCATGGCGAAATGAAGACAAATGATTTAGACAGTAGGAATACAAGTGTAGTTTAAAGTAAGATATTTATATGGTGGTATGCAGGAGACATTTAGAAATGTGGAAAATGAGGAGAGATGGACAATGGAGTTCTCAAGTTCTACTTAACTTCTCAGATAAAAAATAGGAAAATAGATTCAACAGTTGAATTTTAGATGATATAGGTAATGCTTAAGGAATAGAAGAAGTTTCATGATTGACTAATGAAATAAATTGAATCATTTCAAAATTACATTTCACACCTGAGCTGAGGGAGAGCTTTAAAGACTGAATTACTCACTGGAATTTTGATTGGAATGGTAGACAGAGAACTGGGAAAATCCCTAGAGCACAGGCCAAGCATGAAAGTAAGGACAGAGAGTTATAAACCAAATGAAGTATAATTACTATGCATAATGAAAACTTAGGTGATGTCAGTAAATCTGGAACTTAAAAGATGTTTCCTTGCTTTAAGCATTTAATGTTTATTGGATTTCAAACCATCATGTAGAGGGATTAAAAGGGAATGATTGTGAGGAATTGGGAATAGCACTTGTAATTCATTATTTTGAGACATTAAACCCTGACAAGGAGTAAATATGATAGTCTAAAAGAGGATAAGTTTTGATTGATTTCCACCCCCAACCCATCTGATCAAAAGGGATTCTAGAACAGATTTGCAAAGGTCAAGATCTAGGGAGGAAGGAAAGAATTGAAGTTTTTGATGAAATATTTGCTCCAGATGCTTGAAAGAAAATGACGTGATAGAATTAATGATGGAACAGAAGGAAAATTTCATTTTGGAAGATGGACAAAGATGAGAAGAATTTTTAAGCCTATAATTGAGAGGGTTCACATGAGATAAATTTGCTAGAATTAAAATATACCTATGAAAAGTGAAAGGTTTTATGTAGTTAGTTTTAAGGTTGGGGGATATGGATTTGCATTAGGATAGAAACTGACCAATATTAGGGAAAGCCTAAAAGGTGGAGGTAAATATATCTATATATAGATACATACATGTATACATATATGAGAGATCTGCTGAGACTTACTGTCTATAGCTGCCCAAAAGAACTGTATCTGGTGTGGAAGTAGGGAATATCTTTATTGCCTAGTGTATTTAATTTTTAGAGAATATTGTTGCCCACACAATTTGTTATTTTTATTTAGCACTTATATTTGAGCATATCATCAAAATAATGGCTTATTCAAACTGATAGAATACAAACAATTCAATAATTTGATGTAGTATGGCTGCATGTCACATAATAATAGCCTTTAAAAAAGATCCATGTTTTCAAAATGTCCCTGGAGGTCCTCATGGAATTTAAATTACTAAGTATTGTGAGCCAGAAGATATAAACTACAGTTTGATAGCAAGACTCAGTGGCACTAGGAGGCCTTAAAGAGAAGAATTGGTGTTGTTTCAGCATAATACATGCCCATGAGTGCTATTACTGATTTTATGATATGAGTTTTGTAACTAAGATAAAAGCAACGGTAAAGCCTCCAGGTTTTTTTTTTTTTCTTCCTCCCTTCCTTCCTTCCTTCCTCCCTTCCCTATTATACCATAATACAAGAAAATAAACCATTTTAAAAGATATATAAATACTTTTAAAATAATTTGTTAACTGTGGAGTGGGTGGTCAGTTTTATAATTCACTTTCAACAAACAAATGGAAAGAAGTAACCAGATTATCACTCTTCAGAAAGTCAGAAACAGGAAAAAGTACATTTTAAAAGGGCATGCTTAATAATGTGTCTAGGGCAACTGTATGATCATATGTTATGCTTTACGTTTTATTTAAGATTTTATATATATATATATCTTTTCTCCACAATATTAGAAAATGCTAAATTCTAATTATTGTTTAATTGAAATCAATTAGTTAAATAAAATTCATTAAATGAAGGTGATAAGCTGGTAAAAATGTGAACTACCTTATAAAAACTGTCTCAAATTTTCTGAAACTGAATTCTAAAATGCTTAGTAAAAACTATTTTAAAACTTGACTTAAAAGCTAGTTTAAAGCACAACCACCTTGACTGAGAAATTACAAAAAGAAAATAAAAACACTTTCTTTTCCTTAGGAGAGTAGGAATAAATATGTATAATGAATAGTTTACCACAGCATAGAGATGTTCAGGAAATCTTGCAAGAAACAAGAACCCTGTAATTCAGTTTCAAAATACTTTTCTTAATGTGTGATTATACCAGTGTGACTTTATTTTAAAACTGGAATTCATAATCTGATGGCCATTTTAAAAATCTATGTCAGCCTTTCTTTTATTATTTGACACTACTGTGTCTCTTCTGATCTTGTATGTTTTTGACTTTTTTCCTCTGGGTTTTATTAATTCCTTTTCTACTTTCTGGTCTCTATCTCTAGGCGTCTATAAGTCTGTCTTTTGCCCTATTTTCTTTCCCTTGGCTACTCTTTATCCCAAAAAGCATCTGCTTCCTTGGCTTCTACTATAACCTGGACTCAGATAACTCTCAATTTTCATGCCTCTGTTACTTTCTTGCCTTTAACTTTTCAGTGACTCTCCATTTTCATTTAGGATAGCATCCCAATTTTAACCAAGTTCTACCAAATCCTTTCAGACAGCACTTGGCAGATGTTACTCCCTCTGGTAAGAAAACTCTTCTTCTGGTCTTTTGTCAAGCTAAATCCTATTCATCCTTCAAGTTTTAAAATAAATATCATGGCCTTCAGAGGCCTTCTCAGACATCCACAGTACAAATTAAGTCCTTCTCATTCTTATTTCATCATGCCCTGTTCTTTGTCCTCAAGGACTATATCACAGTTTGCAGTCATATGTTTATTTGTATGAATATGTATGTTATATCTGTCACTGATCCTATGCTGCAAACACTCTGAAGACAGGCACCATACCAAACTTACTCCTCGTTCTATACTCAGAAACAAATAGAGTGGCTCAAAACATGCAATAAGAGGGTAAACCAATCATATGCTTTTTTAACTTATAAGCTAGAGTTATATTTCCAATTGTTTTGGGGATTTATACAGATAGGTAATTGTCACTTCCCCAAACTCATCATGTCAAAAACTACATTCATCTTTTCTTGAGACTCCCCACTCAAGGCTACATTTTATAAACCGGGAATCATCTTGATTTTATTTCATTTTTTCTTCCCCATTATTATTTTATTCATGAAATAGGTTTATTTCTTCATTCATAATTTCTCTCAGATTCTCCATTTTTTTCCTCCTTCCTGCAACCACAAAATTCCTCCATACAAACATCTAACTGAAAATACAAATTCAACTTTTATATGTATTTTCTTCTGAGCTGCAGGGTGTTTAGAAGAATGCTTTCTGTTCATGCAGACATAATTCCACACGTCTCTTTTGACAAACATATAGTCATTCTTCAGGTCTCTGCTTAGGTGTCACGTTTTTGCAGGAAAAACCTTGTTGATCATTGTCATAGGTTGCTTCCTCAGACGCTGAGATGGGGTTTAGTGATCTGAATGTTACTTAAGGTTTTAACTGGAATTTATACCTTTAGAAGGGAGAGGAAGAAAGCATGATGGGCTAAGGAAGAAGCTCATCTATGATGGTAGTCTGATGACTGCATTAGCCAACTGCAGGGGCTCTGGAGCTAAAATGGTCCATCAGAGTTGTACCATGTTAGTTCAAAATGTCACAGCATTTTTATGTTCACCTCCATCAGTCATTGGATATGGGCCATCCTGGGAGGAGACTGACCTTGTATAAAATCATGTACCTGTCCAACGATAAGGCAATCACTGAAACAGCTGACAATGGCAATCCCATCAGCATGCACATTTCTTACTTGGTGGAGCTGAGTGACATGTCATGACATGTCACCACAATCATTAAAGGTTGAATTAGTGCAAGTGTTTTGCACACCCCTTTCCAATTCCAAGGGGACTTTGGGTTTACCCATACATTTTAATTTATTTTATTAAAAAGAAAATACAATCTAAGGAAATTTGAAAAAAAATTATACAAATCTAGTATTTGTTAATTTAGGATTCCAGATAATGTTTGTTATATTATTCAGTGGATTTTTCTGTGCTTCACAATATTTTTGAATAAAAAATAAACGCAAGCTACAGTTGCCTTTTTCATACTTCCAGTATCATGCTGTGTTTATCCAGATCATGGCATCAGTCAACCTTATTGCAATTTTCTATTTAGTTATGTATTAATCATTATTCTCCAAATTTCCACAAAGACAAGTTCTCCCTCAAGTTAATCCTAGAAAAATGCCAGGAATACATGAGCACATCTACCAAATATGCTTTTGAATGAATAAGGATTGCTGTATATTAGAGTTCAAAGATGTAGTTCAAGTGGAAACTTGCCACATGATTCCTCCATGTGTCCTGTCTATAAATCATGAACCTTATAAATTCAGAAAGTACAAGACCACAGGCTCATGAATGGACCTGAGGCACAAAATTCCATTAGAGTAGTCAAATTGGACTCTGGTCCCAACAAGGAGAATCACTTTATCCAGTTTCTCACTCTAAGAACTTCTTTTTGATCCTGTAATTAACTTGGCATTTGCATAGTGGTATATTTAACTCCTAAATTTACAAACCTCTCTTCAAAAACTTTTACTAAGACTGGAACTGGGCTCTCTCATGGTACGTACTTCCTGCAAGCCAGCCCACAGAACGTACTCTGAAAGCCAGTCCACTTCACACAGACCACATCCCAATACCTGAATGTAACCATTACAAACTCATTAATGAGCAAGTGCCAAGAGTGACCCGAGGAAGAGGGGAACATGTTGACAGCTGATAGTGGGTCCTGACAAACTTCATTTCTATACTGACCTATCACACATGCCCAGCTTAGATCTTGTATTGAAAGAATTTAGGGTTAATTTAATGGAATCAACTTATTTTTTCCTGGAGTTTCTATGGTCCCATGTTTGAGTAAGCGTATCATTAAATGTCCAAAGGAAAACCTCTGCATTGTAATAGCTAAGTCTTAAAGCTGTATTTGCGAACTCAAGCTTTTTATGTACCATAGTCACATACAACTCTTCCAATTATTATCTAATCTTTTATATAAATCTACTTTTGTTACCTATGGAAAAGTTTTTAGGAAAATATTAAATCACTGTCTTAAATTTTAAAAAACTATCATTCTCACTGATAGAAATCATCCAATACTTAAATATTATTATATTTGATTCAGATTTCCATGAAAAGTTACTTTATGTATTATCAAGAGAATATGCCCTACACAGTGAAAAGTACTCTCCTAAAGATTAGTTTAGTTATTCCTCTTTCTTTGCCCATTCACATCCTGCGTAGTTTCAAACTAGAGATCTGGCAAGTTTGAGAAGAGCAGCCCTGAAACTATCAACATGTTGTGAAATCATGTTGTTCCTGAACCTTAAATATAAGGTCCACAGAATTTTTTTTAAAAGATTTAATCATAATCTTACATAGCTTTAATGAGCAGAATTTGTATTCCTTAGTGAGGTTCATTAGTGAAATTATTAAAAAGTATTGGACTTAAAGTTAACCATAAGAATATTTTATCATCCTAGAGTATATTCAAATCTGTCAATTTGCTTTGAATAAGATTTAGAATGGGGAAATTAGAAAGCTGAAAACTCTTCTTTTCTATGAAATCATAGTGGAAAGGTCATGTAACTCCATCATCTAACTTTAAAGTTGGATTCATCTAAACTACTCCAAACAGATGAAATTCTGTTCTATTTTAAGATATCACTATCCAAGGAAATTTTAACTTTATTTTTAGGGATATTTCTTCAGTACTGTATTAATAACTTTAACACAGTGGGAACTCTAAGCATTTAAGGCAGAACTGAGAGTACTCAATATTTGTTGACCTATTAAATGTCTTATTTACTCTGAAATAATGAAATAAACAAATTGTAAATCATCTTTTAAAGAGAATGCTTAAATCTATGTTTGCCTTCTCTTTTTTAAACTAAAGATCTCAGGGTTTGTTTTTTTTTCTTTTAATAACTCAGAAAATTCTGAAAGTTTGTAAGGACTTCATAGTCTTTAAAATGCGGACTTCTGAAATGGAAATAATTTTCATATATTGAAATAATTTTCTATTACAAAAAGAAGCTTTCAAATATCCAATTTTCCACACTCTAATTTCCATACTATTATTTTACTTATATTGTTCTGTTTCATAAGCTATCATCAGAAAAAAAAATTGGCCAATAATGTATTTCCCAAGTTTATGGCTTTGTCATTACTTATCAGATATCCTAAGGATAAATATTCCCATTTAGGGTAGGAACATATCCTTTTTTAATATTTCCCCTTATGTTTTACTAAGCCACTTTCATTGACCTATTTAAAACTTTACGTTAGCAAATAAAAATGACTATGGGGAAAATGGTTAATGACATTATAGTATAGAGACAAACCATAATATTCTAACATGAAATACTGGTAATACTAAAAAGAAAGGTTTCAGAAATTTCGGGTCAAAGAAGTTTTTAAATTTATTTTGTTTTATTGAAATGGATAGTTCCAATATCTACATTGTTCATGTAGTTAACTTTTTGTAAAGGGACAAAATCAGTGTAATGACTAAAGCTTTTTAACCATTGAAAATATCAAGTGGAATAGCCAGTCTCAGGATGAGAAGGGTGGTTTCTTCAGGTTTTTTTTTTCCCCTATCTTAGAGAGAAATAATTCAGCCTTTCTCCACTAAGTAGGATGTTAGTTGTAGGTCTTTGTTTGAAGCTCTTTCTTAGTTTGATGAGAGTATTTATTATAATTGGATGTTGTACTTTATTAAACTCTTTGATGCATTATTGGAATGATGATATGGTTTTCTTCTTTAATCTGTTGACATAGTAAATTAATGACTGGTTTTTGAATGTTAAATCAACCTTGTAATCGTAGGATAAACTGATTTGGTTCGGATATGTTATACATTTAGCATATTGATAGATTTAATTTGCTATGTGTTGATGACAACAATAGCAAAAAGAATAAGATGAAATGATTTGGAATTCTTCTTGTAAGTGTCTACTGGAAAGAAGTTGCCATTTGATATCATTTCAAACAATATTGAGGTAAATTAAAATGTATATTGTAAACCTTAGGGCAACCACTTTAAAAAATAGAGTTATAATTAATAAGCCAATGTGTTGCTTCCCTATGAATATTTGCTTTTAAATAGGGCACAACTTTCTTGTTTATTGGAAAGCAAACAACTTAATCTCTAAATGTACAAAATAAGTAATGTTGGCCAAAATTTACAAAAATATGCTAAGAAAACTAGACCTTGTTCCATAGCTACCTTGTCTTTTAAATGCAAAGTCAGACAAAGCCTTTTTTTCACTCTTCTTTGAGAAAAAATCCAGTGTATGTTCTAATATTTAAACTGGGCCCCTTTCTGGATAACGGAGAGGACTATGGCTTCTTAAGAGTGAAACATTAAATAATACCATTTGCATAATTTTATTTTCTGCTGTCATTGATTCAGTAGTCCCTCTTACACACTACCCTTGAAGTATTTATTCTCAGAAACTGGAGTTTTCATAAAACAATTGATAACACAATAATTCACTTTAGTCTTGTCATTGATATAACATTGTTTTCTCAGAGTTTTAGGTCTGAGAACTTGTTTTTGCATATTTCAAACATATTGCACATTTCATCAGATACTTTTAAATCTTAGAAAGCATGAGTCATGCAATACTAAAGTCATGCATTTTGTGTACACAACACAGGATAAAGCAAAGCACTGCTGAATAAGGTGTAAATATGGGGAGCTTTTGTTTATTGTTTTATTATCAGTCTACAGTTTAAAGATTCATAAAACAATGCAAATAGTCTCTATTCACATTTTAAAATCTAGGATAAGTGAAGTAATAATAGTTGTATGCACGTAGGATATCTTTTAAAAGATGAATTAATGTCAAGAATTTAATAAAGATATCAGGAAAAAAACTTGAAGGTTAACCAAAATACAAAAAAGGCTAGGAAAGTTATAAATTGTGTATTAGCTATGTTCTTTGAAATTAGAACAGTTGCTGGCACATCATAGACATCTAATACATTCAAGAAATATTATTTAAATGAATGGTTGAATGGCATGCTTGAGCAATTTTTAAAAGTAAAACATGGGTATACCTGTGTATTGTATTAACAAGGCAAATATCCTGCGTTTTGATTCATAAGAACTATTTTTCTATGTTAAACTGATGTTGTCTACTTAAGATATACTTAAAAGATAAAACACAAATATGCACATACACACTCACTCATGCATCCACAAAACAAAGGGCTTTGTATAAGACACTGTATGAATATCTAAACAACATGGCACAGCATATCAGCAGCCAAGGTGTATGTCAAAGGGACACAGCTTTGCATTGTGCTGTAAGCAGTATCATACCTGACCTTGGTCACCTGGTGGAATTCCAGAACTAGCTGATGGCAAGGATTTTAACTAATGTTTGCTGGACAGATTAAACACTGTTATTTAAAAACTAATGTGCATGTCTGTTTTCTAAAAATATGTTAGGGAATTCCCTGGTGGTCCAGTGGTTAGGACTCTGTGCTCTCACTGCCAAGGGCCCCGGGTTCAATCCCTGGTCAGGGAACTAAGATCCCATATATCATGCAGTGTGGCCAAAATAATAATAATAATAAAATAAAAATACTGTATGTTAATTTATTTTATTGATTTATTCCAAAACCAAATAATTTCCTCTTATTTAAATGGACAGGTGAAGAGAGTTCTTTTTAATTTAAACCAAATAATTTTTTAGGAAAAATACACTGCAAGTACTGAAACTTCCCACTCCTGGGCATACAGTATATCTTGAAAAGATGAAAATTCTAATTTAAAAAAAGATACATGCACCTCAATGTTCATAGCAGTGCTATTTACAATAGCCAAGACATGGAAGCAACCTAAGTGTCCATCAACAGATGAACAGGTAAAGAAGATGCAGGGTATACATACAATGGAATATTAGCCATAAAAAAAAGAATGAAATAATGCTATTTGTAGCAAATGGATAGACCTAGAGATCATCATACTAAGTGAGGTTAAGTCAGAAAAAGAAAGACAAATATTATACCACATCACTTATATGTGGAACCTAAAGATAATACAAATAACATTTGCAAAGCAGAGCCAAACTCACACATAGAAACTCAGACATGGAAAACAAACTTATGGTTACCAAAGGGGAAGGCAGAGGGATAAATTAGGAGCATGGGGTTAACAGATACACACTACCATGTATAAAATAGATAAACAAGAATTTACTGTATAGTACAGGGAAATATGTTCAGTATCTTATAATAACCGATAATGGAAAGAATCGAAAAAAAAGAATATATGTCTATGTACACATATATATGTATATATGAATCACTTGGCTGTACCCCTGAAACTAACACAATATTGTAAATCAACTATACGTCAAGAAAAGAAAAAGAAAGTACTGAAGCTTATGTTACTTATGAATCCTTTAGAAGAATCACTATCAACTTGCCTTTTTTCACAGTTTTTCCTAAGTAATCTTCAATAGGTTAGAAATATTTTTTGCACCTTACTGAAGGCTATAAACGCACCATTTCACTTTAAGTATGGTCCTAAAGTTTCAACCAAAATGTTGTGTAATTTTTTTCCACCACCACATCTTTCATGTACTGAGTGGATATCTTTCCCCTGCTATCACATAAACACCATCCTCTGCCTTGTCTTTGGGATAAGTGAGGGCCATCTTTTTCACCTAATACTATGTCTTATATGCATCTGAACTTGTTGACTTTTAATACAGTCACAACATGAGAATGAAATATTTGATTCTCCTTTAAATAATGAACAGTGAACAACCAAAAAGCCAATATTCCAAGCTACTGATATATTTATTCCTATATACTATTTTTATATTTGTATAAATAAACATGATTGAATTGCAGAACAATGGTTTTAGGTGTTAGCTATTATTATTTTTACCAAAATTATCTTTATCAGACTGTTTTTTGCCCCCATATGTGTAGAGTATTTTTCTCAGGTTTATTTTTCAGATATGTTTATACAGTGAATATTTGACACTAATTTATGTCATAAAATTATCGTAATTTCTTTGGAAAGATTGTGTACTTTGGTCAATATCTATTTCTTGAATTTCTTGAAGTTATTTTTCACTTGTTTGCTTCCAATGCTTTCTTCTAAACAATGACTGTGAAGTAGTTTGAAATTCAATATTACTGGCACTTTCCCTTTAACTGATGGAAATAATGAATATAGTCCACAGTAAGCTATCTCAAAATAATCCTATATTTTATTCCTATTAAAATGAAGTTTGAGGTATAGGCAGCTAACTTAAGTAATATTTTAGTGGTTGCTATGTGGATAGCACTGTGTGCTAGCATAAAGATAAGAATAGTTAAAGCAAAGATATTCTATGCATTTAAAAAATAATCAAATAATAGCAATAAGTTCTTCTATTTATAGAATATCAACTTATAAACTTTTCTACATGTGAACTGTGTCAAATACCAGAATAAGGGTCATCTAATACAAATAAGGAATAGCATTAAAGGATTCTCAGGAACGATTTTACCTTGTGAAGTGGCACTCTTTTTGCTGATTTGTGCTTTGCAATTACATGATAACTGATAAGTGCAGAAATAATGAATACTAAATGAGATAGTAAGAAATGGTATATATTTAGGATATTTTTTGAATTACAGATAAGTACAAATTTATACATACAATACAGATCTTCTTTAACTTACAATGGGGTTATGTCCTGATAAACCCATCGTAAGTGGAAAATATCATAAGTCAAAAATTCATTTATTACACCTAACCTACTGGACATCATAGCTTAGCCTAACCTACCTTCAATGTACTCAGAACACTTACATTAGCCTACCATTGGGCAAAATCATGTAATACAAAGCCTATTTTTATAATAAAGTGTTAAATATCACCTGTAATTTTTTTAATACTATGCTGAAAGTGAAAAACTGAATGGTTATCTAGGTACAGAGTGGTTGTAAGTGTATGAGTTGTTTACTCTCATGATGGCATGGCTGAGTGGGAGCTGCAGCTCACTGCCCTGGTCACAATCATGAGAGAGTATTGTACATCACTAGTCTGGGAAAAGATCAATATTCAAAACTCAAAGTATGGTTTCTATTAAATGAGTATTGCTTTTGCACTATCATAAAGTTGAAAACTCATGAGTTGAACCATGGTAATTTGGGAACTGTCTGTATTATAGGGAAGTAAAAATAAAGAAACTATAGCTATACATTATAATATGGATACATTTTAGAACCTTAATAGTGAGGGAAAGTAAAACAAGGAAAGGGCATACAGTGTGATGTATTTTTATAAAATTAAAACAAACACTATTAAACTCTAGATGATTTAGGGATATTGTTACGTAGCAAATGTTACAAAAATCAAAGCAAGGAAATGGCAAACACAAATGACTAAGACCTACAAACCTGGGTTGCTACAACAGGTGTGGTCACGTTCCATTTCATAAAAGATGAGTTCATAGATAAATAAAAGTAACCAGACTTTTTAAAGGTTAGTATAACTTCAGCTTGTTATTTCTTAGCAATATAAAATATACATTAATTTCTAACAAAAATGTTTATCTAGAAAAAAACTTAACAATTAATTTCAGGCTAATCATAAGGTTTACAATCAAAGTTCCTTTAAAGAAAAAGCCTGATTTTTTGTATTAGTTTTCTCATAGTTCCCATGTTTATAATGTGGAATGAGGAATGTGAGACTGAAAAAGCAAATTGCTTTACAGACAAAAATTATTACCTGAATCACCCTCCAGATATAATGGATGGAACTACTGAAGACATGCTTTGTTGTTTTAAGGAGAAGCAATAGTCTTGTTCACTTCTGGAACCCTTACAGACTTCTGGGCTTCCTTGCACCATGGTGAAAGGTGAAGCCTTTCAATATTTGCAATTATATTTTCATAGCCATGGATCTGGCTCCAAAGAGCAATGTTAATGTCTTAACAGGTATATTAATGAAGCCAAGAGTTGCCTGATGGTTTAAAAATAGTAAAAAGACAAAAAGCGTGAATAAAGCATTAATGATAGATATGATTTTTTCCTATATATTCCTGGAATTTCAGGCATGACATATCTTGTGTTAGATATATTTTGCAGTAAGAAAAATAGCTCAACTGCTTTTTAATCTTATTTTACAGTTAATTTTCTTGTCCTGATTTTAAATTTTATTTTTTAAAATATTTTACTCTTCAATATACTTCTAGTAATATAAAAATTACTTCAAATTTTAAGAAGTTTACTACTTAAAAAAACAAAACAACAAGTAGTCATTTTTTATTGTATTATCACACCATGGTGTTTTATTTTGAATAAAAAAGTCACAATAAGCATGACAACTGATGCCTTCCTTGTGTTGGTCCCTTTGTTGGTCATATTGCATATGAACCAGGCAATAGTTTTGCAAGATTTATCGACGTTTGTTGGAATTTTTTCTCGTAGCTAATTTTTCTTCCTTTATCCAGATTCTCCAGGATTAAAGCAGCTAAACATGTCAATGAGCCTTGCCCAAGGGGATGTGTATAATACCTGTTAGGCAACCTTACAGATCCTTCAGGTTGTACTTCTCTTGGGGTCTTTGCAATTTACTTCGCCATAGACACCAGAGTGACAACTGACACTGCATGGTCTCTACCATGTAAAGCTCAAGATGTCATGTCTTCCCAACGAGATGTATAAATTCAATACAATCCCAAACAAAACTCCAGCAAGTTATGTTTTGAATATGACAACGTAACCTTAACATTTATATGAAAAGGCAAAAGACTCAGAATAGCCAATACAATATTGAAGAAGAAGAACAAATTTAGAAGATTGACACTACTCTACATCAAGACTTACTATAAAGCTATAGTAATCAAGACTGTGTAATACTGGAGAAAAAATAAAGGGATTGATGGAGCAGAAGAAAAAGCCCAGAAATAGATCCATTATTTATAGCTAGTCTTTGACAAAAAGGCAAAGGCAATACAATGGAGTGAAAAAAACAAATGGTTCTGGAAAAACTGGACAGTTATATGCAAAAAAATAAATCTAGACACACATCTTACACCCTTCACAAAAATTGACTCAAACTGGATCACAAACCTAAATATAAATCTCCTAGAAAATACCGTTGGAGAAAACCTAGATGACCTTGGGTTTGGAAATAACTTTTTAGATAAAACACCAAAGGCACTACACATATAATGAAAGAATCAATAAGATGTATTTCATTGCAATTAAAAACCTCTACTTTGTAAAAGACACAGCCAAGAAAATAAAAAGATAAGCCAAGATTGGGAGAAAATATTTTCCAAAGACTCATCTGATGAAAGATTGTTATCCAAAATATACAAAGAACACTTAAAACTCAACAATAGGAAAACAAACAACCCAGTTAAAAAGTAGGACAGGGGCTTCCCTGGTGGCGCAGTGGTTGAGAATCTGCCTGCCAATGCAGGGGACATGGGTTCGAGCCCTGGTCTGGGAAGATCCCACATGCCGCGGAGCAACTAGGCCCGTGAGCCACAATTACTGTGCCTGCGCGTCTGGAGCCTGTGCTCCGCAACAAGAGAGGCCGCGCAAATGAGAGGCCCGCGCACCGCGATGAAGAGTGGCCCCCGCTTGCCGCGGCTAGAGAAAGCCCTCGCACAGAGATGAAGACCCAACACAGCCATAAATAAATAAATAGATAAATAAATAAAAATTGTATAACTTTAAAAAAAAAAAAAAAAAGTAGGACAAAGATCCCAGCAGACACCCAACCAAAGAAGATAATCAGATGGCAGATAAACATAGGAAAAGATGTTTCACACCATGTGTCATCAGGAAAATGCAAATTAAAATGAGATATCCTACACATCCATTAGAATGGCCAAATCCAGAACAACAACAGAACACTAAATGCTGGTGAGGATGTGGATCAACAGGAATGGGCGTTTCTTTCTGATGGGAATGTAAAATGGTACAACCACTTTGAAAGACAGTTTGGCAGTTTCTTACAAAACAGAACAAACTGTTATCATATAGACCCAGCATTCGTTCTCCTTGATATTTATCCAAATGAGTTGAAAACTTATGTTTATACAAAACCTGCACACGTTTGTTTATAGCAACTTTACTCAAGTTTCCAAAACTTGGAATCAACCAAAATTACCTTCATTGGTGAATTATTAAATAAACTGTGGTACATCCAAGCAATGGAATATTATTCAGCTCTAAGATGAAATAAATTATCAAGCCATGAAAATATATAGGGGAACCTTCATTTCATTACTAAATGAAAGAAGCCAATATGTATGAAAGGGCTAGAAACAGTATGACTCCATCTATATGGCATTCTGTTAAAGGCAAAACTATGGAGATAGTAAAAAAATCAGTGGTTTCCAATGGTTAGGGGGAGGAAGAAATGAATAGGCAGAACACAGGATTTTGTAGGGCAGTGAAACTACCCTGTATGATACTCTAATGGCAGATTATATCATTATACATTTGTCTAAACCCATAGACTGTATAACGCCAAGAGTGAACCATAATGTAAACTATGGTGTTTTAGTGATAATATTGTGTCAATGTAGGTTCATCAACTATAACAAATGTACCACTCTGGAAGAGGATATTGATGATGGGGGAGGCTATGTATGTATGAGGGCAGAGGGTATATGAAAAATTTTCCTCTCTATTTTGCTGTGAATTAAAACTGCTCAAAAAAATAAAGTTTATTTTAAAAAAAAAGAGAAAGCTCTGGTTCCCTCTTATCATCGTTTTCCTCCTTCCCCGACTTATACCTCATTTTGCTCACTTTTGCATTCCTAGGCTGACACATATCAATAATATATTACCACACATGATTTAGCATTGGGGTTTGTTTCCTAAAGAGCATGGGCTAAGACAAGGAGGAAACTGTTTAAACAGGAAAACAGACGGAGAATCTCTTTATGTCCTTGGCTTTCAAAACCTAAAGTCTCTAGAGGAATGGAGAAGAGTACCAAGACAGTATTTGAGAACAGAATATAAAGAAAGGAAAAAAGAGAAGAGACTGGAAAAAGTAAGGAGTCTATGGGATTTTGGGGTTCCAAATAAAGACTGCAAGAGCTTATCATGAGATTCATGTACAGACAACAAATTTCAAAATAGTTCTGTAGAAGTTGAAAGCAATTAAGGTTGTGTTCTGATCCCCAAACAGAGTCTCCGTGGAAGCTGTAACATCTGAAAGAAGAGATTCTCAATCAAAAATTTTAAGCAGAAAGGGCTGTAGAAACCAAATACAGCTAGAAGGCTCTTGTCATCCAAAATCTTGGTATACGTAGTCTGTCAGTAGATACTTCCATAAAATGTGCATAATGTATTTAACTTTAGGTTTATATTTTGGGGCTCAAGCCAGGCCAATCAGTATGCTTCAATGGCATATTGATTATTTGAATTAAAGTTACTTAAGAAATGGTCAGTTAGAGAGGGACACAACTTCCTTTCTGTCTCCCTGAAAACAGGAAATAAGCCTCTCATGTGAAAGGTGCACTCTCTGCATAAGGAGGTATCCTTATTATCAGAGATAAGGAATGTACGCCGAGAAACCTATATAAACAATCGTCACTTCTTCATTTTTCTACCTCAGTCCCAAACGCTGTTTAGATTCTTCACTAAATGAGCACCCACAGCCTGAATTTCTTTGTCCTGTAAATTCCTCACACATGTATTGTTTCTTTATCTAAAAAGTATAAAAGCTGCCGGCTTGGCCACTTCTTAGGTCCCATTTCTATGAGACCTCCATGCACCTGAATTGAAATTTGTTTCTTTTTTTCCTCTTGTCTGTCTGTGTCAATCTTATTATTAGTTTAGCCATAAAAACTCAAAAGGAGTAGAAGGGGAATTTTCCTTCTCTCTTACTGTACCAATCTACTGATAATATTAGTGTTGCTTCAACAGTGAATGCTCAGCAGAATACCTAATCAAATATTTTAGGTTCAATATTTTAAATACTCAACTTCTATGATTATCTTACTAATATGTTACAATGATAATTTTGGAAAAAGTGAATCCATTTTTTATAACTTGTTTCTTATTGCAGAAGGGGTTCAATGTAATTGTAGAAAATGTAAATTTACAAAATAAAAAAATTTCACATAATATATGATTGACAAGTAACTCTTAAAGCATTATATTTCATTGAAAACACACTTTTTTCTAAACTGATTTACACAACAGTAAAACCAAAAACTTTTAGTCATGCTAGATTCTGTAACATATGACTTGTTAGGAAGTCACCTGGCAATGATTTGCCTGAGATGGAGTTAATAAGATGGGTGCTGTCACTCTGCAAGATAAAAACATAGATAGGAAAACAATTGAGTGTTACATAACATTTGTGCTTTGTGTAAAAGTATTTCTCTATGAAGAGGCTTTTATCAGTGACAGATTTGGAAATTTAACAAAACTGTACAACTAACGTAATGTAATTTATTCCTGGAGTTGGGGGTGTCTTTTTAGATGAAAACACAAGACAGTTTCTCCATTTGAATAGAAGAGGTAGCAACCCGAAAAGGTTTATTGAACATGAAAACTTGAAATGCTATAATACTCTAAGGAATTAAATGATTCAGTCATGAATCACAAAGAGGATATAAATTACCAAAAGTGTTTGCATAATTGTAATGTACAAGTGCCCATTATAGTATATTACTGTAGGATACTAAAGAAATTCTATAAAAGAATTCCACTACTAAATTATAGAAATTATGCTTCCTTTTCCTCCTTGTATTAGTATTAGGCCATTCATTTAGCTTTCAAAATTTGCCATTTAATACAAGCTTTTACTCATTTGAACTTGTGCCATGATTCTATTTCTACTGCTCGCGTATGAAGGGTAGACTACTAAAGTAAGTGGTAGAGCCTACAAAGGAGCCCAACAACAACAAAATGCATTTAAATATTAATTGATCCCTTACAATCTGCCGGTTGCCCTTCTAGGAATACAGATATTAAGAAGACATATGAAATACCTGAGAGCAAAGAGCTTACATTCTATTGAAGTATAATAGCAAAATAAACAGTTAATAGATTAATAAACATATGGCTGATGGTGATAGGCATTACAAAAAAAATAAATGAAGGTAAAAGTTGATAGATAATGCTAGGGTGGAGGTTAATTTTATTTTATATTGGGTAGTCATGTCTCACTTATGAAATGTTATTTGAGCAGAAAAACACAGGAAGTGAAGGAGGATGTCATGCAAATATAAAGAAAAAGCATGTTCCATGCAGAGGAAACAACAAGTACACAGACCTTGAGTGAACAGCTTGTCTGTTGCATTTGAGGAATAGCAAGGAAGCAACTAAGGAGGTCACAGAGATGGGAAAGGAAGAAAGTAATGATGTGTGAACTTCTAGCCCATAGAAAGGCTTTGGATTTTCATTTAGTGTGAAAGGGAAGATACCAAAAGATTTTTTAGCAGCAGAATGCAACCATCATATTTTATTTTTAGGTTGTCGTGCCAAAAACAGACTGGGGAGGAGGAAGAAGTGGAGCAAGTTTGGAAGCAGGGAAACCAATCAGGTCAATAATTCAAGAACATATGATGGTGTTTTTACCAAGTCGATGGTAATGGAAGTGGTGAGACATGGTTTATTCGGCATTTATTTTGGTAGTTGATGAACATGATTTGCTGATGAATGGGAAGGTATATGTGCAAGACAGGATATGTCAACATTTATTTTATCCACAGAAAGAGAAGGTTGGAGTCTTCCTTTCCTGATATGAAGAGAACTTTGGGTGGAGATGTCTTTTTTGATTGCATAACACAAAGATTATTGGGACTTAGTCATACAGTGAGTGGCAATAGTAAGTGCAAAGCTTAAGAGGTAAAACATTCGGAATGGTTGTCATCAAAGAAGCATTGTGATGGATCTTCTGTTATGTGAATGAATAAATGAGTGAAGCCACTTGGGGTTCAGGTAGGATTTAAGGTGAAGACAACTACTAAAAATCCAATCTTACAAGTTCTCAGTGAAGGAGAGTGTGTAATCAGACATGTGTTATTGAAGTTACCAAATGTAATGAAGGTAGAAAATTAGAATAATAGGAAGTATAAAATAGCAGAAGTTTTAAAAAGAGGTGCAGGGATTTGAAAAGAGAATTTCAAAGAGTAAAAATGAGGCAAGACATACTCCTGATCCTAAGGACAACAGCATTTGGAAGATTATTCCCTACTTTGAAAAAAACGAAAGATTCAGAGAAGAACTGGTTTTTACTAAGGCAAAGAGATGTGATAAATTTTCAACAAAAAGTTTTCTGATAGGCAGGATAATTATTCCTTATGAAACAGGGCATACAGAGGGAAAGGCTTGGAAGTAAAATAGATCATACTGAAAATAAGAATAAGGAAAAAGATAAAAGACAAATGATAAGGTTGAAAACCTGTACCTTTGACAGAGACCTAGTGTAACAGGAGTTTTCAGCTTGTGGTTTACTGATTTTAGGATAATACAGGATGATACTTCTAGAGCAAAAAATGGCTTCCTTTATTAATTTTTATTAATTAAATTTAATTTTAATTAGCTTAATTATTAATTTGTTAATTAAGGATTAAATATTGAAGTATCTTAAAAGTAAAAGAAAAACATATGTTGTATTAACACTAATCAAAAGAAAGCTTTGATGGTTATGTTAACTTGATACAAAATGGATTTTAGAGCAAAATACATTGCTAGACCTAAAGAAGGTCATTTCAAAATTATAAAGGAGTAAAAGGGTCAGTTCATCAGAAGAGTATAACAATTCTTGACTTTTAGACACCTAATAAAAGATCTTTGGGACACATGAAACAGAAGCTTATATGTTGGAGGAGAAATAGAAAACTTGACAATTATGTTAGAAAATTTCAACATTCCTCTTTTAATATTTCATACAAAGAGTCTGCAAATCTAGAAGATATAGAAGACTTGAACAAAATTATCAACTAATTAGAAATGACTGATACTATAGAAAACTGCCCAACAATAACAGAATTCACATACATTAATCAATGATTTTCTTTGAGAAGGTCAAAAATTGATAATGTTCTAGTTACTAATTCTTACTGCTATCAGGAATGAGAGAAGTAGCATATTCCTTGAAAGACACAAACTATTGACACTCACTCAAGAAGAAACAGAAAATATGAATAGACTTACAAAAAGTATATTTCACATTAAAATTATGCCCACAAATAAAGTCCAGGAAGAAGCAGTACCAATTCTATACAAATTCTTCAAAAGACTGAGGAGTAAAGAATACTCTCTAACTCAGTCTTCAAGGCCAGCATAACTCTGATATCAAAACCAGAAAAAAAAATTATAACAACACAATATCATTCATGGACATAGATTCAAAGGTCTTTCAGACATTTTACTAAAATAAACCCAAAACATATAAAAAGGTTAATACACGTTGACAAAGTGAGTTTTATTTCAGAAATGAAAGTATAATAACTTACCAAAGGACATCCATATGATACTTTTAATAAGTTTAGAAAAATCTTTAGGTAAAAGCCAACGTCCACTATGGATAAAACCCATTGAACTGTCAATAGAAAAACAAACAAAAAACAAACAAAATAACCCAGAACTCATTATGATAAAGGGCATCTACAAAAGAAAAAAAACAAAAAAAAACAATCAAACATCATGTTTAATGGTGAAACCCTGAATATTTGCTCTCTAAAATAAAGAAGAATAGCAAGGATGTCCTCTCTCACCATTTCAAACAACACTGAACTGAGATTTCAGCTAGTGCAATAAGGCAAGAAAGAAAAGTAATAGTCTTGTTTGGAAAGAGAGAAGTAAAATTTATTCACAAAAGGCATAATTGTCTATGTCTGTGATGGGAATTGGCAAGGTTTCAAAAATCAACAACAAGATAAACAATTGTGTACTTCTACATTCTAGCTGTAAACAAAATTAAAAATACCATTTACAGTAGCAAAAAACATATGAAAAACTTAATCTGATAAAAAATGTGCAAGACCTACACTGAAGACAAAAATAGATTAGTGAGATAAAATAAAAAGGAAAATAGTTTGAAAGCTGTAGAGTATTCATGGATCTGAAGATTTAATATTGTCAGATGTCAATTTTCCCAACAGATAAAATGCTATGCCAATTAAAAATTTCAGCAGACTTTTATTTGTATTGTGAGAAATTGGCAAGCTAATTCTAAATTCAAATGAAAAATAAAAGGACTTAGAACAGCAAAATAAAAAAAAAAGGAGAGAACGTATAGATACTGACTTCAAGAGGTTTTACAAAACTGCAAAAATAAGACAATGAGGTAATGACATCATAATAGACAAATCAGTGTAACAGAAAATAGAGTCCAGAAAGAGATTCACACATCTTTGATCAATTGGTTTTTGACAAATGTTCATAACCATATCAATGGAGAAAAGATTGTCTTTTCTAGATATGGTGCTGGAACAACTACATATCATACTGAAAAAAAAAAAAGAATGTTGATCCAAAGCTCACATCAGATATAAAAATTAGCTCAAAATGTATAATAGACTGAAATATAAAAGCTAGAAGTATAAACACTGTAGGAGAAAACATACAATAAAAATATTTTTCATCTCAGTTTAGCAAAGATTTCTCAGAACGCAAAAATCATTATTCATAAAAGAAAAAAATATACTAATTTGGTGTGATCAGAATGAAGAACTTTTGTTTCTTGAAAACACTGTTAATTTTTGTTTAAAAAGAAGAAGCCATAAAATTGGAGAAGGCTCTTGCAAATCATATCTCTGATAATGGATGTTTACTCAGATTATTAAAAAATAAAAATAAAAGACCTTACTAATTGTAAAACAGAGTAGGGACCCAGTTGTATATATGAAAAAAATATTTGAAGAATCGCTTCACCAAAGGTACATGGATGGCTTATAAGCACATGAAAAAATGCTCAACATTTAGACATTAAAGAAATACAAATTAAAATCACAATGAGATGCACCTACACATCTATTTAAAAAGCTGAAACTATAAAGGCTGATTGTACCTAGTCTGGGCAAGGTTGTGAAGCAAAGGAAATCTCATAAACTGCTGATGGCATATAACATGATACATTGTGAAAAATAGTTTGAAAAATTTCCTAAAATTTTGAACATGTTCTGATTATATGAACTAGCTATTCTACTCCTAGGCATTTACACAAAAGAAACAAAGCCTATGTTCATACAAAATCTTGGAAACAATGCAAATATCTATTAACATGACAATGATAAACAAATTATGATATTTCCATACATGAGAATGCTTTTCAGCATAAAAATGAACTATTGATTGATAAACAGATTATGATATATCCATACATTAGCATACTCTTCAGTATAAAAATGAACTATTGATGTACACAACTTAGATGATTCTCAAAATAATTTTGCTGAGTGAAAGAAGCCAGAAAATAAAGAATATATATACTGTGTGATTCCATTACTGTAAAAAATCTAGAAAATATAAACTAATGTATAGTCACAGAAAGTCACCAAATATATCAGTCTGATTTTAGTAGCCTTCTTCTGTGTCCTCATGACTTCCTACACTTGGTTATCATAGGATTTGTCACACCATATTGAAACCTGAACTCTTTTTCTTATTTTATTTTGTTAGCATAAGTATCCTTGAAGTTATGGACATTTGAACTCTCAGTTATTAGTAGAAATTCTATCCCACAGTAAGATTTCAAATATAAAAGCCAGAGTTTTACAACGACATCTAAGCTTTTACATGAACTAGCCACTCATTTAACCTCTGTGACCTCATTCCTGCTACTCCTCACTCACTCGCAGTGGCATCCTTGATATTCTTCAGATATGCCAAGCATGATCCAAACTTAAGGCCTTTGCAATAGCCAATCCTTTTGTCTGGAGTAGCCTTACTGCTGACAGTTCTTGGCAAACTGTCTCACCTTTTCATTTATTTGCTCAAATGTCGCCTTCACTATAACTACACTGAGCTTCCAACTTAAAATTTTAACTCCCCATCCCTGCCCAGCAATCTTGATTTTTCTCACCCTGATCTAATTACTTCTCCATTGTACTCCTTATCTTTGAACATATACATCATTTCCTTATTTAGATTTCTTGCTTTTATTTTATGTCCACGTTAAAATAAAAGCTCAGCAAAGCCCAGTGTTTCGTTCACCAGCATAATCTAACGTAGCATCTGCCATGTAGTGGGTGCTACTTGATAAATTATTGAATAAATTAATGTTGAAAGAATGCATAGTTACAAAATTTTTTCTTCAAAAAATAAATTATATAAAGCATAGCTTGGATTTACTTAAAAGATATTCTATAGCCCATAGTGGACAAAATACATGAACCTTAAAGAAACAATCATATAAATTATCAATTCATAACTACTCCAAAACCATATATTCCCACTTTTAGGTCATCTCTGAAGACCCTAAAATAATCTCTCAAAGGAAAGAAATTTTTAAAAAAACAGCTTTTTTTCAGTAGATAATTTAACAAAGCAAAAGCTACATAGAATATCATCAGTAATCATCATAATTTCTTTTTTCTAATTTATTTATTTTTGGTTGTGTTGGATCTTTGTTGCTGCATGTGGGTTTCTCTAGTTGCAGCCAGCGGGGGCTACACTTTGTTACAGTGCACAGGCTTCTCATTGCAGTGGCTTCTCTTGTTGAGGAGCACGGGGTCTAGGCATGCGGGCTTCAGTAGTTGTGGCACATGGGCTCAGTAGTTGTGGCTCGTGGGCTCTAGAACGCAGGCTCAGTTGTTGTGGTGCATGGGCTTAGTTGCTCCACGGCATGTGGGACCTTCCTGGAACAGGGCTCGAACCCGTGTCCCCTGCATTGGCAGGCGGATTCTCAATGACTGTACCATCAGGGAAGTCCGAATAAATGTTTTTAATAAACATGAAATTATAACTCTGAAGTGTACTAAAATTAAACCACCAGCTAAAGGTGAGGAGATGAGAATAAACATTCATTTTCCAAATAAGTGGAATGTAATACCTGCTTTAGTCAAAGCATACGGAATTGTTCATATTGACAATAAAGGAATGTGCAACCAAAAATGATAGAAATTTATATTTTAAATTTGTAAAGAATTTCAAAATGAAGGGTATACAACTTTTAAATGCTACCTAATGCTATATAATGACAGGATGACAGGTTGTGACAAATAACATTTTAAAAGCCCTGCTCATAATAGAACTGAAGGTGTCATTTCCCTATAATTTTACATATGTCATTAATTTGCTATATCTGGATACAACATATTACCAAACAGATGGTCATCAAGGACTAAATCATTTTTAATAGAACATAATAATTTGAACTTACATCTATTAATCATTTTTCAATCTAACATTCATAGCCTAGCTAAACATTTCATGTTACTAACAAAATTAAAGAAAAAATGGAAAAAAGTTGTGTTTAATGTAGTATTTTTCAAAACTGCATTTAAGTGAAAATTTTTGCCAATATTTGTTTTCTAAAACTTTTAATGTAATTTTATAAGCTGGATATATGACCAATTCATGCAACATAAAATTTGTTGGAAAATAAAGAAAAAAGTGACATGTATATTTAAAATTTGTAGAATGTTTTAATAAACAGCACTTAATTGTATAGTTTCTGTTGTGATATGTCAGCTAATAGAAATTGATAACTGGTATAAGACATAGTTTTTAAAATTATAGTTTATTACCAAAATATTGAACTAACTTGAGTTTTTGGATTTTCTCCTCTAAAGTCAATTCTGGAGAAATTTTACAGATGAGAAAGAAAAATATGTTTCAGATACTAACAAAAAATAAAGAAACACTAATAAATCCCTGAGAAGACTCAAAGCTGTCTTCCACTGATATATTTTAGGTCCTGCTTCTGCATTTGGGACAGTTTTTAACTGACCCCTCACAGCAGAAATCAGTCCAAATCATAAGAGGATATCAAGGCTGTATAAAATCCTTGAAGGGGTAAGGACTTGATGCAATTTTTTTAGAGAGACCGGCTTCCTTAGGTATTATTCCTCCACACTTCTCCCTCCAAACACCTAGGGCTGATGGATGATAAATTATGAAAACTGCTTCCTCCCAGTGATGCTTCTCAATAAGGGTTTAAAATTGAAACCTTGACTATAGGATTTGCCGTATAGAGTTAACATCAAGTGTGAGTGGTCAATATAAGCTCTGAAGTACTTGTGATTCTGAGTCCTTGCCTCATTGGTACATTTCTCATTAAATTATCCAATTGTCCCATGGAGTGGTGACTGGCCTTCAATCTTTCACTGATGCACATTACCAGGTAGAGTAGTCATAGCAGAAATACACACAGCCTTCTTTACAGTTCAGTGAGGGAAGGTGGTTGAGTTTTGGCCAATAGGATTTGGACAGGTACTTTGATAGCCACTTCAAGATTTGTCCCTGAAGAATATCTTCCATTTCTCTCTTCCCATCTCTCCAGACAACTCTACCTAATATACTATATCATAGTATATCAGAAGTCAAATCTTTTCACACACTGTAACTATAAGATAGAAGGAAGCTGCTCAGTATGTGATAAATCTTGACTGATGAGAAACAAAACTTCACTGTAATTAATCTGCCAAAATTTCACTGTTTGTTTGTTTGTTTAGGAAATCTTAGCATACCTTAACTTTACAACAGCTTCTTAATCCCAAGAGGAAATAAACTCACAGGTCAAAAGAAATAAGCATATGAAAAATACAATTTTTTTTCCTAAAAAAGACAATATAGTAGGCCCTACACACAAATTGAAGTGTTATTATTGGAACAGGCAGAAAAAAACCTTAAAATTAATGATAAAATAATGATATATATATATGGAGAAAAGAAAGTTGCTGTCAACATTAATTAAGATAAAATTTTTGAAATCAAGAATTAAAATAAAGAATGGATACTCAGATGAATATCGATGTAAAATAAATAAATGTGTTGAAAAACAGATTAATGACCTCTACCAAAATGAAGCATAAAAAGAGAAAAAAAAAATTAAAGGAGGAAATATTTGAATAAGTATTGAAATACTTTTTGGAGAATTAAAGAAAGATGAAAGATATTTGATTGCAAAAATGCTAAACATGAGAGAGAAGAAAACACACACATATATTATGGTGAGTTTTAAGAATATCAAAGACAAAAAGAAGAGTGTAAATAATGCCCAAGAGAAAGAACAAACAACCTGAAATGTACAAGAGTCACAGTAACAAAATTATCAATAGTAACAGCATATAGAAAAAGACTGCTGATTGTTTGTGTGCTTTTCTACGTATAGATGGAAAAGATATTTGAAACTAGATATTGTACATCAAGCCAAACTATTGATTAAATGTGAGAGCACAATAAAAATTCATTGAAGAATGTTAGGTCTTAAAATATTTGTCACACAGAGACACATATTTAAAAAAAATTGGAGGACAACTCAGTTTATTAGAGGAGACACATGTTTTGAAGGGAAGATTGAGTATAATAAGCACTGCAAAAATTTATTTAATCCTTAAATTCTGAGTTTCCTAAATCTGAGTATTTGTCCAATTCTTCATCTTTATAAAACTCATGCAGCTTTTTCATGAATTCTGGAAAATCTGTCCATTTTGATCTCTCTCTCTTTCTTGTTAATTGAAATCTCAATAGCACTTAACTGTGGAATTAGTCTGACCTACTGTTCTAGACATTCTCGCAACACATGGGGTTGTGTGTGTGTGTGTGTGTGTGTGTGTTTAGTTATTTAATTTTTTACAGTTTTACTTTGCTATGTGATTTTTAAAGGGACATAATTTTAATAAATTGTGATTTGTTGAAATTTATTTGCAGTTTTATCAAATGGAATGGAATTTGTGTGAATTAAAGAGGTACATCTCCATCTTTTAAAAAAAAATAAAACAGACTGGTCTCTAAAAATGGCCCAAAGAAGTACATTATATTTAGTAAGTTAAAACTGATAATGTACTATAATGTATTTCTGGTCATGGAGAACTAAGACAAAGGAAATATTTTCCTACCTTTATTTTAATTTACCTCTTTATTTCAAATTCTATTAGTTCACACTGATGACTATTATAAGAGGAAAAAAGATTATTTTTCAGAATAAAATATAGTGTTATTCAGTAAACAAATGTCAAAATTTAACAAAGTATGTATACTGATTTTGAACGTGACTTTAAAAGTTTGTAACAGCGAATTATCATGGGAGTTGACTTAAAATTAACCAGCCTTCTCTGCATTGCTAGGCAGAATAATCAAGCATCAGTAAAAAAATTAATCTCTGTACAAATTACCCTGGGTGCATTACATCAAGTGTCCATGTAAGAAGTACTCACCAATCAAGTTCTATAATTTGGATTGAATGACATGCGATTTTTAAAAACTGGGACTTATATTCAAAGTGATTGGTTTTTCTTCTCCTTCTTTGTGTCTTAATAAATTGCATATGTCTATCCTAATTGGAAATACAGTAAAATACATGGTATTTCATCTCAACTGTAACACTTCTAGAGGTTTAATTGCCAGTCTCTGAATGTCTTTTACAGCAGTGTAACAATAAATAAGGACGATTAATGATGATTCATGAAGTATTTATTATGCTTCACAAGGGGATAAGGGGCTTGTACAAAAATGTAAATCACTTTGTCATTAAACACACCATTTATTTCAGCTGACTTTTTTTTTTTTTTTCTTCATACCAAGACTTTCTCAAAAAAGGAAGCAATGACTTACATTTTCTCTCAAGCTTCTATCTCCTCCTGGCCAAATAACCCACGGTTCAAAGCGCAACTACTTTGAATACCATTATTTCACACTATTCTTAACATAGTCTTTAATTTAGTGACATTCTGTCCAACTATGTTAATTTGACGTAGTAAAAGACACACATACAAAAAGATCATTCTTAATTTACATAGATTTCCAAACTCTGAACTTTCTGTATAAGACCCAGTGAAGAATTTTCAAAAAACAAACAAACAAAAAATGCCAGAAGTATTATTCGGTCAGCCTTAGGCAAAAAGTGACTCAGACTCCACCTTACTCTCTCCTAGGAAGTATATAGTAGTCACTGAATCTACTACCCTGAGGCAGTGATATCAAATTTCTTAGGTTAGAAAGTTTTAAGAAAAGTTTGTGTGGGTTCATTTCATTCACAGTTTGACAGAGATTTTGCTGTTTGTATATTTTAATAGTTGATTTTTTTTTTTTTTTTTTGTATTTAAACTGCTTGATCTTTCTAAGCCTTGGTGTTTTTATTTATTTATTTATTCATTTATGGCTGTGTTGGGTCTTCGTTTCTGTGCGAGGGCTTTCTCTAGTTGCGGCAAGCGGGGGCCACTCTTCATCGCGGTGCGCGGGCCTCTCACTATCGCGGCCTCCCTTGTTGCGGAGCACAGGCTCCAGACGCGCAGGCTCAGCAATTGTGGCTCATGGGCCTAGCCGCTCCGCAGCATGTGGGATCTTCCCAGACCAGGGCTCGAACCCGTGTCCCCTGCATTGGCAGGCAGATTCTCAACCACTGCGCCACCAGGGAAGCCCTAATAGTTGATTTTTAAGGAGTAATAACTATGTTTTAAATTCACGCTGGTATTTGAATACTGTGGGATAATTTTACGAAAATTGGATATCCATTCATCCTAGGAAGCAGAAATTACAGAATGGTAGTGCTTTTCAGATCTGACGTCTTTGACTAGTTGACGCTTCAATATAAATACAGTAGAAAAAGTGACATTCAAGTATACAATATTTTCTATAAATAAATTAAGATACACTGGAAGCCTAAAATAAATTGGAATGACTAGACTCCAGTAAGATCTTTTCAATTCAAAATAAACTGTAAAGTGAATTTTATACACATACAGCTCAGAGATGTCAATGTTCATTAAGACAATGGATAAATTCAATTTGTTGAGATTTCAGGGACATTAATATTGTCACTTACCAGATGAACAATGGCTGATATTTCTGATTATGATTTCTTGCTAAAATAATATACTCCTCAAAGAGTAATATTATGAATTTTTATTGCTTGTTATTAACAATAAAGGATATAACAATCATTAAAAGGAGAGTAGGAAAAATATGACATCAGTAAGGGCATGTAGAAAATAGGAAATGCTAAGAAAAATACCTTCCCATACTTCTCAAGTTAACACAATATAACAGGTCTCAGAAATATTTCTTAAAATTATTATGTGTTAAGTTCATTTTGGTAATTCTTTTCTACTTGCAAATTTAGGAGTTGAGGTATATGATAAATATTACACAAAAACAATCTCAAGAATTTTTTTAAATTCCTAATAAAAGACAAATCCAAAGGGATTGTCTCTGTTCTGATTTAATTAACAAACTGTAAATTAACTCACCCATTTCATCATAGTGTATCAGGCACTAATAACATTTTTAATAGTCATACCTGATGCAGTAGATACCATCTTTTAGACACACTGATCAGAAACCAGCAAATAAACAAGAAAACTGTAGTTTAAGCATCCACCTGCATCAATATGGGACTATATCAGACAATCTTTTGACTACAACATAGCGATGAACAGAAATCATACGTGGTCTGTGATGAACTTACTGATGAAGTGGAAGAGACTGTGATGTTAATATATATAGAATCTTTATTACATTGTAAAACAAATATAAGCAGGCAAAGCAGAATCCAATGATAGAAATACTCAGGTCACACTCATTAATTATTTTATTTTTATATGTGTAGATCAGTAGTTTAATAGTCAATCAATATTCAACTTTTTATATTTTGAAAATTTTAACAAAAGTAACACACCTAGAAACTAGAAAATTGTATCTACCTGTAAAATACCGTTTTGCCAGTGCCATAGAGGAAGACCAAAGCAAATAACAAAAAAAAAGGTTAAAACTTCACAAGGGTTTTATTTTGTCTACTTTATTTAATTAAAAGGTCATGACCACAACCTAAGAGTGGTATTCAACCAACTTGAGAAATTATTTTTCCATAAGTTATAATACATCAGTCTGGTGATTAATTCAAAACAATTATATTACAAGCTTTAGTGTTCTTGCAGTGAGTCCCACTTCGTAAACAAATGAGTCAGGGAGTTTAAACTAATGATCATTCTGAATGTTATTCAGAGAGAATATTCTGTTCTTAACATATTTCAAATAGTGTACAAAAGGCAAAATGGATCTAAGTAATCTTTAGATTAGATAAGATTTGAAAGAATTCTGTATTTTCTGAAGGATGTATAAAGTACCTTCTCCATGTAAAGCACTGTCCTGGGCTTTGTGGAAAACATAAGGAGGTGTAAGATGTGGTTCTTGCTTCAAGAAACATATACTATTCTAAGGTTTAAGAGACAAAGTAGCATCTCTTCTCTAAGAAAAATAGTGCCTATTCACTTTACTGAAATGATAACCTCACTGCTTTAATTCTCTACCATATTATTCCAGTGTATGCAGGCTGCTATAATAGAAATATCACAGATTAAGAGGCTTAGAAAAAACAGAAATGTATTCTCACAATTCTGGGGCTGGGAAGTCTAAGGTCAAGGCACAGGCAGATTCAGTTTCTGGTGACAGCCCACTTCCTCATAGATGGCCATCATCTCACAGTGTCCTCACAGAGTGGAAGGATTGAGGGAAATCTCTGGGGTCTCTTTGAAAAGGATACTAATCCCATCCATGAGGGCTCTACCCTCATGACCTAATCATCTCCCAAAGGCCCCACTTTTTAGTACCACCACCTTGGGGGTTAGATTTCAACATATGACTTCCAGGGAGACACAAACATTCAGACCATACATATAAAAACAGGGCAAGACACAGAAACAAACAAAATTCTCCTTTTAATTTTTCTATTGTTTTCAACTACAAAAAGATTGAAATTTAATTTGCTTCTTAAGTGATTCATTTGAGTAATACATTCATATCCAATGCATCTAAACCCAAGACCATTCAGCCTAAAGTTGCTTACTCAACTTATCCAAAAACATATTTCTTCAAATGTTCCATTTGTTTTCTTCACAGGACTTAGTACAATTATTAGATAAATAGATATAGATGTATATATACACACACACCTACGTGTATATATGCATATTTTTTTCTGTTTAATGAAAACCATGCAAAGAAACTTTAAACTCAAGGACAGAGGGATGCTTGTCTTGTTTGTTACTTAATATCCAGTTTTTAGCCCAGATTCTGCCCCATAATAGGAGTTCAGTCAAAAATTTTGGAATTAGTTAATGGACAAATCTACAAGAGAAAGGATAGACAATGGATGAAATTATTTTTTCTGGTATGATTTTATATCATATGCCTAAAATTTTCTTTATTCCCTTTAAGCTTCCCTTCTTTTATTTTGAATCATTAAACAAAAACTTCCTGAATGATATGGACCTTTGTCTCAAAATGATTTGAACAACAGTGTGAGATATGGAATGGAGTCCATAAGAAAATAAATGTAAACCAGACCCTTTATCTTGTCTCTACTACTGAACACCTAGTACTTCCATAGGTGCAGGTCTCTGTGGCAATAGCTCCAGCTTACTTGTGTGACACTGTCCAAAACTGTAAAGGGTCTGAGAGGTATTTTTTTTCCTTTACTCGCAAGCTAACAAGTGAGTCTGCCACAGTTTCATGGGTGCTGATAGAAGACACAGACTCCTGGTTCAGAAATAAAAGACAGTTTATTATTCACAGCAATAGCAGTCACCAGTATTAGCAGTATTTGTGTGGGTGTGTGTGTCAGTTCTCTGAGCCCCAATTTCCACATGAAGCTACAAAAGAGAGGCAGGGAATATCTACAGACACAATGGGTTGCCTTAAAAAAGAAGGAAACATGCTTGCACTTTGACCTGAAGGAAGATACTATCTCTGTCTTACAACTCTGTTCAATATACAAACATCCTTCAACAGATAGGCTAGAACAAATAATAAGGGCAGAAACACAGGAGATGGATAGAAAATTGTCTCCCCAGAACATACGTAGAGATTCCCCATTTGGGACAGAGTTTGAAAATACTGCAGGATGTCACATGGATAAGATAAGGTGAATACTGGCTGACTAGGGACTGTGAGGGACCAAATATTGTTAGACAGTTCTGGGGTCCTACTGGATCCTCAGGCAAGTTTCGCAGAATTGAAACAAGAAGCCATCAAAATCTGAGCCCAACTATCCAACTGTGTTTGTAGTTTTAGCCCCTGTGGGGCTATCCCCTGGAGCCAATGCCTCTAATTGAGTTGGAGTAGTTTCCTAAATGGTGTACTTGCCATTTACTCTGAAAGAGAAACAATATGCAAAAGGCAAAGTGACACATGGAAGCCCCTTGGCCTTCATTGGTATATACACTGTATTTCCTTGGGATGGATTTGTTCCACATTCGACTTCCCCCTTGAGAGAAAACTAGAGTGCCTCATAGTAGAATTTAAATTGGAGGTGTGGCAAAGGGAAGCTTACCCAAGATTATAAAATCATGGGAAATTTCATTTAGACAAGTAATAAATTTGAAAGTGCTTTTGTTCTTGTTAATATGAAAGACTCTTCACCTAATCATAATTTTATGTTGATACTATATGGTGACTTTGGGTTTATATATATATATATATATATATATTTTAATTTATTTATTTTTGGCTGCATTGGGTCTTCGTTGCAGCGCGTGGGCTTCTCACCGCGGTGGCTTCTCTTCTTGCAGAGCACAGGCTCTAGGCACGCGGGCTTCAGTAGTTGTGGCTCACGGGCTCTAGAGCACAGGCTCAGTAGTTGTGGTGCATGGGCTTAGTTGCTCCACGGCATGTGGGATCTTCCCAGACCAGGGCTTGAACCCGTGTCCCCTGCATTGGCAGGTGGAGTCTTAACCACTGCGCCATCAGGGAAGTCCCTATATGGTGACTTTGAATGCAGTAAAAGTGTAAGAATTTACCTTTAAGATCACAGGGAGTCTGGTGGTAGTTTAATGATGAGAAGACTTTAATTTAGAAAGGATGGCCTACAAATTAATAAATTTGGAGATGGTAGTGTAATATGACAACACTCAGAACAAAGCAAAGGGCAAAGAAGTAGGACAAAGCTGTTCAATATGGTCAAAAGATAATGCTTTTGGACCTGGTAAAGAAATGGTCATTCTTTGGAAGGAGAAATTGAGGCTGTTGATATTTTATAACTAATTTTCTGAAATAAGGATAGAAAGGATCGTCTAAGCTGCAGCCAAAATCTCATACAAAGCAGCAGGAGAATGATCCTGTCCTAAATAATGGTTTTTCTAAATGGCCACGTTAAGGGGCAGGATAGATGAGGCATTGTAGGTCTGTAACTATCAGATTCATACACTGACTTAAAGGAGATCAAAACGTTTTCAAAGTAATGGGTATTATTCATCTTCTTTTATCACAGACAAGAAAAAGAATCACTAATGGGCTCTTTTTTTTAGAGGAGGTAAACAACAACAAAAAACTGGGTAAGGCATACTAAAATAATAGCATAGATTGAACATAGGTATTGTTAAAGCATGAATACAGAGGATAGAAGTTCTGGTACAGAGGGAGGGAAGGACAGCCAGGTGGCAGAGTAGAATAAAAGGAACTCAGGTAATAAATTCAGGAGAAATTACTCATTATCCAGAGACTGTAAGGAGTGTGGAGTGGGGGTGGACAGGCGGGGAGAGCAAGAGAGATCTAACAGCAGAGAGAGGAAACAGACAGACCAGAGGAAAGTTTACAACATTTTAGTCTCTAAAGGGAGAACTCCCAAGGCAGAATAGGAAAAGAAATAAAGGTATTTATAAGATTAAACACAGATAGGTCACTCAGTGTTACACTGGCCACTTCAAACTCACACATGGTTTTAATAATGTAATAAGGAAAACTACCTGTAAATGAAAATTTTAAAAAATTGTTTACTTTGTTTAATTAGCTCTACCAAACAGTAGACAGAGTTGAATACAAAGCATGATGTCATGACAGGGAAGAAGATGACTTACATGCTTTAAAAAGAAGGTAAAATATAAGATAGCCAGGACTTTCCTCACTGAGTCGTGTGTGAATCTTGTAGTTACATATCGACGATGCATGATTTTTTCTATTCCTTAATGTTGCCATTTGGAAGGACCCATGATCTAGGACAAGACTTACTTTCCTGTGCCTTTTAAGAGTTTTTGGTTGCTGCTTAGTTTACTCACTCTCTTGTTAATCATCACCACAAAAATCTGGACCCACCCAGAGGAAGGGGTAGTAGAGAAAGTCAACAATTTTGAGAATCTCTTTAAGAAACAGGGTATAAGACAGTGATTTCTTTTTCTCCCAAATAACAAGTTCTTGCAAGAATGACATCATATAAGAAGAGAATCTACAACCCATAGCAGCATTATCTTACTGGACCCAGAATCATTTACACTGTTTTATTCATCTCTGAGTAAAGTAGTTATCTACACTACTGAAACCTAGGAAATGTTTGATATAATGATTACTAACTAATGTCACCTGCATTACTTCAAAGCCTGTTTAAGGCTTCTGAAATACCTCCGTTCTGCAAACACTTACTAAGCATCCTTTCCCTATCAAACCTTCTAAAAGTCTCTGCCTTGATGGAACTTTGAGTCTGAAGAAGATCTGGGCAATATACATGGAAACAGCAATGAAAATAAAATAAAATAATTACATTTTGATTATATAATCTAAGGATGTCACATTAAATTGATCTAAGAACAGTGATAAGGATCTGGATTTCTTTACAAAGAATTTTGCCTTACACAGAAATTGACATTAGGGAAAATTATTACTGGAAGATGTCCATGTAAAAATATTCCTCCATGGGCTGACTAAATATTCCAATTGTGATCACTGCTTTGTTCAGTTGTCATGTATTAAGCCTGGGTCTGAGTCATTGTGTTAGAAGCTGGAAATAAAAGCTTTCACATATACCTTCAACCTTGGCTAATAAAACATGTTTTCAAGACAAGTGTTTCAAGTGTAGGCAATTTAAGAAAAATTTTACCTGAGCACTCAGATTAACATTATGAGCTAAAGGTTTGAGCTCTTTGTGATAGTTTGTATTTTAAAATATTAAATATCTAATTCTGGGAGGGTTATTCTACTCTATGCCATTCACATCAGGAATGACTATATGACTTTCTTTGGTCAATGTGTCATTTGGACAGAAGATTTAAGAACCAGCTTGTAGTTTCTCGTATTTCTTTTCTTTCTGTCAAGAGACTGTCAGTGTTCTAGACATAGGTGATCCTTCAGGTTGGTCCTGGTGGGAAAATGGCATGAATGGATGGATACTTAGCATAAGTAAGGAAAAAACAAACAAACACTGGTTGTTGCAATATACTATGATTTAGAGTTTACTTATTCCATCAGTGTAGCATAGTCTTTTTTTGATTGATAAACTCTCCACAAGCTTAACTGGCTTAAAACAAAAATTCCCAATATACTTTCCTTGTGAATTCAGGCGTCCTGTTAAAAACTCATACATAAATAGAAAATGTATACAACGTCTGACTTCCCTGGTGGCGCAATGGTTAAGAATCTGCCTGCTAATGCAAGGGACATGGGTTCGAGCCCTGGTCCGGGAAGACCCCACATGCCGCGGAGCAACAAAGCCCGTGCGCCACAACTACTGAGCCTGTGCTCTGGAGCCTGTGAGCCCCAGCTACTGAAGCCCGCGTGCCTAGAGCCCGTGCTCCGCAACAAGAGAAGCCACCGCAATAAGAAGCCTGCACACGACAACAAAGAGTAGCCCCCGCTCGGCGCAACTAGAGAAAGCCCACACACAGCATAAAAGACTCAACGCAGCCAAAAATAAAGAAATAAATTTATAATTACAAAAAAGAAAATGTATATAACCTTGGAAATTCAACTGAATAACTGAATTCTCCCTGACACCCTAAGCTTACTTAATCAATACTACACTTAATACATTTGTATTGGTCTCAATACGTCATTTTAATGATACTTGCATTTCAATCTAGACTATAAACTTCTTAAAGGTAAAAATCACAGTTTATGCCTCCAACAGTTCCACAGACATTCCAACACTGTCCTTAATAAGCACTTATTGATGTAAAATACTAGCAAATAAAATTTTTCTAAAAAAAACAAGAAGATATATTTGGCTGAAAAGAAAATGTAAAACATAAGAATATGTTGAATAATTAGGGTAAAGATTGGAGGAAGAGAAAATAAATACAAAATAGAGATTTCCATTAAAAGGAGAAATGAAGAATAGGCAAGGAATTTAAAATATTATCATGGGAGACTCAAGAAAAAATAAATAAGGCATTTTTAGAAAACAGTAAAAGGTGAGCAGAAGACAAATTCATGCTACCTCTATAATAATAGTAGTTCTTTTTTTGTGTGTTTTACTTATTTAAACTATTAAATAGACAATGGAAACATTTACATTTAGGGACAAGTTTTCAATATTTTTTTTTTCTGTTTGAAAATGTGTCACAGAAAGTATTTTAGCCTAAAGATATAATAGAAACATGTAATAACCTACACAGTTTGAAGGTCTAATTTGTAAATGCTGTTAAAGCAAAGTTGGTGTCAGTGGCCTTATAAGGTTCTAGTCCTGGAATTAAATGTGTTAATTAATGAAGACTGGTTTAAAATTCTAAAGTGACCAGTTGCGGACATTTTTTCTAATTCTGCCAGCTCTTTCCAGCTCTTTTTTATTAGCTCCCCTTAGGAATGTTGGTTTTATTCATCTCATTAAATTTTGTTACTCTTTTACTAGCTTTTGGCCTTTCTTTCCTCCTTTCCTTTTTCCTCTCCTCCTCATCCTCTTCTATGTTATTTTCTCCAATCACATATATTCACTTAGCAGCCAAACTCACTTCCCTCGTATGAATCCCCACCATCAATTTGCTTACCAAGAGATGAGATAGCATCAATATTTAGAATCTAAGAATTTAAATAATTTATTTAAGTGTAAAATTAAAAATAATTTAATGAAGTATAAATCCACTGAATTCATATATTTATAAAATTGATCACAGATACTCAAGCTATTGACATTTTCAGAACATTTGTTCTTGTTCAATGCTCAAATTAAAACATGGTTATCATTTTATAATTTTTAAAATAACAAAGAAAATTTGAGAATTATCAGACCATTGCTTTTAAGATTTGAAATTTATTTTATGGATTAAAAAAATAAACCAGTAATATAATAACATTTATTTTCTTAAATATCAACAGTGAAGTTTTCTGAGTTGTGTTCTGTTAAAAGTACAGATAAAGTGACCTCAGTTCCTTGTTTAAATTATCAGCTAAAAGGGTAATCATGTAAGTAGAGGACCTTTGAATTATTTATGAATGTGTTGCTGGTGTAGGGAGCTCCATATGTGGTTGCTCCTCTCTTTTATGCTTTATTTAGTGAGCGGCAGCCAACACCACGAATGAGATTAAACGTAAGGACATTCACAGAAATTCTTAATGGCTTTCCGAGGAGGGGCAGCAAGGGCAAGAAAAACTTCAGCAAGGCTAATTACAAATTTCAAGTGGCCATCACTTAATTATGGGAGCTTTAATGTTTAAGTCATATATCTTTTCGTAATCCTATCATATTTCATTAATTACCACAAACTGCTCTCTTGAAATCATGGTTTACCACTTACATTCTTTTCACATATTTCATATACTTATTACTTAAAATGACCCCTATGATTGATAGGTAAAGATATTTTACTAATTGGCTAAACATATTTATTTATAAATAATTTTATAACATATATTTATATATGTAAAGTCTGAACATATTATACGTGTGTGTTCAATAAAAAGTCTTTTTAAATTAACATTTTAAAACTACCATACTTGTTACAAAAAGACACAAACTTTATTGACTCTTCAAGTCTCTGATTCTAAATTCATATTGCATTTGTGAAATAATGAAACTATACACACTAAATATGATAGCTATTAATGCACTACAGAGCATATGTAAGACATGTCATCCTCAGGCATTGTGGATTATTGGATTCAAATTTCTATCCCAGGAGTCTTTTGTACATGTCTGTGCTTTATATGCCACAATCAGATGGGACTATTCTTTGCCAAAAGCTCCGAAGTAAATATGTGTGTATGATAGTTTCAGAATAGATCATCTGTAGACCAGTGATATAATGTTATAATTTAATACGTAAAGTACTATAAAATAAATGCCCTTGCCACATTTATTTTTTTAGTGAAGTATCTCTTCCTTCAGTTATCAAGCATTTTATTTACTTTTTACAGAAGAGACAGAGCAATTCTACAGAGTAGAAAATATAGTAAAACTCCTAGAAAACTTGATCATTTTGTTGTGTCAATTTTAGAACATAAAATTAGATAAAGTTCAGATGCAAGTTATATTTGTGGCAGTTGAAGAAAAGCTAATTAAGAATTTGTTTACTACCATAGTTTTAACACTATAACAATGTGATGAGCAGTCAAAATCAGTGAAGATATATAGTTTACAATGAAAACAATAATCTCAAGCGTATAATGACTCACAGTGTCTTAATAGGCTACATGTTAAAAAGATAGTGTCAATAGGATCCATTCACTTCTGTGCCCATCAGGTTAATAGACTTTTCCACATTGCCCCCCTCTCCACATTAAATTGCCTACTTGGGTTTACAAGAGTTAAAGATAATGTGATATTGGCTGAAGAGAGGGTGCAGAATCTAAGATAGCTTAGCACTGAGTCCTGTCTATGCTCCTTCACCCTGCTCTCTGGTCCTTCTGGACATATAGTCCTTCTCCCTCCTCTGAAGATGGGATTCATTTCTCTCTCCTCAGCTCATGTGTTTTCTTGTCTTCAGTAGAACAAAATCTTGCTTTACCAAAATGAATTTATACTTCTGCCCCACACTTAATGGATTTTTTGGGGAACTTTATTTCTCCTGTACTGCTTTAGAAAGAAAGCAGAATGGTTAAAAAAAAAAAAAAATTCACATATTAGTTGTACATCAATACTTTGTGATGTAACTCTGCCATAACACAAAAGTTGTAGAGAATATTTTATTTCAATTACTTGTTAATTAGCTATTTTCTATCATTTACTGATATTACAAAAACATTTCAATGAAATACACAATACTGTGAATGGATATTATGTTTTTCCAGTCACAAGTTGCAAAATAAGCTCTTGAGAGTTGGAATTTGTTCAAATCCATAAAATATGATGGAGTCAAGATTTCAATTTAGGTGTAAATAATTTCCGTGGCATAATTCCTTCCACTTTGACACTCTGCCTCCAGCTGCACTTCATTTTTAATTTGGCGGGGGAGTATCATTTAATTTACTTGGCAAATTTCTTTTTGTTTTACTTCTTTTGTCAAATAACGATAAACTTAGTTGACTTCATGTTAGCAATATCACAAATACCATATATCTGAAATCTAGTTACTTTTTTTATTATTTAAAAAAATTTTTTTTAATTTATTTTTTTGGCTGCATTGGGTCTTTTTTGCTGTATGTGGGCTTTCTCTAGTTGCGGTGAGCAGGGGCTACTCTTCCTTGCACATGTGCGGGCTTCTTATGGCGGTGGCTTCTCTTGCTGCCGAGCGCTGGCTCTAAGTGCATGGGTTTCAGTAGTTGTGGCTCGTGGGCTTCAGTCGTTGTGGCTCGTGCGCTCTAGAGCACAGGCTCAGTAGTTGTGGCGCACAGGCTTAGTTGCTCCACGGCATGTGGGATATCCCCAGACCAGGGATCTAACCTGAGTCCCCTGCATTGGCAGGCGGATTCTTAACCACTGCACCACAAGGGAAGTCCGAGAAATCTAGTTACTTTTAATTGTGGTATTGCTGCGTATGACAACTAATTGTTCCAAGGATTAGTTTGTAAGTGGTGTTGGTATATTAACTTACAATTTTTGCTTGGTCAGATTTTTTTCCCCATCCGTCTTGTTCTTGGTCTTATTTATTTGCTTTGTTTTATTGGTTCAGGAAGTTTCCCTGTACCTCAACATAGATGGAGTCACCAATCACAGTGCCTTGCCCCTCAACAAAGGGTGGGCTTAGAACACATGTTGGGTCCATTAGAATTCTTTATCCACAATATAAACCAATGAGAATCTTCCCTGAAACATCTTAAGGAAACTCAGTGGAAAAAAAAGCTAACTTCATCTTTGACAGCAAAACGTTAAACAAAATTTGCCTTAAACTGCTGATGGTTGTATTGCCTGGTTGCAAGGAGAAAAGATAGCTGTAAGACAAAACCAATATACAAAGGGAAGCAGAGACAGATACAGGGCTCTAAAATGACCATTAAAGACGCTAGATCCATTTGTTCCTGAAGTCACTCCAAGGGCATAAGTACACAAATTCCTAAGTTTTTTTATCTAAATTTCATTGTGTTATTTTGTCACTGGTAACTGAAAGAATTTTGACAAATATAGAAATTATTTTCTGGAAGTATGCTTTCAAAGAGACAGTACATAAAATATGGTATGGACTAAGTAGAATTAAGGACAAAGATTCCTCTTATTCCCAATGAAAAATTAATAATCTTCATCATATGATAATTAAGCAGATGACCAATTATACTAATAGATTCTGCCTTTTGAAATTCAGACTTTACTTTCTCAAGCCTGAAATTTTAGAAAAGTAGCAGAAAATATCTGAATATTGGTGTGGGCTAATTATTTATGGAACTCTCTTTTCACAAAATAATAAAAAGACAAAGTCATTGAATTTGTGTTCAATTTCTTTTAGTTTTGTATTTAGAAAAAAAATGGAAATGTGCAGATGATACTAAATTCTTTCAGAGAATAAAATGCCTAATTCATGAGAATAAATGATATGAAGAGTTCTTGACTCTGCATGTAAGCAGAAAAGTGATTTTCACTGATTTCGGGTTGTACAAGAAGTGTAAAGTAATTTATCTAGGAACAAAATTCACATTATAATTTTTTAAAAGAGGTCATAAAATAAAATAAAATAGTGACAGACTTTTTCAAGCTGCTTACCTAGTCCAGAAAACTCTTAAATCTGCCGTCACATTTCTGCTGAGTGGGCATTTCACAAGGTCCCAGTCCTGGAATTTTAGTAGATAAAATAGGATGGTTAAGGGGGTGGGAGGTAATGGGAGATTGGTGGTAAAGTTGCATCTATAGTTACACTTCTTTTTTTTGGCCGCAGCTTGTGGCCTTGGATACAGAGCTCAGACTATAAATTATACAAGGATTTTCCACTGTACTGAGTGTCAGTGCCCCAACACCCCTACACACACACCTTGTTCAAGAATCAATTGTAATAGCAAAACCTAGTAGGAAGACTTAAGTAAGCTGGGCTTAAGAATGACATCATAAATCTAGACTCTTAGTGTGCCCCCAGGTTTAGAATAAGGTTTCATCTTTTTATAACAACTCATACTTTAAAGTCAGCTACTTGCCCTTGGAAGCATCAGTTCTATGTTCTAGGGAAGAGGAAGAAAGAAAGGCTAAAGGATCCAGAGGTATCCCAAACAACTGTTTTTGGTTTGTTTGTTTGGGGTTTTTGTTGTTTTTGTTGTTTTTCCTGAAGCTTTCTTTTCATCTCTTTCCTTACCTAAGCTCCCTCAGCCCTACCAATTCAGCACTTGCATACGTCACCTGAAAAATTATTTTGGGATATGAAAACATGGAAGAGGAAGGAATTGAGAAGGGTTAAGTGTTTAAGAAGGAAAAACTAAACTAAAAGTGTACTAAAACTAAGAGTGCAGTTTAAGCTGGTTATCACTGTGGGAAACTGGACATCAGTCCAACTGTTCCGAATACATCTTAGAATTTTCTCCTTGAGATGAGGAAGAGCCTAGTTACCCACTGATTCTTCCCTCCCATCCCCATTGCACAAAGGTTATCCCAGAAATAATTAACGCCCTCTGACATCACTTCTACTCTGTGCCGGAAGGGCTGAGTGGGCTTGGTCAGCAATCCATTCAGTGAGAGCAGAGCAGATCAGGCAAAACAATTATTAGTCTTTTTCAAACTTGATTTAATGGAACTCTATTGATCATTTATTAATTCATTTTACATTTATATTCCATCAATCTTTCCAAACTTAGGCCAATATTCTACTGCACTTTTGTATGGTAACTTGTATTTTGTCTGTTATCATAAATCATTTCTCTGCTACTTCTGTTTAGTGACGGTTATTGATTTCTTCTTCCAAGTTTTTGAGACATATGATTTCAATTTCCAAATATGTTATTTGAAATTTTTTTACACTAAACTTATAAAATAACTCTGAAAAACATCAATAATTGCACGATGGCATATAATTCACCTTTTAACTTATTTTAAAAATTTGAATGTGACTTAGCAAATATGTTTTGTTTCTTTTTATGTTTATATAGACTCTTTATAATTTCTCCCTAGGTCATTGGCTTGTATTTTATAATTCCATTATAATTTTCTTACTGTTGATTAATGTATTTCTTCCATTGTATTTTCTAATTTGCTATTGACATTATAAGGAAAAAACTACTGAAAATCTATATATCTGGCCAACTTCCTCAGCTCACTTATTACTTTCAGGCTCTAGCTGGATTTTCTTAAGTGTTCTAGGTAGACAAGTTTTTCCACAACTTGTTATTATTTCTATTTCTTGCTTCCTGCATTTACTAGCTTCAGGGAAAACTATGAATAATAGTGATGAGTACAGGCATCATGTTCTTATTCTTGACTTTATTGACAATGACTCTAGTACAGTATGTTCCCCAAGATATTAATAGATATGTGTAAAAGAATTTCACTGACCAAATAAGTGGAGGAAAATGTAAGTTAACATGCTTGATCAGGGCCTGGCAACTAATTAGTCGTAGAAAGTTGAACTATTATTTTTGTATAATTTTTCCCTTTATCTCCATATCTCTTTGATTTCCTACAGCACATTCCCAAAGAATACTTTAATGTATTTAAAATTCACCTACAGAGGAATTATCATGGAGTTTTAATCTAATAATCCTTTGTCAGTTTCAGATATTTTAAATATTGGTTACTCCTGTGTCAGTTGTTGTATTAACTTTTTTCCTCATTGTACTTAATTGAAAGGAAATCTTTAATTTTAATATAAATTTATCAAATTAATAATTTTTTATGGATTTACCTTTTTGGTTTAAAGAAATACTTTATCATTCTTAATTGATCTTCTATGATACAAAGATGAACTTCTATATTGTTACTGTTAATTTTATTGTTTTATTCTTAGGCTTTTTTTTTCTAGTAGCATTTCTAATCAATCTCCTATGTCCATAATTTTATTTTAATATATTTAACTTAATATTTTATTTATTTGCACCATCTCTCAATATTTCTTGACCAGTGCTTACAACGGCGAGTCTTTCTTATCAATCTATTCAAAGAATATGTTTGTTTCTACAGTCTTGAATTTTTGTTGTTGTTGTTGGTTTTGCCCTTATATTGATCATTTTTTTTCTTGATTCTTTAGTATTTTTATTGTTATTGTGTCTGTTGTATTTTTTCCTATGTTTTTCATTTGAGTAAATGAAGTTAAACCTTTAGATTTTGTTTTTACAATTTCTTTAATAGTTGTCCCATATTTTGACAGACAGTGTTATCATATTACTTTAATTCTAAATATTTGTTAATTAGCTGCATGATTTCTTTTTAAGTATAAAGTGAATTTCCAATTACATGGATTTATAGTCTTCATTTTGGTCGTTACTTTCTAATTTTATTGCCTTATATTTGGAGAATGTAATCTGATATTTATCTCTAGGAATTTATTGATGTATATTTCTGGCTTAAATAATGGTCTATTTGTGGAAATGTTTAACATATGCTTGTATATGCTGGAAACTATTGCTTTTGGGATCAAGATGTCTATATTTCTTCATAGTTCAGGCATATTAGACTTGCTAAATTTTGATGTCTCTTCTTAATTTTGTCTAATGAAACAAATTATTAGCTAATGAAAGAGGTTTTTTAAAATTTCTAAATACTACTAATGCATCTAAACTTATTAATGTCTGTATTTTTCCTATAATTAGACAAGTATATCAGCATGTTTTCATACCAAATCATATATCCATCTCTACAATTTTATTTTATTATATCATTTATCTCTCTTTTTCCCCTTTGTATGTAGTTTTTTTTGACAAGACTGAACTTAACCAAGTTATATGATCACCTTTTTTCATAGCTCTTGGAGTACGTTATTTATTTTTTTTAATTAATATCATTACTTAAGTACTTCCTATAGAAATATTTTCCATGTGGATTTAAGGTGAATCATATATGGTTTGTATTCCTGAAAATATTTTCACTGTATATTCATATTTCAGTGACATTTTATTAGGATCTAAAAGTTTACATCTAGGATCATTTTGTTTTTAGATAATAAAGTTGTTACTTAATGTCCTATTTCAGCCAATGTTGCTGTTCAAAATTTAATGTCAGCCTGGTTCTTGTTTCTTTATAAAAGAACACTTTTTTCCCCTCTCTCTAGAATCTTTCATAATTTTCTATTTGTCTTGGCATTCTTTAGTTTAGTGTTCACAAATTTCACTATAATAATGGATATTTCCTTTCATGTTTGCCTTCTATGCAAATTTCTAGCCTGAGATCTTTCTAATTTTTTTTTTTTTTTTTTTTTTTTACTTTTGAGTCTTGCAGAACATTTGGTTTTGTCCAAAATGTCCATAAGACATTTTGTCCATGCCCAATGTCCTTAATATTTGGTCATATTTGGTCCTGTCTAAAACATCGATGGAGACATTTGATTCACTCCAAAATATCCATAACACATTTGGTCCATGGAATATTTGATCCTTAAGACATTTGGTCCACACCAAAATGTCCTTGGTATTTGGAGGACAATTTGGTCCTGTCAAAAAAACCCATAAGTTATTTGGTCTATGCCAAAATGTCTTCGATATTTGCTCCTATCCAAAACCTTTAGGCATGGACCAAATACATTCATGGTCGTTTTATATAAGACCAAATTTAAAGGACCTTCTGGTGTGCACCAGATAACTTTTATACGTTTTGGACAGGATGAAATGTCTGCTAACCCTTTTGAGTAATAGATCTACATTAATTTTCAAACATCTCCTCCCACACACCCTTCCTCCCTTTCTTCCTTTATTTTTATTTTTGCTCTTGTTTTCTAATCAGTGGGTCTAATATTATCCAGATGATGGCCCTTGTGTTTCATTCCTCCATATATCTTACACCTCTTTTATATTTGATATCTTTAATGTTTTCCTGATGCCTAGATAGATGTATCCTTAAGTTATTCTTTACCTATATCTATCTCATTACTTATACTATCCATTGTATTCATTGATTCAACTAGTTTACAAATATTTAATCAATTTATACCACTAGCTTCTGATTCCTGTTTGAATTTTAATATCTTTCTTTTTTCTTTTTATGAATATGTATTTTAAATCCCTGGTATGTCTCTTCTATACTCATTTAGTATAAGCTGTCAACTTTAGTCTTTATTTTGAGGTAGCTATGTGTTTAAGTATTTATTTTGTGTTTTAAGCTAATATTTTTCTAAGGGTCTCATCTATTCTGTCTGGTAATCGGGACTGGGGAGTGATTTACAGCCAGATCTCAGTCTTTATTAGCCCAGTGAGGTCAGAGAAAAGCAGCAGAGGAGAGCCCTAGGCAGGAAGCTCCAAGTACCACAATTGCCTACTACTCTCTTGACTTTTTTTCTTTTTTAAATCAGGCAAGTTCTCACTTGAGAGTTTCACTTTTAAACTTTTGGGAATGTGATACGGGGAGAAAGAACTCAGTCAAATCTGGAGACTTGCAGAGGCAGAATTAGAGTAGTGAAGGCCATTACCAACAGTTATCTAAGATGTTAATTACTGTTCTCTTGAACCTACGGGAAAAGAAATGTAAAAAGCAAAAGGCAAAACTTTAAAATCTGTCCTGCAGCTCATCTGGCCACCCACCTTCCTCACACACCTGTGTGTCGATTTAAGGCAATATTCAATTTCCCCTCACATTCATGAACTGTGTTCACTTAATAAGTAAATATAAGAAAAGAATCATATCTGGGATTCCACCACTCTGTGTGATTAAAATATTAGAAGAATTTGCATCCAGTAACATTCATCTTATAAGATCATATTTTATTTATATTATATAGTACATATAAGATGCCTGTATGTCTCTTATTATCCAACTACTATTACTTGGTAATTAATATTTTTCAATAAACATTTTCCTGTATACATTATATCTTCAAACTTCTAAAGTTATTTAGACCTCCAGATAGGAATAATTGTTTTAAATGTCCTCAGAAGCCTTTGTACAATATGATTTCCTCATTCCTAGACTCTACATCCTGATCAGTCAATGTTTAAAGATTGCAACTTACTGATAGTAAAGTTTTAACTGTAAACAAACAGAGACTAAGATATATTATCTTTCTTAATAGTCAAGGATTTTTAAAAAGTAGAATTCATAGAGTGATAAACGTAAGAATTACTGAAAATATTGAAACCAGAAGATCAAATTTGGACCCTGTAGAAGACACTTCTAAGTGTTATTTTAGTTTTTTCCAGTGAAGTTCTGTCAAAGACTAAAATGCTTTATTATTAAAGAAATGTATGCAATTAATAATACAGGAAAATAACATCTTTTAACGAGTTAGAAAACACATGCAAATTACACCAATGATTAATACACAATCTGTTTATGCTAAAATCAATAAACAATAAAAAGTTGATATATATTAAGATTAAATAACAAGCATGAAAGCACTGAATGAATTCAGAAACGTATTATGAGAATGAATCATTTCCAATTCACAAAATATACTATCAACTTTATTTTTATTGATTTCTTTTTATTTCTTTTTTACTGATTCATATGGATTGTTTTTATTCTTCAAGTATAATTCCTTCTTAGATTCTTTAAGGAAAATTTTTAATAAAATGCTATCGCCTAAAAATAAATATTCTACAACTGATCTGAATGCTGAATCTATTTGAATTTGCTTCAAGTCCAGAGTCCATGAATACTAAGCTACATCTTTAAGAATTTTTTTTTTAAAGAAAACTGCCTCTCAGTATAGATTTTCATCAACATCAAAGAGAATAAGATCACATATATCTTAGCAGTGAAAGGAGAATTGTTAGAAATCTGTATTATAGACTAATTTAGTACATACATTACATGTAAATCCTTTAATTTAGATGTTGTAATAAGCTAAATCAGAATGCTAGTAGTCTGTGATTAAGCATCAAATATGATAAATTCATGTCAGGTAAAGAAAAAAATAATGATTCACTGATAAAGTATCTGTCTCCTCACACATTTAATCATTGATCCCTTTTCTGAAATGTTTACTTAGCTTCTTCTTGAATTTTTATTGTCAAAATCTTTATTAAATTAGACTTGGAAAACTAAAGTACAATTATATTTCTTCTGTAGTTGATTTTTAAAATAATTTTAGATCATTTTGCTGAGGACAATAAAATACATTATTCTATTAGATTCATATTGTCTCTGTAGCAAATTACCACAACTTAGAGGCTTGAAACAACACAAATTTGTTATTTTAAAATTCTGGAGGTAAGAAGTCAGGACACACAGGGCTAAACTTCTTTCTGAAGCGTCTAAGGAAGAATCTATTTTCTCGCCTTCAACAGCTTCTGGAAAGCATTCTTAGACTCCTGGTTCCTTCCTCCAACTTCAAAGCCAACAATGGCCATTGGAATCTTTCCCACAATGTCAACTCTGTTTCTGACTCTTGTGCCTCTTCCTAGATTAAGGCCCATTCAAATACTTTTAAACAATTTCTTTACTAAGATCAGTTGATTAACAACCTTGATTTGATCTGTGACCTTAATTCCTCTTTTCCATGTAATATAACATTTTCATAGGTTCCAGGGATAAGGGTGTAGACAGCTTTAAGGTTGGAGTGGGATCGTTTTGTCTACCTCAATTCTCATTATAAAAATGTAACTCAATGATTATAGTTGTTATTCATTAAAAAAAATATTGGTCATCTGCTATGCGCAAGGCACTATAATAGGTGCTGATGATACATGGTTCTTACTCTCAAGATGTATGGTGCATAATGAGAGAGTAAGGGATGTTAATATGTCATTAAAATACTGTGTGCTAAATATATGATAGTGAGAAGGGGAAGAAAATACACCAAAGGGGCCCTCATTATCCACTAGGGATGCAATTTGCTTTTTGAAGATAGTATCTTTTAAATTGAAGTTCTAAGAAAAAATATAAATATCCCATGCATGCATACATGGATGGATGTGTGTATATGTATATGTATGGGTATGCAAGCTTGCAATGCATATCCAGGTAAATGGAGCAATTTGTGCAATGATCCTGAGGTGGAATGGCATTAATGACAAATTTTAGGAAATAAAGTATAAAATGCCTCTATATTAGCAAACGGGAGATAGATAATAATATTGTCAGTGGTAAACGTGGGATTTAAGAAAAAAATCAAAAGGGGGAGAACCTTTCTTTCCACATGAAGAGAGCAACAATATCTTCAATTCTGAAGACTTTTGGTAGAGAATTAATTTAATCAGACCTGTTTTTAAGGGGATTATTCCGGAAGTTATTGGAAAATTAAATAAAGGTTGGGATAGAATTATGAAGGATTAAAACAAGCTCACAATTTGTTGAATAATCAAAAAAGAAGAGAATGAGATTCTCCAGGTGACTGAAGCAAAATCTGTTTGTAAAAAAGTAGGTTATGACCTGTGAAATCTTTGCTCTGGGAGTACCTATCAACGGTTTTCCTAGCATGGACAGAGGACCCACCTCTTCATGGCAAGGTGTTCAGTCCACAAGAAAGTGCAAGGTTTTGTTTCACATCATGTTAAACATTCTAGATTGTCAAAAAAGTGTGGATTGCAATGGTTACAAATGTGTCTGTTCAAGTCATGTGTACCATAGGAATGATGGTTTTTAGTGTCCACAGCTAAAAATCTCTAGAAACTCCAGTTAATATATATATATGTATATATATTTTTAATTTCCCATAACTGCATGTGTGGACATTGTCTTCATTATCTGAGCCCACATTTAAGTAGCTCCTTGCCCTCAACAAGCTTCTACATCAAAATTGTATGCTAAATTATTTAAGAATTAACCTATTGAGATCATTTTCTCTCTAGCTAATCCCAGCACATTCAAAGAGACAGGAAGATTATTTTCATTGCTGTGGGTATCAAGAGCTTATTTTATAACTATAAACACAAGAATTTCACTCTGTTTTTTTCTCTATTAAGTGTAATCAATTTTCTAATTTGCCTTTCATGTATTGAGGGAGAGTTCTTATGTTAAAAAAGACATGAGAAGTATATAAACACAGTTAATGTCTTAAAATCTTACTGAGCAACAGGTGGCATTAGCAATCATAAAAAAAGGATTTTTTCCAGATTTTGGACAAAATTGTAAAAAACAAATATGATAGGAGAATGGGTAAACCAGTCTCAAGCTGCCAAGAAATATTATTAAGCCGTGCACTCCAAATCCAGGAAACTAGAAGAGAAGGGGTCAGCTAAAAGGGCAGTCAGATTTCACTTAGGGAAGAAGGTGGAATGCACATTCTGTGAGGAATTTTTTTTTAAATTTGATTTTTCAAAAGGACAGTTTTTAAGGAACAGTGAAATGGGTCAGTAGAGACACAAACTCACAAAGAAAAAGGAGAAAAGATGAAAGTCGTAAGAATGGAAGCTTAGGATAGGAAACATGATTACTGAATTGCATTTGGTATGGCATTCAAGGCTAATAGAAATGAGAAATATTCTGAATTGACTGGTCTTGACTAGTAGAATCCAGGAAATATTTTGTTCCAGTTAGCAGCCGAGGTCTTCACATAGGTTTTCAAATAGAGCATTAATAGGAAATTGTTCAATGTATCTGAGGATTATGACAATAATAACATCACAGTTTTATTACATACGGTTCCCAACTTATGATGGTTCCACTTACAATTCATCCACTTTATGATGGTGTGGAAGTGATATGCATTCAGTAGAAACCCTACTTCAAATTTTGAATTTTGATCTTTTCCCAGGGCTAACAATATGTAGTATGACACTCAGCTTGCAGTCAGTTATCCAGTCAAGAGGGTAAACAACCAATACACGTAACAACCCTTCTGTACCCAGACAACCATTCTGTTTTTCACGTTCAGTACAGTATTCAATAAATTACATGAGATATTCAACACTGTAAAATAGGCTTTGGTTTGATTATTTTGCTCAACTGTAGGCTAATATAAGTGTTCTGAGCATGTTTGAGTTAGGCTAGGTTAAGCTATAAGTGTATTACATGTATTTTTGACTTAAGATATTTTTAACTTATGATGGGCTTATTGGGATATAATCCCATCAGAAGTCAAGAAAGATCTCTATATATTAATAGATTTATATTCGATTAGGTTATTAATAGATTTATATTCCATTAAATTGGGATTTTACTGGGGGCAGAGTAATTTTTATCTCGAAGTTACTAACATCTCGTTTAGTGCTTACCAATTGTAAGTTCCAAGTGAAGTTTTATTAAAGAAAATAAATGAATAAATATTTATGAGTTTATATTTTCCTTCAATAAATATTATTGATCACTTACCAGGCATTGTTCTATGCCTGAAGATAAAGTAGTGAATAAATGCCATCGTATCTTCTCTTTTACTTATTGCCATATTGGTACAAGTGGAATTTTTCAACGTTTATATTAATGTGTCATGATTAGTGTTTTGTAATGAGGTATAGAATATGCAAAGATTTTTCTGGATTTTGTATTTTGATAAATTCACTTCTTCAACATAAGTATGTAAACACACAGCTAAATATGTATATATGTATACATATATGCATGTGTAAAATACATATGTATATATTTGTGTATATGTGTAAATATATATGTTTCACATTTAGAAGAGTAACATCGACACATGAATGAACATATTGAAATATGTTCTTATTCTTTTAGCTTTGTATAAAGCAATAAAATACTGAAATGTTAGAATTTAGCTAGTTTGTCTAACTCTGTCTTCCTATACGTGGGGAGAGACAGATGTCAGGATGATGTCAGCCAATGATTATAAGAATCTCTGATTTTAAAAGAATATATTAAATTAAATGGTATTTGTAAACATTTAGATATTCTAGATAATTAAAAGGTGACCAGAAAATTCCTATATTTTCAACGATTTACACTGTGTATTTAATATGCTTTGGGTATTGTTTTTCTGTACTATTGAAACTAAGAAAACTAAATAATAGCTCTGTGTCAATCTTTTTGCATTGAATAGCTTTCAAATATGTATGCAAATATTATAAATAAAACTTTTGTTTTTTAATGATTCCTACCATGGATGCACTTACAGGGCTTAGAATTATTCTGCAAGTCAGCCTCTTTTGTTTTTCCCTACAAATTTATGTATTTTCTCTTCTTGAAAGGATCTCATATGGTAGGATTTTATATAATATTGAGGGTATTTTGCATGATGAGACATTGGCAATTAGGATTAATATCTTCATCTTGGCAAGTAGAGTGATCAAATGGAGAAGGCTGGAACTCAGAGAAGGTTTCTAATTGATTGTAGGCACATAGGCCCCCCTGTTTAATGACATGACACTGGTAAAGTTTAAGGGCTATCAATTTGGAACCGATTAGAGGAAAACCTTCCCATAGTGTGGTGACCACTGGCAAAATACTCTGCATCAGGAAATCAGCCAGAAAAATACTGTAGCTGCACCTTAAAATGGACTATATAATTTTATGGCCAGTGTAACATGTGTAGTTATGAAAGTTAAAATAATGATGGGTAAAATAAAAAGAGGTAATTAGATATCACACTTCAATGCATTAACCATTTATCCACAAGGGCAAGAGAAGTGCTTCTTCTCTAACTGATTCTTGTAAAAAATCATGTTTGAGTTTCTATGCTTTAGTAAGATCTATTTTATTTTGCTATTGCTAAAACATCATTTGTGGCTTTGTGTTAAAAATGGCTTACAAATGTGTTTGGAAGGACATGGTATCTATATCCAACACTTGGTACAGTGTAGGCACTCAGGCATCCTATAGCCTTTATTTATGTTTCAGATTACAGCAGTTTGGGGCTATAAAATAGTTTCAATCTCACTTATAACCTCTGTTTCTCTGCCGCCATTATAAGTCTTTTCAACACTTTCAAAATTTCATGCAATTTTCTTTTTCTGGGCGAAACAAGTGATGATATAATCCTGATATAAATTATGACCAATCTTAGGAAGCTTTCAGAGAGTATCATTAAAAATCATAATTTAGAGGAGGCTCTACTTATGGTTTTTAAGGCCTCCAGTTATGTAAATAAGAGGGAAAAGTGTTTGAAATACTGTAAAAGTAGTCTAACTGTAGGTAGTGAAATTGACCCAAATACTAGGCTTTCAGTCAGCCTCTACTTCATGTAACACTGTAATTCAGGAGGACCTTACACATTATCTAATGCAATTATTCAACCAATGCGCGTGTTAGGGAGGAAATAATTTTCCTCTACCCCTTTTAGGTTCTTCTGGCTGTTCTGAGAATTCAATTGACATGAGAGAGATCAAAGAAAAAAAATCAAACAAAACGCTTAATAACAGGTATATATGGCAGAGACCCAGAAAAATTGAGAAATTCACCAAAATGGCTGAAGCCCTCACCTTGAATACTATCTTTGGCTAGAGACAAAAGGGGATGTTGGGGGTAGTGTTTTGGATTTCAAAGGGAAGGAAGACGATTCATATGAAAAAGCAAATGTTCGGTAAATAAAAGTTTGCTGGGCTATGCAGAAACAATAGGATACAGAGTGGACTCTTATCTCTAGGCCCTGTCAAGTTTTCCCCACCACACCTAGCCCATATTTTTTGCAGATATCTCCGCTGATAGCTCTATTCCAGGAACAGCCCCTCTATCTAAATTCTTTTGGGCAGTTTGGGGGAAGGTCAAAGGTTCTTTCTCAGTCTTTTGGGCCTTGGTTGTTTTCAGCTTGAAATAATCTGCATGCCGAAAAGACACATTTTGGGGTGGCCAATTTTACTCATCTACAAATGCAAAATAAAATAATTTAAAAATAAATAACATATGACAGTTAAATAAATAATAGGCTAGATTGAATGTACTGTATCTCTTGCATGTCACTAAATTAGCTTCAGCAATCAGCTCACAGTCTCTCTTATGACGGGTCATTGCACTATTTCCATAACATTTTATACTAGCAGTTTTTCTTTATTGAATGCTACGTATATGTGAAAAGCTGTATTTGATAATTTATCTGCTTTAACTCAGTTAATTGTCACAATACATTTGCATTATATAATTACCTCACTTTATAGCTAAATGAATTAAAGTGAAGAAAGACAAGATGACCCAAAGGTCACCAGTTACTTTATGATAGAGTTGGGATTCACTCTCAGATTGGACTCAAAAGCTCGTACTCCCAGTTACTGTGTTTACAAACCTACACTCAAATTTATCTCACTGTGGTACAGCTCATGTGTAGACACCAGTACATTAAACTCTTTAATGGAAGAAACCACAATTTGCCCAACTTTATATGCCTGTCATTCATCACAGGTGCTCATACATAGTGGTCCTGCCACTTGTGGGCTGTGTAATATTGGGAAAGACAATTTACTTCACTCTGCCTCAGGCATATCATCTGTAAAATGAGGAAAAGTTTAAAAGTATGCATTGTAGGACAAAGGGAGGGAAAAGAGAACAGAGAACAAGAATGGAAAAAAAAATTGGCAGTTATCTGAGGGTGAAATATTTGAAAAACTGTCTTGCTGAATTTGCTATGTAACAAAATATTGCCACAGTATTCACATGGGCTATAGAGAGAGACTCTTTCTCTGGCAAATTCACAACTGAAAGTATGAAAGAGAAAGAGAGAATTAACATATATTAATTATTAATTAAGGAGAGCCTGTGATCTTGGGGTAGATAGACAATAGTCAGTTAATGGTTGCATATTGACAAAATTTTTGACTGGTGGTCTCTAAAGTAGGAACTATTTCACCCCATTGGCTGACGAAGAAAATTCTAGAGATTCTGTTCGCATTTACATATTTAGTGTTACAGCTATTTAGTTTAGAATTTAAAATAATTAATAAACTTTATCTACATTTATCATCTGATTTTTTTAAAATGAGCTTATAGTAAATCAAACAAGTTTAGAACAGAATAAAAATACATGTTAAGAATGCAAGCATGTACAGTGTGAAGATATTTTATTAGTTTTATCTTATGTAGCCCTTATAAAAATAAAACTGGTAATATATTACAAGATGATTCTTGGGTTCTATTTTTCTTGATTTATGATAAAGGGGTAATGTACCATTTAGCTGGAACAAAGTCAAAGGAAATAATAGAAATAAAATGATTTCTTAAGACTCAAACTATGTGTTTGTATCACTCTCAGTTACATACTACCCTAGTGTATATAGAATTTAAATCAGCTTAGGGAAAAAAGAATGGCTTAAATTGTGACTTGAGGGATGGAATAAAAAAGAAAATAAGAATTCTTAAAACAATGCATTCTTTGCTACCCATGAACTACAGCAAACTAGGGAAACTGTCATCAACAATATGCTCTAGAGATAACCTTTAATCATTTCTCAGGATCGCATGAATTTTGAAAATGTCAAGGAACAAGTACTATAGCCTTTTCAGAATGGAATTTGGGTGCCTGTAGTCATCCCAGGAAGAGTTTTTAGGAAATCATTGCTGTGTTTCTCAACAAATGCAGTTAGAGTATGAAATTGGATTTTTCTTTTGGATAGCTATGCAATTGAAAGACTTTTGTAGCCAGTCTATTAAACTTTCTATCTGTCCTATGAAATTTAGGAAAGTATAGTATTATAGTATTGTGCATAATATAACCAGGAATTTTAATTATCTTGAAAAAGCAATGCTACAGTGAAAAGTAATTTTAAATTAATTCTCAGTCATAACTTGGTTGATTCAAGGAGAAAAAGAGATCCCACTCTTTTGAACATATCTTTATATAAAAAATGGTTATTTCCATACTACATTTTCATCTCCTTTTTCAAATATTTATAACCAAACACAAATAAAACTTGGAAAGAATTTTTGATAATACCTGTTTTGCTTGATTGAACTCTTGCCTTAAAGTCCAAGTAAATGAAAGATTAGTAGGAGGATGAAGAGGAGGAGGAGGAGGAGGAATGGAATCTGCTTTGTGTCTTTGAGTGATGACACCAAGAAAAAAAATACAGTGTATTATTACTTCATCAATTGTCTTAGCAGAGTTATGTCTTAGAGTAGTTACCACATATGTCTTAGAGTAGTTGAAAGTATTTTATGCTCTCAAATTATTTATAACAATAGCCTAATCATTAGGGTCTACCGTGCCCCACATATATAGTTTTTAAGATACAATCCAATTGTAAATGTATTATAATGCATATAGCTGCATGATGATTATAAGACAACATTTGATACATTTACAATGGGTTTGAGCTAATGATTTCAGAAATATAAAATGACACGTAATTCTATAATGATGTTTATCATTCCTGGTATCTTCACACAAAGGTTGCTATGGTTTGAATATTTGTGGCCCCCCAAAATTCTTATGTTGAAATCCTAATGCCCAATGTGACATTATTAAGAGGTGGATATTCTCGGAGGTGCTTAGGTTGTAAGGGTGAAGCCCTCATAAATGGGGTTGTTGTTCCTTTAAAAGAGACTCCACAGAATTCTCTTGCCCCTTCCACAAAGTGAGGAAAGAGTGAGAAGTTGGCAGTCTACACCCCAAAAAATTATCTTCACCAGAACCTAACCATATTGCTACCCTGACCTTGGACTTCCTGCTTCCACAATTGTGAGCAATAAATTTCTGTTGTTTATAATTTTTCCTATCTGTAAAATTCTGTTATAGAAGCCTGAACAGACTAAGACAAGTGTGTTCCTATGTTGTAAGCTCATCTAAGATAGCATCTAGTGACTACATCCAGTTTAGGCACCTGGCATTCTCAAGGTAGACAAGTTTATTTTCCATAGGTTCTTATTTATTTATTCAACCAGTATTTACTAAGCATGCTTACAAACAAAAGATGCATGTTATGTTGCATACAGAAGAATCTTTCATATGTATATAGATAATAGTGGGACAAAAAGAATTGAATAATACAGTGACGATGTAACTGCTAATAGAAATAATAGAAGCTGGTATTTAGGGAAGGAGTTTACTATGACCGCAATCTAACTTTCTGGTAAGAATCTTTTAGATCAGTGATTTCCAATGTCAAATTTTTGAGTGACAATTTTTGTTTCCAAATTACTTGATTGCAGAGGAATTAGGAAGAGGTTCTAGTATGCTAAGAGGCCAGTGTCTATCTCAGAGAGGGCAGGCTGCCAATTGTTAAGTCACTACCAGCACCCAAGATCTTTTTCCATTTTGTGAAATTTTGCTGGTCACATTCCCTCATCAATATCTAAGGAAGGGACTTCTCTGGTGGTGCTGTGGTTAAGAATCCACCTGCCAATGCAGGGGATATAGGTTCCAGCCCTGGTCTGGGAAGATCCCACATGCTGCAGAGCAACTACGTCTGTGCACCACAACTACTGAGCCTGCGCTCTAGAGCCCGCAAGCCACAACTACTGAAGCCCACATGCCACAACTACTGAAGCCCATGTGCATAGAGCCCGTGCTCCACAACAAGAGAAGCCACCGCAATGAGAAGCCTGCACACCACAGCAAAGAGTAGCCCCCTCTCACTGTAACTAGATAAAGCCCGCACGCAGCAACGAAGACCCAACACAGCCAAAAAAAAAATTTAAAAAAAAAATTAAAAAAATATATATCTAAGGGAGATGGAGATAGAAGATGGCCTTATTTCTAAAGGAAAACATTCTACAAGTTGTATCAGGACTGGAACTTTGGAGATTCTGCTTGAGGCAAAAAGCTCTGGAAAGGAATATCTCTGTTAACCCTATTTTCCTGAGTTTTGTTATACATAACACAGACAAGTGACACAACAGAAAACATGAACTAACAGACCATACTTGTGGAATGGAAGGGTGCTTTATGAAATAATTTATACAATCAAAATGTATTAAAAAAAACTTTTTGAAAAACTTGATGTAGCCAAGAACCAACATTAGAATTCACACTTTACAAATATATTTGTAGTCTTATATGTCCCTTTCCTGAACAAATTCTCCTGTCTACCAAGAACTAACCATTACCCTTATTCCAATGCATTTTCATGCATATCTTTGTATTTTACTACATTTAAATTCATCCCTAATGAATTTAATATATTCTTGATTAATAGGTACTGTTTGCATTTTTATAATCTAAATTCATGGTATCTTTATTTTAAACTTGCTTTCTTCACTCTTAACTTGTTATATTTATTTATGTTGATATGACAGCTATACTTTGTTTTTATTTTGACTTCAGTCTACTATTTTGCTGCATAAATATTCTACAGTATATTTACCTGTTCTACTGGTGTGAGCTTAGTTCCCCTTCCCTCACTTTTTCACTCTTGTAACTTTTTATTACAAGCCTTCATGTTTCTTTGGGATTACAGAACTATATAACCTATAACTGGGTTATAGGATATGCATATCTTTACCTTTACTGAATATTTTAGTAATATACTCTGTAAGCACTCCAGTGAGTACTATAGGGAGGAGTCTTAGAGTTGATGGGTGTTCTATTAAATATTTAAGGCATAGATGAGGGTATTATTTTTGGAAATAGACATATAAATCTATAACTAAACTGGACATAAATAAGCTTCTTAAAATATGCTGCCTTTAAATGCATTTATCTTTCAAAGTAATTGTTCACCAACATCCAGAGAATATGTTTGATTAAAATCAGGTAACCTTTATTTCCATCATCAATGTACTTGCTGGTCCACTAATATTGTTAACTTGGTCAAATCTAAATCATATTAGCAACAACTACATTTGCATTTATTAGTTTCATTTTATGTATTTTTGAATATTTAACTATCTAACTTTTAGAAAGAATTTTAATCAGGTCTGAACAGAAACCTTAAATTTTTAAAATTGCTAGTGGCAGAGGAAACATTTTCAATACAAATTTTCACTATTTCCTACACATTTGTGATTGCATTTACATTTAAAAATATTTCCTCTACCCTAACCCCTTTGGACCTAATTAATCAAATGCATCCAATTTTGGAAAATTAGTGTGTCTTTTAAAAAGATTGAGATTATACTTCTAGGCATTTAACTTGTAAATTTCTACCTCTTGAAAAATGATATTAAAATTATATGGAAAATGTAACACTAAGCACTTTTTTTTCTGTACATGTCATGACAAATATTAGTATTGTGTACTTTCAGCATAAAAGGAGTTGACAAATTGTCAGAAGTCATAAATGCATAGAGTTAAAGAAGTTTCTTGTAATTTAGTCCCATCCTTTCTTGTAAAGGTTTTTCTTCTTGAATTACTAACAAACACAGGTAGAATTGAGGTGTTAACAGTAAAGATTACCAAAAAGAATGTTGATCAGATATTTCTATTTTTTTGTTTTCAAGACTATCACTAATTTGATTGTCTTCATGATTTCATCATTTAGTCAAATATCTTAGGGCAACTGTACACTAACAAATCAGAGAATTACAAATAAAATGAGGCCAGTCTTTCATTTAAGTCAATATGTCTGTAGTAATATCAATAATTGTACAGAGAAAGGAAAAATCATATTTCCCTAATTTCCATGCAATTAAACTCTCCTGAGGAATTCAAAATCTGACTTCTTGAAAAAAATGTGCCTCGCTGTGAATTTAAAATGTCTTTTCATTATATCTCAGCACTGGAGAGTGTATTTTAAGTTCTTAAAATACAAAAGGTAAATTTCAAACAGTCTTTCAGCATGTGAATATTGCTCAATAGTAGATAGAATAATAGTCTCCAAAGATGTCCAAAGAAAGTGTCCCCAAAGAGGCTTAGATGTTTCTCAGCCTTGGAATGTGTGAATATGTGAGGTTATGTGACAAAGGGAAGTAACTTAAGGTTGTGGATGGAATTAATGTCACTAATCATCTGACCTTAAAATTGGGAGATTATCCTGTATTAGTAGAGTAGAACCAGTGTAACCCCAAATGATCCTTAAAAGTAGAAGAGGTAGGAAGAAGAGGAAAACCAGAGAGATTGCTGCATGAGCGGACTTGACCCAACATTGCTGGCTTTGAAAATAGAGGAAGAAGATGGGCCATCAGCCAAGGAATGTGGGCAGCCTCAAGAAAGCTGAAAAGGCAAGGAAATGGATTTTATCCTAAGCCCCAGATGGGACATAGACCCACACCTTGATTATATAATAATCTAGAGATACAGTATGAGCCTCTGACCTCTAGAATTTAAGATAATAAATTTGTATTGTATAAGCCACTAATTTTATGGCAATTTTTTACATCAACAATAGGAAACTAACACTGCCCCAGAGGATATTTAAGGTTTTTTGTGTGTGGCATTTACGATATTTCAATGAATAGAATGTCAATCTACAAATATTTCATATGTTGGAATGTACACGTGAGTCAGGAAATTTATCCCACATTCAGACAAAATTCACAGACATAATGTTTTACCTAGAAGCTTGGATTACCAAATAACCACAGAAATTAGAGACAGGCAGCACACTAATTCTGGGTAAATTTGTTTTCTGTTCTTAACTCTTCATTGTTAATGCTTCTTTTAGGTGGATAGAGCTCACTTGCTGCTCTGATATTCTCCAATTCTTTTTTCTTTTTGTGACACTTTGATATAACTTTCCTTAAATTATCCCTACCAGTTAGCTTTAAAAATTTCTATACACTTATTATTTCTATACACTTATCTTAGTTCAGATTGTCAAGCTTGTGTTTCATTTTCTCAAGGATCACTTTTTTGGTACTAATCATCTAATCCAGGATAAGGCAATAAAAAAGCAAATCCTTTGCTTCATGAGTAGATAAGAACACTGTTTCTTAACTCAATTGACTGACTTTAGTGCTAGGAAATTCGCAGAAGTTATTCAAATTCAGCCATTACTAGTTCCTGTATGAACAGCTCATTCCTGAAGAGATATCCTGGCACCAGCCAGTGGCAGTGTTTCAGTACACCTCCCAAAACAATGTACCAAGTGGTGTTGGATGTGTCTCCAAGACTGGGAAATGCAAGCTAAGGAATCTTTTTAGGGAAAATAAGCAGTAAGCCATCCTCCAGCAAAAAAAATATGTAATCATAGTAAAATGAACGTTTAAAGCAAAAAAATATGTAATCATAGTAAAATGAATGTTTAAAGCAAACAAATGAAATTCTAGATTACAATTAAATGGATTATTTCTTTAAACAAAGACAATAGAGTGTTGGTGAGTTCCATGGCTTCAAAGGGATTGTTTAGCCTCTTAAACAGAAACTTCTCATTAAATCCGTTGGAAAAAAGCACACTAATCAAGGATGGTGGGCAGGAAAGACTCAACTCAGCAGACCTGGGTTGCTAAAACCCAACACATTCCAAAGAAAGGCCTGTCTTCAGAACTAGCCCTTGGCTGGCTCCAAAAATAACCTCTGATCTCTTAGGATACTCTGCTTGATAAGATTATGCCTGATTTTTTTTAATGCCTGAGGCCTTGGGCCATGCTCTACCAGTTTGACCAGATAAGTTTATCATAATGATGTGATTTGTGGCAAATGCCTGTTTTCGCTTTGGGATGAAGTGTGACTGGAGTCTGAGAAGCTGAAGTCAGTCACATGGCAGTACTTCACACATATTACCACGCACTGTTGCTGGGAGAATCAAGTGTATGTCGATATGACTCCCCTGGCTGGGGACACCTGAAAGCTTGCACCTGGTTTTTCTGGCCTTCACCCCATGAGCCTTTTTACTTTACTGACTTTGAACTGTGTCCTGTGTTATGTGACATACTGTAACCATGGGAATAACAGATGTATTATGACTAGTAGGGCCTTCTAGCAAATTATAGAGCCTGAGGTTGGTCTTGGGACCCCAACATAGACGAGAAAAAGAATATTACAGTATAATAATGTTTATTTTCTTTTACTTACAAATAAAATGCATCTTGTTTAATCGAAGTCCTAAACCCCAGTTACTGTTTCCATGAAAGCTTTAACACCATTGAGTCAAAATAAAATTAAAACAAAAAAAAAAAATTAGGGCAGTGAATTTTCCTAGTTCTGTATGTTATATAAATAGCAAAGATAATCATATTTACTCAAAAATAAAAGCATTAAGGAAATTAGGGTTACAGGGACTATCTGCCCCTTATAGTATAAAATTTAAAGGGATTTTTTTCTGTTCCTCACAGGAACTCATCTTTAATCATATAATGTAAGTAAATGAAACCAGGGTCTCATATGCCTAATTTCTATTTATAGTAAACTTTACAGAAGGATGGTTAGAGAAGTGACAGATATGTAATTTGTATGGATGCCTGAGATCCATTTGAATTTCCTTTTAGCATGCATTCATATGTGCTAGGAGATGCTAGGAGAGCTAAAAATCTAAACCTGTTTCTCAGATGCCTTTGCAGCTAATTTTCTGGATGCACTATGTTTACTCGCATGACATAAACTCAGATTTGAATTAAAGGAACAGGGAGGTGGGAGCTGAGGTGTCCCTTGTGCTGACCCAGATCAGGAAAGAAACAATGCAGTTAGGTCATCTCTGCTTTCTGATTCTAAGTTTTTTGACTGTTTGTTTTTTCTACAATGGAGCCTATGATCATGGTACAGGCAGTTTTATTTGGAAGGTGAAATCATTCCTGGAAGTGTGGCCAGAACATTTGTTTTAATATACTTCCAATGATTTTGTATCCACCTAATACTGGGTAATAAATCCCTTTTGATTTAAATTTGCCAGAAAATTTTCAATTGCCTGAAAGCAAAATCAAGGGATTCAATATTTGGAGGAAGAGAGTCACCTTTAATTTATGCTGCTTCACAGCTTTACTTGAAATTTTTCAAAAAAAGAAAAAAAAATCAATATTTCACAGAATTTTCATGTTTTCTTCAATAGAACACAACCAGTTGCAGTACAAATTTGCCTAATGAATTCCCAACCTACCAGAGTGAGCTCTACTCACATAAAAGGCACAGTCAAAACCTATGCACAGCTTTGTTCCAAAAGGCTCTTTATACTTTAGTTCAACAGTGCAGGAAGCTCAAGATAAAAATGATATTATTAACTGGATATAGAGAGTTCTCTGTTAAAACCATAAAACGGTTATGCCAACATGAGAGTCACTTTAATGTACTCACCTCAAGCCATTTACTTCTTCACCTCTGTCAGAATCTCTGCAGAACATCCACATCGGTACATAAGAGATGCATCCTATTTTCTGTAGCTGACAACAAAGAAACAGACGGGAACACATCCTGAACCACAGGCCAGAAACACTCGTGTTTTTCACTAAAACTCTTCCATGCCTTAGGCGCCTCCTAACCTAGGATTCTGAGTGAAGGACAACCATAACTCACAATTTTGCCTCAGGTATCTCAAAGAATTTAAGAGTATGAAGACATCTAAGTAAAGTTAGATTAAGAGTCCCAGTCTCCAGAAATTCTTCTGTTTGCAAAGTTATTTACATTTCTGCGCCTGTGACCTGTAAATAAAACTGAAGAGCCGCTAGAATGAAAACATGTCTTTGGGAAACTGTTTTACAGAATAGGCACAAGAGAGGCCTGAAGGGTCCTTACCAACTTCTACCATGTGTTTTCTAATCTTTGTTGCAAAGGAAGAACATGTTTCTTTGTATTCTGTCCTTTACTTATACAAGAATTATTGTTAAAATTCCATTCTGCAAATAATAAACACAAGGCTTTAACCTTTTATATATATTTAATTTCATTGATGAATGAGAATAAACAAATATTGAGGAAGCAAAGGCAGTTTTAGTTACCAAAGAGTGAAAAATGGGAACTGTAACACAAACTATAATCAAAAGCAGTGGTAGCAAATATAACTGTAATCTTCTAAAACAACCCAGGTAATATAGGTGTGTAAGTTGAAAAAAATAGTGGTGATAAAATATTTTGAAATACTGTTTGAACATTTAAGTTTGTGTCTCTAAATAATAGGAAATGTAAGAAAAACAATATTTGCACATCTTCCCGTCTCTAAGAATAAAGTGTATATGTGATCATTCTTAGTTCTCACTTACCATATCACACTTTAAAAACCTCTCACCCTCATTTAAGTCCTATTTTAAGTGAACAGAAAAATCATTCAGGTACATTTAATTTGTATCTCCCTGCAGAACATAAGGAATGATATAGAGTTGACCCTTGAGCCATGCGGAGGTTAGGGGCACTGACCTCCCAAGCAGTTGAAAGTCCATATATAACTTAGAGTGGACTCTGTATATAGGATTCCTCCATATCCTCAATTTAATATCCAGGAATTCTATTAACTTTGGATTATTTAGTCCTACAGTAGTTATTGAAAAAAATCCACATATAAATGCAGCCACAGAGTTCAGATCCTTGTTTCTCAAGAGTCAACTGTATTCAAGAGAAGAAGTAAAGGACTGATTAAAGATAAAGAAATACAAGTCAAAGAAGAGATCATAAAATCTAAAATTATGATAACATGAGCTTATGTTTATAAAACAAAGGCAGTTTGTCTTTATCTTACAGTATAGGCTGGACAAATAGGTTGATAAAGCATTTTGTTGGTTGTAGTATATGGAGGGACATCGGAGAGCTGTGTTTTTTCCTTTTCTGACAGTTGGCACACTTAATTCAGGTACCATCAGGTCTTACCCGAGTTACTTTAGTAACATCGCATCTAGGACAATTGCCTCTGATTTATGCACCCATCCCTATGAAAAACAAAAACAAAAACATTTATCTGTCTCTATTAGTGTTCTCCTTTTTAAAGTAAACGGCAATAATAAATGATTACACCAGCTGCAGTTGATTAAAATCTATCTATGGAACCCACAATTGTGGAGAATATAGTGCCATCACTTTATTACATGAGACATTATCTTTTAATCCCATCTCTTTCTGGAATATCTCCCCATAGGTAGAGTTAAACACTAAAGTTCCTACAGCAGATAATGCTTCCTTGAATTAGAGAATGTAAGGAATGTGTGCCATATTTTATATGTCTGCCATCCTATGATCAGCGTCTCTTTTTATTTGCATCCCCTGAGCTTAGTATAAAGAAACATTGTTAAAAAGTAATGGAGGGATAAATTAAAATTGCCCTCTCCTATATAGATTTCTTCTCTACCACATTTTGTGTTCTCCTATCACATAACAGGCATATCCCAATATTCCTATCTAGAACAACAATAATCACTAACAAAGACTCTCCACTTGACCAAACTTTAGTCAGGCTCCTCTGAGCATTTTTCAGACTAGGCATCATCTTTGGGCTTCCATGTCCATCCTTGAAGAGTCTACTTTTGGCAAGAATCCTGCTAAAGCAATTTGTAGAGAATCTCCTACCTCTGTTATATGATCATCCTCAATAGCTGATCAAATTCCTCTATCCCACACCATCATTTCCCAGGTGTATCTGATCACCCTGGCCTACCTTCAAGCAAGAATTCTGTCAAGTTAGTTTAGAAAGAATCCCCCTACCCTTTATGCCTCTTCTCAGTAATTTTCCATCTAGCAACCCTCCTCCCCCAACTGCTCCTTGGCTATCAATCCCCATTTTCCTCTTTTGTATATAGAGTTGAGCCTGATCGCTCTCCCCTGCTGAGATACTCGTGACACCTGTGGTGATAGGTCTTACCTTTTTAACAAGCATCAAAATAACTTATTCTTTAACACCACCACCAAAATGAAAAAACTAAAAAAAAAAAAAAAAAAAAAAAATGGCCACTGTTAACCCTTTTCCCCAATAGCTGAAGCACTATTTCTTTGTTTCTTACTTCAGCAAAATTCCTCACAGAATTGTCTACATTTGGCCTCAAATTCTTCTCTACCAGCTCTCTTTTAAACCCACTTTAATCAGGATTTCACAGCTACTATTCCACCAAAACCGTGCTTGTCAAGATCACCGAGATGGAGATATTTGATCCAAGTCTTGAAGGAGGCAACAGAGAAAATTACTCAAAACTACTGCCTAAGAGAAAGCAAGGGAGACAGTGAGACTCCGTGTAGTAGAAGACATGTTCAGAATGGAAAAGGTGTCAGATAGAGGAAGCATTTTATGTTATGAAGATACTGTCAACTCTACCCTGCCCTTAGAGAATTTGGAAATGAGCAGTGATATGGTAAGGAGATTACCCTGGCTATGGTACTGGTACTGACAACAGACAGAAGTGGAGATGGCTGGAGGCAGGGAAACCAGTTGGGAGGCCATGGAATAACAAGGAACTAGATAACATTGCCTTTGGTCCCAGTGGTTTGGGGTAGATGCGGGTAGTAAATTGTTGAGGGAAATTGGATGTATTTTCAAGGTTGAGGCAACAGGATTTGCTGAAGAAATTGACATAGAGTGTGAGAAAATGAATCAAGGACAATTCAAAGGTTTCCTCGTTATCAATGGAGAATATGGTATTTCCACTTTCAGTCCTACAAGGGGATTGGATTTACGGGGAGACTTCAGTGTGGGAAATGTGAAGACAAGTACAATATGAAGTGGGAGGTAACTTTTCCTTAGTTAGGAGAAATTGAAGCATGTTTCATGCTGAGGATAAGGATCCAGTTATAAAGGAAAAAAGAATGGATCAGAAGAGAGGTGGGAAAATTGCCTGAGAAATATCCCTGTGGAGGAAAGTACAGATGGGATATAATGTATAAGTGTGGATTTTGGACTTGAAGAAGCACATGGAAACTCAGCAGGGAGATGTGTTTTCACCTTAATTGCTCTTTCAGGAACACCTTTTTTGAAACGTCATTATTGAAATATCTTCCTAATGCTTTTCATTGTTGAGGTATATGTTACATACTTTGAAATGAACAGTTATTAAATATAAGTACTATAGGTTTTGGCAAATGCATACATCCATGTAAAGTGTGCTTTTATTAAAATATAGACATAGCTCCCTTTGTCTCAGTTTCCAATCAACAACATCCCCATTCTCACCAAATCCCTGGGAGCAACTTCTCTTCTGCTTTCTTTCACCACGAAACAGCTTTGTCAGTTTTAAACTTGATAAATGAGATGATAAAATATGAACTCTTCTGCTTGTGGTGTCTTTTGTGAAACTTAATGCCTTGGGATTTATACATGTTAAGTGAATCAGTAATTTGTCGTTTTTATTCCAGAGTTGTAGTACATTGTATGAACATACGCATGTTATTTATCTACACCTGATGAGAGATATTTGGGTTGTCTTCTGATTTTTGGTGATTATGAATGAATTTGCTAGAAATATTATTGTAAAATTCTTTATATTGGCATATGATTTCATTTCTCTGGATTAAATGCTTAGTCGTAGAAAGGTTGTATTATAGGAAAGGTATATTTTTAGCTTTATAATAAATTACCATATTGTTTGCTAAAATGATTGTTTTACACTCTCACTAGCAATGTAGAGTTCTGGTTGTTACATTCCTCACCATCCCTCAGTTGGATGTGTTTCTCTATCTTGTTATAGATTTAACTACATTTCACTGAAGATGTTGAATACTTTTTCAAATGCTTGTTTAACTATTCGACGTTTTCCTCTGTGAAGTGTTTCTTCAGGTCATTTTAATTGTTGTTGTTCATTTCCTGGTTTGTCTCTAACACTGGAGTTGTTTTATGCATAATACATATTTCGGGATTCAGACATATGTATTATAAACATTTCTCCCAGTCTATTGCTTGCCTATTCATTTTTTAAATGTGTTTTTCAAAATGCAGATGTTTGAATTTTGATAAAGTCTGATTTTGCTCCTCTAAGATGATAAAGTAATCTTCTATGACTATGGCTGAGAGAGGAAGAAGAAATGTCACTGGGGCTGTTTTGCATGGGAGGTGCAGGAGCTGTGGCCACCTCCTGCTATCATATCATGGTCAGAGCAATCTGGCAGTGGGATAAACTTGAGGTGTTGGCAACATTTCGGGAAAGCTTCAGCAAGGTGTTTTCCTATGGAGGAAGGCTCCAGTTGCAGTTCTAAAAAAACCAAAGGTCCAAAGCCCCTCCCCCATCCCCACCTCCCACAGACTAAGGTGCCCACCCCTAGGTGTCCGGTTGTTCTCTTCCTCAACCTCAGAGATTCAGTTCCTTGTGCCTGGACCGTTCTTCTGTTCAATCTCCTTTTCAGTGACCCCAAACTTAAACTCAAACATCATTTACTCCAGAAAACTTTTCCTTGACCTGCCCCCACTCCCCAAGACATCCCCCCCAACTTCCACCACCATCATTTAATCCTCTTTAACACTTGACACTTCTCATTATCTTTTTAAAAAAATAATGTCTCTACTCTCTCTATTCTGTTTCAGAATCATGTCAATTTGTTTTTCACTGTACTCCCAAACCGAAGCAGCATTCCACGTTCATTCTTTTCTAACTTTCATTCTCGTTAAAAAATCAACTCTTTTCAAAGTCCATTTGTGTAAATGTGTTTTAGAGATACTTCTTTTAACTGAAAATATGGTATAGGAACCTACGTGACTTCAACAAATAAAGGGTCCTGAACCACGAAAAGCCACAACAGAACAGGTAAATAACTTATTTCTATGTTTTAGCAATTTAAATGAAAATGAGGGAAAATTCAGTTATTATTTTATTAGACGTATTTATGAATTTTTAGTCATATGTCAAAATACACAAACATATTAGTAGCTTTGTAAAATGTCTTATCATAGATTTCATTTTTCTTAAGTTAAGTTTATAATTATGTTATTTGAAAAGAAGTACACACAAGCACTCATACCCTTACACACACACACACACACACACACACACACATTTTGCACAATATTTTCTCCAGACAGACACTTTTCTGATTCCAAAAAGCAGTGTTCATTGAATTAATTGAAATTAAATCTGAGGTAAATCAAATAGCATCACTAGATTTAGTAACTAAAACAATGAGAAACATGTTCAATTATCCCAAATTTCCATTCGCTCTAAAAGGTAGAAGATGCAACGTGACACAAAATTATCATTGTAAATGAAGAATCTGTAGAGAATGATAATATGTTACTTCTACCTACAAAGCTACCAAACTCCAGTCTACCATGTACAGAGACTGGAAGTCATCACCCCCATCCTCACAACAACAACACAAAATGCTGAACAAACTGAAAATCAACAACTCTCCTTGCATCCATCAGAGAACTGAGGTTCCAGGGCAAACTTATGCCATAAAAACTGGAGCGATAGACAGGCACATACAGAGAATCAAAGATCATGTGAGGAGTAGCCCAGATGCAGAAGCCCAAAGCTGGAGCCAATATCAGTAGGAACATTTTAAACTCTAAGTAATAAATTGCTGGAGGCTTAGTACAGACTAGCTTGTGACTTAAAGACTTTGAAGGAGCCCAGTCTTAGGGATGCCCCCACAATTTTGTAAGGAGGGCTACCAGATTCTCACTTTCAACACTTGAAATAAATCTCCTCCTCATTCCAGCAGAGAGAAGGGGAAAGCAGTCACCATTTTGAAGTAGTATTATGCTCTCTGTTTTTCTTAACAAGGTCTGCCCTTTAAGGAAAGTATTTTACAAGAGCTTGATCAACTGAGATTTTACCACAGTCTACCCAACCTGTGGGAAGAGAAAAATCCAACTCCAGGCTTTGATATGGAAGAAGGAAAATACCCAACTCAGGTTCAATGAAAGACACATGCCTAATCATAGAACCATAGAGCACTTCCCCTGTCTTAACACTTTACCACCATATCAGTAAGGATCCTATATAACAACAGGGGATTACAGATTTTAAAAAAAGAAAAAAAAAAAGCCCTGCAAGTCTCAGACCCTATTTGAGGAGTCTCTAGGAAAATCCAAAGAAAACAAGAGAGATAAAAACAAAGATATTAGAGGAAATTTTAGCCTCTGACACGTATAGGTAAAGCAAACAGTAAACACATCCGAACTCCTAGCCAGTTAAGCATAAACATCTCACATAAAAGACCTATCTACTTCAATGCTTTTACTGGATACATCATCACCCCTGGCTTTCAACAAAAAATAACAAAGCATGCTAAAACATAAAAATACAGTCTGAAGAAACAAAGCAAGCATCAGAACAAAACTCAAATATGGCAAGAGTTCTTGGAATTATCAGAATAGGAAGACTATGATTAATAAAAAGACTATGATTAATATGCTAAGGGCTCTACTGAAAAAGTGGACACCATGTAAGATCAAATGAGTAATGTAAGCAGGGAGATTAAAATATTAAGAATCAAATTGATATGCTAGAAATAAAAAACACCCTAACAGAAAAAAAAAGAATACCTTTGATAGGCTAATCAGTAGACTGGATAAGCCCAAGGAAATAAGCAGTGGGCTTGAGGATATATCCATAGAGATTTCCAAAATTAAAAATGCAAAGACAAAAATAAAAAGGAAAATATGGAACTGAATATCCAAGAACCTTGGGACAACTACAAAAGATGTAACATATCTGATAAAAGGCTTGTATCCAAAATATATGAAGAACTCTTAAAACTCAAGAGTAAGAAAGCAAACAACCCATATTAAACATAGGCAAAATACATGAACAGACACATTATTCAACAAGATAAACAGATGGAAAATAAGCAAAGGAAAAGATGTTCAAAGTCATATGTGATTAGGGAACTGCCAATTAAAACAATATGATACCACTACACAAATATTAACCTGGTCAAAAAACAAACAAACAGAAACCTGAAAATACCAATTGCTGGTGAATTTGCAGAGCAGTAGGAATACTTATTCATTGCTGGTGAGAATGCAAATTGCTACAGCCTATTTGGAATACAATTTAACAGTTTCTTATAAAGCTAAACATAAGCTAAACATACAATTTAGCAATCACCATCATAGGTGTTTACAAATGAGTTGAAAATTTATGTCCTCACAAAAACCTACCCATGAATGTTTCTAAAATCTTTATTGATAATTGCCAAAAGTTGGAAGCAACCAAGATATCCTTCAATAGATGAATGGATAAACAAACTGTGGCACATTCATACAAAGAAATATTATTCAGTAACCAAGAGAAATAAGCCATTAAGCCATTCACACAAATATGTACACAAATGGTGGAAACTTAAATGCTTATTGCTAAGAGAAAGAAACCACCCTGAAAAGACTACATACTGAATGATTTCAACCACATGACATTCTGGAAAAGGCAAAATTGCAAAAGATGAGTGGTTGTCAAGGACTGTGGGTGGGGGGGAGGGAGAGAAGGATTAACAGGCATAGCGTAGGGAATTTTTAGGGCTGTGAAACTTTTCTGTGTGATACTATGATGGTGGATTCATGACATTACGCATATGACAAAACTCATAGAATTGGTCAATATAAAAAGTAAATTCCAATGCAAACTATGGACTTTAATTAATAAAGTATTAGTGTTGGTTTATCAATTATAACAAGCATACCATACCAATGTAATATGTAAATAGTAGGGGATACTATGGGTAGGGGTATTGGGAGTATATGAGAAATATTTGTACATACTGTTAACTTTTCTGTAAACCTTAAACTTCTCTGGGAAATAAAGTCTATTAATTTTTTAAAAAATGAAAATAAAGTGACTTAAGAGAAGCTGTAGAATATTCTGTTTTTACTTCAAGAGGATAATGAAATCAAGAGAAGCTCATTTGGCATTACTAAGACACAGGAATTGATTTTATTATCATGACTCTCTTTCCCCCAAAATTGATAAAATTACATGGGTAAACATAAGGTTTTCTTTTCCAATCAGAAAATACTCTTTACCCAAATTTTTATCAGAAGTTTAATGAAAAGAAATCTATTTCTAATTTTAATTTCTGTTGTTAAATAAGTAAGAATAAAACAAATATCTTAATTAGGGTGTATTAAAATTTTCATGTGCTAACTTTCCCATTCAGTATTCCTGAACAATATTACATGATAAAAATACAGGTGGAAATGAGTTAGTGATAGATATTTAATTTTCAGTTACTTTTAATATAGATATATATTTATGTATAAGTTAAATTTAATGTTATTTCAATATATAAAATATTTTAATATATATTAATTAAATATATATGTATTAATTTTAAGGTGATATTTATTTGCATTTTAATTAAAAATGGTCTCTGTGCTATCTGAATTTTTTGAAGTTTGTAAGGATTAAATTTAGAAATAGTATTTATTCAACTTCTGTAAATTTTTAAGCTGTTTTTTGGTACAGAGTGGCTAGACATACATCCATATAGTCAGGGTTATTAATTGTGCTGGTAAGATATTTTAAATGCCTTTTTGTTTATTTGTGGTGTGAGATAGAGTTAGCAAATGGATATATAAATGATCCATTACAAATTATTAAAAAGATAATTATTTCTCCACTTTCCTGCAGTATGACCTTTTTGTCATTCAAGGGCTCTATATTTATGGGTAGTTTTCTGGGTTGTTTATTTTACTTCAGTGTTTTTTTTTTCTTTCTCTTCCAGCTCTAACATCACTCCATCTTAATTTTTATAACTTTAAAAGAAGTCTTGGTGTCTGATAGAGAAATCACTCATCCCCATTTTCTTCACTTCAAGATTCTTTTCTATCCTTGACTATTGATTTCAATATAACAAATTTGTTAAATTTAACACAAAAAATTTTAGCCTATATTGAAAGTCAAATTCAATTTAGTGGGGTTTTTAATGAAAAAATGAGTGTGCATTTCTTCCTTTTCAGATCTTACACCTATTATTTCCCTTTTCATGACCTATTGCACTATTTAAGACTTCCAACCCAATGTTGAATAGAAATGTTGCTGGCAGATGTCTATGTCTTGTTCACATCTCAAAATGAAACTTCAAATATTTTTATTAACAAGTATGATATTTTCTCTAGCTATGTTGTAGATCCACTTAGTAGTTGCAATTGCTAGGCATTCACAAAATTGTATCCTCTCTTCTAACTGGGCACAGATCTGCTGTACATTTACCAGTTTCAATTAACCTTAGGAGAGACTGACTTAGGTATAAATAGTTATAGGAATAAGTGATGTGCTCCACTCTGGCTTAGCACATAAAAGCTACACAATCAATTTTTTTTCTACCTATTGTAGTTGAAAGTAAAGTCTATAGAGTATATTTGAGAAATGTAATAAAAGGAACTTGGTTCCTGTATTTCTATTTTGAGAAGAGCTTCCCAGATCGATCCTTTCATAAGGAGCCTATATACTGAACTACTGTATAGTCAAGAAAAATTATATCCTGTGATCACTTAAATTTGGGGATCATATGCTAAAGTAGTTAACTTACCCTAATTAATACATCTCTATCAATGAAAAAAAGTCCCCTTCTGTTACTGGTTTGCTAATAGGTTTTATTAAGAATGGATATTGAATTTCATCACTAACTTATTCTGCATCTACTGAGATTATCATATAAAATTTCTCCTTTAATGGTTAACATGATGGACTACCTACATTGATTTTCTAAAGCTAAAATAATGTTAAATATTTGCTCTAAACCTTACTTGATCTTCATAATATGTATATGATGTACATAGTATATTTTTCTTGGACTTACTTTCTTGGTTTGTTTAATTTTCATTTCTTATGCTGTTCCAGTAATAAGGTGTTCTAAGTTATAAATGATTTCGGGGAAATGTATACACAATTTAAATTGGGAAGACATTTTATATGTTTGGAGCTATTAATTAAAAGTTTGTGTATGCTCACCAGAAAAATCTATCTGTGCCAATTTTATGTTTGAGATATCATTTGGTTATTGATAATAATTCTTTGGTATTCATATTCGTGTTTCCTATTTCTTCTCATGTAATCTTTGGCAAGTTTCATTGTTCTGTGAAATTTTATCTTTCATATATATTTCAAATTATATGTATATCATATATATTTCATATTATTTGGAATATAATTATTTATAGTATCCACTTTTTCATTTTATAAGTGGTACTTAATGCACATATTTAACCGTTATGTATAAAAACTTGCATCATCACATAGATCAAAATATGTATTTTATTTTAGTATTGCAGCAAGCTCTTTCATGGCCCTTACTAGGTAAAAATCTTTGGATATCTAGAAATATAGATTTATTTTTCACAGTTTTGAACTTCATACAATGAACTCATACATGTGCCTTTTGGGTTTGTCTTCCTTTACTCAATATTATGTCTGTAAGATTATTCATATTCTTGAGTATAGCAGTCATTCATACTTTTTTATTGTTGCATAATTTTCCATGGAATAAATTTATCATAATATATGTTAGTTTAAAAACCTTATCTGAAACCTCTGTTAACTGGATTGCTGTGGGTCTGTATCTATTGCCTTTTGTTTCACTTGACTTTTGCACACATTTTCTAGTTTCCTGCCCTTGCATGGCTATATTTGAGAGAGAGCATTTGTATGAGGTTTCTTCTCAGTTTGATGTTTAACTAAGTAACTATATTCCTTATTTTCTTCCTCTTTCACTTCCTTTCTTATTTTCTTTCCTTCCTACCTTTTTGTTTTGTTTTTTCCAGATTTCAAAATGCTATTTGAGATACCTGACAAAATATGCACAATAGGAAAGGCTCATAAAGCTATATAGACATCAAGGGAAATAAAAGTTACAATTAAGGACGAAAATAAACCCAAAGATTATGTTTATAATTATGGTAAAACATGGTTTTATTTGATGGGACTGTCTCAAGAGTCCAGGAATAACTGAATTTTACCTAAGAGCAGAGTAACACTATCTAAAAAATTAACAAGAAGAAAAATAAGACTATACAGAGTATTATTGCTGTAATCTAATCTTACATATTAACATTTTTCTCTGGACAGCTAATCTAATGCACAATCCTACTAATCAATACAAGTGAAAGTGAAATTAGATACATTGACTGAAACAAAATGTTTTAAGGATCAATAACATGATACAGTAACTCTGGAAGTTTGAAGGTTGGCCTACATTTATTACTTTACTATTGAAATGTATCTGGTTTTATATAGTACTAGATCTAACATAATTTTGCTTATATTTGGTGTGTTGATTTGAATCTTCAGAACATGAAAAATGCATTATTATCATCCAACTCAATAGCAAGAGAACAAGCAATCCTATTAAAAAATGGGTAGAGGATCTGAATGGATATTTTTCCAAAGAAAACATACAGATGGGAAAGGAGTACATGAAATGGTGCTTGACATCACTAATCAGTGGAGAAATGCAAATCAAAACCACAGTGAGATATTACCTCACACAGTCAGAATGGCTATAAGCAAAAAGACAAGAGAGGATGTAGACAAAAGGAAACCCTTGTGCACTCTTTCTTGGAAATGTAATTGGTGCAGCCACTGTGGAAAACAGTATGGCAGTTCCTCACAACATGAAATCCAGAACTGCCATATGACTCAGGAATCCCACTTTTGGGTATTTATCTGAGGAAAAGAAAAACACTAATTTGAAAAGATATCTACACCCCCATGTTCATTGGAGCATTATTTACAATAGACAAGACATGGAAGAAACCTAAATGTTCATCAATGGATGAATGGATACAAAAATGTGGTATACATATATACAATGGAATATTTTTCTACCATTAAAGAAGAAGGAAATCTTGACATTTGTGACAAAAATGGATGTACCTTGAGGGCATTACACTGAGTGAACTAAGTCAGATGGAGAAAGGGAAGTACTGTATGATCTCACATATATGTGGAATCTAAAAACAAACAAACTCATAAATACAGAGAACAGATTAGTGGTTGCCAGGGGTGGGAGGTAAACACAATGGGTGAAGGTGGTAGATAAAAACACTCATTATAACCAAACCTCTTGGCTTTGCTCATATTATCTAATATGTTGCTCTTGCAAGGTTGTATTTGACAATGACCTAAATGTTAGTATGAAACTTGTTCCCAGTTTGAAATTGAATTAAGTAATCTTAAACGCCCCAGTAAAAGAAAAGTCCAATATACTATAAAGACACTGTAAAATATGAATTATATAATAGATAAAATGGTGTTTTAATGGTGTTTTTTCCCATTAGCAGCATGCATGTGAAAAGCATTTTCTACTGCAACGAGTTTAAAGTTGTATTTACAAGCTGGTAATCATCATTCTCCTCCAGTATAAAAACTCTTACATGAAATTTTGATGTTCATACACAGTCATGATATTTTCATATGAAAATTTGGTATTATCATAGGAAAAATATGGTTCTTCATGTTGCTGATGCTCATCCCTCAGAACTCAGATAAAACTCATGTCTTTTTTTTTCATTTTTCTTTTTTTATTGAAGTATAGTTGACTTACAATGTTGTGTTAGTTTCTGATATACAGCAAAGTGATTCAGTCATACATACATATTTTTTTTCATATTCTTTTCCATTATGGTTTGTCACAGGATATTGAATATAGTTCCCTGTGCTATACAATAGGACCTTCTTATTTATCCACCCTATATATAATAGTTTGCATCTGCTAGTCCCAAACTCCCAATCCAACCCTCCCTTGCCCTCCTCCTTGGCAACCATAACTCTGTTCTCTATATCTGTGAGTCTGTTTCTGTTTAGTAGATAAGTTCATTTGTGTACTATTTTAGATTCCACGTATAAGTGATATCATATGGTATTTGTCTTTCTCTTCTGACTTACTTCACTTAGTATGATAATCTCTAGGTCCATGGAGATGAAAATGACATTCATTCTTTTTTATGACTGAGTAATATTCTATCGTACATAGTGGGTGGGCCAAAAGGTTTGTTTGTTTGTTTCCATAAGATGGCTTTAGTAGCACTTAGTTGTCTTTAACTTCATTGGAAAAATTTTGTTAGGTTGTATGTGACAGCTGTAATATCAGTGTGCGTTTAAAAAAAGACATCAAAATTGGTGAATTTTTATGTAACCATTTTAATATTGAAGATGGAAGAAAAAAACATTTTCGGCATATTACGCTTTATTATTTCAAGAAAGGTAAAAATGCAACTGAAATGCACAAAAAGATTTGTGCATTGTATGGACAAGGTGCTGTGGCTGATTGAATGTATCAAAAGTGGTCTGTGAAGTTTCATACTGGAGATTTCTCGCTGGACGATGCTCCACGGTCAGGTAGACCAGTTGAAGTTGATAGCGATCAAATCATAACAATATTAGAGAACAATCAATGTTATACCACGTGGGAGAGAGCCGACATACTCAAAATATCCTAATCAAGTGTTGAAAATCATTTGCACCAGCTTGGTTATGTGAATCGCTTTGATGTTTGGGTTCCACATAAGTTAAGCGAAAAAAACCTTCTTGACCGTATTTCCACATGTAATTCTCTACTCAAACATAACAAAAATGTTCCATTTTTAAAACAAATTGTGACAGGTAATGAAAAGTGGATACCGTACAATAATGTGGAACAGATCGTGGGACAAGCAAAATGAACAACCACCAACCACACCAAAGGCTGGTCTTCATCCAAAGAAGGTGATGTTGTGTATATGGTGGGATTGGAAGGGAGTCCTCTATTATGAGCTCCTTCCAAAAAACCAAAGGATTCACTCTAACAAGCATTGCTCCCAATTAGACCAACTGAAAGTGGCAGTCGACGAAAGGCACTCAGAATTAGTCAACAGAAAACGCTTAATCTTCCATCAGAATAACGCAAGACTGCATGTGTCTTTGATGACCAGGCAAAACCTGTTACAGCTTGGCTGGGAAGTTCTGATTCAACCACCATATTCACCAGACATTGCACTTTGAGATTTCCATTTGTTTCGGTCTTTACAAAATTCTCTTAATGGAAAAAATTTTCAATTCCCTGAAAGACTGTAAAAGGCACCTGGAACAGTTCTTTGCTCAAAAAGATAAAAAAAGTTTTGAGAAGATGGAATTATGAAGTTGCCTGAAAAATGGCAGAAGGTAGTGGAACAAAAGGGTTAATACATTGTTCAATAACATTCTTGGTGAAAATGAAAAATGTGTCTTTTATTTTTACTTAAAAACCAAAGGAACTTTTTGGCAAACCCAATACAAAGCTCTACTTTTTAATTTATTAATTGTATGACTTTGGCCAATGGTCCTTCTGACTCAGGCTCCAAATATGAAAAATGGTGATAAAACTCTCTATGTCATATAACTGTGGGGAGAATTAAAAGAGATAATATATACAAAAAGCTTTGTCCAGTGCCTTGTGTGTAGAAGGCCTTAGTCACTGGTCTTTATTAACGTTCATAAAAATCACCTCAGTGTAGTATCACTTTTGTCTAATTATTTCATTCATTTAAGATCTTCCATCATCTGGGGGGAGTTTTGAACCCTGTGCTTTAGAGAAAGACTATAAATATTATTATGCTAAGGAGCATTTTCATTACTGAAAGTTGTAAATTTCATAGAAACATAGTACAATCTTCAATTTTCTGGAAACAAAGTTGCTAAGTGCAGTGAAAATTTAAGCATTTGGAAATGCAGGCTACAAGTAACAAGCTTTGCCCCAGCAAGATATATCAAGTTTGCTAATTTGGTTTACACTGATCTACTGCCTTTGTTTTTGCTTTCCATTCTCTACCATCAAACTGACAAACTCATTCACACTCAATATATTTTTCTGGAATTTATATATAATTATTTTAAAAATACTTGGTGAAATATATTAGAATACATAATGAAAAGGCATAACTCCTGACAAAACTGTAGAAAAGTAATGACAAACTCTTGGGGAAAATATATCAGATAAAGTCGATAGTCTTCTCAGCACTTCCCAAAATATTCTTATGTAGAAGGATGTTGGCTTTAAGAACAAGTAACGTGAGACTAGAAGATTTTGCATTGATATCTAAATTATTTGCTTAATTGTATAACTATACATTAACCTACTTCAACCATAAAATGATTATATCTTAATTCTTTCATATTTAGATTGTCTGGATTCTATAGAGCTAATATGTTCCCTTTAGAATCTTCAATAACAAGCACTTAATATTCAAAGATATTACTTAAAAAACGTTGTCTTTGGTAAAGGTTTTTCTCCAACATGCATTTAATTTATCCATGTGACCGCAATTATTGCCTTTGTGAAATCAGGCAACTTTTACGAGGGGTCTAAAGTAATCAATGCTTACACACCTTGAGTATTTTGATCTTTTGTTGGCCTTGGTTTTAAAGTATGAAATGTGGCTACCCAGCATCACTCATCAAGTGTGTACTTCATTTTTAATAACATATTTCAATAACACTTATATGGCAGAGACTTATATTTCTTTCCTAATTACAACTGTTTTTTTGCATTTAGTAGAATATGTTGAAATTATTAAAAATGAAGATGCTTCTTCAGCCTGCATCTTCGATCATGTGTGAAGACTGTCACAGGTGAATGAGTAAATTACTTAATTAAAGTTGTTTTATGTAAACCACTTTTATGAATGACTTTTAATTCCTGAAAATAATAAAAGTTATATGTATTTGCAAAAATTTTGCATACTAAATTAACTTATAATGGTCTTGTCAGATCCTAGAACATTGGAAATGTTTTACAAAGGTTTAATGCGCATGAGCTCATGACAGGTCACTAATGGAGTCTACTTAATATATGTCTTAGGAAGCTTTTTTTTTTTTTTTTTTTTACATTTCATATAGATCAACCCTGAAAGAGATAATTTTCCGTATAATTAGTCATGTAGAGTGAGTATAACTAAATTAAATGGATAAAAACAGGTTATGTTTACTCTCACATAATATTATCTCTATATAAATACATAATCAATGTGTCCCAGAGTACTGTACTTTTACTTTGTGAGGAAAAGATCATAAAAAGTCCTTCTCCACTCTCAATCTCCTCTCCTCCCCCCATAGTTTAGAAACTGGTTATTTTTAAAGGGAGAAGCATGTGAATTGAGCAATTAAATGTCGACAGGAAACCAGAATTTTAAAGTATAGTACTGGATATGCAACTCTGCAGAGTACATGGAATTATTTATTAAACATCAATCTCTTACTTGGGCAAGTTTCAATATATAAACCATATGGCAAATAACATATAGTCAAATAATAAGTTGCAATGTGGAGGAATATTTTTGCTTCATTTGTTAATCATTAACTCAGTATTTATATACTAGACTCAAGTTTGAAATAGCATACGTATGATTCATATGCCATACATTTTCTACTTTTACTTTGAAAAGATAGCACTTCTATCATGCTATTCTGTTACATTGAGTCAAGGTAAGTTTCACAGTCTTCTCAAAATAATGCTTCCAGAAAACTTTGCCAATGCATTGGGATAGGAATATAAAATATAATTTATCTAGGACAGTTTAAAATAAATCAACTACTGAGTTTATCTATTTCAAAGGGGAAATCAAATGCTTTTACTAATTATTTCACCGAATTAACTCCCGTAAAAATTTTTTTGAATTGGAAATTGTGCACTAGTAAACATTATTACTATGTATCCCATAAGATGTAGTTTGTTAATTATTAGGAGGTAGTGTAGAGAGGGAAGAATTTTAAATTGCTGATTAATTAATTAATATCATCTCCCCCCACCATGGAAAACTGTGTCACCTCTAAAATTACACATGGTATGTGCAATTTTAATTTGTTTCATGCAATGTAGATCTCATTAAGTTTTTTTAAGGTAGAATTGGAAAACAATATTTGAGTATTAAGTAAGATTAAATTTATTAGATAAAAATGATGTGTGGTTTCACACAAAATGGATAAATTTATTTACTGTGTGATAAGTACTCAATTGTGCCCTATATGATTGTTTAATATGTCTGTGAATTCTTAATTCAGGAGCGATTATGAAAATAACAAATTGAATTATTATTATGCCTTTGGAAAACATTTCAGAATAGAATCTTTGCTATTTAGTTATTTTAGAGTAAACACAGTTCCAACAGTGAGATTGCCTCTTTTTATACATTCCATACTTGGCCACTTATCTAATTTAAAATTATATGTATTATAGACATACATGTACTGAATGTTTATTCCATAAGGTAGGAATAAAAACAGGCTTCATACTACAAAATTATAAAATGATACATATTCTCTTGCTGTACTCACATTTCTGGTTGGAATTAAGGTTCAGAATATCAGTTTTTACTGTGAATATCAGTAATTTTTAAAGGGTTTTTACTTTTAAAAATATAATTATGTTAGAGCTATAATGTTAGTATTGTACGATTTTTAAGATATTTGAACTTGAAGGCACCTCTAGGATCATCTAGAAGTCCAACCAAAGGTCAAGATAAAATTGAGCTGTTTTTCCTTGCAAATCATTATAAACTTCCTTTGAGAAAATATTTCTTTTCAAACTTTGTCTCTTTCAACTTGAAATTTTATTGCTCTGCACTTTTAAGATTCATCTTCTTGTAACAAAGTGGTAGGAGTTTAGAGATTAAAAAAAAATCAACAGCTGAAAAAAAACCCTAGAAAACCTCTTAAATACTCTTTAAAGTGAAATGGCAGCAAGTGTTCTGAATCTGAAGCAAAAGCAATAAAGCAAATAAAGCTTTCACTAATATAAACACGTTTTCTTTAAGAAAAAAAGTCCTTGTTTAGCTTTAAAAGCTAAGACAATGCCTGAAAAACCCTGTTCTTAAATCTTTGCACATAAATTAGATTAATTCATTATCATAATCTAAATATACCTATAGTCATCATCAGAAAGACATATACTTATGTATCAGAATAATAGAAGGATATTAAGAAATGGAAGAGAAATAGCTGATTTTTTTTCAAAGTTTGGAGTCCAAAAGCTCAGTTTACATTTTACTTTCTCTGATATCTAAGATTCCTTCATTTAATTCACCCTCTGTTATGGCGTAGAGAGAAAAGTTGGAAATAAACAGTGTTTTGATATTATATGAGAAAACTCAGGAATCCAGGCCACCTGTAATTTAAGCTCCTTTTGTTACCTTTCTTTTTTCTCTTTTTTTTAATGGAATCTCTATCCTTGATCAACTATGTGAGGTATGAAAATGATGAGAAACATTTTCCGAACTTCAGGCTCCGTATTAGCTTCTCATTTAAAGTAGCTTTTTCATCTGCTTAAGAAGCATGGAGTAAACTGTCTTTGACACGAGTTTCACATTATTAAGACGTTCCCCCCATCCATCCCCAAAAGCATAGCTACATTGAGTGGAAAGAAAATCAGTTTTATAAGGAAATTTGTTCCTTTCTAATGACAAATTTTGGTACACGGTAGTTTTTTTTTTTTTTTTCTATTACTTGTATGAGCTTTATTCAAGTAACTCAAGTAACTTCTGTGAATGTGAAAAGTAAAACACAAGTCATGGGATGTTGAATTCAGTGAAGTATAAAATTCAGCTCAAAAATCACATATTTATGCCAAAAATACAAGGAGAGGCTTGAACTAAATGAAGACCCTGTGGTTTGTGTCACTACTAATGAAATTTACTGATGTTGCAATTCCTTCAAAAAGTTAGACCATGTTACTCACAAGCTTATACAAAGCAAAAGATATAATCCTTTCAAGAACTCTTAACATATTAATTGTAAGTAATAGTCTGTAATCCTTCTAACATCTAGTTTATTTATAGCAGCTACAAATCTGGGCTCACACTACAAGTGCTCAGCCTAGGCCTGGCAACCACTTTAACTAATGCATTCAGCAAATAACTTTAGCATTCTGTTCTCATTTCCCTGGTTATAAAATGAGAATATTAAACTTTGCCTTGAGTGTTGTGAGAATTAATTATTTAATGTTTATAAAGTTCCTTCCAGCTCCAAAGTAGAAAAGTCACAGACGTATTTCTTCTATTCACAATGGATGTTCTCATAAATGCAAATCAGGAAGGAAGTGTTGTTTTTAACTGTAATAAAAATATAAAAGTCAGAATGAGAAATGGAGTCAAAGAAAAGATGATGTAATGCATAATGTATATTTTAATTGTTAGAGTGAGTTTCCATGTTTTGTAATTTTTACCTCCAGCTCTGCGAAATAACACAAACGTAAAGAATATGTAAAGATGGTCTAACATGCAGATGAGTACGGGCAGCCCTCCTTATCCACGGGTTTCAAATCTGCCGGGTTTCCAAGGCGCAGATTCAACCAACCTAGAACGGAAAATACTACACGACCCGGGGTTGGTTGAATCTGCGGATCTGGAACATGTAGATAGAATAGGAAGGGCCGACTGGAGCGTTCAAGGATTTTGGTATCCTCTGGCGTCCTGGAATCTAGCACCGCAGAAAAGGATAGGGAGAGATGACTGTGCTTACTTGTGTGAAACTAGAACCACTCAATGAAAACCGAATTAAATCGAGTCAGTAATATAACTTTACAATGGACACCTATGCAATTTAGAATCTGTAAAAGGAGGGCAACAGGGGGGAATGCTTATCTGACTGGATCAGGATTTGACTGCATTCAGTAAGTCGTGACTGGAGGGTAAATGTATGGTTCTTGATGGTTCATTTGCTGGTCTAAAAGCTGTGCTGATCAATGGCAATATATTTGTTACTTTGTTCCTTTGTTTTGTTTATTTAAGTATGCTGAGAAAGGAGAATAAGGACAATGAGGTGAATTTTAAATAAAACAATTTATTTTAAAAAATTGTAGTCTTCTCACTTGTTTGGTTTAGCAGTCCTCTATTCCTTTTTTCCCCAGTTTTATTGAGATATAATTGACATGTAACATTGTGTACATTTAAGGTGTACAACCTGATGATTTGATACATTGCAAAATGATTACCACAGTAAGGCTAGTTAAATCTACCACCTCACATATTTACCTTATTATTTTTGTGTGAGTGATGAGAGCATTTAAGATCTACTCTCTCACAGTATTGTTAACTGTAGTCACCATGCTGTAAATTAGATTCCCAGAACTTGTTCATCTTATAAATGGAAGTTTGTACGCTTTGACAAACATCTCTCTATTGCTTTTATCAAGCAGTTGTACTAATGAACAGTAATATTTTGTTTGTATGTCCTTCACAAAATTTTAGAAGATAAGATGGCAACTTATGTTGGTCTTTTTAACTTTTTCCAAAAATGTTTTTTTTTTGATATTCAAATGTTTGAAGAATAATCTTGAATTTGCATATATGTGTAAAAGGATTGTGTTTCATAATTCTTTTATTGAAGGTGGACAACACATTACTAATGTGTTTACAGAACATTAAATTTTTATTAATAATAATGAAAATACCTGGAGTGTTTGTTCTCCAGATTTTGCATTGTATGTGTAAGTGTATGTATGTAGTAGAGAGAAAGGATGATATCGTGCCACTAATCAAATATTTTGGGTGAACATGGCTTAGAGGTTTAAATTTTAAATTTGTGATTAATTTTGAATATCCTATACCAACTGAAGTAAAGTAGTATTATGATACTCTTTCTTACTACTACATTATAGAGAGGAAAGTAAATAAAATTGAACTAAAGAAAAAACTCAATACAATTTAAATTTTAATAGTTTTCCAATTCCAAAATATATTAGAAATTTTGAAAAACAGTATATTGAATTAACATATGTACTTTGGCTATGCCAAAATTTGTTTGATGAGTTGTTAAAAGTGTTAACCTTTCTTCTTCAACATTTTGATTGGTGAAATAGGGTTATGTTATCACATTGAACTTTTGGAGTGATAACTTTAAGAATAATCAATAATGTGAAGCCTGTAGTGTTAATCTCATTGCTCTTTCGGAACGATTGATAGAAAGGGTTGGCTTTAAAACACTAAGCTGTTCAGTTTTGGTACATGACAAATAGCATCAACATGATTATATCTGGAATAAGAAAATAAAATCCCTCCTGAAAGCTTAAGATCTGTGCTAAATAAGACACTGGGAACCATTCAGCATTTTGTGTTCCTAAATGACTAAAATTTATTTAAGCAAAGTTGATGAAAAAAGGGAATAATGGCAATTTAAAAAATCAGATTTAATTTAAAAGGCTATTGATCAACTATCCAGCTTTGAGCAACAAATACTCCCCACTTAGTAATTTTGCTAAATATCTTGCTTTATGTTTGGCCACTGCAACATAAAAGTGCTTATGTTGGCAATAAAACTAAGGGAGATTTAATTAAGCTGTATAAACGAATGTAAACATGGTATTGTAGTGTTGTAAGAAAATCAAGTTTTGTTTTGTTTTATTTTTCCCATCTAACCATGGTCTCCAAAAATGCCTAATAGAAGTACAGATATTTATATGAATTAAAAATTTAGTAAGCTCTTATTAACTAATGAGCCAGCTTTTTTCTTTTTAAACCAAGTTATCTATTTGAAAACCAATTTACTTGTCTCGTCTTTCTTTTATAAAGTCCAATAAGAAATAAGTAAAATTATATTTAAAATTTTAGACTTAAATGACAGAAACATAAATTAAAACCACCTGAAGTCCCCAGAATATAGTGTACTGCTTCTTTTGATTAAACTTTAACCAATACATAGGAGATTTTCCTTTGGTGAGGTTTCTGTGTAAATATTAAATTAAATATTAAATATTTGGCCATTTTTATTGAGTTGGTTTTTGAGATTATTAAAAAGTTTTTTTATATATTTTAGATAAAATTTATTGATCCAATACATGCTTTGCAAAAATTTTCACCCAGTCAGTGGTTGGCCTTTTCACTCTTTTAACAGTGTCTTTTAAAGAACAGACATTCTTATTTTCTCTCTCTCTCTTTTATTTTTGTTGTTGTTGTTGTTGTTGAAAAATGGATTGTGCTTTAGGTGTCTTGGCTAAGAAATCTTCCCATAATCCAAGATTACAAAGATTTTCTTCTGTGTTTTTTCCTAAATGTTTTATAGCTTTAGGTTTTACATCTAGGTCTATGATCCACTGAGTTAATTTTGTAATAGTGTGAAATTTGGATTAAAGTTCATATTTTTACAAATGATTATCCAAATGTTTGAGCATTGTTTGTGGAAAAGACTAGTCTTGCTCAATGAGTTACCATTTTGCCTTTAATAAAAATAAGTTGTCAAAGGTTTAAATACAAAATTTGAAATAAGCCTGTGTGGGTCTATTTCTGAGTACTCTGTTCCATTGATCTATTTATCTTGACATCACTACCACACTGTCTTGATTACTGTAGCTTTATAATATGTGTCAAAATTAGGTTGTGTTAAACCTCCAACTCTGTTTTATTTCAATGTCATTTTGGCTATTTTAGAGATTTTAATTTCTGTATTTTGGCTGATTCTGAATTTTAGAGTTGGTTTTTCAATTTCTACAAAAATGCCTGTTGGGATTTTGATTGGGAATTCTATGTATAGATAAATCTGAGGAGAATTGACATCTTAAGAATACTTAGTCTTCCAACCCATGAAAAAGCTGTTTCCCCATTTATTTTAATTTTTCTCAGCAATAGTTTGTAGTTTTTGGTATATAGGTCATGCACATTCAAAAACATATTTTACCAGATTTATCTGTAAATAAACTATTTCATAGTTTTGATGCTTTTGTAAATGGTATTTTTAAATTCAATTTAAGATTTTTATTATTATAAGAAATAGAAAAATAGGTTTGTTTTTTATGTATTTCCTTGAAGATAATGCCAGAAGACAGTGGTCATATAGGGTATTAGAACAAGGGGAGTAATAATTTTACACATAGTGTAGGGAAGGAAAAATATTTTTCCCTCTAACGTCTGACTTCTTAGCCAAGAGCCCTCTAATGAAAAACAGATTAACAAGAGAAAAAGAAACAGACATTTATTAACATGTATACCTCATGTATGCATGGGAAATACCCAGGGAAAAATGAGTAACTCAAAGAGGTGGCTTAGAATTCAGGCTTAATTACCATCTTATTCTGGAAAGAGGAGGAGGGATGTAGGTCTCTTGAGGGACAGAAAATGGTTTTTAGGAAAGTTGAATGGGCCCTTAGAAGAATAGATGAGAGATACGATAGTTTGTGACAAAGTTTGTCTGGGTGTGGTATCAACTTATAGCTGATGAGATATCAATCTTTCTTGGTTGATGAAACTCTCAGGAGAGGATTTAAGACAACTTGAGTTCTTTCTGGAGGATTTGTCTTTAGGCAGATAAGGAGAGTTCAGAGAAAGACTCTCCCTGCATTTGCTGGTTTTTAACTGCCTACAGCTCAAAATAATCAATATACCAAAGTGGCATATTTTGCTACCTTTCAACATCAGTGGGCCACAATTTACCCTGAACTGGAGAGCAGTAGAGCATGTCATTAGTCACTTACATGGGGGAAAAAATTCTGCTGCTCTGAGGCTGGCCAGGTAGTTATGAGTTCTCCCAATCAGCAGAGCCATACTCGTCAGTAGTAGCCTTAATACTGAAAGATCAGTATGCCAGGAGCAGGAATTGGAAACCAGGGAAAAAATGACTGTGGTCAAATATAACATGCAAACAAAAGTATTAAGTAGAAGTGACAATGAAAACCATGCATATGAGCAGAGACTGAAAGGAAATGTGCAGAAAAATGAGCTGTTTCACTCAGAATATGGACATATATGATGTGATTATTTTTCTAATTGTTAAGTATATTGCAATATTATTATAATAGTTTTATAATAATGACAATAACAATGATAATATTGTGATAGTTGGTCGTCTTGCTAAATAGTTTTACATGCTATGAGTGTGCACTTATGAGGAAAGATTCTGAGTGTGACAGGAACTTATAAATGTAGTCATTTATGACACATTAGTTCTTCTGAAAAGTGGATTATTTTACATAACTCTGCTTTAATTGAATACATACCATATATTCAGAATCAAAAAAGAAAGTAGATGAAGAGTGAGGGGGAAAAAGAAACAATCTACGAACAATTAGTATCAAAATGATATTCTCAAGTGCATGGAACATCCTTGAACTCTTTTTCCTAAGAAACGAAATTTTCACCTCAAATTTATTTAGATCAAAGGATACTTGGGTAAAGTAACTTTAGATTCTATCCCTGACTTTGATTTTCACTTTTAACTTTGTATATTCATGGTAATATTTGAAGGCACAGTTTTTTTTAAACCCAAATAGATTAAAAACCTTGAAGTCATATCTCTGGAATAAATATCCTACAATTTTAAACACCCTGGGATTGCAATTTGAGTGTATTAAAATAATTCTGCTGTAAAATTAATGCTTTTACATATTTTATAGAAAGAACAAAATTTTATTAGATAATTTTACCTAAGATTAAAAGTAACATGCAATTAACAGTGACAATGGAAATATCAAATGATAACTATCTCAAACTTATGTGAATTTTAATGTCATTCTCTACACATTTTTCTTGTTTATCTTGACATATGTCATTAATAGTATGAAATAAATTAGTGAAAAAGATAAAGCATTTTCATATAAAAGTAAAAGTGTAAAATATACTTGAAACATATACTATTGTGCAGAATTTTTCAATATTTATTTTAGCAAGGCTGACAGCAAAATGAAAAATAAGAGATTTTGTGAAAATATTCAGAATTTTTATATTCAGCCAAGAGAAACATGAAAGTTGATTTTTTGTGTCTATTGTATTTTCAAGAGTGCTACAAATAGGATAGTAAAAAAGAAAAAAAAGAAGAATTTTAAGAAGTACAGTAAAATACAGAACATTTTTTTCTTATTGCTAGAATGCTTGGAAGTTATAACCAAAAGAGCTCTTGACCTCATGAGCACCTCTGTCTTTTATGAGAGCAAAAATATCTCAAGTGGCACAGTGCTTCTTTTTCTACCCCCGGTTTCATTAATTTAGATATACAGTAAATGTTCTTTTTCAGTGTTCTTGTTTGGTCATGTCAAAAGAGACTGTAATAGCTGTGAGATCACAGGGAAAATGATGAAGGATCGGTGAAAGTGAAGTAAATCGGTTTCAGTATTGTCCTGTCAGTAGAGATGAATCAGGATACAGCAGCCTTCTCTTTTAAATATTTTTTTCCAAAAAAAAAAAAGAGAATTTTATCCTTGAAGCAACTACTTTCTCCACCTTATCATTGATCTTATTCATTGTTACTATGGAGTTACAGCTCAGGAAATTCTAGAAACCAAGTGTACATTTCAAATGTTTTTTTAGTTAAATGTACTTGGCATATGTTTCAGTGGGAAAATCAGAGTGCTTGCACCCTTCCTCTTCCCTAAATTGATAAAAATTTGGAAATGCATTATTTAATAAGCAAAGTATACCCTCCATACAAAAAAAAAACTAGATAGATACCTAACCATGATTAACTTGTTAGTTTTAGGTAAAAGAAAATAGCAAAAAAAATCAACCTCTAAATTTTACTCTAGCTTTAATTGGCTAAATATTAGAAAATATGTTTTTATTTCCTTCAACTAGCTCTACAATTCTGTTGTCATTCTCTTTGTTTTCTGTTGTTAGCGCTAACCCAAGAAAAAGATATAAAATAAACAAATCTAAGTTCCTAACCTCTTACCAAAGTTTATTAAATCTCAAAATTAACAACCAGATTGTGCTCAAATTAATAAGCTAAAAAGAATATGTGGACTTTCGTTTTTCAAAAGGAAGCACTTTGAGAAAATATACATTACAAAATAGTTTCTGAGTGATTTGTTCCTCAAAGAAATATGTTTTTTGTACTCTGTCACTGATTTACAGCTTTGCATACTTCAAATTTTTTTCTAGATTTATTGAGGTATAGTTGACAGTTAAACATTGTATATGGTTAAGTGTACAACTTGATGATTTGATATGCATATATATTATAAAATATTCACCACTATTTTGCTAGTTAACATATTCATAACTCACATAGTTACTATTTTCTTATTTTTTGTGTGTGGTGATCTAAAGATTTACCCTCTTAGCAGATTTCAAGGGTACAGTACAATATTGTTAATATAGTCACATCATTGCCCATTAGATCTCTAGGACTAATCTTTCATAACTGAAACTTTGTAGCTTTGCTTACTTTTTAATCTGTCAAAAAACTTTTTTTAAGAATTTTTAAATTTTTCTGAGGCCAGGGGAGTAAGATAGCTATATGAAATGGGAACTTTAAAACTGAATCAGGCTTCATTGGCCTTCTATGTGCTAAAGATTTAACATACAATGGTCTTTACTAAAAGGCTAACTACGTGAAAAGATGGAAGAGATTAATAGTTAATCACAGTGATAAAAATTCTATTTTTGGCTTTATTTTACATAAGAAGTCCAATTCTTAAGATTTAATTAAATTGTCCCATGTTTTACTTTAATGTTTGAAATTTTCCAAGTGTGTAATTATAGTGATCATTTGACATAAAGAAGAAAGAGTCCTTTTCCTGGGAGCTGTTCTAAAAAAGTGCAAACCAATTTCTCAGAAGAGTAAAGAATCTGACTAGTAGTGAAAAGTCTGCCCTGCTGAAACCATGCTAATTAGTAATTACTTCACCCATCTAATGCTATCTTAACTCCAAAACACTGAAGTGGACTGACTCTAAAAAAAAAAAAAAAGTGAATTAAATAAGAATGTACTCACCACTCATTTTAATTCTATTGGATTTGGAGAATTGATTTATGGCAATTTTGAGCAATTGCCCAATTTAAGGGAATTATTTCAGATAGTGTTCACTGTAATTTTAAAGTTCCTGTCTTTTCTAGAGGTTACTACATCATTGATAGCTGAAATTCTTCTCAGAGCTTTTCCATTGCAAATAAACAATTTGAGCTTCACTTTATTATTTATAACTCAATGATGTCAGGAACAATCAAAGAGATATTCATCTACTTGGCAGATTTCATAGAAACATGCATTTATGAAATACTGATGTTATATCTGTACTGCATAATGGCAATATGTACTCAAGAATAACCTATTTGGAAGAATATTGTATTATAATCTCAGTGCTCTGGGGAGTTATTTAATCAAAATAGCTCTGCTTAAGTGCACTACAAGAAGAGACATGAAAAAAATGTCAGAGGATCAAGGAGAGACAAAGGACTAGAAATTGTAATGCTAAAAGTAATTTAGTGCCTTGAGGAATGGTAATTTTTTTTTTTCTTGAAGTGGAAAAAGCACTGATAAGTCAGGAATATCAGAGCTCCAACTGAGATCTCGGTGAATGGCAAAATAAATTCTCATACCCATGAACAACTAAACACCTAGATAAAATGTGTTAAGTGAAAATGGAAATGTAAGTCACACTGTGCTTCTTAATAATCAGTGTTCGTGAAACACTAATTGGTATCATATGATTATAAGCAACCATATTGGATCTTATTCCTCTACCTTCTTAACTCTTTTTTGTACAGCACAACTTCAAGTAGGCTTTCCAGTAATTCTATGAGCTAAATTCTAGCAATCCTCATGAGTTATAATAAAGAGTTAAAGAACATAGTGTCCTTGCATAATAAATCATGTATTAAGATATACAGTCTTATCTTACTGTGGAAATCTATGGTAATTGCTCTATTAATGAGTACTATGTGTTTAACTAGCGTGCCTAATTATCTTAAACTTTGATTATTGAGGATAAAACAATATAGGAGGCACAGAATGTTATAGAGAGTTTTACTTCTATTTATTTGTTTTTGTGTGTGAATTCATTGTCACCTTTCTCCACTGTAAATGCATCACGTCAAAGTTGCCTCCAAACTATCTTTACAGGGTTTTCCTCCAGTAATCCAATACCAGTGATTTTTTCCTCCTCTTTGGTGGTCAGTGCTTTGGCATTATACAATTATTGATATTACCATATTAATCTTTTTCAAAGCATTCCAGCTTATAGTACATGACCATGCATGACCATCTTCTTAAAATTTGTCATCTGCTTCAAAGTAATCAAGTATAATACTCTGTTGACCTTCTCTGTCTCTAGCATTAACTATTATTACTGAGCAATATATTTCTACTAATACCTCAGGATACTATTGGTAGTAGGTGGGTTATAAAACATAAATTATGAATACGAATTTGATCCTGTATTTCTGTCAGGGCTTAGTTGCTTGGTGTTTGAGAAATCACTTGCTTCAATATATTTCATATATTCTCCCATCGTTGCTCTGAGTTCAAGAGTATTACCCACCTTACATGCCGATCAGTGTGTAGCCAGTGTTTCAACCAAACATGATTCAAAACTTACCTCTTATGAGATCGTCCCACAAGCCTGGATGGTCCTCTTTATGACAAAATCCACCTAGCACTGATCTACTCCCTTTAGATATACTTTCCTATTTAATTGTTTTCAGGAAGACTTACCATTTAATTCAAAATGATTTTAAATGTCAGTGATAATGATTAGTAATGGATAGCATTTTTGAGCATTTGCTAATTTCCAGACACTGTGTTAAGTGCTCTCTATGAAATATCTCATTTAATGCAGTAACACGAAGAGGTAAGGATAGCAGGATAGCTCTGTTAATATTTGACAGATAACATAGAACTGGGATCTAAATCATGTTTTAGAATACCTTAGTTGTTGGCCTCTAGGAAGAAATTTGAGCTCAGTTCAAATATTATTCTCTCTAAGAGGCCTTCCCTAACGACTCTATACAAATACCATCTCTGCCATTATCACAGCCTGTCTTTTGTGGAACATGGTAGCTACAGCCTACCTACCTGTGGACAGTGAAATGTGATTGAACTTTCTATTTATCACTTCTCAGTGGGAGAGTTTAAAACCAGTGTGAGGTTGGCTTAATCCCTGTTTCCTTGCCACATTGGCAGGCAATGTGTCTGATGGTGGAGGCTCCATCAGCTCCTAGAGTGAGGAGACATGGATCAGAGCTCCTAGCCAATGTGATAAATAAAACTTTATTATAAGCCGCCATGGTGCTGGGGATTCTTTTTAGAAACCAGAGGCTGATTGTACACTATTAATTCATGTATTCATTCAATCAACGAACATTTTTATGTACCTGCTATGAATTAGGAACTGTTCCAAGCACTAAGAAAATTATAGTAATCGAAACAAAAACCCATGCCTCTTTGAAGCTTGTTTTCAGGGAAAAGATAGATAATAAGGAAAAACAAACCAACAAAAAAAAAGAAAACTATTTTTTTTTTTTTTAACTGTCTGTTAACGGTGATATAGTGCTGTGGGAAAAAATGTGAACTTGTAATAGGGAGTGATGCAGGTTAAACTGTGTGTTGAAGGAGTTAGTTGCTGATAGACTGATATTTGACCAAAGGACTGAAAGATGAAAGGAAGCCTGGCGTATAGTTATATTGAAGAAGCACTTTTCCAAGAAAAAGGGACAAACTTCTGTCATTAAAGAACAGTAAGGAGGCTAACATTTGTGACAGAGGGGAAGTACAATGAAGGCAAGACCAGAGAGGCAGAGGAGGGTCTTGTGGGCTCTTCAGTTTTCATCTGGCATAACTCACTCACTGTGAACAGTGCATGGTTGTTGAATAAATGAAAGAACAATCTCCATAATGATAAGATTTAAGTATTCCACTTCATTCTACCACAAACCAAAAGAAAAACTCAGTTGAACTCACCAGGTCTACATCAAACAAATGCAGGTACTATTAACAAGTATTTGCACAGGTAGGCATATTCTAATAACACCTCTCATTGGTTCAAAACCTTACTGAAAGAAAATTGAAAAAAAATAGTGATATCTATAAAAATGTGTTTCATTAGTTTTAACTTAGCCACCTATGATAAAGAACCACTGGCTAATGTTTTAGTTACAGGAATAGATTTTTTTCCCCAAATAGCTTCCATAAAGTATCTTTACAAAAATTGTCCTAGAAGAATGAGATTATTGATAAACATTTTGTACCAAACAACCAATGATTATTCTTAAAAGTAGCCAGCTATGCTTTGAGATATTTTCTTTCATGATTCTTAACTCAACATCTTTGTTTCAGTTATCTAATGTTGTGTAACAAAACATCCCAAAACTTAGTTTATTATTTACTCACAATGTGTGAGTCAGCAATTTGAGCTGAATTCAAGTGAGAGTTCCTTCTACTTGTTTATGAGTCCTCAGATGGAATGGCTTCTGATTTTCCACATGCCCTCTCATCCTCTAGATGCTAGACTAGTCCTTTTTAAATGATTGTAGAAGCATTCAGAAGTTGCTGTTTAGAGACAATTCTCCACGAATCCCTCACATTTCTACATGGCTAGGCATTTATGGACAATTTAAGAATGTTTGTATAAGGGGTTATAGCAAGCTAGAACTGTGTTATCAGGGAAGACTTTCTTATATTCCAAAGTAATAAATACAATGTCTCCTTTGGAGCAAAGTTTAGGCAAGTTTTTTAGCATCACCTTATGGGATTGGGGGTTTCAAAGCTGGACACAGATTAGCTGTGTGTTCAGAATTCACCTAGGCCCATGTTGAATCACCCCTGTGGGACTTGGAAGGTAAAAGAGATCAGTGAGAGCATGAAGTTCAAGCTGCCTGCTACACTAGAAGTTATAAACTGTGCAAAACCATTTGGTCTGGTTGTCTCCTTACTGACTAAGTCTGTGGAAGTGTGACAAGTTCACCGAGCAGCAGCTTGCAGTTTAGGGACTACTTGATTGCAAGCTTTTCCAAATAGTAGACTTGAAAATAAAAGCAGTGTCACTTTTGCCACATTCTATTGGTCAAAGCATGTCCCAGGGCCATACCAGATTCAAACCTTGAGGGATTAGACTCTGTGCTTTGATGGGAGGAGTGACAAAGACACGTTAGAAAGGAATATGTGTAATTGTAGAATTCTCACTTTCTTCTGTGTATCTTGTAACCTCTTGTTCATAATTTTTCTCTCTTTGAATCTGTAAACTCATAATTCCTTAAATTTATATTTATTCTCCTAATCGTCTCTTCAGCTCTGTCTAATCTGCTATAAACAAGTTCACTGAGATTTCCAGCTTTTTACAGAAGTATAACAAATACATAAAAATGTGCATAAATCACAAGTATAAACAGCTTGATAAATTTTCACAAATTACCAACAGCCTTGTAACTAGAACCTAGATCAAGAAAGAAAATATCACCAGCATTCTCAAAAGCTCCCTTATGCCCCTACCTAGTCACTACATACTCGCCAAGGATAAGCAATAGTTTTGCTTGTTTTTGAACTTTATGTATGAATGGAATCATATGTATGTATTCTTTTGTGTCTGTCTAACTTAGTTCTACATCACGTTTGTTAGAATCATCTATGTTATGATTCAGTTCACATTCTCTGAACACAATGCTATTATGTTAGAAAATAATATCTAAAAGTTAAGATTTTTAAAAATGTATTTTTAAAATTTAGAACACACTAATAAATAATTTATATCAAATAAGAAAGAACCCATACTTGAAATTAGAAAATATTTATACTTAAATATGTAAAAGTTATTACTTCTCAAAACTTATGAGATGAAGCTAAATTGTTATTATATGAGAATTAAATATGCTAATATATAAGAAAAGAAAAATAGCAGCCAATTAAATAGCTAAGCATCAAACTTTACAATTAGTATACTATTAATAAAATATCCTCCAAACAACTATAGAAAGAAAAAAAAAAGGGGGTAGAAATAAAATAGACATACAGACATAAAATTGTTAAGATTGTCAGAGACAAGTTTACTTTTTCTCTTCAAAGATTAATACATTTTAAAATATCTGCCAAAATTAATAAAAAAAATTTTGATTAGTTACAAAAATGTCCCAGATCCTATATGCTTCCCTGTAACTACTCTTTGATAACATAACATTGTAACTTTAAAAGAGTTGTACCTTATTTCCTGAATCTTTTAATGTGGGCTGGCTTTGGACTTGCTGTGGTCAATAGAGTATGAAAGAAGTGCCAGTATTCCATTTCCAAACAAGACGTCAAGAGTCCTTTAGTGCCTATGTTCTCTTTTTTCTCTGACTCCACTTTGAGAACAAGTAAATGCCAGCTAACCTGCTAAAGAATAAGCAACCAAGTGAGGAAGAGCTTAGTCCTCGTTATTGAGTCCAGCCAGTACAAACAGAACCACCTGGTTGACTGCTGCTAATCACAGACGTGCACGTGGGTATCTCTAGGCCCTTGGAGACCAGATGCTCTGCTAGCCAACACACACACATGTGAACTTAAAAGAGCTTATTTTAAGCATATAGGTTTTGTGGTTGTTGGTTACACAACATTATGGTAGCAGTAGATAACCACACAGAGCCCATTATAATAGCATATTATGTATTTCCAAAGAATATATTTTATAAGTTAAAAAACCTCTTCTTAATTTTAATAATGTTGATAAGTAATAAGCAAGCAATAAGAATTATAGAAATAAAAGAATTTATTATTATTAATTAATTAAGTAAGTAATTTAAATAAGATGAAAAGATACTCAACTTAACTCAGGTTAAGTTTAAAAAGGTGTTGTGGACTTCCGCCCCGGCCCCGAGGCCCGGCTGCAGGTCGCCTAGGAGGTGAAGTCGGGATGCGCGTGGTGCGGAGCTCCAGCCCCGGTGCGCTGGGGCAACATGAAGAGAACGCCGCAGGCGAGCCCAGCGCTCCGGGAGGGCCCCGACCCTTCCTCTCTGGGGCACGGGGGTCTTTTCCTGTGGAGGCCGGTGCCTCCCCTCACCCCGGACCGCCTTCCCTCCATCCACTCCAGGGACCTCACCCTCAGGGATTCAAGAAGAAAACCTTCCCCCCAAATATCAGTCGTAATATCAAGGAAGAGCCCAAGGAAGAAGTAACCATCAAGAAGGAAAAGCGTGAAAGGGATAGAGACCGACAGCGAGAGGGCCATGGACAGGGCCGGGGGCGCCCAGAAGTGTTCCGGTCCCACTCCATCTTTGAGCAGGACCCAGCTGAAATGATGAAGAAAAAGGGGAACTGGGCTAAGACTGTGGATGTGTCGGACATGGGGCCCTCTCACAACATCAACATCAAAAAGGACACGAGGGAGACAGATGAAGAAACAAAACAGATCCTGTGCACGCTGGAGAAGGATGATTTCATCGATGACCCTGGGCTGAGGAATGACGCTCGAAATATGCCTGTGCAGCTGCTTCTGGCTCACTCGGGCTGGCTTTTGAAGGAAGAGAATGAAGAACCAGATGTCAAACCTTGGCTCAAGGAAGAGGACGTGGAGGTGGGCGGGGCCTGCTGTGAAAGTGAAAGACGAGCCACGAGCCCCGAGATGAGGAGGAGGAGGGCAAGATGAAGCCTCCTCCCAGAGCAGCCAGGAAGACCCCCGGCCTCCCGAAGGATATGTCCGTGGCAGAGCTTTCAGGAAGCTGAGCCTCACGCAGGAGGAAGAGCTGCTGTTCCTGCAGCTGCAAGACTGGCTCCCCGGCCAGCCGCCCACTCCGGACGTCGAGCCTACCAAATCAGAGGCGCAGAGCGAGGGCGGACAGAGGGTGGTTACAAAGCAGGAGAAAGACCGGGAAGCCAGGCTGGTAGAGAGTGCTTGTACCCTGACAGAGGGTCAGGTCTGCAAGCTGCTCATCCGCAAGGCCGGGAAGGTGCAGCGGCTCCTGGGCAAGGTGACTCTGGACGTGACGATGGGGGCCGCCTGCTCTTTGCTGCTGTCCTGTCTGTGGGCCTTGGAGACAGTAGGATGGGTGAGACGATAGTCCTGGGACACGTAAAGCACAAACTTGTATGCTCTCCCAATTTTGAATCCCTGTTGGATCACAAACACCGGTAAAATAAGCAGACGGAGGGCGGTGGTGACCGTGCAAACAGCGGCTGCTGCCTGCTCCAGGCGTTGTGATCTAAAATCTGTTCGACCCAAAAGGGGCCTCTTTAGCCCACCCACTCCAGCCACTGTCCCCGTTTTGTGCACAGGGCCCACGTGGCTCCCTCCCACAGCAGCTGTGAACGGCGCGAAGACCTTCCCACAGCCCCGAAACCGCACACCCTCGCTGCTGGGCGTCTTGTCCCTGCTTTTTTTTTTTTTAATTATTTTTTATTTTTAAATTATTTTATTTATTTTATTTTTGTCTGTGTTGGGTCTTCGTTTCTGTGCGAGGGCTTTCTCCAGCTGCGGCAAGTGGGGGCCACTCTTCATCGCGGTGCGCGGTCCTCTCACTATTGCGGCCTCTCTTGTTGCGGAGCACAGGCTTCAGACGCGCAGTCTCAGTAGTTGTGGCTCACGGGCCTAGTTGCTCCGCGGCATGTGGGGTCTTCCCAGACCAGGGATCGAACCCGTGTCCCCTGCATTGGCAGGCAGATTCTCAACCACTGCGCCACCAGGGAAGCCCCCCTGCTACCTATTTTTATAGTTATGTTTTGGCTCTTCAACTGACTGCATCCTCCCCAGGTGGAGAGGGGACGGTCTGTGGGAAAGGATAGGCTCTTTCTCTTGGTAACGTCTTGGTTCTCAGGGAAGAAAATGGAAGGATGGCTGCTGCTGCCTTTTCTCCCTCATTCCTCCCGAGCGGTGGCGCCGGAGAGAGAGTAGGGACTTGAGTCTGAGACTCAGTCGCAGCTCTGTCTCTTACCAACTGTGTGACTGGACAAACTACCTAACCTTTCTGAGCCTCATCTTCCTCTTCTGACAAAGATGAGGGTGATACCTACCTTACAGGGTTGGTGTGACGATGAAATGGAATATTGTCAATGAAAAATCCTTGCACAAGGCCAGACATACAAAGTTGCCACTCAATTAATGTTAGTTTCCCGAAAAAAAAAAAAAAAAAAAAAGGTGTTGTGATATCTGTAGTTAACACTTAAAAATATTCATAGAAATTTTCTTCTATTGTAGCTTACTTAAAATCAAAATACTGAGCAGTAGGAATGACTTTTTGGAATTCATTGCTGGGATACATAATTGCTATATATGTGAAATATTTCATATCTCAAGGAGTTAAAAGAAATTTAAGAAATGGTGTGTTTTTGGTCAAAGGTAGTCAAAAAGTACCAAAAAATTAAAAATTGTGTTTTTGTAGTACTGTCTAGGCATGTAGTTTGCAGCCCAAATAACCAAGGCCTCAAACAACTAAATTTTAGATGCCAAAAAAATATGCAGTTAGAAGTATGACTGTGCTTACCATCAAAATCAAAATTTAACATATGGCTTGATAATATAATTGACAGTGTTTATGAGTAGAATTTAAAAGTAAGTCACAAAGGTGACCAACCCATCAAGCAGAGTGTTTATTGGTAATAAAATATAAACAAAAGAAATAGGATATTTCTAATGATTTTTTTTGTTAATCTATGCATTTCATAGATTAACATAGATTATCTTATGCTCCTGTATAAAATAGGGATATTCTCATTGACAAAACTAAGGCAGGTTGTAGAACAAAGCTCCCCTTCTCCACTGGCTTTGATAAACGCTCGTTGGAACTTTGCTTGTGAATCTCCATTTTTTCTCTGCTAAATACAGGCTTTTGATGCTTTTCAGGTGAGCAGGAACAAAATGAAAATAATAAAGTTTTTGTTGTTGATTCTGTTTTGTCATATTCCAGGCAGTATCTTCTTCAAAGTGTATTATTCCTGAGATTAAAAGTGAAGGTTGAATACATTTCTGACATAGATCAAGTTTGTCTGTCTGTGCGTCACTACACCTGCTTTCCTTCACTTGTAAATTAGTGTGTCTGGTAGTACCATATAAGTCTGTCATGAACATTAATGGGAAAATGCATGTGAACAGCTTGGCACAATATCTAACAAATAGCAAATGCTGACTAAAGTTAACTATTTATTACAAATCATTCCTGAAGGAGAAACATTTCTGTGGATAGTATATCCCGTTCACTATATACTGATTTTACAATCTTTTGTTTTAAAAGATGACTTTTTCTTATCTTCATTCCCATCACTCAATAGTAGTGATCTTATCTGAGCCTTTGTTCTCTATGGAACAATTACAACTCCTACTCCATCAAAAGAGAACTAAATCAAACTGTACTAGAAGATTCATCTAATCAGAAAATATTTATTGTGCATATAATGAATCATAACACTCTATCAGAGATTCCTCAGGTCATGGGGACCAAAATAATATGAATTTTTCTGACTCTGTAACTTATTATTCACCTCACTATTCTCTAAATGAGCAGCACAACCATAATTTTATTCAAGACTGATCTAAAATGCTCTTTTTCCACGCCTTCCTTGCACACCCCAGACCCAAGTTATGCCCCACTCCTCTGAACTCTCAGAGAAGTTTTTCCATGCCACCATCATGACACATCTCATTTGCAAGGCGTGTATGGGTCTCTAAAAAATGATTTGGTCTGGTTTCCAAAATATATCATGAAAGATTGCTGAGAAAATATGGCCTCAGCACTTTACTAGCACAAGTTTATGAAAGGGAAAATTAAGGGCAAGATAAATCATTTTGTTCACTTCAAGTAAGAAGCTAATGGTGTGCTAAATACACTAATTCAAAATGCGTGGATACAAGGAAGTAATAATGGTCTCATCACCAAGGTAAAGATATCTTCTTGGAAAACAAAATGGAAGTAAACAAAACACCACTAGGTGTCACTGGGGAAGGAGAAGAAACAAGAGAAGAAGGTTAAGGAGGAGTTAAGTTGAAGCCTTACCAAAAATGCATTATTTATGAAAAGATGAATAGCAGCTTTTGCAGAAAAATAGCATGACATCAACAGTTCCCAAGAAGTGCAGAAGTAGAGGGGGAAAGAGTGTGGCTTCAATAATTCTGGAAGCAGCTGCTGAGATGTATCAAACCAGAAGAACTCCAGCTGCTTGTTCTGTGAGCATTGCCAAAGGTTTCACACGCTAAATATGTATCAGAACTCCCGGAGAACACCAACACTTAAAATAGGTATGGATGAGGAGTAGAAGTCAGAGTTAACAGACATAAAATGATATTCCAGTCCTTTGAGAAAATTTGATATTTAGTTCTAAATTTTGTTATGATTGTGTATCTTGGGGTAAATCACTTAAAACTTCCTGCTTCCTTCAGTGTCATCTTTTACACAATAAGAAGAGGAATACAGGACTTCTGATTTACAGGTTGTCTGTGGGGATAATATAAGAACAGGTATTCTATAAATTACTCTTCTAGAATTAATATCATTATCAATTTTAGTCATTAATTTATTTTTCTTACATATTTAAAAGAAAGGAATTAACTGTTTTAAATTGTTATTTTATTAAAGAAGAATTTCTTTTTGGAAAACAATTTATGCTTTGAATCATAAAAAAATCATGATCTAAAACAGTTGAAACTATTTGGAATTCTCCCACTGTTAGTTCATCTATTGCTTTTCGGAGGCCCTAGTTTCTTTAGCTATTATTCAAAGAATTGTGAGTTGGGATGGACTAAATTTGCCAGTTGGACAAAAGAGGATTTTTATGCAATATTTCAGTAAATTGCTGGAATAAGGAGGCCTATGGCCCAGACTACGAATTCTGTTTTCAAAGATTTTTAGATAGTGATATTTTCCTTAGGAAAGTTCTTTTCTAGGACTTATCCAAAGTGCTAAAGTCATCTTGTCCCTGATCCCTACCTGGACATAAGTCAAGTATAACCGTTCTAAAGTTGGTTTTGTGGTTTTTATCATAAATGGCCCCTGCTTGATTTCCCTCTGCTTCCCAGGCCCCAGCCATGGGTGCTCTGCTATGCAAATCTTTCTCATTGTATAACTCTCAACACAGTAAGACCCATGCTCACAGGCTCTAATTCATGCTACACGCTTGCTGAGCAGGATTACCTGATGATCTCATCCCCTCATTTTACAGAGGAGGAAATAGAGAGTTCTCATGATTTACTCAGCAGCAGAAGTATTGTAGAAGCATACATTTATGTATAAATTATCATTTATCTCCAAGAGAGGCTACTTCCAAAGGCTCCTTCAAAACTACTCCCAGAGTTATGTTTCTAAAAAATCAAGCAGGGAATTCCCTGGCGGTCCAGTGGTTAGGACTCGGTGCTTTCACTGCCGGACCAGGTTCAATCCCTGGTTGGGGAAACTAAGATCCCACAAGCCATGGGGCAAGGCCAAAAAAAAGAAAAAAGCAAGCAAAAAAGCGCAATCTTGTCACTCTCCTTTATAAACAATGAACCTTCAAAAGATCCTCAAAGAACCCCAATGCATCCATCAAGCCATATCTTCGTCACTCATTGATTCTTTTAATATATATTGATTGAGAAACAAGAGACATTGAGATAGATGCTGGGAGTACAGTAAACAATACAGAAATGTTCCCTGCCATCAGGGCACTTAAAGTTTAGTACATGAGAAAGGTCGTACAGATGATTACAACTGCATTATTTACACAAAAGACTAACTGAGCTTCTGGCTTTCTCCCACCCACACTCTCTTAGCATCAGTTACACCACTCTTCCCACACAATTCCCAGCTTTTCCTAATCAAGCCCCGTTATTTCACGTGGCCTTGGATTTACACATGTTGTGTTTTTCCTGTCTAGAATATTCCAGTTTCTTTCTTTCTCTGGCAAACTACAACTCATTCAGTTTACTCAGTTAGGACCTCTCTGAAAGCCTTCTCTACCAGAGCTGACTGTTTTCTGAGGCACCAGGGCACTGTTCATATATCTTGTGTATTCTGTTATTGAACCATCTTTTAATTAGTGCATTTTGCTCACTGGTTAAGAGCAAAGTTCTAACATGCATGGGTTTGAGTCTTGTCTTTGCTAATTTCTCACTGTGCTCTTGGACAAATAATTTAACTTCTCTGATAATCAGTTTCTTTACTTTAAATGTGCTTGTAATAGCATTTAGCTCTACATGTTGTTGCAGAAAGGGAATGAGTTAGTACCTGTAAAACATTACAACAGAGCTTAGCAAATATTAAGTGGTTTGTTAATACAGGTTTTTGATATTATTATCAAGCCAAATATCCCGAATCACAGTAATTCTCAGTAAATGTATATTGAAAATATGAAAGTGTGAATTTACAACTAGTGTAAGTCTTTGTAGTGGACTTTAAATAGATTCAAAAAAAGAAAAAAACTAGAAACTAAAACTAAGCCTAAGACTGCCTACCCAAATGTAAAACAGCACCCAATAAGGGACATCCCTGGTGGAGCAGTGGTTAAGAATCTGCCTCCCAATTCAGGGGACAATCAGGTTCAAGCCCTGGTCTGGGAAGATCCCACATGCCACGGAGCAACTAAGCCCGTACGCCACAACTACTGAGCCTGCGTTCTAGAGACCACGAGCCACAACTACTGAAGCCCCTACACCTAGAGCCCATGCTCCGCAACAAGAGAAGCCACAGCAATGAGAAGCCTGCACACCACAACTAAGAGTAGCCCCCGCTTGCTGCAACTAGAGAAAGCCTGTGCTCAGCAACGAAGACCCAACGCAGCCATAAAAAAATAAATAAATAAATAGATAGATAAATTTATAAAGTACCCAATGAGAATCAACAGTTTTTAATAAACAGACTTTACAATTCTAACCATATTCAATGATGAAAAATGCTACAGATATTTAATTTTTTTTATTGCATTCATTTGTCTTAAGTTGACTTGGATAGTTTTAATAAGGTGACCTCTTACTGTTGGTTTCAAATTGGTTTTCCTTCATTATTTGGTTACGAGTCTAATGAAGCAGCACAACAGTGTTTCCCTTTTTGCTATTCCTCAAGGGACAACTCATTTAATCATCTGAACACTTGGAACTCCATTGTGATACAAATAAATGATTATGTGGTATAGCTTTAAAAAAAATCACTGAAAATTTCACTGAAAAGAAAACATGCAAAACGAATTTAAGAAAAGCATGTATATTTTACTGTAAAATTATATCCTTTGACTTACTCAAATATTACTACGTGTGTACCAAAAATAAATACATAAATAATAAAAGGAAAGAAAATAAATTACGTTGCCTTTCCAAAAATGCATATTTCTACTCTGGTGGTCAAACAACAACAAACTGTGACCGCAGCTTTACAACCACATGAGTGCCACAGGTGTCTAATCCTGGAGAGCGATTGGTACCCTAGAAAAGAAATGATTGCAATGCCACTAGTCATATACAATGCTCCTGGCCCCGTGAGGAACTACAGTTTATACATAATGAGACTGATAACTTTTCCCATCTCTAGCTGGAAATTACCATGTCATCCTTGTGTATTCTCCAACAAGGTCTGTTTTCAGGTTCAAAGTCACATATTTATGGATTACATTCTTCAGATTCTACATTACTATGGTATGGATCTCAAAGAGATAGAATACTGCCAGCCCTTAAATATTGATCTTTGCATCACTATATTTATTTATTTATTAAAAAAATTTTTATTTTATATTGGAGTATAGGTGATTTAAAATGTTGTGGTAGTTTCAGGTGTACAGCAAAGTGATTCAGTTATGCATATACATATATCTATTCTTTTTCAGATTCTTTTCTCACATAGGTTATTACAGAGTATTGAGTAGAGTTCCCCATGCTTTACAGTAAGTCCTTATTGATCATCTATTTTATATATAGTGTGTATATGTTAATGCCTCATTATATTTAAAAAAACAGTTTAAAAAACCCAAATTTGAACGATGTAAACAATTTTAGTGAAAGCCATATAAATAATGTTTGAATGAATCCAACAATTTATAAAGATGAAAAAACAAAATTTAAGTAAGTGGATGGAGTAACAGATTGTGATAGTTTCATCAGCATTCTGAAAGAAGAGATTGATTTCTTAAGGACTAGAATAAAACATTAATTAACAATGAGGTTTAAAAAAATCCCAAACCTTAAAGATTATATTTCTAGGAAATGATGAATAATCATACAGGAAATGCCAGCCAGTATTAAGAATCCATTGATATTGTTTCAAGAAAATGACAAGCAGCTTAACATACATGATGGCTACCTGTCACCATTTTTTTAAAAAAAGAATTAACAATCACCAGCAGCAGGGTCTATACACACACAAAAATTCAAGATGAAGTGGAGTTAACAACGACATCTCATTCTCTGATACCTAAGGCTGATGGCTCACTGCCTGTTAGACTGACATCAGACACTGAGGACCTAACTCCTGCCTCCCATGTGAAGTCACAGGAAGAATCATACCAATTATTGCAATGTGCACAACATCCATCTTCATCTGTTCAATGTTCATTTGGTGAATGTAATTCTAGTCAACATTATCATCATGCATTATCCCTGCATCAGCACTGGCCTAGTCAGCTTAGCGATATTACCATGTCCTTATTCTCGCAAGAGTATCCTGGGTGAAATCTGTCTTAGCTCGGGCTGTCATAACAAAATACTGAAGACCCGGGGTGGCTTAAACAACAGAAATTTATTTTCTCACAGTTCTCGAGGCTGGAAGTCCAAGATCAGCGTGTCAGCATGGTCAGGTTCTGGTGAAACTTCTCTCTGGCTTGCAGAGGGCCATCTTTTTTTGATGTGTCCTCACATATTAGAGAGAGAAAGAGAGCCCTCTCTCTGGTGTCTCTTCTTATAAGGACACTAATCCCATCATGAGGGTCCCATTCTCATGACCTCCTGTAAACCTAATTATCTCCCAGAGGCCCCACCTCCAAATACAATCACAATGGGGATTAGGGCTTCGATATATAAATTTGAGGATTTCATGAACATTCAGTCCATAATATAATCCTAAATGCTCAGGTTTGCAGTTTTCCTTTTTCACTCTTTAGTGTTTCTTTCTATAAAACATCACCATTACATTTTTGTATATGAAAATGATTGAACAGAAACTGTGTGAATTAACACTAAAGATCAAATTATTAGAGAATTAAGAAATCAAGGACCTTAACCAGTTTACTTTACTAACAATATCAAAGATACAATTAATTGTGAGCACTGACAAAGCAGAGGGAGGCATAAGGACCACAAATATCCCCAGGTTTTTTTCTTGCCGCATTAGGGCATTCTCTGGCCCATATCAACATAAAAGGTCTCTAAGCTCCATATTTCATCACATCAGTTGTGCAGAAAGGAGTTGTTTTGGTATTGAAATATTTCCATTTTATATTCTGATAGGTACATTGCTTAAGTGACATTTTCCACATTAAGCCATAGGTGAATTTAATAAGTAAAACTTGAAACCCTTGATCAACATGTGTAGTTAAGTTGAAAAATATAACATAATCATGCATTTTTAAGTGTTTTGTGCATCCTAATGTAGCAGAACAGTTTTACTTCCTAATGTTGATGTTTCTAGCAAATTTATTTTTCCCCATAAATCCATAGATTTGTTTGTTTACAATAATTCAGGGGTTAGAAATTTATTTTTTTTCTGTCAAGGGCCAGACAGTCAATATTTTTTAGACTTTGTGGGCCACATATAGTCTCTGTTAATCTTTGTATTCTATTTTTACAACACTTAAGAAATGTCAAAACATTCTTAACTCATGGGGTCATGGTTTGCTGACCCCTGCATAGGCAATAGTAGACAGATCAGATAGATTCTGCTAAAAGCATGCCTTAGATGAGGACTCTCTTGCTAGAAAATATTATTTATTTGCTAGGTATATTGTTTTATATATATATATTTATTTTCTGTATATTATGTTTTGAAACCTTTCTTTTCCTTAGCAAATAAATTTAATTGTAGTAAAATATTTATATGTACAGATATTCATTACAGAGTTACTTCAAAAAAACAAAAACAAAAACCCCACAAAAAACAAATGGAAAAACAACTGCAAACAACCTAAGTGCCCCAATAAGGGGAATGTTTAAATAAGTCATCATTTACTTGTAGGATGAAATATTATACAGCCATTAAAATCAATGTTTACAATGCTTCATAACATGGGAAATGACTATAGTATAGTGTTAGATAAAAATTAACATAAAACCATGTATATATAGTATGATCTCAATTTTATACATTCATGTGGGCAGAGAACACAGAATGAAAATAAATACACCCAATATATGTCAGTGGTGGACTTGTATTTTTTCCTGTTTTATATTTCTGTTTTTCCAAATTTTCCATCAGGAGTAGATACTATTTTTATAATCCTATTTTAAATTTTTGATTGAGAACTCTAAGTGAAAATTAATTTATGATTCCTGAGTTGCCCTCAGTTTTCCTTGGGTCACTCTGACTGCTGATTCCTCTGTTCATTTCAGTTATAGACTCTGTGAGGTCACCCCAACATTTGTTCCTAGAACAAGTGGTCAAACATGAGTGATTGGATAAAAGTCCTCAGGGTGTTGAATAAGAGCTGAGCTGGTGGAAAACTTCCCAAATCAGGTGGGCTAACTGAATCTCTTGATTACTTTGCCTTTTTTCCCATGACAGACTAACATCCCACAAATGGCTTACTTTTGAGAAGAATCTTTCATGCACTGCAGAGCAGAGATATTGTTCAGTCAGTTCTGGGTCAAAGAGGAAAAGCTGAAGAGATTTAAACAGGAAATGACTCGACTACGCAGAAATTAGAAGTATAGGTGAATAAAATGAGCCAGGCACAAATGATGAATTCTAGGTGTCCTAGAAACAATAGGGCCCATTGCCAGCTCAAGTGGGTGGAATCCCAGGCTGATGAAATGCTCCAGAGCTCCAAGGAGATCACTCCTGGATCCATCACACCTGTGTCACATGTTTTGACATCTTAAAAAAACTTTCTGGCTGAGGAGACTGTCCCTTCTGGGCTAGCCAATTCTTAGAGATGGCAAGGGACTTGGCCTGCAAACCTTTGATATGCAAATTAATCAATCCAGATCTATCCCTCCTCTGGGCTCATATACCCCAGCAGGCAGTAGCCTTCTGTCTTAATTATCCCAAGGCCAGGTCCCAGGCAACTAGAGACCACCCGTATAGCCCAAAGCCAGCCAACTTTATTCAAACCACCCAATCCTAAACTGTTTACCCTGTCTTGCTTTGCCTTTCTTGTAGAAACCCCAGTAAAGACATGGGTTTTTCCTCACTTCTGCTTCTGCTTCCTGACCAAAACCTGGTGTTTCTCCTGTGGATCTGTGTGGTGAGTCATGTCTCTTGTTTCTATGAGAAATTGAAGTAACATTAAACTTTTCTTTCAATGGCATTGACTTCACAGTGTGATCACTCAGTCATCTTTATAAATTAAGACCTGAGCGCAAAACGCCAGAAGGTCTGACGTCAGTATATTTACAAGGAGACTCTCAATGGGGTTATCTGCCTTCTTTATTCCCAGGAATGTCACTCGGTAAAGGGAAGGAATGCTTTGAGGGTCTGCAGCCAAACATTTCCTTTCCAGGGTATTATTGTCCACTTCATATATTTTCACATGTATAGTACTAGTAATGACTTAAAAAAACAAATTATAAATACTATACTTGTATTGCTTTATTAGTGATTTTAGTTTCTTTTCTTCTTTTAAGTCTAATGTTGTATTTGCTTCATGCTTATTATTATTCTGCAAATTCTCTCTGTTGACAGCTTATGGGTCAAGCAGAGATTCTAACTACACAAATGTACTAAATGTTATTCACAATGGTGTGCATCTAGCCCCTTGGTGGTTTCTATACCAAAGCAAATCTGAGTGACTTACAAATTGCATGGTTCACCAACGTAGAGTATAGTATATAATCTAAGAACACGGGCTCTGGAAAGAGATATACCTTGTTTTTTATCCCATCTTTGCTATTAACATATTTGGGATTTTGGTATAACACTTCATTGCTTAAAGCCTTATTTCCTTCATATATTAAATAGAAATACAACTCTCTGTAGAGTTATGATTAAATAAAATGATTCATAAAATGCACTTAACCAGTGCCTGAATCATAGGAAACAATCAATTAAGATTGTGTGATTCCAGCCCTAGTAGTTGTCTACTGTTACCTCCCAGGAGCTTGGGAGTCTTTCATCTAAAAGTAGGAATCTTACAATGGGACTAGGGCCTTTTCACTATTCTTATTCAATATCTTTCATTGGCAGTGTTTCTAGCAAAACTCATAGGTTAGAGAGCAAAACTCTTCTGCTACACTGGGAGGTACAAAACACTTAAAAATTCATGATAGTGTTCCATTTTTCAACTTGGCTCTACTGCACACTGATCACGGGTTTCAACTTTTACCTACTCAATTCACCTTTGCCTCCAACCGCAGTTGAAGTTAACATCATCCTTTTACTGCATTGGCCACTGATGAAACTAAGTCCTTTCTGGAATTCTTTCTGGGCGTATCTGCTGCAGTTCAATATTGAAACTATACTCCTTAAAACTACACTCTTAAAAAGGGTTATTTCACTTTGCCTGGGTCTCTTGCCTAGAAACTCCCTTGAGCCACCTTCTTACTGGCCCAAAGCACAGTCCAGTTTAAAGGAGGTTTCTCTCCTTTCATATCTATCTTCTTTAGTTTCCTTTTTTTGTACAAAAAAGTTTCTTCTAAGTAGCTGGTTGCAGGTTTCAAGATATCGTGGCAGACTTAAAGAGAGAAGCTACACTTTCACTTTTTTTATTGTGACCTTTGAATACCCTTTCATTTACACATTCATATTCCAGAAGTTAGCCAGATTGTTATGACACCTACAAACTTAGTCAGTTTTAACACCATGTTTATATGTTATAAGTTTATATTTTTTTAACATCTTTATTGGAGTATAATTGCTTTACTATGTTGTGTTAGTTTCTGGTGTATAACAAAGTGAATCAGCTTTATGTATACATATATCCCCATGTCCCCTCCCTTTTGTGCCTTCCTCCCACACTCCCTATCCCACCCTTCTAGGTGGTAACAAAGCACTGAGCTGATCCCACTGTGCTATGCAGCTGCTTCCCACTAGCTATCTATTTTACATTTGGTAGTGTATATATGTCAATGCTACTTTCCTCCCTTCGTCCCAGCTTACGCTTCCCCCTCCCTGTGTCCTCAAGTCCATTCTCTACGTCTGTGTTTTTCTTCCTGTCCTGCCACTAGATTCATCAGAACCATTTTTTTTTTAGATTCCATATATATGAGTTAGCAAACGGTATCTGTTTTCCTTTTTCTGACTTACTTCACTCTGTATGACAGACTCTAGGTCCACCCACCTCACTACAAATAACTCAATTTCGTTTCTTTTTATGGCTGAGTAATATTCCATTGCATATATGTGCTACATCTTCTTTATGCATTCATCTGTCGATGGACACTTAGGTTGCTTCCATGTCCTGGCTATTGTAAATAGTGCTGCAATAAACGTTGTGGTACATGTCTCTTTTTGCATTATGGTTTTCTCAGGGTATATGCCCAGTAGTGGGATTGCTGGGTCATATGGTAGTTCTATTTTTAGTTTTTTAAGGAACTTCCATACTCTTCTCCATAGTGGCTGTATCAATTTACATTCCCACCAACAGTGTAGGAGGGCTCCCTTTTCTCCACACTGTCTCCAGCATTTATTGTTTGTAGGTATTTTGATGATGGCCATTCTGACTGGTGTGAGGTGATACCTCATTGTAGTTTTGATTTGCATTTCTCTAATGATTAGTGATGCTGAGCATCCTTTCATGTGTTTGTTGGCAATCTGTATATCTTCTTTGGAGAAATGTCTATTTATGTCTTCCGCCCATTTTTGGACTGGGTTGTTTGATTTTGATATTGAGCTGCATTAGCTGCTTGTATATTTTGAAGATTAATCCTTTGTCAGTTGCTTCATTTGCAAATATTTTCTCCCATTCTGAGGGTTGCCTTTTCATCTTGTTTATGGTTTCCTTTGCTGTGCAAAAGCTTTTAAGTTTCATTGGGTCCCATTTGTTTATTTTTGTTTTTATATCCATTTCTCAAAGAGGTGGGTCAAAAAGGATCTTGCTATGATTTATGTCATAGAGTGTTCTGCCTATGTTTTCCTCTAAGAGTTTTATAGTGTCTGGCCTTACATTTAGGTTTTTAATCCACTTTGAGTTTGTTTTTGTGCATGGTGTTAGGAAGTATTCTAATTTCATTCTTTTACAGGTAGCTGTCCAGTTTTCCCAGCACCACTTATTGAAAAGGCTGTCTTTTCTCCATTGTATATTCTTGCTTCCTTTATCAAAGATAAGGTGAACATATGTGCATGGGTTTATCTCTGGGCTTTCTGTCTTGTTCCATTGGTCTATGTTTCTGTTTTTGTGCCAGTACCATACTGTCTTGATTACTGTAGCTTCGTAGTATAGTCTGAAGTCAGGGAGCCTGATTCCTCCAGCTCGGTTTTTCTTTCTCAAGATTACTTTGGTTATTCGGGGTCTTTTGTGTTTCCATACAAATTGTGAAATTTTTTGGTCTACTTCTGTGAAAAATGCCATTGGTAGTTTGATAGGAATTGCACTGAATCTGTAAATTGCTTTGGTTAATAGAGTCATTTCCACAAAGTTGATTCTTCCAATCCAAGAACATGGTGTATCACTCCATCTGCTTGTATCGTCTTTAATTTCTTTCATCAGTGTCATAGTTTTCTGCATACAGGTCTTTTGTCTCCTTAGGTAGGTTTATTCCTAGGTATTTTATTATTTTTGTTGCAGTGGTAAATGGGATTGTTTCCTTAATTTCTCTTTCAGATTTTTCAGCATTAGTGTATAGAAATGAAAGAGATTTATGTGCATTAATTTTGTATCCTGCTACTTTACCAAATTCATTGTTTAGCTCTAGTAGTTTTCTGGTAGCATCTTTAGGATTCTTTATGTATAGGATCATGTTGTCTGCAAACAGTGCCAGTTTTACTTCTTCCTTTGCTATTTGGATTCCTTTTATTTCTTTTTCTTCTCCGATTGCCATTGCTAAAACATCCAAAACTATGTTGAATAATAGCGGTGAAGAGTGGGCAACCTTGTCTTGTTCCTGATCTTAGAGGAAATGCTTTCAGTTTTTCACCATTGAGAATGATGTTGGCTGTGGGTTTGTCGTATATGGGCTTTATTATGTTGAGGTAGGTTCCCTCTCTGCCTACTTTCTGGAGAGTTTTTAACATAAATGGGCATTGAATTTTGTTGAAAGTTTTTCTACATCTATTGAGATTATCATACGGATTTTATCCTTCAATTTATTAATATGGTGTATCACATTGACTGATTTACATATATTGAAGAATCCTTGCATTCCTGAGATATACCTTACTTGATCATGGTGTATGATCCTTTTAATGTGCTGCTGGATTCTGTTTGCTAGTATTTTGTTGAGGAATTTTGCATCTATGTTCATCAGTGATATTGACCTACAGTTTTCTTTTCTTGTGACATCTTTGTCTGGTTTTGGTATCAGGGTGATGGTGGCCTCATAGAATGAGTTTGGGAGTGTTCCTCCCTCTGCTATATTCTGGAAGAGTTTGAGAAGGATAGGTGTTAGTTCTTCTCTAAATGTTTGATAGAATTCGCCTGTGCAGCCATCTGGTCCTGGGCTTTTGTTTGTTGGAAGATTTTTAATCACAGTTTCAATTTCAGTGCTTGTGATTGGTCTGTTTATATTTTCTATTTCTTCCTGGTTCAGCCTTGGAAGGTTGTGCTTTTCTAAGAATTTGTCCATTTCTTCCAGGGTGTCAAATTTATTGGCATATAGTTGCTTATAGTAATCTCTGATGATCCTTTGTATTTCTGCAGTGTTGGTTGTTACTTCCCCTTTTTCATTTCTAATTCTGTTGATTTGAGTCTTCTCCCTTTTTTCCTTGATGAGTCTGGCTAATGGCTTATCAATTTTGTTTATCTTCTCAAAGAACCAGCTTTTAGTTTTCCTGATCTTTGCTATTGTTTCCTTCATTTATTTCTGATCTGATCTTTATGATTTCTTTCCTTCTGCTAACTCTGGGGTTTTTGTTTTTGTTCTTCTTTCTCTAATTGCTTTAGGTGTAAGGTTAGGAAGTTTATTTGAGATTTTTCTTGTTTCTTGAGGTAGGATTGTATTGCTATAAACTTCCTTCTTAAAACTGCTTTTGCTGTATCCCATAGGTTTTGGGTCTGCGTGTTTTCATTGTTATTTGTTAATAGTTATTTTTTGATTTCTTCTTTGATTTCTTGAGTGATGTCTTCGTTATTTACTAGTGTATTGTTTAGCCTCCATGTGTTTGTATTTTTTACAGATTTTTTTCCTATAATTGATATCTAGTCTCATAGCATTGTGGTCAGAAAAGATACTTGATATGATTTCAATTTTCTTAAATTTACTGAGGCTTGATTTCTGACTCAAGATATGATCTATCCTGGAGAATGTTCCATGAGCACATGAAAAGAAAGTGTATTCTGTTGTTTTGCATGGAATGTCCTATAAATATCAATTAAGTCCATCTGGTCTAATGTGTCATTTAGAGCTTGTGTTTCCTTATTTATTTTCATCTTGGATGATCTGTCCATTGGTGAAAGTGGGGTATTATAGTCCCTTACTATTATTGTGTTACTGTCGATTACCCCCTTATGGCTATTAACATTTGACTTATGTATTGAGGTGTTCCTACGTTGGGTGCATAAATATTTACAGTTGTTATATCTCCTTCTTGGATTGATCCCTTGATCAGTATGTTGTGTCCTTCTTTGTCTCTTATAATAGCCTTTACTTTAAAGTCTATTTTTTCTGATGTGAGAATTGCTACTCCAGCTTTCTTTTGATTTCCATTTGCATGGAATATCTTTTTCCATCCCCTCACTTTCAGTCTGTATGTGTCCCTAGATCTGAAGTGGGTTTCTTATAGACAGCATATATACGGGTCTTGTTTTTTTATCCATTCAGCCAGTCTATGTCTTTTGGTTGGAGCAATTAATCCATTTACATTTAAGGTAATTATTGACATGTATGTTCCTATTACCATTTTCTTAATTGTTTGGGTTTGTTTTTGTAGGTCTTTTCCTTCTCTTGTGTCTCCTGCCTGGAGAAGTTCCTTTAGCATTTGTTGTAGAGCTGGTTTGTTGGTGATGAATTCTCTTAGCTTTTGCTTGTCTGTAAAGGTTTTAATTTCTCTGTTGAATCTAAATGAGATCCTTGCTTGGTAGACTAATCTTGTTTGGAGGTTTTTCCTTTTCATCACTTTAAATATGTTCTGCTACTCCCTTCTGGCTTGCAGAGTTTCTGCTGAAAGATTAGCTGTTAACCTTATGGGGATTCCCTTGTGTGTTATTTGTTGCTTTTCCCTTGCTGCTTTTAATATTTTTTCTTTGTATTTAATTTTTGGTAGTTTGATTAATATGTGTCTTGGCATGTATCTCCTTATATTTATCCTGCATGTGACTCTTCTCGCTTCCTGGACTTGATTGACTATTTCCCTTCCCATATTAGGGGACTGTTCAACTATAATCTCTTCAAATATTTTCTCAGACCCTTTCTTGTTCTCTTCTTCTTCTGGGACACCTATAATTCGAATGTTGGTGTATTTAATGTTGTCCCAGAGGTCTCTGAAACTGTCCTCAATTATTTTCATTCTTTTGTCTTTATTCTGCTCTATGGCTTTTATTTCCACTGTTTTATCTTCCAGATCATTTATCCATTCTTCTACTTCAGTTATTCTGCTACTGATTCCTTCTAGAGAATTTTGAAGTTCATTTGTTTTGTTGTTCATCATTGTTTGTTTGCTCTTTAGTTCTTCTAGGTCCTTGTTAAACATTTCTTGTTTTTTCTCCATTTTATTTCCAACATTCTGGATCATCTTTACTATCATTATTCTGAATTCTTTTTCAGGTAGCCTCCCTATTTCCTCTTCATTTTTTCTCTGGTGGGTTTTTACCTTGCTCCTTCATCTGTTGCATATTTCTCTGTCTTCTCATTTTGTTTAACTTCCTGTGTTTGGGGTCTCCTTTTCACAGGCTGCATGTTCATAGCTCCCGTTGTTTTTGGTGTCTGTCCCCAGTGGGTGAGGTTGGTTCACTGGCTTGAGTAGGCTTCCTGGTGGAGGGGACTGGTGACTGTGTTCTGGTGGGTGGTGCTGGATCTTGTCTTTCTGGTGTGCAGGGCCGCATTCGCTGGTGTGTTTTGGTGTGTCTGTGAACTTAGTATGACTTTAGGGAACCTCTCTTCTAATGGGTGGGGTTGTATTCCTGTCTTGCTTGTTGTTTGGCATGGGGCATCTAGCACTGGAGCTTGCAGGCCGTTCAGTGGAGCTTGGTCTTAGTGTTGAGACGGAGATCTCTGGGAGAGCTTTTGCCAATTGATATTACATGGGCCGTGAGGTCTCTCGTGGTCCAATGTCCTGAACTCAGCTCTGCCACCTCGGAGGCTCAGACCTGACACCCAGCCAGAGCACAAAGACCCTGCCAGCCACATGGCTCAGGAGAAAAGGACGAAAAAATAGGAAAAAAAAATAATAAAATTAAAAAATAATAAAATAAAAAAATAAATTAATATAATTTAAAAAAAAAGAGCAACCAAACCAATAAACATATGCACCAATGATAACAAGCACTAAAAAGTAAACTAAGATAAACATAAAAATCAGAAACAAATCAGTCGCAGAAAGCAAACCCCAAGTCTGCAGTTGCTTCCAAAATCCACCACCTCAATTTTGAGAACATTCTTTGTCTATTCATGTATTCCACAGATGCAGGATTCATCAGGTTGATTGTTGGGATTTAATCTGCTGCTCCTGAGGTTGCACAGAGAAATTTCCCTTTCTCTTCTTTGTTTGCCCAGCTTTTGGGGTTCAGCTTTGGTTTTGGCCCCACCTCTGTGTGTAGGTAACCCTCAGGTGTCTGTTCCCTGCCCAGACAGGAGGGGGGTTAAAGCAGCAGCTGATTAGGGCACTCTTGCTTACTCAGGCTGGGAGGAGGGAGGGGTACAGTAGTCATAGTTGGAATGAGGCCTGAGCCTGCGGCAGCAGAGGCTGACATGAAGTTGCAACAGCCTGAGGCACGCTGTGTGTTTTCCTGGGGAAAGTGTCCCTGGATCTCGGGACCCTGGCAGTAGCATGCTGCACAGGCTCCCAGGATGGGTGTGGGTAGTGACCTGTGCTTGTGCACAGGATTCTTGGTGGCAGCAGCAGCAGCATTAGTGTTTCATGCCGGTCTCTGTGATCCGAGTTGATAGCTGTGGCTCACGCCCATCTCTGAAGCTTGCTTAGGTGCTCTGACTTCTGTGGGCACACAGGGAAGGAATCCCCTCTCCTCAAGCACCCCAAAACAATGGTCTCTTGCCTCTTAGGTAGGTCCAGACTTTTCCCCTGACTCCCTCCTGGCTAGCTGTGGCACATTAGCCCCCTTCAATCTGTCTTCACACAGCCAGCTCTCTGTGAAGGGTCTCCCTGGGATCTGACCTCCAAAGCCCGAACCTCAGCTCCCAGCCCCCACCAGCCTTGGCGGGTGAGCAGACAAGTGTCTCATGTTGGTGAGTGCAGTCAGCACCAATCCTCAGTGTGGGAATCTCTTTACTTTGCCCTCTGCACCTCTGTCGCTGTGCTCTCCTCTGTGGCTCTGAGGCTTCCCCCCAGCCCACCCTCCAGCCTTGCCAGTGAAGGGGCTCCCTAGTGTGTGGAAACTTTTCCTCCTCCACAGCTCCCTCCCAGAGGTGCAGGTCCTGTCCCTATTCTTTTGTCTCTGTTTTTTTCTTTTTTCTTTTGCCCTACCCAGGTACATGGGGATTTTCTTGCCTTTTGGGAAGTCTGAGGTCTTCTGCCAGCATTCAGTAGGTGTTCTGTAGGAGTTGTTCCACATGTAGATGTATTTTTGATATATTTGTGGGGAGGAAGGTGATCTCCACATCTTACTCCTCCACCATCCTGAAGGTCTCCCATAAGTTTATATTAACATAATTTTATCCCGTAGTTTCAAGGGATCAAAATACCTCCAAGAACTTTTGTAGCATGAGAGATATAGATGATAACTTGTCATTGGGGTGTGGGGATAATGCAAATATAAATATAATTACCCAACCTTCTTTCTTTCCTATTAGCATTAATTTGAGTCTCCTCTTAGTCATTGGAAAATAAAGAAATTCCCCTCTCCATTACCTCCTTTGCCTCTAAATATACCATGGACTGTTTATAGGAAGACAAGATCAAAAAAGAAACAATGTACAAAGCACTTAAAATTAACCACCTCATTTCACCTGGTGTCCTTGGTTCCAGAAAATCTTAGAGGCCCCAATGCTACCAAGAACATTTCTGATGCAGATCTCTTGTATCACCCTTGGCTAGTGGCTAAATTGTGCTAGCTCATCCTCAGTTCTGATAACATAATACCATGAACTGTCTCCCCTTTGATATATCATGGTGTACAAATTTAATCTCTTGTCTCCTGAAAGTTGCAAAGTATCCTCTGTGTGCCATGTCATTGTAATGCACCAATATTTCAATTGTTCCTCAGTTATGGTCTTCAACTGACTATTTTTCTTTTCCAATTAGGATATTAGAAACAACTATCCCTGAAGTTTCTGAATTTGGAGAAAGAACATTATTATATTCTTCAAATGAAGTCCTTATGTGATTTAGCATTGTCTTAAGTTCCTTCCTGAAACTAGGGAGTAAGAAAATGAGTGGGGTTTCAATGTATTTTCTCTCTTCTCTCTCTTTCTCAAACTTTAGGGATAATAGCAAGAAGAATTATAAACCTTTTGCCTTTGTCAGCCATTTTATCCCTTTCTCATTTATCTTAAACATATTGGTGTGTCTATAGTAAAAGGTATATCAGTCACAATATATTTTCTCCTGTCTTTCTTTCTAAAGCAGTCATTTACTCCAAAGGTTAGTTTCACAAGGTCCTAGGGTAGTTTTAACTTTTAATTTGGATATTTGGTCCCAAAAACTATACAGTGAAGTATTACAGTTGAAATAGTATTTGAAACACTCTGACATTGGCTACACCAATGAGCCTTGTTTTGTTTCAGAACTATTGTACTCATATTCACATTGATGAGTATTAGAAAAATACCAGGTGTTCTATAAATTATATAAAATAAGTGACTCCACCCTATTCATTTAACCCTGAAATAGAATTGTTCAGTATCTGTGTATTTTGGTTTGGTGTACCTTGTACGTATAGCAAGAAAAGCATGGAATAAATGAGCCAGACAGACAATAAGATGCCAGCTTTGGCATACAGTAAATCAAAGAGGAAAGCACAAAATACTAAGGCTGTACTGGATATTTTTTTTTTTTAAAGCCCTCTAAATATATTAAGTGTAAAATAGATAATCAGTTGCAGATACGTCATCACAATCCTCATACTGATGAGTATGATCATCCATTTAAATATTTATTGAGCACCATTTATTGTGCCAGGCACTGTGCTAAGAACTAGGGATAAAGTAACAAGTGACAAATCTCTGACTTAAGATAACTTCATCTTACCATTTAAATTTCAGCAAATTATGTTTCAAACAAATATCTTCTTAATGTTTCCTCCTTTAAAATAAGATGATAAAGATAAGACATGGCTGTTTAAATCTGTATTTTGAATTTGGCCCTTGGATGACTGAAGCACACTACTACTGGGATTTCTCTTATGTATCATGAATGTAACGCAGTAGAAGTGTTTCAAGGATGTATACTACTATGCAACTATTTAAAATCAAAGCAGTTTGTGTTGGGCTATTTATATTTCTAATAAAATCTCTAGCTTTGATCCTGCTAAGTCTAATTTTATTTAGAATCCTTAAAAAGACTCCTTAGAATAATTTGTCTGTGTTATTCAGCCATGAGTTCCTACTACATTATAAGTCATTTAAAATTTTAGATTCAGATTCTAATAGGAAACTTTCAGCATAAAAGCCACAGCACTCAAATTATTGCTGTGAAAACCAAATTATTCATATTACCATATTCATATCAATAAATTATCCTATTTTTCTACCCAAATCATTTCAATTAATCTCTCATCAGGACAATCAGAATTGTTTTGTCATTCTAGAATTAGAGGATTTGCCAATGTGTTCTCCATTTCTACTACATTTTCATCATCTTTACATTTAATCTTTTTTTTGAAATGTTATGTCTACAACAGAACATATCTGGAAACAGTTGAGGAAATCAAGCAGTGTTGATATGAAATTGTCTGTCTAATTCCAGGAAAGAATTCCTGATGAACCACATGCTCATTTATCATTGTCTAATAAATGTTTTGCACCAATCCTGCTTAGGTCTTACAAGTCATTAAATAATTTCACACTTTGCTTTCTTTAAAGCAGAGTTTCCCAACCACAGCACTACTACATTTCAGACCAGATAAATTTGGGCATAGAGGACAATTCTATGCATTATAGAATGTTTAGCAGCATTCCTGGTCTCCACTAAATGACAGTAGCTCCTGCCCAGTTATAACATTCAAAACTGTCTCCAGACATTGCCAAATATCCACTAGGAGACAAAATCACCCTGGTTGTATTATAAAGAAATAAAATAAAATATAATACAAAGAAAAGGAAAAAAGAAAGGATTATTCAGCCATACAGCATATTTTGATTGAATATCCACTGTATGATAACTATGGAGGAGGATATTAAGATGCATAAGATTTGGACTGTAGATAATTTTTTATCTTCATGTTAGATGAGATTATGTCCAAAATTCAATATACTAATAATCATTTTCAAGCTACTTACAGATATATTTTATTGAAATTTTCCATTTCTTCATGAATTTTTACTAATTTCCTTTCCTAACATGTTTGTTATTTTATTTTTAGACTGTCTTACTTAATTAAGAAACCCATAAATTCCTTGATATTATGGTAAGTGAAGTTTATGTAATTATCTCTATTTTGATTTTAATTTTTCTCATCCATGAAGATAATTCTAAATGTAGGCTTAAATCTCCTATGGTAGCTGTCTTTCAGACATGGAGTTCCTATTCCCTCTGGAAGAGAGCATTAAGCTTAAACTCTACTTAGAGCTTCAGAACTTAGATTGGAGTCCATGGAGAGTTTAGTTCCTGACTCTTGGTTTCATGGACTCTTTGAATATATTTACCATGTGATCCAGAGTCCTTCTAAAATCACACATACATTCTATTATTGCCCAGTATTAGAATTAGGGAGGAGTGCTCAAAGACACCAAAGTTTTTAGTAGTATCATTCATGTCTTCCACTTCCAAAAATTCTTTGACGATTAATAATAAAAGTCGAAATAAATCTGAATGTTGCTGTTTCAAGACTTTTTTAAGCTGTATAACATCACATCAAAATGTGGGGTGGGTTTGTTGTTATTTTATGGCACCATGTCTCTTTGGTTATTTGACATCATTTTTTTACTGAAATGCCTTTATGCACCATATTAATACATTTATTTATATAAAGTTTACCATATATAAGAAAATCATACCATTTCTTGGAGAATTGGCAAGGAGGAAAATGTTAATTTTTTGGAAACTTCCTAGAGAAAAATTATTTGTCCTCCCCTTTCTTACATAATTTTTTCTCAGAAAGTTAGTTTTAATTTGTGAATATGTATAATTATGACTCGTTATCAAGGTTATTTTACAGAAGCAATTGCTTACCATGAAGAAAAAATAATAGTGATATCTAGAAAATCAAGTAAAGTAATAAAAATAACAGTGCAATAATTTACAAGCATGTTTTCTAAATTAGGTCATTGCTATGTTAGTTTTACACTCATTGACAATCATTGGAATGACATTTAAAAACCAGGTATCTTTGTGAAATTGTCTGTATTGAGCACAGGGAGTGATATACACCTAACTTGTTCTCATGAAAATTTCTTCAGGCTGTTATGATTCTTTTAGTTGCCATGTTCCAAATGCAAGTTAGAGTTATAAATGTATTTTGCATTCATCTGTAATTGATATGGAACTCAACTAACATATCTATATCTTGTTATTTTGGAAATTCCTTGTTCTAATACAAATTGAATAGATATCCTGGAATCCAATGCATATGAAGGTTGACCTATTAATTTATTTGGTACTTGGCACTATAGTTTATTGCCACATCATCCAAATCATGAATTTTAGAGCCAAATTTTACTTTGGAGACCATCTGCTTGATCCAAACCTCTTGTTATATTGCCTAAATTGGAGTAGGTATTGTATTAATTTTCTAATAATATATGAAAATTTGTGATTAAAAAAACACGCATTTATGATCTCACATTTTCTGTGGGATAGGAGTCTGGGCATGACTTAGTTGGGTCTTTTGCTAAGGGACTCACAAAGCTACAGTAAAGGTGTTGGCTGGGGCTGCAATCTTTCTGTGGCTCAGGGTCCTCTTCCAAGTTCATGTGGTTGTTGGCAGAATTCAGTTCCTTGTATTTGTAGGCCCTCAGCTCATAGAGGCTGCCCATAGTTCCCTGCCATGTGGCTTTCTCCACATCAAAGAAATTTTTGCTTTTTCAAGGCCAGAAGGGATAGAAGGAGAGCAAGTCTATTCCAAATGGCTAAGTCAGAGTCTTATACAATGTAACATAATCAGGGGAGAATCATCCTATCACCTTTGTCATATTTGACCTGTTAAGAAGTGAGTCACAGGTCTACCCGTACTCAAATGGAGAGATTATAGGGCATTACTCATTGGACATAACCTTTGGGTATGTCTTTTTCAGTCTTCCTTCTGATCCCCAAAGATTCATATCCCTCCTAATATTCACCATGTTCCAGGTTTCCCGGAGTTTTATACCATTTCATCATCTGCTCAATATGCACAGTCTCATCATATAAACCAGTTACCGATGCAGATGAGGCTTTAGGACATAATCCATTAAGTACTGCTCCTGTAGCAAAATCTCTCCATCTCTGACCTGTGAAACTAAAGAGGCAAAATAATTGCCCCCAACAAACCTGACATACAATGATGGAACAGGTCTAGGAAAAAAAGCATTCTAAATCCCAGTTCAAAAGGGGGCAAATGGGAGGTAAAAATGTTGCAAGTCATTGAAGTTCTGAACTCTAAGCTGACAAAGATTGGGGGTTTCTTGATTGAGTTTCGAGGCCTCAGAGTAGTTTACAGTGGTCCTAGGCTCTTCCTGTAGAATCTTGCTCCTACCCTCTAATTCCTTCTTTCTTTTTCATGAGAGGTAGCACAGTTTTGCTGCTGAATAATTTCATCAAATTTCTTCTTGTCAGTAGAATTTTGGATACCTTTTAATTTGTACTCTTTATGTCCTTTTTAGTGCAGATTGGCAGTGTTTCTGCTGGAACAATTTTCTGAAATGCTTTTTGGATCTTCCATGGGTTTTACTAGCTTTCGCTCCATTAGATAAAAGCTGCTTCCACAGATTCTTTTAATATAATCCTTTGTTTATATTGGCCTTCTATTGAGATGATTCAGGAACAGTACTCCGAAGACTTATAGAGCCCCAAAATTTGATTGATAGATTCAAGGAGGTATACCCTTAATCTCTTAAAAGACCCCTTTGTGTGACAAAATATTCTGACTTTAAACTTTTGATCTTATAAGGTTTCTGCAAAAGACTGTATAGTCACACTTTTGGCCTTTTCTTCTAAAGCATGGTATCTGTACAACAAATCTCTTAATTTAGCATTTTTTGCCATCTGGAGATGATTTTTCAAAATCATCAAGTCCATGTCCCCTTTTGTTTATCAATTCTTTCCCATAGTTATCTCTCTGCTCTGCCATTTTACTATTGCTTCCCTGAAAGAAACCATTATCTCCTATAGATTCAGAACTAAGGTGCTGAGAACTAAATCCAGAATCACATTTAGCAAATAGCTTAGTTACTACAGAAATTTAGTATCTAACCTCATAGAGTGTCTGTGCTAAACTGAGGGCATTGATTAGAAAATAACAGGATCCTGAAAATTGGAATGGGGACATATTAGGAGATCTTGGTGAAACTGGGGACATTAAGCCCCAAATTCTGATGAATGTTTGCTAGCAAAGACAGCTCTATTATCTCTGAATGAGGAGACTCACTCTACTTTTTCTGAGTAAAGTATAATAACTTCTTCTGAGGTCATTGCCTTACATGACATTGCTGATTCTCCTTAGGACCCACTCCCATCACTCTTTGCTGCTAGACCTATAACTGAACACGAGTCCCAGTGCTTTCCTAAAGGTAGGTACAAAGCATGTGACACATGAGGAAGTATGCTGCACTCCAAAAAAAACTAAATGATTTCTCCAATTTATACAGATGAAAATCTCGGGAATATGTGTGGAAATAAATATTAAGTAGAAGGGACATAAAGTTGAGTTAGGCTGAATTTATTGATTTGGACCCACTAAACAGAGATTCAGGATTTACTGTTGCAAATTGGGTGGTTTAAAAAATGATGTAATAGTTTGTTTAGTTGGTTGACTCAAACAAAAGTTGGCCTACACTAAATGAAGTTGAAATATCAGAAGTGTTGTGGTATATATACTGCAGTGGAAGAAATCCAAAGGCTTAGGGAGATTGGAATGTTAGAGAGGATTAATTATTTAAGACCTGCTCACCCAGGGACTAGAGAACACAAGTTTTACCAAGACTGTGAGGAATAAATTTGTGAGGGAGCCCCAGCATCCTTGAAGGGCTCTGTGATTACTTGTCTAAAGGCCAGAAATTACAGGGGCCCTGCTGCCACTGAATTGGTAAATCTGAATGCAGCAGAGATAATTGGATCCCCGGGTGTCAGGGGTCAAGCGCCAGCACTTAGTCACCAAAGGCAAGGTGGGCATGGTTACCATAATGGATAGCAGAATCAAACCAGTAATCAGAATAGTGTGACTTGCAGAGACCTATGGTGTTGTCTAGTTGATCAAGGTGTTCCTAGAATTCTTACTTGATCTGTATAAGTAGAGAAGTACTAGGACAAGTGAACAAAAGTCCAACTTGAATCATGAAAACAGAGATTCATGGCCTACTTAATTAGTTCCTAGACTTGAGCCAGCTTACAGAATTCCCCTTAATAAAGGAGAGGTCAGGTCTCCTTAATGAAGGACCCCACTACACTGCCAAAATTTTACACAGTTAATCTTTCTCCCAGACTTCTGTAAAGGGACCTATAGGCTATCACCAGGGTGACTGTACATTGGTAAAAGGAAATAATCAGACTCTTCAAGGATTACTGAACACTGACTCTGAATTGACACTAATGCAGGAGACCTAATATGTCACCATGGTCTACCAGTCAGAGTAGGGATTTACGGAAGTTATCCTGTGAACTGAGGACAGCTGGGCTCACGATGCAAACCTATTTTGATTTTCTCACTAGTCAAGCAGAAAATCTGGAAGAGTGAAAAGTTATGGAAGGCCATTGAACTGTATTCTGGTTAAGAAGTGGAAGATAATGAGTGATCTGAGGAAAGACTCTTCGTTCTGGTTCACTCAAGCTGGCATACTTCCTTGCACAATGAGACCTCAGGTATGGACTTGAGTTTGGCCATCAGCTTAGTGTAAGAACAAACATCCAAGACTACATGAAGTTGAACCTCTTATTGTGTGAGTTGACATTTAACACACCTATTCCACCAAAAAGTGAATACAGAGCAGGTTAATTTCAGGTTCTTGTCAATAAAAGTATATAGTCCTCCTCATTTCTGGCGAACCAAGTTAAGAGACTGAATTTGGAATAAAGACTAGAAAAAACTGAAGCCACTTACCCTATGGATACATGAGGAAATAGCATATATTTTCTCTAATAATATTCTTTAATCTTGAATGGCATTACTAATAGTAGTTACATACCTATTTTTCTTGTAGGTTGTATCATTGTTCTCACTTCTTCACTCCTCTCTCTTCTTCAAGGATGTGGTTTTCTAATCAAGACATTTAATATAACTGAGAATTGCTGCAGCTTTCTGGTGAGCTTTTGAAAACAGCCTGCTTCAGTACTTCATGGTGAGATATTCACTGTTGGTTCCAGTGACTTTCTCAGGTATTTGCTGATTTCTGAAGCTCTTCAGAGAACGATGTTAAGAAAGATGTCTTTGAAACAGGGCAAAATTCTTGGTAGTTTCAGACAAAAAAATGGAGGTAAGGACCTGCTAAAGAGGAGAGGTATTGTTAAACACTCCAGGTTCTCAGTTGAAAGCCTGGAAGGATGCATTCTAAGAGTAAGAATAAAACAGAAGTAGATAGAGTCTTTCAAAATCTGCAAACAAAAATCCAGATAGCTAATTAGATTGACATTATCTTCTCACTGTATCTTTCTTGTTGAACTCTCTCCGAAGAGATTCAAAAATCTCTTCAGAGATAGTAGAGATTTTTCTGCAAAATCCATTACATCTAATCAAAAATTACCAAGGATCCCACGAACCAAGATCTGAATATAAAATATAGAAAATAAAAACATATCCACAGATAAATCAGGTTTTGAAAGTATCAGACATAGAGTTTAAGATGAAAATAATTGTGATTAATAGGTTCAAAAATATATGATCAGATAAATAATTTAATCAGAAAACTAGAATTGTAAAAAGAATTAAAAAGAAATGCCAGTACTGGAACAGTACTAATCAAAGACTACAGCAAACATACTTGTGATTAAGAAACAAATCTTTCAGTTTGCCTCAGCAAAGGTTATTATAATCAAAAAGAACTGTAAATCTTCTCCAAAGAGGAGAGTTGGGGAAAATACACCAGGAATTTTAGATTTGGGTGTTTTAGTCTTAACAAGGATTCGTCAGAATTTATGAACAAGGCAAGTTGCTGGAAAAATCAATGCTTACATTAAAATGTGTAAGTCCATATTGAATTACTATTAATTCAGGTTGTTTGCGGTCTAACCTTATAAATATATTTCTGAACAAACTGGTCTAAAAGGAATTTGACCTCAGATAGTCTGTGATGTCATGGTTTAGTTTGGTATAGTTCTGAGAGTTTTTGAGAGTGGTTTTGAGAGTACAGTCCTTTTTTGCAAATTGTAATTTCTGATTTAATTTTCAATATGAACCAAATCTAAAAAAAAAAAAAAATCTTTAAAAATCTCTAAAGAAAATCAGGAAAAATAATTATAATAAATAAAAATGATAAAGGTTTTCATGAATTCTAGGTTTATGGCTTGGCTGCCAGGAAGAATGATCATTTAATTAATTAAAATAGAAGATCCATGGAAAGGTCAAGAGTTAGATTAAAGAGACAATCATTAGTTTTCAAAATGTTAATTTTGATGTTATTAAGGCGTATCCAGGTGGTAATTTGAATAAGAAGCCGATTCTTCCTATGTAATATCTGGTATTAGGAAGGTATAGAAAGTAAAATTCATTTAAATGTGTAATGCTTATTTTAGCCAACTGTTTTCTGTTCTTAGTTTTTCAATAAACTATTTTTTGTACGTTATACACTTACTCTCAGTATTTCAATGTAAATTCGAATTGTTTTACTATAAAACTATCCTCAACTTGCTTTATATCTGTTGCTTTATTAATAAAACATACCATAGCAAAGCTTATATAAACACTGTAGCAAAAATGAACTGATCTAGATATGACAGATTCTTCTAGTCATCTTAGATGTTTTAAATAATTCCTAAAATTTGTTTACTTGATTATACAGTGTCCTATGGGGTTTTGATAATGAAGTAAATCTGTAAGACTTGGGATGACATGCTGAGTTATTAAATTAGCCTCTAAATTAAATCTTGAGTATATCTTAGCTTGTCTTTGGCACCACATAAGTTTATTTAGCTCAGAAGTACATTCAAGTACATTTTAAATGGTATGATATATCTTTGAGAATAATAAAAAATTTATGTATAGGATTACATCTCTTTTTTTTTAGAACTTGGAAATCGATATCCACTTAAGTTTAACTGACTTGTTATCTATGTAAAATAAGAGGCAGTATTTCTAAAAATTTTGTGACTAATAATCATGCAGGGTGGAATTCTCTTCAAAATTCATGTTTAATCTTACTTAGCTAAGGGTATGGACAGTTTATTTTCATGATTGTGTCATCATGCCCTTTATTTAATCTCCTTTTCTGTTTTGAGTTCTATTCTTTTTTTTCTCCTCTTGAGTTTCTGCATATTTTCCTCTATTGTTTATTGTATTTTTTCTTCTTTTTTATTTACCCCATTTCAGTCTCACATCATGAGATAGCTACAATTTACTGATTGTCCAGTATCTGGAACCATGGGCTAGGGTCATGTTCGAAATATGTAAGATAAAGTCTTTACTTTTTACAAACATATGAACATAGTTGTACATAAAGATCATGGGCTCTTCAGCTTTCTCCACATGCTCACAAAGCAGATTGCGAACAAGTGCAAGTATACAAGGTGAAAACCACACTCATGAAGGCCAGGGGCAACAAGAAAGAGAGTGTGATAGTTAGAAACATCTGATTAAAAAAAAAATCTTGGAGAAATTTGAAAGGGAGCTGGCTCTTACAGAAAGAGACAGAAGAATATCAAGTGGGCAAAAGTCACATGCACAGTGGTGTCTAGCACTGTCTCACAAATACCATCTGTTTGTTGAATTAGTCTCAGGTGGCAATGAGCAAGTGACAAGTAGGCAAAATCAGTCAAGTGAATCTGGCTGGAGCAGGGAGTCTACAATGGGAAAACAAAAATTAAAAGGGAAGGTGAGGGAATTTGGAGACAATTCCAAAATCTTAGAAAGATCTCTATGCATTTTGTGTTATTACAGAATCAAATTTGGAATATGATAAAAGTACTATTTCAAATAGTTTTAGATGTTTTGGAAGTAGTGATTCTTGTGGTAATCTATACCTAAAATATTGTAATTTTGATGGAAAAGTACTATGAAACCAGATAACAACAATTTTATACTTGCATTAGAAAGGTATTTGCATAGGTAGTAGGCTAGCTAACAGGTGCAAAAGAAGTTGAATTAAAAATAATTCCAATTAGCTGCTACCATTGTCAACAATGGGCACAAAGTTACATTTAAACCAAGTAGGACAAACAATAATCACATGAGTGCAACCCTATTATATGGTGTTATTTTAAAAAATGTAAGATTAATGCTGTTTTCCTATTTCTGTAATGTATTCAAGCATTAAAATAATTACACAAGTACTACATGAAATGTAGTGATTAAGAAAATTCAGGCCCATACGTGTTGTGTTCATATCCTTTTGAAATACTAGCTTTTTGGACATCAGATGCATTACTCAACCTATCTGCGCCTCAGTTCCTTTACATATTAAAGGGAGGTAATTGCAGATGTCTGATAGTATTTTTATGAAAATTAAATGAGTTAACATTTGGAATTTGGAAATGCTTGTCAATTAGTAATCCACCCCTAAATGTTAGCTATTATTGCTGTTGATACTGTTGCTGTTAGATAAGATTCAAGTAATACCTAAAATATAAAGTAAAACATAAAACTTACTCTTTACTCATATAGAGTCACCTCATTCTCCTTTCCAGAGTGGAGAAGAGTTTTATTTTCTTTGTATACTTTTATTATGAATTTACTTAAAAATATGTGTTTATGCATGTTTATTTAGCCTTTTAATGTAAATTTAGGTCATACTTGTGTTTAGTTCTGTATTCTTTTCATACATCATTGTGCCTGAACATTCCGTGTTAGCAATAAAACTTAAAATAGCTTAAAATATCTACTCAGTAAGTCATCATGTTCATGTACAATGATTTATTTAATCAGTTTCCTTCAGCTAGTATTTAGGATATTTTCTTTTTTTTTTTCTATTATGAACAATGTTGCAAAGGGTATTCTTTTGCAAACAACTTAGTATACACATGATAGTAAAAACTTTTAACCAAGCAGTGCAAGAACCAACTAATCACCATGTGTAAAATAGATAGCTCCTTGGAACCTGCTGTTATAGCACAAGGAGCTCAACTCAGTGCTCTGTGACAACCTAGATGGCTGGGATGGGGTGGGGGTGGGAGACAGGCCCAAGAGGGAGGGGATATATGTATACATATAGTTGATTCACTTCAATGTACAGTAGAAACTAACACAGCATTGTAAAACAATTTTACTCCAATTAAAAAAAAAAAGCCTACTAATCAGAATAGCTGCTAGATGAATGTGCTATAGTAAGAGACAAGCAAACAAAAAGTAGCATCTTACAAAATAGATAAATATAAATTCTGATAAGTTTTTCCATGGACTAATTCTAAGAAGTGAAATTAGTTGCTTAAAAAATGTGGCCTTTAAAAAAAAAAGAAAAAAAGTGGCCTTTAAAATTTTTAAAGGTATCATCAAATCTGTCCTTCTAAAAGGATTTTATTTTAAAAAAACTTTAAATTAATCTAAGTTAATGTTTATAGACACTGATATTATAGTGATGACAGAGTAGTAAGAAGTCATGAGTATTAAAAGAGTAACTGAATAATTTATAAAATAGCAATGTTGGGCTTCCCTGGTGGCGCAGTGGTTGAGAGTCTGCCTGCCAATGCAGGGGACACGGGTTGGAGCCCTGGTCTGGGAAGATCCCACATGCCGCGGAGCAACTGGGCCCGTGAGCCACAGTTACTGAACCTGCGCATCTGGAGCCTGTGCTCCGCAACAAGAGAGGCCGCGATGGTGAGAGGCCCACGCACCGCAATGAAGAGTGGCCCCCACTTGCTGCAACTAGAGAAAGCCCTCGCACAGAAACGAAGACCCAACACAGCCAAAAATAAATAAATTAATTAAAAAAAAAATAGCAATGTTGCAGAATCCATTAATGACATTCCTTATTGAGTTAATGGTGGCAAAATTAAAGGAAATGTTTAATATCTATTCAAATGCCTAAAATATGTATGTATTTCATAGAGCACTTGATTGTTTCGAAATCACAACTCACGATTTTTAGTTTTATATTAGAATCAGTGATCAAATAATTGCTAGAGTATGTAGTCAACAAAGAGTGGCCAGTAAGACTTTAACTCTTTGTATGTTAAAGCTAAACCTTAAGCCAACAGGGTAGTAAGTTTTTCAGAGGAATTTCATATCTCTGTGTATATTAGTCAAACAAATTCAGCAGCTGCAATTGCCAGAGCTAAGTCATGGTTTTTCAGTTTGAATGTGATTTGAATCAAATTTTGACAAATATTGACTAACCTTACATTATGTCCCCGGTACCATGCTAGATCCTTTGGATTCAAAGGTGAGTAAGATACAGTGACTTCCCTCAAGGAACTTAAAATCTAGAGAGCTAGACATATTAAATAGAGGTCAATGCAAAATACTGTTCGGGGGAGGAGCTTTAAGATGGTGGAAGAGTAAGACACGGAGATCACCTTCCTCCCCACAAATACATCAGAAATACATCTACATGTGGAACAACTCCTACAGAACACCTACTGAACGCTGGCCGAAGACCTCAGACCCCCCAAAAGGCAAGAAACTCCCCACGTACCTGGGTAGGGCAAAAAGAAAAAAGAAATAACAGAGACAAAAGAATAGGGACGGGACCTGCACCAGTGGGAGGGAGCTGTGAAGGAGGAAAGGTTTCCATACACTAGGAAGCCCCTTCACGGGCGGAGACTGCGGGTGGCGGAGGGGGGAAGCTTTGGAGCCACGGAGGAGAGCGCAGCCACAGGGGTGCGGAGGGCAAAGCGGAGAGACTCTCGCACAGAGGCTCGGCACCGAGCAGCACTCAGCAGCCCGAGAGGCTTGTCTGCTCAGCCGCCAGGGTGGGCGGGGCTGGGAGCTGAGGCTCGGGCTTCGGTCGGATCCCAGGGAGAGGACTGGGGTTGGCTGCGTGAACACAGCCTGAAGGGGTTAGCGCACCACAGCTAGCCGGGAGGGAGTCCAGGAAAAAGTCTGGAGCTGCCGAAGAGACAAGTGACTTTTTCTTCCCTCTTTGTTTCCTGGTGCGCGAGGAAAGGGGATTAAGGGCGCCGCTTTAAGGAGCTCCAGAGATGGGCGCGAGCCGCGGCTATTAGCACGGACCCCAGAGACGGGCATGAGACGCTAAGGCTGCTGCTGCTGCCGCCAAGAAGCCTGTGTGCGAGCACAGGTCACTCTCCACACCGCCCCTCTGGGGAGCCTGTGCAGCACGCCACTGCCAGGGTCCCATGATCCAGGGACATCTTCCCCGGGAGAATGCATGGCGCACCTCAGGCTGGTGCAATGTCACGCCGGCCTCTGCCGCCGCAGGCTCGCCCCACGTCCGTACCCCTCCCTCCCCCTGGCCTGAGGGAGCCAGAGCGCCCGAGTCAGCTGCTCCTTTAACCCTGTCCTGTGTGAGCGAAGAACAGATGTCCTCAGGAGACCTACACGCAGAGGCGGGTCCAAATCCAGAGCTGAACCCCGGGAGCAGTGTGAACAAAGAAGAGAAAGGGAAATTTCTCCCAGCAGCCTCAGGAGCAGCGGATTAAATCTCCACAATCAACTTGATGTACCCTGCATCTGTGGAATACCTGAATAGACAACAAATTATCCCAGATTGAGGGGGTGGACTTTGGGAGCAACGATATATATATATTTTTCCCTTTTTCTCTTTTTGTGAGTGTGTATGTGTATGCTTCTGTGTGTGATTTTGTCTGTATAGCTTTGCTTTTACCATTTGTCCTAGGGTTCTGTCTGTCCATTGAAGTAGAAAAATCATATGATCATCTCAATAGATGCAGAGAAAGCTTTTGACAAAATTCAACACCACTTATGATAAAAACTCTGCAGAAAGTAGGCATAGAGGGAACTTTCCTCAACATAATAAAGGCCATATATGACAAACCTACAGCCAACATCATCCTCAATGGTGAAAAACTGAAACCATTTCCACTAAGATCAGGAACAAGACAAGGTTGCCCCCTCTCACCACTATTATACAACATAGTTTTGGAAGTTTTAAGCACAGCAATCAGAGAAGAAAAAAATAAAAAAATAAAAGGAATCCAAATTGGAAAAGAAGAAGTAAAGCTGTCACTGTTTGCAGATGACATGATACCATACATAGAGAATCCTAAAGATGCTACCAGAAAACTACTAGAGCTAATCAATGAATTTGACAAAGTAGCAGGATACAAATTTAATGCACAGAAATCTCTTGCATTCCTATACACTAATGATGAAAAATCTGAAAGTGAAATTAAGAAAACACTCCCATTTACCATTGCAACAAAAAGAATAAAATATCTAGGAATAAACCTACCTAAGGAGACAAAAGACCTGTGTGCAGAAAATTATAAGACACTAATGAAAGAAATTAAAGATGATACAAATAGATGGAGAGATATACCATATTCTTGGATTGGAAGAATCAACATTGTGAAAATGACTCTACTACCCAAAGCAATCTACAGATTCAATGCAATCCCTATCAAACTACCACTGGCATTTTTCACAGAACTAGAACAAAAATTTCACAATTTTCACAGAAACACAAAAGACCCCGAATAGCCAAAGCAATCTTGAGAAGGAAAAACGGAGCTAGAGGAATCAGGCTCCCTGACTTCAGACTATAGTACAAAGCTACAGTAATCAAGACAGTATGGTACTGGCGCAAAAACAGAAATATAGATCAATGGAACAGGATAGAAAGCCCAGAGATAAACCCACGCACATATGGTCACCTTATCTTTGATAAAGGAAGCAAGAATATACAGTGGAGAAAAGACAGCCTTTTCAATAAGTGGTGCTGGGAAAACTTGACAGCTACATGTAAAAGGATGAAATTAGAACACTCCCTAACACCATACACCAAAATAAACTCAAAATGGATTAATGACGTAAATGTAAGGCCAGACACTATCAAACTTTTAGAGGAAAACATAGGCAGAACACTCTATGACATAAATCACAGCAAGACCCTTTCTGAAACCATCTCTTAGAGAAATGGAAATAAAAACAAAAATAAACAAATGAGACCTAATGAAACTTAAAAGCTTTTGCACAGCAAAGGAAACCATAAACAAGATGAAAAGACAGCCCTCAGAATGGGAGAAAATATTTGCAAATGAACCAACTGACAAAGGATTAATCTCCAAAACATACAAGCAACACATGCAGCTCAATATCAAAAAAACAAACAACCCAATCCAAAAATGGGCAGAAGACCTTAATAGACATTTCTCTAAAGAAGATATACAGATTGTCAACAAACACATGAAAGAATGCTCAACATCACTAATCATTAGAGAAATGCCAATCAAAACTACAATGAGATATCATCTCACACTGGTCAGAATGGCCATTATCAAAAAATCTACAAACAATAAATGCTGGAGTGGGTGTGGAGCAAAGGGAACCCTCTTGCACTGTTGGTGGGAATGTAAATTGATACAGCCACCATGGAGTACAGTATGGAGGTTCCTTAAAAAACTAAAAATAGAACTACCATACGACCCAGCAATCCCACTACTGGACATATACCCTGAGAAAACCATAATTCAAAGGAGTCACGTACCAAAATTTTCATTGCAGCTCTATTTACAATAGCCAGGACGTGGAAGCAACCTAAGTGTCTATCAACAGATGAATGGATAAAGAAGATGTGGCACATATATACAATGGAATATTACTCGGCCATAAAAAGGAACAAAACTGAGTTATTTGTAATGAGGTGGATGGACCTAGAGACGGTCATGCAGAGTGAAGTAAGTCAGAAAGAGAAAAACAAACACCATATGCTAACATATATATATGGAATCTAAAAAAAGAAAAAGAAAAAAAAAAATGGTCAGAAGAACCTAGGGGCAAGATGGGGATAAAGATGCAGATCTACTACAGAATGGACTTGAGGACACAGGGAGGGGGAAGGGTAAGCTGGGACAAAGTGAGAGAGTGGCATGGACATATATACACTACCAAATGTAAAATAGATAGCTAGTGGTAAGCAGCCGCATAGCACAGGGAGATCAGCTCAGTGCTCTGTGACCACCTAGAGGGGTGAGATAGGGAGGGTGAGAGGCAGGGAGATGCAAGAAGGAAGAGATATGGGGACGTATGTATATGTATAACTGATTCACTTTGTTATAAAGCAGAAGCTAACACACCATTGTAAAGCAATTATATTCTAATAAAGATGTTTAAGAAAAAATACTGTTGGGAGTAACTATATATAAGAAGCACCTAAACAAATATTAAGTGGAAAGTGAGCAAGTTTTAAACAATGTTTTCTGAAAGAAGTAATTGCTTTTTAGAGTTTTAGAGGGATATGGGGACTAAGGCAGTTGAAGATGCAAGGAAGAGACTGTCTAGCCCTGGCTCTTACAAACACCAAGTGCTGGTTCAATTTTGCAGGTGTGAATTAGCAAGTTATATATTGCTTAGATAATAAAAGTTAATTTTGCTGGAGAAGAGATGTTGCAAGGAAAAGATCTGGAAATAAGGTGGTGAGATTAAAACTCAAAGCTGTAAGAGAGCATGGTTTGGTCAGAGAGCTGGCGTTTTCGTGGCTAGTAGCAAATGAGTGGAGCACAGATTATGAAATGGGGATTGGTAGGAGATGAAACCTAATGCCCAAGTATGGAGTGGGCTTAGAGTAATTTTAAAATTGTGTCTTGTGGGAGACTGTGGTAAATTATTACAAAGATGGCCAGAAAAAAATCTTTCCATCTCTGTTTGCATGACTTTTTGTAAACTGACTTTGCCATACATCCCATCAAAATGTGATATTTGTTTTCCGTGAATCTGGTATGGCCTTGTGAATTGCTCTGATCAACAGAACATGGCAGAGGTGATTTAGTGTGGCTGCCAAGTTCAGACCTCAGGAAGCCTTGAACCTTTTGCTTTCCTTCTCCTACTGTTCTGAGGTTGCCACCTAAAGAAGTCTCATCTATCGAATTGTAAGCTAATTGGCTGCTGGACAGAGAACTGCAGCCAACAGTCAGAACCAAATACCAGATATGTGCGTGAGGCCATCTTAGATCACCCAGTTCCACTGAAGCCACCAGAGAACTGTAGCCATATGCATGACTAGGAGAGACCAATAAAAGAACAATCCAGAGAAGTCTGGCCCAAATTGCTGACCCACAGATTTGTGAGGAAATAATATGGTTCTTATTTTAAGCTAACACTTTTTTGTATAGTTTCTGAGACATATGTGGTGAGACATTACAAGGCTTTTAAGAAAGACTGGAACAGGGGGATGATCAGCTTCACTATTAGAATATCAATCTGGCTGCTTGTGGAGAATGGCTTATAGTTAGGTCCTGAATGAAGATGGTTGCACAGCTGTTGCTATAACCTATAAAAAATGATGAAAATTTGTACTAAAATATTAATAGTGAAAATAAGTGGACAGATTTTAGACATAATAAATAGTTGGATTGGACAAATAGTAATGATTGATGGGGAAGCTGATGCGGAGCAGGATGAGTAACGGAGCAATGAAGGATAGTGCTTAATTTGTAGTTGGAATTCTAAATGGATTCTTGGGCAGTCATTGAGGTAGGGAACATAAGTAGCCATTTTTGTAGAGGGAGTGTTGAGGATATTGTTAGTGTCGACTCTTTTAGACTGCTTTCCTTCATGAAATAAGAAGCAATATATTTCTTCTATGGTATACTCACAGTGATAATGAAAGGCTGGGTCCAATGTTCTGGAACAGAAAGAAGAAATTTGGCTTCGAGAAAGTTACAAATGGGTTGCAGATGAGATCATTCAAAGCAAGAGCATAGTATGAGTAGAGGAAGGGACTCAAAGACTCAAAATGTAAATCTAGGGGCTTACAGGAAGAGTTGAAGATTTAACCAGTGATATCTGAGAACAGATCTTTCTAATAGTTCTGCTGTTGTTTTCCAGCTTTGAGGATACTATCTTACTATCTCTTCAATATTTAGCCACATCGATTCTTCTGTACTCTAAGATGAATGTGATACAGAATCCTTCACCCAAATTATAGTGTCATAAACCAACATTGGTTTGCCACGTATTTATACCTACTACTGTGTTTTCAGGAACTTTTCTAGGCTCTATGGATACAATGCTACATGAAATAAACAAAAGTTTTGCTCTCCTGGAGTTTAGTAAATAAATTATAAACAAAATGTAAATAATTTGGGGGAGTGCTAAGTGTTATAAAGGAAAATAAAGCAGGATGCATTGGTACAGAATAATGGGGAAGAGGTGCCATTTATGTCAATCATGTGAAAGTTACCTTCCACAGACCTGAAGAAATAAATATGGAGAAAACATGCCAATATTGGAGAGAGAACTCTGCAGGTTGAAGAGAAGAGCACATAAAAATTTCTTGAGATGGACATGAGTTTGGTATGCTTAAGAAACAGAAAGAAGGCTATAGTGTTTGAGTCACTTTATAGAAAGAGCTTAGTTGGTGGAAAATGTGAGACTTCATAGATGTCAAAAAGAATTTTGGATTTCAGTAAATCTATTATGGAAAGCCAGTGGAGAGGCTGAGACAAGACAATGACAACATTTGATTCATATTTTTAAGGGATTCTTCAGCCTATCTTATGGAAAACAGCTTTGACTGGGTAACAGTGCAAGCAAACAGAAGAGTTACATGACTATTATAGAAAGAAAGGGTAGAATAAGTGGTTAGTCTAAAAATATATTTAAAAGGTAAGGTGTTAGTTTTCTATTACTGCTTTAAAAAATTGCAAACAGTGATTTAAAACAACACAAATCTATAATCTCACAGTTGTGGGTCAGATGTTTGACATGGGTCTCATTGGGCTACAATCAATATGTCAGCAGAGGTGAGTTCGTTACTGGAGACTCTAGAATCTACTTCCATGCCCAAGCAGGTTATTGGCAGAATTCAATTCATTGTGGGTGTAGGACTGAGATCCTGATTTTCTTGCTGTCTGTCTGCCAGGCCTTGTTCTTAGCTGCTAGAGACCCCCTGCATTTTTTTGGCCCTAGCTCCCTTTGTCTTCAAAGCCAGCAAAGATGGATTGAGTTCTTCTCATGCCTTTCTGTTCTCCTTTCACTTTTGCTACATATCTCTCTCTGACACTTGTGCCTTTCTCCTCTGGTTTTAAGGGCCTATAGCTTATATTGGGCCAAAGATAATCCAAGATAATCTCATTTTAAGGTTCACTGATTAACAACTTTAATTCCATCTTAAAAGCCCTTTTGCTATGTAAAGTAACTTACTTAAGTATTTATAGTAGTAACACCAATGGGTGAAGGTCATGGAGCCAAAATGTCCTGCCTATCACATTCGATCTGACTGGCAATTACTTGCAGATATTTGAACTTTTTTTAACCTATAAAAATGGCAATTTTATGCAGTTTGATCTAATATTATTATATAACAATATTCAGAATATTTTTATGATCAATCTTTCTGAATACATATATATGATAAAGCCTCAACTTTTATTGATAGTAATAAGAAAAAGGAGTACTAGCAAAGAACCATAGTTTATATATATATATAAAATTGCTTCATAAATCCATTTAATTTTCAGAACAACCCTATGAAGTCAGTACTGTTGTTTCCCTTGCTTAAATATTTTTGTCTATATGGAAAAATAATATTCTCACTCATTTTTTTTCTTTTTTTTCAAATAGTATATGTAATACGCTCTCAATTCTTCCTGGACCAACACAAAATACACTTCTTTCACACCTACATCTGCACTCCCACACGTATCTCCTAGACAAGATTACATATTTATTAATATTTTGCCCCTCCATCCACAGTGTAGCAATATGACCATGAAACAGCTGCCCAGTCAGATCCTATATTTCTCAGCCTGTGCATATTGGTGGGTCAGATGATGAGTTATTGCTAACGAGATGCAAGATGTTGTGAAATGAAACATTTCTAGGCTAAGGCACTTAATGTGTATGTGTGCTTTCACCTTGTTCTCTTTTTTCACAGATTGCTTATTTTGACAGTGGTGGAGGAGCTATGACATGGAAGGAATCTGTTTCCCCCAATTGTCTTGTGGGGTAAAAGCAACTGCTGGCCAGGAACATCAGAAAGAAATAACCTTCCACTGATATTTTCTTCACTGCAGAAGCTAGGGCTACACTAACTAACATAGCAGTTGATTATTTAAAGGAATGGTCTCTGAAAAAAAAAATAACCTAAAGTAAGTGGCATTGGCATTGGCTAGGTAGTTGGGAGGCAGGCAACCAGAAATAGGTGGTCCTGCCTGGGATGATGTAGACCTATTGCCTCCATTACCTTGGAAGGCAGAACTGGTACCTACTGAGACTGTCTCTCTCTGGTGGTGATGGGAAAGCCAACATGTTAGTGTGCATTGTTTGGTCTTACTGCTGATAACAAGTTATTACATGGAATAGATCAACTCACATGGCAATTATTCACTTTGCTAGAAAAGACTGAAAGGAAATAGAGTGCAGAATTTTAAGGTCTCAGGTTTTCCAATCTTAAGGGTCTCTTTGCATATAATAGCAAGAAAGAATACTGTAATAGTTTTAAACCATAAGATCCACTAAAATGTATCAGTTTAAAAAAGGGATCCAGCTATGAGGCAAAGATGATAAGGTGTAATCTTTCTATGAAACCCTACTGCTTAATATACCTACAGTTTGAGAAAGAGGGGGTCATGAAGAAAAGAAGCCAAGTAAGTTAGTAAATAAGTAAGTAAAAAAGTCAGACATTAATACTATGTCTGGAGAAGAATTATAGGTGCTTAGTGACACATGAAATGGCCTTTTCCTTCTGCCATTCTTTTATTACATTTGAACATAGTAATTTTAGGATTTATGTAGATTATAAAAACATCTCTTTATATTACGTGCCTATAAAATAGCAGTGCAAATACTCAGCACCATATTTAAACATTATGACATGATATAAGCTTTCTAAAATAATTTCTACTTTATTCAGAGTCAATCCCTAATCATCTAATAATGATTTGGTTTTTAGAGGCTCCTAACTGGAAAATTCTGACATCTTCTCTTTAAATTTTTTTAGAATATCTAAGAATTAGATAATCTGGAGTATATAATATTATTACCATAAAGGATGGGAATGCCAGGTTCAGCAATCTGACCTCTCATATAGCTGACTCTGTTATTGTACTCTATCGTATACCTTGAACAAGCCAACAAAAAGTTAGCTGTGTATACCAAAATTGATTGGAAAAATACATTCATAAAATCTGTCTAACACTAATTCACCGAAAATCACATGCAAATTTTGTAACCTCCCCAAAATAAACACAGTATACAATTTGGAGTCGTTCTGAACTATACAATGGACTTCTGATTTATAAGAAGTGTATCGTGAGAAGCATAGTACTGTCCTCCAAATTGTCGTTATTTGTTCCCAAACTCAGATCTGGTTAAAATTAATGTCAAACAGGAACTGTCACTGTAGAAAGGACCCTCAGTAATATAATCAGCAGAAGATGATGAAAACATAATCACAATGTATATAGCCAGAGGAAAAAGATGTGACAAAGCTGACAAGCAAGTGGAATCCAACGTAATTCTTCTCTGTGAGTGGCTTACTTCCAGACAGATAACAACCAAGGAATAGCAATGTTACCGCCTCCCTTGAACAATAACATTGTCTTGTGCCTAACAAGAATGACAGACATTGACTGTATTCACAGATACATGAGGCTGTAGCGTCTGCTATGTGTTTTGAAAGGATGCAAATGTGTAACTGACAGCATATGAACACTGTACGTTTGAAGTGTGGGGCAAAGGTAGACAAGCTTGATAATATATTTGCCCAGACACTTTCATCGATAAAAGTGAGTAAAATCAAATAAGACCAATAGCATGATAATTTACTGGAGAATAGTTATTTAAAACTCTTTTCCTTGTGCCCATGCACAAACTTCTATAATCATGAATATTATCTAAAATGCATAGGCAATATTAGATGATTAGAGAATGATTTGTTCCTGGAGACATAAGGAAGATATATAATTGCACTAAATATGAATTAGGAGATCAGTTTCCATAAGTTACATAAGTGTACTATTTTCTACAATAAATTTACTGTTTTCATGTGCTGATGCAAAAATAGAGGTACAAAATAGAGGTAGAGAGAATGAGAAAAATTTTAGAAAGTAGAAAACCATAAAGATTCTTTTTGAATTTTATTCTTCTTTAGAAATAAAGTTCAAGAAGAATGCTTGAGGGGCTTCCCTGGTGGCACAGTGGCTGAGAATCTGCCTGCCAATGCAGGGGACACGGGTTCGAGCCCTGGTCTGGGAAGATCCCACATGCCGCGGAGCAACTAGACCCGTGAGCCACAACTACTGAGCCTGCGCGTCTGGAGCCTGCGCTCCGCAACAAGGGAGGCCGCGATAGTGAGAGGCCCGTGCACCGCGATGAAGAGTGGCCCCCGCTTGCCGCAACTAGAGAAAGCCCTTGCACAGAAACGAAGAACCAACACAGCCAAAAATAAATAAATAAAAATAAAGGAATTCCTTTTAAAAAAAAAAGAATGCTTGAGTGCTTCGTAAAAGCTTTAAAAATTAGATTTAATTGCAATAATTCATTGGTGAATTGATATAGCTGCTTTGAAAATAGTAATTTTTTTTCTAAAATAAAACCTTCATGCCACAATAATGTGTGTATGTGTGTGTGTAATTGTAATCATGGCACCCCACATATAACTTATTGTTAAATCTATTGACATATTCAAAAGTTAATTCAACAATTGATTTATTACTTCATATTTAGACCTGAGCTAACTTATAAGAATCTTCATGTGAGTGTCTGTTTGCTGTCACTAATAAAAAGCAGAGCAGTTAGAAGTCTGAGTTTTAGTGTCAGGTAGCTCTAGGTTCAAATTCAGGCTGATCTTAAACTCATTTTGTTTTACTGGACAAGCTAGTTAATCAGTTGGAATAGATGCATCCTCATCTATGAAATGTCTCTAGTAATACTTATTTAGCAAACACATTGTGAGGATTAAATAAAATAATTTAAGGTAAAATCCTTAGCATGTTTCCTGTCATACAATTTACACTTCAAATAATATGTTTTGAAAATGTATATAAAAAGTGAAGATTCTTCTGCTGTGGTAGGTGAGATTTTGTCTCCCATGACCTTCACTGCCAGATGTTATGCATGTGAATATATCTTCCACTGGAAAAGAGACTTTGTAGACAAAATTAAGGTTACTACTGTACTTATAAAACTGTGAAATAATAAATTTATGGGTTTTTTAAAACACTAAATTTGTGGTAATTTGTTCCAACAATAATAGCAAACTAAAACATCCGCACTTACACGCATACCTATGTGTGTACAGATATATAATCCCATAAATATGTTTTTGTTTAATTCAAGTACATAATAAATGGTATCCTAGAGGACTGAAAAAGCTAATTCCTCTTTAATTATTTCTCTCAGAGAGTATATTGCATATTAGAATGTGATTTAATTTAAGTTTTTGAGGCTACCTACAGTTTCATTGTTCCTTAGGGGTAACTGACTTCACATCTGATGCTCATTTTGCTCCAGAGATGGTGACTTTACATTACTCATGATTGTCTGCATTTATCTACCTTATGAGAATTTCAATAGCTCTGATGGTGCGTGTGTGTGTGTGTGTTTGTGTGTGAGTGTGTGCGTGCCTGTCTGTATTTTAATACTCTTCTCTGTTTAACTGTAGAGATTATTTTGGAAACAGAATGAATGAAACCACTTTATAAACCTCTCCACTTACAGTGACTACCAACTAAATTTGTGAAGTAGGAACCCAAGCTGAATTTTAAGTATATTCTTAGTAATTTGAGAATGTTCACTGATATCATGTTACACATAGAGAAGTAATAGAAAGAGAAAATGACAGTTTTCAAATAAGGTGTCATGGCTGAATTACCAAAAAATTTAGAGAGCAGTTATAGCACATGGGGGATGGTTAGCAGAGGATACATATAGAAAGTTTCAGAAAAGTTGCAAATAGATAAATATAAATAAAACTTTAAAATGTATTTTATTCTAAAATTAATGACTTTATTAACCAAAGAATACATTTCAAAATTTTATTATTTTTGTTTTATTAATTAGTTAATTTGCTTATGAGGTAAATTGATGAATTTTACTGAATAATTATGTGATTCAGTAAATACTTTGAATGAATTATATTATTTAATTCCACAATGTTTTTGTGAGGTTTTTTTTCCTATTTTCTAGATAAAACATGAGCAACAGGAAGTTTAAAAATTCAAAGTAAATAGCTAATAATTGATAGATTCAAGCCCTGGCACTATGAATTCAGAGCCCACAACACTAACACTTGCTAAAAAATAGAGTACTATGTAAGAATTTTGGCCTAAAGAGGGTCATTTAGTAGGGCTGTGATGCTTTTAACATAATTCTATAACATTTAATAAAGTGAAAAATATACCATATCTTAAGATGAATGTGATAGAAATATATAAGTATGAGTAGTTTATAAACATTCACAAACTATATAAACAATAAGATCATACTTTTGAAAAAGTGTTGAGCATAAAAATTCTAATGTAATAATATTATATGAACGATGACAGAATATAAAAATTTATATTCAACATATTTAAATTTTAATATCATGTAAATATATACAAATATACATTTGGAAAGATTAATTTAAAAGAAGAGGGAAATATACCAAATGTTAACAATGTTTACCAAATGTTTATACTGAATTGTGGGATAATTACTGATTCTTTTCATTATATATTTCTGTGTTTTCCAATATTTTACATTGAATAGAGAAGTACTTAAGAGGAAAACAAATCCTGCTTATAAATAAACAAATGCAAAGCTGACAGTAATGTCAGCCTGTAGTTATCGAATGATTACTGTGTACCAGATACTTTACTAAGCATTGTATGCAACTCATCAGATTTCCACAATTCAGTTCCAGTTCTTTCAGACAACACAGTCTATCCCAGAGAGGTTCAGGGCTAGGGAAAGGGACACATACAGGGATGAGGATGGGGGGTGGATACAGAGAGAAAAATCTTACAGACAATACTGTAACAATTGAAATCACGCAAAAATAATAAAATCATATGTAACAAATTATAATCACTATATATGGAAACAGTTTAAATCCTCATTTGAAGTAACTTTCCCACTCAAATAATTCAAGATTCTTCTGGTAACCATGATTTCCAGCATTGTTCAAAAAGTTTTGTTTCCCAGAAAGACTCTCTGATTTCAAATGAGTGCCAAAGTGCAATCCAAACCTTAGTTTTGTATATTCCCTTATTTTAACACTTTCCTTTTTCCTATACAGAGAGTCAGATACAGGTTTCTTCTTTCTTTTCTTCTCCTCTTCCTCTTCTCCCCTCCCCTGCCCTCCCCTTCCTCATCCTCCTCCTTCTTCTTCCTTATTTTGACTATGTGTGTTTGGAATAAGTTAGAGTTAAGAGGAATACAAGGAAAATTTTGAATACAATATTTTAAAAAACGTAAGATCAATAGCACCTTAGAGAAAATCTAAGCTACATCACTATAGATTATGTCATATAAATACTTCATTGGTGGATTAGATTGGATCCTATGTAAGCTGCGTTGAGCATCACATCCACTATTTTTTTCTTAAATGGTTGAGAATAACTATGGATCTAGGAGCGTATCTCCTGTCTCGGCCCCTCACAACCGTCTTTTCCTGGCAGTTACCTAAATATACATCAGCCACTTGGATGCTGCATGCTGGCTCCGTCTTGTACTCTTGACAAGGCAGAGCTGAGTTTATGGCTTCCTGTAGCGAAGGGGAGCACAACGTTGTCCGAGGCTTAGTAGCACCCTAGAGTGGAAAGTGCAGAGTCTGCATGTTTATGACATTTGGTGGTTTGGCTTAAACTGAGTCTTTCAATCCAAGGGCTTGATTGGCTTTGGATAAGGATCATGATACAATAGTTTGGGATAGGTTGTTATAGCAAGTTTTGGGGCAAGGATTTTGGAGCATCTTGGTGTGCAAACAGTCATTTGATTCTCTCTCTTGAAAAGTTGAGCAGTCTTAAATGGCTTGTCAGGAATTCCTTAAATTAACAATTAAGTTATTTGCATCAGTTATTATCCTGGTAAAGAGTTCCCTAGAATAGTAATGTCATATAGGAAGGCAGTGGAGTAGGACAATCATGGTACTAATTATGCTAATAATCAAGTCATGTGACTAATAAGGCCTGTCTGTGTATTTGTGTGTGTGTGTGTGTAGTTTTTTGGTTCTCAATGTGAACAGCTAACTCTGAATTTCAGATTGACGTTTCCCTATAATTCAGCTTAAGCCAAATAAAATTAAAAGTGTATAACTTAGGATAAAATAAAAAAAGATGATTTGGAGGATGAAAAACATGTTAATCATCCATGCTAATAGATGTATGTCATCTCAGAAAAGTGAAAGTTTATTGCACTTTTAATAGGCATCATATAATTTCGTGCCTAATTTTAGGGGATTTCTTTACAGTGCTGAAGTTAGGAAGTATAACAATTGCTTAATACACTTAAAGGATTTCCAAGGATGCATTTATCTTGTAATAGTGCATAATGATTATTACATATGTGCATGTGTGTATGCCTATATACCTATAAATACACCACATGCACGTATTTATTCTAAAAGAGTAGGAAACCTGAAGAAATATGCTTACAATTAAATGTTGTCTGGAAAAGATATACTCTGAATACAGAATGTCATGTCCCTCTTGTCAGCTCTGTTATTTTGCTCTATCAACACTTCTCCTTTGCCACTACTGTGATAGAGTATGTTCATACTCAGAACTAGAGTTTTTCACTTTTTACTATTCGGAGGCTATTTAATTTCAATTGCTCCCCAAGCATAGGCCAATTCATGATGGCAAGAGCAGAGCAAGAATCCTTCACAGATACTTTGAAGTTTGAAGAGCTGCTATTCACATTGCCTGAGGCTTCCATTCCCACATTTGTGTGAAAATGAAAGCAGCTGAATACCTCTGTCATACATGCCCAGTGTTACTCTGAAAATATCTTGTGAAGATTAGTTTAAGATTTTTAAGCTATCTATATAAAGTTTAAAATAAGGATATTAAACAGATGCTGTTTTGCTATACACATTTAAAATGGCACTAAAAATACATGACTATGAAATAATAACTGTGCTTGAAGTAATTAAGCTAAACCGAATACACACACTGAACATTGTGTGTGTGTGTGTCTGTGTATGTGAGAGAGACAGAGAGAGAGAGAGTTAGGGGGTGGTTAAAGAATTGTAAGTCATCTCCCACACTAAAGAATAAAATCATTAACCACACCTTATAACTTTGCCTATTTACTATATGCAAAAGTATACTAAATCGCACTGATCTTTTTTTAAAAGAAACAATAATTTCTTAAAGCATTCAATTTCATGGTTTTTGTATAACACATAAGAAATATGAATTCATTTGCCCAGGTGTTTAAATGTAAAACAACATGTAAACCACTTTCACTCTGTATTTGTGGAAGGTAGAAGCTAAAAGTTGGTAAATCCCTTCTAGGGCATATTAGAATAATGATTATTATTATTTTCAAAATACATTTAAAAAAAATTCAACAGAGGAAATTTAGACCAGGAGACATGAAAGAAGAAAATCTTTTGAGTGGTATTCTTTATTAATTCTTTCATAAGTGATCATTTTCAAATGGGAGAGTTACACTTGAAATTTGAAGACAAATTGGAGTGTTGACCTGGGAAAAAACACACCACGTAAGAGCTGTGGGTTGAGTTTATTGTGTCTTACTGAGGAGGATAGCCCAGGAGACAGCTTTTCAGAGAACTCTGAGAAACTGTTCCAAAGAGTTGGCGAGAGGGAGAGGTGGGGAGGTCAGTATATGTATGATTTTGGCAAAGAGGCACTTGTAATCAAGCATACGTCTTGGTAGAAGGTTACTGCTGGTAATGAGGAATAGATATCTCAAGTAATGATTTTAGAGCTTTTCTAAGTATGGGAGGATGCAAGAATTCAGGTTCATTCAAATTTCTCCTAAAATATGTAACTCTCTGAAGACCTGTTCTGTCTGTTTTCCCAGAGCACAGAGTGCCTCATCCTGATCCTCACCCTGAATTCCTTCAGAGTGTGTTGTATGTGATAAATGGAATATTGCTTGCCATATCAGTGAACAAAGGGTGTCATAGTCATCAGTAAACAAAGGATTGCAGCCCTCCACCATGAGCCTGTGAGCCCTGAGGTAACTCAGGAAGGAAAGAATACTTGCCATCTACCGGCTCTCAGACTGCAGCCACTCCTGATGGTGAGCCTTGAGGAAACTCAGGACGTGAAAACACAGGATATGGCCCCAGATAGCTGAGGTGCATATCAAAGGAATGATTTCAGTGAGCCCAGACTCTTGCATCTTCCCATATATAGAAAGGTGCTAAATTCCTTAACTTGACATATCTGGTTTTCTTTATTTAACAATAATCTTTTGATGTTATGACTACCTGTCCTTTATTGCAAAATTGCTATATAACCTGGCTCCCCCCTCGCCTCCTCAGAGCGGGTCTCTCAGGGTTACTTGAGAAGCTGCCTCCCAGGCTTGAAGTCCTAAAGATTCCAGCCAAATAAAACATAACTCTCATCTTTTAGGTTGTGAGTATTTTTTAAGTCGACATGTCAACAACTGTAATGGTTAATGACTTGATTCTTGTAGAACTGGATGGTGGGCAACATTCTTTGTTTTATAAGAGGATGACAAGGAACTTACCATAGTCATTAGAGATTTTCCCTTGACATTAAATTCTAAAATGGTTTCTTTGTATTTCCATCTAAAGGATAAACTGGGAAAAATGAATCTTTAATATGCATATAAAGTAGTCAAGTAAACTTATTAACTCTAAAACTGAATGTTCATTATACTTCCAAAATACTTATAGATTCAGAAGATTTTGTTTGAACCTTGTGTCATCACCTTCCAAGAGCTTGAGTTATTCACTTTTGGCATGAGAGAATTAGAGAATTTTTTGATTAAACTTTTCCCTCAGTAAGATTTTCCCAGGTTATAGCTAAAGTCTTTGATTTAGAGATATCTAAGGCATATTTTTCCTCTTCCAGATTATATTGCAATTGGATATTCTATTAATTTTCTACCTTTAGTTTAAGGAATCAATAGATCAGCCACTTATATAATGTACCTTTATGCTGCTTTGTATTTCTCCTCCAGATTCCTCATCTCTGCTCCCTGGGACATCACTGAAATTAACCACCTCAATTCAAGTCCTCTCCTTTTGTTTCTTTTGGGGAAACATGATCTAATAAAAGGGACTCTTCCTCTCCAAAGTCAGCAATTTAATTTAAAACATGCTATGTATACCTGTTTCAATTCTGAAGGAGATTTTCGTTTTGCTTTCAGTGATATTTTGTTGTAAATAAATGCAGCATAGCTAGAAATAAAATAAACATGTGTAGCATTCCACAAGGCTGTTTTCTGAGAGCACAGAAAATATTTCTTGTCTTCATATTCTGTTCTTTCCTGTTGCTGATTTTTCATTCAGTTCTTTATTGTGCAATCGATCTCTTACACACAAAATCGAAGGTAGAGTCTTGCCATACTTTCCTCATTACTCATTTTCTACCTTTGGTCAAGACTGTTAAAAGCAACAATGGATTAAACACAGATATTGAAAGAAAAAAAATAAAATTACTAGGTGATATATAAAAAAAAAACCCCATTAGAAACAGCAAGGAATTATCTCTGCATACAAAAATGGGAGAATTTGGTTGGGGGAGGGCTTACTTCTTAGGAGTGGACATGTTTGGGATGAAATGTGAAAGAAGAGACCATATATCCAAACACCACTATGGGGTGATAGAAAGTTCCCCATATTGTAAAATATTTGTATTTGGCTGAGGTGCAAAGTACTGTGTCCTCCTCCTCCCTTCACAAACAACCTTTTCTTTTTGATCCTTAGAGACAGTGTATGAGAAGGATATGGTATTCCTGATTGCATCACTATAAGGGAATTTTTAAAAATATGTATAAGAATAAAAAAATAAGAAGGAAACAAATGAGGCTGAACAGAGAATGAAAACATAATAGGACAGCATGTCATAGGCAGGAGGTAACTATGAAGATGGATGTTACCCAGCACCCAACTCTAAAAGTCCCAAGTGAAGTTATAGAAAGGAAATAAGATAATGTTTGTGCTATGGAATAATATTCAAATCGATTGTATCATGATTGTTTTTGACAGTGATACCCCGGCTGAAATCTGTGTTAATATGTACAACTTTGCCCAAGATTATTTATATTCTAGGTTGTCCCATCTGCATTTCAGGTTAAACCCGTACTCTGATTCAGACTTGGATCCTCATCTGAACTGCCAAAGAAATAAGGCATGATTCAAGGGAATGCCATGTTTCTGTCCTGTGCTGGGTCTGCCTTTGGGATTTTACCACAAAGTGGCATTGTATATAATAACATTGAATTTTAATGTAATGGGGAAAAGAAGCAGTTTTAACATGTCTTAAAGATAACTGGCTAATTATTGGGGAAAAAAAATCAAGTTAGATATTTAATGTACACCAAGTATAAAAATTATTTTTCAGATTTAAAATAGAAAAATATGTAAAATGTACATTTCTGGAAAAAGAAGAATATATTTCTGTATTTTTTTTTTAATTTTTATTTATTTATTTTATTTATGGCTGTGTTGGGTCTTCGTTTCTGTGCGAGGGCTTTCTCTAGTTGTGGCAAGCGGGGGCCACTCTTCATCGCGGTGCGCGGGCCTCTCACTGTCGCAGCCTCTCCTGTCGCGGAGCACAGGCTCCAGACGCGCAGGCTCAGTAATTGTGGCTCACGGGCCCAGCTGTTCTGCGGCATGTGGGATCTTCCCAGACCAGGGCTCGAACCCGTGTCCCCTGCATTGGCAGGCAGATTCTTAACCACTGCGCCACCAGGGAAGCCCTGTAATTTTAAGATGGTAAAAATTGTGCATATTAGTGCTGTACAATGAAACTCTCTGCAATTATGAAAAGATACTATATGAATATCCTTTGTGAAATCTCTCATCATCCTCACACCCAATATACCAACCTACCTTCATCTATATATATATATCCTCTGCTTTCAGCTCTTTTACTACAGATTTGTGCCCCTGATCCTGTCAACAACATCTGTTTTGCCTGAGCTCTTGATCAAATCTATTTTTGCCTTCTCAATTTATGCCCTCCGATTATTCTCTCTCATGCATTCTTGATTTCTCCCCCTCCATGCCATAATTTCCATCAGCATACAAATATGTACTAGAATCTCCAATTAAGATAAAAATATCTTCTGGCCTTATGTTTCCCTTCAGCTATGACCCTATTTTTTTCCACTCTACTTCCTAGCTGAAATTATTTAAATAGTTGTCCATATTCGGCATCCTCATTTCCCCACCCCATATTCGATTTATGATTTATTCCAGAAGTCTTCCACTGACAGCACTCCATTTAAACTGTCAAGACTGTGGACCCCAGCTTCATCCTTTAAATACTTCCTTCTCTTGGCTTCCTGACTCCTTATTTTTCTCTTTCTCTTTCTCTATCAGCCTCCCTTAATATCTGTTTTTGGTACTTAGTCATCTGCTCAACTTCTGAATATTATTATTTGATCTTGGCTCAGTCTTGAACATTCTACTTATCTACACATTTCCTTAGTGATTCTATCCAATTGCCTAATATTAAATGCTATCTATATGCTGTTTCCTCAGACTGTATCTCCAATCTCAGCTTTTCCAGAAAAATATAAACTCATAAATTCAACTACTTACTTGATATTGCAATTTTCACCCCTTTCAGTAGCTTAAAGGTAACTTGGCCATAGCAGAAATATTGATAATTCTCTAAATCTGCTCTTACCATGTCTTCCATATTCGTAAATGGCACCACTTTCCATCACTCAAGCCAAACATCTTGGAGCTATGTTTGAATAATTTAATTCCCTTATGTCACTGTCTCTTTTTTAACTCTAGCATTAGTGACTCTTCTTAAAGCTACCAATAGAATAGATCCACTTTCAGAGAGATTCCTACTTCTCTCTGCCTTTCATATGATCTTGGTCTGAGTCACCATCTGTTCTCACCCAAACTCTTTCAATTGTTTTCAATGCTATGGGACTGAATTCTGTTTGGTCCCCTCACCCCACTCCCACCCTTATCCTGTCCCAGTCATATTTTGAAGCCCTAACCCTTAATGTAATGATATTTAGTGATGAGGTCTTTGGGAGATAATTTGGTTTAGATGATATCATGAGGTGGAGCCCTCATAATGGGATTAGTGCCCTTATAAGAAGAGACACCAGAGAGGTTTCTCTCTCTCTCCTCTCTCAGCCAGATGAAGAAACAGCCAGAAGAGGGCTGTCTGCAAGCCAGAGAGAGCTCTCACCAGAACCGGACTATGCTGGCAACTGATCTTGCATTTCCCAGCCCCTAGAACTTTGAGAAATAAATCTCTGTTGTTTAAGCCACCCAGTCTACAGCATTTTGTTATGGCAGCCCAAGCTAATATACTTTTTAATTGGATTTTCTTTTTTCCACTTTTGATTTCCTATTACCTTTTCTTTGCTTAGTGGCCAGGGTGATAACTTAAATGCCTATATTATACTTTGTATAAAACATTTCCAACGGCTTTCTTACTCTTAGAATAAAATTCAAACTCATTATCCTGATCTTGTTCATATTTACCTTTCTGATCTCATGTTGCACTATATTATTCTCCCACTTTTCCACTATGTTTCAGACACACTGGCCTTCTTATCACATATTTAACATGGATACTGTCTCAGTGATTTCAGACCAAAAATATTCCTCCTCTGATCTTTGCTTCATTGGCTCCTTCCTAGGAGCCCAGCAATTTAAGTTAGTCACTAACTCACTCTAAATTCTAAGACCTTATTTTAGTTCTTTTCTTTTTGTACACAATATATATTCTTATTTATTTAGCTTGTATGCTGTCCACCACTGCCTAAAATAAGGTAAACTTGATTCTTCCTTGTTCAACAATCTATTTCAGTGCTTACTATAGAAAGAAATAAATATTCAGTAAAACAATAAAGTTTTGTGTGGAAATTAAATATGATGTTAATACCCACTGTTGCAATAGCGCCTAATAATCTTTTTTTGAGACTGTAAAACTGGCATTATCTGACAAGATTTAAAATAGAAATGCCCTTGAACTACTAATTCTACTTCTTTCAATCTGTCTACTTGCTTAAATCTACCCTTCAGTTATGGTCTCATAATGAATAAATAAATAAATAAACATATATATATATATATATATATTTTTTTTTTTTTTTTTTGGTCAAGCTAGCCCTGCTTTTATTCCAAGAGATTTTCTCCATGGCCGACAGGAGCTCAGGTTTAAGGATACAGGAGTTCTGCTCAGCCCCCACGGACTTGATGTCCTCTAGAAAGGCCACCCCCACATGAAAGTCAGGAGGGCTGAGGGCATCAGCCCTCACTCTTTCAAGGCCAGGTTCCCGTCCTCCGATAACTTGTGTGCTCCGGAAGCCAGCAGCTCCAATGCAGCCAGTCGCTCTGCAAGGCCTCCAGGATGAATTCACACAGTACCGTGAGCTCTCTGATGTACTGTGAGCTCTCTGATGTGCCGCGAGCTTAGAAGGTCCATTGGAGGAGGAAGCGGTCTGGGGAGCTGACTCATAGCAGCGTGTAGGTGTATTTCGCATCTCTCTAGCTCCTCCTTCTGCACTGCCTTGGTGCACACCACGCTCAGCCCCTCCTTAGCCTCAAACCTGAGCCTCTGCTCTGGTTTGACCTTCTCTGCTGTGAGGTTGAAGAAGACCCGGCAGGTGGAACTGGGAGGCCAGGGGCGAATATCCGGTGCTGTGGGTCAGGTGCCCCACACCAGCTCTGGGCGCAGCAGCTGGTCCTGGTGCCTCTCCACTCCCCGGGGATGGAACAGGGCGGCCTTGCTCAGCACACAGAAGTCTTCAGGGCGCTCTTGATTGGAAGCTGGAAGCATCGCCTTCTGGAAGCCGCCGGCCTCAAAAACTTGTGGGTCCCTTCCAGGCTGTAAATGCGTTCCTGAAACACCTTGTTCTATAGCTTGATCTCCCGGTACTTCTCCTCCGGATGCAGAAGGATATTGTCCAGTTATTGGCGATGGTGTCCATACCCAGCCTCACCCTGTTGCACAATTACTGGGTCGGTGAAAAAGTGGAGAGAGAATGATCCATTTGCTGTGGACATCCCTCTGGTCCTTCCTCACAGTGACCCCTGTGAGTGGGCGGGTGAAGTACACTCCAGGCACAGCCATGGGTAGAGGATTCTTTGGGCTCAAGCACCTTGTTGGTGCCTGGGGCCTCCAGCCTCCCATTCAGAGTTCCTTCAGCTCTAAGTTCCTTTCTCACCTGGCTCTGAATGGAATCCTGTGTTGGGGGTCCCGGGGCCCTGAGTTACTTATGCTCAAGTCGACTACGGCAGCTGCTGCAGCCATCTGCGCCTTATCGGTGGGTCCCCGGGTGGAGACTATAAAAGAAATGTGTACTAATGATATATCATTTATAGCATCATCGGTAATTGTGAAAAACTGGAAACAAACTAAAAATTCAGGAAAAATATAGTGATTAACCGTACACTACATGTGTCGCATTGCATAGAAGACATCAAACAAATGACACGGCTGATCATAAGGCATACCATTATATTTATAACATCAAGGGGAAAAGAAGCCTTAGCCAGTTACAATTATAAAATAAAATCAATTATAGACCATACATAAACTTCAGAGATATAAAACATGAAAAATCTATATCTTAGAAACAATTAAATATAGTTTATCAGAGGATACTTTAAAATACTGAATTGTTTCATATATATTGCAGTTGTTCTAAAATAGTTGGGTGTGTGCATGCATGTGTGTGTGTGTGCACATATATGTATAACAAGTTGTGTGCTGCCAAAATTTTGAGAACTGGCTTTTCCCCTGCAATGACCACCCCCCAAACCCCTATTTATAGTGTTTGTCAATTTCATAGTGTATATATTTCCACTATGCCTTATTTCAAGCTACCAACATGATGTGACTTATGGGGATTTGGGAAAAGATGCACACAGTTGGCTTTTGTAAGCCAGTATGAGACAGCTCCAGCATACTACTGCAAATAGTTATGGATACAGTCCAGGGCCTTTTTAATTTTCTATGAATATATCTATGTATCTATCTACATGCATATATCTGTGTGTATTTATATATGTATGTCTAAATATGCATATGTATTTTTTAGAAAAAGGTCTGCATATATGTTATGGAAGTTGGTATAAATTTGGAGTTGTTTTCTTGACAGATCTCTGTTTAACAGGCACAGCACGCTAGGATGTCCCCTTTTCATCCATAAAATATATTGACCGTGGTTGCACAAGGCAGCCTGAAAATTAGTGATTAGTAGGTTTCTCTCAATTATGGTCATGAACTTCTCCTCCCACCAAAAGAGTCGTGTGCTTAACAACATTCTATTGTTCCCAAATCTGTTTAAACTGGTGGCACGTTTTCTTATAATTGGTTCATTTATTTAACAATCAGACATGCTTATAAAATGTGAATGAAAAAGAAACACCATTGTTGTTTCTCTGAAAATAAAATTAAGTAATTTTATGTAACCTAATGATGTCAAATTAAAAAAAAAATCATTGCTGTCATTTTGGGAGGAGACACAAAATAAATAAAATTTGGGGATATATATATATATGTATATACATATATATGCATATATAAAAGTCTAACAAGTTTCTGCATTCAAATTATTTTTAAAGGGTTCTTAAGTACTCACTTCCCTTACATCAGAATTGGAAGTCAAAGAAGATGTGCTTTATTCAAGAAAGTAATGACGTTAAGAACATAGTAATAATCTCAAAGAAAGGACCTTGATTTTATGTGGTGGCTTTGTAAAGTGTCAGCAGAGTGCCAGGCTGTACTTGGTTCCACAGAGTTCCCTTTCCGGTATGTTTCTGGTTAAGGTAGCCCACAAGAGACATTTGTGCACTAGGTTGAGAGGATTGAAGTAAAGCAGCAGCCATATTGTTTTTTTATGCTCAGAATTTTGGGTCAGTGTCATCAGGTACTTTTATAGCTGACTCACATTGTCAGTCATTTGACAACTTACCTTGTCAGCATGGGGTTGCTGCTGACCCTACAGCTGCCCCAGATGTTCTTTGATCCTCCTTCAGATTCTGACTCTTGGGTCAAGTGTGGGGTTAGCTCCAAGATGAAGGATGCCAGCTTCTCCTGAAGGACACCCACATCGTCAAAGTTAAACAGTGAGAACTGACATGGCCTCCAATCCTTAGGTGAGTTCCTGTGTATGCTTGTATGGTTCCTATTGTTCACACTTATCTTCCATTTCCAACAGCCTGCCCTGAAGAAGTCAAGCCCCAGAATTAGACATGAAGACAACGGGTATACTGTATTTCCAAATATGATATAACAAACTCAATTTATTTACCTATGATTCCCATTTTAACTGTTTTTTGTTCTATTTAACTGAAAACCACTGATCATTACGGCACCAGATAACACAGCTTCTATATATACTCTAATACTCAATGAGGGTCATGTCAAGTTGGAAAAAAAAGCTTCACTATTACAAAGCTGAAGATTGTACAAATTTTATTAAGAAAAACAACTTTTATAACACCAATTTGGCAGCATATATCTTATCTTCAGTCTTAAAAAAATTGTAACCTAAAATCTAACACATTTCCACTATTTAACCTAAAAGGATAGTACTGCACCTAAAGATGTGTGATTTAGGACGTTCATTACTTTACCCTCAATTAAAAAAAAAATAGAAACATCTATATTTCTGTTAAAATAAGAAAATAGTTAAGTAAATTAGGATAAGCCTGTATGATAACATATTTAGAAATTATTAAAAGAAGTGTCTAAACTGTAGGAAAATATCAGTGATATAATTTAATTAAATCATTAATTTAATATTTTAAATGTCAGTACTATGATCATTTAAAGAAGGATATCAAACTGCATTTATAGATATAATAACAATTTGTATATATATGTGCACTTCTGGGTTTAAGTTTGTGAATGAATAAAAGGCTAAAAGAAAATATTTCATAATATCAAGATAATTTTATCTGTGAATGAGGAGATAATAGGTGATACTGTTGTATGTAAATTCTTCATTTTGCAATTTTTTAAATTTTCCAATTCTATATCTCTATTGCTTTTATGATAAAATATGTCAAACAATTTTTCAAAATATACTAGAATAAGAAAAGATACAGAATAGAGATACTTTTTGTTTTTTTATAACAAACAACTATCTTGTGTGACACAAAATTATTTTATTATTATTTCTTCAGACCCAGGGAGTATTATGAAACGTGGATATTTTAGCATCCTGACAGCCTCATTATTTTTTATTCATACTTAGAATTATTGTCCTAGGAGTATACTTCTTCTCTGTAAATTCACAGGAAAGATAAAATACCCTCTATTTATTAATCTACATATTTTTTTAAACTCTGGGATTGGTCATCCCTCCATAGAATTTGGGCACATCTCTCTAATCTCTAATCATCCCTGCCTTAATGCGAAAAAAATCTATGCCTCGTGTTAACACTGCATCAGTGAAGTGTGCTTCCTCTCTTCATAATCATGCACTGTGATGGCTAGACCATGTACCTCAAACTCGAAACACTTGAACTTCCAAATTGCATTTTTCAGTCATATTCTCTTTTTTTTTATGCTCTGAATCCAAATAGGTCAGATATTAGGTCATACCATTTTCTCGTAGTCTACTGAGACACTTTGGTTTTATGCATTTTCTTTTCTACAGTAAGTCCCATGATTCACCACTTCAATATTTGTTTGGCAATATTTTGCCCCCTCTTCTTCTTGAGTTTTCTACTCAGACTATAGGTCAAGTAAATCATCTTTTCTCTCTGAAACTGTACCTAAATCATTCATCCTGATGCCTCTATCCTACTCATCCTGCAATGCAAATATATTAGCCCTAATTTCTGTCTTGCCATTAGCACTTCCTGACAATTCTTTCTCTTGTCCGTAGTTTGATCATTCCCAAATTCCCTTCAAATTTCTTTTACTCAATGTCAAATTCATTGTTTAAGCAGAAGGGCTTTATCTCCTATTTTCTCAAGAAAATATAGATAATCAACAAAGTATAATCTCAAAGTCAACCTCAAAATTAATAATAGTCTACATTCCTCTCATCTCAGGAAACAAATACCACATCTCTTAACCAAGGCCAATCTGACCAACAATACTCTTGCTTCCCCTATAAGCTCATAACTACACAAATGTATTGCTAAATGTCCATCTCTCCCCATCTCTACCAATAATTTATCACTCCAAAACTTAACCACTTATAACAACACACTTTTATTATCTCGGTTTTTGTGGTTCAGAAATCCAGTGTGACTTGACTAGGTGCCTCTTGCTCAGAGTATCTTACGAGGCTGTAGTCCAACAACAGGAGAGCTCTGTTTATCTCCAGGCTGGATTGAGTGAAGATTGGCTTCCGAGCTCACCCTGCTTTCTGAGTTATTGGTTCTGCTCTCAGAGCCATTTTTCCTTTCTCATAAAAACATGCATTTGGTGCTGAGTAGTTTTCCCACCCTGCATTCTGACTGTAGAAGTTTTGGGGGTCCCAAATGCCTTTTTTTCAGTTCAACTGGGTGGTGATGTTTCTGTATATAAATAAGTGTTTAAAGGACTTTGTGGGTCTTTTATAAATCTTCTTGGGGTTCACTCTATTAGACAAATCTCTTAGATAGAAGTCTATCTCTACTTTTGATTCCTGTTGAGAGGCTGAAGGGCAACCCCTTTAGAATTCATAGAGTCCCTATTGTTTGATTGAGAGTATCTTTGTAGCACACCATTAATCTCTTTAAAGGGCCTTTTATGTGACTGAACAGTACTCTGAGGCACCACCTTTGATCTTTCTGAGATCCTAATAAAAGATTTTACAGTCACACCTCTAGCTTCAGCTTTATACCATGTTTTCCTCGTAGTGCCCTGGATTTGATCTTTGCTGGAGACTTTTTTAAATTTTAGCACTGAATTTTAGCACTTTTTTTTTTTTCAAAACCATCAAGTTCTAGATTCTTTTTTTAGCAGTCTTCTCTCAACTTATTTCTTTCCTTTCACAGTTTACCCTAAATAATAAGAATAAACCAAACAGCACCTACCACAATGGGCTTTGAAATCTCCTTAAGTAGATTGTCTAGATCATTAGGCACAAGTTCTGCTTTCTGCATAAGTGCAAATGACAGTGTTTATTAAATTTCTCCCACTATAACAATGATTGCCTTTTCTTCAGTTTTTAGTAATATTTTCCCTACTCATCCACAGGCTCCTCAACATCTTAAATTCTATGAGCAGTGTGTTTGATGCCCTGTAAGCCTTCACAAAACTCCCTCAATATCCACTGCCTGGTTCCAAAGCCACTTCTACATAGAGGTTAAGGGAGCATCCCAATTCTAGGTACCCAAATCTGTATTAGTTATCTATGGCTGCATAAAAATCACCCTGATCTTATTCTTAAAAAAAAAAAAAAAAAAAAAAAAACTACTTCATAGTTTCTGTTGGTCAGGAATCTGGGTGCAGCTTAGCTGGGTGGTTCTGTCTCTGATCTCTCAAGAATCTGCAGTTAAGCTATTGGCTGAGGTTGAAGGTATCTCGAGTTCTCTCAGCTAGATTCTGCTTCCAGTTTCAATCATCTGACCAGCTGCTTATAAAATGGCAGGTGGATGGCCATGAAGTTAATGGGCAAGAGAGCAGGAGAGAGCCCCTAAAAGGGAAGCCAGTCTTTTTTATTATATGATCTCATAATTGACATCCCATCCTTTCAGCCAAATTCTATTAACTAAAAGCCAGTCAATAAAGCCAGCTCACACTCACGAGGAGGAGGACACTATACAACCCCTCCTTTTTTCCTTCTGTCCTGGTCCTGGATGCAGGAGTCTGGTTGAAGGGCCTCAGCCTGATCTGAGGGTAGGAGCCTGATCACCTCCAGTGGGCAGAGAACTCAAATTCTGGTTTTGGTCTGGTATATGCTTTCTGGTTTCTGGTAGGACCGAGTTCCCTTCCTCCCTTCCCGGAAGCCCAGGGAAAAGTCCTGGGCGTCTGCAGGTGGCAAGAGACATCTGTAAGGCCACCCGTTTTGTCCCCTCTCCTTCCGCTCTTCTTTCAACCTGGCCTCCTTTCCTCCCTTTGAAATATTTGAAGACCTGAGATATTAGCATTTACTTTGTTATTACTCAGATCTGAAGTCCTGTGTCTCTGTAGGAGGTTTTCTGAGAGACTGCAATCTTGTATTTAAGGGAGTGTCTGATTAGGATGGCCAGGCCTGTGTGTGTTTTATACTTTGTGTTCTGTGTTGTGATTTGTGATGGCCATTCTGCCTTGTGAAATGGGATAACCTGGTGTGGTCACCATATTGTTTAGACTCCAGAGAAAGTTGGTTTAGGTAAAACTCTTGAAAACTGGTTTGAAAACCAGTTCTTTTTGCATATACAGTTAGTAAAAGCAAGCTTGATCAAAGGTCTTTTCACAATTCTGATTCTGAGGGAACAAGTCCTACTAGGAGAACTAGATTTTCTCTCCTTGTGCCTTGAGACCAGGGCTCTCAGGAACACTTATCTTAACTAGGCCATCTCTAATTCCTGAGACTGAGGAAAAAATGGGAAGAAGCCTTTAAAAATTTTACTTATTCTAACTGTTATTTATAAACTAGTGAATTTTATATTGTGATATCTGATTCATGACTAAGTTTATAAAATGAAGCTGAATCTCTCATTGTGTCTGTCTAGATATATGTATGTCTCAGTCTATGTCTCTGTCTTTGGATAATATTGCTGAGGTTAACTTGTAAGTGAGCTCTATTTAACAGGCTTAAAGTAAGTGCTTACAAATCAAACAATTCTAAATACAAGAGGAATTAATCTAAATGAACTGGGAAATATTCAGTATTAAATTAATACCTGGTATAAACGTTTAAGTTTGTTGATCTAATTAATATAGACGTCTTTAGAGTCATCAACATTAAGTATAATACTTTTATTGTACCTAGGTTTAAAAGAAGTTACGTAAGATCTTATTATATCTGCTGCAAGTTTGTCAGCAAGGAAAGTAACTCAATGTGAAGAAACTTTTAAGGAAGGAAAATGCAAATGAGATAAGAGCTTCGGGTAAACTTTTTAGGAATAAAATAAGATACTGAAACATTAATTACTGAGCATTGGCTTCCTTTTACAGAGAAACAAAAGGTTTAGAACTATTAATAGATATGTTTGGTGCCACACTGAGATATTTTCTATAAGAAAGCACATTTTTCAAGAAATTATTTGGATTTATGTTTACCAATCTACAGAGTGTTTATATAAAGGATAGTTCATGGTTGCTTAATGAAAATAGGATGTGTATTTTTAGTACAGAAGGTAAGGAATGGAATTGCATTTTATTAAGGGAAAAGGAAGTAGGTCTTACTTACAGGTGGCTGTTTCTGGATGGAAAAATAAAGTGATGGATACAGAAAGTGATAAAAATGTTTGTGGAAAGTGGACCCTGAGAAAAGAGTTCTGTGCATGGTCAGGATTGACTAAGTTTAAAATAAATTTAATTGAGTAACGGAATTTTAAAAGTAAGTGGTTGCAAAACTTGAATTTGGCTTTTCTCTCTCTTAGGAGGGCAAGATTTCTTAAAATGTTGAACTGTGTTTGATAACCGATTTCAAGTTTCTTTACCTTTTAAGTGATCTGTTCTGTATTTGCCTTTGAAATAGTTATTGTTACTTTGGCTAAGTGAATAACTATTATTTCATAGTGACCTGTCATCCTATCTGACTGAGTGTTCGAAACCCTTTTTTGATATTTTTTTGACGAAACTTCCTAAATCAAATTATAATGAAGTCCTTTTGACCTCTAGCTAACTTTGGGATGCTTCAAAGAGCCCCTGAAACATCTCAAAGAGAAATATTAAACTAATTAAGTTCATTTGGTATGTTAAATTACATGGGAAGTATTGTCAAATGAGTAATAAATTTTCTTAGGTTATCTTGTATGGTAAATGTTACTAATATAGATATCCTAGAAATTATATGGAGTGCCTGAAATTCCGATATGTCCTGGTAAAATGTTATCAGTCATAATTCTAGTTATTATCTTAAAGTGTTGTATGTCACAGCAGTAACAAAGTTTCTTTGTCAATTGCATTGTAATCAGATTTAAATGTGCCTTCTTAAGTCTTTTGTCACTATAGACAGTTACAGTTTCACTCTAATGCCTTTGCAAAAATGCTTCTTCTTCAAGAAGATTTATAGAAAGGACTTTAGAGTAAATACAAGTTTCTGACGTTCAGACCATAATGCTGAACTGGGTAAGAAATTGAAGATTTCTAATGAAAAAACTGATGGTTTCATAAAGGTGTTAACAAAAAGGATTAATTACATAGGACTGAGTGAACTGGTGAATATGTTATAATTTTTATGATTTCTATCTGAAAAATTACCGGTTTAAATCTGTTTTTTCCAGGTATGTGGAAACCTTCCCCTCAAACTCATTGTGACTTACAGAAATTTGGTAAATTATACTTTTGTAAGCAGAATTGAAGCATTTATCTTTTTCTCTCTATCTGTTCCCTCCAGAGATTGGAAACTCTTAGGTTCCCAGGAGCTTTGTCAGATAAATTAGGAAGGCTACCACACTAGCAGGTACAGAAATCCCAAGGTATTTTGGAGACATCGAAAGGGAGGAATTCACCTACATCTGTTAGGCAAGAATCTGTGAGAAGCCCTTGGTGTGACTTTCCTAGCCCTGAGAGGTCTTTTAAAAGTCCAAAGAGTTTCAGCGAGTAAAACATCTATATGATCAATTACAGTTATATAAATCATCAGGCCAATTATTGATCCCAGACTTATTTTGCAAACAAATTAGTCTTAATTTTGTTACTTTTGGTAGAACAGAGGGTAATTTTAGAGAGAAAAAGATTATGTTTCAAAGAATATTAAAACCCAGTTTTGTTAACAGAGATCTGTATTTACTAAGACTCACCTCCCAGATAGTTCTTTGTTGTTATGTTATATTAATGTAAAGATTAATTGAAGGACACTCTAAGTTTGTTTCTGAAGATTATCTCAGTAATCTGTCTTTGGGTGAAGATCAGATGCCCCATGACCTACAACCGGGGGATTATGCATACTAGAAAAGACATAATTTAAAAAACTATCTCCAACTTGGACCAAAGGACCCTTATCAGGTACTTTTAACTAGCTCATGCACAGTGAAACTGAAGGGAATTGACTCTTGGATTAATTTCCACTCACAAAGGCCCCTGCACTGGACTGGCCTGTAGAGAGGACGGCTGACCTCAAACTCACCTTAAAACAACGTTCAGAGGAGAAACTACACTCACACTAGGATGAGAAGAAGACAACATTAGAAGTAGACAGCTTGCCCAAGATCCTCTACCTGACTCATATGATCATTTATAATGTTTTCTTGACTTCTTGGACCCTTGCATATGAATCAAATATTTTCCTGTCATGAGCACGATGCTATGCTAGTTTTAAAATCAATCCAGTTGTTGGTTTTGTGGCCAGTTACCTGTGTCTAGTACTTCTGGGTTACCTTGGTGAATTTCACCACTCCAAGGCTCTAATTGGTTGGCCCTGAGGAAATTTACTTTAAAAGAAAAATTATAGTCATGTTCAGGTAACTATTGATATTACTAAGTGGAATCCCCTCACCTGGCCAATTAATAATGCCTGCTCTGACCCTGCCCATAAATATGAGTTTTCTTCAATTACTCAAGCTCATTCAGAGCAACAAGCAAAGTTTTAGCCAAGGAACAAGACCTCCCACAATCATGGGATGGATTTATGTAGTTAACACCAGGCTGTGGTAATTTAAGTTTAAAGGCGTCTCTATGTTGGGAACAAGTAAATCATACTAAGGATAGTCAGTCTAGTAACACTAGGAAACTGGGCTGGGTGCGTTATGGAAAATGCCAATATATAATTTCCCTTAAAGATAAGGATTGGTACAGAGCAGACTAAGTCAGACAACGTGGGATATACTAGGCTGCACCTAATGGAAGTTCTTGACTTATATTCTTGCTTATGACCTTATTAATCTGCTAGCTATATTGTTCTTTTATATTGCCTGTTTTACAAAATTATTGTTTCTTGCATTACCAAATGTGTGACTGAGCCTCTGATAAAATGATGATATACAGTTCCATATAAGATCAATGATGGTAATAGTGTAAGTCTAGATATGGGAAGAAACAACAAGAGGGAATATTTTCCTGGACCATAAGAGACTAGATTAGACAGGTGATCCAGAGACATTTTGCCTACTCGTAAGGCCTAGTCCAATAATAGCAGCACATTGAGTGGCCTGTCAGTGAAATCTTTGCCAGACCTGGGAATAAGCATTCATAGCACCATGAGATGAAATGGTCATGAAATACCCCCCAAACCATGGTCAAATTCATGACCCTGAAGGGACTCTGCCAACTGAAAATTGCCATCTGCCTCTGCAAGTATTAAGTCAATGGTCACTGCTGCCACTGACCTTCAACACTGCCTGAAAGAGATTCAGGGTGGAGAGGAATGAGGCACTCTGTGCTCTGAGAAAACCCGGTAGAACAGGCCTTCAGATAGTGAGATATTTTCAGGAGAAGATTTTATGAGCCCAAACTCTTGCATCTTCTCATACCTAGAGAAATACTAACATCATTAATGGTGACATCTGCTTTGGCTATTAAGGAGAAAATTAAAATTAAAAGTCAAAATGGAGTAGCTATGATTCAGTCATCCAAGGAAATAACTAGGTGACACTATGGGTGTGATTTCAGACAAGTCCTTGTATTGCTGAAAGTCGCACATCTTGCAGTCCTCACCCCAAATTTTGATCAAGTGGAGAGAGACTTCTACTCTATGAGGCAGGACCACACCCACTCTCAGCAGGAAGTAGTTATGGAAGAAAGAGACCTCTGCCTCAATTCCCAAGAAGTATCTTTTTTTTTTAATATGTAAATTTATTTATTTTATTTTTGGCTACGTTGGGTCTTCATTGCTGCATGTGGGCTTTCTCTAGTTGCAGCGAGCAGGGGTTACTCTTCGTTCTACTCGCTCTAGGCACTCAGGCTTCAGTAGTTGTGGCTCACCAGCTCTAGAGCACAGGCTCAGTAGTGGTGGCGCACGGGCTTAGTTGCTCCGTGGCATGTGGGATCTTCCCGGACCAGGGCTCAAACCCGTGTTCCCTGCATTGGCAGGTGGATTCTTAACCGCTGCGCCACCAGGGAAGCCCAACCAAGAAGTATCTTGATTATGAAGTCTCTCAGGGGGAAGTTGTTAGGGGAAACACTGACCAAAACCACTCCCCCTGGTGAGGCAAAGGCAGTAATAATTTGCGTGAGTTATTTTACGACACGAGATCCTGGTAAGGAACATGGAACTAACAAGCCACCAGCAACCAGAAGAATACAGGAAAGGTCAAAAGGAGAGAGGAGACGCCAGTCCACATGTCCTACCAACCTCCCAGAATCCTCCTCGCTAGAATCCATCTTGGCTGAGCAGTTGCACCGCCACCAGAAATGACCCTGAGTCAGAATGATTGGCCAGAGACAACCCGGAAACTAATCCCATCACTATAAAACCCGAGACTGTGAGCCACATGGCAGAGCAGTCCTCCTGGGTTCCCTTACCCTCCTGCTCTCCTCCCGGGTGCCCCTTCCCAATAAAGTTTCTTGCTTTGTCAGCACATGTGTCTCCTCGGACAGTTCAGTTCCGAGTGTTAGACAAGAGCCCACTCTCGGGTCCTGGAAGGGGTCCCTCTTCCTGCAACAGTTTTATTTAAATATTTATAATACAATATTAAATCTTCGGTGTGTATAATTATTGATACATATAGAAAAATATATATGTACATATTTTTTTCTCTCTTCCTAATGTCTTTGCTTTGATTATATCATGAGTGTCTCTATTTATTTACTTATTTTCTTTACTCTAGGAATATATTCTGTTATGGTGTATAATTGTTTGGCCACCTACTGCAACATTGGCCTACATTATAAAGATATTTGATCATTAGTCCATACAGTTATTTCATGCATGAGAATTATCATTTTTAATTTGGCAGCAGTGAACCAACATCCCAGCATGTGTTCAAAACTGCCACCTCCAAAGAGCAATAAACAGAGTTGACTAAGTTGATTAAGACAATAAAACTATCAGAACTGCTTCAGGGCTAACAAAAATGCTTACACCAACTCATACTGTCTATAATTTCTACTATTTTTTTCTATTTTTCTTAATGACAGTAGTACAAGCTACTAATCCAGATTGTAAATTAAAATGTACATAAAGTGATAATGTAGTTAATAAATTTAAGAAATTTTCCATAAAACTTTAATTATCAAGATATTTCAATGTAAAATGTGCCATAATAAGATACTGAGCTAAATATATTCAAGTAACAGGCATTCAGTCTTCATATTCAGAATACCACGACTATTAGGAATGAAAATGAACTGAAAATGTAATTGGCAAAAAAAATACACAAGTTATAAAAGTACTTTTTGCCTCTTAGCTTCAAGGACTGTTATCTAAAACTACACTCCCTTTTGGTAGCATTTCATAGTACAGAGTGAAGTAGGAACTTTGTGGTTATCCAGTAAATGTAGTTTATTTTCACAGTTAAATTACTCAGTTCAAGGGGGAAATTGGCATTTCTCATTACAGTTATGCTTAATAATAAATACAGTTTTGATTGACTATTGTTTATTGATTATATTTGCAAATTTCAGTTCTTGTTTATTATTTTTATATTTGATAAAGAAAATGTTAATATAGTACACACAAAGTTTAGAAGATCAATTTAAATAAATATAAAAATTGGAAAAAATATTTTGCTCCATGTATACCTAAATATATTAGGAATTCATCTAATATATTCATTCTTCTTTTTCCTTCTTTGTAAACTGAAATAATTTTATAATCAGTATGATAGTAATAACATTAAAATTAAATGAAGCAACCAGTATACATGTTATGGAAGTTTCCAGTCAAAAAACACAGCATGATAATTCTATTAAATAGAAATGTGACATCATTTGTAAAGAATGGTTATTAGAATAATTTGCTTTGCTTTAGTTGGTCTTATTTCTAAACCATAGTTCTCAACACTGACTATAAATTAGAATCACCTGGGAGGTTTTCACTTCCTTTTTTCAAGCTTTATTGAGGTTCAATTGACAAACAGGAATTTTATATATTTGATGTATACAACCTGATGCTTTGATATTTGCATACATTGTGAAATGATCACCACAGTCAAGCTAATTAACATACCTATCGCCTCACATAGTTACCATTTTATTTCCTTTTTTTTCTTGTTGTTGTTGTGAGAACACTTAAGACCTATTCTCAGCAGATTTTATGTATATAGTACAGTATTGTTAACAGTCACTGCTGCATATTAGATCCCCAGAACTTATTCTTCTTGCATAACTAAAACTTTCTACTGTTTGACCTGGAATTTTTTAAAATCCACAGATACCCAGACCACTGAGACCAATCAAATCAGAGTCTGTGAAAGTAAAGCCCAGACATCAATAGAATGTCAATCAGAAGCTTCAGAATAGAATGTCTATTAGAAGCAATAGAATGGCTCTAGAAGTTTCCCAGATAATTCTAATGGGCAGCTATTAGAGATAGTTTTTTGCATAGGCTCTTCAACTTTTCAATATCCTACTGTCTGTGTATTAATACATTAGATATAAACTTAATTTTGTATGAAATAATGTGAAATCAAGCATTTAAATATTACTTTTTATATTTTCTATTAGTTTTTCTCTTATCCAAAATTTCTTTATACGTTTATTTTAAAAATGAATGACAAATCATATATATATTCCGTAGTTCAGCTTTAATTTTTTATAATTTATAATTTTGTTGTTTTCAGCAGTGGAACAGACACTCCAAGATATTTACATTAAATGATATGACCAGACATTGATTAAATCAGATGTTCTGATACTCAAACATAAAGATTTTTTAAAGGTCCTATAAGTTGTGAGCTCAGTCTTTGAAGTATCTGAGGCTCTGGGTGATATACCTGTCAACTCATAGAAATTTTTGCTTAACAGGGGGAAAAGTGGCTTCTGTGCACACTGGTGAGTTTAAGTGAAAATTTAGTTTCTTTTATTTATTTGAAGTGCTAGTTTCTTCCTGGTTACTAGGATTGAATCCAGCTGAACCTGGGTGAATTCAAAGGCCGTACTCAGCAGAGGCCATAGTTTCTGCTAGAATTACAGCTAAAAAGATAAAATATAGTAATGTAAAACTCTCATTTTTAGGACAGGGATGGTGTAAAATATTTCTACTTTGTGATTTGCACCGTAGTTTGGAAGCAGGTGCACAATGTTTGGAATATTCCTGCTGCTGATTCTTCTTATTAATTTTAATTAGGAATAATGCAACATTTAGAAAGTTGGGGATTTCTTGAAATAGGAATTGATTTATTGTGAAAGATTTTTTGAACACAAACAATATAGCTAGTTCATATTTGTCCAGGTATATTCCATAATTGATATATAATAATTTCCTTAAAGTTAGTAATTGGAAAGTGACACAAACATAGCTGAAGTATTAAAACATATGATTTTAAAAGAGAATAAGGAAATGAACTCATCCATCCCAAATATAAAGTATACACTATGTTGTAATAAATCACAGTCCGTAAGGGGATAAATAAAAACTAGTCGTTATCCTAAGAGTTTTTATACTTTAGTTGGCACACAAAGAAGAATAAATAGGTCTACGACATAACATGCTAACTGATGCTAGAGAATTAGAATGTTTATTGCTATTTGGACTATATTTCTAAGTTTTAAATCTATATGTAGCCATATTAAGTGATTGGGTTTCAGGAAGCTTTTATATACATATTTGCAATTATTTATCTGGCTAAGGCCTGGAAAAAATACAAAGAATGTGACAGCCATGCTGATAATTTATTTTTCCAAATTGCGATAATTGACAATATTATTTTAGCACTGACCTCTGTTATAGAGTGGATGGAAATGGGCTACAAAAGTAAGTGCAAAAACTATAGACATCTTAGAAACTGAGTGAAATAAATGAAGTTGTTTGTTCCCGTAATTGTTGATTTTGTAGTACAAATTTAAGTTTTATTCAGGTAAAATATCTTACATTTCATTCATAATCTGAAAGCTTTGGACAAATGTTTTTAGTGTTTTACCCCCATTGCCTGGACAAAAAGCAAAAAATCACACTATTGGTGTATTTTTGAATTAATAAATACTGAATGTATTAATTTGGCTCCATAACTCCTCTTTTCCAACAAGTTAGTACTGTTCATGTAATTACTATAATGATGTTGTAACCTCAATGTTTTTTTTTGTTTGTTTGTTTTTTATTTTTTTCAATGTTTTTACCTTATGGTTAAAGCCCCTTGTGTGAAGACGGGATATACAGCTTTCCTTTAAGGCCATAATGACCCCTTTACTGAGTAGGTCATATGATACAGGCAGGCATCCTTCTCAAGCTTTGGTTGTGTAGATGTGGCTAAAGAAATCCAATTTTATTCAGTCATTGGAATGTGAAGTGCATTCCAGATGGATGAATCTGGAGAGCAGAACATCTTTTTTTCCCAGTATCTTTTATATCTTACTTTCTTACTACGACAATTCAATCTCTCAAAGACAAAATTATTTTTTCTAGTTATGCATTCATTGCTAAAATCTTTCAGGCCATTGGTAGGAGAAAATAATTAAGCTGGAAAATTGCACATTTGGAGGATAACAAATATTAAAATTTGTAGTCTAGATTTTCTCATCAAACATTTGAATGGCTATTTGACATTTAAAAATCTCTGGCTGCAAAAATGTTGACAAAAACACCCCAGTTTATATAAATATAGGCCTCCTAATTTCACTTTATTGATTTTACCTCTATTCTTGAGATTGTTATAGTGGAATCTTTCTTACCTGCCCCCCATCATTTGAAGCCTGTGTACATATTGTCAAGCTGTCTGAAGTTATAAGCAAACCCAAGTTTAATGCCACATTAAGAATCACAAAGTGATGCTTGTTTTTAAAGAAAATACATTGTTTATAATTTTTTTCAAAACTGACTTAAAGGTTTTAATAAAATTATTAGAGTTTACCTCCGCTAACTTGGGAACAAACAGTAGCGTTTTTAAAGATTAGATGTGATGAATTCATTCATTTGATCAACAAATATTTATTGAGAAACTATTATAAACCAGGCTCTTTATTAAGTACTAAAGGTAAAAATCCCTAAGTAGTATGAGTGTCTTAACAATCATACTATTAGTCTGGAAGAATATTTTATCAGAAATGACCCATGGACCATCTCTTTCAGAATCTTGTGATGTAATAATTTAAAACTGATGATTTCTGTGTTGCACCTGAGATCAAATGAGTTATATTATCTGCTCATAATTCCTAAGAATATGCATTTTAGCAAACGCTCCAGGTGCTTCATGGCATAGGAAGAAAAACTTTTTGTTTTGGTTCCAAGTTTGTGTGGTTTTGAAAAGTAGGCTCATATTAGCCTAGGGCCTGATTCTATATTAAAAGAAGACTGGACCAAGAGAAGAAATAGAAAAAAATGGCAAGCTCCTGACTGTGTTAAAAGTTGCATTTAAATATTTCTGTTTCAGGCTTCACAAACAAAATAACAACTCTAGCATTGGATCTTATTTTCTTCTTTGGATATTATTTCCTGTGAAAGTGTTCTGGACTTCACTCAGTTTTCTTCTCCAGTTATTAATGTATGTGAGTTCTGCAGGTGAATTATTTTATTGCTAATACCCAAGCCCAGATTGATCCAGTATGGTCTATTACAAATCCTTAGTAATCATGGAGTAATTGTTCAGCATATCATTAGATTTTGTTTTCATAATTCTAACAACTGAAAAATCTCATCAGTTGACACCTACCAAATATTGTAGTGAAATTGATACTAATCCAAACAAATACTGTTTTGTAGTCCTGCAGAAGCTGAAAGCTTTATGGGTTCTAATGCTCCTCAATGAAATAAAATGACATTTTAAAGGAAGGGGATCCAAGTATTCACAGTAAAATATCCTTACCATATAGTTAAATGAAATTATATGCTCAGTGAATATTCACAAGAAAATTAACATTTTCTAAGCAACTGACCAAGTTGAAGGAAACAATTTTATTTTTAATTAAAATTGTGGCTCATGAGAAAAGTATAGTCAGGGAATAAGGGGTGTGTGTGTGTGTGTGTGTGTGCATGATATGCTTCTTGAACACAGCAAACAGTTTGACACGTACAGAACATTCTGTTTAGTCTTACGGCCCAAGAAATGACATTAGAAGGATGACATTTTCAGGCACAACCCTTTAGATGTATGGGGTTCAGAATGAAGACCAAAGTATACACATTCATTTTTATTGAAAGTTAAATTTGTTTTAAACCTGTTGTGTAATGTAATTGTAGATATTCAAAGATGATTTATTAGATTCTTCATTCATTCAGCATGAAAGACAAGAGGAGGGAAACAACTTATAAAGACCTTCTAAGTACTGCTTAGTGAGCTCAGGTTACCCCTGGTAATCAATCCCGATGCCTTCAGGGACTTCATGTTCACATAAATATGGACTCTGTTGGATTATAATGGCTGAGTGGACCACCAATGCAAAAATAGCCTTTGTTCTGTTCTATAGTATAGCTCATCAACTGCCAACAGCCATGACTGACCTGGTGAATAGCTAATTATTTATTAATTTCAGATTCTTCCTTAATTATACTCTTTTTATTATTCCATCTCTAAGCCTTTGGATACCTCATACTCTTCAATGTATATTTAATCGGTTAAACTGTTAAAACAGTTTCTTTCCTAGAGAATCATCCTTTGAATCACTAAATTCAGTCCAAAAAATAATTTATTGACAAAACACTTTTTTTTCACCTAGACAAGACTTCAAGTAAATAAAGAATAAGATGGTGAAGAAAATTATATTAAAATTATTTGAATATTTGTTGGCTTTTTATAGTTGGCTTAGTAGTTATTATGTATAATTTGTTCTCCTACTTAAAAATCCCTGTGTTTCTAAGTCACACAACTGAAATTTTTAGAGGACCGTGTCTTAAGAAGGTTATTATGTAGGTGACCTAATTCCCCAAGGGAATGAAATTAATGCAAAGACCAGCAAAATCTTTCTCAGGCAATTCTGCAAAGCAAAGAGCTCTATAAACCTGACATATACAAATAATTATAGTAATAATTGCAATGGTAATAAAAGTAGCTAACTCTTATTTAGGTCTTAGTATGTCCCAAAGAGTAATTTGCATTTTTAGATATGTAAACTTATTTATTTTTCACAGCAAAATCCACAAGATGAGTACTATTATTATCGCCATTTCACAGGAGAGAAAAGTAAGGCATAGAGAGGTAAAATATTTTACACAAAGTTTTACACAAAGTCAGACGTCTAGTAATTGGTAAGGCTAGAATTCAAACCCAAGCTATCTGGCTTCAGAATAAAATTTCAAATGTTGGATCAATCACCATTTGTGAGAGAGGAATCCTGGAAAAAAATGAAATAAAAATAAAATGAAATAAAATAAAAGTATTTGGTTCTTGCTAAATGGCAAAGACTTTGAATTCCTTTTGAGTTATATACAAAAATTACATAGTGATTTATAATTAGGAATTATTTTATGATCTGTCAGCTGCTAAATTGGTTAGGTTCTCCTGTAATTTTGACAAAAACAAAGAATTGCAGACATTTGAGTTGCTAAAGATTTGTTACCCAGTCATTAGGCTCATTCACTCTCATAATATTGATACCAGCATTTAGAACCCTCACTGAGAAACAACGGCCCACAGGAAGATTAGGAATGGTGGCAGAAGGGTAATTGTAGAAGAGGAAGTGAGGAAGTTTGAGCCAAGGACATGAGTATACTTGGGCAGATCAAATTTAGGAAAGAACATCTGGGGGAAGTTAAGGATCTTCACATTTATTCCATTAAAGCTATTCATGTGTCTATGTTTATCCTTTGGAAAGTATTCATGTAACCTGGGAAGTGGGGGTGAGTACAAACAAGTAGTCTAGTATAAAAGTTGTTCAACAGAAGTTCCGTTTTCATGTGGCTTCTCCATCAACACATTAACAATTTTTTTTTTTTTTTTTTTGTAATCCTGGTAACCAGGATAGGTCCAGGTGTAAATTAAACTTTGATGTGATTTTTTTCCCCCACATACCATCCATGTGTATCCTTGATTTATAGCCCTCGTAATGTTGTCATATCATAAATATTCTACATCCTCCTCTCCGTTTTCTTGCTAACCAGACCAAAGTCATCACTGCACTAAATTTTCTCAAGTTTTTGTGTTCACAAGATCACCTTCTTCCATTTTACAAGGTTCCCTACCAAATTCAAAGTACAGTATAAGAATGTGCTTACTCTTATACTGGCTTATAAGCTCTGGATCTAGGCATCTCTGTTCTTACCTGTCTTCACCACCTAATAGCTGTGAGATCTTGTCACCCCTCTGTGCCTAGGTTTACTCATTTGAATCACGGAAGTAACAGAAGTATCTACATTTTAGGGTTGTTGTGAGGATAAGTAAGTTATCATGTGTAAAACAATGAGAATAGTGCCGGGCATTTAGTAAGTGCTTAGTAAAAAGTTAAGGATTATTATTACCATTTAACTCTATGTTGTAACTGTTCCTATAAATTTCCTTCTTTAATTTATAATATTCTATTATGGATACCATTTATTGAGTACACATTGCCTTCTAGCCACTGGGCTGAGTTTTACATGCATCATCTTCAACCTCTTAAAAATATTCTAAGGTAGAGGTTATAAAAATTTATTTTCACAGGTGAGGCTTAGAAAAATCAAATCATTTGCCTAAGTTTATACTTCTAAAACTATGATTAAAATTCAGGTTGGTCTGTCCATATTTTAAACCCTTAGATAATACTGAGATAGATAGATAGATGGATAGATCGATAGATTGATAGATAGACAGATTTTTTTTTTTTTTTTTTTTTTTTTTTTTACAGATCCTATATGAAAGAATGATATTGTAAGAAAAAATCAAGAAAATGCTATCTGTGCATGGACTCACCTAATGCATTTAGGATCATAAATACACCACCCCAGCTGTCCTTCAGGACTGAAGCTTTCATTTCTCCAGTGACTGTGAAAGGTGACTGCTGGTAGCTCACAGCTGAGTCCCCCTCCAGGAATTTCTGTCAGCAGAGAGGCATTGCCTTTCTTAGAGATTAAGAACTTCCCAGGGGCCGCCCTCATTCAATAACTGGTCAGTGCAAGAATACATAAGTCTGGCTCCTCTTATTCCAATTCAGGACATCTCAGGAGGACCATCCCAGTAGCAGAATTCCCATGTGATCTGCCAAGACCTCTATTAGGACTTCATTGCAGTTCAACTCTTCGATCTGCTCAACCCTGCTTCCCATACCCTTCTAGTTATAACCCCTCTAGCTCTCTCCCATAAGCCACACTCACTCAAATCTTTGCCTCGGAATCTGTTTTTAGAAGAGCCCAAGCCCTTCACACTCTCTGCTGTTCTGGGAATTAATGGATTAAACCCCAACTTCAAAGGAGAATACATGTTATAGAAATTTTCAGCCAACTAATCATTGTACTAGAATTAAAAGCCATGATTTATTTTGAAGTTTTCTCTAAATAACCTTAACTTCAAACAAATATTTATCAGTAATGAGCTAATTGTTTTTAAAGATTTCTACTGCAAATGTATCAATAATTCTGAATTCAGAAATCATTTGTTACTGCATGACAGTGTAAAAAAATGTTTTTCCTTTATAAAATGGGCTAAATAATACCTAGCCATAGATTTGAGAAAATGAAAAAAAAGAAAAAGAAACAAGTGTGTCCATCCTAAATTCCTCCTTTTATTTTCATGCCCATGCTATAAATGTGAAAAAGGGAGAGGCACAATACATGGTGTAAAAACAGATGTACTTAGGCATAACTCTGGTAAATGAAGTGGTGATTTCTGTTGAAATTAAAAATTTGAATTTCTCTAATATTTCAGAAAACAGTGTTTTCTCTTCACATGATTTAGAATTCTGGAAATCATCTGGTCCAAACTCTGCATTTTATAGATGAGGAAAATGAACCTCAGTTCAAATAACAATTTTGTGACAGAATAATTATAAACATATGTCTCTGGATTCCTGAAAGATCTGCACTATCTTATGAATATTCTTATCATCTCTGAAGATATATATGTATTTAAGCAATATAAAAAGCAAATAAAAACAATGAGATACTACCATGCATCTATTAGAATGGCTCAAATCCAGAACCCTGACAATACTAAATGCTGGTGAGAATGTGGGAACAAAAGGAACTCTTATTTATGGCTGCTGGGGATGGGTAAGTGGAGCACAGAGGGTTTTTCAGGCAGTGAAAATACTTAGTATGATGCCATAATGATCAGTACATGTCCATATACATTTGTCCAAACCCATAGAATGTACAACACCAAAAGTGACCATAATGTGAAATACGGATTTGGGGTGATTATGATATGTCAATGTAGGCTCATCAATTGTAACAAATGTACCAGTCTGGTGGGGAATGTTAATAATGGGAAAGGCTATGCATGTGTGGGAAGGAGAAAAACACAGAAATCTCTTCACTTTCCTCTTAATTTTGCTATGAATCTAAAACAAAACTGCTCTTAAAAAAGGAAAATGTCTTAAAAACTAAAAAAAATAATAAATCAAGTGTCCAAAACTTATAAGGAATTCCTGAAAATCAATGAAAAGACCAAAAAAAAAAAAAAAAAAAGGATATAAACAGAAGGGAAAAATCTAAACACCCAATAAATAACTTAAAATATTAAAATATTTAATTTATCTTGACAATCAGAAAAACATATTAAAACAATTGTTAGAAACTAATCAGGTTAGCATATAGTATATTAAAATTAAATTAAATTAAATTAAATTGACTTTGAGAGGGAAACATTTTTTTTTCATTCCTATTATGTCTGGCATGGTTCCAAGTGATTTATCCTCATTGCCTTTCTTCCTGAAGTCTTAATGAATGAGTTTTGTCATCTTGATGATACAGATGAGCAATTTGAAACTCAGAACAGTTAGGAATTTGCCAAAGAAAACACAGCTTAAATTTCTAATCAGGTTTCAAAAATTATGTTGAACTTAGGAGTCTGTAATTTTTCTGTTGGGACATGTGTATGTATATGTGTTGGCCAAATGGAAAGGTACAGTTTGGTGAAAGAGAAAACTTTAAGCCCATATCTTGTTTTATTTTTTTTTTTAGAACAAGCACTATTTATTCAGAGCTGACTCTGTCCAGCAAGGTAGTCAGCCACAACCACTTGCATTTGGCAGAGACTCAAAGGCAGATAGAGGAGTGGGAAAGCTTTCTGATGGTAAATAAAAGGAAGACATATGATCAGAGGTTGTGAATTGTGGAAGCTGGAGGTAGCTGTATCTTAATTCACAAGGATAGAGACTATGTTGTAACCATCTTCATATTCCTAGAACCTGCCATAGCAACAGGAATAAGGTTAAAAATTGAATAACCCAGCATTGAAAGACTGGCATTATATTTTTATATTTAAAATTTGTAATATTTTTGAGAAGGTGTTCTAAATTTTAGAAATATATTACCTGATTCATCAAAAGTAGTTTTAACCTGCTAAAATGTTTGGCTTACACACACACAAACTAGAATACAGCTCTCCAAGCTAGTGGTTATGAAAATAGATAAGGCAACTATATCAATGTAAATGGCATATTTCTTCCAATATATTTTGACATGTAGCTATTTTTACCCCAAATAATTATATCAGAACAAATCAAGTTTCTAGCGGCAGCTCTTACGCAAAATGAAAACACAGCTCATTCTCTCAATCAAGCCTCCATCTTGGCCTTGGGGGAAACACTATTGAGAAAGCAGAGCTGTTAAGAGGAACATTCTTCTGTTGTATTCTGACTATTAGACACCAAATCAGCAAAACATCCAGAAACCATTACAAGTAAACAGACTTCATGCAAGAAGCCAGTTTTGCACATTGAAGACTGTAGACTTCTATAATACATGTTCCAAAATTTGACAGAAAAATATAAAGAAAATTTTAGCTATCAAAAGAAATACTGGATGAGGGGTAATTCTTGGAAGCAATACCTAGGTCAAAAGATATATTCAATTGCTAAAGACACCAAAGATGTTTATATAGAATAATAATTATAACAAGTATAAAATTTAACCCAATTCACTGTCACATTCCTGTTTGGTAAGAGTATCTTCTCACTTATTTTGCTTACCTAGCCCTTGCTGGTGATAATAAGATTTAGTATACTAATAAATTGATTTAGTCAGGGTTCGTTAAGGAACTAGATGTCACACTCAGTGAGTGGTTTGAGGACAGTTTAATTTAGGGATTTTTTTTTAATGTCAGCAGAATTTAGAAAAACCAACAAGGCATATTTTGGTACACCAGGGTTAGCCAAAGAGGACAAAAGGAAAGGAGCTTTTGGAGAAGGACATGGAAAGCTCACAGAAACCTAGAAATGATGAGGTTTGAGTCTCTGGAAATTGCTTTGGGTAAAGAACCAAAATCTTATAAACCACAGAAGGACAGTGTATTGCTTTCTCTATTGTACAATCACCCAGCAAATATCAGCAGGTCATCCAGGGAGAGTTGGAGAAAATTCATAATGTATACCTGAGGCCATGTTGCAATGTCTTATCTCAAAAAGACCCAGGTTCCCCTGGGTCAAGGCACTCCAAATTTGTGAATTGGTTTATACCTAGGAACTGAGTAAGAGGCTACGAATCCTCACTGCAGTGAGTTGAGTTAGGTTGCTGCCCACTTGATGTAAATATATTTTTGCTATTATATGCCAAACAGCATATTAGTAACTGATGGTCTATTTCTTTTCTAGCAGTCCTGTAATGAAATAGCCAACACCATAGATACGTGTAGGCACAGACACTGACCACCAATTCCTCTTTATAACTTAATGTGATCATTCCTCTCACCTTATCTCTGGTAGTTAAGAGCTGTCACCTGCTTTTACTACTTTATTATCTCCTTAATTTTAGTGAGATCAGGAAATTCAGTTTTATTACATCATTCCCGCAGTCAACCCTGTTACACAGAAGACAGCCACCAGTGAACATTTCAAAGATGTTTATAGCTCTCTCATCAAAGCATTTCTTAATATCTTCTAGGTAGTAGCCTCTTATTATTTCTGTTGGTAAAAGAAAGGAATGTCTTAACAGGTTGAAAATAACATTTTCTTTTCCCCATGCTTTGAATTCTTTTCTAACAACATGCCTAGATAGTTCTGGCATTTCTCTCTCATTGACTATAAGCCATTAAAGAGTCTAGGCTTCATTTAGTACTTATGCTATACCAAAGCTAATACATTACATCTTGAATTTTGGGTTTGTGAAACCATGCCAATAATTTCAACCCGATACAGCATTATGTTTTCCTTCTTGACTCAATACCTTAGAACCCACTCCTATGCATGCTTTCCCAAGCCTGACTAATAGAAATTGGGAAGTTTTTACAATTAGCTGGTCCATGACCTCCAAAAATAAATTGCAATTGCATGTCACTGGTTATCTGTGATCCCTGGCAAGAAAGCTACAAGTGCATCCCTCAAATATATGAGCAATCCAATCCCAGAATCCCATGATGAAAATCTGTTTCCTGGGGACACTCTTAGGTACTGATTGTTGTATCAATCAGTATCTTAGCAGGTAGCACTTAAACTGGGTAATTCTAGATGAGTGTGATAAAAAAATATTACATAGGAATGAGCAGAGTCTATGAAAATAAAGAAAAAATACAATACTCTTGGATTAATATGGTAGCTTTCAGATTGAAAAATGATCATCCTCAGTTCCTTCAGTTCTATGTGTACCTACCACACCTCCCATTGAGATGGAGTATACTTTATCTTCCTTTGATTTTGGACTGGCTTATGACTTGTTTTGACCAAGAGAATGTTGTCAAAGTGATGCTGTGTCATTTTTGAAACTAGCTCTGAAGAGGTCTCGCAGCTTCTGCTTTCACTTTTGGAGCCCTGAGCCACTATGTAAGAAGCCTGGCTACCTCCTGGAGAGAAAGGCTCATCTGGGTTGCAGCCTTTCCTGCTACCCTAGCTAAAAACCCAGCTGAATTTTGCTGCAGGTACTACCCCAGCCAATGCTAAATGGAGCAATAATAAATTGTCTGAAAATCCCTGACACAATTGATGGTCCATGGGCAAGTGAATGGTTGTTGTTGTGTTAAATTACAAAGTTTTGGGTCTGTTTGTTATTCATCAATATATAACTGAATCAGTTAGTAAGAGTGGAACATTGTAACACCTTCAGATCTGAAGGACATGCCTCGTGTATACCCTTCTAAGCTGAGCATAAGTTCTAGCTTCTCTTTGAGAGCCTCTGCAGAAGTAATCTATAAAATTTCAAGAACTCTAAATAACTTATTGTCACCATCCTTATATCCTTTATATCCAACAGCTTGCATTGTAACTCCTTTACCCAATCTTTTCTCCCCAATTACATTATTAATTCTTGGTGTGGGAGATCACTATTTTTTGACTCTTGATATTGCTATAACCCCTGGAAAATGTCTCTCAGAAATAGAGTAGGCATTAAGATAGAGAAGACTTTGCACAAGGACATATGACAAGGATGTTTATCTAAGAGTGGTCACAATATTTTTTTTTTTAAATTGTATTTATTTATTTTTGGCTGCGTTCTGTCTTCGTTGCTGTGCACGGGCTTTCCCTAATTGCGGCGAGCGGGGGCTACTCTTTGTTGTGGTGCACGGGCTTCTCATTGTGGTGGCTTCTCTTGTTGTGGAGCATGGGCTCTAGGCACGCGGGCTTCAGTAGTTGCAGCACGCGGTCTCAGTAGTTGTGGCTCGTGGGCTCTAGAGCACAGGCTCAGTAGTTGTGGCGCACAGGCTTAACTGCTCTGCGGCATGTGGGATCTTCCCGGACCAGGGCACGAACCTGTGTCCCCTGCATTGGCAGGCGGATTCTTAACCACTGCGCCACCAGGGAAGCCCTGGTCACAATATTTTTAAACATGACTTTAAATTCCGTCAACAGAATATTAATTAAAGAAAGTTAATATATTTATATATTCAATGACCATTAACAGTTAAAGGGTAACTACTACATTCATAAAAACTAATATTTTTTCTTTGTACTATTTAATAATTGCAAACTACTTTCCAAAAGAATAATGTGCCTCTTTTACTTATATCACTGTTAAGGACACTATTCTAAGAGATTTACACAAGATTCATAAATTTTACTGAATTACTAATGGCCATCCGTACTATGCATCATACTGTAATAAAATGCAGCTTTCATAACTGTTATTTTGATCCTTAGTAAAATAGCACCTTTAATATGATGAATAAATACTCAGTTTGGCATGATAAAGATAAGCATTGCTAAATCTGAATAGTACTTACTATGCACTAGGCATTTTTCTAAGAGCTTAACCATATTAACTCATTTAATCCACAGAGCAGTCCAATGAGTAATATTATTAATGTCTCCATTTTACTAATGAGGACACTAAGGCACAGAGAGATTATGTAAATTTCTACATATGTTGATTGACTACAGAGTGAATTGAGAGGATTATTTTCCATAAGGTTCCAATAGCTATGTGGACACACCTTGAAGTATGAGATATAAATGTCCCTATTTTGTTATGAATGTTTGTTATGAATTTCATGGGTACAGCTTACTTCCTACATTTGTTACATCCTCTTCTACAAAGAGTCCTGTGACTTGGATAAGTTGTTTAAAATCTTTATATCCTCATCATTAAAAATATGATAATAATAGTATGTATATTACAGTCTTTTTGAAATTATATGAAATGATGTATATAATCTACTCTCAGAACTTAGCATGTATTGATATCAATGGATTTATTTTAACTAATATGATTTAAGAAAGTGAGGGAAAAGAACTAGGTCACCCAGTTTTTTGTAGTCTAAGAGTTACTGTGATAAAGGTATGTAGTGCAATGAAAGCACTTAGAAGGATCCTTAGCTATTATTGAAAGGATCAAATGAAAATTCCTATGAAAGATTTTGGATAGCAATGAATGGGAGTGGTAGACATACTACTCACACTCATGGTGTTCAGAAAGCTGTTGAAAAGCAGATGCCACTCACTAAAGTAAACCATGAAGCTTGAACATTGACTTTTTTTACTGAGGTTAATCACACATATCCTGTTCGAAGCTATCAGCCACTAAAATAGGAGGGAAATTATGAAATATGAACACAGTATATGTGGTTCATTCTAATGTTTCCTTCTGTGCAAGAAAATTTGTAAAGACCATTACTTTCTAAAGCAAAGGGAGATGATGTAGGAAAACTGCCACTAGTCCAAACCATTGTACAGACTAAATTCTCATTTATATATATCACTTCTAGATAAAGGTTAAAGCAACTTATTGAAAGGCCTGAACTTTAAGAAGAAGAATTCAGAAATATATCTACATTTAGTGTTTTGAAGAAAAAGTTTCTCTTGTGCCTTGGAGTAAAAAATCAAATCAAAATCCAGATGGAAGCCTATTGAGGATCTTCTTGAATCAAATTAGGTATTCAAGAATGGACACTGTGTCTATCTTGTAGGGAGAAAGATGCTATGAACTCTTTTTTCACTATAATTCTTATTTAGAATTAATTAAAATAACTTGTGTCAAGTAAATCCATTGTTCTAGCTCTAGAACTGATCTAAAATTAATGGAAACATTTCTACTCCATTAAATGTGTACTTGTATTTATAGCTTTAATTGTTGAAACCAATTCTCAGCCTAAGCAAGGACATTCCAGTGTGCTCATCAAGTTGGTCTTATAGCTGATCCTGCCTTGATACTTTTCTGACTTTTGCATCCTAGTTCCCCAACTGCTGTATGTCTGCCTTATAGCATAGTTTCAAAGCATTGGGTTCTCATTGTATAACTCATCTCCTTTGTTGCAGGAATAACTTATTTGAGAGCTTGGGTATCTTGTGAATAAAGTTCTACGGTCAAACTGAATATTACTAATAGCTGCTCCATAAATCACTTATTCTCTGTCTTTTTGCATAAAATTCTATATCTTATACTTGGCTTGGACCATTTAACTAATTATGTACTCATTTTTATGTAATGAATGCCTACCATGTTCCACTGACTGTAACATCATATCTTTCCTATCTGGAGTGATATTCCATTCTTGAACCCACATTTTGGCTCAAACCTATGTTCTCATCATTCAAATAACTGCCCCAGGGCTTGTTTCTTAGTGAACTCAATAACATTTTTGAGTTGGGGAAACAAAAGCAAGCCACCCACAATCAAGTCTCATGATTATAAAACATATTGTTTGATTTATACCATAATAATAGTATTTGAAATCATTTTCATATAAAGGGAATATTTAAATCTATGTTTCACATTCTCTAAGTGCTATTCTGGTTCTTTTTAATTTCAGCCACTGAGTTGATAGGACTCAAAGGAAAACAAAATGGATTTATCCATCACTGAACACAATTAATTGTATATTGGCTTCTTTAGGAATGGAGTTAGATAAAATGACTTAATCACAATTTTTCAGGGGAAAATTATAAATAATTAACTACTCTATGACTCCGATAAAAGAAAGTGAAATTCAGCACATCCAAGCAAATGACAATCAGATAAGCAAATTACTTATAAGGATTATTTCATTATTTTAACTGATTCTGCCCCATATAGCAATACCTACTGGCTGAGACTATTATGTTTTAATATAGAACTATATATAATAAGCCTGGAAGTCATGTTGAGCTACATAGCTGCACACACAGCTAAAAACATTGCAAATACCTCTATTACATATTAATACCTCTACTTTTCATTCTCGCACATCTCAGAAAACTTTAAAATGAATATGAAATCTGCATTATAGTTAAATCACTGAAATTGAAGTTTTTATGTCTGAACTCACTGCAGAGTATATGTTGGACATAGCCATGGAGAATTACTTGTGCAAAGATTTGTCAAGTATAGCTATTTTTTGGTACAGTTGCCTCAACCTGAAAGCTTAGAGACCCATATTCTGTAACATCATGTCTTTCTTTTTTTTTTTTTAATTAATTAATTAATTTATTTAGTTTTGGCTGTGTTGGGTCTTTGCTTCTGTGCGAGGGCTCTCTCCAGTTGTGGCAAGCGGGGGCCACTCCTCATCGGGGTGCGCGGGCCTCTCACTATTGCGGCCTCTCTTGTTGCGGAGCACAGGCTCCAGATGCGCAGGCTCAGTAGTTGTGGCTCACGGGCCTAGTTGCTCCGCGGCATGTGGGATCTTCCCGGACCAGGGCTCGAACCCGTGTTCCCTGCATTAGCAGGCAGACTCTCAACCACTGCGCCACCAGGGAAGCCCCCCATCATGTCTTTCTTATCTGGACTGACATTCTATATAGTAGATACATGCCTCCAATTAGATGTAGTTCTGTGAGATCTTGAAGGTAGAAGTGTGGTGGTGGTCCTCTTCCTGCAGGCTTTGGTTGTTTTCTTCTTGTATGAAAATACATATATATGGTGGGTCTTCTTGGGGTGTTTATTCTTCCAATATTTATTCTACATATTCCTGGATTCTTAACAAGAATTATATAATCTATATATTCCTGTTAAGTACTTCAACACCCATTCTCCAACATCCTGACAATTGTAGTGGCAATGACTTCTTGTTCCTGACCTAACTCCAGAATTGTCTTCAAATGGGGCATCACCCATAACAAATCAATTTGAGAATGTTCTGGAAATAATTCCAAGATATCAATCTAGAATTTGTTTCTTCAGCTCTTTCTATTGTCTCAGAGACACCTAATTCCTGTATTGAAATTCTTCTTGCTTAAAATACTTCAGTGGATTTTATTTCCCGCACTGAGTTCTCATTGATGCCGATGTAAAACTCTTCCTCTCACAATCTCATTCTACAACTATATTCTGCACTCTCTATCTGGAAGATTCTTCTTTCCATATTTATTTTGTTTTATAGTTATCTCTTCATCAATATTTAGATTAGAAACTATTCTCTATATATACTTTTAATATCCCAACTACAAGATCACAGCTATAGCAATTTATCTGGGATAATTCCTCTCATGTTTTATAAACTCCCATCCTGGAAACAAACGGACACTGTTGGAATGAGATTCTCCTGGACTCCATTAACTGAAGTGCCAGTATCATATAGAATAGAATTCCAAAATGAGTGTGGGATAAAACTCCTCCTTTATAAGAAAAATTGAAACAAGAAGGTAAAGAATTTCTTCTACAATGTGTTGATAACTCAGATGGATGACATACCATGGGATCAGAGGGAAAGAAAAGAGAGAGCTGTTGCCATGTGGTGTTTGTGAATCTCCATCTACCCTTTGGGAAAGGGGGAGGAATATGCCACAGTCTAATATCAAACCTACTGAAAGAGGTTTCACGAAGAGCACCTGACAAGTTTTAAAAGAGTTCTCTTTAGATGAGAGACACAGAGACTGGAACCTTACTTGCATCTACAAAAAGTAAAGTGGACTGAGACAGAAGGTCTGACCCCTACCACTGAAATATAGAGTGAGAAATGGTGCCTAACTGCATCAGTGACTATGAACAGAGAATGATGCATGTTGGGAACAGAGAGTTTTTTCAGATCTCGAGTAAACTAAACATGCATGGGTGTTCCCATGAACTAGATGAAGGCCTTTTGCCTTGTAAAAAGACAGTGTGCATGGTTGTCTTGGGACCTAGAGGGGCAAGGGAATATGAACAGAAAGAGGCCAGAGGTGCACCACTAGATACCAGGGCTAAAGAAGGATTCATGAACCATCATTTGGAATAAGGATGCTTCCACCCAAGTCAAGACAATTGTAGTAGAGAGAAGTCAGACACCCTGGTAGAGCCAAGATAAGGCAGAAACTTACAGGAGTTTCCTGGGGAGAAAGGGTTATATATAAGCAACTGTTAGATTCCAACACAGCAAAGATAGCTTAGGGAATTTCCTAATTAAACAAGAACTGTCCTGAATCCATTTCTCTCTGCCCAGCTGTAGGTGTGAGGAATTTGGAGTTTTGTTTATGATGTGGAATTAGACATTCTATTTTTGTAATCAAGATTGCTGTGCTTATTTCTAAAAGTGTCTTTAGGACAGTATCTTTCTTAAGAGCAAACAGTAAAGACTTGAGTTCAGATAAAGTTGTCATGCAGAAACAAGACAAGCTAATTCCCTGAATCACATTTAAGTAAAGCGGAGTAGACAAAAATATGCTGCTATTTTTATTACTTTATGAATTATATATATGGACATAATGAATACACAAAAACAGCCATAACATAGATAATCCATTTCCTTCCAGCTATTTCTCTATTTTTCTACTCCTTTTTTGTAGGCAAACTTATTCAAGCAGTTATTTGCTTGTATTTTTCTAATATCTTAGTTAATTCTTCAACATATGATCTTGCTTCTTACCCACAATTCCCATTTAGTGCTATTTCCAAAATTTTCAACAGGCTTAATGTTCCCAAATGTGATAGACATACTTCTTTACTTACCTAACTCAGTCATTTAACAACAATTGACACAGATAGCCATCCTCTTATTCTTGACAAATTTTCTTAGTTCTCTTAATTTCAGAGGCCATTCCTTAATCACCTTCATTTTTCAAAGTTTTAATGTTGTTATTTCTATAGAGAAACTTCTAGGGCTATACTCCTGTCTTTGTTTTCACTCTTTCTATTAGAATGTATCTGTTCATTCATTTATGTACCCTTTGTTGATAAATTCCATCCTATCTTCTGAGCTTCACAACTACCAGTCTACATCTACAAGCGTTTTATCTCAGAAACATCTCAAATGTAATGAATCCCTATCTGAATTATTGATTTAAATGATTGAAACCTATTTATCTGCCTTTTTTCATACCATTAAATTACATCATCATCAAAACAACCCTGGATATCTAAATTCAGTCCTGTTCCTAAACACAGACATTCAATCATATGCCATGTCCTATTAAATGTTCCTTTAAAGTGTATCTCAATTTTACCCACTTTTCTCCATCTCAACTGTTGCTACAAGCATCTCTCACTAGAACAGTGATAGTCTACTTTGAACAGAAATCATTACTTTCCACTTTTATTTGCCATAATTTATTCTCCGTAAAGAATGCCTATAACTTTTGGAAATGTAAATCAGAACACATTGTTCCCAATTAAAAATTGAGGGCAGGACTTCCAGAATAGAAGGTGAGGTATTTGGGAAAACATCTGTTAAACTGATCAACTTTAGGCAAAGACAATCATTCAAGGTATCTTGAATGAACAGATACTCCCTATCTGGACAGAAATTGACAAGCTTTTCCTAAAATTCATCTGGAAATACAGGGAACTCAGAATAGCCAAAACAAACTTGAAAAAAAAAACAAAGTTGGACACACATTTCTCGATTTCAAGGCTTATAAAAGCTACAAGACAATAACTTACTGGCATAAGGATAGACATATACATCAATAGAGTAGAATTGAGAGCCCCAGAATTAAACCCTTAAATTATGGTCAACTGATTTTCACCAAGGGTGCCATGACATTTAAATGGGGAAAAAATAGTCTTTTCAACAAACAATGCTAAGACAACTGGATATCCACGAAAGAATGAAGTTGGACCTCTTTATCACACAATACACAAAGTTAATGTATAGACCTCAATGTAAAAGCTAAAACTGAAAAATTTTAGAAAACCTAGGAGTAAACGTTCATGCCTCAGGTTAAGCAATAGTTTCTTATACAAGACATCAAAAGCACAAGTGATAAAAGGAAAGGTAGATAAGTTAGTTTTTTTGTTTAAATTAAGAATGTTTGTGCTTCAAAGAATACCATCAAAAAAGTGAAAAATAAATCTACAGAATGGGAAAACAACACGTGAAAATAATATACCTATAAAGAAATTGTATCCAGGATATATAAAAAATACTTACAACTCAATAATATAAGATAAATAAAATTTTAAAAATGGGCAAAGGATTTTAATAGACATTTCTCCAAAGTTATGTAAATGATCAATAAGCACATGAAAATATTTAATAAGCACAAATCTCAACATTATAAGTCATTAGGAAAAAGAAAATCAAACTCATAATGTGATAATACATCATATTCACTAGTATGGCTATAATAAAAAAGACAGACAAATCAAGAAGTGTTAAAAAGTATGCAGCATTATTAATAATAGCCACTTGAGGGACCCAAATGTCCATCTGCTGATGAATGGACAACAAACTGTGGAATAGCTATACAACAGAATATTATTCAGCAATAAAAATGAATGAAATGCATAATATAAATGCTACAACATGGGAACTTCAAAAATATTATGCTAAGTAAAAACAGCCAGTCTCAAAAGACCATATATTGTATTACTGCATTTATATGAAATGCTCAGAATAGGAAAATTTATAGAGACAAAAAGCAGATTAGTGGATTAGTGTTTGTCTATGTTGCAGGGGAGTGATTTGGAGGAGAGTGACTGCTAGTAGGTACAGTGTTTCTTTTTGAGGTAATGAATAAGCATAATCACCATGTGATCTTCATTCACCTCTGCATCCAGTGTCTTGTATTATATCTGACATGAAATAGGTTCGATTATTACTTGTTACATAAATACAAAGGAAATCACATCTAGTGTGTTAGCCATACCTACCTAGCACATGAATCTAACAGTGAAAAAAAAATGCTGGGCTAATTATTAGAATGAATAGTAATTCCACTGTCAGGAGAGACTGGATAAATAACTTTGGACGAGGTTTTTGAAGTCCATGTTGCCATTTTTCTCCACTCCAAAATAGTAACCCTGTTACCTGGTCCACCTACAGTACAAGATGGATAGAAGTTTCAAATAAGATAAAAAAGTCAGGCTTTTATAAATCATAAAATGATGCTCGAATAAAACTGATGTCACAACAATATACTGAAGTACTACAAAACAATTTTAATAATCCCTACCTTGTTATCAGTGGATTTTTTCCTCTCTCAGGAATTTCTTGGTCGTAGCTGACAATCTGGATCTCTTCTGTATTACTCTACTTCAAAACTAAAGTTAGCACTTGCTATGCCATTGATTTTCTTTTAAGAACACTATTAACTTTCCAAGAGGTTATTATCTCCATCTACCCTATCTATTTACCATCAGAACTGAGTTAAGTCTTTTGGGAAATTCATGAGTATAGAACAATTCAACAGTTATTTTGACCATTCAGTTTTCTATCACAATTTATATAAAGACTTATTTTCTTCCTTTCAACCTATAGATTAAAATGTCTGAATGACAATGTCAATCATATACCCTTATCACTATCTATAATTATACAAAGGATGGTTTAGAGAACACTTTCAAATACATTATGATACAAGATTTTAACAATAACTTTTTTTTTTTTTAAACATCTTTATTGAAGTACAATTGCCTTACAATAGTGTGTTAGCCTCTGCTTTATAACAAAGTGAATCAGTTATACATATACAATATGTTCCCATTTCTCTTCCCTCTTGCATCTCCCTCCCTCCCACCCTCCCCATCCCACCCCTCTAGGTGGTCACAAAGCACCGAGCTGATCTCCCTGCGCTATGCGGCTGCTTCCCACTAGTTATCTATTTTACATTTGGTAGTGTATATATGTCCATGACACTCTCTTACCCTGTCACATCTCACCCCACCCCCTCCCCATATCCTCAAGTCCATTCTCTAGTAGGTCTGTGTCTTTATTCACGTCTTGCCACTAGGTTCTTCATGGCCTTTTTTTTTTTTTTTTTTTCCTTAGATTCCGTATATATGTGTTAGCATACTGTATTTGTTTTTCTCTTTCTGACTTACTTCACTCTGTATGACAGACTCTAACTCCATCCACCTCATTACAAATACCTCCATTTCATTTCTTTTTATGGCTGAGTAATATTCAATTGTATATATGTGCCACATCTTCTTTATCCATTCATCTGTCGATGGACATTTAGGTTGCTTCCATGTCCTGGCTATTGTAAATAGAGCTGCTATGAACATTTTGGTACATGACTCTTTTTGACCTATGGTTTTCTCAGGGTATATGCCCAGTATTGGGATTGCTGGGTCGTATGGTAGTTCTATTTGTAGTTTTTTCAGGAACCTCCATACTGTTCTCCATAGTGGCTGTATCAATTTACATTCCCACCAACAGTGCAAGAGTGTTCCCTTTCCTCCACACCCTCTCCAGCATTTATTGTTTCTAGATTTTTTGATGATGGCCATTCTGACCGGTGTGAGATGATATCTCATTGTAGTTTTGATTTGCATTTCTCTAATGATTAATGATGTTGAGCATTCTTTCATGTGTCTGTAGGCCATCTGTATATCTTCTTTGGAGAAATGTCTATTTAGGTCTTCTGCCCATTTTTGGATTGGGTTGTTGGTTTTTTTGTTATTGAGCTGCATGAGCTGCTTGTAAATCTTGGAGATTAATCCTTTGTCAGTTGCTTCATTTGCAAATATTTTCTCCCATTCTGATGGTTGTCTTTTGGTCTTGTTTATGGTTTCCTTTGCTGTGCAAAAGCTTTTAAGTTTCATTAGGTCCCATTTGCTTATTTGTGTTCTTATTTCCATTTCTCTGGGAGCTGGGTCAAAAAGAATCTTGCTGTGATGTATGTCATAGAGTGTTCTGCCTATGTTTTCTTCTAAGAGTTTGATAGTGTCTGCCCTTACACTTAGGTCTTTAATCCATTTTGAGTTTATTTTTGTGCATGGTGTAAGGGAGTGTTCTAATTTCATACTTTTACATGTACCTGTCCAATTTTCCCAGCACCACTTATTGAAGAGGCTGTCTTTTCTCCACTGTATATGCTTGCCTCCTTTATCAAAGATAAGGTGACCATATGTGTGTGGGTTTATCTCTGGGCTTTCTATCCTGTTCCATTGATCTATATTTCTGTTTTTGTGCCAGTACCAAAATGTCTTGATTACTGAAGCTTTGTAATATAGTCTGAAGTCAGGGAGCCTGATTCCCCCAGGTCCATTTTTCGTTCTCAAGATTGCTTTGGCTATTCGGGGTCTTTTGTGTTTCCATACAAATTGTGAAATTTTTTGTTCTAGTTCTGTGAAAAATGCCAGTGGTAGTTTGATAGGGATTGCATTGAATCTGTAGATTGCTTTGGGTAGTAGAGTCATTTTCACAATGTTGATTCTTCCAATCCAGGAACATGGTATATCTCTCCATCTATTTGTATCATCTTTAATTTCTTTCATCAGTGTCTTATAATTTTCTGCATACAGGTCTTTTGTCTCCTTAGGCAGGTTTATTCCTAGATATTTTATTCTTTTTGTTGCAATGGTAAATGGGAGTGTTTTCTTAATTTCACTTTCAGATTTTTCGTCATTAGTGTATAGAAATGCAAGAGATTTCTGTGCATTTATTTTCTATCCTGCTACTTTACCAAATTCATTGATTAGCTCTAGGAGTTTTCTGGTAGCATCTTTAGGATTCTCTATGTATAGTATCATGTCATCTGCAAATAGTGACAGCTTTACTTCTTCTTTTCCGATTTGGATTCCTTTTATTTCTTTGTCTTCTCTGATTGCTGTGGCTAACACTTCCAAAACTATGTTGAATAATAGTGGTGAGAGTGGGCAACCTTGTCTTGTTCCTGATCTTAGTGGAAATGGTTTCAGTTTTTCACCATTGAGGACAATGTTGGCTGTGGGTTTGTCATATATGGCCTTTATTATGTTGAGGAAAGTTCCCTCTATGCCTACTTTCTGCAGGGCTTTTATCATAAATGGGTGTTGAATTTTGTCGAAAGCTTTCTCTGCATCTATTGAGATGATCATATGGTTTTTCTCCTTCAATTTGTTAATATGGTGTATCACATTGATTGATTTGCGTATATTGAAGAATCCTTGCATTCCTGGGATAAACCCCACTTGATCATGGTGTATGATCCTTTTAATGTGCTGTTGGATTCTGTTTGCTAGTATTTTGTTGAGGATTTTTGCATCTATGTTCATCAGTGATATTGGCCTGTAGTTTTCTTTCTTTGTGACATCTTTGTCTGGTTTTGGTATCAGGGTGATGGTGGCCTCGTAGAATGAGTTTGGGAGTGTTCCTCCCTCTGCAATATTTTGGAAGATTTTTGAGAAGGATAGGTGTTAGCTCTTCTCTAAATGTTTGATAGAATTCACCTGTGAAGCCATCTGGTCCTGGGCTTTTGTTTGTTGGAAGGTTTTTTTTTTTTTTTTTTTTAAAACATCTTTATTGAAGTATAATTGCCTTACAATGGTGTGTTAGCTTCTGCTTTATAACAAAGTGAATCAGTTATACATATACAATATGTTCCCATTTCTCTTCCCTCTTGCATCTCCCTCCCTCCCACCCTCCCCATCCCACCCCTCTAGGTGGTCAAAAAGCACCGAGCTGATCTCCCTGTGCTATGCGGCTGCTTCCCACTAGTTATCTATTTTACATTTGGTAGTGTATATATGTCCATGACACTCTCTTACCCTGTCACATCTCACCCCACCCCCTCCCCATATCCTCAAGTCCATTCTCTAGTAGGTCTGTGTCTTTATTCCCGTCTTGCCACTAGGTTCTTCATGGCCTTTTTTTTTTTTTTTTTTTTTCCTTAGATTCCGTATATATGTGTTAGCATACTGTATTTGTTTTTCTCTTTCTGACTTACTTCACTCTGTATGACAGACTCTAACTCCATCCACCTCATTACAAATACCTCCATTTCATTTCTTTTTATGACTGAGTAATATTCCATTGTATATATGTGCCACATCTTCTTTATCCATTCATCTGTCGATGGACATTTAGGTTGCTTCCATGTCCTGGCTATTGTAAATAGAGCTGCAATGAACATTTTGGTACATGACTCTTTTTGACCTATGGTTTTCTCAGGGTATATGCCCAGTATTGGGATTGCTGGGTCGTATGGTAGTTCTATTTGTAGTTTTTTCAGGAACCTCCATACTGTTCTCCATAGTGGCTGTATCAATTTACATTCCCACCAACAGTGCAAGAGTGTTCCCTTTCCTCCACACCCTCTCCAGCATTTATTGTTTCTAGATTTTTTGATGATGGCCATTCTGACCGGTGTGAGATGATATCTCATTGTAGTTTTGATTTGCATTTCTCTAATGATTAATGATGTTGAGCATTCTTTCATGTGTCTGTAGGCCATCTGTATATCTTCTTTGGAGAAATGTCTATTTAGGTCTTCTGCCCATTTTTGGATTGGGTTGTTGGTTTTTTTGTTATTGAGCTGCATGAGCTGCTTGTAAATCTTGGAGATTAATCCTTTGTCAGTTGCTTCATTTGCAAATATTTTCTCCCATTCTGATGGTTGTCTTTTGGTCTTGTTTATGGTTTCCTTTGCTGTGCAAAAGCTTTTAAGTTTCATTAGGTCCCATTTGTTTATTTGTGTTCTTATTTCCATTTCTCTGGGAGCTGGGTCAAAAAGAATCTTGCTGTGATGTATGTCATAGAGTGTTCTGCCTATGTTTTCCTCTAAGAGTTTGATAGTGTCTGCCCTTACACTTAGGTCTTTAATCCATTTTGAGTTTATTTTTGTGCATGGTGTCAGGGAGTGTTCTAATTTCATACTTTTACATGTACCTGTCCAATTTTCCCAGCACCACTTATTGAAGAGGCTGTCTTTTCTCCACTGTATATTCTTGCCACCTTTATCAAAGATAAGGTGACCATATGTGTGTGGGTTTATCTCTGGGCTTTCTATCCTGTTCCATTGATCTATATTTCTGTTTTTGTGCCAGTACCAAACTGTCTTGATTACTGAAGCTTTGTAATATAGTCTGAAGTCAGGGAGCCTGATTCCCCCAGCTCCATTTTTCGTTCTCAAGATTGCTTTGGCTATTCGGGGTCTTTTGTGTTTCCATACAAATTGTGAAATTTTTTGTTCTAGTTCTGTGAAAAATGCCAGTGGTAGTTTGATAGGGACTGCATTGAATCTGTAGATTGCTTTGGGTAGTAGAGTCATTTTCACAATGTTGATTCTTCCAATCCAGGAACATGGTATATCTCTCCATCTATTTGTATCATCTTTAATTTCTTTCATCAGTGTCTTATAATTTTCTGCATACAGGTCTTTTGTCTCCTTAGGTAGGTTTATTCCTAGATATTTTATTCTTTTTGTTGCAATGGTAAATGGGAGTGTTTTCTTAATTTCACTTTCAGATTTTTCATCATTAGTGTATAGAAATGCAAGAGATTTCTGTGCATTTATTTTGTATCCTGCTACTTTACCAAATTCATTGATTAGCTCTAGGAGTTTTCTGGTAGCATCTTTAGGATTCTCTATGTATAGTATCATGTCATCTGCAAATAGTGACAGCTTTACTTCTTCTTTTCCGATTTGGATTCCTTTTATTTCTTTGTCTTCTCTGATTGCTGTGGCTAGCACTTCCAAAACTATGTTGAATAATAGTGGTGAGAGTGGGCAACCTTGTCTTGTTCCTGATCTTAGTGGAAATGGTTTCAGTTTTTCACCATTGAGGACAATGTTGGCTGTGGGTTTGTCATATATGGCCTTTATTATGTTGAGGAAAGTTCCCTCTATGCCTGCTTTCTGCAGGGCTTTTATCATAAATGGATGTTGAATTTTGTCGAAAGCTTTCTCTGCATCTATTGAGATGATCATATGGTTTTTCTCCTTCAATTTGTTAATATGGTGTATCACATTGATTGATTTGCGTATATTGAAGAATCCTTGCATTCCTGGGATAAACCCCACTTGATCATGGTGTATGATCCTTTTAATGTGCTGTTGGATTCTGTTTGCTAGTATTTTGTTGAGGATTTTTGCATCTATGTTCATCAGTGATATTGGCCTGTAGTTTTCTTTCTTTGTGACATCTTTGTCTGGTTTTGGTATCAGGGTGATGGTGGCCTCGTAGAATGAGTTTGGGAGTGTTCCTCCCTCTGCAATATTTTGGAAGAGTTTGAGAAGGATAGGTGTTAGCTCGTCTCTAAATGTTTGATAGAATTCACCTGTGAAGCCATCTGGTCCTGGGCTTTTGTTTGTTGGAAGGTTTTTAATCACAGTTTCAATTTCAGTGCTTGTGATTGGTCTGTTCATATTTTCTATTTCTTCCTGGTTCAGTCTCGGCAGTTTGTGCATTTCTAAGAATCTGTCCATTTCTTCCAGGTTGTCCATTTTATTGGCATAGAGTTGCTTGTAGTAATCTCTCATGATCTTTTGTATTTCTGCAGTGTCAGTGGTTACTTCTCCTTTTTCATTTCTAATTCTATTGATTTGAGTCTTCTCCCTTTTTCTCTTGATGAGTCTGGCTAATGGTTTATCAATTTTGTTTATCTTCTCAAAGAACCAGCTTTTAGTTTCATTGATTTTTGCTATTGTTTCCTTCATTTCTTTTTCATTTATTTCTGACCTGATCTTTATAATTTCTTTCCTTCTGCTGGCTTTGGGGTTTTTTTGTTCTTCTTTCTCTAATTGCTTCAGGTGCAAGGTTAGGTTGTTTATTCGAGATGTTTCCTGTTTCTTGAGGTAGGCTTGTATTGCTATAAACTTCCCTCTTAGCACTGCTTTTGCTGCGTCCCATAGGTTTTGGGTCGTCGTATCTCCATTGTCATTTGTTTCTAGGTATTTTTTGATTTCCCCTTTGATTACTTCAGTAATCACTTCGTTATTAAGTAGTGTATTGTGTAGCCTCCATGTGTTTGTATTTTTTACAGATCTTTTCCTGTAATTGATATCTAGTCTCATAGCGTTGTGGTCGGAAAAGATACTTGATACAATTTCAATTTTCTTAAATTTACCAAGGCTTGATTTGTGACCCAAGATATGATCTATCCTGGAGAATATTCCATGAGCACTTGAGAAAAATGTGTATTCTGTTGTTTTTGGGTAGAATGTCCTATAAATATCAATTAAGTCCATCTTGTTTAATGTATCATTTAAAGCTTGTGTTTCCTTATTTATTTTCATTTTGGATGATCTGTCCATTGGTGAAAGTGGGGTGTTAAAGTCCCCTACTATGATTGTGTTGCTGTCGATTTCCCCTTTTATGGCTGTTAGTATTTGCCTTATGTATTGAGGTGCTCCTATGTTGGGTGCATAAATATTTACAATTGTTATAGCTTCCTCTTGGATCAATCCCTTGATCATTATATAGTGTCCTTCTTTGTCTCTTGTAATAGTCTTTATTTTAAAGTCTATTTTGTCTGATATGAGAATTGCTACTCCAGCTTTCTTTTGATTTCCATTTGCATGGAATATCTTTTTCCATCCCCTCACTTTCAGTCTGTATGTGTCTCTAGGTCTGAAGTGGGTCTCTTGTAGACAGCATATATATGGGTCTTGTTTTTGTATCCATTCAGCCAGCCTGTTTCTTTTGGTGGGAGCATTTAATCCATTTACATTCAAGGTAATTATCGATATGTATGTTCCTATTCCCATTTTCTTAAATGTTTTGGGTTTGTTATTGTAGGTGTTTTCCTTCTCTTGTGTTTCTTGCCTAGAGAAGTTCCTTTAGCATTTGTTGTAAAGCTGGTTTGGTGGTGCTGAACTCTCTCAGCTTTTGCTTGTCTGTAAAGGTTTTAATTTCTCCATCGAATCTGAATGAGATCCTTGCTGGGTAGAGTAATCTTGGTTGTAGGTTTTTCTCCTTCATTACTTTAAGTATATCCTGCCACTCCCTTCTGGCTTGCAGAGTTTCTGCTGAAAGGTCAGATGTTAACCTTATGGGGATTCCCTTGTGTGTTATTTGTTTTTTTTCCCTTGCTGCCTTTAATATGTTTTCCTTATATTTAATTTTTGACAGTTTGATTAATATGTGTCTTGGCGTGTTTCTCCTTGGGTTTATCCTGTATGGGACTCTCTGTGCTTCCAGGACTTGATTAACTATTTCCTTTCCCATATTAGGGAAGTTTTCAACTATAATCTCTTCAAATATTTTCTCAGTCCCTTTCTTTTTCTCTTCTTCTTCTGGGACCCCTATAATTCGAATGTTGGTGCGTTTAATGTTGTCCCAGAGGTCTCTGAGACTGTCCTCAGTTCTTTTCATTCTTCTTTCTTTATCCTGCTCTGTAGTAGTTATTTCCACCATTTTATCTTCCAGGTCACTTATCCTTTCTTCTGCCTCAGTTATTCTGCTATTGATCCCATCTAGAGTATTTTTTATTTCATTTATTGTGTTTTTCATCATTGCTTGGTTCCCCTTTAGTTCTTCTACGTCCTTGTTAAACGTTTCTTGCATTTTGTCTATTCTATTGCCAAGATTTTGGATCATCCTTACTATCATTATTCTGAATTCTTTTTCAGGTAGACTACCTATTTCCTCTTCATTTGTTAAGTCTAGTGTGCTTTGACCCTGCTCCTTTATCTGCTGTGTGTTTTTTTGTCGTCTCATTTTGCTTATCTTACTGTGTTTGGGGTCTCCTTTTCACAGACTGCAGGTTTGTAGTTCCCGTTGTTTTTGGTATCTGTCCCCAGTGGCTAAGTTTGGTTCAGTGGGTTGTGTAGGCTTCCTGGTGTAGGGAACTAGTGCCTGAGCTCTGGTGGATGAGGCTGGATCTGGTCTTTCTGGTGGGCACATCCACGTCTGGTGGTGTATTTTGGGGGTGTCTGTGGCCTTATTATGATTTTAGGCAGCCTCTCTGCTAATGGATGGGGCTGTGTTCCTGTCTTGCTAGTTGTTTGGCATAGGGTGTTCAGCACTGTAGCTTGCTGGTCATTGAGTGATGCTGGGTCTTGATGTTGAGATGGAGATCTCTGAGAGATTTTTACCGTTTGGTATTACGTGGAGCTGGGAGGTCTCTTGTGGACCAGTGTCCTGAAGTTGGCTCTCCCACCTCAGAGGCACGGCCCTGATGCCTGGCTGGAGCACCAAGAGCCTTTCGTCCACACGGCTCAGAGTAAAAGGGAGAAAAAATAGAAAGAAAGAAAGAAAGAAAGAAAGAAAGAAAGAAAGAAAGAAAGAAAGAAAGAAAGAAAGAAAGAAAGAAAGGGGCTATAATATAGTGAAGCAAAATAAAGCTATTGTAAAGCAAAGCTATACAGACAAAATCTCACCCAGAAGCATATACATATACACTCACACACACAAAAAAAAGGAACAGGGGAAAAATTAATATATCCTGCTCCCAAAGTCCACCTCCTGAATTTGGGATGATTCGTTGTCTATTCAGGTATTCAGCAGATGCAGGCACATCAAGTTGTTTGTGGAGTTTTAATCCGCTACTTCTGAGGCTGCTGGGAGAGATTTCCCCTTCTCTTCCCTGTTCACACAGCTCCTGGGGTTCAGCTTTGGATTTGGACCCGCCTCTGCGTGTAGGTCGCCTGAGGGCGTCTATTCCCCGCCCAGACAGAACGGGGTTAAAGGAGCAGCTGCTTCGGGGGCGCTGGCTCACTCAGGCTGCGGGGAGGGAGGGGTACGGAGGAGGCGGGGCGAGCCTGCGGCGTCAGAGGCCGGCGTGACGTTGCACCAGCCTGAGGCGCGCAGTGCGTTCTCCCGGGGAATTTGTCCGGGGATCACGGGACCCTGGCAGTGGCGGGCTGCACCGGCTCCCGGGAGGGGCGGTGTGGAGAGTGACCTGTGCTCACACACAGGCTTTTTGGAGGCGGCAGCAGCAGCCCCAGCGTCTCACGCCCGTCTCTGGGGTCCGCGCTGATCGCCGCGGCTCGCGCCTTTCTCTGGAGTTCGTTTAGGCGGCGCTCTGAATCCCCTCTCCTTGCGCGCAGCGAAACAAAGAGGCAAGAAAAAGCCTCTTGCCTCTTCGGCAGCTGCAGACTTTTTCCCGGTCTCCCTCCCAGCCAGCTGTGGTGCGCTAAACCCTTCAGGCTGTGTTCACGCCGCCAACCCCAGTCCTCTCCCTGCGATCCGACCGAAGCCCGAGCCTCAGCTCCCAGCCCCGCCCGCCCCGGCGGGTGAGCAGACAAGCCTCTCGGGCTGGTGAGCGCTGCTCGGCGCCGAGCCTCTGTGCGGGAGTCTCTCCGCTTTTTCCTCTGCGCCCCTGTTTCTGTGGGATCCGCGCTGTTAGCTGCGGCTCGCGCCCGTCTCTGAAGTTCGTTTAGGCGGCGCTCTGAATCCCCTCTCCTCGCGCACCAGGAAACAAAGAGGGAAGAAAAAGTCTCTTGCCTCTTCGGCAGCTGCAGACTTTTTCTCGGACTCCCTCCCGGCTAGCTGTGGTGCGCTAACCCCTTCAGGCTGTGTTCACGCCGCCAATCCCAGTCCTCTCCCTGCGATCCGACTGAAGCCCGAGCCTCAGCTCCCAGCCCCCGCCCGCCCCGGCGGGGGAGCAGACAAGCCTCTCGGGCTGGTGAGTGCTGGTCGGCACCGCTCCTCCGTGCGGGAGCCTCTCCGCTTTGCCCTCCGCACCCCTGTGGCTGCGCTCTCCTCCGTGGCTCCGAAGCTTCCCCCTTCTGCCACCCGCAGTCTCTGCCCGCGAAGGGGCTTCCTAGTGCGTGGAAATCTTTCCTCCTTCACAGCTCCCTCCCACTGGCGCAGGTGCCGTCCCTATTCTTTTGTCTCTGTTATTTCTTTTTTCTCTTTTGCCCTACCCAAGTACGGGGGGAGTTTCTTGCCTTTTTGGAGGTCGGACGTTTTCTGCCAGCGTTCAGTGGGTGTTCTGTAGGAGCAGTTCCACGTGTAGATGTATTTCTACTGTATCTGTGGGAAGGAAGGTGATCTCCGCGTCTTACTCTTCCGCCATCTTCTCTCCTCCAAGCTGTTGGAAGGTTTTTAATCACAGTTTCAATTTCATTGCTTGTGATTGGTCTGTTCATATTTTCTATTTCTTCCTGGTTCAGTCTCGGCAGTTTGTGCATTTCTAAGAATCTGTCCATTTCTTCCAGGTTGTCCATTTTATTGGCATAGAGTTGCTTGTAGTAATCTCTCATGATCTTTTGTATTTCTGCAGTGTCAGTGGTTACTTCTCCTTTTTCATTTCTAATTCTATTGATCTGAGTCTTCTCCCTTTTTCTCTTGATGAGTCTGGCTAATGGTTTATCAATTTTGTTTATCTTCTCAAAGAACCAGCTTTTAGTTTCATTGATTTTTGCTATTGTTTCCTTCATTTCTTTTTCATTTATTTCTGACCTGATCTTTATAATTTCTTTCCTTCTGCTGGCTTTGGGGTTTTTTTGTTCTTCTTTCTCTAATTGCTTCAGGTGCAAGGTTAGGTTGTTTATTCGAGATGTTTCCTGTTTCTTGAGGTAGGCTTGTATTGCTATAAACTTCCCTCTTAGCACTGCTTTTGCTGCGTCCCATAGGTTTTGGGTCGTCGTATCTCCATTGTCATTTGTTTCTAGGTATTTTTTGATTTCCCCTTTGATTTCTTCAGTAATCACTTCGTTATTAAGTAGTGTATTGTGTAGCCTCCATGTGTTTGTATTTTTTACAGATCTTTTCCTGTAATTGATATCTAGTCTCATAGCGTTGTGGTCAGAAAAGATACTTGATACGATTTCAATTTTCTTAAATTTACCAAGGCTTGATTTATGACCCAAGATATGATCTATCCTGGAGAATGTTCCATGAGCACTTGAGAAAAATGTGTATTCTGTTGTTTTTGGGTAGAATGTCCTATAAATATCAATTAAGTCCATCTTGTTTAATGTATCATTTAAAGCTTGTGTTTCCTTATTTATTTTCATTTTGGATGATCTGTCCATTGGTGAAAGTGGGGTGTTAAAGTCCCCTACTATGATTGTGTTGCTGTCGATTTCCCCTTTTATGGCTGTTAGTATTTGCCTTATGTATTGAGGTGCTCCTATGTTGGGTGCATAAATATTTACAATTGTTATAGCTTCCTCTTGGATCGATCCCTTGATCATTATATAGTGTCCTTCTTTGTCTCTTGTAATAGTCTTTATTTTAAAGTCTATTTTGTCTGATATGAGAATTGCTACTCCAGCTTTCTTTTGATTTCCATTTGCATGGAATATCTTTTTCCATCCCCTCACTTTCAGTCTGTATGTGTCTCTAGGTCTGAAGTGGGTCTCTTGTAGACAGCATATATATGGGTCTTGTTTTTGTATCCATTCAGCCAGCCTGTGTCTTTTGGTGGGAGCATTTAATCCATTTACATTCAAGGTAATTATCGATATGTATGTTCCTATTCCCATTTTCTTAAATGTTTTGGGTTTGTTATTGTAGGTGTTTTCCTTCTCTTGTGTTTCTTGCCTAGAGAAGTTCCTTTAGCATTTGTTGTAAAGCTGGTTTGGTGGTGCTGAACTCTCTCAGCTTTTGCTTGTCTGTAAAGGTTTTAATTTCTCCATCGAATCTGAATGAGATCCTTGCTGGGTAGAGTAATCTTGGTTGTAGGTTTTTCTCCTTCATCACTTTAAGTATATCCTGCCACTCCCTTCTGGCTTGCAGGGTTTCTGCTGAAAGATCAGGTGTTAACCTTATGGGGATTCCCTTGTGTGTTATTTGTTTTTTTTCCCTTGCTGCCTTTAATATGTTTTCCTTATATTTAATTTTTGACAGTTTGATTAATATGTGTCTTGGCGTGTTTCTCCTTGGGTTTATCCTGTATGGGACTCTCTGTGCTTCCAGGACTTGATTAACTATTTCCTTTCCCATATTAGGGAAGTTTTCAACTATAATCTCTTCAAATATTTTCTCAGTCCCTTTCTTTTTCTCTTCTTCTTCTGGGACCCCTATAATTCGAATGTTGGTGCGTTTAATGTTGTCCCAGAGGTCTCTGAGACTGTCCTCAGTTCTTTTCATTCTTTTCTCTTTATCCTGCTCTGTAGTAGTTATTTCCACCATTTTATCTTCCAGGTCACTTATCCTTTCTTCTGCCTCAGTTATTCTGCTATTGATCCCATCTAGAGTATTTTTAATTTCATTTATTGTGTTTTTCATCATTGCTTGGTTCCTCTTTAGTTCTTCTACATCCTTGTTAAATGTTTCTTGCATTTTGTCTATTCTATTTCCAAGATTTTGGATCATCCTTACTATCATTATTCTGAATTCTTTTTCAGGTAGACTACCTATTTCCTCTTCATTTGTTAAATCTGGAGTGTTTTGACCCTGCTCCTTCATCTGCTGTGTGTTTTTCTGTCGTCTCATTTTGCTTATCTTACTGTGTTTGGGGTCTCCTTTTCACAGGGTGCAGGTTTGTAGTTCCCGTTGTTTTTGGTATCTGTCCCCAGTGGCTAAGGTTGGTTCAGTGGGTTGTGTAGGCTTCCTGGTGTAGGGAACTAGTGCCTGAGCTCTGGTGGATGAGGCTGGATCTTGTCTTTCTGGTGGGCACATCCACGTCTGGTGGTGTATTTTGGGGTTTCTGTGGCCTTATTATGATTTTAGGCAGCCTCTCTGCTAATGGATGGGGCTGTGTTCCTGTCTTGCTAGTTGTTTGGCATAGGGTGTTCAGCACTGTAGCTTGCTGGTCATTGAGTGATGCTGGGTCTTGATGTTGAGATGGAGATCTCTGAGAGATTTTTACCGTTTGGTATTACATGGAGCTGGGAGGTCTCTTGTGGACCAGTGTCCTGAAGTTGGCTCTCCCACCTCAGAGGCACGGCCCTGATGCCTGGCTGGAGCACCAAGAGCCTTTAGTCCACACGGCTCAGAGTAAAAGGGAGAAAAAATAGAAAGAAAGAAAGAAAGAGGCTATAATATAGTGAAGTAAAATAAAGCTATTGTAAAGCAAAGCTATACAGACAAAGTCTCACCCAGAGGCATATACATATACACTCACAAAAAAAAAGGAACAGGGGAAAAATTAATATATCCTGCTCCCAAAGTCCACCTCCTGAATTTGGGATGATTCGTTGTCTATTCAGGTATTCAACAGATGCAGGCACATCAAGTTGTTTGTGGAGTTTTAATCCGCTACTTCTGAGGCTGCTGGGAGAGATTTCCCCTTCTCTTCCCTGTTCACACAGCTCCTGGGGTTCAGCTTTGGATTTGGACCCGCCTCTGCGTGTAGGTCGCCTGAGGGCGTCTATTCCCCGCCCAGACAGAACGGGGTTAAAGGAGCAGCTGCTTCGGGGGCGCTGGCTCACTCAGGCCGCGGGGAGGGAGGGGTACGGAGGAGGCGGGGCGAGCCTGCGGCGTCAGAGGCCGGCGTGACGTTGCACCAGCCTGAGGCGCGCAGTGCGTTCTCCCGGGGAATTTGTCCGGGGATCACGGGACCCTGGCAGTGGCGGGCTGCACCGGCTCCCGGGAGGGGCGGTGTGGAGAGTGACCTGTGCTCACACACAGGCTTTTTGGAGGCGGCAGCAGCAGCCCCAGCGTCTCACGCCCGTCTCTGGGGTCCGCGCTGATCGCCGCAGCTCACGCCCTTCTCTGGAGTTCGTTTAGGCGGCGCTCTGAATCCCCTCTCCTTGCGCGCAGCGAAACAAAGAGGCAAGAAAAAGTCTCTTGCCTCTTCGGCAGCTGCAGACCTTTTCCCGGTCTCCCTCCCAGCCAGCTGTGGTGCGCTAACCCCTTCAGGCTGTGTTCACGCCGCCAGCCCCAGTCCTCTCCCTGCGATCCAACCGAAGCCGAGCCTCAGCTCCCAGCCCCGCCTGCCCCGGCGGGGGAGCAGACAAGCCTCTAGGGCTGGTGAGCGCTGCTCGGCGCCGAGCCTCTGTGCGGGAGTCTCTCCGCTTTTTCCTCTGCGCCCCTGTTGCTGTGGGATCTGCGCTGTTAGCTGCGGCTCGCGCCCGTCTCTGAAGTTCGTTTAGGCGGCGCTCTGAATCCCCTCTCCTCGCGCACCAGGAAACAAAGAGGGAAGAAAAAGTCTCTTGCCTCTTCGGCAGCTGCAGAGTTTTTCTCGGACTCCCTCCCGACTAGCCGTGGTGCGCTAACCCCTTCAGGCTGTGTTCACGCCGCCAAACCCTGTCCTCTCCCTGCGATCCGACCGAAGCCCGAGCCTCAGCTCCCAGCCCCGCGCGCCCCGGCGGGGGAGCAGACAAGCCTCTCGGGCTGGTGAGTGCTGGTCGGCACTGCTCCTCCGTGCGGGAGCCTCTCCGCTTTGCCCTCCGCACCCCTGTGGCTGCGCTCTCCTCCGTGGCTCCGAAGCTTCCCCCCTCTGCCACCCACAGTTTCTGCCCGCAAAGGGGCTTCCTAGTGCGTGGAAATCTTTCCTCCTTCACAGCTCCCTCCCACTGGTGCAGGTGCCGTCCCTATTCTTTTGTCTCTGTTATTTCTTTTTTCTTTTGCCCTTCCCAAGTACGGGGGGAGTTTCTTGCCTGTTTAGAGGTCGGACGTTTTCTGTCAGCGCTCAGTGGGTGTTCCGTAGGAGCAGTTCCACGTGTAGATGTATTTCTACTGTATCTGTGGGAAGGAAGGTGTTCTCCGCGTCTTACTCTTCCGCCATCTTCCAACAATAACTTTTATTTTTGCTTTACAGATGATAACATTGATGGTCAAGAATTTTAACATTTTTGCTTGGATTCACAAATAAAGTAAGTAGAGTGCACAGGATTTAAACACTGAATTTTTTAACTCATAAACTGCTATGAAGGAATTAAAACAGACCCCAGTTTTCCTAGCTTCATCCCTTGCCTTCTTTCCTTTCCTTTTTTTTTTTTTAACTTTTGTCTCTCTTCTCTTCCCCTTTTTTTCCCTTCTAATCCCACTTTCCTGAAACTTAACTTGCATTAGATAGTTTACAGACAACCTGCAAGTCTTACAAAGATAGTTCACAAAGTAACTGTTCTGACAGCTACCAAAATAAGATTGTACCAATGATTCTAAGCAAGAGACATGAAAAACAAATCATCTCTCAACTGTACCAACCACAACTTTGCATCAGTTAAAGAAAATAGCAACCTGGGAAAAACCTCAATTCACAAAACCTTCTCTTCCCTCACAGCGTACAACTCCAGTCCCACTTAGCTCCGTTTGCTCCAGAAGTTACCTGGGTTTAGGTTCCCTCTCAAGTTTATCAGCTGATCAAAGCCTTCAACCTCTATTTGAGTAATTTTACTGTTTTTTTTTTTTTTTTTCTTTCACCTTGACAATCCTTAAGGGAATAAAACATAGTTCATTTATTTTTACGTATCATTCGCACTCCCTCAGACCTAATCAAACTCCCTTGTTCACAGTAGGCTCTCAGTAAGGTCAGAAAGTTTCATAATCATTTTGTAGTTCAATGAAACCAAATCATAATTCCATACCTTGTGCATTTTCCAAATATCATTAGAAACTAGATAGAATGAATTATTACTTTACATGCTCAATATATTTTCCATATTTCTCTAGATAATATACATCAATATAAGCATCTGTGTGATCTTCTGTGACATTCTTTTGCTATTACCTTTCTCTGAATTTAAGAATATAAAACCTTGACTTGAATTCCCCCTTGAAAATCAATTACTGTCCTAAGAGTGTCCCTGAACACTTCTGAGGTAAGGTATGTATTGAAACCTCAACTTCTTCATAAAAGTGTTATTATTATGGTCAGATTATATAATTTATGTAAAAATCCCCAATAATTTTGTAAAACTCTGAGTTATCATATAGATCACAGAGAATATTTATAATCATTTTTTAAAAACTTCATAAAATAGGGTGGGGAACTTGCCAATAGATTATGAGAATGACAATATGAAAAGAAAAAGAAAAGGACCTGAAACAAGTGGATATTCGTGCTTTAAACTAATCCTAGTTTTGTGTGGTAACATTTAAGAATATTAGCCAAGATTGAAAGCTTAACCCTGAATATGTTTTCTAGTATTTATTATTTACGAACCAGCACAAAATGCAGTTATTTGAAGATACAGTTAATTCAATTGGGTTCATAACCATATGGAAGCATTTTTATAACTAAGTATAAATATTCCTAAAGAAAATAGAAAAGCTTTATATTAGAAGGCTTAAACCAAAGTAGTGATAAGAAATAATTTTCCAAAGAGATCAGAGTCCAAATTGCTGGAGAGATTAGAAAATAAAATACTTTAATAATTATAATGGATGTTTGAAACTTACTTAAACACCTTAAAATTCCTATTCAGTTGAATTTATGTAGTTTGCTTTTGTATTGTGAATATGCAGAAAAGATATATTTAGATAGAAAATTTATTTTCAATATAAAGATGCTCCTTGAAACAAAATCTTTACAAACAAGTTATAAAAGTTTATAAATCTTATTAAAAAATACACATATATGTGAAAGATTTACTTTTAGATATATTTATGAAATTTACGTAAATAACTACAAAATTAAACACACAATTAATTATATTCATAAGCATAGTTGATAAAGTAAACATCATTTAAAACATACCCGTAGTTCTAATGTCACTTAAAACAAACATAAGGGGACTTCACTGGTGGTGCAGTGGTTAAGAATCTGCTTAACAATGCAGGAGACACAGGTTCGGTCCCTGGTCCAGGAAGATCCCACATGACACGGAGCAGGTAAGCCCGTGTGCCACAACTACTGAGCCTGTGCTCAAGAGCCCATGAGCCACAACTACTGAGCCCACAGGGCACAACTACTGAGCCTGCGTGCCTAGAGCTCATATTCCACAACAAGACAAGCCACTGCAATAAGAAGCCAGCACACCGCAACGAAGAGTAGCCCCAGCTCGCCGCAACTACAGAAAGCCCATACGCAGCCGAAAAAAAAAAGTCAGTATTAAAAGTCTACAATTTCAATGTAATGGAAATAAGTTATGCATTATGCTGCATCTGGTAGCTACGTGAGCCTGAACAAAGATTATAAACAAGGATCACAAATATCTTTTAGGTAATCTAAAGCATATTTTTTTCAGTTTGCATTAATAATAACACCTCTTGTCAATTCACAGAAATTAACCGCATTACCTAAACTACAGAGTTAGTAAGTACCAGAATGAGGATCCCAGCACTGATCTGTACGCTCTAGGGTTTGAGTATTGGTTCAAGGAAGGACTTTAGTTTCTGTTTGAAAGGAGGAAGAAATCTAAACTTTTAAAAATAATTTGTTTTAATGATTTGAAATATAAGCATGTCTTAGTCAGCTCAGGCTGCCATAACAAAATACCATACTGGGTGGCTTAAACAGCAGAAATTTATTTCTCACGGTTCTAGATGCTGGGACAGCCAAGATTAAGGTGCCAGCTGATTCAGTTTCTGGTGAGAGCTCTCTCCTTGGCTTGCAGATAGCTGCTTTTTTGCTGTGTGTTGACATGGCTTTCCTCGGTGCCTGCACATGGAGAGATCTCTCTTTCTAGTCTTATAAGGCCACCGATTCTGTCTAATTAGGACCCCACCCTCTGACCTTATTTATTCTTAATTACCTCCTAAAAGCCTTATCCCTAAATACAGTTGCATTGGGGATTAAGGCTTCATTCAACATATGAATTTGAGGGGGGACCTCATTCTGCCCATATGAAAGCACATACTTACTTTTGTCACCACAATATAATCTCTAAAAAGATTCTGTTTGGTAGCTAGAGAAATTCCTGGAAAACATACATATTATCTTAAAATAATAATTTTAGAAGATTACATTCTTCTTACCAGAAAATCAGATAAGACAAAGTTTGTTATTTTTAGATAAAACTGACCTTTCATTGCAAAATGAATTGGCACTCAATGGTCTTTTATGTAAAGTACAGCTAATAAGAGGAAAAATGAAGTGATTAAGGAACACTTCAGAATTAGAACTTGGACCATAATTATCCACAAGTCAAGACCAAAACTATGAATAATGAATATCATATAAGAGAGGTTAGAGATAATGCTGGAGGAAAGTGTCGTCTGACTTAATTAACAGTACCAAGATAAAGAGTTTTCAATGGGAGAAAGATTTGAATTTCTCATGGGCTGCAATATCTTCTTCTTTGTTAATTTAAGTATCATTTTACTAACATGGTGGCTTCTACACTCAGAAAATTTTACTTATTTTTTAAAAAACAAACATGTACATAGGGGTAGACAATTGGAATTATCAATGAGACAGAAAATGTAATAATTGACCTCTACTAAGATAGAATGTGTGAAATTGGAAAGAAGTCTAAAATTTTTCTCACTGGTAGTTGCTGTCGCTCAATTTATTTCCTGTGCGAATATGGAAACATCATTTTAACTTTGTACTTTAACCTCAAATATCTAACGAATATCTCTATGTTATAAAATGCAATATATCTATACTATGTAAGGAAAACATCTTTTACATTATAATTCCACTGGAAACATAGTGATTGAGGAATATTTCCAACAAACTTGAAACAACAACTAAAGTAAAATAATATCTATTAGTTGTTCAAATAAAATAAAGAAAATATTGTCAGGATAAGAAATCAATATTTACCATAAATTTTCATTGACAACACAGCATAGAACCCACTGAGTCTGTATACAGATGTAGCATACAGCAGCATGGAACCTTCAAATTTAATTTCCATTTAGAGTGATCTGAAGTGCTATTCCATAGTAACATGTGATAACACATTTGCCAAAATGCCTCTCAATCTGTTTCAACAGATGTTCAAAATGAGCTACTGTATTTCTAGTTTTATAATATGTGGGGGGGGGGGCAGGGCAGTTCAAACAATTTTATTATCTGGCCTGAAGAAAAAGGAAAAAATATATATATAACAGAGACTATACAGACTTGACACTGTATTACTCTCAAATATTCATTGAACTTACAAAATGTGCCAGTGTTGTGGTTAATACAAAGCAATAGGTATTCTAAACAAAGCAGCTCCATCTGACCATGAATTGTACTTTTGCTGAGCACCTAAGTGTCTGTATCTTATTACACCTCAAACCAAATTATGTGATATTATCTTGGAAACTCTACTTTTCCATATTTCAAAATGCTTTGAAATACCTCTATGTATCCTTGGAACAGAGGACTTTTCTAAGACTATCATCCAAAACTTTTATATGTCAAATAGTATCTCTCAAGAAAGACTCTTAAATGGCACTGTGATTAAAAAAAAAAAAAAAAAAAATCTTAGAAGACAAAGTCAATGTTGGAAAAATGCTTGTGCATAATAAGCAACATAATTCTAAAAGTCAAGTCTCTCAGCCTGTGCTAATAAGAAAAATCCTTCAGATGAACTATTTAATTGGATTTAACAAGGATGTTTATGGCTAATCCTAAATACACTAATAGGAAACTGAAGGCCTATACTCAATGTTAGTTTTGCTCCCTTTAGATCTTCCTCATAATTACAGTTTGGTCTTTAATTATTCTGCTTCTCATTTTCAATTTATGATTAAGACCAATAGCATGCCCTGGAGACTGAAAGTGCTGAGGTAGACAGGAATAAAACAGAGGACAACAATTCCTTTAGCCTGTTGGCCCAGGTAGCCAAAACAGATTCTTGTTTTGTTTTCTTTTGTTTTTAAACCAGTTGTTCCAGAATACAAATGAAGAGAAAAATTTCAATGGAAACCAATGTATATCTTTCCAAAGGCAGGCCAGAGCAATATTTTCATAACATTTTAAATATATTTAATTGCGATGCTACCAGTGAAAAAGTCCTTGGATCCTGGGTCCATAATGCAGTCTAATCCCAACTCTGTAATTTCCTGGTTTCATGACTTTGGAAAAGATTCTTAAGCTGTCCATGGTTGGGTTACTGCACCTTTAAGAATGATATAATATGGCACTAGGTGCAACAGTGCAACAGTTGTTTTGTTGATTAGCTTAGTATGTATAAATCATTTTGAACACTACCTGGCATATTATAAGCCCTCAAATTTATATAAGATATTACTTTTGTAATTGATCAAAATACTTTGGTGATAATGAGAAGATCTCACTAACTGCAAATTGGAGATGTTGACTTTAACACTTTCCTCCAAACAGATAGAGCTTAAAATTACACAGTCAAATATTTTAAGGTTAAAACTGAGAAGTTTAGGGAGAATTTTAAAATGCTTTTAACTTTTAACTATTCTTAGTGTGTTTATTCAAATAACCACTTAAATTCATGGCATACTTTATAAACTGCCTTCACATCCTAAACTAGAAACATCTCTCTAAACTCTGCTTTAAACAAACATCAGTTAATTGTGACAAAAGTTACAGTTAACTGTGAAAAAATCCCAACAAAAGTATGAAAATGTTATTAGACTCTAAGAGTAGCACGTACGTTTGACTCTTTAGTGATATGAATAATGAAATGGGTTTAAGAGATTAACAGAACCGTATAAAGCAGTGAGGATAAAGCCAGAATCTGTCGAGCAGATGATGTTATTTTAATTGTCAATCAGGGCAAACAGAAATAGCCAGGGCATGAACCAGGAACCTTTACTGAGTCATTTATTTAATCATGTGGTCTAAAGGATTAAAATGTTGAGCATTAGTTATTCCATGTAATAGACTCATGTAGGCCCATTCAATGTCCTAAATCATGTTCTCATGGAATTTGCAAGCTTTCTCTGGTCCTGTTTATGTGTTCATGTCAGTCTGATGTGTAAATTATGGATCCTTCTAAGCAAGCCCTGATTAAAAAACCTAGTCTTTCTGTCTCTCCTGATGTAGTAATACCCCAATGGAAGTAATCTTTCCCTTATCTAAATTCTTGTTGCATTAGATCCATGAATCTCTCAATGCCTCTCATTATCATACTCTAGAGATTTATGTAACACTCTTTGCAACCAGTATGCCACTGGTCCTCATAACCTTTGATAGGAATAAGGCATGATGAACTAAGTTAACTCAGATTGAATTGGCACGTTACCCCATAATGAACACTGTTGAGCCTCATCTTTCTCCCAGAAAAGCCCTAAAGTACTTTTGGAGTCCTCCGCCCTGAGTCATCGTGATGCCAAAAAGCCCAGCTGTCTGTAGCAGACAAGCAGTGGTGAGCGTCTTCTTATCACATGTTATAGAAAGAGCAGTCATAGATTTCCCTAATGTATTACAGAATTTAGTAAGTGTTGTTGCTTCAGTTTTTACTGATAGCAACCTCACCCTCACAGCCTCAGCAACTATACTAATTACTAATGTTGATTGATAACTTGCTAACTTACTTTGTGCCAAACACTGTCTTAAGTTTTTTCCATGGATTATCTTATTTACTCCCAATCCATACCTTTTGAGCTAGGCACTATTATTTTCACTCCCTGTCACCTTTTATAAATGGAGAAACTGAGCCTCAGAAAGGTGAAGCAACTTAACTCAGGTCACATCCTTTCAAAGTTGCAGGGCCACGATTTGAATACAGGTGGTCTGACTCCAGAGCCTGCAGTCTTTAAGGAAAGAGGGGGTTGAACTTGGAGCAGATTGGAATATCAGACACTATACTCAGAATTTTTTTTCTTCTACTAAGTTTATATTACTAGGTCCATCTTCATGATCAGTATTTATTCCATTAGATATTGTCCTAAGGACTCAGAAACTGCAAATAGAGATATAATTAATGTTAGTCCATCTTTTGTCCAGACCTCTGAAAATGTATGACTCATTTAGACTCAAATAAGAATTCTTCTAAATCAGGAGTTAGCGAAAAGTTGATGTGAACGACCAGATAGCAAATATTTTAGAATATGCAGGCCATACAGTCTCTGTGGAAATTACTCAATTATGCAGTTGTAGAAGAAAAGCAGTGCAGATAATATGTAAAAACAAAGCCTGCCCTAGCATGGGGTTGAGTTAAGGGTGAGGAACCGGGTACACACAGTTTAAGGAGGCACTCATTTATAGGGTCATTTGAGTGCTGGACCCTCGAAGTGAGTGCCTCTGGAAATGTTGTACCTTTGAGGCCTTACTTGCCTCATCCTAGTCCTTTTCCTGAGTAAAGGAATGGGTATAGCTGTATTCCAAGAAAACTTTATTTACAAAAAGAAGTACTCAAGACTAGATTTGGCCTCTGGGTGGTGGTGGTTTACAGACCTCTGCACCCTACACACAAAATTTCACGTAGTCTCTGACAGGCTACTCATTACTCCAGTAAATGATTCATACATGACTCAACTTATATCCCTTAGATTACTTACAAGAGCATCCCGAACATGATAGAAAGTCAATCAATACAAATAAAAGAATGTGTCTGCACAAAGGCAAAACCTTATATAGCCTTTGAGCTTGTTCATCTCTTAATCCTTAACAGAAATACAAGTAACTCTAAGTTGGAGATCTAAGTTGGAGGAAGGTGAGAAACAGGCTATGTTGCTTCCTATGTCTCAGAGTCGTGGGCCTATTTCTTGTTTGGAGGATATTGGAGAAGGAGGAGGAGAAAATATTACAGTTAGACTTTAGGGAAAAAAGTAGAAAGAGGACATAATTTGAATTTCAAAGATAAATGGTTGGAGGAGAACACTAACTTTGGGTAAAATCAAGCACAGAGTTAGGAATTCTAAACAGAACTCCAGACAGCCAGAGTTGGTTGCCCCCCATAATATTCCTCCTGTACACTTAGACGGGGGTTCAAACTTGAACATAACACTTATTTTACCCAGGAATCACATATTGTCTCTTATGTTTGCCAGGTTTAGGAACAGTCTTACAAAGAATTTGTGAAGCATTTTCCCCCATTGCCATAACACAAAATGGATAAAATACTGTGAGGTATTTGGCACCTGAAAGGGGAATCACACATCATTGCCGGTGTCCACCATTAGCAGCTATAGGAGATCGTGTTTATCCAAGGACGGGACGGTGGGAGTAGAAAATAGCATTTCAGGTGCAACCGTGTGAGGGGACACAAAAAAGGAAATGGTAGATGCTGCGAAGTATTAGACATAAGTTACATGTTATCACTATGTGAAAGCCTCTCAGGGATTTCCAGAAATAAGTAAAGGGGTAGATCATCAGAAGACGTATTTTCAATGAGCATCTGAGATCAAGAACCAGGAACCGTAGGTTTTATAATGACAATCAAATGATGATTCAGTTAAAACCATTTATGTGTATCTATTCTAAGTGTCAAATATTTTAGAACTATATGAAATTAAAAAAATCACCTCCTCTGAAGCCTCATACAGTAAAAGGTAGATGATAGACTAAAGTATATTAAATATTACTGTCAATACACTTCACTTATCCCCCATTTTCCATCCAGAAGTGACATCAGTGTCTACTTGAGACTTATACCTTCTTTTAGTGACTTGAATTTTAAGGATGTCGGAGAAATACTCAGAAATACAAAGACTAAGAGAAACTTTGGAGTCCTTCACCTTGAGTCCCGTCTTAAGATAGAGGGTATAACAAGGTAAAAGTTGGGGAAAAAGAATCCTTGGTAAGTCATTATAGTTTGAATAAGCATAAAAATTAAATCTCACTTACTATAGTTAACAAATACGTTTTTAAAATTCTGCCACTGGGAACTGTCTATTTTAAATTCTGAATAGTGCAGCAAATTCTGAGGGAAAATAATCAGAAGAGAACATCTATATTGTAACTGGAATATACCTTATTATACTAATCAGTTCTAATAAGGAAACATTATAATTCTACTTTTCAGTACATCTGCCCAGTGATTCTCACAGTCGTGATAAACTCTAGTCAGAACCACTAGACTCTATTTTGAATCCTTGGAAGAGAGTAAGACAGAGTTTGCCAATGTCATTTGACAATTTAAGAATTGTTTAATATATTTGAAATTAAATACGTAAGGGCATAAAAATAGTCTTATGCATTGTGTATATGTTTTAATTCTCCCTGAAAAACCCGAGTTAGAGTCTATAATACCTTGGGTTCTCTCATCTAGCATTTTAATTGAACCCAATAGTTAAGTGAATCCTGTGAACAATCTGACCAGTTCCCATTAGCTACACCCTAATGATAATATGCTGAATTTGGAGACTATCTCTCATTACAGCCTGTCAGAAAGAGGAAAAAACGGTGGTCATGAAGTCATCTCACAAAAATAAAAACGCAGAAGTGAGATGGATTTTTATGTCTCCTAAAAAGTTGTTTTCATTTTCTTTCTCCTTCAGAGCTGACTACTTCACCCTCAAAAACCTCACTCTTTCTTTTTCAAATTACATTTTGCATTGTCTGCTTTTTCAGCAGTTGCTTAAATTTCATGTCACTTCTTGACTGGCTAAGAGAGGGTCAAAAAGTGGTTCGTCACATGCCCCGCACACACTGTGCTTTCTTCTTACTTTATTTACATTGGTTTATATATTACGAGGAGACTCAAGTGACCCTATGCAGAACAAGATGACCATTTCCCTTATTAAATCAAAGAGAAAGTCTTGGTGGTATAGCTAAGGGCTTTTTGGAAAGTTTATTACAAATTTATGCCCTTGTTCTTTCTAATAGGCTTAAAATAACTGGTCTCTTTTATAGTTCTCATTTTTGCCCTTACTTCTCTACTCACTTAACTGGTATGAATGTATAGTGTTGGCAAACTCAAATTGGGTTATATCCCATAGGAACTCAAGTTTAGAACCTTTTTTTTTTTTCTTTTATCTCATCTGTGTTTTATGATGGGCATAAGAGAATTGATAAATGTGCCCCTTCCTGGGATGGAAGGCTACCATGATACAATCTTTTTTTTAATCACCTATATATTAGTAATCACAGCAAAAAGTAGGATATATATCATATTTACCTGAAAAACCTGCCCACTTTTAAAATCTTGTGATACAGTTAAAATACAGTTATAAGACTTTTACAAGTGCAAAATAAAGACACATTCCAGCAATGGCCTCACTAAATAGCATTGCTCCAAGGCACCATCTCCCTTTAACTCTACCCAACCACCATTTCTGTGAGGAAGTCAGTTGACTAACTACACAGCATGAATTGTAAAACCTCATAGCCAGCCCTGGGGTCTGTGAGCCAATCCAGGCAGGCATCACAGATCCAAAAGGGACTTTGCAGTCTGTTGAAAGGAGGAAGGTCTATTGACTGCAGGTCTATAATTGGCTCTGTATCCATCATGATCTTAAGATGGAAATCTTAAGAAATCCTTGGGGATTTAATGAATCAAAATATTTTGTGGGAGTGAAGATTCAGGGAGTCAAAAGTATTTGATGGAAATCAAGTGTGCAAGAGAATGTATATAGGAATAAACAGGAGCAGAACCTCGAAGAAGAGATTCTTACTACTTTTTAAGTGGTTGAATTTTATCTGAGTGCAGAAATGAATGAATTTTAGCTTTTTTTCTTAATGAAAATTTCAATCCTAAGTCTACCTGAGGTTGATTTATTCTTTTGGTATGTATTTATTGACCACCTATTTGCTAAGACCTCTAGGGATTCAAATATGAACAAAAGCCATGATTACTATTTGTGCTTCAGGTAGCTTATGCCCTTGAGAAGGTGAAATATTAATCAAATAAGCAAAAGAAAAAATATGATAAGTTCTATGAAAAGAACGTTACCTGTGTCATGAGATTATCTAACAGAGAGTTTCACCTAACTGATGAATAAGGGAATACTTGGTAGAGAAAGTGACATTTGAGATGAAATATAAAGGACAAATTAGAAGTTCAAATGATGCATTAGAAATAAAGGAAAAGACCACTCTAGGCAGAGGGGAAAGTGTATAGTAAGAGAGGACAAGACACATTCAAGGAAGTGAAAGAAGGCTAGTGTAGACGTTAAATGAGGAGTGGAAGTATAGTACAAGATGAGGATTGAGAAGTAGGGAGGGGCCACACCTGCAAGTTCCTTTGGAAGACATTTATACCTTCTTCTTCATACCAAAGGCAATAAAAAGACACTGAGTGTGGTAGGTAGGGATGGGTGTAGGACTGGAAGTGGGGATTGATACAATCAGCATTGTATTTGGAAATGATCACTTTGTGGAGTAGGGACATTAATTCTATAGCCCAGATAAAAGATATTTTTTTGGACAAGTGGGGGTAGGTGACATCTAGGGAATTGGATAGTCCTGAAAACTATTTGGGATATAAAATTGACAGAACTTGATGACAGATTACAAATAGTGGGGGCAGGGAAATATGGTTTCTAGGTTTCTCTTTTGTGAAAATGGTTGTACATTCATGCTATTCAATTGATATAAGAGATTCTGGGATGGGACAGTATCAGGATGCTAGACTGTAGCAAAAAAGAAATGGCAACAAAAAGACAAAAGGATATGTAGGAAAACATGTGATGTTAACAAAGTAATCTGTATAGCACTCCTGAAACTTCTTTAATATATAGCCCATGTAACACATTTTATTATCTATATGTTGAATAAAAAAATAAATAAGTCTAAGACAAGTTACACAGTCAGGTTTAAAATCTAGAAATGGTGGTCTTAGATTTAAGTCTTTAATAATTTGTAGCTGACTCTGGATTTTGAGGGTAAGATCTTTAAAAAAAAAAAAAAAGATCTATGAATAAAATAGCCAGGTGCCACTGAAGCTACCTTATATACTTGTACAGAATGATATTATCTCCAGATTCATTTAATATAGATGCCTCCCAAGTGTAGAAACCTGAAAATGATTTTATTAGAACTTTGAGAATAAACCAATGGAATGACTCAGAACCTTTGAACCCATAAGTTCTCTATTTAATATCCTCTTTTTTCCCCCTACTGGCTTCCTAAACATGTGTATCATCATCTCTCATCTAGAATGCTGAAATTCTGTCCTAGCTAGTCTCCCCGTCTACTCGTTACTCTCTCAAACCCTTTCTTTTCTGACCTACAAATTATCCTAACTCTCTCCCGCCATCCAAACCCTTCAGAGCCCCTCATTGCTCTTAAGACAATGATCCAAATTCTTCTCTGGACAATTTTACCTGTGGTCCTGGTGTAATTATTAATAGCTCCTGCTTTAACTCTTAAAAATGCAGCAATAAATATATTCCCAGCCTACCTATAAGTTCTTGCAGGGTTTGGCCTCTCCCTATATCACCATCCTTATCTCTTACCCCTCTCTCCCTTGCTGAATCTACACACTGGAGTTTACATTTCTCACGTGCTCCTTCCTTTTTCAGAATACTTGGGCATACTTTGTATTCTGTCTTCTGTTCCTTCCGACCTGCCTCTGAGGCTCATATTTTGTGAAATTAAACACTATTTAGCCTTTAAATATTAAATCAATAATGAATTTTTAAATAGAGCAAAATAAAACAAACTTCTTTGACCTGTTACGTACCCCTCATATTTGATAAAAACTGGCCCTAGACTAAAACAGATACCTCTGACATGAGTTTCATAGTTCTCAGTATGAAACATAAATAATAAATCACATAAATTGTCCTCTAATGGGTTTTTCTCTGGCAGAATATAAACTCTATGAGATCAGAGCTAGGTCTGTCCTATTTAATATTTATCTTCCTTAATACAATAAAAACTCCTTCAGGATAGGGGTTATCATCTCTTTCTTCTTTACTCCAGTTTTTTCAAGGGCTTGATACCACTCTTGACAGATGGAAGCCTATCAGTAAATATTTGCTAAAAGAAAAAATGAAGATGGATGCAAGGAGAGATTGGGACACTCGGTGTCTCAAATTAGGAAATGTGAGTTTCATTTTGAGTCAGGAAATTGATGATCCTATTTTCAATTTAGGGAAAAAAATGGTGGTATTATTTACTAGGCAGTTCCCAGAGTATGACACATTGCAGTGTAAAATGGGCAAAGTTTTTCTGATGCAACTTACAGTAGAAAGCTCAATAGAGATCCAACAAAATAGTGCTGAGCAACTCTTCAGGTAAACAGCAGTTGAAAAATGAGGTCACCAGCAGACAAAGAAACCAATTCTACCAATAGACATCATTGTCTGAAAGAAATTGATAGAAGGCATTATTGACTGGAGGTCTGGAAGTTCCCTCTAACTTGTAGTACATTGGAGAACAATCAGAATCAGGCTGGGACATGTTCCTACTTAAAGGTTTATGCTCATCCTATTTCCCCAGTCTTAGCTAAAGTTGATATTTTATTTATTCTCAATTGGTATAAATTGATAATTTTCTTTCTGTAAACTCATTTGTGTGTAGGAGTCCATAAAGTAATTTTCCACCTGGTATTCGGTGCAGTTGGAGAAATAGCATCTCTTGATGGGAGCCCTAAGGCAACACACAGCACACATGGAAGGGGCATTGCACCTCTTTACAGTGAGCTGTCAAATACTTAAAACTGTTTACATTTCAGAGATAGAAAACCTAACTATAACATAGTTTTAATTATATATTACAAACCATTCTGATCAGCTCTTTAATATGAACATTATGGTATCTAATACTTCTCAAATTTGAGCGTTTTTTGAAAAATACAATTGTATCATCAACATCATCTACAACTCAGATTTCTATTCACCAAAGTAGCCTAGAAGCATAAGCCAAAACATAACTCAGCCAAATTAAATATTTGTGGTTAGAAGAAATGGGCTTATAAAGCTACACACATACACACACACACACACACACACTATGAGATAAATGAAATGTTCTTTTGTAGTTTCTTCAAATTACATTATTTTTTAAAAATACATCATTCTGAAAGTTAGAAAATATGCTTTTATTTGAAATGTAGAAATTCCCTACTGCTTTGATAAAAGTTGTATTTCTATGAAAGATACACGATTATTGAAAGATGTGAATATGTTTTAACCTTCCAGGGATGAAATGGACAGTAAGAAATAAAATATAAACAAAAATGCATTGTAATTCTTATCTTTAGTAAAACTCAGAGCTTTGGGAAAAGGTTTTTTTTTTTTTTTTTTTTTTTTTTTTTTTTTTTAAATAATGAACGTTTATATTCACCAAGATTTAGCCTTTGGCTAGTTTTTCCAACTCCAAATTGTTTGAGAAACTTTTTCATTTTTACAACTTCAAATTTACTTCTATATGTACATTATATAGTAAATATAAAATATATGATATTAAATACATACATATATATGCACAACTTGGACTTTAAAATATGTATCTCTGCCCTATTATATCCAAATGCCAGCTAATGATTCTCACTAGGATTCTTTACTGTCATCGAATTGCAGCATATTTTAATCACCATCTTCCTCCCATTCTGACTTTTCTACTCCTGCTGAGCATAATGGTCACTTAAGTTTTAAATCCTACTTTTTTAAAGCCCTGTCTTTCACTAACTTTACCCCCATGCCTAATAAACCTGTAACATTCGATTCTCTCTATATTAAACACTCTTTGAAGCAAGGCAAATTACAAATAAGTAAAGAAGCAAATGACTTTATCAATAAAAGCAAAATTCATTTTTGTATCTTAATAAACAGGAATTAAACCTTTTTGTAAATATATTCTCTTCATTAATCCTTGATTAATCCTCCATAGTGACTTGAATCCATCACTTTCATCCTTGTCACACTTGCTTCACTCTAATTCACAGCATCACACCTCAACCACTCAAGTCAAATCCTCATCTCGCTTCTAAACCACACTCTATACTACTGATGTATTCGTCTTACCACAAAACAGAACAAGGCAATCAAACAAAACAAACAAAAAAGAAAGCAAAGCAACTGGAAACAACAGCAACAAAAACAAAACCTTTATTTTGGCCTCTATAAAGTGTTCGGCAACTTAGCATCTTGCTTACTCTAACTCCAAACTCTATCTTTTTTGGACTTTATACTGCAGTCACACTTGTAGTTCCACAACTAACTGTGCTTTTATTTCCTTGCTCTTGGGTCTTCATACAGCCTGTTCACCTGGCCTAGAGCAGTCTTCTCTCCCTCGCTCAACCACCAAGACACTTAAGTAATACTCATCCTTCGATTTTCAAATTAGAGCTGGATTTCTCTTCACATCCTCGTAGAAATAGTTACTGATTCAATTCAGTACCACTCCACATTTCAGTACACTTAGCTGTCATTTTTTTTTCCTCTCTTATACACTCCATTTAAGCTAATTGAGGGTGTTGATTAACATTTTTATCTCACTATTGCATTACACATACATACTAATTTCACGCTTCAAACTATATTCAATGACAGAGATCATCCAGCGGGTGTCCTGCCAGCTAGTTTTCTGCTGAAGTGTTTCACTTGATTCAAATTATTCTATCTGTCCTTCATGCTTTTGTTTTCCACTTGTACTATAGAGAAATATTTACCATTTAAACCCTTTCCTTATTTCCCTGTATCTCAGAAATCTTATCAACACTTGGACTCAGAACCGTACTAACTCTTACTTTAATTTTTCTATTAATCACAATTATATGGTGATCTACACTTCTATTCAGTTATAAGTTTTCAATACTGAATTATATTTATGCTATATTTTCAGGTGATTGTGTGCTTGTCTTCATATAAATTGCAACCTATTTGAGGTCAAACACTGGGTCATAAATAGGTGTACTTTTGGTGATGTCTTTCTGTTATCAAAAACAAACCTGTATACGTTGTGTTTCATTTAGTATGTGATTGATATAGTTTTCTTGATTTTCAAAAGTTTATATTTATTTTTTTAGAAGTTTATATAAACCATCTACTTGCATTAATAATAGGGTACCTTATATTGAAGGAGCACTCTCACTATAGATATCTAATGACTAGATAGCTTTAAAAATATATAAAACAAATGATGTAAGCATTAGAAACGCCATGACTTCTCATATAAATGCACTTTCTGGGTTGCTGTGCAGGGAAAGAAAACTAAAGCAAAGCAAACGATCTTGCTGGGCAGAGAAGAAAGAGACTAGGATTCAGCGTGGCTAAAGTATCTGGACTTTGCAAGGCAAAGTACTGGAGAAAAGACAATTATACAAAGAGCTTTAGAAATATGTACGAGTCAATCTTTCAGAATGATACCCTTGATAAGTGAAAATTCTGTTCACTGCATAAGTTCTTTTCCTATTTTGCTAGAAGAGACAGTGGCAGAAACTGGAACTAAAAAGTGAAAATTTGCAGTATCCATCCAGACAAATTTTAATGAAGCTATTTGTAATAATGCTCCCATAATAAAGGAAAAGTCCAGAACAAATTCTGGATTTGGACCACAGGTGTGACCCCAGACTGTTTGCACAAGAGAGTAGATATGCTCACTTATAAGAGTATAAGCCTCAAAGTAATCAACAATAAGAAGAGGCTTAACAAAAAAGGAGGAGGGGAAGAAGGGGTGGGGGAAGGGGAAGGGAAGGGAAGAAACAAAGAGAAGGAGAAGGAGAAAGAGGAAAAAGAAGACCGTATGAGAGAAAAAAAAAATCTAATATTTAGATGCTGTAATGAAGACAGAGCCTCTAGAATGAGTGGGACATCACTGCTTTTTCCAAGTCAAATTAATTTTGTGCTGCGATATGGAAATCTACTATTCACAACTAAATAGATGTAAAAAATGAGCTTGTGATCATCAAATAGTTTTTGGATTATGTTGGATTGAATCTAATTTTAATAAAGGGGAATGGCCAGGATCATACATTGAAGTTATTGCATATGAATAGCAACAAAGGAAATGGGAAGATTTGCTTTGTAATAAAAATTGCTTTTAAACATTGGAAGGGAATGAGTTAAACTTATACTAAAGGCTATCAAGGGATTTAACTAGGGGAAAAGTGGAACACTAAGAGGAAGTCGATTTCAATTTCACATAAGTGACACTTTTCAATAGCAAAGTTGTTTAAAATAATACGTACTGCCATGGAATGCAATAAAATGTCAGTCATCAATGTATCCATTTATTTCTGTATCAATTAACATTTATGGAGTGTCAACTGACAGACAGGCATGATGAGTAAAGTGGGTTGTCCTGACCCACCAGAAACTTATAGTTTAGTGGAGGATATGACCATCTAAAAAGATATTCAAAAATGAAAATTAAATATGTGTGCAGGACAGTATGCACAGTCACTTTGTAGCCAGATGGCTTGGTGTCAATTCCCAGCTTAATCATCTGTTTGCCTTTGGAGAAGTTAAAAAATTCCTATGAGCTTCTATGTCTCATCTGTATAACTAGGATAAGAAATTTATTATAAAATAAAATGGTGAAAGTTTAATGTGTTTTGCACAGAGACTGGGATTTAGAAAGCAAAAATCAGCACCTGTTTTCTGGAAGGGAGAACCACTGAACTGAATCGTGAAGGATGAAGAAAATTGAGCAGAAGATAAAATAAGCCTTTTAGGCAGAGGAAGCACCATGGGCAAAGGTATGGAGAAATGAGAGCTCATGTTGCATTGAGAAATAAAACATATTAAAATATCAGAAACTGTGGAAAGAGCATCTATACCTCTAACTTACATGTAGCATTTTATAACAGCATACATATATAAAACGACATTTTCACAGGCACAGTCATCTCTTGGTATCTGCGGGGTATTTGCTCTAGAACCCTCTGTGGATTTCAGATGCTCAAGTCCCTTATATAAAATGGCATAGTGCAATGAATACAGTCAGCCCTTCATGTCCATGGATCTTGAACCAGTGGATATGAAAGGCTGGAGGGCCAACTATATAGGCTACAATTTAGACAAGTTATATGGGAACATAGAAGGGTTTTCTCTTACAATATTAGTTTGATGTGTTGCTTAACTTCAATTATCAATGGTGTGTGCAAATTGCAAAGCAAAATTTGTAAAGGGATTGTGGACAAATTTTGAGATGCTTTGGTAACGTTCAGGAAATCTTAAACACAATCATGAAATCATACTTGGTATGAATAACATATTGTGTACTGATATATGCTCACCAAATAATTACACTTTAGGAGCTGGACAATTGGCATAAATTCAATGACGCAAGTTTAAAACAAACCAATTCAAGAATGTACACATACAATGAGTAATTAATTTACAGCATTTACTATTCTAAGCTAATAATTATTACAATAATAAACACCATTTCCTATGATTTTACTATGTAATTATTTAATGATATACAGTTATATATGTGTATACATATATGTATATGGATAGCAGTAATAATTCAGTATGAAAATAACCTGTGATATATTTACTTTCAATACTGGCATTGGGTACACTTCCATGAATTCAGGTGTTCTTTACTTCGTTCACCGATCTTTCCTTATTGTTTAAAGGAATTTTGCAAATGCCAAGAAATATTTGCTGAATGAACAGTTCAATTTTATAAAGAGAAGCCATCGCTTAATTCACCCCGAGTCTGATCCAGGATGACAATTCCCAAGTTTCTACCAATGAAGAATTAATGTGCAAATGATGCCCTATGTTCAGCTTAAATTCCTGTTGCATTTGGGAAACTGGTAGAAGATACACTTTTCTACATTAAATTTATATGCATTCCATAAAATAGTATCAATTTTAGGTGCTAACCCAGAAGTTATTCCTGGACCCACAGGATCCACTCAATGTATTTTTAAAAATATTTGAATATGATGCTATCCACCTCTGATGTGGCAATCTCTCTTACAAGTTGAAGTAAATTTGAGAAAGAAGGATGAATTGAGTATTGCAGGTCAAGAGACTAAGTTACAAAATAATAAATATGTATGAAGTTCTGTGTTGTACAATATCCTAGTTGGATTTAAGAAATGAACTGTTGATTCAGAGTGACAATTTTCTAACAGGAGTGGTATTCCTTTGATGAGTATCTAAGCTCCAGGGATTTTACTTAACACTGCTGTCTCCTGACCCTTGCAGAACTCTTGATTGCAATCATTACACCATAGAATTAGAGACTCAGTGAACATGTATTTCTAGCGTATGGCGTGAAAGTTTTTATTTTCTTCTTGTGTTTATTATCAGATCAAAATTCTGATACGAGGAATATAGACTGAGGAAATTCCCATGAGTTGGTTAGAGGGAAGTATTTGGAAACCCATGGGAAAATGGAAGAGAGAGATTGAAATGTGGACAATATTTTTGTTTTTTATACCATTTTATATATGTTTATAAAAATGTACTGCAAAATATGTTTTCGGATATTAATTTCCCTGTCTTGTTATATACCTTTAATTTCATATATGAGGAATAAAATAAAATGATTAAAAACTAGAATGATTTTTACTAATATAAAAAGTGTTCTTTCAGGGAAAGGAAAAACCCAGACCTCTCACCTGAACTGGGATTTGGGGAGCCATGGGTGGCTGCTGAATTGTGCCAGGGTGGGCTTTGTCTATATATTGGTGAACAGCATCCCCAGGAAAGGCAATATTTAGAACCAAGAGATAATAACCCTAAGAATAAATGCAGTGGTTTGTGAATGGGGACAGCCAAAGGTATGGATTGATTCTGAAGTAAAATCTCTACAAAGGAGGACACTACAAAAGAGAGCAGATTCAGAAGGGTAAGCAGGAGATGAAACTAAGAAAAAGAGATAGTGGTATGCAGTGGGAGAACAATTTTTTTTCACAGAGTGCTCATGACTTTACCTATGGTCTACCAAAAGATACACTCTAGTTGCATGAAATCCCTCAGAGAAAAAAAAATCAAGCTTGTCAATAAATGGGAGAAAATATTATCTTCCCCAAACCGAGTGAGGTAAAAAGGGAGAGGAATTATTATATCTATGAAAAAAAATGAGAACAAAAAATGCTTCATATGCAAGAAGACACAGTCACTGACACACCAAATCAAATCAAACATTGTTTGACGTCCACTAAGGCACCACAAATGTTAGCTTCTATGGTTTCCGTTAGGTTGACTGTCTTACATATTAACTCAGAGGAGCCATCATTAGTTTTATTTTATTTTTTAAAAGTTTTTTTGGAGTATAGTTGATTTAAAGTTGATTTACAATATTGTATTAGTTTCTGCTGTACAGCGAAGTGAATCATTTATACATACACATATATCCATTCTTTTATAGATTTTTTTCCCATATAGGTCATTACAGGGTATTGAAAAGAGTTAGAGCTCCCTGTGCTATATAGTAAGTCCTTATTATCTATTTTATATATATTAGTGTGTATATGTCAAGCCCAATGTCCCAATGTCCCAATTTATCCCTCCCCCCTTTTCCCCTTGGTAACCACAATTTTGTTTTCTACATCTGTGACTCTATTTCTGTTTTGTAAATAAGTTCATTTGTACCACTTTTTTAGATTCCACATATAAACAATATCATATGATATCTTTCTCTGTTTTAGTTACTTCACCCAGTATGGCAATGTCTAGGTCCATCCATGTTGCTGCAAATGGCATTATTTCATTCTTTTTTTATGGCTGAGTAATATTCCATTGCATATATATATACATACACACACACACCCCATATCTTCTTTATCCATTCATCTGCCAATGGACATTTAGGTTGTTTCCATGTCTCGGCTATTGTAAACAGTGCTACAATGAACACAGGGTGCATGTATCTTTTCGAATTATAGTTTTGTGTGGGTATGTGCCTAGGACTGGGATTGCTGGATCATATGGCAACTCTATTTTTAGCTTTTTGAGGAACCACCATATTGTTTTCCACAGTGGCTGCACCAATTTACATTCCTACCAACAGTGTAGGAGGGGTCCCTTTTCTCCACAGTCTCTCTAGCATTTGTTATTTGTAGACTTTTTGATGATGGAATTCTGACCAGTGTGAGGTGATACCTCATTGTAGTTTTGATTTGCATTTCTCTAATAATTAGTGATGTTGATCATCTTTTCATGTACTTTTTGGCCATTTGTATGTCTTCTTTGGAGAAATGTCTATTTAGATCTTCCACCCATTTTTTTGATTAGGTTGTTTGTTTTTTTATATTGAGCAACAAATGGTATCATTGGTGTTAGATGTGAAATTGAGATTACCTCTCTTTTCCTAATGATTAAAATCTCAATAGTGTGAACACAGAAATAGCTAAAGAAAGGTGGGCATTTTTATTGTTTAGATAAGAATGAGGATGTTTTAAGATTTCATTCCTATAGTAATAAACCTCTACAACTGAGACACTGATTGACCATGTTACAAAATTTTTGTTCATGGCACCAAGCTAACATTGTGAGAATATACTATGTGTATAATGAAGAGAAATAACTAGTAAAAGGAAAATAACTGACCTAATCAATCTCCTCTAATTTTGTAGAGGAAGCAAAATCAACCAACCAACTAACTAATCAGCTAAACAAACCAACAAAACACCTTTATCGTATAGGGGATGAACCAATGGTTTCATTCAACCAATGGCAGATGAATGTCACTGTGATCTCCAGTGGAGGCTGGATTTGAGTGGTAGATTCTGAGCATCCCTGTGTTTAACAACCACTGTTTTAACATCTTGTAAGGGACTATTAAGGCCCATGGCACATAAGACACAATTTGGCTTTCAAATTAATTTATAAAATGTCTACACCATTGAGTTCCAGAATAGATCACTGAACCAGACCCTTATCCTCACAGAGCATGATATCCAACTAACACTTTCTCTCTGTCTTGTCTTGTATTTAGTTACTCTAATGTATGATGAAAGCTTGATTTGGTTGTCTAGTATAATAATTTTTAAATGGTGTAAAGAGGTCTAAAATGTATGATCCTTTTCCAGACAATACAAATTTAGAATAAACTAGAAAGTGAAATGATCATATGCTGTATATGGAAACTAGGAAGATGTAACTCATCAACCTGTTTCAATGAGCATTCAAGTCAGTGCAAATCTTGCTTAATATCTTTGCATTTTACTCCTGATTATATTAACTTTAGTGTTAACTTTATATAAACATTAGGACTTTAAGGATACTACTTATATTACTCATTTATACCATCTCATAACTCTTCTAGATGCTATTAAATTTCTCTATTTCCCATTATTGAAAAATTATTGAAAAATTCCTTGAAAGAGTTGTCTAATCTCATCACTTTCAATCCCCGCATCCCATTCTTTCTTGAATCCACACCAGTTGGGGTTTTGTGCTCATGTCTCCACTGAGACTATGCTGAAAGATATCGATTCTGAATCCTACGTGATTTCAGCAGGTATGATTGGCAACAGTTGTTTGGATCCCCTCCTGAGACACGCTCTTCTCATGGCTTACAAGAACTCATGCTCTGCAAATTTTCAGTCTTTTAAGAGTCTTTTTCAGTTTCCTTTGATCATGCTTCTTTCTTACCTCTGACTATCAAGAAGCTCAGTGGTTCAGACTATGTACTACTTCACTCGTTTATTTACATTCAGTCTCAGTTAATCTTACTTATGATTATAGCTCTAAATTCCATTTGACTAGGATGATTCTCCATAGCTACATTTGTAGCTCAAATATTTCCTCTTTAATACAGATACATATATTTATTTCCATTTAGTGATAATAGTTATCTCAATTTTAATATATCCAAAACCAAAGTATTGTTTTCATTCACTAAATCAATTTTCTCCAAGTGTTCTCCATCTTAATGAAAGCTAACATCACTGATTTATTTCGCTCTGCCAAAATTTATTGCGTCATTTTTATTCCTTGCTATGTTATCCAGTCTTAAATAATTCTCTTGTCACTCATTTTACCATGTTTTTTTCTGGTCTATATATGTCAATACACTTGTTACTACCAGCTTAACTATACATTTGTTAGCTTATTGATGTACTATCTATTAGATCTACCCTAGCATAAAATCTCTATGAGGTCAGAGAGGTTTACTTTCTCTTTGACTACTTTACCAGTGCCTAAAGTATTATGGAGATTGAGTAGTTTTTGATTTGAATAAATTAATATGCTCTTGAGGCATATGAAGTTTTTACTCTGTAGCATAAAAACGCCCTTCATATTTTGAGGTAATCTACCATTATATGAATCTTGGTAGGAGGCAGGACCTATATTCCTGTTATGCAAACTTAAGATTCCAGATTCACCTTCTTAGCCCATGAATCTAGATGCCCAATCAGTTTCATAGCCCAGGACTTTGAAATAGAAGGAAATGACAATCACAGGTATTTGAGAAATCATTGGCTCTGCAGAAAAATTACTAATTGTACACAATTGTGTTAGAGGTACTGAGGTTTTGGCAGGGTTATCAGTGGTCAATGGCATCAGCTGTGGCTGCATACTGACCTGCTATTTTCCTGCTACCTAGACAACATTGACTTCTGTGTATTCTCTATATCTAATTCTTTAAACTTCTAAGGACTGCTACTTTTTTTGTAAAGATAGATGTATCATTTAGAATAAGATACCCTGGTTGTCATAGGAATGTATATAGGAAGATCAGGGTTTCAACTTTTAGAAAGTGTGACGCTGATTTTATTTCCTTTGACTGTACACCCAGAAGTGAGATTGCTGAATAATTTTAAATTTTTTGAGGAACCTCCATACTCTTTTCCATAATAGTCGTACCAATATTTACATTCCCAACAGTGTACAAGTGTTCCCTTTGCTCCACATCCTCACCAACATTTATATTTCGTCTTTTTGGCAACAGCCATACAAAGAGGTATGAGATGATATCCCATTGTGGTTTAGATTTGCTTTTCCCTAATGATTAGTGATGTTGAGCACCTCAGCGTACCTACTGGCCATTTTTATATTGAATTTTAGAATACAAAATAAAATATCTATTTGCAGCATTATTCACAATTGCCAAATATGGAGATAACCTAAATGTCTGTCAACAGGTGTGAATGGATAAAGAAAATATTATATATATATATATATATATATATATATATATATATATATATATATATATATGATGGTATATAATATCAAATATAATCAGCCTTTAAAAAGAAGAAAATTCTACCACTTGCTACAATATAGATGAATCTAGAGGACATTATGGTAAGTGAAATAAGCCAGACACAGATAGACAAATACTGAATGCTCTCACTTATATGAGGAATCTAAAAAAGTCAAACTCATAAAAGCAGAGAGTGAAATGATGGTTGCCAGGTGCTATAGGGAGTGGGGAATGGAGAAATGTTGGTCAAAGTGTACAAAAGTTTAGTTATGCAAAATGAGTAAGTGCTGGAGATCTAAGGTACAGCATAGTCAACGATACTGTGCTGCATATTTGAAATGTTCTAAGAATATAGATATTAAATCTTCTCCCACCCCACACACATGCACACACAAGGGCAACTATGTAGTGGTGATGGATACGTTATTTAGCTTGATTTGGTGATCCTTTCACAATGCATCCATATATGTAAAAACCACCAAGTTGCCAATCTTAAAAATATCTCAGTGAAGTTGTAAAAAAAGTTTCATGCAAGGAAATACAGTTAGTCCCCTACATATGAAACTTCAAGTTGTGAACTTTCAAAGATGCAAACGTGCATCTGGTTCCAGCAAGGAACCAGAACCTCTGCCATCAACTTCAGGCATGAGTGAAATTGCAGCTTGACCTCTGTCTCCTATTGCTGACAATCCTTCAGCTCTACCATCTCCAACCTCCTCTCCCTCCTCCAGTCAGTAACTTTTCTTGCCTATTCACTGGATGCCAGCCCCTGGATGCCAGGTGTTGTACTGTACTACTGCACTTTTCAAGGTACTGTGCTATAAGATTAAAAATGTTGTTTTTTGTGTTTGTTTTTATGTATTATTTGTGTGAAAAGTATTATAAACCTATTACAGTACAGTACTATATAGCCGATTGTATTAGTTGGATACCTAGGCTAACTTTGTTGGACTTACTTACAAAAAAATTGGACTTACTTACAAAAATATTGGACTTAGGGACTCACTCTCAGAAAGGAACTCATTCGTATGTAGGGGACTTACTGTATGTCTTTTTACATTCTTTTATATGATAGCTACTTCAGGTTTGTGTCAAAAATTATTCCATGTTTATCACATAACAAGACTAGCACATAGCTCAAATAATTAGAACTATCATTTATTTACTGTCTACAAAAGTCTGTGTTAAAGGCTTTTCATGTAAATACTTCAGCTGAAAGTATTAAATAGTATCTCACTATAATCTTGAAAAGAATGAGAATCAGAGGGAACAAATAATATTATGAAGTTGGTAAATTTGAGTATGAACTAGGTTTTTACTCCAGAATGTCAGTACACCTGATGTAAAAAACAAATGAAGGCATGCAATGATTCTAAGAATGTCTCCATGGCAACAGAGATTTTTGCTCTCCAAAATTTTACAGATCACTACACATGAAATATCATAAAGCAGGGAGTAAACTAAATCACATTTTGTGCTAGAAGTTTGTGGTAGAGTTTATTTTCTCTGAAGTCTGGACATCAATATCACCGGTCAGGCCCATTCACACCTGCGAAGCCAGGGTTGCCATAGGAGTTGCTATACCTTCTCTCTAGGGTTTGGCAAAATGAAATAATTCTCAAAATAAATATCTAGTTCACGATCCTGCTTTCACTCAAATATATCATTATTGTCCCTATTTATTAGAAGATTTTAAATGACTTGCTGAAGTTACACAGGTGATGGGAAGAAGGCATGGATATTTATCCAGGACATAGATGTACAAAGTACTTTCCTACCGACCACACTGAGGAAGATATTATTACTTTCATTTTAGTTATAATTGTAGAAGCTGAGGCTCAAAGGGCTTGGAGGAAGCTGTGTAAGCTTACAAAGTGTATCAGTTGTGAAGCCTTAATTTGATCACAGGTCTTTCTAACCTGAGCCCACACACTCATAATTCATCTCCAAGAAACAAATTCTGGTGACCTCCAGCCCCACACAACAATCTCCAACCGTCTGCTGAACAGCACAACCATTTGAAAAAGTACCTGCATTAAATCTTCAAATCTTGGCATGTATAAATTTGAAAATATCATAGAAAGTATTTTTTCTCATTTACAAAACTGAAACAGACTCAGACGTAGACTTGTTGAGTGGGAATTCAACAGCTTATTATTTCTTTGAGGCTATTTTCTTCCTAAAATTCTCGTCACTGTTAAAACTGAGCAGCCTCGCAAAATGCTGACATTAAACAAAGGGAGCCAATTTGAACTGTTTATGTATTCCAGGGTAGCATTTTTCTATCAAAGTGTAGAAGCTATTTTCAATCCATAGTGTCTAGTTAGAAGGAAAGAAATGTGCAGTACCTAATACTAAGGTTAACGGCAAGTGAAAACATAGCCTCAGAAAATTCTGAATACGATGAATTAAACCATTCACCACATTTGCTTTTATTAACATCACAATTATTGCTTCTGCTTTCATTTATTTTTTTCTTTTTCTTTTAGACACTTTGGTTTGAGTGGTTAAAGAAATATATTTTACATACTTGGGACGGTGTCTAGCATAAAGTATATGCTCAATAAATATTAGCCATTATTATTTTATTAGCCCTCATTGAAGTATATATTAGCTCTGCTGAAAGCCAACTCCCTTAGGGTTTTAAGATTACTGATATAATATTAGTATAATAATAGTGATGCCATAATAAATAAATAGAAGAAAATGTAACAGGAGAAAATGAAGCTTGAATTAAGCCAAAGATATTCTGAAGCTCTTTACGTAACCAATATTATAGGCCATTATAAACTGGAATCACTTTCATTTGTGAGTCAGGCCTGCTGAATATTAATATGCAATTAATTCCCTGCAATTTGGTTCATTGATCCACAGATGGACAATGATATTTTTGGAATGTCATTGTCTTAAAGTATATCCATAATATTCCTTTGAAAAGGAAGACGGAAGGCAGAAAGGAAGAAAGGAAGGAAAAAGGAAGGGAGGGAGGGAAGAAGAAAGGAAGGGAAAAAAAAATTCCACCACTCCAAAATGTATCTTTTTAGACTCTTCCTGATTTAATAGCTGAATTTTGTCTGCTAACTTTTTGTCTTATAGTCTTCTGAGGAAGGTTTGGATTAGCAGAAACAGACTTAAACTCTACATGTGCCCTTTCTCTACCTTAATTCAGCCAGAACTCCTGACAGAAATACAAACTTTTGAAATTTTATAGTTTTTTAATATGGAATAATTTGCTTTATGTGATTTAGAGTTTTTGATCCATCAGAAAAGGCCAGATATTAAAGAACTAATCTATATATTTCAAAAGCTAATGATAACAGTCAAGATAACTAAAGCTCAGCTGGTGCCTTACTATTTTAAATAGAGGGGTTTTGTTAGGAATTGCTCACACACAACCTTAGTCTCCTTTGATGAATTAATTTATAAAGGAGAAATTAGCTATGACTAAGCTATGTCAATCTCCACAATTTAAGACACATTGAAATATAGATGAGGATCAGTGATTAGTTAATGGAAACAATTTAAATTACAAGTAAAGTAAATCTATTTAATATTTACAGATACACAGTGGCTACGAACATATGAGATAATTACCCTTATAGATATATTCAAAGATGTAAAAAGTTATATTGCTTAAATATTTTCCAAAAATGAATACAGGAAAAAATCTGTTAGTTGGAAATACAAGCTGATAATCAAAGAACTGAGACTGTTTTGAACTCTTTTTTATCTTTCATTGCTGGCAGAATGATTCTTTATCCCATGAATCTTCCTACCTCCAAATGATGCCTGCCTCATGGTCTGTCTGTTGTAATCACTTCCCTCCTACTTAGTTGTTTAGCACAGTTTCAAAAACCGATTCATCCCATCCTTGAAGAATTTCTTCTGCTTGTCTTGCTTACAAAAAGTCATTACAGAGTACTTTGGAACAATCCCAAATTTTCAGATATAATGAGGGAGAACAGGTGCACAGAGAATGAGAAGAATTCATTATGCACATTATTGGATTTTTGGGGGGGTGGGGAGATAGGCTGAGTCTAATTCATTAAATCCATCAAAATAAAACCTAGTATCATATTAAAGGGCTTATCTCTACATATTTAAAAAGGTGAAAAAAAAAATCTGGATGAGTGAGTCAAGCAATGAGCTAGAAGCATCGTGCCTGTGAAGTATTACCTCTGTATTTACTCATTGGTCTTGTGACTTTGAAATGTGACTAAATATTCCGGACTCCATTTCTCTTAATGTGCTCAGTAGAAAGAAGGAATTCAACATATGTGGTGAATAAAAATGACCTAATAAACCCAAAATACTAGTTTTAATTAAAGTACTGTGATAAACAATGATGTTTACTTTGCAGACGTATGTTCCTCTAAATTATGCATATGCGGGTAAATTGATGAATTTCTGTTTGCTTTATAATCTTAGTTATTACATTAAGTGTTGTATCAATATGTATTTCATGAATAAATACAAAATATTTTATGCAATGTATCAGAGACAATATAAAGATATTTTGGTATTTGCAACTCAATTTTATACTTATTTTATGAAGTAACCTAAAACTATAAAACTATCTTTTTTAAAATTTCATTCCAGTATAGTTGATTTACAAGGTTGTGTATAATTTCTGCTGTACAGCAAGTGACTCAGTTATACACATATATATATATTCTTTTCATATTCTTTTCCATTATGGCTTATCACAGGATATTGAATATATTTCCCTGTGCTATACAGTAAGACCTTGTTTTTTATCTATCCTACATATAACAGTTGGCATCTGCTAATCCCAAACTCCCAGTCCTTCGCTCTGTCCCCACTGGCAACCACAAGTCTGTTGTCTATATCTGTAAGGCTGTTTTTGTTTTGTAGATATGTTCATTTGTGTCGTATTTTAGATTCCACATATAAGTGATATCATATGGTATTTGTCTTTCTCTTTCTGACTCACTTCACTTAGTATGATAATCTCGAGGTCCATCCATGTTGCTGCAAATGACATTATTTCATTCTTTTTATTGGCTGAATAATATTCCATTGTATATATATACCACATCTTCTTTATCCATTCATCTGTCAATGGACATTTAGCTTGTTTCCATTTCTTGGCTGTTGTAAATAGTGCTGCTATGAACATAGGGATGCATGTTCTTTACGAATTATAGTTTTGTCTGGGTATATGCCCAGGACTGGGATTGCTGGATCATACAGCAACTCTATTTTTAGTTTTTTGAGGAACCTCTATAGTGTTTTCCATAATGGCTACACCAATTTACATTCCCATCAACAGTGTAAGAGGGTTCCCTTTTCTCCACATCCTATCCAGCATTTATTATTTGTAGAATTTTTAATGATGGCCAGTCTGACTGGTGTGAGATTTGCATTTCTCATATTCATTGTAGTTTTTTTTTTTTTTTTTTTTTAATTTATGGCTGTGTTGGGTCTTCATTTCTGTGCGAGGGCTTTCTCTAGTTGCAGCAAGCGGGGGCCACTCTTCATCGCGGTGCGCAGGCCTCTCATTATCGCAGACTCTCTTGTTGCGGAGCACAGGCTCCAGACGTGCAGGCTCAGTAACTGTGGCTCACGGGCCTAGTTACTCCGCGGCATGTGGGATCTTCCCAGACCAGGGCTCGAACCCGTGTCCCCTGCATTGGCAGGCAGATTCTCAACCACTGCGCCACCGGGGAAGCCCTTCGTTGTAGTTTTGATTTGCATTTATCTAATAATTGGTGATGATGAGCATCTTTTCATATGCCTATTGATCATCTATATGTCTTCTTTGGAGAAATGTCTATTTAGGTCTCCTGCCCATTTTTTGATTGAGTTGTTTGTTTTTTTGTGACTGAATTGTAGGAGTTGTTTATATATTTTGGAAATTGAGCCCTTGTCCGTCTCATCATTTGCAAATATTTTCTCTCAGTCCATAGGATGTCTTTTCATTTTGTTTGTGGTTTCCTTTGCTGTGCAAAAGCTTATAATAAAACTATTGTATGTATTAAAACGTCAAATGTGCAAACTACTCAAATTATTAAGAAAATATTGTCTATTATTATCTTCCTTAAATGTACACACATACTTTTATTTACATTTGATTTTGGCTATCTAAAGGTGACTTTATAAGATAGAGAATTGTTAGAAAATCAATTAATACTAATGAATTTATACTGAAAATGCTTAAATATATATTTGGTAGAATTTTACATATAATTTTCAGAAAAAAGTACAATGGATCTCCTTGAATATATGAACTTTTGCCCTTTAATGTTCTGACTATTCATTAATAATGATTTTGTCCTCTAATCCACAAAGTGTAAGCAAAAATGAAATAATTAATTTTTTAGTTTAATGTAGTACTTCATATACACTTTAAAATCACAGACAGTAACCCAGAATGTAAAAGCTATATATACATGCAGGAGTATAGAGGTGAAAACCAGGTGTCTGGAGCCCTATTGCCTGGTCCAAATCCTGGCTCTGTCACTTATTAGTTGTATGATCTTGGGTATCTTGCATAAATTCTCTGTGCTCCAATTTTTACTCCCAGAAAATGTGATAATACTGTCCTCATTGGGTTATAATAAGAATTAAAGTATATAGTCCACTAGGATTGAACACAGGGTCTGGAACACAATAATTATTCAATAAATATTAGTTACTATTATTAACCATGACATTTGGCATACTCTCATTCTCATATCATTTGCCCAACAAATTATTTTCAAATAAATATAATATTTTCTATTTTTATACATAAAGGAAGTAAATGAATTGTTCAAGATAAAATTTTTTAATATAAATTTCTGTAACCGAGCCCAAGAGTCCAGATTGGAATAGTCAAGAAATTTTCTAATTATCCTTCTTTTATTTATTCATCCATCCATTCACCTGCTTACTCATTCGTTCAAAAATATGTTTGATCAAATAATGCTTTGTGCTGGCCACTTTGATAGGGCCTGGGAATACATGGTAAACAAAATGAACATAATGTCTGCTAGAATAAATAGAAGGTGGGAGAGAAGGCAGGCCTTAAACCTATAATGTAAATGGGGAAATAAAAGGGAAAAAATTCTCTGTAGGATTAAATAACCAAATCAGGGATAAGAAAAGTAACCCTAGGAATAAAATTTAAGCTGAGACCTGTGGAATGTCCCATTGTTAGCAAGATTATTAGCAATAATACTACTATAAAAATCAGGTTTTTTGAACTCTTCCCATGTTCTAGTCTCTGCGCTAGTAAGAAGCTGGGCCAAGATTTAGACCATCATGTTTAGCAGTTGTCATCAATCCAAGGGAGGCAGAAGCAGAACAGAGAGCCCAGAAAACCCAGGCAGAGGAAACAACATGTGGGAGATATGCAAGGTACCCTCTGAGCCAGGTTAAGAGGTTTGAATTCTAACCTAAGGAATATGGAATGACAAAGTAGAATTTAAAATAGAGGACTGTTAGTCAGGTTTGTGGTTATAGCAGGTCACACAGATCAGATAGGAAAGAGGAGGTGGGCAACACAGAATTTGAGGTTAGTTATGCTCAAACACCACCTACAAAGACTGAGATGAGATACAGTATTGCAATGGTGGCAGAACTGATGAATACGAATATTCAACAAAGAAACAGTAGGAGTGAGGGAGAGGATAGAGCCTGGTTTAGACTGAAGTAAGAGAAGGAGGATGTTTGAGGAAAATGCAGAGGAGATAAAGAATTTTATTCTGAGTATGTTGAGTTAAATATGTATTTAAGCTACGTAGGCAGAAGGTTTGTTATCGTTATGTCAGTGTTTATGATGTTGAGGTGGTGATGATGATGGTGATGATGTCAAAATTTATCTGGGGTGAACTGTGTGCCAGAGTTTGTGCTTTACATGCAATATATCATTGAGATATTCTACAGAGTACAATAAATAAGTCTAAAAAACTTTATGGAGAACACAATTCATGCTAAGGTTTTAACCAGTCAGTCAGAAAATATTAGAAATAAATATCTTGATGCCAGAAAAAAGTTCTATGCTGAAGATAAGAGTGTAAGAGCTTAAACTAGTAGGTTAAACTTGTAGTGTGGAAAAGAAAACAAAAACAATAAAAGGGTCTATCAGGAGCCAATAACAACACCAATATTTTTGTGAAAGATAAAGAATGAAGACCCTGAACATGAGACTGAGAAGATGCTGGCACCAAGGAGAGAGTGTTTTAAGAATAAGTGAGTAATCAAAATGTTCTATATGTTTATATATTTTGGTTTAAATGGTGTTCGTTGGAGAACAGTATGGAGGTTCCTCAAAAAACTAAAAATAGAGTTGCCATATGACCCAGAAATCTCACTCCTCGGCATATACCCAGACAAAACTGTAATTCAAAAAGATACATGCTCCCCTATGTTCATAGCAACACTATTTACAATAGCCAAGACATGGAAACAACCTAAATGTCCATTGACGGATGAATGGATAAGGAAGATGTGATACACATACACCTACACACACACACACGCACGCACGCACACAATGGAATATTACTCAGCCATTAAAAAGACTGAAATAATGCTATTTGCATCTACACGGATGGACCTGGAGATTATCATACTAAGCGAAGTAAGTCAGAAAGAGAAAGACAAATACCACATGATATCAATTACCTGGAATCTAAAAAAAAAAAAAAAATTAATAATGATACAAATGAACCTATATACAAAACAGAAACAGACCCACAGACATAGAAAACAAACTTATGGTTACAAAGGGGAAAGAGGAGAGGGATAAATTAGGAGTTTGGGATTAACATATACACACTACTATATACAAAATAGATAACTGACAAGGACATCCTTACTGTATAGCACAGAGAACTATACTCAATATTTTGTAATAACCTACAAGGGAAAAGAATCTGAAAAACAATCTCTTGCTGGAGAGTGTGTGGAGAAAAGGGAACCCTCTTGCACTGTTGGTGAGAATGTAAATTGATACAGCCACTATGGAGAACAGTATGGAGGTTCCTTAAAAAAGTAAAAATAGAATTATCATATGACCAAGCAATCCCACTACTGGGCATATACCCAGAGAAAACCATAATTCAAAAAGACACATGCACCCCAATGTTCATTGCAGCACTATTTACAATAGCCAGGTCATGGAAGCAACCTAAATGCCCATCGACAGATGAATGGATAAAGAGGATGTGGTACATATATACAATGGAATACTACTCAGCCATAAAAAGGAATGAAATTAGGTCATTTGTAGAGATGTGGATGGATCTAGAGACTGTCATACAGAATGAAGTAAGTCAGAAAGAGAAAAATAAATATCCTATATTAACACATGTATGTGGAACCTAGAAAAATGGTACAGATGAACCAGTTTGCAGGGCAGAAATAGAGACACAGATGTAGAGAACAAACGTATGGACACCAAGGGGGGAAAGTGGTGGGGGGTGGTGGTGGTGGTGGGATGAATTGGGAGATTGGGATTGACTTATATACACTAATATGTATAAAATAGGTAACTAATAAGAACCTGCTGTATAAAAAATAAATAAAATAAAATTCAAAAATTCAAAAAAAAGAAGAAACTCTGTGTGTGTGTGTGTGTAACTGAATCACTGTGCTTTACACCTGAAACTAACACAACATTGTAAATCAACTATACTTCAATTTTAAAAAAAAAGTGTTCATTGGATAAAGCAACAAACTTTATTTTCTAAGGACTTATTGAGTAGATATAACATTGTAGTTGGGAAAGAAATGACATAAAAGTCAGTTTTTGAACAGCGATTCAAAAAGTTTAACTTTGAAGGGAACTTTTTCAAAACTAAATCAGAGATAAATTAACATCAGGAAAGGAAACAAAGAAATATAGGGTTGAAAGAGTTTGGTTTTACATAAGAAAAAAATTGGGCATACTTACATATCACTGGAAAGAAGCTGAGGAGACTGAGAAGTTACCAAAAAGTTATTAATTTATAAGGCAAGGTATCTGAATTGCACGGGTGGAAAATGGTATCCATTAGAGCAGTAGTTCTCAACTGGGAACTCTATCTGCCCCCATATCTAGAAACACTTCTGGTTGTCACAGCTAGAGGGGGTGCGTTCCTGGCATTTAGTGGGCAGAGGCTAGGGATGTTGCTAAACAACTTAAAATGGAAGGACAGCCACTGGTAACAAAATGACAATAATGCCAAGTTTGACGAACAATGCATTAGAGGCACAGGTGAAAGAAATGGCCTTATTCCTAGCAGAGGGAAGATGAGATGTAGCATCTTTGGGAGATGATCGAGTTGGTCAAGACATCTAATGACATTAGTGGTATAGGACTGTAGAATAGAGACAACTACAAATGAATTTTTAAAAGAATAGAAAAATAGTTAAGGAAATATATGAAGATTAGCAGGTGATACTGAATGTCAGATGTTATTCATAAATATACTGGCAGCAATCTTAAAGTTTATATGTATTTTAAAACTACCCAGAAATCCTGATGGGTGATTTAAAAAGGTTCGTGGATGGGGTTTGATTTGAGGATTTTTTACAGGCATTAAAAGGAAGGCTAAGAGGGTGAAACTAAGAGTAATCTTATTATAAAGTTAAGCCATATAGATAGCAAATTAAGGTAAAGAGATAACTGAAAGCTGGGAAACAAGTCAAGTCAACACACTGGGCATTATCAAACTGGTATACTGGGATTAATTGGTGACTTACTATTTAATGTTTATTAGTTATAGATAATTACTCTGTAGATTGTGTTATGCTTCCAAATTTTTTTTTTATATAATATGATTTATCAATGATTTGGCTCATTTTGTTCATTCATATCATGTTCCAAGTGACTCATGAAATATTATGAAATTTATATTTTATATAAAGTATATATATTTTATATCATATAATTTTACAGTAATAAGGCAAACAATTCAATCAAGATTGGTAAATATAGCCTTTAGCATATATACCTATATAAATTATTCAAATGCATTTTGAATATTCATATTATACAATTAATGTTTGTCAAAAAAGTTAAATAATGAAAAGATAAAAACAAAATAAAATTTTGAGAACAGGGAATTTTTTTTCTTTCTTTTTTGTCTTTTTAAAAATAATTTAAGCAACAAAGAAAATTTGAATAAATTATACCTGGAATTGTCAGTCAGGAGGAGGGTGTTGAGATACATAAGCACTGACCATATTCAAGTGTCCTGATATATTGTCCTTCAAGTTTTCTTTTGGAGGGTTGAATATCACTTACATTTTAGGTCCTTGGGATACAACAGTGAATGTGAAACAGAAAGTACCTGCCCGAATAGACTTTATATTCTAGCCAGGACAGCATATAATAAGCAGATATGCAATTGGATATGTAACATGATTTCAGATATGATGAATACTAGGAAGGGAAATTAAGCAAGATAAGGAGATAGAATATAATAGAGTGGGGCCTGCTGTTTCAGATGGTGGTCCAGGAAGGACTTTCTCAGGAGTTAACATCTGAAAAGAAACATGATTCATATGTGTTGAAGATGAGAAATAAGGAACTATTTGTAGATTCACAAGATAGTTTCTTTTAGCATTTGCCTATAAAGCTACAAAATTTCTCTACTTACCTAGAACCACAATTTGATAGTGTCTTTTTTAATATTTAAAAGTACTACAACTTTAGTAGTAGCAAACAAGACACATGGCAGTTATCATTTAATTGTTATCTGATTTTGAAATTTAGATTACTCTAAGCTAATGGAAGAAATTGAAAATAAATTTATTTAAATAGATATTTTAAAATATGAGACAGTAGCATAAATTTGATAGACATCAGTTTTTTTGTCTGTACAATTTTTTTCTTATAGAAATCACAAAGAGTGTGTGTGTGCATGTGTGTGTGTATGTGTGTGTGCTTTCTAGTTTTTCTTTTTAGTGCTTAACATTTTTTCTTTGGAAATTCTAAAAGCCATACTTAATTTCTAACACCTAGTAAAAGTTTCTGAAAAGCGATGCCCATTAGAGAAAGAATGATAATCCAACAATCGTGGTAGCAGGTGGTGCCATAATGAATTCTCCTTACAGAAAAGTACATTCTTAATTATCATTTGTCCTTAGAGTTCCATTATACTATGAGAAGTGAGAGTAATCCTCTCCAGAAAAAGGAAACAGTTATTAAATAATTCTTCATCTCCAGAAATGGCATCTATATTTTGGACTTTTTTTTAAACATCTTTATTGGATCATAATTGCTTTACAATGGTGTGTTAGTTTCTGCCTTAAAACAAAGTGAATCAGCTATACATATACATATATCCCCATATATTTGGGATTATTAAATGAAGCAAAAAATAAGAATAAGTAAATAAACTTTAAAAGATTATCACACTTTCAAAAATAAAGTTCTGCATATAATCAAAATATTTTTCCCTTTTCAATTAGTCAAGTTGTGGCTAAAATGTCTGAATACATATTGTTCTGTAACAGAAAAAGAAATGAGAAAAACTAGGAGAATGCACAGGAGTTTGTACAATGGAATACGTAATATAGAAGAGTTATCTCTGGCTAAGTGGAATTAACTATGTATAATACCCAAACAATAGGGTTGCTCATTAATGGAAAAGTATTTCTAGAATCCTTACTTTGTGCAAAGTATTGTGATAGTTACTATCTGTACGTTGAGATACGGTCCCTGTTTTCATAAAGCTGACATATTTCTAAGTGCAGAGAAAAGGTTTGAAGATGATTTAAACAAATATATGCAAAATTTCTACTTATATTTAAAACATCATGATAGCCCTACTATAAAGGTTGAATTACAAGGAAGGTTGTGTGTGTATTTGCGAGGGGATGGGATCCAGTGGATTTTTGGAAGGTAGATAAAAGATGTTTAATACAAGCTAGAAACGAAAGGGCCCTAGGCTAGTGTAGTGGAATAGAAATGGAAGGAAGTACATGGATTAGAGAGATATTTTTGAGGACCTATTAATGATTAGTGGAGTTAATGGAATTTCAGAGATAATGAGGGATCAGGAATGGATTCTAGGTTTTAGGTTTGAATATAGGGTAGATGGTTATGCTTTTGGTTAAATATAGAAGATAGAAGGAAAGAGGTAACTATTAGGGGGATGAAGACAAATGTGGTTCTAGTTTTTTTTTTTTTTTTTTAATAACTTTTATTTATTTATTTATTTATTTATGATTGTGTTGGGTCTTCGTTTCTGTGCGAGGGCTTTCTCTAGTTGCGGCAAGCGGAGGCCACTCTTCATCGCGGTGCGCAGGCTTCTCACTATCGCGGCCTCTCTTGTTGCGGAGCACAGGCTCAGTAACTGTGGTTCACGGGCCCAGCTGCTCCGCGGCATGTGGGATCTTCCCAGACCAGGGCTCGAACCCGTGTCCCCTGCATTGGCAGGCAGATTCTCAACCACTGTGCCACCAGGGAAGCCAGGTTCTAGTTTTGAAATATGCTTTTACAGAGTAAGTGAGAGAAAGGGGTTGGAAGAAATAGAGTGGAGTTGACAGTTGTATCTGTGGAAGAGGAACTCTGGAGGTACACAGCTAGAAGCTGAAAAGCCTTTTACTGATATGTGACTGATTTTTAGCCATTTTGTTTCCAGGATCATCTGTGTAAATCTCTCTAGGGCAAAATGCTCATTCTAAGTACCTACCAAATCGAAATCAACAAGTCTCATGAGGGTACTAACAAAAGCTTGTTAATTAGGAATGGGGAAAACTGGCTACTTGTAAGCAGTTAATCCCCTTGGAGCCAACTGTGAGCTGTACTGTGAAAGACCTTTTCAAAGTCTGCTGTTAGAAAATCTTTCAAAATATTGAAATCTGAGCTCCTGTTGGTTTGAATAGCAAAATTTAGACTTAAGACCTGTCACTTTTGTGTTGTTACTCTCTAACAAGTTTAGTGTTCAGTAGATTACTCAGAATGCACTTTTGTGAAAATAATTACCCTTTAAAGTCAAGATAACAAGAGAGTTTAAAAGAGTTTATTTCTGGGTATTATTTCCCCTCATTTCTCATTTGTTTCAAGTTTCAACTTGTATGGACTGCTCATAAAACAACTGACTTTTATGAATATACAAATCATTCCTGTTCTTCCAAAACCTGAACAACAAAAACAGCCACTCGAGGCTCCAGGCTATATCAAAGATCGAACATCCACTTCAAATGCCCTTAAATTTTTATTTTTATCCATTAGGTTATACTCTCGTATCTCAAAACTGTCTCTCAGGGAACCTTTCTTGTCTGTGTGGTCAAAACGGAAAGATCATATAACTTTCAGAGCACCAACATCCTTCATCTTACTGAATCATCTATTTCAACAGTACAGGAATTTATACAATAAGACCTGCTTTCACAAAGCATGATCTCAAAACGTGGTTAAGTGTACCTTAAAAGTAAAGCAAGTCTCCAAATTACAAATAAATAGTAAAGCAGAAACATAATATGAAAATCATCCTTCCTCTTCAGTTTAGTTTTTACACAGCTAAACAAATGGTTAGGACCATGGTTTGAATCTCTCTGAGAATTTATAGCCAAATTTCACTATTGACGTGAAGTAGAAAATATAAAATAATTCCTATTATGTTCTTTTATAAAACTGTAATCCATGCAAAATCTCATACGTACTCTGTATGAGTATATTATGTTCTCCATTTTAGGTGTGAGATTGTTCATTTCCTAGGTAGGTAAAGAAATAGAGTCATATTTTAAACTTTGCTATGCCCCCGAAAAACCTATTCACTCCACGGTTGAGAGTTACTCCAGTCAAGCTTAATTGCTGGGCATGTTATAAATAATATTGCTTTAATTTACTTCATTGACTATACGCCTACTAAGTGGGGAGACAAGCGAGGAATCCTGTTAAACAAGAAAAAACAATATGAATTAGTTAATCTTTTATTTTTGATTTCCTTAGATTGTACTTTTCTTAAATATTTTATGTCTGTGTTTTATTTGTTGCACTTAGCAGAGTGTAGGAATTTGACCACTGTTCGTGATAATGAGGACTTCCTTCCATTTAATAAATCCCTGATGGGGAGTGACACTAACAATTTGATAAATGATGTGACACTATAGTAGTTAAAGATTAAAGAGAAAAGATTACTCCACTTGATTTACCGTATTCTATCTTCTTATTGAAAACATATTTCATTTTAAACAAAAATGATCACTTTAATTTGGAAATATATGCTTCACTTAAAAAACCTTGTGGAAAAAACCACAGTTACAGAAAGATAGAGAAGATGAAAAGGCAGAGGGCTATGTACCAGATGAAGGAACAAGAAAAACCCCAGAAAAACAACTAAATGAAGTGGAGATAGGCAACCTTCCAGAAAAAGAATTCAGAATAATGATAGTGAAGATGATCCAGGACCTCGGAATAAGAATGGAGGCAAAGATTGAGAAGATGCAAGAAATGATTAACAAAGACCTAGAAGAATTAAAGAACAAACAAACAGAGATGACCAATACAATAACTGAAATGAAAACTACACTAGAAGGAATCAATAGCAGAATAACTGAGGCAGAAGAACGGATAAGTGACCTGGAAGACAGAATGGTGGAATTCACTGCTGCAGAACAGACTAAAGAAAAAAGAATGAAAAGAAATGAAGACAGCCTAAGAGACCTCTGGGACAACATTAAACGCAACAACATTCACATTATAGGGGTCCCAGAAGGAGAAGAGAGAGAGAAAGGACCAGAGAAAATATTTGAAGAGATTATAGTCGAAAACTTCCCTAACATGGGAAAGGAAATAGCCACCCAAGTCCAGGAAGCACAGAGAGTCCCATAAAGAATAAACCCAAGGAGAAACACACCGAGACACATAGTAATCAAAGTGGCAAAAATTAAAGACAAAGAAAAATTATTGAAAGCAGCAAGAGAAAAACGACAAATAACATACAAGGGAACTCCCATAAGGTTAACAGCTGATTTCTCAGCAGAAACTCTGCAAGCCAGAAGGGAGTGGCATGATATACTTAAAGTGATGAAAGGGAAGAACCTACAACCAAGATTACTCTACCCAGCAAGGATCTCATTTAGATTTGATGGAGAAATCAAAAGCTTTACAGACAAGCAAAAGCTACGAGAATTCAGCACCACCAAACCAGCTCTACAACAAATACTAAAGGAACTTCTCTAAGTGGGAAACACAAAAGAAGAAAAGGACCTACAAAAACAAACCCAAAACAATTAAGAAAATGGTCATAGGAACATACATATCGATAATTACCTTAAACATGAATGGATTAAATGCCCCAACCAAAAGACATAGACTGGCTGAATGGATACAAAAACAAGACCCATATATATGCTGTCTACAAGAGACCCACTTTAGACCTAGGGACACATACAGACTGAAAGTGAGGGGATGGAAAAAGATATTCCATGCAAATGGAAATCAAAAGAAAGCTGGAGTAGCTATACTCATATCAGATAAAATAGACTTTAAAATAAAGAATGTTACAAGAGACAAGGAAGGACACTACATAATGATCCAGGGATCAATCCAAGAAGAAGATATAACAATTATAAATATATATGCACCCAACATAGGAGCACCTCAATACATAAGGCAACTGCTAACAGCTATAAAAGAGGAAATTGACAGTAACACAATAATAGTGGGGGACTTTAACACTTCACTTACACCAATGGACAGATCATCCAAAATGAAAATAAATAAGGAAACAGAAGCTTTAAATGAAACAATAGACCAGATAGATTTAATTGATATATATAGGACATTCCATCCAAAAACAGCAGATTACACGTTCTTCTCAAGTGCGCACGGAACAGTCTTCAGGATAGATCACATCTTGGGTCACAAATCAAGCTTCAGTAAATTTAAGAAAATTGAAATCATATCAAGCATCTTTTCTGACCACAACGCTATGAGATTAGAAATGAATTACAGGGAAAAAAACGTAAAAAAGACAAACACATGGAGGCTAAACAATACGTTACTAAATAACCAAGAGATCACTGAAGAAATCAAAGAGGAAATAAAAAAATACCTAGAGACAAATGACAATGAAAACACGACGACCCAAAACCCATGGGATGCAGCAAAAGCGATTCTAAGAGGGAAGTTTATAGCTATACAAGCCTACCTAAAGAAACAAGAAAAATCTCAAGTAAACAATCTAACCTTACACCTAAAGAAACTAGAAAAAGAAGAACAAACAAAACCCAAAGTTAGCAGAAGGAAAGAAATCATAAAGATCAGAGCAGAAATAAATGAAATAGAAACAAAGAAAACAATAGCAAAGATCAATAAAACTAAAAGTTGGTTCTTTGAGAAGATAAATAAAATTGATAAGCCATTAGCCAGACACATCAAGAAAAAGAGGGAGAGGACTCAAATCAATAAAATCAGAAATGAAAAAGGAGAAGTTACAACAGACACCGCAGAAATACAAAGCATCCTAAGAGACTACTACAAGCAACTTTATGCCAAGAAAATGGACAACCTGGAAGAAATGGACAAATTCTTAGAAAGGTATAACCTTCCAAGACTGAATCAGGAAGAAATAGAAAATATGAACAGACCAATCACAAGTAATGAAATTGAAACTGTGATTAAAAATCTTCCAACAAACAAAAGTCCAGGACCAGATGGCTTCACAGGTGAATTCTATCAAACATTTAGAGAAGAGCTAACACCCATCCTTCTCAAACTCTTCCAAAAAATTTCAGAGGAAGGAACACTCCCAAACTCATTCTATGAGGCCACCATCACCCTGATACCAAAACCAGACAAAGACACTACAAAAAAAGAAAATTACAGACCAATATCACTGATGAATATAGATGCAAAAATCCTCAACAAAATACTAGCAAACAGAATCCAACAACACATTAAAAGGATCATACATCACGATCAAGTGGGATTTATCCCAGGGATGCAAGGATTCTTCAATATACGCAAATCAATCAATGTGATACACCATATTAACAAATTGAAGAATAAAAACCATATGATCATCTCAATAGATGCAGAAAAAGCTTTTGACAAAATTCAACACCCATTTCTGATAAAAACTCTCCAGAAAGTGGGCATAGAGGGAACCTACCTCAACATAATAAAGGCCATATATGACAAACCCACAGCAAACATCATTCTCAATGGTGAAAAACTGAAAGCATTTCCTCTAAGATCAGGAACGAGACAAGGATGTCCACTCTCACCACTATTATTCAACATAGTTCTGGAAGTCCTAGCCACGGCAATCAGAGATGAAAAAGAAATAAAAGGAATACAAATTGGAAAAGAAGAAGTAAAACTGTCACTGTTTGCGGATGACATGATACTATACATAGAGAATCCTAAAACTGCCACCAGAAAACTGCTAGAGCTAATTAATGAATATGGTAAAGTTGCAGGATACAAAATTAATGCACAGAAATCTCTTGCATTCCTGTACACTAATGATGAAAAATCTGAAAGAGAAATTATGGAAACACTCCCATTTACCATTGCAACAAAAAGAATAAAATACCTAGGAATAAACCTACCTAGGGAGACAAAAGACCTGTATGCAGAAAACTATAAGACACTGATGAAAGAAATTAAAGATGATACCAACAGATGGAGAGATATACCATGTTCTTGGATTGGAAGAATCAACATTGTGAAAATGAGTATACTACCCAAAGCAATCTACAGATTCAATGCAATCCCTATCAAATTACCAATGGCATTTTTTACGGAGCTAGAACAAATCATCTTAAAATTTGTATGGAGACACAAAAGACCCTGAATAGCCAAAGCAGTCTTGAGGCAAAAAAATGGAGCTGGAGGAATCAGACTCCCTGACTTCAGACTATACTACAAAGCTACAGTAATCAAGACAATATGGTACTGGCACAAAAACAGAAACATAGATCAATGGAACAAGATAGAAAGCCCAGAGATTAACCCACGCACCTATGGTCAACTAATCTATGACAAAGGAGGCAAAGATATACAATGGAGAAAAGACAGTCTCTTCAATAAGTGGTGCTGGGAAAACTGGACAGCTACATGTAAAAGAATGAAATTAGAATACTCCCTAACACCATACACAAAAATAAACTCAAAATGGATTAGAGACCTAAATATAAGACTGGACACTATAAAACTCTTAGAGGAAAACATAGGAAGAACACTCTTTGACATAAATCACAGCAAGATCTTTTGTGATCCACCTCCTAGAGTAATGGAAATAAAAACAAAAATAAATAAGTGGGACCTAATGAAACTTCAAAGCTTTTGCACAGCAAAGGAAACCATAAAGAAGACGAAAAGACAACCCTCAGAATGGGAGAAAATATTTGCAAATGAATCAACGGACAAAGGATTAATCTCCAAAATATATAAACAGCTCATTCAGCTCAATATCAAAGAAACAAACACCCCAATCCAAAAATGGGCAGAAGACCTAAATAGACATTTCTCCAAAGAAGACATACAGACGGCCACGAAGCACATGAAAAGATGCTCAACATCACTAATTATTAGAGAAATGCAAATCAAAACTACAATGAGGTATCACCTCACTCCTGTTAGAATGGGCATCATCAGAAAATCTACAAACAACAAATGCTGGAGAGGGTGTGGAGAAAAGGGAACCCTCTTGCACTGTTGGTGGGAATGTAAATTGATACAGCCACTATGGAGAACAATATGGAGGTTCCTTAAAAAACTAAAAATAGAATTACCATATGACCCAGCAATCCCACTACTGGGCATATACCCAGAGAAAACCGTAATTCAAAAAGACACATGCACCCGAATGTTCATTGCAGCACTATTTACAATAGCCAGGTCATGGAAGCAACCTAAATGCCCATCAGCAGACGAATGGATAAAGAAGTTGTGGTACATATATACAATGGAATATTACTCAGCCATAAAAAGGAACGAAATTGAGTCATTTGTTGAGACGTGGATGGATCTAGAGACTGTCATACAGAGTGAAGTAAGTCAGAAAGAGAAAAAGAAATATCGTATATTAATGCATGTATGTGGAACCTAGAAAAATGGTACAGATGAGCCAGTTTGCAGGGCAGAAGTTGAGACACAGATGTAGAGAATGGACATATCGACACCAAAGGGGGAAAACTGCGGTGAGGTGGGGATGGTGGTGTGCTGAATTGGGCGATTGGGATTGACATGTATACAGCGATGTGTATAAAATTGATGCCTAATAAGAACCTGCAGTATAAAAAAACAAACAAAACAACTAATACTAAACTTTCATTGGGTTATTTGTATGGAAATATGTTAATATAAATGTTTCAGACCTTACATGAAATTTCTAAAAATCTTATATTTGTATTTGTATGGAAATATGTATGGAAATATGTTAATATAAATGTTTCAGACATTACATGAAATTTCTAAAAATCTTATATTTGTATTTGTATGGAAATATGTATGGAAATATGTTAATATAAATGTTTCAGACATTACATGAAATTTCTAAAAATCAAAAAAAAAAAATTTTTTTAGGCTAAAAAAAAAAAAAAACCTTGTGAATGGGATATGTTCTCAGATGTGTGTGCAATTTTTTTGTTCTTGTTTATGATAAATTATTTGGAAAAGACAATAAGATTATTTGGGAGACACATGTTGGTGCTATATACTATTTGACTTCTGAAGTAATTGCCAATTTGTAATTTGTGCTATCAGGAACCAATATTAGGCCTATAGGTTAAGGTAATACTCATCTCAATTGAAGCATTTCCAAACTCTATTATAAGGATATAAAATACGGCCCATTAATTTTCTAGTAATACCAGATTTCAGTTGGCAAAGGAATATCCTTAAGTATGTTTTTTCACCCCTAACATGCTCCCCAAAGCCTGTGCATTTCAATTCTGAAAGTTTCAGAGTTGAGTTTTTAAAAATGACCTACCTTGCAGCTGTTGCTATTACTGTGTCAAATAACTCATCCATTGTCTAGATCCCAGTGGATGATATGTGGGAGGCCCCATAGTTTCTTTCCAGCTGTTACTTAGTCTGGGATAATGTTTTTGGTTTCATACAACTCACAGTGTGCGGTCTGCTCCTGACAGCCTCAATAAAATTCCGTTTAAGCAAAATGATTTAAAAGTAGGTGTGAACAAAGTTTAGAAAGAAACAATTAAGAACTCCTTTTGAACTGGCTTATGCCTTGTAAAGTTTCATCTTGAGGAAACCTGTCACCTTGCAGGATAAAATACCACAGGCAGCTTTGCAGTAGCCTGATCCTACCTTTTGCTTTTCTGAGCAAACTCTTAGAGGAGTTAGAAGAGCTTCTACAGAAATAGCTGGAGTTTAAAGCTGGCAGCATCTGTTCAGTATGATAACAGTAGCAGCCTTCTTGGCGGCAGTCTAAACCCTAAAATCCCCAAATATACCCCAGACCTAGAATCAGAGAAAAAAGATTGTGTTAAACCATCATTTTTCGAACATTCCGAAGGGAATCACATCTGAGAGCTGCAACTCGCTCTCCCCGAATTCCCCACCCCCTCATACACACACACACATACATAAAGGTGCACACAGAATAAACAGAGAAGATAAGATGGTATAGAAGAGTCAAATGTGAAATGAAAATCAAAAGAAAATACTGTGTTTTAGGAAACTGACTAATGGGAAGACAATGGTTGCTCACTGAATTATTCAGCAATGATGACTTATGGATAATCAAACCAACACTGGACCATCAATACGCTTATAAACATGTATTGCCAAGAAATCTTAATTTTCAACAAGCTTTGCCTACTCCTAGTATATCTTAAATTGGCTCTGCAAATGTGTATACATTATACTGTGTATTGTTTCTTACCTATGCTACTAATTATACAGCAAGATTCCTTGTGGTTGAATCTCAACTCTGCCCCTTATTAGCTGCCCCTGTGCCTCAACTGGCTCACCTGTAAGTGAAGATAATTATAGTAACATCTCTTATGGTTACTATAAGGATTAATGAGTTAATACACATAAAGATCTTAAAAGAGTGCAGAGTACATAATAAAGACATATAAGGGTTTGTTATTATTATACCATCTATCATTTTTTCTAATAATTTCTTTTGTTCATTGGTATCATAGACTTAGATTGAAAACATCAGCAAGTGAGCTGCAAATGACTAAAGTACATACACATCTTATTGTTTCCCTTTAAAATGATGCTTTTGTTCAAATAAACTAATAGTCCTATTAAAATGGGAACGCATTGACATCGTCCCTAAATGAACCTATTTACAAAACAGAAATAGAGTCACAGATGTAGAAAACAAACTTATGTTTATCAGGGGTGAATGGAGGGAGAGAGATAAATTGGGAGATCGGGAACCACACAAAGAATACAAAAAAAAAATACCATTCATAGCGTTTAGCTATTTTAACAGGTTTCCTGGATTTTTTCATTCTTTAACCATTAGAATATTTAGAAACTAAAGGATGACTAAAAAAATGCCAGTTTCCCCAAAGGTTGGCTGCTTTCAGTGGCAGCTTTCATACTCAGTCAACTATAATTACTGAGTTCCTTTTTTATACCAAAAATTGACAAGGACATATTCTAGTATAATTAGTTAAAATGAAATAGACACAGCAAAATTTTACCTTAAAAAGTATTTTTTTCTGAAAAGAAAAGACATAAGATAAACACATTGAAAAAAATACCCAATATAAAAATGGGCTTTATTGTTTATCTATGTCTAATTGGCTTAAATATGATGCCATTTAGAGTTTGAAATGTGAGAAGAGGATGATGGCCCTAACTTATATTATTGTTAGTATTAAACTAGTAAGATTTATTATTGATGTGAGGGGTTTAGTAAAGCCACTTTGGCCCGGGGCTGCGGGAAGGCAGCCGAGCTGGTGCTCCCCGGCCGGCAGGGGGCGTGCGAGGTTCTTGAGCTCCAGGGTCCACACACAAAATTCTGCAGATGCTGAGACGAACGAAGACAGCCTCCAAGAGCCTTCCTATCTGTGGTCCCTGTGTTCTTGAGGAAACTTTGAAGACTTTCAGAGACTTCAGTTCCAGCTTCGTGTCTTTTGTATTTTTTCCCTTAGGTTCTTAGCAGCTGGATTTGAAATGTTCCGTTTGTAAATATCCAAATGTCAAGGCAGGAGCTTCAACACTTCCAACCAATGAAGCTTGTGATAAGGCCCTGTTGGCAGTCATCATGCAACTCTGATTGCCTGTTCGAGTATTTAGTTTGTCAAAAAATGCCTTTGTAATATTATATTTTGAGCTCTCTTTAACTCAAAAGTCTCCTAGGTTGAATGACAAGTTGCATGGTTACTCTACCCACTGAAGTTTAAAGTCTTAGCAGTTATAATATGTTTGTGCTTCCCTAAAAATAGCCTTTCTTCCAAGCAATAGTCCATCAAGGAAGACACATCGTCACTGATTTCTGGAGCTCCTTTAGCTTCTCGTGTTAGTGCAGTGAATAGGACTAACACATTCTCTTACATTGAATTGCCCTGTATCATGTCCCAAGCTCCTTATTAATAAGGATGCCCTGTCATCAACCTCATTCTATGGCTAGGGAACTTGGTCCTCTCACCTGTCTGTGCCTTCCATTTCTGTAACTGTCGCAAATTCTCCATAGTAATTAAATTCCCTATAATTGTCTAGACTAGGAATGTATTTGGAGAACATACTTAATAAAGTTTGCTGAAGTCTTTCTGTTTGGATGAAATATCAGGAAAGGAAAGAGGAAGTGCAAAATAAGAAGGTCTCATGGTGCTGATCTCTTTTCTTCTCTGGTATTTTGCATTCTATAAGTTGTTCTCAACTCTTTTCCCTTTAAATTTAAGTTTATTTTGTTTTTGTCAAATTTAGACCTCAATTTCAAGTTTGCCTCTATTCACTCATTTAATTCTAATGCCTTCCCCTCTAGATTCAAAAGGGGAAAAAAATGTAGACTGTTTTTGAAAAGAGTAATTGAAGAATAATTGATGATTTTGAATAGCTTCTTTCTACAGGGAGATTATCAATGGAAAACTAATGTATCACTTTAAATTTCACCTGAACGGATGACATGGGACACCCCAAAATGCCCTTCTAAACTCTTATAAAGAAATAAAAATATCTTTGGATTTAAAAACACATTTACAAAAGTATATGATTCTCTGTTGTCTATCAAATTGGGTGTGCGTTTTAAATTCAGACATTTAATGTGTTCCAACATATTATCTTGAAAAATAGCGTGGCTTGTGAATGAGAAATGTTGATGGAGGTCCTAAAATAATGGTTTGCTCATTTCTACATTTAACCCTTCTTCCCAGGTAACTTACATTATAGTTCAGTGTTTTCTATATCCTATTGTAAGCATATTCTTTTATTTTATGGCTTCTATGCTTCTTCTCAAAGTAATCTCCTGCCTGAAAATGCCACCATTGAACTTTTAGCTACTGGTAGAAAGACTATCCACTCTTCGCTACCCATTTCAGTATTCATTGTCTCCAATATGCTTTTCTCGATGCCCCAGAAAATCAGATTGCTGATTATTTTATACATATATCAATATAATGATTTTCTGAAAATATTTTTGGGTTCCCTTTGGGGACCTAAAATTCTTTGAAGGCAGGGGCTGTGCCTTATTAATCTTTGCAGTGTGCAGATTGTACAGTATGTAGAAAATTGTGCAATGCAACTTGTAAACTTCAGATATTTGTAGAATTGAATTAGAATTTTTTTACAGAAAGCATTATAGTTTGGGGTCAAGCGTTTTTAAAGTAGCCTTATATCATGTATAAAAATACTGTGCATGATTTATAGATAGAGCAGTATAAACAATAGCTGCATACCATAATAGATGAATTTATCTATATCTATACACTTTTATTAAATATTTTACACTTTTACATAATTACAATGTCTTAGAGTTATTTCTTTGCCTTTATTCTTTATTTTAACTATTCTGTATGAACCTGATCTTAAGTTTTCAGCCCAAATATATGATTTCCAAAAATATACTTTTCCTTTGAGAAAAAATGCTTACCTGTATTATGAGACATAGCCTAAGAAAACAAATATGAAAAATCAGGTAATTGTCGTGTTTTCTTTCTGTCCTCCTGAAAGTCTCTTATCTTTCCTGAGGATAAGAAAAATTGTTTTTTAAATAGTTATAATTGAGATTTGTATAAAAATATTTTTTCAATAAAGAGATTTAATATAGTACATAGTTAACATAATTTAATGTTCATATATCTTTTTTATACTTTATATCCTATTATAAAATAATCTGACTTAAAATTATTTTGTGGAAAAGAAAACCTAGGTTGTTGGGCACTTAAGCAAATGCTTCTTCCTTAAAGTGGTTGGTATTTATATCTTCAAGTATCTTTCCTAGGCTTCATCTGCCTCTATATCTCCTTGTCTGTTTATTTATTCAAGTTGGAATGAGAAAGAAAACAATTATTTTTCTTAAAAAAAAAGAACTGTGATTCCTATATTTTTCAAAAATGTATTTTCAAGTGTGTTGTAGATAATGTATCAGAAATATCTTTAAAACTTTATTGGTTCAGGAAAGTTGTGTACTACCAAATTTATCCTGGCACCTGTAATGAATTTTTGATGTACCAAATGTTCTTTTGAAGACTCATCTTGTGTGTTGAATGCAGCATTTCCATTTTCCTTTGAGAGTTTGAAGAAGAGGAAGTGAAGTCACTAAACAGTTTTTTAGAGGTTAAATTTCTCAGTTATAAAAGTAAGCCTGATTACTGCTTAAACACAAAATGTACTGAACAAACAAGACACTTTGTATGAGTACTCCAATTTGTGAAAAACAAAAGAGTCAAAGCTTTATTGTCAAGATTCCATAATTGGGAATCTCAAACTGGATAATCACCTTGTATAGAAATGAGGATAATTTAAGCATGCAAGATTTTACCTGTATTCTGAATATTATAGCCATAGAGCACACAATTATCTTCAGGTTAGTAACTGAAGTTTTAGATTTGCTCTGGCAAAAGATAAGAATGAAGACTCATCAGAAGATGGTCTTAAAAGTTGATTTAAAAAATGTCTCTACCTACTCACTTTCTTATTAAGATTTTCTGATACAAGTTGGCAAAGCAAATTAACATCATACATATTATATGGGCATGCACATAAGCACATATGATGGAGATAACATCATGAAATAGTAAGCTGATATTTTTCCATGTCTGCAGCAGACAGATCAGATCCCTCTAAAGCCATCAAATATTACAGCTAGTGCAAGGGGTCAAAGGCAAAAACTCCTTCATGAAAAATGAGAAAATGATATAATGAAAGTCCTGCCCACTTGGAAAGACAAATAAAACACCTTTTATATAGGAAACTATGAGAACACAAAAAGAAGAGGTGAAGGAATAAAGTAGTTAAGCATGAGTATTCTAGCTCTCTGTTCAAATACACACACACACACACACACACACACACAAAGATTGGGAGATTATAAAAGAAATGGAGGTGAAAGGAATTTAAGGTAAACCCCATTGCCCTTTTGGTATTCTTGAGAAAGTCTACTGCCATGGATAAACCCTCTCTAAAATAAGCATGAGGTGATTAGGCATAGAAAAAGCCTCAGCTATTCTCACATGCCTCCTACAGCTACCACCTTGTGTAGTTAAAGTCCAGAAATCACAAGTATTTTGTGGCAGACGTAGAAGGGGCTGATGTGAGAGTCAGTGCCTTGGGGGCTGACTTGGGCAAGAGCCAAAAGGCTTACCAGTAGCTTGAACATCTTAAATGAAGGACCAGTTAAGAGAATGAAAGTGTGATTCACAAGAGTTGTGCAGTACCGTGCAGAGCTAAGGTTTGACTGTGCCAACAAATCTTCTGTGCTTTAACTAAGAATAATTCCTCCATACTTCAAAAGTGAACTGAGGTAGAGCCAGAAAGAAGACCCAGAAGACAACATATAGCTTCTCTCACCCTTGATGATGGAAGTGTGACCCCATTTCCCCATGCCTACAAACTTCCCCAGATATGAAATCTCATATGTATCCAACCCTGCATATTGTTCACCCGTCCTTGTGCAAGCAACACTGCAGAAGTAAGAGATCTTGACTAATGAGGAAGATTTGTTCTGTAGGTTTATTCAGGAGCCCTGGTTTTTCTATCTTGCTGTTCCTCCTTTCCGTAAGCACTAGGGTGCTTTCTTCATCTACATGTTTGAAACAAGCTCTCAAATCATTATGCTTTCTAGTTCAAAAGGAGGGAAATGAGGAATTTGTGGTTAAACAATTTCCATTAAAGAAAATGATGCAGAAATTTGCACACATCAGTCTGTGCACAACTCAGTAGAAAATCCAAATTGTAAGGAGGCCACAAAATCTTGTTCCTAACCTTAGTTTCCATGTTCCCACTAAAACTCTATTATCATGAAAGAAAAAAAAAAATTGAGAAGTTGCTTGTCTGCCACACTTATGATCTGTCAAAAAGACATTGAGTTTGAAAGAGATTAACTTCCTACTCCACCACCAGTTCTGTACCTCTACTATTCCTCATTATCTATCACGATGAGTAAAATAGAAGGTAGAATTGGCTATATAAACTTTAAAAAGATACATTTTATTTGCTGATTTGATTGGAATAATGAAACGGTGTCATTGTAACCTCACTACCCTCTCACCTATTGCAGGAGTGCCACAAAATTGGGTTTAAAAATGTCTGCTGAATGAATGTATGGTGAGGATAAGCTCTTTGCAAAACCAATATACAGATGTGTGTGTGCTTGTGCAGTGTGTGTACTGTGAGCTAAATCTTACTATTCCTCAAAAAGCAGACTAAAAGAATCTCATTTACAGAAAGCTCAGCCAATTTTTTCATAGTAAGTACTGATAATATATGACTATAGAATACCATGTTGTCGCCCTCGAGACGTTATGAAATCCAGCCAAGAAATGGATTTTTGGTGACTAAACCAACACTATTTCACATTCTGCTCCAAACTCTGAATAGAACGTGTGCCATGGTAGCCCCTGCTTTATGTAAATCTGTGTTGTTTTATATTAGTTCTTTGGTTTTATTTTTATGTTTGTATAAAGGAGTTTTAAGGACAAAATTTCCATAAAGATGTGGCTTGAATTACTCTAACAGCAGTAAATACTCTGTAGACTACATGATTAACAGCATGATTGCAGAGAAGTTTTATTACTTTGTCTTATGGGATAATATAGTATAGGATTTCCTAAAGAGTCCTAGAGGCAGATGTGCTATATTTTTAATGACCTTGGGCAAGTGATGAAAACTCTCTAGACTTCAGTTTTTGCATCTACAATAATGGAGATAATATAAGCTTCAATATCTTAGAATCGTTGTGAAGAACAAAAGTGATATATTGGGTTGGCCAAAAGTTTCGTTCGTTTTTTTCTGTAAGATGGCTCTAGTAGCACTAAGTTGTCTTTAACTTCATTGGAAACAATTTTGTTAAATTGTATGTGACAGCTGTCATATCAGTGTGCCTTTAAAAAAAGACATCAAAATTGGTGAATTTTTGTGTAACCATTTTAATATTGAAGATGGAAGAAAAAAAACGTTTTTGGCATATTATGCTTTCTTATTTCAAGAAAGGTAAAAATGCAACTGAAAGGCACAAAAAAATTTGTGCAGTGTATGGAGAAGTTGCTGTGACTGATCGAACGTGTCAAAAGCGGTTTGTGAAGTTTTGTGCTGGAGATTTCTCTCTGGACGATGTTCCACGGTCAGGTAGACCAGTTGAAGTTGATAGTGATCAAATTGAAACAATAATTGAGAACAATCAATGTTATACCACGTGGGAGACAGCCGACATACTCAAAATATCCAAATCAAGCGCTGAAAATCATTTGCACCAGCTTGGTTATATAAATTGCTTTGATGTTTGGGTTACACATAAGTTAAGCAAAAAAAAACCTTCTTGACCGTATTTCCGCATGCGATTCCCCACTTAAATTTAATCAAAACGTTCTGTTTTTAAAACATAGTGTGACGGGCGATGAAAAGTGGATACTGTACCACAACGTGGAACAGAAGAGATAGTGAGGCAAGCGAAATGAACAACCACCAACCAAACCAAAGGCCGGTCTTCATCCAAAGAAGGTGATATTGTGTATATGGTGGGATTAGAAGGGAGTCCTCTATTATGAGCTCCTTCCGGAAAACCAAACGATTCATTCCAACAGGTACTGCTCCCAATTAGAACAACTGAAAGAGATACTCGACGAAAAGCAGGAAAAGCATCCAGAATTAGTTAAAAGAAAACACATAATCTTCCATCAGGGCAACACAAGACCGCATGTTTCTTTGATGACCAGGCAAAAACTGTTACAGTTTGGCTGAGAAGTTCTGATTCATCCGCCGTATTCACCAGACATTGAACCTTTGGATTTCCATTTATTTCTGTCTTTACAAAATTCTCTTAATGTAAAAAATTTCAATTCCCTGGAAGACTGTAAAAGGCACCTGGAACAGTTCTTTTCTCAAAAAGATAAAATGTTTTGGGAGGATGGAATTATGAAGTTGCCTGAAAAATGGCAGAAGGTGGTAGAACAAAAGGCTTAATACGTTGTTCAAAAACGTTCTTGGTGAAAATGAAAAATGTGTCTTTTATTTTTACTTAAAAAACCGAAGGTAATTTTTGGCCCACCCAATACCATGTTTGGAGATAATACATAGCAGAGGGTCTGCCACAGAGCAAGGGGTCAATAAATCTTAGAATATTACTGATGACTAGCCAGGTATTCCCCAGATCCACTTTGGTTGTATGAAAGTTGCCTTGTGTAAATCTGCTAAAAACTATGTAAATTAGAAATTGTGATCTTCATCCTACAGATGAGAAAACTGTAGCTCAGAAATATAAATTCCCTACCGTCACACAGGTTGTGAGCAGCAACGCCAATTTATTTTCAATTTACTTGCATTATCTTGTCCTTAATTAATAACCTACCTTCAGAGGTCTTTCATTTCAGATAACCTGGCAACCAGAATGAGAAAATAAATCTTTGAATTAGTCTTTCTTTTGTTTGAAACTGTTGGTGTGTGGACAGTTAAGCAAGAGAGGGTGAAGATAAGAGAAAATGAGAAAAGAAAGGAAGAAAATAGCAGAAAGTCAGAAAATAAAGTCTAAAGTGCTAATGATACTGTATATTTTAAGGAAACTAGACAAATAAGTCATTTTTTTCTTTCTTTCTTTTTCCTTAAAAGTGCCCCAATAGTAGATTCTTAACTAATTATCAGACAGATCTTTAAGATGTAGAAAGAAATCAGAGGAGTATGTGAAAAAATATATGCCTTATTATATTATTCTCTTTTAAAAGTTTAAATTAAAAACAGTGTTTCAATTCTAAAGATGGAGAGTGGGGCAAAGATTTCACTATTCCACTCTCTCACTTTAGAAAATATATTCTGGAGCACAATTTAAAACGTTCTATGTTGCCCTTTCTATGTCTCTTTCTACAAGCACTTTTCTCCCATTCTTTCTGTCTCACTCAAAGGCAAAAGTAGCTATTAGGAAAGAATGTAAATTTTCGAGGGCATCAGAGGTGGAAGCTATTCCAATTACTGTGCTGCTCTGACATAGTTTCAATTATGAATCAGTCTGTGAGTTCATTTTGTTAATTAAAAATCTACTCTATCAGAAACACAATCAACATATTTTACAAATCACAGACCCAGGGTACACTAAACATTTGAGATAAATGGAAATTTGATCCATGAAAAACCACATTTGAGATTTTTCTCTGTATTAGTATTCTCTCCCTTTGGCAGTAGGACAGTGTTCTGTTTCATTTAAATATCATCATTTAAGATTCAATAATATCCATCCTTTCTTGGTTTCTCCTCTCACATGTTGGTGGGGAAACGAATTACTCATCTCTGGTCCTGAAACCTCTTTAGTCTAAGCTCCCTGACATCACTGTGTGGTTTCTTTTTACGAGTTAACTGCTTCCATTTTTTTTTCCCCCCTTGTCTTTTAGTTCCCAAAGGACACCAGAGGCAAACAGAACCTTGAATTATCAGAGATAAATAATTTATTTTCCAAATAGTTCTCTCTGGGAACAGAGGAGTTTGCTTCTTACATTTATGTGAAGGGCTTATGGCTGTGTTACCCCCTTTCAACTCTTCCCACAGAGCAGTCCTGGGTACCGGCAGATCCTCCTCATCCTCTCAATCAGCATGCAGGCAAAGTGGTCCAAGAGCAAACTACTCACATGCTTGTGGGGGACGCACATGTGTTCGTGGGACATATCCTTAGCCTATACTAGTTGACTGTCTTTGAAGAATTTTTCTAGGTTCTTCACTATTTTTTATCTTCTTAAGCCTGAACCAGATTATTGCTAAGTTCTGATTGTTAAATTTATATATTGTAAACCAAATCTCTTAAAAAATTGGTGTTTTTTTAAAAATCATTTTTAAGTAAATGTAAGTAGGACATCACAAAAGCAAGTACATTTTTTTGAAAACTGAAGATACTGAAAAACCAAAAATGCAGCTAGTCACAAAACTTTCTCACTGTTCCATTCCCAGTCTCTGAAAGTGATCTATCTACAGGAAAATAATTCTGGGCATCATTTGTGTAAATGAGAAAGGAGTCATGGGAAAGAAGATTTACTCCAGTGTGTCACCATAGAATACAAGCATAATCACCTACAAAGAAATCTTAGCTGTTAAGATTCCCCGTACAATAATAACTTACAATGTGATTGCACAACTCACCAAAAAATGTCCAAAATCACAGCACTAATAGCTGCTCCAGGCTCAGCTCTAGAGAGGAATAGCTCGTTATGTTTTTTTGCACAGATGGCTCTGTTGCCTCCTTGAGGCTACATTCATAAAAGCTTTTTGATCACACTCTGCCTATCAGAAATATAGTAGAACATGTGCTAATGAAAAGTCAAGATTGGGCTGTGGTGCTCGACTTATCTGTATTGGATATACAGCTCTGTCTCTGATTAGCTTGCTTCCTTGGGTTAGTTATTTTACCTTTCTAAGTCTCAATTTTCACATTTCTAACTTAAAAATGGATTTACCTTATAAAATTGGCATATTCTAGTGGTTTTAAATAATGTCTCCATGTAGAAAATGCTAAATAATTTGTAACTATTATTATAATGTAAGTTACAAATTCTGAATCATTTTTCTTGTGTTTTTGGTGTTTATTTGTTAGAAATGTAATGACTGTTCTTTTAAATTTAAATTCATCAAATTTATCAATTAAGATTATGTTGAGAGGGACCAAGAAAAAATAAAATAAAATAAGAGCAGCTAGTAATAATAATTTTTTAGTTGAAGTGCTTTTTTCCTAATTCATAGAAATTAAATACAGAAGAAGCAAATTCAGGACTAATGTCACAGCTCCTAGAAGGCCAAGAATTTTCTACATTATTACTCTACTACCTTAAAAATATAACTTCAATGATAGTAATAGCAAATATGTTTTCAGTGCTTCCTATGCATCAGGAACATAGCAGTTTTATTTGCACTTCATTTAATACCATTACAATCATAAAAGTATTTCAATGTTATCCACGAAGTAACTGAGGCACAGAGGTAATACAGGTATTGTCCAATATCACACAATCCCAACATTTGTCTTATCTAAAGCCACCACATCTGCACTCAAGCAAACAAGGAGGATGGACGCAAAGAAAGGCATGATTTTCAGGACACTTCTTAGGTGTTGCACATAAAATTCCACTTTTATCCCATTGGCCTCAACTTAGTAACAAGGAATACTTAGTTACAAGGGATGTTGGGAAATGTAGTCTTTATTTTTAGAAACAATGTACCTATTAAACATTGGAAGTTCACCTATTTGGGAAGAATGGATATTGAGGGACCACAGGCTGTTTCTGTTACACAGATGCTTGCAATTCTGTTGAATTTTGTCCCCATGGATATTTAGAGCTATAGATTCTGAACAAAGACACACTTTATTCAAATCTACTTTTTCTTCTCTCTTCTCTGTGTCCTGGAAGTATCCTCCTGCTAACAGCAGATCTTAGACAACTATTCCCAGAACGTGAAGCCATTGTACATTCCATACAAAATATGTTATCCTTCAAGACAAATCTCCTTCAAAATCTTTGCTGCCAGTGATCTTGTATATATTTTAAATTTAATCTAGAAAAGTTAGTCTCTTACCTACAAGTTCAGAAACGCAGAGTTTCTGATCATTCATCATATATTTTTAAAGCATATACTATTTTCCAGGAACTTTTTCAGCACTGGGCTTGTAGAGATAAGTAAGACAAGTCCCCATTTTCACAGATGTTACACTTAGGTGAGAAAAAAACAAATAAAAATATAAGATAATTTGAATTCTTATATTATTTACTGGATGATTGATATATAAGTTACATTTACTACTTTTGAGTAATTTAAAATTCATGTGAGAAATAAATATACCCATAGAATTGCAAACTTAATCCTATGTTATTACTAAATAATGTAAGTGACAATCACTGTGGATAGCATCAAGAGCTATGAAGGGTCTGAAATTTTATCCTACTTGTAAACCAATAAGTTAGGCTGCCAGGGTTTCATAGATGCTGGCTGAAGATGCAAGGTTCCTATATCAGAAACAAAAAGGAGGCTTCCCTGGTGGCGCAGTGGTTGAGAATCTGCCTGCTAATGCACGAGACATGGGTTCGAGCCCTGGTCTGGGAAGATCCCACATGCCGCGGAGCAACTGGGCCCGTGAGCCACAATTACTGAGCCTGCGCGTCTTGAGCCTGTGCTCTGCCACAAGAGAGGCCGCGATAGTGAGAGGCCCGTGCACCGCGAAGAAGAGTGGCCCCCGCTTGCCACAACTAGAGAAAGCCCTCGCACAGAAACGAAGACCCAACACAGCCATAAATAAATAAATTAATTAATTAAAAAAAAAAAAAAAGCACACCTTCTGGGTGATTCAGATATCTCTAAGCTCATACATTTAAAAAAAAAAAAAAAAAAGAAAGAAAGAAAGAACACCACTCTTCACAACATGAAGCATGAGATGTATCTTCATGTCAATTCTCCTTGCTTTCCAAGTCCCATGAGGTTGATATAGAGTGGTCCAGGTGGAGGTTGCATATACAGTAGATCTGTGTCCAACTGAGTAACCCCAAGCTTAGGAAGCCTGGATTCTTTCAAAGGGCCTGTTAGCAAATCTGCTCATGTTCTTTCTTGAAAGGGGACATTATGTTTATTATACCAGTTAGGAAACAAATCTTCCCTCTACCCTGAAGAGAAACACTATCTCTATCTCACAAGGCAGTTTATTATACGAACATCCTTGAAAAGATAGTCCAGAACAGCAGCTGATTCAAAATGTGCAGAGACATCATGGAGAATTGTCTCTCAGCATACATGTAAGACCACAAAGGTAGTCATGGAGCTGGGTTTTCACCAAATTATGAGTGGTTCAGGTATTCAGATAACCCAAAGAAAAGACCACTACTTTAGTCCAGATGCATAGAGTAGAGATCTTTATGGTAGATTATAAGAGTTGGTGAGGATAAAAAGTAAAATAGGGGTATAGTTAAGTGCGTTAGGGAAATCAGACTTTATCCTGGGGAATACAGAGAGCCAGTTAAACAAGAAAAATGATGTTGATAGCAAAATTTTGGGAAAATTTTATGATGAACTTGCTGGAGTGGGATCATTACCGCGGATCCTGGTCAGAGACATCTTGCACAGGGAAAACCCACTGATCAGATACATAGGGCAAAGAAAAGGAATACATCCAATAAATTTCCAGTACTTTAAGCCTAAATAATGATGAGAATTATGGTACTACAGGAGAGACAAATACATCAGAAGAAGTTGTTTTACAGCTGGGAGTGTCAGGTTGATTTGAATTACATTTAATTTGATTGAGTCTGAAAATATCCAAGTGGAAAACCTACAATAGGATATGGGAGATTTGAGATTAGAAGACATGTTGAAATCAAACCTTTGACGGATATGAAAGTATACCAAACCCACTTGTGAGCTTGCAAGAAAAAGAGTCTCAGAACCTTCACAATTCCTGACAAATTGTCAATCTTGGATGGGGAAGGGTACAAGTAATTGTAAGTGATATCAAGAAGGATATTCTGTATAACTTGAGATCATTTTCTGACATAAAAGAGCTTTGTCTTCTAAATGTTAATAAGTTTCTACATTTCACAGACCTTAACTCCAGTTTCAGTCTGAAAAAAATAAAATCATACTTCATCCAGTCTGGCAAGTATGGTACTCAGTTTCTTGTTGCCCAAGAGCATATAAATATGCTGGATTCAGTTAATTAGTAAACTAAATCTTCCCTGTCTAAAAAGCCCCTGAATATTTCTTCATTGCTTTCTATACTCTGTGGAGTTGTATCATAATTTGAGGAAGATTTAACTGTAATTTGAGCTAGCTGAGTGGCACGGAACACTCTTCAACTTTTCCCTCTGGCAGTTCATTTATCCATTCCTTCACCCACACATTTATTTATACAACATTCTTCTTTATCAGCAAATTGTGGCCGTACATTTCTCTAGGTATTGCCTATTAAACAACAATGAATCAACAATGTTTATATCTCATTTCACGTGAAAAATCCTTGCACTGCACCTCAGGTCTAGTCATTGAAATCGTTTGGTTGTGCCTGAAAACCTCATCAAGCCTACCTCAAGGAAGATTCTTAGTTACAAGCAGCATCAACTTACTCTTGCTGACTTAAGTAGAGAATACATTTTTTAAAAGGGAGAATGGGGACTGCCATGCCACTCTGGGAAGCCTGGGAACTAGTGTCAGAACATGAGCAGAAACAAGGGACTCCTTGTGGTCAGAGCCATATGACGGTTTCATTGAGGACAGTATATTTTTCTTATCTATATCCTGTTGCATATCCCCTGTCAAAAGCCAACAACATAGTAATATTAATGACCAAAAGCTCTACGGATGCATTTGTACATCATGTTGCAGGACATCTCTTGTACTCTAACCTTTTACCCAAACACCTCTTCCATCCTCTAGTCACTATCTTCTGATGTGTTCCCACTCCATCCTTTCATTGTCTGATCCTCCCCAGCACTGTCCCGTGGGGACCCCTCAAAACATTAGCAGGAATAGAAGACAGTTAACCACCCATGAACAAATCCAACGTCTAGACATTTTCTCTTACAGTCTTTAATTAAAATAATTTTAAGTAGTAGTTAACCTTTTGCATATAATTTGGAGTGTCTAATAAACTCTTGGGCTGTAATATATGTTTTAGGTACCAAAAACCAAAATCACTCTCCTTGCTTTCAAGATAGTCACTGTCTAGGAGGAAGAAGCCATATAAAAGCTAACTGTACTATAATGGAATAAGTGTTTTCATGGAGTTTTGTGTGTTATAAGAACACAGATGAGGGACTTCCTGTGGTGGCACAGTGGTTAAAGACCTGCCTACCAATGCAGGGGACACGGGTTCGAGCCCTGGTCCGGGAAGATCCCACATGTCACGGAGCAACTAAGCCCATGCACCACAACTACTGAGCCTGTGCTCTAGAGACCACGGGCCACAACTACTGAAGCCCACACACCCTAGAGACTGTGCTTCGCAACAAGAGAAGCCACCACAATGAGAAGCCCGCGCGCCACAATGCAGAGTTGTTCCTGTTCGCCGCAACTAGAGAAAGCCCGCGCACAGCAACAAAGACCCAACGCAGTCAAAAATAAATAAATTAATTAAAAAAATAAAAAGAACACAGATGAGACACTAATTCTGCCTGCAAGTAGTCAAGAGAAGCTGCAAAAAAAGAGTTCAAACAGTTATCAATACACCGTTTAGGAATGAACATAATTTCTCTACTTGCTCAGGGTGTGGGTCTTCAACTGTATTTTCAATCAAACATAAACATTTAATTTTCTCTACTCCACAGGTTTGAAGTAGTAAACTGTACCTCAATGAGCAGAATTCGGCTAGCTTCAAACAGCCTCCCCAGATCTACAGTCGTATAGCATTTTGGTCCTATCCTCTCAAGGCCCCGGGCTACACAATACATTTCCTTAATATTACAGTTGTTGGCTGATAAGGGAAAATAACATGTAACCAGAAAATAGAATTTTAAAAGCTGTTTTCAATGTACCAAGGAAATGTATTCTGGAAATGAATTCTTTATCTTGGAGATGTAATCTGCCTGGGGTACATTCTTGGAGTGAGAGGAAGACAAGGCAAAAGTAGATGTAAATGGAAAAGGATTCAAAAGTTTACATTTTAAGCTTTCCATTTGATACTTGAAGGTGTCGTAGATATTTTTTCGAGCTCTCTCTGTGTGAGCTGAATCCATCAGCCTGCTTGTCTGAGGAATGGTGCAAACAGCTCTCAGTAAGGATCATGCAGAGTTTGGTGCCACAATCCCTAAAATGCCACCAAACTTTGGCACTTACATTAATAAGGAGGTGTTTTCTCTTATTTTTTAATTTCACAAAGTGGAATTCCTGAAATAATGGCTTTATCAGTTTGTGGACAGACTCCTGCAGGGGCTGGGCCAGCTTCTTCAAACTGCCTCACTGCCCAGCTCACCTTTTTACTCTGAGAGGGTATTGGACTTGTTGTTGTCTCAGGGTATGAAATAGTTGACTTTTGTGGAGTAATTCCTGGTATTCTTTACTTTCCCTTAAAGGGAAATGCTGATTTTGGTTCTGTTGAAAATCATTTTTTGGATTATAGAATTGTTTCTAAGAAGACACATAGATATATGAAAATACATATGTATATACATTATATATTAAATATGTATATATGAAAAGTCCAGTATTCCAGGAGGTAGCACTTTTCTAGAAACATTTTACTCACCAATAAATTACATTATATACACCATTAGAATAAATCCAGGAATGGATGTGTGATTAAATGGATAGATGAAAATTAGTTGGCTATAATTTTAGATAGCAAATCAGATTTCTATACTGTAAAGATTGGAATATTCCTAAAACAAGGGGAATTTTCCAGAAATAGTAGGCTCAGAGAATGCATCAAAATTAGAAGCAAGCCAAGACACAGATAATCTGTCTACAGGAAATGAGTTGAATGAAAAAAAGAATCCCCTGATTTGACAAATACATACTGAAGGATTGACAGTACACTGTGTGTGCGCATGTGTGTGTGCATGTGCGTGTGCGTTTGGCAATAAGCAGCGCCAATGCATTTTGATTGCAGGTGTTAGTCCCCGAAAGGCCGTGACCAGATCCCTGCAATTTCCAGTTAATATTCTATTAATATATTCAAAAAATGCTTTGTTCCCTTGATTTTCCTAAAATGAATTTTACAAAAACACCATCATGATGTTAAGGATTATCTGGCAATTCAGATGAGTGTGTACACTGATGATTGATTATTTGATTAGATTTTTAAGCCTGATTTCCCTTGCTACAGAGAGAAGATGCTGAAAAAGTCCAGGATTGCAAATTAATTTTGTAGGACGTCCTTTATAACTTACTCATTCAAACAAAAAGCATAGGTTATTTAGGCACCTTCTGTGATATAAAATAAGGGGGTTATGCAGCTGTACAAATTCAAATTGGCCTCAACAGGGTTGGAATTATTTTCCTCATCAGAATGAAGTTGGCTGATAATCTTTTCTATCAGGCCACATAATCCTTAGCCCTCGGGTAGGCAGGGAAATAGGGAAGTGGGGGATATTTTAAGATGTAGTGAGGACATCACATTTGAATGAAAATATTTTCATGATTGTACAAGTACTAAAAAAGCTGTTTTACTCACTAGTTCTTTAGTCAAAACTCCCCATTAATCGTCATTTCTTCACATCTTTAAGTAAAATGGCAGTGTTAGACTTAATGATGGCTCTAATATATTGTGAGACCATAAAAATGCCTTCTGTGTTATCATGGCAATGAAATAATTCTCACCATGGTTTTCTCATTGATTATATTTTATTGTAAGTTTAGGAAAATTACTGGTTCATATATCATACATATGATAACTTCATTAACCCTAAGATTAGATTAGAAAAGAAATTTCATTCCTCAGCCGTGTGTGCAATAAAACAGGAAATTACTATAGAAGCAGCTAAGTGTGTATGTGTTGCTTCCATGGGTGAACAAAAGAGGTCAAATAGAGAAACCTACTGAAGTTTACTGCTGTCTCATAAAGAGTGTATATAGCACCCATAAAGAATATGGTAGGAAAGTAAATTATTTACTGTGAGAGCCTTGGCTGTGAAATCATTCATATACCACTAAGGGATTTTGCATACAGTGGAGGAAGGAGAGCTTGAGAATAGTATTTCTAGGCATCTTTTTAATTCTTCCATCTGAGAATAAGGCAATAAGCTTCTTAGATTTTAGGCACACAATCAAAATGTCTATCATAAATTTTCTGGGGTTTAATTGCCTGAAGGGATTTCTGACATTTTAAAATTTAATTGTGGTTTTCTTTGTTCTTTAAACAGTATATTGGACTTTCTAGCACTTTTAGTGTGCTTTAAAGTGTATTATCAGGCAATTTAAGTGCATTTTGTGTAACCTGAAATATTTGTTAAATACCTGCCACTGTGTTCCTTAGAGAATACACAGAGAACCACCTACATAAGAAACAGAGAAAAAGTCCATGCCCCTGAGAGATAGACTGTGGGTTAGGTGAGTCTTCCTTACACCACTTAATGATAGTATAAAATCAGTCCCACACTCTTGGAGAGTATTCGGAGGGAAGAAAAAAGATCAATTGACAATTAGATTAGATTGTCTCTTCACTGAAAAGTGGAATGTCAAATAATTATTTGTGCTTTTTAAAGCCACTAAATCTAATATCTTGGCACATCTGAGACGGAGCAGCAAAGAAACATAGGTTTTAAATCCCATCTTTTTGCAGAGCACAGTAGAGTTAACAAAATAATTCATCTGACTTGTTTGAACCTCAAAGTAAACGCTGGAATTAAACATAAACATTGTTCTCATTTTCACTTCACAAATGGAAAAAAAAAGACTCAGGAAGGAAAAGTGACTTTTCTAAAGGCAGAGAGAGAGGTAGGGGAAAACTGGAATAGAACTGATTTATTTCATCCTGTGCATTGTTTACTTGGTAACACGTTCACCCCTGCCCTCCACAATCTGCCCTGAGTACACAGAGATAAGTAACTGCTCCCTATCCCCACCCTCTCTGTTAGTATAAAATCTCACTTTTTTTGTTAGTGTAAAATGTCCTTGCTCTTGGGTTGCCCCAAGTGGGTGAGAAATTCCTGAAGTGATTTTATTTTCTAAAAAAAATTGTATTATTTTTGACCTGCAACTTTAGTTCATCAGTCGTCATGTTATGCACAACTGTTCTATGGAAATTTTTAAAAAATAAGATAGCAACAATTTTTGATTATACATAACTAATATCAGAATAGCAAAAAACAAAGTTGTGGGTTTTATTCTGCCTTGGTAGTAACTGGGTGCTACTCACAGTAAAAGTAATTCCACATAAATTTCCAGATGCTTCTGTCTTCACAATTGCAATATAGAGTGATGATATTTAGGTGTCTTGATATTAGTCATACTAATGTGTTTGAGGGTATCTCTCTCTCTCTGTCTCTCTCTCTCTGTTTCTCTCTCTCCTTCTGTCTTTCTCTTCCTCCCTCCATCCTTCCTCCCCTCTCTCTTTCCCTCTTAAGCCACACTACTTTATTGTAACTTACTGCAGTAGGTGTTCTGCTTTCCCTTTATTTCTTATGTTAAAATTTATTTCACTTTTTTATTGCCTGCCATTTTCGCAGGTAACTCCAGAGTATAAACTAAGATTGGAATTATAAATGCTAAGGTTGCACTGAAAATCGTTAAGCTAGTTAGGAAGCATACTCATAAGTGATGTGTTGTAGACAATTTTTTATTTCACACATTGAGTGGTCTAGCGATCTTCACGAGGTCATGGGCCAAGTTAATGGTACACCTTGGGATTGACACCCAGTCTCCTACCCTCTAGGAAAATTTTTTCTTTTCTTTTCTTTTTTTCTGTACTATGCAGCCATTTATAATTTGCTTAATTGTAAAGTCATTGAGCACAAATTGTGTATAAGAGGGGGTTTTGGTCAGAAAGTAATTATTAACCCAAAAGAAGGAATTTTGAAGGGTTACTCTGAAAATCATCAGTAAGTCTGGTGAATGATGCTCAGAAAATTGCTAGGAATCATGGTAGCTAACATCCCGAATGACATCAAAACCATATGCCAGGCACTCTATGAAGACACAAGCCCACTCCTGCCTTTGGACACTGGATGTTACTAATGCCACTCCTTCGCCAAAAGGAAAACAATACGTTGGATTTTTGGTTTTAATCATGAAAGGGGCTTGGTCTCTTCCTAAATCAAAAAAAAAAAAAAAAAAAAAAATTCAAGTGCTATGCACCCATAAAAATAGATGATAATTATCTATACATTAGAGCTGTATCAACAATTAAGAGAAATATTCAGTTCCTAAACAATTGAAAGATTTATTTGTGTATTTATATAAAAAATGTGTTGCATTTGCATATTAAAATTAGCATTTTAATATAATTTTAGACCTTTAATTTATTTTTTCTTATCAAAGAACTCCTAGTAGGTACAGGGAATAGTTTTTCCTCTTTTATATAAATAAGAACACTGATATTAGAGTGTTCTAAAAATTTGGGCAATTTTTGACTGAAAGTGATAACAAAGAAATGACCAGAATCTGCAAATCATTTTGATATATTGAAAAATGAAGGCACAAATGTAGAATCAGTGTGTAGAATGTGATGGCATTTTATCTCAATATTTCTTAAAATCAGGTATGCAAATAGGCATATTAAATTCATTGTATGTTTTTAGAGTTGCAGAGTCATCAAAAATTCAAGTAGTTGTTATTAGAAAAAAAGATGAAATAAAAATCACTTTTCCTATATCTTGTCTATTTGCTTTTCATTCTCAGATTGTTGTGTACTTTTAGGCTATACTTCTAATTTGTGCTTCAACAAATAGAAGACATTTGCACATCTTTCTTTGTAATCCTTTAGAAAATATCAAAAGCTTTCAGTTTGCATTGCTATTTTCTGAAGTCGAATGTTTTGTTTGTAAATAAGGATAAAAATCAAAAAATTTGAATTTGTAAAATTAGCTCCAAACACTTACTATAGTGTTTCTTCTTAGCACAACAATTTAATATACTCAATATATAGCTGTCTATACGACTACATTTAATATTTGGAATTCTGTAGTAACTTCTTCAAGACTAGCAGTGACTGGGATAATCTTTAGTCTTTATAAGAAGTCTTTTCAAATAAAGTATTTTTTAAAAGTTACATTAAATTAAGTGCAACTTAATTAAATAAGCAAAGTAAAATGTACACTCTTACTTTCTTAGGTGTAAATTGCAGCAAGAAAAAATAGAGAGAGAAAGAGAGAAGGTGTATTAACTTTCACTTACCGTACTCCAGTTACTGGTCTCCACTCCCCTGTAAATGCTCACTGACTGATGCCTACAGCACACCACTCTCCAGGAAAAGGCCAGTCCTAGGCTTGCAGAGTCAGATTTTTGCTTCCAAATCTGTTGAAGCCAGTTACATTTGTTATTGTGATGAAGCAATTTAATTAAAATTGTGTAAGCATATGAAATATATTTGAAATGAAGATGATCCAGTTTAAACACCATGAAACAAAGTTGAAAGGTTTTGGAGGACTTGATAAAGGTTAAAACGGTTTGCCAATGAATTTTTGTGGGAGACAACTGTAAAAGGTAAGAAAATATACCAACTGGAAAGTTTCTTTCAGATTGCCTTATAATGTGTAAGTCCTAATGCCGCTGAAAAGACATTTATACTAGAAAAGATAGAGATGCATTTGGGGCTGAATTTTTTGCAAAATTGTTATCAGCAGGTTAAAATAGGGAAGAGAAGAGCCTTGTTTCCATATTTAAACATTAGTGAATAAAAGCATATGTATGCATTTTATGTGAAATCAAGTATTTAAGATATCGTAAAAAGACAATGTTTAGGTTTTATCTTTACTTAAGTCTTGATAATCTTGTACAAATTTAAGCTTAGTTCTCTTGTGAATTCCAACAAAGTAGGTCACCCTCACCTACTACTGCAGACATGTGCCATTTCCAAGATTGTTATGCATTCTACACGTGCCTTGGACACTGTGGAAAACCCATGCATTTTGTGAAATGAATACATGTTTATTGAATTTTAATTTCTTTAAACTTGGGATGACAATAATACATGTATAAATTATTTATTTTTAATAAAAAACAAATATAGTACATTTATTTAGTATAAAATAAGTTTTCTTCAAATTTGGAAAATAATTTAAAATACATAACATTGCCTTTTGAAGACAAAGCTAGAAATGTGTTAATACACATTGGGCACACACTATGTGCTTATTATCTACAATTCCTTTTACCTTTAAAATTGTTCATATTTGATTTGTCCATGATATATAGAGTTGATATTATATATATATATATATATATGTATATATATATATATGTATATATATATATATACATATATATATATATGACTTGAGTCTAATAGATTTTGAAGTGTACTAATTTATCAAATACATTCTTCTAAGTGAATCTTGAATCTTTACCTTTAAATCTGCAAGCTAAGTTTCCCTTTGAAAAAAATGTTCAGTTATATTTCTAAAACAAATAACACATTTTCTGGGAATAAGTATTTACTGCAGTCTACTTGTTTTGGTGGTGCTGTCTGCCTCAGTGTTGTACAAAGTCTTTATATTAAATATGACTTGGTTTGATTTCTGGGATACTTGGCAAGATAATGGTTAGGATCTTTCTTAAACCCCAAAATATCTAATTTAATTAAATATAAATGTGGTATTGTTCAGGTCTGTTGTGCTTCAAAATGCAGCTCGGTTCTGTATCTAAAAACTTCACAAACACAGAAGACTTGGAGAACATTGAAACTAGGAACAATCATCGATAGTAGAATTGATTCAGCTCACCAAACATGTACAAATATTCATCAAATAAAGTAGTCTCTCTACACTTAACATAATTATTCAATTGCAACATTTTACAAAAATGAACCGGTTAAGATCTCCTGCTATTTCAAATAACAGTATGAATGGAAACCAATTTAATAGTAAAAAAGAAAAAAAGATAATTTATTTTCTCTTTATGTCTTTGACTTCAAAAACTTGGTGCTTTAAAGATTCCATTTGCTTATTATTAATTTTTAAAGGATCAACTAGGGAATTTGGTCTTAAATATGCAATAAATGAAAATTGGTGAAAATCTCTTGGGTGGCCAAAGTCAATATCTGAGTGTGTATCTCTTGAGAAAGGCCAAGTGGCTGTATCCCCAGAGCCTGAGTGACTATACCATAGCCTAGGTTGTTGACCATCAGTATTTCAGGGCTGAGATACGTCGATTTGCCAAGGGTAGACTCACAGTGATAAAATTCATCAGACTGGGGAGAAAATAAAAAAGAAAATTGATTCATTTATAATGATAAATAGAGCCTCTAAGGAAACACTCTTGGATACAACAAATTAATTCAATATGTGCAAGATGAATTTGCATAGTTCTCCTATGGTTTATTATGTATTGATATGAAAATGTAAGTTTTAAGGCCACTTTCCTCATTTCCATATTCTTTTGGAAATCTTCACTAAAGCCTCTCCCTCATTCCCCACAATGTAACATCCTCTTCTTTCCCCTCCCCAAAGGGGAATAAAAATCAAATATTGTTGACAAGTATAAGGTCTATCGAACCAATTTTTAAACCTTTATCTATTGTGAGATCATTCAGCCAAATTTCCATCTAAAAAGAATTTAATTCTGTGCTTACATCTATTTAATTTTATTCTGACTGACAGTCCAGTTTATGTGGTCTGTGTTTTTTTTTTTTTTTCTTTTGAATTTGAGCTGCATTGTCCCTTATAGATGCCTTTATTCCAGGGCACAGAATGGCTGCTCAACTTCCATTATGTCCCTTCAGAATCTCAGCTTCTCTTCATGTTCTGGGGCTGATATTTCTCACCCAGGGCAGCCATGTCATTTCCCAATATAGAGGACACATGCTCCCACTTCCCACCTATTTTTGAAAATCTTATGGGAAATTTATCATCTTGATTGATAAAGTTTGAGATTCTGGACCAGTTCACATTTAAAGTGTCCTATTTCTATTTTATTTTAAAACATTGCATGTTCTCAAAGCAGAATCAAATGTGTTTTCTTATTCTTAAAATTTTTCAACAGCATTCTAATTTAATGAATGTCTTTAATAAAACCTTTTGGTTTGAGAGGCAACAAAAAATTTGACATATTAAGTTCATAGTTTGTGCACTTATGGACATTAAAAAGTTCAACTATTTACTGTTTCTCATGAAGACATCTTGTTTAAAAATCTTGTCATGTTTCTGTATTAGTTGGCAAGGTTTGAGAAGAATGTTGAAGATTATCAATAAGTTTTTTGTTGGCAGCGCATGGCCAGTAGTAGTTGGAGAACAACACTGGCAAACACATTGCCATCTCAAATACAAATATTTTTCATTTATATCTACGTGTGGAGAAGGAGATTTTAACAATGCATTCAATAAAGCATTTAATACTCATAAAGTGTTTCCATTTTTTTCACAATGAAATTTTTAGAGCCTAAAATGCAAGTTTAGTTCTTTTACAATATGCTAAGCATGTTCAAGATGATATAAACTTAGTATCAACGCAGCAAACCTGCACTAACCTCATAATCAATCCAATTGCAGCTGATATAGAGAGAGTCAATATTACCTCAAGGAAAGCTTTTGAACAACTGGAAAAAAGGCATTAAAATTGCAATTGTGGGGCTTCCCTGGTGGCGCAGTGGTTGAGAGTCTGTCTGCCGGTGCGGGGGACACGGGTTCAAGCCCTGGTCTGGGAGGATCCCGCATGCCGCGGAGCAACTGGGCCCGTGAGCCACAATTACTGAGCCTGCACATCTGGAGCCTGTGCTCCGCAACAGGAGAGGCCGCGATAATGAGAGGCCCGCGCACCGCGATGGAGAGTGGCCCCCACTTGCCGCAACTAGAGAAAGCTCTCGCACAGAAACGAAGACCCAACACAGCCATAAATAAATAAATAAATAAATAAACCTAAAGTTAAAAAAAAAAAATTGCAATTGTACATCCTATCAGCTATCTAATGAAAAATTTTATTGCAATTAGGATGAGATTATTCTAGGGATCTAGGAAACTCCAACTACATAGTTCTCAATAAAATAACCTTTCCCCGTGAGTTCACCCAAAGGGAACTATAGGCAAAATAATAGAGTAAGACAAAAAATAAAATAGACTATATTATTAGGAGACATTACTGCCCCAATCATACGATAGAATCCTATTAAGTTAGACTGGATCATGTGGAAGATTCTTTTGGCCCAACCTAGGTAATCTAATTAGCCCAATATCAGAGTAGGCTATTTGCCCAGACGAGTGCTATAGGACTTCCTAAAAATGCTTTTTGTTCTCAGAAGAACTTTCAACAGCTGTGCCATTCCTTTAGCACTTCCTCAAATGTATAGGTATGTCTCTGTCTGAGGATCTTTGCACTTGCTGTTCCATCCCCTGTCTGCCCCCTAGTTTTCTTTATGTCTTAATCTCTTACTTTGTTCACATCCTGGTTCAAATTTCCCCAACTCAGAGAGTCTTTTCCTACCTATTCTGTTTAAATTCACTCTGTTCTCTACCTCTTTAAATTTTTCTATTCCCACTCTCTTCCTTTTCTCATTATCAGTTATATTTTACAAACGCCTAATACATCATATATTTCACTTACTTATGTTTTAAATCTCCTCCATCTAAGATGATCTCTTTTAGACAAGGATGGGGAGTCAAAGGTATATCTCCAGATAATACTGTATACTAAATATTAGGATTTCTATCTAGGACACACCTGAGTCACTAGCTGGTAGCTCAGTCTTCAAAGTCTGTGGCACATAATAGTTTTTCAATAAATAATTTGTAATTCGTGGACAAACTGCTCTCTTTTATTTTTTTAAATAGTCTTATTGGAAAAGTAATTTATGCATCTTTATGAAAGGCCTTTTTTTCCCAAAGCAATCATATATGCTTTCAGAATAACATATGTCTTTATAAATGTGTATGAATATGTATGTGTGTATATATATTTATAATTCTATACACAAATGGGAGTGTTCTAAAATAAGGTAGCAATGTATCTTGGAATTTATTCTATTTTAACATACAAATATCTATCATGTTTTTTTATAGCAACACTATATCTCATCCTTCATGTGGATGTGTCACGAATTGTTTAATGTCTCTAGGAGTCCTTCATGAATATTTAAAATAGTGTTACTAATAAAATGCTTAACTCTTAGATGATTTCAAACATAATAGCCCTGTGTACAGAGGCAGAGAATAGTGACAATTTTAGATGGAAAGGTGAGAATAGACTCTCTAAGTTGGTGACATCTGAGTTAACATCTGAAGGAAGTGAGGGACCAAGATAAAAAGGAGTCTACAACACAGATTCCCAGCAGTGGAAAAAGCATGTGCAAAGACCCTGAGACAGGAAAACATTCCTGTTGTGCTTTAAAAAGATCAACAGGAACAGGGTGGCTTTTACCAGTCTTCTTGAGAAAGAAGTTGGACCAATCCTAGGAAATTGTAAGGCATGTTTTTTGGAGAATGACATCTAAAAAAAACCAAAAATGATAACTTGGCTTAGGAAAAAGATACAGTTTTTTTTCAATTACTCTAATTACTATAGGTTTCTTTTAAGATAATACAATATACTGCTTCTCTGTGTCCATTCTATTACCTTAAAAACATGCAATATTTTGGGCAAAATGGTCTCTGCAGTCTCCTCCATAGCTGATATTATATACATTAATAAACATAAAGGGATATAGATTTCTAAATTCTCATGAAAAGAAAGTGAAGAAATAAACTACCTAAGTTCACTGTAGAAGTTAGTGGAAGAGAAGAGATTCAGACTCAGAGGTTTCTAAGAGAAGAATCTGTGAACTCTATCACTAGTACATTATAAGAGCATTTAAGACTTTGATTATAATTAGTTGTATCCATTTCTACAAGAAGGAAGATAAATCATCCTTGCCACTGGATGGACACTGCCAGATTTGCCTTTAAGAATCTCTAATTTCCAAGTGCCTGGGGCTAACACATTGTCCCCTTCTTTTTCTTCTTCTTTTTTTAAAAATAAATATGTACGAAGTTGTTTATTTATTTATGTATTTGGCCGCACAGCGTGGCTTGCGAGAAATTAGTGCCCCGACTGGGGATTGAGCCCGCCCCGTTGGCAGTGAATGCTGAGTCCTAACCACTGGACCGCCAGGGAATTCTCAACACATTGTCTTCTGTGAAGCAGGTGTTTTCTATCTTTTATTTTTTTATTTTTTCGGCCATGCTGCTTGGCATGCAGGATCCCAGTTACCTGACCAGGGATCAAACCCGTGCCCCCTGCAGTGGAAGCACGCCACTGTACCGCCAGGGAAGTCCCTTTTCTACCTTTCTAAGTGGACATTTTGCCTGGTCACTACAAAAGACTCAGACATGTGACTAAACCAATATCTACCCAGGACTTTTTTATCAGGTTTCTAAGAACAAAAGTGCTCTTTTTGGGGTGAAGTGGTGAGATGTGAGTATTGAGGGACCCTCATGAATACTATACATAAAGAAAGTCTGTGCAAAGAATGGAGATACAGTTCTATGGTGTTGTTGGAGCCACCAGGCCCAGACAACCCTGAAGTCTACCATATGGACTTTCCTGTTTCATGGTCAATAACACTACTTCACTGCATCATTTCCTTCCTTCCCTCCCTCCCTCCTTCCCTCCCTCCATCCCTCCCTCCCTCTCTTCCTCTTTCCCTCCCTCCTTCCCTTCCTTCCTTCCTTCTTCCCTTCTTCCCCTTCTTCTTCTTCTTCCTCTTCTTCCTCTCTTTCTCCTTCTCCTTCTTCTTCCCCTTCTTCTTCTTCTTCTCCTTCTCCTTCTTCTTCTTCTTCTTCTTCTTCTCTTTCTCCTTCTTCTTCTTCTTCTTCTTCTTCTTCTTCTCTCTCTCATTTGGCTTAAGTTATTTTAAACTGGATCTTTGTATCTTGCAACCAAAGTGTCCTAAACACTAATTTACTAATCTGTCTAATATTTAATTTTGTCTCACATCATGTGAGACATATGCCTAGAATAGTATCTAGGAAATAAATATTGCTGAATAATAAATGAATTTACTCAGGATACAATCAAGTCTTAGTCATCTAAATGTATTTCTTCCCCTTTAATGTGACTTTGCATATCTCTGTTTTGATCGTAACCTCAGAAGCCCGTCTTACTCCTCTTATTACAAAGTTCTTAAGAAAAGAGTCACTGTAAACAACAATTTGATAACATTGATTAAGTAATTCATTTGTGCCTAAAAGTAATATTTATTACAAAAACTTTATAAGCAAAAGGCCCTATGCTTGGCACTGAAGATAAAAACTTTTAGACTTTGACCTAAATGGTTTTGTCAGTGTTCCACTGAGTTTTTTTTTTGTTTTGTTTTTTTTGTTTTTTTTAATGAAACTATTAGAAAGTAGAGTAATGTAGACAGATAGACTGCTGTAATATAAAGGAGGAAAGTTTATTGAATAACTGTTGGGATATTGTTAAATAGCCTCTAAGAAGGCTAAAATGCTAATTTCTCCATCACCTGACATTACAGCCATACGAAATGGGACAAAGTCTCTTAAGAGAAATGAAAGATGTAAACACAGTTTCACAGAGTACTTTCTGGAAACAAGCTTTACTGTGTCTACTGCATTCCATATCCACTGTCTACAACTAATAATGTAGAGCTTAATTTCTTACCAATAGGATGTTATAAGTGGTCTTCTCACTTCCATTCATCAGTCATTTCTCCCTAGTGCAATGATAATAATATTTCTAAAATACAGATGTAAATCTATCACTCCCCAGCTTAAAGCCTTTCCATAGCAGGATGGTGACCTCAGGATAAAGTCTTCATTCCTCTTCCCTGCCTCTTCAGCCTTTCTCTCACCATTCATTACCTGGCATTGTGCCATCTCAAATACGCCATGTGTCTTTCTTCTCCAGACTATGAACACATCTTTCTTTGGTCTGTAACATTTTTATGCTTCTCTCCTCCTGGTCAAATGTCTTTCATCATTCAGGACTCTATTTACCATCTTTTTTCCATCTCAAAGCTTTTCCTCATCCCCTGAGGGTTGCTTGATGGCAAAGATTTAGAATAATGTCCCTGCATCTCCAGTACCCAGCACTTAGGAAACACTCAATCAGTATTCGTCAAATAGGTGAATTGGTGAATGAGCGAATGAATGATGACTGAAAATGACTAACTTGACTTTCATCTCAGACCTTGATTCATCTCTCTCTGCTGTTTTTAGGTTTATCCCTGATTAGGGAAAAATGACAAGATTAAATAACTTTCTGAGGCTTCATTTAGCTTTTGCCTTGAAAAGTAAATTATGTATTTTTTTGCCTTGCTAGATATCAAAATGGCTCTAATCACACCTGGAAAGAGCAGAATGATTATCTATACACCTCAAAATAAAATTATAAAAAAATTCTGGCTCTTTCCTAATCTGTGTTTTCAGCTCAGCAGCAGAAAATGCAAGCCTTTGTCATCACCAGTTTCTGTCACTGAAGATAATAGCAATACTTGGTTAATGGTTCAAGGAAAATAAAATGAACCCACTGAATTCTCTGTTTTATTTATTCTATTATGATATTTTATAGTATTCAATTTCATTTATGGCACTATTTATCATTAAGTAATATGCCATAAGTGATGTGACAGGGCTTGAAATAATGTGAAAATATAAATATAATACTTTAGCTGTTTTAACTTCAAATTTAGGATTGAAAAGCATGCTAAGCCATCTGAAGGTGAAATTTCTAGGGGATACTGATTCAAACAAACAAATTGGAAAGTTCTAGAAAGAAAACTTGTTCTTAGGTGCCTTTAAGCAGGTTAAACTAATAACCATATTGTCCACTCTGAGTAATCTTAAAGGATTTAGATGCATTTGCTCAAATAATATAAAAAATTAATGCTACTTTCTTTCAAAAACAACTTTCAAAATATTCCTCTGCCATTAAGCATTTTGAGATTACTGTTATTTCAGCATCTTTAAAATATCGATGGTTTTTATATGTTTAATTTTTCTTTTTGTTGTTCACATGAGCTAATGGAATAATCATTTTTCTTTACAATTAGCTCTCTGCATTTCCATCCATTCAATTCTCAAATTGTCTAGTTTTCTTTTTATACATTCAGTTCACAATGTAAAAGAGATTACTTTTCCTCCCAGCCCCCTCATTCTCTTTTGAGAACCAGCTAACTGCACAAGATGCTCTATGACCCAATCTGGTAGGTCATCTGCTAGGTTTACTTTGGGGCTGCCTTGTCCACGTGTAACACTGTTCCTGTACAGTTGTTATGAGGAACCAGCACAGGTTGTCTCTGTTGATTGACCAAACGCAGGGATTTTTATTTTCCTATATATTTTTTAAAAAGGAGAGTAGGTTTAATCAGACTGGACATGATATCTGTTCTTTTTTATAACCATATTCCAATTCTGCTTCTCTGGATCTCAGATTCCTAATTTGAATAGGGGGAAAATAAATTTTACTGCTATAAAAGGGAAAATTAAATGATATAATATACCAGGGACACAATAGACATTAACATGTACTAATCGCCTCTGCAGATTGTGTCCTATGGTAACTCTATCCAACAAATTGTAAATTTCTATCCACAAACTGTAAGTTTCAGTGAGTATCTTTAGAATATTATTTCCTGTGATGAAAAGGGAGCAGAGTAGGAAAAAACTATATAAATGGATGTGTGTCAACTTCAATGGGCCAGTCCTTCTCTTGTGTCTTTATTTAGCTCTCCATCCTTAAAGCAACCTTTTCTTTAATTCTTGCTGCTTGATGCTGCCTTAGCAGCTTAGGCTTCCAAGCAAAGTAGTAGTATTTGGATACATTCTCTTCATTTCTCCTAATAGATGAAGTTTAAGACTGTATGTGAAGAGAGAAAGTCAGGAGTTCTGTTAGATATCAATTAGAAATTTAACTGGAGATATCTAGTAGGGAGTTTGATAAATAACTCTGCCTTAAAGTACAAGAGTGTATCAGAACTCCAAGAGAAACAATGCTGTAAGCCAAAATTAGGAGTTTCTGATGGAGAAAGCTCAGTCTTGATGACTAACCAATGGGGATGATAATCCTGAGCTGAGGGCATGTTAATTGTACCTCCCAGTTCCTCCATGTAAATGAGTGGGACTTCATATCATTTCCCCTGTAAGAGTACTCTTAGTAGGTCAAGAACAGATCTGAAATGAAAGTCCAGTCTTTGGGTATTCTGGGAAAATGGCTCATAATTCTACAAAGTCTTTTTATATTCAACTAAGATCTATTTGCTAATAGCTATGTGGCAGACTGAAGAAAAAAAGAAAAGGAAAAGGAAAACTCAGCATTTGTCTTTAAATTGCCTCACCAAGAAACAAGGTTCTACAGCCTGGTTTTTTACCTGTTTTGAGTGATTATTCTAAGTACAGTCTGAATAAATATTTTTTAAATAAATATATTTTTAAATTTGCACTTATTTAGAAAATAATCTTTTTTTAGAGAAATACATTGATAGCTACTAACCTTCACTTAAAAAGTAGCTTGCCAAGTTTTCAGTTTTGTTTGTTTTCTTTTATAGCTAACTTTAGAGTATCAATTAAGTGAATCTCACTTGCAGGTTAGTTTAAAAAGAATGAGTGACAATGAATTTACTGGCTCATATTTATAGGCTTAAGATAGTACAGCTAGATTCATTAACTCGGAAATTATCATTTTATTTCCTTCTCTTGGGTCTTCTGCCCTTTGTCTGAGCTTCACATGCTTCTCACAAATCTAGGTTTCATATTCATACCCAGAAAAAAATTGATTTATTCCAACAATCCCAGCAAAAATCATATTATATATTCCTAATACTTGGACACATGTCTGTCCCTGAAGCAAAGATAAAATGATCCATGGTCAGACCTGAGTCATTAAAAGGAGCATGAAAGTATGATGACTAGTCTAAAAAAATAATGGTCATGATGGATAAAGTGTGTTACTGCAACACAATTTTGTGCCAATAATTTAAATATGTTTGTGTGTATATATATATATGTTAAGAAACATACTATATTCTTAGAAACATGAATAGTTTGTGGTTTTCTTACTAAAACAGATGTGTGCTAACCACACTGTCCCAATTTACCCTAAATGTGCTTATATAACAACATTTTTTAAAAATCACAATGTTATTTTTCCACTGGGTATCATTAGAGAGGAGATAAAAATTTCTAAATAAATTATAGGCAAGAGAAATAAAACAAAACAAAAAACTCAGAGACATTGATATATATATGATCAGTTCCTTTGGCAAGTTGCTATTATCTAAACATATATCTTATCATGGTGTCCTATTAAAAAACAACTGTAGTGAAATCTAAAGAAAATGAAATATTGTTGATATTCATTTAATTTTCAAGTTTATTCTCTACCAGAAAATGTGTTTTAATAACAATGTTATGCTGGGCTTAGAGTTTTTAAACCCTCTTTAATGAAAAATTGGATATATATTTCCTATTGTCTAATGATAGGTTTCTGAAAGACAGCAACTAAAATCCTCTGCTGTATAATATACACTTTACAAAATGTATTTAAAAGATTTTTTTTGAGGAAAATAATATAATATATTAATTAAGAAAATGTGTATCACCTTCAACAAATTGCAAGGTGTTTGGTCATTCCAATTTTGTTCAATTAAATTTTATTTCTTATAAACCTATATTTAGAGCAAAATTTTAAATTTCCTTATATATTTTTGTAATAGATTTCAAAGGATAGGGCGTCAGGTTGGCATAAGTAAAATCTTTGATTTAAAGTGCCCAGAATTAATAAGATAGCAATCAAATATTTTTCATATACTCAAAAAAAAAACAAAACAAAACAAATAAATTGTTGCAAAGGTTAAATGGTTCTATAGTTAAAATGTTATTATTTACTGAAAAATTTGCAATGGAACATTGGATAAACAAATATGAATACATAAATGAAGTTCTCTCATTGGAACTTTAGAATACGTGAAGTGTTGGTAAAAATGATATCTTCACCCAGGGATCTTCCCATCAACTGAATGGCTAAATACAAACTTGGCCAAGATTTTGCATCTTCTAACAGCAACTTCTAACAGTAATAAAAAAAATAATGAGGTGGTATACAACAGGAACACGCAGAGTCCTTCACAGAACAATTTAGTGCACTGTAAGTACAATGAAAGTAACCAAATGCCATGGAGAACATTAGCATTTGCCAGTGCTCAGTTGATATTTAATTACTTGAGAACATTCAAATGAATGTCAGGTTTAAGATTAAAAGCAGATGACTTTATAATGAGTTCACAAAAAAAATATTTAGTTGACAGAGTTTGCAGTATGTTGGTAAATTATTCCCTCATTCTCAAAAGGAAATCATCATCATCATCATCATCATCATCATCAGTGCTAATTTAACTCATGGGTATTTTATTTAAATTTAAAATAAACTTTTAAAAATGAGAAGTAATATAACTTCCTTATTGTCACAATTGTCAGAATGCCTAAAATGTATATATTTTTTTCACCTACAAATAGAGGTACGAGAGAAGAGACCTTTCAAAAGTTTTTTTTTTTTTAATTGGTCAGTATATGCATAATAATGGCAGATTTTTTTTTAAATCAAAAGTGCTTCATTTATAAATATTCATCAAAATAAAAGACAGCTGATGTAACCTGCAGCTGTTGGTTGATCATCTGGAAGAATAAAAGGATATATTTATAGAAGAAAAAATAATGTGTTATTTTCCCAACCCATCAGTTTCATATTTTTAGAATTGATGTTTATAACCTGCTGCGTAATTTTGAAAATGGTTATGATTGTAAATAAAATAGCAGTTAAATACAGATTATATAAAGTTAAAATTATTTTACATGCATATTGAAGTTGTATAATCTTTTTAATATGGCTATGGTTATAATATTATAACTATTAGGTCAGTTAAATTAAAATGTAATATTTTAAAATATGCCCTAAATTGACTATTATACTAGCTCCTATCTCAATATAAACTTTAATCAATAGGTGTGAATACCATGGACTATTCCTTTACATTCTTTTATATACATTTACTATTGATTTATGCATTTTTACATACTGAATCTCCATTCAATAAGCAAAGGTCAAATTAAACATAAAGCTAAGATAATCATAATCAGGAAAAAGGGATCAAAAATTACTTATTGAATAAATATTTAAATAAGCATACTTTTAGTCATCATTAAGTAGTTTCTATTTAATAACTTTCAAGGCTGTAACAGTTTAAACTTTTATTTCTTATAAAATATGTTCATTCAGATAGAAGTCCACTTTCCACATTAGAATAATTAAATTCTTGTTAGGAACTGATGGGGAGAGCAGAGAAGAAAATTGAACATGTGTGGTAACACTATCCCCAGAATTAAAATTACGCAATTACTAACATGGGTTTTGGGTGTTTAGGAAAACTCCTCTTATCAATATCTTGTGACTAACAAAAGGTTGTTTTTTTGTTTGTTTGTTTTTTAAATAACATAAAGTGGAAAATCCTAGTCAATGATACAAAATATACTAAAAGATTTTATTCTAAATTCACATACGGAAATGTACTTCCATTCACCAATATTTTAACAGAAAAATAAGGACTTGTCTCTTAGAAAGGTAAAACTTGAATTTAAAGCCACATTGAAGCATGCTTTGTGACTTTTATCTTTTTATTCCAGTTGTTTTCAGTGTCTTCCCCAAACTTCACTCTAGAATATTTTACTAACTTGTCTTTATCAAGTCTTTCCAAGCTTCTACTTCCTGTGTGAGTCACCTTAGCTCCCATCAGATGAAATTATTTGTTTCTTCTCAACACATTATACATCTTAACATCCACGTTCATCAAGTTGTGATGATCCTTATTCCACAGCTCCATATATCCCTGAATCCAGTTCCGTCAGTAGTATCAATTTGTTCGCTAATAAACATGACCCTTTGTTCTCCCTTCAATTTCTATCATGAACTATGTAATTTTAAAAATTGCCATTGGTAGAATATTCTTACCAGCATCATTAACTGATTCTACTTTCATTGTTTTTATAACATACTATGTTCCCATAATCATTGCTTTTAATTTTAATCCCTTAATATCGAATTTAATGCACAGGTCTCCAAACACTTCCCACCCTCCACTCCCATAAGTTAGGCACCTCTAGTTTGCTGTGAAGGGGTTTGCTTGCTTTATACTCACCCCTCCCTTCTTATTTATGCCTCATATGAGCCTGTTTTACAGTGGACAGAAATGGAAGGCAAAATATTTTTTTTGTTTTGTTCACTATCATCAGTGTCCAGAAAAGCACCTGGCACATATTAAATAGTCAATAAATATTTAGTTAATGAATGAAATAAATGAAACAATAGTCTAGTTTTATCATAATCCCTATGGATTATCAATATAATTGCTTATGAATAGGAAGTTGCTTAACAAATAGTCCACTGATTCAAATAATTATTATTGTTCTGTAAGACAGAAACATCTTCGATGGCATATTACTTTTCTTTCTTTCCATCATCTATCTTTTTCAGTACTAAGAATTATATTAGATGACATTTTAACTGATGACAAAAAGGAGGGCTTCATTATTGTGTTTAGTACAAACAAAAGGTTTATATCAACAACAGGATTGCTGTAGTGTTAGACTTATGATAAAAAATACACTCAAGAAATTCACTAAATCTTTTTTCAAGGTTCATTGACATTAAACAATTAGAATTTTTCTTTAACTATTTAAATTCACAGCATTTTCCTTTGTGTTAATTAAGTAGTTACAGCATAAAGATTGCTGTGAGCTGAATATATGTATAATAAATTCATAACAAATAAACACTTTTATTCCTTTAATTCATTTCTCTTGGGATGCAAGTGGAAGTCACACATTTAATAAAGTCCTGACTTCTTACAAGTGCAATAAAATCGAATTGGAGCTTATAATCACATTCTTTAAAAGATCTATTGCACATGCACTGTAAACAAAATCACCCTTAGTTACAAATGTTGATGTGTAAATATGAAAGAAAACGATGTAATAAAGGTTAGGCTTTGAAGTAAATGGAAACATATGAGTTAAATAAAACTCTCTTAGTGACAGAGCCAGTGAAGCGAATAAAACCCATTACTACTCTATGTTGTGACTCTTTTTTTTAAGGAAAGCAGAGAAAAGAGTGACAAAATAATAGTGATAATGCAATTAGACAACTGAAAAATACAGAAATATCAAAAAAGGAAAAAAGTGATATACTATTTAAGGACATGCTAATATTTTATAATCTTTTTACCATATCAGTATGATCTCTAAAAACAATACATTTTGGAACACAGATTAAGTGATGTCCATTTTTCCGTTTGAGTATGACTACAGACACTTTGTTCAGAATAGTAACCAGATTTATTCTGTAAGTGATTATAAGAATAAAAATGAATGAAAAGTAAACAACTTGATTATGCATACAAAAATTGTTGGCCATTTTTATAGTGGCATCTTTTCTACACTCATGATACAGATTTCTCTTTATTCAGAAATGTGTATTAATAAATATACATTATCTATTAAAATATCTCTATTTTAAAATGAGACAACTGTATTTTTTTATGAAAAAATATCTCTAAAAGTACAGTTCTGTAATACTGCAAGAGTTTAGTTAAAAAACTAAACAGAGCCATAGATAAATAACTGAACTGTTTATCTACAGGATTCATATTTAGGGTGAATTGGGAAGAATATTCCAGTTAATACTGAGAATAATACAAAAAAAGTATATTTAAACTCAAAATAAAGTAGCTTAGTTGGTATTTCCATTAGCCTCATACTAAGGATCTGATAAGAAACTCAGTGATTTTAACAAAGAACTCTGGTTTAAGAAAATCTACAAAGGTGAAAAATTTCTTTAAGTTCATCACATGTATGTTTTTGCAGTATACACAACATGACCAAAGCACCTGCAGTCTTATTACAGCTGTAACTTATTATTTTTATTATTTATATCATTATTATTTAAAAATTCACAAAATTTTCTGAAGACTATGTATTCAAACATACAAAGAAACCTGTCACTTGTCAAAAAAAAAAAAGAACTTTATAATAAATCTTATTCCCTTACCTTATATGTGGATGAGAAAATTGGTCCTCAAGTGGTTACTCATATTAGTTAAAGCAAGATTAGAATAGATAAGAAGACTCCTATTGATAAATAATTGTACTTGACACTACTTTTGCCTGTGATGATTGATAGTCATATTATGATATCCATTGTTTTAGAATCCATCACACAACTGAGCAGTAGAAAACTAGAGAAAAATTAAATAGAAAAAACCATCTTTTTTGTCTGTATACATAGAAGGAAGAACTCCATTTTCTCAGAAAATAAGAGAAAGAATCAACATATCACAATGTTCTATAATGTTTCTCTCTCTCTAAATGTGCATAAAATTCACATATATTTTAATAATATTTAATATACCATAATAAAATGACTGAACCATCCTCCAGTAAATGTTGTGGTATTGCAGGACTTCATATATAGATATTGGTATAGAGGATATAAATATGAATATATAACATTTCAAAAATGGAAATCAGAATAGCCACTTTTTGAAATATATCCTCTGAGGAAGCATATTATTCACAAATTCCTTTCTGACCTATCTTCTGTAATCAAAGTATTGTAATATAGGAACAAGCCCGTACATTTAGAACAAATAATGAGGGCAATCAATGAGAAGGTGTTTCAAGAAATTTCAGACTTTTGCTTATAGCATTACCATGGTAAATATTTTTAGAAAGATGTCCAACAGTGAAAATCTTGCAACTGCTAGATTAATTACACTAACAGAATAAACAAAGAGTGCATAATTCCAAATCAGAAAAAAGAAGGGAAAAAAGAAGAAAGGAAAAAAAAATAATCCAATAGAAGAGAAAATTAAAACTGAAAAAGAAAGGTATGATCATATAAATAAATTCAAATATACACATAAACAAAACAAATGTAAATTTACTAAATTAGTCAGTTAGAAGACAGAGATTATCAGACTGGGTAAAGAAAGAGAAAAAATAATTACCTAAATGTTTTCTAGAAATAAATGTTTTCAAAGAAGCTAAAAATAAAATGTCTAGATAAAATGTTCTATTGCTAAACAAAAAACAAACAAAGAAAAACTGAAATAGCTTTGTTAATATCTGGTAAAAGGGATTTTAAGAAAAACAAGATTTTTTAGAACACATAGTTATTTGATAATATAATCTTTCATTCAGCCAGACAATATGCTAATTCTAAACTTCAGTATGATTTAACATATTAGAAATAGAAATTTGTAAACATTCCTTCATAGTAAACAATTTTCTCAGAACAATTTTCATTCTTAAGAATGTGACATTGCCTTATCATTAGAAAATTTAATGTAAATTTATGCATTTAATACATATTTATATTTTTTGAAACATGTTGACACATATCCTAACAATTACTATCCCTGGTATAGTGGAAAAACTAGAAAACTCTTGAACCTAGAAAACTTTAAAATTGTACAGAGAAAGATTTTCTAGAATAATTTTATGATGATAAGTAACTGAAATCAATGTGAGTTTCTGTTGGCAGTAAATCCAATGAAATCTATTGCAGCAATAAAAAAGAATATTCTAATTATTCACAAATAATCATGTATGAATTTCAAAGTGAAAAATCAAGATTGAGAAAATATTTATGACATGTTTCCATTTATATAAATCCCAAACACCTATAGAACTTAAAAAAATATATTGTTTAGGGATACTTATATATTTAGTAAACCTATAAGAGAGAAATATATTTTAGAAGAGGTATGCAGAAAGCTTCAGAGGGAAAGTCATGCTGTATTTTTTAAACTATGCATGAAATAAATATGAAAGAAAAGGATAAAGAAAGAAAGAAGGTACAGGACTGAGAAGACAGTGGATCTTATCCAGAAATAGAGTAAAACAAAATCCTGAGAAAACAGCACTGCATTGAGGCTAGAGAACAACCAATGGAGAGAAAAGTTAAATAACTTTTAGAGTACTATCTTTAGGAGAAAAGGAATCTGTAATGGCAAGATAAATTTGAGCTATGTTAAAGATACATTATTCTTTAATTAAAGAAAACAGTAGGTACTTATAAACTCAAGGAAAACAAACTAAATTCTCATTTTTCATAATGGTGAGCCAACAGTTTTGTAAAGAATATGAAAGAAGAAAGAACCATAAGCATATTATTTACAATGATGTCAGCAACAATTGGAGGTATTTAAATAGATATTAAAAGAGGTTTCTCTGGGAATGAACAGAGAAAAGAGAAGTTTCATTGTATTTTTATTTTTTATATTTTGCAATTTCAACCTAAAAATTAATTACTTTATTAAAAATGAAATTTTAAATGATAAAGCTGAGCTTCATTCAGAATACTGGAAACTAAATAAATAAAAAGTTATATCCCCAACTTAATCTGCAGATTCAGCAAAATCTCTATAAAAAGCCCAGGAAGATGCTTCATGAACATAAAAAAACTGATTCTAAGGTTTACATGGAAAGAAAAACAACTGAGAATAGCCAACACAATAATGAAGAAGTACAAGGTCACAGGAGTAACACTACACAACTTCAAGTCTTACTATAAAGCCACAGTAATAAAGACAATGTAGTATTAATGGAAAAATAGACAGAATAATGGAACTGAATAGAGAACCCAGAAATAGACCAACACAAAAATAATACATTGATCTCTGCCAAAGGAGCAAAGGCAATCAGTGGAGAAAGGATAGTTATTTTGAATGCCATTTTTTGTACTTAGTCAAATTGGCTGACACCTTAACTCATTTTTTTCTTGTTTTTTCAGAGATATCTATAGATTACCACTTTCATTGTTTATGCTAAACTTAATTAATGAATACATATTGAATTATCTTTTGTTGTTGTTATTAACTATAGGACAATTCCCACTTGAAATTTCCACTACTTTGTTTAACAACCATTTCTGGAGCAGAGGCTCCTTAAAAAACTTAATTTGTCTTGGCTCTTTATTAACGGCATCTACAAACTATCAGTCATTTATTCCCATTGTCTTTCCTTCTCTTATATTACATTTTCCAACATTTTTCTTTTTTTTTTTTAATTAATTAATTTATTTATTTATGGCTGTGTTGGGTCTTCGTTTCTGTGAGAGGGCTTTCTCTAGTTGCGGCAAGCGGGGGCCACTCTTCATCGCAGTGCGCGGGCCTCTTACTATCGCGGCCTCTCTTGTTGCGGAGCACAGGCTCCAGACGCGCAGGCTCAGTAGTTGTGGCTCACGGGCCCAGTTGCTCCGCGGCATGTGGGATCTTCCCAGACCAGGGCTCGAACCCATGTCTCGTGCATTAGCAGGCAGATTCTAAACCACTGCGCCACCAGGGAAGCCCCCAACATTTTTCTTATGTCCAAAGATGAAGAAAATGCTAGTGCAGAGGCTAGAAAAATCACACTGCTTTTAATAAATTTGGAGTTTATGTTTTACTTATAAAACTTAATATACGCAATAATACATGAAGTAGGAATAATTCTTTAATTTTTCTTTTGAGAAAACTGAGGGTTGTACTCTTTAATATTCATCTCAAATTCACATAGCTAGTAAGTAAGAAGCTGTCAAGCAAGAAATAAATATCAAAGTGAAAGATTAGATATGGCAGCCAGAATCTCTTCCATTAAACAGCCTACACACTCATAAACGTATACACAGAGGGAGGGAGAGAGAGAGGGAGAGTGAGAGCAGAGAGAGGGAGGAAATAAAATATTGTAAAGTTAGTCATTACTAACTTTGCAGGTCATCAAAAGGTACAAACTTCCAGTTATAAGATCAATATGTCCTGGGATTGTAATTTACAGCACGGTGACTAGAGTTAACAATACTGTTATTGTATATTTGAAAGTTGTTAAGAGAGTAGATCTTAAAAATTCTCACCACAGGAAAAAAATGTGTAACTATGTGTGGTGATGGATGTTAATAAATGTATTGTGGTAATCATTTTGTAATATATACATATATTAAATCATTATGTTGTAATCATAAAAATAATACAATGTCATATGTTAGTTATATCTCAGTAGAAAAATTAAGGTTATAAAGATGGCTCATGGAACAGAAGGATGGCGAGAAATAAAAATTAAGACGCTCTTTCAAAAAAACATTATAAGGAATATTCACAGTAACACAGAATATGTGAGACTAGAGATAGGACCTCAAAAATAAATAGTATCTAATAAAAAGAGAAAGACAAGGAAAGGAATTCTAGGAACAAGAGGCAACATGAAAAAAAGGCCAGCAGCAATATGGGATATAATACAACAGGAGGAAAAAATAAACTAGTAAAAGAACCGACATAAGCAAAAATTCATTAGCAGCAACAGGCAAGGAAATTAGATAAACCTCATAGTATTAACCTCATGACTCTGGACTGCCTAGAAATCTCTCCACTCCCTTCCCACACTTCCTCCCAGAAGCAAACGAGGAAGGAGCTGATTAGATAGAATCACACCAGATAGAAAAGTTACTTAATTTGTACTACATACAAAGTAATTTTCAGTTTTCAATCATTTCTAAAAGTCAGTGGTCAATAAGCAAGTAAATTTTAGCTTTATTTAATCATGCTTTCTAGATCCTGTTGCTTTCCTAAAGTGGCCTTCATATTCTGGTATGATTTGGAGGATAAGAATAAAAGTAGTTATCATGTAAAAAGGTGGTGTCTTGAATACATTTTTTTAACCTGTACATTTCATTTTCATCTAAAGTTCGCCAAAGTGATATCAGCATTTTATTTCTGTTAAAAATTCTTCAGTATTCCTCCCGCATCAATCTTCTTACACATTTTGGAGTTTTTTTGTTTTTTTTTTAATGCCAATTAAGTTCTAATGATGGGAATTTGATGCCACATCCCCTTTTATCTGTTCTTAAATTAGCCATTTTTTCCAAATAAATTAACCTTAAAAAACCAAAAATATTATCTTGTTTTTAAAATAAATTTAATATTATTCTGGTTATTTAATAAAAGCCAGATTAAACCTGAATTGATAATGTTTATTAATTATTTTTTTCTTAACTAAATCATCAGAAATAAAATTACTTGGAATAAATTCTTTGGGAAGCCTTTATTCAGTACATACAAATTAAGACCATTCTTTCAAAAGGTGACTTTAATAGAACAATCTGCATGTTACCCAGCTGTGTATATTTAAAATAAGCACAATGCAAAGCTGATTGGGTGGAACTCATGCTTTGCACCTTACTATGGTATCCAGCAAGTCCTCTATCCATGCTATCAACAAATTTGGACATCTAACTAGTGCGATAATACTCATTTTCAAGTGTTCTATTAAAAAGATCCACAGCCTGGACATTGCCCAACCTCAGGTTAAAACGAGGCCCAGATAATCATAATCACATTTTTATACAAGTAAACCATTGGTAAGTTGACTGAGTATAGAGGTTATGTAATAAGTTACATGCTGATCATAGAATACTCTAAAACAGGGGTCCCCAAACCCAGGGCCGCCGACTGGTACCGGAACCGGGCCGCACAGCAGGAGGTGAGCGGTGGACGAGCGAGCGAAGCTTCATCTGCCGTCCCCCATGCTGCCTATCGCTCGCATTACTGCCTGAACCATTCCCCCACCCGCCCCATCCATGGAAAACTTGTCTTCCATGAAACCAGTCCCTGGTGCCAAAAATGTTGGAGACCGCTGCTCTAAAAGATCTCACTGAAGAATTATATTGCCTTGCTGTGTTTAAAAATGTTTCCATAAATGTTTCTTCGGAGACTGAAAGAAAACTATAATTTTAGAAAGTTATAACAAGAGTTTTAAATAGATCTTTCTGTCAAATCATATGAGAATTATACTTTCTATATTCAGCTAAAATGATTGAAAGAGATGTTTATGTATAGCAGCCCACTTTGATTTGGTTTTATATGTTTTCTATCTTATTTTCCACTTTTCATCTTTAGTATAGGCTTGCTGAATTCATTATAAATATTTATACAGAACCTGAATGTTGATTCTTTAACTTATATGATTTCCTCATCCTCACCCTTTGATCCAAGTTTTCACAATGAAATTCTATCCTTGCTTTCACCAACTAACCATCATTTCCTCTATGTTGTATTTCTCTCTCCTGATATATCATCATGCTTCACATACTTAGTTTTTAACACAAATATTTCCACTTTAACCACATTAACATGAATGCATATGTTGATATATCTTTTTTCATAAGCTGTGCTGAGGACAGAATTAATTGCTTTGTTTTTGGAGGCACAAACTACTTTGTAAAATATTCTGTGCACAGTAGGTGCATTAATTTATTTGTCAAATTGATAGTGTTGATAGTTTAGAAGATGGATAAAGGAAAAAATAATAGGCTTTGAAGTAAAATCCAGTGTCCTACATATTAGCTGTGTAACTTTGAGCAAGTTACAAAAGTTTTCTGAGTTTTGGCCCCTTCTTAGGAAACTGACAAATATTTCATGAAGTTTTTAAAATATTTTTTATGGGGATGTAACTGTACATTGTGTGAGTTTAAGGTGTGCACCCTGTTGATTTGATACATTTAAATATTGCAATGTGATTCCCACCATAGCATTAACTAACACCTCCATCACGTCATATCATTATCATTTTGTGGTAAAAACTTAAGATCTTGTCTCTCAGCAACATTATAGTATATAACATATCATTATTGACTATAATCACAATGCTATGCATTGGATCTCCAGAACTTAGTTATCTTCTAGTAGCAATAATGTACCCTTTGACCAACATCTCTCTAACTCCCCTAACCCCCACCCCTTGTAACGACCATTTTATGTTCCTAAGAGTTCAGCTTTTTTAGATTCCACATATTATTAGTGATATCATACAGTATTTGTCTTTCTCTGTTTGACTTATCTCACTGAACATAGTGCCCTCAAGGTACATTTTTGTTATTGTAAATGACAGGATTTCCTTCTTTCTCATGGCTGAATAATATTCCATTGTATACACATACCACAACTTCTTTTTCATTCATCCATTAACAGACAGGCTGTTTCCACATCTTGGCTATTGTGAATGATGGAGCAATGAATAGGGGAATGCAGGTATCTTTTTGATATCACATTTTCATTTCCTTTGGATACATAATCAGAAATGGAATTGCTGGATTTTATGATAGTTCTATTTTTAATTTTTTGAGGAATCTTCATACTGTTTTCCATAGTGGCTGAATCAGTTTATATCCCAACTACAGTGTACAAGGTTTGCCTCTTCTCTACTTTCTCACCAATACTTATTGACTCTGCTGTTCTAACAGATGAGAGGTGATATCTCATTGTGATTTTGATTTGCATTTTCCTGATGATTAGTGATGTTGAGCATCTTTTCATTTACCTGTTAGCCATTTGTATGTCATCTTTGGAGAAATGTCTATTCAGTTTCTCTACCTACTTTTTACTAACATTGTTTGTTTGTTTGTTTTTCTATTGAGTTGTATGAGCTCTTTATATATTTTGGATTTTAACCCCTTATCAGATATATGGTTTGCAAATATTTTCTCTTATTCCATAGTTTACATTTTCATCTTGTTGATTGTTTCTTTTGCTGTGCATAAGCTTCTTAGTTTGATGTAGTCCCTCTTGTTGATTTTTGCTTTTTTGCTTGTCCTTTTATGTCATACTAAAAACAAAAACAAGAACAAAAACAACTGTTGCCAAGACCAACGTCAAGGAGCTTTTTCCCTATGTTTCCTTCTTGGAGTTTTACAGTCTTAGGTCTTATGTTTCAATATCGTCTTGAAAAATGCATACATACCTAACTCAGTCAAGGTCACATATTAAATATCCTATGAATACTAGGACATTTCTTTCCCCTTCATTTCACATATCTTAAATGTCTGTATGCCTGCCTAATTATATTATGCTTAAAGAGCACACTGTGGTTAATATCGAGAGAGAAGAAAAACATTCCCAAAGTATGTAAAGCTTTGTATAAATAAAAAACTTCTGGCTTGACTAAATGTCAACAGATAAAAATATGTTTGCTTAGCTGACTTCCCTGGTAATAAATTCAGACTTGTAAAATTCAAGGGCATTCTTTGTACAGCTAGCAAAATTATTTAGCCTTAGAGAAGTCTAGCAACTCAATAGTTAATTTGCTAATTGATTTTCCCTTTATGAGCATCAGCTGGACATAATTAAGATATTTTTGAAATAAGTATATATGCATTTAATACAGTGGATACTACTCATGGCTCATTGAATATTTCTTGGTCTACTATTTATATTTAAGTATTAAATATAAAAGTATAAAATACCTTTAGTTAAAATTAATTCTCCTATAATTCCTCTTTAAAAATAGTTTTAAATTAATACATAAAAACACTATAATAAATTAAATTTAATTTTAATACAAATAAAATTCAGTTCTATTATGGAGTATTCCAACCCCAGCTGAGGGGTATACAAACATGAAAAAAATACAAAATTTTAAATAGATATGTACTTATCCTCACCAAAACCTACTAGAAATGTACTATTATCCTGGTTACCATTTTGCACCACCATGAAGGCTCACTCAAGATACTTCACAGATAAAGCAGGTGCAGCCAAATGTCTGAGCAAAAGAAAACTCAATATAGAAGCGCTGACACAGTAATGCGGGAATTCTGGCAGAGGGGCTAGCATTTTCAATGTTCCTATAGTTAAGCAATATTGAGATTATTTTAAAGGAAAAATAATTCATTGGCAAATCTAAATCATCCTTGTTTTCAGAGAGAGATGGCTGGGGCAGTACTTTCAAAAATAAAGAATGTATACAGTAAGGATTTGTAATAACCTATTATGGAAAAGAATCTGAAAAGTATATATATATAGAGAGAGAGAGAGAGAGAGAGCTGAATCACTTTGTTGTACACTGAAACTAACACAATATTGTAAGTCAACTATAGTTCAATTAAAAAAAAGAATGAATATTGCATATCTTCCTATATGACCTCTCTTTAGATCAGAGAAAACTTAACCACACCATTAGAAGAAATTGCAAATGTTTAGACACTCAGAGATGTGAATGAAATACTATTGGTACCATTTTTTTATAGCTAACAAAGAAAAAGGAACATCAATATTCTTGCCCCAGCTTTAAAGGGAGTTATGCACACTCTGACAAATTATCTTAACTACCATCAAATATGAAAGTCATCATCCTATGGAATATCACCAAGAAAAAAATGTGGCCAAAGCAAAATAATCATATTTTTGGCATAAGAAATCTTTGCACACATAGGAAAACATCTCTTATCTTTACAAGATATTTTATATTTAATAATCTTGCCATTGCACTCCTTTGTGATGTGCCTAAGTCTTTTGTACATATTATTTATTGAATTGGTTGTCTTTTTAAAAATTGATTTGTGGTTATATATAATGCAAATATCTTCTCCTACTCTGTGGTTTACCTTTTCACTGTCTTAATTGTGTCTTCTGATAAACAGAAGCCTCTAATTTTATTGGAAACCAATTAATCAATCTCTTAATTTATGGTTAGTGCTTTATGTGACATAGGAAATATTTTCTACCCCCAAGTTCATTAAGTTATTCTTCTATGTACTCTTTTGAAAGATTTATTATTTTACCTTTCATATTTATATCTATAACCTGCCTGTAATTGATCATTTTTTTCAGTGTTAAATAGGAAACAGGAAAAAATGTCTTACTGTGTTAGAACATTGGGCAGAATGTTGAAGGAAGTGTACATCCTTGATTCATGGAAAATTCTGAGAAAAACATTCAGTAATGGTCCATTATGTATGAGGGCTACTGTAGATTTTGTAAATACAGTTTTTCACATTACTGAAGCTCTCTTTTATCTCCAGTTTTCTAGAAGTTGTTTATTTTGAATGGTTGTTGGATTCATACAGATATAAAAGTGTTATACCTTGCTGAGAGATTGGTGATTTTTAAAAATTACTCTGAAAGATCATTCTTTATTTATGGCAATGTTTTACTTTTAAAATCTAACTTGTCTGATACACACATAGCTACAGCAGCCTTCTTTTGATTAGTGTCTATAAGATACACTTTTTCCATTGTTTATAGGTCAGTTTTTCTGTATTTTTAATTTAGGTGTATCTCTCCTTGGCAGTACATTGTGCCCCCTACCTTCCAATCCGAATATTTTATTGTTCAATTGAAGAATCTAGTTTAGTTTATACTATATAATTAAAAATGTTCCATCCTGTTTAAATCTCCTGATTCTCTCATTTCTTGCTTTCTTCTGGATTAAATTACTTATTTATAATTCCATTTATTCATTCTATTAGTTTATACTCTATTAATTTAATTCTGTTAATTTTTTTTAGATATATACTTTTAAAATATACTATTCTACTTACAGGTACCCTAAAGCTTACAAGATTCGTGATTAATTCAAGTATATTTGTAATTATTCTTTTTACAACTTTCAAGGTGATATAAAGAACATAAAACTATTTATTAACTTCTTACCTTTCATGCTATCATTCTCATGTTTTTAGATTATAGATATATTTAAACTGTATGTTTTTGTTATTATTGCATCAATACTTACTTTTTATTTATGATTTAACACTCTATATTGCTCTTTATTCCATCCTGCATTTCCATACTTCCACTCAAGATCATTATAATCATTTTTCTTTTCTTTTTCAACAACAACAAAAACACTTAAATTTAGCAGAGTGAAGGGAAAATTTATAATTATAAATTAAATGCATACTACCATCATCCATGTAAAATACTGAGAAAACATCAAGAAAAGTACAATAAAATTTAACAATGGATACGGGAAAATAGGTGACTTTTTCTCTTTATACTATGATTTCTTTCCATTTTTCAACAATGCACATGCATTACTTTTATAAATAAAAACAGTTGAATTGAAAAAAATATATAGCCTAAGTTTTTGTGGAACTCTCAGCTGAAAAACTTTTGGCTTAAAGCCAGAATTTTCCTCATGCTCATAAAAGAAGCCAGACTTCTGGCTTTTTTTTTTTTTGGCTGCATTGGGATTTCATTGCTGCGCTCGGGCTTCCTCTAGTTGCTTCGAGCAGGAGTGACTCTTTGTTGCGGTGCGCAGGCTTCTCATTTTGGTGGCTTCTCTTGTTGTGGAGCACACAGCTCTAGGCATGCAGGCTCAGTAGTTGCAGCACGCGGGCCCTAGAGCACATGGGCTTCAATAGTTGCGGCACATGGTCTCAGTAGTCGTGGCTTGCGGGCTCTAGAAAGCAGGCTCAGCAGTTGTGGCGCACGGACTTGGTTGCTCCGCGGCATGTGGGATCTTCCCAGACCAGGGAATGAACCCATGTCCTCAGCATTGGCAGGCATATTCTTAACCACTGTGCCACCAGGGAAGTCCTTATTATTACTTATTTGTTTGTTAATGATAATTTATTTCAATATTTATAGAAACAAGTCTTTATTTTACCTTCAATTTTTATGTATTTTTTTCTGGCTATAGAATTCTAGTTCAGCAGGTATTTTTTCAGAACTGAAAAAAGTTCATTTAATCTGTCTTTTTCATTAATTCTGTTCAAGTGAGCTGTCAGTCTTACGGTTGATTTGTTGAAGATAGTGTGCCATTTTGTCTTTTTTTTTTTTTTTAAGTTTTCTCTTTGCCTTTAATTTTCAGCAACTTTACTATTATTTCCTTGAGTGTATTTTTTGTGTATTTTCATGCTTTGGGTTTATAGAATTCTTTTAATACATGGCTTAATCTATGTAATTAATTTCAATATTTTTACTCATTAGCTTTTAAAATATTGCTTTTAATTCTACCTCTCTTTTTCTCTCCCACTCTCACTTTCACTACCTCTTCATTGCTGAAGATACATAGTACTCAAATTTCCAGTAAGTTTGATTTCTTCACTATGTGCCATGTCACTTATGTTAATTTTTGAATTTTTTCATTATTGTTTCAACATGCTTCAGTCTTCACATATTTTTCTGATCTATCATCCAGTTTACTAATTCAGCTATGATTAATCTGTTATTAAACCTATTTCCTAAGTTCTTAACCTGTTAAGGTATTTTTCATTACAATTATTCAATTCTTCATGTATAGATTCATTTACCTTGCACTCTATTTCATGTGCATATTAAATATATGAGAAAACTCCAGTGGGTGTGTCTCTATTGTATGCTTTTTATCTTTCCATACCAGACCATACAGACTTTTTAAACTTTTTTATTTCACATTATTTTAAATTTACATGATACAAATAAATTACATAGAGTTTTAGTGTATACTACACCCAGCTTTTCCCAAAGATAGCATCTTACACAACTATTACCTGAATAAATATATTATCAAAACCACAAAGTCTCCATTGCTACAATGCTACCAACTACATGACAATTCACACCATATAGGCATATAGCTCTTTTTAACTGGTACATTTTATGTAATTTTATGAGTCTACCATAGTTTAGTTAACCAATGTTATGATAGACAATCATGCTACTTCCTGCTGTTTTTGCTATTACAAACAATGTTGCAGTTATATTTATCTACATAGCATATGTCTTTGTGAATTTGTATGAGACTATCTGCAAAACTGACTGAAGAGATTGCTTGGTTTAGCTTTTTTTTTCTCATAAATATTGCCAAAATATTGTGTAAAAATTTAATGGATTTATAATTCCAGCAGTTAAACTCTCTTCAAAATGTTGTAGTATCAAACTTTGCCAAACTAAGTAAAAATATTGCTTTATCTTGCATTTCCTTGAATAATATTGTATACTGTTTTATATGTTTAGTGGTCTCTTGTGTATTGTATTCTAGGAACTGTCATATTTTTTCCTATTGTTTCTAGTTTGATTAATCATAAAAGCACTTTGTGTGGTCAAGAAATTAGCATTTTGTCATACAGCCTGAAAATATATTACCAGTTAAAAACTTTTGCAACAGCTTATCTACTTTTCTATGAAGAATGTATTTTATGTAAATTTATTAATCTTGCTCTTTATGACTTCTGAATTCAAGTCATTTTTCTGTCTTTTAGTAAAGTTTTAAATTTATCTCCATTTATGTCCACCACCTATTTTAGTAAATTTATTCCTATTATTTTAAATTTTTTCTAATAAAATTGGATTTTTTTTCTCCTTTTCCAGTTTTTATATGGCTTTAAAATATTAAAAATCAATTGATTTTATATAATAATGTTTTTACTCAAATGTTCACTGAATTTGCATCTTTTAAAACAACTTTCTCACTGATTATCTTCAATTTTTCAGTTATTCAATCTTGTCATCTGCAAAATGCTAATTTTGCTTTTCCTGTGCAATATTTACATATCATACTTACTTTTCACATCAAAATGTCTTGCTAGAACTCCCAGAGTAATGTTAAATAATAAAGATCAGCATAGATATCTTTGTACTGTCCTAGACATTGATGGGAAAAGCTTAGTGATTCTCCATTTAGAATGCAGCAGACTTTTGAATATTTATATATCTATATCCATACAATATATCTATGTATATCCATGTGCTAAATAAGAATCCATCTGTTCTTGTTTCATTAAATGAAAGTCAGCATTGATTCCTAATTAAACATCAGAAACTTTTTATCATTTATGGAGTTCGTTGATTTTTTCTTTTTTGATTTATTTCTTTTTTCTTTTATTCTTTTTGATTTATTTTCTTTATGATATACATGCATTCTTAACAATAACCTTTGAATTACATATATACACATACACACACACACTCACACATACACGCACACTGGATTCAAATTGCAAAACTTTTAGTAAAGATAAATATGTTTATTAGTAAGCTGAGTATATAATGTTAGTTTTTGTGTTTTAATTGTGCTTTTTATAAATTTTGGTATTTATATAAAAGCTTAATTCAAAAATTAATTAGAATCTCTCTTGATGTTTTTGTGCTCTGGAATATTTTCAATAGCATCAGAATTATTTTTCTTTTGAAATTTGAGAAAATGTACCCAGGAAACCATCAAGCTTGCAATATTTTTCTAGTAACTTGTGTTTTTTCTCACACATTTTTATAATTACTATTCTAAGCTTTCTATGTCTTGTTTAGTCATTTTCTTTAATTACCTGAACAAATTCATGTTTTCAAATAAGGTTGAGAACAGGCAATTCTACTTTTAATGTATACCTTAAGCTTTGGCATATCTCCTGAACTTCATTCAACCTTACATATTCCTTTATACAATCAATGGCTCCTCTTGACTGTTTAACACACTTGAAAGACTTAATACAGTCCAAACCAACCTCTTGATATTTTTCCCCAAACTAATTTACCTTAGTGGCTGCTATGTCAGCAAACAGTAATTCTAAACTCCCGGGTTCTTAAGGTGGTAAAAATGCTTTGGTGTCATCTTTCACTGTTCTCTTCCTTTCAAAATCCATCAGCTAGTCCTGTTGGCTCAACCTTCAAAACATATCCAGAAACGACTCTACTTACTTTCCTCTCATTACACTACCTAAGGCAACATCATGCCTCTTCTAGAGGGCAGCATTTGACTTCTGAAGGTTGTCCTCACTTTGGTCTTAGACTTTCCACTGTATGGCAAATGTCATCTTTGAAAATGTGAGATCATGTCACAACCTTGTTCCAAACTGTACAATATTTATTCCTCCCCCTGCTCCCACTGCCTTCATTTCCATTTAGTCTTTTATCCATTTCCCTTTCCTTCTAGAAAATTGAAATACAAAAGTCACTATGTAGGGCTGCAGGACTAGCAGTTTTGTTTCCCACCAAAGTGCAGGAGGGGGTTCTGTGGTGGCCCTGGTCATGGTGTTAGAGACTAAATGGGAATAGTCTACAAAGTGGCAGAGTGACTGGCTGATGAGGAATATTATACCATGAGTAGAGTTAGGAGGCACAGGGTCAGAAAATGTAGGCAGCCTGATAATAGGGTTAGATGGAGGGTTTTGGGCGGGGAGTGAGCAGTGCAGAGTTTTAGAAACTGGATGAGTGAGAAGCGTGTCCAAAGTGGGGTGGGGTAAGGAGGTTTTTTGCAGGCAGTGGCCTGGGGAGGAGTGTCCAAGCCTGAGCTGAGTAAACGGGGTCTCTGTGGAGGGGACGGGGAGCAGCTATGACAAGAACAAAGACAACCACCAAACCATATTTCACCACCAAAACATATTTAAGGCATCTGCTAATGTCACCTTTGCTAGCATCTCAATTTAAAGCAAGTCTCATGGCAAAACCCAAAGTCCATTAGAGGTGGAAATATGTACTCTGAACACTCCATTGCAAATCACATAGCAAAAAGTATATCTATATATATATATCTATATATCTATCTATCTATCTATATATATATATATAATTCTATTGCATACTCAGACTGAAGAATCTGGAATACTAAGGCATTCTTCCTCATCCATCCATGCTATTAAACTCATTTTCCTCCATTAATAGTTTATGATTTTTTCAAGACTATATAATTTGCTTTTATAGAAATATGTGTGTGTTGTATAAAATCTGGAGGAGTAAATGTAAGATCTCAGTATCCTTCATTATATAATCTGTATATTGCAATATACAGTTCACAATCATTTGTTCCAGACCTAGTTTTATGAGAAATATTCTTTCCTATTAATCAGTGTTTTTTATCATTTTTCATCGGTTGTAGGAAATGTAATAAAAATCTCTTTACTATGTCACTTTTTATGTAAATTTTTAATTTTTAAACATCAGTCTATTACCAGAAAAAAATGCATTAAATCCTTAGTTATGTAATCAGATCAAAATATTTCACTCTTTTAGACCATATTACAACTAGGTCTTGATTTATTTATCTTTTTGATATATCTGTTTTTAAAAACATTTTCTCTAATTAGCTCCAGAATTTACTGCATCTTCTTCCTTCCAATGGATTTCTTTTACTTAATGTAGTTCTTTTAATGAGGACATTTATATTATTATTTTAAACTGAAGTTTGAGTCACATACTCAGTGACAGAAGAGAAAAAACAAAAGAAAAAATTCATGGCTATTTTCAAGGGGATTAATAATAACTTTCAGGGTCTCTGAGGCTATATTCACAGAGTCTCAGACAAGGCCACACCAAAAGTGGAGGTGAACAATTGAGTATATTACCAACAAATTAATATTGGTTCACATGATTTATTTAATTACACTAGGGCCATTGAAAGATAATTAACTTGCAATCAAGAAACCTGAATTCTACCCTTGAGACTGCCCAATAATTTATGACTTTGGATAAGCCACTTAACGTGTCTTTCACAGGTTTTTGACTGTTCTGGATTCTCTGTGAAGTCCATCCCTAACTCTCTAATAGACTTTTTTCTCTTGCCATCTGAAAATAAAATAATTTAAAATGATGGATAAAATGACTGTTATTGGCAAGGTCTATATTCATCATTTTATACTCTATGATTAAACAAAATAATAAAAGCATGAAAGTTTGAGAAAATTTTAAGCAAAATGAAATAACTGAATCCATCAGGAATTTTAGGAATCTTACTACTTTACTAATGGTAGCATTCATGTTAATATAATGTTTGAGGATTGATTTAAAATATCTTCTAATAATCACATGGTAAAATTAGAACCAGTTACTTGAAAATCCCTACTGCTGACTTGGATCAAGAAGGCAGTTTTGGAAAAAAGACAATGTTATAAATTGAATGTTTATGTCCCCCCCAATAATCACATGATAAAAACCTAATCGCCAGTGTTTTGTATTTGAAGATGAGGTCTTTGTGAGGTAATTAAGTCATGAATGTAGAGCAGTCATGATGAGACTAGTGCCCTTTTAAGAAGAAACATGAGAGAGCTTCCTTTCTGTGTCATATGTGAGGACCTAAACAGGAAGAGTGTTCTCTCCAGGAATCAAATCAGCTGGCATCTTGATCTTGGACTTCCCAGTCTCCAGAACAGTGAGAAATACATTTCTGTTGTTTAAGCCACCCTGTCTATATAGCAGCCCAAACTGAATAAAACAGACTGCATATAGTTTTCCCACATATAGACTCTGTATAGAGTTTTCCTTTTAAAAATTGGGACCATGGGTTATTTAAGTTATTTTACTCTGTCAAATTGATAAAAGTTACTTGATAATACAAAAGTTATAAACCTGAAAATACAGTATACAGAGATAGTTGAATAGACAAATGAATTTCATAACCCTTTTTAAAGGCAGCCTAAAAATATATCCTGAATCCTTGTGCTCTTAAATATATGGCATGCTGAAGACATATGGACTATTGAAACACTTAGTGGGTCTATTTAGACATAAGGCCCTAAGCATTAAGTATCTATTTATTAATACTTTCTGCACAGAACACTAATTCATGGAAATGGCAGCTACACATGGATCAGGAAATGACTCTAAGTGCATTCTTACAATGATAAAGCACATCTGAAGGACTTCTGTAGCCCTGGATTGCTAAGCAGATTCTTGAACCAAAATATTTTATGCACATAGCAGCATAATAACAGTGTTGTCCCCAAGTAGCTGCTGGGCCAGAGATATTTTAGGGTTTCTTAAAAAAAAACAGAAGTGAAATTTTAAACATTGTATTATTTTAGGAAAAGCACACAGTTTGGAGTGTGTTCAGAATTAGCACACAGGTTAGGAAGAAAGTAAAAATCATCACAATGCTGTAATACAATGCTTATGCTATTTATCTGGAGAAGAGATTATTTAAGGAATGTGTTAAGGCTCTCCATTAGGAGATATATATATATATATATGTAAAATTTATATATATACATATATATAGTGTGTGTGTGTTTTCTACACAAATGAAAGTTTCCTTAAATTTTAGTTAGAATTTTCAAAGGCATTATATATTTAGATTAATAAAACACTTTATAACTTAACAAAACCATTTTCCAAAACAATCCTGAACGATAGGACTTTTTCCTTGTAGTTTTATTTTAGTTGGGGAAACCTAGTCTCAGATTGGAGAACACAAAATGCCCAAGGTCAAAGGGCAATGGTGGAATATAGGGATTTATACTCAGGTCTTATGACTTCCAGACGTCTGTTCCAATATCCTAAGCTCATGTTAGACTTTGGGTGAGGCAAAGTTTCATATTTCTCCCCCAGCACTTATTAGAAGGATTATATATTTTAATTTTTTTTTATTTTTTATTGGACGGCAGTTGATTTACAGTGTTGTGTTAGTTTCAGGTGTACAGCAAAGTGATTCAGTTATACACATACGTATATCTATTCTTTTTCAGTTTCTTTTAACTCTGCTCAATAATCTGTAGAAGGGTTATCTTGAATGAGATCCAACATCTCTGACCTCAGGATCATCATCTCATAATAAGGATAATTCTACTACCTAATCCAGATGATTATTCTAGATACTAATTGATTTAAAATACAATTGGTAAAATTATTAGACCATCAGTCCATAACAAACTTTCAAATGTTAAGTAATGCTATCATCATTGTTAATACAATTTAATAACAACAAATAACTCCAGTGCAAAGATGGTATATGTCAAACAACCGATGCTCCAGGGGAAATAAAAAGCCCAGATTTGCTCATTTCCATTGTCTAAATGCCCCTCTTTTCCCCTCCTCCCCAACATCCCCAACACTGATTTAAAGCTCCCAAAGTGACTTCACTGACTGTTGAGTTGGGAAAACATCCATGACATTTGTGTGATCTGGTTCCAGCATACCACTGTCTAGCACCACCATTTCTTTTAAGCAAGGAAACTGTGTTTGTTGCAAAATACATTGTGATAACTTACTTTGTATGTGATTTGGAGGTGAGCAGAAAACAAAACAAAAAAAGAGAGCATGCAAAGTCTTTGTAGGGAAAAAAAAGAAAGAAAGAAAATTAAAACAGGCAAATTTGTCTGTGTTTCTCCATGGGAAAATGAGGTAAGAGGAAAATAATAGAAAAGAAGGGTAGGGAGAGTCCAGAGGGGAACCAGGGACGTGTCAGTGGCTGGGAGACAAAAAATTAACTTCACAGTAAATGTTGTTGGCAAAGGACTTATATAAACAAGATTGTATGATTTTTTTTTGAAAATTATTTTTTTGTAAAATATTTAAACTCTTTACAATTCACTCCAGTTAACACTGATTATTTACAACTCTTGGAATCATTTGCTATGTACCCAGGGATAAAGTTTTCCTAAAACTCTTAAAAATGTGTTGCAGCTAATGGTGATTATAAAATTTTTAAAGTGATAAAATTTTTAAAACCATATTTTACAACTGTTCAAAAATTTATAGTTGTTTACATTATATTTGAACACTGTATTTGGACTTCTTTTGCAGAATTCCCAGATGTAAACTATTGTTATTTTGGTGGCTTATCAATTTATTGCCAGGATTCAGCACCAGAGAACAGTGAGTGTTCTAGTGGCTTTCTTTAAATCATCCCACTGTGTCCTCTTATTACTTTAGCCTGAATGTATTTATCATCAGTAAATCTTGTTGCCTGTAATTTTAAAACATTTAGCATCCCATTCCACTTAATTTGCAACCCTGTTTTATTGCAGTTTGTCTTATTAACAAGGAAGATATATCCAATTATTATTGTAATATTAATAATATTTGAAGTATTAGATATTTCTACATAAAAAAAGTCTTGTTAGTGTTCTTATTTTTTCCTTCATTCTTTATTCTTTTATTTATTGTTTTTTTGATGTCAATCAATTTAGTTTCTTTGGGCAAAGCAAAAATTCAATATCTGTTTCTAAATTAAATAATTATTGAAAGTAATTTTCAAATAAATTCATACATTCAAGGGAACTATTGCTAGTACAACTTCAAAAAATCAATATTTCAGAATAATTTGATGCTACATGACTCTACAAAATATATATATATATATATATATATAAAATATATATATATTATTATATATATATATATATATATATATATTTTGTCATTAAGATTTTACCCATCCTCAGAAATGGTGTGTCACATGCCCAAGGAATGGCTCCTCAGAATTCAGATGTGCAAGAACTTCTCCTCATAAATCTAAATTCTAGCTCCATAGGGAGTCTGTTAGTCTGCTCAGGCTGCCATAACAAAATGTTATAAACTGGGTGGCTTAAACATAGTTGTATATTTGCTCACAGATCTGGAAACTAGAAGTCCAATATCAAGGTGCTGAAAGGGTGGGTTTCTCTTCAGACTTCTCTCCTTGGCTTACAGACCTTCTAGATATGTCCTCACATGATCTTTCCTCTGTGCACACACATTCCTGGTGTCTCCTTCTCTTGTTATAAGGACACCACACTTACTGAATTAGGACCCTACCCTTACAAACTCATCTAACCATAACTACCTCCTTGAAGGTCCTATCTCCAAATAGAGTCACATTGAGGGTCAGACTTCAAACAATGAATTTGGGGAGAACACAGTTCAGTCCATTACAGGGCTCCTCATCTATGTTTATAGATTTTAATTATTTGAAACTCCTCTCTCTGTTCTCTTAGGCAGAGATGTGATATCTTTCTGTTATCTAGTTAATATCTTTATTAGATATCAACAAGACATCATCAATTCTTTATTAAATTATCTTTGAATAACTAATGTGGATTCTGGTTCCTGACTGAACCTGACACAAACACCACCCTACTAATGTTGGCCTTGACCATTTGATTTGCCTTGGCAAACGTGATGGTGCCTCACCTGGTAAAGTTGTAGTTGTGTTTCTCCCTTTGAGCCTCATACAATTACTACAAGAACTTAGAGCTTTCGTTTGGTAGCTGCTGGATCTTAAGTCTAGGTTCTAAAATAAAGACTTGTAGAGCCCCAGCCACTGCAGCACAAAGCAGAGCTGAACAGATGAGACCAACATACATCTAGAAGAATAAATTACTGCTATTATAAATTACTGAGATTAGGGGTGGTGTTTACTGAACACCATTTTGACAATAGTCTGCTGATAAGATCCTTTTCTATGTGTTCTTCCCTGTATTTCTATGCTCCAGAAGGTAGTGTAATCACAACAAAAATATGGCAGAGCTTAAATCAGTGTCTCAAATTGTGGTAGGTAGATTATTTGGAGTGCCATTTATTATTAATAAGCACTCAATATAAGTTATCTATTATTATTATTGTTCTCTACTGGGACTTAGATTACCTGTTAAATATGCAAATTACTGAGTTCCATCTACTCTTTCAAATCTCTGAGGTTGGGCCTAGAAATTTGCATTTTAACAAGGTTTATAGTTAATTCCAAATGATTTCTATAACTGATCCTCTTTCTGTGAATAATTTCTGATGCTCACATACCATTTTAGTAGATTTGGTTATTCACTTTTCTAGTGTCCAAAAACACTTAGTATTTAAAAATCAGTTAGCCATTGTTCATGTTGAATGTATACCTTATTAGCCACAGTTTTTCTACATAGGAGGTATGTTTTATTCATCATTTTTATACGTAAAAACTACCCCCAGTGGGTTTAATAAAAGTTTGCAGAATGACACAGATGGGGAAAAGAAAGTAAATGAGAGGAATAAGGAGATAGATAATTTGGAGCTGGACTTGGGGACAAGGGAGAGGGATGCCCTGACTGAGAGAGTCTTAAAAGGTAGCAGTTTGACAAGGATAAATCTTGCAAACTTGGTGAATTTGTCTAAGACCACATCATCTGATTAGCATTGACAACCAGGCCTCTGACAAGTATGCCATTAGTTTCCACTGACTACACTTGGAGAATCTGAATTGAACTATCTAAGAGAATAGATGAGAATTCAGTAAAGGCCCTCAGAGATAACATATAATTTAATTTAATTTAACGTTTAATATTTTTTCAAGAAATATTTTGATCATACTGTGTCTCATGTCTACTCTAAGAATTTTGAATTCTCTCTTTCGCTCTCCATATATATATGCATATATGTGTATATATATAAATACACACACACATATATATATAAAATATATGTGCATATATTTTTAAACACTGAACAAAATTTACACCTCATTTTTCATTGAATTCCCAAAAGACGGTTAAATCTTTCTACACTCTTACTCCTGGATTCATACCTGGAATAATGATATTATCTCTCTCAACATTTACACAATGTCTTACTGTGCTCTGCCATCATAAGGCAGCTGCAAAGCATTATTCAATCTGTAAAGACGTTATTAAGTCACATCTCAGTTGTATGAAGGTGGAAGAGAGTCGTGAAAGCAGAGGGCTTGACCTAAGACTTTAGCATACAGCCTTCTTCCTTTTTGATAAATAAACTTAAACCTAAAGAGATTAATTCAACTTATTCCACTGTGGCCTGCAGCCTTGAAAGTGTACAGAAGATGCCAAAGGCTTCACAATCAGATAAAAACATGCTCTTGTTATTTTCTATAGTGGAGCAACAGAGTGGCAATGCTATTTGTAAGGAAATCCCTCACCTACTTGAGTGCTTACCTTTTTTATCCTACTGAGAGCATTATTCAGCCTACAGAAATGGATACCCAGAAGCCAGCAGGAAGTTATTTGGTTTTATAGCTTTATATCATGTAACAGACTTTGAAGGATTTAAAAAAATCAGGGAAGCTTCATTAGAATATTATAATTAATCCCACAGTAAAAACACTAAGAAGAAAGGAAATTGGAGGATTTACAACACAAAAGTAAAAAATATGCCAAGTATGTGGGAGAATGAGGGAATCTCTCTTGGCCAAGAAATGTGGTTAGGAATTTAATTGACTGGAATGGCTTCACTCAGTGGGGATTAGGACAAAAGAAGCTAAACATACAAAAAGTATATCTTCTTAGTTTAGGCTGCTGTAACAAACTACCTTAGCCTGGGTGGCTTATAAACAATAGAAATTTATTTCTCATAGTTCTGGAGGCTGGAGTCTGTGATCAGGGTGCCAGCATGGTCAGGTTCTGGTGAGAGCTCTCTTCCTGTTTGCAGACTGACAACGTCTTGTATCCTCCCATGGTAGAGAGCAGAGACAGGAAGCAAGATCTCTTGTGACTCTTATAAGGGCACTAATCCCCTTCATGAAGGTTCCACCCTCATGACCTCATCTAATCCTAATTATTTCCCCAAAACCCACCTCCTAATACCACCACTTTGAAGGTAGGGTTTCAATGTATGAATTTTGGAATGACACAATTATTCAGTCCACAACAGGGCACAATAAATATGGGATGCTGATGATAAATAAAATTTAAATAAATTATCACAAAAGACAGCTTGAGCATTTTAAATTCAAAATATTATTTTATAAATACATACCAAACAATGTGTTCTGAATTTAACTGATACCAAGCAGGACCCTGTGGGGCCCCTGGGCACAAAAGCCTTTCTGTGTCCACTGTTTCTTGATTACAGGAAATAGGCTTCATTCAGCCTCCATGACTTTCCTTGAGTTCCAAAGAGCAGGTTCAAACAGTTGCTAATTAGGGAAGGGAGGGGATGTGGAGACAAAGGAGGAACAAAGAGAAATAACAATGCAGCCTTGGGGCAAGGTCCTGGTTCCCCCTCAAGGGGAACAAATCTTTGAGCTGTTTGGCAGATACTGAAATGCCCACCAGGTAGGGTATGCTGCCCACAAGCAAGCAGACTCAAGACCAGTTGGAACCGGAGGGTTGATGATGTTGACTTCCACTTATCTCACCACCAATCAATCAGAAGAATGTCCACGAGCCGATCACGCCCTCTTTGGACAATTACTACAGAACTTCTCACTACCCCCTCCAAGTAGGGACACACAGTTTTGAGGGCACTAGCCCACTGTGGCCCCTTTTGCCTGGCAAAGCAATAAAGCTATTCTTTTCTACTTCACCCAAAACTCTGTCTCTGAAAATTAATTCAGTGCCAGGGTACAGAGGCAAGATTTGGCTTCATAACCAAAATTACATTTTATCCATCTTATAATTTCAGTATCAGCAATCAGCTGTGGACATTCTTGTATTCAATTTTCATCAAAGAGCAATTCACTCATTTTTAGTTCTTGTCAACTTTAGAAGCTTTCTTTTCCCATTTTCTTCTCTTTCTCTCTCTCTTTTTTTTTTTAATTTGAGAGTTGTTTTGACTAATAATGAAACCTACAATGTAATTTTCTTATCACATGACAATAAAAGCTACTATTTCTTTTAGCACTAATAAGCTGCAATGATAATGTCCTTTCCATATGTGTTTAATTATATGTTACAAATAGAAACCAATGTACTTTCAAACAGAATCTTCAAACCTACAAAACAACAAGCCCATCTTAATTCTTATTAAAAATACATATTTATAAACATATTTTTGCTGATCCAGGGCAATCCCTTTATTTAACCTCATCTATTATTGTGGCAATTTCTAATTTTTCACCAGGTAAGACCTTATAAAACTTTCGCTAAGCTCAGGATGTTTCTACCTGTGAATTAATTGCTAATTTGATCTCTTCTAAAGGAGATGAAGCATCCACACCCAATCAATCTACTGAAGTAAGCATGGGATGAATGCCTTTTTTCAGAAATCAAGAGAGCATGTCCTCCTCCAGTATTTCTGATGAAGGATGTAAGACTCTATAATAGAATTGGAATGCTTGGTTAATTGCCATTGCTTGCATAAGTGAGTGCCCTCATATGTCTACTTAGTAGGACAAAGCTATTTCAGTGAGTTTGCATATAAATGTTCAAGAGCTTATGAATGCTTACTAATATAATTTGCACTAATTATAATGATCATTGTCTAGGTTATTGATATAATAATAATAATCGCAAGGATTTACCAAAAATTTCATGTTGAATTCTTATGTACATTAACCCTTTCTCAATCAATGATCCAATGATCCTTTCTCAATCAAGAAGGAAAGCTAAGTTTTAGAGAGGTGATACAGGATAAAGTCACACAGTGGACAAGGTCACACAGAACAGAGTTAGAAATGCCAACAAGAAGTCTAAATGAATCCAAAACTGGTGTCCTTGAGCACTTCAAATTATTTATCATAGTATCTGCCTCCTACTCTAGAACTACAGTATCTGTTTCCTTAGTTCAAAGATTTGAAAATATGCATCAAAAGGCTTTTTTTAAAAACATACTTTGAGGCAAGAATTTCTAACAACTTATTTCTCTCCTGCTTTTACAAATTATAGTAATTTTAGTGCATTGGTTGCAAATAAAGGATGGATCTGGAAGATTATTGAATTACAGGGGTCGATTACAATAAGATTAAAGATATCTCTTTTGCTGATACAAATTACTGAATTTAGGTCAAACAAAAGTAAACACCATCCTAGAAAAACAAATAATCATACACATTTATTGAGAGTTAAGCACTTATTGTGCATTTCTCATTAAAATTTAAATTAAACTATACAATATAATGTACATATTGGGGTGGAAATATTGACTAACTCATTCTAATAACATTTTAACACTATACAGATTTTGGCCTTTCCCAGAGATTTACATTTCCACATATTTAAAGGCTACTCTAAAAAGAAGAAAGTAGAAAGCATAAACAAGGCACACACTTTTCCTGTTATATTTCCCACAGTTTCTATGAAGATATTTTGCACTTTGATTATATTCTCAAAAATATTTGTTGCAATGAATTTAAATTTTACAGTTAATGTCTTGGAAAAGTACCTACATGTGTATTTTTATTTTAATCTACAAATCTATAAGTACTTGTTCTAGGACATGTACAAACATGCAGGAGTAAACAATGTGTTCTCTGCCCTCAAGGAACACTTAGTCTAACCAAAGACATCTTCTGTATTATATGCTGAAAGACAACACTCATATTCCTGTGAGTTTGAGACATAAATAATACATCTGTATAAATCAGATTTTAAAAATTGTCAGCAAATTTGGTCTATTAATTTTTGAAGTTGAGAAGTACCAGTTACTGCCAATATCTCTTCTCCTATTCGTATTTATTTATTTATTTATGGCTACACCATGTGGTTTGCAGGATCTTAGTTCCCCAACCAGGGATTGAACCCAGGCCACTGCAGTGAAAGCACCAAGTCCTAACCACTGGAATGCCAGGGAATTCCCTCTCTTCTCTCATTCTTATCTATCAATGGAACCCTAATGATTTAGATGAACACATGTTCAATAGGAATAAAAAAGTATGTTTCCTAGCTCATTTTGCAACTTGGTGGGGTAAGGTAACTAAGATTTTGCCAACAGGATATCATCCAAGGTCTTCTGTTTAACTTGCAGGAAATACCTTTAAGGGAGTGAGGACATGTTTTTTTCCTGCTTTTCTTCTGATAGAATTCAGAAGTGACAACAGGAGTTTTATCTGCTCTTATGGGTAGAGTGATCATATAACTTATTGTTCAATCTGCAGTATTACAGAGTGAAAGGAGGTATTTCTAATAATTAATACAATAGGTGTAAAGTATAAATATCGTGGGAAAACCAATATATATTGTCACTCTAAACTTAGGCTTGTAAGAAGAATCCTACTAATGAGGATTGTGGAGGCACATAATATTGTAAAAGCTTACATACTTGAAACCCTGAAGCCTCAATACAAGATTTTAATTATCTTGTAGGCATCTCTTCTGTGAAAGCATAGTACATTTCAATCTTTTTAGAACTCTTATTTGATAGTTTCTGTCACATGTGACAGACTGTAATCTTAACTAGGACAGTATTTGAAATAAGTACTTTGTGCTACTTAAGACAGAATCTAAAATATTTTCATTGTCCTTGGTCAAGAAGAGGGTCAGTGAAGATATTACTGTAGTTTGGAGAGCTGGGAACCTTTTTGAAATCTTGGCAAAATGTTTGGTTAAATTGTCCACAACTGTTTCAATAAAATTAAGCTAAATTATGCTACAAAAACAAAAATACCAAAATCTCAGTGGCTCAACACTATCAACATTTATCAATGTAGCAGAGTTCACATGTGGCTCTAAGCAGCTGTTATCCACATTTCACACTACATAAATTTGGGTGTAATTTCATCTAAACTCAATGTAGGAAAGGAGACATGAATATTATTCAATGGCTCCTCTACCTATAGGTGACTTAAATCAAACCCACTTAATTTTCAATGAAAATGGAAAATCACGTGACTATGTTTAACTTCTGAGGGTGGGTTATGCAATCATTCTGTATAAACTGGAAAGGAAAGATACCACAAATATTGGTAAACACTAGTGAATTCTGCTATATCTGCTAGCAAACAAAGATAGAACATTGAGGCAAATGTTAGGAAAAATTCAGAAAGTTAGAATTTGCTAGTTTCTTCTCGTTTTTTAAAAGTAAATTCTCGTAAGAGAGAGAGAGAAAATTAGGCTAAGATGTATCAGTGAGCAGAAATAAATGGAAACAAAATTAGATTTTCTAAAGAAGGTATTCTTGCATTTTACAGTACAGATTTATTCTCATAATTTGGAGCCTTAAAGGGATGTGAAAGAAAGAAAGAAAGAAAGAAAGAAAGGAAGGAAGGAAGGAAGGAAGGAAGGAAGAAAGAAAGAAAGAAAGAAAGAAAGAAAGAAAGAAAGAAAGAAAGAAAGGAAGGAAGGAAGAAAGAAAGAAAGAAAGGAAGGAAGGAAGGAAGGAAGGAAGGAAGGAAGGAAGGAAGGAAGGAAGGAAGAAAGAAAGAAAGGAAGGAAGAAAGAAAGAAAGAAAGAAAGAAAGGAAGGAAGGAAGGAAGGAAGGAAGGAAGAAAGGAAGGAAGGAAGGAAGAAAGAAAGAAAGAAAGAAAGAAAGAAAGAAAGAAAGAAAGAAAGAAAGAAAGAAAGAAAGAAAGAAAGAAAGAAAGAAAGCCAAAAACCTGAGGTCAGAAATTTGATGCTTAAGAGACATTAACCTTCTCACTTAAACTGGCACTGAGTTGGGGGAAGCAGTTATTCTAAAATAGAGGCCAGTGAGTAATAGACTTGAATTTCCATGCCTGTGACCATGGCAAGAGAAGAACTTTGACTTTAGTTATATTTATACATGGAATTGATCAAAAGCCAGTTAGACAAGCTTCCTGACATCTTGGAGCTGGAATTCTAATGGGAGATACACAGAATAAACTATAGGTAAATTGCATAATATTTTTGAAGATAAGTACTTTGGGAAATAAAGCAGAAAATGTGGTCTATGATAAGGGATATTAGTAGCAATGAGGTACAGGTAAATTTTAAGATAGATTGAAAAGATTAGACATCTATAACAAGTTGGCATTTGAGAAAAGACTAAAAGCAAACAATGGATAAAACTTCTAAACATCTGGGAGAAGGATGTCTTGGCATTGTGTAGCAGCTAATGTAAACGTAGACCCACCATGTCCAGTAAGTATTACAAAACAGAGGACAGTGTGACTGGAAGTGTTGGCTGCTCTTGAGATCTGAGAGCAAATATTGAGGCATATCATGCAGCAGCTTGTTGGTCTTTGTAAGGACTTTGATTTTTCCCTCAATGAAATGGGAGGCTATTGGTGAGTTTTGAGCAAAGGAGGTGCATGATCTGATTTGTCTTTTAAGAGAATTGCTCTGGCTTGAGTCATGATTTAGACTATATGCAGTCAAGGAAAGTAGCAATGGAAATAGAGTGTTTTTACATTAATCAAGGAAATAAATGATGAATTGATAGCATTGAAAGTAGAAAAAAGAAAACTTGATCCTGAATATATTTTGAGGGTAAAGTCTTCCCTGATGGTTTTCACATGAAAGAATGAGAAGATTTGAGTATAAGCCCATACTCCATATTTTTGTCTGAAGTAATTCAAAGGTTGACTTAGCATTCACTTAGATGAAGAAGATCACAGGTAAATATTTGGGGAGCTAGAGTATAGGTAGGGAAGAAGAAATGTTATGTTCATATGGATAAGCTAGGTTTCAGAAGTCTACTAGATGTCTAGGTGGATGAGTTAACTAAGCCATTGGATATACTAGTCTAGGTTTGAGGAGAGAGGACAGACTAAAGGTATGTATTTGGTACATTGCTTTGGCAAAGCAATGATACTAAAGGTCTTGAGATGATCAAAGCAAGAGAGAGTTACTATAGATAAAAAGTAAGAAAGGAGGAAAAAAAGAATTTGTCTCAGAACACTACAATATTAAAATATAAGGGAGAGGAGATAGAAGCTGAAAAAAAACTGTGATGAAATGAACAATGGAAGTAGGAGGAAAACCGTTAAATCATGGTATCCTGGATGTGAAGTGAAGAAAGTATTGTCAAAAAAGGAGTACCGAGTTCTAAGGGAATAGTCCCCAAAGATTGTCCTTACTTCTGACACCCAATGTAAGTTTAGGGGGTTCCCCAAACTACCCTCAAATACAATAATTCACTAGAAAGATTCACAGAACTCACTGAATTACACTCACAGTCATGAATTATTACAGGGAAGTTATACAATAAAATTATCCAAGAGAAGAAATGCCATGGGCAGAGTCTGAGAGGATTCCAAATATGAAATTTCCATTGTCCTCAGGACAGATTACTCTCCTAATGTTGATGTCTGACAATCTGCATAGAGTATTTCCAACTGGGAAAGCTCATCAAGCTTCAGTGTCCAAGACTTTTTACTGGGGAATCATTGTAGTAGTAAGGATTGATTGTTTGATTTTCCACATGGTAGAACTCAGTCTCTCATCCCCAGTTCCCTGGAGATTGAGCTGATATCAGGGGCCCACCATAAATCACCTTGTTAACATAAATTATCAGGTGTGGTCCCAGAGGCCCATCAAGAATAACAAAGACATTCTTATCAGTCAGGAAATTCCAAGGCTTTAAAGGCTATTTCCCAGAGGCAAGGGACAAAGGTCAGACATCTCTTTGGGCAAGGTCAAATTCTTTTCTACCCATGGAGTGAGTGACTATATCATATGCTGCTGAAAGGTCACATAATTATTGAAGAAATACAACATTTTTATACGTTGATGGTAATGATCCTCTAGGAAGTAAATGTTGACAATGTATAAGGAAGAGGGAAGAATCTCTGGAGCAAAGTTTTTAAGTATATAAGATCAGATGGAATCTGACCCCCATGAAGAAAGATTGGCTATATGATGGTTTACTCAAGTTAAGATAAAAGACTTGGTACGTGGGTGCAAACACTGGAAAATGGATTGATGTGGTATAAGTCTGTAGAAATTCTTTTCAGATTACTATAATATTTTTCACTGACATATGAAGCAAAGTCGTTAGATAAGTGTGAGGATGGGAGAGGAGGTATTGACCATTTAAAAAGAAAGCAGAAAGTGTGGAAAAGACGCCTAGGAGCACAGAAGAGTTAATGGATTAAAGTATGGTGTGATTTCCTTCAACAATAAGCATTCACTTGAAGTTAGTTGCCATACATTTAAATGCTTCTGTTTACTGTGGTTTTTAGGGATACCTCCAGCCGAATGGAGACGCATGACGCAGGTGTGAAGTAGACAGAGTGGGATTTACAAGGACTGTGATTTTGTCAAGTGTACAAGTGTTTCATCAATTGGCTCACTCTTTCTCTCCCACCCAGATTTATCATTTACATTTCAAACTCTCACTTCGCATCCCAGGAGGTTGGGCCCTATAAATGGCGTCACAAAGGTACTCTTTGCAATTGACTTCAAATTGAGGCTCAACCAGTGAAAGGCTCTGAGAGGAGACTGGAGAGTAGGAGAAAAAATAATTCAGGATATTTCTTTCTATGCCCTATCCCTCTGGAAGTTCTTTTCTAACAGGAGCAGTGTCTCTATCATTGTTATAGTTCTCAGTGGAACAGCCATGCTATTGGATCTTGTCGCTTCAGTCTCAAGACTGTCAATGCCTTTCCACAATTGGCAGGCCCCGACTGCTTCACCATCCACAGCTGGTTACATTAGTACTGCTGACACCTCCATAAATATTCCCTCCATGGAAAATCTTGAACCATATGAGTGGGAGTCTTTTTCTGTCAGTGCGCTAGTACTTCACATGAGTCTGACAAACTAAAGTCCTTTAGGGTTTATTCAAAGATGGGATTAAAATAATTGACCATGGAATATATTAAGTGAATATTTGTTATACCTCTATTATGATTGCAGATTTTGAATCAGAAAGGAATTTTTGAGACAAGATCTTCGTATACTATTAATTTGACCTCAACTCTATACAAACGAGACAATTAAGATCCAGATTGCTTTGTTTCTTAGTTTTTTTGTTTTTGTTTTTGTTGGTTTTTCATTTGGCAAAGGTCTCAGACAAGGCAAATGACAGAAATAGGACTAAAACTAGTGTCTTTTGATTCTTAGTTCAAGGTGTATGCGTAATGTGTCTGTGTTTAAGAATCCCCTGCTTCCTCATAAACAACAGAGATATATTGCATTAGTTATAGCCGTAGAGTAATCCAATATTCATGCCAAGTGACTATCAGGTGATAAAGAGGAGTTCAGGGTTAATTCAGTTTATTTGGGGCCCTTTTTAAACAGTAGATTTACACTCAATATATTCACAGTATTGGTGCATGTGCTTTTTTAGTTCTGTGCAAATGGGTCAACACATTCCCAAGGTTGCTGAATTTATACCTAAATCTTAGAGATAAAAAAATTGAAGGCACATATAAAGTCGTAAGTTCATAAATCATTTTTGACATCTTGACTACTAAGACACTGCTTCAAAATTTCAATCCATACCTCTACATTTTTTCATCTAAAATTCCTTTGTCTAGTATTAAGAACTTAAGAAAAGCAAACTCCTCCTATGATGTTTGCTACACCAAAAACATATATTTTAAACTGAGTTACTATAGTTGTAAATTCAGGTGTTTTTAAATTTTTTTTAATTTTTAATTTAAACACCTTAGGGACTGAGCTACCTTTACAGCATATTTTTATTGAATGTTTATTTTTCTTTCTCTTCAGGTTTCATGTGACATATTGAATTGTCAAAGCAAGGGATTTTATGTATAGAATGCTTATTTATGTCAGATAAAAGGGAGTATTCAAACAGACAAAAGAAATAAATATTGCCTGATGAAGTCTAACTACCAACTACATCTCATTTAGTGGTCACGCCATGTCCTACAAAAATAAAAATGATTGTATAAGCTAGTTTATATATTACTGTACTGCTTCTATCCATTGCTGCTGAACTAGGCAAAGGACTGAAATAAATGCACATTAGTGGAACACAAAATGTAAATGAACCTAATTTGAAACTAAGAGAAACAAAATTGTAGAGAGTTAATTGCTTTGTTTGTGTACGGTGATTGGAATAGGACTTCTCGCTCAAAGGCACACCATAGCTTGGAACTTTTATATGCTTTTTTAAAATCTGTACACTGGAGTTTTAATAGAAGGAGTAGAGTGATCTGGGTGCTTTTAAGGACATTCTGACTTGCTGATTAAACACCATAGACTCAAAATATGGGTATCATCTTGATGAATTCACCACACTCTGTGGTTTGGACTTAACTTTTCAGGCACTATGTCATCTCTTCATTTATTCGGAGTTAATAAGACCTAAGGAAAATGAAAGAGTAACTATCTCTATAAGAGTTTGAGTTGGGAAAAAAAAAAGTGTATTGTTATAGGCTGAATTGTATCCCCTCAAGTTCATATGTTGAAGCCCTGACTCCCAATACCTCAGAATATGACTGAATTTGGAGATAGTCTTTAATGAGGTGGTTAAGTTACAGTGGGGTCATTAGGACGGGGCCCTAATCTAATAGCACTGGTTTTCTTATAAGGAGAAGAGACTTCAGGGTGCTTGTGCATAGAGAAAGTTCATGTGAGGACACAGAGAGAAAGTGGCCATCTGCAAACCAAGAAGAGAGACCTCAGAAGAAACCAAACCTGCTGACATCTTGAGCTTCTAGCCTTCAGATGGTGAGAAAATACATTTCTGATGTTTAAGCCACCCAGTCTGTGGTACTTTGTTATGGCAACACTAACAAACTAATACATGTATTAATTATTACAAAATAAGATATATAAATATGAAATGGACCAGATACTATATCATCTGACCAGCACTTTTCTCCATAAAAGAAACTTACACAGGCAGAAAGCAATAAGCGGAAAACAGACTCCTAGTTATGTAATTAAATAATTAAGATTTTCACACCAGGAGAGCCCAGTTTGGGACTCACAAATCCAGGTCCAGTAATGCAAACCAGTAATAATCTCTGGATAAATGAAAATATTAAAGATCTTAGAACAGATTTTCTTACTAAATGTAGTCAAATAACTGAACTATCACCTTAATATTGTTTTGGTTTTTCATTTAGTGTGTATTTTTTGTGGACTTGAGTTTGAATGTGTATGAAAATGGGCTATGGTAGATTTCCTAATACTTTTAATGGCAAAATAAAAATAGAAAAACTTTATCTCTCCATTATTTAATTTATTTGTTCTTGTGTATCAGGGTTTCCTTTGGATCTAATTTTCTTGTGTAACAGATGCTCAGAGGTAGCAGTAACAATGTAGGCCTTTTTTTATTTTCCTGCTTTTTCATCCGAAACATGTAAATTCAACCTCAGATGATTCTAATATGATTCATTTCTTTTTTTTAGACACAAAAATCAGGAAAATATTTATAACCAATTTAAATGAGACATATGTCTTTCTACAAGAAAGGATTCCTTTACTAGGAATTTCCATACACATTTCACTGTTCCTAATTATATCGCACGATGATACCTGCAAGATGTGCAGACCGTTTACAAGAAGGAGGTAAGAGGAAGATGGCTGTTGAGGGCTTTAGACAGCCATTGGACAGACTGAGTCAGTCAGTCCATGAAATACATAGCCTATACAAACCAGTCTTGATGATTCTAACCTCCCATTCATGTCTCTCTGGATGCAGCTCATTTACCTCCAAAAGTGGCTTTCTTTTATTCTTTATTTCTGATAAACTCTCCCTCTCCACCTCTTAGGACTGATCTTTTCTATCTTTAGATATGTGAATATATTCAGTTAGGTTTAAGTAAGAAGTCATTCTGCTTTGTGAAATTTGAGTTCTTTATTGCTACCGAGACTCTTCATGTGTTGAGTTAGGCTACCTGTCATAAGGTTTCTTAAGTGTGAAGCCTGCCTATACACTGTGAAGTGTGTAAGATATTACCTACCTGGGATCTAACAAGTTAGCCTGACACAATTTTACGGACGCTGCAGAATATACAAAGCTCCTGGGTTAGAGATTAAGGACAGTTTACTTTGAACAGCAAAAGCAGTAGCCCAAGTATCAGGACTTTTTTTATACACTGGTTCCTCAACCAATTTCTAATTTCCACAGGGTGACACAAGATGGCCAAGAGACAACTGCACATTCCATGGTTTTTTTTAGAGGAAAAGGATGTTGAGTTTAGGGGTCTGGAATATTTCAAAATGGTCAGTGAATATGCCTGCCTTTTGCTCTGGAGGAACTCACTGTACATTTGAAGGTTATTTGTAATATAAACATCTACAAAAATATTGTCCAAAGGGAAGTTAGAGCCATGCTCACAAGACTTTCAGAAATATAGGAGAACTGTGAGAAAATGTGTCCCAATATACGAGATGACTCCCTCAGAACTAGACATTTAAAAGTGATTGCTGGGAAGTGAGAATCAATGGAGAGAAAAAAAACTCCTGCAATATCAGGGGCCCAGTTAAATTAAATGTATATTTTTTTTATATTGAAATATAGTTATTTCTAATATTATATTGTTTCAGGTGTACAGCATAGTGATTCAATATTTTTATAGATTATACTCCATTTAAAGTTAATACAAAACAATGGCTGTATTCCCCTGTGCTGTACAATATATCCTTGTTGCTTATCCATTTAATACATAGTAGCTTGTATTTCTTAATCCCATACTCTTATTTTGCCTGCTAGTTCATTCTCTATATCTGTTAATCTATTTCTGTTTTGCTATATACATTAGTTTTATATTTTAGAAGCCACATATAACTGATTATATATAGTATTTGTCTTTCTCTGTCTGACTTATTTCACTAAGCGTAATATTCTCTAGGTCCATTCACATTGTTGCAAATGGCAGAATTTCTTTCTTTTATATCACTGAGTAATAATCTATTGTGTGTGTGTATATAAATGTGTGTGTGTATATATATATATATACATATACACACACACACACCCCACATCTGCTTTATCTAGTCACCTGTTGATGCACACTTAGATTGCTTCCATATCTTGGACATTGTAAATACTGCTGCTATGAACATTGGGGTGCATGTATCTGAGTGGCTTGCAGGGATTGAACTTGTGCCCCCTGCAGTGGAAGCACGGAGTCTTAACCATTGGACCACCAGGGAATTCCCCAATTTTTTCTTTTTTTTTTTTTTTACTTTTTTTCTTGGGGCCATGCCACAGGCTAACAGGATCGTAGTTCCCCAGCCAAGGATCGAACCTGGGCCCCTAGCAGTGGAAACGTGGAGTCCTAATCACTGGACCGCCAGGGAATTGAATTAGTGTTTTTATTTCTTCAGATAGATAACCAAGAGTGGAATTGCTGAATTATATGGTAGTTTATATGGTAGTGTTTTGAGGAACCTCCATACTGTTTTCCATAGTGGCTGCCCCAATTTACACTCCCACCAACAGTGTACAAGTGTTCCCTTTTCTCCACATCCTCACTGACATTTGTTATTTGTGGTCTTTTTGATGGTAACCATTCTGACAGGTGTGAGGTGATATCTCATTGAGGTTTGGATTTGCATTTCTCTGATGATTAGAAATGTTGAGCATCTTTTCATTTGCTTGTAGTCCATCTGTAGGTCTTCTTTGGAAAAATGTCTGTTCAGGTCTTCTGTCCACTCTAAAATCTGGTTGTTTGGGGTTTTTTTGTTTGATATTATGTTGTATGAGCTGTTTATATATTTTGGATATTAACCTCTTATCGACCATATCATTTGCAAATATTTTCCCCCATTTAGAAGATTGTCTTTTTGTTTTGTCAACGGTTTCCTTTGTTGTGTGAAAGATTTAAAATTTAATTTGGTTCCATTTGTTTATTTTTGCTTTTATTTCTTTTGTCATAAGAGACAGATCCCCCAAAATATAGCTATAATTTATGTCAAAGGTCATTCTACCTATGTTCTCTTTTAGGGCTTTTATGGTTTCAGGTGTTACATTTAGGTCTGTAATCCATTTTGAGTTTATTTTTGTATATTGTATAAGGAAATGTTCTAATCTCATTCTTTTACATGTAGACAAAAAGTAATATTTCATTGTGTGTGTGTGTGTGTGTATATACATATATATATATATATATATATATATATATATATACCAGCACCACTTGTTGAAGAAACTGTCTTTTCTCCATTGTTTATTCTTGCTTCCTTTGTCATAGAGTAATTATCCATAGGTATTTGGGTTTATTTCTGAGCTCTCTGTTCTGGTCCATTAATCTGTGTCTTTTTTTGTATCAGTACCGTACTGTTTTGATTACTGTAGCTTTATATTATAGTCTGAAGTCAGAGCTCATGATACCTCCACTTTGTTCTTTTTCTCAAGATTGCTTTGGCAAATCAGGTCCTTTTGTGGTTCCATTAATGTTTATGAGTATAAGAGCAGAAGGAATGCATCTCTTCAGTAAAGAAAAGGGAACTCACAAAATTTACAAAATGTCTAAGGACAATCATTTATTTTCCATAACTTTTATCTTTAATTTAATGTACAAATACATTATCTTGTACATAGAATAATTTGCATCTACTATCTTACAGTTCAATAAAATAAGAAGTTACATGAAATGCTACAAAATAACTAGATGGAATCAGCATTATATAACAGAAACTAACATTTACTTACTATATTAACTGTGAATAAAAATATTTAAATACAAGAACATAACTTTATTTAAAATTGTAAAAGCAAATTAACACACATTACTTTAATAAATATACCTCAATTAAACACTTTCTTTGAAGGAAGGCTTTTTCCATTAACTTACATTTTTGAATGATGGTTCAATTTATGAAGCAAAACTTCTTGAGAAAAAAGGTCAGGTCTGCACATAGGATGGATAGATTTGGGTCTTCCCACTACACTATTTACTCAGGATTGTACAATTGACCATCAAGAACTGTGGAGGGTCTGGACTTTTTCCTTGTTTGCAAAATAACAAATTAGGCTGTAGCACTTTCATAGATGCTGGCAAAAGACAAGAGACTCCTGGCTCTGAGACAAAGGACTCTGTTAGTCGCGACACAACAGACACCATGAGATTCATGTTAGTATTAGTTTCTCGTGCCCCAAGTGAAGGAAAGGAGTAACTCAGCAGTCTTAGGTTATTCAAACCCTGCACATTCCCACAAAAAGCTACTTTCAGGATCTTTGGCTGACTGCTGGGAACTAAACTGTTGGAGTGGTCTGATGAATACCTTTGTACATTTGAGGCTTTGACCCAAGCTGTACTAGTCTGCCCAGATAGTTTATGCTTTACAATATGATTTACAGTGAGCATCTGCTTTTGCTCCAAGGGTCTAGAGCTTGAGGCAGTCACCTAAGCACTGTACACCCCAATGAGTATCTCCCAGTTTAAACTCTGCACATCCAAGCTCAGGTGAGCATCTCTGGTTGGCAGCACTTTGTATGCACTTTTCTTACTCATTATTGATGGAGGACTAAGTGTGTTCTCTGCACCTCCACTGGGAGGGGAGGGCCTGGTTTCCTCCTGACTTTGTGTAAGCTTATGCCTGGCTTCCTCCAGGCTTTGCCCCCTGTGCCGTTTCCTTTTGCTGATTCTATTCTGCATCCTTTAATTGTAGTAAACTATGACCATCCATATAAGAACTTCTAAGTCCTGTGAGTCCTTCTAACAAATCACCGAGGCCAGGGATGGTCTTAGTGACCCCTGACACATACGTAGAACCCCATGGCTACAATGCAGAGTGGCCCAGGTCATGTTGTCATACAGTGAATCTGTGTAACAGCTGAGGAGCACTACGTTTAAGAGACTGAAATCTTTTAAAGAGCTAAAGCAATTCTGCCTAATCATTGCCATGGAAGGATAAACTGTCTTTATTACCTTGTTTGGGAAACAAATCTGCCCTCTGTCGTTGAGGGAGACACTAGTTTTATCCTTCACGGCTGCTTGCTATTCAAATAATGTTTTAAAAGATCATATTTAAAAACATATTTTAAGTTATGTTGTTATGTTAAAATGTTCATACCACCCAACACAATCTACAGAGTCAATGCAATACCTATCAAAATTTCAATGACATTTTTCATTGAAACCATAAAACTCCTAGAAGAAAACATAAGCAATAAGCTCCTTGACATTGGTCTTGGCAATTTTTTTTTTTTTTAAATCTACCCCCAAAAGCAAAGCAGCAGAAGCAAAAATAAGAAAGTTGGACTACATCAAACTAAAATGCTTCTGCACAGCAAAAGAAACCATCAACAAAATAAAAAGGCAACTTACTGAATGGGAAAGAGTATTTGCAAACCACATATCTGATAAGTGGTTAATATCCAGAATATATATAGAACTCAAACAACTTGTGAAATAAAATTCATATTTTATGGAAAGACAAGAAAAATTTAAACATAAAAATTTTTCTCTTCCCTTTGGCCTCCTCTCTCCCTGCCACTGTGCATTGTGTATCTGCATTATGCATCAACCAAACCTCCCGCATCTGAAGAAATACCTGCTCAACCATAAAAAGCAACATTCTCCTAGACCAATAAGACAACTCCTTAAAAGATAACATTCCCTCTAGATTTTGTAAGGGGTCACAGTGACCCACATCTTCGTACTTGCAAATCTGGATTTTGTAAACTGTCAATAACACATCATTTAGAGTACAGCCTTCTGTCTCAAAAACCTATATAACTGTGTTTTGACCTTTGTTGGGTGGAACAATTCTAGAGCTTTCTGAGGGGCTGTTCCTGGATTATAATCCTCAATTTGGCTCAAATAAAATTTTCCATTTCTTTCTTAGATCAACCGATTAACATTTTGCTGACAAACGATAAAAATTTAAAAATAGAAAGAAAAAGAAAATAAAATAAAAAACAATTCAGTTAAAAATGGGCAGAGGATCTGAACAGACATTTTTGCCAAAGAAGGCAAACAGATTGCCAATAGACATATGAAAAGATGCTTAACATCACTAATTATCAGGGAAATGCAAATCAAAACCACAGTGTTATATCTCCTCACACCTTTTAGAATGGCTGTCATCAAAAAGACAAGGGATAACAAGTGTTGGCATGGATGTGGCCAAAAAGGGAACTCTTGTGCACTGTTGGTGAAAATGTAAATTGGTATACCCACTATAGGTGAAATGGGTTAAGGGGTCAAAAGGTGCAAACTTCCAGTTTTAAAATAAATACGTCATAGTGATCCAATATACAGCACAATGACTCTAGTTTTTTTGGTTTTTTTTTTCTAAAGGGATAGTCCAGAAAAAATAAAAGCTGTTACTATTTGAGACAAACACACTGGAAAGTGACCATAATCCCTGCCACTTGAGTTGGACGGGAACTGTGACTTTCTTCTCACCAGTATAATGTGGCAAAGTTGATAGAATGCCACTCTTTAGATTTGGCTGCAATATAAGCCAGATACATGTGATGTACACATGTTATGTATTAGGTTATACATTGTATGTTATATATTAAATTATCATTTATAATTAAATTATAATATAATTAGACTATATATTATACAGTCTGTTATGTATTACACATTCCATATGCTATATGATATATCATTATATTATACATTATGTTATATGCTATATGATACATGATATATTATGTATATGACTCCATCTTGATAATATGCAGCAGAGAAAAACTTTCCTGCTGGCCTTGAAGAAGCAAATAGCCATGTTATGGATGATGGAGAAGAACATGTAACAAGTAATTCTTGACATCCACTAGGTCATGAGGAGAACCTCTACCCAAATCCAGTAAGAAGCTGGGGCCCTCATTCATACAGCTACAGGAAAATGAAATCTGACAGCAGCCTGAATAAACTGTGAAGTAGATTCTTCCCCAGCTGAACCTCCAGGAAAGCAGCTTGACCAATACCTTGATAGCAGATTTGTGAAACTCTGAGCAGAGGACACAATTAATCTGTGCCTGAACTTCTGACCCACAGAAAATTAGTGATAATAAATGTATGCTCTTTTAAGCTGCAAAATCTTTGGAAATTTGTTATGCAGAAAAAGAGATAACTAATGCAATGCCTTTGTCATTAGTGACGCAGAAGCACCAGAGACCCATGAAGAATCATCTCCTAATATTGTACTGAGGTGCTGTCAACTATACACCTTATAAATTAAATAACTTTCCTAATTAAATAACAAACCATCAAATTCAACCAGACAATTGAAAAGAGGCCCTGAAGAGTACAGTTATTTCTGCCATTTTCTTTTTTTCCACACAAATGTTGAAACATTTCTTTTTGCAAGTGTTAAGATAGTATGTAATATACAAATGGATGAAACATGGATAATGCCTTAAAAAGGTTACATAATCTAGTAGCATAGGTAAAATACTGACTTGCAATCCAATTGTCACGTCCTTTGTTGGGAAACAATCTCAGCCCCATGAGCAGCTAAATATGACCCCCCCCCACCCTGACACATATACAATTGTATAATGTATCCAATTCAAACTTCAGAAAATGTAGTGTACTGAGTACACATAAAGAGAAAAATCTTTTTTTCTTAGCATTGAAATTTCCAACTACTCTTCCACTCCATCCCGAGAATAAAAGAATATGTTGCAGGTAATATCACCCTTGAGATACTTAGGACACAATGCATAATCAATTGAAAGCTTTCCTAGAATACTGGGTTTTGCCAGTAACTAGACAATTTTTGTTTTGCTGCAAGGCATGTGCAATCTGAAAGATAGCACTGAATTATTTAGGAAGGAAGAGCAACTTTAGATGCTATTTGTAGACAGGGAAAGGGAAAGATAGAGGGTAATGTAGTGATGTAGCTGGTGGCCAGAGAATATCTCTTAAGAAAGGAATAGAGATTATTTATCTATGTATCTATTTAAACACCTATCATCTATATTGTGTTGTCATACGGTATACAAGGAAATAATTTTCCATGAATTCCTTGATATTTCAATAGAATCTCTAATTCTGGGTATGATGTTTTTTAGATTATTTTTTTGGTCATCTAATCTTAGCAAGAATAGATTACTTGCAAAGGGTTACATTCACAAGGTTACTGCAGAGTGAAAAAACCAAGGATTCCATTGGGAGCTCAGTTACATGTGAAATGCAATTTTAATGTACTTTTAAATTTACGTGTCAGTCTCTTATCAGATAAACCAAGAACTTTCTTAGAATTCTTTAAGATAATATGTATGTATGTTATTTATGTCTGTATGTGCTGTACTTGACACAGCACTCTGCACCATGGCAGGTATATACAAGTATTGTCATTATTTTATTTTAAATAAATAGATAGATAAGAACTCTACAGTCAACCTCCAATAGAGGTAATGTGGCCATAGACTAAATGAAAACTAGTTGTTGTCCTTTACATACATTGACTTCCTTGGCTTTTCTTTTGTTTTTCTAAATCTTGTTAATTAATATTTAATACATTATCATTCTATATTCAGAATAACTAATTTGTGCCAGACACTATGCTAAGTGCTTTATATTCATAATACCATGCTTTATTAAGAATAACTAATTTGGCAAAGAACAGGTACAGATCAGGTTCCTGAAAACTTGCCAAATGTTATAATGTTGTTTTGATTCATTTAAAACAAGTATATTATCATGTGGCAGAAAGTAATATAATTAATAGCATAGTGAATTGTAAATGGTATCAATACTAAAATACAAGTCAACTAAGATGTATTTGAGAAATTAAATTACCTGTCAGTGATTTTATTGAATTAATTTTTAAATTTTAAAAACAATAATAACATAAAATAGTTTTTCAGAACATTATCAAAAATTTAATATTTTACTTTGCTTATATTTGCAACCAAAATAGAATCATACTTTAACTACTTAGGTGAAAGCAGTGTTTGCTCTCAAAGAAACAGCAAGGCAATGTATATGTCTGCATCAAGATTCCAGTATGTTATGTTCTCTTGCAGGGATGCAAAATCTAGAGTCTTCATTATAGCCATGATATAAAACTACAAAAAGATTTATTTTACTTGGGGATTTTTGAGTAACATCTTATCAAAATCTGAGTGCATTAGGCATTATGGTTTGAGGTTTTAAAAACTTGAGTGAACAATGTCTAAACATTGTATGCATGAATTATATGCTACATCATAAATTATAAAAATGCTATGTAATAAATTATACATTAGATTGTATGCTGTATTATAAATTATACATAACTATATAAATGTGAATTATATATTTATTTTCATTGCTAGTGCAGAATACTGGTCACAAATAATTATCACTTCTGTATAACATAAATCCATGTGAGATATCTGCAACAAGATTTCAAGCAACAAAACACATTATGTTTTTAGAAATTTAAGATTTTTAAATTGAAGAGTTTATATTATGTAAATAATTTATAATAGAGCAGACACATAAACTAGAAAAAATTGTAAAAACAAAGAACAGAATATTTGTTAATCATTGTGTTAGTCACAACACTTTGTCGCAAGTTACCAAAACCCACTAAAACCATCTTGGGTAAGAAATGGAAAGAAAATGGGAGTTAAATCTAGTGGAAACACCAGAACAACTCCAGGAACCTCAAGGAAAATATGTTTGTACTAGAAAACACACAGAAAATTGTAACATATTTTTCTTTAGGTTCCTGGAGTTGTTCTTTGTCTCAGCTCCCAGCCATTGCAGAAATTTGAAGTCTGGTTAAGTGATCCACTGAAAAAAAATCAACTGCAGCAAAAGGAACTTATAAAATTTAGTAAAACAGCCAACGGGATTGTTCCACTGGGTGTATCAAGTTTCTGTGTATGCTTTTGCTTTTTACGTCTCTACTTATATCTTCCATATAGATAATAGAAACATTACAGAATTTACTTTTTCCTGTTTAGATACATGAGCATAATAAATAAACAACACAGTTTCTCTTTTGAGAAACAAAAAATTGGGAGTTAAGAGTGTTCTTAGATAGATTAACTGAAATGTTTTGAAAAACTTCAGTAAGAACTAGAATTTACTAACCAGGAAAATTTATGACAAAAATGGTTAAAATCTCTTTTGGTTTAGTTAATTACCTTTTAGAAGATAGTCTATACAATTGATATAGTTTTAAAGATAATGGAAAAGTGAAGTTAACTACATAAAACTCCTCATTATACAATTGAAGAAACCGAAACTCATAGAAATAAAATGGGCTTATCCTGGTCATCGAGCTAGTTAATAAGAGATCATCAACATGGTACATATTTGGTATGAGGGGAAAAATCTATATGTAATATAGATTTACGTATTTTTATTTATATGTGTGTATGTACATATATACATTCATATCTTCATTTTTAGCATTTTCTTTATATTTCAATATTTACACATATTGGCATCTATACAGGGCTAATATGTTTTAAATGTTCAATTTGAAGAACATTTCAATATGTTTACTGTTTTCTACCCCTTCCAAATTTATGTCATTTATTCTTTCTGGTCTGTCTCTACCTATCCATCTAGCTATCTATCCATTTACCTATCAATCTATGTATTCTTCCATCATATTATGCAAATTATAGGAGATGTAATGCAATCATATAGATGAAAAATAGAAAAATATAAATATGAGTTGAGAGAATTAACTTATTCAATTACTTTAAAACTATGTTTTATGAGATAAATCTAGACAGTAATATATTTCTAAGAGTTGTGCTAAGATCTCTTAAGATATTATAGTAGTTTCCCATTACATTGATTTCAAATTATTTGACTTGTACTTGAACATCTACAGCTTTATCTCATGATCCACAAAATATATAGAATGTATGCATTTCTGTTTTTTGGTTTCCCATGTGTTTAATAATTTTATAAAGTATTTTATTTTTTCTTAGGATGAAATAGGCTCTGTATTTTTATAATTTGGAATTTTGTGAAGTTTATATTCACTCTATATTTTTCTAATTTTATAGTCAATAGTTTCCTTCAATTTTTTTATTAGAAAAACATATTATCACTCTTGTATTTTCATAGGTAGCAGTTTTATCTTGGAATGAACATGGGGTCTGATATCTGTTCTACTCATCTATACCTGTTTAACAGACTGCCCAAAACTTAGTGATTTAAAACAACTATTTTACTTTAGTTCAGATTTTGGTGAATCAGGAATTCAGGCAAAGCTCAGAGGAGGGATTCTTCTGCTCCACATGGCATTGGGATCACTGTGTTACACGACTGAAGACTGAGCTGCTCTGTCAGCTTTAAGACACTCATACCCTTGCCTCGTTCTTTGCAGAGATGGAAGGTAGGTGGTATCAATCAGGTGCTTCTTCCTCTTAGGTCTCAGGGCTTCTCAAAGGGTCTCTCCAGCAGGGCAATTGGGATGTTAAATGATGGCTCAGATATCCAAGAGCAGGTGCTTTAAGAGCAAGAAGTAAGAAGAGCCAATCTCTTGAGATCTGGGCTTAGAAACTAACAGAGCAACACTTTCACTGGTCAAGAAGTCACAGAGTCCAGATTCAAGGGGAAAGGACATGGACTTCATTTCTCATAGGAGACATAGCAAAGAATTTGTGACATCTTTTAAAATATCAGTGTCAGAATTGAATGACAGTTAGCATCTTCAATGGCTAACTAGCTTTTGACTTTGAGCCTTGGATTGATAGCTGGAGGAATTGTTTTTAACAACACTAAATATCTCCTATGAATTTATGTCTTAATTTTATTCTCAATCTTGCTAAATAAAATAACTCTTTGAATTTACCTTTTTATTAAGGTGAAATTTAGCAATAGCTAATATTAGGATAGGTGATGTAAAGAAATAAAGTATCCCTGCCCAGTGAGTTAAGTAAAAGATTGCCTTATTCAGATGAATATTTATCCTCACTATCAGTGTAGAAACAATAAACAACTAATTTGTAAAAAAACAAAAAACAACAAATAAAACAAACTTAATTTTTCAGATTTTTGTTTCTTAATCCATGAAAAGAATATAATTGATTCACTGCATGGAGTTTTGGTGCAAGTTAACTGAAGATATGTCTGTAAAAACAGCAAACCACCTCTCCTATGGTAAATGCTTATTACCTGTGTTTTCTTCCCTTTATCTGCCCTCTATCCTTATACAGATATTATCTTATTGTCATTGCCTTTTCTAGAATTCTACAAGTACGTAAAATGTTCATGTTGTTAATAAAACTCTTTTTGTTTTTGCTCTTATGTTGATATACTATTATACTGTGTAAAGAGATAGGCCAGGAAATAATTGCAATATTGAAATCTCCTGTGAAAAGTATGGACAAAAATAATTCTAAATAATATTAAAATATAATTCTCTATACTGAGATTAAGAAGTAATTACAATGTTTAAGTTTTTTTTTTTTTTTTTTCTTTCCATCCATAGTAAACCTAGTTATGGGACGAGGTAATTACTCTAAGTAATAGGAAATTGAATTATCTATCAAAACCTCAGGAATGCGCACACTAATGGACATCGGACATGATCTAAGCCCAACTTATTAAAATGTGTTTAATAGAGATAGTTCATATAGGTCTCTAGTGGATATAAACTATACAGAAGTATCTTAATCAAACTAAAATATATATCTTATCTCTTCTTCTAAAATAGGCAATGTGCCTTTAAATGTATTAATACTAGTAGACATGGGAATTGAAAAGTTCGTGTAATACCATGACTTGAGATGAGAGCTGTCATATTCTCTGGTATATTCTTTCCAACAAGCTTAGAATAAATTAAATTTACAAGACAAGATTTTCGTTTGTGAGTTTATCATTCTGATATACAATTAAGATTGCAGATATTGTCTCTCTTCTTATTAAATCCTGTAAATGTGCCCAGAGGCTACTGCAAAGGGAATATTCACAAAATGAGATCAAGAAATACATAAATAAGAAATGTGAGTTTAGTATTCGTTACTCATGATTTCCAAAGTGTGCATAAGTGTGAGCAGAACATTTATATTCATTCTGCTTTACTAATATTGACCTAGCAGAATGTTTTCTATACAACATTGTGATGCCAGGGACAGTAGGAAAAAAGAAACTTAGAGACCACTGACCCTAGACTTTCATTATACAGATGAAACAAACAGATAAATAACAACAAGCAAACAAACAAACAAAATCTTGAGGCCCAGAAAAAGAAAATGCATTTTGAAAATCCAAAGACCTAGTAAATGACGAGCTGAAACTTTGAATCTGAGTATATCATTTATAAGTTTAGAATTCTCTTTACGAATCCATTGCTAATGCTTATTCTGAAATGCAGTTTATTAAGAACTTTACAACATACATTCCAATATTGTAAACTGCCTTTAATCCGCTCTGATGACCCAATTGTTAATCTGACAACCTATATTTTCATGAGAACTAAGGTTTCTACACGTATTAAATATATTAAATATATCTAAATATATTTTTCTCTCAGAGTCTACAGTGATAGAATCACATTGCTCCAATAACAATTTCTCTTCTGGTGGTAAGACAAAACTGGAATTGAACATTTGGGTAATTTAATGTAGCATTCAACTAACACAGGCTTGAAAACAAAAGCAATACTCTCAGAATGCCCAAATCCATGAAATGTAATCAGAAGCATGTTTTTAGGGAATTTTTTAATCAAAGCGATTTATATGATATTTTAACATACTGTGATTAAATACACTGGATTATGAATAAGACAAATTTGAATCATAATCCCTTTTCTCTTACTATCAAAATGATCCTGAACAGTTATTTAGCATAGTTATTTTTTTATTTAATCACCTGTTTAGGTAATTACATCTACCTCATGAGACTGTGTGTTTGGTGTATGCCTGTGTATGTGTGTATGTGTGGGTGTGTGGGTGTGAGAGAGACAGACAAATGGACACAGGGAGACATTGAGATTGATTGCTTTGTGGTAAGCACTCACTAAGTTTTGAGCAGGCAGCATGTTATAATAGTTTAATTTGGCTAGAGTTGAATAAGCAAGGGTTTGAATCTTGTCTTCATCACACTAGAGCAGGATATAACCTTAAAGAGAGAAAAATAATAATTCTTTGAGTTTGTTTTCTTGTGGGAATAAAATAGATAATTATTGTACATATCTATGAGTTTTACAAGCTTTGAAAACAGGCTTCTCATTTGAGATGGACTCAAAAAAGTTGATGTGTACCAACATTATTCAACAAACGGGAGGTATCTCAGAACCAAAACTCTCAACATGCGTTATAGACATTCAAGTTCTTGTTTAATTTCATTCTTCCTCAAAAATAATTTCTTCCATAAGGAATTAGGCATTTATCACAAAGTACAATTCTTTCTCTGTGTTACTGCTTATAAATATTATCTGGATATACAAATATGTGTAGAATTTGTAGCCACATTCCAAAATAGTACTTAAATTTGCATTCATTCTACAGAGGAAAATGAATATCCTTCTGGTTCAAGCACTATATTTGCACGAAGAACCACTTATTATAATTATAGTTTATCATCTCCAGAGAACCTTAAGATGTTTACATTGTTAAAGTAAAAAGGCCACTTTTTTTTTTCCCTTTAATTACAGAAGTTAATGCAGCTTGTAGAAAGAAAAGAATGGAAACTGAAAATCTTGTGGAGTTTTGAAATAATATACGAAATTATAGGATATTAATATATGGATATTCAGCTCTATTTTGCCTCTTGAAATTGTGATACACATAACTCAGATGCAGGGAACACTTATTCATCCATTCAGCAATCATGGACCAATGCTTATTACGTTCTAGGCATTTTTCCAAATACTGAAAACAAGAATTAAAAAGATTCAGCACCTGTTCTGAAGTTTTCACAGATTTGTGAAGGAAATTGATATAGAAACAGGTGTGATGAGAACAGAAGTAAGGGACAAATGTCATGTGAAAAGCCCTTCTGAGTTACTTTGCCAACTTTGTTTAAGCAGGCAGGACAAATGTCTGATTTTGCAACTATAGTCACTTCGCAACATGCCACTTGGCATTTAGATTGTTTCTGAACACATCAATTGGATTGAGAAGAGAATTTTATTTAAAAGAAAAACTTGAGCGTCAGGAAGACTCTCCACAGGTTAACAGTAAAGGGAGTTTCTCATCTTTGCCTCTGAGCTACCCTCTGCCTGTAGTAGACCAGGCTGAATAGAGAGGTACCCTGTCTGCTCCCATGAGGATACCAAGCTTTCAACCTCACTCTGCCACTATCTAGTACTGGAAATGTAGCTGTCGCTTATGTTAAGTGTAAAGGGCTCTTCCTAGAGTCTTTCATAGAAATATTCTATGTGCGGTAACATTAATAATTATTCTCTGTGTCTCGATTTGTGCGTTTTTTTTTTTTTGCTTCAAATTAAAATAGCAAACCTAATGAATTAATGGAGTTGTCAAGAAGATTAAATAAGTAGTACCTTTTAAATTTTTATATTCTTTATGGTAATAAAATATTTTCCCCTCCATGAATTGTATTCAAATAAAGGGAATGTTGGAAAGATACAATATTCCCTATTTTTAAGACTAAGAGAATTTCAGCTTTCTCTTTGAAGTATTAGATTTATTTATGTTTTTGATGTCATAAGAGAATTGGGACCATATTGTTTGTTCTAGTGCATTTTTTCAAGTAAATAATGGGAAATGTTTAAGAGAGTTAACATGCCATTTTTCTTTATGGTTGTTTATTCAATTTTTTGATCCAAGGTTTATTGAGAACCAAAGTTTTTAATATCAGGGGTCAACAAAAGAGAGCAACAGAAACAAAAATCCTTGCCCTCCAGGAGCTTTTATTGTAATTGGGGGTGAGGGGAGGGTGCAGATGACAAACAAGTCAAATAAAATCTTTAGTAAGTTAGGTAGAGATACTTAACAAGGAGAAAAAAATAAATATTAAAGCAAAAAAAGTGAACAGAATGTGTCGGGGGGGTGTCAATTATATAAAAAAAAATTGGTTTGGAAAAGATTCCCTGATCATGGTGACATCTGGGATCTATAGCAAGTGAGAGGCAGACTAGGACCACTGCATGTAGAGGAAACTGCAATGGCAGAGACCCAGAAGTGGGCGCGTGCTATGCTGGATATTCTTAAGGAACAGTGAAGCAGGCAGGGACAGAAGAAAAGTGAGGAAGAGGGAGAAAAGTAAGAGATGACCTCAGAAAGTTAACAAATGAGGGTTGAGGGGGCAGATGTTGTTAAGCATTGGAGGTTTTTTATTTTTACTAAGTGAAATTTGAAAAAGTTGCAAGACTTTGAGTGAATTTCTAGCATAATCTAAGTGTTAACAAATCATTACAGCTGCAACCTCTTGTATAGAGTCTAGCCTTTATACATTAAGAAAGCAAGAGAAGAAACAGGAAGATGGTCTGGAGGCTAATGCAAGAATCAAGGCAAAGTTTGATGGTCACAGAATCAAGTTAACCAAATTCTGTATATAGTTGGAAGTTAAAGCAAAACAAGGTGTTGGATTGCTTAGATTGGGGGTGAAAGAAAAAGGAGGCAAGGATTGACTTTAGTGTTTGGAACCTGTTCATCAGAAAGAATGATATTGCCATTTACTGAGAGAGGGGTACAGGATTGAGATCAAAGATCAGGAACTCAGTTTTGGTATTATTAAATGTGAGGTGCTATTAGGCATTTAAATAGATGTACTGGGTAAATAAATGTATGTACTCTTCTGAAAGGAAAGTTAGTAATAGAGAAGAAAGAGAGAATTTCTGGAGTAATATTTTTGAGGCACTGAGAGATGATGGGGTCTAGTGTACTGTTAAAAAACAAGACAACAAACAGCTTTAAAATGGAACGGCTTATGCTAAGCTCCAGGTCACCAGTAGAGACTTGACTTAATTACTGTTTTGACTCTCCCAGAAATGAAATTTTAAACCAGCTAATCAGGAATCACCTGATCAGCACTAGTTGGGTCATCTGCCTGAATGACCCATTCCATCCCTTAAAGGATGGTAACCTTGCAATATCCAACCTGCTTTTTGCCTAGTATAGCTTCCTTGTTCCCACTCCCTTCTGCCTATAAAAGTCTTTCATTTTGTACAGCTCCTTGGAGCGCCTTTCTATCTGCTAGACTGGATGATGCCTGATCTGAATAAATTTTTGCTCAAATAAACTCAAAATTTGTAATACACCTCAGTTTACCTTTTAACAGTTCACATTGAGAGTTTGGGCTTAGCTAGATTTTCATCCATGAGAACAGAAGAGCATTTTTGTGGGTGTCTGGGCACAAGTGTAGGTAGGTGGAATTTTTTTTTTTTTCTATTTATTTTACTTTTCTCATTAAAGTAGGAAGTACAGCCACCAGCTGAGAGCAAAGAAGAGAAATGAGGTGGGAAATAGTTGGGAAGAGGAAAGAAATCAAGAAATAGATGTTTAAGAAGTTGGGGGAGTGAATTCAGTATGGAACAGCAGTATACTTACTAGACGATTGTAAGAGCCCGCTTGAGATAAATGAACAAGAATATAAAGCGAGACCAGTTGTACACGTATGGCAAGAAGTTTAGGAGGAGAGTTAGATTTTAAAAAGGCTGGGTTTGGCCATAGAAGTAACGTTTGAGAGAGGCCAAGGAATTGATTTCACATACAGAAGAGTGATTGAAATGACTGACAATGGATTTTAAATAAGATTTTTAATCAATTTTGCAATAAGCACTTAGGGTCCTGATGGAAAGATAAGAATGTGATGCTTTTGAGTATCCATGCAAGACTTGTTCTATGCTTGGAAAAACTAATTTCTAGTGGCCAAACCAAAATATAATAGACTTTTGAGTGAAGAATAGAAAATATATTAAATAAAATTATAATTAAAATATTGGCTAACTACAACAAATTAGTTAAATGCAACTACACAAAAATGCATTAAATAATTGCAATACAAACTTTTTAGTGCATTAGACATTAGATTGTACTTTATAATATTGAAAAATTCTACAGGGTTGTATAATAGATTCATTCAGTCATTCATTTCATAAATAATTACAGATTTCCCACATTGTGCTAAGCAACTGTATTACTTTTCTGTTACTTGCTCTAACAAATAAATTACCACAAACGTGGTCACTTAAAACAATACACATTTATTATCTTACAGTTCTGTATGTCAGAAATCCAAGACAGGTCTCACAAGCTAAAATCAAGGTGTCAGCAGTTCTGAGTTTTTTTCTGGAAACTTTAGGGAAAAATCTGTTTCCTTTACCTTTCCAGCTTTTAGAGGCATTTCTTGGCTTTTGGCCCCTTACTCCATCTTTAAGGCTGGCAATAAAATACATCTCTGACCTTTCCTTGGTAGTCACGTGCTCCCTCTCTGACCACAGCCTGGAAAGTTTCTCCACATTTAAGGACTCATGATTAGAATCAGCCCATCTGGATAATCTCCCATCTCAATGCTGTTAACTTTAATGAAATCTGCAAAATCCCTTTGTCCACTTAAGGTAAAATATATTCCCACATTCCAGGAATTATGATGTGAACATCTTAGGGGGGGCGTGCCTTTTTCTGTTTACCATAGCAATGGAGATATTGTTCTACCTCGATGGAGTTTACATTTGAGTGGGCAAGAATGTTTCTGTGTAGTACATGATTCCCATTAATTTACGTGGTCTAGTCCTGTGCCATAGCATTTGTACGTTAATCATGTGGTTTTAGAATTCAGAATTGTGGTGAAAACTGACTGCGGTGCTACATTAATAAGCAGAAGCAGTAACTCATAAATATCTATGTGGGGAACACCAGAACATCAATAATTGATTAAGGTGACAAAGTCATAATATTCAATCTCACCAGTTTCTTTTTGGAGAGAACCGAGAACCCCTAAGTGGAGAGAAGTGAAGTATTCCTGGGGCACTCTAGACAACACCCATCACGCAAATTGTGATGCTGAGGGACCTGTGACCTGAAGACTGGTGAATTGCAGTAAAGGGAAGGATGCGAGTACATCAAGGAACAGGCTAAATTTCATCAAGGCACCCGGCATATGCAAATGGGGAAATCCTATGTGGGACTGGGCTTCCTTAGAAGACTATGGTATTTTTTTTTTTTTCTGAAAAGACCCCCTTTCTACAGGCATTGAGAGAGGGAAGCTCAGTTCATTATTATATTCTCTAATTTCACCCCCTTGTCAAGTGTCCTCCCAGTTCCCTATGCCCCTGACCTTGAGGAGTCTGCAATCTCTTTCAGAGACAAGGTTACATCAAATAAAAAATTGGAATAAATACTTTTAGATTACAGGCAATACTGACTCTAAATTTGAGAGAAGGTGAGAAAAGGGAAAGATCTAGATTAGGAATAATGAATCTTTGGATGCTCAAGCCTGTGTTTATTTGAACACTTTTTCTTTATGGTCTGTTGAGAGAGAGGAGGGGATATAGAGCTTCATCAGATAGAGGACATTCATTTTCATTATGCCGAAGGTTTTCTATCTTACTTAACCTTACAAAAGTTTTGTTTGTCTGTTGAGGAACACCTCAGCACATTTGTGAAAGAGCTTTGGCAAGCACACTTGTCTTCATCAACAGAGGCAGCAACAGTCAAGTGCTTTGTCTCCAAATTCTGTCATCTCTCTTTCTGCCTTTTCTCACCATATTACATAGAGCTGTTGTTCAGGTACTTTCAGGCATGCCCAGTGATTCAGGCTGACTCAAGCAAATTTGATCTTGACAGCTCTTAATAATGGTGGTCGCCAAGTGAAAGCTGAATGAGAGTTAGTCACTTTCTCAAAATCTCATCACCAAATAAATTCTGCTTTGTATAAAACGTTTATTAAACAAATATTTAGTATGAAAAATATTGTTGCGGCTTGTTCAATAAAGATGATGAAATTCCTTCTTTCTGTTGTTTCAGATTCTCCCACTATAATTTTCCTGAAAAGTTTACTTGTGTCAGACACTATAATATTTTGGAAGCTGGATTTAGTTAACAGGATGAGGCAACTAGAATCCTATGAATAAATAGCTGGATTTAGACACATTTTGGAATAAATCCTTTGCAACATCCCTAGAGATCAGACCCTTAGGCTTGCTATATATGCAAGAGTGAAAAGGGTCTCTAAAATAACTTATTAATCCACATGCCCTGAATACCTATAATTTTACCAATGAACACCCATTTCTAAAATCTGTTATGATAATTAATAGGCTTCAGATATCACAAATAAAAATCAATTTCTAAAATTTGCTATAAAAATGAACAAAGCTTTGGTGGTAAAGATAGTTGAAACATTTATAATACTGTCCTCTGGAGTACAAGCTTTCTTATTGAACACTAGTTGACTTCCCGGAAAGTGTGTAAATTTCTGATTAGAGCAAATGATGGTTCTTGCAGTATAAATTGACAAGGATTTACACCCAAATACATACACACAAACACAAATACACATATACACAAATATGCTGATGTATTTAAAAATAAATTACAAGCAACTTATTACCCATTAGAATTCAATATCTAGTCATAAAAGAATCATGCAGTATGAAAATCCTCATTGCAGATGGAGGGCTAATAAACATTATGAAATCATAAATTCATTTAAAAATTTGATTTAGTTCAAAAGAATTTGAAATATCCAATGAGAATTACTTCCTTTCTTTTCCTGCACATATCCCCCTTCTTTTATTTCCTTCCTTCCTGAACATTTATGTAGTGCTTACTATGTGCCTCATTCCATATTTTGGAGATCTGAAGGTAAAATAGGATTATATTTTCCCTGGAGGAACTTGAGTTGAGGAAATTGATACAAACAAAGTATTTTAACAACCATCCAAAACTTATCATTAGAAATACAGAATATTAAGAAAGACCCTAAGTTTCCCTGTAAATTTCAAGGAACTCTTCATTAAGTAGCTGACATTGGAAAAATCTTGAAAAATGAGTAGGCAGTGAAATAAGTCTATATAGCAGGGATTATAACTGCAAAAGCATAAAAATTGGAAAGCATGGTACATTTAGGAAAGCACAGAATAGTTCATGATGTTTGTTGTATAATGCTAAGAAAATGTCAAGAGATCAAACTAGAAAGGTAAGCCAGGGCCACCATTTCTGTATTTAAGGTTCATATTCTACTGTCTCCTTGATATTTCATCAGGATAGCCAATTGTCTTCTCAAACTTACCATGTCCAAAACTGAGTTCTTCCTGCAATATTCTCCCTCTCATAAAATAACTTTATTCTTGTCGGTGGCTCAGACCCACAATTGGCGTTCTCCTCTTCACCTCTCTGTCTCTTAAAAGCCTATATATTACATCTGTCAGCCATCAACGTTGCCGTCTTTTTCTCTTGACTAGTTTCCCAACTTCCATATTTGCTGCCCTTCAGGTGTCAACACAGGAGTCAAAAACAATTCAGTTCATGTTACGTCTATGCTTGAAATTTGATAATGGCTTCTCTTATCACTCAGGGGAAAAGGCCAAGCTCTTGCACTAAGCTACTCCTCAGCGTATTAAGTTTTACCTTTCATCAGTGAGATGGAAATGCCTACTATGTTATCTCCTATTCAGACCTCCCTCTAAATTACAGACTTGAACACTGCTAAATTCCACTGCTTCCCACATACTCCACAAGAGTCTCTAATAACACATCCAGTCTCATATATCCAAATAACATTTTGATTTATAACCCATCTCTTTCATACTCTGCCTTTACACGTTTCCTATTATCCTATGTAAAACCAGCATGCACAAATTTCTCTGGTCGATAACAAGTATGCCTCGTTTCTCTCTTTCCCTTGTTCTCATCTTCTTAACCTGATCTTCTAGAAATCCTGTCCATGCTTCTTAAAAGTCTTTCTACTTTCACTGACCCCCTCGTAGTTGAAGACACCATCATTTCCTTTATGGTTTAGTCAAACGGTCTCCTAACAAGCTTCCGTTCCTTCTGTCTTTACCTAATCCAGTCACTACATAGCAGACACACTGAACTCTTGAGGGTTTAAATCAGATAATACCATTCTAAGCTTGAAAGTAATCAAAGATCCTCACTACATTTAAAATGAACTGAAGACTCTTTATTTTGATCTATAAATTCCAGAACGATCAGTCCCTGCCTCATTTCAATATCATTTCACATGGTTTCCTCTTTCTCTTTGTTCTCCAACCATGTTGACTGTGTTTTATGGAAAAAATAATAATTCTGACACTTTTAAAATGCTTAGGTCTGTTTTACTGTCAGTGATAGAAAAAAAATGAGGCCACTGTTTTTAATAAAGCTGGAATAAAGATGATTTTTATTTACAGAATTGCTTTATCTGAATCACATGCAGTCGGTGGCCTCTTTTCAACACGTGTAAAACACTCTGAATGACTGGTCTCTAATCAGAAGGTGCTGCTTTCACTGTGATAAATCCTCAACATTCTGAAGCAGTGCAGATAAAATATACCAACAAAGTTTTCACATTAAAAAATAAACGTGTTCTTTAAAAGGTAAAAATTGAGGAGACAAAATATATCTATGCATAACAGAAAAAGAGTAACCTTTTCCTCCCACTAATTAAGGATAAGCTTATTCATGCCAAGCCCTCATTATGAAGTATCCCCATTATAATTTTTATTGGCTTTTTTGGTTGATTGTAATCATTATTCCAGTTATTTCATGAAAAAGAAGATGGAGTTTGAAGGCCACTGACTATGAATGTATATTTTTTAAGCAGAAAATTGCCAAAATACTGATAAATCTATTACATTTAGGAGCTTGGGAAAGTCCAAAAACCTCTTGGATGATAAAACTCCGCATTTGATCCTGAAATTATGAGGCCATGGAAGAACCTCCCAGCTTGGGCATTGCCATTGTTAGGAAGTGGTATTTAATTAATTTTACTGATGGGAATATCCTATGGCACAGACAACATCACCTGGGTTCGTAGAGAAACTTCATATGATTTTCTCATGAAATATTATTAAAAACTTCTGAAATTCAATGAATGCCAGAAGCATTTGAAGAGCTTTAAGTTGAATTATATGACAAAGTAATACTTGTCAAAAAAAAAAAGAATTTTCTAAACTAACAATTCTATTTTAACATTTTTCTGTCATCATAATTAAGGGATAATTATCATATACTTAAGGGAATCATAACTTTCAATACATCTAAGGTCTTTCTCCCTCTCTTTTAATGTATTATTAAATAAAAGAAGATGTTAACAACACATTTTAATTCAGTACTCTTTATTTCTTCATTGTTTCTATCTTTGAATTCTTTTGCTCTTAGGGTAGTTAGTTTTAAAAATTTCTTTTTAGTGAGGCATTGTCAACCACCTTTTTAAAAAAACAGTGACAACTTTTGTGTTACTGGAGGCTTCAAATTATTGGTTAGATTTAGTACAAACTTGTAATATTTTAATTGGAAGCTAAGCTTATTTTATACTTGGGTGGGGATTTTGCCAACTATAGTGTTTCAAGGACATTTAAAAATCGGTTACACACTTCTTTTTTTTCTTACTATAGAACTAGGTCTTCTTTGGGAGAAATATCGATATTCAGGAGCTCAGATTCACAAACAAAATGGAAGTATTAAAGATAACTATTTGTAATGAAAACATATTCATGAGAGGATTGCATTGGATTGTACTTTCTTCTGATGCATATAAAATAGGATTTCATTTTCAGAGTTAATGTGAAATAATCCTGCCACATTTTTTAATTCAATTTAATCTTTTCATTGTTTTACTAAAATATTCAAGTTATTTAAGTGATTTAAGGAAATGGCAGCCATCATTCTTGTTAACATGTGGATATTAGAGTACAGTATAAGGAATTACATACACACACACACACACACACACACACATATGGCTTTCAGATTTATCCAGGTTCAAGTTTTTTTTTTTTTTTTTAATTTTTTTTTTATTTTTATTTATTTATTTATGGCTGTGTTGGGTCTTCGTTTCTGTGCGAGGGCCTTCTCTAGCTGCGGCAAGCGGGGGCCACTCTTCATCGCGATGCGCTTGCCTCCCACCATCGCGGCCTCTCCTGTTGTGAAGCACAGGCCCAGACGCGCAGGCTCAGTAATTGTGGCTCATGGGCCCAGTTGCTCCGCGGCACGTGGGATCCTCCCAGACCAGGGCCCGAACCCGTGTCCCCTGCATTGGCAGGCAGACTCTCAACCACTGCACCACCAGGGAAGCCCCAGGTTCAAGTTTTATCCTTCACTACTTGATTCAGCTAATGTTCAAAGATTCCTGCTGGGCTTAATTAAATTATTTTATTTTATATTTTCTTACTAAAAAAAGCTACAAATCCATTGCCTAATCTTAGTCATTGTATCTAGAAATGATGTTGGATTTTATCATCAAAAGGGTTAATTTGATTATCTATACAGACACTATATTTTAGCTTCATTGAATTTTCCACTGGTCTCCAGTATATTTTCCAACTCTTCTAATTATTTACATTTCCCTTGACTTTTTCTTCTGTTGCTTTCTTTCCATTATAATTTAACGACCACGACTTGTCAGAATTAATAGGAGGGACAATGGGGTCTGAGAGTTAAACACTTGGATTTTGAAATCTTATATCCCTGCATGAAAATGCTGACTTCACCATTTAATAGCTGGGTGACCATGGATGACTTCCTTAACAACATAAGAACTATTTTTTTATTTGAAAATAGGTATCATAAAGATATCTAACCTCACAGAAGCATTATTATAATTAAATAAAATAATGTATGTCAATGTGTTTGCACAGAGTGAGAACAAAATACGTTTAAATGAATATATTGGAAACCTTTTATAATTTGAGGACACAACATGGAAATCATCTTGGTAAAAGTTTTAATCTATGAGTCTTTTGCTTTCTTTAACTATTCTCATTAGATGCATTAAAAAAAAGACTGATGACATCACTTTTTCTAAAATATGCTTCATAGGAGAGAGCAGATTTAATAAAACCCTGTAATAGTAAACTGCACAATAAAGCAAGGTTCATCCTGATAGTTCCTAAAAAGTGCTTCAGAATCACAAAATCTAACCAACTACATTAATGAATACCTAAATTTCAAATGTGCCAAAATACTTTTCCAAAAATAACGCAACAGACTGTCATGGTTGATATGAAAGGAAACAGATCTGAGCTACAGTTTGTTATTTCTTATTTCTGAGGTTTTTTTTTTTTTTTTTTTTTTTTTTTTTTTACATTCCCTCTAGGAATCAACAATAGAATTTAAAATTGTTAAATTATATTGCCTTGAGACGAATTTGAAAAATCATAACTTGTTCAAAGAAAATAAAGGACAGAGGTAAATTTTTGTGCATAACTACCTTTTTGTTTTGTTTTGTTTTCTTTAATATCTTTATTGGAGTATAACTGCTTTACAATGGTGTGTTAGTTTCTGCTTTATAACAAAGTGAGTCATCTATACATATGCATATATATCCATATCTCCTCCCTCTTGAGTATTCTATCTCACCCCCCTAGGGGTGCTCTCCCCTAGCACCAAGCTGCTCTCCCTGTGCTATGTGGCTGCTTCCCACTAGCTATCTATTTTACATTTGGTAGTGTATATATGTCCATGCCACTCTCTCACCCCATCCTAGCTTACCCTTCCCCCTCCCCGTGTCCTCAAGTCCATTCTCTATGTCTGCATCTTTATTCCTAACCTGCCCCTAGATTCATCAGAACCATTTTTTTTTTTTTTTAGATTCCATATATATGTGTTAGCATACGGTATTTGTTTCTCTCTTTCTGACTTACTTCACTCTGTATGACAGACTCTACGTCCATCCACCTCACTACAAATAACTCAATTTTGTTTCTTTTCACGGCTGAGTAATATTGTATATATGTGACACATTTTCTTTACCCATTCATCTGTCGATGGACACTTAGGTTGCTTCCATGTCCTGGCTATTGTAAATAGAGCTGTAATGAACATTGTGGTACATGACTCCTTTTGAATTATGGTTTTCTCAGGGTACATGCCCAGTTTTTAAGGAACCTCCATACTGTTCTCCATAGTGGCTATATCAATTTACATTCCCACCAACAGTGCAAGAGGGTTCCCTTTGCTCCACACCCACTCCAGCATTTATTGTCTATAGACTTTTTGATGATGGCCATTCTGACTGGTGTGAGGTGATACCTCATTATAGTTTTGATTTGCATTTCTCTAATGATTAGTGATGTTGGGCATCCTTTCATGTGTTTATTGGCCATCTGATATCTTCTTTGGAAAAATGTCTATTTAGGTCTTCTTCCCATTTTTGGATTGGGTTTTTGTTTCTTGGATATTGAGCTGCATGAGCTGCTTGTAAATTTTGGAGATTAATCCTTTGTCAGTTGCTTCATTTGCAAATATTTTCTGCCATTCTGAGGCATGTCTTCCCATCTTGTTTATGTTTTCCTTTGCTGTGCAAAAGCTTTTAAGTTTCATTAGGTCCCATTTGTTTATTTTTTTAATTTCCATTTCTCGAGGAGGTGGGTCAAAAAGGATCTTGCTGTGATTTATGTCATAGAGTGTTCTGCCTATGTATTCCTCTAAGAGTTTTATAGTGTCTGGCCTTACATTTAAGTCTTTAATCCATTTTGAGTTTATTTTGGTGTATGGTGTTAAGGAGTGTTCTACTTTCATTCTTTTACATGTAGCTGTCCAGTTTTCCCAGCACCACCTATTGAAGAGGCTATCTTTTCTCCATTGTATATTCTTGCCTCCTTTATCAAAGATAAGTTGACCGTATGTGCATGGGTTTATCTCTGGCTTTCTATCCTGTTCCATTGATCTATATTTCTGTGTTCATGCCAGTACCATACTGTCTTTATTACTGTAGCTTTGTAGTATACTCTGAAGTCAGGGAGCCTGATTTCTCCAGCTCCGTTTTTCTTTCTCAAGATTGTTTGGCTATTTGGGGTCTTGTGTGTTTCCATACAAATTGTGAAATTTTTTGTTCTAGTTCTGTGACAAATGCCATTGGTAGTTTGATAGAGATTGCATTGAATCTGTAGATTGCTTTGGGTAGTATAGTCATTTTCACAATGTTGTTTTTCCAATCCAAGAACATGGTATATCTCTCTATTTATATCATTAATTTCTTTCATCGGTGTCTTATAGTTTTCTGCATACAGGTCTTTTGTCTCCTTAGGTAGGTTTATTCCTAGGTATTTTATTCTTTTTATTTCAGTGGTAAATGAGAGTGTTTCCTTAATTTCTCTTTCAGATTTTTCATCATTAGTGTATAAGACTGCAAGGGATTTCTGTGCATTAATTTTGTATCTTGCTACTTTACCAAATTCATTGTTTAGCTCTAGTAGTTTTCTGGTAGCATCTTTAGGATTCTTTAAGTATAGTATCATGCCATCTGCAAACAGTGACAGTGTTACTTCTTCTTTTCTGATTTGGATTCCTTTTATTTCTTTTGCTTCTCTGATTGCCATGGCTAGGACTTCCAAAACGATGTTGAATAATAGTGGTGAGAGTGGACAACCTTGTTTTGTTCCTGATCTTAGAGGAAATGGTTTCAGTTATTCACCATTCAGAACGATGTTGCCTGTGGGTTTGTCATATATGGCCTTTATTATGTTGAGATAAGTTCCCTCTATGCCTACTTTCTAGAGGGTTTTTTTTTATCATAAATGGGTGTTGAATTTTGTCAAAACCTTTTTCTGCATCTGTTGAGCTGATCATATTGTTTTTCTCCTTCAATTTGTTAATATGGTGTATCAAATTGATTGATTTGTATATATTAAAGAATCCTTGCATTCGTGGGATAAACCCCACTTGATCATAGTGTATGATCTTTTTAATGTGCTGTTGGATTCTGTTTGCTAGTATTTTGTTGAGGACTGTTGCATCTATGTTCGCCAGTGATATCGGCCTGTAGTTTTCTTTCTTAGTGACATCTTTGGTTTTGGTATCAGGGGGAGGGTGGCCTTGTAGAATGAGTTTGGGAGTGCTCCTCACTCTGCTATATTTTGGAAAAGTTTGAGAAGGATAGGTGTTAGCTCTTCTCTAAATGTTTGATAGAATTCTCCTGTGAAGCCCTCTGGTCCGGAGCTTTTTTTTGTTGCAAGATTTTTAATCACAGTCTCAATTTCAGTGCTTGTGATTGGTCTGTTTATATTTTCTATTTCTTCCTGGTTCAGTCTTGGAAGGTTGTGCTTTTCTAAGATTTTTTCCATTTCTTTCAGGTTGTCCATTTTGTTTCCGTATAGTTCCTTGTATTAATCTGTCATGAACCTTTGTATTTCTGCAGTGTCAGTTGTGGTTTCTCCTTTTTCATTTCTAATTCCATTGATTTCAGTCTTCTCCCTTTTTTTCTTGACGAGTCTGGCTAATGGTTTATCAATTTTGTTTATCTTCTCAAAGAACCAGCTTTTAGTTTTATTGATCTTTGCTATCGTTTCCTTCATTTCTTTTTCATTTATTTCTGATCTGATCTTTATGATTTCTTTCCTTCTGCTAAATTTGGGGTTTTTTTTGTTCTTCTCTCTCTAATTGCTTTTGGTGTAAGGTTAGGTTGTTTATTTGAGATGTTTCTTGTTTCTTGAGGTAGGATTGTATAGCTATAAACTTCCCTCTTAGAACTGCTTTTGCTGTATCCCATCAGTTTTGGGTTGCCTTGTTTTCATTGTCGTTTGTTTCTAGGTAGTTTTTGATTTCCTTTCTGATTTCTTCAGTGATCTCTTGGTTATTAAGTAGTGTATTGTTTTGGCTCCATGTGTTTGTATTTTTTAGAGATTTTTTCCTGTAATTAATATCTAGTCTCATAGCATTGTGGTCGGAAAAGGTACTTGATACAATTTCAATTTTCTTAACTTTATCAACGCTTGATTTGTGACCCAAAACCCAAGATATGATCTATCCTAGAGAATGTTCCATGGGCACTTGAGCAGAAAGTGTATTCTGTTGTTTTTGGATGAAATGTCCTATAAATATCAGTTAAGTCCGTCTTGTTTAATGTATCAATTAAAGATTGTGTTTCCTTATTTATTTTCATTTTGGATGATCTGTCCATTGGTGAAAGTGGGTATTAAAGTCCCCTACTATGATTGTGTTACTGTCGATTTCCCCTTTTATGGCTGTTAGCATTTGCCTTATGTACTGAGGTGCTCCTTTGTTGGGTGCATAAATATTTACATTTGTTATATCTTCTTCTTGGGTTGATTCCTTGATAATTAAGTAGTGTCCTTCTTTGTCTACTGTAATAGTCTTTGTTTTAAAGTCTATTTTGTCTGATATGAGAATTGTTACTCCAGCTTTCTTTTGATTTCCCTTTGCATGGAATATCTTTTTCTATCCCCTCACTTTCAGTCTGTATGCCTCCCTAGGTCTGAAGTGGGTCTCTTGTAGACAGCATATAGATGGGTCTTGTTTTTTTATCCATTCAGCCAGTCTATGTCTGTTGGTTGGAACATTTAATCCATTTACATTTAAGGTAATTATCGATATGTATGTTCCTATTACCATTTTCTTAATTGTTTTAGGTTTGTTATTGTAGGTCTCTTCCTTCTCTTGTGTATCCTGCCTAGAGAAGTTCCTTTAGCATTTGTTGTAAAGCTGGTTTGGTGCTGTTGAATTCTCTTAGCTTTTGCTTGTCTGCAAAGGTTTTAATTTCCCTGTCAAATCTGAATGAGATCCTTGCTGGATAGAGTAATCTTGGTTGTAGGTTTTTCCCTTTCATCACTTTAAATGTGTCCTGCCACTCCCTCTGGCTTGCAGAGTTTCTGCTGAAAGATCAGCTGTTAACCTTATGGGGATTCTCTTGTATGTTATTTGTTGTTTTTCCCTTGCTGCTTTTAATATTTTTTCTTTGTAATTAATTTTTGATAGTTTGATTAATATGTTTCTTGTCGTGTTTCTCCTTGGATTTATCCTGTATGGGACTCTCTGCACTTACTGGACTTGATTGACTATTTCCTTTCCCATATTAGGGAAATTTTCAACTATAATCTCTTCAAATATTTTCTCAGTCCCTTTCTTTTTCTCTTCTGATTCTGGGATCCCTATAATTCAAATGTTGGTGCATTTAATTTTGTCCCAGAAGTCTCTAAGACTGTCCTCAATTCTTTTCATTCTTTTTTTCTTTATTCTGCTCTGTGGTAGTTATTTCCACTATTTTATCTTCCAGGTCACTTTTCCGTTCTTCTGCCTCCATTATTCTGCTATTGATTCCTTCTAGAGAATTTTTAATTTCATTTGTTTTGTTGTTCATCATTGTTTGTTTGCTCTTTAGTTCTTCTAGGTCTTTGTTAAACGTTTTTTGTATTTTCTCCATTCTATTTCCAAGATTTTGGATCATCTTTACTATCATTACTCTGAATTCTTTTTTAGTAGATTTCCGATTGTCTCTTCATTTGTTTGGTCTGGTGGGTTTTTAAATTGCTCCTTCATTTGTTGCATATTTCTCTGTTTCTCATTTTGTTTAAATTACTGTGTTTGGGGGTCTCCTTTTCACAGGCTGCAGGTTCATTGTTCCCATTGTTTTGGGTGTCTGCCCCGAGTGGCTAAGTTTGGTTCAGTGTGTTGTGTAGGCTTCCTGGTGGAGGTGACTAGTGCCTGTGTTCTGGTGGATGAGGCTGGATCTTGTCTTTCTGGTGGGCAGGACCACGTCTAGTGGTGTGTTTTGGGGTGTCTGTGAACTTATTATGATTTTAGGCAGCCTCTCTGCTAATGGGTAGGGTTGTGTTTCTGTCTTGCTAGTTTTTTGGCATAAGGTGTCCAGCACTGTAGCTTGCTGGTTGTTGAGTGGAGCTGGGTCTTAGCATTGAGATGGAGATCTGTGGGAGAGCTTTCGCTGTTTGGTATTATGTGGAGCTGGGAGGTCTCTGGTGGACCAATGTCCTGAACTCGGCTGTCCCACCTCAGAGGCACAGGCTTGACACCCGGCTGGAGCAACAAGACCCTGTCAGTCACACAGCTCAGAAGGAAAGGGAGAAAAAAAGAAAGAAAAATAAATAAAAAGAAAGTTATTAAAATAAAAATTTTTTAAAAATTATGAAAAATAAAAAAAATTAAAAGGAATTCAAAAAAAATTGAAAGAGAGAAGAGAGTAACCAGACCAAAAAACAAATCCAACAATGATAACAAGTGTTAAAAATTATACTAAAAATAAAAGAAATTAAAAAAAAAAAACAATGGACAGACAGAACCCAGGACAAATGGTAAAAGCAAAGCTATACAGACAAACTCACACAAAGAAGCATGCACATACACACTCACAAAAAGAGAAAAAGAAAAAAATATATATCTATATATAAAAAAAGGAAGAGAGCAACCAAATCTATAAACAAATCTACCAATGATAATAAACTGTAAATACTAAACTAAGATAAACATAAAACCAGAAACCAGTCAGTCATATACAGCAAACTCCAAATCTACAGTTGCTCCCAAAGTCCACTGCCTCAATTTTGGGATGATTCCTTCTCTATTCAGGTACTCCACAGATGCAGGGTACATCAAGTTGACTGTGGAGATTTAATCCGCTGCTCCTGAGGCTGCTGTGAGAGATTTCCCTTTCTCTTCTTTGTTCGCACAGCTCCTGGGGTTCAGCTTTGGATTTGGCCCTGCCTCTGAGTGTAGGTCACCTGAGGACGTCTATTCTTTTCTCAGACAGGACGGGGTTAAAGGAGAAGCTGATTAGGGGGCTCTGGCTCACTCAGGCTGGGGGGAGGGAGGGGTACAGATGCGGGGCGAGCCTGTGGCGGCAGAGGCCGGCGTGACATTGCACCAGCCTGAGGCGCGCCGTGTGTTCTCCCGGGGAAGTTGTCCCTAGATCACGGGACCCTGGCAGTGGCGGGCTGCACAGGATCCCAGGAGGGAGGTGTGCATAGTGACCTGTGCTTGCACACAGGCTTCTTGTTGGCTGCAGCAGCAGCCTTAGCGTCCTATGCCCGTCTCTGGGGTCCACGCTGATAGCCGTGGCTTGTGCCCGTCTCTGGAGCTCTTTTAGGCAGTGCTCTGAATCCGTCCTCCTTGCACACCAGGAAACAATGGTCTTTTGCCTCTTAGGCAGGTCCAGACTTTTTCCTGGACTCCCTCCCGGCTAGCTGTGGCGCACTAGCCCCCTTCAGGCTGTGTTCACACCACCAACCCCAGTCCTCTCCCTGGGATCCGACCTCCGAAGCCGGAGCCTCCACTCCCAGCCCCCACCTACCCCAACGGGTGAGCAGACAAGCCTCTCAGGCTGGTGAGTGCTGGTCGGCACCAATCCTCCATGCGGGAATCTCTTTGCTTTGCCCTCTGCACCCCTGTTGCTGTGCTGTCCTCCATGGCTCCGAACCTCCCCCTTACCCCCCGTCTCTGCCAGTGAAGAGAGTTTCTAGTTTGTGGAAACCTTTCCTCCTTCACAGCTCCCTCCCAGAGGTGCAGGTCCTGTCTCTATTCTTTTGTCTCTGTTTTTTCTTTTTTCTTTTGCCCTACCCAGGTATGTGGGGGAGTTTCTTGCCTTTTGGGAAGTCTGAGGTCTTCTGCCAGAGTTCAGTAGGTGTTCTGTAGGAGTTGTTCCACATGTAGATGTATTTCTGATGTATTTGTGGGGAGGAAGTTGATCTCCATGTCTTACTCCTCTGCTATCTTGAAGGTCTCTCCCCTGTTGTTTGTTTTTTTAGTAATGCTACTTGAAATATAAACTACCTGCTGTTGAGAAAAGAAAAAAACAAAAACGAAAACACAGCATAGCAACTAAACATGAGTTGTTCTGTTTGAATATGAACTGATAATATGACCTAAAATAAATCATCGTCACATGCTGTTATTTTTTGGTAACTAGTATGTGATAATCATTAAATAACCAAGATGGTATTACTGCTTCATTTAGTTTGAGTAAATTTCAGACAGTTTTCTTCCTGACTATAGACCACTGATACCCTTTTTCTTGGAGAATTTATCTTGGCAAACTTACAAAGGTAAATTTTTTCTCCTCACTTTTGGGATGTAAATATTTTTAAAAGCCTCTGGCCAGTTTCACAACTCAGGAAGGTCTTTCTCAAGGATCAGGGAATCATCCCTTTGAAATGTAAATATTAAGGGATATATTGCTCTATTCTCCCAGTCTCTGTGGGAGGGTAGGAGCCTAACTTTTACAAGAGTCAATTAGCAAACACGGATGATCTAATCACATTGACCAAATCCCCCAGTAATGTCCTCCAGTACTCTTCTGAGAGTTCACCTCAGTGCTTAAAAGCTCTCCTGCTTTTTGTTTCAGCAGTGTTGAATTTAATCTCTACCCAATTGCAATAGCCTTGACTTCTGTTGCAATAGTCTTGTATAAAGTCTTCCTTGCTTATGTAACACTATCTGGTACAATGCTGTTTGTTTGTTTGTATGGTTGGTTTTTTGGGCACAGTCATAGGTCAAATGATGCTTCCTATTGAAATATGACCCCAAAGTGGGTTTCTCAAGCCTCATTTCAGGCAATTAAGACTTGTTTGAGCAAAGCTTCTATGTAGCTATACTTTTTATGGCTGAATAAGTATTATGCTTATGATATCTACATTCATGAGTATAAAATTCTGCTCAGGGCCTTTTTACATGATGAATATTCCCTTTCAGAAATTTCAGGAGTGATAAAAGAGTAAAACAAATTCCCTCAGTAACACCAATAAACCAAGGTTAAAAATTAATGTAGTAATTGGGAATAGTCTACATTTGCTTTTGCTTTTCAGTTCACTGCTCAAGCTAGTAAGTGATCAGCTCTGTTGTTGATATGTTGAAAGATAATTGGAACTTACTTACACAGCATAAAGAAGAAAGAAATGTACACCCTGGCTTTAAGAAAACTCAAAGTGAAAGTTCAGTCTAATTATTCTGGAAAAGTTATCTTTGGAAGACCACCTATTATATAATTGTCAATACTTGATTTATCTCTTTTTTTAGAATTCAGTTGAGTATGTTCCATTTTTAAGCATCACATTCAACTTCATCTGTATACTTATCTTTTATATTTAATATTTAAATGGAATTATTGTTGTTATAAAGAACTAAATACAAAAGGTATGGCTTGCAGGTTTATTTTCATCTATATAGTAATAAATGGTGTTAAAATTTGTGGAATAGAATGACCATATCTGGTTCAAATATGGTGTAGGCCAATGGATTTACTTATGAAAAGTAAATGTTAATTCATTCTCAGAACTGACCAGTCTATCATTAGAAGTTTGAAAATGCTCAAAAAGTAAAGAAAAACAATTCTTCTGGAAGTCTTCTCTACATAGGCAATTAGAGGAGATTTAAGGAGACTATTGCATATCTAGAAACTAGAAATTCTTATCTAGGTCTTCTGTCAACTTCAACAGATGCATCTGGAAAATTGGTGGTTGTGTTTTCTTTTTCTTCATCTGAAGAGGATTGCTAATTGTCTGATCCCCATTTCCTAAAGTGTTTCAATATTCTTATTTATAAATGTATAGTTTACCTTATACTATGACAACACTATAAAAGTTGAAGTGTAGGTAAACACATTTGATATTATCAAGGAACTTCTTTCAAAATGACAAAGACTATATCATCTCTCTGCATTTTTCATTGTATTTAGGTAACTGCAGCATCCACAGTCTGTGATGATAATATTACAATTTTAATCTTTTCAGATTTCTTCTGGAAAAAAAAAGATTTTAATACGAAGAAGGCAAGTGGCAAATATATAAGTTGATGGTCAATAAATGAACAGCATTATGAGTCTCAACTGTGATAAGTTGACAATGCTTTAGAGAAGATGGTATGGGTTTGTGGAAGTTGGACATAGTTCTGACTGATTGGGCTATAAATTTTTCATGGCTATCTGAAAAACTAGGCTGTGAACATGGAGAATTGAAGCGTTACAGATGATCTTTGGTCACTTGAAACCCAATACAGCCTCAAAAATCTAAGATAGATCACAAAATATATTTTGTGTAGGCAAACATCTAGGTTTTTAAGTGCCCAAATTCTGGCTCAGCAAGTTCAAAACTTACTCCAATAAAGTATTCAATATTCTGTGACATGTCTACATCTCTGTGAGCAGAGATAGCTGACAAAATGTAGTCTATTGTGAGTTCTTTCCCACAAAATATAAGAATTTTTACCACAACCAGTTTGGACTATGTGATAAAAGGTTATTCAAAATCATTATTAAAAAAAGTATTTTGTTTTGTTTAATAAATGTGTTCATTGTTTTTATATTGCTGAATATACATTAAATGTATAGTAAATGCCTTCAGCTGACATCTCAGCACCCTGAACCTAAGAAAGCATTACATCTTAGGATGGGATAAAAGGACTGAGCTTCAGTGATATAATATGCATTACATGGAAGTCAGTAATGATGATGATACTAAGTCTAAATGAAATACAATATACCAGAAATTGATTCTAAAATATTAAACATTCAAGATAAATCTCAGATATTTCACCCAAAAGCCTACTTTGGGCTCAGATTTGGGCTAAATTCTCTCTTTCCTATCTTTCATAACATCATCTATGTATCAGCACTTTGTCACTTACCATATTAAATTCACTTAACTAGTTTCTATGTCACCTACATTAGATTCTATACACCTTTATGGAGAAAATCCATGTCTTTTAATTTTTGATACCTTCAACCAGGATCTGACAGAAATAATACATGCAAAAAATAATGATTGAACTATTTATTCCTCTGTCCTATTTACTCACTTTTGGTCAAATTCTTATAAATTACTATGCTCTTTTATATGTTGGGCTCTAGAAAGAGAAGGAACTTGAACACTTACAAAACAAATATAAACATAAACCTTACAAGAATAGATTAAAATGCGAGAAACATCTAAGTGTTAATGTGGAGGTAGCCTTAAACAAACAAACAAACAAACAAAAAACCTAAAAGCAAGGCTCAGACAGGTAAGGGTGTGATAGGAGGTTGGTGAGTGTGGGCTAGCCAATGTATGCTAGAGCTCAAGCAGGGCGTGAAGGGCATCTGTATGCAGTGGAGGGTACTGGTGTGGAGCTCACACATGGAGTCTCAAAGCACATTTATATAGATTACTTTTTAATTGCAAAGCAATGAAAGAGTAGCTCTGCAATAGATAAGGCTTCTGGAAGACCCCACCTAAATCAAAGGATCTAAGTTAAAAGCATCAGTGCTAGGATAAAATGAAATTGTAAGCCAGTTGTTCAAATGCAAGGAAAAGAATAGCATCTTTTCTCTGACACTTTTTGTTAATATGAGGAGACACTGGACAGACCTAAGTTGAGTGTCATTCTTCAAAATAATTGGCCTGTGATATTCAAAATTGTCAGCATCATAAAGTCAAGGAGAGACTGAACAATGGTTCCTGATTGAAAGAAAGAAAGATTCCAACTAAATGTAATACAGATTCTGGACAGGGTATTTTTCCTTAAAGGACATTATTAGGATAACTGACTAAACTTGAAGTTTCAATGGTAGTAATGTATCAGTGTTAACCTCTTGATAATGATGTGTGTTTTGTAGTTATGTAAAATAATATCCTTTCTTGTAGGAAATGCACTTTATTATTTGAGATATTGCAACATTATCAGCAAATTACTCTCAAAAATTTCATGGAAAAACTCCTTTGTACTTTTCTTTTCTCAAAGTGTAAGACTATTTCAAATGGAAACATTTTAAAAAGTGAAAAGGTAGTATAAAATTGTTGAATATTTATACACCACATCCATAGAAGAGAAATTGAAAAAACTATGCTTCAAGAGACATTATTAGAAACGTGCATTAGATCGAGTGTGGAAGTTAGAGGCATACTCTTACCTTGGGTAAACTGAATTTTCTCTTAATGTAATATTATTTTGTAAAAAAAAAATTGTCAAATTTTCTAATCAGATGTGACACTGAATCTATGATGTGACAATACCTATCTTCTTTCTTGCCACCTCCAAAGATAATAGGGATATAAAAAGCATATCAAAAAGGTGTACAATGGAAGAATTTCTCATGCAGGCTACTGGGTACTTTGACACTCCTTGAAAATCAATATAGGTGCAATTGTTTGTGTGTATGTGTGTGTGTGTGTTTGTGTGTGTGTGTGTGTGTGTCCATGCATATGTAGCTTTGAAAACCTGAGGACTATTGGTACTTGAATATCCCTAATCCCCTATAAAATGGACTCATGCAGAAATGGCTGATTCTATGTCAGGAGTATAGTAAAAAATGTGGTCATAAACATGTTAAACCAGAAACAAGGAAGTGCTCCAACATGACTGAGGATATGTCAGAAGGATATAGCCCAAGTGTTAAGGGCACCATAGCTGAATTCTGTACAATTTGAGCATCCAAAGGAATAATGATGACAATATTCATATTGAAACAAAAAGACCAAGAAGTTTATAATAAATCACAAAATTAGAAAGAAGGAAGAAATACTATTTTTAGAAAAAAATTTGACTTAAAAATCATTCTTTTACATTCCTTAATGTATTAAAAGATTCAGGCATATATCAAGAATTGATTTCAAAATCAATATATGCAAAAGTTTGGGAGAACGATATACTGCCTTGAAGTACCACCTTATAGTTTACTTATTATTAACAAAGGGAAATAAATGATTCTCAGAGAGGAGAGATCATAGAAAGTACCTCCTTGAGCAAGTAATGTAAATTAATGTCAATCAATATAGGAAAAAAATAACCTCCTATGATTTTGGTATTATATGATGAGGAGCATACTAGATCAAATGCAAGATCACCTTTGTAATCTTTCCATCAGAAAATTTTACAACGAATCTAACCAGCCACAACAGTGAAGCACAGCTGAATTGTTGGAAATTCCATAAGCCAACTGGCCTCAACTCTTAGTATCAATATTGTAAAATTAAAAAAAAAATGTGGGAGCTCTTCTAGATTAAGAAGACTGAAGATAAATGAAAATCAAATGCAATGTATGACATTTAATAGTATCCTGGGTTGGGGGAAAAATGGATAAGGGATACTTTGGGGGTAATTGGGAAATTTTGGAAAATGAACTATTTAGTTAGATAATATTATGATACCAATATTTATTAACTTCCTTATGTATATAATGCTATTGTAATCATGTAGCAGATTGTCCTTATTCATAAGAGTTAGGTACTAAAGCTTTTCAAATGTTTGGATTAAGAAAAAAAATTCAAGGAGAGGGGAAGGAGAGAGAAAGGGAGATAGATAGGGGAGAGAGAGAAGAATGATGGACAAGATAAAGCAATGTGGCATGTTAACAATTAATGGGTCTTAGGTGAATATTATGATACATAGAAATTACTCTCTATGTTCTCATTTTCTGCAGAATTGATATTTTTCATAATAACGTGTTGGAATATATGTTAACATGTGAGTCATCTAATTATAACAATGTACACTATATTCATTGTGATTCATAATATTTCTAACTGTCCACTTTAGAAATCTTGTAAAAATTCACGTTCATACACCTTTATTAAAATGTTTTCTTCTTCTCCGTCAGGTATATTTATACATACTCATAATTTCTGTGAACAGAAGTTGTTATTTGTCTAACACTGATCATTGTGATGCCATCTACATTTATGATGCTATTTAGATAAATAAAATAATGTTCAATTTGTTATGCATTTTACTGCATCCCACTAAAGTAAAATTAGCATTTAGAATTGATGTTTCACATATTTGGTGCATATTTATTTATTATCTTTGTCATACATTCATAATAACATAATATATTTTTTCTATACTTCATGACATTTACTTTTAGAGTCTGAAAAATCACTTCAATTAATCTATGAAATATTCACAACTGCTATATAGCTGGGGATAAAAACTATATTTTAGAAGTGTTTCACATCCTTAAAATTTTCCTGTTTGAAAAATTGATAGGATTAATTTAAGAAGTCTCTTTTTCTATAAAAACAAATGTTTCATACAGCCCTCTGACCCTTTTTCACACAGTTTGGGCTTCGGAGAATATTCGTACAGTATTTTATAAAATGCGATAACCAGGAGAATTAATCTTCTGTCGTAGATTGCAAATATGCCTTCAGTTCTTCACTCCTCTCTCCTCTCTGGATCTTCATCCTTTGCATTCTGACAGCATGTTTACCGTACTTAAAAGGCTAAGTATATTTCCCCATCTCTTGAATCTGGACTGGACTTGTAAGTTGCATTGGCTGATAAAATATGGCAGAAGAAATTGCATGCCAGTTCAGAAGCCAGGCCTCAAGAGGACACATGGCTTCAGTGAGAACCACTATCGCTAGAGAAAACTGAAACGGTGTGAAAGCTGCCATTTTTCAGCAAAGTAACACCAGCATGGTCAAATATTAACACCCAAAGCTGTCACCACATTTTTATTCAATGTCGTCTTTTTTGTTGCTTTTTCATTTTTTACAAGGGTCTTTTTATGTCTAAATATTATGATTTGTGTTTTATATACTCCCTACTAAATCATAAGTACATTTTAAGAAAACCTAGTTGATGCTGCCTATCTTAACCTTTACTGTCTTTATTTCCTCCAAATTATTTATATATATATAAATAAAATATATTTATATATAAAATAGTATATAAATTATATTTACAATATAAATATGTTATAATGATTATATATTATATGATATACCTTTATAATATAAATAACTATATAAAATATATAATCAACATATACATTGACATATTTATATATGTAAAATTATTTATCTATATATAAATAAAAGCACACACACATATATAAGTAGAGAGAGAGAGAGAGATGGAGAGAATAAATCTATATTTAACCAATTCAAACACATAAGCTCTATAAAAAGTTCAGGGCCACCAGGATGAGGTCACCTTATCCCACAAGCTCTGTTTAGCTCTATTTGCAAAAAAGAGCTCAAAACCTGTAAAGGAATATTTTTCTCTCACTGGAGAAGATAATAATGAATAGGAAATATGCTTTCTTGGTTAGCTAATATTATATTATTATTTCTTGGTTCATTTTAGTGTTCCCTTTTCAAATCCCCTGTTCGTTTTAATTAAATGAGTTAGAAAAAGAAAAAAGGTGCTGAGGTAGAAGTAAAAAGCAGATGGAATTCTCTGTGTCCTTGGCTCTAATAAATTATAAAACTCCAAAGCTGCCACGAATCTTCATAAGTTAAAGTGGACCAGTGTGTGAAGTAAAAAAGAAACTTGGCTTAATAAAGCCAAACAATTCAGCAAAATAAATAAGTAAATAAATATTTACTTTAAAAATATCTACATGGCTGAAAAAGTAAGCTTAAAGCCACACTTTTGACAACATAGAAAAAAAATTAAAGATGTATAACTGTTAATATTGTTAATCTGTGTTTGCTGAAAAGTTCTCAAAGGGTTGTAAAATCACCATTTAGCATATTTAAAATAGGGCTTTTATATGTCAACTTCTGGGAGTTGTAAGAAATAGCAAGAAACCCTTGTAAGTTTTTTTCTGAGCTCCTGCCCTTCTAGGTTATAATTTTCAGATTTTTAAAAGTGCTTTTGATTAATGATGTTTGGAATTAATGAAAGCCGTTTAATGAAGCTTACTTAGGAATGATTTTTACAAACTACTACTATTATTGGGAAAATTTCTGCTTGACATTTTGTGTTTTGTCTGGCATTTTCTTGTTGCCAGCTGTCATAAAAAGGACTGCAACACATGCCTTTAGCAGCATATGCCTTTTTGGGTGCTGAATAGCATTTTCATACAAAAAAATCAAATGATCCATAACATATTATGCTGTCATTTGAAAACAGCATCAGAAATGAGACATTTTTCATGCCTGTAATATATTTTGTTCCCCAAGGCTTAATCTAGCATTTCCATACTACATTTGAAAATATAATGTGGTGTAGGTTTATTCTTCTAATTGACACTATTAAGATTTTAAGAATACTATTTTTGTTTTACAAATAGAGATTGTAAAAATACTTTTAGAAGGTTTAGTATATTCTGTTTATTTTACTAGTGTTTTCTTAGCTCTCTGTTTCTCAGGAACACCTTTTCAAATACTTATTATGTATAAGTAATTACATATACTTATTACAATGAAAAGTGACATCTAAAGGCTATTTCATACTTTGGATTGGAGCTCACTTAATAGAATATATGCAAATCAGTGCAAAAGTATGTAGCAATAGATTATATAGCTTAAATACATTATTAATTCTACTTAATTTGCTATGTAATATGTATCAAATAACAGTTTAGAATTTAAATTATATGAATATCACTAAAATCTTTTTCAAATGGTTTGAAATGAGCAAAATGCCTTTCTTAGTCCTCCCGAAACCTTTTTCCTTTGTGAAGTACTTTATTATTCTCATAGATGTAGCAGCTTAAACTAATACAAATGATATAGTGATTAGAAAGTTTCTTGATTTATAGTTTTGTTTTGTTTTTTTTTCTGTGAAGTTTAAAAATCTCTCAGATAACATTTGGATGTTTTCAACAAATACAAAATGCTTTTATATTTAATTGTCATTCATTTCTAAAGGGTACCCCTCAAGCTTTTCATATCATATACTTAAATATGATTCATTTTTAATTTCCTTTCTCTATTTTCCCTAACAATCTCTAGAAAATGAATGTATTGTTTTTCCTAAAGAATATATATTTTTGTTAGACCAAAATACAGCTAAGCATAGAATTACCTCTGTTCTATATTTCTGAAGTATGATGACTAAAAAACATGTACTAAGTTTGTATAAAAATGTCTGTCTGATTTATACATTAATTTCCTTTGGTTAAAACAGAAGATATACCTTAGCAACTAATATCTTACTATTGCTCTTTCTTCCCAGTATTTGCTTAGGACAAAAATACTGAATGTTATTTGAAAGATTAGGTGTGTGGATAATAGAAAGAACCCATAAAGGTGTTAGACAATGCTACTTTTTAAGAAAGTGTTAGAAAGCTAACTGATTACTACATGGAAATGGTAAATATAAAAACATCATTAGAAGAAGTATTAACATGATAAAGCTAACTATGACCTCTGAGAATGATGTGGTTCTTGAAGGGACTTACTGATCAAACCACTTCAAAATGGGCAGTTGGAAACTCAGTCTCAAACATCTGAAATTGAGGGTTCGTTTATGCATAATCTAAGTAGATTTTGATTAGGCAGTCAAGATGCTTACTCTCCCATACCAGCATTGTAGAACGTGAAATTTTAAGTCCCCATTAGGATACCAGAAATTTTCTGAGATGGGTCTTGAGTGTGACATCAGGCAAAGATAAAATAAGCTCCTCGTTATCAACGTTGAGTTCAAACTGGTGGATCCCTTACTGAAAAGTTTTTAATGTGTGAAGATAATTCACAAATGTGATGTGAATTACTATTTGTCGAGCTACTACCAAGACTGTGGTTATCATTCTCTTAAGAAGAGAGATATGCAAAGTAAGTTTGAAGTGCAGGTTGAGGAATGTACCTTAAATGTCTTATGACAAGGATGTTAGGGGGTTTAAGCTCTTTGGTCTCTGGGCTTGTCAGAGAGGAGATGGTTCAGATAAAATAAATTAAATTTAGAAAGTGTTTAACTGAAGGTATCATCGAGCAGGCATTTGGTTATAAATCAAAATCTTTTATATTTCATGAGAAAATTTGTGTTTCTCTTGAAGCAAGACTGATTTATGCCAAAACATTTTACTAAAAGTGCACTAATCTCAACCATTTTGTGTGGTTGCTAACTAAGGTTATGGCATGTAACCAAAGAGAAGGAGACCAGTAATGAGATTTACTAGATAAAATGACAAAAGCAATTAGGAATTAAATATATAATGAAAGACAAAAGAATTTTTTTTAACATCTTTATTGGAGTATAATTGCTTTACAATGGTGTTTTAGTTTCTGCTTTATAACAAAGTGACTCAGTTATACATATACATATGTTCCCATATCTCTTCCCTCTTGTGTCTCCCTCCCTCCCACCCTCCCTATCCCACCCCTCTAGGTGGTCACAAAGCACTGAGCTGATCTCCCTGTGCTATGCAGCTGCTTCCCACTAGCTATCTATTTTACATTTGGTAGTGTATATATGTCCATGCCACTCTCCCACCCTGTCACATCTTACCCTTCCCCCTCACCATATCCCCAAGTCCATTCTCTAGTAGGTCTGTGTCTTTATTCCCGTCTTGCCACTAGGTTCTTCATGACATTTTTTTTTCCCCTTAGATTCCATATATATGTGCTAGCATACTGTATTTGTTTTTCTCTTTCTGACTTACTTCACTCTGTATGACAGACTCTAACTCCATCCACCTCACTACAAATACCTCCATTTCTTTTCTTTTTATGGCTGAGTAATATTCCATTGTATATATGTGCCACATCTTCTTTATCCATTCATCCGATGATGGACACTTAGGTTGCTTCCATGTCCTGGCTATTGTAAATAGAGCTGCAATGAACATTTTGGTACATGACTCTTTTTGAATCATGGTTTTCTCAGGGTATATGCCCAGTAGTGGGATTGCTGGGTCGTATGGTAGTTCTATTTGTAGTTTTTTAAGGAACCTCCATACTGTTCTCCATAGTGGCTGTATCAATTTATATTCCCACCAACAGTGCAAGAGTGTTCCCTTTCCTCCACACCCTCTCCAGCATTTATTGTTTGTAGATATTTTGATGATGGCCATTCTGACCGGTGTGAGATGATATCTCATTGTAGTTTTGATTTGCATTTCTCTAATGATTAATGATGTTGAGCATTCTTTCATGTGTCTGTTGGCAATCTGTATATCTTCTTAGGAGCAATAAGACAAAAGAATTTTTGAGGTGAATAATCTACATGATAATTTACATTTGGTACAAATGGGATCAGTTATTTGACGTGCTAAAGCAATGTTCTCACACATTAATTGAAAGCATTTCAATATAGATTGTAAGTTAAATTTTGTATTTAGTTTTAATCAAGATATATTTTGAACATAAGAGATAATTTAAATTAAAAAGCTAAAGAGTGACAAGATGATAAGGGATATTTAATATAATAATTATTTAACAATTATTGCCTGCATGTACCTACTACACATATATGTAAAGAAACCAATTTCTTTCTGTCTTTAAAGAAGTACACTAAAATAAGGGAGAAAAATAAATGTTAAATGCTAAATTGAGGTTATCATCTATCACTTTATTTAAGAAGGAAAGATCTTTCAAAATTCATGAAATTCATCATTTTGCATCTGGTTGTCACCTATGGATTAAAGGAGAGGATCATTTTTGGTTAAAATGTCTGTAAAAGAATATGGCTTAGGGTATAACTGGGTATAACTTAGGGTAAACTTGAAGAAAATACAGACAATTTAGTGAGAAAATGAAACAGAAATTTCTAAGAATATTCGATTTAATTGGAAAAAGAAAAACATGACAATTAACATCTGCCCATTTGTTTATTTTCTTAAATATTCAATGAGGCTCTCAACAATAACAGCTTTGGTAAAGTAATGTAAACATATGGACAAAAGTAAGAGCAAGCAACAATGAACGTATTTTCCAAGGGAGTGCTATGACCAAATTGCCCCAAATAAGATATAATAATAATAAAGACTTTTTAAAACATCTTTTAGATGTTAGCTTCTGTCTTAATTTCTGATGATAGAAAAATATTCAGATCAAAGAAGAGGTATCTGACAGACTCAACAAAGGAGTAATGCCATTATTTACTTGTCATTTGTAATATTCCCCTATGGGAAATTCATTCTGATTTATTCATTCTCATTAATTTACTATAAGAGTATTTTCTGGAAATTGAGAATACATCTGTATCTCAGCTTTTTTGTCCTTCATCTTATGTCTTTTCCCATGAGTTAGTTAAAATACAAAATATGTATAAGATGTAAGCTAAATAAGAGAAAGTTTTTGAGATGCATACACACACACACACACGCACACACACACACACACACACACACATACACGATATATAAGATATAAGATACAGAAAGTATGAAATCTATGTGAACTCTTTGGTTCACCAAGAGACTATTGCACTGATCAGTATATCTGGATATGAGGACAGGACCATAAATTGAGAAGAATTATCTTTTATTTTTTTTCAGTATTTTTTTTTTTATCTTTTGGCACACCAGCATGAACAGGTGTCACAAAATGTACAGAGACGTGTAGAGCCAACGTGCACATTTGTCAGAAAAGAGAGTTCCGTGCACTCTTCCAATTTCACAGATGTCATAAGGAAAATTCTGCAAGATGTTTTTCTTAAACTTAGTATTACCTGTCACCTCAGGCTGTTGCCACTGCTGCCAAAGGTCCTACCAATCCTTGAGTAGGCAGTATGCCATGGAAACAGATGGGCACACATATAAGACACCAAAATATAAATCCTAAAGTTGAAATATGTGTTTCTAAGGATTGTCATCTTAGGTGGGCACCCTGATGTGACTGGTATGTTATGGATTAAGCATCTTCCACATTGTCAAGTGCAAGTTATCTTTAAAGGAAACCAACACTAAGGAAAAAAGTTAATTATAAAACTATTTTCTGTATGATGCAATCTGATTGCTACTAGTTACCCTAGTTCTCAGAACACTAACGGCATCCATTCTTCTTCCATACTTTTGTTTTGCAAAATACTTAAGTATTGCTTATTAAACAGTGCCTTCATTGTTCCCTTTCTCTTTCCATTTTTCCTCATGCCTATATTTCTTACTCACTCTTGCTCCATCTAACTTATAAAGCGTAATACCAACAATATCACTTTTCTACGCAAACATTGGATTTTTTTTGTATAGTCTACAGCCTGTAAGGTAAATCTTAACTTTTATTACAATCCAGCTTCAACAGGTAAGAATGTCTACTGTGCTGTATGACTTAGCAAACTCTTAACACAACTGGATAACGTTTACCCATTCTGTACTGGTAGTCTTATTTACTGCTTTGTTGTTGTTACCCTTTGAGTGTTTCCCATCTTTGTTTCCAACTAATGTGCCATTTTTCTTGGCCAAAATAACTCATCCCTTTTCTCTTGATTCTCATTGTATTTTTGTTAGATTATCAACAAAATCTTATTTCATTCTGCTTTGTACTACAAGCTTATTTTAGTACCTCTCTTTCTCTGCAGTCAAGGAATAACAATTCTAGCAGGGAAAGTGTTTAGTTCATACTTATAGTCTTAAAATTATAAGGCAGAATGCTGGCGTGTTTTAATTATTCTATGTGGGAAATCTCATTAGAGTTTCAAACATGGAATTTCAGAATTTTAAGAATCTCTCTAAAGATTTTATAACCACATTCATCAGTTAGCATTCAAATTGATTGAGGACTAAAAGTCAGTCAAATGTATCCATAAAGGGAATAAATTTTAGCTCAACCATTAAATATTTGCTTGACTTTTAGCATAGAAATAAAAACATCCAAATAATGAAAAAGATATCTATTTATGAAATGTAAAGTACTAAAAAGTAAGTAACGTACTTCCTGGCAAGCATAGCAATGCAGTTAAAAGGAAGAAAAATCGAGTAGTTTACCACATAAAACAAATTAATGAAGTCACTAAAACAATGTGCCACTCTATAAATTTGCAGCTGAAAATTTTCAAATATTGAACAACAAAAACCTATTCTACTTATTGCTTGTATGCATGTTTTCTACGTATTATCTCATGAATTTTGACAATAAACAAAGAGGTAGATGATATTTTTCCATGTTAAAATTGTGGAAACAGCATCAGTGACGGAGTCCATATAAATGCTCAGGCTTACACACCTGTGTTCCTCTGCATAAAATCTAGCCTCCAATCTCCAGTCTAGTTTTAATAAGCTCCAACAGAAGTTTGCAGCCCTGCAATTTTGTAAAGCTGTGTTTTCATTCTGCCTCCAACTCTCTTTTGTTAGTGAAAAAGCAATTTATGTCCAATCCCAAAATATATTGATATAACAATCCTACCCAAAACATTTGGGCTATATTAAAAGTACTAGCTTTTTAATTTTTTAAATAAATAAAATATGTGGCAGACTTAAATACTTTGACTATTTTAAGATATTGTGAAATTTGTTAAGACTCAGGTGATTCCTACAAACATGAGTGACTTCCTGCAGAAGCACCTATAACAGTTACATAAAAAATATTTTTAATTTTTTTATAGTATGTTTTATATTATATGACTTTTTTTGTTGTGGACCACTTTTAAAGTCTTTATTGAATTTGTTACAATATTGCTTCTGTTTTATGTTTTGGTTTTTTGGTCACAAGGCATGTGGGATCTTAGCTCCCCTACCAGGGATCGAACCTGACCCCCCTGCACTGGGAGGCGAAGTCTTAACCACTGGACCACCAGGGAAGTCCCTAAAAACTATTCTTAATATTATAATTTCAGCTTGAACGTTGAAAACTTGAATTCTAGAATATAGATCTCTGCTGGCATAATAATGACACTTACTTCAAAAACGTGGTTGTCAGTTAAAATAAACAGAAGGAATAAGGTGACTTGCGCAAGTGACTGTATGGTTAGGTGGGATAAAATCAAACAGTGAGCAGAGAAGAAAAAGCACTAGAAGACATTGAAGAATAAGTTGTACAAAGGGAGTGACATGCTAGAAAGCAGGAGAAGAGAATAGCAGGAGATATTATTCCCACTAGCAGGCAACAAAGAGCTTCTTTAAACACTGCCATCAAATAACCAGTGTGAAAATGTGTATGGTTTTTCCCTCTTGAATTGCAAGTATTTAAAAAATTATATATCTATATTTCAAAAATATGAGATTGGCCGAAAGGTAACATCTTTTGAGTTGAAAATTACGGCACCTTAAAATAATAAATAAGTGAAACAATGAGTGGAAATAAGTATTAGTAGTACTGTCCAATTATTAACTGCTTACTCAATAGCAAGCTACATACCATGTACATTACTTTCATTCATCTATTTACGTAACTAGATTGTGCAGATAGTATCAGACACAAACTCCCACATTTACATTTTGCAAATGAAGGAACAGACTCAGAGAGTTTAAGTAGTATGCTCAAGGAAATTTGGCTAGCAAATTGGACATTCAAAATGTTAACTCAGATTTATTGATTTCAAAGCTTTCACCATAAACCTAAGAGGTAGATGCACAGAATCATTCATTTTCGAATGGATTTGGGGTATTAAGACATTGGTAAAGACCTGCAGGTTGTATACTCAATTATAATTAATTGTATATTTAAACTATTTATAACAGTGCTAAGCACACAGTAAAAATTCAAACATATTATTTTAGTTTTTATTATTAATATAATGCTGAACCGTTGAAACTGCAAGATTAAGAGAAGCAGAAAAGTTTGACCAGGCCATATACTTGCAAAAGGTTGGACGATTCATGCCTAAAACAAATTTATTCTGGTTCCTAAATGATTTAATTACATTGGGTTGATGACCAAAATGAAGCATACAATGGTCATGTAGTTCCCATGTTCAGAGATGTTTATCCAAAACTTATTTCTTTACAGTGATAGTGAACTAATATAGGTTAGTGTTACCTCTATTTAGCTCTAAGGAGAACTGACTGATGGAAGGGCATGGAAGCATCAAAGAATAGACTTGATAGCATAGATCAGGCAAAGTCAGTCATTTGTCTGAATATCATTCACTTGTGTGAGCAGTGGTGATGGTTGCATAGACCTGCAATTTACAGGGATTTTCTGGCACTTAATAAACTCAATATTCAATTTAAAAAATTTTTATGGATGAATTCTCATGAGGATATAAGATTTTTAAATTAAATTTGTGTATAAAGTGATTAAGTATTTCTACTAGAAAAAAGTGTAACCCCTTTTATTCATCAAAATATAGTATTAAACTTACTAAATATTCCTATAATCCCTAGCATATGCTTTCTGTAGAATATAAGAGCATTTCTATTCTTCCTTTACTCTAAAACCAAGTAGGAATACAAAGAATCAAAGTTAAAAAGAGACTGTTAGAATTCCTTTGAAGAATGTAAAAAGACTCAATTTTTGCTACCATGGCAGTGAAGTGAAATCGGAGGTTATCCACTGCGGGAGTAACAAGGTTTTAAGGTGAGACATTCAAAAAATTCTTCTTTGAATACACTTGTTGTGCTTTTGATCCTTTCTGAGGAATAGAAGAAGGGAGAGAAAAAAAATAGTGTGTTATACCAGATATGGCATGAGCTCCAGAAATAACTGGAATTGCACTGAATTAAATCTATTGCATTAAAAGATATAAATAACACACAACTGACGGTTTGGCAGTAGTTAAATGGTAGTCAAGTGTGAAATGTACCTGGTATTATTTTGCTCAGTTTCTCAAATGACACGAGCAGTACAGCATTCAGTGCATTGGATGTAACAAATTTTATGAATTTCTTTAACAAGTAAAACAGTCTTAAAGTAAGATAAATTCCGTCAGCTGTCCTCTGATTTGATTTGCTTTCCAGATGGCAGGCAAATGACAATTATTTTTTTCACTACTGCTGTTGTATTTTCTGTAGCTGTAGCAACACTGCATACCTAGATAGTCTGTTGTTGATACTGAAAATAAAAATATATAATCAGACCACCTACTGCTCAATTTTATTTTCAATCTGTAAGCGATGGAGGTAAATTTACTTTACTTTTACTGAATCTGTGTTGTAGCGTTCCTCTTTCTCTCTCTCTCTCTAAAATGCAAAGAGAAAATAATATTTCAAAGAATAAATGGGGTTCAGTATAAGCTTGAAAATCAAGAAACTTACATGCATCTAAATTGCCATTCAATTGAATAGGCTATTTCAATTAATAAAAAAATCCATTTTAAAGAGAACGGTTCCAGTCCTTGTTATAAGGAGTCATGAGCATTCAAGGAAGATTAATCTCATCAGCTCTTACAGGAATTATTCTTCCACATGAATCCTCTGTCTTTTTCATATTCAAAATAATTGTCATTTTTCTTCCAAAGGAAAAGGAAAAAATTGTAATAACTTTAGAGATTTTGACAAACATTTTCTTAAACGTTGACTGGCAGACATGTTGATGATTCCTGCAAAAAAGATTACAATGAAAATGCATTAGAGGAAAGAGGGGAGAAACAGAAGTGCTCAGGTCCTGGCAGAAACATCCTCTACTGAGGTAAAGTCAACGCTGGAAACGCGCTTTAGGGACACAAGTATTTTCCAGCCAAAACCCTTCAGTGAGGCCAAAATTAGTCCTGAGCTGGGAAAAGACAGCATGGATGTCACAGACCTTGCCAGTAAGTTGCAATCTGTATCCAAATTGCTGTGACAGAGTATGCTTACAAGAGAGAATATGTGTGTTTGTGAAGCCGCATCCGCAATTGATGGAAAAGTATAACATTCAGTCATGAAGTTGTCTTATCTGTATAACTTCTACCAGACATCCAGCTAGTATGGAAATAAAGAGACCTTTTAAAATTAACTTTTAAGGTGACTCTCAGTATGTGGGAGCACAGGAGACCACTTACTGACCCCTGCTCTAGCAACCAGTTCTAACAGCTTTGAGTTGTTGTGTGTAGCTGAGACTCGACTGCCTCTGCTAAGGCCTGCACCCAATCCCTCTGGCCTCCTGTCCTGGGCAGTTGCTCGGATGTTGCCTTGTGGAACATCTGCAGTAACCCTTTAGTGTTCAAGCACGTACAACCTGCAAGTGCAGCTGTGTTAACCCTTGACCAGTAGGGGAAAGAAGCCAATGGATAAATGCTTCCCCTTAATGAATGCTGGATAAACATTTGTGGGGTGTAAAATGCTTCTCAGATCTTTCTGTGAGATTGAGTACTGGGCACACGCAGGTGGCCGACTCAATAATTCCTTGCATACTGTGTTTTGGTTCTTTGGTCTCTCATTTTTTTTCAGTCTTCTCAGCTTTTTAATTTATTGATTTTTTTAATCTGGCCTCTCATTTTTACTACAGAAAATAGCTTTCCAAATAAACTAGTCTCCTAAGCTTTCAGTCTCTGCTTTGGGGAGAACCTCAGGTAACTTAGTAGATGCATCTTGTTAGAGTGAGTGGGAGTATTTATTTCTAGGTAATGACTTTTTCTTAACTAGCATGCTATCTGGAGGTTCTTCTATATGTGAAAACCTATGTATAGTATTCGTTTTTGTTTATTTGTTTGCTTTTAATGATTAAACCACATTAAGTTGAGCAGATTTAAAATGGCATTATGCCTTGCTGTTGTCTATGAAACAAAATCCAAGGACTTTAATATGGCTCACAAACCATTCAGGATCCCCAGGACACATTTCATGTCACCACCAACCACTACTTCAACACACACACACACACATACACACACACACACACCACTCATACACATACACACAAAGCCTATACTTTACCAAATCAAACAAAATTAATCAGCATTCTCAAAGTCCATGATGTCTCATGTTTCTTGGCCTTTCTATATCTATCTTTTTCTATGTAAAACTCTTTCCCTATTTCATCAGATACACCTGCTATTTCTTTTCAGTATCCTTCATGGGATCCTTTCATCTATATTAGTCAGACAAATTTATGTGATTCTCAGTGGGTTTATAAAAACATTTTCAATACCAGCTTTATAATGCACTATTTAAATAAGTGCTGACTTTAGTGTATTTTATATTAAATTGAGGGCAGGACCTTTGTTCTATTTATATTATATCTCCAGTACATCAGAGTAGATGCTCTATAAATATTTGAGAATAAGTCAGTAATTGAATTATGATAAGTATTTAGCCTTCACTTAAATATCTAATCCTTCTCGAAGGTCTCTTATCATGGTGACACTGGTTGAACTCTTGTTAAAGGAATCAAGTGGCATAGTTTCATATTGTTGCCAGCCAAAAAAAAATGTGTTTTACATGCTCTGATTTCAACTCTTTTTGATTATTTCCCTCATATCATTCACTCATTGGACTGATTGTGTGCTCACCATGTATCAAGCACTGAGACAGCGTTTGGGAACGAAGATGTAGGTATAGTGCTTGCTCTATTAAACCTTCCATTATAGCCTAATGGAGAAACCAGGAATTAACACCTGGACAAGTAAATACAATTTATACAATTAAAAGTTGTGATATATGATATAAAGGTAGTGAACAGCTTGTGAATAGAAAAAAGAAAACTGCTTTAGAGAGGTGAGGAACAACTTACCTTAAAAATTGGCTTTTATACTATAAGAAGAGTAAGAGAAAGAAAATTCAAGGCAGAGGGGACAGCATATAAGAAAAATCTGACATGGGAAAGAACTGATTCTCTTCAATGAACTGAAATAAAAGTGGTATGGATGGACCTGGTGAAAGGGAGAGAGGGGCTGATATGGAATGAATTCAGAGAGGAAAGCAAGGGTAAGAGCAGCGTCAGAAAAGTCATCACTAAAATTGGGTTTTATTTGGGTTGCAGTGAGAAGTTACTAAAGGTTTTAAAGGACTGGCATTATAACATATAATGAATATTTTATAAGCAATTAGGTTATTACTCTATAGAGAAGCGAGGGGAAGGCATTAAGAGTAGAATTGAGAAGAGTGCCGTTAGATCAATGTGTCTGCAGACTATCAGAGAAATCAAATCGTACATGAGACATAAATTTGTGAGTCAATATTTAAATTATATTTAAAGCAAAGGAAATATATTAGATCACCAAGGGAGAGAAGAGAGGAAGAAGAGAAGCAAAAACTGTCCCTGAGTGGATTCAACAAAGAAATAGCCTGTTAGAAGGAATGTCTGGAATATTCAGTGTCCTAGAAACTACAAGATAAAAGTGTTTCAAGATGTTTTGAGGATCATTAACTATGTCATATGATCCCAAGAGTTCTAGAAAGTTTATTACCAAAGTGCATTATTTGAAATTTGTAAAATGTAGGTCATTGCCAAGCCTAGAAGAAAAATATCGTATTGACTTGGTGTAGAGATGCCAGATAAGAAGGATATAATGAATTGCAGTATCAATTAAAAATATATATATATATGCATACAGTTTTAAGTTTGTTGTAAATTTGTCCTCGAAGAGGCAAATACTGGGCTCTTACGTACAGTTGCAGCAGAGATATAAAAATCACAGAGAGGAAGTTAGAGAGTCAGAGAAGACTATTTAGGAGATTAATTAGTTAAGTCCTGAGGAATAAATAGGAACCAGTCAGCCATTCTTGACAGACGAACAAGAATGGGACAAAGTGAAAGAAAAGGTGAGATCCTATTGCACTGGAAGTTTTAACATAGCCCTCATCCATCAAGGTGTAGAAATGCAGAGCTTACCACTTCTTCAGAGCAGTATCCAAATTCATAAATTCAATAAATTCAGATCCACATTCTTCTTCATATATTCTCCTTATAATAATGGGGAATTAGAGAAGATTGAATCTCTGCAGGAACACTAGACCATAAGGTTAATTTGCAAATTAATTTTTAGTAAGTATCCTTGTTGTAAATATTTAATTACATTTGATCTTCAATTTTTGATTTTTGTGATTTAAAAGATGTAATTTTTTAAAGTTTGAATCAAAATACCTAATTTTTCATGTTATAGTTTGGTTCATGCCTGCCCAGTTCAATTTGCAATCTAACTATAAAAAATTAAAATATGCAATCATTTCAAATACTAGAATTAAAATCTCACACTAATTTTGTCTATACCATTTTAAGATCCTTTAATTGAGAAGAATATTGGTACTCAATGTGCAAGTTACTTCTACTAGTTTTCTTAAAGGATCAGTGATAATAAGATGTCCAGGTACACTGAAGAGTGAATGATGTGCTGAGTTTTGAAGAGAACATAGTTGACATGTGGTCTCTACAGGAAAATTACATTCTTGGGAGAGGTTTTTATTGGGTATTTTGGAAAAAAGTTTACAGTTGTCAGAATGTCTTCAGTAACAGAAAATATTTTCTAGGAACTTCCTTGGCTATAAATTCCAGAAACAGCAGGATTAATTCAGTGACTTTGATTTAGAACCCAGTGAACTGAAAAGAGAAAGACTCATTTTCATTTCAATGCTCTGGAGAATAAGGCAGCTGGACACAAAAGTCATACAACTATATGACCTTATGTTGAGGAAGTGATATTAAGAAGGAATCCTGCCAGCAGTTATATGACTTGGGATTCAACGTCTCTAGACCTCAATGTAACACTGAAATATACCTTATTAAATTCGTTACTGTCAATGAAAGAAGCATATGGAAAATTATTGGTAAAATAATCTTAATTAATTGCTTCTCTGTCCTTGTAAAAAGCAAAGTTTAATTGCTGCAAAAGACAAAAAAAAAAAAAAATCATACCTGTAACCACTGTAGTGACAACACTTGCATTTAAGTCAGATTGAAGTCAGATTGACTTCCTTCATTTTATAAAGGCAAGCACTGTTACCCAGATAGTTTAAACATAGTAACTAATTTTTAATAAGGAAAGTATTATACACTGTGGCCTTTTAAAATTCTTTCAGCTCTTTTAAAAATGTGATCTATATGAGTTTACACACATTTATTGAATAAAGTGATGTTAAAGATCAAGCAATTACTTTTAGAAAACTGTCATGGTTTTCAAGACCTAGGACAAAAATGATGACTTTTAACTGATAAATATAAAACTTAGTTATCTCATATTTTGTACAGATAAAGGGTGGGTATTTTTAATGTAGAGCTGCATATATTGGAACCTAGATATGAAGTCAGAGGAAAGTGAACAATCTCAAGAGTCAAATTGTGCAAATCAAAGAACCAATATTACTTGGTGTATTAGTCTGCTCGAACTGCCAAAACAGAATACCACAGGCTGGGTGACTTAAATAACAGAAGAATATTGTTCACGCTTCTGGAGCCTGGAAGTCCAAGATCAAGAAGCTGACAGTGTTGGTTTCTATAGTGAGACAGCTCTCCTTGGCTTGCAGATGGCAGCCTTCTCCTCATGTCCTCATCTGGCTTTTCTTGGGCTCTCACTGACCCTTGGTGTCTCCTCCTCTTCTTATAAAGAGACTAGACCTATTGAATTAGAGCCCCACACTTATGATCCCATTTAACCTTAATTATCTCCTTAAAGGCACTGCCTACAAATACAGTCATATTGGAGATTAGGCCCCAACCTATGAATATTTTTTCGTGTGGGGTGGTGGGGATGGAGAGAGCACAATTTAGCACATAACATTTGGTAAATTTTTCTTGGATCAGCATATTCCAATGATGTTTTCACTGACCAATAGGCCACAGTAAGTGAATAAACTGTAGCCTTAACAAGTAAACTGAGCTTTATATTCGTCTGCTTCTTCCAAACTCTTAAATTTATTCCAATTTCAGTTGTGTCATTTATTGGATTTTTGAAAATGATCTGCAGTTGTTTACTTAACAATGGTTTTTAGTTAAAAATGGTATACATATTTCTTCCATAGAGAGTAGATATTTGATGTACTTAAATAACAAATTAAAAAATAAAAAGGGTGTTTTGAGCTCTATTTTTTTCCAACTCCATTTTCCATCATGATATTTCCATTATATCCACTATTGAAAATAAAAATATAGGGAACAAATTTACTTAAATATGGCTTTTGTGTTACTTGCACCTCTGAGCTCCCTGCTTCTAGTCAAACATGTAGAAAATGCATCTGGTTGAAAGACTTTATAAATTACTAGATTTTTAAACAAGTTGTAGCTACAAATTCTTCTTCCTTCATCTTTCTAAGGGCCTTAATTATGTAGCCTATCCTAGAAGACAGTGTAGATCATGTCTTTTTCTTTATATATAGGATATATTATACTTGCATCTTTTGATATTCCAGTATTGTTGCTTTAAAAAGCCTTCATAATAGTGGGATAAGACATAGATAAAAAAATAAAGAAAACTAATTATGGTCATAAAGCTGTAAAATATACCAGAGGTATAGGAGTCACAGTGAATACCTAGGAGCTGAAGAACTTGAAGAATTCTTTATGAAGACAGTCTTGTAAGTTGAACTTATACGGAGAGCATTTTAATAGACAAGGAAGCAGTTTACCAAACTATTTCATCTATTTTTTCCAAGGGTAACAGAAACTGTATGATACTCTGACTTAATGAAATTTTATTTATAAGGGAGAAATTTTCATATATATATATATATATATGTATAAAACATATGAGGATTTCACATAAAATTATTATGCCACACTTTTCTGGAATGCTGTTTTCAACAGAAATTGAAACTTGAAAATAACATTAAATAGCACAGAACTATCTGCTTATTGCTTTGCTGGAATAACTGGTACTAGACCAGACCTGCCATGTTTACAACTATAAAATTTGACAAAATAAACAAAACAACTCTTCAGCTATTGAGAAACAAGCAGCATTTGACTGTGATCTTTTGGATAAGTAAACAACTTTTCTGCCTAGAGTCAGTCTTGGGACTGCTGCGTAGAGTGGGGATGTCCAAGAAGAACAACTCGTATTTGCTGAGCTGTGGAGAAAGATTTGGCTTCAAAGCTACTGAGGTGGTTGAAAATTTCAGAACAGTGGAATAAAAGAGAAAGAAGCTGTGCAGAGAAAGAGCTCTTTAGCTCTAAACAGTTCTCTTGAGTCTTGTCTTAATACTATAGCTGCATATGTACAAGACAAGAAGCCACAGATAGGTAAAGGACAACTACCATAGAACAAACAGAAACAGGAAACTATGATTTGAATACCTAATAGTTACAAAGGGCTGTGAAAGTTTTTGTTTTATACCAGAGTGACATACAAGTTTGATTAACCCAAGAATTCAGTAGTGATTACAGAAATGTTAGAAAAAGTTTGTCTAGTTAAAAATCTCAAAAAGAATCTCAAAAGGGTTAAGTTGACCAACATGTAAATTAATTACTTATTTGAACAAGCCCAGTATCATTTAAATGGTGATAACAATATCCAGTGAGTTAATAACATAATACAATATGTCCACTATCCAATCGAAAATAGCTAAACATGCAAAAAAACAGAAAATGTGAACAATAATTGGAAGAAAAGTCAATAAAAAAAAAAAAACCATGAAATGATAGAGATAATGAAATTAGTACATGAATTGTTTAAAACAACTATAACAAATATATTTAAGTTTGTAAAAGAGAATAAATTAGTGATAGAAGTGGAAGATATAAAAATAACAAAATGAAATATTGAATACTCAAAAATATAATATTGGAAGTGGAAAAAAATGACAATATAGGCTTAACAGCAGTCTAGTCTCTCTTAAAAAAAAAAAATTAGTGAACTTGAAGGTAAAATATATCTAAGTAGATTCCACCAAGTAGATTCTCCCAAGTAGACTCTACCTAAAACAAAGCACAGAGAGAATGAAAGGCAGAGAAATATGAAGAAAAACACAATGTAATGGGTATAGTATTAAACAGATTAACATAATCGTAGGTGAAGTGTGTGACAGAGTGTGGAGGAAGATTGGAGCAGAAAAATATTTATAAATAAGGTCTGAATTTCCCAAATTTGATAAAAATGTAAACCCAAGAGTTATTAAAGTTATATTAATGAATAGTATGCCTTTAGCATAATGAAAAGCAGACCAGATCAATGAGAGTCAATTGATAGTCAGAAATAAACCATATTTTTATCAGTTGATTTCAATGAAGCAAATCAAAGCAAAGAGGTTAAGTTTATAAAATGGACTTTCTCAAAATAAAAAAAAAACCAAAGAAACTTCTGTTCATCAAGACTCCAATAAAGAAATTAATAAGCAAGCCCTAAACTGAGGAAAATGTGTGCAGAATATATATTAGAAAAGGTATTTGTACCCAGAATATATAAACTATTCTTAGAAGTCAATACTGATAAGACAAACAACCTAATTTAAAAATGGACAAAGGAGTTAAATAGATATTGTACATAAAAAAGTATTCAACATCCTATGTCATCAAGGAAATTCATATTAAAACCACATGAAATACCATTATATACCTGCTAGAATGGCTAAACTTGAAAAGATTAACAATACCACATGTTGGTGCCTATACGGAGCAACCAGAAATCTCATGCAATTCTGGTGGGAATAAACAAATGTACAGCCTCTTTGAAGATCAGTCTGGCAATTTTTTGTAAAGTTACACATACACCTGCCTTATGACAAACAATTTGGCTTCTAGAATTTTACCCAAGAGAAATAAAAACATATTTTCACACAAAAAAATATTTGCACAAAGATGAGCATATCAGCTTTATTCATAATAGCCAACACTGGAAACAAAGCAAATGTCTATCAAAAAGAAAACAGAGAAACAAATTCTTGTATATACATTAGAGGATTATTCAACAATAAAATTTATTTATACACACAACAACATGGATGGATGGATGGAAATCAAAAACATGTTGAATGAAAGTAGCTAGACAAAAAATAGTGTGTGATATTGTGATTTATAATGAGAAATATGTATTTTGTCTTTGTCTCTGTTTCTGACACAGAACTTCTAAAACTCTTAGAATTTCCTGAGTGATGAAAACTATAAAAGTATCTTTTTTTATGTTAATGAAGTGGCTTTTGGAAGCACCTAAGGATGAGGGCAGGTTGCAAGGAGAGACAACCCTGTGATTAGAGGGTTGGAACTTCCAATCCCACCACCTGACCTCCTGGGGAGGAGAGAGGGGCTTGAGATTGAGTTCAATCACCAATGGGCAAAGATTTAATCAATCGTACCCATGTAATGAAGCCTCCATAGAAACCACAATGGAAGGAGCTCAGAGAGCTTCTGGGTTGGTGAACACGTGGAGGTACAGGGCAAGTGGCTTGCCTGGAGAGAGCATGGAGCTCTGAGCCCTCTCCCCATATCTTGCCCTATGCATCTCTTCCATCTAGCTGTTCATGAGTTATATTCTTTTATAATAAACCAGTGATCTAGTTATGGGTTTCCTGAGTTCAGTGAGCCACCCTAGCAAATTAATGAAACCCAAGGATGAGGTCATGGGAACCTCTAATTTGCTGGGTCAGAAGCACAGGTTACAACCTGGGTTGGCAACTCGAGTCTGAAATGGGTGGGTGGGGCAGCCTCGTAGGACTTGGTTCTCAATCTATGGACCCTGATGCTATCTTTGAGCAGGTAGTGCCCAAGTTGAATTAAATTGTAGGACACTCTGTTGGTATCCAGAGAATTCCTTATTGTCGGCATGAGAATTCCCCTCCACACACACACTGAATTGGTTTCAGAACACCAAAAGAGAGTGCATACTGTATGATTTCACTCATTTGAAGTTCTAGAATAGAAAAAAATCCATGTTTAAAGAAATTAAAACAGTGGTGGCCCTCTTGAGGAGGCTGGGAAGGTGAGTGGAATTTCCTGACAAGGCTCTTGAGTGACGTTTTTGAGGTCTGATCAAATTGTTCTATATCTTAACTGAGTTGAGAGATATATGGGTGTAATGCAATTAGCAAAAATCACACAGCTGGACTCTTAATCTGTACATTTCATTTATGTAAATAATTCCTCAAGTGACACCAACAACAATGCCATATTGTTGTCACTAAAATTCTTATTAAATACACTTCCACCATTCATATGAGTTAAAATTTTAAAAAATCAATGCATTCTGTGCTTATATGGGATTACCTGTTGCAATAATAAATGATAGGTATAGAAAGATAGATAGATAGATAGATAGATAGATAGATAGATAGATAGATGATAGACAGATAGATAGAGTGGTCTAATGAGCAAGTATTGACTCTGGTGTATCACTCAGTATAATTTTCTGTAAGCTATTTTATAATTATTTTATTCTATACTGTGCATGCTCTTGGATCAATGGTTCTATTAAAGTTAATACTTCATTCTCTATTTCTCTGAACAAATCTGTGGCCCCATAAGTGAAAAATACTCTGAAGGAAAATCTTTCTGAAAATACATAAGAGGAATATAAAATTAAGCTCCTATAGCCTAACTGGACTGCATATTCTATAATTAGCTCTTTGTAGTTTTTAACATACCTCTAGAGCATTAAAAAGTAAAAAGGAAATCTTTTATTTTTCTCCTGAAGCAAGATTCCATGAGCATAAGCTTACCCAAAGGAATAAGGTAACTTAAAGGAGAAAAGAATTGTGTAAAAAATATTCAGTAAGAAATGTGAAATATAAATAAGTTAATATACCAAGGAAACATAATCTATTGCAAAGTTGAAACTGTATTTTTCAAGATCCATGAAAAAAAAAAAATTAGAATTAAGCTAAAAAATACTTTCTAAGGAAACTGACTCAGAATATTTACTTGTTTTTGGTACATGTACCAAGTGAGATCATAAAAATAATATTATTTCAACTCTTTTTTATTATTAAATTTCTGCCTTCTAATATTAGCAATGTCATAAGTTTCCCTTTAACATATGAAGGTTTATTTATTAATACCTTTGGCCATGTATATGATTCTTTGTTCAAAGAAATGGTCTTTGCCATATAAATTCCATTATGCCACTCTAGTTCATTATGCTCTACAGAAGTTGTTGAAAAATAATCTATATAAAAGAAAATTGGTACAGGTAAAATATGTTAAAATATGTTAAGAAAATGGATACACAGCTCACTCACTTACCTGGTAGAAATATTTTGTTAAAAAGTAATTATGTTACTAAATGTTTATGTGCCTGAGCGTAGATTATGCATGTAGTTGTTCTATATTATATAAGGACATTTATTAAATTTGAAGATTCATTTAAAGTATCACTGTATTCCAAATTATCACTTTCCACTTTCTGTCCTAAAGAATTATATTGAACAAACCTCTGAATTTACTAATCTAGTACTACATAATCCCTAATTTTTGTCACTAAAATTAGGATGAAATCCATGTAAAGTTATAATGATTGTCATAAAAACTGTATTGCTAAAATTATTCCAGAAAACATTTTTCTATGGCATTACTTCCTCTCCATCAATATTAGACATAGTGATTTAATTTTACATGTATTGATAAACATTTGGGGCTTGATTTTCACAATCATATTAATAATTACAACTTAAAATATTTTAATGTGTATATGTATATACATATATACACACATATATACATAGTTCAATGTATATATCAACATATACAAATATGGTAGAATTAATACAGTTCACTTTTTATAAATCTGAATAAACAGTATTTACAGGAAAATCTTATTCCTTATTTTCTCATCAAAATTTGAATCCTCACCAATCATCATCACTAAACAGAAAGTTAAAAAAAGAAATATTGCCAAATGATTTTTTTACCTGGTACAGTTAAACTGCAAACCAAATAAGGCTAAAGCAAACAAAAGCAGGGGGAGAGAGTACACAATGTATTTTTTAAGACTGCATCATATTCAAGTGTTTCTTACGTTCTTTGCAGTAGGTCCCTTTCTCATTACTCCATTCTTCTCTTCTCAGTGACCAAAAAGAAGAATTTTAAAAAGAGACCAGAAGCAGGTGACAGCAGAATTATCATCTGAGATAGAAGTTTCAGAAAGTTGTTAGTTCTGATACTTTCCCCTGCCTCCTTCTTCCCTATGATGTTGCTTCTAAAATGGTCTGAAATACTTATCTTCAAATTCACAGGCTGGTAATTAGTGAATTAACAATCATAACTTGGAGTCATCTTGATAGATCCTTTTATTATGTAAGTATAAACACATTATATGTAATGTATTCTATTAAATATTGTATTTCATCATTATATATTCAAATTTCATTATACTGGCAAATAATGGTTAAAAAATTTAGTTGCTAAATGACTTCCTGAATAGATAAAATAGCTCCAATAAAACACAACCCTTTCAAGTTATTCTAGAAATTTATCTCTGAATTCTTATTATTCTTTATTTCCTTCTCCTGCCTTGCTCTTGTTCTCTGAGAGCTGGTGATTAGCTGCCACATTTGGAAGCTTGGAGGATTGGGAAGAGAAATGGGGGATTGGGAAGAGAAATTGGCATTTCTGTTATCACAATCACAATCTTAGGTGTCACCAAAATTGATCTGACCACTGCCCCTCCATCCACAACCAAAAATTATTGAAATAAATGTCATCGCTCCCGGAAATAGTAGCTTATTTTAATATATTAAGGGGCACAATGAAAATATACCTCAAAATAACTTGGTAGCAGAGAAAGGTGACATGTAAATGGGGAATCAAGAGGATGGAGAGCTGTAATACAGACAAATGAGATGATGAGGTCAGTGGTACATTGGCAAGAAACCAAACAGAATGTGTAGATTTTTTGTATGATTGAAGCCTAAAGGGCACGGCAGAGAGCCAGAAATGATGAGGCAGAACTACACCAAAACTGCATCGTTGATGGTTCTAAAAACAAGAAGAGTTTATAACTGTGCAGTTATTGATTGAACAAATATTACTCAGTTAATGTATTATTAGATTCACATCAATAGATTTCAAAAAGAGAGAATTCAAATATGATTAAATGATGAACCACAGTTATTTATGGAAATTCCCCTAATTGTGAACCATACAAAGGCAGTTCCAGAATAAATAATGTATCCTGCTTAGAGTATTCTTAGAGTATCTTAATTTTTTTAAGTCCTTATTAATTTTTTAAGTAATGTAAGAATATAGAATAAATGGGGGAGTACAAGTCTTTCTAAAACTAGAAAGTCTCTATTTTTCTTGCTACTAAGTTGTTTATTAAGATGTCAATGTAACCAATCATTCAATACTTTGCCATATACAAATATTTCCTCCTAAAACTCTTTGGTTCACTTTATTTTAAATTGCATATCCACAGTTGCAAACTGATTTCCAAAATAAAAATTCTCTACATTTGCACTTGGACTTCAAATTTCTTTGCCTTTTGTTCAGTTTTTAATGTACATGTACACTTTAAGAAACATTTTGCTGTATCTACATATAGTTGTATATTTCCAGCTCTTTTATAAAACACGTCTTTATTTTTCAATACATACAGGAATGAATTCTTTATACCACTGAAATTCACAGGCTTTCACATAGCCACAACAAACCCTAAAATGAAAAGAGTTACTTGCTGTGAAATAGAGACATAAAAATATGTTAACTGGGAGTTATTGTAAAGCTCTTTTTTCTAAGCAATATATTCTTGGTATAATTACCTTTGCTACATCTACCAGACAAACTCAGAATTTCAATCTTTATGAGAAAAGTAAAATAAAACATTAATCCTTGTAAACTGGAGATAATAATAAAGCCAATTTTACCCTTATAAAAATATACTATAATTTCTTCTAGTAGGAAGACATAACTAGGACGAAGACACTGAAGATAAGTATTATTAAACTAAAACCAGACATGGAAGATTTGAAAATAAGTTATATTTAATTATTTGGAAATATAATCAATATTAAAAATAATCTCCTGCCAAACAAAAATGAAAATGTTGAGTTAGAGATGCTATTACTTGCCTCCAAAAAAATAAAAAGTAAAAAATCTCCAGAGTTGAAAATCAGATGGGAAAGAGAAAATGCAAACTAAGTATGCAACAAAGGAAAGGTTCTATACATTTTATAACATGAATATCAAAAGTGGCTTGATCAAGAAATTGGGAATTTCACTTTCAGCTGTTTAATGGACTTGCTATTTTGGAAAAACAAATTTTATAATCCCTCTAAAATATACCGACACATTCTGAATACATTACAACAAATATTCTATTAATGCATAGCTAATCTAAAAAAAGAAAAAGAAAAAAAGTGTGAGGAAATTCCCAGGATGAAAAAAAGGAGTGTTTGAAACCAGTGTTAACTGAGTATTCAAACTCCTAGAGCATTTACCAATATCAGAAATCTTGATATTTGAGTTTACATGCAGATGTTGGAGAGAGGAAAAATGCATAGGTTCCATTAATGGTGGGGATTGTACCACTGCAGAGAAGCAGGAAAGATTATACCCTGGGTGTGAAGACAGACTAGGTGAAAGTTGCCTGACAGCAAAAGGAGACAACGTGGTAAATTGATCACATGGTAAATAGATCGTATTCTGGGTATCAGGACCTGGGAATTCCACACCCAACAGTCATAAGGCTGCATACAAGGCTTTTCATGAGCCTCCTCTCTGGTCCCATCCTCTCAAGGCAGAGCACACTATGTAGGCTTACTGCTTGGCCAAGGAGAGGCTGGCTGTTCACCAGGCCGAAGGTGGGATGAGGTTTATGGAATGAAGACATATGTGCTACACGGTTTTATTGTTCATATGATGGTGTGCAGGGCCCTTGTTTGTAAGGAAAACAACTGTGGGCTGGCAGAGAAGAGTGGACTACAGGCCAGAGACCTACATTTGTTCTCTGATCCCTGCCACATAAATGTTAGAGATGCACCTGGTCTCAGGAGTTATTCCAGTTTGTAAAATAAATAACTCCCTTAGGAATTTATCTTCAGAAGCCTCTTCTCATACATGCAAATTTACACTCTGTGAGTGGTCTGAGGAGCACCAAATTGAGCAATAATGTTTAAGAGATCTTATGTTGATAGTGATTGGAAATGACTACACACAGCAAAAGTAATCTCTGGAAAAATGCAACCCCTCCTCCCCACTAATCAAAAGATGAGCAACTCCTCCTCCCCTCACATCAGAAGACTTTTATGTCATAGTTTCCAAAAGTAAGATTAAACTTAAAAAAAAAAAAATTACATCTTAATGTTCTACTCCATATATATCATACTTCCTTTGGCCCTCTAAATCAGATTTTGGCAAACCATAGCATTCCATCCACTTCCTTGTTGTATAGTCTGCAAGCTAAGAATGGTTTTTATGTTTTTAAATGTTTTAAAATAATCAAATGAAGAGTGATATTTTGTGACTTGAAAATTATATGAAATTCAAATTTCAGTATCTATATATAATTATTTATTAACACACAGCTACTTTCATTTGATAATGTATTGCCTGTAGCTGCTTTTGTGCTACAACACCAATATCTGAGAACCAAAATCATCTACCCCACACCTAGCCTGGACAGGAGAATGTAAATGACACCTAATTGTCTACATTGACAATAGTTTTCTCATCCACTCTCTTCATTAGCATACTTTTGCTTTTTCAGGAACCCTTCTGCCCAGGCAAATGGCTTGGTTGTTCATTCTGAAAAGCCCATTAACTTTTCAAGAGAAAACATCAACAAAGTTTGCATCCTGAGATTCTTTGAGTTCTTTAGCTCAAATCCTGACCCTGTTATTTTCTCCAATCCTGGACTTTTAAGTTATCCTTACCCAATTCTAATGTAATCAAGGTCTCACAGTGAAAGGCCTACATACTCAAAATTGCCAATTATCAACAGATTCAGACCTTACCTCTTTCCTTCTGAAATGCTGCCAAAGCTTTGTGGAGGGGGTGTTCTTTCTCACTTTGGTAAGCAATAAATTCAGCTTTGCCTTATCAACAGAATGTGTTGGTAATATTTAGGGAGACAGCTTTCAAAAATTTAGTAGTTGCCACATAGACCACATGGCCCACAAAGCCTAAAAAATGTATTAGCTGTCCCTTTACACAAAAAGTTTGTCAACCTCTATTCTGTATGAATAATATTAGTTCCAATGTAATCGAAATATCTAATTGAAATTCTTTTCAAAGGTGTACTACTGGTTTGTTTCCTTCAGACTACAAAAGCCTCCTTCCTTGTGGATTCTAAAACAACTTTTGGGAAGATGATGAAGGGTAAGGGGTAGATCATGGATTATACTCATATATAAAGGAGAATCTCTAAGTCTGATGTTAAAATTGAGGTAAAGTAGTCACCTGGCTTTTATCTGGTGGAGATTTCCCTCATTTCTTCTTGTATACAGAATTTTTAGTAATGGCAAAGATTATATTTCTAAAAATTCTAAGAGTGTGATATCATTTCCACCAACATTTGGTACCATCTTAGTAAGACTTGAAGCAATGTGAATGTAAAATGTAGTGGAGTGGGTTACAGGACAAGGATGAGGTTTGCGCATAGTCAAGACCCTTGATTTCTTACCTTTGTTTCCTTCTGTGGGAATATATGAAGACCACCAGGATGAAAATAAACAGTCTATTTATTCAGAACTGGCTAAAGGGAGGAAGTCAGCCACTGTCACTTGCACTTGGATGAGACTCAAAAAGTGGAAAAGCTTTATGGTGAACAAAAGGGAAGGCTTCAGGTGGGATCTGATTGTAGGTTGTTGGCAAGGGGAAGCTGGATTTGGTCTAATTAGAAGCAGGGAATCTTCTACAAGTGGCTTGGGGATCATACCTGTCTTTCTTTGGTTGGGTCCTGAGTTGCAAGTGAGGTCAGGCAATAAGAAGCTTGGTAGGTATTAACTGCATCCTGACTTTTCTGGGCCTAGTGCTACAGAGGTGGTGGTTTGGCTTCCTGAGCTGGTTGCTGCAGAAGTTGTGGGTCAGAGTTCTATTTTCATATTTTGTTCTAGACAATGTCCATATGTACGTTCAGATTCTCACTGCTCTTTTTCTCTTCAGCACTGAACCGTTTCCATTTTTTCAAAGTTTTCCACTTTCAATTCTTCAAAGTTTTCATTTCAGGACTCATCACAGTTTACACCTGCAGGCTTGTTGTCCAGCTGCTCTTAGCTCTCCCACTCTCAAAACAAAAAAAGTTGCATTTTTTCTCATTTTTTTCTGCATACCTGATTTACATCTTCACACTGCTTTATATGCCTGCTTCTCAGTGCAAGATTAGGAGAGTAAAAACCAATCCACATTCAGTTTTTTGTTAATCAATTGTGGTACCTGAGCTCTAAAATAAAATGTTATACTATATTTTATTTAGTATTCTAGAGATGATTCCAAAGCAATTATTTGGTGAGGGCACCCAGGATTATTATGTTCTGAATTACCTAAGATAAAACGTGTTGGGGGGAACCTTCTTGAATTATGGAAAGATGAGGCTTAAAAAAGAATAAAATCCTTAATTGTGTCCTTTAAATATACTCAAATGAGGATATGAAATGACAATAATTATCTCAAAAGGGAAAATAAATACTTAGGAAAAAACTTTCTCCAATGCCTTGAAAAAGGCAAAAAAAAAAAAAAAAGTTAAAACCCTAACACCCATAGACGAGTTTCAGTCCCTGATCCCTTCACTAAATCACATAGGCAAATTATAACTATTGAAAAATGAAAAGAGAGAAAATATGTTTGTCAGAACCCTGACAACACAGTATATTTTATTATTTTTTTGATTTATTGAAAAAAGAGTAATTATATTCATTTTGTTAGGAAGCTAGATATTCAATATGAAGCAAAAAAGGAACATTTATATGTAGGAATTAATACACATATAGTACTATTAGAACTAGATTGGAAATATCATCATGAACGCATGCATTTACAAAACCTGTCAATTAAAATTATATATTTGCTGTCTCTGTCCACAGAAATGTCCTGGTAGTAAACCCATATAATGCACCCTAATGCATAGCTTCTGGTCTCCAGTCTTATTTTTTCCACCTGAAGGAACCAGAGTTATTTGAGACAAAAGATGGCTAAATCAGTCTCTAGTTTAAAAAGGTACAAGGTGAGCCTATAACACTTTGTTGTACCATAAAGCAATGAAGCTTTCAAAGATTAATGGGGTCATGCTGAAAGGACACAGGAGTCAATAAAAAAGAAGCTCCCACTGGCCAGAGTTGAAACAATCTGAGCATCCAAAGAAGACTGCTGGGAGAAGCTGATTGACATATAAGAAACCTGAAAATCCACAAGTACTTGTTCAGATTACTTACATCCACAGTATTAGCTTTCCTATTATTATTTTTTAAATTTAATTTATTTTTTTTATAAACCAGGTTCTTATAAGTTATCCATTTTATACATATTAGTGTATACATGTCAATCCCAATCTCCCAATTCATCATGCCACCACCCCACCCCCCACCATTTTACCCCCTTGGTGTCCATACGTTTGTTCTCTACATCTGTGTCTCTATTTCTGCCCTGAAAACCAGTTCATCTGTACCATTTTACTAGGTTCCACATATATGTGTTAATATACAATATTTGTTTTTCTCTTTCTGACTGATTTCACTCTGTATGACAGTCTCTAGATCCATCCACGTCTCTACAAATGACCCAATTTCATTCCCTTTTATGGCTGAGTAATATTCCATTGTATATATGTACCACAACTTCTTTATCCATTCGTCTGTTGATGAGCATTTAGGTTGTTTCCCTGACCTGGCTATTGTAAATAGTGCTGCAATGAACATTGGGGTGCATATGGCTTGTTGAATTATGGTTGTCTTTGGGTGTATGCCCAGTAGTGGGATTGCTGGGTCATATGGTAATTCTATTTGTAGTTTTTTAAGGAACCTCCATACTGTTCTCCATAGTGACTGCATCAATTTACATTCCTACCAACAGTGCAAGAGGCTTCCCATTTCTCCATACCCTCTGCAGCATTTCTTGTTTGTAGATTTTCTGATGATGCCCATGCTAACTGGTGTGAAGAGATACCTCATTGTAGTTTTGATTTGCTTTTCTCTAATAATTAGTGATGTTGAGCAGCTTTTCAAGGGCTTCTTGGCCATCTGAATGTCTTCTTTGGAGAAATGTCTATTTAGGTCTTCTGCCCATTTTTGGATTGGGTTGTTTGTTTTTTTTAATATTAAGCTGCATGAGCTGTTTATATACTTTGGAGATTAATCCTTTGTCTGTTGATTCATTTGCAAGTACGTTCTCCATTTCTAAGCATTGTCTTTTCATCTTGTTTGTAGTTTCCTTTGCTGTGCAAAAGCTTTCAAGTTTCATTAGGTCCCATTTGTTTATTTTTGTTTTTATTTCCATTACTCTAGGAGGTGGATCAAAAAAGATCTTGCTCTGATTTATGTCAGAGTGTTCTAACTGTAATTTCCTCTAAGAGTTTTATACTGTCTGGTCTTATATTTAGGTCTCTAATCCATTTTGAGTTGATTTTTTGTGTATGGTGTTAGCAAGTGTTCTAATTTCATTCTTTTATATGTAGCTGTCCAGTTTTTCCAGCACCACTTATTGAAGAGACTCTCTTTTCTCCATTGTGTATCCTTGTTTCCTTTGTCATATATTAGTTAACCATATGTGTGTGGGTTTATATCTGGGCTTTCTATCCTGTTCCATTGATCTATATTTCTGTTTTTGTGCCAGTACCATACTGTCTTGATTACTGTAGCGTTGTAGTATAGTCTGAAGTAACAGAGTCTGATTCCTCCAACTCTCTTTTTTTCCTGCAAGACTGCTTTGGATATTTGGGGTCTTTTGTGCCTCCATACAAATTTTAAGATTCTTTGCTCTAGTTCTGTAAAAATTTCCATTGGTAATTTGATAAAGATTGCATTGAATCTGTAGATTGCTTTGGATAGTATAATCACTTTCACAATATTGATTCTTCCAGTCAAAGAACATGGTATATCTCTCCATCTGTTTGTAACATCTTTAATTTCTTTAATCAGTGTCTTATAGTTTTCTGAATACAGGTCTTTTGTCTCCCTAGGTAGGTTTATTCCTAGGCATTTTATTCTTTTTGTTGCAGTGGTAAATGGGAATGTTTACTTAATTTCTCTTTCAGATTTTTCATCATTAGTGTATAGCAATGCAAGAGATTTCTGTGCATTAATTTTGTATACTGGAACTTTACCAAATTCATTGATTAGCTCTAGTAGTTTTCTGATGGCATCTTTAGGATTCTCCATGTATAGTATCATGTCATCTGCAAACAGTGACAGTTTTACTTCTTCGTTTCCGATTTGTATTCCTTTTATTTCTTTTTCTTATCTGATTGCCATGGCTAGGACTTCCAAAACTATGTTGAATAATAGTGACGAGAGTGGACGTCTTTGTCTTGTTCCTGATCTTAGAGGAAATGTTTTCAGTTTTTCACCATTGAGAATGATATTTGCTGTGAGTTTGTCATATATGCCCTTTATTATGTTGATGTAGGCTCCGTCTATGCCCACTTTCTGGAAAGTTTTTATCATAAATGGGTGTTGAATTTTGTCAAAAGCTTTTTCTGCATCTATTGCGATGATCATACGGTTTTTATTCTTCAATTTGTTAATGTGGTGTATCACATCGACTGATTTGCGTATATTGAAGAATACTTGCATCCCTGGGATAAATCCCACTTGATCATGTTGTATGATCCTGTAAATGTGTTGTTGGCTTCTGTTTGCTAGTATTTGGTTGAGGATTTTTGCATCTATATTCATCAGTGATATTTGTCTGTAATTTTCTCTTTTTGTAGTATCTTTGTCTAGTTTTGGTATCAGGGTGATGGTGGCCTCATAGAATGAGTTTGGGAGTGTTCCCTCCTTTGCAATTTTTTTGAAGAGTTTGAGAAGGATGGGTGTTAGCTCTTCTCTAAATGTTTGATAAAATTCACCTGTGAAGCCGTCTGGTCCTGGACTTTTGTTTGTTGGAAGATATTTAATCACAGTTTCAATTTCAGTGTTTGTGATTGGTCTGTTCATATTTTCTATTTCTTCCTGGTTCAGTCTTGGAAGGTTATACCTTTCTAAGAATTTGTCGATTTCTTCTAGGTTGTCCATTTTACTGGCATAGAGTTGCTTGTAGTAGTCTCTTAGGATGCTTTGTATTTCTGTGGTGTCTGTTGTAACTTCTCCTTATTCATTTCTAATTTTATTGATTTGAGTCCTCTCCATCTTTCTTGATGAGCCTGTCTAAAGGTTTATCAATTTTGTTTATCTTCTCAAAAAACCACCTTTTAGTTTTATTGATCTTTGCTATTGTCTTCTTTGTTTCTATTTCATTTATTTCTGCTCTGATCTCTATGTTTTCTTTCCTTCTACTAAATTTGGATTTTGTTTGCTCTTCTTTCTCTAGTTCTTTTAGGTGTAATGTTAGATTGTTTATTTGAGATTTTTCTTGTTTCTTGAGGTAGGCTTTATTGCTATAAAATTCCCTCTTATAAATGCTTTTGCTGCATCCCATAGGTTTTGGATCATCATGTTTTCGTTGTCATTTGTCTCTAGGTATTTTTTGATTTCCTCTTTGATTTCTGCAGTGATCTGTTATTTAGTAACGTATTGTTTAGCCTCCATGTGTTTGTATTTTTTATGGTTTTTTCCCTGTAATTGATTTCTAATCTCATAGTGTTGTGGTCAGAAAAGATGCTTGATATGACTTCAGTTTTCTTTAATTTACTGTGGCTTGATTTGTGACCCAAGATGTGATCTATATGGAGAATGTTCCATGTGCACTTGAGAAGAAAGTGTAACATGCTGTTTTGGGATGGAATGTCCTATAAATATCAATTAAATCTATCTGGTCTATTGTGTCATTTAAAGCTTGTGTTTCCTTATTAATTTTCTGTTTGGATGATCTGTCCATTGATGTAAGTGTGGTGTTAAAGTCCCCCACTATTATTGTGTTACTGTCGATTTCCTCTTTTATAGCTGTTAGCCTTACTTATCGAGTTGCTCCTATGTTAAGTACATATATACTTATAATTGTTATATCTTCTTCTTGGATTGATCCCTTGATCATTATATATTGTTCTTCCTTGTCTCTTGTAACATTCTTCATTTTAAAGTCAATTTTATCTGATATGAGTATTGCTACTCCAGCTTTCTTTTGATTTCCATTTGCATGGAATATCTTTTTCCATCCCTTCACTTTCAGTCTGCATGTGTCCCTAGTTCTGAAGTGGATTCTTTATAGACCACATATAGATCACATATAGATGGGTCTTGTTTTTATATCCATTCAGTAAGCCTGTGTCTTTTGGTTGGAGCATTTAATCCATTCACGTTTAAGTTAATTATCGATATGTATGTTACTACAACCATTTTCTTAATTGTTATGGGCTTGTTTTTGTAAGTCCTTTTTTTCTCCTGTGTTTCCCACTTAGAGAAGTTTCTTTAGCATTTTTTGTAGAGCTGTTTGGTGGTGCTGAATTCTCTTCACTTTTGCTTGTCCGTAAAGCTTTTGATTTCTCTTTCAAATCTGAATGAGATCCTTGCTGGGTAGAGTAATGTTGGTTGTAGGTTATTCCCTTTCATCACTTTAAATATATCTATGGCACTTCCTTCTGGCTTGTAGAGTTTCTGCTGAGAAATCAGCTGTTAGCTTTATGGGAGTTCCCTTGTATGTTATTTGCCATTTTTTCCTTGTTGCTTTCAATAATTTTTCTTTGTCTTTAATGTTTGTCAATTTTTTTACTATGTGACTTGGCATGTTTATCCTTGAGTTTATCCTGCCTGGAACTCTCTGTGTTTCTTGGACTTGGGTGGCTATTTCCTTTCCCATGTTAGGGAAGTTTTCGTTTATAATCTCTTCATATATTTTCTTGGGTCCTTTCTCTCTCTCTTCTCCTTCTGGGAGCCCTGTAATGCGAATGTTGGCCCAGAGGTCTCTTAGGCTGTCTTCATTTCTTTTCATTCTTTTTTCTTTATTCTGTTCACAGCAGTGAATTCCACTATTCTGTCTTCCAGGTCACTTATCCGTTCTTCTGCCTCAGTTATTCTGCTGTTGATTCCTTCTAGTGTATTTTTCATTTCAGTTATTGTATTGGTCATCTCTGTTTGTTTGTTCTTTAATTCTTCTAGGTGTTTGTTCTTTAATTCTTCTAGGTCTTTGTTAAAAATTTCTTGCATCTTGTCAATCTTTGCCTCCATTCTTTTTCCAAGGTCCTGGATCATCTTCACTATCATTATTCTGAATTAGTTTTCTGGAAGGTTGCCTATCTCCACTTCATTTAGTTGTTTTTCTGTGGTTTTATCTTGTTCCTTCATCTGATATATAGCCCTCTGCCTTTTCATCTTGTCTATCATTCTGTGAATGTGGTTTTTGTTCCACAGGCTGCAGGATTGTAGTTCTTCTTGCTTCTGCTGTCTGACCTCTGGTGGATGAGGCTATCTAAGAGGCTTGTGCAAGCTTCCTGATGGAAGGGACCGGTGGTTGGTAGAGCTGGGTGTTGCTCTGGTGGGAAGAGCTCAGTGAAACTTTAATCTGCTTGTCTGCTGATGGGTGGGGCTGGGTTCCCTTGTGTTGGTTGTTTGGCCTGAGGCGACCCAACACTGGAGTTTACCTGGCTCTTTGGTGGGGCTAATGGCTGTCTCTGGGAGGGCTCATGCCAAGGAGTACTTCTCAGAACTTCTGCTGCTAGTGTTCTTGTCCTCACAGTGAGCCACAGCCACCCCCTGCCTCTGCAGGAGACCCTCTAACACTAGCAGGTGGGTCTGGTTTAGTCTCCTATGGGGTCACTGCTCCTTTCCCTGGGTCCCGATGCACACGCTACTTTGTATGTGCCCTCCAGGACTGGAGTCTCTGTTTCTACCAGTTTTGTCAAAGTCCTGCAATCAAATCCCACTAGCCTTCAAAGTCTGATTCTCTAGGAATTCCTCCTCCCTTTGCCAGACCCCCAGGTTGGGAAGCCTGACGTGGGGCTCAGAACCTTCACTCCAGTGGGTGGACTTCTGTTCTTCAGTTTGTGAGTCACCCACCCAGCTGTTACGGGATTTGATTTTGTTTTGATTGTGCCCCTCCTATCATCTCACTGTGGCTTCTCTTTTGTCTTTGGATGTGGGGTATCTTTTTTGGTGAGTTCCAGTGTCTTCCTGTCGATGACTGTTCAGCAGTTAGCTGTGATTCCGGTGTTCTCGCAAGAGGGAGTGAGCACACATCCTTCTACTCACCATCTTGAACTAACCTCCTTAGCTTTCCTTAATAATTATGCAATTTTACCATTATTGTATATACATTGATACCTTTTGAGGAGCAGAATATAGATTTAATTAGTAATAGATTCAATTCATTCTGTGATAATGAAGTGAATTTGGAAAAATACAGTTCTAACGGAATTTAGTTGTAGTATGAATTATCTAATGTAGGTTCATTTGCTTTAAAGTTTGCATTAAAATTCTGTAATAGGGCTGCTTTAAGAAATTATCTCTTGGAATTAAAATAATAAATGTCTAAAATCAATGGTAAACGACTATATAATTCTCAAGGATGGTAGTAATCTATATTTCTCTTCCTCTTCCTCCTCCTTCACTTCTTCTTAGTCTCTCCTCATCCCCTTTATTATTATTATTATTATTTCTATTAATATTGGTATTTAACTTCATATATCCTAGTACACTGTTGTGGACAAAATAAATTCTCAAGATGAGTTCACTGATTTACTCACTGCATGTCATGACTTTTAACAAAATTGTGCATGAAATGGTTGAATAGCATGTTTTATGCACAACCATTGGTTATTTGTTACTAATTTTTAATGATATTATACATACTCTCTGTCTCCATCTTAATATTTAATTTATGAACAACTTATTTCTTTAATTCAAGTAAAACTACTTTTTATCTAATTATTAATTCATTTTTTAGTGTTGCAGTTTCTTTTCAGATTGGATTTTAAAATTGTAGTCTGCACAAAGGTAGTCTTAACTATAAATGGTATTAGGAAACAATATCATAAAAGACATCAGCCTAACATTTCTATAATTATTTTCTGACACATTGATTTATACAAATCCTAAAAAATGTACTGTTATTAGGACTCTGATATCTTTAAAATCCTGGCATAATTCCATTCTTGGAATTTCTTATACCTATTTCAAATCCTGAATTATACAAACTAATGGGAAAACAGCTGAGGAATGGGTTTTTAAATTCCATCAACATTGCTGTTTTATAAAACTTAATTTATACAGATTCATAGGGAAAAAGCATTATAAAAGCATCATTGATAATTTTACTCTTTTCAATTCCTGAGAGCTCACACTTTGATTTATCAATTTTTTTAAGTGTTAGGATTATGGATGTGAATGTTTCTTAAAAATATTATTCATTTTGAGGATCTTTGATGATTAAGGACAATATTTCACTAATGGCTCAAACTTACATCTATGAACTTAATTTTTCTATGCAAATTTACTGAACATATAACACATTACCAAGTGTTATGGGGTTTCAGACAGTGACTGTCTAGAGTACTTAAATGTCAGCATTTTTTAAAGAATATATTTCAATAGTCATTAATTATATTTCACTGTGACTACTCTTTTGCACTTTTACAAATGATATTGTATAACAATTTATAATTTAGCTCATCTTCCTATGTTTCTTGGGCAATATCTTGTTCACCTCCAGATAGAACATGATCGTTTGGCTCAGAGTGAAAGAATAACTGAACAATCTTAATTTTTAGGAAAATTTGTGTTAATATTGGTGTAATTCATTTTTAAACACTTCTTATAAAGATTCTGCTTTCTAAGAACTCCTTTAATAATGTGATGTCAGGTGAATTCATTCTTGCCAGAAGTAGAAGGTTTTGAAAGACAGTAATTAGCCAGACTATACTTTTTAACTGATTCACACAAACACACAGACATATACACACACACTAGTGGAAATGTTGTTATAACCTTTGAGTTGTCCAGTTATGATGAGGTGACTAAGAATAAACAGTAGTGAGTTTTTAAAAATTTATTCCAAAACTAGACTTATAACAAATACTTTTGTGAGGAGTTTTCCATATACTATATATGAGATTTTGGCAAATAATGGTAAAAGCATAAACAAACTGTACTCAATCTTTTTTTTTTTTTTTAATTTTCATTCTGTTACCTTCTTTCCTTGTATCCAATAATATCAACCATTAACCATCATGTGTGTGAAGTCCATTCCTCTACTCTCCATTAAACTTATTATATATACTAGTACTCTTCATACTGTTGTTTAATATTTTATAGAACATTTATAATTTACATAATTTTCTATTGGATTTTAATACATTGTGGTGTATTTTATTATATTATTTTATATATTGACATAGGCTAAGAAAGTGTACAAGTAGCATCACTTTAAGCCCTCCATTTATGATTTTTATGAAGGGATTTGTTTTGATTTAATCAAAGGTAAAAAACAAGCAAACACTTAACTTTAAGACATTAAGAATCAGCAAAGAGAGAGGGGATAAAAAAAGGAAGAAGAAGAAGGAGAAGGAGGAGGAGGAGGAGGAGGGGGAGGGGGAGGGGAGGAGGAGGAGGAGGAGGAGAAGAAGGAGAAGAAGGAGAGAAGAAGAAGAAGAAGGAGAAGAAGAAGAAGGAGGAGGAGGAGGAGGAGAAGAAGGAGAAGAAGAAGAAGAAGAAGAAGAAGAAGAAGAAGAAGAAGAAGAAGAAGAAGAAGAAGAAGAAGAAGAAGAAGAAGAAGAAGGAGGAGGAGGAGGAGGAGGAGGAGGAGGGGGAGGGGGAGGGGAGGAGGAGGAGGAGGAGAAGAAGAAGAAGAAGAAGAAGAAGAAGAAGAAGAAGAAGAAGAAGAAGAAGAAGAAGAAGAAGAAGAAGAAGAAGAAGAAGAAGAAGAAGAAGAAGAAGAAGATGAAGAAGAAGAAGGAGGAGAAGGAGAAGAAGATGAAGAAGAAGAAGGAGGAGAAGGAGAAGAAGGAGAAGAAGGAGAAGAAGGAGAAGAAGGAGAAAAGAAGCCTTCTGCTTCTCAACACATATTTCCCATTAAGGGCAAAGACTGTTTTATGTTTTCCTGAATTTTGATGAGAAGATCAAGTACAACATGTTTATGGTACAAAAAGAAAATCAAATATGGCAAGATTCTCCCTTGTACAGACTATAATGCTGCTATGTATGTACATTAGACCTTGGAGTCTAAAGAAAGCTATAGAAAGGACCAATAAGGAACTTACACTAAGGTAGATCTTTCTTTGAAAGCTCTATGATAAAATTATTTCCTGTTATACCAATCATAAATAATTCAGTCTATAAATAATTACATTCTTCTAAAATGTTTTACTCCTGGTATGGTACAGGGATGGAGTTTCAAATGTGCCCTAAAGTCCCATGATCTCAGATCCTTTCACATAAAGGAAGATCCAGTCTCATCACAGTACAACTGATTAAATGATGGACTAAAGGACAAGGTTCCTGACACTTAACAGTGAGCATGGGTAACACAAAATAGTAGATCTTGAACAAAGAGGGAAGAGGCTGTTGGATGAATCACAGAAATTATTGACCTTCTTAATTGGGAAATAACTTCAGATTTTTTCATGTTATCATGATAAATATACACTAGGTTCCTAATCTATAAGGATGAGAATTTGAGGACCATATTTCAAATCTTTACGATAATTATTAGGATAGGCTGCATTGATGGATTACAGTGCTACAATCACCTGAAATTTTTAACATCCCTTTAAACTTGTCTAATCCATGATGTGGAAAATCCCTATCTTATTAACTTTATATTTTTTTCTTATGGAATAATTATAGAAACAATAGTAAAGTATATTTTTAGCTGATATTACATTATTTGTAACAAACATGATTGCTAAATCTCACTGGCAATGAAAAAATAAACACACAATTCTTCTGATTAAGTCTTTACACTTTCACAAAAGATAGTATATTGTAGTTTACTGTTTAGATCATCTACTTATCTAATTATCAAGTATACATTTTATTCTGAAAAAAATTTTGAGTAAATTGCATGATGCATATTCTTTTAAAATTTATTGTACATTCATATAAGATTAATTTTGCAACTAGGATCTTATTATTTATTTAATAAGAAATGTCACATTTAAATTGAAAAGAATTCTATTCTTAAAAATCAAGCCAAAAATCCTGATTAAATGTTAGGAATCCTTGAACAAAGAGAATGTATTCAATTTAGTTACTCAAAACCCTATATTCCTTATTAGAAGGAAATATAACTATCTCTCTTAAATTCTACAAATCTCTACTATTTACAAATTCCATACACTTTTATGGTCCAAAAGGGATTTTTCTTTCTGTTCCACACCATATGAAGAAAGTTTGATTCAGAGTACAGTATAACATTGTTCTGCCTACAATTGACTATTAACTCATCGTCTCAGTCCAACGCAAGGACACAAGCAATTCTCCAGATAATGCTCATCACTGTCAAAGTTTTGTCCAAGCTACCATATTTCCTCAAGCAGAATATCCAACTTCGTCAAGAGTAAACTTATGCAAGATTGTCCCTCCAATGAGTTCCCAAGGTAATAGTTGATTATGCTTAGCTTTCAAATTACATGCATTTTAAACTCCTAGAAGCACCTATCAAATTGAAAAGCACTGACTGGGGAATGGTTCTAGTGTCATCAAACACAGCATCTTAGCACCATTAAAAACACAAGGCTTTCCTGAGATCAAATCTTGAACAAGGGGTCAGTTTATATTTAAAACCTATATAATACAAAAGCTTTTGTTATATTTCTTTTCCAAGGTCATTTAGGTTCCTTGCATAACTGCCAATCTGACCTTGGGGAACCATATGTTTACTCACCCATGTTGGACCCCTTCTGTGAGTGGCTCTTGGTAATTTCATCACTATAAAAGAGAAATACAAACATTTAATCTGTAATGGGGCACCCTTTCAATAGGACATGAGACTAAAATTTAGACTGCAATGTTAGTGTAAATCTGGTGAAAGTATATCATAATATTTAAATCCAGAATGATAAACATACCTTCACAAAATGTATAATGATAGACTTTACCACTATGGAAGATTATATTTCCAATAAAATAGAAACAACTCTATGTGTATGTCAATATTTCCAACTGACTACATTATCTATTTATTTAGCTGAAGAAATCTTTGGCAGAATTCAATATTATTCATTTAGAATTGTGTTCAGCTGCAGAGGAAACAAAGAACCTTATGAAAATTGCCATTTTCTTATATAGCAGTTATGTCTATTACCTCTCAGCAGCATGTGGCTAAAATTTCTATTCACAGCCCAGTTATTTTTTATTCCCTTGAAAATTCATTCACAAATATGGGTTTAGTCTCTCTTACACATCAGGCATCACTCTAGTTACTTAGTTACAGTGATGGACAAAACAGACAGACATTATCCAAGATATTTTTTGTGCTGTAGTTTACAAACTCACAGCTCCTCTAGCACCAATCTCTTAGAGTGTTCTGAGTCCCACACGATATCTTTCTGTATATATTAGTAACAGTTCCACAAAGAGGATTCTTTTCTTGCTTGGTCTCTGGCTACATGTCATATTTTCTGTGATATCTGTATCCTACTCCAGTGATCACATCTTGTATATGACTGATGGGGTTCTTAGGCTGCTGCTGCTGCTTCCTTGTTGGCTCCACTTCTCTCCACATTCTTTTCTATTCCATCAATGGCATGGAGAAGTTTCTTACCATATGCCTCTATAGCAGATTTGAGAGTAGGTTGCAGCTTTCAACAGATTTTACTGAATATTCATACATAATAGGAGGACATTATAATTGAACTTCTAGAATTTTCTCTTTTCAGAACCTAAAGGTCCAGCGTGTTGTGTCCAGGTCCAGAGGAATCTCTTCATAGCAGGACCACCTGCTCAGGTCCACCACTAGGAAGGTGCAAAATGTGTAGATTTCTATTTAGCCCAAATTACCAGGCATCCCAAGAGAGAAATTATTACCAACTTCCTGTACTCTACAGTAGATTTCACAAGGCTAATTTCCTCTCTCAGGACATACTTCTTAGAACACTCCACTCCCTTTAACCACCATCCTCTGTGATGTCATATCCTCTCTGGATAAGACAGGAAAATTATATTACAATGCAAGAAACCAACATCAGTAAATTTGGAAATATCCAATCATAAATAAAACCATAAGGTTTTAACAGTGTAGTCCAGTTTCTTAATATTGTCCTGACTTTTGTTTAAAGTTAAAAAAAAAATTTACTTCATATTCTTCCTGCAGTCATTATCAGCTCACCATCTGTACTCACCTGCTCAATCAAGAACACAACTGTAAAATAAAAACAGCCAGTGATTTTAGGCAGATCGAAATATAAATTTACATAAAATAAAGAAAATTCATTCCTCTATTCCCAATGCCTCCCACTTTAAAAAATAATTTAAAAATATGACACCTATGTATATACAAACATACATCATAATTTATAACAGCTTCTCAGTTATGTATCAGGCTATTTCTGTCTTTCTCAAGATATGTATGTGGGCTCTCTCTACACTTCTCCCTCCCAGAATAAAAGAAAAAAAGAGGGTAAAAATATCAGTCTAAGACATTTCATTTTATATAGCCAGAAATTATTAGTTATTTAAATAATATCTTCTGACATTCTTTAAATTATTTCCATGATTAGTCTTAGTCAAGATTTTCTGCCTTACTTATTCTTAATTTTAAAATATCAAATTTGTCAGGAACATACATTAATAAGCTATGAGTGCTCCCAGCATCTCTCTCCCTCATCCTTAAATGGATATTCTATTTTAGAATGCTCAGTACTCCCCAAATCTACCTCTTTCTTTCTGTGGAATTTCTTATGTTCTCAAACTAGTTACCTTAAAATTTGTAACATAAAGAAAGGATTAATGAGAGAATGAAAGAAGAAAAAGTAGTAATGATGCCAAAAGCTCGGCCTCTGTACTCCAGTGACAAATCAAATCTCAGAGGCAGAGTTCTGGGTGAAGTAGAAAAGAATAGCTTTATAACTTTGCTCAGCAAAGGGAGACACAGTGGGCTGTGCCCTCAAAAAACTGTGTGTTCCAAGCTGGGGGAATTTGGTGGGGAGTTTTATAGCAATGGTTCAAGGGCGGGGTTGCTGATAAGGATCAGGGTGTGTGCAGGGCCTGCACTCCTTTAATCTAGCCTCAGGTGATCTCCTGATGAGCTTCTGTTGTTCCTTTAATCTGGCCTCAGGTGGTCTCCCTATGAGCTTCAAGGTTATCAAGCTGTGACCTCCTCTCTGGAACATCTTCCATTTGGTGGGGTTTTAGTTCTACAGAAGAGCTTAAAGATATTGTTATGTGTATCCCTTGTGGTGGGACCAGGACCCTACCCCAAGGCTACACTATTGTTTCTTGGCTGTTCCTCCCTTGTCTCTGCATCCCCTCCCTTCCCAGATCAGCAACTGTTTGAAGCTGCCCTTTGGAACTCAGGCCTTCTGTGCCCAGGAGCCTCACAGGGTCCTGCTGAGTTTCCATAACAGAAGGTATGAGTGATCAAAGTTAAGACAGGCTAGGGGTGTGGAAGATTTTGAAATGAGAGGGGCTCAGATGTATCTGCTCTGTAAGGAAAGAGGAAAGAAAAGGCAGGTAGAATAAGATGTCTGCAGAGCTTCCTTGTGGAGAAGAAAATGCACACAAAAAAGCTTAAATTAATTTGAAATTGTTTCTGTTTTCCATACTGTGTGTTTTATATGCAAAGACTAGACCTCATAGGTCAATGTTATATATCCTATAATACAAAATTCTGGAACATTTCTCAGATAAATAATTTATAAATCATTTTAAGTTTGAAACCATAGTTTTTTGCAAGGTTGTCCAAAATTTTCATCACATTGGGATGAACAAGGCTTGCAGGTTTCAGTGAATTAGCTTGCTTCCGCTTCTAAGGTAATGAAATGTCTAGAACTAGATATTTCCATGCTATTCTCTGGATTCAGTTTAGGACTTTTTCTAATATATCAGCCTTATGTAATAATCATTTTTCTATCAATTGTAGTTAATAATAATATATTATATTAACATAGGCTATATCAACTACCAAAATAATCTAAAAGATTATGATTATTTGTTTTTTTGAATTTTATGAGATTCAGCAGCATGTCCTTTAAACCCCTTTGTCAGATTCTTTATTTTGAATGGACTTTTCCCTTGAAAAGTAAATTCTGTTTATGATAGGGGAGCTAATTTCTACACATTTCACTTCTTTAGGCCAGGACATCATAGCAACTCTGTTGATGCTGCCTGGAGCCTCACCTTCAGGGTGGTTTAGAATTGAAAGGGAATTGCAGAGATCTGCTTTTCTCCTTAGAGTCCCAAATGAGACTAATTCTCACTATGTATTTGTGGTAGTGGTGGATATTATTTGTGCCTTTGGAGGTGCCTCACAGAGAAAGATACCACCTCCCACTCCACCCACCTCCACCCCTGCCACAAACACTACACCCAAAACTTGTCTCCCAAGAATCTGGCCAGGGAAATGAAGGGGCTGGTTTCCTTGCCTCAAGGTGAGACCAACTCTGCTGCACGATTTGTGCTCTGGGGCTTCCCCTGGGAATAGAATTAAGCTGGTCTCCATCTGTGCAAACTCCCTTTTTTCTCCTCCCCCCACCCAAAAAAAAATAATCAGAGGTTTTGCTTCTGGAAATCTATTCTAAGTATTCTCTCAAAAATATTTATGTGTGAAGATGTATGTTTTACTTCATTTTAAAATGATAGCCAGATTAAAAAATAATTATTTCAAAGTATGTAATTTATTATTATTAATATTAACCATAATTAGCTCACTTTTAGAGTGGTGAATGTGTGTATGGTTGTGTATGTGAGTATTTCCTTATGGTTTATTCTAGATTATCTTAATATTTTGTGCAAAAAAGTTATCTTTTAGTATTTTCCCTTATTAAAACATTTTTGTGTGTATGTGACAAGCAAGGCACAGATTAAAGGTGATATTTCACGATTTACACACAACATTTCACAGTGTTGAGATCAGAACCCAGATGTCCAAAAACCTGGCTTGTAACCATTTTGTTCGCACATTCAAATTTGGCAAATATGTATTGAATGACAGGCTAAATTTCTAGCACACAGTAAATGCTCACTAAGCGTTTGTTGAATGAACAATACAGGGTCAGTTAATAAGTATGTGGATTATGATGCTTTCAGACTATGATTAAAACAGATTCACCTTGCTTGTCTTTTCCTCAAGAATTGCTTCAGCAATTTAACCTCCTCTAATTTCTTTTTTAATATACTCAGTCACAAAACAGATAACTCATTGTTTGCCTTTATTCACCTTTTTCTGAAGTAATTTCCTCCAGAAAGGCATTCATTCAACCAAAATACAGGAGTCACAGTGGTGAATGTGGCTTACTCTAAAAAAGAGTCTCAAAAGAACCATTTACGAAAGGGGCATGTACATGGAAAATGCTCTGGCTCTGGCTCTGTGCGTAGGAATCGAAGGATGATTAGTTTTGCATTTTTGAAAACCTGAAGAGTGTGTGAGAAGCCATCTCCCACAGAGTCATCTTCTCAAATGTCCTTCCATCTCCAAGGCAACCACATGATTTTTGCAGACTTTAGAGAACTCTTTTCAGCTTAGATTCAACATATCCTCACTAACAACTTTGAATATGAAATTAATCCCCATAATGGTCTCATGCATTCTGTTTCTCATATAATACCTTTTTTGCATTTGAATATGGTAACTCAGTAGTATTTGACTAATTGTTTATAAGAAGTTCACTTAATCTTTCATGGATTTATCTTCTACATACTCCCCACCTGGATCTTTTTTTAACCAAAGGAAGCTCTTAAACTCTTTTGTATTTCTACTTATTTCCAAGTAATGCCATCCTTTGATGTCTTTCAGAGGATAATACATAAGTAGTATGAATATAGTCTGAGAGATGATTATGTCAAAAAATGTTTACCTTTACTTTCCACTGGTGCTGATAGATGAGAAAATGTAACATAGCTTATTCCTTCAAACAAAAATAAACATTTCTGGGATTATCATGATCTTAGACTATTAGACATTCTTCAGTCGACTCTGTTTCAATAGTTCCTAAAGTTTCTGTTCTTAGTACAAAGTAGACAAATAGAGCATACAGATATAGGATTCCTAATCTCTTTCATTAGATTTGGTAGAAGTCTTTCCTTTTTTCCTTTTTATTGAATTCAAACTGCTGTCATGTTGACTGAGACAATAGTTTAACACATCATGCAAAATAAAATTTTCCAGAAAACAGAATTGAAAATTAAAATAACAGTTTCTATAAGAGGAACCCACAGAGACTGGCTAGTTGTGTTCTTGTTCTTTGGCTATTGTTATTAGGAACACCAAAAGTAATTTTCACAATCTATATGAATCTTTTAAAATTTGAATACACCTAAGATTATGATTATAAATTATATTTGCCATTCCTGATTTAAATGAATTTAGTCACAGATGCTTAAATTCCAAATATTTGGAAGATATTCTAAATATTTGTGTCAATAAATGCCAAAAAAAGTCATATAGATGCTTTTTTATTTATTTATTTATTTATTTATTTATTTATTTATTTGTGGCTGTGTTGGGTCTTCGTTTCTGTGCGAGGGCTTTCTCGAGTTGAGGCAAGTGGGGGCCACTCTTCATCGCGGTGCGCGGGCCTCTCACCGTCACGGCCTCTCCCGTTGCGGAGTACAGGCTCCAGACGCGCAGGCTCAGTAGTTGTGGCTCACGGGCCTAGTTGCTCTGCGGCATGTGGGATCTTCCCAGACCAGGGCTCGAACACGTGTCCCCTGCGTTGGCAGGCAGACTCTCAGCCACCGCGCCACCAGGGAAGCCCTAGATGCTTCTTTACTCAAGAAATGGATATAAGTTTTTATAGTTGGAGACAATGGTGTAAAGATGCAACACAGTTTCCTCTGCCTTTTAAACATCAAATGAAAAAAATTTTTTACTGGAGTATAGTTGCTTTACAATGTTGTGTTAGTTTCTGCTGTACAACAAAGTGAATCAGCTATATGTATACATATACCCCCTCCCTCTTGGACCTCCCTCCCTGCCCCTTCACCCCACCCATCTAAGTCATCACAGAGCACGGAGCTGAGCTTCCTGTTTGAACAAAACTCAATTCCAATACGGAATACATTAAGAGACACAACGTTCCTCCCGATATCTCAGAATTTGTTTTGGTAATGAGGTATACATGTGGGATAGGACTTTGCTTAAATTTCTTCAAGAAACATCTGACTCCAAGTTAATTGTACAAATTTGTTCAGTTTATGAAATATTTTCTCTTCTTCTGTTTGCTATCCTCTTTTCCTGCAGTATTCACATGAGACGTCTCCCTTAATTCATTACGCCCCTCAAAACAACCAAAACAAGAGTAGAATATAAAATTATAGAGGATGAAAAAATATAGATGATATAAAAAAGAGAAGATTGAAAAAAAAAAAAACCCTCCAAATATAAATTTCATTATTGCATTCTTTTTTCAGTAACAGGATCATCAGCCATTTCTCACTGGTTACCTTTACTACAATGTAAGGCAGTCTTCTTATATTCTGCTTCTTTGTCCTTCCATTCATATTTCTCTTTTCTATACCCAAATCCACATTAAAGTTCTATGTGTAAGTGTGTGGCTATCTCATTCTTTCCCTTTGTGTTCAACGTTTGTAATTCTTTGGCTTCTCTGAATACTCTACTCCATGCTAATAGCTTCCCACTTCCAACTCGGCTTTCTATGTAGTGTCAGATGATCTCTTTTCACTATGGATACTAAAGGGTCCACGTCTTTCCTTTCTGCAGTGGAAGACAGACAGCAGTGGGGTCCATGAGCACAGCTCAGCAAAACAACTACTCTTCTCTAGGTTTTTGACAAAAGAATGACATAAGAACAGGAGGAAAGTTTAGTGGTCAGATTTTCCAACAGAGAAGGCAGAATTCTGATCAGAATTTTGTCTCTAAAATAGTGGCTGCATTTTCAGAATCATGGTCATTTGGAGTGCTCAAGATCCCTATGTGACCTAAGAATTCTATAAACAGCGAAGAAATCATTCTCCTTCAGGTCAAAGGAAAAATATTTACAGAAATGGAGAGTCAGAAAGTAGAATACCTGTCTAAATCATCTGAAGAAAATCATTGATATATGGCATTAAGAAACATCAAAGAAGAAAAAACTCAGAATGGATTAAAGACCTAAGTGTAAGGGCAGACACTATCAAACTCTTAGAAGAAAACATAGGCAGAACACTCTATGACATACATCACAGCAAGATTCTTTTTGACCCAGCTCCCAGAGAAATGGAAATAAGAACACAAATAAACAAATGGGACCTAATGAAACTTAAAAGCTTTTGCACAGCAAAGGAAACCATAAACAAGACCAAAAGACAACCATCAGAATGGGAGAAAATATTTGCAAATGAAGCAACTGACAAAGGATTAATCTCCAAGATTTACAAGCAGCTCATGCAGCTCAATAACAAAAAAACCAACAACCCAATCCAAAAATGGGCAGAAGACCTAAATAGGCATTTCTCCAAAGAAGATATACAGATGGACTACAGACACATGAAAGAATGCTCAACATCATTAATCATTAGAGAAATGCAAATCAAAACTACAATGAGATATCATCTCACACCAGTCAGAATGGCCATCATCAAAAAATCTAGAAACAATAAATGCTGGAGGGGTGTGGAGGAAAGGGAACACTCTTGCACTGTTGGTGGGAATGTAAATTGATACAGCCACTATGGAGAACAGTATGGAGGTTCCTTAAAAAACTACAAATAGAACTACCATACGACCCAGCAATCCCACTACTGGGCATATACCCTGAGAAAACCACAGGTCAAAAGGAGTCATGTACCAAAATGTTCATTGCAGCTCTATTTACAATAGCCAGGACATGGAAGCAACCTAAATGTCCATTGACAGATGAATGGATAAAGAAGATGTGGCACATATATACAATGGAATATTACTCAGCCATAAAAAGAAATGAAATGGAGGTATTTGTAATGAGGTGGATGGAGTTAGAGTCTGTCATACAGAGTGAAGTAAGTCAGAAAGAGAAAAACAAATACAGTATGCTAACACATATATACGGAATCTAAGGAAAAAAAAAAAAAAAAAGGCCATGAAGAACCTAGTGGCAAGACGGGAATAAAGACACAGACCTACTAGAGAATGGACTTGAGGATATGGGGAGGGGGTGGGGTGAGATGTGACAGGGTAAGAGAGTGTCATGGACATATATACACTACCAAATGTAAAATAGATAACTAGTGGGAAGCAGCCGCATAGCACAGGGAGATCAGCTCGGTGCTTTGTGACCACCTAGAGGGGTGGGATGGGGAGGGTAGGAGGGAGGGAGATGCAGGAGGGAAGAGAAATGGGAACATATTGTATATGTATAACTGATTCACTTTGTTATAAAGCAGAAGCTAACACACTATTGTAAGGCAATTATACTTCAATAAAGATGTTTAAAAAAAAAAATTTACTTACATACTTATTACACAAGAAGGTAATAATACTTTCTTTAAACTAATTTTCTTGTTTGGAAAATCACTTTTCATTTGTGAGTATAGCTTTCTCAAGCTTCAGAAGCTAATTCTAGTTGTCTGGAATGTGTTAAACTAATATGTGAATTTTCATATTGCATCACCCTAGATTTGTTGAAGGCTTCTAACTATCACAAGCTTTATAAGGCAAAAGGAGAGAAAGAAAGAAAAAAAAAAAAAAAAGAGAGAGAATTCCTTTCCTTCCTAGGATGTGCTGAAATGCCAGAAATAGAGTTTTAAAGGTGGATGAGAGCTTAGATGTTATCTGAGTATAACATCGTTCTACATCACAAAATACTGAGATCTGTGGAGGTGACTAATTCATTTTTTCTGAGCTTGCTCTGGATTGATCACAGGTTTAATCCAAGATCACCTTGCCCAGATAGAGTCTATTCACATTCAATTAATTACTTTTCAGTTTTGTCCTTCCACATTGAAGTGTCTTGGTAGTTTTGCTTGTTCTGCTACAACAATTTCTCACTATCCTCAATAAGCTAGAAAATTAAAATTACAATTTTCCTTGCTCTTATATACTGTTGAGTTTTCTTTTTTTTCTTCTGCTTTGTTTACTAGAATTACAAAACTTATTTGGGATTTGAATGTGCTTTACAAAGAGCCACTTAACTATTGCCCATCTTTGATGATGCATTGGAGTTTAGACTTTTAGGGAATTCTTTTATATTTCTCTGTCAAGAAGTAACTTTCTTTCAAAGTTTAATTTTGAGGCATGGCACAGTGTAAATGGAAACACTGCATGAAGAAATAAATAGGCAATGAAAAACAAAGCACACTACAACATGAACAAAATAAGATCATTAATTAAAACATTATATAAGCATAGAAAATATCTCAGAGAAAAATAGTAAAAAAAACCCAGGTGAATCCCAGGTACTGTATTTCATTAGGCTATCCAGAATTTTGTTGGACTTTCAAAGCATATGTATTTATTTTTAAATAATTAAAATTTAATGAAGTGAACAAAAGTCAATTCCATCACAAAGAGAAAATAATGGTTATTTTTAGGTATTTTCAATAATTTCTTTATTAATAATCTATTAATGATATTGTCAATGTATTTATTAATAATTTATTTAAAGTATTTATTAATAATTATGTATTACTAATAAATAATAATTTATTAATAATTTATTTATACATATATATTTACAATGCTAAATTCAAATTGCAGTTTCCATTTAGTGCCCTAAATTTGTACTGTGCATTATATTTACTGTACATTATAATAGCATGGAGTTAACAAGTTTCCATAAATTTAATTATGACTTACGGCAAGTTTATTCTATGGTGTTTCAGTCAGTGGGGGTGTCTTGTTTTTCCCTAGCTTCATGTTTCTCTGAAGTAGAAATCTCTATTATGATACCTTTCCTCACTTATTGCTCCAAAAAATTCATGAATTTGAGAAAATCAACAACAACTAAAAAAACACAGGCCTGTATGCCTCAGCAACTTATGGGATATCTTTTGATATCTATTTATATACATATATTATGTGTTATAGTCTTCTCTTTGTGTGTAGTAAACAAACTAGTCCCTTTTTTACAGAGGCCCACAAATCTAAGACAGTGCCTGAGTGGGTGAATTTGTCTAATTTAAGTTTCCTGCACATTTAAGGCCTATTTTCCAAACAACTTTATTTCTAAAATACAGATAATTTTGATTTCCATTTGCCTATCTCTTTTTCTGCTTCTCAATTGGTTCCAATTCTGGTGGGGAAGAGGACAAATTTTTTATTAGGCTCTTAAAAAAACATCTAACAATCACAAGGTACCTATACATTCATTTTTTAAAAATATTCATTGTTTCTAATGTTTGACTACTCTAAATAAATCTGTGATAAAATTTTGCAAGTGAATTATTGTATGTAATATTTTAGACCAGAATTCTAGAAGGGAATTATTATGTTAAGAAGCATGAAAATATGTATTCTTGATAAATAGTATAAAATTATTTTTAATTATAATTTAAACAGCATTCGAAGAGACAGCCCATTCAATATCCTTATCTATGTTGATGTTTGCTATATTTGAAAACCTTGCAAAGTTGATCAAATATGTAATTATTTTAATCTGCATTTTATCAATTAGTGACATTATAAAATACAAAATGATTAGCAATTTCTTTTTTTGAATCCTCAAAAATACTAAAAAAATTAAAAGAACTGCATGATTTGGCCTCACACTGTTAACTTTTCTGTTCTCATTTCCTGTTACTTTCCCATCAACTTTATTATTAGGACCAGAGTAGTTGGTTTTTAATGTGCACCTAAAAATATATATGTATTAATTTTTATTTCTTTTTCCTGCCAAAATTTTGATCATAAATTATATAAAGCTTGTAGCTTATTATGTTCATATACATTAGCCTTTTCGTATGGTGGTCCATTTACTTTTTTTTTTTTTTTTTTTAAACATCTTTATTGAAGTATAATTGCCTTACAATGGTGTGTCAGCTTCTGCTTTATAACAAAGTGAATCAGTTATACATATACAATATGTTCCCATTTCCCTTCCCTCTTGCATCTCCCTCCCTCCCACCCTCCCCATCCCACCCCTCTAGGCGGTCACAAATCACCGAGCTGATCTCCCTGTGCTATGCGGCTGCTTCCCACTAGTTATCTATTTTACATTTGGTAGTGTATATATGTCCATGACACTCTCTTACCCTGTCACATCTCACCCCACCCCCTCCCCATATCCTCAAGTCCATTCTCTAGTAGGTCTGTGTCTTTATTCCCGTCTTGCCACTAGGTTCTTCATGGCCTTTTTTTTTTTTTTTTCCTTAGATTCCGTATATATGTGTTAGCATACTGTATTTGTTTTTCTCTTTCTGACTTACTTCACTCTGTATGACAGACTCTAACTCCATCCACCTCATTACAAATACCTCCATTTCATTTCTTTTTATGGCTGAGTAATATTCCATTGTATATATGTGCCATATCTTCTTTATCCATTCATCTGTCGATGGACATTTAGGTTGCTTCCATGTCTTGGCTATTGTAAATAGAGCTGCAATGAACATTTTGGTACATGACTCTTTTTGACCTGTGGTTTTCTCAGGGTATATGCCCAGTAGTGGGATTGCTGGGTCGTATGGTAGTACTATTTGTAGTTTTTTCAGGAACCTCCATACTGTTCTCCATAGTGGCTGTATCGATTTACTTTTGCAAATAAGGTCTGTAAAATTTGCACTATCTACATTCTACTATAATTTTTGTATGCTATTTTTTCCAGTTATTTATGGAAAGATATTTAGACACAAATAAAAATCTCTAATTTTTCTATAAAAAAATTAAAAATCTTTAATATATATCATTAATTTATTTTCAATAAGATGGTTCACCTAATCACAACTTCCCAGTATTAAGATTTATCTGTTATTAAAATATATTTAGCAAATTTATTATAAAAATGTTAGGTATTATTTATATTTTCATCTTCTAACTGCTAGTATTGTTTTATTTGCAGTTTTCTTTGTGAAATGCCTGTTTATTTCATTTTCACAGTTTTTCAATTAACATCAGCATTTATTTGAGGTTTTCAAATACATAATTAACATTTTTGACTTCTTAATTCTTCAAAATATTATGCCACTTTTATTTCTTTGTTTTGTTTACACATTTTAAAATTGTAATAATATGTGCACAATTTTCTACTAGGACACTAGGACACTTCTATGTCTTTCATTCTTATGACATATTTTCCCAGGCTGATTTATGATAAATTATAATTAGAATTTGGATCTAGTTGTTTTATGCTTTTAATTTTACATTCAACTCTTTAACTCAACTGGTATATATTTTGGGTCATCATATGATGATCTGTTTCTTTTCAAAAAGGTCATTAATAAACAATATATTTTCTGCTTATATGATCATCTTATTTAGCATATATTTAACTCATATATAGTTAGGGCTTTTTTTGTGTATTTTATCAATTGACTACATATGATTCAGTACTCTATCATTTTAATTAAGGTTATTATATATTGACTATACTTTCTTATTTCATAGGAAATACACATGACAACTTCTAAAATTCTTTCTTTGGTATATTCCATAGAAAATATGGACTTCTTTCTGTGGAGGTATCCAATATATTCTTTAAGTGTTAGATACAAGTATTAAATATTTTTTAAGTATTTAATCATACATATTATAATTGCATGTAATCATCATTTGTGTTTTGTTATTTATTTTTTGTCATTGCATGTATTTTGATGATTAGAATTCTAATAAATGTTATCTAAAAATGATATCAGGATGGCTTTAAAAACAAATCTAAGTCTTTAATTTTCTTCTTGATTAGGCATAAATAATACTCAGGAAATTGTTGTTAAAACCCAAGTTAATACCCACTATGATGGAAAAAAACTACACAGATTTCCCCTACATAGATGAGAAAACAGCAAAAAAGATCAACTAAAGAAACAATGGTAAGCCTCTTAAGAATATGAAGACATGATATAATTCAAAATAAGAAGTCATATTTAGGAATAAGAATAAAAGTCTTCTTATTAAATAAGTTGCCTAAGCGACAAGCCGTAGAATGTATGAAACAAGAATAGGCAGCCTTGAGGACAAAATGTATTTGATTAAAACAAAACTGTCACATAAAGAAAAAAATTATCTTCAAGTATTTGAAATGTACATAAAGAATATAGACATCAAATTAAACCTGCAGAATATATTGTCATTATTTAAAAATACTATAAAGAGACATAATTACTGAAAGATTATTCATTTAAGGTATTATATAAAGAAACTCAAAAGAAAGCCTTCTGGATTCTAAAGAGAAAAGAAAAATTTAAATGGTGACAGAGAGAGAGAGAGAACATGCCACAAAAAAAAATTCATGACAAATTCAGCAGATAGAATATATTTATAGTCAAATACTTAGAAGAATATTTGGGGAAATTTATTAAAAATATTAAGAAACAAGTTGAATTGAGACTAATCTCTGGGTCACCCAAACCAACATATAAAATAAAATAAAAAATTTAAAAAAGATCAAGACCTATGTATAACTAGATGAAAAAAAAAAATCACATTTCAAAAGTCTTGCAACTATCCTTCATTAAAATTAAGTTTAAAAAATGAGAAAAAAACACTCGGCCTTCCTGTTCCACATGTAAGGAGCTTAGAAGTCGCCAACAACAAAGAAGAAGCTGAACAGTATGAAAAATCAATTCTTAAATACTTAAGATGAGGACACAGGGCAAACTGCTGCCCCCAAGATTAGAGAAACAGACAGAGGAAGACGGAGCAAAGAGTCACAAGTGGAAACTGCTGTGAGAACCAGTGCCAGGGGCGGGGAAAACTGAACTGTAATTTATAAATTGCTGGAGGCTCTGTGTGGACAACTCTGAGAGTTACAAACTCCAGGGAGATCCAGTCATAGCACGATGAAATACCACTGCAAATCTATTGGGATGAATAAAATAAAAAAAAATTGACAATACCAAATACTAGCAAGGATGCAGAGAACAGGAATTCTCATTCATTGCTGGTGGGGGTGAAATATTATACAGTTCACTCTGGAAGATAATTTGGTAGCTTTTTACAAACCAAAACATAGCCTTACATATGATCCAAAAATAGTGTTTATAGGTATTTACCCACCTGTTATGAAATCTCTAGTCACACAAAAACCTGCATGTGAATGGAAATACTAAGACATCATCCAGTAGGTGAAAGGATAAAACAACTATCATACATTTATACAACATAATGTTTTTAACAATAAAAAGAAGTGAGCTATTAAAATATAAATGGACAAGAATGGACTTTTCACGAATATTGGTAAGTGAAAAAGCCAATCTGATTTCAACTATATGACATTTTGGAAAAGTCAAAGCTATAAATACAGTAACCAAATCAATGATTAGGTATCAGGGGTGTTGGGTCCATAGATAAGGTGATATAAGTGAAGTGCAGGGGATTTTTTAGGCTGGTGAAACTATTCTGTATAATATTGTAATGGTGGATACATGACATTATGCATTTGTCAAAATCCAAAGAACTTTATGGCACAAGAAGTGATACTTAATGTATATTAATTTTGAAAAATTTATTTAAGATTTTGGGGAATGTAGGAAGAAATGCAGACTGTGACAAGAGACTAACTGTATTACAAATGCATGCAACAACTTTGTTGAAGCAGATGGAGAGAAATGGTGCTAACATATACAATTATAGAAATGTTTAGAGTCTGTAATACTAAAGGCAAAAGGATGTGCACATAAGCATTGTATCCTAATTGATAACATTTTCCCCCCGGGAGTAAAGGTTAATAATTCTAATACTGCTATAAATGTATACAGAAATTGAAAAATTGAGTAAGTAGAAAGTGGTTGAGGGTAGCCAGGTTTCTCACTGTTAGAGGGAAATTTATAGATAAGCAAGGAGAAGGCTACAGTGGTAATTCATGTGGTAATGAATTGGAGTTATCAGTATAAACTCATATTAAGCTTAATATAGGTGCAGATCATTGAATTGAAATATATATTGCCACAGTTTAGTTTACACACATATATTGCCTTGCTCTGCCAGCTGAGAATCTCTAAAAGAAATGACACCCCTGTAGTGCTCAGATCTTGGTTTCTAATAGCATTCTTCAATAAAAGGAGTCAGAGTTCCTTGAAGATATGGATGATTCTAGGAATGGGTAATACAATGTACAAGATGAGCCTGGAGCATTTTGTAGTTTCTGAAAGCATACAAGTGCTAGGAGAAGAGAGGAGAGGAAAAAAGGAAGGAAAGAACACAGACACCATATAGATGGAGGTATGTCAAAGGGACAAAGGAGCCAAATGAAAGAATTCCCAAAGGCTAAAACTGGAAAAAAATGAGGAAGAAAATATGTAAAGTAGCATTGGCTTATAAGCCAAAATATAAAATAAATATTTCTAAGTCTATACCGATATAAATGAAAGACTGAATAAAGAAGTGAAAATAGAAAAATCTCCCACGTAAAGCATTATAAATAATTTATGCAAATACTCTATCCTAAAGGAAAGAGTAGCATAACTCCCTCTCCTTAGTGTGGGCTGGGCATAGTAACTTTCTACCAAAGAGTACAGTGTAGAAAAAATAAAAGTTTTACAGTGGAGAAAGTTGACAAACTCTACATCAGTAAAAGGATCAAGGTCAACGTCAAATGAGCTAAATCATGTTGATAGCATTTAACCTTTACAGGATGTGATTAAACTAGTACTTTACCTTTGTGACTTCCTCTCCAAAAGCCATAAGCTGAATCTAATCATGAAAAAACGTCAGGAAAATTTTAATTTTGTAGGGGCATCCTACAAAAAAAATAAATCAACCAAAAATACAACTGAGCAATACTCTTCAAGAAGAGTCAAAGCCATCAAAAAGAAGGAAAGTTTAAGAAACTGTCACTAAAAAAAAAAAAAAAGTGGTCATGAAGAACCTAAGGGCAGGACGGGAATAAAGACGCAGACCTACTAGAGAATGGACTTGAGGACATGGGGAGGAGGAAGGGTACGCTGGGACAAAGTTAGAGGGTGGCATGGACATATATACACTACCAAATGTAAAACCGATAGCTAGTGGGAAGCAGCAGTATAGCACAGGGAGATCAGCTAGGTGCTTTGTGACCACCTAGAGGGGTAGGATAGGGAGGGTGGGAGGGAGGGAGACGCAAGAGGGAAGAGATATGGGGATGTATATATATGTATAGCTGATTCACTTTGTTATAAAGCAGAAACTAACACACCATTGTAAAGCAATTATACTCCAATAAAGATGTTTAAAAAAAAAAAAAGAAAGAAACTGTCACAGATAAGTGAAGCCTAAGGAGACATGACAAATGTCTCTAAGGAGATGTGATGGTATCATGGAGGAGAAAAGAGGAAATGAATTAACACCAAGAAAATCTTAATAAAGTATGGACTTCAGTTAATAATAATCTATCAATATAGTTTCATTGGTTGTAACAAATGTATCATGCAAATATAAGATACCATTATTAAAATTTGGGTGTGGGAGATATGAAAACTCTACTATTTTCCAGGTTTTAAAAAATAAATCTAAAACTGTTCTAAAGAATAAAGTCAATTAAAAATAATTTAAAAATTAAAAAATGTATAAAACTTACAGGCAAGTGTAATAGCAAAGCTTAATTTTCCAAGACAATTCCAAGCTTCTTCCCCTCCCCAGCTTTGATTTTCTCTGGGCTACACTGCTAAAGGCTAAAGGAAAATTCGGTTTCTCTACTTTAACCCCTTTTATTTTCTACTCTTTGACAGCAATTTACTTTGCTTCCTTTGCATTCTCTAAAGTAGGAGTGGAAAAGAAATGATAAAGAGATAATAATGATAAAATTCTGACATTAAGAGACCACAAAAGAAAGAAGGACCTGGATTGGAGTATGGAAAGTTTACTTTCAGGGGACAATTTTGACATTGTATATGTGACCAGTATATAAGTAATGGGTATGACTTATATTAGCCTAGGATCATGTAGTCAATTAATTTGATACCTGCTAAGATTTAATTTATGGGGCTGATGCCCCACGTACCAGCCTGTGAGACTGTCGTCTGCAGAGAGTGCAGAGTACAACTAGTTCACAGAAATTAACCTGAGTCATCTGAGCTGCTTTGCCAGTTGCCTTGGGATTTATGCCACTCCTGAACGGGGATGCCTCTTGTCAGCGAGTAATCTGAGCATCTAAAAGCCCCCATGTCAGAGCATTTAACTGATGCCCTTTATGCTCCTAAGTGCTCCTTGGGCTCAGCATGAAGCTAGATTTTGGCTTGACCCCTAATTTTGTTTATCTTCATCACCTCCTATCCTTACTCTCGCTTGTGTTCAATTTTCACCTGAGTACATTCCCTCAGTAATCCCTTGCACAAGAATCTCTATTTCAGGATCTACTTGTAGGGAATCAACTTACAAGGAAGAGAAAGAGTGCTTTTAAACTTTGTACCTGCCTCTCCTTTCTTTCACTGGTGTGATTTTGTACAATAACTGTCAAATTTTTTTATGATGAAGCCACCTTGCCTCCTCAGAGTAAGATTTCATGGCCTTTAATAAAAAAAAAAATCTTAGAAATACTCTGTTTTATCCATCTGGATGAAATTCAAAAAGAATAAATAATTGAGTTAACACTGCTATCATACTAGGACAAAATTTAAATATATTTATTTAAATATATAAATATATAGCTATAGTAATATATTTATTTAAATATATAAATCTATAGCTATAGTTATATATTTATATATACTACACAGTCTCAATATGCGTAAATATATGCATACCTATGTAACTGTATATATGAATATATCAACATATAAATATTAATTTACAATAAAGATATAATGCATATATATTAATAGTCACAAGTTTTAAGTATAATTTAAATTTAATATCACATAGAATAAACATTATTTATTATTTCTAGGACACCACTAATAAATTCACATAATTTAATATTAGCTTTATGATAGCTATAAGTAAAGGATTTCTGCAAAGTTTAGAGAAAATAATTTCCAAAATTTCAGTTTTTGCTTCAGTTCTCTTTGGAAAATGGATTGTTTTTAAATAGAGAAAGAAAACTTTGAGGTTTTTTGTCTCAATAATGAAATGTAATAACATTCCAAAAATGCAATTGCCTCTAGTACGGTAATATATTCCTTTGAAGACTGTTTTGCTGTGGACAGAACATAATTTAAATCCTTAGTACACAGGAGACAGCAGTTGGCATGTGCTCTTCAGTTTCACAACTCAACTTCGTTTTGACATAGCTCAACACATCTTTATTAATACATCAACCACTGTTATTGCTCAGAACAGAAGGAGTCATGCTTAGGTATTCATGAGGGGTGGAGTAGTTAAGCAGAAAGATTCTATTAAATGTAGACTGGTAAGTGGCATAACATTTTGAGATTTCTTTCTCTCCTTCTCCCACCCCAGCTGAATAGTAATTCCAAAATTAACTTGTTAAAATGATTATTTTGATTCAAGCAATAAAAAGATATTCTGTAAGTACTAAATATATTCAAGATACTGTGCTAGGGTCTAGGTTTGCAGAAATATATGACATTATTTTTCATTAAAGATATATGTGTTCTTTAAAATACCTCCTGGTTTATGTCTTTATGGAGTGATTTTTCTCTTTTTTTTTTAATTCATGTAGAGGATTTGTTTAGCTTTTCTATTTTCATAAGTGATGTTTTCTGAATCTTGGTTCTCCTCTTGAAAAATCATATTACTCTCTCTTCAACAGAAGGTATATTGAAATTATAATCCAAACAATTGTCAGATGTTATAAAGTTGTATCCATTGCCATCTTTTTAATCTCAATCTTTCAGTATAACCAGGCAAAGATCACATTTTCATGGAACAAAAATCATTATACATTCGTTGTTTTGCCAAATAAATATTTGAATTCATCAGCATAGTGTCATAATCTATAGAGGCAAGACTTGGACCTGATAACCATTAATACAAGTTATTGCACTACATTAATGATATTGTGATAATTCCCTCCTTAAAGGAAGAAGCTCAGGAAAAGTTAAGAACCTTTGTCACCCATATAACAAACAGAGGTTTGTTGAAGAACTTCAGTAAATTCAATGCCTAACCCAATTTATGAAATCCCTGGGAATTATTTGGCCTTGAGGAGCTAGATATAGTTCTGAAATTGTGAGTAATAAGTTATTATCTTGCACAGACACTGTCAATAAATCAGAACCTCAGAGGCTCACATGTTTCTTTCGTTTTTGGCAAAATTATATTTTTCAAATAGAAATCCTGTTGGATCTCATTCACAGAGTTGCCAGAAAGAAAGCCGAATCTGATTGGGGCAGAGGCAAACATTAAATAATTTACAAAGTGGTGTTACAGGCAGTCCCACTAGGACCCTGTGATCCAGTAGCTCAGACAGTGTTAGAAGTATCTGCATTCAGAACATGTGGAGACTAGACTTTGGAAAAAGAGTGCTACTCTTAGATTTTGGACTTCAAATAAACCATTTGAAAGATAATTGCTAGCTTATTATTGGGATTTAGTCAAGACTGTCCACACTTCTGAAGGGCATCAGATAATTCTGATACAGAAGTACCCACTTATATCTTGTGTAACGTTAATATGGTCTGGGAGCAGCACACCAAATCTCACCCATCACAAGAAAACAGTATATTCAAAAGTATGCTAAAGAATAAATTCAGCAGCAGTGCACTGCATTCTCGAGAATGTAGCTTCACTGACCACAGGGTCAACTATAGAGCACTTCAAGGACATCCCTACTATCATTGCCGTGTGGTCTGAATTATATGATTCTCTTCTAGCCAAGGCAAAATAATCTTCCTGGTTCACAGATGGGAGTGTCCAGACTGAAGACCAGGTTGCTCTTTAGAAATCAGTACCATATGACTGCATGCAGTAAAAACTTGACAGAATACAGTAAGGTCAAGTCTCTGCAAGGAGCAGAGATACAAGCTGGGGGAACCATTTGGATTTTTATAGACTCTTGGGCTCTAGCTAATAGATTTACTATATCATCACACAAATAAGGTTCAATGATTGGGCAAAAATGAATCCTATATATGGTACTCATGTATGGAGAATGTGGGGGGTGTTTATAGGAAGAAGTAAAGTGGTTTATGGGGCTGCCCTCCAAGAACAACAAAAAATTAGAAAAACAAAAATAAATATAATCCACTTCCCAGCTTAGACAGAGATTTGAACATTAAGGCTAATGTCTGAATCCAATTTCTTAGTAGTTACCTGGATTCATGTAATAATTGGGTATGCTGTGCTTAGGCTGTGTCTCATGGTCATAGACATAACATTTCTCTTAGACTGAATGAGATGACTGATATAATGAATATACTCAATGTCAACAGGAGAAAAATAATTTGAAAATAAAAGAGGGTAAAAAATCTTCCAAGGATACAAACCAGTGCAGAGCCAGCAAATGGATTACATCAGACCACTAATGGTAGTCTCATGGAGCTACAGGTGGGTGAGAATTGAGATTGGCACCTAATATACTCTGGACACTACTTATCCCATAACAGAAGCAATCTTGGAGACCAGAATTAAAGGTTCGTAAAAGCAAATTATTAACTCAGCACCCCCAAACCCAAGATATATTTCTTCTGATCAAGATACATATTCACTGTCACCAATGCACAGAAAGGGGTAAAGAAACAATATTAAATGAACTTTCTTTACCTCTTACTATCCACAGAGCAAATAAAATGTTTGTGACTCAAAATATGTGATGCAAAAGTCATAGTTAAAGTAAGTAATCTAAATTGAACATGAAGGAAATATTTATATTGGGGAATAACTACCTTGGAGAGGCTTCTAGAATCAAGGAAGTGTGAATAAAGGAATAAGGGAGGATGCAAGTATATAACTAAATCTCTTTTCCATATCACAGCTTTTTAAAAAAATTTCCATTTACCTTACTCAGTGGTCCTGGACAACGTTTAAAAGTATGTGTATCCACAAAAGCTTATATTAGTGTAGAAAATAGACTTAACAGTGTGTAATCCTGAAGGTACTTGGGATGAATCATGATTTCAGCTCATGTAGACAAGTTAAGATGAACTGTGAATGCAGCTCCATTATCAACTGGCAGGGACAATCAGACTCTATGCCATCTGCTTGGGTACAGAACAAGGTAAAAGAATTAATGATTTTGTTATTACCAGCTCTGTGGGTGAATAGTACACCTGATAGGGCAGAAATCCTAACTACGGCAGGAAATGGTGAGGGTCAAATGGATAAAAATAAGAAAACAGGTGTACATCATACCAGATGGAAAAGATGGTCATTAGTAGATTTCAATCCCCAGGGAGAGATGCCATTATGATAATTCCTTGTGCCCAAGTTAGTGCAAGAGAATATTACTCTTAGCTATCTCTTGTTGGCTTATAAACTCTCCCAAAATCTTCCACTCGTATAACCTGAACAAAAGAAATGAAACGTTATGTGCTAATAGCTCACTTTGTGGAGAGCTAACTACTACTCCTTGTTCATGGTTTTCAGATTATGTTTACCATTCTGGAAATCTTTCATCCGACCTGGGGACAATAGTTACCAGTGAAGTAGATAGGCTGGAGGATGGTGAACAGCAGAGCTTCTGTTCCTGAGTATAGAGAAATTAAGTAGCTATCTATCCAGTGATTTATATACAGGAGAAGTCTCTGGGGAAAAAAGGATGCAGGTGACCAAGTGTAAGCTCTGAAAACTGAGCTCTTGGGTAAATAGACTAATAATCTTTGATAGAGAAGAGTTCTCACCAAAGGAATACTTTTATTAGGACATTTCTAGTTTAGCATTTTTATGGTAAATAAATCATAATCTTATAGATGAGCATGACTCCTTAGAAAATGCCACATAAGCTATTCAACTGTCTGAGTATAAAATGGAAATTTATAGTAACCTGAGTTAGATCAATCACACTTTCACTCTGGGAATTGTGCTCAAGGAACACACACATAGAAAAATGAGACAGTGAGATAAAATTTCCCTGATCACTTCACTTAAAATTGCAACTCACTCCCAAACCTATTTCTGATTCGCCCTATCCCTCTGCAGCACTTTTCATAATGATCACAATTTCCTTACCTAGTATATAATTTACTCTTCATTGTTTATTGTTTATTGCCTGTCTCTCTTCATTGGAATATAAGATGCATAAAACAGGAATCTATTCTTGCTTCATCGATTTATACTAAACCCTTCAATACTGATAAGTGTAAAAATAGCTGCACAAAGTAGTACATGAATGAATGTGTTCAAGGTAAGTCTATGTGCAAAATGAAACTATGAGGATTCAGTCTGGGGTTAAGAGATTGTGTTCATATGAATTATACAAGTTAAGAAGGAGAGAGAGAAGGAGGAACAGAAGAAAAGAGGTAAAAGAATATGGAAAAAAAGGAAAAAGGAATGGATGGGAAGAGGGAAAAGAAGAGAGGTAAGAGGAAAGAAGAGTATAGGTTTAACTCATCTCTAAGAGCTCTTTTAGTTCTTTTTCTTTTTTTAACATCTTTATTGGAGTATAATTGCTTTACACGGTTGTGTTAGTTTTGGCTGTATAACAAAGTGAATCAGCTATGTGTATACATATATCCGCATATAACCTCGCTCTCGTGCCTCCCTCCCACCCTCCCTATCCCACAACTCTAGGTGGTCACAGAGCACCGAGCTGATCTCCCTGTGGTATGCAACTGCTTCACATTAGCTATCTATCTTATATTTGGTAGTGTATATTTGTCAATGCTACTCTCTCACTTCGTCCCAGCGTACCCTTCCCCCTCCCCGTGTCCTCAAGTCCATTCTCTACGTCTGCATCATTATTCCTGTCCTGCCCCTAGGTTCATCAGAACGATTTGTTTTTTTAGATTCCATATAAATGTATTAGCATACGGTATTTGTTTTTCTTTTTCTGACGTACTTCACTCTGCATGACAGATTCTAGGTCCATCCACCTCCCCACAAATAACTCAATTTCATTTCATTTTATGGCTAAGTAATATTCCATTGTATATATGTGTCACAGCTTCTTTATGCATTCACCTGTCAATGGACATTTAGGTTGCTTCCATGGCCTGGCTATTGTAAAGAGGGCTGCAATGAACATTGTGGTACATGTCTCTTTTTGAATTATGGTTTTCTCAGGGTATATGCCCAGTAGTGGGAATTCTGGGTCATATGGTAATTCTAGTTCTAGTTTTTTTAAGAAAGCTCCATACTGTTCTCCATAGTGGTTGTAACAATTTGCATTTCCACCAACAGTGCAGGAGGGTTCCCATTCTCCACACTCTCTCCAGCATTTATTGTTTGTAGATTTTTTGATGATGGCCATTCTGACCGGCGTGAGGTGATACCTCATTGTAGTTTTGATTTGCATTTCTTTAATGATTAGTAATGTTGAACATCCTTTCATGTGTTTGTTGGCAATCAGTATATCTTCTTTGGAGAAATGTCTATTTAGGTCTTCTGACCATTTTTGAATTGGGTTGTTTGTTTTTTTGATATTGAGCTGCATGAGCTGCTTGTATATTTTGGAGATTAATCCTTTGTCAGTTGCTTCATTTGCAAATATTTTCTCCCATTCTGAGGGTTGTCTTTTGGTCTTGTTTATGGTTTCCTTTGCTGTGCAAAAGCTTTTAAGTTTTATTAGGTCCCATTTGTTTATTTTTGTTTTTATTTCCATTTCTCTAGGAGTTGGGTCAAAAAGGATCTTGCTGTGATTTATGTCGTAGAGTGTTCTGCCTATGTTTTCCTCTAAGACTTTTATAGTGTTTGGTCTTACATTTATGTCTTTTATCCACTTAGAGTTTATTTTTGTGTATGGTGTTAGGGAGTGTTCTAATTTCATTCTTTTACATGTAGCTGTCTGATTTTCCCAGCACCACTTATTGAAGAGGCTGTCTTTTCTCCATTGTATATTCTTGCCTCCTTTATCAAAAATAAGGTGACCAATTGTGCGTGGGTTTATCTCTCACTTTCTCTCCTGTTCCATTGATCTATATTTCTGTTTTTGTGCCAGTACCATACAGTCTTGATTAATGTAGCTTTGTAGTACACTCTGAAGCCAGGGAGCCTGATAACTCCAACTCCATTTTTCTTTCTCAAGATTGCTTTGGCTATTTGGGGTCTTTTATGTTTCCATACAAATTGTGAAATTTTTTGTTCTAGTTCTGTGAAAAATGCCAGTGGTAGTTTGATAGGGATTGCATTGAATCTGTAGATTGCTTTGGTTAGTAGAGTCGTATTCACAATGTTGATTCTTCCAATCCAAGAACATGGTATATCTCTCCATCTGTTTGCATCATCTTTAATTTCTTTCATCAGCATCTTATAGTTTTCTGCATACAGGTCTTTTGTCTCCTTAGGTAGGTTTATTCCTAGGTATTTTATTCTTTTTGTTGCAATGGTAAATGTGAGTGTTTCCTTAATGTCTCTTTCAGAATTTTCATCATTATTATATAGGAATGAAAGAGATTTCTGTGCATTAATTTTGTATCTTGCTACTTTACCAGATTCATTGATTAGCTCTAGTAGATTTCTGGGAGCATTTTTAGGCTTCTCTATGTATAGTACCATGCCATCTGCAAACAGTGACAGTTTTATTTTTTCTTTTCTGATTTGGATTCTTCTTATTTATTTTTCTTCTCTGAGTGCCATGGCTAGGACTTCCAAAACTTTGTTGAATAATAGTGGTGAGAGTGTACAACCTTGTCTTGTTCCTGATCTTAGAGGAAATGGTTTCAGTTTTTCACCACTGTGTACAATGTTGGCTGGGGTTTGTCATATATGGCCTTTATTATGTTGAGGTAGGTTCCATCTATGCCTAGTTTCTGGAGAGTTTTTATCATAAATGGGGGTTGAATTTTGTCGAAAGCTTTTTCTGCATCTATTGAGATGATCATATGGTTTTTATGCTTCAATTGGTTAATATTGTGTATCACATTGATTGATTTGTGTATATTGAGGAATCCTTGCATTCCTGGGATAAACCCCACTTGATCATGGTGTATGATCCTTTTAATGTGCTGTCGGATTCTGTTTGCTAGTATTTTGTTGAGGATTTTTGCATCTATATTCAACAGAGGTATTGGCCTGTAGTTTTCTCTTTTTTTTGACATCTTTGTCTGGTTCTGGTATCATGGTGATGGTGGCCTCCTAGTATGAGTTTGGGAGTGTTCCTCTCTCTGCTATATTTTGGAGGAGCTTGAGAAGTATAGGTGTTAGCTCTTCTCTAAATGTTTGATAGAATTTACCTGTGAAGCCATCTGGTCCTGGGCTTTTTTTTACTGGAAGATTTTTAATCACAGTTTCAATTTCAGTGCTTGTGATTGGTCTGTTCATATTTTCTATTTGTTCCTGGTTCAGTCTTGGAAGGTTGTGCTTTTCTAAGAATTTTTCCATTTCTTCCACATTGCCCATTTTATTGGCATAGAGTTGCTTTTAGTAATCTCTCATCACCCTTTATATTTCTGCAGTGTCCGTTGTTACTTCTCTTTTTTCATTTCTACTTTTAGTGATTTGAGTCTTCTCCCTTTTTTTCTTGATGAGTCTGGCTAATGGTTTATTAATTTTGTTTACCTTCTCAAAGAACCGGCTTTTAGTTTCATTGATATTTGCTATTGTTTCCTTCATTTATTTTTCATTTATTTCTGATCTGATCTTTTCTTCTGCTAACTTTGGGGATTTTTTTGTTCTTCTTTCTCTAATTGCTTTAGGTGTAAGTTTAGGTAGTTTATTTGCCATTTTCCTTGTTTCTGGAGGTAGGATTGTATTGCTATAAACTTCCCTCATAGAACTGTTTTTGCTGCAACCCACAGGTTTTGGGTCGTTGTGTTTTCATTGTCACTTATTTCTAGGTATTTTTTGATTTCCTCTTCCATTTCTTCAGTGATCTCTTGGTTATTTAGTAGTGTATTGTTTAGCCTCCATGTGCTTGTATTTTTTCCAGTTTTTTTTCCCTGTAATTGCTATCTAGTGTCATAGTGTTGTGTTCAGAAAAGATGCTTGATACAATTTCAATTTTCTTAAATTTTTCAAGGCTTTATTTGTGACCAAGATATGATTTATCCTGGGGAATGTTCCATGTGCACTTGAGAAGAAAGTGTATTCTGTTGTTTTGGGATGGAATGTCCTATAAATATCAATCAAGCCCATCTGGGGTAATGTGTCATTTAAAGCTTGTGTTTCCTTATTTCTTTTCATTTTGGATGATCTGTCCATTGGTGAAAGTGGGGTTTTAGAGTCCTCTTCTATTGTTGTGTTATTGTCAATTTCCACTTTTATGGCTGTTAGCATTTGCCTTATGTTTTGAGGTGCTCCTATGTTGGGTGCATAAATATTTACAGTTGTTATATCTTCTTCTTAAAGTGATCCCTTAATCATTATGTAGTGTCCTTCTTTGTCTCTTGTAATAGTCTTTATTTTAAAGTCTAATTTGTCTGATATGAGTATTGCTACTCCAGCTTTCTTTTGATTTCCATTTGCATGGAATATCTTTTTCCATCCCCCCAGTTTCATTCTGTATGTGTCCCTAGGTCTGAAGTGAGTGTCTTGTAGACAGCATATATACGGGTCTTGTTTTTGTATCCATTCAGTGAGCCTGTGTCTTTTGGTTGGAGCATTTAATCTATTTACATTTAAGGTAATAATTGATATGTTTGTTTCTATTACCATTTTCTTAATTGTTTTGGGTTTGTTTTTGTAGGTCTTTTCCTTCTCTTGTGTTCTAGAGAAGTTCCTTTAGCATTTCTTGTAAAGCTGGTTTGGTGGTGCTGAATTATCTTAACTTTTGCTTGTCTGTAAAGGTTTTCAGTTCTCTTTCAAATCTGAATAAGATCCTTGCTTGGTAGAGTAATCTTGGGGATAGGGTTTTCTTTTTCATCACTTTAAATGTGTCCTGCCACTCCCTTCTGGATTTCAGAGTTTCTGCTGAAAGATCAGCTGTTAATCTTATGGGGATTCCCTTGTATGTTATTTGTTGCTTTTTCCCTTGCTGCTTTTAATATTTTTTCTTTGTATTTAATTTTTCATAGTTTGATTAATATGTGTCTTGGCATGTTTCTCCTTGGATTTATCCTATATGGGGCTTTCTGCTCTTCCTGTACTTGACTGTATTTCCTTTCCCATGTTAGCGAGGTTTTCGACTATAATCTCTTCAAATATTTTCTCAGACCCTTTCTTTTTCTCTTCTTCTTCTGGGACCCCTATTATTTGAGTGTTGGTGTGTTTAGTGTTGTCTCAGAGGTCTCTGAAACTGTCCTCAATTCTTTTCATTCTTTTTTGTTTATTCTGCTCTGAGGCAGTTATTTCCACTATTCTCTCTTCCAGGTCACTTATCTGTTCTTCTGCCTCAGTTATTCTGCTATTGATTCCTTCTAGCATATTCTTAATTTCATTTATTGTGTTGTTCATCATTGTTTGTTTACTCTTTAGTTCTTATAAAACCTTGTTTAACGTTTCTTGTTTTTTCTCTATTCTATTTCTGATATTTTGGATCACCTTTACTATCATTACTTTGAGTTCTTTTTCAGGTAAACTGCCTATTTCTTCTTCATTTGTTTGGTCTGTTGGTTTTTACCTTGCTCCTTCATCTGCTGCCTTTTTCTCTGTCTTCTCATTTTGTTTAACTTACTGTGTTTAGGGTTTTCTTTTGCAGGCTACAGGTTCGTAGTTCCTGTTATTTTTGGTGTCTGCCTCCAGTGGGTGAGATTGCTTCAGTGGCTTGTGTAGGTTTCCAGGTGCAGGGTACTGGTGCCTGTGTTCTTGTGGGTGGGGCTGGATCTTGTCCTTCTGGTGGGAATTGCCACATCCAGTGGTGTGTTTTGGGGTGTCTATGAACTTAGTATGACTTTAGGAAGCCTCTCTGCTAATGGGTGGAGTTGTGTTCCTGTTCCTGTCTTGCTAGTTGTTTGGCCTGCAGTGTCCAGCACTGGAGATTGCTAGCCATTGGGTGGAGCTGGATCTTAGTGCTGAGACTGAGATCTCTGGGAGAGCTCTCACCGATCAATATTCTGTGGAGCCAGGAGGTCTCTGGTGATCCAATGTCCTGGACTTGGCTATCCCACCTTGGAGGCATAAGCCTGACATGCAGCCCGAGGACCAAGACCCTGCCAGCCACATGGCTTAAAAGAAAAGGAAAAAAAAAAAAAAAAGAATAGATAGAACCCACAAACAAATGGTACAAGCAAAACTAAACAGGCAAAATCACCCAAAGAAACATACACAGAGTCATAAAAAGTAAAAAACAAATTAAAAAACAAAACATAAGTACAAAACCAAACAAACGAAAATGACAGAGAGAACTCTAGGACAAATGGTAAAAGCAAACCTAAACAGACAAAGTCACACTAAGAAACATACACACACACACTCACAAAAAGAGAAAGAAGGAAAGAAAAAAAAATAAGAGAGCAACCAAACCAATAAACAAATCTGCCAATGATAACAAACACTAAAAAATAAACCAAGATAAATATAAATCCAAAAGCAAATCAGATGCAGAAAGCAAACCCCAAGTCTACAGTTGCTCCCAAAGTCTACCATCTCCATTTTGGGAACATTTATTGTCTATTCAGGTATTCCACAGATGCAGGGTTTATCAAGTTGATGGTGGTGATTTAATCTGCTGCTCTTCAAGTTGTATGGAGAAATTTCCCTTTCTCTTCTTTGTTCGCACAGCTCCTGGGGTTCAGCTTTGGTTTTGGCCCCACCTCTGCATGTAAGACACCCTCAGGCATCTGTTCCCCACTCAGACTAGAGAGGGTTAAAGTGGCAGCTGGTTAGAGCTCTCTTGCTCACTCAAGCTGGGGACAGGGAGGAGTATGGTGGTCATAACTGGAATGTGGGGTGATCCTACAGTGGCAGAGGCCAGTGTGACATTGCAACAGCCTGAGACATGCCATGTGTTCTCCCAAGCAAGTTATCCCTGGATCATGGGACCCTGGCAGTGGCGTGCTGTACTGGCTCCCAGGGTGGTGTGGGTAGTGACCTACACTTGCACGCTGGATTCTTGGTGGCAGTGGCTGCAGCGTTAGTGGTCCATGCCCATCTCTGGGGTCTGAGATGATAGCCACGGCTCGCAACTGTTTCTGCAGCTCGCTTAGGCTGTGCTCTGCCTTCTGTGGGCACACGGAGCAGGAATCCCCTCTCCTCGTGCAACCCAAAACAATGGTCTCTTGTCTCTCTGGCAGGTCCAGACTTTTTCCTACCTCCCAGCTAGCTGTGGCATACTAGCCCCCTTCAGCCTCTCTTCACACAGCCAGGCCCAGTTCTCTCCCTGGGGTCTGGCCTCCAAAGCCGGAGCCTCAGCTCCCAGCCCCCACCCTCCTCGCTGGGTGAGCAGACAAGCATCTCAGGCTGGTGAGTGCTGGTCGGCACTGATCCTCTGTGTGGGAATCTCTCCTCTTTGCCCTCTGCACCTCTGTTGTTGCACTCTCCTCTGTGGCTCTGAAGCTTCCCCCCCACTGCCCCTTTCCCCACCAGCGAAGGGGCTTCCTAGTGTGTGGAAACTTTTCCTCCTTCACAGTTCCCTCCCAGAGGTGCAGGTTCTGTCCCTATTCTTTTGTCTCTGTTTTTTCTTTTTTCTTTTGTCCTACCCAGGTACGTGGGGATTTTCTTGCCTTTTGGGAAGTCTGAGGTCTTCTGCCAGCATTCAGTATGTGTTCTGTAGGAGTTGTTCCACATGTAGAGGTATTTTTGATGTATTTGTGGGGAGGAAGGTGATCTCCACGTCTTACTCCTCCTCCACCTTCAAGGTCTCTTCCTAGAGCTCTTTTAGTTCTTGTCCTTATGATCATTGGTTGTTTAGCTTCTTGGATCCCTAAGGAATTCTCTAAGAGACCCCCTATATACAACTACATTAAACCACATATTTCCCAAACATTTAAAAAGTGGATTTCCAGTTCTTGACACAAAACTCTCATGGGAAAGAATGAGTGCCCTGAAATCTACTACAAATTATTTTTATCTAATTCAATAGTAACATGAACAATAATGATAGTAAATTCATTTTGATGACAAAAAAGTATTCTCATTTTTCTTTGAAACTAATGCAACCTATTGACATTTCAAATTTTTATAAATCTGATACTTTTGGAGATATGCACATTTAAAAAATTTCCAATAAAAACTGAAAATAAAATTGAGAACATTATTTCTTTGGTAAAACATTTTTTCTAGTCCACAATACAGTAGCTATAATTAGAGGTGAATCTGTTCTCCTTTTGACCTTGCAGAAACAATAAATGTTAATGAGGCACTCATTTTTTTTGTGTGGAGTTGTTCACATGCGATATATATATATATATATATATATATATATATATATATATATATATAAAAAATTCACCTGCTAACATCTGTGGTGCCCACAGACTTTACACAATGAGTTGAAGTCTTTACTCTCAGTGATGCACATAATATTCCTATGTTGACAAAATATAAACTTGTAGCTCCAACATCTCGTTATTAACAAAAGATAATAAAAAGATTCAAAATCAAATACAAATTTTCACAAGTTTTTGTGGTTAATGTAAGGATTCTATGAGAATAACTAAAAGAATCGGATAGATCATATGATAAAGAACATTGCATACTAGAATTGTAATTTTTTCTCTTATTCAGCGCTTAACAATTAGACCTTGAAACGTTTTCTTCTCAATTTGTTTTAAGGATATTATCCTGGGTGAGCTCTTGAAAAAGGTCTGAGAGAATTGAAGGGAAAGAGATCTTCCTGCTGGCCTTGAAAGAGAAAGCTGTCATGAAATACGGAGAGGGATGTGTGGCAGAAATGGTTAGAGGTTTCTAGGAATTCAGACAACCCTTGTCAACAGCGAGCAAGAAAGTGCAACTCTCAATCCTATAATCAAAAAAATAATAATTTCTGCTAAGAACCGGTGAGAATAGAAAAGGACTCTGAGCCTCAGGTGAGATGACAGCCCTGGCTTACACCTTGATTGCAGCATGTTGAGACCTTGAACAGAGGATCCCATGAAATATATGACTCCTGATCCATGGAAACTGGGAGATAATAAATATATGTCATGCTATCATAGTATTTGCCCAACAAACGTCTCCTACTTCATTTTCTTCTTCCCTTTTACACAACTATCCACTGCACAGACGAAATACTTACATTGAATGGAGATATGATAGGACTCACCACCCCTGCATCCTTCAGGTCCTTGATGGTGGCACTAATCTGCAATCCCTCCAGCAATATGGTATTGCTTTTGGTTTACTGTTTTCCTAGGTAAAGCCTGTTCTAGTGTTTCCATTTGGCATTTCCCAGCATAACAGCCCTCAGTTCAGAGGGTAGGAAACCGATGCTGTGATTCTGGCAGTTGCTGAGGATATCTATTCCAATTACGCTGTTTGGAACTGGGGAAACAGCCAACAGATGGGTTTGGGGACCCACTGAACCTACTGTGAGATGAACCTCAGATAAAACTTTATTGATCACTTGATTTCCAAAAGCCCTTTCTCTGACTGGTGGACCACAGTGATATTTTGGGTCTCCTAGAATAAGTGTATGGTCAGAGCCTGTGCCCAGAAATTCCCAGGAGGACTAATCATTTTATTTTCCCAAAGCACAGCCGCCTTGGCAAAAAGATGTAGGTCCCTTTGTGGAAGGTTGAGAGAAAGATTAGTAGTATAAGTTTTTGGCAGTGTATCGAGGTCCTGCCTCCCCTTTATTCAAGGGGCCCTGGGTCTTAAACTGGCTGAAGTCTGGAAATTAATTGATTCATGGCTCTCTGTTTTGGTAATTCAAGTTAAACTTCTGTCTACATGGCCTAGAACTCTTCCCCATTTATAGAGCAAGTAAAACTTTATATGACTGCCCATCGATTTTTCTCCTAGGGACACCATGATCAACTAACCAGTGTCATAGGTTTCAGGGAGTCAGATTATTCTGATTACTGCTTTGACTCTGCTGTTCATTACAACAACCATGTCTACCTGCTCTTTTGCAATTAAGTGCTACCACCACTTGAACCCTTCCTCCTTAACATCGAATTTTGCTCATTGCATTTAAGGATCTCAGTTCAATGGCAGCAGTTTTCACTGTAATTTCTGACCTGTAGAAAAGAGCAACCACAGAGCTCTTTAAGAATGCTGAGGCTCCCTTCACATATGTATTTCTCACAAGTGTGGTAAAAGATGTGTTTTCATAGGTGGGTAAACAAGTCTTATGTGATAAATCCACTCTAACATTCCAATATCCTTAAGTCTTTAGATACCTTCTTCTACAGTGTACCAAGGTAGTTATGTCATTTCAACATAATTTAGTGTATGCCATTTTTCAGTGTATATTTCAGCCAGCCAGTGAGACAGTTTAAGATCCTTTGAACCCTTCAAGCTATAATAATGAATCCAGAATCTGCTTAGCATGAACGCTTATATCAACAAATTTCCTTAGATTCAAATTTATGTTCCTTCCACCATTACCTTACACTCTTAATATCCATTTCCACACCTATTTCTAGCATTTCTGTCTGCATTAATTGGAAAATTCATGTAGTTCTTTGGGAGCGCAGTAACCTCACAGGTCACACTTTTACCTCATTTTTGGGTCTTTCTGGTAGCTGAGTCTAGTTATAGGTCTAGAAGCAAAGAGTAGTAAAAGTGGGTCCTGATAAGAATCAGCATTGTATTGCACTAACTACCTAAAAGGAAGACTTTGCAAATTCCTTGGCCAAGGGGTATTAACCTCCTCAGACAAGGACTTGGCAGAATTTATAGGTTCAGTGTCCCCAGCTATACCAGGAACTGCTCATATGTCCCCATTCCAATTTTCAGAAACCCATCCGTTCTCAATCAATGCAGCCATTTTAACAGCAGACGTCTTATGAGGTTGGGAATTCAATTTGTGTTGTAGTTCAACTACTTACAGGAAGGATTTTATTTTAGAAATTTTACCTCTATGGACACAGGTGATAAGAGTTTCATTCAGGGCAGACACAGAAATTTTCAGGTTATTCATGCATGGAATCTGAAGCCCTGAGCTCATCCTTTTTTTCCCCTGTACTCTGTCTGACAGTTAGGAGCAACCAACCAATCTCATTATAGTTATTAATTTGACCCAAAAAATGGTCTAAGATAGCAAATACACAGTTACTCAGAGACTTGCCTCTTATAAGTATTTGATTAGGAGCATGCAACAGTGATAATTTGTGTTCTCTGTAGCCACATCGTGCCATGGATTATCAGCGCCCTCTTTACCACTAGAAATGGAATAATTTATGCCTTTAATTAGAACCAGATTAGTGAGTCAATTCCATAAATCCCAAAGTTAATTTTAAAAACTAACCTTTAAGAGTCTGTTCCTCTAGAACCAATTTCAGTACCAAAATCTGTGACAGTTAAGGTTCTCCAAGGAAACAAAACCAGTCGGAGATTTATTTATTCACTTACGTATAGAAATTGGCTCATGTATTCTGGGGGGCTAGCAAGTCCAAAGAAACTCAAACAGAATTTCTGTTATAGTCTTGATGCAATGTTCCTTCTTCTCTGGGAAACAGCTTTTGCTCTTAAGCCCCTCATCTGATTGAATGAGGTCCACTTATAGGGTTGAGGGTAATCTCATTTATTCCAAATCATCTGATTATAAATGTTAACCACAACTACAAAATATCTTCACATTAACATGTAGAGTAGTGTTTGACCAAGTTCTATGCTTTTGGCACTACAGGCTAGTCAGGTTGACACATACAATTTAACCATTACGTTCAGCAAAGACATTTTTAAGTACGACTGGCTTTATTTTCCCTCTCAGTTCATAGCAGTGTAAAATAGAGTGACTACGAATGGTCTGATAACACTGACTTTATTCATGTTAAGGTGATGGCAATTTAACCAACGTTATTTGTACACCGGAAGTACAAATAGTTTTGACATCATGGACCTTCTCAATTGGTTGGATAAAGCCATAAAACTAATTTGAAGTTACCTGCTCTAACAAATTATAATTAGCTTATTTCTAGAAGCTTAGTTATCAGCTTGTTTACAAAAAGGTTAAGATTGAGATGATTTACATTCTTTCTTTCCTTGAAGAACTAACTCTTTTTCCCAGGGTTGGTAATTGGGAACAACATTGAAAAAGTATCAGATCCAGTGTTCAGTGTGTACATGATCTGACAGTTTGTTCTTTTTATTTCTTTTCTGCTTTGTTTTTATTTTATTAAATGAAAGATGATTGTTTTTAGCTTGATGGTTTAATTTAGAATTTTTATTATATATTCCATCAGAGAAAGAGATAAATTGTCCAAAATCACTTTAAATAGAAATATTTGCATGCACTATTGTGCCAATATATTATTAAACTATTTTTAAATGAAAATAAATGACTCACATGTTAAGTGTCAAATTGAGATTTTACACTTTATTTTAAAATTAGTCTGCTAGGTTCTGAATAGTTCTTTTAATATTAGTAGAATTCATTAACAATAAGTAAATAAGCTCATAGTTCATTAGTAAAAAACTAATTCTTGGGTTATAATTTAAGTAAAGATGTCTCCTAAAGTAATCCTCTTAACAAATATAATTTCTTTTAAGATTTATTTTAGACTAAGGGTAAAAAGTCAATAGAAAAATCAACTATTACTAAAAATCACACATATTATTTTTGAAAACCTTTTTGTTTTTCTTAACTGAATTGGAAAAATTCTTCCTAAAATGTAAATAGTAGAATTTTACTTATATAGTTAATAGTATGTAATGTATGGTTACTCCTGTTGTCTTTTCCAGGCACTTATATCAAGTATCTTTGCTTCTTTCAAGGTTATTCATTAAACTTTAACTAAGGTTTCAAGATAATTTTTGCTTCAGATACTTTTTTTTTCTTTTAGCCAAAGCTGAAAATAATAACATGTGCTATGCAATGTGCTTTTTCTACAATCAAGTAAATGTTATAATACTTTTAGCAAAACAAAACCTTTCCTACTCATAATATTATCTCTAAATTGATAGTTTATAATTATTTACTACTATTTTAATACTTTTTAGAGCATCATTTTAGCTGAATAGGTCTCATTATTATTTACAGTCTTCCTTTAATGCTTTGGGATACATAACTCAAAATCTAAATTTAAGGTCAGTTTATTTCAATATTTGGTTTAATGAGTGTCACAACTGTAAAACATAGTTCATAAATACAGAGAGATGTGAATAAAAGTAAAATATTTGGTGTACTTATTAAATTATGGTGCTTTTTTCTATCCAATTCATCAATTATATAGAGATTTTCTTTTTTATATTTGGTTACTTATTTTTCATAATGCCTACCTTTGTCTATTAGGGCTGCTATAACATAATACCTTAGACTGGGTGTCTTATAAACAACAAAAATTTATTTCCTATAGTTCTAGAGGCTGGTAACTCAAAAAATCAAGGCACTGGCAGATTTGGTTCTAATGAGAACTTACTTCCTTATTCATAGCTATCTTCTCCCTGTAATTTCACATGGCAGAAGAAGTGAGGGAGCTCTCAGGGGTCCTCTTACAAAGGTATCGATTTCATTTATGAGGGCTCCACTGTTATGATATAATCACCTCCTATAGGCCCCCATCTTCAAATGCCATCATATTGGGGATTAAGTTTCAACATATGAATTTTGGTGGGACATAAGCATTCAGTCTATAGCAATGCCTAATGTTAATGAAGCATACTTTTAATTTAAAAAATGTTGCTTCTTTTTAACATTTATGAGATACTGATAAGAGGAAGGCACATAACTTTTGACAATAAAATCCCCTAATGAAAGCATTATTTAAAACACTTATTTTTAATATATTTTAAATCACTATTAAAATTTGGTTTTGTTTGAATAAATAGATTAAAATGTATTCATTTTTCAAAACTATGTTAGGTATTCATAAAATATATTATCTTTTATCTCCTCAGTAGATAGTCTCCACTTTGTTTTCTTTTTATGAAATCACAGTTTGTTTTGAGAGTGGGTGGCATTTACTACTTGATTTTAGGGAGCCTAGACTTGTATTCTACAGTGGAGAAGCCATGACTTTCAGAAACAGTTTTGACAATCTTATTTCTTTTGATTTTGTCTTAAGTTAGATATGTGACTAACTCTGGTTCTTATGATGAGAAATAATAACAAGTATTTTCTTTGTCTCTCCTTATTTCAAAAATAGTAAATAAATGCATAGAAAAATATAAATAGATGATAGATAAAGTAAATAAATCAAGACTTCCAAAATAAAGGAATTTTTGTTTTTACTCATTCTTTCTGCCTGGAATCAGTTGTGATGCTTCAGCAGGAGAAAGAGGACACAGATCTCCACATTAATCACAGAGAAGTAGAAAAATAGAAAGTGTTTGTGTCACAGATGAACACACGAAGTAGTCAAAACATGGCATACACATGCATTCCTCCAACAAGCCCTATTTTATTTATATCACTCTAAGTCTGATTTCATTGCCTTGGAGTCAAAAGCATTTCTAACTAATGGAGAAATGTACTACTCAGGGACATTGTCATCATAGAGAAGATCACTACATTTTGCTTTCTTGTCTTGTTATAAAGGACAACTCTCATGATACATCTTCATCTTTGACAACTTTTTGAAATGGGATTGCCAGGAGATTATTAATAAATCTTAAGATGGCTGAAAAAGAGTTTTGATCATTCTCCATCTCAAGAGAAATTACAATATAGTAATATTTGCCATCTATGATAATAGAATCTGTCACTGACTTAATGGGACATGAGTAAACAGAAATATATTACAATCATCTGGAATAAAATAAGAAATGAAGTTTCTTTTCTCATACTTCATGTGACTGGAACATATTATTTTTCGTTCAGATAACTCATGTAATATATGTAATATATAACTGTGACATTCAGACCAAATGAGGGTCCTTGTGTTAATATGTATATTAAATATAAGTAACTTTTGTTTCTTTTGTATTCTTAGTTTAAAAAAAAAAAAGCAAAACTAACTTCAGGTTAAAGATGGTTGATTGAACAAACATTTATCTCCATTACTTTCCTAAACCCTACCAAAATGAAAGTAAGAAATGTTGTTAAAGATACATCTCCAAGGAAAACTATAACAACAGAGAAAATAATAGCAATGGATGGAAGATGGAAGGCAGTATAAGTTATTACTGGTTTAGGAGTCTCAGAAAAGTTAAATTCTAAGCCCCAAATGGTGAAAACTGAGAAGGAATCCAATATGCGTCACAGAACCCTTATTTGGCTCAAGAATTAATGATATTTTGACTGTATGGAAATAAAAGTGAAGAGCATTGCTGAGTGGGAAAAAGAGCATTTGCTGAAGATCTGTTTAAAAGAGTTTAAACCCAAAATATGCGGTTATTCTGTGCCCCCTGCATAATGACAGAAAACAGGAAGATTTATTCTCTAAACAGCATACAAAAGTAAACATAAGTATCTTGATTAGAACAGAGGAGCATTTCAAAGATAATTAAGAAACTGGATATTATTTCTCTTAGGAATTTGATCAGCCCATGAGAAAAGTTGGCAATAATACAGACAACAGACATTTCCCAATGAAACACCAACCTGATCAATTAAAATAAATAGGATAATCAGCTCTGAAGATCCCAGAAGGACATCTGTGCAATAGGTACACAGAAAAAGCCAATTAGAAACCCCGTTAGAGCAGATTGGAGAGCAGAACTATCTACACGAAAAGGAAATTTAGGGCCATCTTATGGATTTGAATGTATTGAAAGTGGGTTAGCTAATTGGAGGCAGAAGAGTGTGTGAGCAAATTAAGAATAGTTATTGGAGCAGATAGGGTTATTTGACCCCTCCAATATCAATTTTCATCATTGTCCTACAGTAATAAAATCTTTATCTTTAGCTCAACATATGGTTGCATGAAATATATGTTTCCCATTCTTACTAGCTGTTATGTGTGGCCATATCACCAAATTGTTGCAAATAAGATTCATGTAGGTATAAGTGTGATTTGTGGAAAATGCCGTTAAAAGAAGGGTAAGCCATTCTTTTCCCTTTTTTGCTGGGTGAAACAGAAATATGATGACCAGATATCTTGCAACATGAAGTGACTGTGCAAATGTAGGCTTCACACAGCGCAGTAATATGATTGATTGAAAGATCCAGTGTCCTGACAGTATGGAGCAAAATGTTAGCTTTGGATATCTAAATATTGGATATTAAATATTTAAATGAGAGACAAATGAACTTCTTATGGTTTAAACTATGGGTATGTTGTGTGATCTGTGAGCAGAGCCTATCAAACAGATAACAGAATATATTACTGGAATGGTGAATGATACATGGAAGAACCTAAAATATTTGTCATTGGTTTAGTGCAAGTGGGCAGAGTGGGGCCCAAGAACTCAGATATTGTAGTCTGAAAAGCTTGTGCCTTTTGATATGTCTACACAATGTGCTGAGAATTTTCCTACTTTCTACCACAAAACAATTTTCCAGGCTCATCTTTTACACTTTTCTTCATCCAGCTCTGTAATGAACAATTTAACCAATTAACATTGTTTCCATTTAGTGGAGATGCCATTTTAAAATCAAGATATGGTTCTCAATACATGCTCATTGCTATGGGGGTGTTAGTGTCTCTAGACTCACTCAGTGGACAGAACTAGAAAACATAACTATGCATATATCTTACACCTATAAACCTCTGCATTTATCTCTATTTATCTCTCTATTTATAAGGAAATAATACAATTTTAATTCAACACTTCAGGTTTTATTCTAACTTTTTCCTTGTCATGTTTTAAAATACTGTTCCTAGCAGTGAGAAACTTGGCTTTAATTATCTTCAGCACATTTAGATTTTTTTATTCAATTAATTTATACATTTGCTCAATGAAAACAATCTCTTATATCAACTATTTCCATGTCCCCACCTCCTCCCATCACTTCAAGTCCTTGAACTCTGGGCCCCCAAGGTTGTCTAATTCTCTGTATTTTAATGATTTGTTTTGAATGCCTCTTTGGTTGCTTACTCAACACTTAACTAGAACTCTGGTATAGGCATTTTATCTGGATTGCTTGAGTTTTCATGATAGTATTATTGTTAAATAGTTATAACAGTCTAAAGAAAGCATTTACTAATAATATGCACAATTATTGTTCTGTTTCCATATTTATAAAATTATATATATATAACAAATATAATCATAAGGGCAGCTAATATCTACTGAGCATTTTCTACATGCTAGACACTATATGTACACATTCTAAGCACTTTATTTTTGTTCTTTCATTGAATTATAATAAATATTTTTCATTGGGAACAACTAGTAGATTTGTTGTGATCATGAGTAGTGAATCTAGATAAGAATAGATTCAGATTTCAACTCTATAACTTTTTAGTTGTGACATCTTGTTATTTAACCTATTCTGTGTTTCAGTTTACACACACACACACACTCACACAGATATCCTGTAATTAAGAGAATTAAATGATTCAATGCTTAGCAGAATTCCTGTCACATACTACTCACTTTAGAAAAGTTGACCATCATTATTATTTGTAAAAGAAGAAGTTGAAGCTTAAAAAGACTAACTACCTTGCCCTAATTCACATTTCTAAGTATTCGATCACGAAGTCTAATGAAGGTCAAAATTAGTTATTTGTATATATCTTATAAGTATATATCATAATTGGAATAAGAGTATAAAAACAACAAAATTTGGCTACTAGAAATATCATAAAGTTTCTAGTCATTTTCTAGATTTTATGTGTTAGTTTACGTGTTGAAATATCTGAGGATTATAATGATTGAAAGTCTTGTTTTATTATGAGTCTATGACTTTCTTGAAAGCAAGTCTGTAACTTTTTATACTATTATATACCCAGCGTATGTTCTAGTATTTCTCATTCCCCATCTATGTGTTAGACCAACTCAATAAATCTTAAGTGACTAAAGGGACGCATATTTGTGTGCTTTTTTAGTATGATCTTTAAGGTAATGAGGTACATATTAATTGCCTCCTAACGGTGGTTAGCTTTTAAAAATGATTATAAATAAGGTGATTTCTATGCAACATAGATGATAGGAATTCAGTGCAAAAACTGTTGGTTTTCTCAAGAAATATTACCTAAAGAAATATTTCTTCAAGATACACAGATACAAATTTATAAACCATAGGGCATAACTTATGCAAGAAAAATAAGGTATTAAGATATATCTTAGGGAAATTAATAAACTTTCAGGATATGGGTAATCACTTAGAGAAAGGAACTTACATTTAGATTTTTTTAATACAGTATTCAGTTTCAAAAGAGCGGAACAATTCTTACAAAATTCTCAAGGGAAGAAAATGTTACCAGCAATTTATAAGTAGTGGGTTGGTATATTCTCATAAAAATAAGAATTCTCGGAAAACTGTACCCATGGGCCATGCTTGAGGGGAAAAATAAGGATTTGATGATAACTTACTGAGAACTGAAAGATGTATCAAAACAAATGACTTCATTGATGGAGAAGTCACAAGGAGAGTGAAATGGTTGATAATTCAATGCATTTGTATACCAGTACAAAATTGAAGGATGCTAGAAATTATAGTTTAAAAAGGTTATTATTAAACACTTGGACGTTGTAAAGTTGATAACAGAGCAAAGTAAGGAAATGGAGGAGAGAAGGACGAGATAAGTAAGAAGTGTGCTAATTCCACATATTTATGATCAGAACCTAATAAATGAGTTGTAACGTGTGATTTAAAATAAGTAGAGCCTTTGGAAGTAAAAAACAAAACTAACCAAAAAAACAAACAAACATAAAAACAACTAGCTTTTAAAATAGAAGATATTTTAGGAATAATGTATTTTAAGATTTATTTGAAGTATACCAACATTGTCACATTAACTTCAGTTCATTCTTGTTTATACTTAAAATTAAATAAGTTAATTTGTATTATATTGTCATGTATGGCATTGCATCATTTTCTAAATTTATTTGAAGCTCTCCATCTCTTTGTCTGGCTTATCTATTTTTTCTTTCTGTAAATACACATTGAGAGACAAAAGATACAATGTCCACCAAAAGTTACCAATAATTATTTCTAGATGGTAAAATTTAGCAAAATTAAAATTTTTCTTTTCTATACATCCTGAAGTTCTTAGAAGTGTCATGGTTATTTTTTTTTAATTGTTAATCTGAAATAAAATGTACGGTTTATAATTGAATATTGTTGGCTTCTAAACAGCAAAATGGTTGACTTCTTAATGAAAAAGAACATAACTTTCCCTGAGTAATTTCTAATAACTTCTCAATTAAAAAAAATAGTTATTCCTCTCATAAAAAGGGCTTTATGTAGGTACCAAAGAAACCTGAGTATTAGTAAGTGATTCTAATACATTACTAGAGTTGTTGAACTGAGTTTGGGTTAAACTCACAAAATAATAATTTAGATCTCATTACAAATATTAGCTATTGTTTCTAAGAATTTTGCAAAATTAAGATGCTATATTTAAAACTGACTTAACTTTACCAGGATTTTGAGCTATCAGGATTTACTTTAACAGCTTATATTTATGTTTTCCAGATTTTCATAACTTTTTCCATTTGTGATCTCTACTTCTATAATCTCTTTTGATGAATAGTTTAGTATTGAATACACGTCACTTATTTTTCACTTATATCCAGATAAATTGATTTTAAACAATTTTGTACCTCTTTTGGGTGTTCTGTTTGCCCAGGAATTTTTTATTTGCAAAAATCTTTTCCAGAGTTTGCAGAAATTGTATTTTACTTTTTTTTTTTTCTCTAACTTTCAGATCTGGTCTTCCTTTATAAACTAATACCTATTCAATTCAAAAGAAGACTTCTATGTCTCTAAATTTATTCTTCTTACTCTGCAACAACCATAAAATGAAGTTTGCACTTTAAGATCTAAAAATTATACTTAGAATTAATATAGTGATACCCAACTTTTGCAATTGTATATTGCTAATATTTCTTTTTTATTTTTAATGACTTTACATTATGTAATGACAGACAAAATGATATTTAAAGGTAAAATTACACCAATTGCTACTTATATAAATCTTACTGATATGTTTAATTTTTACTTCACTGTTTATTTCTAGTAGGGTTTTTCTTCATCTCTTCTGTCCAGAAAACAGATTGTTTTTAATCTAAATAGCAATTTCCTCCGATACTGATAAATATATTTACATAAGACAAAAAAGAATTGAATGTTACTGCAAATTTTAAGATTTTATGTGATCAATTACAATCATATAACCGTGGAATTATACTATTTCTAGGACCATCATAATTAATAGTCCCACATAATAGTCTAATCTGATCTTTCAGCAGATGTCAATTCTGTGGCTATATTATATTGTCACAATAGTGGTGAAAATAGCTACTCCACTCATTAGGTTACTTTAAAAAAAAATCTTATACTGTCATGGTGCCTTTTAACTGAATTATTTCAAAAAAGCAATGTGTTATAGTTTTCTTCCCTTATACTATTTTATTCTAGTGTTTCCATATTGCTTTGGAACAATATAAAATAAACTCTAATGAATGTGTATTGTAATTAGTGAAAAGTCTTGAAAATATTTATTAATTTTCAATTAGATTTAAAATATCTGTTCTCTATAAATAACTGCAATATTTTAATTCAAAATTTTATTATATACAATAGATATTTTAAAAAATACTAAATCATTTTTCCACTAGCTAGCTTAAGAATTACATTTAATTCCCTAAACAGTAGCTATTTTTTTTTTTTTTGGTATTGTCTTACTCACTCTCATTTTTCTACAGATTGAATAGTTGATATGCCTAATTAATTAAGTAAATCTACAAAACCAGCTCTGAGTAACAATAAAATTAAAATAGAATATGAAATAAAAGAGCTAAGGAGATGAAGTATAAAATCTTTCAGATAATAAGGAGGGATTTGGCTTAGTAATGTGTCCATATGGTAGATCAAAGAAAGAAAAATACATGAGAACTTTTCTGGGAATTCCATTATGACTTTGAGGAAAGCAATAGCAATTGTTTCTCAAGGAATAGTAATTTATAAAATTTAAAATATGTAGGATTGAAAATGTGTTTTAACAAAGACCTATGTCTCAGGAACCTGATTGTAATCCTGGCTTTATTAGAATTTTCTTACCTGCAACATAGAAATAGTATCATTTACTACATAATGCTGTAGCAATTTTTTTCAAGATATCAAGCACCATACCAGGTACTTAGTCATCACTGAATACAGATCAGTTTTTTCCTTGTATTCCTTGTAGTAACATCATCATAATTAAAAGTAAACCACGCTCAATGTCTTCATACTGTTTTTCCCTATCAGTGCACTTTCATCTTCAGTAAGTGCACAGTTTTCTAATATTTCAATGTTCAATGCATAGTAATCACAAATCTTTTTATACTAAATGCGGCAGAATGACAAGAATAAAAGTATAAAGTCATTCATTCATTCATCTATCTATTTGTTCAATAAATATTAACATTTGTCAGTCACCATCTTATACATTGAAAGTTAAAACATGAGTTCAATTATTTCTGTTCTCATGGATAATATAAACTATTTTGATCTTAACCTATATTAAAGACTTAATATAAATTCAAAGATTCCTGAAATTTCAGACATAGAATGAAGGTGGTGGGGAGGACTGCAGAAATGGGAAATTTTCTCAGGGCCTCTAACATTACATTACAATGGAAATTGAATAGTGGACACTTGTTTATAACTTTATTAACAGTGTAATATGGTTCCAGGTCTTCTCAGCTATTTACTTCTGTTGATAAAACTTGTAATAACCAAAAATTGCTGTTTTCTTATATCCACTCAGGTACCAGTTATTGACTACCTTCCAGGGAACAGAGTTTTAGGTGCTGAGGATATAAAACTGAAGATGACAAAATTGCTGTTCACAAGGGATTCACTGTCTGGTATAGGATGGGGAATGAAATTAAACAAAAATTTAAAGTTTAGCATTACTATTATTCATAAATTTGATGTCCCAATTGTAGAAATACATAAAATAAAAATAAGAATTATTTAGTAAATTCTATAAAACCAAAAATGTATCTTTTTGAAAGTTATGTTCCTTCAAGTTTATTCAACTAACTTCCTATATTATTGTTGTCACATACTTTTTTAGAATAATTACAAATAGGACTTCATTTCTGCTTGCTATATTTAATGCTTCAGAGATGGTGGAGTTAATCTAGAAAGAAAAATTAGAGAAGGAACATATTTTTGTTTTCCATAAACACTGAAAAAAAATACTTGGATCTTGAGACTATCTTAGTGTTTCCTGTCAGGATTAACCTTTGTTTAGATGATGAAATGACTGAATAATCTATTAGTTTTTCTCAAGATTTTCATTTTTTCTGTCATTTTAGCAATGCTTTTTGTTACTTATGCATGAGAAGACAAAAGAAACAAATGTAATCTAAGGCATTGATTCAGGTGCCTGAATCCATGCCCCATAACTTTAAAGGTGTGCTTAAATTTAGGATGCTTTTATAGTAGCAAAGAAAATACTTAAAATAGTGTAGTAAAATATGAAATCATTATTACATATTAACTACTTTGATCTATCAGCTGTAAAATATAGACTTGCTTAAATACTAAGAACTTAAATATTTGTATACCAATGAAGTTAAATTAAAATGACAAAAGGAAAAAAGTCTATTGCTTGAAATGATAATAGATCTAGCATAGGGAAATTTATATATTAAAGCACTTTAACTGGAATGTTAAAATATGAATTATATTATTTTTTTTAGTTTTGCTTAATGTGATGCATATTTGTTTGTATATTTGTTACTTAAAAACACCATATGTATGTATGTTAACCCATAACCTTATTATGTTAACCCTGAACATTTTGTTAAATATATAGATATACATATATAGACACATGAAAATACATGGACGTATATTTCATATCCTTACTCACATATATTCTGTGACATTCTACCACAGATCATACTATATTATACCCATACTATAATAAAAAAATATACATATACGTATAATATTATATATTCTACTTAGAATGAAAGAGAAATTTGAAAGTTATGTCAAATTATAAGGTTTTAAAATTATGTTCTAAAACTCAATATACATCCTGAAGTCACAGTTGGTGTATTTTTCTTGAGAAAATAAAGTCATATATCAACATATCTATTTATTTTTGCCTTAAAGTCATGGGGTTTTTTTTGGTTATTATATTCTACTATGGTAAAAATTATCCTCATCATATGCATTGAGTGAATCCTTGAATAATACACTAAAAACTTTTTTTTTTTTGCTAGCACATTTATGAATTTTTGGCAGATAGCTTTTTTTGCATCACTATATTTAAGTTAAATCTGGGCCAACATCACTGACACAAATGAGTGACAATTTTCTCATATGCAATACGTATACATCAACATACAGTGGTCTAAAATAATCTATACCGATTTTGTTAGCACAGGAATAAGCCTTGATGCTAATATTAAGTGTTGTCTAAACCAAGCTTAAAATTAGTTTTTAAAGCTCTACAAGCCATTCCATCTTGAAATATAATATCTTCTTATATCTATAAATTGGTATATATCTTAGCCATCAGAATATGTTTTTACTTGATAGATCAAAAAAAAATTTACGACTAAAAGTAATTCACAAATCAAAATTCTGAGATGTTAAGTAAAATTGAATCTAGATCTTGGTGTCTGTGTTTCACAATTGCTAAAACAACTTAATGAGTGTGGCTTTTGATTTAGTACTACAGCATAGCAAGCAAAAAAGTGATGATAAATTGAATTGATAAAAAGAACAGCAGATGTCTCATTGTTTATATGTATTACTTTACTAAAAGCTATAGTTGCAAACATTCTTTGACAGTGTATTTGCAATGATGTGGATGAGAATCTTATTTATGAATTCAACTGGCTGATCTTTGTTAACCTGAGAAAAAGATAATAAAATCTGTGAGTATATGACAAAGTGAATCTGAGGCTGTGATTAATGGAACAATTCTATTGTTCTTGAAGCTGACCCAGTTATGGTTTATCTTTAGTTTACTCTGTAAAAATGGTCTTATTTGCTCTGTTTTAAGATAATTCTTTGTGTCCAAAGTGTAAATTCACATTAAGAAAAAACATGGAATTTTATAAACTAAATAAAAGAAAAACAAATGTTCTGGATTCATATACTTATTTGTATGTTGTATTTCATATAAAGGTAAAAGGAAATTGGTACAGAATAGTTTTCTCATTCTATTCATTTTGAACCTAGGGAATATGTTATTTATTGCATTTGGAATATAAAATAATCAATCTCTTAACCATAATAAGCACATGACACTTTTGAAGGCTTCTGTCTTTCAAAATTTTCAATGGGGAAAAAACTTAAAGAATTTCTTAGTGCTGATGATATCAGGAAGATAACTGTTAGACTTGCCTTTGGGGAGAGCCAATGGCAAATTCTGAATATGTGACCAGAGTACAACACTATCTATCGCTATTAAAATGAATGCATTTTAATAATGGGTAATTATACCTTATATTTATAGTGTTGTACTATGTGAGAAAGAATTACTTGTGAGTTCCTTGAATGTCAAGATCACGAATGTAAAAGTGCCATCAGTGTACAGATCTATATGACAGCGACAGGGCAAAATAACTCTTCAAGGCAGTGCCCTTTAGCATAGGTCTGCTAAAAGTTGGGGCAGGGGTTGAGAGCCACTTTTCCCTTCTGGTGCCCAGATTTAACTCAAAATATTTCTAATGTGGAAAATGTTCAAATCTTTGAGATTGAGGTACAAAAAACAACAAACAAACAAGCAAAAACCACCGTCACTTTTTAATACAAAAAAGAATGTATTGAATAACAAAATAGCTTATAATATTTCAAAATTAAGAGTTGAAACATAAATGTACTTTTTAATTTAATTAATATTAAGAGTATGTGATATGCTTATTGTTGCACAATAGGCAACAATATCAAATGTATTGAATCACTGAAGCTGTAGTGTATAGATAACTTGAAATGCAATAATAATAAAACATACAGCTTATGCATTATTATGTAAATAATAAATGTCTTAAGTTTGAACTGCTTGCGTATAATTTATCCATATGAATATTACACTACTGTTATCATAGAAGAATATTACTTTGCAGGGTAATTTTTAAATTTTGTCTTTTACAGTTTTCAAAATACAGAATCACTAATAGTCAACTCTGTGTCATCATAACTGTTGGAACACTGAGGTCTTTTAGCAGTAATCAGGGGTTAGATTCAGGTTATAAGCTAAAGACATGATCATGGCAAACTGCTAAGATTAAGTGAATTTTGGAAAAAGTTGCAGAAGGAATAACACAGAACATACATTAAAAGTCACCACCATCTAGAAAGAGCCAAAGAAATAAGATGCATGAATCTTGGGAGGCTTCGTTAAGGAAATTCAAGCCTGTTTGTTTCTTGCTAACCTATGCTAACTTGGAATAAATTGGTAACCTAAATACCAGAGCATGAACTAAAGCATCTGCAACTTGTCAACTGCTTTTTGAAGACACATTATATATGTGTGTGTGTGTATATATATATATATATATATATATATATATAATGCACTCAAAATCAGTTTAAATTGTCAAATAAATGTCTTTATTCTGTTGATGCATAGTAAATTACTCACTTAAGGAATTTTTCTTGCAGGTTTCAAACATATACAAGGCCCAAATTTGTGGATTGCTTAGGTTAGTGAACATCTCAGAGAGGCAGAGATGAACTTATTTTCAGTCTTTTTAAAGTTACATACATGGTATGTATCAATTCTTTCTCTATGTTCTTAAGCTTTCACCTCCTATCAGTTTTAATGATATACTGTTTGACTACTTGTTTCTAATAGAGGTGAAATAACTTGAAATTAGAGTGGATTATATGTAATGATGGTTTATATTTTGCTAAAATTATCACAATGATGGTTTATATTTTGCTAAATTATTTAACTGTGATAATTTAATTTATCACAGTTAAATTATACACCAGGGTTAATTAGCTTGGCTAGAGCTAAGATTCATAATTATCCAGGTTATGTTGATTGTTATTTCCTCTTCACCCTCACAATATATATTTGTATCAACTGAAATGCATAATAGCTAAACAGACTCCACAGGAAATAATTTAAATCAGCCTCACAAGTGGTATTCATACATACATAGACGCATAGGTGATGGTCAGTGGGAGTTGAAGGATGAGATAATATGGCAAAATTATGGAGATAGACTAAGTACCCTTGAATTATATTTTCTCAAAAGAACAAAGTCCTTGTGAGAACCTCAGAAGTGAGGCTGGTAGGTCAGGCCACACCAAGACTCATAGCAGAGCCTAATTTTAGCAAAAGCAAGGGCAAAGAATATCATTGAATTTTGAGTCAACAAAGTAATGGCAATTGTTGCAATGGTACCTTGGTTTGCCAGAGCTTAGTAATGAAAGTGGTTTCAGGGGACAATTTAAACTGATATAAGAGGGCATGTAAAACTATCTATCGCTTAGAGATGAAAGTAATCGAATAAAAAGGCTTAACTTCTTTCAGTCATACAAGGGAGAAACAAGGCAAGCAAAGTTTTAGAATTAACGTGATCTAATAACTTGCAATTTTGCTGATGTTTGGGGGCATTTGGCACAAATATATACAGCAAGTTTATATGGGTTAGTTTGATTAGAACAAAATGATAATATCTTTAAAATCACATAGTAGGACAGGATTGTTCTTAGAAAAGCTGGCATCTTTCATGATCTTACTCTCAATATTTATTTCACTGAAATAGTGATTCCTTCAGAACTTCCAATTGCTTCAGAATTAATTTTTTCTTTCTTTCCAATCTTTCTACAAAGCCTATGTCTTATGATGAGAAAATTTGGTCTTAAATAAGCAATTTTTAGCAATTATTATGACTATAATATATGTAGCGATGCCTAACATTTCAAATTTATACAGACTGCCAACCATACCACTCTCAAGAGCCTCCTTTATCTTTGTTCTGAAAATGTGGTTTTATATATTTATGCTGACATGAAACAATGCATAAGTGTTCTTTCATCTTGAGCCCTCATTTCATTAAGTTGCAAAGAAAACTTAACATATGTGGTGAGTATAAATCTTACTTCAAAACTCATTTTTAATCATTATACTGCCACTGTGGAAACAAATTTTTAATTTGGAGTCAATCTTTTAGCTTTAGTTCTGGGTACGTAGACTGTGTCATGGAATCAATAAGGGGGGAGAAGTAAAACTTGTTCTCTTAGCCAAATATACACACTATAACATTCCCACCAAGATATTTATAATTGTCTCTAGTCACTGGGCATTGATACATACAAAATGCTGTGGCGACACTTTCAATTCCCATCTTTTTAGCTCTTCCAGGTTTTGCGGGTACCTCAATCACTACCTAGCCCCAACTGGCTGTATTGGAATAATTTTGCCTCCCATGCCAGGCTAAAAAAATACTGTTTAAGGCTCAGCCGACATACACCATGCAAGCAATTCTCTGTTGGAACGCTGCCACCCCTTTACCTTCTGGTTCCACCAAGACAGTCGTGTAAAATTGTCTTTATCTCTAAAATTCCCCAATATTATAAGAAGAAGACCCCTCTTTCCTGGGTCCCGTTTCTTTTTCCTTTCCCACTGAATTCCCCTGCTTTTTCAAGCCTATAAAGGTCTTTTCTAGTCTTAGAGCAGAGTGGGAAGAAAGTATTGCTTTTATTCATTTTGTATCCTGATAAATATTTTGTCTCTGCTCTGCTCCTTTACATTCCTTTAGGTGAATACGATTTAAAAAATTAAAATCCAAGAATAGACTCCCATTTTCTATGCTCTATTCTATGGCATATTTTCCCTGAGGCAAACTAGCATAGAATGGCTTAGATGATTTAATAGAAAAAGGACAGTGGGGGTAATAGGAAATTATATTTCAAAAACATAACCCTGAGTCACATGTAATACATATGAATATTAAGACTGAAGGGGAAAAGAAAAAGAAAAATGGTTAATAATTCTTGGAATAATTGTAACATTGTATAACAGTGAATTCCTAAATAAAATTCAGAACCCTTGGAAAACTGACATGGAAGGGGGAGAGAAAGGAGGGGCAATTCTAAATACTAGGAAGAAAAATGTCACAAAGAAATATGTTAAATTAATAAAAATTACTTATTGACCAAACATTTTGTTGTTTGCCTGCTGTATGTCATGCAATATGCCAGTGCCTGGAAATCAAAGCATCAGCAAGACACGATTTCTTTCCCCAAGGGGTTCAAAGACCAGTGGCAAAGACAAGGAAGTCAAATGGCAAATATAATGCATCACAGTAAGTATAAAATATAAACTTAGAAGGAATTCTCTGAGAGCAGATGTACTAGTGGTGGTGGTGATGGGAGTGTGTATGCATGTGTGCGTGTCTGATGGTTTCCAAGTGAAATGGCACCTGTGTTGAATCTAAAAAGGAGACAAGAGGCACATGAAAAGATGTTCAACATCACTAATTATTAGAGAAACACAAATCAAAACTACAATGACATATCATCTCACACTGGTCAGAATGGCCATCATCAAAAAATCTACAAACAATAAATGCTGGAGAAGGCGGGGAGAAAAGGCAACCCTCCTATGCTGTCGGTGGGAATGTAAACTGGTACAGCCACTGTGGAGAACAGTATGGAGGTTCCTTAAAAAACTAAAAACAGAGCTACCATATGATCCAGCAATTCCACTCCTGGACATATATCCAGAGAAAACCATAAGTTAAAAATATACATGTAACCCAATGTTCGTTGCAGCACTATTTAGAATAGTCAGGACATGGAAGCAACCTAAAGCAACCACCTCCATTAAAGGAGGAATGGATAAAGAAGATGTGGTACATATATACAATGGAATATTACTCAGCCATAAAAAAGAATGAAATAATGCCATTTGCAGCAACATGGATAGACCTAGAGATTGTCATACTGAGTGAAGTAAGTCAGGCAGAGAAAGACAAATATCATATGATGTCGCTTATATGTGGAATCTAAAAAAATGGTACAAATGAACGTATTTACAAAACAGAAATAGAGTCACCAATGTAGAAAACAAACTTATGGTTACCAAGAGGGAAAAGGGGAGAGGAGGGATAAATTGGGAGATTGGGATTGACATATAAATACTACTATACATAAAACATAACTAATAAGAACCTACTGTATAGCACAGGGAACTCTAATCAATACTCTGTAATGACCTATATGGGAATAGAATCTAAAAAAGAGTGGATATAGGTTTATTGTATATGTTCACATTGTTGTACAACAGAAACTAAAACAACACTGTAAATCAACTATACTCCAATAAAAATTAATTTAAAAAATAAAAAGGAGACAAAAAAGGCATGTAAACAATAGAGAATATGGCACATTTACAGATCTGCAGGTGACCTATATATAAACTAAATATAAAGCCATCTTAGAAAAGAACTGGCTGACTGTTAGATTGTTCCTCTCTCTCTCTCTCTCATAGATAGATAGATAGGTAGATAGATAGATAGATAGATAGATAGATAGATAGATAGATAGAGATAGATATACACATACATATATACTTATATACATAATTATATGTATATTTATATATTTTATTTTATGTTATTATCTGTAGAATGCAATTAGTAATGTGTTTCCTTTTAAAAACTAGTGTAACACATAAGACATTAGTTTTGGGGGTTAGCTGCTTGGATTTATTTCTTATTGATCCCTGATGATGGGTGAAAACATGTCAAGGCAGAGGAATGACCTAGAATGCTTGAGGAGTGAGGGAATTCAGTCCCCTTCCTCCATGTACTATCACCCTTAGTATTTACCAGGAGCTGGGATACTGGGAAAGGTAGACAAGTCACGGTCCTTGTTCTTAGAGGACTCATCCTCACAGTGTAGTGGGGAATAGAGAGTGTTAAATTGATAATTTTGGAATATAAAATGTATAGACCTGTGAATAAAATGCTGAGGACATCTGAGGAGAAATCAGCTATCTCACTGGGATAGTTCTCAAAGTTTCATACAGGAGTGTCTATACTGTAGCTTACACTTTATGTAAAGAGACAGCAAGAGATAGTCAAAGAAAAGAGGGAGTAAAGACATTCCTGACAGAGGAGAAAACATGAGAAGGGGAATTTCTGATTCTAGTTGGAACGGCGAAACCAGTACTAAACTAGCCCTGGCACTGTGGGCAACAATGTAATTGGATAAACTATGAAACAATTGTTTGCAGGCATTAGACAGTAGGTGGAACAAAATTGTTTTCCAAGGGAGAAGAGAAACAAGCAAGGTGAATCCCAATAGACATACCCCAAGAGAGGAAGTAATTATTAATATAATTAAAACTTATTCCAAGGTTTTTTTAATGAAAAGTAATCTCAATATTTACCTTCTTTAATTGTTACTAAGGAACAAAGTTAGGTACACGAATGTACAATTTGTAACTACATTTACAATTTTTTTCATACTTGCTACATGACAAGAACCATATTAACTATTATATATACACAATGAAATATTACTCAGCCTTAAAAAGAACAAAATAATGCCATTTGCAGCAACGTGGATAGACCTAGAGATTTTCACAATAAGTGAAGTAAGATAGACAAAGACAAATATCATATGATATCACTTCTATATGTAATCTAAAAAAATGATACAAATGAACTTATTTACAAAACAGAAACAGACTCACAGACATAGAAAACAAACTTAAGGTTACCAAAGGGGATAGTGGGGCGGGGGGAGATAAATTAAGAGTTTGGGATGGACCTCTACACACTACTATGTATAAAATAGATAAACAACAAGGACCTACCATATAGCACAGGGAACTACACTCAATATCTTGTAATAACCTATAATGAAAAAGAATCTGAAAAAGAATATATATATATAGATAGATAGATAGATGAATAGGTAGATATCTATCTATCTATCCTTCTATCTATCTGAATCACTTTGCTGTATATCCGACACTAATGCAACATTGTAAATTAACTACACTTCAATAAAAATGGTTTAAAAATATTTTATATACATGTGATCAACAACTGCAGTTTATATGGGTGTAACAAAATAGCTGGAGTTAGATTGTTAACTCAATGGAGCCAAGGTGATGGGAAGCATTAAAAGAGATGGACAAATTTTGAGGCTTAATATACCTTCAGGAATATTGAAATAATCTTTCAAGATGGCAGGAATGTGTGCATTTCCAATACTCTTTAGAATGAAACTGTATATATTTTATAACAGGGAAAGTTTAATTCATATATTCTTTAAAAAACTTGAGTTAATTATTTAGGATTATTCTTCCTGGTTGATAACGTTACAGCTAAAGCCTTGCAGGGATATTCATTAGAACACCAAAACCACACTGCCTCTTAGGCAGAGGCAGAAAAGCCTGTGTTAACTGTGTTACAAGTAATATTCGTGATACAAATTTCAGGTAGACTAGTTCATAAATTATGGTTTTATATTGACCCTGCCCTCCTAGAGCATCTGTTCTTTTCAGACAAAAATGCAAGGAAGCATGTTTACGGCACAGTATGTGAGAAGGATTTAGTATTTTAGCTTTATCTGCCCATTTGTAGACTTCAGTAATTTTTATATTACAAGGAAAAAATGGATCCAAAGCCTCTGATATTAAATCCCTAGCAGGGTTCCAAAATGTCTGTTGGATCTTAAGCTAAGCTGTGTTCCTGTGTAAGCTCCATAAAGGGATTCTGTACCTGGGTATTGATTAGCCACCTGTGGGACATTGCAAGCTGCAGGAAAGATAAACATCTACTTAGGGTCCTATTCTTTGAAAGAAGGCACTTCTTTAAGTGAGGAAATCTAAAGCTATTTTTCCTAATTTTGACATTGACTTTCCTAAATCATTTTCTTTCTTTTCTGTATAATTAATGAGAGGAAAATAAAATGTGGCTCACCGTATTCCTCAATTATACAATTCCTGTTATCATGTAATGGGAGTAAAATATCCATAGAGACATCTTAACCTCACAAATAATTGACCTCTTCCACTCTGATTACCTTCAACTCAGCTTTCTGTGAGCCACAAGTCTCCAGGACTATAATGCTACATATGACATACACAGGCAGAAATTCCAATCTGTGACCATAACCTCACACCCTTCATCTTGCAATCTGACACTTTTAACTCTCACTGCATATTTCTTTGTTTCATTAATTCATTACTTCATTCATTCATTTATTGAATCTGCAGGAATCAACCCCCTGCTATATGATAATAATTTCCTAAACACTGCAAGTTGGATTGCTGAAAATATGAATATGGACCAAACTATGTATCCTTAATGAGCTTTATGTAATATGTGTAGTTTTCAAGTAACCAGATGGTATAAGTATTAAGTATGATTAAAGGGTTTATTTGTTGTGTGCTGTGGGAACAGAAAGGAAGTAATAGCAAACTGCTTAGAGATGTTAGGGATCATTTTAAGAGAATATGGCCACTGAACTTGGTCTGAGGTAGGTAGGAGAAGCAGGAGGAACTACGCTGAATAGGAGCCCAAAGGCCCTGTGAGTTCAGGGGTTCTACTGCATTCTGTAAATATAAAAGATGAGATTGGAAATATGAGCTTTATTCAGATCATAAAGGACCCTGTGTCCCAGGCTAAGGATTAGGAATCATATGCCACTTTGCAACCTTTAGAATTTGGTTTTAGTTACCATTAATCAGAACTGAAGTCAAATTCAGGAAGGAAGGAAATATAAATCTATTTCTCACCGTCCTTTGTGTAACCTATTCTGACCTTCAAATTCTATTTCAGAAGTGTGAACCATAATACCTGGCTGAATGATGGAATAAAATTTCAAGTTAGACAACATAATTATTGTGTTGTTAAAACCCATTAATCAAAGTGAGTCTACGTCTACCTGCTTGATTATTAAACAATAAAATATTGAAAGATTGACCTCCCATTCAAATAAAAAGAAAAATGACAGCTTCTCCCAAGAAATCATGTTTGGAATTTATTGTCAGTTGTGGCCATGCAGAAAATAAATATTTCAAAGAAATATTAATGTCAGAACTCTTCTTTAAAACTGTTAGTGCCATTTATCAGAGTGCATATGTGGGTGTAAAAATGCATACTAATTTATCTTTTGATCTCTCTTTCTTTATCTCTTTCACTCACTCTTTCCTTCTCTTATTGTCTTGATATACAACTGTTTTACTGATAAAAAACTTCATCATTCCCTTATGAATGTTTTTTCTTTATCAACGTATCTTTTGCTTCTGTCCACTTGATTGAATTCCATGAATTTCCAGATCATGCTCCTATGTCTCGATTGATATTCTTATTTCATGTTTCCAATAAAAGTTCTCTAGAGAGACAATCTGACAAGCTTGACAGTTAATGAGTGATAAGCATATTTTTACTTCTCTAGCTTCTTGTCCCATATTATCTAATTCCTGTCTCTATTATAGACAAACTTTATTCCAGTCTTCGTATGGGTGCCTGTTTTGTTGCAACTGTCCACAACCCCAAATCCCATACACACTTTACTTCACATACTGAATTCAACCTTGGTTGAGATAAAGTGCTTCAGAAGTCTTCCCTGGAAACAGTTTTGTGTTTTTAAATTACAATACTCTTTCTTGATCACAACATTAAAAAAAAATTAATTGCCTATTTGCTTTACTGTATCTTCCTCTGGACTATAAGGTTTGTGAAGTCAAGGCACTGTCTGCCTTGACCAAACTGAATCTATGGAGTTCAGTTTAATTTCCTAACATACATAACTATTTGGTAAATAAATATATGATTCAAAGGCATGAGGAAAAACTCAAATCATAGTTCAAGTCCCTTATTCGCTTTGTTATCTCAAATTCACCCCTGAACTTCTCTGGGCTTTAGACTTCTAAGCTACATAATGAGAGTTTTGAACTACATGACAATTATAGACCTTTCAAGTTTATAATTCTTCGACTTTATAAATGGTAATATTTAGAGGGAGCCTACTTTCTATTGGCATCACATTTCCGTATCGTACGATCTGCACTAGAAAAATATTCCTGACTATTTCTCTTCAGACAAGGAGATAAGACTTGGAGAATGAACTGGCCATTGGCAAGTTTGGGAGAAGGAACTGGTCATTGGTCATGAGTGTGTTTGATTGTGGAGACGTCATGCTCACTCCTGCTTTCGCCAAAATGGTCAGAGCAGGTTCTGTTTCTGCCGGTAAAGGTCTGCAGTTGACCAATAGTCCTGTGATCAGGGAATTAAGTGTATCTAACTTAGGCCCATTTGCCTATAGATCTAACTCTTATTACCAAGTCACCTTATCAGTAATAGAGGTGGCATTTTAATTTTCTGAATCTTTTGTCTCTTAGTTCTGAGCTTTGGAGGAAAACACAGGAGTTTTAGGTATGAGACCTCCAAAATCTCATGAGGTTACAGTTAAACAGAATATTAGCTATTTATACTCTGTTTTAAATCCTTTCAGATAAGCAGAAGTGTATTTTGAATGTTTGTGCATGTGTGTTCCTATATTTACAAGGATATTTAGTCTTTATATGGAAAACTTAAACTTGTATACTTACACACTCAATCTATAACTATTGGATTTGGTGACATTACTGTCTAGATTCTTCAGAGGTTCAGGGAAGAGTATATATCATGAGAGCAAGACAATTTCACAAAGGAGATATGTATGCACATTTTGAAAAGGGAAATAGTCACAGACAAACTGGTAAAATAAATGTTTTAGAAAGTTCTATTTTCCTAATGTTGCTTTTAAAATGCTTCAAATAATAAAAATTCTTGTTTTATGAAAAATCAAATAGTAGTACATTTTTTTAAGCAAAGACTGAGGAGTGGTCATCTTTCCTTCTAATTGTGTTTTCATGAACTTCTTTTTTTGAGGGATGTGATAAACTGCCTACTTGTTCCAGTTGGGTCAGCCACTGAAGTGACTGTTAGGCCCCGGAAGACGCTATCTCCCTGAATATGGGGATTGTTTCAGGAGTGAGCTTATGACTTAAACAGAGCCAAGTTCCATTCACAGGCATTTATGAAGATACTGGAGAAGATGAGAATCGATTACTGAGGTCATGGACTTGACTTTTTTATTTTTTTAACATCCTTATTAGAGTATATTTTCTTTACAATGGTGTGTTAGTTTCTGCTTTATAACAAAGTGAATCAGTTATACATATACATATGTCCCCATATCTCTTCCCTCTTGCGTCTCCCTCCCTCCCACTCTCCCTATCCCACCCCTCTAGGTGGTCACAAAGCACTGAGCTGATCTCCCTGTGCTATGTGGCTGCTTCCCACTAGCTATCTATTTACGTTTGGCAGTGTATATATGTCCAAGCCACTCTCTCACTTTGTCACAGCTTACCCTTCCCCCTCCCCATATCCTCAAGTCCATTCTCTAGTAGGTCTGCATCTTTGTTCCTGTCTTGCCCCTAGGTTCTTCATGGCCATTTTTTTTTTTTTTATATTTCATATATATGTGTTAGCATACGGTATATGTTTTTCTCTTTCTGACTTACTTCACTCTGAATGACAGTCTCTAGGTCCATCCACGTCACTACAAATAACTCAGTTTCGTTCCTTTTTATGGCTGAGTAATACTCCATTGTACATATGTGTCACATCTTCTTTATCCATTCATCTGTCGAGGGACACTTAGGTTGCTTCCATGTCCTGGCTATTGTAAATAGAACTGCAATGAATATTTTGGTACATGACTCTTTTTGAATCATGGTTTTCTCAGGGTACATGCCCAGTAGTGGAATTGCTGCATCGTATGGTAGTTCTATTTTTAGTTTTTTTAAGGAAACTCCATACTGTTCTCCATAGTGGCTGTATCAATTTACATTCCCACCAACAGAGCAAGAGGGTTCCCTTTTCTCCACATACTCTCCAGCATTTATTGTTTGTAGATTTTTTGATGATGGCCATTCTGACCAGTGTGAGATGATACCTCATTGTAGTTTTGATTTGCATTTCTCTAATGATTAATGATGTTGAGCATTCTTTCATGTGTTTGTTGGCAATCTGTATATCTTCTTTGGAGAAAAGTCTATTTAGGTTTTCTGCCCATTTTGGGACTGGACTGTTTGTTTTTTTTTTGATATTGAGCTGCATGAGCTGCTTGTAAATTTTGGAGACTAATCCTTTGTCAGTTGCTTCATTTGCAAATATTTTCTCCCATTCTGAGGGTTGTCTTTTCATCTTGTTTATGGTTTCCTTTGCTGTGCAAAAGCTTTTAAGTTTCATTAGGTCCCATTTGTTTATTTTTGTTTTTATTTCCATTTCTCTAGGAGGTGGGTCAAAAAGGATCTTGCTGTGATTTATGTCATAGAGTGTTCTGCCTATGTTTTCCTCTAAAAGTTTTGCAGTGTCTGGCCTTACATTTTGGTCTTTAATCCATTTTGCATTTATTTCTGTATACAGTGTTCAGGAGTGTTCTAATTTCATTCTTTTACATGTAGCTGTCCAATTTTCCCAGCACCACTTATTGAAGAGGCTGTGTTTTCTCCATTGTATACTCTTGCCTCCTTTATCAAAGATAAAGACCATATGTGCGTGGGTTTATCTCTGGCTTTCTATCCATTTCCATTGATCTGTATTTCTGTTTTTGTGTCAGTACCATACTGTCTTGATTACTGTAGCTTTGTAGTATAGTCTGAAGTCAGAGAGCCTGATTCCTCCAGCTCTGTTTTTCTTTCTCAAGATTGCTTTGGCTATTTGGGGTCTTTTGTTTTCCCATACAAATTGTGAATTCTTTTGTTCTAGTTCTGTGACAAATGCCGTTGGTAATTTGATAGGGATTGCATTTAATCTGTAGATTGCTTTGTGTTGTATAGTCATTTTAACAGTGTTGATTCTTCCAATCCAAGAACATGGTATATCTCTATACCTGTTTGTATCGTCTTTAATTTCATTCATCAGTGTCTTATAGTTTTCTTCATACAGGTCTTTTGTCTCCTTTGGTAGGTTTATTCCTAGGTATTTTATTCTTTTTGTTGCAGTGGTAAATGAGAGTGTTTCCTTAATTTCTCTTTCAGATTTTTCTCATTATTGTATATGAATGCAAGAGATTTCTATGCATTAATTCTGTATTTTGCTACTTTATCAGATTCATTGGTTGGCTCTAGCAATTTTCTGGTAGCATCTTTAGGATTTTCTATGTATAGTATCATGTCATCTGCAAACAGTGGCAGTTTTACTTCTTCCTTTCTTATTTGGATTCCTTTTATTTCTTTTTCTTCTCTTACTGCTGTGGTTAAAACGTCCAAAACTATGTGGAATAATAGTGATGAGCATGGGCAACCTTGTTTTGTTCCTGATCTTAGTGGAAATGGTTTCAGTTTTTCACCACTGAGAACTATGTTGGCTGTGGGTTTGTTATATATGGCCTTCAATATTTTGAGGTAGGTTCCCTCTATGTCCACTTTCTGGAGAGTTTTTATCATAAATGGGGGTTGAATTTTGTTGAAAGCTTTTTCTGTGTCCATTGAGATTATCATATGGTTCTTTTAATACTTCAGTTTGTTATTATTGTGTATCACATTGATTGATTTGAGTATATTGAAGAATTCTTGCATTCCTTGGATAAACCTTACTTGATCATGGTGTATGATCCTTTTAATGTGCTGTTGGATTCTGTTTGCTAGTATTTAGTTGAGAATTTTTGCATCTATATTCATCAGTGATGTTGGCCTGCAGTTTTCTTTTTTTTTGACATCTTTGTCTGGTTTTGGTATCATGGTGATGGTGGCCTCCTGGAATGAGTTTGGGAATGTTCCTCCCTCTGCTATATTTTGGAAGAGTTTGAGAAGGATAGGTGTTAGCCCGTCTCTAAATGTTTGATAGAATTCTCCTGTGAAGCCTTCTGGTCCTGGGCTTTTGTTTGTTGGAAGACTTTTAATCAAAGTTTCAATTTCAGTGCTTGTGATTGGTCTGTTTATATTTTCTATATCTTCCTGGTTCAGTCTCAGAAGGTTGTGCTTTTCTAAGAATTTGTCCATTTCTTCATGGTTTTCCATTTTATTGGCATATAGTTGTTTGCAGTAATCTCTTATGATCCTTTGTATTTCTGCAGTGTCAGTTGTTACTTATCCTTTTTCTCTTCTAATTCTGTTGATTTGAGTCTTCTCCCTTTTTTTCTTGATGAGTCTGGCTAATGGTTTATCAATTTTGTTTATCTTCTCAAAGAACCAGCTTTTAGTTTTATTGATTTTTGCTACTGTTTCCTTCATTTCTTTTTGATTTATTTCTGATGAGCAAGATATCTTTAAGAAATTTTCTGAAATATGTGTTTACTCCTCTGGAATAATCAGGGATAAATTGTAGATCTTCATAATAGTGAGGTAACCATTTGCTTTCTTTGCCCTTCTTAAATGAGTGATGTTAGTTTAGAGATTTTCAATTATAAAATCCCCCATTTGAAAGCACACACCAAATATCCACATGGCAGTACCTACAAGTGAGTTCAGACTGCATGGAGACTGCTAAGCAAGGCTTTATTTGGAATATGACTTTCTTGGAAACATCACCTTTCTGTATCCATATTTCTCTCTCTAGTTTTTGTTGAAAACTTTACAACTGTGTCTTCTGCATAAGGCCAAGGAATTCCATTAAAGTTGAAATAGAAGCCCTTATCCCTATTGCATTCATTGGTTCAAATCAGCACCAGCTGGAATTTGTATGGTCTGTGCTTCTACAAACCAACATATTGAGGTCATTTCTGCTTTTTTCTGTTAGTTGCATATGATGGAAAATGTCAGTTTGCGATGAGCAGCAACTCCAAAAAGTGGCATGGCCAACTAATTTAAGCTGACACTTGTGGCTCCTATTCACTTTGATGGTTTCATATACGCACAGACATAATGTGCCTTCCAAAAATGCTGAAGGTGTTCTCTTTTAACCTTTGTGAGAACATTTTACCTCCTGGCTTTGATGGCTTATTATAGTTTCAGCCATTTTTGAAATTTCAAGATATATGTTATATTCTGACTATTATATATATATATATATATATATATATATTCTGATATTTTAATCTGAATATTATTTTTGGAAAATATGAAGTTCTCTTCATTCTCTTTTTAATGACCATTTTTGGATTCTAAAATCTGGAATAGAAATGAAAGAAACAAAATTTATAGAATTACTTAAATGGTTTTCCTAACACAAGAGACATAGCAAAATTTGATTACAATTGCCTTCCACCTCTTAATAATTGGTTTTTAATCAGATGAAAGTCCAATTTCAAAGTGATGTTGATGATAACTAACTTTCTTTCTTTCTTTCTCTTTCTTTCTTTCTTTCTTTCTTTCTTTCTTTCTTTCTTTTCTTTCTTTCTTTCTTTCTTTCTTTCTTTCTTTCTTTCTAATTTTTCAATGTTATTTTATATATTTTTTTTATACAGCAGGTTCTTATCAGTTATCTATTTTATACATATTAGTGTATATATGTCAATACCAATCTCCCAATTCATCCCACCACCACTCCCCCTGCCAATTCCCCCCCTTGGTGTCCATACGTTTGTTCTCTACATCTGTGTCTCAATTTCTGCCCTGCAAACAGGTTCATCTGTACCATTTTTCTAGGTTCCACATATTTGTGTTAGTATATGATATTTGTTTTTCTCTTTCTGACTTACTTCACTCTATATGACAGTCTCTAGATCGATCCACATCTCTAAAAATGACCCAATTTCATTCCTTTATATGGCTGAGTAATATTCCATTGTATATATGTACTTCATCTTCTTTATCCATTTGTCTGTCGATGGGCATTTAATTTGCTTCCATGACCTGGCTATTGTAAATAGTGCTGCAATGAATATTGGGGTGCATGTGCCTTTTTGAATTATGGTTTTCTCTGGGTATATGCCCAATAGTGGGATTGCTGAGTTATATGGTAATTTTATTTTTAGTTTTTTAAGGAACCTCCATACTGTTCTCCATAGTGGCTGTATCAATTTACATTCCCACCAACAGTGCAAGAGGGTTCCCTTTTCTCCACACCCTCTCCAGCATTTGTTGTTTGTTGATTTTCTTATGATGTCCATTCTAACTGGTGTGAGGTGATACCTCATTGTAGTTTTGATTTGCATTTCTCTAATAATTAGTGATGTTGAGCAGCTTTGCATGTGCTTCTTGGCCATCTGTATGTCTTCTCTGGATAACTAACTTTCATTCTAGTAATATAAGTTATGTGATGGGCTGAAAGTAAATTCTGTTTAATTACATATTTAATGTTTCAGCAGTAATCTTTCATCTTTGCCAATTCTTTTTTTAGCAGATATGTTGTACTTTTATTATAGTGATTTTTACAGATTTTTTAAACACTTCTCTAAATGTATTATAGAATAGTTGGCCCATCCACTCCATGAAATAACACTTTTGTCAAGTAGCTTGAACGCAGTACACATGTAACCAACTTTAGAATGTGTGGGGTTTTATTTAAAATTTTGAATTCTCATTTTTAATTTCCAGTACAGTAAATGTCAATAGAAATATCCCACATAAACAACAACTTTTTGACACCTTCTCCATATTTTAAGGGTGCGAAGAGATCCTGAGACCAAACAGTATGGGACCCACTGGCATATCTATTTGTAAAACTGAAACAAAAGTCTCACAAGAGAACAGTTACCCATCTATTAGGTGATACACCCAGTTTTCTCCTCTATTCTTTTCTCTTTCATCCTATAACAAATGCTGGTCATGCCCACGAATGGTTCATTAGCTACAGCTTGAAAACACTCAAGTAAAGCATGATGGTATTATAATGTCTTTGTGGGCACTTTTTACTTAAATTAAACATGGTTATTGTTGGAGAAAGAAGTATCTAAGGTCACATTGCCCCTGAGGATAAGGTTCTCACTTCTAAACAGAGTTGGATATACTGTGAAGTTAATGAAGCTTGACTTTATGGCCCCTCGTGTGCACAGGCCCATTCTAGGGTCCTGTACCTATTTTTTATGAGTAATTTGGAATTCTTTTTTGTAAAGATGACCACCCAATCTGTATAAGCTTCAGGCCTCACCTAACCTAGATTCATGCCTGCTTCTAAACCATTTTTCCCCCGGTATATAAGCTGGATTGTTTCAAAATAAATGCTTTGCTTTCCTAACTAAAAACAATGGTAGCAATTAGAAACACAGCTGTTGTTTGCATCAGGTCCCTTTAGAGAAACCCACACGAGTTATTTATCTCAAGAAAAAGGGATTTGATTCTAAGGATACCTGTGCCCTGGAACTTGGGAACCATCCAGAACAAGTCTGTTCCTTTTTCCCTTAGCAGTCCCATGGACTCTCTGCTTCTTTCTTTCTTTTTTTTTTTTTTTTTATATTAGATCTTTACTGGAGTATACTTGCTTCATAATGCTGTGTTAGTTTCTGTTGTACAATAAAGTGAATCAGCCATATACAGGATGTGTGTTTTTAAACAATGATTCTAACTGCATTACAGAAGGGCAGTCACAACCTACCCCTGAAATAACACTGTTCCCTACATAGCAAGTTGGTTGCATTCTTATAACCATCTTTACTTCAGTCATTTTTAAACATTTGAATTCATTTAAAAAGGCAATCACATCAATGATAATCACAATTATGCTGATTAATATTTGAAGAAATGAAGATTTTTACATTAATTTTTAATAAAAATACAATATCTGAAATGTAGAATTCTATTTCTCTGGCTCCTTTATTTTTTTTCACCTTTTCTAATTCTTGATATGGGGTTTTTCCTTCATTACATTCAATATGGGAAATATCAGTCTCTACTGAAGAATGGAAATTATCTCATTAAAAAATATAGAGAGACACCATGTAAGGACAACAACAACAATGAAAACACATAGTGGAAACACAAAAGTATAGGCTACTTATAATATAATTGAGAATACAAGGCAGTATTTTCTTCTTCTGCAAAATGGTATGAATAATTTCACATGTGTAGAGGGAAATTTCTCAGAAATTCAAATCACAAATGATATACTGAGAAACACCTATTACCTCTTTCCTTTATAATCTATCAGGTTATAACTTGTGAAATATCAACCTCAAAGTAAAATCAAATAAAGAACAGACATAAAATTCTACCTAGTATAACCAATTTTCATTAATGCAATGGACTGTGATAAATGAAATTTGGGGGGAAAAAACCTGTTTTCTTAAACGTCCACAGCTCATTTACCTCTTCCATGATAAAGTCAGAAAGGCTTATGTGGATGTAGAGAAGTAAGGAAGGAGAGGAGATAAAGAGAACATGGGACTCTACATGTAGAAATAAGACTAAGAGCCCAGGGGTCTATGCAAGATCTAATTCATGTTTCCTGTTCTAGTCAGTGCCCCTTGCTCCTAGCCTTTGTCTGTGTGTGTGTGTGTGTGTGTGTGTGTGTGAGAAAGATAGAGAGAGAGAAGGGAGTTTCTAAATTCCACTACTGCTATTTTCTTTTGAGGTTTATTTTTGCAGGCTCTCTCTCCAGGTTGCCTCCATCAAAGACTGTCACATTTGAGCATGCCCTCAGTCAGGTTGTGATTAGAAGTCAGACTTTATGGGTTTCTCTCTGAGGTCTTGTAATTGCCTACATGAGAACAATCACTCAAATCAGCTAGAACAATCACCTTTATCAGCTGGAAACCATTTTTTAATTTAAATGAACACATAAGTTTAAACACATTTATTTGAACAGTTATTTCTCTTGGAAAGATATCATGTGTTATCCCAAAATGTCTTGACTAGACGAATGGGATGCATGGTTTTAGGACCAGAATCTGTGGAGATAATTAGAAGACATGCTTTGTTCTCTTTATGTTGCTAAGTGAAATGCTGTGAAAATCAATATTTGGTGACCCCTTTGAGGAAAATCTTCAAATCCCAGCCTGTCAAATATTGTTTAGCATACTTGCAGCCTTTTATCCTTCATAATAAACAGAATGAAAAGCTATTTTGGACTTACTAAATAGATTTTCTTTTCTTAACAAAAAGCAGAAATCCACCGATGGCACCAAGTAACTCCAGATCAGTGTTTTTACCCGATTCACCTTTTGCAAATTCAGCAATACCAGCAATTATGGTCAGTGACACAAATAGGCTTCATAACACAAAGTGCATGACTGGTTAGTCTAGAATATGATTTAAAGGGACATAAAGGATTTTGATAAATGAGAACTTGTAATTTAATAGCATTACTGATACCTCCTTTGATCTTAAAAACATACACCTAAGGAAAATGAAGAAACCATATTCTTTAAATCTTCTCTGTGATTTTCATACACCCTAAATATGTGAAAAAAAAAAATGGAAATGCTAAAAGTATAAAATTAAAACACTAGATCCTTTGTACTCCCTGTAAATATATCTCATTTCAGAACATACAAAACTGCCTTCAGTTCATTAAATTACTGAGTAATGCACTTTAGACACTTGTTAAATAAGCTCAAATAATCAACTGGGATTATATTTATCAAACTAGTCCCTTGGTTTTAAGCTCTAAGTTTTCCAGAAATTGTCAGACCCTGGGAAGAGTGTCAAAGGCTTATTATCTTTGAATCCTAGGTATTTTCTGAAGATTGAAAGATATTCAATTAATGTTTCTCAAATGAATCAAATAAAACTATGATTACACACACATACACAATTATACAAGACATAATTAATTCAGTATTCTTGGGTGGATACCTGAACGCATAGTTACAGCAACTCACCGGAATGATAAACTGGGAACAGGAAAGGTCTTATATGTACCCTTGATCAACAAATATTTTTTAGTGCTTCAGAAGAAGATGGCGGAATAGTAAGACACGGAGATAACCTTCCTTCCCACAGATACATTAGAAATACATCTACACGTGGAACTCCTCCTACAGAACACCCACTGAACGCTGGCAGAAGACGTCAGACCTCCCAAAAGGCAAGAAACTCCCCATGTACTTGGGTAGGGCAAAAGAAAAAAGAAATAACAGAGACAAAAGAATAGGGATGGGACCTGCATCAGTGGGAGGGAGCTGTGAAGGAGGAAAGGTTTCCACACACTAGGAAGCCCCTTCGCGGGCGGAGACAGCGGGTGGCAGAGGGGGGAAGCTTCGGAGCCACGGAGGAGAGCGCAGCCACAGGGGTGCGGAGGGCAAAGAGGAGAGATTCCCGCACAGAGGATAGGCGCCGAGCAGCACTCACCAGCCCGAGAGGCTTGTCTGCTCACCCACCGGGGCGGGCGGGGCTGGGAGCTGAGGCTCGGGCTTCGGTCGGATTGCAGGGAGAGGACTGGGGTTGGCAGCGTGAACACAGCCTGAAGGGGTTAGTGCACCACAGCTGGCTGGGAGGGAGTCCGGGAAAAAGTCTGCAGCTGCCGAAGAGGCAAGAGACTTTTTCTTGCCTCTTTGTATCGCGGTGCGCAAGGAGAGGGGATTCAGAGCGCCACCTAAACGAACTCCAGTGACGGGCGTGAGCCGCAGCGATCAGCGCAGGCTGCAGAGACGGGCATGAGATGCTAAGGCTGCTGCTGCCGCCACCAAAAAGCCTGTGTGCGAGCACAGGTCAGTCTCCACACCTCCCCTCCAAGGAGCATGTGCAGCCCGCCACGGCCAGGCTCCTGTGATCCAGGGACAACTTCCCCGGGAGAACCCACGGCGCGCCTCAGGCTGCTGCAATGTCACGCCGGCCTCTGCCGCCGCAGGCTCGCCCCGCATCTGTACCCCTCCCTCCCCCCAGCCTGAGTGAGCCAGAGCCCCCTAAGCAGCTGCTCCTTTAACCCAATTCTGTCTGGGCGGGGAACAGACACCCTCAGGCGACCTACACGCAGAGGCGGGTCCAAATCCAAAGCTGATCCCCAGGAGCTGTGCGAACGGAGAAGAGAAGGGGAAATCTCTCCCAGCAGCCTCAGAAGCAGCGGATTAAAACTCCACAAACAACTTGATGTGCCTGCATCTGTTGAATACCTGAATAGACAACGAATCATCCCAAATTCAGGAGGTGGACTTTGGGAGCAGGATATATTAATTTTTCCCCTTTTCCTTTTTTTCCGTGTGGATGAAAGGCTCTTGGTGCTCCAGCCAGGCATCAGGGCTGTGCCTCTGAGGTAGGAGAGCCAACTTCAGGACACTGGTCCACAAGAGACCTACCAGCTCCACGTAATACCAAATGGCGAAAATCTCTCAGAGATCTCCATCTCAACATCAAGACCCAGCTTCACTCAATGACCAGCAAGCTACAGTGCTGGACACCCTATGCCAAACAACTAGCAAGACAGGAACACAGCCCCATCCATTAGCACAGAGGCTGCCTAAAATCATAGTAAGGCCACAGACACCCCAAAATACACCACCAGACGTGGACGTGCCCACCAGAAAGACAAGATCCAGCCTCATCCACCAGAACTCAGGCACTAGTTCCCTCCACCAGGAAGCCTACACAACCCACTGAACCAACCTTAGCCACTGGGGACAGATACCAAAAACAACGGGAACTACGAACCTGCAGCCTGTGAAAAGGAGACCCCAAACACAGTAAGATAAGCAAAATGAGACGACAGAAAAACACACAGCAGATGAAGGAGCAGGGTCAAAACACACCAGACCTAACAAATGAAGAGGAAATAGGTAGTCTACCGGAAAAAGAATTCAGAATAATGATAGTAAGGATGATCCAAAATCTTGGAAATAGAATAGACAAAATGCAAGAAACATTTAACAAGGACGTAGAAGAACTAAAGAGGAACCAAGCAACGATGAAAAACACAATAAATGAAATTAAAAATACTCTATATGGGATCAATAGCAGAATAACTGAGGCAAAAGAACGGATAAGTTACCTGGAAGATAATATGGTGGAAATAACTACTGCAGAGCAGGATAAAGAAAAAAGAATGAAAAGAACTGAGGACAGTCTCAGAGACCTCTGGGACAACATTAAAGGCACAACATTCGAATTATAGGGGTCCCAGAAGAAGAAGAGAAAAAGAAAGGGACTGAGAAAATATTTGAAGAGATTATAGTTGAAAACTTCCCTAATATGGGAAAGGAAATAGTTAATCAAGTCCTGGAAGCACAGAGAGTCCCATACAGGATAAGTCCAAGGAGAAACACGCCAAGACACATATTAATCAAACTGTCAAAAATTAAATACAAAGAAAACATTTTAAAAGCAGCAACAGAAAAACAACAAATAACACCTAAGGGAATCCCCATAAGTTTAACAGCTGATCTTTCTGCAGAAACTCTGCAAGCCAGAAGGGAGTGGCAGGACATATTTAAGTGATGAAGGAGAAAAAGTTAAAACCAAGATTACTCTACCCAGCAAGGATCTCATTCAGATGTGATGGAGAAATTAAAACCTTTACAGACAAGCAAAAGCTGAGAGAGTTCAGAACCACCAAACCAGCTTTACAACAAATGCTAAAGGAACTTCTCTAGGCAAGAAACACAAGAGAAGGAAAACACCTACAATAACAAACCCAAAACATTTAAGAAAATGGGAATAGGAACATACACATCGATAATTACCTTAAATGTAAATGGATTAAATGCTCCCACCAAAAGACACAGGCTGGCTGAATGGATACAAAAACAAGACCCATATATATGCTGTCTACAAGAGACCCACTTCAGACCTAGAGACACATACAGACTGAAAGTGAGGGGATGGAAAAAGATATTCCATGCAAATGGAAATCAAAAGAAAGCTGGAGTAGCAATTCTCATATCAGACAAAATAGACTTTAAAATAAAAACTATTACAAGAGACAAAGAAGGACACTACATAATCATCAAGGGATCAATCCAAGAGGAAGGTATAACAATTGTAAATATTTATGCACCCAACATAGGAGCACCTCAATACATAAGGCAAATACTAGCAGCCATAAAAGGGGAAATCGACAGCAACACAATCATAGTAGGGGACTTTAACACCTCACTTTCACCAATGGACAGATCATCCAAAATGAAAATAAATAAGGAAACACAAGCTTTAAATGATACATTAAACAAGATGGACTTAATTGATATTTATAGGACGTTCCACCCAAAAACAACAGAATACACATTTTTCTCAAGTGCTCATGGAACATTCTCCAGGATAGATCATATCTTGGGTCACAAATCAAGCCTTGGTAAATTTAAGAAAATTGAAATCGTATCAAGTTTCTTTTCTGACCACAACGCTATGAGACTAGATATCAATTACAGGAAAAGATCTGTAAAAAATACAAACACGTGGAGGCTACACAATACACTACTTAATAACGAAGTGATCACTGAAGAAATCAAAGGGGAAATCAAAAAATACTTAGAAACAAATGACAATGGAGACACGACGACCCAAAACCTATGGGATGCAGCAAAAGCAGTGCTAAGAGGGAAGTTTATAGCAATACAAGCCTACCTCAAGAAACAGGAAACATCCCGAATAAACAACTTAACCTTGCACCTGAAGCAATTAGAGAAAGAAGAACAAAAAAACCTCAAAGCTAGCAGAAGGAAAGAAATCATAAAGATCAGATCAGAAATAAATGAAAAAGAAATGAAGAAAACAATAGCAAAAATCAGTGAAACTAAAAGCTGGTTCTTTGAGAAGATAAACAAAATTGATAAACCATTAGCCAGACTCATCAAGAGAAAAAGGGAGAAGACTCAAATCAATAGAATTAGAGATGAAAAAGGAGAAGTAACCACTGACACTGCAGAAATACAAACGCTCATGAGAGATTACTACAAGCAACTCTATGCCAATAAAAGGGACAACCTGGAAGAAATGGACAGATTCTTAGAAATGCACAACCTGCCGTGACTGAAACAGGAAGAAATAGAAAATATGAACAGACCAATCACAAGCACTGAAATTGAAACTGTGATTAAAAATCTTCCAACAAACAAAAGCCCAGGACCAGATGGCTTCACAGGCGAATTCTATCAAACATTTAGAGACGAGCTAACACCTATCCTTCTCAAACGCTTCCAAAATATTGCATAGGGAGGAACACTCCCAAACTCATTCTACGAGGCCACCATCACCCTGATCCCAAAACCATACAAAGATGTCACAAAGAAAGAAAACTATAGGCCAATATCACTGATGAACATAGATGCAAAAATCCTCAATAAAATACTAGCAAACAGAATCCAACAGCACATTAAAAGGATCATACACCATGATCAAGTGGGGTTTATCCCAGGAATGCAAGGATTCTTCAATATACGCAAATCAATCAACGTGATACACCATATTAACAAATTGAAGGAGAAAAACCATATGATCATCTCAATAGATGCAGATAAAGCTTTCAACAAAATTCAACACCCATTTATGATAAAAGCCCTGCAGAAAGTAGGCGTAAAGGGAATTTTCCTCAACATAATAAAAGCCATATATGACAAACCCACAGCCAACATTGTCCTCAATGGTGAAAAACTGAAACCATTTCCACTAAGATCAGGAACAAGACAAGGTTGCCCACTCTCACCACTATTATTCAACATAGTTTTGGAAGTGTTAGCCACAGCAATCAGAGAAGAAAAGGAAATAAAAGGAATCCAAATCGGGAAAGAAGAAGTAAAGCTGTCACTGTTTGCAGATGACATGCTACTATACATAGAGAATCCTAAAGATGCTACCAGAAAACTACTAGAGCTAATCAATGAATTTGGTAAAGTAGCAGGATACAAAATTAATGCACAGAAATCTCTTGCATTTCTATACACTAATGACAAAAAATCTGAAAGTGAAATTAAGAAAACACTCCTGTTTACCATTGCAACAAAAAGAATAAAATATCTAGGAATAAACCTACCTAAGGAGACAAAAGACCTGTATACAGAAAATTATAAGACGCTGATGAAAGAAATTAAAGATGATACAAATAGATGGAGAGATATACCATGTTCTTGGATTGGAAGAATCAACATTGTGAAAATGACTCTACTACCCAAAGCAATCTACAGATTCAATGCAATCCCTATCAAACTACCACTGGCATTTTTCACAGAACTAGAACAAAAAATTTCACAATTTGTATGGAAACACAAAAGACCCTGAATAGCCAAAGCAATCTTGAGAACGAAAAATGGAGCTGGAGGAATCAGGCTCCCTGACTTCAGACTTTATTACAAAGCTACAGTAATCAAGACAGTTTGGTACTGGCACAAAAACAGAAATATAGATCAATGGAACAGGATAGAAAGCCCAGAGATAAACCCACACACATATGGTCACCTTATCTTTGATAAAGGAGGCAAGCATATACAGTGGAGAAAAGACAACCTCTTCAATAAGTGGTGCAGGGAAAATTGGACAGATACATGTAAAAGTATGAAATTAGAACACTCCCTGACACCATACACAAAAATAAACTCAAAATGGATTAAAGACCTAAGTGTAAGGCCAGACACTATCAAACTCTTAGAGGAAAACATAGGCAGAACACTCTATGACATAAATTACAGCAAGATTCTTTTTGACCCAGCTCCTAGAGAAATGGAAATAAAAACACAAATAAACAAATGGGACCTAATGAAACTTAAAAGATTTTGCACAGCAAAGGAAACCATAAACAAGACGAAAAGACAACCCTCAGAATGGGAGAAAATATTTGCAAATGAAGCAACTGACAAAGGATTAATCTCCAAGATTTACAAGCAGCTCATGCAGCTTAATAACAAAAAAAAAGAACAACCCAATCCAAAAATGGGCAGAAGACCTAAACAGACATTTCTCCAAAGAAGATATACAGATTGCCAACAGACACATGAAAGAATGCTCAACATCACTAATCATTAGAGAAATGCAAATCAAAACTATAATGAGATATCATCTCACACCGGTCAGAATGGCCATCATCAAAAAATCTAGAAACAATAAATGCTGGAGAGGGTGTGGAGGAAAGGGAACACTCTTGCACTGTTGGTGGGAATGTAAATTGATACAGCCACTGTGAAGAACAGTATGGAGGTTCCTTAAAAAACTACAAATAGAACTACCATATGACCCGGCAATCCCACTACTGGGCATATACCCCGATAAAACCATAGTTCAAAAAGAGTCATGTACCAAAATGTTCGTTGCAGCTCTATTTACAATAGCCAGGACATGGAAGCAACCTAAGTGTCCATCATTGGATGAATGGATAAAGAAGATGTGACACATATATACAATGGAATATTACTCAGCCATAAAAAGAAATGAAATGGAGGAATTTTAATGAGGTGGATGGAGTTAGAATCTGTCATACAGAGTGAAGTAAGTCAGAAAGAGAAAAACAAATACAGTATGCTAACACATATATATGGAATCTAAGGAAAAAAAAAAAAAGGCCATGAAGAACCTAGCGGCAAGACAGGAGTAAAGACACAGACCTACTAGAGAATGGACTTGAGGATATGGGGAGGGGAAGGAGTGAGATGTGACAGGGTGAGAGAGTGTCATGGACATATATACACTACCAAATGTAAAATAGATAGCTAGTGGGAAGCAGGTGCATAGCACAGGGAGATCAGCTCGGTGCTTTGTGACCACCTAGAGGGGTGGGATGGGGAGGGTGGGAGGGAGGGAGATGCAAGAGGGAAGAGATATGGGAACATATGTATATGTATAACTGATTCACTTTGTTATAAAGCAGAAACTAACACACTATTGTAAAGCAATTATACTTCAATAAAGATGTTTAAAAAACAAACAAACAAAAAAACTACAATGAGGTATCACCTCACACCTGTTAAAAAATAAAAAAGAAATATTTTTTAAAAGACATTCTAGTATCTTCTCTTCAGCTGAATTTTCCATTTGGTGCTTAATCTGTATATGCTTGTTTTATGAATATGTTATACTAAGCAATCAGGTGATAAAGAGTATTAAATATTCTTCTAGACGTTGCAAATACCAATGAGGCAGATGAGAAAATTTGCTATATGAATTTGCAGCGTTCAAGTTAAAATGAAGTTAAGCATTTATGTTGCATTAATATTACATGTCATCCTATTCAAATAAAATAACTATATTATAAACTCTATCTTGCTAATGCACTTTAGAGAAATAAAGACAAAATAGGGTGAGGAAATTTTATTCTCATCTCTTACAAAAATGTCTCATAAAAAATAATTTGCAAAAGAATAGTCATTTAGGAGAACTGAACTAAGATACTCATTTTAGCTATCTTTGTGCCCACACAGAAATAAATATTTTTGTAGCACATAGTGCATAGTGGATGTTAAATGAGTTTTTATTAAATTGTGCTGAAATCACAGTTTCTCCTCCTCAATTTTGTCTTTATTTCTTCAAAGTTATAATAGGCTTCAGAAACACATGTAACTAGAATATCAGTTTAATTTTGTTCAATGCAGCACACATTTAAAAAGAATACCAACCCACAGCTCATTGGTTAGATAAATTCCCATTCTTAACTCCCTTCTTCCTTGACAATTTTAATGCAGAGCACAAAAATAAAATATTTTAAGATAAGAATATGTATGTACCACGACTCTGGACAATGAAATCTAAGTGGAACTCTATTGTGGGCATGGTAGGAAAGCTTTAGCCTCCCTAATAAATAAAAGGGGGAGAGTCTCATCTTCTTCATGCCTTGAACATAAAGTAATACCTGGATCTACGGCAATGACATTACTGATAGGACTAAGAAAATGCAGGGATGCTGAACGAATACCAGCACATGTCTATTTCCAGATGACTTGTTAATTACACAGGCTCTCTATATAAGTTGCTATAACATCATCAAACATTAATTACATTTGTCAGTTATTATTTAGTGTATCAATTCATTCTCATATCTGTTTACTAAATTCAGTTTTTAGTAAAAATGGGAAAATGACGAGTATGGTTAGGTTATTCATTTTTTTTCCCAAGAAATGTTATTAAGTGCTGCTTTTATTTTCCAAGTCTGTTCCAGGCCTGATGATGGATGAGACAAAAATGAACATATATAAGACACTGTTATTCTAATAATATATAAACATTTACAGACACTGGCATATATTATCTAACAAAATGAAGTTTTAAATGCCAGAAAGTATAATTATTACACATAATTTGCTCTAACAAAAGATGTATTAAAACCAGAAATCAATACAAATCAATAACTATAAGAGATGTAAAAACTTGAAAACATTTTAATAATAATCTAAATATCATTTAAGCTAGAAAGGAAAAACAAAATTAATTTTTGGATAGTTTAGACATTAAAGAAAGTTAAAATATTACATATTAAAATCCATGATACATGGCCAAAGCTCTATTCAGATAAAATTTATAGCTTTAAATATGGTATCATTAAGCCAAGATTAATAGGATTAATGTTAGAAGCATTTAAGTTAAGAGATTAGTAAATCTCTTAACTTATTAATTAGGATACAGGGAAATGAAGATAAATTCATAAAATATATAAATTAGGGGAAGAACCTGAAAATAAAAACTATAAATTAAATAAACAAAAGTTTGGGCTGGATTTTTAAGAAACAAAACATACACATATTCAAACACAAAAATAACTTCATATGGAATGAGAAGATGCATTTAACCACAATATTGAAGAAAAAATAACATTTTAACAAAATGCTATGTAAAAGTTATTTTTAAAATTTGAGAATTTTGAAGTAATTACTGATAATTTGAGTACAAAACACTAAAATTGATATGGAGATGTCAAATATGAACATGTATAGGAGAAAACCATTGAAGAAAGAGCAAATCTAGATAAAGTGCTAAGCCCAGAGAGCTTTATAAACATTTACATCAAATATCCAACATTCACGGTACACATAAATTACAACTAAAGTTTCAAAAAATAAATATATTATGAGAGATAAATATATGATGTAAAGTTTTAGTTATAAAGAATAAATAATAAATTCATTTATGTTAATTTAGCAAATAAGCATCTAATGCCAAACATTGTTCCTCTAGTTTGATGCATATCAGTAAAAAAACTCAATAAAAATAACTACAAGATATAGAGAGGTATTTTTTATTAAAAATAACAGGCAAATATTTTGTAAAAGCCATTCTCATTAATGACGAAATGAATGCAAACTCAGTTAAGAAATGAGATATTTTCATTTCACAGGTAGGCATCTGAGTACAGTATGTTCCCTATGTACAAATGAGTTCCTTTCCGAGAGTGCGTTCAGAAGTCCAATTTGTTTGTAAGTCCAACAAAGTTAACCTAGGTACCCAACTAACACAATTGGGTATATAGTACTCTACTGTAATAGGTTTATAATACTTTTCACACAAATAATACATAAAAAACAAATACAAAAAATAAAGAAAACATTTTTAATCTTATAGTACAGTACCTTGAAAAGCACAGTAGTACATTACAACTGCTGGCATCCAGAGGCTGGCGTCAAGTGAACAGGCAAAAAGAGTTACCGATGCAGGAGGGAGAGGAGGTGGGAGATGGTAGAGCTGAAGGATCATCTGCAGTAGGAGATGGAGGGCAAGCTGCAATTTCACTCATGCCTAACATTGATGGCACAGGTTCTGGTTCCTTGCTGGATTCAATTCTATCTACTCTCTGGAAAAAATGATTCAGTGATGTCTGGGTAGTAGCTCTTTTTTTCTCATTATAGATGACACGGTAGCATTGGATTGCTACATCACTGCTGCTTTTATGCTTGCTTCCAGACATCGTGGGCTTGAAATAAAGACACTGTACTACTGTACTCTATACAGTACTGTACAGTAAAGTACAAAAAAGCACAACCACTTGTAGAGGATGCACGCACGTGACAATGTACGCCAGACACGTGAACTAACTTACATGATTGGACGTGCAAATGCACGTTTGCATCTTTGAAAGTTCACAACTTGAAGGTTCATATGTAGGGAACTTACTGTATATCATCACTTTTCAATGTTTCCTTCACCATTAATTCAAATTTCTCATCCCCAGGCCCATATATTCAACCTCTACCTTACCTTCTGCACTTAAAAGTTCAGACACCTCAAACTCAGCAGGTATGTACGAAACTCATACTGTTTTCTTCTGAAGGTCTTCTGAGTTCCTGACCTCAGGTAAGAACACATTCCATGCAAAAGTAATCATTAAGATTTATTCTGAATGTATTACACTGACTCCGATCCTTATATTTTAAGAATAACTATTTTCACTTCCTAAGTATCTCTTAAATTTATCTTCCTTTCTGTTAAAACCTACCTCAAAAGCCAGTATTACTTCTTATCCACACTACTGCTTTTGTTTCCTAGTCTGTCCTCTTGAATCCAAACTGGTTCCCCCTTCAAACCACTCACTCCACAGTACAAAGAAATGTCCTTTTTAAATGGAAAACTCATCATGACACTTCTCTGTTTAAAACCCTAACATGGCTTCTCATTGCTTTTTGGATGACAAGCAAAATATTTAACAGGACTTACAAAGCTCTGGGCCTTGGCTTGATTCCAGCCCCCATGGAAACCATTCCTCTGCCCCTCCCACTCATCTCTGTGCTGCAGACAAAATGATCCCTGATCACAGAAGACTGTGTTGTGCTGAGCCCTTGTTCCCTTCAGTGTTGAAGCATTGCACAACCCCTTACTGGGGTAAAGGCAACCAAAGAAAACAAAAAGTAGCAAGACACATGAGGGTTATTGGCTTTGAAGGAAGGACTAGAAAATAAAAGTCAACATTACTGTAGATACATTTCATCTTTTTTTGCATATTTCCAAGGCCGAACTTACATGTTTCTACTTGTAGTTGTTCTTAATGAGCACTGTTCTGTAATTAACAGTAATGTCAAATATCACCTGTCACAGGGGGTAAAACCTACCCAATTATGGTACTATTATTTAGCTTAACTTGGTATGGACATTATATAATTTTATATAAAATTATATCTGATGATGTTACTATCTCTATGTGAAATAGATAACACATGTTAAAATAAAATTGAATTATTAAATTAACTGAACATGGTAAATCCTCAAATTTGAACAGCAAGTTGTTCTCTGCTAGTCTTAAAAATAAATAGACATAATGTTGCTAAGAGTACATAATGTTAAAAAATAACCGATGGAATATTTATAATAATTTTACATTTCTCTGTCAACGTTCTACACTTAAGGGTAAGAGGTATTTTGCTAGAGCTAAAAAGGAAAATTGATCTTATTGTTTCCCAATCTTTCCATCTGGGAATGGATTTGATGGTGGGAGGAGAAGGGGGGGCATCTGGGTAGAGTAGAATAGTGTCTATTTCCCCGAAAACATGGTTGATCACTATTATAATCTGGTTGTGAAGGAGTCAATCACTTTTCTTGTTCATTATTAATTTTGAAGTAGGTGAGGATGCGGCTATTAACGTATTTACAGGCTCTAAATGCTTGATTTTACTAGACTCTCCCAGACTGTCAGTTCTTCTGTCATACTAAATGACACTAGAATATGTCAAGTTACGTTTCATGAGAAGAGGCAAAGGTTTTTCATTTCCTTCTTTTCCATCCAAGACTTCCTGGAAATTAGAGTTATTAGTTCACTGCCCATTTCTTGTCCCAACAACCTTCAAGAGATTTTATGCTCCAGGTTAGGTTGAAAACATATTATTAATATGACATTTTTACAGAAAGGTCAAGGCCATCACAAAAGCATGTACTAGAAACAATGCTTAAACAACTTGAGAGTGTAGGCAATTCCATGCTGTTGCAGAATAAAAGTGGATCTCCAGTCTTACTCTTTGGCAATGACAGAATTCTCAATCAGTAACAAAATCCTGACCTTTGTCTTTCTTCTCTGGTATCTCCTCACCCATGCTCTTTTCAAATCTTGCCTTACATTCTTTCTTGAGAAAACCTCTAACATTCTCCAGTGAAAGAAATTTCACTCTTGACCTTTTCTTATTTCCTGATAAATAGAGCAATTCCTCAGATTTGGGCCACATTACTATGCATATTTTCTTCTCAAATTCTTGGACTCAGAAAGAATAAGCATTTCTAAGAATGAGATTTAGTGCAAGTGACTGGTTTTTATTCTGTCTTCCCACCAGTGAAAGTTATTCTTCATGTGAATAAGCACAGCTTCAGTGACACATTTTTTTTCTTTAATGATTTGACTAACCCATACTGAGTAGGGATCTTTCTCCTTTTCAGATTGTTTTAGCTTTGCCAGCTAGGAACAATAGGCACCCTTCCCACTGTTATTTTTGGAGGTGAATTTGGATCTCTTCTTCCTCACTTAAAGCCTGGCTGGATTACAAGGGATAGAACAGAGACTAACAAATATTTCTCTCTTTGTTACTCAGCAGAACTAATAACAGATCCACCGAACTAGCTCAGATACTCATATTTTGATTTGAAACTTTCTTTCTAATGGACGAGGCAAAGAAGAAGAGGATACTGCCCTTTGTGAATGTTCTCAAATACTCCTTTCATCAGACCAAAGACCGCCACCCCCACCCCCCCAAAAAAAATCTCTCTCGGGGACATATAGATATATATTTTCTCTTTTTTAAAAAGAAAAGTGAATTATCCAACATGTCATAAAACAATATGTTTCAGATATTGCGACAAATAGAACGATGTTTACTAATTATCTATATCTCTTTAAATCTGCTTCACTTATTTTTCATAATTCTATTGGAAGAAGCAAATGACTGTGCACCAAAGTACTATCAATAAGATAAAGAAGTTATCTGAGTTTACAAACTCTAACAATATTTTCCCTCAATCTTTTAGTCTATGTATTAGACCTTCCTGAGTGCAAGGATCCAGAACTCCTTGGAGAAGGAAGGAAGGAAAGAAGGAAAGAAGGAAGGAAGGAAGGAAAGGAGGAAACAAAGAAGGAAGGAAGGAAAAAAGGGAGAAAAGGAGAAAGGGAGGAAGAAAGGGAATATAGGAAAGAGAAAGGAGGGAGAAAATCCGTAAAATAAGAAAAATGTGGAAGAAGAGGGACTGATTTGTTAGTTTGTTTTAATAACTGTTTTGACATCAAATGAAATGACAATTTCAGGTTTTATAGTTCTTCTGAAAAATTGTTTACCTCACTGCTTTTAAAAAAATTAACTAAGATTGGGCTAAGGCCAGAAAATGGGGTCACTCTTAATTTGGAATAAGTCTGAAATAGGAACTGTAGAACAGCAAGCAGAAACTGAGGTTTGCTTTCCTTTTTGTTTTTGTTTTTGGAACAGCATTAGGTTCACAGCAAAATTGAGCAGAAGAGATTTCCAGTATTCCTCCTGCCCGCACACATGCACAGTCTCTCCACTTACCAACATCCCCCACCAAAGTGGTACGTTTGTTACAATTGATGAACCTACATGGACACATCATAATCACCCAAAGTCCATAGTTTATATTACAGTTTACTCTTGGTGTTGTACATTCTGTTGGGTTTGGACAAATATACAATGATATGTAGCTATTATTATAGTATCATACAAAACATTTTCACTGCCCTAAAAATCCTCTATACTCTGTCTATTCATTTCCCCTGGCCACACAACCCCTGGCAATCACTGATCTTTTCACTGTCTCCATCGTTCTGTCTTTTATAGAATGTCTTATTGCTTGAATTGTATAGTATGTAGTGTAGCTTTTACTAATTAGCTTCTTTCATTTAGTAATATAAATTTAAATTTTTTTCATGACTTTTCATGGTTTAAAAGCTCATTTCTTTTTAGCTCTAAATAATATGCCATTGTCTGCATATACCACATTTTCTTTATCCAGTCACTTACTAAAGGAGATCTTAGTTGCTTCCACGTTTTGACAATTATGCACAAAGCTGCTATAAACTTTCATATGTAGGTTTTGTGTAGACATAATGTTTTAACTTTGGGGGCAACTGCCAAGGAAAGTGAAGGCTGGATAGTAAGGTAAGTGTATGTATAGTTTCATAAGAAAGAGCCAAACCATTTTCCAAAGTGATTGCACCATTGTATATTCCTTCTAGCAATGTATGAGAGTTCCTATTGCTCTCCATCCTCATCAGGATTCAGTTTTTGTCAAGGTTCTAGAGCTGGTCATTTAATAAGTGTGTAGTGGTATCTCATTGTGGTTTTAATTTTGCATTTCCCTGATGACATATGATGTATCTTTCCACATGTTTATTTGCTACCTGAATATCTTCTTTAGTGACATGTCTTTGACTTATTTTTTTTAATTGGTTTGTTTGTTTTCTTAATGTTGAGTGTTGAGTTTTTGTGTGCTTTGTATAACAGTCCTTTATCAGATTTGTCTTTAGCAAATATTTTTTCTGAGTCTGTGGTTCAACCTATCATTCTTTTGACATTGTCTTTTGCAGAGAAGAAACTTTTAATTTTAATTAAGTCCAGCTTTTCCATTATTTCTTTCATATATCATGTCTTTGGTGTTATATCTAAAAGGTCATTGTCATCTCCATGGTCATCTAGGTTTTCTTCTCTGTTATCTTCTAGGAGTTTTATAGTTTTATATTTTACATTTAGGTCTCTGATCCATTTTGCATTAATTTTTGTGAGGGATATAAGGTTTGGTTCTAAATTCCCTGTGTGTGTGTGTGCACGCAGGTGTATAATTGTTGCAGCCATTTGTTCAATAGATTATCTTTGCTCCATTACATTGTCTTTACTCTTTGGTCAAAGATTATTTGATTATAATTATGTGGGTCTATTTTTCGGTCCTCTATTCTGTTGCACTCATCTATTTATTTATTCTTTCACCAAAATCACACTGACTTTATTACTGTACTTTTTATTTCTTTTATTTTTTACATCTTTATTGGAGTATAATTGCTTTACAATGGTGTGTTAGTTTCTGCTTTATAACAAAGTGAATCAGCTATACATATACATATATCCCCATATCTCCTCCCTCTTGTGTCTTCCTCCCACACTCCCTATCTCACCCCTCTAGGTGGTCACAAATCTCCAAGCTGATCTCCCTGTGCTATGTGGCTGCTACCTACTAGCTATCTATTTTACATTTGGTAGTGTATATATGTCCATGCCTCTTCTCACTTCATCCCAGCTTCCCCTTCCCCTTCCCTGTGTCCTCAAGTCCATTCTCTTAAGTCTGCATCTTTATTCCTGTCCTTCCCCTAGGTTCTTCAGAACCATTTTTTTTTTTTTTTTAGATTCCATATATATGTTAACATATAGTATTTGTTTTTCTCTTTCTGACTTACTTCGCTCTGTATGACAGACTCTAGGTCCATCCACCTCATTACAAATAACTCGATTTCGTTTCTTTTTGTGGCTGAGAAATATTCCATTGTATATATGTGCCACATCTTCTTTATCCATTCATCTGTCGATGGACACTTACGTTGCTTCCATTACCTGGCTATTGTAAATAGAGCTGCAATGAACATTGTGGTACATGACTCTTTTTGAATTATGGTTTTCTCAGGGTGTATGCCCAGTAGTTACTGGTGGTATCAATTTACATCCCTACAAACAGTGCAAGAGGGTTCCCTTTTCTCCACACTCTCTCCAGAATTTATTGTTTGTAGATTTTTTGATGATGGTTATTCTGACTGATGTGAAGTGATACCTCATTGTAGTTTTGATTTGCATTTCTCTAATGATAAGTGATGTTGAACATCCTTTCATGTGTTTGTTGGCAATCTGGCTGTCCTCTTTGGAGAAATGTCTGTTTAGGTCTTCTGCCCATTTTTGGATTGGGTTATTTGTTTTTTTGATATTGAGCTTCATGAGCTGCTTGTAAATTTTGGAGATTAATCCTTTGTCAGTTGCTTCATTTGCAAATATTTTCTCCCATGCTGAGGGTTGTCTTTCGGTCTTGTTTATGGTTTCCTTTGCTGTGCAAAATCTTTTAAGTTTCATTAGGTCCCATTTGGTTATTTTTGTTTTTATTTCCATTTCTCTAGGAGGTGTGTCAAAAAGGATCTTGCTGTGATTTATGTCATAGAGTGTTCTTCCTATGTTTTCCTCTAAGAGTTTGATAGTGTCTGACCTTACATTTAGGTCTTTAATCCATTTTGAGTTTATTTTTGTGTATGGTGTTAGGGAGTGTTCTAGTTTCATTCTTTTACATGTAGCTGTCCAGTTTTCCCAGCACCACTTATTGAAGAGGCTGTCTTTTCTCCATTGTATATTCTTGCCTCCTTTGTCAAAGATAAGGTGACCATATGTGCATGGGTTTATCTCTGGGCTTTGTATCCTGTACTGTAGTTTTATAGGAAGTCTGTCCAGTGTCCTTCCTTCTCTTGTGAATGCAAGAAGAATTGATTTTTCAGTCTGTTCAGCTTTTTACTTGTTATTAGGACAGCGAGGTGATTTCCAAATTTTAAAATTTCTGACATTCAAGTATAATCATGTTGATCAATAACTTACTTATTTAATGACAAAACAGTCTTTTTTCAGGAAAGTTTTGTTATGAACTTATAAACTGAATGGGTGGTCATTTACAAGGTTTTCTGATGCACTTTCATTTATTTAAGGCATCTTTAAATAACAACTTGGACTGCATTTTCTCCTCTACCTCTTATGCCAACTATAAAATGTTATGGTTGGCTGTTAATTGGAGACACATATTCTGGAAGAATAATAATTATATTATTATATATTTTATTTATTTATTTTATATTTATATTATATATTTTATTTATTATATTTATTATATTTTATTTATTTATTTATTTATTTTATTTATTATATTTTATTTATATTTTATTTATTTATTTTATTAATATATATTATATTATTATTACGGAAGAATTGTATCAAAATAAATGAAAACTCAGCACTATAACAATGCTGAGAATTGTTATTTTTCCTGGTTTTGACTTTAGCAGGAAAACTTTGCCCATTGATGGTTGAGTACTACAAAAGCCTCAAGTAATTATTGTTATTACCCATCAAGAAGTTAGATACAGTGAGAGAGCATTGTTCAGAGGAAATACAGAACTTGAGCTCTGAACACTTGTCATTATTAAATACCCCATGAGATCATTGGTGTGAGCAGAGTTGTTAATACGTTGTCTTGGGTAATACCTAGTTTATATAATAATGGTCTGCTCAGCCAGATTCCTTCCTCACTTGCAACTGTTTTTTTTTTTTTTTTAGACTTCCTGTTGTACATTGGTATAAAGTCCTTGTATTTTGTATTGTGTTATGTACTGTAAAATTATGGAGTTTCAATCCAACAGTGAATGTTTTTGCTTTGCAGCATTGTTCAATGTTATGCCTCCATGAAATTAAATTGATTAAGTTCTCAGGAATCTTTGGGATATCCATTTGTAGTCAATACATCCTCAATTAGTTTATTGTTATTTTTTATATTTAAAATGTTATTATTTAAGCTAATTTCTTTTAAAAATTGTTTATGAAAGAAAGAACCCATCACTTACTCTTATATGTTTGGCATGATGGGGAGAGCAATTTTTACCTTGTGCTTTGCTTACATTAGAAAACTTTTTTTTTTTTTAACATCTTTATTGGAGTATAATTGCTTTACAATGGTGTGTTAGTTTCTGCTTTATAACAAAGTGAATCAGTTATATATATACATATGTTCCCATATCTCCTCCCTCTTGTGTCTCTCTCCCACCCTCCTTATCCCACCCCTCTAGGTGGTCACAAAGCACCGAGCTGATCTCCCTGTGCTATGCAGCTGCTTCCCATTAGCTATCTGTTTTATGTTAGAAATCTTTGAGAGGCCTATTTATACCATACCTGCTTCAGAACTGTTGGACTTACTCATTATATCCATTACATTTTGCTGTACATCAACTCACCCAAAATTTGTTGCCATAAAACAACAACTATACTTTAGTTTATTATTCTGTGGCTTGGAAAATGGGGCTGGGCTCAGCTGGATGTTCTGATGAACTGAGCTGGATTGGTTGATCTTGGTGAGGCTCACGTGTGAAGCTGCAGTTAACTATGGATCAGCTGCAAGCTAGACCTCTAATCCTCCAGCAGGCTAGCCTGCTTTTCACATGGCTATCTTTTCAGTATGCCAAGAGTGAGAGCAGAAGTACAGTAAGCCTCTGCAGGCTTTGATTTAGATCTGATACAACAGTAATGCCACTACATTGCTATTAACAAAGCTGAACACAAGCCTGATTCAGATTCCAGGGCTGCAGAAATAGGTTCCAGGGATAAACTACAAAGAATTGCAATAATTTTTGCAATATACTGCCATCACTTCCCTCTCTTTCTCGTCTTCAGTGTACATGCTAGAGTTTTTGATCAGAGGAAAAAAACGTAATGAGAAGATATTTGAGAATTTCAATATTTTATTATTTTTGAAGAAGTTTATGGAAAACAGTGAAAAGTTATGAATATCTTTCACAGTTTATGAAAACCATGGTTATTGATGAGGTTTATTCTTTATCTGTTTTAAAAGGGTTTTGATTAGAATCAATCCTAGGCTTACAAAGGCCTTTAGGGCCCAGAAAGGAAAGAGCAGAGTTATCATAGCCTAGCATGTTCTAATCGTCTGTCACCAGATCCAGGCAGCTATGCCTAAGCTGAAACAAAACCTAGGAGCAGACCATTTCTCTACAAATGAATGTCAGACATCATACATAGGAGCTTTCTCTGTGTCTCTGTGTGTGTGTTTGGGGAAGGGACAGATTGGGCCACTGTGAACTGCTGGCTGCGCATGCCTGTGGACCATCCAGCAGAAGTACCCAAACCAAGTGTAATGGCTGAGCCCTATTTCAGGTGTTCTGTGTATGAGATATGCTTGTAATATCACAGGGCATGTGACACTCTTTGAGAAGGGTTACAGTGTTATAGAGGATGAAGGTCCACATCTCTGAGTTTGAGTGACACCTCCTGTTAATACAATATACCCATGTTACATGGTTATTTAACATTTGCATTGTATTTCATATTTTCTATTTGTTTTATAAACCTAATGACCTATGCAGGTTCTTTATTTCCTCATCCACGTTTAATAGACTCACCTGTTAAAAGTGGTAATTCCAATGATAAAGAATCAAGGAAAGGTAAACTAAGATAGGATGAAGCACAGAGAGCTAGCCAGAATGTGTCATGATGCTTTTGATTGTTTTGGGGCCATCAGTACCAATAGAAAGAGGGTACAGAGAGGAAAAAGGAAGGACACTAAATGTTTGTTTTATGGGGAAAAAAAATCTAATTTATTAGGTTGCATAATGCAATCAAACATAATACAATTCTTTCATTCAAGAACTTCAACAGATCCTTTATGCTTATTAGTGAATATTATATTTTGTCAAATTATAGAAAAGTCTCTGCTATAGACTCTATTTTGGAGCTGATTTCTGATGAAATCCATCAGAAAAGAAATATAAAGAGCAGAAATAACAAAGTAATGAAATACAGCAATCCAAATTAAATTAACATCGCTTTTCCTCATCAAGTGGGAAAATGAAACAGTCTAACAGCTTAACAGCATGAGACACCATTGAAAGCTAGACATGTGGGGAAGCAGTAACATTGCTTACCCTGTACATGAGCTAGGGTACTGACACAGTGATAATAAGAGTATTTTGCATTTAAATAGTGCCTTACTTTGGGAAAACTTTTTTTTAATGATAATTATCATTCTTAGAATGCTTCTTAAATGAAGATAGGTAAGAAGAATATCATCCCTATCTAAAATGAAACTCAAACTAGGTTAAGAGAGCTAAAATGCTTATCAATTTTAATTCTCTGGGGCTTTTAGTTCCTAGAGTTGGTAATAATTACTTGTTAAATATTTGTGGGAAATTGACAAGTATCTCTAAATTCCTTGAGAACATATGTTTTAACCTACTTTGGAAGCAGTTGAATACATGACTTTTAACTTGAATTTATACTTTTGAAATTCCAAAAAGCTTATAAAGACTACTCAAACTATTCCATGTGTGGGAGCATTTGTGAATCAATAATGGACAATATTCTTTGGCAATTTAAGGCAAAGCAAACTGAAAGAAAACTCTCATAGTCTTTGCTTAGATTTCTAAGGAATGTAATATGATTTCACATTGAAGAAATTTTCTCTTATTCCTTAGCTAAGGATTATACATTGAAACTAGGTTTTAAATGGTTTCTGCAAAATGCTGGAGCTTATGTCATTTTGCATGACTTACCCTTAGAGTGAGGAATTCAGGTTTTGATTTTTCACCATAAGTTGCTTAACATTCCTCTCAGTTTTCTGCTCTGAAAAGTTCTCATATGTATTCTATCTCCTTCCACAGTTATAAGACTAAAATAACTGGAAATATTTTTAAACATTTTAATGTTACACAAATATAAACAAAATTTAGTTACTTCATATACCATACTTTTAATTATGAAATTACTCCAAGATTTCCTCAGAACTCTGTTCGTTCATTGACTTCTCAAGATGTTTATTCTGGAGGCACCCAACCAAGAAATTCTCAGCTCTGTAGATATTCATTCCCAAAGCCATCTTTGCAACCCTCCCATAAAACTAATGGAACAAAAATTGCTTTCACAGGTACATTTTTATTGACAGAATAAACAAATATTTCCATTGATAAAATGTAAAACCATAAAGGGAAGTGTTTCTTGACACATAGACAATACACATAAAAAGCAGGTCAAAATTAATAAGCAGTGAGATGGAAACAAATCACTGTACTAAGAGTTAGGAAATCTAGAGTTTCCACTCAGTGTAATGACCTTCAGCAGCACACTTCACTTCTCTGGGGCTGGTTTTCTCTTTTCTAATATGAAAAGGTAACCCTGGATCTTTTGAAGGTCTACTCTAACACTAAATTCTATGAAGCTTTACATCATTTTCTCACAATGCTTCATATTTTGTTGACATGTCAGCAGGGAGCTTCACACTTCATTGGAAATCTATTAAAACAATTACCATGTCATTAGTGAAGACTTTTAATTATGAGCTTAGTAACCTAAAGAATTCACTGTGATAGGCAAGATTAGCTCTGTTAGCATGGGCTACATTGGGATCCGTTGAATGGAGAGATGTCTTTCCTTTGGAGAATTTGAAGCTGTCAGTCATAAAGCAGTCAGCATTGTTGATTAAGCACGTCAGTTAAAAAGTCAGGGAGTCGGGGAAAGACTGATAAACGTTCAGATAATTTCATGACTAGAAAACTCCAAAAAATGGATGGAACCTTGTTTCATTTGACTGATTCAACAAGAGAATAGAGGATGACAGCACTAGGAAGGGACATTCCAAAGATGACAAGGAGAAGGAAAGAAAAGCTGTAGATGTAAATTCATAATTAAAATAAGCAGATCAGAGTTATGACTATAATTGTGCTGAACTAGAACTTGTGAAAAGCCCTGATAATAACCAGTGCATGCCTGCCCTATTTTCACGTATTATGTGCTTTCATTAAAATAAAGATGGCCTTCCACATAGCTCGAGCCATTGCTCAAATGAGAGGCATTTTTTTCTTCTGCTTTTTGTACCAAAGTGGAACATCCTATGCAGTTCCAAATCAAAGCCAAATATATAGTCTGGAAAAATGGCTGCAAATGTCATCTCACTGATTCATGGCGGCACGAATGTGATTGTACTTTCCTAATCTCTTGCTGTGCCTCATTATTCAGACACCTTTTAGTACTCATTTCAGGAAATCCCCTGTCATCTATAACTAGAAAATTGAGATTACCCAGGGTTGCATCCATATTAACTTTTCTCATTCTTCTCACAATTTTTCTGTTTTAATAAAAAATTTTTTATTCCAAGGTAATACACAACCTCGTTCAATAGGAGAGAAACATTGACTTTGTGAGATTTAAGGAAAAACATAGGGCAATAATTTTAAATATGGACACAGGAGGTAGATTTTCTGAATCCTGGTTCCTGTTTATTTGCTCTAGAAATTTTGTCACAATGTCTATACTTTCTTAAATTTGGTTTCCTCCAGTATAAAATCGAAAGTTCTTATATTATTGGTGCTAAGACATATCTGGATTATAGTTAGTGCTCAATAAATGCTAGCAAGATAATCCTATATCACCAACTGTAAATGTGTTTTGGACTCTAGGAAACGGTAGCTAAGGACTGGGATGACACCAGGACCTGAAGCAATTTCACTTCTCCACCTCTTTCTATCTCTTCTGTAGTACATGTGATGCCACATTTTTTTAACCATCCCTCTTCTTCCTATCCTGGAAATATATAATCGGCTTTGTTCCCTAAAGTCTAGCCATATGTGACAGGGAACCCCTATGGCACAAATAAAGCCAGCTAGCTCTTTCCTAAAACTTCAAAGAAGACTGTATTGAAGAGTACCACTTACATAAGATTGGTTCAAGATGGCGGAGTAAAAGGACATGTGCTCACTCCCTCTTGTGAGAGCACCAGAATCACAACTAACTGCTAAACAATCATCAAGAGGAAGACACTGGAACTCACCAAAAAAGATACCCCACATCCAAAGAAAGACAAAAGAGAAGCCAGAGTGAGATGGTAGGAGGGGCATAATCACAATAAAATCAAATCCCATAACTGCTGGGTGGGTGACTCACAAACTGGAGAACACTTACACCACAGAAGTCCACCCACTGGAGTGAAGGTTCTAAGCCCCACATCAGGCTTCCCAATCTGTGGGTTTGGCAACGGGAGGAGGAATTCCTAGAGAATCAGACTTTGAAGGCTAGCGGGATTTGATTGCAGGACTTCAACAGGACTGGGGGAAACAGACTCCACTCTTGGAAGGAACACACAGAGTAGTGTGCACATTGGGACCAAGGGGAAGGAGCAGTGGCCCCTTAGGAGATGGAACCAGACCTACCTGCTAGTGTTGGAGGGTCTCCTGCAGAGGCAGGGGGCAGCTGTGGCTCACTGCAGGGACAAGGACACTGGCAGCAGAAGTTCTGGGAAGTACTCTTAGGCATGAGCCCTCCTGGAGTCCACCATTAGCCCCACCAAAGAGCCAGGTAGGCTCCAGTGTTGGGACACCTCAGGCCAAACAACCAAAAAGGAGGGAACCCAGCCCCAACCATCAGCAAACAAGTGGATTAAAGTTTTACTGAGCTCTGCCCACCAGAGGAACATGCAGCTCTACCCACCACCAGTCCCTCCCATCAGGAAACTGTCACAAGCCTCTTAGATAGCCTCATCCACCAGAGGCCAGACAGCAGAAGCAAGAAGAACTACAGTCCTGCAACCTGTGGAACAAAAACCACATTCACAGAAAGACAGACGAGATGAAAAGGCAGAGGGCTATGTAAAAGATGAAGGAACAAGATAAAACCCCAGAAAAATACCTAAATGAAGTGGAGATAGGGAACCTTCCAAAAAAAAAGAATTCAGAATAATGATACTGAGGATGATCCAGGACCTCGGAAAAAGAATGTAGGCAAAGATCGAGAAGATGCAAGAAATGTTTAACAAAGATCTACAAGAATTAAAGAACAAACAAACAGAGATGAACAATACAATAACTGAAATGAAAACTACACTAGAAGGAATCAATAGCAGAATAACTGAGGCAGAAGAACGGATAAGGGACCTGGAAGACAGAATGGTGGAATTCACTGCCACAGAACAGAATAAAGATAAAAGAATGAAAAGAAATGAAGACAGCCTAAGAGGCTTCTGGGACAACATTAAATGCACCAACATTCGCATTATAGGGGTCCCAGAATGAGAAGAGAGAGAGAAAGGACCCAAGAAAATATTTGAAGAGATTATAGTTGAAAACTTCCCTAACATGGGAAAGGAAAGAGCCACCCAAGACCAGGAAGCGCAGAGAGTCCCAGGCAGGATAAACCCAAGGAGAAAAAAGCCGAGACACACAGTAATTGAATTGACAAAAATTAAAGACAAAGAAAAATTACTGAAAGCAACAAGGGAAAAACAACAAATAACATACAAGGGAACTCCCATAAGGTTAACAGCTGATATCTCAGCAGAAACTCTACAAGCCAGAAAGGAGTAGCATGATATATTTAAAGCGATGAAAGGGAAGAACCTACAGCCAAGATTACTCTACCCAGCAAGGATCTCATTCAGATTTGACATAGAAATCAAAAGTTTTAGAGACAAGAAAAAGCTAAGAGAATTCAGCACCACCAAACAGCTCTACAAAAAATGCTAAAGAAACTTCTCTAAGTGGGAAACACAAGAGAAGAAAAGGACTAACAAAAACAAACCCATAACAATTAAGAAAATGGTGCTAGTAATATACATATCGATAATTACCTTAAACGTGAATGGATTAAATGCTCTAACCAAAAGACACAGGCTCACTGAATGGATACAAAAACAAGATGCATCTTGATGCTGTCTATAAAAGACTCACTTCAGACCTAGGGATACATACAGACTGAAAGTGAGGGGATGAAAAAAGGTATTCCATGGGAATTGAAATCAAAAGAAAGCTGGAGTACAATACTCATATCAGATAAAATAGACTTTAAAATAAAGAATGTTACAAGAGACAAGGGAGGACACTACATAATGATCAAGGGATCAATCCAAGACGAAGATAGAGCAATTATAAATATATATGCATCCAACATAGGAGCACCTCAATACGTAAGGCAACTGCTAACAGCTATAAAAGAGGAAATCAACAGTAACACAATAATAGTGGGGGACTTTAACACCTCACTTACACCAATAGACAGATCATCCAAACAGAATATTAATAAGGAAATACAAGTTTTAAATGACACAATAGACCACATAGGTTTAATTGATATTTATAAAACATTCTATCCAAAAACATCAGATTACACATTCTTCTCAAGTGCACACAGAACATTCTCCAGGAGAGATCACATCTTGGATGACAAATCAAGCCACAGTAAATTTAAGAAAACTGAAATCATATCAAGCAGCTTTTCTGACCACTATGCTATGAGATTAGAAATCAATTACAGGGGAAAAAAATGTAAAAAACACAAACACATTGAGGCTAAACAATACAGTGCTAAATAACCAAGAGATCACTGAAGAAATCAAAGAGGAAATCAAAAAATACCTAGAGACAGATGGCAACAAAAACAAGATGATCCAAAACCTATGGGATGCAGCAAAAGCAGATCTAAGAGGGAAGTTTATAGCAGTACAAGCTTACCTCAAGAAACAAGAAAAATCTCAAATAAACAATCTAACCTTACACCGAAATGAACTAGAGAAAGAAGAAGCAACAAAACCCAAAGTTAGTAGAAGGAAAGAAATCATAAAGATCACAGCAGAAATAGATGAAATAGAAACAAAGAAAACAATAGCAGAGATCAATAAAACTAAAAGCTGGTTCTTTGAGAAGATTAAAAAAAGTTGATAAACCATTAACCAGACTCATCAAGAAAAAGAAGAGGACTCAAATCAATAAAATTAGAAATGAAAAAGGAGAAGTTACAACAGACACTGCAGAAATAGAAAGCATCCTAAGAGACTAATACAAGCAACTCTATGCCTATAAAATGGACAATTTGGAAGAAATGGAAAAATTCTTAGAAATGTAAAACCTTCCAAGACTGAACCAGGAAGAAATAGAAAGTATGAACAGACCAATCACAATCACTGAAATTGAACCTGTGATTGAAAATCTTCCAACAAACAAAAGTCCAGGACCAGATGGCTTCACAGGTGAATTCTATCAAACATTTAGAGACGAGATAACACCCATCCTTCTCAAACTCTTCCAAAAAATTGCAGAGGAAGAAATACTCCCAAACTCATTCTATGAGGCCACCATCACTCTGATACCAAACCAGACAAAGATACTACAACAAAAGAAAATTACAGACTAATATCACTGATGAATATAGATGCAAAAATCTTTAGCAAAATACTAGCAAACGGAACCCAACAACACATTTACAGGATCATACACCATGATCAAGTGGGATTTATCCCAGTGATGCAAGGATTCTTCAATATATGCAAATCAATCAATGTGATACACCATATTAACAAACTGAAGAAGAAAAAGCATATGATCATCTCAATAGATGCAGAAAAAGGTTTTGACAAAATTCAACACCCATTTATGATAAAAAAACTCTCCAGAAAGTGGGCATAGAGGGAACCTACCTCAACATAATAAAGGCCATATATGAAAAACCCACAGCAAACATCATTCTCAATGGTGAAAAACTGAAAGCATTTCCTCTAAGATCAGGAACAAGACGAGGATATCCACTCTCGTCACTATTATTCAACATAGTTTTGGAAGTCCTAGCCACAGCAACCAGAGAAGAAGAACAAACAAAAGCAATATATACTGGAAAAGAAGTAAAACTGTCACTGTTTGCAGATGACATGATACTATACATAGAGAATCCTAAAGATGCCACCAGAAAACTACTAGAACTAATCAATGAATTTAGTAAAGTAGTGAGATACAAAATTAATGCACAGAAATCTCCTGCATTGCTATACACTAATGATGAAAAATCTGAAAGAGAAATTAAGGAAACACTCCCATTTACCATTGCAACAAAAAGAATGAAATACCTAGGAATAAACCTAACTAGGGAGACAAAAGACCTGTATGCAGAAAACTATAAGACACTGATGAGAGAAATTAATGTTGATACAGACAGATGGAGAGATAAAGCATGTTCTTGGATTGGAAGAATCAATATTGTGAAAATGACTATACTACCCAAAGCAATCTACAGATTCAATGCAATCCCCACAAAATTACCAATGGCAAGTTTTACAGAACTAGAACAAAAAATCTTAAAATTTGTATACAGACACAAAAGACCTCAAATAGCCAAAGCAGTCTTGAGGAACAAAAACGGAGCTGGAGGAATCAGACTCCCTGACTTCAGACTATACTACAAAGCTACAGTAATTAAGACAATGTTGTACTGGCACAAAAACAGAAATATAGATCAATGGAACAGGATAGAAAGCCCAGAGATAAACCCATGCACCTATGGTCAACTAATCTATGACAAACGAGACAAGAATATGTAATGGAGAAAAGACAGTCCCTTCAATAAGTGGTGCTGGGAAAACTGGACAGCTACATGCCAAAGAATGAAATTAGAACACTCCCTAACACCATACAAAAATATAAATTCAAAATGGATTAGAGACCTAAATGTAAAACAAGACAGTATAAAACACTTAGAGGAAAACAAGAAGAACAGTCTTTCACATAAATTACAGTAAGATCTTTTCTGATCCACCTTGTAGAGTAATGGAAATAAAAACAAAAATAAACAAATGAGACCTAATGAAACTTAAAAGCTTTTGCAAAACAAAGGAAACTACAAACAAGATGAAAAGACAACCCTGAGAATTGTAGAAAATATTTGCAAATGAATCAACGGACAAAGGATTAATCGCCAAAGTATATAAACAGCTCATGCAGGTCAATATTAAAAAAAACAAACAACCCAGTCAAAAAATGGGCAGAAGACCTAAATAGACATTTCTCCAAAGAAGACATACAGATGCCCAAGAAGCACATGAAAAGCTGCTCAACATCACTAATTATTAGAGAAATGCAAATCAAAACTGCAATGGGGTATCACCTCACACCAGTTAGAATGGCATCATCAGAAAATCTACAAGCAACAAATGCTGGAGAGGGTGTGGAGAAAAGGGAACTCTCTTGCACTGTTGGTGGGAATGGAATTTCCCTAAAAAACTACAAATAGAATTACCATATGACCCAGCAATCCCACTACTGGGAATATACCCAGAGAAAACAATTCCAAGAGACACATGCACCCCAGTGTTCATTGCAGCACTATTTACAATAGCCAGGTCATGGAAGCAACCTAAATGCCTATCAACAGACAAATGGGTAAAGAAGATGTGGTACATGTATACAATGGAATATTACTCCGCCATAAAAAGGAACAAAATTGGGTCATTTGTAGAGATGTAGATGGATCCAGAGACTGTCATACAGAGTGAAGTAAGTCAGAAACAGAAAAGCAAATATCATACATTAATGCATATATGTGGAACCTAGAAAAATGGTACAGATGAACCGGTTTGCAAGGCAGAAATAGAAACACAGATGTAGAGAACAAACATATGGACACCAAGGGTGGAAAGTGGTGGGGTGGGGTGTGGTGTGATGAATTTGGAGACTGGGATTGACATATATACACTAATGGATAACTAATAAAAACCTGCTGTATAAAAATATAAGTTAAATTCAAAAATTAAAAAAAAAAAAAGTGTACCACTTAACAGAAGGAGTGTGTAGAAGTAAAACTTCATAACTATACTGAATAATCTCCACTGGCTTATTCCACAATATTTCTATCTGATCTCAACTTCCCTCTTCTAAGTACCTCTGTCAATTATGTCCTCCAAACTAATGTCAGAGTAATGGTTTTAAAAAACAAATAAAATCATATTATTTCACTTTAAATCATTCAGTTATTCCAATCGCTTACTGAAAAATATACAGTGCTCAATATTGCCTTTAAAAGCTCTTAGGTAATCTAAGTCTAAAGTTTCTTTCTTATGTCATCTCCAACCCTTGCCATTACTGAACTCCATAAAACTCAAGTACTTGTAGATTATTAAATTAGTTTCGTCCTCTGAGCTTTTGTACATCTGAGCCTTGTCTCTCGTAAATCCATGTCTTCATGTCCACCTAGTGAGACCCTATTCATTTCGTTTCATGTTTTGAGACATAATAAGTCACTTTGAGAGATAATGGTCAGGGAGTTCCCCCAAATGAAGGTAGGATTTGAGGTGTATTGTATAGAATACATAAAATTAGGATTTTAAAAAACTAACTAACTGTTTTTTGGGACTTCTCTGGTGGCGCAGTGGTTAAGAATCCGTCTGCCAATGCAGGGGACACGGGTTTGAGCCCTGGTCCGGGAAGGTCCCACATGCTGCGGAGCAACTAAGCCCGTGTGCCACAACTACTGAGCCTGTGCTCTAGAGCCCGTGAACCACAACTACTCAACCCGTGTGCCACAACTACTGAAGCCCGCGTGCCTGAATCCTGTGCTCCACAACAAGAGAAGCCACCACAATGAGAAGCCTGCGCACTGCAAAAAAGAGTAGCCCCAACTCGCCACAACTAGAGAAAGCCTGTGTGCAGCAACAAAGACCCAACACAGCAAAAAAAATAAATAAATAAATAAATAAATAAATAAATTTATATTTAAAAAAACTAAGCATTTTTTAATATTTTATGTATTTTATGAGTTAATACATTTTATACTTTATTTTATATTTATAAAACATCTTTGCTTTCAGGAAATATTTTTACTAGTAGATAGTTATTTTTACTAAGAAAAGAAAGCACAAATCATTTTCATTCTTTTTAAATCATAGTTTAACATTTTATGATATAGCATATGTGATATAGCACTAAAAACATAGCATTCAATACCTTTCCCAGCTGAACAAGATTCCTCACAAGTAAACTAATACAATGTTTGACACAAGTTGACTTTGGGGGGAAGAATAACAAGTAAAGTGACTTATATTCTTAACCAGCTTGATATGAGCAAAATAATACAGAACAAAAGAAAGAAAAATAGAGTTTCAGAAATTATGAGATATCACATTTTATTCTTTCAAATAAGAACAAAAGAAAATTCACTCATAATATATAGAATAATTAAAACCATAAACAATTTCATTGAAAACTTTTACTACTGAGTTGAATCATTTCCAAACTTACAATTAACAGTTGACAAATATGATCTTTCACCATATGTTTATGTTTCTGAATAAATTGTTTAAGGGAATTCTGTTAAAACATATCTTAATATATCTCTGAAACTGAGTATTTAGCCAGTATCTGTATTTATTTTCTTTTGAATTTGGACCAAGTTTATGTATGCTATTTTTAAAATTAGCATAATTTTTTACTCTAAATATTTTGAGCAGTCAACATTCTTGGGTTTTTAAATTATCTTTACCAGGAAGCTAGATTTCTTCTTAGGTAAGACAGTAAGCACTCAACAATTTTAGAAAGTATTATAGGCTGTGTATGTTTTTGTCCTTGCACTCATATTTACATTTTTATTTGGAATTGAATTTTGAACTTGCACGTGAAAAAGATTGTCTTCAAAGTACTTTCAGTATAAGAGAAATTACCTAAAACTTGTGTGTAAGTTTTGGAAATACCACTACATTTAAATCAGTTCCTATATAATTAATATCGATTATTTTAAAATATTGTGGGCATTTTTAAATCATTTGATGGACTTTGAAAAAATAATGTTAAGAGTGGAAATTATTGGAAAACCATATTCTATCAAGTTTTTCTGCCCAGAAAGCAGTAGCATCTAGCCTACTCAATAGTCTTCAATTTTATTGGGATGTAGTTGCTAGGCTGTGATTTAAGTGTTACCTCAAAATTGTAAACAGCCAAATGTTTTTTAATTTGGAAGATTATGACTTGCCATTTCCATATTTAAATCAAAATTAACAGTCTTCTTTTCCATGTTCCATTTATTTCCTTTTTGTATTAGATGTCTAAGTTACCATTTCTCTCATCAGATTAATTCTATTGAATAGGTAATTAATTAATTTTGAAGCCCCTGAAACAGTTCCACAAAAACTAGATATCATATATATATATCTGACATTGATAGATGTGTATACATATAAACATAAACGTATATACATATGTTATTTTAGGCTATCTGGAATAATGATTAGTCTTTAACGTGATATAAAATTCTTCCTTGAAGTGTTTACTTTTGACCTTTAATTTCTGGAACTGAGAATTCTTCTCTTGCTGCATCTCTCAGTAATAACCACACACTGTACTTTGAAGGGGGCTGGAGGAAAAAGATTGGCCAGAATAAGAGTAGGGTTCTGTGGTCTACAAGATTGGAACAAGAAGTTCTTAAGCCAGGCAACCTGAGGTATCAGAATAGAAAGACTCAGCAAAAAAGGAGTCAAAACTTTAAGAAAATAGAGAAGATTGACAAATATCAACGATATTCCTGGATTTGTCCTATGCAATATTATGGAAATGTTAATAAAACCAGCCAAGGAAAAGGGTGGCTAGGTAGAGGTAAAGAGAAGATTTTCAGCAAATTTTGGATGCTTATTTAGTGAGATAGTTTTCATGGATGAACTAGATATGTAACCAGTGTCATATTTATTGAAATGTATAGCTGTTGAGTGTGGCTGTATTTAACCAACAGAACCTCACTTGTACAGTAGCCTCAATGTTTTTTCCATTTTCAAGATTTAAATGGCACTGGCTAGTGTGGATAAACAGCTATGTCTATTGCATAATATATAGAGAGTAAAGGACAATATATTACTAGGGACATTGATTCTGAGAACAGACAACTATGTCTGAATTCTGTCTTGGCCACACACTCATTTAACAGATGTGGAAGAAAGAGAGAAAAGTGCATGTCCAGTGTCTTAGCTAGAAAAAACTGGTATTAGCAGATGATTTTAGACTATACTTAAGACAACAGTATCTTAATCAGATTTTGATCATTTGTTGTGGAATTAACAATCATAAGAAACTCAAATTTCAATATAAAATGATTTATTATGTCTGAATATAAAATAGATTTTTACAAATATATCCGTTGTAAAATTTAGCACACGCTAAATATGGAAGAAGGAAACATAAAATACCCAACATCCAACCCAATTTTTATCACTAAATTTTATTTCCTCCACAGATTAATTGAACTTTCAAAAGAGGAGGTTTGTTGGTTAATTGTGGTATTAATATATTTTAAGTATATTATATATTATATTATATATTAATATATTTTAATGTATTTTAATAGTACAGTGATATGTCATTCTTATGGTTGAGGCACATTATGGTGCCAATAGTATAGTGATATGCCATTCTTATGGTTTCCCATGTTATAACCAACATGGGAAAGTTATTAACTTAGGACTTACTTGTGCATGGACTGATGTCAGCATAATTCCACTCCTGCTGAATGCGTAAGGGAAAATACTCATTACAACTCTCTCTCTCTCTTTCCCTCTCTCTCTCATACATTGAGCATGAGAGTAGTAGGGCTATAAAAATATTAATACCAAATACGTGCAGAAAAGTGTTCATAATTGTATATGAAAGTCATTAAATAGCATAATTTTCTCTTAGGACAAAGATATATTACAGAGATTAAGAAATTTTATTATTGATTATATTTACCAATGGATTATAATGTTTGGAAACAGGTGGTAATCATTTTAATTATGTTAATTATTAACTTGACTATGTACCATTAAAATTGCATCTATACATTCCCTTTTCTCCTTCCTGAACTATTCTGCATCTTTGATCAGATTGATATAAAAATGCCCAAAATGAATTAGTGCATTTGTTTTTTGTATTATAATTTTTGTTTCCTTTCCTCACCCTTCTCTTCCTCCTCCACTTCTCCTTCTACTTTTTACTTCTCCTCCTTCTTCTATTAATCGATGGTTTTCTGGCATATCCGGATGTCTCAAAGTTCTATTTAACTTTTCTAAGTCAAAGTAAATTCACCAAACTAAAGAAAAATAATTCATATAACCTGGTGTTCTAATCATGATAGGAGCTCTTTTTTCCTTATATGTGATCTAATGTGTGCTTGTCATTGTTTTGCTTTGCTTGTTTTCAGTCTACCATATAACCCTAGTGCTCCCATCATAGGATGTTCTGTGGTTTTGTGATCCCAATAACTATATGAAAGTTCTGCACATTTCAGGTTTGTGTCAACATGATTTATAGGTAGAATGCCACTTTTGTTCCGACGTTTAGCCTTCTAGCTAAAACATATTTAAAACTTCATAAAACAGCTTTAAAAAGCATAAAAAATGCACAGGTTAAGTAAATCTATTAAGAACACAAGAAAGAATTAATACTTGTATCAAGATGATTTACCGTGCATCATTCTTTTCAGCATTTATAATTCAATAATCTGAGTTAGAATGAAGACATAACTATCACTATGTCATTATTATAGAACTTGTTATTTTGACCTTGTAAAATTGTTTATGTGTGTACATTTTCCTCTTTCCTATATCTTTTATTAAATTTATGAGATCCTTTAGAATAGAACATAGCATCTTTATTTTTGTATGTTTAATGAATACTGGCTTCATATGTGGTGGTTTATAGCATGAACTTTGGCATCAGTTTCACTTGAGCTGAAAATTAAAATATAAATAAGTTTCATCATGGAGTGATATTGATTATGGTAAAAAGTGTTTTTAGTTACATAGGCATCGGCACAATTGCAAAGTGGTTCATTTATTAGAAGTTCGATTTTGGGTATAATGTACTTAACATCTTTGGGTTTCAGATTCTTTACCAAATAATTAGGTTAATTTTACCCATAGAGCATGGATGGATGAGAATAAAATAAGACAAGTAAAGTAACTGGAATTTTGCCTGGTACATCGTAGGTACATTATAAGCCTTTTGGCTGCCTCTATTACTTTTGAATCCAAACCATTTTCTATGAATTTTTAAAGTGTATTGTTTCAGAACTTGACATATCGATGAGAAAAATGTAAGTAAATAATGCTGTTTAAAGAAAAAATAAAGATGGAAGAATAAGCTATTTTTCTTCTTAATACATTTGGCCACAAATAAGGTGCTGCTTATAATAGTACATCACATGACTGAGAGTGTCACATATGTGCTACACTTATTTTAACAAATGCTTTGACAAAATAGACATCTCAGTGGACTGTGTTCTCTTATCTTTTGGTGACATAGTTTAATAATTTGTAAAATGAGGTGAGTAATAACACCAACATAAGATAGTTGGAGATGTGAAAGAGATATTGGAGACAAAGGTTTAGAAAAGGATTTTATTTAGAGTAGAAATAAGAATAAATATTAGCTCGTGTAGTCCTCATGTAGTCCAATATTATTAATCCTTGCCATCAAACTCTTTTTTTCATTCCTTATTCTAATGTATAATAGCGTCTTAAAATAAGGTCTTCAAAGAATGTTTGTAACCCTATGAGAAAACTATAAATGATACTCATCTCATTTCTTCAGGGAGTTTATGGGGAAAGGAAACTAACAAATAACAATGCTCTCTTAATCTCATAGGTGTGAAAGATACTCATTTAATCAGCAATTGCAGTTACATAAAAGTGTCTGGTTGGTTGTCAACCAAAAATAGTGACTCCAGACTAAAGAGTTACCAAAATATTAACCTAGTAGCAAAACCCAAACTTAACTAAACATGTTGTTGTCCTAATATAATTTCCATATTTGGGACCTATGATACAATTTACCAGAATTTCTAATACATGATCCATGTTTTAAAGTTAGGAAAAATAGTAATAATTTATACAGAAAATGATTGAGGCCTACAATATAGGAGACTTGAGGCTGCATCTCTATTCTGCCAGGATTGGGAAATAATTTATAGTGTTCTCATCCACAAAAAAGTTATTAAATAAATACCTTGCACCAAAAAATGCTAGGAATAACTTTTGTACAATATTCTCAGGTTTACATTGGATATTTTAATTGTAAAATATACATAACAATATAAAATTAAAATGAAGGAAAAGTTAAATGAAAAGGCACAAAAAACAAAATGTAATCTAATTCAGAACTTACATGATTAATTTCATATTTGATATACTTATATTATGTAGTAAAAATGACCATTTTATTTCATGCACCAACGGTAGTTTCCCCTTTGACCTATAAATGCATTGTTCATTCCGGTAGAATTTAATGTATTTATTTGAATTTACGTGAGCTTTTAACATGAGTGTTGAGTAATCAGCTGGAGTGGCATATGTGCTGAGTGTTTTATTTGCGGGTAAGCATTTTCAAAGCTTGCTTGACTTTACCTCTTACCCTCAATTCCAGGTTGAATGTTATTCTACCTAATTTTCAACACTGTCACTTTGAAAGTGAGAGAAATTATATCATACTTCTTAAACATGATTAAATAATCTTTTGATAATTAAAAATCATATCTTGATATATTAATATGATTATTCACAATTTAAATTATTGCATATCATTCCAGAAAAATTGTAATATAAGTTTATTTCCTTGTATAAAAACTACTTCAAAATTCATAGATATGCACATAGGTTTACAGTATACTTAGAACCAAAGAAATTGGATAACTGTGGAAAAAAATGCTCCAGGAAGTTTAATTATAAGATTTTCCATTGAAAACATTGAAAATTGAGGACGGCATAGATTTTGTTCTTGCACATGCAACATTTTTGTGTTTATATCATTTGAAATGTATGCAATTCACTGGTTCTTTCTCTGTAAAATTATAAGCTAATATGTCCAAAACATAATCTACTTTTTTAAAATCTGATTTTTATTTATTAATTTATTTAAAAATTTTAAACATCATTATTGGAGTATAATTGCTTTACAATGGTGTGTTAGTTTCTGCTTTATAACAAAGTGAATCAGCTATACATATACATATATCCCCATATCTCTTCCCTCTTGCATCTCCCTGTCTCCCATGCTCCTTATAACACCCCTCTAGGTGGTCACAAAGCACTGAGCTGATCTCCCTGTGCTATGCGGTGCTTAACACTAGCTTTCTGGTTTATATTTGGTAGTGTATACATGTCCATGCCACTCTCTCACTTTGTCCCAGCTTACCCTTCCCACTCCCCGTGTCCTCAAGTCCATTCTCTAGTAGGTCTACGTTTTTATTCCCGTCCTGCCCCTAGGTTCTTCATGACCACTTTTTTTTTTTAAGATACCATATATATGTTAGCATATGGTATTTGCTTTACTCATTCTGACTTACTTCACTCTGTATGACAGTCTCTAGGTCCATCCACCTCACTATAAATAACTCAATTTCATTTCTTTTTATGGCTGAGTAATATTCCATTGTATATATGTGCCACATCTTCTTTATCCATTCATCTGTCGATGGACATTTAGGTTGCTCCATGTCCTGGCTATTGTAAATAGAGCTGCAATGAACATTGTGGTACATGACTCTTTTTGAATTATGGTTTTCTCAGGGTATATGCCCAGTAGTGGGATTGCTGGGTCGTATCGTAGATCTATTTTTAGTTTTTTAAGGAACCTTCATACTGTTCTCCATAGTGGCTGTATCAATTTACATTCCCACCAACAGCGCAAGAGGGTTCCCTTTTCTCCACGCTCTCTTCAGCATTAATTGTTTGTAGATTTTTTGATGATGGTCATTCTGACTGGTGTGAGGTGATATCTCATTGTAGTTTTGATTTGAATTTCTCTAATGATTAATGATGTTGAGCATTCTTTCATGTGTTTGTTGGCAATCTGTATATCTTTTTGGAGAAATGTCTATTTAAGTTTTCTGCCCATTTTTAGATTGGGTTGATTGTTTTTTTGATATTGAGCTGCATGTGTTGCTTGTAAATTTTAGAGAATAATCCTTTGTCAGTTGCTTCATTTGCAAACATTTTCTCCCATTCTGAGGGGTGTCTTTTCATCTGTTTATGGTTTCCTTTGCTGTGTAAAAGCTTTTAAGTTTCATTAGGTCCCATTTGGTTATTTTTGTTTTATTTCCATTTCTCTAGGAGGTGGGTCATAAAGGATCTTGCTGTGATTTAAGTCATGGAGTGTTCTGCCTATGTTTTCCTCTAAGAGTTTTATAGTGTTTGACCTTACATTTAGGTCTTTAAACAATTTTGAGTTTATTTTTGTGTATGGTGTTAGGGCGTGTTCTAATTTAATTCTTTTACATGTAGCTATCCAGTTTTCCCAGCACCACTTATTAAATAAGCTGTCTTTACTCCATTGTATATTCTTGCCTCCTTTATCAAAAATAAGGTGACCATATGCGTGTGGGTTTATCTCTGGGCTTTCTATCCTGTTCCATTGATCTATATTTCTGTTTTCATGCCAGTACCATACTGTCTTGGTTATTGTAGCTTTGTCTGAAGTCAGGGACCCTGATTCCTCCAGCTCCATTTTTCTTTCTCAAGATTGCTTTGGCTATTTGGGGTCTTTTGTGTTTCCACGCAAATTGTGAATTTTTTTGTTCCGGTTCTGTGAAAATGCCAGTGAGAATTTGATAAGGATTGCATTGAATCTGTAGATTGCTTTCGGTAGTAGAGGCATTTTCACAATGTTGATTCTTCTAATCCAAGAACATGGTATATCTCTCCATCTGTTTGTATCATCTTTAATTTCTCTCATCAGTGTCTTATAGTCCAAATTCATTGATTAGTTCTAGTAGTTTTCTGGCAGCATCTTTAGGATTCTCTATGTATAGTATCATGTCATCTGCAAACAGTGACTATTTTACTTCTTTTCTGACTTGGATTCCTTTTATTTCTTTTTCTTCTCTGATTGCTGTGTCTAAAACTTCCAAAACTATGTTTAGTAATAGTGGTGAGAGTGGGCAACCTTGTCTTTTTCCTGATCTTAGTGGAAATGGTTTCAGTTTTTCACTATTGAGAATGATGTTGGCTGTGGGTTTGTCATATATGGCCTTTATTATGTTGAGGTAAGTTACCTCTATGCCTACATTCTGGAGGGTTTTTATCATAAATGGGTATTGAATTTTGTCGAAAGCTTTTTCTGCATCTATTGAGATGATCATATGGTTTTTCTCCTTCAATTTATTAATACAGTGTATCACATTGATTGATTTGTGTATATTGAAGAATCCTTGCATTCCTCGGATAAACCCCACTTGATCATGGTGTATGATCCTTTTAATGTGCTGCTGGATTCTGTTTGCTTGTATTTTGTCGAGGATTTTTGCATCTATGTTCATCAGTGATATTGACCTGTAATTTTCTTTCTTTGTGACATTTGTCTGGTTTTGGTATCAGGGTGATGGTGGCCTTGTAGAATGAGTTTGGGGGTGTTCCTCCCTCTGTTATATTTTGGAAGAGTTTGAGAAGGATAGGTGTTAACTCTTCCCTAAATGATTGATAGAATTCACCTTTGAAGCCTCTGGCCCTGGGCTTTTGTTTGTTGGAAGATTTTAACGACAGTTTTAATTTCAGTGCTTGTGACTGATCTTTTTATATTTTCTGTTTCTTCCTGGTTCAGTATCAGAAGGTTGTGCTTTTCTAAGAATTTGTCCATTTCTTCCAGGTTGTCCAATTTAGTGGCAAATAGTTGCTTGTAGTAATCTCTCATGATTCTTTGTATGTCTGCAGTGTCAGTTGTTACTTCTCCTTCTTCATTTCTGATATTATTGATTTGCACCCTCTCCCTTTTTTTCATGCTGAGTCTGGCTAATGGTTTATAAATTTTGTTTATCTTCTCAATGAACCAGCTTTTACTTTTATTGACCTTTGTTATTGTTTCCTTCATTTCTTTTTCATTTATTTCTGATCTGATCTTTATGATTTCTTTCCTTCTGCTAACTTTGGGGTTTTTTTGTTCTTCTTTCTCTAATTGCTGTAGGTGTAAGGTTAGGTTGTTTATTTGAGATGTTTCTTGTTTCTTAATGTAGTATTGTATTGCTATAAAATTCCCTTTTAGAACTGTTTTTGCTGCATCCCATAGGTTTTGGGTCGTCATGTTTTCATTGTCATTTTTTGCCAGGCATTTTTTATTTCCTTTTTGATTTCTTCACTGATCACTTGGTTATTAAGTTGTGTATTGTTTAGTCTCCATGTTTTTGTAGTTTTTAAAGATTTTTTTCCTCTGACAGATATCTAGTCTCATAGCATTGTGGTCGGAAAAGATACTTGATATGATTTCAATTTTCTTAAGTTTACCAAGGCTTGATTTGTGCCCCAAGATATGATCTATCCTGGAGAATGTTCCATTGGCACTTGAGAAGAAAGTGTATTCTGTTGTTTTTGGATGGAATGTTATATAAATATCAATTAAGTCCATCCTGTTTAATGTATCATTTAAAGCTTGTGTTTTCTTATTTATTTTCATTTTGGATGATCTGTCCATTGGTGAAAGTGGGGTGTTAAAGTTCCCTGCTATGATTGTGTTACTGTCGATTTCCCCTTTTATGGCTGTTAGCATTTGCCTTATGTATTGAGGTGTTCCTATGTTGGGTGCATAAATATTTATAATTGTTATATCTTCTTCTTGGATTGATCCCTTGATGATTATGTAGTGTCCTTCTTTGTCTCTTGTAATAGTCTTTGTTTTAAAGTCTATTTTCTCTGATATGAGAATTGCTACTCCAGCTTTCTTTTGATTTCCCTTTGCATAGAATATCTTTTTCTATCCCCTCACTTTCAGTCTCTATGTGTCCCTAGGTCTGAAGTGGGTCTCTTGTAGATAGCAAATATACAGGTCTTGTTTTTGTATCCATTCAGACAGTCTATGTCTTTTGGTTGCAGAATTTAATTCATTTACATTTAAGGTAATTATCGATATGTATATTCCTATTACCATTTTCTTAATTGTTTTGTGTTTGTTATTGTAGGTCTTTTCCTTCTCTTGTGTTTCCTGCCTAGAGAAGTTCCTTTAGCATTTGTTGTAAAGCTGGTTTGGTGGTGCTGAACTCTCTCAGCTTTTGCTTGTCTGTAAAGGTTTTAATTTCTCCATCGAATCTGAATCAGATCCCTGCTGGGTAGAGTAATCTTGGTTGTAGATTTTCCCCATTCATCACTTTAAATATGTCCTCACACTCCTTTCTGGCTTGCAGAGTTTCTTCTGAAAGATCAGCTGTTAACCTTATGGGTATTCCCTTGTATGTTATTTGTCGGTTTTCCCTTGCTGCTTTTAATATTTTTTCTTTGTATTTAATTTTTGATAGTTTGATTAATATGTGTCTTGGTGTGTTTCTCCTTGGATTTATCCTGGATTGGACTCTCTGCCCTTCCTGGACTTGATTAACTATTTCCTTTCCCATATTAGGGAAGTTTTCAACTACAATCTCTTCAAATATTTTCTCAGTCCCTTTCTTTCTCTCTTCTTCTTCTGGGACCCCTATTACTCGAATGTTGGTGCGTTTAATGTTGTCCCAGAGGTCTCTGAGACTGTCCTCTACTCTCTTCATTCTTTTTCTTTATTCTGCTCTGCAGTATTTATTTCCACTATTTTGTCTTCCAGGTCACTTATCCGTTCTTCTGCCTCAGTTATTCTGCTATTGATTCCTTCTAGAGAATTTTTAATTTCATTTATTGTGTTGTTCATCAATGTTTGTTTGCTCTTTAGTTTTTCTAGATCCTTGTTAAATGTTTCTTGTATTTTCTCAATCCTATTTCCAAGACTTTGGATCATCTTTACTATCCTTATTCTGAAATATTTTTCAGGTAGACTGCCTATTTCCTCTTCATTCGTTTGGTCTGGTGGGTTTTTACCTTGCTCCTTCATCTGCTGTTTGTTTCTCTGTCTTCTCATTTTGCTTAACTTACTGTGTTTGGTGTCTCCTTTTCTTGGGCTGCAGGTTCATAGTTCCCATTGTTTTTGGTGTCTGCCCCCAGTGGCTAAGGTTGGTTCAGTGGGTTGTTTAGGCTTCCTGGTGGAGGGGACTAGTGCCTGTGTTCTGGTGGATGAGGCTGGATCTTGTGTTTCTGGTGGGCAGGTCCACATCCGGTGGTGTGTTTTGGGGTGTCTGTGACCTTATTATGATTTTAGGCAGCCTCTCTGCTAATGGGTGGGGTCGTGTTCCTGTCTTGCTAGTTGTTTGGTGTAAGGTGTCCAGCATTGTAGCTTGCTGGTTGTTGAGTGGAGCTGTGTCTTGGAGTTGAGATGGAGATCTCTGTGAGATTTTTGCCGTTTAATATTACTTGGAGCTGGGAGGTGTCTGGTGGACCAATGTCCTGAACTCGGCTCTCCCACCTGAGAGGCACAGGCCAGATGCCCGCCCGGAGCACCAAGACCCTGTCATCCACATGGGTCAGAATAAAAGGGAGAAAAAAGAAAAGAAAAAAAGAAAAAATAAAATAAAATAAAGTTATTAAAATAAAAAAAGAAAAATAATTATTAAAAATTAAAAAGTAATAGAAAAAGAAAGAAAGAAAGAAGAGAGCAACCAAACCATAAAACAAATCCACAAATTATAACAAGTGCTAAAAACTATACTAAAAAAAAATTCAACAAAAAAAACAGAAAAACGGACCGACGGAACCCTAGGACAAATGGTAAAAGCAAAGCTATACAGAAAACATCACACACAGAAGCATACACATACACACTCACAAAAAGAGAAAAAAGAAAAAAATATATATATATATATCATTGCTCCCAAAGCCAACTGCCTTAATTTCGGATGATTCATTGTCTATTCAGGTATTCCACAGATGCAGGGTACATCAAGTTAATTGTGGAGATTTAATCCGCTGCTCCTGAGGCTGCTGGGAGAAATTACCTTTTCTCTTCTTTGTTCGCACAGCTCCTGGGGTTCAGCTTTGGATTTGGCCCCGCCTCTGAGTGTAGGTCACCTGAGGGCGTCTGTTCTTTGCTCAGACAGGATGGGGTTAAAGGAGCAGCTGCTTCGGGGGCTCTGGCTCACTCAGGCCGGGGGTAGCGAGGAGTACTGATGCGGGGCGAGCCTGTGGCGGCAGAGGCCGGCGTTTCGTTACACCAGCCTGAGGTGCGCCGTGCGTTCTCCCAGGGAACCCTGGCAGTGGTGGGCTGCACCGGCTCCCGGGAGGGGCGGTGTGGAGAGTGACCTGTGCTCGCACACAGGCTTCTTGGTGGCGACAGCAGCAGCTTTAGCATCTCATGCCTGTCTCTGGAGTCCGCGCTGATAGCCGCGACTCACACCCATCTCTGGAGCTCCTTTAAGCGGCGCTCTGAATCCCCTCTCCTCGCGCACCAGGAAACAAAGAGGCAAGAAAAAGTCTCTTGTCTCTTCAGCATCTCCAGACCTTTTCCCGGGCTCGCTCTCAGCTAGCTGTGGTGCGCTAACCCCTTCAGGCTGTGTTCACGCCGCCAACCCCAGTCCTCTCCCTGGGATCTGACCTCCGAAGCCCTGAGCCTCAGCTCCCAAACCCTGCCCGCCCCGGCGGGTGAGCAGACAGGCCTCTCAGGCTGGTGAGTGCTGGTCGGCACCAATCCTCTGTGCGGGAATCTCTCCTTTTTGCCCTCCGCATCCCTGTTGCTGCGCTTTCCTCCGTGGCTCCGAAGCTTCCCCCCTCTGCCACCCACAGTCTCCGCCCGCGAAGGGGCTTCCTAGTGTGTGGAAACCTTTCCTCCTTCACAGCTCCCTCCCAATGGTGCAGGTCCCGTCCCTATTCTTTTGTCTCTGTTTTTTCTTTTGCCCTACCCAGGTATGTGGGGAGTTTCTTGCCTTTTGGGAGGTCTGACGTTTTCTGCCAGCGTTCAGTAGGTGTTCTGTAGGAGTTGTTCCACATGTAGATGTATTTCTGATGTATTTGTGGGGAGGAAGGTGATCTTCACGTCTTACTCTCCTGCCATCTTGAAGCTGCTCCCCAAAACATAATGTATTTTTGTGACATTGTCTCACTAAATAAAGTGAGCTAAATGTAAGGAAGTTGCTGCCTGAATGAACTTTTAAAAAATCTTCTATATAAGTTAAATGTATTTTTTGACTCAGGATACTGTATTTAAAAACACACATTACTGAGAGAACATTAACTTAGTTGATCCCCAAATAAAAACTGTTGTTAGTATAAATCTGTGGATCTATAAATGTTAAACATTGTTATATTTTCACACATTGAAAAACTAAAGCCAAAAATGTTACACATATATTTTATTGATAATTTGGCATTAATTTCAATGTGAAGTAAGCATCTCTGTATTGTTTTAAATCACCAGTGGTGCTTGTTTTGTATTTTCCTACTTCTATGTTCCTATTACACACATATACATACCTACACACACACAAACACACACACACACACACATACACACAGTCACACATACATTTAGGTGCTCTTTTTTATTTGCCCCTGCCTTCTTATTCTTTGCTTTTCCCTCATTTTGTGCATTTGTTGATGTCTAAAGAAACAGAAAGACATCAGATCTTCATAGTTTGAACAGTCATTCTTGTTCTTACAAATGCGTTAAGAATCACTTTATCCTAGATTGTAAATTATTGTTCTTTCTGCTACCATGTGGTTACATAAAAGCTTATTATACTTTTTATATGATAGTTAGAAAAATTTGAAAATATGGAGGAACATAAAGAAGAAGGAAAAGAGGTAGAATGAAAAGGGAAAAGAGGAGAGGAGGTGCATTTTAGACGAAGATAATGTAGTGTGCCTCTAAGTAAAATCCAACTGAAACCCTTTGTTTCACTCCACCGTTGATTACAAAGTAGAAAACAATTATTGAAAACGGAGTTATCATTATATCATCCTAGGCATGTTATACCGTGTCTTCTATACTCAGGTCTTATTCAGTACCCTGTACTAGGGTACTGGGGGTGATAAAGAATAAGCTCTCCACTGCTCTCAAGAAGCTCACTACATATTAGGAGACACCCTGCATGAGTGGGAACCTATCATAGCAAGGCGAGGTGCATGAGAAGTTCAGGAAGAATACAACAGACTAAGCAATTTATTCTGTCCAGAATGTTATGAGAAGATTTCCAGTTGTGGGAAGAGGTATTTGAGTTGGAATTTAAAGGATAAAAGGATTTCTTCCAACAGAAATGAGGAGGAAGGGCAAAGTGAACAACTTAAGCAAAAGCAATCAAACTTAAGCAAATATAAGGCATATAACATTTAAGGCAAAATGAAAACAAACAAACAAAACCTAAATTTCTTGGAGGAGAGTGACAGGTGATAAATCCAGTGTAGATTATATAAGGATTTCACTAATATTGGATCAGTTTCCAGGTTTCTTATTTAATGGTGCCTGTTATATTGAAGGAGTTCGATAATACTGTTGAGTTCAGTTATTTGAAGTAAGTTGATCTATCTAATTTTACAGATTATACTTCACATTTTCTTATACTTCTAAAGATGTTATGCAAAAATGTTGTTTTATATTTAGGAGTTTATTTATTGTGTTCTCAGGATTTTTTCTATATGTAATTTTAGCAAAGCTTTCTGCTTCTCTGATTTGCACAGGTCACTGCCACATTTCCAGAGCTCCCCAGCATGTCTTTGAAGGTGTGCACACAATTTTGAACCTGTTGTGGACATTACTTCCTTGCTTGCCACCATGGTTGAACATTTTATTTGCTGCTCTGATCTGTGTTTCAATGTACTGTGCCCAGCATGTCCACAGTATTTAATTTTTAGCTCTTTAATTAGCAGATGAAATGATCTCGTAAATAAATGAACACTTATTGAGCACTTACTATGGCCTAGGTATTATGCTACCTGTTTTATATTTGTTAACTCAATAATTATCATAAATCTTTCAATGGCAAAACACAAATGGTCAGAGAAGTAAGTCCTTGGCACCAAATCACACGGCAGTAGGTGATTATATTGAGATCTAATCAAATTTTGTTAGAATCAAGGCATTCTCTCTACACTTTACTGATTCTCCACTAAGAGGGACCTAAAGTCGGAATTCAAAATACACAGGGAGTGTCAAGATAAAGGCTGTTGAAGATACATATGCTCCACTAAATCTTCCAGGATTGCTCATTACAGAGGTAGAAGAGTTTAATTGGGCTAATCACTAAAATCTAGTAATAATTCAGAGACAAACTGGAACAAATGACTCAAGAATTTATCAGTGACTGGACAATAAAAATGAAGCTACTTAGGAACCCAGTGATTCTTAAACACATTTGAGTTGGCAAGATTATTCTCATATTATGGAAGATGTTTCACTGTGGTTAGAACAGTGGGAGTCTGATATAGAAAAGGAAGAGAACCGATGAACTTGACATACCGTAATATATTAAAGTATAACAGCTGTCATTAATAGATCATTTTGTAACATCTTCAACCTAAATTTGATTCTATATTGAGGATATGGTTAAAGGAGACATAAAAGAATGAGGTTACCTAGTTCAAAAGAAAGGAAGAAGCCTGGAAATATAATAACGGTTTAGGAAATAGATATTCAAAAGTAAATGGCAGATGCACAAGGAAAATCTGAGTTGTATATAGCACTGCTCTGCATAAAATATAGAAAACAATAGCATTCTTGTAATTTCTTTTGGGTATTGATATTTACATCCATCAGTAATTCGCTTGATAAAAATAGTTGTGATGTATTATTGAAATATAGAACACTTAATCCTTTGAAATTCTATTTTACAAATAAAAATAATAAATTGTAATTATTACTTTGCTTTCACTGGTTATTTCAATTCTCAAGTTACTAAGAATTAAGGAAAAACTTCTTATTTTGAAACAGTTAATGGAAGAATTTGTGCATCTATATGTGAGTGTGTGTAAAAAAGAGAAAGAATAAATGAAATTATTTACTCTAAAATCATATCACATATTTTAATAAATGTACTTTCTATCCTAATTCTCAGAAATATGTTACTGAACTTTGACTCTCAATTTGAAACACTATGCCTCACAAATTCATCTTTCATTTCATATTAACTATTTTCCCCCTCTGCCTCCAGCAATGTTTTCTGATTCTCTTTAAGAAGTTAGTCCCCAGAATGAGCTAGACAAACAGAATTCCTGACCCAGATTTGAGAAGCCATTCTTTGTTTTATCTGAGAGGATTCTGTAGTGCTGTAGTGAGATTTCAGCTCATTACTTACTGTACTTAGTCAACTCAAATTCGGAATATAAAAGCTTGTCATTCACCAAGGGCTTTATTTTTGCCATCTTTAAAAATAACAAATGACTTACATGGGCTTTTATCAAGCTCTATTTTTCCCCCTGAAGATTTGTATCTTGACTAACAGCATCGCTTCATCACTTATGCTGCCCTTTTGGTCAATAAAATAAAATTCAAGCCCTATGAAGGTTACCAGTTAAGTTCTCTATTAAGAATAATGGGAAAAAATATCAGTGCCAATATCAGGGAAATAAATGGAGTCCACAGAGAAAGATCTTCTTACTCCCTCAGTCACATGCAACCTTTTGACACTATTTTTGAAGTAAAGGATTTGTACCTTCCAGGAGCCAGAAGCCTCTCACTATTATTCTTCCATTCACTACACAGGGCTGGTATTTGCTCTTAAGCTGTCACAGTTCCATACAAAGGAGTGGCTTTCAGTTCTGGACCCAGATGAAATAAATCTGCATATCCACGCAATGTGCTCAGGACTCTGGATTCAAAAATTCCTTAAGTGATTCTCATGAGTGGCATAATGTGGGTACCATTAACATATATTTGTTCCTTCTATGCCTCCATTCCGAAACAGAACCACTCTGTCTTCATACTCTGAAAATATGACATAAAGTGTGCAGAGGATGGGTAGGGATTGTTCTGTGGTGAAGAGGATTTGGGTAGCTTTATATGTTGCTTCTTGAGTCATCCCCACGATGAAAGTGAGGTGAGACAGAACAAGGGGGCAGCACTTTCCAGTACTGTTTTTTGAAGAATACCTCCACACCCCATATTCTTTAAGACATAATTCTCATAAATTCTCAATTACCAGATGCCACTCTAACCAAGTGATAAAGGTTTACATCACAAGTAATAAAAATTAATGACATTATGAGCCCCTTGATATGAGCCACTGAGAAGAATGCTATATAATTTCTATGGTATCCTTGACAAAAAATAAATAGCTTCATTCCAATCACATGAAAATATCAGAAAAACACAAATCAGGGACATTCAACAACATATCTGACTACTTTTCATGAATATCAAGACCATTGAAGACAAGCAAATACTGATTCATTGTTACACATACAAGGACACCAAGATGGTCTATCAACAAAGTACAAGGTGGAATTCTGCATAAGATCATTAAATAGAAAAAAAATCATTAGTGGAAACACTGATGACATTTCATAAGGTCTGTAGTTAATTATATTGAACCAATGTTATTTTTATGATCTTGATCACTTTACTAAGTTTATGTAAGGTGCTGATCTCAGGGGAGCTTGGGAAGAAATGTACACAAGAAACTGCTGTACTATGTTTGCAACCTGTCTGTGTCTAAAATTAATTCAAACTAAAAAATTTTTAAAAACAAATAAATAGATAAATTCTCTATTTTTCACAAGTAAAGCCATTTTCAAGGGGAGAAAGCAGTCCAAATCAGTACACACAAACCTCAACAGTAAGTATAGTCTACTACTTATCTTCTGATAATGAAATCTACAAGTAGCACATTTTATCAGAAGCAAAGTGGACACTGAAATGGGACAAGAGCATTTCCTGTACCAGGCATACTGATAAACACAAGGTCTTCATCTACTCTGCTTTGCTAGATGATAAAATTGGTTAATAGAAACAAAACACTTAGAACACTGCCTGGCATGTCATAAGCATTATATAAGTGGCGGCAATTATTTTAATTGCTAAAGAAAGAATAAAAGTGAAAACAAGCCACTTTACTGCAGTAGTAAAGGCTGTTTTCTTAGATATTCAAAATGAAAAGCAAACTGCTGGAAACCACTTTATACAGTAAGAAGAAGCACATTTCATTTTTGCTGTTAAAATTAATTTTAAATATATTTAATGAGCAATTAGTATGCATCAGACAATGTTCTGGGCACCAGGGATGTTAAAAACAAAACAAATCCATTCTGTACTTTCACTGGGAATAGCTAAAAATAAGCAATAATTCTCAATATGTCCTATAAAGCGATTCAATACAAAACATACAAACAAGCCATACTTAAATTCATCATGGTAAAAAACAAACAAACAAAAAAATGCTACAGTTAGTATCCAGAGAACAGAAAGCAGGGAGAAAGTTATCTTCAAAAAAACCAAAATGAGGATAGATTTAGATTTCTCTTATTTAAATTATCTGAAGCATATGGAGAAACTTTTGAGAATTTTGAGGGATAACTGAAGAATTCTCTAGAAAGACATTAATAACAATGATGATAACAACAGTCATGCTACTTTTATGGATAAAGATGATAATAATACATCATAAAAATAATTATTGTAATCTACAGTTGATTACATGTCTTCTTTATGAAGGATGTATAATTAAAGCTTCAAAACAATCCTATGAGTTGGATGGATATTAGTTCTATTGTTTGTAGATGAACACTGAGTTCAGACAGGTCAATTGCCTGTTATTACACTAATAGTAGGATTCAATGCCAGTATTATTGTAATAATAAACAAGTATCAATTCAGATGGAAAATCCATAGAACAATATTATCAAATATAAAGGGGTTCATAAGATGCATTGCCCAGCCCATTTAACCTTCCTGGAATGATTATCTGAAAACATACTATTCTGCAAAGAGATGGTAATGTTGGAGAAATTCATATAGGGGAAAGTTTTAGAAAAGAATGGAGGAGTTAGGGCTAAAGAACTAGCAATCTTACAGAGGAGTTAAGAGTTCATGGGTCATATTGACTTGACGTAAAAATCTGTCTCTGTCAAATAATGGCTATAGAAACTTGGATAAGTTCTTTAAACTCTGATTCAAGTAACATGGGGACAATAATAGCCCCCACCCCATATCCTGAAAAACTAAAGGAAAAAAAACATTTAACACTCTTAGAACAGGGTCATGTATGTTGTAAGCCTAAATTAATATAAGCTTGTAGTATTATTACCAAATCTTAGAAATGGTTAGACAAAGACGGAAGCCCAGATGAGTTATGTAAACATTACTACAAAATTCAGATTGTTAATGTAAACTGAAATTATTAAAAGAAATATAACAAAATCATCATTCTAGGGACAGGCTTGAAAAATTCCTTTTAAAGAATTTGTTTACAAAATATATTGTAATTTTTCTCAGATTATTTTCTTCATGTAGTCTTTTAGTGACTTGTGGAATCATAATTGAATCATTTTATACTGAGGGCTTAAATTTCATAACAAAAAGAATAAAAAATTTAAATAAATGAACTCAATTGCTTATGAGAGGGATTTTTTAGAGATGATGCAATAACTACTGCTTGAAATGCTAGCAGAAAAAATTTAAATATTTAATTGTATGATTCTGAGAAAGATAACTAATATTATCTAAAAGTTATTGGCTACTCCTGCAATGCTAGGTGCAACATTCATCCCTAAGTGAAAAGGAAGTAATTAAAGTCCATGAAGAAAAACAAAAACAAAACAAGACTTTGCCAAATTGAGGGAGCCCTGAGAGACAGTCACAAATTCTGTTTCCAGCAGCTGGGGAGCTGCTCAGGGCCTTTTGAGAGAAATCCTTAGAAAATGGTTAACAATTTTAAAATTGTATGTTCAAATAAAAGCTATGTGTAGCCGAGGGTCAGGTAAGTGTACTAAATCTTATAGAAAGATACAGACATACATATACACATGTTTGCATGCACACACATGTACACATATTCTATAACATTTTAGAAAACTATGTATATAACCCCAAATTAAGTGAAAGTGATGTACACATTTGGTATCTTGAATTAAGAGAGAGGAGATAAATATGTATATTTCTTAAAACAGAAATATTGTATTTGAAAGTGTCAGACTGAAAATCAGAAATGTTGGATTGAACTAACACATATAAGATTTAAAGAACACATAAAAATATGAGTAGAATAGGAATACAAATGATAAATAACCATTTCAAAGAACATTCTAATTAGTTAATAATCAAAATATGAAAGCTAAAACAAGATACTAGCTTTATATATATTTTAAATATATATGTTTAAAGTAATACTTAGCTCTGGAGAAAGAATGATGAGAGATCATAAAATATAACCCAAACTCTTGTAAATTCAACTTAAAGTTCAACAACAAAGTATATATATATACATATCTATATATGTGTATATATATATATACACATACATAGATATACATATATCTATGTATGTGTGTATATATATATATACACACATATATATATGTAATAGCCAGAAAGGTGTTTATCTATCTACCCATACATAATTCTGTCTTTCAGAATTTTTTTAAATAGAATCTAAGGGTTAGGGAAACCTAAATTCTACCAACAGAAAGATGATAAATAACATATGACATATCCATATGATGGGCTACTGTGTAGCCATTCAAAACTATGTTTTTCAGTTTTGTGACCTAAGGAATACTTATGATCCCATGCTAAAAGAAAAAATTAATTCACACAATTTGAAATATAGTAATTCTCTCGAGACAGTGACATTTAGTGTAATGTTTACTCTTTCTCTGTATTATTTTCTATATCTTTCAGGTTTTCAAATATGATTATACATCACTTTTGTAATCAGAAAATAATAAACATTTTAATAATATAAAACTTTAGTTTTTTCCAGAAAAAATATATGGAAAGCCCATGTTAGGAACCTATTTTGTTCTGTTTGAGACCACCAGTTCCCTACAGGTATCAAAATATTTATTTTACAACTTTCATACTTGTTGACAATTCTTTTATAATGGATAAAAAAATGAAAATTTGCTCCTTCTATGAAGATAGATAATTATTTGTGGGTGAACGAATAGATTGTGTCAACCAAGTACCAAAACATAACAAAACAAAGTAAAACATCTTTGAGAAATGCAAAGGAAAATGAAGTAAATTATTTCCTTTGCATGAATTAATCTAACTACCAATTTTTATACTGTATTTTTCAGTATTATAACTGTTTACTTTTCCTCAACTTTTTATGACAATTTATAAAATATATTGCAAAGGTTATAACATTTTACAGTGAACATCTTCATATCAACCAAGTAGATTCTACCATTAATATTTTATTATACTGGATTTATTAAATCTACCCAAATGTCCACTCTTCATCCATTAAACAATCTTGTTTTGGATACATAGCAAGATAAATTGCAGACATCAGTACAGTTTTCCTGTATATTTTAGCATGTAAATCGTTGACTAGAACTCAATATTTGCTTGCAGTTTTTTGTTGTTGTTTGGCCTTTAAATTTAAATAAAATGTTTCAATTGTCGCTTTAATTTTTCCCTTTTATTTAACTTTTTATTTTGAAGTAATTTTATGCTTACAAAAATTTACAAAAATAGTACAGATAATTCACATAAACCTTTACCCAACTCTCCCAAGGATTAACATCTTACTTAACCACAGTAAAGTTATCAATACTAGCAAAAGAGCATTGATAAAATACCATGAATAATCTATATACTGTATTAAAATTGCACCAATTTCCAACTAATGTCCCTTTTTAATTTATGCTCCAATTCAGGATCACACATTGCATTTAGTCATGTGTCTGTTTTCTTACATAACCTTGACACTCCTGGAGTGCCCTGGTCAGTTATTTTGTAAAATATTCTTCAATTTGGTTTTGCCTGATGTTCCCTCATGATTAAATTCATATTTTCCTGAAAGAACAGCACAAACTTGCCTTTATAGGTGCAGCATATCTGGAGTGATATGATAGATTTCCATGGGGAAACTTGACACACACCAACTTTACTAAGTGGTCTTATCTTTTTGAAGGAGAATTCAGAAGAGGATATGTGGAACTAACGTCTTAACTATACTTCCTGAAATTATAATTGTTTAGGTGGTTTTATCTCCAGGGTTCCATTTGACTTTTTTTTTTTAACATGTGACTGACAGTTTAATTTGCCATCACATACACCCAACATTACTCTAACTTTGTAGTTCTGCTTCTAGAAGCTTATTTCAGGAATCGCATAGAAACCATGTTTTGTACTTAATGACTCAACTTTCCAGTACATGTACCTATATTTTGTAAGCTCCTGAAGACATATAGTATATATGTTTTATACCTTTTTGAACTCTCCTTGAAAATAATTTGTACACAGTGTGTACTGAATGAATGATTCTGAACGCTGAATGGCTACCTGACTAACAAGTTAAAAGTGGAAATACCAGCTTTAGAATCTGGTGAAAATATTTCGGTTTTCTAAAGAGCCCTCAAAAATATCTCTATAGGCTTCCAAAGCAAGGAACAAGGACTGTATAAGCTGTCATTCTGAATTCTTTTTATTATGTAATTTAGAAAACAAATGGACTTGTGTTCTAATTACACTTTTATATGGCTACTTACATTTTTTTATACCACTGTTTTTTCCTATAATGCATTACGCAAAAAAGTTCTTAAACAGTTATCATAGAAAGTGGGAATAGAAATAAAATAAACCTAGTCAAATCAGCAAGATACAGTATTTTTGTGTCTTTATATTATCACACTTATTTTAGTTCAACATCTGTTGAATGACATCTCAGGCTATATTTTGGGATGTGTGACAATTTTTTTCACGAATTCTTTACTCACAACTCAGGATGTTTCCATTAATTGTGATTTGTAAAGGAAGCATTTAACTCAGGGCAGATGCTGAGCAGCATGAGTATGGAACTATGGCAGGTACAAAATGGCACATGAAATTCGCAAGTGGGCATGGATGGCCAGATGGTATTGGCATCTGAGAGATTTATTACACCAACTTGGCAATAAAACATGTGTGATCACTAATTTAACATACAAAACTGGTCCAGAAAAATGTTTATGTTAAACAAATTTCCTCTCCAAATATCAGGTGCAACATATTTTATACATAGTTTCATTTCCCTGTTGAGAGAACCAAATACAGAAAATTGAATCCCTCCTTTCCAACAAGAGTTCCATTCATTTAGGGCAAGTCATGCCTATATAAGAAACCTGAAGTTAAATAGATGCATAATTCTCAAGATATTGCAGGCCAGTGAAACCAGAGAGTAGGTAAATCTAGATATGATTTTGCTTGATTTGTCTAAATTATTACCTTGGTCTCACACTTGATCTTGTTTACATACAACCTCTGTTTTCATATATCACACTAGCTAAAATGTTTGAAATTCCATATGAGGAAATGTAAACTTGGTTTTAGGTTACCAGAAGATTCTTTATGCTGCTCACTAAATCTTTTCTTAGGAAACCAATGTATATATATAACAATTCTCCAAACTGAATGAATAAGCAAGAATCTTCCTGGAATACCTTTTCTTGTTTTTGATTCCTAGCTAGCTACAACTCTTCCATTAAGTATCACCACAAATGTTATAATGTACATGAAAACTTCCTAATTTCCTCCACCATGGTTAGATGCTCCTTTCTCAGAGTTCCCTGGCAAGCGAATAATATCTCTGTTATAGGTCTCCTCTCAATCTTCCAAAAGGGCACAGTAGAGCTAATATAGCATTTAGTGTCAGGTGTAACCGGTTTCTAAGGTGTGCAACTATGGAAAGCTATTTTGTTATTTTGTTTCCTTATTTCATTCCTTAATTGGTAAAATAAGGATAATAATACCAACTCCATAAGAAGTTTAATTTTTTAAATTATGTTAGATAATATACATAAAGATCTAGTAAAACGTATAGAATACCATACATAGTATTTGTTGTTGTTATTGCTGTGTTGATACACATCCACACTCTTTTCTAAGCATTTTTGATGGCAAAGACTGTAAGTTCATCTTCATATCACTGAACATGCTACACCCTATTTGAAACACACACTATGCACACACACATACTTGTGAGTAGGTGTGTGTGTGTGAGAGAGAGACAGTGTGTGTGTTTAGATTGAGTAAAAAAAATAAAAAAACAGAAAACAAGTAATTTCAGGTGACATATGAAAGACACTCTTATAGTTCATGTTCTGAAGCTTCTTTTCAAACCAGCATTTGTCAAATAGCAGAATTTAAGAGCAAGATCATGGCCACAGAACATGTTACCAAATATCATATATTCTACGTTGATCTGGGGAGTTAGATATAAAGACTAAGGTTAGGTTTATCTTTATAATTTCCTAAGGCAAACATACAAAGATCTTGATCAGGAATCAGGCAGCCATTGACAGGAAAATGAGTACATGTAATTATCTATAAGAATTATAATTGGACCATTGTAAAAATAGACTTTGAATGAATTATAATTTGACCGTTTTAAAAATAGGCTTTTATTTCATTGAGTTTTTTGTGATGTCAAATAAGATTGTAGTTAATTATATTATACAACTGCAGTCCAACTATGAAACCATAAAAGCATGGTTTGTGTGGTCCAGATAGCCTGTCACAGACCAATACATTTCAGTTTTCGGTAATAACGGAATGCTAAGGTGATTTTGCAGTGGTGAAAAAGATGAAATAAGTCATTCATTATCACCGATTCTAGTTACTATATGCCGTATTTTTTTCGCCAAGTACCTAACTAAAAAATGTAAATTTTTAAGCTACAATGAAGGTCTTTTGTACGACATTTGGATGTTCTGAAATACCTGCACTGTTTTCAGTTTTTATCCCAAAGAGTCTCAACTTTCAAAAATAGATTTTATGTTTCTTTATACAGATAAAATACTTGTGTGTGAAATTTGAATTTTGATGGCTGTAAATGGAGAGTATTTCAGGAAGATGGGATGTTTTATTTTATTTCTGATAAGTTATATATCTTTAAAAGTATTACCAACTCTGGAAAATTCTCATGGCACGTAAAAAAACCAAGTTATATAAAACGAATAAATTGCAATATAAAATAATGAATTATACAGTAACCACAAAATGAAAAAAAATACGCCAAAATGCCAAAATCTATTAATTGCATACACAGTTCTAGACTCTGTTCTGAGCACCTTACATGCAAAATTTTGTTCAATCTTCAAAAATAAACCTATGATATAAATGTTATTATCACCATTTTTCAGAGGAGAAATACAAGTCATGGAGTGGCTAAATAACTTACCCAATGTCATGCAGCTGGATCCAAGTTTAAAATCCAATTTTGACTGCTAAGTCCATTTGCTTTGCCATTGCAATACAGGCTCCTGAAAAAGAAAATCGGGAGAGTCTACCAAAATGTTACCTTTCAGCCGATGTTCATGTGTAAAATAATTTAGCAAAATTTCTACACTGGGCATGAATTACTATCATCATAAAAATAAACTTTATTGTAATAACACCCTTCATGCAATTTAAAAATTAAGTATACTGTCAGAATGACCAATAGAACCTATCTTTATAAATTGCTTCTCACAGATGAGATGGGAAGCTATGGAGATTTAAAGACACATTAAATTAAAGTAGAATGCCTTATTGTCATAGCTATACTGATTTGTGTTCTGATTCTAAATGGTTAAAGGTAACTCATGACTGCAAAATTTATTCTGTTCTTTTGATTTTATGTCTAAAACAGGCTGATAATATCTGATCAACAAAATGAATAAAAGAGGTTAAACAATACCCAGTGAATTCTTTTGTGCTCATATGAATGTGCATCACACTATCAATACATATTATAATTGTATACTTGCTCTCTGTCAGCTTAAATTCACTGCATGCCTCCAGGAGACACCAATCAGTTCATACTAGTCAGTAACTACTATTATTATGTCTGATGAAATCACTGAGAAACTGCTTTAATACAGACAGGGCACAGGAAAACCGTGTCTGAAGTAGTGTTCAAATGTGCCCAAGCTAATCAGGACAGTTTCTCAGAGGAGGTAGCAACTGAACCTAAAGTTGAGGGAGAGTTTACCAGATGAACACTCAAGTAAAGAACTTCCAGGCATAAATAAATATAAATGTGAAGCCTTGAGAAACAAGAAAGCATACGTTGTTCAAAAAAATACAATTACTATTCAAGGGTAAAGAGTGATGAAGCAAGTAGAGACGAGTCTGGATTAGTATTCACAAAGCAGATGAAGAATCCTGTTGTATGTCATGCAGAGAAATTTAAAACCTGTTCTGAAGACTATAGGGTGTAAATGAAGGATATTGATGAGGGAAGTGAAAAATAAGATACATAAGGAAGAGAGACCACTCTTGTGCACACTGAGGACTCTAAGGGAGCAGGTTGGTCTAGATACGAGGAAATTATTACCCTTGTCCAAAGAAAGTAGTGGATTATTTGGACTTAGCCAATGTCAATAGTGATGAGCAAGAGAGAGCAGTTTTGTTTTGTTTTGTTTTTGTATCATTCTAAAACTATAATTTCAGGATTTAGAGATTAACTCAAAGTGAATGGAAAGTGAGTTGGGAAAATCTGGTAGGATTTCATTGTTTAATGAATATTGATGAGTAAATACAACATAACTAGATGAATCCAAAGATTTTTAGTAGGGAATAGGGAAGATATTTACATAAATAAGAAATAAATGAAAATGAGTAGGTATGGGGATAAAATAATAAGCTCAATGTTGGATCTTTTAAGCTAGAGGGATTCTTGGAATATCCAGGTAGAGACTGCTGGCAGATATTTGGATTTAGAGATCTGAAGGCAGGTTTGAGTTAGGTTGAGAGTCATTTCTACAAAAATGAGAGTACAAATGTTGGAGCCAAATGAAAACATGCTATGAAAAATACGTAAAGTGAGAGGAAATATGAGATGAAGACAAAAGCCTTTTATGAAATGGACAAAGAGAATCTGGCAGAAAAAGACAGAAACAACTGAGAGACAAAAAGTTTACTAGCCTGTTTTATTTATTTATTTATTTATTTATTTATTTATTTATTTATTTAATTTATTTCATAACATTGCTGTATTTTTTGAAGTTCCAGGTCATTTGTTATACAGAATGTCCCTCAATTAGGCTTGCTTGATTATTTCCTCATAATTAGATTCAGGTTCTTAGTTTTGTTTTTACAGGAATATCTTATAGGTGATATTGTGTTATTTTCAGGGTATCACACCCTGAAGCATGTGATGTTAATTTGTTTCATTGTTGGTGATGTTAAATTTCATCACTTAATTAAAGTGGTGTTTGCTTGATTGTTATATCATAAAAATATACAATTTCCCTTTGTAATGAATGATCAATCTGTGAGGTGATAACTTGAAGGTATGTAAATTGTCTGTTCAGTAATCTCCAGTTCAATATTTAGCTTCAATTCCTGATTCTTTCATCAACCAATTTTTACTATAGATTTTGTTAAATGGTGATTTTACAAATTATATTATTCCTTCCATATTTATTAGTTCATATTTCCTGTGAGAGAAATTTGAGCAGGATTTAAGCTAACTGGCAAGCAAACGTAGTATTGTCAACATTGTGGAAAATATATAACCATTAAAAATTTTTGCCATAACACTCAGTTGTACTGTATATAAATTTCAAAATACAATCCATCCTTATTTTAGAAAGAGCGTTGTTTCTAAGTTTAAACTTAAGACATACAATTTCTTCTCTAGCACTACTTTAGTCAACTCTTGATTAAACTATACACATATAAAGGAAGATAAAACAAACATGATTTTTGAAACATAGGAAATACCTACTTTCCAGAGATGGTGTAAGAACTAATTCATTTACTTTAGTGAAGAGTGTTAAAAATGAGATATGACACAAGTGCTAAGAACTATTTCTATCATTTTTAGGCTGAAGACCAAAATTGGAAAGAATCTATCTTCTCCTACATACTTTCCTAGCCAATCAAAATATTTTTTCCTATCTCCATGGTAACAATCTGAAGGACCAAGTGGAATCAAATAATCAAAATATGATAACTTCATTGGACTAACAATATGTTGAAAAACACTCCTGTTGCCTATAACAACAAATGATTTTGTTATAGCCCATCAGTTACAAAAGACTGCATTAGACTGCCTAGAGGACTCCCAGAAAGAACTTTAAAGTAAATTCATAAGATTAGACTAAATTAAACAACTTGAAGAGTAATTGGAGTCCTATGAAGAAAAATTAAGCATAGTAACAGCAGATAGATTCTTTTGTTGCTTCTGTGCAGAGTTATATCTGGAGAACATTTTTCTTTTCCCCCATATGTTGGGATACAACATTTCTTGAACAAGTTGACCTATGCAAATATTTTCAAGAATAATTATAGTCTGTAAAAGTTTAAATGGAAAGATAATTTCAAAGTTAGCTTATTCTCAGAGCCATGGTGCTAATTCTGTCTCTTACTTCTCTTCACTTAAATTATATTACAATCTTACTTCACATTCCAGTTTTGCTTTTTTTTTCTCTATTTACACCACTTGCAGGCTAATATTTTTGGAGCTATAACTCTCTCTGATCATTCTTTGCAACTCAAAAAAAGCCTAATTGCTAAATGTTCTATAATCTGACCACATTTTATTTTTTACTTCAGTTAGTTTCAATTCATTTCAATGTACTGTATTAAAATCATTATTGCAACTATATATTTTCCCAGTGTGTTAGATCTTGATCTAAGAGAACTCTCCAGTAAAAGTTGCGTATGTTTAAATAAGGATTACAATACATGATGAACATATACATGTAATTATGTCACATGGGTTACAAGGAGATGAAATACTTATTTCCTTTGTGGAGACAAGTAATAAGTCAGATAGGAGGCTACTTATGAGTTGTGTGTTAAAAAATTAAAATATTTTTACCAAGCAAATGCGAAAGGAGGCAGGGACTGAAAATGGCCCTTAGCTGAAAAGCTGAAGGTATATGTGGTGGACTGGGGGCGGGGGGGGGGCAAATTGTGATAGTGGGTTAAATAGAATAGAATTCTGTTGCAGGTTTGGTTGACTACTGTCTTAGCAAGTTCAAACTGCTATTACAAAGTATCATAGACTGGGTGGCTTATAAACAGAAATTTCTTTCTCCCACTTCTGGGACTATGTGCCAGCTTGATCAAGTTCTGGTGTGGACCCTCTTTGGGGTTGCAAAGTGCTTGTTACCCTCACTTCATGAAAAGAGAGCAAGAGAACCATCTGGGGTCCCTTTTATAATGACACTAACCACATTCACGAGGGCTCTACCCTAATGATCTAATTATCTTCCCAAAGTCCCACCTCCTAATACCATTCATATTGGGGATTAGAATTTCAACATATGAATTTGGAGGAGGGACACAAACATTCAGTCCATAACAACTACAATAGATATGTTCCATTGTAAGTCTTTGTGAAGTTGAGGAAGAAACAATGTAGGATGTTAGAAAAATAGGCAGTTCCAGCATGATAGATTTTTCTTTTAAAGAATACTTTTCGATAATTCTCAGACCACGTCCAAACCTGAGTGCTTTCAAATACTCAAGTATAGAAGCATGTGCATGTGTGTGCATTACCATGTGAGTGTTGTTTGCAGGGGTCAGGTGGTGAGTTGTGTTTAGCATTTGTTAAATTTGAGAAGTGTGAGTTTATCTAAAGAAAGTTGTATCTGGACTCTGAGATTTCTACTTAAATTGTTCAATACAAACTCCAGTTTACTATTAGACAAAGATGATGCATTTTTGAAACTTGATCCTTGCCTATTTTTTTTTTTTAACACATGTGCTGCAAGATATTTAGAAGGAGGGGATAATGTTAGGCTCATCTGTGGCCTAGCAGAATAACTGAGACATGGTAGGCTGTTAATTAATGTTTTCAAAAGAATGGCTGGGGAAAAAAGAAAGCACATATAAGTGCGAATATTTCTTGTAATGACATTTATTGCTTGTGATTTCCACCATCCTTTTGTCAGCACCCCACATTTATTCTGGGAGAGATATCTTCTCCATGTTGGATGAAATCTGTTGTCACTGTCAGTCAGGGCACTGCACTCTTATAGACAATATAATCCCCTCCAAAGTTGTCCCTATTGACAATGCCAGAACCCCAAAATATGTCATGTTGCATGGCAATGGTAGATATGATTAAGGATCTGGTGATAGGAAAATTATCCTGAATTATTTGAATGGGCCAATGTAGTCACACAAGAACTTAGAAACAGGTAAGAGGGTCAAAATCAGAAAAGATGATATCATGATGGAAGAATAGGTTGCAAAGACATGCTTCAAAGGTAGAGGTGGGGTCCACGAGCCAATGAATGCAGGTAGCCTCTAGAAGCTAGAAAAGGCAAGGAAACAGTTCTCTCCTGGAGTCTACAGAAGGAATGCAGCTTTGTTGTCACCTTGATTATAACTCTGTAAGCTTCATTTCAAACTTCTGACCTCCAGAAGGTAATAAATTTGTCTTTTTTTAAGCCACTAGGTTTATGGTAATTTGCTACAGAAGCAATAAGCAACAAATATAGCCCTCTGCCAGTCAATCAGTAGACCCACAGACCAAGCTAAAGCAAAAGGACACTTACTCCTTGAATAATTAACATGGTCGCTCAAGGATGACAAAAATTGGATCTGTGATAATACTCTGAAGAACGTATGTTACTTCTAGAGACATTACCAGCACTTTCCTATTTCCTGTTATCTTAATTTAGGTTTCTCCAAAAGCAGAGCTGAAATGAGAATTTGAATGACTGCATATAGCATGGATGAAGAAGCAAGATTAATCTCTGTCTCTGAATTAGGCATAGGAGTGGATGCTAGAGAAGTATGGAGAATACCTTAGACACTGGTGTGTCTGAAGGCTGGGACATTCATCCTCTGCAATTATTCCCTATTGGCTGAGGGCTGCCCCAGAGGCCATTCATTTCCCTGCCCACTTAGACTACACCTGCAGACAGAGCAGACTCCCAAGACTTCAGAGAAAACCCTGAGGCAGAAAAAGTGAAGACACTTGTGGAGTACTAGCTTCAGGCAGGACACTGTCATCACACAAAACTGTGACACAAATCACAGATTAGCCCAGGGGATGTAACGTGGGCCACCCAAAGCATTCAAGCTCCTGTCCTCTATAAACCTGGTTCTTGAGCTCTGTGTTCTTTCTGTGAACTGCCCCAATTCTCTTTTTGATTAGGCAAGTTGCAATCGGGTTTTTGGAGTTTGCAAACAAAAAGCCTAGGTGATATAGGTTTCCTAAGTGATTCTTCCACGGTTCAGTCCATTCTTTTTCTAAATTATTTCAGTCTTAATCATGCTAAGGATCGTTTATCCAAGAATTGTAACCATTATTTCTTGCATATTTAGCATGAATTCTCAATGCATTCCCCTCTGTTTATTTGATTCATGTGTATGAACCTTACATATGGGGAAGATGTCAAAAACAATTTAAAATATGTTTAAAATACAAAGTCATAAACGAGTATGACATTGCTTTGTAAAATTTCTGCCATGTATCATACTGAATATTAAAAAGAATCACACTGTATTCTCAATGCCAGATTGTGGTAATATATAAACTCTGAAGAGAATGCTCAGTTTTATAGTAATTTCTATTGCATAGATTCTTTTAATTTTGTTCTACTTAAACTCTTATTGACGCTAATGAAAAAGAACATTAAGCTTTCAACTATATGAACCATTTCGTGAAGTTACAAAAACCTGATTTGTGGAAATCCTGCCGTCAATTCTCAATGGCCTCCCTCTCCCAGCCTAGTGCAGTGTTGTTCTGCCACACCTCGGCATAGACAATGACAATTAAGTTGTCCTGGGCTGGCTGTGCAGTCTGATGCCAGGAGTGGGAAACTGTCAGATCGAATGATACTTTCCCACAGCGTGCCTGTCCTGGCATCACACACATGCTGTGCACCACTTTTCTTCTGCTTCTCACTGCTCACGGTTCAGATGATTCCACCTCAGAAAATCCTTTCTCTAAAGTACTGAATACTAATTAACCCTCTTTCTCCTCTCTTTGTCTCTTTCAATTCTTGCCTAATAAGCTATGGGAAACCTCCCTTCTGTTTCCTTCACATTCTCCTGGGTTTCATCATCTACCTTCACCATGTTTCTTTCTCTTCTTTCTCTTCTCCTCCTTCCTACTTCTTTACTTTCCTCTTTCCTTTCGTTATCTTTTTTATAGTCACTCTTTGTTTTCGCATTCTCTATTCATCCATCTTTTCCTTTCTCCTTTCTCTCTTTATTAATTTTCCAGCTGAATAACTATCTCTATTGAAACTCTTAATCATGAGAGAAATATTAGTGATAAATTTCTTCAAGAAAAACCAAGCCATAAATTTAGAGATTATTCCATAAACAGGTACTTCCGTTAAGCTCTAAAGACTATTAAATTGTTCAACTCTTACCCTCCCCTTACCAAGCCCACACCCAAATAAAAATATTTTCTGAGTTTTCTACTCATGAGCTGGAAGTGTTTTTGGAAGGTGTTCAATCCCTCATTTTCAAAAGCAGTAACATTTTATAATTTAAATGAACTTAATTAATGGAATTATATGAAGCTTGCATATATTATTCTCTTTGCAATATGGATCCCTCCATATTGCTATTGTCTACAGATTTTGGTCACTCTGCCTCATTCCTTGAATTTGTTTTCTTCTGATTCAGTGTCTCATTCTCTAATGTTACTCCTGTCATTATTCTTGGTAATTCTTGGTGATTGCATTACTCACTTAGATGATTCCTCAATTACCCTGGCCATTCACTAACTTGAAGTCTTCCTCCTATGATTTTGTGCTCTACTCTACACCCCCTTATTTCCACAGTTATATCTGAGTCTTTGACATCCATAGTAACTGGAATCTCTTCATAATTTAATATTTAAGCATCGGAATCTTAATCTAACACCTCAAATATTTCCAGTTTGATATTTCCAGAATCCTAAATTCTATAATTATTTTACTCACCAGCACCTACAGTATATGGATCCTATCTCATTTTCTATGTCACTCAGCTTATGATGTCCTCAATTCCTTTTACATCCAGCTTAAAAGATTTCATGGCTTATTATTAAATTCAGTAATTTTTATGTACATTCCAACTCCTTTTGTACCTTTCTCCCTTCATTTACCTCACCTGGGGAAAAAGAATTGCTCAGGTTAAATTTAGGTCTTTGTCTACTCTGTGCCAGTAGAAGCAGAGTTGGAGTTTGCTGGGGAGAAATCACAAACATGCTAACTGACCCCATTTAACGTTTATGATGTCAAATTACAAGCTCACCCTAGTGTTGCCCAACAAGTCTACTGCATGCTCCTTGTCCATGTATTCACTCATTTCTCTCAACAAGAATTTTATACTTTTTTCTCTCTTCAACATTGTCTCGGGGGTAACACACTCAATAGTAACGCTGTTTTCTATTTTACTGAGAAAAGGGAATCATTCAGAAGAACATGTCCACGTGGTCCCATTAATTCTATCTACTAACCCACTTTCATCTGCATCCATAAGTCTTCCCTCTCTCCCACACCGTGAAAGACTATATTCATCTCCTCAAACCACACTCTTCATTCGAGCATCATGTGGCCTAAATAGTGAGGGTCCTTGGTCTCATTACGTGACAGTAGAATCAAGTCTACCCTCTGATGGAGATCTTCCAAAAATTTCCCATCTCAATCAAAATAAAGGCAAAATACCCCAATATTCCCAAGGGGCACTGACCAGATCTGGTCCCCAGCTAGCAGTTTATATTTGTCTACCTGTAGCCACATTGTTTTTTTTTTTTTTTTTGCTATTCTTCTTCAGACTCACCAAACATGCTCCAAATTCCAGGCATATGTACTTGCTCTTCTCTCCAGTATATGGTTTCCTCCCTTGTACATTTACCATCTTTTCTCAAATCTTTATAAAGATGCTCTTTTTCTGATTAACCATAAAACATTAAGTCCACCATCCAATTCACTCTTACTTTGCTTTACTTTTCTATAAAGTATAAACATTTAAGATTTTAATTTATTTATTGTTTTTCCCCTCCCCCCTACTGCCATTACACCTAACATACTAGAATGTAAGCTATGCAAGAGCTGGTGTCTGCCTAACACATTAACTACCATATCTCCAATGCCTAGAACCATACTAAGATTTTAATAAAAGTGTTTTGAATGACTGAATAAATGAATGGATAAGTGAGTTGTTATAAAACCTAAGTGAAGTTCCTCAAAATGTTTTACTAGATTAGTTATTTCAAATTACTAAAGGTGCTTAATTTAAATGCATACTTCTGTGCATAATCTTAATTAAATCTTAATCACCAGAGTTGAGATTCAATGATTTGTTACTTTAAAAAATTTTTTTTATAGTTGTGGAAGATTTATAGTCAATTAAGCTTTAGGAAGCACTGGTCTACAGGATTAAATCCAATTCTCATAGCCTAATAAACTGTTCCTCCTGATCTAACCCTTGCTAACTCTTTTGCCAGCCTTATCTCCAGTGATTTACCCATATAGGCTATGTTCTCCAAGCACTCTGATCTGCTAGGTTGAAAATCCAACTGACTTTATTATTTGTGATGGTTTCATCCACCTTTTTTACCTGCACAAGCCCTAGTGTGTACTTGACTCTTCCCCCAATGATAGTGCAGAGAAAATAATGTAAATAGGGAAGCTTTTATGTATCATGTGTGATATCATTTGAGAATCAGTATGAAGGGGGCCATTCAGGGACGTTTGAGTGGGATTAAGCATTTGTATAAAGACTGTGTATGCTACAAATCAATCAAATTGCACATTAAGCTGTGAGCACCTGTGTCAGCAGTCACACTGTGAGATTTACATCAGTCAGATTTTTAGATATAAATATTTATCTTTGATCATTTTAAAGAATAAAATAATTTTTTGAAAGGATTTATGGTAGTTTAGAGCATCAGTGGGAGTGGTGAAGAACCAGGCTTGGGAAATTAGGCAGATGTAGACCATGGCTGGGAAGGTAACCTTCCAGCACAAATCAGCCCAGGGAGAACCATCTGGTGAGAACCACCATTGCCACTGCTGGATACCACATACCATAGCTTGTACTCTAGATGCTGCCAGTACTTGAGAGCACCATTTGCAAGGAACTCTTGATAACTTAATAGTAATACCACTTCCACAGCTACCACTACAATGAATTGTCCACCATCCTTATTCTTGTGTCACTAGCTATTGAATAAACATGCTAGGTCGCAGTGTCTTATTGGCTCAGTCATGTCATGTGCTTGCACCAAACATGAAGATTTGGCTGAACGAGCTACTATCATGAGAGATGAAGTCTGCTTCTCAAAAAGATTCATACAGTGGGGAAATTTCCAAATAAGTTATTTTGATGCTGAGTGGCCAATCATATGACAAGTGTCCAATTCCAATACAATTAAGAAAATTGTTTCCAATCACAATTTTCTTCCAATGATTGAAGTGTGGCAGATATGCCAGTATCTTGCTATGAGAAAGGTTAAGACCTCACTGGCTCCTCTCTGAGCTTTATTAAGAAGGTAGTTCCTGGGCTTCCCTGGTGGCGCAGTGGTTGAGAATCTGCCTGCTAATGCCGTGTACACGGGTTCGAGCCCTGGTCTGGGAAGATCCCACATGCCGCGGAGCAACTAGGCCTGACTACTGAGTCTGCGCGTCTGGAGCCTGTGCTCCGCAACAAGAGAGGCCGCGATAGTGAAGAGGCCCGTGCACCGCGATGAAGAGTGGCCCCCGCTTGCCGCAACAAGAGAAAGCCCTCGCACAGAAACAAAGACCCAACACAGCCAAAAATAAATATAAAAATAAATAAATAAATAAAAGATTACTATAAAAAAAAAAAAAGAAGGTAGTTACTTAGTTTTGGTGAACCTTTAGCATAAACATCATGAACAGTATTCTATAACATAGTTGTCTGCCAGCATGTACATTTGCCCTTACTGTCCCCTCTATCTTCCACTGTTCTTGGAAAGTATCTGGCATTGACTTCTCATTCCTTCTTCTAATACCACTTTAGACTTTCTCGCCTTTCCTAAGTCATTTTTAATGCGTAGAAGCCAACTAGCTGCACCCTCTAGAGGTGTATCTCCCCCTAGAGTACCCACACTTTGAAAACAGTGATGCCTATCTATCTCTTTTTTATTTGTACCCTCAGCACTTCACACTAAGTCTAAAACAGAAGGAGGGGTTCTATATATGCCTTTCGCATAACTGAGTAGAATTTGAAAGGAAATCATATTCCGTTGGGTTGTTGTTCTTGGTCTATATTTGGTACTGACTAAGAAAACACAATTATCAGGAGTGAGAGAGGGAGAACCTCTTACACAAAATAATTAAGTTAGTATTTTCATGGGAGGTAGGTCAAGTATATTCCAAATTCTCCATTGCCTGATTAAATTTTATTGCTCTGCTTTTTTCTGGGTGTTTGAACTAAAATACTAGAGGGAAAATATCTATGGAAATAACTCAAATATAATTATTTGTCAGTGACTCTTCGCTTAGAATTATTTTTCTATTGATTTACTGTATGTTACACTGAGAAGAGAAAGTTTGCCATGAGACAGTACATCATGCTGGTTATTGATCTTCTGTGATGTACTGTTTCACCCACTCATAGTGCTCATTTATGAAGAGTGCATTTCTACTATCAGCGACACTTTTGTGCTAAATTTCTAAAGCTTCATGAGTCTTCTAAAAATCTCTTCCTTCAATGAACATATATTATGACTACACAGATGCGACTCTTGATGGAATTTCCAGAAGCTGAACTTCAGAAATACAGCTAGTACTCAAGCAATAAAAACATAAAAATTTAGAATGAAGTTGAAGAATAATGAATTTTGCAGGCTGTTTATTCTCTCTAATGTATTGAGACCATGCTTGATCATCCCTTTAAAACTAGTATGAATATCTCTTAAAATAAAATTAGTCTGCATTTTAACTATAACTGATGCATGTTTACAGCTTCTCCACAACTATCTTACATTTAGACACACATTTTCATTAAATAAAAGTAATTTAATACCAACATTGTGCCCTACAATTAGTAGGTGATTATAAATATTGTTTTCTCTTGATTTAAATTAAATACTAAGTCACAAATCAGACAGATTTTACAAGGGACATATTTTCCCCTCCAGTTTAAAATGAACAATATCAACAAATTTAGATTAGGGATATTTGGGAAAAAAACTGTTTCCAGAAAAGTATACACACCAGAAATTAGTATCTACTTGCCTATTAAATGTTTTGATATGGTACACTACACTTTATTAGTTTATTCTAGCACCTTTTCCTTAGTAAAACACTTTTTATCCTTCCATTTTAAGTTCTTAGTAATAAAAATATATAAATTACGATAGGGCAGTAAATATCATGTTCTTTTCCACACACTGCCCTATTACTCTATAAACAGATAACTTTTCCAAATGAATCACTTCTTTTTTGGTCTCAAAATTCTTTTCTTTGAAAGAGTATAGAAAACCATGTAATCAGTCATTCTCCTGACTGTGGCATTCATGATCACCACAACTCAAATATCCAGGGCATGCAGGACGGGCAAATCAGCTCTTTCTGTGTGATTTTTTCTTATATACTAAAATTAAATTAAATTTAAAAGTTTAAAGCACAAGTTCATTACTTCATTATTTTTCCAAAGCTTATGTAAGTTTTTCTTATTATAAAGTAGATAAAGAGACTTGGCCATAATCTATTTTCCAACTTTAGGGTTCCACATAGTATGTTACATTGTATACAATAGTGGGGAGAGGGGATTGCAACAGGACATATGAATCACAGTATTAAACAGATAATACTATCAGCTAGATTTAAACCTAAGTTATTCGTCTGAAAATCAGCTGGTGACAACAAAAATATGGGAGGCCATATATGCTATAAAACATGGCTAATAAAATACACTGAAGTATTAACAGTAATAGAATCTGTTAGCATGAGTCATTTTATATAAAGAGGTATATATCTTTATTTGAACAGAGGAAATTTTAATTGCTAATTAACATACAGATTCTTTAAATAATGGAAGATTTGACTTTAAATTCTAAATTAAATTAATTGGTGATTTGTGGAAAAATTAGAAAAAATAAACTTTGCTAAATATTTTAGAATTCATTGTTAACTTTTACATGTCATAAACCAAAATAAGCTGTAAAATCATAAAAATTAACGTGTAAAGCTGATATCATAAAGTAATGATTTAATATCAATATTAAGAAAGTCTTTCTAAACATTTATGAAGAGGATAGATTCTTAAGAATGGAGTATAGGGGACTTCCCTGGTGGTGCAGTGGTTAAGAATCCACCTGCCAATGCAGGCGACATGGGTGCGAGCCCTGGTCTGGGAAAATCCCACACTGCAGAGCAACTAAGCCTGTGTGCCACAACTACTGAGCCTGTGTGCCACGACTACTGAAGCCCGCACACATAGAGCCTGTGCTCTGCAAAAAGAGAAGCCACTGCAATGAGAAGCCCACACACCACAACAAAGAGCCAAAGCAGCCAAAAACAAAAAAGTAAATAAATAAATTTATTTAAAAAAAAGAATGAAATATAGCTCATATCTAAACTATTTCCAAAAGATTGTCCTAAAAATGAAACAAATATGACAATTTGGAGGAAAAAAATTTCGTAGAAATGACAAATAAATGATCATAAACGTCTCGGAAAAAATTAAAATTAAATACATATATATATATATATATATATATATATATATATATATATATATATATGCACATACACATGGAAATACAAGTCAGGACATTAAAATAACATAATCAGTCAAATTTAAACTTAAGTTGTACTCCTGAAAGTCAATGAGTACAACCAAAATATGGGATAAATTGTTTAATGAGTGAAATGGCTGGCTAATAAAATCTACTGAGATTAAAATGATTTATTGACACTGGAATAAATGAATGTGTATGTATACACATAAATGTCTCTATATATACATACACAAACATATTGTGTCTCTCTACATATATGCATAGATACACATATGTACATATATCAGTGTTTATTCATGTATATGTATGAATATATAAATATGAGACTATGTGTGTGTGTATTTATACTCATATACAAACGTTCCATAAAAAGAAAATAGCTAATAAAAATGTTTAAAATTAGATTGTGGTGATGGTTGCATAACTCCATGCATATGCTAAAAACCAATGATTTGGTTTGATAAATAAATGAATTGTATGATACATGAATTAGATCTCAAATTGTTTTTAAAAAGAAAGAAGGAAAAAAGGAAAGTTCTGGACCATCACTTCTTGAAATTTCACAAAAAATGAAGTTTTAACTTGTTTTTCTATAAACCCTAAAGGCAAATAAAAATAATTTACAATAAATTATTGGGATCTGGAAAGCAGGTCGACAATACCAAATTATTCAGTGAAGCTAAGGATGTTGAATCTGAGTTAGCAAAGAGGAAAGCCAAAAAGTAAACTGATTTACCTATGGAACCTTCAGGAAGTAGAAGAATTGGGTTATGCTGAAAAGTCAGGGAAGTTGTCTGAAATTTAAATAAATGTTTTGGAGTTTAAGAATACCCAGATCTCCTCCCCAGTTCAACACTGTTGGGGAGTTGTTCCACCTATGTTCCTGGAGATAAATGGAAACTTATTCAAATAAAGGAAATCTGGACTAGTGGCCAAAAGGGGTAGCTCACTAGAATGTATTCAGACTTCTGACCAATCTTCTTCTCATTCTCATGTCCCAGAACAGAGATGATTTCACAGAAGCTGTCATTAAGATTCTGAGGAATCTTAAATAAATTACCTCTGAGAAAGAAGAATGATATATACATCTCTCAGAGAATTAAAATAAAGACTTCGTAGAATTAAGATTATAGCGCAACTGAAAAATAATTCAGCAGATAAGTGAGAAGATATAATTGAGGGAAGACTAACTGAAAATAGAGCACAAACAGAAAAAGAAGTACAACATATAACATAAAATACTATTTAAAACAAATTTAGAGGATTAGCTCTGGAATTCCAACATCTGAATATTAGGAATATATCCAAAGCAAATTGTGTTATGAAATTTAAGAACATTGCAGACCAAAAGAACATCTTCAAAGCTCCAGAGAAATGTATGACAAAATAAAGCAAGACAAGAAACAAGTATCAGAATGGCATCTGCCTTCTAATTAATAACAACGGAAATGAGGAAAGACAACACTTTCATTCTTTAACACATGCAATCTGTCACCCCTGTGACTAATGAAAAATCAGGTGATTGGTACCCTGTACATGCTAAATATCTTTTTCTGACATCATCCTTTTAGAGTAGATAACTTTTGACAATGTTGATCATCTCCTTCTTACAATTCTTATTTCTTATCTACCTCTTCCTGAATACCTATATCGGTTAGGACAGACTAAGTTGTGCTGCAGTAACAACTCCAATATCTTACTGTGTTACAACAACGCAGACTTATTTCTACTTTTGCTATATGTCCATCTGGTCCAGTTGTAGGTCTTTCTGATGTGAGCCTCATTTAGGAACTAGAGTTGGTAGAGCATCATTCACCTGGAACAGGGAAAGTGGAAGAGCATATGCTGGTTCTTGAAGCTTCCACTCAAGGCCACTACATGTCACTTCTACACAAAATCCATAGGCCAAAGGAAGTCATGTCTGTGTTCAACAAAGCTAGGATGTATAATCCTCTTTCTTGGAGGAGCTCTGAATTCTTATGAAAGGTGAAGGTGTCTACCAGATCCACATTTCTACTCTTGATAAAAAGCTATATTTCTATTCACTTATGTTGTCTTAAACTTAGCACATAAAAAATTTAACATTTGAACTCCATCGTTAAAACAAGGCCCATTTCTATCTTCATTATTTGTTAATGGCACATTCTTTTAATCACCCACACAGACTTGCAGCCATTTTTTTTTTTTTTTTCACTTTTCTCAATTTCGGACCAAAGTATTACTCCATTTTTTTCTAATCCTAAAATCACCATCACCTTCTTTGTCATTATAACTATTAAAATAACAAGAACAAAATTTTTTTTTAAATGAAGGGGAGTTTCGTGTTTTATTTTCTATGTGCCAGTTATTCGATTTTTTAAACATTCTCTAAAACATCTTATATGGTCATTGCAAAAACTAAAGCAGATACTATTATAATTCCCTTGTTACACAGGATGAACTGATTCATTTCTCCATTTATGGTGCAACCACAAAGTTGAGTTCATCTTCTGGCTTCTTTTCTGGACTCTTGAAAGCTGCCTAACAGCTTTCATACTTCTCAGGTGAACAAATGAATTCTAAAAATCACTGCCATATTAAATCTCCAAAATTATACTTTTTTCCTAATATTATATCCTACTTGAAATCCTTCAATGACTCTCCATCTCTACCTGTATTAGACATAATTTTACCTGTACCATATTTAAGAGCCTCCCTAACTTCCTCTTCACTCAAATCTTACCACACCTCAATTTATGCAAACTAGCCTAAGTGTTCTTTTCTAAACACATTTCCTGTATTCTGAACATTGCTTAAATTTTTCTTCACTTAGAACATCTTTTATTCATTGCTTCTGAAGCCTCATTCATTGGAAATGGTCGTAACTGTAAGTTATGGTGAATAAAACGAGAACAAAATAGTATATTATGATAGTATCTTATGTACCACCCAAGATTTATTTTAAAGTTTTATACACATTCATGGTATGAACCATTGTGCATTATTTTATTCTCTTATTTACAGTTTTTTTCCCAGAATTTTACTACCATGATGACTTTCTTATATTTTAGGGAAAAAAAAATAAGACATAATCAAAATGCTATTTATTTTTTAAGTTCTCCTGTAATAACCAACTTTCAGACCACTCAATTCACTATGATAATCTTAGAAAATAAATGATATTCTTTCCTCTTTTCTATTATTTAAATATTTTTCTAATTTCCTAGAAGGAATCTCAAGATCCTTGATGAAACGGGATGTCTTGCCTTTCTATTTAAGCCTTCTCTGTCTTATAACATAAGGTCTTATGTAAAGAAGTCAGTCACAAAACTTTTTGGAATATAACCTTAAATAATTGAATAAAATACAGTCAATTAATGTGTAGGAAATGGTGAGATGATTAATTTTTTAAGGACAAAACAAAGAAAAATTTCTTTTTAAAGTGGAATTTTGATTAGAATGGAGGGTAATAGGGAATAAAGTTTAAAATGACACAGTGTTATATGTTGAAACAACAAGAGGAGTTAAAAGTGATAATTAGTCAAAAGTTAAAATTATTTATTTATGTTTAATTAATTTATTTTATTTATTTATTTTTGGCTGCATTGGGTCTTCGTTACTGTGTGCGGGCTTTCTCTAATTGCGGCGAGCTGGGGTTACTCTTTGTTGCAGTGCGAGGGCTTCTCATTGTGGCGGCTTCTCTTGTGGAGCACGGGCTCTAGGCACGTGGGCTTCAGTAGTTGTGTCACACAGTCTCAGTAGTTGTGGCTCACGGGTTCTAGAGCGCAGGTTCTGTAGTTGTGGCACATGGGCTTAGTTGCTCCGTGGCATGTGAGATCTTCCCGGACCAGGGCTCAAACCTGTGTCCCCTGCCTTGGCAGGCAGATTCTTAACCACTGCGCCACCAGGGAAGCCCAAAAGTTAAAATTATTTAAATAGAGACATAGAATTATTCAAATGAAAACTAAGGCATTCTTTTAAGACCACTTCAAATAAGCAAGATACCCCATGTGGCAGTACTTTTAATGTGAACTTTTCCATATAATTGAGAAAGATTTGTTCATTTGAAGGAAATAAAAAAGAAAAATAAGCAGAGTTGAAAGATTTTATAGAGCATCATGAAATAAATGTCAGAAACAGTGATTCACATACACTCCCCATATGCTAATTTACATATGAGTAGTATGTGTTACATATATCAAATTTTGTGGCATTTATTTCAGGAAGCATTGTAAAACTTTCAACTCTGCTTATAGCATTCACTTTGAATTTTATCTCAATGATGGTGTCATTGTTGAATGGAGAAATAGCACAGAAATTGCAGCATATATTTTCTGTTCCTATCGTAGTATGATTACATGAAGTTGTTTATTCCTGCATAGTGACATTATCCCTTGTCAGTTGCATATCAAATATGATGACATTGAAACAAATGAAACATAAATATGTATAATGTTTCCTGTTACTTCATCAAATCTCAAGGTACATTTGCAAAAAAATGAAATTAAAATACTGATGGGAGAAGGTTCCCTCTGTATGGTAGTATACTAAACGAGAAAAAAAGAAAAGACACCACGCATTTAAGCCATTTTCTGAATAGCTTCTATCAAAGTTATTTAATAATGTAAATATTTTATATATCTCTATGTGTTAAAATATAAGCATTTCCTAGTGAACTTCATAAAATAAGACAATTAAAAACATTTTTTTGCATTGTTTCATGAAAAGAATCCATGTTAAAGTCATAAGAAAAGGCAAACACCACAAAGCATTTAATCTTTAGTAACTTATTTTTATAAAATGGCCTAAAACTCAATTTTAGGAATTAATCCCCCTACCTGCCCAAAACAGCAGAGTAGAAATTAATCAAACATTTTTTATTAGTTAAGTTCTTTTATGACAATTTTCATCTCAGTTGAAAATAAAAGTAGTTTTCAGGCTATATGCCATAGGAAAATCAGAGTTTATAACAAAAATCCTACAGCTGGAATAACTTCTGTTTTGGTGACAAGACCAGAAATCTATAATTACCTAAATGCTTTATATTTATGCCTTCTAAGCTACTTGCTCATTTTTGCTTTCTTTGAGCATAATACAGTATCCTGATTCAAAAGAAAAGATATTTGGTGCTATTCAGGGATTAGTAGAGGTTTAAATGTTAATACTCTGAAACACTATTTCTTCTGAAGAATTCTCATTTAAATTCTTACAGGGGCCCTCAGAGCATATGCTGTGCTTAAAAAGGGCATTTGTGGAAAAAATTCTATCTTGGGAATGCAAAATGCAATACACTACAATAATCTTTGAACATTACAGCACTCTGCCTTTTAAAGTGTTCTGAACACAGCAAACTCAGTAAATACAGCTTAATGGATGTAGTTTACTTAAGCAAATATTTACCAGAGGTAAAATTGTGATTTTATTTTTCCTTAATTATTTATATGTATAAAATAAAATATAATTTTATTATTGGTAAAAGGAGAGATCCACTTTCTTCACATTAATATACAGGGTAAGAAATTTCAAATAAGATTCATTTTAAGCAGATTGAAGTGCTCTCTCTCTCTCTTGCTGTTTCTCTCTTTCTCTTTCTCTTTCTCCCTTTCTCCATTCCTGCCACCCTCCCTCCTTCCTTTCCTCCGTCTGTTTAGTCCCCTGCCTTCTTTCCTTCCCTCTCCTTCCTTTTTCTTCCATTCTGTTTTGTTTTCATGCTTGATTATTATAAACAGAGGCATAGAAATTTAATTCAACAGAAACTCTATAAGAGACATGTTTATTGTACATCAATTTTTTAAAAAAGGAAGATAACCACATGACTCTTTAATTTTCACTTAAAACTTGTTTATAATTCTCTGAAAATGTGTTATAATTTTCTATTGTTCTATGTTCCTTAGAAAATAAAAATTCAGAGAGAAAATAAGTTTTCTCAGCTCTCCCATAGTTCATTTCAGAATCTGGTTTTTGCTCTGTTCTGAGATTAATACATTTTCAAAACAGCACACCAGGCCATAGCTAGTTTGAGGCCAATCTTTGGGAGTCTACTGATTCCTGGATGAGCGACTGAAACCTTAGGATGCTTGCCTTGCCTTTAATTATATGCCAAATGTTGTGCACCAACTCATTTCCAGATAACCCATGGGGCTGCAGGAGCTCCTGTGTTTCTCTAGACCCCAAATTATGTTATGTTGGTTGGTCAATTCCAGTTCGGCCTGTAACAGACATGTCACGTAATTTTAGATTTTAAAATTATATTTTTTACAATTTCTTTAGTTTATAAATAAGGACAGTGAAATCCAGTGTGCTTAAAATACACATGCAAGGTCACAAATCTGGTTAAAGTTTAGCTTAATATAAAATTCCCTGACTCTTAATCCAGTGCATTTTCTTATCTGTACTCTTTTTTTTTTTTTTTTAACATCTTTATTGGAGTATAATTGCTTTACAATGGTGTGTTAGTTTCTGCTTTAAAACAAAGTGAATCAGCTATACATAATATATATCCCCATATCTCCTCCCTCTTGCGTCTCCCTCCTACCCTCCCTATCCCACCCCTCCAGGTAGTCACAAAGCACCAAGCTGATCTCCCTGTGTTGCTTCCCACTAGCTGTCTATTTTACATTTGGTAGTTTATATAAGTCCATGCCACTCTCTCACTTCATCCCAGCTTACCCTTCCAACTCCCCGTGTCCTCAAGTCCATTCTCTACATCTGCGTCTTTTTTCCTGTCCTGCTCCTATGTTCTTCATAACCATTTTATTTTTTGGTTTTTTTTAGATTCCATTTATATGTGTTAACATACGGTATCTGTTTTTGTCTTTCTGACTTACTTCACTCTGTATGACAGACTCTAGGTTCATCCACCTCACTACAAATAACTCAATTTCGTTTCTTTTTATGGCTGAGTAATATTCCATCGTATATATGTGCCTCTGAAAATCTTTTCTAGTTTTAACATTAAATGTAGAAACGAAGGATGGTCCATGTAAGCCAGTAACACTCAACTTTATACTGAAAATATTCTCTCCTGGAAAAGCATAAATTTTAATAACCCCAGGGACAGAGTCTTTGAGTGACTGCTCACCCACCATGGATAGCTGAGCAAGGCTCAGGAGATCCATGAACTGTCAAATAAAGTAACCACCTTTTGGCCATCTATAATGGCAGTTATAAGTTATAAAATGATGTTTAGGAGAACCAGCATGTGGCAATTTATTAATAGAAACTGATGTGTGTCCCTTACCAATATAAAAAATAGCTTTTATTTTCTTCTACTTTTTTTCTCTGCACACCACTCTCAAAGATAAGCACATTATTATCTTTTATCAGTACAAAATCTCCTTGTCCTAATATTGTTGAGGTTCATTTTTCCATTGGGTCTAACAAATATGCCTTTCAAGTTATCAGGGGAAGGAGAGATATACCTTTTAACTTACTCTGCCTGTATATGTGGCCCATGAGGAAATGACTTGATTGAATATTTTGAATTATAATGTGGCTACTGAGCAGCCTTGGCAGAAACATGCAACATAGAAGTAAAATTTATCTGTTAATAAAACTCAAATTTTCAAAATAAATAATTTGAGCTACCCTTGAATTCCCTTACCCAAACTGGAATAATGACAGTGTTACCAATAGCATCAAAATTACTAGCAACAGAGAAAAAAGAGCAGAGTAAACCAAGGTTAACGTATGAAAGAACTCTTTGCCCTTTCTCACCATTTAAGCTTTTTGACACGCTATGAAAAGGTAGTCAATACATTGAGACATTGGTACCAACCCCAAGAGGTGAGACAATCTCACTTTCAGAGTAATGCCTGGTGAACAAACAATGTTCCAAAGGTCAGTGTAACAATGAAATATGAATGTTGTCAGCAGAGAGCATGAAGACAACAGGTTGACATTGATGAAGAGCAAATGTTATTATGTCACTGAAACCTTGACCAGAGACTGTCTAACTAAAATACATGACCAGCTTGAGCTACTTTTTAAATTTTTTCTGTTGTAGTGTTTCTCACCCACATTTATAAATCAAACGTAATCAGAACATAAGAGAGTAATGATCTAAAATACAGTAACAATAGTGAATCTGATTGTCCCAAATCAAGGTAATTTGTTGTGAATTGATGGTTTTTTTTAGGAGCTGTGGATAAAAAATTCTTGCATTTGCAACACCTGATGTTGGGCATTATAAAATTTCCAGCAGAGTGCCTTGCACATAACAGGGGCTCAAAACTATAAAAATTTAGGGAACAAATAAATACTGATATTGAACCTGTGCTCTGACTCTAAGTACTTATACCACCAAATTTATCTTCAATTCTATATTAACACTCCACTTCCGGACAAGTTGTCTATTGATACTTTCCCAAACTTTTATTTTTCTTACCTTTGTAATTCGGTTCTCTTCAAAGCACCCAATTCTCTTCTGTGTTCTGCCTACCTCAATTATACTTTTTTTTTTTCAAAATTCAGCTCACCAAAATTATCCATTAAAATTCCCCTGTCTCTTCAAACCTGGATGCCAGAATAGTGCTTCTCAATCAGCTTCTTCTGGAATGAACACATCTTATGAAACACTTACCTTTCAAATGTGAATCACAGTTTATATTATTTGGGTCCTTTAATGATTTCTTTTTTATTGGTAAGATGATATGTATGGTATGTACACAATGAGTTTTATTAGTAAATACTAACCATTCTTTAGACACCCAGGCTTTGGAATTCTTTGTGCCAGAGGAACATGCAAAGGGAAGACAAGACCATTGCAGAGACTGCCTGTGGTCACCTGATAAGTAGAAGCTTTAATTTGCTTGCTTTAATTTTATCATTATCAAATGATAATGTCTCATTTGATATTCTGATCATGGGACCTTGATAAGTAGGTCTGCTATAAGAATCTTGGTGTCAGGAGTTTTTAATTCAATAAAAATAATACAAATTAGAGAGAAAGAGAAACATAGTACTGGTGCTTAAAATTATAGCATCTGTTACCATCTGTTGCAATTTATTTGATATTTGATCACATTCTGTTACTGATGTCTCCTTTGCTACATTTGTGGTTGTCTCACAGATTTCTAGAAGAAATTTTGGAAGAAAACTGAGAAATAATCTTGGTTTATCCCTTTTCCCAGTATTTCCAACTTGTACAGTAGAACATCTGTGATTCATGATCTAGTAACCTAAAAATACACTATATGGGCAACTAAGTTTAAGAAATAGTGCACACTCCATCCCACTGTTGGAGATTCATAACATCTATGTGGACATCAAGGATTCTGAGATGTATATTTATTTCACAAAGACATGTTTGATCTAGACACTCTCCCTTTAGCAGATTAATCCATTTAAACTTAGAACAAACCTATGAGAGCTACCATTATTATCCCATTGTATATAAGAGGGAAAGAGAAATTAAATCATTTTTCAAGATCACAAATCTAGGATGGGGTAGAACTGGGGTTTGTACCCAGGTTCTCTAGCTCCTGAATCCATTCCCTTACTCACTGTGCATGCTACAACTCTATACCAAACTGCAATTAATGTTAACTCTTTACACAGATTTTACAGCCGAATGGTCGTTATCTTCTGTAAATCAATCTTTCTAAAATTGGAAGCCAATTTTTTCTGCAAGTTAAAATTTTTTTTATAATAATACTTCTTATTAAATTATTTCTTAACTGTAAAATAGAAAAGAAAAAAACATAGAGATGACTACAATAGTGACCTACAGATGAGATCTGGCCTTGATTGTGGCTGTCATTTAAAAACTCAGTTTCTAAACTTATGGTTACCAAAGGGTAAAGGTGGGGTGGGGAGAGGAATAAATTAGAAATTTGGGAGTAGCATATACACAGTACTATATATAAAATAGGTAAACAGCGAGGACCTACTCAATGGGACAGGGAACTATACTCAATATTTTGTAATAACCTATATGGTAAAAGAATATGAAAGAGAATATATAAATATATATATATATATATATATATATATATATATATATATATATATATATATATATATATATCTATCTTTGAATCACTTTGCTATACACCTGAAACTAACATAACATTGTAAATCAACTATTCCTCAATAAAAATTTAATTAATTAAAAAAATAAAACTAAAAACTCAAAACTCAGTGTTTGGTAGCATTGGTTCTGTTCTATTATAGGGTAACAATCAGCCAGGAAGAGGATATAAGTTTGGAATTTTTTTCCATATTACTTTTATATCTTATATCTGGTCTGCTACACCCAATTTTTATGCATGTATCTGTATAAATATCTGTATGCACACACACACAAACACACACACTTAGTATGCAGTGTTTTAAAATTTTCAGTAAAAATGTACAAATCAGGAAATGTATATATCTTACAATCTTCATGCCAGATTTTGCCTGTGGGTCACTAGTGCAATGCTTCTATTTTATCTTTTCTATCCATCATCAACTCTCTCTTCAAAGCCTTCCTTGACCAACTCAAAATAGAATGAACTCTATCAGGTCCACTGAATTAGTTTTATGGTTTTTTTTGGCAATTGCATGCATATATTTTTTCTGCTGACAGATTTTATGTTAAAGAAAGGCAAAAAGCATTACTTACCCTCTTGACGTTACACCCTTAGCAGCAAGTGAACAGGGTGCTCAGCTAAGTTAATTAAGTAAATGATTTTATTCCTTTAAAATGCATCTATCATAAACTACTATGGGAAATGCTTAACTATATTGCAAAAAAGTACTCCCATTTTTCTTTAGGTTAATCAATGTATTCCACCACTTTAAAATCCTGAGTAGCTCCTTGTAATTACATATGAAAATGAATCTGTTGTTGTAAGCAAAGACACCTCTAGTGAGCATGGCTTTGCATGCACACCCCAGATAGAAGCATTAAAGCACAACGCATTTAAATTATCAGTTTTGGTGTCATTCGTCCTTTATCCAAAGTAGCCTGCTTACAATAAATTATTTTAACATTGGTTTCAATCATGTTCTCTCACGTAACTTTCTGAAAAATATATAGATGTCATAACTAGATAAAACAGACTGGAAATTACCTTTCTTCTGAACTCAATTATATTTTTTACCTCATAAAATAACGTGAGAGAGAGAAAAAGAGAGAGAAGAATGTGACTTAACATAGCCCAAGATAGCCTACTGCTGCCATGAATGACAGATTCCTGGTGCCATGAGACTCTGTGGGAATTATAACCATGTCAAGAATGTGGGTTGCAGAACATCAAATAAAATGGTCTTTCAAGGTGAATCACACAGCAAGTCAGTGGGTAGGGTTTGGCATTCCAAGACTTTGCTCAAGAAAATCCAGCATCATGTAATTGCCTGCCACCATCTGTGACTATTTTGGAGAAATAGAAAATTCTTAAATTTAAGGGGGGCATATGAAGATAAATAGCACTGTGCTACTCATAAAACAGAGACAAAACTGGTATCTCTTGTTTGTAATCAGCAAACATCCCTTCATTATCAGGCATTCAATAGATTTTGCTATTTTTAAAGTCAAATACAATCAGAGGCAGAAAAAGGAATTGCTTCTGAAAATAAATGCACCAGTATCCTGTGTTTTTAAACCAATTTATCTGCTCAGATTTTAAGTGTCTGTCTACAACAACATGGAAAAAATTGACAGATTTATGTCGTCAGCAAGGCTACGTTTACTGACTTACTGATTTATCAAGCATGTGTGTGATGGGGAAGAGCTCTGTGGCTTCACTGGCAGCTCTGGCAAGATAATTCAAAATGAGTTAGACAGCCAACACGTTTCGTACTAAGTCGATTAGCTTATGATTAATTGAAAAATGGTAGATAGGGCAAGACTGCTGCCTTTTGTTTCAGCTTTTGTTCAGGAGGCAGAGGTCTGTTTAGGGAAACACAGTACATATTTGGTCCTATTTGCTTCTTGGTGTTACCAGTCACTGAAGTAATTGACCGTTTATTGCATCTGTTAAAAAATTCAGGATACAGGGTGTAACAAAATGAGCATTTGTGTAATTACATGAGCTCTAAGACTCTTTTACTTAGAGACAGCTGCCATCCATCACATTGTCCTTTAATTCCTCAGTGTTTGTTTAGGGGATGCAGTATTCCAAAGCAAATGTAGGGGCATTTGAAGTGGAAATGTGATAATCGACATTTGTCACATTACAGAAACAAGATAAGTAGGGGGAAATTTTTAAAAATATCCTACCACTAAATGAAAGTGACACTAAAGTGTTACTAGCAGCAAATCAAGAAAATAACATCACTTTTTCTTACAACTCTGTTTAAGAGATGAGAGCCCCTGCAGTCTAATGAAAGAAAGTCAACACATGTAGTTATCATTATACCCTAATCTCCTCTACTGTGGTTAATTCCTAACTTAAACCATAAAGCAACAAAATGTGACTTACTAAGAGACTTGCCTTTGAGTCTTTGGGATCAAAGAGAAGAAGAGAGAAATTTCATTATTACCACGTGCTAGTGATACTATTGTTACTTTTGTCTTATTTAAATATTTTGAGTTTCAATTTCTTTCCAGATGTATTGTGTGGATTATATTATATCTCATGTTATATGGCACATATGTATGCCATATAACATGCTATAAATTGCAAAAGGTATGGGGAAATTATAATATATATAATATTTTCTTTATGATATTTTATGTTATGAATTACTTCCCCAGCTCTCTCCCAAGAATAGATGGTAGTACATTAGTGACAGGGACTGGGTATTTTTAATGAATGGAATAATTTTTACTCCAGTTTAGAAAGTAAATAAAGTTGATCTTTTATTTCTTCTTCATGTGTAAAATTTTACTCTTAATGAAATTATTCAGAGAAAGACAAATACTATATGAATACACTTGTATGTGAAATCTTAAAAAAAAGAAGAAAAAAAAAAAACCTCATAGATACAGAGAACAGATTGGTGGTTGCCAGAGGTGGTGATGAGAGGTTGGGTGAAACAGGTGAAGGTGGTCAAAAGGTATAAACTTCCAGTTATAAAATAAATAAGTCCTGGGGATGTACATACAGCATGGTGACTATAGTTAATAATAATGTATTATATATTTGAAAGCCGCTAAAAGAGTAGATCTTAAAAATTCTCATCATAAGAGAAAAAAGATTGTAACTGTATATGGTGATGGATGTTAATTTAGACTTATTGTGGTGATAATTTCACAGTATACACATGTATCAAATCATTATGTTATGCAACCAAAACTAATATAATGTTATATGTCTTAATGAAAGAGCTCAGTAAAACAACAACAAAACTTCACACTTACTTCTAGCTAATTCTCCTGGTCTATCCATCCATCCATCCATCCATCTATCCATTTATTCCACAAATAATTTTAAGTAACTCCCTGGTTTTAGGAATTCTGAGAGTGTGTCAGTTGGGTCTTCAGATGTCAAGATGGAATTAGAATTGCAAGAAATTTATTGAGGGAAAATGCCTGTGAAAGACAGGAGGGGGCAGGAGTAGACAGGAAAAGGCTTTACCATGGTGCAGTATGACATCTGTGCAAAGAGAGGAAGAAGGAAGGAAAAACCTCATCCTGTGAAGCTGCTCTGAGAGATTCTCAAAATTCCAAGGGGAGCCTCAGCAAAATGATTTCCTATAGAGTCATGGAGGGCAGAAATGAGCAGATCTTGGTGTCCCCATTGTGCTCAGACTTTGCCTGAAGGCTGCCTGAGAAAGTGTAGATGGCCTCAGCTCAAGTACTTTGGTAGGTCTTGAAAGCCAGCAATTCTGTGGTGTCAGCTAACTGAAATCCTTATAGCTGATTGGCAAGTTCTCTTGAAAGGATATAGAGCTGCACGTCTTCATGACTACCGTGGAGAGGCATTGGAGATAAAACAGATCTAGCTCTAATAAGGCATAAGACATGATCATTTCTCTACTGAGGAAGTGGCAGCTGTAAATAAACTGAGTTTGAGTGAGATGAGTATTAATAAAGAAGTGATACTGAACTGCACCCAAGTGTCTAATTGTGCCTAGGGAAATGAGCGACTCATACGTTCCAGTCAAAACCACTGAATAAATTTAATAAAAATGAGGGATGAGGAAGGAGTGTTACAAACTGGTCAAATAGAACAGGTAACACAAGGATCATCTCCTGATTCCTGAGAAAAAAAAATTCAAAGGTCTATGTTCAAGTGATCCCTAGTTCCTTTATTCTTCCGCTTTCGCTCTTCTCTTTATCATGGACAAAGTATAGAATTCAAGAATTTCTTCATACATTATACCTATAAAATACATATCCCAACCACGCCGAAACTCTCGAATATTTCTAGTAAAGCAAATGATGACTATTATATTTTACTCTATGATTACCTTTGATTTTTACAAATGCTTGTCAAATTGCCCAATAGAGAAAAATAGGAAAAAACTTCCTCTAAAGTAGTTTGAGTAAACTCTTATTTTTTTCAGTCTCAATCCATTTGTGGGGATGTATACGGTGTCTTTATATCCAACCAGGCATATTTATATGCCATTCCTTTATCAGGAATTGCTAGATTCTCTCTTGACCCTTTGAACATGATATTATATCAAATCTAATTTTGTACTCCTTTTATGAAATAGGCCATAATTCTCTCATTCAAAATTCCATTTGAATAACTTTCTCCTAGAATAATCTTCCTAATGGTAGTCATTCTCTGAAGCTAAATGTAAATAGAAATCCCTCAGGGCACAGCTCAAATGCTCCTTCTCTATGGAGAATTTACTTTTCTTTTTTATGGGAAAGTGTTTGCCACCCTGACAATTTCTACATTGCATTTTCACTATGTCTCTTTTAAAATATGCCTTACTTTCTAATGTCATTATTCATGTCAAAAACAATAATAGCTCTTAAGTACACAGAATGCCTGAGTATATAAGAGCCTTTATGTATATATATATTATTCTATATCTACAACAACCCCATGAGGAGGGGGATATTATACTAATTTTATTAGTTCTGGCTCAGAGGATTTGTAAATTTGCCTAGATCCCCAAATTAGTAAGTAGCAAAACCAAGAATCAAACTCTGATCTTTTAGCACCAAATTAAATGAACTTTCAATAATTCTTTGATGTAAACTCTTTGAGGGTAAATTGATGTTTTTGTGTACTACCCAAATTTCCGTATAATCACTATTCAATAAAAGAGTTAAATGAGTGAAGAAATGAATAGGATCCAACCTACACAAATCATTTGAATATATCTCTCACAAATAGCAGATAACTGGATTTATTTCCTCCTTTGGACCATACTCTACTTGGCATTTGTCCATTGTTTGCTTCTGTCAGTAGTCCTAAGTAATTTATGCATGTATATTTTTTGCCTGCAAAGTCCTGGTATTTTCATCAAGGGCACGACAGAGGTTTTGGTTATTGTTTATTCGGTGTTTTTTGGCATCTATTCTGTTATTTCACAACACAAGAGTGAGAGTATATGTATATTGTTAGCCTCCCTTGGGAAAATGGAAGAATAGCCCCTGAAAGCTGAAAAATTATGTATATGTTCTAGAGGAAATTTATCTCCAGAACCATGACTTCTATAATAAATTTCTAAAATGTTTGTAAAATTTTCTAAAAACGGCAAATCTTTATAACATCATAGAATATTAATAGTGACATACTGAATTAACTTTTAATAAATTGCATCTTTATCTTAAACTGAGAAATGCATTGTAAATTTTCATGACTGATTATTTATTGTTTGCTGATAAGAATCCTAGTCCTTGCAAATACACTTAATAAATATATTCTTAGTAAAACTTTTTTTGAAATTAAGTGCATAGGATACCAGAAAAAAATTTATTTAAACTATTTATACATATAACAAAAGAATCATTGCTTAAAATTTATGTATATAAATTAATATATTTTATCTTACACTATTCCTGTTATTTTGGTTTAAGATGTTGACAATCAAAGCAAAATATGTTTATCGTATGAGGGGATTTTCAAAATAGAGCAAAACTTGATTGTTCTGCACATGCATTCTTCAAGTTCTTTATATAGGTCAAGGAAAGATGTGTAAAAGTGAAAAAGTGTGGCTTAACATTTTATTCCAGTAAAGATATATTCTGACCATTTTTGAACTGTGCATCTTACAGGAAATTTCCAGATCTTTAAGTGACACACACCTAGAGTTTTGTTCACTTCTTGAATAAAAGCCTTTTTTTTTTCCCCAAGTGGTTTAAAAGGTTTTAGATGGGGAGGTACCAGATGTCAGCAGTTCTAATTTTTTTAGTGCAACTATAATGGAGCACAGCTTAGTGATTACCGCAAAGTGGAATTTAACCTTCAGGTCACTGATTCAATCCCTTAGTGCTGCTGGCCTTTTGATAATAATAGATCTACTCTTGGGTACACACACACAACACACAGACACACACACCATTTCCACAAAAGAGACAAGCAGTCAAGGCAATGTATTAATAGAATGTAAAAAATCAGTTTCTTGAAATGAATTGCAAAGAATAAAAGTGAATGCCATTTACTCTTCCTCATATAAAAAAGTTAATGAGTTAATGGGTGCAATAAAGTAAGGTTTAATAGATTAAAAATATTTTAAGTGACATTACTGCAGAATAATATTCTGGATTTTGAATTTCCTTAATACTATTTCATTAGGATTTAAGGGAGTTTGCTTCCACTGATTTACTGCCAATTCATCTTGGTTGTGGTCTTAATCCACAAAATAGTATGGAAGGTCAAAGTTAACCAAACACTGGAGTGTTCCAGGAAAACAATGTGGAGAGTCAGCAGATAGTGTCCTTCCTTGAGTCAGGATAAACTATGATTATTTTAAAACAGTTTTTGATTGTGAATTGTTTGGGTTTTATCTCAGAAAGAAGCCAGGCTACATACTCACACATGGAGTATCAAGAGTACTGTGGTAATTAAGGAGTTATCCTAGATTGCAGAGTAAATTGCAGGTGCCTTAGTAATGATATTTCAGCATGGAAGATGTAATCAGAAAGACCTTTGCTTATGTTTCAAAAAATAGCATGAGCTAGAAAAAAAAAAAGCTATACAAATAAAAACAGCAACCAGCAATAACCATCATGATACAATGTATTGACCACTTTATTTGTACTAACAGGGCCTCTGCTAAAAAAGTTAATATTATTTAAAACAGATTTCAAATCAAGGACACATATTAAGGTCCTCCTTTTTGGGTAGAAACAGAGGTTTCCAGTGGTCAAATAACTTGCTAAAAAAGGGCATAAGGCCAGTAAATGGAAGAGTCCAAGGTGAGGTTCAAGTTCAGGTACATCTTATGTTGATACTCAACCACACTGCTGTATTGAAGATGTTCATTAAAGATGAGGTGAAGAAATGTGACTGTCAGGCTGTTGGACATGTATCTAATGAGGACGCTACAAAGTTTTAGAAATGTCATTTGTGTAAAGGAAAAGAAAGACTACAGGTCCAGGTAGAGTACTCTTAACCTGAATGAACTGGTCAACCAGATCTAAGCAAAATTCAGCCTTTAGTTTACTTTATCATTCAATTGTTCATAGCATTGCTTGTAGTTCAGTGACTTATATTCATCACTATGCTGGGAGTAGACACCACTCTATCACTTCCTTGATTGTGTATAACTTTGGGATATTCTCTCACTAATTTATATAAGTATACCTTGTGTCTCTGGCTCCACTGTACAAATTCTATGATCACTTCCTTTTCTCTTCTTTTTCTTGTATATGTTTGATATAAGTATTAAGCAAAAAATATTCCTAAATGAACCATTATCTATCTATGTATCTATGTATCTATATGTATGTATGTATGTATGTATCTAATTTACATGTTGATTCTGATAGCACTGAAGTAAAACTCTTGCTATAGCTAGCAAGTCAAAGTGCAATCTTTTAGGGTAGATTTCAATTCTTAGTAAAAAAGATTAAAAAGAAGTAAAAACTAAGATAAAGTAACCTTGTGTGTTTTGCCTAGAAAATTCCAAAAGCCTCCAAACTGTATTTGGGAAAATCCAGTGAGACTCACTGGGTCTTTATTCAATAGTATTACTTTCAGTAAATGAATTTATATAGATAAAAAAGAGAGTAACTTTGTTAAATCTCGAGAACAGTTTTTTTTGCATTTATTGCATGGTTCATTGCATAACTCTGCATCTTTTGTCTCATCTGATGGGCAATGGAGCCATATTTCAAATGTGAAATAAGAATAACTAGAGAACCTCAGTCAATTATCACAAAAACAAACACAAAAATGAAATAGAGCTATTAAATCCTAGTGTTTTGGTCATCTACCAGTTTGGGTAATATGTTGCTCTTAAAGTTTTAGCCAGCTAGAATGTTGTTCTTGTTGTTATTGTTTTACAATATTCTATCAATTCATGTCAGATTGCTTGCTGCTCTGCTAAGCAAACTACAAATTTTATTCCACAAGAAGAGCAGTGTATACCACGATAAAAAATGGGATGCATGTTATGTGTTATGTTCAAAATTTTGTTTATTATGGTCCATTCTCCTGTTCCCCATATTTTAAAATCATTGATATGGTATTTACTATTAAATTTGCTATGCAAAGGATTTTGAAGTTACAATATTTTTACAACATTCTGATGATAACATAGAGGGAAAATTTTGACACATGACCACTAATGATAATTGGCAGAAAATCCATTAAGGTACTATGTGGAACCCATGAGATCCTGGACTCCTGCTATATCACAACATATGCTGCATGAAATTCAGTATAACAGGAGCCCATCTTAGGCCCAAAAGATGAGAAAGAATTTATAATTTTCATTATGATCCCATAATGTAAATATTTTCTTTTAATATTGTCCTTTAACATAGATCAATAATATCTAAAAATATCCTTTAACATAGATCAATAATATCTAAAAATATCTTATTAAGATTTTTTAAAAGCAAAAACTTGATTATTCTTTATGATTTATATACTTTTTTTGTAAAGAGTTTGTGACATTATCTAATTTAACAAGTGTTTGGCACCTATTACGTGCCAAGCTTTGTGATGATTTAGGAGATACAAAGATAAGTGAGGCATGATATTAACACACCAATATTTTACTCTAGTAAAAAGACAGATTATTAAACAAAGTTATAATATGAGTTACACTAAAGTTTTGAGTACATTAGTAAGCCATATAAAAATCCTAAATAATGGTTCATTATTCAGCAAAATAATACCATTGATAATAATCACACATACACAGATCATTGAATATATCAAATTAGTTACCACATGGCTCAATGATACATGCCACACTGGAAATAAATTGTTGACCACTAATGATTAGAAAGAGAGAGAATGGTCCACATGCTAAAGCATTGTGTGATGTCACCTCCAAGAGTCATACTAAGTCTAATATTGGTTAAAATTTAAATATTAAAACGTTTATTATATAAGTGTATGAAATATTACATTTCTGCAAAAAGTATCCCAGTCAAACTTCATAATACCTCTTTGTGGCAGGAATAATTGGTTTCATTTTATTAATAATGAAACTGGGGACTTCGCTGGTGGTGCAGTGGTTAAGAATCCACCTGCCAATGCAGGGGACACAGGTTCGAGCCCTGGTCTGGGAAGATTCCACATGCCTCAGAGCAAATAAGCCCATGCGCCATACCTACTGAGTCTGTGCTCTAGAGCCCGTGACCCACAACTACTGAGCTTGCGTGCCACAACTACTGAAGCCCACGCGCCTAGATCCCGTGCTGCACAACAAGAGAAGCCACCACAATGAGAAGCCCGCACACCGCAACAAGGAGTAGCCCCCGCTCACCGCAACTAGAGAAATCCTGCATGCAGCGACGAAGACCCAACGCAGCCATAAATAAATAAATAAATAAATAAATAAGTTTACATTAAAAAAAATAATGAAACTGGACCCCATAAATACTGCCCAAATGAAATAACTTAAAAGAGTCTGACTGGCATTTTCACCTATATATATATTTTTTACTTTAGTTTGACTTCACATCTCATCTCCCAGATCTGTTATTTGCCTAGAAATTTTAAGAAACAGAGAGTTCTTTCTATACTTTTCAAATGGACATAGAAAGAAATTCTATCAAAATTCCGTCACAGATTTAGAATTGTTCTTCCATACTAAGTTAAGATTTCTTTAGATTTCTGGTTATTTCTTTCATGCAATTTAAAAGAAAAGACCATCCAGTCTTATAAACAAATTACAAGAAAGAATAACTGGAAAATAGTTATACTGCAATAGCATTAGTTTTTAAAAATATTTATCTTTTTTCCCCTAAATTAGTAGTCATTAGCATTCAAATAATGTTAATGTAGTATCACTGACAAATATAAAAAATTGAGATTTCTAAGTAGAAATGAGTCATCATTTCTAAGGCACAACAGAAATTTTCACCTTATTGTTGCTTGGCTATACAGTTTACATAACTGACTTCTTAGAAGATACATTCATGATGATAAACGATGCTGGCCACAAATTTGGAAACTTCAAAAATATAAACTGTTAGCACTAAATAAATACACAAGAAAGACATTCTAAATTGGAATTAAAAAAATAAAGGGATAACTTCTAGTATCATTTATTTACTAAATGTTTCCTTAATCTCTCTGTTGCTTAGCCAGTAAAACAAGGAGTTTGTGTTAGATATATTCATTTCATTTCTAGTATCCTTTCTTATATCCTATCTGGATTGAGTCAAATTTTCTTTAGATAATGGATTAAGTTTCAAGTGTCAATTAATACTACTAAAAAGTCTGCTAAACACTAAAACAGTTCAGTGTTTTAGTACGTGACAAATTATGACTACAAATTTTCCCAGGTGATTGGGTGTCATTCTGAAAAAAGAATTAAAAAAAAAAAAAAAAAAAAAGCTAGCCCCTAGGAGATGAAATTGCGGAAATATTCAATTTTCTATTAAAAGTCTTGAAATGACCGAAGTCAAGAAATTTTGGGCAGACTTGAGTTATGTAACTGTTCCAGACTCCCTCTCCAAATACCCTAAATCAAAGGCTAAATTAATAATCCCTCCATTATGCTCATATTGTATAATTATATTAATATAAATCTGTAACTACTGTTACATTGGTAACTAATAGCATATGTATGATATATGCATTATTTCATTTAGTTGAAGTTTTGTATATTTTGACTTTAAGCTCAGTTAATGTGATTTTGAAAAAAATCTATTGTAGAGTTTCAACAATCACACATCAACTCTATATAGATCAATGCCTCCCTCCATGTGATATATGAAACATTTATGATCCATTAAGATGGTAATTGACATTCATAAGATGTATTTTTGAAAGTCTAACACTTCATCATTATAAAATATGGTGAAAACCTTTCAAATGCGAGAAAAGACCACATGGTCAGGGTCAGATGTCAGCTTTCATCTTGACCAAAGCATGTACCACAGAATCTAGTTGAAGACAATGAGATAGAAAGGGACATATTTAGAATGCATTCATAATGTAAGCACAATGATATACAACACTTATTTTTAAAAATACTACCTTTAGAATGTCACTGTAGACATAAGTGATTTCTACATAAACTTATTAAATATTTCATTTTTGATACATACCCAATAAAATATTTGAAACCAACCTATACTTTTATTATATAACAAATAAACTGAACACTATTTTACTCTGCAGCAGAGGAACTGAGGAAGGAGAGGAATGAAAGGGATGAAAATGAAATTGCAAGTTTCTTAGAATTTCACATAAACATATGTTGCCAATATATAAAGAACTCCAGACTTATCTGGATGGACCAATAGTAAAGAAGAAAAGGAAAAGAGGAAAATGAGGTAGCATTACACCCAACCTTGGTGTATTAACATTTTTCTTAATCCTTACAAAAGCTGAAGGGCCAGAAGTTAATACTTTTCCTTGATGGTCTACTTCCACAGTTTTTCTTTAACATTGCACAAATTTGTATACTCTGTAAAGCGGAACTCAAGGGCAAAGAATAAATAAGAGTGTCAGTGAGAAATATATATGTATACATATATATACACACATATATATATATACATACATATACACATATATATTATTTTTTGTTAAACTGTGATTATTGAGCAGATCTATAACATATATGTTGTTAGTTATTTAGCCATATGTATTTTCGATTGTAGCATGTCATGTAGTGTTTCATTGTATTGTTTTTCTTCCCAACAAGCAGACCATTTTACTTTGCAATGAGGATCCAGGAGCTCTTCAGCCTTGTTTTTCAAAAAAGGCTTCATGTGATGGAATTTATCAATCTTCTTTCTAAATGTGCATGACATTTTCTGAGTGAAAATGTTTTGTCATGTGTAGCTACAGAATGAAGACCCTAATATGATATTCATTACACTGACAGTATCTTACTGAGGAAACCATGCTTTAGAATTTCAAGACTTTGGTGTAATCTGACTCTAACATTCAACATTACATTCTCAAATGATTTAAATTTATCCAGTCAGACTTACACAGAGATACTTCTTCCTATCTCAACACTCATGTTGGATTAGTATGAATGTGATGGAATTAAAGGGAATAAATAATGTGAACATTATGTAAGAAATTTCCATTGGTGACATTGGTTAGAGAAACTCTGGAATACTTTAAATATATATATGTATATATGTATATTTAAACATATACATATATATTTACAACTAACTTTTAATTAAAGTACAAGTTTTAATATATTGGGAAAATCTACTTAAGCAAAATCTTTGTCCAAATATTAGTAAAAATCAAAAGAATTGATCTAGTGTCCTCTAACCTTTTGAAAATATTGTCATTTAATAACTATCTTGGAACTCAGAGGATGTTATTACCTTAATAAAGAGAAACCATTGTTTACAGCAGCAGTATATCTTAAGCCAAGGAAAGCAAACCTAACGTTGAGGCTAGCGTACGTTAAGAAAATTAATATTTATGTAAAGTGTAACTAACTGAGTCAATGAGCCTCACAAGAAAAATCAGACCAAGGGATTGAAAATATTTTTATCCAAAATGAAATGGCTAAAATAACCAACCAAACATGAGGAAAGCATGTCTCAAATTCTATTTTGTGAAATAATAGTTTCAAGTTATAAATATTAGTGTTATTTAGGTAACAAAAAATTTTCCTTAACCAAATAAGTCAGGCAATGTTGTATTAGAAGAAGTTTAACAGTTTTCTTTATTGTATGCCTTATGGGAACATGCCAGTGTGTTGTGCAATCCAAGAACAGAACATATCTACAATTTTTTAAATATTTAGATCACCGTTTGTACCATGAGCTTTGTATGATCACCAATCCACAAAAGTCACTTTGAAACCATGTTTATAATCAATATCACATGCAAATATAGATGTAATTATCCTAAATAAAAGTATTAAAAAATGTAACTAAGTTAGTGCATGTAAGAGTCATTCATGATATGCAGGTAGGTTTTCTCTCACGCTTGCCCTCTTGATAGCTGTAAATAAAATATTTCCTTTTACAACTTTCAAGAATGCTGATATTGCTTTTTCTTTAATGTTTGACTGTTATACCAAAAAAGGTATTAATGTTGTCAATGTATGTGACACAAAGATGTCCTATATATAGAGTAAAACATTTAAAAATAGAAGTTAGCTATATACCTTTTATTTGATAACTTTACATTTAATCTTTAACCTCTGCTATGAATACAATTCCATAATTTATCTAATAACAATGTTCTGAAAAGTTAAATCAAACAATAAAAATGATACTAATAATGATACATTTTAAAACATGATATTACAAAAGGCAATTCTGATGCATGTAGATGAAAACAGCACTGACAGGATGGAAAATTAAGAGGTATTTTAAAACACTTGACTTTAGCAGCTGAGTTCTGTAATTCTAAATTCCTCTTAGAGACATGGTACTCTTGAAAGTCCAGGTGCAAAAGGTTGTTGGATATTTCTTATTTGCACCTAGAAATTAGAGCATTTCTCTGCAGTCATTAACTTTTTCCTACAGAAGACACTGAATTAATAAAACTTTTTCATTGAGGAACTTGCTTTTTACTTCAGTATTGCTCTTCTACTTTGTTATTTCCTCTCTAGAACAACCCCCCCCACACACAAACACACACTCCGGTTGGCCCTATATTTTTTCTTAGCTACTTAGACTTCCACCTGTTGGCTTCGTTCTTAGGCTGTCTCACATTCACCAAATGGCGATATGCATCTTCATGCATGTTGATACAAAGAGGAAGTGTTTTCAGTCACAACTATTAAAAACTATTTTCATTGACTGAACCACCCTTCAGGGATATCTACCTTCAGGTAATGTCATATACAGGTAAAATTAAATTGAGGTTTCCTGAGCCAGTGGCCGTTGCCAAGGGAATGTGATCACCCTCACTGCACCACCAAAACGCCAGCCTACTACCCGATGGAAGAAATGGGAAATAGCTGCTGCAGAGAAAAGCAAATGCCTCGCCCAGGATCAGAAAAGTATAGGCTAATGATTCTGATTGTGAGAAATTTCATTTTCTTTAAAAGAAGTAGCAATGAAATCTAACCTATGCTGATATTTAAATCTCTATTCCAATGTTGACACTGGATTCCCTTAAGCTTCAAATTTGAACTCAATATGTTTGTTTTAGGCTAGAAAATTCTGTGTAGTCCAGGTTCTGGAAATTACAATACACTTTTTCTTCCCAAGTCGTAAGCATCTCCCCATGGGTCCTCTCCAAATTTTAGATGATGACATAAGAATACATATCTTCCATGGAGTGCCTACATTCATGTACTCCTTCACACATCGTAAAAGAACAATTATAGTGTGCTATTCAAAAGGCTTCCTTTTGAATATTAAGAGCGTTAAAAATTAATACTCAATTTTAACTCTAGTAAATATATAAATGAATGTAAAGCACTTTGTTTTTTCATTAAATGATAGTAATTGTAAATATACAAGTCTTAAGAGATTTAAGCACTGTCTGAAATAGAATTTTTTTAAAAAGGTCAACTTAAATTAAATAGCCCTGGTGAGGAAAAATGAATATTTAGACAGATAGATAGACATAGATATATGCGATTTATTTATCATTTATTTATTTGTTTATTTATAAATGGTAAGATTATTTTATTCTCCATTCACTAAATACAAAGAGATGCATCAAACACTGCCTCCACCCTCTGTTCTGAAAAAGTCCTATTCATGCATCAGAATTAACTCAGCCATCACTTCTCCCTGATTCTTTTCCTGAACAACTCAGCCAGAATCAATCGTGCACTGCCTTAATGCCTTCTCACTGTATGCCCATTTCTATTGTTAAATTTGTTTCACTTTATTGTAAATACTTGTTTTCATATCTGTGACCCACTAGATCAGGCCCAGCAAACCTTCTCTGTAAAAAGCCAGATAGTAAATATTTTTGGCTTTGAAGGCCATACAGTCTAAGTTGCAACTACTCAAATCTGCAACTGTAGCACAAAAGCATCCATAGACTATACGTAAGGAAGGATGTGGCTATGTTCCAGCAATGTTGTATTTGCACTAGCAGGTGGCAGACTGGATTTGGCCACAAACTGTAGTCCACAATTCCTTAAAGGTAGAAACTGTGATTTTCAGTGCTTTCATCTTTGTTTTGCAGCTGTAAGCACAATGCTGAATATGCAAAGGAGAGTTGATAAATGTATTTTTAATTTTAGTTCAGTTGAATCAAGTTACAGCAACTCAAGTTCCAATGATTTCCGGCCGTAAGAAGTCTGGTGCTTAAAAGTTGAGCTGTGTGCTGTCCAATATGTAACCACTAGCGATGTGTGGTTGTTTAATCTTAAATTAATTAAAATCAAACAAATTAAAAATTCAGTGCCTCAGACACATTAACCACATTCCCAGGGCTCACTAGCCTTATGTAGCTAATAGCTACCATATTTAAATAGCACAGACATAGAACATAACTATCATTACAGAAAGTTCTATTGGGCAGTCCTGGCTCAGATGATGTGAATATTAAGACAAGGAGATATCCTCAAGAAGAATCCTGGTGGTGTATAAAATATGGTTCAGTATAGCTTAAATACACTATCTTGACAAAATTTCAAAAACTGAAATTACGTTATGCACAACAAATAAAAAGGTGTGAATTTACTGAATAAACTAGGTAATTAGACACAAGTATTCTACTACTTGAAGCAGATTCAGTAGACCTTTGGGTGTATGTGAATTTGCACATGTGTGTAACTAAAATTCAAGATTCACAGTAGATTTTATGCAATTAAAAAAAAATGGTTCCTGTTACAGAAGCCATAGAAGAGAAAGTGGATTATACAAAAGAGACGCATCAGTGTAGGCAGAAGAGGATAATATTAGGTGCTCACTAACTCAAGAAGTAGAACAACTTTGACGATATCAGGAGAAAATGCAAAACAGGAACGACCAAAAGCATTTAAAATGCAAATGCAGGAAAGAAGACAGTTTTCACCTAATTGATTCTCAATTCTTACTAAAGAAAGGGGCAAGTTTATATTTTTTCTGCTGAAGGAGGCATTTAAGATCATGAAGTTCCAAGATCAAATTCAAGCTTAAACTATTATTTGTTATAGAAGCTTGACATTACTTTTTATCATTCTCACCTTCAGTTTACTCTCAGTACAATAATAATAATAAAACCGCTTCAGCAGACTACTGAGAGGACAAAATGAGGTGATATTTGTCGAGGGCTTAGTAGATTGTTCAACACATTGAATACCTGGGAAATTGTAGCAATTTTATTACAGAGGTTGAGCATGGTTTGGTGGGATAAGGAAGCTGAAGACAGTGGGGATGTTTTAAAATTCCTTTGTGAAGAATAAGAAAGGAAGTTGAGTGAGAGAATATGAAATAATTCCTCAAAAGCTTCTAAGGCTCAGATAAGATAGGAAACAATGAATTTCTTCGAATAACAATATTTGAGGTTATGTGATTATTTTGTGCTAGCTATGTCAGGATGTCAATTATAGGAGAAGAGAATGCAGAGAAATGAATCCTGAACAAAATATCTGTGGGCTATTTGTGATCGAGAAACATTAAGCAAAGGCCTTGAGGCGTAAGCAAGGGAGTGACCAAAGAGTCCAGGATTAATAAAGACCAAAGTAAAGCCAGGGAAAAGTCATAAAAAGGATAAACTAGAGAAGCCAAGGTAAAGAAATTCCCACTAATGCGAAAGCTATGCTGGGCTAAGAATAACACATGAGACAGGGAGAAAAATGGAAAACTGTCATCACCAACTTATGCTCAAAGTTCAATTTTTAAAGGTAAGATAGATAAATGCAGGTCAAGAAAAAAACTTTAAAATTCCTAAACATTGTCCAGGACGATGGTAAGAATTGAGGTAATAGGGAATACCATAAGCCAGGTACCAAAGAATTTTAAGCAAACATGGAAGTGACTTGCTGGTTGATAGAAGACAGTGGCCGGGAATGGTAAAGTGATGTAATCAAATATTCTTTTAACCTCAAAGGAAGATTATTATATTATTGCACTTTGGATCTTTGAAAGTATTTGAAATAAATTGGTTTTGAAATACACATTATTTTATGTTTAAAAGTTGAAAACTTCAGGAAATGGTAATGTTTGCATTATTATTATTATTATGTTTATGTTCATTATGTTTTATGAAGTGTTCTTCAATAAGAATGACAATATTGCTGAAATGTAGCTAGCGTTACAAAGGAGTGTGGACACTGGTGAAATGTGAGTAAAATAGAGGTATTTTCTGAGTTTTTCATGTATACAGGAAATCAAAAAATGTTAGTTTTCCTAGACTATTTGGAGTCTACAGAGTACTAAGGTGCAAAAAATTCTTTCGATTTCCAACTGTAAATATACAAGTATTATTTCCTCCCATCGCTCAGTTAATAGAAAATAAACCAATACACTAAGCATTTTAAATCTGTGCTACAGATCCAAACATCTTTAGAGACTTGTTACACAAATGTCTTCATAATGTATATTTTTTCCTCTTTCAAAAGCAAGAGGGAATGGGGGATGGGAGGGGAGATCTCTGCAATATACTTCCTTAGAATTATTTTCACAAATGCCAACGTCTGTCTTTTTCTTTAACTTAAGATGGCACCTGCAACCTCTTTCAGTCCCGGTGGTAAAACTGCACGGTTTCACAGAAACATGCTTGCCAAAGAAGTCTGGAGGCTTGTGACACAGTTTACACCTGTTTAGATGTCTCGTCACCTCACAGAGTTGCTGTCAGTTGCCACCTCATGTAAATTTTGTATTCAAACTGCTATCATTCTTTAGCAAGAGTGTACTTTTCTCTTATTTTGGAAATTGATTGACTTTTCGAACTCAGCTGCACCTTCCACAATTAAAAAAAAAATGTTTCTGTCAGTTTTTATAACTGGGTTCTTATGACAGTAGAGTTCCCACTACGTGACCATGTAATCAGTCAGCTATCTTCCCCACTGTGTCTTAGTTATAATTGAGACTAGCTTTTGATATTCAAGCTTAATCAATTTTATAGGTTCAAGGATTCCCTTAATAATCTTTGGTATGACTCATGCAGTAGAAGCTATTTATTCTGCATGCCAGTGTGCTGGAATGATCAGGGCCTTGCTCGCAATTTCTGAAGCTATTGCTTCTCTCAGGCTTCATAAAAACAAATAATAAAAGTAAAATAAAATTGTGTGGATTTTTGCTTTTCTTTTTTTCCACTGTACCGATTGGAGCATAGTAAAAAAAATCAATAAAGATTCTAAATTGGGCCCATTATGATAATAATATTTTACATTTATTGGGGAATAGCCTGGCTTCTGATGTTTATGTAATGTGAGGTATAGACTGAGGATTTTTTTTTTGCATATTACTATCCAATTGTTTTTGTATCATTTTTTGAAGACTGTCCTTTAGCCATTCAATTGCTTTTGAACTTTTGCCAAAAATCAATTGACCATATACATGTAAATCTATTTTTGGACCCTGTTCCATTTATTTGTCTGTCACTGTGCTTCAATACTATAGTTTGATACTAAGTGCTAAAATTGGATAATGTAAGTCCTTCCAACCTTGATCCCTTTTTTCAAAGTTGTTGGGCTATTCCAGTTCATTTGCATTTCTATACAAATTTCAGAATCGGCCTGTCAATTTTTACAAAAAAAAGGCTTGTAGGATTTTATTTGTTATCACATTTAATGTATAAATCAATTCAGGAATCGTTTCAATAGAGAAAAAAAGGCTTTAAACTTTCGTTTAAACTCATGTTCATAAATAGCAAATCAAATATTTAACATCTTATGTTAGACTTAATTGGAACAGGTTTTATTGATGAATAATGATCACTGATTCTTATCTAACATGCAGTGTGCACCAGACATTGTAATGTTGCATGTGACATAATTAGGCATTTACTTGCTAAGAAAGTAGATCTTAAATGTCCCCAACACAAAAAGGAAATGGTAACTATGTTACAGGATGGAGGTGGTAACTAATACTATGGTAGTAATCATCTTGCAATTGATAAATGTATCAAATCAACACATTATTGTATACCTTAAACTTACACAATGTTATATGTTAATTATATCTCAATAAAGCTGAAAAAAATTAACTAATTATAAAAACATTTACTAGTTGATGGACATCTAAACTGTTCCCATTGTTTTGCTCTAATACACAATATAAACACCTTTGTATAAATATTTCTAGACATAAATACTAAGGTTTTGGTAGGATCATTTTTAGAAATAAAATTGCTGATTCAAAGTATATGTATTTAAATCATAAATAGATACTCCAAATTATCCTAAAATTAATATTTCCTAAACAGATAAACCTCCCCATCTCTCTTTATCTTTGCCAATATGTGTTATTTTCATTTTGTTTTATTTTTGCCATTTTGAGGGACAAAGGAAATATTTTATTTTTGTTTTATATTGCAAATATTTACAAATACAAAATGAGAATATTTATTTTCTCTGTTAATAATTCTGTGCATTTTTTGTTAATATTTTTGGCCATTTTTCCTTTTCTGTCATCTTTCTCTTTGATTACAGGAGTTCTTTGCATTTTACATCAATTAATTGCTATATATGTTACAAAAATTGTATTGCCTATGTCATCACTTTGACTCAGTATTTTATTTCATTGATGCTTTATAACTATATAAAGGCAAATATTTTTTGTCTTTGTTTTATTTTTATTTTTATTTTTGGCTTAGAAGGGCATTCACTATTCTGCAAGTAAAGCACACACAAACACACATTTTTCAATACTTTCTATAATGTAATACTATAATGTATTTACTATCACAATAATAAATCTCTATTACAAACAACTATAAAATCTCTTTAACAACACATATTTATTTTCTTTAAAATAAATATGAACTTTAAACAACACATATTTATTTTTCATGCAACATGGGGCTGTGAGTCAGCAGGAATCCTGCTAGGCTAATCTGTGATTCATTGGTTTTGTTTTAGGTCATAGATTGGGTTGAAACATACTCTAAATATTTCTTCATTCTGGAGCCAGAGTTCCCCTGGACATGTTCTTGCCATGGTAGATGGAGAAGCAAGAAAGCAAGTCAAACTGCACAACCACATGTAAAACACCTACTCATATTTTGCCTACTAATTTTCCATTGGCCAAATTAAGTCACATGGTCAAGTTCAAATAAAATAGAGCAGGTAAGTACATGCTGCCAACACCAAAGCCAGGGCAAGGACAGGTAGAGAAGAATTTTCAATATGTAATCCAGTGTGACTACAACTATTTCAAATGTTCATTTAAAGTCCACTTTCATTTTGAAGTTTATGGCTTTAATTTTATATATGATACTATGAAAAGACCTATTTTATCAATAGTATTTCTTCACATATAATTTAATGCATTATGTTAATATAAAATATTAATATAATACTTATTAAATACTATAAGTATATTAATATGACATATTAATATAATATATTAAATTATTGCAACAACATTCCTTAAATAGTCTATCTCTTATCCACTGTTTTGAAATGATCCTTCGATCATGTATTAAAACATCATATATTTTAAATTCCTTTTTTAATTTAATTTTTATTTTATATTGGAGTATAATTGATTTACAATGTGTTAGTTTCAGGTGTACAGCAAAGTGATTCAGTTATACATATACATATATCCATTCTTTTTCAGATTCTTTTCCCATATAGGTTACTACATAATACTGAGTAGAGTTCCCTGTGCTATACTGTAGGTCCTTGTTAATTGTATATTTAATATATAGTAGTGTGTGTATGTTAATCCCAAACTCCTAATTTATCCCTCCCTACCACATTTTGTCTTTGGTAACCATAAGTTTGTTTTCGAAGTCTGTGAGTCTGTTTCGGTTTTGTAAAAATGTCATGTGCATTATTTTTTAGGTTTCACATATAAGTGATATCATATGATATTTGTCTTTCTGTCTGACTTCACTTAGTATGATAATCTCTAGGTCCATGCTTGTTGCTGTAAATGGCATTATTTCATTCTTTTTTTATGGCTAATATTCCATTGAATGTGAGTAGATATAGCAGGTTATTCAAAATTTCTTCATGGTTCTACATTACCATAAACATTTCTAAAAAATACTCTCAACACTTGCTTCTATCCAGTTTCCTAATTTTTTCTACTCTGGTAGTCTAATAGGTCTTTTATATCCTAACATAAATTTTGTTTCTCTGGTATCCAAGCATTGTTAGCATTTCTTCAAACTCATATTAACATTTTGTTTCTTTTCTCACACATTGGTTTACTTACATAAATTATAATGTTCTTATTTCTTGCACATTTTTCTATTGAGACTGGTGATTCTCCTTGTTGATATAGCATAGGTAGAAGCATCTTGAAGATTTTGAAACTGTAAATGTCTTCTCTCATTTTGTTATCGTCTTTTACTTTTCTAGTTATTTCTTTGAAAAACAGAAATCTTTAATTTTGATATAATTGAATTCATCATTTTGTGCCATATAATCTGGCTTTGGAAATTAGTTTGAGAAGTCTTTTTCCCCTAAGCTGTTATCTTTTTAAAATAAAGAATGTGAAAATACAATAAGATAATGTTATATATACTAAGTAAGTTGATTGTAAATTTTGAGTATTTGGTAAGATAATTTTTTTGAACAACTCTATCTCTTTAATATATCATTTAGTTTGTATCTCTGGCTTTCCAGTCTGTCTATCTTTATAAGTTATACACTACTCATTATAGAAACAATTGAAAAAATGATACAGTTATAGAAAAGTAACTTAGAAATATGACAAAAATGAATCATAATCTTATTCTAAGAACAAATAAGATTCTATAACTCTCACTCTGAGTCCTGTTATTTCATTGACTCATCTCCTGCTCGTTTCCTTCTTACACACTAGTTTCCAGTAACACTGGCCTCCTGATTTTTCAAACACACCATGAGTTCCTTCCTCAGGGCTTTCACCCTTGCTTGGCTATGGCTAGAAGTTTCTTTCAGACTGAAGCACAATCTACTCTCTTACCCCCTTCAGGCCATTTGTCACTGGCATCCTTTCATAAAATTGTCCCCAATCCAACTTATTTTCTTCCTTGCTTTATTTTCATCTCATCACATATTACTCTATAAGCAGTAATTATATTAACTATATATGTCATCTATTGTCTGTCTCCCAAACTAGAAAATAAGCTCTATGAAGCCAAAGTTTTGTGTTTCTTTTCTTTTCTTCTGTTTTCTTATCATATTAAACAAGAGCTGAATGGTAATCTCTTAAATATTTATTGGTTGACTGAACCAATCAATCAATAAATCCAAGTTCATAAAAACTCAATTATCCCTTTTTAAGCTAGGAATTATCATGTGTGACTGAAAGCTACTGGTACACTGGTAGTACTCCAGGGAAAACAAAACAAAACAAAACAAAATGGAAAACAAACATCAAAACTTTTTTGGTCATTTTGACCAGCACTTTCATAATTTAGCTATTTTTTTAGTATTTTTAAATATGGTAAGTTGACATTAAAAAAGAAGTGATCAGAGATCACTAATAATAGAAATAAATATTTAATTTTCTGCTTTGGCCTCTAAAAGCATAGGAGATCAGAGACAGAGATCAAAATGTATATTCAAATTTAGTAGGACTTCCAAATTTGTATTTGAAATCTTTCCATTTAAAAAGTTAGTAAGGCAATTATACTTCAATAAAGATGTTTAAAAAAAATAAATAAACAAATAAAATAAAATAAAATAAAAAGTTAAATACATACACAACATATACTTAAGTACATATCTGTGCATAACATGTACAATGTGTGTGAAATGAGGCAAATCTATTCTCATGAACCTTATTTTCTAGTAGGGGTTACAGACAATAAGCAATAGGAATGACTAAAACAATATCATATATAAGAGATATATTTTTTTCTGGACTAAAAGTTATACAAAACATACTAAATCATAGATTTGTACTTTTCTCCAAAAACTGGGACAAATTTAGCAAACAATTTTTCCACTAAGATTTTATTAATTTCATAAAATATGGCAATGTGTTTATTAGCATACTGTGAAACATTACCATAGATGATTATAATTAAACTACACTTATCAAAATAATGAATAAAGCACATTTTGTGGTACAGCAGTGTTGATGTTTTTCATATTTATCTGTTCACTAACTAATCTGCCAAATTCGGTAATCTCTAGTGAGCCTCTCAGTTCTCAGTGTAAATTACTGAGGGTCTACTCTGATAATAAATAACAATAGCAATCCTGGGAAACAAAGCATTAGCAGTTTAATGTCTAAACATTTTTTTTCTGGATAGTATAAATTAAGAATACAATAAAGCATTTTTCATTCAATTAGAATATGTTTCCAGAGGGTTATAATGCAATTTAAAAGGCTGCTTATAATGAGTATATCAAAGCACCTGAATTTTAATGCTATCAAAAAGTGTTCAGGATGTTCTAAAGAAGAGGATTAGTTTCATAATGCATCAACCAAAAGAGAGACTATAATATGAAAATATCTCTAAATCTAAGATGTGTGAAGTGACTTTTATTAGTTCATCCATTTTCTTAGACTCTGAAACTGAAACCTACTATGCTTAAGTTCCACTATGCACACTACTATATGTAAAATAGATAACTAATAAGAGCCTACTGTATAGCACAGGGAGCTCTCCTCAATACTCTGTAATGACCTATATGGGAATAGAATCTTAAAAAGAGTGGATACATGTATATGTATAACTGATTCACTTTGCTGGACAGCAGAAACTAACACAACACTGTAAATCAACTATATTCCAAAAAAAATTAATAATAAATAAATAAATAAATTCCAGTATGTTGGTGCCCAAAACATTGACAAAATCTGGACAGTGTATTAATTAATTGATTGACTGATTTATATAACAGATACCAATTGAGTAACTACTAAGTATCTGGTACACTTTTAGACACTGGAGGTACACTACCTAAAACAGAATAAATTCTCTGCCTTTGTGGAGTTCTCAATCAAATTCAGAGTGAAAGAAAAATAAAATAAAGTAAATAAGTCAAAGGATATATCACACAATTCCCACAGTCAAGGATATATCAAAGGGTATATCACACAATAACCCACAGCTGGCTGGGTTCCTAAATCCACTGGCCTTCTTCCTGAGCATACGTGGACCCTGTATTTTCAAGCTTCCCTTGCAGTTAGGTGCAGCTATATGACCCATTTGTATTATGGTAAGCAGAGATTAGTCTGTCTCTCAGGTCTGCTCAGAAAAACCTGGAAATGGATGTGTTGTGACTGCATCGGTCAAATTGGCACATATTAACGTGTTCTAGTATTTTACCCATGGTACACCTAGGGTAACCCAATAACTGCAGGGTTTGCCCTGGATTTGGACTGCCATCATGAATTATTTTGGGGGTGAGAAATAAATTTCTATGTTGTTTAGGAAACCTAATTACTCTTGGGTCACTTTGTGGCACCATCACAGGCTTACCCTGCCTGATTTAGGATGTTAGACTTTGTTTAAAATTAAGGAGATAAAGCATGTAAGACAATGGAGAGGATATGGTGGAAATCTGCTTCTCTGCCATGTTTGGCTGCTGCCTCATGACCCATTATGGCTGCTCTGTCTCTAGCCTTCATGACTGCATTCTAGCCAACAAGAAGGGTAAAGGTATTAAGAGGGGTCAGTCCAAATTCAAAGATTTGTGGGGAGGATTAAGCTGAAAGAAGCTTTGAAGAACTCACATAGGACATGTCTGCTTGCATATTTTTAATTCAAATGCCATCACATGACCTCCCCTGACTTGAAAGGAGCTCAGGAAATGTACATTTTATCCCAAGAGGCATTTGCACACAGAAAAATCAGGGCTTTTATTAGTGAGGATCAAGGGGAAATATTATGGGACCACTAGAGGTCTTGACACAGAGAGTCAGGTATGAGAGAATGCCTAGTGGTAGACATTCATTTAAAGTTGATTCTTGAAAATAATTTGAAATTAGCCAGGTAAGCAAGAGTTGAAAGCGAGGTTGGTTGATGCAAAGGAAAAGGCAAGTAGACAAGAGTGAGCTTCATGCATTTAGGAAACTCTCAGACCTACTCTGTGTTACAGATATTCAACAAAGCTAAAATAATAATAATAAAATTAGGGCTCAGAAAATGTATAAGAGTCTGAGAAATAGATTTCCGAATTATCACAACGTAGGTAATTTTAAATCAGGAATGCCAATGAAATCACAAGCTCAAATGCACAGAGAAAGATGGGGATACAGTTAAGTATGGCCTGAAGAAGAGAAATGAGTAGAAAGAGAAAGAGGAATCTGAGAAAGAAAAAGCAAACACATATTATAGGGATACATAGTATCAGCATACTTAATGTTAGAAGAATTATCGGTAACACAAAATGCCATGAAAGAAAAACTTGATCAAGGATACAGAAAGTTGAGCTAGGATGTACAATGGGAAAATATCATTGAATTTGTCTTTGATGCATTTACTGGTAAAGGGCAGAAGATTATGCCACCCCAAAATATGACTGTAGAGGTTCAGGACATGCCACCCTAAAATATGCTGCTTTGGCATATTGATTTTTTGAGATGTAGACACTTGAAAAACAGCAAATACAGAGAGAAGCTTTCTTGGAATGCCACTATCTGTTTAAAAATAGATCCAAAAAAAGCAATTCAATTGTCATAACCCTTCCCTAGAAGTTTCATTAACCAGGCAAGATTAGTTTTTTCATAAGAGAGGAGATTAGAAGTTGACATCACACCCAAACGGTCTACAGTTCCTCACCCCTTCCCTCTTATGGTGGTTTATAATTCTGAATTCTAAGCCATCTCAGGGAGTTAATCACTTTTCCCTAGGAAACTTTCATATATACATGGGGTATATGCGTTAATAAACTTGTTTGTTTCTCTCTTGTTAATATGACTTTTATTACAGGATCTCAGATTAGAGTTCAAAAAAGTAGAAGGAAAATTATCTTTCCTTTTCTCTACACTGGAATTTTTGAAACTTTGCTTTCTGTAGGGTGTTTATTAAAAAACAAATGAGAAGTCATTAACTCTAGGTGTGTGGTGAAACTGAATCTGGACATCAGCCTCCAGAATCAGATTTTGGTTAGAATTCCAGCACCAGCACCAACTGAAAGTGAAACTTTAAAATACTTACTTACCTTCTCTGTGCCTCAGTTTCCAACATGTAGATTAGCTGTAATAGCATCAGTTTTAAAGCTTATAATGAGGATTGAATCAAACGACACATGTAAAAGTTCTTAGCCTAATCCCAGATTCATAAGTACTCAGTAAATATTAGCTATTAGTTTATTGAAGCACATTATTAACAACGCTGACAATGAAAGAAGAAAAAGAAATAGAAAAGTAGTTCAAGAGGACAACAGAGTTTGATGGAAGATATCGGTTTTGTAGAGTGGGGCAAGTGAGACTACGTTACCATTGGTGTTGGTCAATGAATGAGAAAAATGATAACCGACATGGACATGAGTCTTTAATGAAGAAGAGATCTAGGGATTTTGAACAATATTTGGAAAAATAGATGCTATGAATAGGAAGTGATATATCATCTATCACCTTCTTAATAAATCATCACTTAATAAAGTATATAAAAGATTGACAGAAACCGGCTGAAGGGAGAGACTGAATTTATAATGGACACAGGCAGAGTGGTTTGATAACTGTCTTCAGGCATTGGTGTCATTGAAAGCTAATTTTTTTCTCCTCTCTTTTTACAGACATAAACGTTCAAATCAAGTTCTTGAAACAGAGAGAGAAAGAGAGATACAGGGAGAGGTAGAGAAAGAAAATGAAAGTTTAAAGAGTAAGAAACTTTACCACAGGTTTCATAAGTTATTCCACTGCTCTCTGTCTTTCTTACTTTCCGTTCCTCATACTATGTTTTGGAGGGTGTTTTTGTCTTTAGTTTTTAATCTGGAGAATGGTATGAGAAAGGCCTTTGGGTATGTTAAGAATGTACTATTCTACTTTATTATAATGATAACTTTTAACAGCACAGGGACCTTGCCTGTATAACGTCCCCTGTCTTGCTTGGGGTGAGTCCCGTTCAGACCAAGTCAGTTTATTTCACATTATTGTCAGTTATGGGTGGGAAACTCTTGCGGTTGTGGAAGGGCTGGGGGCGGGGCGGGGACGGAACTGTCCGTTAATTACAGACACTGCATTGTTTTTAAATGTTTTCAGTCAATTTGTAGATAGAGCTCTAATAGATTTTTAACTTTCTTAGACTTGGTTTTTTACACACTAAAACAAAATGCGGTTCTAAAGACCACTATCATTTTCTGTTGCCTTTAAAAAATATTCATTTATCATTTTCCAGTCTGGATTTCCCCTCTTGATACTACATGTCAATAAGGTGAATATGACTCAAAACATGAATGCACATGACCCATCTTTCAGCACTGAATGATAAAAATATGAACCTTCAGTGGCGGAGGCCGTGGCTGCCACGGACCCACCCAGCCTAGTGCCTCACCTGCGCCCCGTGCCTCACCTGCGCCCCCTTGCGGCGAGTCGACCGACCACCTTGCTGCAGTGCATTTTTCACAGTAAACAAATTCCATGTGGTCAGTTGAAAACATTCAATCCCTCAAACATGAACTGGCTCGTGTGTAGAAGAGATTTGGGAGGAATAAATTATGGGATTGAGCTTCATTCAGATGTAGTGGAATATGCGAAGAAAAACCTGGAGAGTTTGATCAAAAAAAGTGATAGCTTTGATAATCAGCCTCTAGACCTGTACTAGCCCTCTGAATGGGAAAGTGCATGGCATGGCTAGGTCACCCTGATTTCTCAGCAGCTTATCAGAATAATTATATGAGCAAGTTGGCACAGCTCCTGCTGTTCACAAAATCACCTGTCTCAAGATGAAGATATTCCAACATGAACCTATGAAGAAAAGCAGTGCTAAGATTTGAGTTCGGTGAGCCCACATTTGTGGTTGGTAATTGCTCCCGGAAAGCATCTGTTGGTCATCAGTATTATCGAGATTATTGTGGAGCTGGAGTCCAGAAATACTGTGAGAAGTACATGAAAATATTACTAAAAGTGGGAGGCATTCTAGTTATGCCTGTAGAAGATCACTTAACACAAATTATGAGAAGCAAACAAAACACTTGGGAAAGTAAAAATATTCTTGCTGTTTCATTTGCTCCACTTGTGCAACCAAGTAAGAAGGATAATGGCAAACCAGAGCCTGTGGGACATCCCCACACACAAACCCACGCTGTCTGGAATCTACAGAACTTGCTTGTATTTACATTCAATGCACACGGAGACATTTCATAAGTAATGAGATGCAGGCCAAGGGGGTCCCTTAAAGGGCTCCACCCAAAAGAAAGTGTTAAACAGAGAGCTACACTTATGTATTTGTAGGTAATCAGCTTATTCCTCAGCCTCTAGACAGTGAGGAGGATGAAAAAAATAGAAGAGAGAGAAAAGGAAGAGGAAGACCACAATGAAGTTAAAAGAGCCACCTCAGAATTTCCTGAGAGAAAAAATTATGACACTCCCCCCCCTCCCCTGTGAATCTTTAAAAGCTTACTTGAGGGGGCTTCCCTGGTGGCGCAGAGGTTGAGAATCTGCCTGCCAATGAAGGGGACACGGGTTCGAGCCCTGGTCTGGGAGGATCCCACATGCCGCGGAGCGACTGGGCCCGTGAGCCACAACTACTGAGCCTGCGCGTCTGGAGCCTGTGCTCCGCAACAAGAGAGGCCGCGACAGTGAGAGGCCCGCGCACCGCGATGAAGAGTGGCCCCCGCTTGCCTCAACTAGAGGAAGCCCTCGCACAGAAACGAAGACCCAACACAGCCATAAATAAATAAAAAAATTTTTAAAAAAAAGCTTACTTGACATATTTTAGAGAAAAATAACTTAGATCAAGAAGAAAGAATGCCTACTGATAATTCCTCTAGTCTTTAAAATGTGGCATTTGTTAGGAGTTAAAAAGAGAGAGAATGTTTTCTTTCATCAGAGTGAACTTACAGTAGAAAAAAGTATCTTCTTTCTGTCAGTAATAAAAATGATGTATTCAGTGATTAAAAATAATCCCTTTCATAAAATATATTTTTCTTTAAGTCTTGGAAAAATGGCTGTTTTAACTCAGGATGACTTCAAGAGTGGAATGCAACAGTAGTGCAGACTTGGTGTGATGTAAATCCTGTTCTGATTCCTTATAGATTTGTAGTGGTGAGAGTTAGATTTAATTTTATGTAAGGTTACATAACTGTTAAGCATATATAATCTGATTTGAATTGCAGTTGTTTGCATTTCCTCCAAAAAAACTTTCTTATCTAATAAGAAAATACAATCTTTTGTAGTCCCACTTCCCTTACTTTTGTTGCAGTCACTATTGCTGTGTTGCTATAGATGTATTCCGGGTAATATATGAGTGCAATAATCATACAGATAGTGAATAATTTAACTTTTAAAAAAGTTTCATGGAATTCAACAGCACTGCTACTCTTGCTTTTGAATGTATTGCCTGAAGACGTGGGGAAGATATCTGCTTCTCTCATAGAGACTTTAAGGACACATCAAGTGAATAGTAAAGTAAAAAGTATATACTTAATAGAACTCTTAGTTTGTGTGGACCCTTTACATTTTCAGTATTTAAAAATAATGAGGTTATCTTACTCTCTGGAGTTTTAGAAGAGAGTATATTTAGGATTGTTTTTTCTACAGTCCACTCTATAAAGTATTTAGTTAAAAAAACAAAAAACAAAAAACCCACTGTTCTGTCTGACTGCTGATGGTACAGACAGTGAGTGAATAAGCATGAGTGATAGCCACACTCTTGGGATAAGCTCAGTAGCTGGGCCAGAGCTGAGTTGCTCAGGTGGTGCACTTTAGCAAAGGGAACTTCTAGTTCATCTGCATATTTATCTTTGAAAAGGTAGGGTTGAGCTAGCCTACATTTACTTTGAAATTCATCTTTGTAGTATAAGAAATATTCACAGAAATTATACGTAGAAGCCTTTTGCTTTGAAAATCCAAAATCATAGTGTAATCTTTGGGACCTACATTGTGCTCATTTAAAAATTCTTCCCATTTTTTTTTTTTTTTGTCTGTTTCTTTTGGTAGAATTATAATGATTTTCAGTTTTTGCTTAATATCACATAAACTGTCATTTAAATGTTAGTTGTAGCTTATCAGTGATAAAACAGGTAATAAATACCATTATTAGTTTGTTTCTTTTCTTCCAAATTGGGCCAGACACTGTTATCCTTTGTTAAGAAAGTGTACAATGTAATGCAATGTAACATATTTACTACTTAGTGTTACATGGATTATATATTTTTTTAAAAGGAAAAATTTGAGAGTACCCCTTATTACCACCAGCATCACTGTTACAGTGGTTGATCAAGTATGCTTAAGGACATCCAATTAATGTATAGTAAAAGATTATTATCTCTCAGCAAAGATTCAACTGTTAGTAATACATAGACGGTTTCAAAAATCTCAGCTCCGGTAATTTCACACGTCTAAAAACAAGTGTGTGAGCTATTCTAAGCATGAATTATTCCAAGTAAGTGAGGGTATTTTAGTATTTTAGTATTTTAGTAATGTGAAAGATAATTTCATGGAAGGTATTTGTTTTATACCAGTGACTAGGGCTTAGATTTGGAGGTTGGAGGGTGGGGCATCGCCACAATTATTCTTAGACGATTACTAAGTTGTTATTGTTAAGAAATGCCCCATCTCATTTCTATCAAGGAAAAAATAGTTTTATACAATTGTTATCTGCTAGAAATATTCACTTTATTTTGAATTAAATGCTTGTTTTAGAAGTATAATCTTGAGGTCCTGGTGCCCACATATTTAAATCTAGCACCCCTACCCCCCATTTTGTTCTTAGTGTCCAGATTTATAAACATACATATTCTTAAATGATGATTTTTCTATTCATGAGAGAGTTTTTGTTAAGGATGTATTTGAAGATTGACCTTTTCATATTGTCTTTCATTTTGTTGACCTCGGCAAAATGTACAGTAGATTTTCATGATCATTGCCTATTTTTTTGTCATTGAAATGTAAGTTTTGTATTTTTAAAAGCATTTATTTTACAGTTGTGACTTTATCACTGACTTTAAATGAACTAGAGATAAAAGATGAAAAAAATTAGCTTTAAAAGTTTAGAAGACCAGATAATGTTTTCTGCTAGGCAAGAATTAAGATTATATACATTACAAATATAAAATATATTATGTAATATTATATAATATCGTAAAGCATTTGCATATGCTTTTAGAAAGTAATTTTTTTACATGTCTAAAAAAATAAATAAAAATACCAAACAACAACAACAACAAACCACACACAGTATTCATAGTGTAAGAATCAATTAATGAAAGTAAATAAAGACAGACAAAGCACTAGAAATAGTGTTATGGAGGGTCTTACATGATATACTAAAAACAGGTGAATTAGTACGTAAGTGAACATGTTTTTTTTTCACATTATTTCTCATAGTCAAATTCCTTTCTTTCAGTCACAATGCCAATTCTGTAAGTTAGGTCCCTGTTACCTCATGCCTGAATTGTTTAAACAACCTTCTTATCTAGTCTTCAGTACTTCAATCTCTTCCCATCAACTGGATCTTAAACATCATCACCCGTTTTATATTCCCAATACAATTTTTATGTTATGTTACTATCCCAGATAGTGTTTTTCAACAATTTGTTCATTAGTTTAATCATCCATCCAGGCTGCTCCTTATGGGGCAGAACTATGTCCTGGTGGTTGATATCAAGAGTAAAAAGGTGTATGATTTCCTTCAAGAAATTTACAAATTGTTAGCTCTTTGCTCCTCTAGGATCAAGTCCAAATTGTTTCACTTATATTTAACTAAACCCTCTTTACTGAGTTTTAGTGCCAACATATTAACTTGCATTGCTATCTGCACTCCAGAAATTCAGTTCCATAGTCTACCTTCTGACTCATCCTGACACTTCCTTTGCCTTAAATTTCCCATCTCCCCATTTACTGAAATATTGACCTTTAAGAACAAGCTCAAGTGACATTTTTGCTATTGAACTTTCCCTGTTAATAACATTCTGAATCATTTAAAAATAATAGCAAGTTCAATAAATAGTTCATTTTTATAAGGGATTACTGTGTACACAACTGTACTGAGAGCTTATATGGATTATCTATTTAATCCTTGAAAACACTCATTTATTCATTCAACAAATATTTATTGAGCACTTGTGTGCTATAAATTGACCTGAAGCTAGGATTTGGTGTAGGCATTATAGTGAATCAGACAAATAAGGACACTGAACTTATGAAACTCTTCCAGATCAGGAACACAAACAAACAAGCAATATAATTCCAGATAGTGATAAAACTTCACGGAAAATTAAAAAAGAAAAAGAAAACAAGCTGTAGGAATAATTAATATAAATGTTACACTGGTCTTCTTTTAAACAAATAATGGTATATTTGTGTATGTACAAATGTTTTATATGAACATAATTTATTTGTGTTTTTAATTATACTTATTGACTCCTCTTCTTCTAGATTTAAATTCCTTGAGATGAGGATTAGCACGCTCCATGTTAATTATCTTTGTTTCCTTCATGTGACCTAGACTAGTATCTTCACCTAAATACATCTAAACAGAAAATTAGTAGATAATTTTATTTTTTTATTTTACATCAGTAATACAAGGCAGAATACTGGAAGGCACATGGAAAGTACAAACAGAGAAGAACATTCAATTAACAATACTTCAAAGTTATCATTGTTTCCATTTTAGTTTATAACATGTTTCTTCGCTTAAAAATGTATTGTAAATATTTTCCCATGTCCATATGATGAAGATGACTGAAAAATATCCCATGATATAGAAAAGAAGAGATGTATTTATTCAGTTTCTGTTTGTCTTAGGTCCTGTTAATTTGTCGCAAAAATGAAAATAGCTGTAACTCTTCCAATGCACACTAAATTTAGCCAATATATGTGCTGAAATTTTAAAAGGTAAGCGGAGATTTTAAATATTACATCATCTATTGATCAAGAGAAAAAATGTTAGAGTTAAATATATGTAAACTATGATGTATGTTGTCACTTTTATACATGCAGCTAAATGTTTACTTTTGTTAATTTTTCTTTCCTCTCCATCTTCAGTAATACAGAATTATACTATAGCTTATTATAAAAACTAAATATGCTTAATCCTTTATTGCTTCATAATTATTAAGGCTGGCTTTGAAATAGCAGATTATAAACAAACTTTTATTTATTAAACTAAATAAAAGTCAAATAATTTTCAAAATAATCCAAGTTTTTTCTTCTCTCTCTTACTATCCTTCTCTCTCCTTTAGTTTAGCACATTGTCATTTTCCTAAATACGAATTATCTCAAAGCTGGCATGATTATCCACATAGTTTCTTTATATCTTGTAACTGTTTAGCAAGGGTATATTTAAAATGCCAGAATTGTGTTCTTAAATTTAAATGCCAATTATATAATTAAAGTCCCTGGACTCTTCTTTTTTAATGTTTAAAGGAATATAACTGCTGGGCAGTGAGTTTAGTGTTTTAATATTATTTTAATAGTGGTTGAGATTCTGCCTGCCAATGCAGGGGACACGTGTTTGAGCCCTGGTCTGGGAAGATCCCACATGCCGCGGAGCGGCTGGGCCCGTGAGCCACAACTACTGAGCCTGTGCGTCTGGAGCTTGTGCTCTGCAACAAGAGAGGCCGCAACAGTGAGAGGCCTGCGCACCGCGATGAAGAGTGGCCCCCGCTCGCCGCAACTAGAGAAAGCCCTCTCACAGAAACGAAGACTCAACACAGCCAAAAAAATAAATAAATAAATAGCGTTCCCTTTAAAAAAATTAAAAAATAAATAAATAAAAAATAATAATCATACAAAGGGGAAATTTCTTGCAACATTGAAAAAAGTCACGATTGTGTTCTTTTAAATTGCTGTGTGTATTATCATTTCTTATACTATTTAGCCTTTGTGACTTATTTAAAATTTTCAAACTCTTCTACATGATTTTATGAATACATACACATAGGGATTCCATAAAACATGCCATCTTGTTTTTTCTTCCCTAATAGATAATATGGTATCTCTTGATCTCATAATCATTTAATATTAAACTTGCCAGAGTAAGTAAACTTCCTTGTATGCAGGATCTGGCAAGAGTTTTGAGTTTTCTGTGGTGACCGTATGAAGACTCCAAAGTGCATTGTTGGTTTTGCTGTGGTGCTTCCTGTTTCTTTTGGACCTAGTATCTTCTCCAGTCACTTAACTGGATATTCTCCTTTGCTGGAACATTTTCTCTCAACTTAATCTATTGTTTCTTTAGGTTTTGCAGATCTTGGCCTTGCTTACCATTGGTCAGAGTGCCCCCCTCACTCGGGTACTACCTCTATATCCTTGAACCCTGACCTGCTGCTCCAGAATCAGTCCTCCTTTATAGCTAATTGTTTGACTTCTAAAATGAAATGGTTCCTGCTTTGATTACCAATACTTCCATACAATCCACCTCTTTCTCCCAGTCAATGTGGCTATTCTGCATCATGTTCCCTTTCAAGTATAAACAAAGCGTAGGACAATCTCGTATTCCTGAACTTTCATTTATAAGTGCACACTATTTGAAAATGTTTGTTTTTGTGTTCTATTACTAAGCATTTATGGTCAGTAAGATGTCCACCATTTAGTTAATAACTTTTTCCTCAAAATTCTATAAATAGGAAGAATGGTATCTTTTTTTCATATTCTCTCCAGTACAAAATCTATTTCTTTTTTTCCCTTCACTCTCCAGGGAAACTCCTGTTTGGATAAAAGAAAATTCATTACATTCATTTGATACATTTAAAAGACATATCCCACCACTTCAGGTTGTTGAGAGTTTAAAGGGTAAGGTAGACACATTACATAAATACAATAGCAGGGTTACTAGACATATATCCTAAACGCTATGTGGAAACCTTAGGTAAAGGAGCTTAAAGCTCAGGATGCCATGGAGGTGAGACTGAAACAATTTCCAAGAAAAACAGGGTGATTGAGAGCATGGATTCTGTCACATAAAAGCTCTTTAACTTTGGAAATTTATTTAATCTTTCTCAGTTTCCTCAGCTATAAAGTAGAGCTAACAATAGCTCCTACCTTATAATATTGTTTTTAGGACAAATGCATTAATCAATGTAAAGAGCTTGGAACAGCGTGACTCATTTTAAGCCCTTTATAAATGTTGGCTGTATTGATGAGGACTATTATATGAGAAAGAGAAAGATTTCCTATGTAGAAGAAATCTCACAGGGAAAGCACAGATATAGAAAAGTTTATAGTACACTCAGGGAAACAGTAATTACTTGGTGGGCAGGAGTTTGAGGAACAGTAAAGAATGGAAAGAATGAATCAGAAAGATAAGCAGGGACCAAAGGTGAAGGACTACTTACTGGGCCTATTAATATTATGGTGTAAGTTATGGGGTGAAGTTATTGAAGAATTTCATGCAATGGGATGATATGGCCAAATGTACATTTTAGAAACACAAATTTAGTAAGAAGTGTATAAAATAGATTTGAGAGAAACATTTGAAGGAAGAGTTGAGGGCAGAAACTAACAGTGACAGAGATTATTAACAGGTAATTTAGAAGCCAGGTATTTTTAGGATGTGAAAAAATAAAACTTGATATGTGTAACTCCTGGCACCATGTGAGTATTAAGCCCAGTGCTTAGTCTAGAGCTAACACTCAATTTATATTAGCTATAATTATAACCAATACGATATCTTTAAACAAGAATTATTGAATATTATGACTTAAATGACTCCATTATTAAATGATAAATGGCTAAAATGGAAGAGTGAGTTTGGATCAAGAAACAATGATGTAATTTTCAACTCATTGAGTATGAGATTTCCACGAGATATACAGGCATATGTGTGCAGAAATCAGATGGAAATAAAGATTAAGATTTCAACTGAGAGGTTTGGTTATGTGCACTGGGAGGTGGTTGTATCCATGGTAACCAACAATATATGGAGTACAGAAGAAGAATTAGGAATAAACAAGTTCACTTAGGAAAACAGATACACATAAGAACAGAATAAAGAAGAGTAAAAACATAACCTCAGCGTTCACTACCTCTTTCTTATTGTATGGATGAAGATTATCCAGAGAATGAATGGTCAAGGAGATATGAGAAGCACCAACAATTCGTGGTTTAGTAGGAAATCGTCAATCAGCAACACTTTGAGTGATTACTAATATTTCAGGTGGTGTAAGTACTGTATAAGCATTAACTCCTTTAATAATTAAAAAAGACTTTCATGTAGGTCCTATTATTTCATTTTTTTACAGAGAAGAAAACTCGATGCACAGATAGGATAAGTAAAGTGCCTGAGATGGGAGAGATTAAAGCAGAACAGTCATTACTGCATGCAAATACTGTTAGAACAGTACAGAAAATGGTCCGTTGCTTTGGTAATTAGAAGTTGTAGCCATCCTATGGCAGAATAGTTGTAGCAGTGGGGTAGAGGTGGAAATCAAATTGCAATATAGTAGGAAGTAGTAGGTCAAAATAAATAAAAGGGAGAGTACAAATACTTTGTCTAAAATTCATAGGTTCTCTTTCTTTAAGCAAAGGTGAACACACTTAGTCATAATCAGAATAAACTTCATTTGTTTCTCTGATCATTTAAGTATGTGGATTTTATGTATGAGATTACTTTCCACAAGGATAATTTTATTTTTCAGTCTCTTATAATTTCTTGTTTTCCAGACCTGCTGACTATAGTGTCTAGGGAATAGCCTTCAACACACTTTACACATCCTAAAGTGTTTCAGTAATTGAGTTTGATGAACCCCTAAATAAGTGTCATTTATTGAGTTTAACATGGGCCAAGTACTGTGCCAAAATCTTCATAGGGAATATTTTATTAATCTTCACAATAGCTATAATTGAAAGTTATGCATTTTTCAGATGAAGAACTTGAGAACTAAAAATTCCCAAGGTCACAAGAGTGGAAAATAATGGAGCTGCTAATTAATCCAAGAGCAAGTCATTCCAGGGCCTGTGTGCTCCTTCCCTCCAACCAAAATCTCGAAAGACATGGAGCTTATTTTTCCTCATTTAATGATTCCAGCTGGTAACACATTCCTACAAGCAGTGAGTTTTAATAGTTTTACATTTATATTTCTGAACTCATTTTAATGAGTCAATGATAAATTTTGCATCTCTTTGTAATTTTATTTTGTCTTAAGTTCTTGTATTTAAAAAGTTTTAGGAGGATGATTATATTTCATACATATTTAGGTCTGTTTAAGGCATTTCTATTTAAAAAAGACAAAAATAATCAATAATTCAAGATTACCATTTATCTTTGGAAGAAAATATTTGACTTTTAAATTCATTAAATCCATTTTAATAACTAATACAAATATGATATAAAGATTAATTTTCACACATCTGTCTCTCTTTTTTAAGTTTATCTATAGAGACATATTTGGAAAAGGAAATTTTTTCTCCCCGTGGTGTTCCAATTCTCTTTCTGAATTGGATTACAATAGGCAGGGATTTGGGAAATATTCCTTGAGGGCATATCATGTGACCAATTATCTAAGGATTTTGCACCAGTCACCTACCTTCCATTTGCCTGCATTTAACACAATTAGGGGAAGTTTGGTTCAAGGTCTGTTCCAATTTAATACTGCAAGGTTCTATGACATTGATGTACTCACCTAGATAAAATGCCATGTATATTTTTTATCAGTTGGTTTTGAACTTGGAACAAGCAGTTGAAAACACCTATGATTGATATTTGCCTCCTCTGATAGAAATGTCAATTAGACTGATTAACAGTCATACAAAAATCATAATAAATTGATATTGCAGATGATGTATCCATTGAAACCAATGATCATTGTGAAGTTGCTATGTAAAATGACTTGCTGTCATTTTAATGTGCTTGAATATTTTATACTGAAATCTTTTTCATAGAGTGTCTTATTTTAAAAATAGCATACAACTTTTTTTTTAAATCCCTGAAACAGAGGTAGAATTCCTGTTCTGCTTGTTTAAAACTTTGAAAAGATTTTTCTTTAATTGTTCCTCAAATTTCCGCGGAAATCAAGGGTTACGTCCTCAACAACAACTTTGACCCTTCAACTTGAAATCACCTAATTCAAACTATGTTAAATCTTTCTTAAGGTATTTTTCTCATTTGACCTTGAATAACAGTTGAGTGTGTGTGTGTGTGTGTGTGTGTGAGAGAGAGAGAGAGAGAGAATGAAAAATTCCATATTAGATTATGGATACCAAATGAAAAAGATTAGTTTTATCCTCATTGTACATAGTAGACTTACAAATATCAGGCAAACAAACATTTTAATTAACTCAAATACATTTGCTAAATATTATTACCTTTCCACATTTATAGTGAAGATTTTTAATAAAATTCCCAATTGAACTAAAGAAAAAGCTTGGATAGTTGTCTGAATTTTTAAAATAAAACTGCTACTGCAAATCCTGTATTTTTCTATTACTAGAGTCTAAACTTTTAAAACATGGCCCACTGCTAAGAGACTGACTAAATCCTAACCAACAGAAAGTAATGAACCACAGCCCAACAAGTGCCAAAATTATGTGGGGATTGTGTGTTTTCTATGTGATGTATTAGCAGTAGTTTTAAGAACTGAATTTTGGCTTAGTAGGAACACAAAAATTGAAACTTTCAGGACATTTCCTATTAGTCTTCAGTAAGGTGTGTTATACCGTATCACAAGGGACCAGGGATCATAAGTTGATTTTCACCACACGTAGTCCTTTTTCCCTTTGTCCTTCACTGAGTCTTATGCTTCTTTTTTTCTACCTCTGAAGCACTCCTGAGGGGCTAGTTAAACCAAGATAGAACATTCACCTCCTGACTGCTTCAGTCCTTGAGAAGAAGCTAACAGATTTAAGGAAACGAAAAAGATAGAGAAAAAGGAAAGGCTTAGAAAAATCCAAATTTGATAAAGAAATGGTTAATTATCAATAGTTCAAAGTTATCAATAAACTTTGTCATAGATAATTTCAAACCCACATGTGAAAACTAAACACCCATTAGAAGATCATGTCAGACTTATCCTGTAAATTTTTAGTGAGTTAACTTTAATCCTTCATAGTGCAAATATTATAAATTTACTTTTACATTCCTTTACTTTTAGCAAAAACTCTCTGAGTTGATATTGTCAAAAGCCCCATGCTGGAGATGTTTTTTGTAGTTTAAAGAGATGGAAAAAGTTTCTTGTGGTTTTACATAAAAGTAAATCACATATTGTATACCAATTGATAATCAAAAGGATAGTAGTTACATTTAAAATTTGTCCTATGTCAATGTAATAACTACACAAAGAGAAATATGTGACACATTAAGACAAAAATTGTTCAAGAGCATTCTCCAAAATTATTCCACTGCTTCCCTGCTTTTGTCTGCTCTAGTGTCATGTGGGGTACAACCCATTCAGGTATAAACAGATAGAGAACTATATAATTGTAATCCTAAATTAGTAGGCTTTTTTTTTTTTTTCCCTGTGTTTCTCTATGAAGAGCTTTTCAAGGACTACCCAAGGAATGACTGGACTGACATTTATAAGAGGAATAATGTCAAGTGTAGTTCACATATTTTATACACAAAACATAAAGGATGTACACAAGATTCTCATTGCAGATACTAGTTTTCCTCTCACTAAGCATCTAGCGATAACTGGCATAGCTAAGAACATGGTTCTGATCTTGTTGACAATATTTTACTTATTTTCCAAATACTGTGGCTTACATTTTCCTTGGTCTTATTGCTTCAGCACTCAAATTGCCCAGGTTTAGTTTTGTTTATACACTTGCACAAATAATAGCTTTTAATAAAAGAGCTTTCATTGATTCCTAAGAAATACTTAACTCCCTCCAATATGCTATAGTCATGCCTGAGTTACCTGTACTTTTTCTCTAATTGGAGACCTCAGTGTTTAAATCTGTGTTTCCTTTGGTGGTTATATTTTTGAAACATCAGCAATTTTCTGTGCAGTAGACACACAATTTCAAATCTCTATTTAAATAATCCTCTATTTAGGTAATCCATGTTATTGTTTAAGTTTTGATGTAGTTATATAAGAAGACTTATATGAGCACATGTTAGAATTGTTTTCTCCAGAAAATAAAATGAGAAAATGTGAAAGTGTAGACTGAGTCGGACAGGTGCAGAAATTCCACTTTTCTCAGATTTTTGATCTCTATACCCATGATAAAAATAGGATAGATCATTGACTTTAAAGTCCACTAACCACCATAAGCTTCCAGCCTGTAGTTCTGGGTTTTATAAGACAATACAGAAAATAACCTAAAAGTTTTGATGTTAAGGGATGAGCTTCTGGATTCTAAATTCCAGTTCTGTCACTTTTCACCATTTGTGAATTTGGAGAGATTATCCAATATCTCTAAGTTTGGTAGAAATCTACCTAAACCTAAAGAAAACACATGCCAAGAAATATGAAAGAAAAATTATATATTTGAGGATAGGTAGAGAATGAAACGAACTAAGAAGTGAAAAAGGGCTAAAATAATTCTCTGATTTCTTGGAAAAACTGAGGTTTCACATGTAAAGAACCTGCTATGTGCCAAAGAGGATAGATTATAATTGACAGAATAACCTTATAAATTATGAAATGATAAAAGCTTCCAAAAAAGATAAAGCTTATATATGAAAAGCAAAATTCCCAACAGAATTTTCAACTGCAATGTTGGCTGATCAAAAATTACAGATCAATAACCTTAAATTTAGGATTAAAAAACACAAAATTGAAAGCTTTTTAATTTTATACCCAACCTCTATTTTAAGTATCCATTATTAAATAATGAATTTTACAGTTAAAATTGTAATTCCAGTACAAATATAAATTTAACACATTTCAGATAATTGTTTGAGTAAATGATTAATGAAGAAGCCAGTAAAATGGAAAAATTGGTTCACCGTGATTCCAAAAAGCCAATACATGTATAAGAAATCAGGAATCTGAAAAAAAAAATTGCTTTATAAATGCAAAACGAAATTCTGTGTGTGTGTAGGGAGGGTAAAAATTACACTTCCAACACACAAATTCATTTGTATATCTATAGAAAAAGATAATTTGCATTGCTATTCATTGTCTACATCTTACAAAGTAGTAAAAGACTAAATAACCCAGACAATGAAAGGCACAAACTCCATATATTATTTTCAATGAAAAGACACTTTTTGGCCTATTTCAAAGTCTTGCACAAGAATTTTAATTAAATGACATTGTGGAACGTGGAAAAGATTCTGAATATTTGCTATCCATGCTCATTTTAATACAGCAATCGTGATTGTGCTCCATGCAGAATCAAAGTGGAATTTTGTAGTTAAATCTGATCTATGGCTAATTTAAGAGATTGTTGTTGTTGTTGTTTTAATTAATTAATTAATTTATTTATGTTTGGCTGTGTTGGGTCTTCATTTCTGTGCGTGGGCTTTCTCTAGTTGTGGCAAGTGGGGGCCACCCCTCATCGCGGTGCGCGGGCCTCTCACTGTCGCGGCCTCTCCCGTTACGGAGCACAAGCTCCAGACACACAGGCTCAGTAGTCGTGGCTCACGGGCCCAGTTGCTCTGCGGCATGTGGGATCCCCCCAGACCAGGGCTCGAACCCGTGTCCCTTGCATTGGCAGGCAGATTCTCAACCACTGCGCCACCAGGGAAGCCCTAAGAGATTGTTTTGATGAGATTAAAGAAAACACTACACGTGTTTCCTCCTGCTCAACTTTCTTCCACTCTCACTTCTAGTAATAGCACCTCTACTTGCCCTTAGGGAAAATATACTTCAACTTTAGGCCATGCTTTGATCATGGTATTAATGTGTGTAAGCTTTAATTTACTGTGTTAATTAGTGAAATGCAGTAAATAAATATAGTAAATAAATAAGCTAAGTAAACTTAGAAAAATATAGCGTACAGCCAGCAGAGGGAAAAAAAGAAGAAACCTTTGTTGACTGAATATAAGTCACAGAGAAAAGAATACAAGCAAAGAATAGCATGCAAAGCATAAGTAAGTCTAAATATAATAGAGACTAAAACAAATGTTATTAGATTGTACTCTTCCCTTAAAAGAGTATAACTGTATACTTTAACAAGGAACACTTAAAATATAATGGCACAGAAACTTTTGAAAATAATGAGGGATGGTTACATAAATTATGATTCTGTGATTTAATAGATTATTATATGATTATACAATATAATTTGTGGCGAATCTACCCTTCCAATTGCAGAGGCACAAAAAACTTAAGAGACATCACTGATACACATAGCCAATCCAACAGAAAATGCCATTAGCATTATTTCAAAAAGCATACAGAATACAGACATAGAGAATGGACTTGAGGACACGGGGAGGGGGAAGGTTAAGCTGGGACGAACTGAGAGAGTAGCATTGACATATATATACTACCAAATGTAAAATAGATCGCTAGTGGGAAGCAGCTGCATCGCACAGGGAGATCAGCTCGGTGCTTTGTGACCACCCAGAGGGGTGGGATAGGGAAGGTAGGAGGGAGATGCAAGAGAAGGGGATATGGGTATATATGTATACATATACCTGATTCACTTTTTTATACAGCAGAAACTAACATAACATTGTAAAGCAATTATACTCCAATAAAGTTGTTAAAAAAACAAACAAACAAAAAAAAAACCAGAATAGAATCATTTCTCAACATTCTCCCTGTTTGTCCTGAACCAAGCTACCAACATTTCTCATCTGAATTACAACAGCTTTGTAAATGGTTTCCATAACTGATGATGATCTTTTCCAAATAAAGTCAGGCTATTGTCTTTCTCTACACCAAACTGCAATAGGTCCTCATTTCAAACAGTTATAGCTTTGTAGGCCATTGAAAGAATTTGGCATTTCCTGTTGAATTGAACACATGTAGATGACTTCAAGTTTTTCCCTGCATGAACAACTGAAAGGGTGGATTTCCCACCAATTTTACTCCATATGACACATTGAAGTTGCTCAGTAGATGGTAACTGAATGAGTGAAAAAACAACTGAGCAAATAAATCTTCTGGCATGCTTTTCATAGAAATAGAGAGACCGGGAGTAGTAAAAGATAAGAGATATGGTAAAGGTAAATTATCCTAGCATTAAAATTGATGTAATAGGCATCTAGAGTAACAGTACCCCTCCAAATTAGAAAGTACTTACTTTTCAAACATATATGGAAACTTGGCCAAAAAAAAGAGCATAATAATTCTTAAAGGGAGTAGCAAATATATTCCCAATAACCAACATCAAATGTCACATTCTAAGCAATAATACAATAAATTTAATGTTAAAATGTCTTACTCTTCTAATACCTAGATATAAAAAAATTAATATAGTTATAATTCATAGATGAAAAAGAAAAGAAATTATGATGCAATTAAGAAAGAAATTACCAAATATTTTAAAATGAGAAACAAAGAAAATACTAGTTATTAAAAATTATAAGATATACCCAAATTATTTCCTAATGATTATTATGTATATATATGTGTGTGTGTGTGTGTGTGTGTGTGTGTGTTTACATTATTTAAAAACAAGCTACCAAATATATAAAACTAGAACCACAGACTAGGAAACAAAGTAAAAGAAAGTAACATACGGGTAAGAATAAACATTGATAAAAGTGATATTCTAAATGAAGATCTCATTCTTAGAAAAGATTGACGAAATGGACAGATGTCTGATGAAACTTATCACAAACAAAATTGAGATAACACACACATACACACACATTACGAGAAAAGAAAAAGTGTACAGACTAAAACATAAAACAGACTTTCAATACCATCAAGAACACTGAAGAAATTTATGGCAAAAAATTAAGCTTAAAAGAAACACATAATTTTTTAAAACAAATATAAACTAGCAAAAATGGCTCAAGAAGAAATATTAAGTCTGAATAATAATCAATACTCAAGAGACCTTCAAGATGCAGGAGGAGTAAGAGGTGGAGATCACCTTCCTCCCCACTAATACATAAGAAATACATCTACATGTGGAACAACTCCTACAGAACAGAAAGCCTCAGACATCCCAAAAGGCAAGAAACTCCCCACATACCTGGATAGGGAAAAAGAAAAAAGAAAAAACAGAGACAAAAAATAGGGACAGGACCTGCACCTCTGGGAGGGAGCTGTGAAGGAGAAAAAGTTTCCACACACTAGGAAGCCCCTTCACTGGCAGAGACCGGGGGCAGGGGGCAGGAGAGAAGCTTCAGAGCCACGGAGGAGAACATAGCAACAGGGATGCAGAGGGCAAAATGGAGAGATTCCTGCACAGAGGATCAGTGTGGATTAGTACTCACCAGCCTGAGAGGCTTGTCTGCTCACCTGCTGGGGCGGGTGGGGGATGGGAGCGGAGGCTCCAGCTTCGGAGATCAGATCCCAGGGAGAGGACTGTGGTTGGCTGCATGAACACAGCCTGAAGGGGGCTAGAGCACCACAGTTAACTGGGACGGAGTCTGGGAAAAAGTCTCGACTTTTTCCCGGACTAAGAGGCAAGAGACCATTGTTTCCTGGTGCGCGAGGAGAGGGGATTCAGAACACTGACTAAACCAGCTCCAGAGACCGGCGCAAGCCACGACTATCAGCACGGACACCAGAGATGGGCATGAAACACTAACCCTGCTGCTGCAGCCACCAAGAAGCCTGTGTGCAAGCAACTCCCCTCCTGGAAGCCTGTGCAGCCTGCCACTGCCAGGGTCCTGTGATCCAGGAACAACTTCCCCCGGGAGAACACACGGCAAGCCTCAGGCCATTACAACGGCATGCCTCAGGCCATTACAACGTGATGCCGACCTCTGTCACTGCAGGCTCGCCCCGCATACCATACCCCTCCCCCTCCCTCCTCCCGGCCTGAGTGAACCAGAGCCCCCTAATCAGCTGCTACTTTAACCCTGTCTTCTCTGAGTGAAGAACATACACCCTCAGGCAACCGACATGCAGAGACGAGGCCAAACCCAAAGCTGAGCCCCAGGAGCTGTGCAAACAAAGAAGAGAAAGGGAAATTTCTCCCAGCAGCCTCAGGAGCAGTGGATTAAATCTCCACAATCAACATGATGTACTCTGCATCTGTGGAGGACCTGAATAGACAATGAATCATCCCAAATTGAGGAGGTGGACTTTGGGAGCAACTGAAGACTTGGGGTTTGCTTTCTACATCTAATTTGTTTCTGGTTTTCTGTTTATCTTAGTTTAGTATTTAGAGCTTATTATCATTGGTAGATTTGTTTATTGATTTGGTTGCTCTGTTCCTTTTCTTTTATATATAGATATATATATATATATATTTTCCTTTTTCTCTTTTTGTGAATGTGTATGTGTATGCTTCTTTGTGTGATTTTTGTCTATATAGCCTTGCATTTACCATTTGTCCTAGGGTTCTGTCTGTCAGTTTTTTGTTTGTTTGTTTGTTTTTAGTATAGTTTTTAGTGTTTGTTATCATTGGTGGATTTGGTTTTTTTTGGCTTGGTTGCTCTATTCTTTCTTTTTTTTTATTATTATTTTTTAATTTCTTTTTATTTTTAATGATTTTTTTATTTTTTATTTTAATAACTTTATTATCTTTCTTTCTTTCTTCTTTCTTTCTTTTTCTTTATTTCTTTCTCTCTCTCTCTCTCTTTCTTTCTTTCTTCCTCTCTTTTCTTCAGCGCTGTGTGGCTGACAGGGTCTTGGTGCTCCGGCCAGGTAACAGGCCTGTTCCTCTGAGGTAGGAGAGCTGAGTTCAGGCCATTGGTCCACCAGAGAACTCCTGGCTCCATGTAATAACAAATTGCAAAAGCTCTTCCAGAGATCTCCATCTCAACACTAAGACCCAGTTCCACTCAACGACCAGCAAGCTACAGTGCTAGACACCCTATGCCAAACAACCAGCAAAACAGGAACACAACACTACCCATTAGAAGATAGGCTGCTTAAAATCCTAATAAGGTCACAGACACCCCAAAACACACCACCAGAAACGATCCTGTCTACCAGAAAGACAGATTCAGCCTTATCCACCAAAACACAGGCACCAGTCCCCTCCACCAGGAAGCCTACACAAACCACTGAACCAACCTTAGCCACTGCGGGCAGACACCAAATACAACAGTAACTACAAACCTGCAGCCTGTGAAAAGGAGACCCCAAATACAGTAAAATAAGCAAAATGAGAAGACAGAGAAACACATAGCAGATGAAGGAGCAAGGTAAAAACCCACCAGACCAAATGAATGAAGAGGAAATAGGCAGTCTACCTGAAAAAGAATTCAGAGTGATGAAAGTAAAGATGATCCGAAATCCTGGAAATAGGATTGAGAAAATATAAGAAACATTTAACAAGGACCTAGAAAAATTAAAGAGCAAACAAATAATGATAAAAAACATAATAAATGAAATTTAAAATTCTCTAGAATGAATCAGTAGTAGAATAACTGAGGCAGAAGAATGGATAAGTGATCTGGAAGATAAAATAGTGGAAGTAGCTACCACAGAGCAGAATAAAGAAAAGAGAATGAAGAGAATTGAGGACAGTCTCAGAGACCTCTGGGACAACATTAAACTCACCAACATTAGAATTATAGGGGTCCCAGAAGAAGAAGAGAAAAAGAAAGGGACTGAGAAAATGTTTGAAGAGATTATAGTTGAAAACTTCCCTAATATGGGACAGGAAGTAGTCACTCAAGTCTAGGAAGCACAGAGTGGCCCTTGCAGGATAAATCCAAGGAGAAACACGCCAACATATATTAATCAAACTATCAAAAATTAAATACAAAGAAAAAATATTAAAAACAGCAAGGAAAAAACAACAAATAATATACAAAGGAATCCCCACAAGGTTAACAGCTGCTCTTTCAGCAGAAACTCTGCAAGCCAGAAGGGACTGGCAGGACATATTTAAAGTGATGAAAGGGAAAAACTTACAACCAAGATTATTCTACCCAGCAAGGATCTCATTCAGATTTGATGGAGAAATTAAAACCTTTACAGACAAGCAAAAGCTAAGAGAATTCAGCACCACCAAACCAGCTTTACAGCAAATGCTAAAGGAACTTCACTAGGCAAGAAACACAAGACAAGGAAAAGACCGACAATAACAAACTCAAACCAATTAAGAAAATGGTAATAGGAACATACATATTGATAATTACCTTAAATGTAAATGGACTAAATGCTGCAACCAAAAGACATAGACTGGCTGAATGGATACAAAAACAAAACCCGTATATACGCTGTCTATAAGAAACCCACTTCAGACCTAGGGACACATACAAACTTAAGGTGAGAGGATGGAAAAAGGTATTCCATGCAAATGGAAATCAAAAGAAAGCTAGAGTAGCAATTCTCATATCAGACAAAATAGACTTTAAAATAAAATCTATTACAAGAGACAAAGAACGACACTACATAATGATCAAGGGATCAATCCAAGAAGAAGATATAACAACTGTAAATATTTATGCACCCAACATAGGAGCACCTCAATACATAAGGCAAATGCTAACAGCCATAAAAGGGGAAATCGACAGTAACACGATAAAAGTAGGAGACTTTAACACCTCACTTTCACCAATGGACAGATCATCCAAAATGAAAATAAATAAGGAGACACAAGCTTTAAATGATACATTAATCAAGATGGACTTAATTGATATTTATAGGACATTCCATCCAAAAACAACAGAATACACATTCTTCTCAAGTACTCATGGAGCATTCTCCAGGATAGATCATATCTGTGATATGATAGATCATATCAAGTACCTTTTCTGACCACAACGCTATGAGACTAGATATCAATTACAGGAAAAAAAAAAAACTGTAAAAAATACAAATATATGGAGGCTAAACAATACACTACTAAATAACCGAGAGATCACTAAAGAAATCAAAGAGGATTTCAAAAATTACCTACAAACAAATGACAATGAAAACACGACAACCAAAAACCAATGGAATGCAGCCAAAGCGGTTCTAAGAGGGAAGTTTAGCAATACAATCCTACCTAAAGTAACAGGAAACATCTCAAATAAACAAGCTAAACTTACACCTAAAGAATTAGAGAAAGAAGAACAAAAAAACCTCAAAGTTAGCAGAAGGAAAGAAATCATAAATATCAGATCAGAAATAAATGAAAAAGAAATGAAGGAAACAATAGCAACAATCAATAAAACTAAAATCTGGTTCTTTGAGAAGATAAACAAAATTGATCAACCATTAGCCAGACTCATCAAGAAAAAAAGGGAGAAGACTCAACTCAACAGAATTAGAAATTAAAAAGGAGACGTAACAACTGACATTGCAGAAATGCAAAGGAACATGAGAGATTACTACAAGGAACTATATCCCAATAAAATGGACAACCTGCAGGAAATGGGCAAATTCTTAGGAAAGCACAGCCTTCCAAGACTGTACCAGGAAGAAGTAAAAAATATAAACAGACCAATCACAAGCGCTGAAATTGAGACTGTGAATAAAAATCTTCCAACGAACAAAAGCCCAGCACCAGATGGCTTCACAGCCGAATTCTATCAAACATTTAGAGAAGAGCTTACACCTATCCTTCTCAAACTCTTCCAAAATATAGCAGAGAGAGGAACATTCCCAAACTCATTCTATGAGTCCAACATCACCCTGATACCAAAACCAGACAAAGATGCCACAAAGAAAGAAAACTACAGGCCAATATCACCGATGAACATAGATGTAAAAATCCTCAATAAAATACTAGCAAACAGAATCCAACAGCACATTAAAAGGATCATATACCATGATCAAGTGGCATTTATCTCAGGAATACAAGGATTCTTCAATATACACATATCAATCAGTGTGATAAAACATAGTAACAAACTGAAGGAGAAAAACCATATGATCATCTCAATAGATGCAGAAAAAGCTTGTGACAAAATTCAACACCCATTTATGATAAAAACCCTCTAGAGAGTTGGCATAGAGGGAACTTACCTCAACATAATAAAGGCCATATATGACAAACCCACAGCCAAAATCGTTCTCAGTGTTGAAAAACTGAAACCATTTCCTCTAAGATCAGGAGCAAGACATGGTTGTCCACTCTCACCACTATTATTCAACATACTTTTGGAAGTTTTAGCCACAGCAATCAGAAGAGAAAAAGAAATAAAAGGAATCCAAGCTGGAAAAGAAGTAAAACTGTCACTGTTTGAAGATGACATGATACTATACATACAATCCTAAAGAGGCTACCAGAAAACTACTAGAGCTAATCAATGAATTTGGTAAAGTAGCAAAATACAAAATTAATGCATAGAAATCTTTTGCATTCATATACAATAATGATTAAAAATCTGAAAGAGAAATTAAGGAAACCCTCCCATTTACCACTGCAATGAAAATAATAAAATACCTAGGAATAAACCTACCTAAGGAGACAAAATACCTGTATGCAGAAAATTATGACACTGATGAAAGTAATTAAAGATGATACAAGCAGATGAAGAGGTATACCATGTTCTTGGATCAGAAGAATCAACATTGTGAAAATGACTATACTACCAAAAGCAATCTACAGATTCAATGCCATCTCGATGAAACTACCAATGGCATTTTTCACAGAACTAGAAGAAAAAATTTCACAATTTGTATGGAAACACACATGACCCCGAATAGCCAAAGCAATCTTGAGAAAGAAAAATGGAGCTGGTGGAATCAGGCTCCAGGACTACCGACTATACTACAAAGCTACAGTAATCAAGAGAGTATGGTACTTGCACAAAAACAGAAATATAGATCAATGGAACAGGATAGAAAGCCCAGAGATAAACCCACACACATATCGTCGCCTTATTTTTGATAAAGAAGGCAAGGATATACAATGGAGAAAAGACAGCCTCTTCAGTAAGTGGTGCTGGGAAAACTGGACAGTTACATGTAAAAGAATGAAATTAGAACACTCCCTAACACTATATACAAAAATAAACTCAAAAAGGATTAAAGACCTAAATGTAAGGCCATACACTATAAAACTCCTACAGGAAAACACAGGCAGAACACTCTATGACATAAATCACAGCAAGATCCTTTTTGACCTACTTCCTAGGGAAATGGAAATAAAACCAAAAAATAAACAAATGGGACCTAATGAAACTCAAAAGCTTTTGTACAACAAAGGAAAACATAAACAAGACAAAAAGACAACCTTCAGAATGGGAGAAAATATTTGCTAATGAAGCAACTGACAAAGGATTAATCTCCAAAATTTACAAGCAGCTCATGCAGCTCAATATCAAAAAACCAAACAACCCAATCCAAAAATGGTCAGAAGCCCTTAATAGACATTTCTCCAAAGAAGACATACAGATTGCCAACAAACACATGAAAGGATGCTCAACATCACTATTCATTAGAGAAATGCAAATCAAAACTTCAATGTGGTATCACCTCACACCATTCAGAATGGCCATCATCAAAAAATCTGTAAACAATAAATGCTGGAGAGAGTGTGGAGAAAAGGGAATGCTTTTGCACTGTTTGTGGGAATGTAAATTGATACAGCCACTATGGAGAACAGTATGGAGGTTCCTTAAACACTAAAAATAGAACTACCATATGACCCAGCAATTCCTCTACTGGGCATATACCCTGAGAAAACCATAATTTAAAAAGAGTCATGTACCACAATGTTCATTGCAGCTCTATTTACAGTAGCCAGGACATGGAAGCAACCTAAGTGTCCATTGACAGATGAATGGATAAAGAAGATGTGGCACATAAATACAATGGAATATTACTCAGCCATAAAAATAAACTAAATTGAGTTATTTTTAGTGAGATGGATGGACCTAGAGTCTGTCATACAGAGTGAAGTAAGTCAGAAAGAGAAAAACAAATACTGTATGCTAACATATATACATGGAATATTAAAAAAAAAAAAAAAAGGTTTTGATGAACTTAGGGGCAGAACAGGAATAAAGACGCAGATGTAGAGAGTGGACTTGAGCACACCAGGAGGGGGAAGGGTCAGCTTGAACAAAGTGAGAGAGTGACATGGACATATATACACTACCAAATGTAAAATAGATAGCTAGTGAGAAGCAGCTGCATCACACAGGGAGATCAGCTCGGTGCTTTGTGCTTACCTAGAGGGGTAGGATAGGGAGTATGGGAGGGATACGCAAGAGGGAGGAGATATGGGGATACATGTATATGTATATGTATAGCTGATTCACTTTGTTATAAAGCAGAAACTAACACACCATTGTAAAGCAGTTATAGTCAAATAAAGATGTTAAAAAAAATAATCAATACTCATTTGAATAGCTAAAACAGAAGTTAAATAACTATTCACGTCTATCTTTCCCAGATTGTGCTAACTGGAAACTTTTATCGAACCTTAAAGAAAGAAGTGAACCTTGTCTTATGAAAAGAAGAAACCATTTTATTAGAGTATTATGACTTTCAAAACCAAAATGGGACAAGAAAGTTTGTAGAGAACACAAAATTATAGGCCAATTTCACTTCTGAACACAGATTCAAAATTAATAAATTATTAGCAAACTTCACCTGGCAATGTATATTAAAAATAAGAACAATATATCAGGACCCAAAAAAGTAAGTAAAAATACACATTTTATTTAAGCTTATAAAAGAAGACCTGAATTAATACTGATGATTAATCATGTTCCTTTATGGGAAGAATTAAATTCCTTTCTAGTTAGTTAAGTAATAAATGTAAAATTCATAACAATTTTAATTAAAATGTAGACAGAGATTTGTACTAAAAATTGAAACGAAAAATATGTAAAGATGTAGAAAGAGCCCAAAATAATAAAGAAAATTTTGAAGAAGAAGAAACAAAGAGGCAGAACCCAACCTACTTAATATTAAGATAAGTCTATCAAAATTGAAATAGTGTGGTTCATTGAACCATTATTTAGAAAGCAATAAGAAAACTTATATGTCAATAAATAGGGACTGCACTAATAAATGATTGCAAACAATATTTCATTATATTTCTTTTAACCATTACTAGGCTATTTAGAGGTTAGATTCCAGAACAGGTGGAACCTGCAAAATATAGCTTTCAGTGTAATTACTATAATATATATGCATATATATGATATATACACACACCATGAGTATATGTATTTTATCTATGATATTTATATTATAGATATATTTATTTTATTTACATATATTTTATACTAATAATATACATTTCTTATTTTATAAAATATGTATACTATCATGTGTACATATTTTAAGCATGGGGGTGGAGCTGGAGTTTTGAAATTCATCTTCTAACATCACTCTCAATTTCTAAATGAACATGATATTTCAAATGATGTATTTAGTTGTTGCAAATTCATGCAGCAACTTTAGATTGGCATGTGCATAGGTCAAAATGTTAAGAGAAGGAGAGGAGTGGGGTTATGAAAGAACAGGGAAATCCCTGAAATGGGAATGGGGAAAATAATCAGCTTTTTCTGAGTAGCAAGAGAAGGTCTCCTGGATAAATTAATTCTCTGTGATAAATGTTTAAGGGCAGAGTGAACAAGCAGTGCAATTATAGAGTGCATTGTGTGACTTTTACAAACAAGGGGCGAGAGGCCCCTGAGCTGGGTTGCCTTGGATGGAAGGACACCGGTCAGATGGATTCTCCACTTGGCTTTCTAAATACTTTATGACAATTGACTCTGTGTGTTTTGTAATTGGGCCTGATGGCTTTGTAATTACTTTTTCTCAACAAACATTGAAATTGTGAATAGGTTTTATTTTTTCATTTGTGTTTTTCTTGCCGATTCCTCCTTTGGGATCCTGCGGCTGCAGCAATTTAATGAGAATGTGTTTGTGCGGGAAGAATGTGTCCAGTGATTGTTTATCTTTCTTATTTCTGTTTTACTCAGCTTTGCTGCATAGGCATTGTAGCTCACCCTCCAATTCCCCAGGAAGACAGTAATGTCTTTACTGAGTTTACTTTTGTTACCTAGTTATTGGAGATTAAAGTTGGAGAGAAGTCTCATGTCAACTCCACCTGGGAAGAGGGTTTCAACCCAAAGCAGAGAAAGCCTTTCCAGACAAGATAAGGGCTTGGCTTTCAGTTGTTTGAAGTTTGTTAGATCAGCATGATTTATGTAACTGCTCATGCTACAGTTTGCTCTGTGTATATATTTGTGTTCCTCTGTGCAAACTAACCTATAATGGTGCAATACATTCCTATCCTATCTTTTCTGAATCTTTCAATAAGATACTACCCTCACATCACAGTTCTGCCTATAGCTGGAGAGACTTAATGCTCACAGGCAGGGTCAGCTCTACCTTGGGCTTCAGGACATACATTTATGTATGATTTTGAAATTAAGAAAAAGAAATCACAGGATGATACTCACTGCTGAAGCAGTCATTTTCCAGTGGATATGATTATTTGAACTTTGATCATCCCAGAAAGTTCTATGTCATGACCCAAGCCATATCCAAATGTTTTCATTTCCTTTTCAAAGAATCTGTATAAAAACCTCCTATTTTGTATGATTGACATCATAATAAAACAGAGATAACTGTTCTGAATAAAGTAGAATTTCCTGAAAATTTAGAGTATCTTTAATGACTGTAATTTGCACCTTATATTTTTTCTATAATATGCAGTAACAAATTAATTGACTTGTAGTCAGGCAGAAGTACAGGATTATATTTTTTCCAACACTTTATTACAGAACTGTTGAATTTTTTCCAATATAGTCCTAAGCAGTATGTAGATTAATCAACTAGTGATCTAGCCAAACCCAAATATATGCTTCAGTATGAATACAATGGGACTTGAACATTTGCATTAAAAAGTTAAAAACACTCTAGGTGTTCATTACCACTGGTGGCCTGTGAACAATATTTTGAGAAATATAGCCAAGAATTCCTGTGCCTACACAGAGACCCTCTTGATTTTAATATAAATCACACCAATGGCTAATGATTTCTTTAGTCATAACTCTAGGGCAAAACCAACAGTATTGAAAATACTATCTATGCAATGTTCTAGTCCACTTTAACAGAATTCAATGATAGGTTTTCACAAATTATTTTGAAAATTTTATTTAACAGCTCCCCCAATAAACAAAATATTTTAGTGTTTCACCAATGAATGAGAATAATGCAGAGTATAGTTTTATCTGCTCTTGGGTCACTATTGTTTCTCTTTAATTTAATTGTGTGCAGTTAGGCTACATTTATTAACGCTTCTCTAGACAAAAATATGCACAACATCTATAAGAACAATGGACTAAAGAGCCTAGCAGGGCTGAAAGGTGATGGCAAATCAGCCCCTGGGATAGGACAAGGTGTTTGGCTGAAACAGACTGGAGAAATGTAATCTAGCATTCAGAAATTGGCACCCTAAAAAATATGAACTGACCATAGATAGAAAGAGGGTACCCTAACAGGGAAACAGAGTTTAGCACCTGGAGATGCAAGAGCAGTTATTCTTTATACAAGTTTTTATTATTAAATCAACAGATGCTGGGAATCTACATCAGGGTTAACTATCAACAGGCCACAAATTCCCAGCTCCCCAGCTAATCAAGTCAAGGCTCTGGTGCTGGAATAGAGAAAGGGGAGTTTAGACACAACAGCATTCCAACCTGTAGGTTTCTAGTTGCAAATCTCATGCTCCTTAAACTCCCTCAGGCTATAACCACAGTGGGGAACAGGCATCACAGAGAATAAAGCAGAACTTCAGTAGAGAGGAGAAATTGCTTTCCTTGAAGAAAACTGATAATCAGATACTAAAAAAGTACACACGTTTTGACCAGACCAGCAGCCAGTCTTATAAAGTTGGGAAGGGTCAATTCTGAAAGGAAGAGTGGAAAGACAGGTGATAACTGCAGTAGTTGATGCTATAGAAATGCATTTTTATGTGGTCAAAATGATCGGGCTGTTGAATTGTTCAAGTTTCGCTTGTGTAGATGGATCCATTTATAAGTGAAGATACATCTTATTCAGGCACAATTATATAAATTAAATGCATAAAGTAAATTTCAGATAAACTTACTGTTACCCTTAGAATGTTCTCTCTATTTTTTTTTTCACACACACACACTGTATTTTATTTTTACAAGAGATAAATAGACTGACACCAAGCATTGTACATGGATGACCACAACAAAAGCAACAATGATTGCAGTTACCAAACATGAAACACACTCACACTATGTCATAATATTGACATTCAGTCCAGTAATCCTCCACTGCAACAGATCCTTTACTTTGCAGTGAAAATTGATTTGTATATTCTTTGCCTCTGAGTCCTTGTGGGATTTTTTTTTTTTAATTCAGACAGAAAGTCACAAAAATTATATTCATCCTCATCAGTTCACTCAGTCCCATGTAATTAATTTTTTTTTTCATCTTGATCTTTTGTTGGCACTTTTATGAGTTCATCAGTTTTTCATTAGAGTTCTGAAAATGCTTATTCATTCAGTTCAGCAGTACAGTCAGTTACCAGAAACCTGTACTTGTCAGAGTCTTTTCCATGAATTTCTTGAAGATGAAAGCCTTTTATAGGAACATATTTGCAAAATCATCAGAGTACACCCAGAACTGTCTGTACATGACAAAAGACTTAAAAATGACCATGGTTAAAGATTTGACGAAAGTTCATAACAATGCAGTTGACAAGAAAATTAGTTATTTCTGAGATATACATTTTAAAGTAATAACTAGGATTATTACTTATAACATTATACCAGAACATATAAGATTTTTAGAAATTTCATGTAATGTCTGAAACATTTATATTAACATATTTCCATACATATTTCCATACAAATACAAGATTTTTAGAAATTTCATGTAATGTCTGAAACGTTTATATTAACATATTTCCATGCAAATAACCCAATGAAAGTTTAGTATTAGTTGTTTTGTTTGTTTTTTTATACTGCAGGTTCTTATTAGGCATCAATTTTATACACATCAGTGTATACATGTCAATCCCAATCGCCCAAATCAGCACACCACCATCCCCACCCCACCGCAGTTTTCCCCCCTTGGTGTCCATATGTCCATTCTCTACATCTGTGTCTCAACTTCTGCCCTGCAAACTGGCTCATCTGTACCATTTTTCTAGGTTCCACATACATGCATTAATATACGATATTTGTTTTTCTCTTTCTGACTTACTTCACTCTGTATGACAGTCTCTAGATCCATCCACGTCTCAACAAATGACTCAATTTCGTTCCTTTTTATGGCTGAGTAATATTCCATTGTATATATGTACCACAACTTCTTTATCCATTCGTCTGTTGATGGGCATTTAGGTTGCTTCCATGACCTGGCTATTGTAAACAGTGCCACAATGAACATTCGGGTGCATGTGTCTTTTTGAATTACGGTTTTCTCTGGGTATATGCCCAGTAGTGGGATTGCTGGGTCATATGGTAATTCTATTTTTAGTTTTTTAAGGAACCTCCATATTGTTCTCCATAGTGGCTGTATCAATTTACATTCCCACCAACAGTGCAAGAGGGTTCCCTTTTCTCCACACCCTCTCCAGCATTTGTTGTTTGTAGATTTTCTGATGATGCCCATTCTAACAGGAGTGAGGTGATACCTCATTGTAGTTTTGATTTGCATTTCTCTAATAATTAGTGATGTTGAGCATCTTTTCATGTGCTTCGTGGCCGTCTGTATGTCTTCTTTGGAGAAATGTCTATTTAGGTCTTCTGCCCATTTATGGATTGGGGTGTTTGTTTCTTTAATATTGAGCTGAATGAGCTGTTTATATATTTTGGAGATTAATCCTTTGTCCGTTGATTCATTTGCAAATATTTTCTCCCATTCTGAGGGTTGTCTTTTCGTCTTGTTTATGGTTTCCTTTGCTGTGCAAAAGCTTTGAAGTTTCATTAGGTCCCACTTGTTTATTTTTGTTTTTATTTCCATTACTCTAGGAGGTGGATCAAAAAAGATCTTGCTGTGATTTATGTCAAAGAGTGTTCTTCCTATGTTTTCCTCTAAGAGTTTTATAGTGTCCAGTCTTATATTTAGGTCTCTAATCCATTTTGAGTTTATTTTTGTGTATGGTGTTAGGGAGTATTCTAATTTCATTCTTTTACATGTAGCTGTCCAGTTTTCCCAGCACCACTTATTGAAGAGACTGTCTTTTCTCCATTGTATATCTTTGCCTCCTTTGTCATAGATTAGTTGACCATAGGTGCGTGGGTTAATCTCTGGGCTTTCTATCTTGTTCCATTGATCTATGTTTCTGTTTTTGTGCCAGTACCATATTGTCTTGATTACTGTAGCTTTGTAGTATAGTCTGAAGTCAGGGAGTCTGATTCCTCCAGCTCCATTTTTTTGCCTCAAGACTGCTTTGGCTATTCGGGGTCTTTTGTGTCTCCATACAAATTTTAAGATGATTTGTTCTAGCTCCGTAAAAAATGCCATTGGTAATTTGATAGGGATTGCATTGAATCTGTAGATTGCTTTGGGTACTATACTCATTTTCACAATGTTGATTCTTCCAATCCAAGAACATGGTATATCTCTCCATCTGTTGGTATCATCTTTAATTTCTTTCATCAGTGTCTTATAGTTTTCTGCATACAGGTCTTTTGTCTCCCTAGGTAGGTTTATTCCTAGGTATTTTATTCTTTTTGTTGCAATGGTAAATGGGAGTGTTTCTATAATTTCTCTTTCAGATTTTTCATCATTAGTGTATAGGAATGCAAGAGATTTCTGTGCATTAATTTTGTATCCTGCAACTTTACCATATTCATTCATTAGCTCTAGCAATTTTCTGGTGGGAGTTTTAGGATTCTCTATGTATAGTATCATGTCAGCCGCAAACAGTGACAGTTTTACTTCTTCTTTTCCAATTTGTATTCCTTTTATTTCTTTTTCTTCTCTGATTGCAGTGGCTAGGACTTCCAGAACTATGTTGAATAATAGTGGTGAGAGTGAACATCCTTGTCTCGTTCCTGATCTTAGAGGAAATGCTTTCAGTTTTTCACCATTGAGAATGATGTTTGCTGTGGGTTTGTCATATATGGCCTTTATTATGTTGAGGTAGGTTCCCTCTATGCCCACTTTCTGGAGAGTTTTTATCAGAAATGGGTGTTGAATTTTGTCAAAAGCTTTTTCTGCATCTATTGAGATGATCATATGGTATTTATTCTTCAGTTTGTTAATATGGTGTGTCACATTGATTGATTTGCGTATATTGAAGAATCCTTGCATCCCTGGGATAAATCCCACTTGATCGTGGTGTATGTTCCTTTTAATGTGTTGTTGAATTCTGTTTGCTAGTACTTTGTTGAGGATTTTTGCATCTATATTCATCAGTGATATTGGTCTGTAATTTTCTTTTTTGTGTGTGTGTGTGTGTGTGTTTTTTTTGTAGTGTCTTTGTCTGGTTTTGGTATCAGGGTGATGGTGGCCTCATAGAATGAGTTTGGGAGTGTTCCTTCCTCTGCAATCTTTTGGAAGAGTTTGAGAAGGATGGGTGTTAGCTCTTCTCTAAATGTTTGATAGAATTCACCTGTGAAGCCATCTGGTCCTGGACTTTTGTTTGTTGGAAGATTTTTAATCACAGTTTCAGTTTCATTACTTGTGATTGGTCTTTTCATATTTTCTGTTTCTTCCTGGTTCAGTCTTGGAAGGTTATACCTTTCTAAGAATTTGTCCATTTCTTCCAGGTTGTCCATTTTATTGGCATAAAGTTCCTTGTAGTAGTCTCTTAGGATGCTTTGTATTTCTGCGGTGTCTGTTGTAACTTCTCCTTTTTCATTTATGATTTTATTGATTTGAGTCCTCTCCCTCTTTTTCTTGATGAGTCTGGCTAATGGCTTATCAATTTTGTTTATCTTCTCAAAGAACCAGCTTTTAGTTTTATTGATCTTTGCTATTGTTTTCTTTGTTTCTATTTCATTTATTTCTGCTCTGATCTTTATGATTTCTTTCCTTCTGCTAACTTTGGGTTTTGTTTGTTCATCTTTCTCTAGTTTCTTTAGATGTAAGGTTAGATTGTTTACTTGAGATTTTTCTTGTTTCTTTAGGTAGGCTTGTATAGCTATAATCTTCCCTCTTAGAACGGCTTTTGCTGCATCCCATAGGTTTTGGGTCGTCGTGTTTTCATTGTCATTTGTCTCTAGGTATTTTTTTATTTCCTCTTTGATTTCTTCAGTGATCTCTTGGTTATTTAGTAACTTATTGTTTAGCCTCCATGTGTTTGTCTTTTTTACGTTTTTTTCCCTGTAATTCATTTCTAATCTCATAGCGTTGTGGTCAGAAAAGATGCTTGATATGATTTCAATTTTCTTAAATTTACTGAGGCTTGATTTGTGACCCAGGATGTGATCTATCCTGGAGAATGTTCCGTGCACACTTGAAAAGAACGTGTAATCTGCTGTTTTTGGATGGAATGTCCTATATATATCAATTAAATCTATCTGGTCTATTGTGTCATTTAAAGCTTCTGTTTCCTTATTTATTTTCATTTTGGATGATCTGTCCATTGGTGTAAGTGAGGTGTTAAAGTCCCCCACTATTATTGTGTTACTGTCGATTTCCTCTTTTATAGCTGTTAGCAGTTGCCTTATGTATTGAGGTGCTCCTATGTTGGGTGCATATATATTTATAATTGTTATATCTTCTTCTTGGATTGATCCCTGGATCATTATGTAGTGTCCTTCCTTGTCTCTTGTAACATTCTTTATTTTAAAGTCTATTTTATCTGATATGAGTATAGCTACTCCAGCTTTCTTTTGATTTCCATTTGCATGGAATATCTTTTTCCATCCCCTCACTTTCAGTCTGTATGTGTCCCTAGGTCTAAAGTGGGTCTCTTGTAGACAGCATATATATGGGTCTTGTTTTTGTATCCACTCAGCCAGTCTATGTCTTTTGGTTGGGGCATTTAATCCATTCACGTTTAAGGTAATTATCGATATGTATGTTCCTATGACCATTTTCTTAATTGTTTTGGGTTTGTTTTTGTAGGTCCTTTTCTTCTCTTGTGTTTCCCACTTAGAGAAGTTCCTTTAGCATTTGTTGTAGAGCTGGTTTGGTGGTGCTGAATTCTCTTAGCTTTTGCTTGTCTGTAAAGCTTTTGATTTCTCCATCAAATCTAAATGAAATCCTTGCCGGGTAGAGTAATCTTGGTTGTACGTTCTTCCCTTTCATCACTTTAAGTATATCATGCCACTCCCTTCTGGCTTGCAGAGTTTCTGCTGAGAAATCAGCTGTTAACCTTATGGGAGTTCCCTTGTATGTTATTTGTCGTTTTTCCCTTGCTGCTGTCAATAATTTTTCTTTGTCTTTAATTTTTGCCATTTTGATTACTATGTGTCTCGGCGTGTTTCTCCTTGGGTTTATTCTGTATGGGACTCTCTGCGCTTCCTGGACTTGGGTGGCTATTTCCCTTCCCATGTTAGGGAAGTTTTCGACTATAATCTCTTCAAATATTTTCTCTGGTCCTTTCTCTCTCTCTTCTCCTTCTGGGACCCCTATAATGCGAATGTTGTTGTGTTTAATGTTGTCCCAGAGGTCTCTTAGGCTGTCTTCATTTCTTTTCATTCTTTTTTCTTTAGTCTGTTCCGCAGCAGTGAATTCCACCATTCTGTCTTCCAGGTCACTTATCCGTTCTTCTGCCTCAGTTATTCTGCTATTGATTCCTTCTAGTGTAGTTTTCATTTCAGTTATTGTATTGGTCATCTCTGTTTGTTCTTTAATTCTTCTAGGTCTTTGTTAATCATTTCTTGCATCTTCTCAATCTTTGCCTCCATTCTTATTCCGAGGTCCTGGATCATCTTCACTATCATTATTCTGAATTCTTTTTCTGCAAGGTTGCCTATCTCCACTTCATTTAGTTGTTTTTCTGGGGTTTTTTCTTGTTCCTTCATCTGGTACATAGCCCTCTGCCTTTTCATCCTCTCTATCTTTCTGTAACTGTGGTTTTTGGTCCACAGGCTGCAGGATTGTAGTTTTTCTTGCTTCTGCTGTCTGCCCTCTGGTGGTTGAGGCTATCTAAGGGGCTCGATGGGAGGCTCTGGTGGTGGGTAGAGCTGACTGTTGCTGTGGCGGTCAGAGCTCAGTAAAACCTTAATCCACTTGACTGTTGTTGGGTGGGGCTGGGTTCCCTCCCTGTTGGTTGTTTTGCCTGAGGCAACCCAACACTGGAGCCTACCCGTGCTCTTTGGTGGGGTTAATGGCAGACTCTGGGAGGGCTCACGCCAAGGAGAACTTCCCAGAACCTCTGCTGCCAGTGTCCTTATCCCCACAGTGAAACAGAGCCACCACCCGCCTCTGCAGGAGACCCCCCAACATCAGCAGGTAGGTCTGGTTCAGTCTCCCCCAGGGTCACTGCTCCTTCCCCTGGGTCCCGATGCACACATTACTTTGTGTGTGTCCTCCAAGAGTGGGGTCTCTGTTTTCCCCAGTCCTGTCAAAGTCTTGCAATCAATTCCCACTAGGCTTCAAAGTCTGATTCTCTAGGAATTCCTCCTCCCGTTGCTGGACCCCCAGGTTGGGAAGCCTGACGTGGGGCTCAGAACCTTCACTCCAGTGGGTGGACTTCTGTGGTATAAGTGTTCGTCCATCTGTGAGTCACCCACCCAGCAGTTATGGGATTTGATTTTACTCTGATTGCGCCCCTCCTACCATCTCACTGTGGCTTCTCTTCTGTCCTTGGACGTGGGGTATCCTCCTTGGTGAATTCCAGGGTCATCCTGTCAATGATTGTCCAGCAGCCAGTTGTGATTCTGGTGCTCTCGCAAGAGGGAGTGAGAGCACGTCCTTCTACTCCACCATCTTGGTTAATCTCTCTCTATTTTTTTAACATTTGGGGATGGAGGTGCTGCTCTTCAATAAATCCAATAGCCAGTTTTTCCTCCACTACAATAAAAGAGCACTGTTTCTTCAGATATATTAGGTGAAGTGTTTGCCTTGGTGAACTTTAGATGCTAAATTGTACCAAAAATGCGTATTTTTAATTGTAAAATTTTAAGACTACAAGATACTGCCATCATGGAGGGTAGAGTCATGGGAACTGAAATACACTGAGAGAAGAACAAACATATTTACCTCATGTCAAGCTTATTTAAAGGCATAGGTTGATTCTGAAACATTCGTTCACACCACCCCTTCTCCAACATGTCTAGATATTCTTGCAAATTAATGAAAATAGCTAACATGTACTGAAGAGTTAATACGATAATAACTCATCGCTGCAACAGTATTTTACCAATTTTACAAACAATGAGGCTAAGGAAAGGATACATCAAATGACTTTCTCCACATCACATTATTATAAATCAGCAGAGCTGAGATGTAAAGACCAGTGCTCCACTCCAAAGTCCTGTGCTTCTTCTCTGTGGTAAATAGAATCTAGAATGGCACCCTGCACAATCCCTGGGACTGTGAATTTGATGGATTTTGCTCCTGTGATTACGTTATGTTATAAAGCTCAGTTGACCTTCAATTAGGAAGTTTATCTGGATGGGCCTGACTTATTCACAGGCATATTTAAACCCTTAAAAGCAGAGTTTCCTCCAACTGATCACAGAGAGGAAGTCAGAAAGATACACTTTGCCTACTCTGGAAGAAAGCAGACATCCTGGTTCTAAGTTGCTAATGGAAAGAGGCAGGTTCTATCAGCTAAGAGCAGTCCTCATCCAAAGGCTGTCAGGGAAATGGGGACCTCAGTCCTAAAGCTACAAGAAACTGATTTCTGCCAATCATGAATTAACTTGGAAGTGAAATTTTCCCCAGAGCCTCCCAGACAAGAGCTCAGCCTGGACAAAATCTTGAGTTCAGGCTTGTGATACCCTGAGCAGAAAACTTAACCATGTCATGCCAAACTTATGTCTTACAGAATTGTGAGCTAATAAATGGCTATTGTTAAGTTTGTCATCATTTGTTATGAAACAATAGAAAACTAATGCATCTTCTATTTGCCGCCTATATGCGGGGACACTACCCACTTTGTATTTCTACATGCTGGTCTTAATGCCGGGCTCTAAAGGTATAAAAAGCAGTCTGGGTTGTTTTACTGTCTGTGAATCAATTCACAGTTGGTGTCAAAAATAGTCAAAGGTAGTATAACATAACATAATTATTTTAATAGATACATTCTTTGAAAAAAAATTTTAAGGCAAGTATCAAATGCTTTTCAACATTTCCCGACTATGCTTTTATCTCTCTCTGTGTAATCCTATGGTAAGAATATACCTATCTCAGTGTTGGCACTGATACTATAAAAAAAAAAAAAAATCTCAGTCTGCCACTTATCCCAGAAAATCTGTGCTACCCTGAGGGAATGATCTAAATTTACCTTTGTCTACAAATTTGAGGTTTTCCAATCTTCCTTCCATATCATCTGCTTATATTTGTTCTTTATTAAATGACAAGATAATTATGAGATATATCAAATTCTTCATAATCAGAGGGGTATCCTTATTCTAGCATAGTCTGGTCAAATTTTGCTTTCAAGTGAATTGGTAGGAATCACTGTGAATAACTGAAACAGCAGTCATTTCAATATTTTTTAAAGTTAGAGACCTACTTTCTATAATCCTGAAGGCTAACTGTGCTGATCTTCAGGAATCTTCTCATTCCTTAGAACTGGAGCACAAGTCAATTCTTCTTTGAAACTCAGGAGAAGTACTCCATACTTTGCTGTGTTACAATGGATCTGTGTTAACCACTTAATAAATTCAGTTAAGATAACAAGTTTTTCTACCCAGCCCTATTGTGTGTTCCTTATGAAAAGGACCTTGAGTTTTCACTAACATAGTAAATTACAGTATAATCATTGTTAAATTATTTTTGGGGTTGTGATATTACTTCTGAATAAGAAAAGTTGTTTAAAATGGCAAATTGATGATTTTTTTGTTTGTTTGTTTTTACTTCTGATTTCTTTTCTTTCTTTCACTTTCCTGTCTTTCACTTTCTCTACTCCTTACCACTTATACAAATGACTGTCCAAACTCTACACTGTAGTCATGGGTCTGTCCTTTCATTAATTCAATAATGAATTTTCAAGGCCCTAAAATGTGGAAATTACTGTGACAAACCCAATGTGGTAAAGAAGATGAAGAAGGCATGGTCTCTTCCCTCAAGGAGCTTACAGTCTAATATGGAGGTCAGCCAACTACAGCCTGTGGGACAAGTCTACTTCACCACCTATTTTTGTAAATTAATTTTTTATTGGAATACAGTCATGGTTCTTATGTTATGTGTTTTCTGTGGATGCCTGTGCAGTCCACAACGACAAGGTTGAATAGTTGGAACAGAAATCGAATGGCCTGCAAAACCTAATATGCTCACTGTCCAATCCTTCACAGAAAAAGTTTGCCAATCCCTTGCTTAGTAGATATTACAGCACCGAAATACAAGAACAAACAAAATGTTAAAACTGGGCTTGAAAATGTTATGCAAGGTAGACTTTAATTAAAACTGTAAGAATGGAAGAAGATTCAATGAGCAAAATTTATGTGGACTCTGAAAAACAAGTAGGCTTTCAACTGAAAGAAATGAAGAGAGAGCACTGGTTGCTGATAATTTTGAAGTGCTATCAAAGACAAATCACATATCTCTAGCAAATGCATACCTAATTATGGCCCAGTAGGGGATGAAGGTTTTTTCCAGGCAATAATAAAAGGAGTTTTCTTGTATCTTTTAAGATATATTACAGGCACCAGTTACTTCTAGATGTTGTGATTAGTATACCAATTTCTTAGCACCTAATCAAACGTGTGTTAGAACTTATTTATTATTAGAGACTATTTCAACCATTAAAATCAACATTAATATTTTTCCTTACAGAAATAAGTGCTTATGTTAACTCTTTATAATGTATATGCCTTTGGACTTTCTAAATATAAATTTAATTAGTTTAACTGAAATGTTTATTTTAATAAATTCATAGAAAATATCAAAACAATTATTGGGGAGAAAAGAAAAAACATAATAAGTGAGAGGTTTTGGATGTGTAGACATTTTAAGAGTGATAATGATAGGTAAATATTCATAATGGTTCAAGGGTCCAAATATATTTGCGGGAATCATATACTAGAATTAGTATTTTCACTTTTGCTTAATTATCTATTGTCATTATTCTTCTACTTAACATATCTCTTCCAATTTATAATGATATCTTTCAGAATAAAATTAAATATTTTAACTTAGATTGTCTACTAAATTGTCTCCTGATTTTCACTATTTTGTGTTCATTTGTTTCCCAGTAATTAAGGCAGAAATTCCATAAATTATGTTTTATTTATGGATTGCACACTAATTAACAATTTACATAACATTTATTTGAATCAGTAGTTTAAGAACATGAATAGCATACAATAATAGGTCACTTGTAGTACTGAGAACATACTGTCTTGATAAATATAATTGAAAACTATAACAGAGTAGAAAAATCTTGCCACAAAATATTATAATACATTTTGAAAATGAGAGAGATATGATATTAGAGAAAGTATAATTTCCAAGTAAAAGAATTCTAAATTGTTAAAATGTTTATGTGATCTTGAGAGAAGGTTGAACATGTCAGTCTCATATATAAATCATAGTTCTCACGCATTTGGCGTAATCTTGGAATATTTGATTTTTTGCTCAATCTAAGCCAATAATGTGAAAACAAACCTTTGATAAGAATGAAGCTATTATCCCAGCATTGAGCTCAGTTAGCTTCATTGGGGACAACAAATAATGCTATCTAATTAATTAGAATGACAGGAAACTGCATGACACATTTCTTATGGCTGGCTGGTTTAACATTCTAAAACCCTCCTGTTGATTAGAACTTGTATGTTTTAAATAGAAAAGGATGTTAGACATCCCATCTGTTGTGTAGCAGAGCTTCAGGAAAAAAATTAAAAGGTACACTAAAGTCTTGATAAGTTCAAGTCAGCAGAACAAGACAAATGTAACGTGTTATCTGATATCCAACATAACCGGCTAACGAATTGTTCCCAAAATTCTTGTGTTTTCCTTCAACCTATAATTAAGGGAAATGACTATTTCAAAGCTTGGCAGTTTGACCCTATTTGTCATACTGCAGAACACCCAGCTCAAACTCAAAATTTTTCCTCCATGTGTCTATGTGTCCACAACAGGCACAGTTGAAGAAGTACAATTTGTTTTACACCCAACACATTATGCTATGATATAGACTGTTACACAAAGCTTCATTCCCTATTATGCACGTATTCTGAAGAAATTTGTTAGAAAACATGAATTTAAAAATATACAATTCTATTTTGTGGCTGAAAACACTAATGGAAAAATCAAGTACTTTTTGTACTTATTTTGTACTTATTTCACATATATTTGACAAGTATATGGATGGAAAATAAATGGATATATTTAAGTCCATCTGAATTAGGCTGAAACTAGACTTATTGTACATTTGTGTGACATCATATGCAGTCTCCTATAAAATATGAGTGTGTAATTGTGCTATTTGTTACATGTTTGTCCAAAATCATAACTGAACCTAAATCCACAATTATTTACCAAAGCAGTATTAGCTGGTACTGAGGGAGGACCATATATAATGTCAATAAAACTCTCATTCTCATAGAACCAGTCATGAGAAGTAACTAGGAGCAAACTCTAAAAGTGAAATTTAAAAAAAAAAACACTTTTATACTTTTCCATTTTAATTCAATGGAAGTACCTTCTTTTAGTTTGAAAATGAAAGGCATCAACTATTCAATATTAGATTTTTCAATCTATGGCTAATGTCTAACTCATATGTAAAGCAGGAACTAGGACCACTAGGTAGATCAAGGGCAGAAGCTGAGAGGGAATTTATCTGGAATATAATGAAAGAGGAATAATGGTGATTCATTGCCACTAACAAAAGTTTAGCTCATCAAGGCAAATCTGCCAAATGCTATACTTATCTAGATATGAGATGAAAACAAGATATCATCAACCAGATAATGAAAGTAGATTAGCAGGCCAACATGTAAGTCATAGGTATTCAAAACGTAGATCTTAAAGAAAGCATAAACATAGGAGGTAGCAAAAAAAAAAAAAAAAAGATGATTTAGAAAATAAAGTGCTAGTAGAGAAAACAAGGCTCTTTCTCTCTTTCTCTCTCTCTCTCTGTATATATATATATATATATATATATATATATATATATATATATATATATACACACACACACACACACATATATGTATATGCTCATTTGTAAACAAAAAATACTTTATGCACACTACACCAGCAATGGGTGGATTCTTTATAAAGGGATGACCAAATGAAACTGACACTTTGGTGAGGTTAATGGTCTCCAACTTGAATTTGTATTTTTCTAGCTCTCTCCTCTCTCTCTACCCACCATTTCCTCTATCTGGTAAGTTTTTTCCTGATAAATATATCTCAGCAGTTTCTATGTTTTCTTTTCCAATTTCACCAAGCAAACACCACTCACTCCCACTATACTGAACTCTTCAGATACATTTATATTTTCCTGTAATCTTTTCTTTATTCTCCACATAAAGTGAGATCTTTTAAACTGAATTGAAATGAATCATATCAGATGAATTAGTCCTCTCTTTAAAATCTTGTGAATGGCCTCTTGTTTCCTTAAAATAAAGATCAAAATTATTAATATAACCTATATGACCCAGCCTGTACTACTCTGATACTATACACATACATCAGAGAATAAAACGCTAAGAAAGATGGTTCAAGTTCCAGTCTGTCACTTTGTGACTACATAATCCTGAGCAGGTTTCTGAATTCCCTGAGCCTCAGTTCTATAATCTCTAAAATGGGAAATTATAGAGGTAGGGGATCAAGAAGGTGGAGTAGGAGGACACAGAGCTTTCTTGCCACCATGACACATCAAAAAAAAAAAAATCTACATGTGAAGCAATTCTCACTGAAAACAAACTGGAGACTAGCAGAAAGACTCTTATACAAACAATGTTGTAAAGAAGCATCTGCATGGAGCTGGATAGGAAGGGAAGAGAAGCAATCAGGTCAAGACCAGTGCCCCAAGAAGGGGACAAACAATAGGAGGGAGATTACATGTGCTACTAGATCCTCCCTGAGGGGTAAGTGGTTTGAACCACATATTGGGCTCCACAGCCCTGGGGTCCAACACTAGGAAGATGAGTCTGCTTAGCTGGTTTGAAAATCAGTGGGATTAATAGGAGGGCTGTAAGAAACCTAGACTCTGCTTATGAAGACTGTGCACATGCTTGCTTACTCCTGAAACAAGGCAGAGGAAGCAGATTGAAACTTCTATGGTGGTTTCCTATGACTGCACAGCATGTGCCCTGACTCACATGGAGTATCTGATCTGGATCCTCTAGCTCCCACCAGCTCCTCACTAGGGAAAAGGCTGCTGTTACCAAGGAGAATGTGCAGTTGAGAGGGAAAGAGCCAGCATGGACCCAGTACTGCACCTGAAAAGAGCAAGGGTGGCCATCACTGGTGCTCATGAAGATAGCAGACGGGGAGTGGTTTGGAACTCTGACTGGTGTGCCAGGACCACCCTAACACACACCCCAACCTGCACCAGTTTCCAGCTCTGGCCCCTCTTGCTCCAGTGGTGCTCCCCTCTGGAGTGAATGTGCTGATGCTGAGAGTGGGGAGAGTGGATACTTAGAGGGAATGGAACCAGCTCAGATCCAAACCTCAGGGCTTCTGCCAGCACCTTGGGACTCAACCCCATTCCCAATAGGACAGTGTTGGCCAATGAACATAGGAGAAGCCCTGACTCACACCTGGTTCCAACTCTAGCTCCTAGATCTTCAGCCCCACCTAACTGCCAGTACTCCCTGGGGTAAATGTGTCTCATGCTCACTTCGGATCCAGCTCTCCCACCAAAACCACTGGGCACAGGTAGACTGCATAGGGACGTTCTCACACAAGTCTCCCTTTTGAGACTGGGATAGGTAACTATTCCACCTAATTTCATAGGGAACAAAGGAAAACAACTGAAAAAACAGCTAATGAAACAGATACATATTTAACAGATGAAGAGCTCAAAGAAACTGTAATAAGAATAGTACTGAACTAAGGAAAAGAATAGATGAACACAATGAGAATTTTAACAAACAACTAGAAAATATAAAGAACCAGTCAGAGCTGAAGAATACAATAACTGACATGAAAAACACACTAGAAAGAATTAATAGCCGACTAGGTGATACAGAAGAATGCATAAGTATTCTGGAAGACAGAATAATGGAAATAACCCAATCAGAACAGCAAAAAGAAAGACAAATTGTAAAATAAGAACAGTTTAAAGGACTCCTAAGACAACATCAAGCATACTAACTTTCACTTTGTAGGGGTTCCAGAAGGAGAAGAAAGAAAAGGGTCAAAATATATTTGATAAAATTATGGCTGAAAATTTCCTGAACCTAAAGAAGGAAATAGATACCCATGTACAGGAAGCACAGAGGGTCCCCAACAAGATAAACCCAAAGAGACCCATACCAAGACATATCATAATTAAAATGGCAAACGTTATAAAAAGAGAATTCTAAAGGCAGCAAGAGAAAAACAAAGAGTCACATATAAAGGAATCCCCCCATAAGGTTATCAGCTGATTTTTCTGCAGAAATTTTGTAGACCAGAAGGGAGTGGCATGATATATTTAAAGTGCTGAAAGGAGAAAACCTACAACCTAGGATACTCTACCCAGAAAAATTATAATTCAGAATTGAAGTAAAGGTAAGAAAGAACTTCTCAGACAAGCAAAAACTAAAGGAATTCATCAATACTAAACCATTCTTAAAAGAAATGTTAAATGGTCTTCTCTAAGTGGAAAAATAAAAGGCTACAACAAGAATTAAGAGTTTATAGAAAAGGAAAAATTCCACTGGTAAAGGCAAATATATAGTAAAGTCTGTGTATAAACAACTTAAATAAGCTAGTACAAAAATTAAAGGACAAAAAATGAAAAATAAACTATAACTACAATAAACAGTGAAGGAATAAACATGAAGATGTAAAATATGACATCAAAAACACAAAACATGGGGGTGGGGAGTAAAAAATGTAGATATTTTAGAAAGCGTTTTAACTTAAATGACTACAAGTTTATAACAAGTAGTTATAGTTAAAGGTCAACATATATGAACCCTATGATAACCACGAATCAAAAAAAAACCTACAATAGACACACAGAAACTAGAGAGAAAGAACACAAGCATACCATTAAAGAAAATCATCAAACCACAATGGAAAAAACTAAAAGAAGAAGAGCAGAGAACTACAAAAACAACCAGAAACAACTAACCAAATGGCAATAATATATGACTATCAATAATTACTCTAAATGTTAATGGACTAAATGCTCTAATCAAAAGACATTAAGTAGTTGACTACCCATCTATATACTGCTTACGAGAGAATCACTTCAGAGTTAAAGACACACACAGATTGAAAGTAAGGGGATGGAAAAAGATATTTCATAGAAATGGAAATGACAAGAAAGCTGAGGTAGCAATACTCATATCTGACAAAATAGACTTTAAAACAAAGTCTATAACAAAAGACAGAGAAGAGAATTATATAATAATAAAGGGATCAATACAAGAAGAGGATATAATATTTGTTAATATATGTACCTAGTATAGAAAACTTAAATATATAAAGCAAATATTAACAGACATAAAGGGAGAAGTTGACAATAATACAATAATAGCAGGGGACTTTAACATCCCATGTACATCAATAAATAGATTATCCAGATATAAAGTCAATAAGGAAACAGTTGGTCAAATGACACATTAGACTGGTTAGACTTAATAGACATCTACAGGACATTCCATCCAAAATCAAAAGAATACACATTCTTTTCAAGTACACATGGAATGTTCTCTAGGATAGATCACATGCTAGGCCATGAAATATGTTTCAACACATTTAAGAGGATAGAAACTATATCCAGCATTTTTTCCTGCCTCAACAGTATGAAACTAGAAATAAATTATAGAAAGAAAAATGGGAAAAACACAAACACTTGAAGACTAAAAGACATGTTACTAAAAAGCTATGGGTCAATGCAGAAATCAAAAGAGAAATTGAAAATACCTGGAGACAAATGAAAAGGGAAACACAACTTTCCAAATACATGGGATACAGCAAAAGCAGTTCTAAGAGAAAAGTTTATAGTGATACAGCCCTAACACAAGAAACAAGAAAATCTCAAATAAACAACCTAAACTACCATCTAAAGGAATTAGAAAAAGAAGGACAAACAAAGCTCAAAATCAGCAGAAGGAAGGAAACAAAGATCAGAGAGGAAATAAATAAAATAGAGACAAAAAAAAGAAGGAAAGAAAGAAAATATTAATGAAAACAAGAGCTGGTTTTTTGAAAAGATAAGCAAAATTGTTAAGTCTTTAGCCAGGCTCCTCAAGAAGCAAAGAGGGAAAACTCAAACAAAATAAAAAATGAACAAGAAGAAATTACAACCAACCACACAAAAAATTATAATAGAATGCTACTAACAGTTATATTCCAATAAATTGGAAAACCTAGAAGAAATGGATATATTTCTAGGAACATACAATCTTCTAAGACTGAATCAGGAAGAAATAGACAATCTGAACAGACCAAACACTAGCAGTGAAAATGAATTAGTAATCAAATCTCCCAGCAAACAAAAGTCCAGGAAGGACAAAAGTCACATGATCTTTTCAATAGATGCAGAAGAAGCATTTGACACAATTCAACATCATTCATGATAAAAATACTCATCAAGGTTAGTATAGAGGGAATATATTTCAATATAATAAAGGATGTTTATTATTAATATCATACTCAATGGTGAAAAGCTGAAAGTTCTTCCTCTAAAATCAGGAACAAGACAAGGATACCCACTCTCACCACTTCTATTTAACATAGTATTTGAAGTCTTAGCTACAACAATCAGACAAGAAAAAGGAAAAAAATAATGCGTCCAAATTGGAAGGGAAGAAGTAAAACTGTCATTATTAGCAGAGGACATGATATTATACATAGAAAACCCTAAAGTCTTCACTCAAAAACTATTAGAATTAATAAGTGAATTCAGTAAACTTGTAGAATACAATATTAATATACAGAAAATACATTAGTAATAAACTATCAGAAAGAGAAAGCAAGAAAACAATCTCAAAATTGCATCAAAAAGAATAAAATACCTAGGAATAAATGTAATGAAGGAAGTGAAATAACTATATTTTGAAAACTGTAAAACATTGAGGAAGGAAATTGAAGATGATAAAAAGAAATGTAAAGAGATCCGTGTTCATGGATTGAAAGAATTAATATTGTTAAAATGTCCATAGTACTTAAGGTAATCCACAGAATTAGTGAAATCCTTATCAAAATACCCATAACATTTCTCACAAAACTAAAACAAATAATCCTAAAATTTATGTGAAGACACAAAAATCCCAAATAGCTAAAGTAATCTTGAGGAAAAAAGAACAGAGCTAGAGGTATCGGGCTCCCTGACTTTGGTCTCTACTACAAAGCTACAGATAATCAAAACGGTATGGTACTGGCACAAAAACAGAGACAAAAATCAATGGAACAGAGTAGACAGCCGAGAAATAAATCCACACACTTATGGTCAATTAATATATGACAAAGGATGCAAGAATATACAGTGGGGAAAATAATCTCTTAAATAAATGGTGCTGGGAAAACTGGAAAGCTGCATGTAAAAGAATGAAATTAGAACATTTTGTCACACCATATACAAAAATCTCAAAATGGATTAAAGACCTAAATATAGGATGGAACAATAAAACTCATAGAAGAAAGCAGGTAGAACACTATTTGACCTAAATCATAACAATATTTCTTGGATCTGTCTCCTAAGGCAAAGAAAATAAAAGCAAAAATAAATAAATGGGACCGAAATAAACTTAAAAGCTTTTTAACAGCAAAGGAAACCAGTGGCAAAACAAAAAAGACAACTATGGAATTGGAGAAAATATTTGCAAACGACAGGACTGATTGGGGGTAATATCCAAAATATATAAACAGCTTATACAACTCAATATAACAAAATAAGCAATTTGATCAAAAACTGGGCAGAACTGAATAGACATTGTTCCAAAGAAGACATACAGATGACCAATAGGCAAATGAAAAGATGCTCAACATCACTAATCATCAGAGAACTGCAAATCAAAACCACATTGAGATATTACCTTACAATCGTCATAATTGCTATCATAGAAAGAAGAGCACAAATATCAAATGTCAGTGAGGATATGGAGAAAAGAGAACCCTCCTACACTGTTGGTGGGAATGTAAATTGGTACAGCCACTATGAAAAACAGTATGGAAGTTCCTCAAAAAATTAAAAATAGCACTACCATGTGATCCAGTAATTGAGCATATATCCCAAGAAAACAAAAACTAATTGGAAAAGATACATGCAACCCAATGTTCATAGCAACATTGTCATTATTTACAGTAGCCAAGATATGGAAACAACCTAAGTGTCCATCTACAGATGAATGGATAAAGCAGTGGTATATATATACATATATATACACATATATATGTATATATATACCAGAATATTATTCAGCCATAGAAAAGAATGAATTTTCCCAGTTTAAACAACATGAATTGACTTAGAGAGTATTATGCTAAGTGAAATAAGTTAGACAGAAAAAGACAAGGACTGTATGCTATTACTTATATTTGGAATCTAAAAAATAAAGCAAACGAATGAATATAACAAAACAGAAAGAGACACACAGATATATAGAACAAACTAGTGGTTACCAGGGGGGAGAGGGAAGGGGGAGGGGATTAAGAGGTACAAACTACTATGTATAAATTAAATAAGCTTCAAGGATATACTGTACAGCACAGAGAATATAGCTAATATTTTATAATAACTTTAAGTGGAGTATAATCTATAAAAATATTGAATCACTATGTTGTACACAGGACACTAACATAATATTGGAAATCAACTGTACTTTAATAAGAAAGGTAACTATCAATTGACATTTCTTTCAGCATTTATCTTTTAAAGTTTTATTTTTAATTATAGTTAGAGGGGCTTTTAGTAACAAACGATAGTGGACTATTTCAACAGGAACATTTTAAAAGGCAACTCCATGTATATTAATTAATTTGGTAGTCCATAACAATATATTTAATTTCTTTTTAGAGAACTAGTATTATTTAATAAGCTGTCCTGTGCCTTGAAGTGACCTAAAAAAGGAGTTTGGATAGAATCTTCTGGATAACTGTGAAGCAGAGAAGAATAGCAAATTTATTGTTATGTAATTAACCATTACTTAGAACCTCAGTGTATTTTTTTCACTGATGAAACCTGCAAATATTTTCTTTCCCACTAAAAATTTTGAGTCTAGTGTAGGTCTCTATCATTTGAATTTGTTACATGCATGATCAACTGCATTAATGTATTTCCAAAAAAGAACTATATTTCTGACATCAAAAAATAAATGCATTTTAAAAATGAAAATAAAATGGGAAACAGTAATTAACTGCCTTGAAGGATAACTGTGAAGATTAGAGATTATAAAATGCTGACTTTGTAATGAAAATAGCCAATCTATTCAGCACTTTCCAAAAGAAGCTAAGTTTTTGGAGTTTTAAAAACTTGACCAAATTCAAATAACTAACAGATGATAGAATGGGAAAATCACACACATGCATATACTTTTTTCCCCTCAGAATGCACTGAGACTACCAACAATACAGCTTTCTAAAGATGGGTGTTTACATAGTAATTTTGTAAATGATAGCTGCTAGTATAAGAATAATACTTTCTACTTGTTCCTTCTTTGTATACTTCTTTGTACACTCACTATCTAATTCTTCAGGACAAGTTTTCAACATGGGCCTTCTGATTATGAAGGTGCCTTTGCTGAGTCTTACAATGGAGAGTGAGTGGCAGTCTGCGACCTTTCAAAGGAGCAAAAGAAACATGTATCTCCCTAGAAGTTAGGACCCTAGTGACTTTTGATCACGGAGAGCTCAGGAAACCGCATGTTGTTGCTCATGTTAGAAATGGGTATGATTTAAGAGAAGGTTTGCATTGGTAAGAACATAGGTTAACTAAGCCAATATCCACTAACTGTTCACATAACCAATTTCTAACGCTGACACGCACCCTACACTTCATCCACAAACTTCATTTCTAGTGTGCAAGCTAGAGATAGTTGAATCAAATATTAACTTCTAGATCTTTAGCACTACAGAAGGAGGGGTGTGTGTGCATGTACGTGTGCACATGTGTGTGTAAGCAATCTATAGATAAAACCTAAAAGGTGACCTTAAATCAGTAAGAAAGTGATGGATGTGTCACACCCAGTAAAGCTATTTCCAAGTGCTTTAGATTGGAGGAGTTGTAGAGATTCTATTTTGGTTTTTTGAGTTTCACATAGATTCTATTTTGGATCCAAATGTTTCACAGGATGCTATTTTTGTGTTTTAAAAATAAAGAGGTTTACTTAGCTATTTAAAAAGACACTAATTGAGCAAAGTAGGTGGATGTAAATTCAACCATGATATCATGCATAGCACAGATCAAGACACTGCATATGCAAAATACAGTATCTACACTTAGAACATGAACACATGTATTTATAATATGTCTAGGATTAAAGGGAATTGTAAAACACTTGCCTAAAAAGTCCTTTCTTTCTTTTATTATTTCTGCTATTTACATTATGTAATACAAAACTCTTAAATAATATTCTCACATTAAAAAAAATACTTGTTGGGGGAGGAGAGAAGATGGCGGAAGAGTAAGACGCGGAGATCACCTTCCTTCCCACAGATACAGTAGAAATACATCTACACGTGGAACTGCTCCTACAGAACACCCACTGAACGCTGGCAGAAAACGTCCGACCTCCAAAAAGGCAAGAAACTCCCCCCGTACTTGGGTAGGGCAAAAGTAAAAAGAAATAACAGAGACAAAAGAATAGGGACGGCACCTGCACCAGTGGGAGGGAGCTGTGAAGGAGGAAAGATTTCCACGCACTAGGAAGCCCCTTCGCGGGCAGAGACTGTGGGTGGCAGAGGGGGGAAGCTTCGGAGCCACGGAGGAGAGCGCAGCCACAGGGGTGCGGAGGGCAAAGCGGAGAGGCTCCCGCACGGAGGAGCGGTGCCGACCAGCACTCACCAGCCCGAGAGGCTTGTCTGCTCCCCCGCCGGGGCGGGCAGGGCTGGGAACTGAGGCTTGGGCTTCCGTCGGATCGCAGGGAGAGGACTGGGGTTGTCGGCGTGAACACAGCCTGAAGGGGTTAGTGCACCACAGCTAGCCGGGAGGGAGCCCGGGAAAAAGTCTGCAGCTGCCGAAGAGGCAAGAGACCTTTTCTTGCCTCTTTGTTTCGCTGCGCGAGGAGAGGGGATTCAGGGCGCCGCCTAAACGAACTCCAGAGAAGGGCGCGAGCCGCGGCGATCATCGCGGACCCCAGAGACGGGCGTGAGACACGGGGGCTGCTGCTGCCGCCTCCAAAAAGCCTGTGTGTGAGCACAGGTCACTCTCCACACCGCCCCTCCCGGGAGCCGGTGCAGCCCGCCACTGCCAGGGTCCCGTGATCCCCGGACAAATTCCCCGGGAGAACGCACTGCGCGCCTCAGGCTGGTGCAACGTCACGCCGGCCTCTGCTGCCGCAGGCTCGCCCCGCCTCCTCCGTACCCCTCCCTCCCCGCGGCCTGAGTGAGCCAGCGCCCCCGAAGCAGCTGCTCCTTTAACCCCGTTCTGTCTGGGCGGGGAATAGACGCCCTCAGGCGACCTACACGCAGAGGCGGGTCCAAATCCAAAGCTGAACCCCAGGAGCTGTGTGAACAGGGAAGAGAAGGGGAAATCTCTCCCAGCAGCCTCAGAAGCAGCGGATTAAAACTCCACAAACAACTTGATGTGCCTGCATCTGTTGAATACCTGAATAGACAACGAATCATCCCAAATTCAGGAGGTGGACTTTGGGAGCAGGATATATTAATTTTTCCCCTTTTCCTTTTTTTTGTGAGTGTATATGTATATGCTTCTGGGTGAGATTTTGTCTGTATAGCTCTGCTTTATAATAGCTTTATTTTACTTCACTAGATTATAGCCTCCTTCTTTCTTTCTATTTTTTCTCCCTTTTACTCTGAGCCGTGTGGACGAAAGGCTCTTGGTGCTCCAGCCAGGCATCAGGGCCGTGCCTCTGAGGTGGGAGAGCCAACTTCAGGACACTGGTCCACAAGAGACCTCCCAGCTCCACGTAATACCAAACGGCGAAAATCTCTCAGAGATCTCCATCTCAACATCAAGACCCAGCATCACTCAATGACCAGCAAGCTACAGTGCTGAACACCCTATGCCAAACAAATAGCAAGACAGGAACACAGCCCCATCCATTAGCAGAGAGGATGCCTAAAATCATAATAAGGCCATAGACACCCCAAAATACACCACCAGACGTGGACGTGCCCACCAGAAAGACAAGATCCAGCCTCATCCACCAGAGCTCAAGCACTAGTTCCCTACACCAGGAAGCCTACACAACCCACTGAACCAACCTTAGCCACTGGGGACAGATACCAAAAACAACGGGAACTACAAACCTGCACCCTGTGAAAAGGAGACCCCAAACACAGTAAGATAAGCAAAATGAGATGACAGAGAAACACACAGCAGATGAAGGAGCAGGGTCAAAACACACCAGACTTAACAAATGAAGAGGAAATAGGTAGTCTACCTGAAAAAGAATTCAGAATAATGATAGTAAGGATGATCCAACATCTTGGAAATAGAATAGACAAAATGCAAGAAACATTTAACAAGGACGTAGAAGAACTAAAGAGGAACCAAGCAATGATGAAAAACACAATAAATGAAATTAAAAATACTCTAGATGGGATCAATAGCAGAATAACTGAGGCAGAAGAAAGGATAAGTGACCTGGAAGATAAAATGGTGGAAATAACTACTACAGAGCAGGATAAAGAAAAAAGAATGAAAAGAACTGAGGACAGTCTCAGAGACCTCTGGGACAACATTAAACGCACCAACATTCGAATTATAGGGGTCCCAGAAGAAGAAGAGAAAAAGAAAGGGGCTGAGAAAATATTTGAAGAGATTATAGTTGAAAACTTCCCTAATATGGGAAAGGAAATAGTTAATCAAGTCCTGGAAGCACAGAGAGTCCCATACAGGATAAACCCAAGGAGAAACACGCCAAGACACATATTAATCAAACTGTCAAAAATTAAATATAAGGAAAACATATTAAAGGCAGCAAGGGAAAAAAAACAAATAACACACAAGGGAATCCCCATAAGGTTAACACCTGATCTTTCAGCAGAAACTCTGCAAGCCAGAAGGGAGTGGCAGGATATACTTAAAGTGATGAAGGAGAAAAACCTACAACCAAGATTACTCTACCCAGCAAGGATCTCATTCAGATTCGATGGAGAAATTAAAACCTTTACAGACAAGCAAAAGCTGAGAGAGTTCAGCACCACCAAACCAGCTTTACAACAAATGCTAAAGGAACTTCTCTAGGCAAGAAACACAAGAGAAGGAAAACACCTACAATAACAAACCCAAAACATTTAAGAAAATGGGAATAGGAACATACATATCGATAATTACCTTGAATGTAAATGGATTAAATGCTCCCACCAAAAGACACAGGCTGGCTGAATGGATACAAAAACAAGACCCATATATATGCTGTCTACAAGAGACCCACTTCAGACCTAGAGACACATACAGACTGAAAGTGAGGGGATGGAAAAAGGTATTCCATGCAAATGGAAATCAAAAGAAAGCTGGAGTAGCAATTCTCATATCAGACAAAATAGACTTTAAAATAAAGACTATTACAAGAGACAAAGAAGGACACTATATAATGATCAAGGGATCGATCCAAGAGGAAGCTATAACAATTGTAAATATTTATGCACCCAACATAGGAGCACCTCAATACATAAGGCAAATACTAACAGCCATAAAAGGGGAAATCGACAGCAACACAATGATAGTAGGGGACTTTAACACCCCACTTTCACCAATGGAAAGATCATCCAAAATGAAAATAAATAAGGAAACACAAGCTTTAAATGATACATTAAACAAGATGGACTTAATTGATATTTATAGGACATTCCACCCAAAAACAACAGAATACACATTTTTCTCAAGTGCTCATGGAACATTCTCCAGGATAGATCACATCTTGGGTCATAAATCAAGCCTTGGTAAATTTAAGAAAATTGAAATCGTATCAAGTATCTTTTCCGACCACAACGCTATGAGACTAGATATCAATTACAGGAAAAGATCTGTAAAAAATACAAACACATGGAGGCTACACAATACACTACTTAATAACGAAGTGATTACTGAAGAAATCAAAGGGGAAATCAAAAAATACCTAGAAACAAATGACAATGGAGATACGACGACCCAAAACCTATGGGACGCAGCAAAAGCAGTGCTAAGAGGGAAGTTTATAGCAATACAGGCCTACCTCAAGAAACAGGAAACATCTCGAATAAACAACCTAACCTTGCACCTGAAGCAGTTAGAGAAAGAAGAACAAAAAAACCCCAAAGCCAGCAGAAGGAAAGAAATTATAAAGATCATGTCAGAAATAAATGAAAAAGAAATGAAGGAAACAATAGCAAAAATCAATGAAACTAAAAGCTGGTTCTTTGAGAAGATAAACAAAATTGATAAACCATTAGCCAGACTCATCAAGAGAAAAAGGGAGAAGACTCAGATCAATAGAATTAGAAATGAAAAAGGAGAAGTAACCACTGACACTGCAGAAATACAAACGATCATGAGAGATTACTACAAGGAACTCTATGCCAATAAAATGGACAACCTGGAAGAAATGGACAGATTCTTAGAAATGCACAAACTGCCGAGACTGAACCAGGAAGAAATAGAAAATATGAACAGACCAATCACAAGCACTGAAATTGAAACTGTGATTAAAAACCTTCCAACAAACAAAAGCCCAGGACCAGATGGCTTCACAGGTGAATTCTATCAAACATTTAGAGAAGAGCTAACACCTATCCTTCTCAAACTCTTCCAAAATATTGCAGAGGGAGGAACACTCCCAAACTCATTCTACGAGGCCACCATCACCCTGATACCAAAACCAGACAAAGATGTCACAAAGAAAGAAAACTACAGGCCAATATCACTGATGAACATAGATGCAAAAATCCTCAACAAAATACTAGCAAACAGAATCCAACAGCACATTAAAAGGATCACACACCATGATCAAGTGGGGTTTATCCCAGGAATGCAAGGATTCATCAATGTAAGAAAATCAGTCAATGTGATAAACCATATTAACAAATTGAAGGATAAAACCATATGATCCTCTCAATAGATGCAGAAAAAGCTTTTGACAAAATTCAACACCCATTTATGATAAAGCCCTGCAGAAAGTTGGCATAGAGGGAACTTTCCTCAACATAATAAAGGCCATATATGACAAACCCACAGCCAACATTGTCCTCAATGGTGAAAAACTGAAACCATTTCCACTAAGATCAGGAACAAGACAAGGTTGCCCACTCTCACCACTAGTATTCAACATAGTTTTGGAAGTGTTAGCCACAGCAATCAGAGAAGACAAAGAAATAAAAGGAATCCAAATCGGAAAAGAAGAAGTAAAGCTGTCACTATTTGCAGATGACATGATACTATACATAGAGAATCCTAAAGATGCTACCAGAAAACTCCTAGAGCTAATCAATGAATTTGGTAAAGTAGCAGGATAGAAAATAAATGCACAGAAATCTCTTGCATTTCTATACACTAATGACGAAAAATCTGAAAGTGAAATTAAGAAAACACTCCCATTTACCATTGCAACAAAAAGAATAAAATATCTAGGAATAAACCTGCCTAAGGAGACAAAAGACCTGTATGCAGAAAATTATAAGACACTGATGAAAGAAATTAAAGATGATACAAATAGATGGAGAGATATACCATGTTCCTGGATTGGAAGAATCAACATTGTGAAAATGACTCTACTACCCAAAGCAATCTACAGATTCAATGCAATCCCTATCAAACTACCACTGGCATTTTTCACAGAACTAGAACAAAAAATTTCACAATTTGTATGGAAACACAAAAGACCCCGAATAGCCAAAGCAATCTTGAGAACGAAAAATGGAGCTGGGGGAATCAGGCTCCCTGACTTCAGACTATATTACAAAGCTTCAGTAATCAAGACAGTCTGGTACTGGCACAAAAACAGAAATATAGATCAATGGAACAGGATAGAAAGCCCAGAGATAAACCCACACACATATGGTCACCTTATCTTTGATAAAGGAGGCAAGCATATACAGTGGAGAAAAGACAGCCTCTTCAATAAGTGGTGCTGGGAAAATTGGACAGGTACATGTAAAAGTATGAAATTAGAACACTCCCTGACACCATGCACAAAAATAAACTCAAAATGGATTAAAGACCTAAGTGTAAGGGCAGACACTATCAAACTCTTAGAGGAAAACATAGGCAGAACACTCTATGACATACATCACAGCAAGATTCTTTTTGACCCAGCTCCCAGAGAAATGGAAATAAGAACACAAATAAACAAATGGGATCTAATGAAACTTAAAAGCTTTTGCACAGCAAAGGAAACCATAAACAAGACCAAAAGACAACCATCAGAATGGGCGAAAATATTTGCAAATGAAGCAACTGACAAAGGATTAATCTCCAAGATTTACAAGCAGCTCATGCAGCTGAATAACAAAAAAACCAACAACCCAATCCAAAAATGGGCAAAAAACCTAAATAGACATTTCTCCAAAGAAGATATACAGATGGCCTACAGACACATGAAAGAATGCTCAACATCATTAATCATTAGAGAAATGCAAATCAAAACTACAATGAGATATCATCTCACACCGGTCAGAATGGCCATCATCAAAAAAATCTAGAAACAATAAATGCTGGAGAGGTTGTGGAGGAAAGGGAACCCTCTTGCACTGTTGGTGGGAATGTAAATTGATACAGCCACTATGGAGAACAGTATGGAGGTTCCTTAAAAAACTACAAATAGAACTACCATACGACCCAGCAATCCCACTACTGGGCATATACCCTGAGAAAACCATAGGTCAAAAAGAGTCATGTACCAAAATGTTCATTGCAGCTCTATTTACAATAGCCAGGACATGGAAGCAACCTAAATGTCCATCGACAGATGAATGGATAAAGAAGATGTGGCACATATATACAATGGAATATTACTCAGCCATAAAAAGAAATGAAACGGAGGTATTTGTAATGAGGTGGATGGAGTTAGAGTCTGTCATACAGAGTGAAGTAAGTCAGAAAGAGAAAAACAAATACAGTATGCTAACACATATATATGGAATCTAAGGAAAAAAAAAAAGGCCATGAAGAACCCAGTGGCAAGACGGGAATAAAGACACAGACCTACTAGAGAATGGACTTGAGGATATGGGGAGGGGGTGGGGTGAGATGTGACAGGGTAAGAGAGTGTCATGGACATATATACACTACCAAATGTAAAATAGATAACTAGTGGGAAGCAGCCGCATAGCACAGGGAGATCAGCTCGGTGCTTTGTGACCACCTAGAGGGGTGGGATGGGGAGGGTGGGAGGGAGGGAGATGCAAGAGGGAAGAGAAATGGGAACATATTGTATATGTATAACTGATTCACTTTGTTATAAAGCAGAAGCTAACACACCATTGTAAGGCAATTATACTTCAATAAAGATGTTAAAAAAAAAAAAATAGACTGTTTAAAGGCAGATTCTAGATTATACAAATACATGTATGTGTGTATATATATATATATATATATGCCCCCTTTGAATACTTACAGAGAAATAATACAGTTCCCAGATGTACTAGTGTATTGATTTTTGTGTATTCAATTAAAAAAAAAAAATCATGTGTGACCTAGCTGCAAAAAAAAAAAAAAAAAAAAAAAAAAAAACTTGTTTAGTTAATTAACTCAATCAAGAAACTATAATGCACAATCAAGTCAACTCTTCCCAATTTTAAAGAACTAAATCTTCAATTCTATGAAATTCTATGAAATTGCATAAGAAAGGCATAATTACTGTGTATCTAGCTTGGTTGCATTAAAATTATACCCTTACTGTAGCCTGTAAAAAGGGAATAGCCTAGAAATTACCCAGTAGTTGAAAACAAAAGTTTTCAATCCTGTCTAAACTACTATTATTCAATACTTTGCTCTGGGTTATTCTCAGTCTCCACCTACAGGATATACCTCTATCCTCTGCCCTTTTATTTTCTGTTCTGTGCTTGAGACGAAGATGGAGTATTGTTGACGCCTGTGGACTACATCGTCCAAGTTACCTAGCCAGTTGGCTTCTGGTTGGTAGAGGCAAAAGCAGCAGACCATTGGATAGGAGAAGAGATAGGCTTATTACCCCATCTTGTCAGCACTACCTTCGTATTTCTGGCAATAGTTGCATTCCTTTAGAACATCACCAGGTAACCTCTCCTCCTCTCCCAATATCACTCATCTCTGGTAACACTATTTCCTTTCCTGGGTACTTCAATCCCAGTGGAAGCAGTGCTTCTTCAATGCTGATATGTAGTCTCAGAGATCCTCGCCATCCCCTGTTTGTTCTTTTAACTTTGTCCATGCCTCTGTAGTTCCTAACATTTTAGACATCTGGGGTGAATCCTGTTTCCTTTTGGGATGCTGACTGATAAAGTCTGTATATCCAATTGATGAGATTCATTTCTGATTTGCTTTTTGCTATAATTATACCATAAACTGATGAAAACTTAATCATACATGAATGAATGTTTCACACTGGATTTCACACCATTTTCCTAGATAATAAATTATTCAACATAGTCTAAGGATAGGCATTATCCTTGCAGGCAATCACTCTTCATCTCAGGTTGTATGAACACAGATCACACTTTTATTCTAAAGTGATACCATTGTCTTCAAAATGTCATGTGTGACTCATGCTTTCTCTAGTTACCCTTCCCCAAATAGTAATGTGAGATTGTGACCACCCTGACATATCTTATTCTATAATTTCCAGATGTTACTAATACGTGTCATATATGTTCTCACAAACAACCTTTCTCTTTGTCCAATAGTATTCTCTGACTTACCCTAGTCACCTTCATTGCTGAAGTGTTAACAATCTAAACAACATCATGTGCAGAACAGATCTGTTCTGCCTGCTTTTTTACTGTCACTGTGCTAAAGCTTGCAACAGAAGTAATACATGCACTGGAGTCTTCTGTTGACCAAAACCATGCCTCACTGAAAAGACTGACTGTCTCTAATTTTGCATCCACTTTCTTACCTAAACTTAAGAGCAATATTGCCCAGACCCCCAATTTCTCACTAGAGTCTTAGTAAATATAACTTTTTCCAGCTTACCCATCTCATTAGCCAGGAGTTTCATTAAGAATCAAGGAACTCAGGCCAAGGACCAAATATACCAAACATGAACTACAGGTTGTAAGAAACCTTTTTGGGGGAACTTCCTTATGTGTGAGCATTTTGTTATACCCTTTATGGCAAACCCTCATGCAAATTTTGACTCTCCTACTCCAGTTGGCAAGACATGCTTAGAACTCTCTGAAACCAAGTGATGCAGCTGAGATCACTTGACTTGCACAAATTGATGTTTAGGGTGTCAGATTCATGAAACTGTCTTTGTAGGTATTTTCTTCCTGTTTTTGGATGCATAAAATCCTCTTGAGGAACACCCTTAGGATCAATAATGTCTTACTTACACTCAAATTCTGATATCAAGTGGGCAATGCCTAAATTAACAATGGTGGATGGCTATTTCTTCTACCTTCACTACACACAGGAACTGAGCTTATTCAGCCACTCTTCATAATTTGTCCTGTTACTTGATTATCTTTATGGCCAAAAATTCTTCTTTTAGGTTATACTTAACCCAAACCCTCCTTTTCCCAAACTATCTTTGCAGTTCTGTTATATCAGTTTATGTCTTCCATAAAATCATTGCCTATAATGAATGTAGTGATTCAATTTTATTTTCCACTTTTCAGGATAACAAAAAAAATCATTTCCTTAAATATTTCCCAAATGCCATGTAACAGTTGATAATCAGGATCTTGAACAGTGAAATGGAAGACAAGATGATACATGAAAGAAATTCGAGTCTATTTAATTTAACTTTTTGATTCAAAAATCTGAAAGAACTTTTTAAATTAAAAGACAATTTCATATTTAAAGCTCCTTTTGCAGCTATGCTGCTTGGAGAAAATTCTATGCATAGTCACCAAAGCTGTCTATTTTGAAGAGCAGTCCACCAGTTTCCCCCTCATAATCATGTATGTTGCTGGCTTAAAAAAATATTTTTCTGGACAATATCTCACACTAGCTAAGTTTAAAACTATGTGGGGTGGGAGGTGAAGTGTTTTAAGAAGCAGCCTAGCTGACTTCAATGCCTTCTAAAGTTAAAGTAGTTTCTTTAAGGAAGAAACTATTTTGCATGTGTCTTTGTATTGCCAACACCTACTGCAGTGACTAGAACAAAAAAGCAAATCAATAAAGATTTATTAAATAATGGAATTGGTTGATTTCTTTGGCTGCCATTTTCTCCTCAATGTGGCTTTTATCCTACATGACATACTTCCTTTATTTTGTAACGTTTTACAGGTAACATCAATTCTCTTCTCCCTTCGCTCCCACGACCTGCGACACTTCGTTCTTATCCTACCTCTTACGCCACTTCTTTTTATTTTTACTTTCCTCTTTTCTTTTTATAAGGTTACTATTATTTCCACTTTACAGAGAAGATACAAGAATCAAAAAGTTTAAGTAAAGTTTTCAAATATTAAATATTATGTTGCAAAGCAAGGATAGTGACTCACTTTTTCTACTATTTATTTTTGCATTTTTGAACTCATCCTTAGCACTTACCTAGCATCGAACCATTTTAATCACTTAGAAAAACTTTATAATATTAATGAGTGAATGAATGAATGCCTGAATGCTATAGGGTCTCTGATTTGAAAGAACATTAAAGGTTGTCTAATTTAATTTCTCAATAGTTAAAATCATAAGTTTAGTATGTATGTGTGAGGGCTTTTAGACTGAATATTAAAGGTGTCGATGTCTGTGACTGTTATTGTACAAGTGCAGAGAAATTTAATAGTTTGTCTATTAGTAGTCTATCTATATGGGGCTTAATGAACTCCTAAGATGTTTTAAACTTATTTTCCCCAAAGAGGAGGTATGTTCCCCTGACTTGACCTAAGGAAATTCTTAGTCATTCAAAGTGTTTTTCCCTAGGATTAGTCTCCCTGGCTAGCCTTCTTGGGCTCAGTTGTGGGCATAGATATGGATAAGACACCTTCATCCAGCTTTGCAGACATCAGAGATCCCAGCAGCATGCATAGCCAAAGAGGGACACGACTGTTGATGAAGAATAATAGGAAAGTCACATGGTAGCTGAAAGACTTGCTCATATAACAAAGCGAATCCTCTGAAGCCTTCTAGAATAATTGGGGAAAAATAATTTGTGCCACAAAGATTTGAAGGTCTCTTAATAGTAACTGAAGACAATATTCAGGAAAATGTGGGTAATTATCTTGGTAATTATTCCATTCTTTTCAGTATCAAAAGAATAATGGGAATAAAACAATCACACATTTTCAAGCCACAAATTTAAACACCACCACAATATTCCTAGGTTTCCTTTGAGAAATGCAAGCATCTCAAATTCCAGATTTGAGTCTTTTGTTTGTACATTTATTCATTCATCATTTAATAAGCATTTTCTGAATACAAACCATGGGTCAAGCACTGTGCAAGATTTTTCAATACAGAATTGAATAAAACAATACTTATTATCGTGTAACTCATAGTCTAGTGGATGATACAGAAATATAAACATATAATTCCATGGAGATAAGTTTTAAAAGAATATTATAAAAATTGTGACAACACAGAGGAGGCAGCAATAAATATGCTGTTTTATGAGCAAATTACAAATATTTTCACTATTATTTCTCACAGCCTACTTTTTCTCTCAATGTTCCAGTTACAGATCTTTTCTCAAAATGAATCATATCAATAAAGGAGCATTCATTTCAACATCTGGGACTGCATTAATTAAAATTCACCTTAACAATCATAAACTGAATGTCTATTATGAGGAATTACTAGTTATTTTTTATACAACAATCCACCTATAGAGGTCAGTAGGAGTTCAAACTGTATCTGGAGAGATAGATAGCTATCAATGAACTTAAATAGGAGAATGATTTTCCAGTAAAAGTTATTCTAATAATTTGCAAAAAGAAAAGAGGAGCGGATAGGTTTAACTCAAACTGAGGAACCTGGAAAAAAAAAAAAAAAGGTATGTAATGGTAAATACTGAAAATACCAGTAAAGACAGGTTGAACTTTGACAAATACCTTAGGAGAGTGTTTTCTAGGTAAAGGGATTTGTGCAGAAGACAGAGTAAAAAAGTGCAGAGCATACTAACTGATCAGTTCTGGATAATTAAAGAAGAAGCTGCACAAGTGCAAGAAGATTTAACACCAGGTAAGTGTGTATAAAGAAGATGTGGCATATATATATATGTGTGTGTGTGTGTGTGTGTGTGTGTATACACACACACACACACAGTGGAGTATTATTCGGGTATGACAAAGAAGCAAATCCTGCCATTTGCAACAACATGGCAGGACTTCCGGGACAAGTCAGACAGAGAAAGCCAAATACTGCATGACATCACTTATATGTGGAACCTAAAAAGTCAAATTCATAGAAGCAGAGAGTACAGTTCTGGTTTCCAGAAGCTAGGCGCTGGGGAAATTGGGAAGAAGTTGGTCAACGGGTACAAACATCCAGTTATGAATAAATTCTGGAATTCTAATGCACAGCATTTTGATGATAGTCAATGACAGTGTATTATATACTTGAAAGTTGCTAAGAGACTAGGTCTTAAATGTTCTTACCACAAAATGAAATGATATTCTTGTGACATGATGGAGATGTTAACTGATGCTATGGTGGTAATAATATTGTGATATACATAATAATATTGTGATATACAAATCAACATGTTGTACACCTTACACTAATACAGTGTTATATGTCAATTATATCTTAATTTTAAAAAAAAGAAAAAAAAAAGAAAAGTTTGGAAAATCTGGTTGGGCTTGGATTATGGAGGACTTGGGAGGAATTTGCCTTTTGTTCAATGTGTAAATGGGAATCACTAAAGGTTTTAATAAAATATGTGAATTAATAGCTTAGAGAAGGAGAAAAGGTAGAGCATAAGTGCAAAGGATTAAAAAATTGGGAAACATGTAATTCAAAGAACTGGAGAAGGGAAATAACCCACAAATGAAATAGAGCATTCAGAGAGTTAGGAAACAAACAGAAACAAAGAATTTATGGCAAGGTTCATATATCCAAGATTAAGCCTAAACTCATCTATTAAAGTTATCATTGCCAGCAATGCTAACTAATAGCCTTAGACCAACTAAACAGCTGGTGCTCTGCATCGTATACATTTCTAGATGTAACTGAATTAATTCTACTGAGATCAAATGTTTCAAACTGTCAGGCAATAAAATGGATTGGCATGTGTCATTTCATTTTCAGTGTTTCTTTAAAAATTAGACAACATAAAGAAAATTTGGTGGGTTCACATAAAAAGAAATCTGGAGGTCTGTCTTCTCAAAAAATATGAAAATAATGCAAGATGATCTGACAGACTTTGGCTTATGTTTTTCTGTGTGTCAACAACTGATTGTTGTCATTAGACACTACAGTGCACTAAAATCCTTACCACCCACTATGGAATTCCTGACATCACTGCAGGATCCATTATCCATTATCATCAGGTTTCTATCATTATATTCATAGAAAGGAAACACTTCTCTGTAATCATGCTTCTATCAAATGTGTAGACACTAAACATAGACCAAGGGGGAATATGTTTCTCAAGATAATTGGTACAAAATCAATTTCAATACCTAGAACAGTTCCTGGAATAAAGTAGGCTTTAAACAAATATGTATTCATTGAATGAATAAATTTCTACTGTCTATCTACTTTTAATTACCTGCCTAGGCCACAGCAGGCATTTGAATGTTTGAATCAATGTCAGGGATGTACTGTACAGGTTCTGCGTAACTCAGTTTATCCATGACCAATATAAAGGAAACAACTAAGGATCTCATGGGTCATTGCAAGAACAGTGGAATTCAAGAATTCCAAAAATATAATGTTTTTTCTGCCTTTCACATTCATGCTAATGGCTTTTTTTTTTTTTTTTTGGCTCTAGCCCCAAACAATTTATACCAGTAGAGTGAGCATTGACCCAACTTGCCAGTCACAATAGTAAACATTTACTTTAAAATAATTGCAATGTAAAAAATAAAAAGCTGTATTGAATATATATAGAATTGTTTATAGACTTGTAAGAAAGATACTGGCATAAACAATCATCAAATACTACATGTGAAACGATTTAATGGAAGCAAGAGAAATGTGCCTGTGGTGCCTCTTCTATCAGTTTGATCAATTTCTCTTCCCCTTTCCTCCCTGTTTCTAACAAAAGCACGTTGATTTTTAAACAGTGTTTTTGTTTATTGTTTCATTTTCTTTTTCTCTGCTTGGGTCTGCTATTAGAGGAGAAAGAAACTTTCTGCCAAGATATAATCCTCCTGATTATTTTATTATTCATATGCAGAAACTAAAGTCCTTCATGAAACCAGAGAATGCTTATGGAAATGCTATCAGCACTTTGATATGGAAATAGAACAGTGCTAGAAACTGGAAACAAAGGAGAGGGAATTACAATCAGTGTACCAGTGTAAAAAATAGTGTATTGTTGATGAGAAACTGAATATACAAATGGACTATAGCCAGACCATACATAAAAACGGATCTTGGACCCAGAACTTGCAGCAATCTGCCCAGGAAACCAACCCTTTATCTATAATAAACAACCCAGGAGGCAAGCCTGCTATAAATCAGATTTGCCAGAAGACAGATTGCTATCTCTAGTGATAATCCAGGAAGTTAAATAATAATTCTGAAAGAAGTGGCCCAAAATGACCAGTACTTGATTAATAACTGACAACTTCCTTAAATTTGACCCACTTCCAACTCAGGACCAACCAGAGAAAGCCAATTATGCTCCCCTAACCAATCACATAAGATGCCCTACTTCTAGTTAGCTTACCTACAGCTTCCCCTAGCAAGTCTCCGTTCAGGACACACCTGAAGGCTGCCCTCCTTTTCATATAAAGTTTCCTCACTCCTCTGCCTGCCTTTGAGTCTCTGCCAAAATACAGGGAATGGTGGCTGACCTCTTACTATAGCAAACTCAGAATAAACCTCCTTGGCTTTTCTTATTTGGTTGGTCTTCACTTTTTCTGCATTGAAGATGCTTAAGAAGGTGCCTAATTCAAAAGTCAATAGACAGGAAAAGTCAAGAATTGCATTATAATTTACGTAATATATAGGTGAGAATACTTTTTATTTTTGATCTCTCACAATCAATTTTAGACATAATATTTATGAGGCTGATGTCAGTAGGGTTTATTTGTTTATTTATTTTTTGGTTTATTGAGTTTTCAGTTCTCCAGCTGCAGACGAAAAACACAGGTAAACCACTCATACCTCTTCCTCTCTCTCCCACTTACTATCAAAAGTCCTTTTCTCCAAGATCCTTCACTTTGCCTCTCTTTTCCACTTCTCACCCTGTATCATCTTCTATCCATCACCATTTTCATTTTTTCTCCAAGAAAATAATATTCAAAAGTCCATACAAGTACCAGCACATCAGTGAAGATCCAACCATATCAGGATTTAACAACAGCAGCAATGTCCCAAAATAGATCACGGGGAGAAAATAATAGGGAATTTCTAGTGGTTGATTATTCTGTTCACAAACTCTCAACCAATGATCTATAATAATAATGTGGTTAATAATTATATAGCACTCATGATAAGCCAGGATCCCTTTAAAAAGTGTAGTAATTATCTATTGCTGAATAACAAACTACTCACAAAACTTAGTGGCTTAGGACAATCAGCTTTCATTCACCCAAAATTTCCATGAGTCAGGAATATGGGAGAGGCATAGTGGTCAAATTTTGACTTAGAGTCTCTGATGAGGTGCCAGACAAAACAAAGACCAGGGTTTCAGTCATGTGAACATTTGACTAGAGCAGGAGGAGCTGCTTCCCAGAGGGCTCGTTCTTATGGCTGCTGTTAGGGGCCCTCAGTTTCTCACTGTGTGTTGGCAAGATGCCTCAGTTCCTCATCACATGGACCTCCAGAGAGGACTGCTTGAATCTTCTCCAAAGAGATCTGGCTTCCTCCACAATCAATGATCCAAGAGAAAGAAACAGTAGGAAGCCACAATGCCTTTGGTGATCTCATCTCCAAAGTCACACCTGTCACTTCCACCTTATTCTAATTGTTAGGAGTGAGTTAGTAAGTCTAGCCCACACTCAAGTAAAAGGGACTTATGCTCCACTTTTTGCAGAGCATGTCAAAGATTTTGTGGATGTATTATAAACCACACCAAAGTGTTTTATACAACTATTAACTCAGTCTCTCCTACAATTCCATGAAATAGTATTACTACCCCTGTTTCACAGACGAAGAACTGGGGCTCAAAGAAACTAAATGATTTGTTCTCACAGCCAGCCCATCGCAGAGCCAGGATTTGGATTTAGACAATCTGGCTTGTGAGTCTCTACCTTTAACTTCTGTGCTAAAATTGTCTTTCTGGCTACAATCTGCACACCTCATTTGACAACAGATTATTTTGCAGTTCTGAGAATATCTTCTGCTAGATCCATATCACTTGTGATTCCTGGTTCCCACACTTCCTCTCTTCTAGTTTTTTCTCCCATCTGCTGGAGCATCACCCTTCTTTTGAAAGTTAACAGGTAGGATTCACCAGTGCTTTTCAGAGCTCTGATCTCCTTGCTTACGGAGGAAGTTGCCTCGCTCAACAGCATGATTTTCTTTTCTCCTCTGATTGTGTCTCTTGCAGTCAGAGAAAAAGTGAGCTCACTCCCCTGAGAGGCATGGCTGATTACATTTAGAGGCCCAAGACATTGAAGAGATTATTTTGGCTAAAAAACATGATGGGAGAGGCACTGGTAAATCAAAATCAAAATAATAGTTAATTGCAAGATATGGTAATGCAAGGAAATGCCTACCTAGTGCTTTATTTTTCCATTTTGACTCCGTCCATGCTTCTGCGGAAATAGCCAACAACAAATACTTCCATTTTGTTTTCATGGCTCTGTTTTGTGAGTTCCCTAAGCCCCCATTTGATTTGATTCTTAAATATTACTAGTACTGAAAAGAGGTTTATGCCTCAAAGGGACACAGGCACAGAACATTGTCATACTAATTCTTAGGACTCATACTAGCAATGTGTATTATATCAATGGTACTGTGGGTTAACTGGACAATTACTGATAATATTTCCTCAATGGGGAAAATTTATAATCTAAAGAGATGACATAAAACAATTGAGAACGAAATGGCTATTAATAGTATTCCAATGTAGAAATCCTCCTATAATTAGGAAAAGTATTTCAATATGTTCAGTGATCCAGTATTTTAACGTTGTTAGATTCAGCAAGAACAATTCTTTCTAAAATATTTCTGAAGTACTTTGTCTGATATAATTCATTTAAGAATTTCAAGAAAACAAAGAAGTTAGTCTAACATAATAGCAAATCAGTGTTAGGAATCAATCCTAGAGATTTATGCACATTTTAGAATTTAAAAAAAAATTACTGGAGAAAAGCTATAAATGGTACTGATTTTAATATATTTTCTGCCACCATGTATGAAAGCATACACACATCTTTCAAAACATAACTTCACTAAGACAAATGCATAATTTAAATGTTTGTTTATCTTCTTAATTGCTGGTCATTTTTAACAGTTTACCTGGTACTTTCTTGGTGGTGCAGTGGTCGGGAGTCCGCCTGCCAGTGCAGGGGACACAGGTTTGAGCCCTGGTCCATGAGGATCCCACATGCCACAGAGCAACTGAGCCCTGGCACCACAACTACTGAGCCTGCGCTCTAGAACTCCCAAACCACAACTACTGAGCCCATGTGCCACAACTACTGAAGCCCGTGCGCCTAGAGCCCGTGCTCCACAACAAGAGAAACCACCTCAATGAGAAGCCCGCACACTGCAACAAAGAGTAGCCCCCACTAGCCACAAATGGAGAAAACCTGCATGCAGCAATGAAGACCCAACGCAGCCAAAAATAAATAAATAAATTTATAAAGAAAAAATAACAGTTTACCAGTGTCTGTGTGACGTCTGTCTAATAAGATTTCTCTTCCATTTAGTGATTTTGATGAAATCTTCAGGTAGGCTTGGTCAGACTTAGTCTTTATGAACCTCAGACTGATGGATCATTCACCATCACACTCTCATAATTGTGATCAGTTTGTCCTATTTTAATCGTGTTTGTGCCTCCTAGTGCATAAAATGTGTTGAACAGTGTGGATGATCTCTTAGGAAATGTTAGGCCAAGCCCTCCAGAGGCAGCTCATGTTAATGTTAATACAAATTATACACCCATGGCCAAAAAAACCGGTCCATACAAGGGGTTAGGTGAAACCAGATAGGATTTCTTTTTTCTTCAAATATACATTCGTGTGTAACATGGGAAGAAACACACTTTTTTAACCTAATATTAAACCAGGTATTCATAGTCTCTGTCTTCTAGAAACCCTAAAAATCATAAACCTCACCTCTTTAAAAGTGTGCTGTCCATCCCACTTAGAGAAGGTACATCCTGGGCTTAAATGTGGTGGGATTATTTACATGAACACCTGAACTCTATAACCTCCCATTGTCCTAGGAGCTTATTACTAAAGATAACCTGACTTTGATTGAATTAAAGAAAGGCTGGCAGGAGATTGGGATCAAGATTACAGGCTTAGCATGTATATCATCTCTCAAAATGGCAGAGAATATTTTTCTTTCAAAATATATATCAAGAGCAGTGCCAGAAAATAAGAACTATTACCATCCATGGGCCAACATTGTTTTGAAAAATTCCTAGAGAATAGAAAGCAGATGGAATCAGATAAATGGAGTAGAAAATCCATGAAGTATTTGCAGGAGACAAGTAGGGTAGGCCTGCTGGGAAGAAGGGAGTGGTCAGAAGGAGGCCTGGGGCAATTGACAGAGTGATGTATGGACTGACTGCCCTGGGCTCTGTTGGGTTTCTAGCCACAGGCTCTCCACTCTACCCGGAATTTGATGATTAAATGACTGTGCCACATCTGCCTCCCTGACAATCAAGTGGATGTGGGTGCTGGGCTTCAAGAGGCACAGGGAGGTCACAGATGGCCAGCATTCTCAGGGAAGATAGAAGCATCATAGAGGAAAATAAGCTATATAGCATCCCTAAGTGTAGAACTTTTCACTCATAACACTAGGGGTGGTCCTTCTAATCAGGTTTTACTCTACTTTTCCAGTGTTTAGATAGTTTATAAGACTATTTAGTCTTATTTATTTATGTTTAGCAAAGAAAGTCTCAACCTAAGAAGAAGGAGAGAAAAGCAGAAACGTAATGCATTCTGACCCTAGAACAACAGACCGTGCTCTTAATTATTTGTGGCAGCCTAATGGAAGATCAGACTTCAGCTGACTCTGCTTTCCTGTCAGGCCAGGTGCAGCTTGGTCAGGTGGAGTCTGGATTCCTGATACAATGCTTCAGTCAGCCTATGACACATTTTTTTTGTGTCAAGGAAGTAGTTTCCGTTTGGTTTTAAGCTCAGAAATAGCATGTTCCTTGAATGATGAAGGCATGTAGATTTACAATTTTTTTTTATTTTATTGAATTTTAAGGTAGACTTGAAATGATGCTTTACATTATTTACTTTAACCTCTGGTATTTCAATAACTTTGAAGTTTTTGCAGATGGATAATTGGAAAAATCAAGTCAACTTATTTCTTGCTAATTTTAGGTCATGAACATTTTTCATCTTCCAGTAGAAATAGATGGGATCAAAGGAACTAGGCAAAGACATGGTTAGAATCTTTCTATTTCTGAATCTGTACATGTGTTTCTTCCATCTGACTGTGTCGTATGCTCGGCTCTGTGATGACATTGTTACAGTTATCATTCTGCTCCCTCACTAACTTACAAAATCCAGAATCATGAATTCAGCTTCAACTAGATGCAGAGCGTCATGCTATTGTTAGGTCAAGCTTCACCTAATACATATAAAATCCCAAGTATGGGAGAGGCTCCTGTGGTGTTGCTTCAGGTTTAATGGAGCACATGTGGTTGAGCGAAATGGGAGGAGGGGCTCCGGGAATTCAGATGGGGACTGTAAATTCGAAGTGTTTGCTTTTTGAAAACTAATGAGTGCTCTTCTCACTAAAAATATTTTGTATAATAAGCTTTACATTCGCAAGAAAAGCAAGGCAGTGACAAGGTAGACAAAACCACCTCAACAAAACATGATTAATAAGGAGTTATCAGTTTACATTGTTACATTTTTAGGTGAGATTAAGGCCCATACTATGAATTTATATTAAAGACACCACTGAGAATATTTCAGTCAGGATGCTTTAGGCTTCAGATCAGGTTTGAAGGAGTATCACATATGAGGTGACATAAGCAACAATAACTAACTCCACATAGGCCCAGTTTGAAAGCTCAATAGAACCATTAAAAAACACACAGTTGGTGTGGTGGTTTTATAAAATCATGAAGAAAAATATCCATCCTCCTGACTCCTTGCTTTACTCACTCTCCAGCTTTCCTCATCTCCTGTTATAAAGATTAAGCACATACCTCCCAGTTCCTCATTTTTCCCTTCTTGTTGTTTTCTGACCATTCAAAGACCCCTGTCATCAGTCTGACCTATTTCAAAATACCTGGCTACAAAATTAAATCTATTCCATTTCCATCCCTTCATTAACTCCTATTTCCTCCATACAGCTGGATCTCATGTAGTCCTTTGAGAAAAGAAATATTAACAAATGAACTGGCTTTATTGTTCTGTATACAGAGAAAGCAGCTTTTACAATTACATTCCTTCCAAAGGACAGTTTTTGTTCTCTGTGTCTCAAGATGTATAGAATAAAGTCCCTGCCATTGAGTGGTTAGTATCTTAATTTCAGATGTTTATCTGTAAGTGGTGGAATTGCTGAAAATATTAGCAGACTAAACTGACTGAGTTTCAGAGAAGGACACCTTTCCAACATTAGTAAAATCACACCTCAAAACAAGTAATAGTAGCCCTGGGATGAGTAGAAAGGAAGGACACATTCTCCTGGGGGAGAGAAAATCACTTTCATTTATTTATTCATACCTAGAAATATGGTCTCTGGTAAGGATTTTTGAGCTTTATTATATACATGTATTTTGACATATTTATACAGTACTTTAAAAATATAAATTTATATTTTAAAAATTGTTATATTAAAAATCTCAATGTTGGTCACTAAGAAGGAAACAGAGATAACTATGACTTAAATACAAAATAAAAAAAACTGAGTGAGAAGGATTTACAGTTCCAGAAACAATCTCTCCTGGCTTCCCAACACTATCTGATGGAGCATCTGACAACTAGAGGCAATGGTTTCAAAGACCTGGTTGTCTCTATCCTCCTGGCTAGCAGATCCGGCTGATATAGAGAACTCACTCCCCAGTGCAAGTTGGTCTCATGCCCTGAGGATGCCAGGCGTGCTTTCAGCCACAGAGCTGCTTTCTTCATGGCAGCCAGGCCCAGCTCTCATTCTTTCCCAGGGCCTTTCTGACTCACTGGCACATGGTGGCTCCAAGTTGTTCTAGATTTTCTCTCATCAAACATTTTTGGCCATAAAATTAAGACAAGTGGTTTGTAGAAGGTGAGTTAGGAAAGAAGTATTAGATATTGGCCTCTGGATCCTAAAGGAAGAACTAAATTGAATTCTGCTCAACAAACTGTGCTCAACTTCTCTAGTTTGTAGTGAAATGTTTCACAGAACAATGCCAACTGCTCAAAACTTGACATGAGAGAGGGAATGAGAGGGAAAGAGAGGGAGGGAGAGAAAGAGTGAGCACGAGAAAGAGAGAATTATTGACAGTCATAAAAATATAGTTTTTGCCCACAGGTTTAATAGCACCAAACAATTTAAACTTATTCCAGAAGAAATGTTAATTTTTGATTAATGAAATGACCTATTTGAATAGACTGACCTGCTACCCTCTGAGGTCTCCATGATTGTGTTTACTCCTAGGGTAACTAATTGAGAGAAGTTGCATGCATTCTTTCAACCTAGTTATATGTGAAAGAAGGAAGGAAGGACATGGCAAATTAAGGGAGGCTACTGCATAGTAAATGTTGGTACACGTTCATACAAACTGTTTTGGGAAATAATTTGCAAGACTCGAATTGCAAAGGCTCAAATATATATGGTCACAGTTATGTAAAAGCCATCTGTACTTTAGTTACTCTACCTAATTATATTTTGTTAGACTTACTGTTGACCTAGATGCTGGTATACTGTCATGAGTAACTTACAGTTTTTATCAATATATTCCTGTATCCAAAGAAATTACTACCTTTACCAAAACTTATGAGAGAGGTACAAGGACAGAGAGAGAAAAATCCAAATCTTTGCAGATCCAAAGATGGTGGGCCTCAGGTTGTGTGAATCATCATGATTTTAAGACATTGCCTGCAATCTCCTGATATTTCTTCTGCCTAATTTTAATACCAATTACTTACCTATTTCAAAAATGAAGTGATGAGTAGGAATTCTAATCCTGAACTCTCTATTTTTCCTCTGTAATAGATTCAGCATTTTTGAGAAAACAATACCTTTATTTCGGTGAGTGAAAAGGCCTTTAGAGACATTTCATTAAATCACACACACACACACACACACACACACACACACACACAAACCTGTGACAAAACTACAGGGTACTGTTATTATCTTCAATTTCCAGATGGAAAAGTGAGGATAGAAAGAGTGTAGTTACCTTCTTAGCAGTACCTAGTGGATGCCTGAGAAGCTGGCCTTGCAGGCTCCATCCTGTACTCTCCGTCCATACTCCAGGCCTACTTCAGTCTGCCTTTCTAATATACTACACACCTTTATGTTGGAATCATACTTATTGCTTATATATTGCTTCCGACTACTTAGTCATCAAGTGCCTTGTGAGTTACAATTTTTTTTAATAGATCTTTATTGGAGTATAATTGCTTCACAATACTGTGTTAGTTTCTGTTGTACACCAAAGTGAATCATTGCAGCACTATTTACAATAGCCAGGACATGGAACCATCCTAAATGTCCATCGACAGATGAATGGATAAAGAGGATGTGGCACATATATACAATGGAATATTACTCAGCCATAAAAAGAAACAAAATTGAGTTATTTGTGCATTACAATTTAATGTGAACGCTTGGCTCATAATGTTTCCTCCAGTGACTATTTCTCATCCACTCTGCTAGTGATGGGTAACTGAATAAAAACTCCTGGAGTAAATTAAGCCAGTCAGATTCTCTATCCATTAGTAATTTGAAGCATGAACAAAAAGACACATACATTAAAATTGTGTTGATACAAAATGAGAGTGCCCCAAAGCAAAAAGAAGATAGACATGCTTGTACAGCAGAGCACTTGGGGACAACCTGGTCTCTAGCCTTTCTGCAGTTTCATCGTTCAACATTTCTATTGATCTACAATTTACAATAATTTCCACCCATCATTTTTCCTTAAGAGGCACATAACCAAGAGAAAGTGATAATTCAATATAGTTTGTGGCTCTCTTATAAACGCTATTCTATTTATTGGCATCTTAAGTGAAGGTTTAAAAAAATCCTCTGATCACATCATTACTAATATTGCCAAATGATGTTTCCTCTATTATCACCAAACTTTGTTGATTGCTTGCTTCTTAGTGTTCTCACATAATTTAACCTCCTTTCACTAAGAAGTATGCTATCTTTCATCTAAGGAAATATTCACTCAAAAGCACCTGTTCTACAAAGTTCATTTTAGCTTGAACCTATTCTTCTATTTATTGATTTGTCAGCAAAATTAAAGAAAAAACAGCTAGATAAGCATCCTATATCTACCAAATTTAAGAACAATACATTGTTTTTAACATCTTTATTGGAGTATAATTGCTTTACAATGGTGTGTTAGTTTCTGCTTTATAACAAAGTAAATCAGTTATACATATACATATGTTCCCATATCTCTACCCTCTTGCATCTCCCTCCCTCCCGCCCTCCCTATCCCACCCCTCTAGGTGGTCACAAAGCACCGAGCTGATCTCCCTGTGCTATGCAGTTGCTTCCCACTAGCTATCTATTTTACGTTTGGTAGTGTATATATGTCCATGCCACTCTCTCTCTTTGTCACATCTTACACTTCCCCCTCCCCATAACTTCAAGTCCATTCTCTAGTAGGTCTGTGTCTTTATTCCCGTCTTGCCACTAGGTTCTTCATGACCTTTTTTTTTTTCCTTAGATTCCATATATATGTGTTAGCATAATGTATTTGTTTTTCTCTTTCTGACTTACTTCACTCTGTATGACAGACTCTAACTCCATCCACCTCACTACAAATAACTCAATTTCGTTTCTTTTTATGGCTGAGTAATATTCCATTGTATATATGTGCCACATCTTCTTTATCCATTCATCTGATGATGGACACTTAGATTGCTTCCATGTCCTGGCTATTGTAAATAGAGCTGCAATGAACATTTTGGTACATGACTCTTTTTGAATTATGGTTTTCTCAGGGTATATGCCCAGTAGTGGGATTGCTCGGTCGTATGGTAGTTTTATTTTTAGTTTTTTAAGGAACCTCCATACGGTTCTCCATAGTGGCTGTATCAATTTACATTCCCACTAACAGTGCAAGAGTGTTCCCTTTTCTCCACACCCTCTCCAGCATTTATTGTTTCTAGATTTTTTGATGATGGCCATTCTGACTGGTGTGAGATGATATCACATTGTAGTTTTGATTTGCATTTCTCTAATGATTAATGATGTTGAGCATCCTTTCATGTGTTTGTTGGCAATTTGTATATCTTCTTTGGAGAAATGTCTATTTAGGTCTTCTGCCCATTTTTGGATTGGGTTGTTTGTTTTTTTGTTATTGAGCTGCATGAGCTGCTTGTAAATCTTGGAGATTAATCCTTTGTCAGTTGCTTCATTTGCAAATATTTTCTCCCATTCTGAGGGCTGTCTTTTCATCTTGTTTATGGTTTACTTTGCCGTGCAAAAGCTTTTAAGTTTCATTAGGTCCCATTTGTTTATTTGTGTTTTTATTTCCATTCCTCTAGGAGCTGGGTCAGAAAGGATCTTGCTGTGATTTATGTCATAGAGTGAAGAACAATACATTTTTGATGAAAATATTTTAACCCTAATAATATACCATTGTTAACAATTTATGCATTCATTTTCAAAATATAAGAAAAAAATATTGGGTAAAGTAAGTATATTTTTCTCAAAATGCTTAGAAATAGCATAGCATAATGTAAAATTATAAAAAATGAGTTAATTAGTCTTGATTCAATATCTGAGTCTGTCACTAAGTCCCTTTACTGTCACTTCTTTGGAGTACAAATTCCTGTAAAACAATGAGGTTGAGAGATTAAAAAGACTGGGGGCAGGGGGATTATGAGATCTAGATTAAATCCTTCTGGCTGTAGCATGCTTAAGAATGTTTTGAAAGACTACAAGGGCATATATGAATCTAACTTTTGTATTTAGCATAGTGACAAGACATAATATTGATGAATATTTTTATATGTAGCTATTATAATTACTATAGTTGATTTTTACTGTTTTCAAAAGCAATTATGAAGAAGTTTTGACAAAAACCATAAAAGCAATTTGAGGAAAAGCATATATACAATTACCAACCATTAAAAGTGATTAATCAGAAAAGATGTAATTGATATTATATACATATGTAAAAAACAGCCCATACAGATATTCATATACATAAGTAAATAACACATGAGATACATGAGGCATTATGGCTATGAATATTTTAAAAGATGATTTCACATTGTCATTATTTTTCTATTCTATTCAGAATGGAGGGGTGTAAAATTAGTGGATGTGCTAAAATTAATTTTGTTGCAAGGCAGAGATGCAGAGGGTTTTGACATAGGTTTTGAAATCAGTCAGACTGAGCACAAATGCAGGCTCTGCTTCTTACTACTGTCTTCATTCTCAACTTCCTCCTTTGTAAAAGGAAGATAATAAACATGTCATAGGGTTGTTGCAAGGAGGAAATAAAAGAAGTACATAATGGGCACAGCACAGTTTAGGCCTTATTCATTATCCTTACTGATTACATGGAATATTGCTCTACAGCACCCAGTTTGGGGGCGAGTGGGTTAGATCTTTAGCATACGAGAGGAGGGACTAGTATTCCAGGCAGAGCTAACTAACTATTCATAATATTCAATGTGCCCTTGGGTTTATCATATGGTTTTAGGGAGACTAACTCAAAATCATGCGCAGTGTGTTGATCCAAGAGTCAGTGAGAAGAATCTTCCTAGAAACTTTGACTAAAATGTAATGAAGTTACATATATTTTCAAAGTTACTACATTGAAGTATGAACTGTCACAAATGACTTAAGTTGCCTAAGAATATCTATGATTATCCTATTTATTAAACAGCAACATTATTGCTTTTCACAATAAAATATTCATATGACAAAGAATTAATCGTCATAATTAGTGGAAAAACATAAAATATTCATTTTATTTTCATTGTCCTTTTGAAAGGAAAAAGAAACATTATAAGGGGAAGAATACTTGATTAATATTTAAATGATAAATATATTATTTTTATTAAAGTCAATTTACATTAAAGAATTGTGATAAATACAATTTTTCACTTTTAGTAATTTTTCAAATATTTCAATAAGAGGTTATAGCTGTTTTTTGGTCATTTAGTCTTTATTTATCTTCTTCCTACTTGAGTGTACATTTGTCATGCAGGGTGTTACTGCTGCAGCCAAGAAAAAAAAAAAAAATAGAAGGAGAAGATTTCTACTTCTCAATGCTTGTGAATATGAGAACGACTTTCTGTAACTTCCAGTTTCCAATATACAGTTACATGGGTCAAGCTATGCACTGACATGTGAACTCACTGTCCTCATGGGATACATAAGAAGTGATGAAACATCAATTTGGGCATATATAAACTAACATTTCTTTTAAATACTATTGCTAGAATGCCATTCCAGTAACAAAAAAAAGAAACATGTCTTTGAAAATCATAAACTGCATCTCAAAACTTCCCTCCTAATACAACAAAAGGAAAAACTTTATAATCACTACTACACTGGCTTATATAGATACTAAATTATAATAAACTTGTGTACTTCTAACCATTAATTAACAGGCCATTGTTGAATGCATATTGTGCATATGTAGCAAAATACCATGAGTGACATGAGGGGAACAAGCAAAGTAGAAACTTGCTCCACAGTTTGAAGAACTTCATCTACAGTCCGAATCGTAAAGCATGAATGTTGGTATACCACTGAATTTTAAATTATGTGCATATATTTTTATTCTAATATGCTCCATTTATTTGTTGTGTAACTTTAAATAAGTTAATTTATCTAAATATAAATTTTCATCTAAAAATGTCTAAGAGATTTTCTTTCATTCTGAGAGAAGTCTTTTCATCTTGTTTATGGTTTCCTTTGCTGTGCAAAAGATTTTAAGTTTAATTAGGTCCAATTTGTTTATTTTTGTTTTTATTTTCATTACTCTAGGAGGTGGGTTAAAAAAGATCTTACTGTGGTTTATGTCAAAGAGTGTTTTTCCTATGTTTTCCTCTAAGAGTTTTATAGTGTCTGGTTTTGCTTTTAGGGCTTTAATCCATTTTCAGTTTACTTTTTGTATGGTGTTAGGTAGTGTTCTAATTTCATTCTTTTACATGTAGCTGTCCAGTTTTCCCAGCATCACTTATTGAAGAAGCTGTCTTTTCTCCATTGTATATTCTTGCCTCCTTTGTCGTAAATTAGGTTACTATATGTGTGTGGGTTTATCTCTGGACTTTCTATCCTATACCATTGATCTATATTTCTGCTTTTGTGCCCATACCATACTGTCTTGATTACTGTAGCTGTGTAGTATAGTTGAAAGTAGGGGAGCCTGATTCCTCTAGCTCTGTTTTCCTTTCTCAAGATTGCTTTGTCTATCCAGGGTCTTTTGTGTTTCCATACGAATTGTAATATTTTTCGTCCTAATTCTGTGAAGAATGCCATTGGTAGTTTAATAGGGATTACACTGAATCTGTAGATTGCTTTGGGTAGTATAGTCGTTTTCACAACGTTGATTCTTCCAATCCAAGAACATGGTACATTTCTCCATCTGCTTGTCATCTTTGATTTCTTTCATCAGTGTTTTATAGTTTTCTAAGTACAAGTCTTTCTCCTCCTTAGGTAGGTTATTCCTAGGTATTTTATTCTTTTTGTTGTGATGGTAAATGGGATTGTTTCCTTAATTTCTCTTTCTGATTTTTCATAGTTAGTGTATAGGAATGCCAGAGATGTCTGTGCATTAATTTTGTATCCTGCAGCCTTACCAGATTCATTGATTAGTTCTAGTAATTTTCTGGTGGCATCTTTAGGATTTTCTAAGTATAGTATCATGTCATCTGCAAACAGTGACAGTTTTACTTCTTTTCCAATTTGTATTCCTTTTATTTCTTTTTCTTCTCTGATTGCCATTTCTAGGACTTCCAAAACTATGTTGAATAAAAGTGGTGAGAGTGGACATCCTTGTCTTGTTCCTGATCTTAGTGGAAATGCTTTCAGGTTTTTACCATTGAGTATGAGGTTGGCTGTGGTTTTGTCATATATGGCCTTTATTATGCTGAAGTAGGTTCCTTCTATGCCCATTTTCTGGAGAGTTTTTATCATAAATTGCTGTTGAATTTTTTCAAAAGCTTTTTCTGCATCTATTGAGATGATCATATGCTTTTTATTCCTTAATTTGTTTATATGGTGTATCACATTGATCGATTTGCATATATTGAAGAATCCTTGAATCCCTGGGATAAATCCCACTTGGTCATGGTGTATGATCCTTTTACGGTGTTGTTGGATTCTGTTTGCTAGTATTTTGTTGAGGATTTTTGTATCTATGTTCATCAGTGATATTGGCCTGTAGTTTTCTTTTTTTGTGCTCTCTTTTTCTGGTTTTGGTATCAGAGTGATTGTGGCTTTGTAGAAATTTGGGAGTGTTCCTCCCTCTGCATTTTTTTGGAAGAGTTTGAGAAAGATAGGTGTTAGCTCGTCTCTAAATGTTTGATAGAATTCCCCTGTGAAGCCATCTGGTCCTGAACTTTTGTTTGTTGGAAGATTTTTAATTACAGTTTCAATTTCATTACTTGTGATAGGTCTGTTTATATTTTCTAATTCTTCCTGGTTCAGTCTTGGAAAATTGTACCTTTCTAAGAATTTGTCCATTTCTTCATGGTTGTCCATTTTATCGGCATATTGTTGTTTGTAGTAGTCTCTTGTAATCCTTTGTATTTCTGCGGTGTCAGTTGTGATTTCTCCTTTTTCATTTCTAATTTTATTGATTTGCATCCTCTCCCTTTTTTTCTTGATGATTCTGGCTAAGGGTTTATCAATTTTGTTTATGTTCTCAAAGAACCAATTTTTAGTTTTATTGACCTTGCTATTATTTTCTTCATTTCTATTTCATTAATTTCTGCTCTGATCTTTATGATTTCTTTCCTTCTACTGACTTTGGGTTTTCTTTGTTCTTCTTTCTCTAGTTGCTTTAGGTGTAAGGTTAGATTGTTTATTTGAGATTCTTCTTGTTTCTTGAGGTGAGATTGAATTGCTATAAACTTCCTTCTTAGAATTGTTTTTGCTGCATCCCATAGGTCTTGGGTCATCATGTTTTCATTGTCATTTGTTTCTATGATTTTTTTTATTTCTTCTTTGATTTCTTCAGTGATCTCTTGGTTATTTAGTAGCACACTGTTTAGCCTCCATGTGTTTGTGTTTTTTACTGTCTTTTTCCTGTAATTGATTTTCAATCTCATAGCTTTGCGGTCAGAAAAGATGCTTGATAAGATTTAAATTTTCTTAAATTTTCTGAGGCTTGATTTTTGACCCAAGATGTTATCTATCCTGGAGTATGTTCCATGTGCACTTAAGAAGAAAGTGTATTCTGCCACTTTGGGTGGAATGTTCTATAAATATCAATTAAATCTATCTGGTCTGTTATGTCATTTAAAGCTTGTGTTTCTTTATTTATTTTCTGTTTGGATGATCTGTCCATTGGTGTAAGTGGGGTGTTAAAGTCCCCTACTAACCAGCAGCATAGCACAGGGAGATCAGCTCGGTGCTTTGCAATGACCTAGAGGAGTGGGTAGCGAGGGTGGGAGCGAGGCTCCAGAGGGAGGGTATATGGGGATATATGTATGCATATGGCTGATTCACTTTGTTGTACAACAGAAAGTAACATAGTATTGTGAAGCAATTATACTCCAATAAAGAGGTATAAAAAATTTTAAACAATTAAAAAAATAAAAATGGCTAAGATGATGATGATAGAGATACATATCTCATGGTTTTGTAATGAGAGGTTAGTGAAATAATTTATGTATAGGGTTTAGAATACTGCCTAGTGCATAGTAAGAATTAAATAAAAGGTGATTTTTTTATTGTGAAACCAACAGTTATTTTGTAGTATATATTTTAATAAGTAGATGCTATTTAAATGACAATTTTCCCCAATATACTGAACTCAAAATATGCACAAAGAAATATGAAGAAAATGGAAGGGCATCACCACATATTTAATCACATATGTTTCTTCATTTTAAGAGAAATGTTATTTCTTTAATTTTATGAATACTGTTATAAATATTCTATAGAAAGTTAAACCTTTCAAAGGCATTTGACAAAATACACTCATTCATGATAAAAAATTCTCAGAAAACTGGGCATGTGGAGGACTTCCTCAACTTGATAAAGGATATCTACAAAAAACCTACAGCTAATATCATATTTAATAGTGAGATACTTGAAGCTTTCTCACAAAGATCAAGCACAAGACAAGAATGTTCTAGCTCACCAGACCTTTTCAATATTGTGCTGGAAGTTCTAGCTAAAGCAATATGGCAAGAAAGGGAAATAAGAAGGCAAAAATATTGGGAAGGAATAAATAGAACTGTCTACTCTCAGGTGACATGATCATCTATATAGAAAATACAAAAGAATTGATGAAAAAAAAACCCAAAATAAAAAACAAAACCAACCTCCTGGAACTAATAAGTGATTATAGCAAGGTTGCAGTATACAAGATTAACATTCAGAAGTCATTCATTTTCCTATACACTAACATGAACAATGGAATTTGATTCAAAACAAAATTTACATTAGCACCTTCAAAAAATATAAAATTTAAGTATAAATTTAACAAAATATGACAAGATCTTTATGAGGAAAACTATAAAACTCTGATGAATGAAACTAAAGAACTAAATAAATGGACAGCTATTCCATGTTCACAGATATGAAGACTCAATATTGTCAAGATGTAGGTTCTTCCAACTTGATCTATAGATTCAAGGAAATCACAATCAAATTCCAACAAGTAATTTTGTGGATAACAACAAATTGATTTTAAAGTTTATATGGTGAGACAAAAGACCCAGAATAGACCGCACACTATATAAGAAGAAATGTGAAGGACTGACACTACCCAACTTCAAGCTTACTATAAAGATACAGAAATCAAGATTTATACAGTATATATTGTACTGGTGAAAGAACAGACAAACAGAACAGTGGTATAAAATAGAAAGCCCCAAAGTAAACCCTCATAAATATAGTCAACTGATCTTTGACAAAGGAGACCAGGCAATACAATGGAGCAAATATAGACTTTTCAAGAAATAAGACTGAAACAACTGGATATCCACATGCAAAAAAAAAGGAATTTAGGCACAGACCTTATACCCGTCACAAAAATTAACTCAAAATGGATTAGAGACCTAAATGAAAAACATAAAACTATAAAACTCCTAGAAGATAGCAAAGGAGAAATCTAGATGACCTTGAGTATGGCAATGACTTTTTGAGACAACATCAAAGGCATGATCTATGAAAGAAATAATTGATAAGCTGCACTTTATTAAAATTTAAAACTTTGATTCCGGGACTTCCCTGGTGGTCCAGTGGCTAAGACTCTGCGCTGCCAATGCAGGGGGCCCAGGTTCGATCCCTGGTCAGGGAATTAGATCCCACATGCCACAACTAAGAGTTTGCATGCCACAACTAAAGATCCTGCATGCCGCAACTAAGACCTGGCACAGCCAAAGAAAAACAAACAAACAAAAAAACAAATTCTGTTCTGAAAGACAATATCAAGATGATGAGAAGACAAGCCACAGACTGGGAGAAAATATTTGCTCAAAAGACACATTGGTAAAGGAGATTTATCCACAGTATAATTCAACATTAAGAAAACAACTTGATAAAAAAAAAAGGGGGAACAAATACTTTAACAGACACCTTAGCTAAAAAGATGTATAGATGACAAATAAGCATATGAAAAGATGCTCCAAGTCATGTCAGTAGAAAAACGTAAATTAACACAACAGTGAGAAACCAGTACACACTTATTAGAATTGCCAAAATTCAGAACACTGCCAACATAAAATGCTGACAAGGATGTGGAACTACAACAACTCTCAATAATTGCTGGTTAGAATAGAAAATGGTCCAGTCACTTTCGAAGACAGTTTGGCAGTTTCTTATAAAACTTACTTTGGTGTTTATTCAAGGGAGTAGAAAACTTATATCTACACAAAAACCTGCAAATGAAAGTTTATAGCAGCTTTATTCATAATTGCCAAAACTTGGAAGTAACCAAGAAGTCCTTTAGTAGAAGAAAGTATAAACTATGGCACAACCAGATAATGAAATATTACTCAGTTCTGAAAATAAATGAGCTTTTAAGCCATGAAAAGACATGGAAGAAACCTAAATACATATTACTAAGTGAAAGAAATAAATCCAAAAAGGGTATATACTATGTGATTCAAACTATATGACCTTCTGGAAAAGGCAAAACTATGGAGACAGTAAAAAGATCAGTGGTTGCCAGGAACTGAGCCTGGGAAGGGATAAGTAGGTGGAGCACAGAGGATTTTTAATGCAGTGAAAATATTCTGTATGATACCGTAATGATGAATACATGTCATTATACGTGTATCCAAGCCCATAGAATGTACAACGCCAAGACGGAACTGTAAGGTAAACTATGGACTTTGGGTGATTATGATGTGCTAATGTAGGTTCATCAATTTTAACAAATGTATCACTCTGGTAGGGGATGTTGATAATAGGGTTGGCTATACATGTATGGGAGGTAGGAAGCATATGGCAAATCTTTGTACCGTCCTCTCATTTTGCTCTGAACCTAAAACTGCTCTAAAAAATATTGTCTTAAAAAAATGTTTAAAAAAACCTCATAATTCAAATGAATGGCAGATAAATGGCAGATACTTTTGTTCTATAAAAATTGCTCAATAACAGGGCAAACATATTAGGTGGAAAGCTGTCTACTCTGTTTTGTTTGTTTGTTTTTGTTTTTGTTTTTTTGTAGGATTTCCTTGTATCAGAACAGAAACCTATAGTTATTTTGCCATCACCGCTTCCACAAGCCTGACAGAAACGAAGCCATCATATTCAATCCTGCCAGTGGCTAAAGAAGTAACTGTAGAGTGATGCTGTCTCTGTCAGTGGTACATTCCACATATTTTGTATCTTCTTGACAAAATTCTAGCTCAATGGGGATGTACTTACAGCTTTTAGAATAAAGCTAGGACTTTTCCCCTTACTTTGGCTAAGTCTAAAGAGAAAATCAAATGGGCTTTGATTTAGTTTATAACTTAAAAAATGTAAATTTAACTCTAAATCAGGTATATAGACACTTTCTCCACACCACCCACCCCCAACTCAAGTACACACAGACATACACGCATTTTTCATGGAGGTTGCAACTTAGTTATTTTCGCCCCTTGTGTAATGCAACAAGGGTTTGTTTGTTTGTTAGCTTGTCTTCTTTGTTAATATGTGATTAATGCATTCCAAAATACACCATCCAGAAAAGGTTAAACTGGGATTTGAGATTATTTTAATGTAGTTCCTCATTTAGTGATTCCCATAAGAAAACTGAATTGACACAAAGTTCAAAAGTACCATAATGAACATATTTAAATATTTCTCTGATGAACTATGAGCATTCACCAATTAATCCTCTAAAATGTTTCCAATCCGTTAATTTTCAAGCAGTTGAAAAGAAGAGAACTACATAGAGGCACATTCCCAATTTGATGTGTGTGTTTTATCCATGTACTGTGAGAATAAATTACTTTGTTTTGAACTATTTATCCCTTTTGTTCAGAAGTTTTTCAGTGTAATCATATTCTTTTCATTAGAGATTAGAAAGTTAAAACTTGGCATATTGTAATGTGAGAAAGAAAGGCTTGGTGTTTCATGTTTTTCAATTTCAAGTAATACGGAGACATGACTTTTGTTCAAAATCTTCAAAAGGCACAACATGATAAAAACTATAATCAATCAACTTTAGTGCATATCCTTTTTCATTTAACTTTTTTTCATTTTTGGAAATGCACTGATATCAGTACATTTCACTATTTGGTCAAAAGAGTAGATATGCTAGTCTCATTATATGTAGTTATTAAAAATAATGTATTTTAATGTGTTTCCTTGTGGAGAAATTAATCTAATTTTAAATTAAAAAGACTAGTTTTTGCTTTGCTGTATCTTTTGTGTGTAGCACATTTCACAGGCTTCCTTGGTTACAATCAGGTGTTTATTATTATTTTTTAAGCTTAATTTAGACATAAAAATAATAGTACAACCAGTGACAAAATTTGAAAAGAATGTAACAGTAAAATATGAGTGGATTAAGCATAAGAAGAAAATGAACTTGAAGATTACTTATTTACAAGGATTTTCTCTCACCAACTATTTGCATGAATATGCTGTGCGTTGCCCTGTTGTGGTTTTTATTATTATTATTTTTAACCAACCGTTTCATTTCTTTCTAGGAATAGCAAATCCAATTAATATAATCTTCCACCGAATAGGTAGAGACCATAACAATGTAAACGACAACAATCATACATTTATTTAGTGCTGATTCTTTCCCAAGTGCTCATTATGTCATTTAAACCAAATTACAAGCCAGTGAGCTAGGTCTTATTATTAAATTTACTTTATACATGAAGAAACTGAGGCTCAGAAGATTCCTAAATTGATCAAGGCCACACAGCTAAATGGAGAAGGAACCAGGATTTTAGGTTAGGGTTATCTGATTCTAGAGCCTATGCACTTAACCATTCACTATTTTACTTATGTTAATGTCTAAAAGTACAGTTTTTCTGAGTGATAATTAACTATGAATAGATATTAGCACATTATCCCTTCAATTATACTTTTTGGTATCAACATTAGGTTTCTTTAACTTACATATTTACAGAAAACTAATTACTAAATGAAATCAATACAATATTTTGTTATAATATATATTATAATGTGGAGCAAAATGTAAAGAATATTAGTTACAAATATTAGTTACAGCCTGTGCGTGCAATTTCTCATCAGTGAATGTTCTAATGTTTCTACGACTGTATTTTGTGTTGATTAGATCTCACTTCTCTCAAACACTGTGGTTTTAAGATCTTACTGGGAATCTGTGAAGTTCTTAAACAATGACTATTTCTACTAGAAATTTTAAGGCCAGCAGCTTATTTTTACCATTGCTATGCTGAACTCAGTAAGAATAGCTGTATTAATAAAGCAAAAGGTTTTCTGCCTTATCAATAAATTTGGAAGTATATTTTCTTTCCTCAGAGGAAAATCAAGTAGATGTGGTAGCATGTTGGCTAGATAGAATCTTAAATCCCAATAGAGTTTTTAGCAAAACATCAATTGCTTTACCATTTAACAATTTGGTCATCCTACTCTCTTCCAATTAGATAACTAAATCTTAAATATATATTGATTATTTTCATTAAATAATTGTTAGGTCCATAGTTTCTTAGCTTTCCTTTTGACAATAATGACCTAAAAACTGTGTGGTAAAAAGACTTATTCAAAATAATTTGCAATACATCAAATATCTTTCTTGTTTTCAGAAGCTATAAAATGCAAATATCAACAACTGTTGGTTATCAGGATAAAAATGTATGTGAAAATACTTTTTACATATAAAATGTATGTGAAAGTACTTTTTACATATTGACCACATTTATAAATGCACTAGATAAGTGGGTTTTGGTGAACTTTTTTCTGTTATGGACCAGATAGTAAATATTTTGTGCTTTGCAGATCCAATGGTCTCTGTCTCGACTACTCAACTCTCCTATTTTATTATGAAAGTAGTCATAGACAGTACATAAACGAATGTGGCTGTGTTCCAATAAAATTCTATTTTAAATAATAAGCAGTGGGCACTGAATTATATTTTATACAGCAATTTCAATATTTAAAAAATTAATCAATAGTCTATACTATGCTATATAACATGAGCATATAAGAAAATCTATATAGAGTTCTAACCAACAGAAGGGCAAAAATTAAATATTCATATACACATGTACAAACCAACACCATTCATAATTGTATTGTAAATTATATGCTGTAGGTACTTTAGTGGTCAAGAGATCAGTGAAGATTTAGGTAGTGGAGAGAATCAGCCAGGATAGAAAATTTATTCAGATATTGAGCAAGGAAAAGAACTGGTCTCTACATGATTTTACACATCTTTTTTGGAACCATTGTTTCCTTATATTTGCTTCTCTCTACATCCCAGCTAAACTACTTACTATTTCCCCAACCTCTGGAATGCTTCTTTGCCCCCTTGCCTTTGATTCTCTTTCCCACACTAAGGTTCATCTCTTTGCCTTGACTTTATATCCATTTCTTATTTTTGGTTTCAAAATATACATCCTGCAGAAATCATTTTCTGATTCTTTCGAAGTATTCCTCACTGCTGAATACCCAGGCCATTTTCTACCACTCACATTCTGTATACTAATATCACTTTGTGTTTCTCCCCACTTCCACACTAGTCTTTGAATTACTTGAGGGTCTTACTTATTTGTATAGTTTGATGTTTTGTAGACACCAGACAAAAAACATTGAGACACAGAATAGTATATCTGTTGAATTGAATTAAATGCCTTCAGTATTAATTGAAACAAAAGAGTAAACTCTTATGCCCAGGGAATCAATAAATGCTTGAAATATAGTGCTACTAAGAGCTGAATAGCCTATGGCTTACGGCTGTATCTAATCTTTTAAATGACCAATTTTAACTGGCTTAACTGGATCACTATCATGCTGGTAGTATCCATCTTGACCAACATCTTTCAGCATTTTTGTCTTCATCACTGATGTCAAAGTATTAATTCTGTTGAAAAAGATCCCTGTTTAGTTACTGGCAAGGTTTTCTGAACTATCTAAATGTGAAAATACCTCCTACTCTATTGGAGCACTGCCTTTAATCTCCACAGGAACTTTTCAGCTTATCATTTAACTGCAAATATTTTATGAATTTGGTAACAATGTCATTCTCTAGTACTTTACCAGTTTATGCTTTTTGGGTTGGAGAACTTTCAGTTTCAAACAAATGTTTGCATGTGGTATCTATCTTGTACATATTTCACTGCTGTTTTAAAAATCCTATCTGTGATTTTTGCACCCATGACCAACACAGGATACGTATATAGTTCACATTAGTGCTGCTCATAAATGTTTTTTTCTTTTTTTAGTTTTCCCTCTTTCCTGCCTCAGAGTAAGAATTCATTTCCTGCCCCATGTGAGGGTGGGTGAAGCCTTGTAACTACTTCTAGCCAAAGATTCACGAGCATAAGTGAAACATGTCACTTCTGAGCAGAACATTTAAGTTTCATTGTGAGATCCTTCAGAGCTCCATTTCCACTCTGGCAAGGTCACTGGCAATATTCAAAGTGTTTGCTCTTCTGGCAGTCATGGTCTCAGAATGGCACAAATAGCAGGATTTTTCATCTGTGATGAACATGTAGAATGAGCAAATATACATATTTGTTTCTTGAGCCACCATGATTTAAGGATTGACTGTTGCCACAGTATAACCTAGTCTATCCTGAATGACACAGAAATCAAAACCAGAAGAGAGATGTTTCTGAAGAAAACAAACTTGAACACATGCAGTGTCTTAAGGATGGGTCATCTGAAGATAAGGAAACTGAAAAATGGAAATCCATGTAATGTAGTGGCAATACATTTAGCTAATCGATCACCCAAGATAGTTTGAAATTCGGAATATATAGTTAATAATGTAGTGTTCAGAAAAAAGATTGGACATTAGAATGATAGTAGTCAATGTTGGATGCTATTAGGTGCATTTGGCAAGATATTGCAATTAATAAATGACCTCAGTAAATAATTAGGCCATTTGAAAGCAGAGATAAAAGGGTGTATAAAGATATTTCAGATATAGAGAAAATTTTAAGTAGGAAGTGGCTACAGCTTCTCAACTCTAAGGAGATGAATATTAAAATGAGAAATCTAAGCAAAATATCAATTAAGGTATAACTTGCAGAAAGATCACATCAATTGGAGAACCATTACACTGATTGTTAAAACCTCTGAAAGAATTAATATTGTTCCCAGAAAATCTCTTCTGTTGAGAAAATGGTTTAGGAAAAGGTTTAGTGGTATAACATACCCACTAAAGCTGATAAACTTTTTGTGATTAAATCAAGAGAAAGGGGTGTCCCAAATAGAACTATGACTGTAGTTACTGGCACTGATTGGACTCCAATTGTTAAAAAGGCAAGTTATTGAAAGGGTTGTAGTGCCAAAAGAACCATAACCTAGACTAAAAAAAGACTTCGACTGTCCAAGGCTTAAAATGATTTTCCTCCAGAAAGAAATCAGGCTGACAATGCTACTCAGCCCCCGGGAGGATATATTTTTCCAATTTGAACTTCAGATGTGGCCGAGAATGATAACAAAGGGTAAAATCTCTGAAAGAGCTGCAAAGAGCCATAGAGAACAAGAGACTAAAGCACTCATTCCATAAAGCAGAATCAGGGAATATTCAAAAAACATTCCTTACCTCTAGGGTAGTGATACCTCAAAAAGTTTGCCCAGTGGTGATTTCAGAATTACTATAGATTACTACATGCTGTGTCTCACATCTTCCTTTTTCTAAATGAGGGTATTGATTGCAGTTTTCCAGTATTTGTTGCACCATTACATATCGGGTTGTGGGGACAGATAACATGTATTTATCTGGATCAAGGTGAGTCATTTCTGATTTTAAGATAGAGGATTTCACATATCACTTGCATGCAAAACCAGCATGTATCACCCAAAGATTCTCAGGTTTTAGACTAATATTGTGATTAATTAGTGCTTACGGGTTGTGTAGTTTGAGAATCGAGTAAGTATACATTATATGCAGAAAGGAGAGTGAATCAGCTATTTGATGAGCAGAAAGATAAGTTGTGGTAGTTATAAATGCTGTTCAGAAAATGTTTCTGGTTCTTCTTCTTTTCGGGACTTGGTAAGATGCACTTTTTAACCCACTTCTAAGTGGGTATAGTCACGTAACTGGATATGGCTTTTAAGTTGTGAGTGGAAGGGCTTATGTGTAACTTCCTTTGACTCTGAAATAGTGACCAGTAAAATTTGAGATGGTGTCCAGGAGTCATAGGTGACTAGGAGTAGAGTGGCTGGGCAAGCCTCAGTGGGGATCATCGACAGCAGGAAACACAACTTTGTGGTTTTCAAGTCACTGAGATTTTTGGAGGATGTTTGTTACTACAGAGTAATTTAGCCTATGCTGACAGACCTTTTCCAAATCAATAGTATAAGCTGTTTCTTTGATAAGTATGAATATTTTTCCAGAAAGAAATAAAAATAGATTTTTCTAGAAAGAACTAAAAATATTTTAGTTCTAGAAAGAACTAAAAATAGATTCTATGCATGAAAACAAACTATTTTAAGGACTTAATATAAAGAAAGAGAAAGCATGTTTTTATCAAGCTAATACACAGCCCTCTAATGTAAAATATCAGTACTATGTATACATTTAATTTAAATATATCTATTATTAATGCCTTATATTTCAGTACCACATCAGTATAGGCCATAAATAATGGTGCACAAAGAATAGAGTTGTCACATTGAACTTAGAAAGGAAGTCAGGCACTTTAAGAATGAGGTTTGTGATTATTTCCACTCTGCTTGAATTTTTGAATCTAACCTAAGTTAGCCTGAAAATTGAACCAGTGTATTTTAAAAAATACATATCTGAAGCATTATTGCTGTTTTATTCCTGTGCCATACTGACAAAGAATGTTATCTCTGAAAGGCTTTTATTTAACTGATTTCTCTTTGAAAATGAGGAATATGTAAACTGTCCAATATTTTTCAGTGTCTCAAAAGAGCTAAAAGCTCTACTGTTAATAGTGCTGATTGTCAAAAGAAAATCTTATCAAGATAAATTCTTTAGCATTGAAATTTCCCTAAGATAATTGGATCAAGGCCTTCAAATTCTGAGATATTTCACAACAGCAATTTTTGTTCCCAGTTTTTGCTTATGCTTTTTCCACTAATTTCCTATAAAGAAGATAATAAAGGTAGAATTTTGAAAACATTTTACACCTATTCAACTAGATGTGTAGCTCCAAAATCAGCAAGCATCTTAAGGAAAATTGGTAAAAAACAGACCTACAGATGTTCTGCAAAAAAATGAAAACAAAAACTTAGCAAAGTGGTTATGCACATATATGAGTCACGAGGACAATGGCCATTGACTGGATGCATTTTGCTATGTATATATATACACTGCTACAAAGCCATCATTAAATCATCCTAAATACATATTTTTTGTCTTTATCCTTTCTTTCTCTCTTTCTCCTTCAGTCCAATTAAGGATACAAAACTGAGATTTTAAACTCTTAATATTAAAATAAAACACCTCATCTGTCTCAGAAATAACATTATTGACTCTTCTGGGACGGCACTCCACTGTATCTCCAGAATTCAGATAAATTTCAAGAATGCTAATAATTTACTCAACCTAAAGTGTGCGTCCTAGTTATAGTGGAAAAAATATATAAATGAGGTCAGTTCATTGGTGACTAATTTCCCTGCTGATCTGCTACTTTTACTGCCACCATAACTAGTGTCAGCAATGCAGTAATAAAGAAAAATAAAGAAAAAGAAACCTGTGAATCTTCCTGGCTCTGGCCTGCATCCACAATTCTGTTCCACCATATGTGCAGCACCATTCTTAACTGCTCCAGGTTTTCTCCAGGTAAATCCTTATTTTTCTCAGCAGTTCTTCCACTTTTTATTCTAAATTCCAATCAACATAGCTCCTTTATTTTCAAAAAGCTGACCTATTGGCACATCATGTAAAGTCTGTGTTGGGGAAATTTTTTTTGTGAAATTATTGTATATTCTTTCTTTTTCCCATTTTCATACTGAAAAAAAAAAAACTATGCATACTAAAAGTCACAATCTGTGACTTAAGATTTAAGACTAAAAGTCTTAAATCTACTTGTCACTCTTTCCTTGCCTGTATCTCACTCTTCTTAACATAAGAAACAAACATGAGTCCAACAAGTTCACATTTTTGTAAAGATTTACTTCCAACCCTCCTTATTTTGCTACCACTCAGGCTTGGAAAACAAAAAAATCTTACTGAAGCATATAAATTTTGGCAATAACTTTATTTCCAGAATTATAGCTGACTATAATCAATGAATAATTGGTTAACTCTTCTGCTGAAACCATTAAAAATGCTTGATTATTAAACATTTAAAAAATCTTTTCATTTTATCAATGGCCAAGAAATTGAAATCTTAAGGCCAAAATATAAGTGAACTCACAGAGGTAAGTAAACCATAAGGTCAGCCTTCACCTTGAGGCTATTTACCCAATTGTGATCTTTAGTTTTAGTTTTTGCCTCCTTTTGGGAGAAAAGACACAGGTGGTAAAACCTAGGTTTCTCCCAAACAAGAACCCCATGAGGTTATTTATTATTGGCCTAAGAGTGAAACAGAAAGACATTATTCACCAACTCCCATATTCCTGTACCTGTTGGTAAGAAGGGGAGAATATGCCTGTCTTGGGCACTTGTGCTAGTGGTAGAGGGGGAAAAAATAAATGAATAGAAAAAAAAAATCTTCCTGTGAGATATCATAGCTATAAGCCAAGTCTGAAGTTAAATTCACAATGGATAGAGGATGTGGAAGAAAAACAAAATAATACAACATTCAGTTTAAAATTTTCGTGGGTGGTCAGTGTCCCCAGCCCAGTAAGTAGGAAATATAAATCGTCTTGAGAAATAGAAAAAAACTACTTCACAATCAGGTTTAAAATAATTCTCACTAGTAAAAGTCCAGTGAATAAGAGCTCACAACACATGCAAAGACTGTCAACTCAGAATTTTATAACTAGTAAAAACAAAACAATACAAAACAACACTTTCAATATGAGGGAAAAATGAGAGTAACATACACATTTTCAGACAGGTAAACCCAAGAGTTGCCAAAAAACAGACTTTTCCAACAGGAAAGTCTATACTGTAGAATTTTTAAGCAAATATAATTTAATAATTAAGAATAATTATTCTAAATAAGAGTACTTTAGGCAAAATGACATTAATTTCAGTGAAAAGTATTAAAAGTAAGATATGAATAAGGATAAAGGTAAGCATATGGATAACTCAATTAATTATGTAATATACTAATATCTTGAAAGTCTATAAAATAATAGAAATAATTAATAACAATATAATTTTATAAATTAGAGGGAGGGTGATTAAATTGTCCCAATATTCCTGAAATATCTGGAAGAAGGATGATGTTTTTAAAAACTTTAGAGTTTGATATATTAAATTGTCAGGTTAACGTTTCTAGAATAATCATTAAAAGAAAAGGAGTAAAGGGAGAAAATGAAATAAGAGAAAAAATTAAAACAAAAAAAATCCATCACCAAAAAAAGTGAGGAAGGGGAAAACAAAACAGAAGAGGAGGGTCAAATGATCAATGATGTTAAATAATAATCCAGAATGGGCACCATTTCACAAACACCAGATTGACAAAAATTTTAAACTGCAATAATAATGTACTATAGAGGATATGAAGCAGTGAGACCACTTACTAATTACACACAGGTGTGAGTATCAGTTGGGGTAACTTCTTTTGGAAACAAGTCAGCATTAATTTATAAAATGAAATATATAAATACCCTTTACATAAGCAAGTCACACCTAGGTTTACGCTTAAGAGTAGCTCCCACATGTATGCACACCTAAACATGTATAAAAACATTCAATCCCACAGGTTGGGTGAAAACAACTTGGAAACAACCATCATGAGTAAAATGGATAAACAGAGTGATATAGTTAATCAAAAGAATTCTATACATCTGTAAAAATGAATTAATCAATGCTGCATTCAATTACATGGATGAACATCAGAAACACCATTGAAAGAAAAAGGCAAATTATTCCATTTTTATGAAGTTCCCCAAACTTCCAAAATTAGATAAAATTTCTAGTGATATAAACCTAAGTAGTAAAACTCTAAAAAATAAATTAAAATGATAAGTCCCACGTTCAGTTAATGGTTAATGCTAAAGTAGAAAAAGATTGAGATGTGTATACAAGGTGATTTTAATGTTACTATTCTCTCTTCCTTAAAATGGATTATTATGTTTTTATCTTTAATGTTTACTCCTAGTTTATTTGTATTTTTGTATGTAATATTGAAGAGAAATTAAAAAATAAAAATTCATGTATAAAGTAGAGATTAATATGAGGTTGATAATTTTGAGGAAAAGTTGTTTTTATTAGTAGAATCTGGGCCCCTGTTATCCAAACTCCCCCCAAAATTCTGTAAACATTTTAATATTAATCTAATCCTTCAGCTTGTGGTTTGCCAACTTTCCTTTCTTTCTCTTTTTTGCCATCATGCCTTTCATCCACTTAACGACCTTTGTATTTGTTGACAGTGACGAAAATTCTAAGAAATCTAAGGCATATATGGGAATTTTACTTTTTTTATATTGACAAAATAATGATGATGTTTCCCCATGTGATACTGAAAGTTTAGTCACATCACATTTTTTGTGTGGTTTTATTTTTATATTGATGGTTGATGCTACATGCCTTGTTTTCCTCTGTAAAGTTTTGATGTGATTCTGGCTACTGAATTAAAACACAAGAATGGTCTACCGGCTTTCAGCTTATTTGCAGAAGCATTTTTCTCCCCACACTATAAATTTTGATTTGGAGGATCAGGACTTCACATGTACTAAAATGCGCTGTAAACCTTAAAGTGCTCTGTGTTTAGTGATTTTTTTTTTTTAACGTAAGCCGTGGCTGTTCAATACATCTGACATCTTTCCAATTTTGTCTTGAAAAATGAAAGATTAACATTTTATACTGTATCATCCAGTATGTAGCTGTTTATATTTATCTTTATTCTCTTCTGACAGGCAAAAAAAAAAAAAAAAAAAAAAAAAAGTCTAAGCATTTCACAATAAACCTTTTGGTTTTATACTATTCTTTTTGAAAGGTAAATAATTTAAAAGTAGACTACAGCACTCCCAAAACTGTACCCTCAGGTTAGTGTGGAGCAAGTATAAAGTGGTTGATATCTGAGTGTAGATGTTTTTTAAAGCCAGACATGCTTTTGTTTTTTTAGCCTTTAGTCTAAACAAAAATAAAACATTCAAACAGAATACAATGTATATACTCTGGATGTCAGTGCTTTGTTGGCAGAGTTATTCCTCTTCATGTCCTGATTATTTTAGGAAGTCTCCAAGTAAGTGTTAAATCTTGTTTTTATATCTTACAAAGGACTTCTGCAACCATAAGCAGTTTTAAATCCATTTGGTAAAGATACTGTGGAAGATGATCAAGAATTACCTTGCTATGATCAATCTGTTTTCATCAGAAATTAAGAAGACACTTCTACTCTCAATTAAACAGGAGTGATTGAAGCTTCATATTAAACTGAGTTTATCCCAATTTTGGAACACTGAGGCTATTCACATGACAGGAAACCACCAAAGTCTCATGTTCAAGTACAAGAATTATGTTGCAGAAGAGAAGAGCATAGTCCAACATGACAAACACTTGAAGAAGATCAACAATGAAAAGAAGGAAAAGAAAAAAAAAAAAAAACTCAACAAATGGATACATGCACTCCTATGTTCATATCAGCATATTTACAGCAGCCAAGCCAGGGAAGCAACCTAAATGTCCATCAACATATGAATGGATAGGGGAATAGAAGAAGATGGCGGAAGAGTAAGACGCGGAGATCACCTTCCTCCCCACAGATACATCAGAAATACATCTACACGTGGAACTGCTCCTGTAGAACACCCACTGAACGCTGGCAGAAGACGTCAGACCTCCAAAAAGGCAAGAAACTCCCCACGTACCTGGGTAGGGCCAAAGAAAAAAGAAACAACAGAGACAAAAGAATAGGGACCGGACCTGCACCAGTGGGAGGGAGCCGTGAAGGAGGAAAGGTTTCCACACACTAGGAAGCCCCTTCGCGGGTGGAGACTGCGGGTGGCGGAGGGGGTAAGCTTCGGGGCCACGGAGGAGAGCGCAGCCACAGGGGTGCGGAGGGCAAAACGGAGAGATTCCCGCACGGAGGATCGGCGCCGAGCAGCACTCACCAGCCCGAGAGACATGTCTGCTCACCCGCCGGGGCGGGCGGGGCTGGGAGCTGAGGCTCGGGCTTCCGTCAGATCCCAGGGAGAGGACTGGGGTTGGCTGCGTGAACACAGCCTGAAGGGGGCTAGTGCACCACAGCTGGCTGGGAGGGAGTCCGGGAAAATGTCTGGAGCTGACGAAGAGGCAAGAGGCTTTTTCTTACCTCTGTTTCCTGGTGCGCGAGGAGAGGGGATTAAGAGCGCTGCTTAAAGGAGCTCCAGAGACAAGTGTGAGCCGCGGCTGTCAGCGCGGACCCCAGAGACAGGCATGAGACGCTAAGGCTGCTGCTGCCGCCACCAAGAAGCCTGTGCGCGAGCACAGGTCACTATCCACACTGCCCCTCCCGGGAGCCGGTGCAGCCCGCTACTGCCAGGGTCCCGTGATCCAAGGACAACTTCCCCGGGAGAACGCACGGCACGCCTCACGCTGGTGCAACGTCACACCAGCCTCTGCCGCTGCAGGCTTGCCCCGCCTCCATACCCCTCCCTCCCCCGCGGCCTGAGTGAGCCAGAGCCCCCGGATCAGCTGCTCCTTTAACCCCGTCCTGTCTGAGTGAAGAACAGACGCCCTCAGGCGACCTACACGGAGAGTCGGGTCCAAATCCAAAGCTGAACCCCGGGAGCTGTGCGAACAGAGAAGAGAAAGGGAAATTTCTCCCAGCAGCCTCAGAAGCAGCGGATTAAAGCTCCACTAACAACTTGATGTGCCTGCATCTGTGGAATACCTGAACGAATCATCCCAAATTGAGGAGGTGGACATTGGGAGCAAGATATATTATTTTTTCCCCTTTTCCTCTTTTTGTGAGTGTGTATGTGTATGCTTCTGTGTGAGATTTTGTCTGTATAGCTTTGCTTTCACCATTTGTCCTAGGATTCTGTCTGTCCGTTTTTTTTGTTTGTTTTTTTTACTTAAAAATTTTTTTTTCTTAATAATTATTTTTTATGTTAATAACTTTATTTTATTTTATCTTTATTTTATTTTATTTTATCCTCTTTTTTTCTTTCTTTCTATTTTTTCTCCCTTTTATTCTGAGCTGTGTGGATGAAAGGCTCTTGGTGCTCCAGCCAGAAGTCAGTGCTGTGCCTCTGAGGTGGGAGAGCCAACTTCAGGACACTGGTCCAAAAGAGACTTCCCAGCTCCACGTAATACCAAATGACAAAAATCTCCCAGATATCTCCATCTCAACACCAAGACCCAGCTTCACTCAACGACCAGCAAGCTACAGTGCTGGACACCCTATGCCAAACAACTAGCAAGACAAGAACACAGCCCCATCCATTAGCAGAGAGGCTGCCTAAAATCATAATAAGGTCACAGACACCCCAAAACACACCACCAGACATGGGCTTGCCCACCAGAAAGACAAGATCCAGCCTCATCCACCAGAACACAGGCACTAGTCCCCTCCACCAGGAAGCCTACACAACCAACTGAACCAACCTTAGCCACTGGGGACAGATACCAAAAACAATGGGAACTACGAACCTGCAGCCTGAGAAAAGGAGACCCCAAACACAGTAAGATAAGCAAAATGAGAAGACAGAAAAACACACAGCAGATGAAGGAGCAAGGTAAAAACACACCAGACCTAACAAATGAAGAGGAAATAGGCAGTCTACCTGAAAAAGAATCCAGAATAATGATAGTAAGGATGATCCAGAATCTGGGAAATAGAATAGACAAAATGCAAGAAACATTTAACAAGGACGTAGAAGAACTAAAGAGGAACCAAGCAATGATGAACCACACAATAAACATATGACTGGATAAAGAAGATGTGATATATACATATGATGGAATACTATGCAGCCATAAAAAAGAATGAAATAATGTCACTTACAGCAACATGGATGGGCCTAGAGATCATTATACTAAGTGAAGTAAGTCAGAAAGAGAAAGACAAATACCATATTATATCACTTATATGTGGCATCTAAAATATGACACAAATGAACTTAACTACAAAACAGAAACAGACTCACAGACATAGAGAACAGATTTGTGGTGGCCAAGGGGGAGGGGGATGGGGGAACGATGGATCAGCAGTTTGGGAGCAGCAGATGCAAACTATTATACATAGAATGGATAAACAACAAGGTCCTACTGTATAGCACAGGGATCTATATTCACTATCCTATAATAAATCATAATGTAAAATAATATGAAAAAAGAATATATATATATATAACTGAATCACTTATCTGTACACCAGAAACTAACACAACATTGTAAATCAACTAAACTTCAATAAAAAATAAATTTAAAGAAATGGAAGAACCTACACTCAAAGAAAAATACTTAATATAACAATCTGAACAGGTTTTTCAAACAAACATTCAGAAAGACAAAGGAAGGAATTACTTCCTTGAAACAATAAATGAAGATTATGAAATAAAAACATAAAATTGTGACAAAAGGGAAAAGGAGCAATACAATAAACTATAAAGAGTTCTTAAAAATAAGGTATAACTTCTGAAATAATTAAAAATATGAGGCAAATAGGCTGAATGGAACCATTGATGAGAGAACTGGTGACTAATGATCAAGCTTAGGAATTCTCCTGGAATTCAGGGCAAATATATGCACAGATAAAATCAAGAGATGTCCAATGAGCCAGACTAGCAATAGTTATCTAACAAGATTTTCAGGAAAAAAAAAGCAAAAATATGGGATGAAAGATAGTTAAGGATTTTCTAGAACTGAAAAGTGAAGATTTCTCGTACAAGAAAACTCAGCAAGTGTTGAACGGTAACTGAGAAGAAGAAAAAAAGGAAAAAGAAAAACGCATACATTGACACACTGTAGTAAATCTCATATAAATTTTGAGGCTATAGCAATAAAATTCTAATAGCTACAAGATGTAAAGACAAATTACTAACAATGGAATGAAAATGAGTAGTAGTATATTTTTATCAGCAATATTTGATACAAGAGGAATGAGAAAATATTGTCAAAGTGCTACATAAAAATAAAGCTAAAATACATTTAAAGTCTAAATGTTAATAATAAATTGAATTTATGAATTATACATGCATGAATTTACAAGTGGTATAAATATATATTGATGGATGCCAGTGAGACATAAAATTATTCAAAGTCTGTTGATTTCTAAGTGAAAGAATACCAAATCTGATTAGTTCCAAAATACTTTAAGAAATTAAAGTTTGCATGTTAAACATATGAGCAAAGTCCAGGAAGAACAGATGTGGAAACTAGAACTTTCAAAGCAAGCAAAAAGAATAAGAAAAAGGAAGAAAGAAGAAAACATGGTAAATATACGTTTTTTTGGAGAGCTATCAATAATAGAAATATGTATTCAAGAAGTGATGAGGACTGCTGTCCTTTGGTATATTTAAAACAATCCTAATCACAAGCAGAGAATACTTCCATTTTCTAAAAAAAAAAGAGACTGTTAGATTTGAGTCATTGTTAGTGACTCAAGGTTATGAAGAACATGCTTCACTGTGTTATTTTACTGATTCAAAATTGAAGGGAAATTCTACATTCTATTAAATGCTTAGCAAGATCCTCATTTTTTCACTTGACAAATTAAAAGACAAAAACAACCTTAAAAATGGTCATTACTCTCCACAGCAGAAGCACTATTCTTTTTAAAAATAAAATATTTAGAAATGAATAACAGGAAGCTGGTAAGTTTTTTTAATTGCTCTTTATTTGTAAACTAAAATTAATGTTATTAAAAAACCACATGAAAACTTCCAGTTTACTTTATCAAAAGAACACTGCCCATCATTTGGGTGTGCCTAAAATCCCAAGGTACAGATTTTAAGTAAGAAAAATCAGAATCACTTCTACCCGGACAAATACAACACATTGAACTACAGTTTCTCAGGACATCGAGAACTTCACAAGAATAAAATGATCAATTTTAAAACCTGCACTACTTCATTCAGTCTGAAATACTACTTTGAACGTGGCATTTCTTTTTTTTTTTTTGAACGTGGCATTTCTTATTCTGCTTATGATTAAACTAACTGGGCTACGGCAGAGCCATTTTAATCTTATTGTTCCTATTTGGAGAGAGATGATCACTGGTTCTTTACTGATTACTATTTACTCTGATATTATGTATATAGTGTACTCTAAATTGTAAAGCTGATATCAAATCTGATGGGATATAATTATTTTTGATGTAATTTGTTTTAGTCATGCAAACACAACGTTTAACAACTTTCAGATATAATTCACATACTATACAACTTACCCACTTAAAGGGTGCATTTCAATGGTTTTAGTACATTCACAGAGTTGTGCACCCATTACCATAATCAATTTAGAGCATTTTTTACCCCTCCCACCAAAATCCCAACTCTACCTATCACTCTGCAACCCCCCATCTTCCCAGCCCTAGGCAACCACTAACCTACATTCTGTCTATAGATTTTCCTATTCTGGACATTTCATATGTGGAATTACACAATATGTGGCTCTTTGTGACAGGATTTTTTTCACTAAGAATAATATTTTCAAGGTTCATCTGTGTTGTAGCATGTATCAGTACTTCATTTCTTTTTACTGCCAAACAATATTCTATTATGTAGGCATGCCACATTTTATTTATCTTTTCATTGGTTAATAGACACTTGGTCTTTTCCACTTTTTGGCTACTCTGAACAATAATGCTATAAGCATCCATGTGGAAGTTTTTGCCAGAATGTATGTTTTCAGGTCTCTTGGGTCTATATATCTAACAGTGAAATTCCTGGGTCATATAGCTTAACCATTTGAGGAACTGCCAGAGTGCCTTCCAACATGGCTGGCTGTGCCATTTTACATACCTACCAGTAGTGTTTGAGAGATTCAGTTTCTCTACATCCTTGCCAACACATGTGATCGCCAGTCTTTTCTATTGTAGCCTTCAGAGTGGCTGTGAAGTGCTATCGCCTTGTGGTTTTGATTTGCATTTCTCTGATGGCTAATGACATTGAGCCTCTCTTCACATACTTTTTAGCCATTTGTGTATCTTCTTTAGAGAAATGTCTTTTCAGATACTTTGTTCATTTTTAATTGAGTTATTCTTTTTTAATGTTTGAGTTTTAAAATATCTTTTTGTATATGTGAGATATAGGCACACACAATTTTAATGCTATCCTCAAATTCTCAAATCCTAAGAATTAATTTAAAATTGAACCTTAGATAGGTAAGATCTTTACTTTTGTGACAACGTGGCACAAACTTCACCTATAATAATCTGCATTCTGACTCACACACGTTTCAATCAGTACATCTTGACTGATTAATCTTTTACAGAATATGTATAGAAATTGTAACTTTTCTCATTTGTTCAATTATCAACAACTGCTTCTCTTTCCATTTTTCATACTTGGCTGTCTCAGTGTTAATCAGAAATGTTTTTTAGTAAGAAGTTCTAATAGAGCCAATATTTCACAATAAACATAAAATGTGGTCACTTCTCCAAAAGGCAAACACCAATAATTTTTTAAATAATCTATCTTAATTATAGTTCTTCATCACTTAAATTAACCAAAGTTATGTCTTAGAGTGCACAGTGTTATATAAGGTATTATAAATTTAGAAACATCTCTATCTTCTTTTATTTTAATTTAGAGTAATATTCTTTAATCATTTTGGTTACCTCTTTATTGATATCGTCTCTCCTTGGGATTCTCTACAATCCTTACTTAACTTGCCTCATTCATTTTTATCATCTCTCTCTCATCTCTTTCTATTAATTTTGTAATTTCAAACTTGGTTGTTTGCAACTAATAGGGATGTTCTTTTTCTAACTTATTAAGCATTCTGGCCATCTGTTAACCAGCTCAGGCCTTTGTCTTCACAAATATCACATTTATCATTCTCCTAGTATTGTAATTGATCCAAATTAAACTGAGATGTGCACTCCACATTTCCAATGTCCGCACCGAAGTCCCTCCAGAGAATCAGGCCATGCCTTCCCTATAAAGTGTAATTCTTCCTTTGTACAGTAAACTCCTCTGGGAATCATCATTTTTAATGTGTAGTTTTCACAAATTTAACTTCAAGAAGCTAACTTTTTTGGAAGTGTCAATATCACTACTATCTTAAATGTAGTTCTAAAAGTATTTTTAGTTTCTAAGTAAATTAAAACAGAAATATGTGCATTTTTTTCTTTTCATAATATAAATAAACTATAAGTTTATTAAGCACTTATCTTGTACTTTGAACTGTACCTAAATGCCTTGAGACACAAAAGTTTTGATAGACTTCAGCTCAAAATCCAGTGTTGGGGAAAAAAATTAAAAAGTCAGCGCCTTAAGAAAGATGTATCTGGTCCCTAAGAATAGTTAAGATGTCTATATTATAAGCCATCATAGTACTTTGTCTTCTTACTTTACGGTTTAAATTATGGCTTATAATTTTATATATTTTGAGTTTTTATATATTTTTGAATTTTTGAACATATATATATATATTTTTATATATGTTGAATTTATATATATATATATATATATATATATATGATTATGTAGTATACATATACACACACCATTCATATATTCAATAGACTATGTGATTTGCAGAAATCATGTTTGGCTTGCTTTTATTATTACTAGGACTTTACATTATGATAAATAGATCCTCAAAAATACATGATGAATCAACAAATAGGAGAAAGGAATCAATGGAGGCTTGAATAGTCTGAGCATTTTTTGCAGAGGTGATAAGGCTAGAAGGAACCTAGAAAGATGTCGAAATATAAAGAGTCCAAGAAAAAAGTGGAGGTGAAAGGAATTCCAGGGTGAGTGACAAATTAAGCAAAAGAAAGCATGACATTTTATGGCAATCTCATGGGATAATGGGGAAATTGGCAAGACTGGAGAGTAATGGTTGTGTGGGTGTGTGTGGGCAATTAAGTTAGATATATTGTATGAAATCAAATTATAAACAGCTTTAAAATTAGATAATTGAGACTACTGTGATAGGACAAGGGAGTCATTGAAGATTTTTACCCTGCGGAACAACACAAAGAAAGCAGTAGGTAAAATAAATATTACTTAAAACATTTCTGGTAGTTTTCTGTCCTGAAACTATGTGCAGAGTGAATTGGAAGGTTTTTGAGTATGGGCCATAACTCAAAGCTAAATGTTCTCAGATCTAAAATTTCACTTAGCTTAGATGTTTCAAAAAATATATATACATATATAACACCCCGAACTATTCATTATTTTACACTTCTCCTTACTTATATCTGCAGTTTTATTTATCTGAGAGATAAAATAATACACATCTTTTTTTGAATTGGCAATGAAAGCTATAAATAAATGGAAAGGGAATGAATTATGGTTGCTCACTAGGAAAGTGCTGCCACATCCAAACATGAGTCCATGAAACCCTGGAAAACATTAGTGACAAAGAGACTCTATAAGAATATAAGAGAGCTATTTCAAAAGATAAATCATAAATATCAATATTTAGTGAGAAAAAGAATATGCATTAGGTATAATCAGAGGACGAGTTAAAGATGGCTTTATGGTTTGCATTACCTACTGGGAATTTAACTATTATTTGGAAAGAGAAAACAAAGCTAAGATGAAGAACTGATGAAATAATTGGGGTTCAGTATTTCATGTGACCATGGACTATACAAAAGAATATATCCAGGAAACAATTTCAAGTTATTAGAGAAGAATTTCAATGAGAGACTTGGGAGACATCAGCAGAGTGAAAAAGGTGATGTGTATGTGAAACCATTAAAACAGATCAGGTATCCAAAAGAGAAGGGACATATAGCAGAAAGAGCAGAGGGTTATGACTTATTAGTATATTACTTCGTATAATGCCCATAATGACTATGTTTAAGTAAGCGGTGCATATTTCATTTTTCAAACAAGGAAATTAGGGCTTCCCTGGTGGTGCAGTGGTTAAGAATCTGCCTGCCAATGCAGGCGACATGGGTTCAAGCCCTGGTCCAGGAAGATCCCACATGCCACGGAGCAGCTAAGCCCGTGCGTCACAACTACTGAGCCTGCACTCTAGAGCCCGCGAGCCACAACTACTGAAGCCCGCAAGCCACAACTACTGAAGCCCGCACGCCTAGAACCTGTTCTCCGCAACAAGAGAAGCCACCGCAATGAGAAGCCTGTGCACCTCAACAAAGAGTAGCCCCCGCTTGCCGCAACTAGAGAAAACCTGCGCACAGCAATGAAGACCCAACTCAGCCAAAAATAATAAATAAAATAAATAAATTTATTAAAAAAAAGACAAGAAAATTAGAGGTTGTTTTTTTTGTTTGTTTTTTTTTTTTTTGCCTGTTGGGTCTTTGCTGCTGCATGTGGGCTTTCTCTGGTTGCAGCAAGCGGGGGATACTCTTCATTGCGGTGCGCGGGCTTCTCATTGCAATGGTTTCTCTTGTTGCAGGAGCACGGGCTCTAGGCGCACAGGTTTCAATAGCGGAACAACTGGGCCCGTGAGCCACAATTACTGAGCCTGCGTGTCTGGAGCCTGTGCTCCACAACGAGAGGCCGCGACAGTGAGAGGCCCGCGCACCGCGATGAAGAGTGGCCCCCGCTTGCCGCAACTAGAGAAAGCCCTCGCATAGAAATGAAGACCCAATACAGCCAAAAAAATAAAATAAATAAATAATTAAAAAACAAAACAAAACAAAACAAAAAAACACTGAGTTCTCCCCTTCATGAAAGGGGGATTAGAATCTGGAGAAAAGACTACAAGCATGAATGTTAATGACAATAAATTAACAGCTAATGTACTTACCTGGTTCTTTGCAAGTATTGCCTTCACTATATTCAATTACAACTTTTCCTAATTAGGATTGCCAAATTTAGTAAATAAAATATACTGCATTCATTTGTAAGGACTTCCAAAACAAAATACCACAGACTGTGTGGCTTACACAACAGAAATTTATTTTCTCACAGTTCGGGAGCCAGAGGTCTAAGGCAAGGTTTTGGTTGGCAGAACCGGTTTCTTCTGAGGTCCCTTTTCCTTAGCTTGTAGGTGGCCATCTTCTCCCTGTGTTCATACGTGGTCTTCCTTCTGTACATGTCTATGTCATAACTCCCTTTTCTTGTAAGAACGCCAGTCATATTGGCCCATCCTAATGACCTCATTTTAACTTAATTATCTTTTTATAGGCCATCTCCAAATACAGTCACATTAGGATGTACTGGGGTTTAGGACTTCAGTGCATGATTATGGGGGGAATGCCATTTAGCTTGTAACTTATACTAAACAAGTATCTATTGTTTGTCTGAAATGCAAATGTAACTGTGTGTCTGGTATTTTATGTGGCCACCCTATGGGAATCCTGAAATTGTTCATCTAATCCACGATTTCATATATTTTCATTTATTTTTGTATATTTTTAGGATCTATTTTTGGGGTGGTGGTTATAAAAGCCTCAGAAGAAATTTTATTTGAAATAAATATTCCATTCATATTGCTAACAAAGAACTTCCTTTGATTTAAAAATGAATGCTCTTTAATTTGAAAGCAAATACTTGAACCTGTATCTTCTTATCTTTAAAGGTTAATCACATGTAAACTAAGTAAAATAATACCATACTTAATTCACCTTTTGCATGGTCTTCCATTGATTAAAACAAGAGAATCTCTTGGAATACTTTAATATCTAATCACTCAAGAACCCAGTCTAACGGTGTCAGCATCACCTACCTTAATTATCTGAGTTTGTTAAATCTGGAATCTTTGACATTGTATTTAAATAATCATCTGAACAGAAGAAAATTTGTGCTAAAGATTCTTTTTTATCTTTAGTAAATTAATGGCTCTGAGTTTTCTTTGCAATTCTAGTTTTCTTCCATAATCTCAGCTAAGGTTCACTTATACTTAGATATAACATGTAATTCCAGATGCTAGAAATATTAACTTTATCTGAGCTGCAGATACTAACAGTATTTTTTTACCCAGACCCATTCTCTTAAAAATAAGATTTCTCAGTTATAATTTATTTTATATTTTTAAAGACTCATGTATTGCAAATGATGTTGATATTAATACACTAGAATTTTGCAGTCACTTTCCTAAGAGCTAACATCATTATATTTTGCTTCCATTTCAGATATATCATCAATTGAAACTGTTTACAGGCAATTCAATGTCAGTTATAATAAATGGAATCAAAATAATAAAAAAAAAACATATTGATAAAGAATTGTGTGTGAAAAACAATTTATTAAATCTAAATTTGTAGCAGCGGTAAAAAGAGCATGGGTATTGGGATGAGATAGTCCAAAATTCTCTCAACCTTGACACTTAGTATTAAAAGCAAGACAACAGGCCCGAAATGGATTGGCTTGTGCTAAGCCAAGGTCACCAGACCAAGACTTAACTACAGTTTTGGCTCTCTCAGAAATGAAATCTTAAACCAGTCAATCAGCTGTCTGATCAGCACCAGTTAAGTAATCTGCCTGATAGACTCCTGCCATACCCTAAAGGAGACTAACTTTGCAATCATTGACCCGTTTGTTTGCTTAGTGTAACTTGTTCCTGCTCCTTTCTGCCTGTCAAAGTCTTTCATTTTGGAGGAGCTCCACAAACCTCCCTTCTATTTGCTAGATCGGCCGCTGCTCCATTCAAATCAATTTTTGCTCAAAGAAACTCTTAAAAATTTAATATACCTCGGTTTAATCTATTAATAATAGCAACTTTCACTCTCTTAGATTTGGATCCTTCACTTTTTAAGTGGAAATAAATTTGATTGAAGAACAAAATGAGATAAAGTATTAAATATTTTAAGGCTCTTATGGCTGTAGTTATTAACACTCCCTATGGGGAGAAAAATTCATCAGAGCCATACTGATAGAATTATTTGTTTATAATTTTAATTGTCCACAATCTTTGAGTCTATGATTTTAATTTAATATGAAAATAATTATGTTTAATAATATTATCTCAGGAACTATGATTATTGGTTTATAAAGTTTGTCAAGATAAGATTTAATGCTGTGGTATTTTTGAATAGCATATTTAAACCAAGTAAATATTCCTCAGGATTTTAGTGTTTTCATTTTTTTCTAAATGTACCAATCATTTATTTTCCAGAGGAGTGCTTTACTTAATGTCATATTTGAATAAGGTGAATAAGAAATTGACATTAAGAAAATCTGAATTAATTAAAATTTTTCTTATAAAAGAATAACACATAGAACTAGAGAAGTATAATCATAATAGAAGAAAACATAATGATGTGTCCCTGCACACCTCAAAAAGTATATTGCAGTACATTTCTCTTAATGATTTATATTAAGCATTGATGGACCTCTTATTATGTATCAGATACTTAATATATGCTTTATGTCATTTTCTTATTTAATCATCACAAAATCCAGGTAGTAATTGTTGTTTTCTTTAACTTATTGATAAAAAAATTTACTGAATCACTTTCTCAAAGACAAATTGAAAGTGGAAATCAAGTATTTGACTTTATTTTTCCAATCAATTACACTAAGTAATCTGTCAAACTAATAATTGTAGATATTATTTGATATCTTATATACGGCAGCATTTTTTTAACATTATAAAATTGTTAATCCATTTTCCAGATCTTTGACAACTTGAACAGGAAAACAGTTGTATAAGTTGCACCTAGGACTTATTTGCTGGTGATTCATTGGCGAGAGGCTAATGTATCTTAGCTTCAGAGAGTGAACGCCAGTGGTCAGTCTGGAGTAGCACAACTCTATATTTTGTTGAAACTACACAAAGACGAATTCTGTAGAGTTAAACCCACTTTATAGATTCTATGTGTTATAAACCCATCTGCAAAGGCTGTCAGAAGTATTTCCACTGAAGCTCCTAAATTGTGAGAGGTTAGGTTTTTCTCATTCCTGTATCTTAGAAAATGCCTCTCTGTGACAACCTAAATGGGTGGGATGGGGGCGGGGTATGGGAAGGAGGTCCAAGAGGGAGGGGATATAAGTATACATATAACTGATTCACTTCATTGTATAGCAGAAACTAACAGAACATCGTAAAGCAAATATACTTCAATAAAAAAAAAAAAAATAGAAAATGCCTTGTAACGATTTGAATTACTCTCCTAGGGCTGCCATACTAGAATACCACTGACTGGGTGGATTAAAGAACAGAAATTTACTCTCACAGTTCTGGAGGCTGGAAGTCCAAGATCAAGGTGGCTGCTGATTCTGTTCCTGGTGAGATCTCTCTGTCTGGCTTGCAGATGGCTGCCTTCTCACTGTGTCCTCACATGGTCTTTCCTCAGTGCACAGGAAGAAAAAGATTTCTCCTGTCTCTTTTTCTTCTTGTAAGGACAGTAGTCCTATCAGATTAGAGGCTCAGCCTTATGACCTCATTTAACCTTAATACTTCATTAAACTTCCTGTGTTCAAATGCAATCACATGGGGGACTAGAGTTTTAACACAGGAATTTTTCTGGGGGGTGGGGGACGACACATTTCAATCCATTGCAACATTGAATTGTAATCTCCCATTTACCATGTAGCATTTAATCATTCCTGTTATTTCCATCTTTAGAAAGAGGAGAATAACACTCCCTTTGGAAATAACTGGCTCACTAACAAGGGTTGATGATTTAAGTATGGATGAGGGCACAAGGAGGAGTAAATGATGATTGCAATTGCTCAAACAGGCTTTTGGTATACATGAAAATATTCTTGAATAGAAATACATGCCAAACTGGAAAGATGAAGAGTAATCATGGCTTTTGGTAAAGCATTTAGATGTTATCTACTGCAAAAGAAAAACACTTTTGGAACGTCAAAATATGCAAAGAACACCTAAGTTGATGTGTTTTGCTGACAGCAAAATAAACTTACATTCCCTATAACTATTCAGTGACAGAGGTAACTAATCCTTCATTCTGTAGCTCATTCTGCATTGTCATGAAATAGATAATACAATTTCCACAAACCTCTTTTGATTTCATGTCAAACAAATTCTCTCAAAGCCATTTAATAAATAAATAGATAGAAAAAGCAAACCTGAAACTGCAAACAATTTGTGTAATCGATTGCTTTGAGTCATCTATTACTCTTTCCACAAAACAGATGTACATTCTTACCCAACTGAGAGACTTTTTCCAAATTGAGGTTTAGATAAATTGCATATTAAGAAAGAAATTAAGACAGCAGACTTCTTTAATATTTAAAATAAAATTAAGAATATATTAAATTCTTTCTCATATTGAGAATCAACAACCAATTATTAATTAAAACTCTGCCATTGCTTGCAAAGACATTGGCTCTCTAGCTCCCTATATATATTTGTTTTTCAGAAAAATGCTCTAATAATACATACTGTACATCAGTTATATAAGACTCCTTTTGAGTCCTTAATTTTACTTTATGTGTTACTCCTCCTGCCTGCAATGTCCTTTCACATGCAGCTATCTTCTACAGGGCAAACTCCAACTTTTAAGATTTAGCTTAAGGGTGCCTCTTCTGTGAAGACCTTTTGAACCCTCTAACCCTTAGTGATTTGGCACTTCTGCTTTTCCTCTCTTAAGAAATTATTGCTCTCTTTTACTTCTATGTGTATCTAGGATACCGCCCTGCAGTCAAGACTCATATCAAACTCATCTTTATTTCTCTCTTGCCTAAAATAACCTGTAGTCCAAGGTAAGCATTTAATAAATGTTTGTCAAAGCACAACCAATCATGTAAGAGTACAGGATTTTTATCAGAGAGAATTACATTTGAATTTCAGCCTGTGCCACTTACTGAATTTTTTTTTTCTGAGCCGATTACTTTAAAGTCTCAAAGTTTTAGTTTGTCAAACAGGAGAAATTATACTACTTATATATTGTGTTATTGTTTGAATTAAATGAGATTATAGAGAGATAAAGAGATAGAAGGAGAGAGAAAGAGGGAAGGTGAGAAGGGAAGAGAGAGAAAAAGAAAGAAGGAGAATGAGGTCAAGCTTAGCATAATACTGGCATATATGCTAACTTTCCTCTTTTCTATTATTGTCATTATTTCTCTGAAAAGACAAGTTATATGATTTACTATCTGTTCACTACTCACTATTGCCTCAATACAAAACAGAAACTTTAATGCATCTATTTTGACTATGTAGTGAAGTGTATCTCTCAATTGTGTTTGCTTATACTTACATTATCATAGATTTTATGTTTAAGAAAGGCAAAAGCTAAAAATCAAATAAAACTCTTTTTACTAACTTCATTTAATGCAATTGGATACCAAAATTCTTTTCTATGAAGAGTTTTGCAGATAAACTGTATGTTTTGAAGCTTTCCAAATATTTTATATATGTGATTGATACTTTTATATGTGACCCTTCAGACTAGCTCTCCCTCTACTATACCTATCTAATTGGTAATCACAATTGTAATTAATCAGTTATGTGATTTTCTGCTCAATGTCTGCTTTTCCCACCAAACTGTAAGTTCTATAAAGGCAGAGACCATATGTATCCTGTTCATTAGAGTTGCCTTGAGTTTCAGAGACACGGTTGTTCAAAATATGTTTTGAGAATGAGAAAAAAAGAGAAAATAAAACTTAAAATGCTTATAAACAATATTTAGTATATCACAGTCTTTTCAGAAATATAATTTTTTCACAGCATTTCTCACCATAAAATGAAAAATTCTGCCTAAACTTATATTCAGACCAAATGACTTGCTATTATATGGAAAAAATCTCTATAGTAGTAAGAATAGTGAAAAGAAATGATTTTTAAACTTTGATAAAGGATGAGGTCAATAGAAGAAAAAAATAAAGAACCATCTTATTAGACAAAAAGTCATTCCTATGTGGTGTAAGAGTAGAGTTAGAGATGATAGGGGCAGATGGAGAGTGGGCTAATTATGAGAAGAGTCAATGTTGTAGGTGATGTCTGAACATAAACACCATCATGGTTAGACAATTGACAAGAGTTAGAATGATGAGCAGCAACTGCAGCAACAACAACAAAATTGCTTCCAGTTCACTTGTAACAATCAGGGTTGTTCAAAGATGAAATGAGGAAATGAGCTTTCCATCCCTAAAGGTCTTCATATAGGTTGAACATCTATTTGAAAAGAACATATTTTGGAGAACTCAAGCATCAGGTTCCTTTTAAGTCAGGAACTTCTTTAACATAGTCTTCATTTTATTCTGGAGAGAGCAGAAATCTTCTTTCTCAGGAAACTTCCAAGTATGCAGTAAAGTAATGAAAAGAATCTTTATGTCTTCTCTGACCATTCATGTTATATAAAGACAACAGAAGTAGTAGCAGATTCCAGAGACTGAAAGAGTAAAGAAATTTTAATGCATGTCCTAATGGTGAACCACTCGGTGAAAAGACATCAGAATAACATTAAATCCATCATTGACTTATTATTGATTTATTATAGGTCATTATCTAGAAAGAACTGTAGTTTGCTATTTTTTATTAAATAGTTTAATTTTTTTCATTTCATAAATATTAAAAATCAGTTCCAATTATTGTTTTTAAGAGGTCTGTCATTACACTTATGCCTCCATATGCAAAGTTTAGTTACTGACCTGTACCTCAAGCATTACCAGAAACAGGGAACTTAGAAAAAATAAATATCTGCTAAAATTTTAAACTTTGTTAGATTTACTTTACCATGAAAAATCTCCAGACAATGGTAAAATATCTGTTAGATAATGGGAGCTAACAAAATAAAAAATCTTTGTATGCTACCCAAAATCCAGCATAACATTAATCTGTACTTAGTTGCAGTTTTTGGGTATCATTGGAATAGAAATAGACATTTTGGAAGATTTGGTTTTTCTGTTTTTGATTTTCATTCAGTTTAGGTTTAAATAACTTTTTAATTGTTTTTATTGCTTTAGTAGTGACTAATCCATTAAGGAGACTTAGTTTCTTTTATTTTCCTCGGAAAAGCACTGAAGTTTCTTTCAAGAGGCAGTTCAATTTCTGGCTACCACCTTGAGCTTGTGTAAGCTTGCTTTAATATTTTGTTAAGGTAGATTTGTGGAAAGCCCAAGGTATTTACCAATCCTCTAACTTGGCAGGACTCAGAGTGAAAACCCTTGTTTCCCTGTGAATCTGTTTAGATTTGATTTTAGAATTTCTTAGACTAGGACTAGAGTAGACCTTTTTCTGGAACTTGGACATTCCTCCAAAGGTTTGATCCTTCTCATGTGCCAGCTAGATTCCTTGGTACTAATGAAGTCCTTCCATTCTGACTTGGTAAGAATTCTAATACCTCCAGGAAATGCTTGATCTTTAGTACATCTATTCTACTCTTAACTCTATAAGAACTACTTTCTGGTAAACTTTATATTGTCTCACCCTGAATCTATGCCGCCCAGTCCTTATCCAAGTTCTTGCCAAAAATCCCCAGTCGGAGTTGAACACTGACCTGCTTCCTCCTCTCTAGTGCCTTGCTACAGAGTTTCCATCAGCAGCCTCAGTCTCTGAGCTCATTCTCTTCTCTAACAGGACTGCTGTGGGATACTTCCTTGTGCCACAGCCAGGAAATTATCTACAGATAGAGATATGGGCCAAATACAGAGCTCATAATGTACATTTCCCTTTTCTCCAATGCTTGAAAACAGTTGCAGCATACATTTTGTTCAATTTAACAGTTTTTAATGGCAGGGGGACTATAGAGAACCAGTCACAATTCACTGCAGGTAATTTTTAATACCATTTTTAGGACCACTTTCTAGACTGAGTGAGCTTATGAAGCCACAGTGTGTGCAACACAGCTTCATTTTAACAAGTGTAGATAAATTTAGCATACCTCACAATTCAAGTCAGTCCCTTTCCTTAAGGTCAATTTACATGACATCAAATCTTTTGAAGTCCAAATATACTAGTTAGTAACTCTCAGAAGCCTGAACCATATTGTAATCCTCATATTTTTTAGTCACATTTGATTTCTGAAAAGTAACTCCTAATCCATTTTTGTCAACATGATCACACATTTACATTTCAACTGGTTTTGGTTACTGAAACAGTTAAATGATAATTCTATTTGAGCATTAAATGTAATTGAACTGTAATTAGTTCTGTTTAGTATAACCATGCAAATCAACATAATTACTTTGTCCCAAGAGTTTTCTTCCCTTCACTCAAACTACTTAATAATAGTAAAAAGAAGGATATTACTCCTATCTGTCATAATGCAAAAGGATTAACCAAGTGTCAAGTTCCAAAAAGGGGGTTGGATAAGGTAGTGATGGTTACTTCCTAATGACACATAGAAGGAGAATCCTAGTGGGTATTTTTCCACCAGGTATATCAGGTAGTCAATTTATTATGTCCAAGAGTGCTTGAATACAAGCACAAGTCATGTTCTGTCAGGACGGGAAACTTCAAAGAGCGGCTGATTCGAAAGGGTTGGACCCATGAAGGACATATAAGATAATTATTGTCATCATGCATATTACACAAATAAAAAGAAAATGATCTACTGTGCAAAATCTTACTCATCCCACTTAGCCCTCTCTGGTCACCAAGCGGAGCATCCCCTTACTGTGGAATGCGTGGTGTTTGAGCCACAATATGGACCAATCCATATTGTCTATCCATGTATCTGTTCAGAAAATATTTTTGGTAACCCACTCTGATCTAGACAGAGCAATTCTTGAGGAAGCCGACATAATTCCTGTGTACTCTGGCAAGAAGCATATCTCAGGTAAGAGCGTAGACGCTGAAGCCAAAATCCTGTAAAGTTGGGAAAGTTAGAGTAGATTCAGAGAAAATGGCACTATAACCTTAGACAAAATATTTCAGAAACCCATTGGGAAACCACAATTCCTTCAGCTGTCCATGTGGGACTCAGAAGTAAATTGATTATGCATTTTCCCTACCAGACAGCTTATAAAAGGAGAGAGAGTTTTGTCAAATAAAATGTTATAATTTTTGCCAGAGTTTTGTTTATTTGGAATTATAAAACATATTACACTAAAAGAGAATTCAACTTTCAGAACTGCTGGCCCTTGGGACAGGTGGATGGCATGGAAAGAGGGCAAGAGAGTGAATGAGAGAGAGAGAGAGAGAGAACAGTATGTCTTTTTTTAACTTTTAACTTTGTGGAGTAAACTGTTTCCAATTGACTTGTAGTACTCTCTGAAGTTCAAAAAGATCATTTAAAAAGATACTTGCCCAGGGAGCAACTAAGCCCGTGCTCCACAACTACTGAGCCTGTGCTGTGGAGCCCGCGAGCCACAACTACTGAGCCCACGTGCCACAACTACTGAAGCCCGTGCGCCTAGAGCCTGTGCTCCGCAACAAGAGAAGCCACTGCAATGAGAAGCCTGCACACCGCAAGGAAGAGTAGCCCCCCTCAACGCAACTAGAGAAAGCCCGCGCGCAGCAACGAAGACCCAACACAGCCAAAAATAAAATGAATAAAATAAATAAATAAAAAGATACTTGCTATAATATAATTCAACTTTGATGAACACATATTTACGTTCTCATAACTGCAGTTTCTAGAAATAATGGTAATCTAATTAATTAATTAGTAAATTAATTGAATTAGTAAATTTTAAAAATAAGGTTTTCCATATAAGAAGTTTTAATCACAATGTGAGATTTACACCGTATTTCTAAAATTTATCAAATTAGATACTCATGAGATATACTTCTTGGGCAACTAAGTTTAGTCCCCTCCAGTAAACGTCTTGATGGGAACTTCAGCAAACTGTCAAACAAAAGCTCATAGACAATTTTTGATTGCCAAAGGACATTTTACTTGCAATAATAAAATCTAGTGCAAAGAAATCCTGCTTTAAATAACAATGAACTCAAATGGTAAAGAGAGAATATGTTCATATATATAATATGAATTATTATATAATAGTCAAAATTCTGATTGACTAGCTTTGGGGTCAAATTTGTGAAAAAAACATTTAAAATGTTCATAGTCTGATAACTTGAAGGAGAAAGAGAGAGAGGAAGGAAGGAAGGAAGGGAGGGAGAAAAGAAGGGAGGGAAGAGACAAGGTGAGGAGAAAGGAGACAAATGACAACAAAACAAAGACAATAAAATGAACAAACATGCATAAAATAAATAAGAATATAGATTATTCCAGGATTTAACTCTTTCAAAAATGTCATGTTATCCTTTGGAATGCAAGGCTTTTAGGAATATAGATGTTCTGGGATCAATGGTACTTGATATGTTCTAGGTCCAATAGGGTTAAGACTAATCCATGGGAATATAAAACACCAATTTCACTGTTTCAGTTTTAACTTGAGAAGTAGTTTTCCTATGAAAAGATAGAGTAGTACATAAGCTCAGAGACATGAAATGCCAGTGTAAGCATTCAAGACTGTTTCTTTCTTAAAAGTTAGAATGGCAGTGTTAGAAATAATATTCATATAAGCTGAAAAGAGTTAAAAAAAGAGATACCTTTGTGTTTATATTTGCTAAACATTTTTCTTAATTATATATTATCATTTATTAATAAGTATAAAGTAATATCTTACTTGTTGTATGCATATGTCCAAACTCATCAAATTGCATATATTAAATATATGTAGTGTTTTGTATATCAATTATACCTCAATAAAGTGGTAAAAATATAAGCTTAGTTGTTTCGATAAAAACACTATACTTTTGACTAAAAGAAATCACTGAGTGAGAAAGCATACAAATTCTGTTTCTCACTTTAACCTGGCTCAAAGGGAAAAAAAAAGGAGTTTGGACCAGGCAGCCATAACCACACCTTGCTACAGGTTACTGTCAATGCAGGCAAATGTTTTCAGAAGAAATAAGTGCCTTCGTCTGCGTTGATCTTAAAATCTCTAAAAAAGTAAGTGATGTCAATCATCATACAGACAGGATAGTAAAAGTTAAATCTGGTTTGAGGGTTTGCCCACTTTAATGCTCTTGGGAAATGAAAGGAGTTACCTTTCATATGAAATCCAATAATATTTTAGAAGTAGTTTTGTAACTTTCCAGGTGAGAAAAATTATTTTAAATACTCAATAACAAGCACCTATGATCATCTTTTAGGATCATTAACTTTTTCTTCCTATAGTAGTAAATGTACTTTATCCTTTTATTAATGCATCCATAATGCTACTACAAAGAAAAGAAATTTGATGATAAATAAGCTCAAGGATAAGAACTTGACACTATCATTTAATGTTTTGCTTGAATTGAAGCACTCCTAACTAGTCACATAGTAAATCCTTATCCTCTACAGAACAGTTCAAGTTTAATCCTTATTCCATTTTCTCTGGATTTTAAAGCATTCCATGAATGCCTTGGAAGATTCTGCATATTTGTTTTGAGGGATTTAATAATTTGAAACATATCATTTATTATCTATTTCAGTTTATGTATTTTGAACATTTGCCAGTATTAAAAATCACATGCGAATATGCACAAGCAGGAAAAGATGCATTGGAAAGAGAACTGAATGTACTGTATAATATATTATAATTATCTACTATATATAGTCAAACGTACACATGTATACACATACACAAGCAGAAAAAGAAAAATTGAGACTAGTAAAATATGTCACATATATATGTGGTTATATGTATATGAACATACAAATATGTATATATAACCACATATATATTTATACATACAGTATGTATTCATATATATTATAAGTATATATTATATGTACTATATGTTCAGCTCTGTGTTTTTTTTTTTTAAATAAATTTATTTATTTATTTACTTATAGCTGTGTTGCGTCTTCGTTTCTGTGCGAGGGCTTTCTCTAGTTGCGGCGAGCGGGGGCCACTCTTCATTGCGGTGCGCGGGCCTCTCACTATCGCGGCCTCTCTTGTTGCGGAGCACAAGCTCCAGACGCGCAGGCTCAGTAATTGTGGCTCACGGGCCCAGTTGCTCCGTGGCATGTGGGATCCTCCCAGACCAGGGCTCGAACCCGTGTCCCCTGCACTGGCAGGCAGACCCCCAACCACTGCGCCACCAGGGAAGCCCTCAGCTCTGTTTTTAAGTATCTTTTTCTGTTAATTTTACATTACATTAGAAATGAAATAAATCATAGATTTTATATTTTCATATTGAGTATCGTATTTATACATCTATTCAATCTGAAAGTTAAAACGTTCCATTCAGAAAAGAATATATACAAGATTGTATACTTTCCACCTATCTTCAGTAGAGATAGATGCAATAAAAATAAGAATTAATGGCCTGAATAATTACAATGCATGAATATGGATTATACGTTAAAGTTTCCTTTAAAATTTGAACTTGTCCTCAGTTTTATTTTTTCTTAAGAAGGACTTTCTTTCAATTTCTTTCTGCAGTGTTTTAAAATATACTCCATCAGAAATAGAACATCACATATATCAAATTAGTAGTTGTGCACCTGAAATTAATATAATGTTATATGTCAATTATACCTCAATAAAAATGAAATAGAACATCAAATTATAATATTTTTGTCAAATGATCATGGCAATTATCATGATTCTGTCTGAATTTCAACAACATTGGCATATGCTCTTTTGTGTATTTTTTACACTCTTAACACATATACATAACAAGGGATAAAGCATCATTAAGGGATTGTACTGACAGGTGTGGAAGGTAGAATAATGACCCCCCCCTACAATGCTTGTACCTTAAACCCTGGAACCTGTGAATGCATTCTGTTACATGGCAAAGAACTGTGTTAACAGATGGAATTAAGGTGGCTCATTAGCTAACCTTGAGATGGAGAGAGCTTCCTGGATTATCCAGGTGGGCCCAATGTAATCACAAGCATCCTTATAAGTAAAGGAGGGCACCGGAAGTCAGAGAAGCTGCCTCTAGAAGCTAGAAAATGCGAGAAAGTGGACTCTCTTCTAGAGCCCCCAGAAAGGAATGCAGCTCTGCTGATACCTTGACTTTAGCCCAGTGATGCTCATTTTGGACTTCTAACCTCCAGAACCATAAGGTAATAAATTTCTATTGTTTAAATTCACTAAATTTGTGGTAATTTGGTATAGAAGCAATAAGATACTAATGTAGCAGGCGTTACTCAACTGTGTAGCCTCAAAACTTTCTCCTGCTACGAAGTAGGCCTGAAAAGTCATAAGCTTTATGGAAGTTTTCATCACTTATGTTTATGTGAAAAATGCCTAGCAAGATGTTAAATGATGAGAAATCGTACATCATTAAAATTTTACTCCACTATAGGTGTGACGCCCTAGACTTGCATTTAAAAAAATGATGATATAACAGTAATTTGTTTTACCTAATATTAAAGTAAATAATGACTTAATCTACATTTTGTTTTAAATATATCACAAAGGGAACCATGTTTCACATCCACGTTGTTTATTTGAGCTCTTTAATAGTATCAAATTCACAAGTTTATATTTCTTTATTTGGGGTGTGTGTTCTCAAGTTGTAGGAAATATTTTCATGGGTTTCTTTCCTTTGCTTCCAGGTGTAATTTCCTTGCCCATCTTCTAATGATGGGAAAGGTGGCAATTGGGAAGGGCCAGGATATGTTAAACATATAGGTTCTATTTAGCATTCACTGCCACAGTAAATAATAGTGCAAGTAATAAAGTGCTTAATAAACACTTGATTGCAGGATCCAACTTTAATTTTCTTAGGGGTAAATATAGGTAGGGTTTTATTTTATTTTTTTAATAGCATTAAATATTTGTTATAACTCACTGGTAAACTGGTGGCAGGTGTTGGGGGGAGGAATTTTAATAGAAAGCTTTCTATTGAAATGTATGAGTGCAGGCAAGTGCATACCTCATAAGAATACAGCTTGCTGAATTGTCAGAAACTGAAAAACCAGAGCACAGCTCAAGATACAGAAACTAACATCTCAGATTCCCTCACCTGCTTCTCCTCCTCTGGGTTTTGCCCCCAGTGAAATGTAATCACTTTCCTGCCTTCTGATACCATAGATTGATATTGCCTGTCTTGAACTTGTAGTAATGAAAGCATGCAGTAAAAACTATTTCATCTGGATTATTTTGCTTAATATTTTTTTTGTGAGATTTATCCAAGAAGTTGCTTGTAGTTGTAACTCACTCATTCACATTGCTGTATAGAATCTGCACTGCATGACTGTACCAAACTTCATTTATGTATCCCAATGTTGATGAACATTGAGTAGTCTTCAATTTTTAGCTTTTAAAAATCAAGTTGTTATAAATATTCTAATACAGAACTTTGAGTGAGTACCTGGGCTCCCATTTCTGAAGTAGATTCCTAGGATTGGAATCCCTAATTCATAGGGTAAGAATTTCTTTAACTTTACTGCTTTCACATGGTTTTCCAAAGTGGTTTTACATGTTTACACACTTCCAGTACTGAGACCAGTTCCAGTTGTTCCCAATGCTGACGTGGGCCTTTTAATGTCTGTTTTTCTCATTTTCATCATTCTGGTAGGTGTTCAGTGGTATTGCATTGGGTTTTTAGCATTTATTTCTTTTGTAATGAAGCACACATTTAATAACTTCTCATATGTTCAAGTATGTGTAGTGATTGAATGAGCCTTTTGGCCATTTATAAATTCTTTTTTTCTTAATCATTTGTAGAATTCTGTTAAATATTCTGAGCCCTTTATTAATATATATTAGAATTATCCTGTCTCAAACACTGGCTTTCCTCTTTCCTCTATCAATAGTTTTTTTTTTTTTTTGATAAATGCAAATTCTTAATTGTAATGTTTAATTTTTTCCTTCAGGTTAGTGGGTTTTTTTAAATATAAATGTTATAATTAGATTCTTCTGTTACCTTCTAAACAAATAGTTGTTTCATGGTCTCAGGATAATCTCCTTATGTTAGGGTTTTTACCTTTCCACATATCTGCAATGTACCTTGTGGCATGCATGTAGACATATTAAGACATAGACCTATTTGGGAAGGGTATGGTCATTATGCTACCCCAATGGATAATTATACATACATGTGAGTATAACACAAATGTTAAAATAATTACATATAATGTATAAGATATATATATATATATATATATATATATGGACATAAATATCAAAAAGAATTACTAAATAAGTTAAAAGAGGTTCTCTTGGGGAACAGGACAGGAAAGAGATCTCTGATTTTGAGCTTTTATAGTAAAAGCCCTTTGGAAATATTTTCCTTTTATGCACAATAAAAATTTTAAGCATTAAATGGGCCCAAGGAACCAGTTTTTATTGAAGTGCAGTCCAGTTAAAAATGTCATGAATTTTTATTCACTAAATTACATACCATTGAGACACATAAAATAAAGCCTGATAAAAATATTAAGCAAACTTAAATACCCTTCTTAGTCTTTAGCTAATTAAGTACACACACACTCCCATACACAACACTTATATGTCACAGGTCAGAATATTTTTAAAAAGTGGAACACTAAAATCTCATAAAAGTTGCTTAAATTTACCATTAATTAGGCTAAAAGTAAAAATTCAATTACATCTTAAGCATAGCAAATTAAAAATAGTACTGGTGACTTCAAATTAAGCGCGATGGTTTGGATGTAACTTTTAATCTATATTCCTTCCAGCAAACAAAAAGAAAGAAATCTTACAAAAACTTAAGTTCATAACAAAAAACCAGAAAAGGTCAATCAAGCAACCAGAGATGTTAACACATTCTTGAGATAACAAAAGTGAACAGAAGGACAGTAAGTCTTTTATCAAAAAAAAAAAAAAAAAAAGGATAGATGATACCAAAGTACCTTACAGGACCAATGGCATAAAATAAGAAGTTGTGCTGCTTTTTCCTGAAAAGATGGAGGGAGGGATGAATTTTGTTGCCTGAAAGGCAAAAGTGAGAGGTGAGCCTAAAAAGGGAAGATTATTGGAGCAGGTGAACTCACACATCTCCTTCCATCCAGTAAGGACAAGATCTACCTCCCACACACCCATCAGGGGAGTGCATGTTCCCTGTGTGAAATTCAACCAGAGTTTACTGCACACCAAGTCACAAGGCAACAGGGATAATGGCTGAGAGCAACCATACCAGAATCGGGGTGGGGGGGGGGCACATATTTTCTGTAAGGAGCCAAATAGTTAATACTTTAGGCTTTGCTGTTCATGTGGTTTGTTGCAATGAGTTAATTGTGAAGTTGTAACATGAAAGGCGTCATAGATAATATGTAAACGAATAGGTATTGCTGTGTTTTAATAAAGTTTTATAATAAAAGGCTAGATTTGGCTCACAGGCAGTAGTTTGCTGAACTTTGCATCAAATTAAAGTCAATACATTTAAGAGTAATATCACTAGCAATGTTTCCCAATTTGGTAATCAAATGTATATTAACCAGACATAGAAAAATGTATGCTATCCAAGTGAAGACTAGAAAATTCCTCTGAGGATACTAAGTATCCAAGGGACAAGAACTACTTAGAAATGCTTAGAACTGCTGCTTGGGAGACCCCAGACCAACTATTCCATCTCCACCTGATCAATCAAAAGTGAAGTCCTACAATGAAAACATGCGTTTAGAGCATCTAGCAAGCTTTTTAATACCTCACTCTTAAGTATTAATGAAGAGAAAAAGCTCATTAGATATTTGAGAAATCTCTAACATGAAAAATCAAAAGAAAACAAGAATAAGGAACTTGGAGGCAAAAAGATAATATAGTTTAAATTTTCTGCTCACTTAATTATCAAGAGATATTAATATTTATATTCTCTGAGATAGAAATGAAAAATAAAATTCATTAAACAAGAAGATATACAATTGGACTCATTCATCCTCTTAATCAACAAAGGTTAATTGACACCTACCATGCTCAAGACTCAGTTTAGGTATTTAAGATACAGCAATAAACAAAACATAAAAATCCCTGCCATCACAGAGTTGCTATTTTGATAATGGGAGATAGAAAATAAACACTATATTAAATGTGACAATAGAATGTAGTAAACGCTATGAAGAAAATACGGAACAGGATAAGTCAAATCAGTTCTTAGAGTTGCAGTCTTAAATAGCGTGGTTAGAGAAGCCCCATTGGTAAGGCAATGTTTGAACAATGGTTGAATTAGCTTTTAGCCATTGAAGAGTGAGCCCTTTGGACATATTGAAAGACCGATCTAGGCAGAGGGAGCACCCATTACAACTTCTAGAGGCAAGGCTAGATTAAAAATATCCTCACAATAAGATAATTTTGCGATTTTTAATTTTGACATTTACACTGATGGTGCAAAGTGAAGTCAGAATTGTGCTTCCCCCCCCCCCAGAGGTGGGGAGTGGGGAGAGGAGGAATTGGATGAAGGTGGCCAAAGGTACAAACCTCCAGTTATAAGATAAATAAGTACTACGGATGTAATGTACACCGTGATCAATATAATTAATACTGTTCTATGATATATATGGAAGTTGAGTTCTCATCAGAAGGAAAAAATACTTTTTTTACTTTGTATTTTTTTGTATTTTACTTTGTATCTATATGAAGTGATGGATGTTCACTTAACTTCTTGTGGTAATCATTTCATGACATATGTAAGTTAAGTCATTATTCTGTACACTTTAAACTTACACAGTGCTGTATGTCAATTATATCTCAATAAAACTGGAAGAAAAACATTTGGACAACCTCTAATGTGCACTAACCTGAGCCAGTTCACTAGTCAGAGTCCTTCATTTTGGTTTTCAATAAAATGTTTTGCTGACTATATGAGGATAGGTTGGGGTGATAAATATGAGCTCCCACAGCATCCGGCACTTCTCTTATATTCCCATTTAGCATTACTGTATTTAGCATACTGTCCATATCCTAATTTGACTGTAATTCTATAAAGGCTGGTGGCATGTCTGCCTTGGTCATCACTGTATTCCCAGTACTTAACTACCACTGGGAATACATATTTTAGCATGGTATAGGGAATTCTAACCTGTTTTTTCTTTTTCAAAGTCTCACATTTCATTGATGTAGTGGTATTCATTGCCTCAGAGGGAAAGAAGGCAAGTTATGGGGAAAAAAAAAAAAAAGTATCAGCTCTGATTTATAAATGTGCGTATTTTAAATTATCGTAAAACAGGAAGGTGAAATCCAAAGTGCTTTTGATTCTCAAGAGCTAGGCAATTGGGTGAGAACACTTTGTTTTAAAATGGAATTCTAAAGATCAGGATTTCTTTATCGTAAGCTAAACCTGAGAAGCCTAAGAGTTAGAGTTTATAACCATGAACTACAGGATCAGGAATAATGTACAATTAAATTAGAGCAGTTTGCCTGAAAGCAAGAATAAGACAAACCTCTGCTGGGATTAGAAGCTTGAAGAGGATTAGTAAAATAGAATATAGTTTAGATTCTGGCGTAGGTGCTGATCTCTTATCCTCCAACCACCATTAGGGCCCAAACCCTGGCATGGTAGTGGGGATAGCATCTCTTGAAGTCAACAGTTAGGTTTGGAATGTGAAAGAATAAGGGACTTCTGGGCTATTGATCGTCTGGCTACTGGTCATCGGGAACTCTTGAAAAGGATGCATAAATGCAGAAAGCCCTAAGCCAGTGTAGCTGCAACAGAGTAGAAATGGCAATGAGAGTCTGATCTAGACCCCCTGCATTCCAAATCTCCCTCAGCTTACATTGGGCAGAGATAATATCCCCAAATTTCTAGTATCCAAATCTCAGAGAGAACTAGATACTAACCCAGCTGCCATGAAGTTGTTGTGGGGATTATGGATTCTATTGCAGGAGCTATAAAGAGATCAGGAGCCAAGTTTGGGGCAAAGTCATCAAAAGAGATAATTGTGTTATTTCCAGAAGTGTCACCATGCTTTGCCTGTTCCATACGTTGGATAAAACACAAGCTGGTGGCTTTCATGATGAAGACAAAAGCCAATCGTCATATCAAGTAGTAAAATCTAGACCATAGAGAGGCCAGTGAGAACAGAAGTACTCAAACCATAAGCATTCCTCAATTGGAACTATAAAGAGTGGTATACTGCAGCTGGTGCAAACCAGCTCATTAGAGCCCATTGTGGCTACCTCTTTCCAACTCTGCATTCAGTGATGGCTGGTTGGACGTTCAAGACTGGCCATCGTGAGGCCATTTACACCATGAACTTGGAAACTTGACAGATCGGGGCTTTTCCCCACTTCCCTCTAGAGATTCAGGTGTTAAACATTTACCAGCACACCACAGATGATATGTAAGCCTACTGTGCACTTAGATTATCTTGGGGAGAAAGAAAATAAAGGGAGTAGATCATCAGACACTAACTTGAATTGAGAAAAATAGTTTTCCAGCCCTGCAAAATTAATACATAAGAGCTCAATGAACTTCGACTGTAAAGAAAAATAAGAACATTGATTTTATTTTTGTCAGAGTATAAAATTATGAAAACAATTTACATGTTTGGTTAATATTGAGGATGCCATTATGTTACTTATCCATTCAACTATCAGAATTTCAGGCAAATATAATACCCTATTTCTATTCAATTTATTCATAGTTACCCAGGTCTCTCTTTTTCCCTAATGAGAAAGCTTTCTGCAGCAGAAACACTTTTGTTTTAAACATGTGATTTAGCCATCCAGATGGTGAAATGCAGCCTTCCCCATGGTTAATACATGGCTTATTTTCCATTGTACTGAAGTACTGTGCTTCCTAAGATATCAATGCTATCAATGCCATCAGCAAGATTAAAAAAAAAGAAAAAATAATGTATAAGTTGGTGCCAAAGTGGCTTACATATTGGTATCAATTACTAGTGTGTCATAGTGGTTTCTAGGAGAAAGCCAAGAACCAAGGCCTTTGGTAAAGTCTGGAGTTTTCCTAGATGGTAACTTTGCCCTGGTATCTGCTATGTGTAATTTTCCCTGGACTGTCAGAAAGCAAACCTGAATTAGTTTGAGAAACATACAGGGAAGGGACACCTTAGTTTTGGGCTGACCAGTCCCTTGGAAATGCTCTCTACCAATTCACCCGTTGGCTTGTTGTAAGCATAAAATTACTGGAAAGTCTTTCCTGATTTATCAAGTCTAAGTATTGCCTTAAATTATGTTTTTAAAGGATAGCAATATTTCAATCAAAATATTTATATTTATAATTTGCATTCATTTTCAGTGATTATTTAATTAATAACCACCTCTGCCCCACAGACTGTAGGCTCAGTGAGGGTGGGAGCTTGTTATCTTTCCCTAACTGTTGTTCAATGTCACTAGGACACTGTGTAGCTTATAGTGAATGCTAATGTGTGTTTGTGAAATAAATTATCAGAGAAGTTGTAACAAATTAATGTTTTTATATATTTCTAAACAAATTTTACAGATTCAAACCATTAGTAGGAATATATAATTCAACAAACAGTGATTAATAAATAGAAATGAGAAATATATACGAAGAAAAGCTTGGCATCACTATTAATCAACAAATATTAATTCAAACCAGCCTTTAAATAAGTCAAATTTAGATACTACTAAGTAGTAGTGAACTTTTAATAAACAGGTACTCAAATTCCCAAATGAAAGGAATAGAACTTGATGTAAATTTTCTTGTAATTTGTTAATACCAATAAAAATGCGTACTTTTACCCAACAATTCAATTTTGTTGGTATTGTCTTCAGGAAATATATGCAAAGATGTATGAAAGGTGTTCATTAAAGCATTATTTATAATATTAGAAATAATTTAAACATTCAAAACTACAGGATTAATACAATAATTTATAGTTATGAAAAAAGTACTAAATGCCATTAAAGCGACGTAGGACATATCAATTGATTTAACTATCTGTTGACAATATATATAAGTGAAATTGATGATGAGGAGCTTCAAATGTTTTACATATCACATTCCAGAAGGATATTCACAAAAGTATTATGCTTATCTTTGATGTTATGAATTTTTAGGCATTTCAATTTTTTTCTCTTTTTGAGTTTCTACATTTTAGATTGTTATCTACCTTGATAATGCATTACTTGAATAAATTGAGAGTATTAAAAGAAGTGGTGGTAAAGCACAAAATCATTTTCATAGGCCACTGAAATTGGCTTAAAGATAAATGTTTTAAAAGAGAATTAGCTTTGAATATCGAATCAGGGGTTTGAAACTGAGAATTTTATGGATAAGAACTTAATACTTCTGCATCAGTTATCTCAACTTTAGTCTTCTGATGTATCAGAAATATTATCTTAGTGTATTCTTAAGAGACAGAGATAGTTGGTCAAATGCTAAGGGCAAAGTTTCAAGTAAATTTACTTATGCTATTTTTACTTTGGATAATAGAAAAGACAGGATGGTTTTTCCCCCAGGTGGTAAGCAGCAGCAAATGATTTTTGCTTTCTACGGGTCTGTCTTTTCCCTTTTTTTTTTTTTTAACTGTCAGGGCAGAAACACGTTCAGTTCACATAAATGGAGAACACCCGCTGTGGAAAACATCTCTTTTGACTTAAAAAGGAGCATTAAAGCCTCTGTCACTTCAGTGAATCGACGATTAAAAGAGCAAATACGAAGTACTTAGATATCCAGGTTATAAAAGTTACAAGTTAGAAAAGTTTAAGTTTTGCTGTTTTTTGTGGGGCAGTAGTTAATTCTGACCAGTCACATCTGTTCTGGTCAGGATAGTCAGTTCTCCCGGCTAGCCAGCGAACAAAATATGTCCATAAAGATTCTTCCTTCATTATGTCAGCTTCCAGGATATGCTGATGGAAGAATGAAAGGCCATCCTTTCCCCTTTAAGAGCAAATTTCTAGGACTCTCCATTAGCACACGGCTAGATAGAATTTGGCTACCTCTTTTCATGCACAATTCTCTAATTTCCACATTTAAGAAAATGCTTAAAAAAATGCTGATGCAGGTTCTTTCTTCAATATTTTAATTCATGGTTGTCTGTCAAGTGTTGTAAGCTCCAAAAAGTTTCCTTCTATTAAACCATGTACAGCAGCTAAAAGAAGATAGCAAAACATTTGGAATATAACTTTGGTTTTGATCATACAAATATGTCTAGAATAAAGCTTCCCAACTTGGAAACTTTGACGTTTTAGACTGTCAAATGTTTTGTTGTAGGAAGTTATCCTGTGTATTGTAGGATGTTTTGCAGTACCCTGGCCACTGTAGTCTACCCACTAAATTTGTTTGTTTACTAAGTTACAGTAGCACCCCGACCCCAGTTGTGACAATCAAAAATGTTTGTAAACATTGCTCAATGTCCCCTGAGGGGAAAAATATCTTCTGGTTGTAAACTACTGATCTAGAAAAATTAGAGAATTTAATCCACAAAAATTAATTTACTGTGTGTTTTTTAAAAAAAAATCATCATTCACAGTAAATTTGACTGTGTCATAACTAAGAAATGTTTTTGTTTGAAGATATCAGTTCATAATCAGGAATCAATCTATTAAAACTTCATGTAGATATCAGTTATGAAAGGTTGATTTTCTAACTAAATACATAGTAAAGGACAAGAAGAAATCTCATAGTTGTCAGTTTTAAATGAGTCACTCCATCACAGATCTCATTGTTTGTCCTTATGTGTGACATACTGCTGTGATGCTGTGATACAAAACCAGCCATATGTATATGTGCCAGGAGAAAGGCTTCCCCAGTGCCTCGGGGCAGGATTGAACCAAATCAGAGGGCTCTATGTGCACTGTGTTCTCCAACGTGCTTTAGTTTGCCCTCAACACAAATGACAAATCCAAATTTTACTTAACATATGGAAAGAATCTTGCAGAATTAAGAATGAAAAGACTTAAATTTAACAACTATTAGAAGCATGCTAAGAATTACATTTCTGGTGATATAGGAAGAACATGGATTTCAGAGTAAGAAATTCTTGAGTTAAATCTTTCTGAACACTAACTAGTTGTGTAATGTCAGGCAAGTTTTTTGTTTTAGTTGTTATGTTTCCAGCTTTTTTTCATCAGTAAAATGGGCATAATAATAGTTTGTAGGATTATTGTGAGAACTAGATTTTAGAAAGACAAGTTATCTAGCATAATTAAGCATAATATATATTCAATAAATGTTTGTCAAGTGATGGAGTAACATGATTAAAATGATTCTCAAGAACCTAGAAATGTATCAACTATATATATTCTTTCTTTACCTTCTATCCTGAAAATTTGTTTCAGAAAGAAAAGCAGGGAGATAAAAAGAAGAAAAAAATATTCAGTGATTTCCCATCCCTGCCCCTTGGTTTAAGATGTTGGTAAGAACAGTACTTCAGTGCAGCCACTAGTTTATGTACCATGGAACTCCAAATATCTTTCAGAAGAAGTCCACCTATATTCATGTCGTGTTCAAAATATTAAATCAATTCCAAGTTGGCAAAGATAAAAATAAAACCTTCAGTATGCTTTAGTCAGTTGCCTCCCAAACACTGCATTGGATTTTTTTTTAATCTGATTGTTTATTTAGATAGGAACACCACAAAAATAGTTGCCTGTGGCCTGACACACCCTAGGGGTGGACCTGGTGGAGAAAGTGTGCAAAATTTATAAGACCTGGTCTCTGCTTACAGATAGCTTTGAATCAGGCTACTCATATGTAATCCAAACTTTTGCAATTCATCTCCATCAGGAAACATTCTCTTCTTTTATTTTTTTATACTTATTACTTTATTTTCTGTTACTAAATACAAAAGCATTTTTATGCAACTTCTAGGTATTCTTGCATGTGGTATACTATTTATTTCTTCACTGGACTTCTTAAATTTTGTGCACGTAACACCCTCTAACTACCAATAGTGTTTATATAAGAACTTTAATTTTCCCACTTACTTTGTATTGCAGCATGCACTTTAAGGTCTTCAGCACGTTTTTGGGAACAGTTTGAATTATCTGGGAAAATTGTACTGGGCAGTCAGAGAGTGAGTTTGCCTTCCTCTAACATATCCTATAGAAGTAATAATTTATTAGGATGTACACTCAGCTATAAGACTACAAAACTCAGCTAGTCTTAACAATTTGTGGATCAAGCATTTCTAAAGTACCTTTTAAATAACACCATAGTAGAAACCAAAGTTATAAAAAGCACAGGGCAGAACTTCCAAATGCTACCAGTTTCCTGAAAGGAAAAAGAAACAAACAAGGAATTGCTATCTAGTATGGTAAAAGCTACAATGCAGGTAAGCGGCTAGGAAATCTATGGAAGGACAGAAAAATAACTTTATCTTTCGGTAGGCTATCTTAATCAAATAAGAGAACTGTTTTTTCTGGGGTATAATATGTCAGTATTTGTTAGTTCCTAAAACTTTTGAAGGGATTTGAGAGGGAAACAATAGAACATCAACCAAATTTCTCAAATTTGTACCTTAGAATCACTAGGAGATCTGAGACTCCTGATATCCTGGCCAAAACTCCAGATCCATTAAATTAGAATCTCTGGAGCTGGAACCTAGGAAGCAGGAGTTTAATCATCCTCAGATGATTTCAATGGACAGCCAAGTTTGAGAACCACTGATCTTAAAGGAGCAGAGGGAATCTGTGCGTCCTGGTGTCTGAAGAGAGTCAGCATTTTCACTGGCCACTGAATTTGATTACTAATTATGTGACTGAGACAAAACTAAGGTTAACGTTGACTTTTATTATAGTATTTTACAAAATCAAGCCTATGAATTTGCCAGGGGGAAAAAGTGCATTTTTTTTTCTTTACACTAAACTTTAGTAAATAATAGTATATTTTATTTATAAATATGGTTAAACAAAAGTGGCCATATTATCCTTGTTTTTGGTTATTTCAGATGATGGTAGTGATGGTTTGCCAGATAACCTGTTGTCCAATCCAGGTAATTGAGAATCTTTCCCAAGACTTTGGCTAGGGTTGTGGGATATTTTTCTACAGCAAGGTTCCAATAGTCTTGACCAGTTGCTAAATTGTAGATTGAATCTTCCAGTGTTCACATCTGTTTCCTTATGAGAAGAGTTTATCTGGAAGTGAGGAAAGCAGAGGGGAAAAGCTGGTGGGGGGAGATTCTGGCTTTCATTGAGTACCTGAATCCACTGTGCAGGATTTATCCTAAGGAACTTTCCAGTAATATAGAAAAAATCCCTTTTTTGCCTAAGGCCCAGTTGAGATGAATTTCTAACTCTTGCAGTTAAAAGCATGCCAATAATAGACATGAATATCTTATTTAAAGTATTTAAAAGCATGATTCCTGTATTTTTCTGTAATTGATTAGGTTATAAGGTTAAATAAATTCATTAAAGGTAATCTAAGTAAGGGGAGATTGAAGTGAGGGAAAAATCCAAGATAATTGTAATCCAGGTATTTTAATTTCTTATGCCACTAACATATGCCATGGAAAATGAATAGACAATGGGAAGTATTATCTTATTGATGTCATTTTTTATTAGGGGAGGATTATTTGTTTTGGGGCGGGATGATAGAAATGAGGCTAAAACCAGTAGTAATTACTGATAGTTCATGTTCCATATAGGATACTAAGGTATGGAAAAGAAGACAAGCAAGCACATTGTAGGACTAAGACTGATACAAGAGCAAAAATACTTTTAATACAATCAATATCAAATGAAAAGAGAAACTCTACAGCTACAGGTTATTATCCCCTTTTGACCAATATGAAAACATTATCATGTGATGCTGTTAGACCTATCTCAAGGAATGCTTTTATGCATACCAAAAATAAGGTTTAATGCACATAGTTGTCAAGAATGTCCTACAAGATGAATGAGATTATGTCCACAATTTCATAGGTAGAGGTATGACAATCTATTTCTGAAGAAAGTATCATGGTGGTTTTTAATATTTTTAAACTAAAATAACTTGGAGGAAGATGAACATTGAGAATTTCTGTTAAAAACAAATATGTGACTCTAATAAGTGCACCTTCTCTATGCTGTCTCAAATCCTTTAACAAGAAGGTTAGCTTAAATGTATTCCTAGGTTTATTTATTGTTTGGGGGCCAACGTATGATATACATTTTGTAATAAGAGAAAGTTATCTTTTGTGATGGATTATTCACAGACAGGATTCCTATGAGGTGAATTTACAATAAAAGAATTAATTTTCTACAGTGAAAGGACAGAATTTTTCATTTACACATAATAACAAAGCTTTTTTTCTAATTTCGCCCCCCTTACCACCAAGAAGAAGTCTCAGAATTTCAACTTCTTCCTCTTCATGTTATGTACCATTATATCAATACTTTTCACTCTTTCAGCCAGTGAAAGGACCACAGGCTTTAGTGTCCAGCAGATCTTGGCTTCAAAGTTAGTTTGCCAATGACAGGACGTTTGACCTTGGGAGATTACATAAAGAGGCAGAACCTCAATTTCCTCAGTTGTAAAATAGAGATAGTAGCAAGTCTTAAATAAATGGCAACTATTTTAATTTGCTTAGGTTGAAACTTATGTGAAGTAGGTTGTCTCATAATTAGGCAATCAATTTATTAGGCTATCATATAGGTTAAACTGTCATTCTAGTCTAGTACTGTTACGTATAATAAAACCTTTTCTACTTTAACAAGTACATCTATCCTCAATCCTTAACTCTGCTTCTTTTGGGTTCACATATAGACAAGTCACCTGCAGACTGATTTTTGTTTATTCTCAAATTTAACGTGTCCAAAGTTAGCTTATCAAAATGGCCTTTCCATTTCTTCCCTCCTTCTGAAATTTCCCATCTCTTACTATACCAGTAACTATTTTGTAACTTTCGCAGGTAAGATTATTGGCCATTTTTTGTTCTTCCTTCCCCATATGTTATATCACCTGTCATCAATGTTGCTACAGTTTTTTTCCTCTAAAAAACATGCCTATAATTTTGTCTTCCTGTCACTTCCACTGTCATTTTAGTCCAGGTCCTCATCAGCTTATTTCCTTTCTCTTTATGTCCATGATGAGACTTAATTAATGAAACAATGATATACATATAAAAATAAATTTGGAGGATATATATAATATGTTCTGAGAGTTGAAAGTCTAATTAGAAGCAATAGTTTAAAATAGTAAGAGTTTCAAATCTGACTAGTCTTCTTTCATATTAATTTAAATCATCTTAAATTGATTTGGTTTGATCAATGAAAAAACTCTTTTTACCCTTTACTCAGTTTTTAAAAAGTTTTTTTTAACCAGTCTATGCACTTGATAATAGTTGAGCTATAGTAGATAATAGTTTTATCTACTTTATCTTATAGCTCACTCTTCATGTCCTCCTAGGATTGTGACTTTCACTGCTTTTTCTGTACTTTGTGTACTCTTCAAATGTAGACAGGTCTGGGGTTTCCACCTAGACTTTAATCTTCCCCCCTTTCTTTCTTTTCCTCTCTCATTTATACTATCTCCCAGGAAATATCTACTGCACCCAGTACATCACCTACTATTTCTGTGTGTGAACCTTTGGGTGTGGCCTGTCTGTTTCCTGGGTTCTAATCTCATTATCCTGCTGCACAGCACTAGGAAGTACTCACAGCATTTCCTGTCAGCCTTTTAACCTTTTCCTGTTAACTTTTTAACCTTTTCCTGTTAACCTTTTCTTTTGACAGATATTCAGAAATTCTAGACCCAGATGTAAAATTTTAAGGTACCCTCTAATAGTTTCAGTAAGAATTAATTGAGCATAGCCTTTAGTATATAACTTCACATTTGCATAGACAGGTGGACTTTTTTTTTAAATTTTCCACTTGAAGCATTTTTGTTTGTCACAACACCTGGTAGGTAAAGCAAATATTTTGATTCCCATTTTATGAATGAGGAGGCTACGAACGAACATCTTTAGGAAACTTGCCCAGTCTTTTGAATTGCATGATGATGTTTCCCACTATTTTATCCTGCTTTTCTTATCTTAAAATAAACTATTCAAATTAACCAATAATGATTCTGTAGCTTTTGGTCTTCTATCATTGTTGAAAATGCTATATTTTAACTTACCAAACTAAAAATACTGACCCTTATTTATAAGACTTATAAGAAAGGGTAGACATAATCATGACTTGCATAAGAATTACATTTTGTTTTAAACAGTTTATTTTTTTAGTTTTTAAATTCCTATAATGCAATGAGTTTAATCATCTGTAATCATTTCTATTTCCCTTATCTATTCCCCCACTGATTCATGTATTCTTTGAAGACAGGGACAAGATTTTGAAAATATTCTTCTTCCTCACTTCATCTGTACAATACAATGTGTGGACTGTGTTTCCACCCCCACCCCCGCCAAACTTCATGTTGGGACCCTAATCCCCAGCGTGCATGTATTTGGAAATAGGTCCTATCAGAAGGTGACAAAAGTTAATTAAGGTCATGGGGTGGGCCCCTGATCTCATGGGACTGGTGCCCTTATAAGTAGAAGAAGAGATACCAGGGCTCCCACTCCTCCATCTGGGACACAGTGAGAAGGCAGATGACCCTCTGCAAACAAAGGAGAGTGCTCTCTCCAGGAACCAAATCCATTAGTACCTTCATCTTGGATTTTCCAGCCTCCAGAACTATGAGAAAATATATTTCTGTTTAAGCCATCCAGTCTTTGTGTTTTGTTATGGCAGCCAAGCAGACTGAAACAGTCAACAAATTGACAGTTTCCTTTTTTAATTGGAGAATTGTTATCAATGTCGGGCAGGAAAGGGAGGAAAATACCATAGCCAACAAAATATTCTAGTTTTATGTTTTTAAAGTGTATATCAGAGTTGAACTCATAGTTTAAACTAAATGTTACCCTGAAGTTACATTTTCTAAAACTATCTTTGCCCACTGAATCAATGAAATTTATCTTAAATGTAAAGATTCTATATATAAGCATATGATTTAAACGTGGCATATTAGAAATATCTAATGAAAAGTGTGAGCTGTTATAAGACTTGCACTTTTGAAAGTGATGAGAAAAAAGAAAACTATTAACATTTCTTTGAAATATATTTAAGGACTAATATGGATGCCAAAAGGATAAAACCATAGATAATATAGATAATATATTATTAGCTACCTATGTTTTAAAATTTTTAAAAGAAAATGGATCACAAAGAACTTGTGTATAGTAGGGTTCCAAGATCTATAAAATGGATAACAAAGAGTAGAGTGTGTTGGGGGCGAGAGGGACACAGAGAAGTGCCTTTTTCCCCATCTAATCATGGTTAGATCAGAATACAAAACCATTACTTTAATCTTTACCTAAATCAAAGAATCTACAGTATCCGTTCTCCAACTTCAAATATATTCATTTTCATATCTTTCCTAAATGGTCTTTAAAATGTGTTTATGAAGATTAATTATATATTTAAGAGAATTCATGATGTGTTTTCGAGTGAAAGAAACTTAAGAATAAAAATCAATATTGGTATATACCTCAAGGAAGCTGAATTTTAATAACACAACTTTTTGCTTAGTCCCTTTTTTGGGGTGTATATGAATCTTCTCTCCCAAACAAATGTTTCATAATGAACATCTCAATTTGCTAGCTAATGAGTCCCTTTGATCTCATTCGGGAAACTGCAAATTCTGTCCTTTCCTATTTAGGACTTAAGGCAAAAATTAAGTCTCAAAATTGCTAATGCAAGAAGTATATTTGTAGGTTAAATGTTTTACATGCAAATTATGAAAAGAGTCTTGGACTTAAAGAAAAATATTATATCAAAATATTCTGTTTTGACTTTTAGAGATTTCAATTGCCTTCAATAGCATAGGCATTATTTTAAAATTTTAGAAAGCCCCTCTTACTGGAATTTCACTTACCGAAAACTTCACTTTTTAAATTTGATCTTTTTGAAAGATCAAAACAAAGATTACCACTTTATCAGCTAGTAATAAAAAATTTTTAAATTAAATTGAATATGACTTAAAATGTTGCCATAGAGAATCAAAATTGAATGTTTATTTTTTAAATCTAATTCTTTTTTTTTTTTAGCATCTTTATTGGAGTATAATTGCTTTACAGTGGTGTGTTAGTTTCTGCTTTATAACAAAGTGAATCAGCTATACATATACATATATCCCCATATCTCCTCCCTCTTGCTTCTCCTTCCCACTGTCCCTATCCCACCCCTCTAGGTGGTCACAAAGCACTGAGCTGATCTCCCTGTGCTATGCGGCTGCTTCCCACTAGCTATCTATTTTACATTTGGTAGTATATATAAGTCCATGCCACTCACTCACTTCATCCCAGATCTAATTCTTTATATGAGGAAGGTTTTGTTTAAAATTTTTTAACAAGTTTTCCCTGATATAGTGGGTTGAATGGTGCACCCCCTCTGGAAATTGTGAATGTGACCTTAATTGGAAAGAGAGCCTTTGCATATGTAATAAAGAATCTCGGGGGACTTCCCTGGTTGCACAGTGGTTAAGAATCTACCTGCCAATGCAGGGGACACAGGTTTGAGCCCTGTTCCTGGAAGATCCCACATGCTGTGGAGCAACTAGGCCAGTGTGCTACAACTACTGAGCCTGTGCTCTAGAGCTCGCGAGCCACAACTACTGAGCCCACGTGCCACAACTACTGAAGCCCGTGCTCTGCAACAAGAGAAGCAACTGCAATGAGAAGCCCATGTACTGCAACGAAAAGTAGTCCCCACTTGCTGCAACTAGAGGAAGCCCGTGTGCAGCAATGAAGACCCAACGTAGCCAAAAATAAATAATTTTAAAAAAAAAGAATCTCTGGATGATATCATAGTGGATTATCAAGGTGGGCCCTAAATCAAATGACAAGTATCCTTATAAGAGACACACAGAGTAGAGATTCAAAGAGAAGGCCACATGGAGATGGAGACAGACATTGAAGCAATACAGCCACAAGCCAAGGAATGCTTAGAGCCACCAGAAGTTGGAAGAAGTAAAGGATTCTTCCTTAGATCCTTTAGAGTGAACATGGTCATGCCAAACCTTGATTTTTGAACTTCTGACCTCCAAAACAGTGTGGGAATAAATAGCTGTTTTTTTGAAGCCATCATGTTTGTGGTAATTTTTACAGAAGGTCTGGGAAACAAATATACTTGGTGAGTTCCCAGTTTTGATAGTTCTCTTCTTTATGTTACTGGTCTAAAACAAAGTTAGAAAATGTTATAATGATGCTTGCAAATCCTATTGACTCCCCATTTCAAATTTATTCTTTAGATTAGAATCCTGTTCAAAGGGCAGAAAAAGTAAGTCGAGTTACGTGTTTGATTATAGATCCCTAGACATTTGCAAGCAAAAAACCTTGCAAATAATAGAATGCAATCACTTAATATTGTAGAGAAAATTAACTTGAGAAACCCAATGACCTGCTACAGCTCACAAACCTACACTGAACGCCAGCTTTTGTATGAACCCATTTGCAAAGTAAGCAAATGTCCCTACTACTCACAGCTGATGTTACAGATTGCTGCTTTTAGTCTTCTAGGGCTGCCATAACAAAACAGCACAGACTGAGTAGCTTAAACAACAGACATTTATTTTCTAACAATTTTGGAGCCTGGAAGTCCATGATCATGCTGAGAGTTCTCGTTTGTCGATAGTCGCTTTCTCATTATGTCCTCACCTGAGCCCTCCTCTGTGTTTGCGTGGGAAAAGGGGCTGTGCTCTGCCCTCTCTTATTTTCTTTTCTTTTTTTTTTTTTTTTTTGGCTGTGCCGTTTGGCCACATGCGCCTGTAGTGGAAGCCTGGAGTCCTAACCACTGGACGGCCAGGGAAGTCCCTGGTCTCCCTTCTTATAAGGACACTAATCCTACTGGACTAGGGTCCCACCCTTATGACCTAGTTTAATCTTAATTAACTCCTTGTAGACCCTATCTCCTAATATAGGTCCTACAAGGTCACACTGGGGGTTAGTGTTGCAAAATATGAATTTTGGGGAAACAATTCAGTTCATAATACCCCTTTTACTGTGCTTAAGTAAGAGCACATCATAGTGCTTCTTTAATTTTGAAAGTGGGAGAACTGAAACAATTAATTGGATATAAATTCTGTCTCCTTTATCAAAACCTTTTAGATGGACCTGACTTGAAATCTAAGTCATGCCCAAAGAAGACCTAATTATCTTTATTCATAGGAATCATCTTTGAGGTAGTTATCAAAAACAAAGGCAAACTCCAAAAATTTTCAGTTGTGACTATAATTTTCACTCAAAATAATAAACTGTTGTTCTGTATAATTGCATTTATAAGACATGCATATAAGAATTCCATAGTAGATGTGAAAGGAAAAGAAACTAAAGGGGACAGACAAAATATGAATATTTTTAGCTCATTTAAGAGCTAGTTCCTCTTGATGTTTTTTACTGCTGTACTCACCCTAATTTTTTTCTTTTGTCACCATGAATTGTGCTCAGTCTTCTGAAAACTCTGCCTGATTGAGGATTTTTATATAGGCAGGGAAAGTAAGTTATGGATATTTTCACCCTTTTTGCCAGAAAGAACAGAAAAGAATCTTCAAAATTTATAATAAACAGAGCAACCTTTGGGGCTCAAAACAGTCTCTTAGATTCAATGACAGGTGTCTTTCCCAATCTTAGCTTCACAACTTCCACAGTCACATCAGATACTTACTCTGAGCAGGGAGTCACTGTTCCTGCTGTCAGAGTGTCTAGGAAAAAAGAAAAATGGCATAGCTGCTACAAGCATATACTGTACCTGCCAATTTCACAAAATGAAAATGAGGATGATATGTAGTGTCCACAGGGTATTAAGTTATTTTTTCTCTCTCTCTACTCCTTTCTCTATTTTTTGTCTGAATACATTATATTCCCTTTTCTCCCTCAATATTTTCTCTGAGCTCTTGTCCTCTCTTGTCACACAGATAGGTGTCCCAGAATCAGAATTGGAGAGTCCCAAATCAACACCTTTGGTATTTCAGCAGACAAGGAAGTACTGATACTAACTTCAGTAAAGTGCCCTGTTCCTTATTGCATGAAATTCGAACAAACGTCAGTCCATGAGACGAGCTGCTTCAATTTGTTGTAATGTGAAATAGAAGATGGTCAGGCCATCTTAGGTAGAATGGAAGCAAGAGGAATTGTACTTCTTCTGAACTCACTGAAATTTATTATTTAATCACTTTACTCGAAGGAGTTTACACAAGGTACTTGCAGTTTCATTTGAACAAAAGGCTTACTGACCTGAAGTTTGAAAATCCAGACTTGGTTTGAGTGCCCATGAGCTCAATGAAATATATAAGCCTATCTTATAAAGATGTAATTACTTGTGTTTTTTAGGTAATATCTTAAATATACATATCTAAAATAAGGTATTTGGTATAAGGTATAGGAGTTACACATTTTTAAATGATGGGAAATTAAAAAAACATTTGTAGTCATACTAATAAAACAAGTTAACTAATGAGTTTAAAAAATTTTTATTGGATTTTCTTCCAAATATAAGTATTCATTCTGAAAAGCAAAATAATACATGCACAGAAAGGAATTGTCTTATCTGTTCTAAGCACACCTAATGAAGTTGCCTTAAAAACATACGTAAGAATATGACCTTAAAGTCCATCTATGGGAATGGTGGAATTAATTATATATACACAGTATCACTCAGATCTTTAAAAATAATGGATCAGCTTCTAGACTTCGAAAAAAATCTCTACTTCACTATTCTTAGGATATACTTGATAAGTAATCATATATTCTTTGTCAAGGTAATATAGTCTCTGGTAGGTAATTTAATACATTTTAGGTTGTCAATCAAAATAATGAAACAGTAACAAATTATGCTCTTGAGTTATATATTATAAATGTGATTACTAACAATAATATACACTATTATGTGTGTTACAACTGTATGGGAGAAAAATGAGAAAAAAATGTCCCTTTGTAGACAGCTCATTCCATCTTCAAATATAGAGATAGACCTTCCTGAAAAACAGAAAAGTTCATTTCTTCTTTGATCAAGACATAAGATTCTCAAAGGAGTATGTGCATATGTGTGTGAGAGAGAGACATTCAGTGACTTAAGTGCTTTGTTTCTTCCATAAGCTCACTAATTCATAAAACTTAGTATTTGCATTGCTCTTAATTGTTAAGAGGTAATCAACATATATTTTGCTTTGGAAGGATCCCACCTATTTCTCAAAACTTAAGACAGATTTGGTCATTGTTAATGTATTCAACCAATGTTTACTTTCATCATTTAATATGTAAGTTATGCTAAATGTTGCCGTGATATATATAGTAGAACCTCTGATGACCCTCTCCTAAAAATGGTAAATTGGTAAAGGACAATATGATATGGGATAATTACAAATTATGGTTGCATGTAATGTGTACTGTACAAGTAATAGAATGTAGAAGCACAAAGAGTTAATGAGCATTATTAGTCAACGTGCTGAATGGGAAAATATAGGTCAAACCTTCTCTCTCCACATGCATATACTTAACATACCTACAAGTATTTAGTTATTAGTACATAGTATAGTTATATATATATATATATGTTTTCCTCAGGGGTAGTTGCTTACTAGCACAATTTCCATATTTTATGAACAGAATTCTGTTGTTCTCCTTATGACCATATTCTTCACTCCAGGACCTATTTCTTGGCAACTTATAATAGTGTCTTTCCTTACTTTTTTGCTCAAACCAAGGGCAAATACCTTTTGCTGTTGCAGCATACCAGCTTGGTCAGTCATATACCATGGGTTCCCTGCTGGCCACCACTCTAGTGCTTCACTGGAAATTGCATTTTCATGTACCAAAGCTTTTTCTCTTCCCTTCCTCCATTCCAGTTTACCATGTAACAACTGTTGGCATATCCCATTGTGATCCATGTTCCTCCTAGTGCTCTGAACACAGATTCAGAGTTGATGTTCTGGCTAAAGTCCAGGACCTCATTACAGGTAAACCTGTCTGGCACTTAAAGCTAATTTTTACTTTATGTGAGGCTAATAAAAACTGTTCAAGAGTTTAGAGCATGGTGACTTTAGTGAACTGTCTTTGATTCAAATGAACCAGAAAAGGAATCAATGGTACAGCCAAGGAATGGAGTAAATGTGTCTTATCATTAAATATCTGGCATCTGGAAGCAGGTTTATTTATTAGCTGTGTGACTCTGGATTAGTTATTTAACATTTTTGTTCCTCAATACATTTTATTTGTATCAATGGTTTTTAACCCTCATGACCTATGTTACATTTAGCAGTATCTGGAATCATTTTATTTGTGGGTGCTACTGTCATCTACTGGTACATGTCAGCTATGATGCTTGACCATCTTACAATGAGGAAGACAGCCTTGCACAACAAAGAATCATCCGACCCAAAAATGTCAATTAGAGCCAAGGTTCAGAAACCCTGATTTATATAATGACCACTAGAACATCTTGTCTATATAGGGCCCTATAAGATGACAGGTAAGTCTTCACATATTTCTGCAAAGGTCTATACATTCTCTCTGCACAGTTCCCCTCCTCCCCTGACTCTTATTTCTTTCTCTCCAAACTCATTCTGGTCCATTCCCACTGTGCCTGAGGTGCCAGGAATGCTCCTGCCTTAAGATGCTTACTCCTGATGCTCTTTCTTCTAGAAGCAATATTCCCTCTAGATATCTGAATAACTAACCCTTTTCTTTTCCTTCAAATTAGTGTTCATATGTGAGCTTCTCCATGAGGGCTTGCCTTGATCACCCTGCTTAAAATTACACCCACCAATCCCCAAGGATAATACATACACATATATTCCTGATACACTCCTGTTTCTTTTATTATCCAATATCACTTAACCCTTTATACAATATATATATATCTTCATTGGTTACTGATTGTTTGAATGTAAGCTTCAAGGAGGCAGGGAGTTATGTCTTTTCCCCCATTGTGTCCCAAGAACATGATATGTGCACAGTAGATTTTTAATACATATTTGTTGAATGTGACTGACTCCATTAAACACAAATATATTTAATAAATAAGTAAATGATTTTAGTTTTGAGTGCTTTGCATATCAGTCATCTAGTAAGCAAAAAAATGGTATATGTTATGATTACCTAGTACACAAAGTAACAATGTTCAACGTACTACATTATTGTAGGTACAAAAGGAAAGAAAGCTATGGGCACCACTGAAATGAAGAAAGATTTAGATTATATCTCTTTAAGTGTATGTGAGGCTAAACATGAAAATTATTTGATATGTTCTTGTGCTTCTCAGATCAGACAGGACATCTCCATCTTTAGTTTGGAAATGCCTTCTAGATTAGCACTTGGCTTTCTTTCTCCTCTATTTCCCTTCAATACTACATCCTGTACTCTAATGGTATCTTACCAAGAATCTTATTTTTGCAAACCAACATTCTAACAGTTTACCTCATTTTTATGTCATTGTACCTGGGTTCTGATAACCATTTATTCTTTTGGGTAAGAGCTGTAGTGATAGGGAAAATTCTTTACCTTGCTATGCAAAATCCATAATTCCACACATCAGTAACTGGGAATTGACATAGAAAATTATATACTTTCCAGTTCGTACATCTAAAATTTGCACAAAAGATTGAACAATTGAACTCTCCTGGTTAATTATAATAAATGTTTACTAACCTTCCCAAACAAGTAGGTTTCTTACTCTTGACTCTCAACAATTAGGAATCTCAGGAAAATGTAGTATTTATTAGAAACTTTAGCAGCATCAACTCACTAATTATTTTAATGGAACCTTATTCACTTCCAAGTTGTAAAACATTGCCAGAGAAAGCCATATGAAATGAGGTACCTTGTTTTGATACCGTTTATTCGTGTAACAAGTATTCTTAATCCAGATTTACCACTGAGTGTCGGCATGAACAAATTTCATCTCATAATGTACTAGAAAGTAAATTTCCTAATGACTCTACAAAGGGCAAATGAATAGCAAAATAAAGTAACTTCCTTATGAACATTTCATTTTGCACCAAATCCCATAATAGAATCTATATGATCTCAGATTATTATCTCAGACTACTTGCCTAATCCTTTAGTCTAACTCTATTCCCTTGCTATCCAGACAAAATGGATAGTTTTACTTATGACTTTCTCTACTAATTGATTGCTTCCCCCTTGCCCTTTTCAGTACTTGAAAGTGTAGCCATGGGAGGAAAAAAGAAGCAAACCTTATTTGTACACACATACGGTGTGTATTTTTTTATTACAAACCCTTGTGCTTTGCAAACTAACATTACCGATACCTTAAAACTATTGATTTAAAAATGTCAGGGAATCAAGAAATACCTGCCATGCATACTTGAAATGCTGAAGCCATGAAGGCTTCCAAAGTTATACTTATCTAAATTAGCAATTCCTTCCACAATTCAGATCTAATTTGAATTGTTATGAAGCAGCCCTAATTGCACCACCTTCTGTATCCAACTAGTGAGTGACTCTTGCTTTCATTACCCACCTCTAGCTGCTGAGAGTAAATTACGTACTCAACCTAGGGTGATTTGCTCTATTAAGACAAAATGGTGACATACTGATTAAATTTAAACTGTCAGATTATATTTCATTTATTTCACTTTCTGGGGAGTACAGCCAGTTATCTTTTCCCCTCATACTTCCATTGAAACTTTTGTCTTTAGAAACTAGAAACAACTATGCTAAATATGAATTTCAATCTATTAAAATAGAATTTAAATAGAAGAATGTAATTTTTCTAAAAAGGACTCACCATCATATAAGCCTAAAGGTTGGTTAAAAATTCATAGGGCTGCAGGAATTGAGGGCATGCCCCTGTGTTTGTGGAAGTGGGTATATATTTAAATGTCAACATTTTATCTTGTTCAGCAGCTCTCAAGCTTTTTAATCTTCTCTGAGATTCTTTTATATCACCTTACCCCTGGCTGCCTGAATAGCAAGGATAAGAGTTCTCTAAATTTGTTACCTTTTTTGTGGAACACCTGCATCTTTAAAAGGATAAATGTGGAATGTGAAAAATCCTGAGATGTTAAGAAGTCTAGTATAATCCAGGATGCAGATTTCTCAATATTTTTTTCTAATCTCTAAAAGTAAATTTCAATTGCACTCTTCATAGTTTCATTATGACCTCTCATCGTGACCCAATAGTATTTTGGAAAGAAAAATGATTTAGTGAACTTAAGGAATTAAAACACTTTAAAAATTATTACAATGTAATACTTCTTCCAGGTGCTTTGTATAGGGGGAAAATATCATTTTTCTAGGCTGTTTTAAATGTAAATCATTATTTGGAAAAGTCTTCTTTAATTACATACAGAGATGAAATATTGAACAAAGTGATTTCTCCGAAAGATTTCTTCCGTATTAAGGGCAAATTGTGAAGGCTTATAGTATTGTGTGTGCCTTAGAAAGGAGGTGACAAACCTAGACATTTTGGCAGAGGGCGGTAATTGTGAGATTGTCAATGAGAGTTAGAAACAATAAAACAGGTCTCCTAATGAAATTTAGACACCAGAAATGCAAAATTTTGTCTGTTGAGATTTTTTAGTAACAAGTTTTAGCTATAGTTTTTGGCCAACGTACTTCCAATTGATCTAAAAAGGCTTAGAGTGTGTTTTAAGAGCATTATTTCCTCTACACCATGTATTTAAAATATTTCTATCCCTTGTTTCATCTTTCCACTTACATGTCATGTCAAGCACGAAGTGTTGAACATATTCCCTTTATAATACATCTAAGCCTACAATTCATTTCTAAAGTAATAACAATTAACCACGATTTTGATTTCTGGAAGTCCCATACCATAACTCCGAATTTGGGAGATTTTAGCAAGATATTTTTGCGTTCACACTGTAAAACTTTTAATGCCGAGTTTACCACTAAATATAATATTTATTTTTTTCTCATGTATTCTTATTTGTATTTCTTCCTTGACTCTTTTCCTTCTCACATTTCTATTGTGTAGGTTTCATGGAAACATAACCTCTGTGGTCTTAATATATCTTTTTATTAAGTACTAATAGTAATGACAGCAAAGAAGTGAACACTATAAAATAAAATGGCTTAGAATAAACAAGACGTATTGCTAGCAGTAGCTCTGTGACTGTGGTTTTCAAAGCAATCTCTTGTCTTTTGCCAATGTTAAGACAGCCATTAGTTAGTGATATAATTAAAAAACAAAAAGACTTATGAAGGCCCAAATGGAAACCTATATTTGATTATTTTCCAAAGTTTTGTATTGATCCTTATATCAAGGGAAGTTTCTTGTTGATATATCAACATAGCACTCTATTTTTTATATGCATCTTAAGTTACTATGAAATAAAATGAAAGACCTTACTCCGTGTGGTCAATCACTTTATTTTAATGGTGCTTTATTCCCTGGGTAACTATTCAAAAGCAACAGCTTTACTGTAAGATCGTTCAACTTGATATTTAAACTCGATATGTGGCTTATCAGGTTACCACATGACATTCATGTTTTATTGAGGAACTGTGAGTGTTTAATAAGAAAAAATAAGAATGGGAATTGTAGAAATAACAACCTTAAAACAGCAGGGAGACAAAAATCTTTGGGTCCCAAAGGACAGTGGGTTACTCATCACAGGTAGAAAATAGAAGCTTAAGTGGACAGAATCATGGTTTCCTAGATTGCCTTCATCTTACACTTTAAAAAGACAAGTAACTCTCATGTATAATATGTTGCTTATGAGGGTAAAGTTTGTAGCCAGTTAGTCCTGTGTCTAAACTTCATTTCCACAATGTATTCCTGTGGCTTTTGAAAAGTTATTTAATATCCCTGCAGCAGTATCCTCTTGTGTAAAATGAGGATATTAATACCAATTTCAGAGGATTATTGAAAGGATTGAAATGAGCAGAATTTACTGTATGAATTGTTAAGAACATGGATAATGCTAGAGTTAGAGAGGGTGACTTTAAACTCTGATTTTTCTGGCTTCATCAGTAATAAACAAAATATATTCTTGGAGCAAGTTATTTAACCTCTTTGAGCCCCATATATATCATATGAGTGCTAATATTTCCTTTGCATTTGATTTTTACAATCCTTCTACAATAGAGTGAATGTGTCCCTCCAATTCCTATGTTGAAACCTATTCTCTCAATGCGGTGATATTTGGAGGTGGGACCTTTAGGAGGTAACTAATGTTCTCATAAAAGAGACCCAAAAGAGTGCCCTTGCCCATTTCACCATGTAAGGAAACAGGGAGAAGACAGCCATATATCAACCAGAAAACAGATCTTCACCAGACACTGAATTTGCCAGTGTCTTGATCTTGGACTTCCCAGCCTTGAACTATGAGAAATAAATTTCTGTTGTTGACATGCCACCCAGTGTATGGCATTCTGTTATAGCAGCCTGAACAAACTAAGGTACCTTTATAAAGATTAAACAAGATGGTTATATTCATTTTCAATTGATAATGCATCAACACATACTTAGTGGCTTAAAACAATATCCGCTCATTGTCTCAGAGTCTGGGGGTCAGGAGTTTGGGCATGGCCACCTGGGCCCTCCACTCAGGGTCTCATAAGGCTATAATGTATGTGTTACCCAACCTATTTCTTTCTGGAATTTGTGGTCCTCTTCCAAGCTCATGTAGTTGTTGGCAGAATTCATCTTCTTATGGTTATAGGACTGACATCTGTTTTTTTTTTTTCTAGCCCTTAGCTTGGGGATACTCACACAGGCCCTTTCATAATATAGCAGCTTACTTCTTCAAGGCCAGTAAGATAATTTCTCTTCAGAAACGGCCCTGTCCATCTTTTAAGAGTTTTCACCTGATTAAGTAGGCCAACTCAGAAAAATTTCCCTTTCTACTTCAAAAGATTTTGATCCTCAATTATAGCTGCAAAATTCCTTCATCTTTGCCTTATACTGTAACTTAATCATATATTGGCTACTTGTATTGTACCTTGATGTTTTACATTTCACCTGGCCAAATAAAAAAAATAAGTCATTTTATGGAGAGAAGCTCATGAACATCAAAATAATGCAGTGTTATGTTTATCTGGTATTGGAAATGTTATGTGCCAGTTCAGTTAACTTTTCAACTCTGTATTGAATGTCATATACAGTGTCTCTGTTCCTTTGGTGCTTGGTTAATCTAAAAAGTCAATATAAATTTTTATTTTCAAAATTAAATTTCTGCTAAGTGGTGAAAATGTTAATTTATAAAGACTACCCTGACTGACGTGTATTCAAATCATCAAAAGCCCACTCCACACTGTGATGTATTAAGCGGCACTCAATTGTTGAAGAAATGGTCTCTGATTCTCCTTAGCCAAACACCATCTCTTTTCAATTTCTTACAAACTGTGCCATATATTTCAAACATTCTTTGAGCATAGTAATTTCTAGTTATGTAAAAAAGATATTCTATGTTTATTTTCTTAGCACTATGTTGATTTTTTTTTCTGTTTATAATTTTCTGATGGCTATATTAGAGAAGATCTTTTGATTCCCAGAAAAATTTACAGCAGCATTGAGTTTAAATAGCAGCACCACTTAAAGTCATTTTCTAAAATTATAGCTCTAATATGGGCTAAAGTTCATTAATATCTAGATGTGTTAAAACTAAAAGCAGAGCTAGGGTCCTACACTTTGTAATGTTGAGCACTTTTTATATACCTGTTGACCATTTATACGTCTTCTTTGGAAAAATGTCTATTCAGATCCTCTGTCCATCTTTTAATTGGATGGTTTGTGTTTTTCCTATTGAGTTGTGTGAGTTATTTAACTATATTGGATATTAACCCTTTATCAGATATGATTTGCAAATATCTCTTTTCTTTCAGTAGGTGACCTTTTCATTTTATTGATGGTTTCTTTGCTGTGCAGAGCTTTTCAACTTGATGTAGTTCCAATTGTTTATTTTTACTTTTGTTGCCTTTGCTTTTGCTGTCAAATCTAAAAATTCATCATCAACAATGAGTTCACGGAGATAACTGCCTGTATTTCTACTAGGAGTTTTATGGTTTCAGGTCGTAAATTTAAGTCTTTAATCCATTTTGAGTTGATTTTTGTGTATGGTGCAAAATAAGGGTTCAGTTTCATTTTTTGCATGTGGCTGTACAGTTTTACAAACAACATTTATTGAAGAGACTGTCCTTTCCCCAGTGTATATTCTTGACCCCTTGACTATAAATTAAGTGACCATATACACATAGGTTTATTTCTGGGCTCTGTATTCTGTTCAATTGATCTATGTCAGTTTTTATGCCAATGCCATACTCTTTTGATAACAATATCTTTGTAACATGGTTTGATATCAGGAAATCTGATGTCTCGGATTTGTTCTTTATCAAGATTTCTCTATTTGGGGTCTTTGTGGTTCCATGCTTATGTCTATTTCTGTGAAAAATGACATTGAAATGTTTATAGAGATTGTATTGAATCTGTAGATTGCTTTGGGTAGTACGAACATTTCAACAATATTCTTCTAATCTAATGTTCTATGAACATGGAATATCTTTCCATTTATTTGTATACTTTTCCATTTCTTTCATCATTATCATAGTTTTCAGTGTGCAGATCTTTAATCTCCTCAGTTAATTTCTAAGTATTCTTTCTTGATGAAATTATATATGGCATTGTTTCCTAAATTTCCTTCTGATAGTTTGTTTATAGTGTATGAAAATGCAACTGATTTTTTTTTTTCACCTCTTTACTGGAGTATATATGCTTTACAGTGCTGTGTGAGTTTCTGCTGTACGACAAAGTGAATCAGCTCTATGTATACATACATCCCCATAACCCCTCCGTCTTGAGCCTCCTTCCCACCGTCCCTATCCCACCCCTCTAGGTGGTGACAAAGCACCGAGCTGATCTCCCTGTGCTATGCAGCAGCTTCCCACTAGCCATCCATTTTACATTTGGTAGTGCATATACGTCAGTGCTATTCTCACACTTCATCCCAGCTTCCCCTTCCCCCTGTGCCCTCAAGTCTGTTCTCTACATCTGCATCTTTATTCCTGCCCTGCCACTAGGTTCATCAGTACAGCTTTTAAAAATTCCATATGTATGCATTAACATATGGTATTTGTTTTTCTCTTTCTGACTTACTTCACTCTGTATGACAGATTCTAGGTCTATCCACCTCACTGCAAATAACTCAATTTCGTTTCTTTTTATGGCTGAGTAATATTCCATTGTATATACGTGCCTCATCTTCTTTATCCAGTCATCTGTGGACAGACATTTAGGTTGCTTCCATGTCCTGGCTATTGTAAATAGTGCTACATGAACATTGTGGTACATGTATCTTTTTGAATTAGGGTTTTCTCAGGGTATATGTCCAGTAGTGCGATTGCTGGGTCATATGATAGTTCTATTTTTAGTTTCTTTAAGGAACCTCCATACTGTTCTCCATAGTGGCTGTATCAATTTTCATTCACACCAACAGTGCAGGAAGACTCCCCTTTCTCCACACCCTCTCCAGCATTTATCGTTTGTAGATATTTTTGATGATGGCTATTCTGACCACTGTGAGGTGATACCTCATTGTGGTTTTGATTTGCATTTCTCTAAGGATTAGTGACGCTGAGCATCTTTTCATGCATTTCTTGACCATCTGTATGTCTTTGGAGAAATGTCTATTTAGGTGTTCTGCCCATATTTGGACTGGGTTGTTTGTTTTTTTGATATTGAGCTACATGAGCTGTTTGTATGTTTTGGAGATTAGTCCTTTGTCAGTTGCTTCATTTGCAAATATGTTCTCCTATTCTGAGGGTTGTTTTTGGTCTTGTCTATGGTTTCCTTTGCTGTGCAAAAGCTTTTAAGTTTCATTAAGTCCCATTTTTTAATTTTTGTTTATATTTCCCTTACTCTAGGAGGTGGGTCAAAAAGGATCTTGCTGTGATTTATGTTAAAGAGTGTTCTGTCTAAGTTTTCCTCTAAGAGTTTTATAGTGTCTGGCCTTACATATAGGTCTTTAATCCATTTTGAGTTTATTTTTGTGTGTGGTGTTAGGGTGTGTTCTAATTTCATCCTTTTACATGTAGCTGTCCATTTTCCCAGCACCACTTATTGAAGAAGCTGTCTTTTCTCCATTGTATATTCTTGCCTCCTTTGTCAAAGATAAGGTAACCATATGTGTGTGGATTTATCTCTGGGCTTTCTATCCTGTTCCATTAATCTATGTTTCTGTTGTTGTGCCAGTACCATACTGTCTTGATTACTGTAGCTTTGTAGTATAGTCTGAAGTCAGGGGGCCTAATTCCTCCAGCTCCGTTTTTCTTTCTCAAGATGGCTCTGGCTATTTGGGGTCTTTTGTGTTTCCATACAAATTGTAAAATTTCTTGTTCTCGTTCTGTGAAAAATGCCATTGGTAATTTGATAGGGATTGTGTTGAACCTATCGATTGCTTTGGGTAGTATAGTCATTTTCCCAATATTGATTCTTCCAATCCAGGAGCATGGTATATCTCTCCATCTGTTTATGTTATCTTTGATTTCTTTCATCAGTGTTTTATAGTTTTCTGAGTACAAGACTTTTGCCTCCTTAGGTAGGTTTTCTCCTAGGTATTTTATTCTTTTTGTTGCAATGGTAAGTGGGATTGTTTCCTTGCTTTCTCTTTCTGATCTTTTGTTGTTAGTGTGTAGGAATGCAAGAGATTTCCGTGCATTAATTTTGTATCCTGTAACTTTACCAAATTCATTGATTAGCTCTAGTATTTTTCTGGTGGCATCTTTAGGATTATCTGCCAACAGTGACAGATTTACTTCTTCTTTTCCAATCTGTATTCCTTTTATTTCTTTTTCTTCTATGAATGCCATGACTAGGACTTCCAAAACTATGTTGAATAAGAGTGGCAAGAGTGGACCTCCTTGTCTTGTTCCTGATCTTAGAGGATATGTTTTCAATTTTTCACCATTGAGAATGACGTTTGCTGTGGGTTTGTCATATATGGCCTTTATTATGTTGAGGTAGGTTTCCTCTGTGCCCACTTTCTGGAGAGTTTTTATCATAAATGGGTGTTGAATTTTATCAAAAGCTTTTTCTGCATCTATTGAGATGATCATATGGTTTTTATTCTTTAATTTGTTAATATGGTATATCACATTGATTGTTTTGCGTATATTGAGAATCCTTGCATCCGTGGGGTAAATCTCACTTGATCATGGTGTATGATCATTTTAATGTACTGTTGGATTCTGTTTGCTAGTATTTTGTTGAGGATTTTTGTGTCTATGTTCATCAGTGATATTGGTCTATAATTTTCTTTTTTTGTGTGATATCTTTGTCTGGTTTTGGTATCAGGGTGATGGTGGCCTCATAGATGAGTTTGGGAGTATTCCTCCCATCACAATTTTATGGAAGAGTTTGAGAAGGATAGGTGTTAACTATTCTCTAAATATTTGATAGAATTCACCTGTAAAGCCATCTGGTCCTGGACTTTTGTTTGTTGGAAGATTTTAATTACAGTTTCAATTTCATTACCTGTGATTGGTCTGTTTATATTTTCTAATTCTTCCTGGTTCAATCTTGGAAGGTTGTACTTTTCTGAGAATTTGTCCATTTTTTTCACGATGTCCATTTTATTGACATATAGTTGCTTGTATTAGTCTCAACATCTTTTATATTTCTGTGGTGTCAGTTGTAATCTCTCCTTTTTCATTTCTAATTTTATTGATTTGACTCCTCTCCCCCTTTTTTTTTTTGATGAGTCTGGAGTTTAACCTAAAACTTGTTCAACATATGAGTTTGCTGATAAGTGAATTTATCAACAGTATAGTAAGTGGGGGAAGAAATGACTGCACTATTGGTAGTTCTTTTAATCAATGATGGGGTTTATTTCTATGTCCCTTGGATCTGGGCTGTCTTGGTGACTTCCTCTGAACTGTAGAATTCAAGAGACCTGATGTAATAAGTGTAAGCCTAGACCTCAAGATGCTTTGCCATTTCCACTCTTGCTGTTGTGGTGAATCTCACCACCATTTGCATAAATCTGGGCTAACCTACAGGAGATTGAGAGATCACATAGAGCAGAAATAAAACATCCAAGGAGAGACTCCTCTAGACCAACAGGCTGCCAGCCACGCTGACAGCTGACTACAGATTTTTGTGTGAATCTTGCCAAGACCAGTGAAAAACTTATACAAATAAACTCAGCCCAAACTGCAGGTTCACCTATCATGGATGTGAATAAATGATTGTGGTTTTAAGCCACCACATATTGAACTGAGTTGTTACAACACAAAGTTAACTATTGGTATAATGATCAAGAAAATCATGTGTATATACTCAGATAGTTAAAATGACAGTTCCAAAAGTCCAGAAAAAAACATAGGAACATATTTGAGAAAGTTTGAATTTCAGATACGCTAGCTCTGCTTGTTGAATGCAATGGTAGTCATCTCTTCCACTACATTTTCACCAAGAATTGTCTCATATGAGCACATTCAATGAAAGTGTTCTATCAAGTAGTCCCTTTTTGCATTATCAGCTTCCTCTAGCCTTTTTATGATCGTCTGTGAAATCAGTTGTGTCTTTGAGAATGTTGTTGACAATTGCACATTTATTTATTGAAAAGAAGAATCCAGACTTTCTACACAAAGATATAAATGTAAAATATAGTAATTCAGTAAGAAAAAATATTGAATAATTTTTCTTAGTATAAATGACCTATATTTTTCATATATGTAAAACTGGAAAAATAAAACACAGAGCTATTCACATTGTAAATAATGAGTTGTTTGATATCCAGCAGCAATTTGGCCAGTTTTCTTTCTTATATGAAAATGCATCAAGCATCTTTTCTGACCACAATGCTATGAGATTAGAAATGAATTACAGGGAAAAAAACGTAAAAAAGACAAACACATGGAGGCTAAACAATTCGTTACTAAATAACCAAGACATCACTGAAGAAATCAAAAAGGAAATCAAAAAATACCTAGAGACAAATGACAATGAAAACACGACAACCCAAAACCTATGGGATGCAGCAAAAGCAGTTCTAAGAGGGAAGTTTATAGCTATACAAGCCTACCTCAAGAAACAAGAAAAATCTCAAATAAACAATCTAACCTTACACCTAAAGAAACTAAGAAAGAAGAACAAACAAAACCCAAAGTTAGCAGAAGGAAAGAAATCATAAAGATCAGAGCAGAAATAAATGAAATAGAAACCAAGAAAACAATAGCAAAGATCAATAAAACTAAAAGCTGGTTCTTTGAGAAGATAAACAAAATTGATAAGCCATTAGCCAGACTCATCAAGAAAAAGAGGGAGAGGACTCAAATCAATAAAATCAGCAATGAAAAAGGAGAAGTTACAACAGACACCGCAGAAATACAAAGCATCCTAAGAGACTACTACAAGCAACTCTATGCCAATAAAATGGACAACCTGGAAGAAATGGACAAATTCTTAGAAAGGTATAACCTTCCAAGACTGAACCAGGAAGAAACAGAAAATATGAACAGACCAATCACAAGCAATGAAATTGAAACTGTGATTAAAAATTTCCAACAAACAAAAGTCCAGGACCGGATGGCTTCACAGGTGAATTCTATCAAACATTTAGAGAAGAGCTAACACCTATCCTTCTCAAACTCTTCCAAAACACTCCCAAACTCATTCTATGAGGCCACCATCACCCTGATACCAAAACCAGACAAAGACACTACAAAGAAAGAAAATTACAGACCAATATCAATGATGAATATAGATGCAAAAATCCTCAACAAAATACTAGCAAACAGAATCCAACAACACATTAAAAGGATCATACACCATGATCAAGTGGGATTTATCCCAGGGATGCAAGGATTCTTCAATATACGCAAATCAATCAATGTGATACACCATATTAACTAATTGAAGAATAAAAAACCATATGATCATCTCAACAGATGCAGAAAAAGCTTTTGACAAAATTCAACACCCATTTATGATAAAAACTCTCCAGAAAGTGGGCATAGAGGGAACCTACCTCAACATAATAAAGGCCATATATGACAAACCCACAGCAAACATCATTCTCGATGGTGAAAAACTGAAAGCATTTCCTCTAAGATCAGGAACGAGACGAGGATGTCCACTCTCACCACTATTATTCAACATAGTTCTGGAAGTCCTAGCCACGGCAATCAGAGAAGAAAAAGAAATAAAAGGAATACAAATTGGAAAAGAAGAAGTAAAACTGTCACTGTTTGCAGATGACATGATATTATACATAGAGAATCCCAAAACTGCCACCAGAAAACTGCTAGAGCTAATTAATGAATATGGTAAAGTTGCAGGATACAAAATTAATGCACAGAAATCTCTTGCATTCCTATACACTAATGATGAAAAATCTGAAAGAGAAATTATGGAAACACTCCCATTTACCATTGCAACAAAAGAATAAAATACCTAGGAATAAACCTACCTAGGGAGACAAAAGACCTGTATGCAGAAAACTATAAGACACTGATGAAAGAAATGAAAGATGATACCAACAGATGGAGAGATATACCATGTTCTTGGATTGGGAGAATCAACATTGTGAAAATGAGTATACTACCCAAAGCAATCTACAGATTCAATGCAATCCCTATCAAATTACCAATGGCATTTTTTACGGAGCTAGAACAAATCATCTTAAAATTTGTATGGAGACACAAAAGACCCCGAATAGCCAAAGCAGTCTTGAGGGAAAAAAACGGATCTGGAGGAATCAGACTCCCTGACTTCAGACTATACTACAAAGCTACAGTAATCAAGACAATATGGTACTGGCACAAAAACAGAAACATAGATCAATGGAACAAGATAGAAAGCCCAGAGATTAACCCACGCACCTATGGTCAACTAATCTATGACAAAGGAGGCAAAGATATACAATGGAGAAAAGACAGTCTCTTCAATAAGTGGTGCTGGGAAAACTGGACAGCTACATGTAAAAGAATGAAATTAGAATACTCCCTAACACCATACACAAAAATAAACTCAAAATGGATTCGAGACCTAAATGTAAGACTGGACACTATAAAACTCTTAGAGGAAAACATAGGAAGAACACTCTTTGACATAAATCACAGCAAGATCTTTTTTGATCCACCTCCTAGAGTAATGGAAATAAAAACAAAAATAAACAAATGGAACCTAATGAAACTTCAAAGCTTTTGCACAGCAAAGGAAACCATAAACAAGACGAAAAGACAACCCTCAGAATGGGAGAAAATATTTGCAAACGAATCAACGGACAAAGGATTAATCTCCAAAATATATAAACAGCTCATTCAGCTCAATATTAAAGAAACAAACACCCCAATCCAAAAATGGGCAGAAGACCTAAACAGACATTTCTCCAAAGAAGACATCCAGACGGCCACGAAGCACATGAAAAGATGCTCAACATCACTAATTATTAGAGAAATGCAAATCAAAACTACAGTGAGGTATCACCTCACTCCTGTTAGAATGGGCATCATCAGAAAATCTACAAACAACAAATGCTGGAGAGGGTGTGGAGAAAAGGGAACCCTCTTGCACTGTTGGTGGGAATGTAAATTGATACAGCCACTATGGAGAACACTATGGAGGTTCCTTAAAGAACTAAAAATAGAACTACCATATGACCCAGCAATCCCACTACTGGGCATATACCCAGAGAAAACCATAATTCAAAAAGACACATGCACCCGAATGTTCATTGCGGCACTATTTACAATAGCCAGGTCATGGAAGCAACCTAAATGCCCATCAACAGACGAATGGATAAAGAAGAAGTGGTACATATATACAATGGAATATTACTCAGCCATAAAAAGGAACGAAATTGAGTCATTTGTTGAGACGTGGATGGACCTAGAGACTGTCATACAGAGTGAAGTAAGTCAGAAAGAGAAAAACAAATATCGTATATTAACGCATGTATGTGGAACCTAGAAAAATGGTACAGATGAGCCGGTTTGCAGGGCAGAAGTTGAGACACAGATGTAGAGAACGGACATATGGACACCAAGGGGGGAAAACTGCGGTGGGGAGGGGACGGTGTTGTGCTGAATTGGGCGATTGGGATTGACATGTATACACTGATGTGTATAAAATTGATGCCTAATAAGAACCTGCAGTATAAAAAAACAAACAAACAAACAAACAAAAAAATAAATAAATATGCTTCCATTTCTAATGGAGGAGGGATAATTTTCGCATTGCCCTTCTGGGTTAAGTTCTGATATAAAGGGTAGAGAAATGTTATCCAGGGAAACTTAATATCTGCAAAGCATATTTTTAAGACTGATCTTCAGAAGGGAGAAGAGAGCATTGTTAAAAAATTTTAGATTTTATATTGTTATGTTGATTCTGATTCACATATAAGGTATCTGTGGCAGGCAGCCTCTAAAATGCCCCTATCAATCTCCACCTTCTGGTATTCGTGGCCTTGTGTAATCCCCTCCCCTTGAGAAACTGCTTCTAACCAATAGAATACAGCAACATTGAATTGTTACTTCTGTTACTACATTACAAAAGATGGTACGTTCCATCTTGCCAGCTGAATCTTTCTATTCCCTCCTTGAATGCTTTGATGTAATAAGCTATCATTTTGGAGAACCTTATGTGGCAAGAATCTGAGGATGGTCTCTGGTCAACAGATTGCAAGGAACTGAGGCTCTCTGTCCAACAACCCATGAGGAACTGTGTCCCGCCAAGAACTATGTGAACTTGGAAGAGAACCTTTCCCCAGTCCAAACTTAAGATGATTACAGCCCAGAAACATTTTGACTATAGCCTGTGAATACCCTGCAGTAAAATATCCAAGTAAGCTTTGCCTGGAGTCCTGATGCACAAAAATTGTTGTTTTAAACTATTATGTTTTGGGGTAATTTGTTAGGTAATTATAGATAATTAATATACTGAGATATAAATTTTTCTTTATTTTGCCTGCAAGGTATATGAGATAACAGAATACTATAGTTTATATAAAATCATTTTATGGAATCTATAATAAATGGAAAGATAAACATGGATGTTTATGATGCTTAAATAACGCAATTCCATGCTTAGCATGTGTTATTTTTATGCACGTGCTCATGTTTTAATGTAATTTGTCTTATTTTAGAATGTGTCATTATATATGACAACTGAAGTATGCATATTATTTTAGAATAATCCCATCTTATCTATATTTACTAAAAGTTGTTTTTTAGTGCATAATATTTGAGGAAACAGCTATTATAAATCTCATATTTTATAAAGTCTTAATTTCAAAATTCATACCATATGGTTTAAGAAAGAATTAGCATGGATTAATGGCTAACTTCCAAAATAAACTGAAGATCAATTTGTTTTAAGGTAATATCACTTCTTCTACTTAAGAATGTTTTGCTTAGTTCCAAGGTGATTCACGCATATCCTGAACACAAATTTGAAGATTTGAAATCATTGTCATGACATGTGATGAATCCAGACATGTGTTTGCTGTTTTGCTGAAACAGAAGAAACAGCATATATAGCAATGGTATTTAAAATGCACAGCTTACATTTGACTCTGTGTGACAACCAAGTGACAATGATGGATCCAAATGCAGTCCTGACTTAGAGCATCAATTAGGGAAATGGCAAAGCCTTTCCAACATTATAAATTACTCTGTGACTGCCAGTAACCAAAGCTCTCACTCCCAGTAATTTTGTGTGATTACAGTTTGGACAAAAGATAGCTGATGAGGGTGAAGCCTTATAGTTATGAAGCTAAGAAACATTCCTCATTAGATATATGACGTGAGCATGATCCCAGCAGCTTCTATGACTCTATAACACACGTATTCAAACAAGTCACACATTTAAGCTACATTTTGTTATGTCTTTAAATGACAAAAAAAAAAAGAAAAGAAAAGAAAATGCAAGAAATATATAATGAAAATAAAACGGAAGATTTACTATCTCTGAAAGAGCTAATGCGTTAATGAAACCAGATGTACAACTTTAGATCTGGAAGGAGCTTACTCATATAATTTAATTAACCCTCTTGCTTGTGAAAAGAAAATAGAGATTTATGGTCATTTCTTTCCACAGTGACAAAAACATCTAGCATTACACGATTGTTCAGGATCTAAGTTTTCAGACTTGCAGTTTAATAATTATTCTTATACGTTTTTGATTAATTTTATATTTTTTTACCATAAAATTCCTATCCAATTTTAGATAGTGGTAAAGACATAAATATTTAGAAATCTTAAATAATTTAAAAGTATTTAGTGTGGGTTCACTTAAGAAAAGACTTCAGTGGTCTCTAATATTCCTTGATTTACATTGTTTTCTTTATTTTACAAATTCTGAGGTAAACAAGACTTTTGAATATACTTCTGCATTAACAATTTTGAATATACTGCTCTAAGGGACCAATTGTTCTACATATTGAAGTTTTTGACGTTTTATTTTTATTGAAATGTCCAGTCAAAAAGGAGAAAACAAATAATTTCTTCTGAAAGCTAATTGTAGCCATGAAGACAGTGGTCAGCATCACATATCTTGGAATTAATTAGATAGTTTTGTTTTAATATTTAGTTCTACTTTTTACTAACTCTATTATTTGGGCAATTATTTTTTATCTGTGTCTAAGTTACTTTACTTTTATGAGACTCAATTACTTCATCATTGAAAAGGCTTAAATAGATTGTTTTGAAAGATGAATATGCTCATGCATATCATGCAATCATATCATTAAACTAGTATCAAGAGTAGAAGGAGCAGTAGCAAAAGCAGCAATAGTAGGTCAAATGCAAAGATGAGAATCACAGGGCCCATCTTCCTTAGATTTGAAGCCTTTGCAAAGTTTGTCAGCAGGTGTGGTTGATTTTAACCTGGATATCAGAGAAAGAACTCCCGTTTCTGGGAATAAGAAGAGGCTTGGAGTACACTTCAGGGAAGAATTTTGAGAGAAGGGCTTTTAAAAGAGTCTAGTACCCCAAACAGGATAGAACCTCAGTGCTGGATGACTGAAGATAAGGTGGTTGATGCTGAGGAGTGATCTACACAAAGTCTTCCAATCCAACTCCTCATATGTTTAAATAAGACACATTTTTAAATGATACATATTAATTTTTTTTAAGTAGAAAAAATTAACCTTTAAGTATGTAGAAATTAACTAGTATGAATAACGTTATGAGTCCCCAGTGAGAGCAGAATAATGAAATAATAAAAAACTAATTTGAGAAAGTGAAGAACTTCAGTATGTGTCAAGGTACTGGGTTTTTTTTCTATAGTGCTTTTTCTTTACCTTGCCCAATTTTTTTCCTGCAGCCCTTTAATTTTAATGTATTTTTCTGGTCAACGTTGTCAAAAGTGAATTAATGTCTACAGGAGTATTTCTCTAGGGAGCACTGCAGAATTCTGGTTTTGAGAAGCTGTGGCATTATAGTCAGTACACTAGGATTATATGGAAGCCAAAATATATTTTATCCTATGGTTTAACACTAATTTAATTGAAAAAATGGGTGCATCAAGCACACAAATGCACACCATCACAGAAAAACAAAACTAGACCAGTGCTCTAGATCAGTATTTGTCAGATTTTTTAAAAAGTTTAATTAGTTTTGATATATTACTTATACACAAATATAATTGAAATATTTCTTTCTTTTACTAAATATGATGTACTCTATTTTAATCTGTTCTTTTTCATTTAAAAAATGTCCTTTTTGTGGCTTTACTTCCTTGGTAAAGAGCTTGGAAGACATCATGCCAGTTCTTCTAGGTTTTTTTTCCTAAAAACTCTTAAACTAAATATTGATAACCTTTCTTAGACTCATCAGAGAACTAAGGTCACAACAACTTGACAGCCTGAATATATGGAGAGACAACTGATTCTAAAATTCACAGCCAAGGTCTATTCACCTGGAGCAGAATTAACCGGAGACATAAACAGATAGGAATAGGTAACTTTGAGTGCCAAAGACTGACTGTGAACTAGAGCTAGACAGAGAGTGAGAAACTCCTGGATACTGTAGTGTAAGTGGGGAACTCCCATTTCTCTGGGTTTTACCTGCAGGAGCCCCACCAGTCTCTCACTGTGAGGAATCCAGAAAGTTACCCTCCTGGCTCTAGTCATGTGTAGGGAAAATTAACCATGGTGGAATACACCCAAAGCTTTACCCATAACAAAGGTCTAATCTGAAGGGGGGGAAAGATAAAATAGTGCTGTCCCATCTAGGGGAAGATCACTTCTCAACTCCATCCCTTTAGCCTTCCTATTTTACATAATTGGGGATAAAAAGTTAAGATATGTGTGAATATCATGGCCAAGGAAATCAGGCCACTAAGAGACTGAGATTTAATTATAACATTATACAACATTTTACTTCCTCTTCATATAACCAACACATCAACAGGATTCCAGTGTAATAGCAGTGCATTATAGCTAATAAAGCTGCTAGATGCAGACTCACCCTGAGAAGGAATTACTAGAGAAGCCCAAAGACAATGTTGGAGATAAAAACAAGAATAGGAGGGGAATTTTTATTCTCTGGCACATATACAACTATAGCAAATATTGAACACAACACTACTTCAAACCAGAGTAACAAAAATCCTCACACTAAAGGCATATATAATGCAGTATCTGTTTCCTGATACATCATGTTTTGATTCAAAGGTACAAGGCATGCCAGAAGGCAAGAAAAATCACATTCTGAGGAGACAAAGTATTCATCATAACAAGACCCAAATATGACATAGATGTTGGAAGTCCGACAGGGAATTGTAAATAGCTATGTTTAATATGTTAAGGAAGCAAATGGAAAATGATCTGGATCAGAAACTCAGATCTACAGGAGGAAAGAAAGATCATCAAAAAAGAAATATGTGAAGTAAATATAATTTGAAATTTTCTCATTCTTAATCTGAGAACTGATCAAATTACTATGACAATGTATTGGATGGTTATAGCATGTAAATAAGTTAAAAGAATAACAGCAACATCAAAAGGGACAGAAGGAGGAAATTGGGAAATTTATTATAAGATACCTACACTGTACATGAAGTGGCATAGTTACTTATTTGAAAGTAGACTTAGATTAGTTAAAAATTTATATTGCCAATTCTAGGACAACTGAACATTTTTTTTAAGTAAGTATAACTGATATGCTAAGAAAAGAGATAAAAAGCAATAATCTTGAATGCTTAGTTTAAATTAGAGATGGCAGGTGAAGGGGAAGAAAAGCAATGAACATACAAAATGAATAGAAAATGGTTATAAATATGGTAGATATTAATCCAACTATATCAATCATTTTGTTTTATTTTGTATCTTTTTAATTGAGGTATAAACATATATTAGTTTTAGGTGTACAATATGATTTCATATTTGTATATATTGTGAAGTGATTACCACAATAAGTCTAGTTAGCATCCATCACCATACAAAGTTACACACTTTTTCTTGTGTTGAGGATTTTTAAGACGTACTCTATTAGCAAATTTCCAATATGCAATGCAATATTAATTATTGTCACCATGTTTTACATTGCATCCCTATGACTTATTTATTTTATAACTGAAAATTTGTACCTTTTTATCCCCTTCATCAATTTTGCCAACCTCCCCGCCCCTTGTCCCTTGCAACCACTAATCTGTTCTCTGAGTTCAGTTTTGGTTTTTTTTTTTTTTTTTTTTTTTTACTATTCCATATATAAGTGAGATCACAGGGTATTTGTCTTTCTATCTGACTTATCATAATATCCTCAATGTCCAACCACATTGTCACAAATGGCAAGATTTCATTCTTCTTTATAGCTGAATAATATTCCATTGTGTATATGTATACCAAATTTTCTTTATCCATTTATCCATCAGTGGACACAAGTTGTTTCCATATCTTGGCTATTGTAAATAATGCTGAAATGAACATTGGGTTGCAGATATCTTTTCTAATTAGTGTTTTCATTTTCTTCAGATAAATGCCCAGAAGTAGAATTGCTGAATCAAATGGTAGTTCTGTTTTTATTTTTTTGAGGAAACTCCATATTGTTTTCCATAATGGCAGTACCATTATGCAGGAGTGTTTCTTTTTCTTCACAACCTCATCAACAATTATTATTCCTTTTTGAAAATAGCCATTCTAACAGGTGTGAGGTAATACCTCATTGTGGTTTTGATTTGCATTTTCCAGATGATTAGTGATGTTGAGTATATTTTCATGTACCGGTTGACCATCTGTATGACTTCTTTGAAAAAATGTCTATTTAAACCTTCTGCCCATTTTTATTAATTTTTATTGGAGTATAGTTGCTTTACAATGTTGTGTTAGTTTCTTCTGTACAGCAAAGTGAATAAATTATACGTGTAATATATCCCCTCTTTTTTAGATTTCCTTCCCACTTAGGTCACCACAGAGCACTGAGTAGAATTCCCTGTGCTATACAGTAGGTTCTTACTAGTTATCTATTTTATACTTAGTAGTTTATATATGTCAATCCCAATCTCCCACTTCATCCCACCCCCCTTCCCCTGCCCATTTTTAAATTGGATTATTTCTTTGCTGTTGAGTTGCAAGTTCTTTATATATTTTGGATATTAACCTCTTATCAGGTAAATAACTTGCAAATATTTTCTCCCATTCAGTAGGTTGCCTTTCCATTTTGTTGATGATCTTTGCTGTGCAGAAGCTTTTTAGTTTGTCATAGTTCCACTTATTTTTGCTTTTGTTGCCTTTCCTTTTGGAATCAGATCCAAAAAATCATCGCCAAGACCACTGTCAAGGAGCTTACCACCTATGTTTTCTTCTAAGAGTTTTAGGGTTTCAGGTCATGCATTAAAGTCTTTAATTCACTTGAGTTAACTTTTGTATGTGGTGTAAGCTAGTTGTCCAGTTTTATTCTTTTGCCTGTGGATGTCCAGTTTTTCCAACTTCATTTATTGAAGAGACTGTCCTTTCCCCATTATGTATTCTTGGGTTGTTTGCCATAAATTACTTGACCATATGTACGTGAGTTTATTTCTCGTCTCTCGGTTCCATTGATCTCTGTGTCTGTTTTTATGCCAATATCACATTGTTTTAATTACTATAGCTTTGTAATAGAGTTTATTATCAGGAAGCATGATGCTTTCAACTTTGATTTTTTCTCAAGATTGCTTTGGCTATATGGGATCTTTTGTGGTTCCACACAAATTCTATTTCTGTGAAAAAATGCCAGTAGAATTTTGATAGGGATTGCATTGAATCTGTAGATTTCTCTGGGTAGTATAAATATTAACCATATTAATTCTTCAAATCCATGAGTATAGAATATTTTTGCACTTATTGGTGTCTTCAATTTCTTATGTCAATTTCTTATAGTTTACAGTGTACAGGTCTTTCAGCTCCTTGGTTAAATTTATTCCTAGGTACTCTTTTTGATGCAATTATAAATGGAATTATTGTCCTAATATCTCTGATAGTTTGTTTAGTGTATATAAATGTGACAGATTCTTGTATATTGATTTTGTATCTTACAACATAACTGAATTTGTTTATTCTAACAGTTTTTTGGTGGAGTCTTTAGGGTTGTTTATACATAACATCATGCCCTCTGCTAATAGTGACCTGATTTCTCTGGCTAGGAATTCCAATAATATGTTGAACAAAAGTGACAAGAGGGGCATCCTTGTCTTGTTCCTGAAGTAAGCCATTATTAAAGTTGCTAAATATACCTCTTTAATTAATTGATAGATTAAGCCAGCAGAAAATCAGTAAGGATGTATTTGACTTCAAGAGTGATATCAATCGCTCAATCCAATTAATTGGCTTTTATTGAATACTCCTTTTGAAACAGATTAAACATTCTTCTCAAGCTCCCATGGACCACTGGCAAAGACAGACTACATTCTGGTCAATAAAGCATACCTTAACAATTTAAAGGTTTAGGAATTATATAATGTAAGTTCTCAGACCATAGTAGAATTAAACTACAAATCAGTAACTGAAAGATAGCTAGAAAATCTCCAATATTTGGAGACTGAACAACACATTCCCAAATAACAAATGTGACAAAGAAATCTCACAAGAAATTAAAAAGTCTTTTGAACTAAATAAAAGTGAAATTAAAATGTGTGACATTTGTAGGATGCACCAAATTTGTAAAAAGCCCCAAAAGTGATACTTAGAGGGAAATCTAATATACAGCATTAAAGGCATGTACTAAAAAAGAAGAAAGATCTAAAATTAATAGCCTAAGTTTCTGCCTTAGGAAACTACAGAAAGAAGAGTAATTTAGTCTTAACATAAAAACTTACATGTTTGTAGCAGTTTTAGGTATAATCATCCAAAACTGAAAGCAACCAAGATGTTCTTCGGTAGGTGAATGAATAAACAGTGATACAACCTTACAATAGTAATTATTTAGTGATTAAAATAAATTACCTATCAAGCTATGAAACACTAGATGAATCTTAAATGTGAAAGAAGTGTGCAAAGAACTTTTGTGAAAGAAATCAGTCTGAAGAGGCCACACACTGCATGTTTCAATTTTATGGCATTCTGGAAATGACAAAACTATAGCAACATTAAAAATCTCAGTGTTTACCAGGAGTTTAGGTGGAAGATGAGGAAGGACAAATAATTGAACCAAAAGGGAATTTTGGGGTAGTGAAATTATTCTCTATGATACTGTAATTGTGAACATATGATATAATGAATTTGTTAATATCCATGGAAATACAGCACAAAGAGTGAAACAGTATATGAAAATTTTTAAAAGTTGAGAAGATTTACAGTGTTGGAGAATTCATGATGCAATGAAGAATATGATAAAACTATCTAATTATATGTAAGGTGCATGCAATAACCTCAGTGAAGTGGTGGAGGAGGGAGGAGGTTACTGACCTGAGTATCTTGGGAAATGAGCAGAGTGTGTAAGATTTAGTGTTAAAAAAAAAAAAAAAAGAAAAGAAAAAGTACATGTGTTCTGTGTTCTAGTTGATAAAATTGTTTCCCATGGTAGTATGCATCAACATTTCTGATACCATACATCCATAATATTATATACATGTGCGTGTGTGTGTGTGTGTGTGTATATATGTATGTATGAATTGAATAATTAATTAAATCGACGATGGGAGCCATGTTTCTCACTTTTGGAGTGGGAGGTAACAAATAAGTAAGGGGAGGAAGATAGAATGATCCTTGTGGCAATAGATTAAAGCTGGGTACATCAGTATAAACTCATGGGTAACTGAATATAGATAGAAATGGTTACATTTAGAAAATATTTATTTGTACATACAGGGACTAGTATACGCATAGTTTTTCTGCTCTGTCAGCTGAGAAAGCCTAGAAGTAAGCACACATGGAACTCAGATCTCGATTCCTAATACCATTCTCTAATAAAAGAAACCATTGCTCCTTAAAGAAATGGCTGATTCTAAGTCTGGGATAGAAAATATACAAGATGAACTTGGAGCATCTTGCAGTTCCAAAAAGTAAGGATGCGCTAAACACACACATACACCCTCTTACGCACAATGATGGTGGTTTGTCAAAGGAACACTGAAGCCAACTGGAAAAACCTATATTGTCCAAAGGTGAAGCACTTTGAACATCAAAGTACTGAATTATAACCAAAACTATTAAACATCCATGATTCTATTTTGATAAAAATAAATGTTTGTTTAATCAGATAAATAATGGGTAAGAATGAACAAATCTCCAATGTAGAAAAATTCCAAACTTATGATACTCCCGCCTTGAGGCTGTGAAATGCAACTCCCTACATCTTAAGTCTGGTCTGTGCAGAGTGATGTATTTCCAAAATGTACAGTATAGGCAGGGTAGGGGGAGAGTAAGTTTGCAGTAGAGAAACCTGACAGATACTACTTCAAACCAGGTGTTCAAATTCAACATCAATAGTGATGTCATATTACTAACATGTACCCTTGGTGTGATGTGATGAAAATGGCAGTTAATCTCTGTGGTCTTCCTCTTGAAACCCATAATCCCATCTAATCATGAGAAAAATTTCAGACAAATCGCAATTGCAGGATATACTACAAAAGACCTTACCAGTAGTCTTCAAAACTATGAAGTCTATCAAAAACAAGCAAAGTCCGAGAAACTCTCAGCCAAGAGGAGCATAAGGAAAATGAAAACTAAATGTAATGTGGCGTCTGGGGTGGGATCCTGGAAGAGTACTAAGACATTAGGTCAAAACTAAGAAAATCTGAATGAAGTTTAGACTTTCTTTTATAATAACATATCAATATTGGTTTATTAATTATAATTTACTATACATTTGTAAGACATTAATAGGGGAAACTGGCTGTGGAATCAGAGAAATTCTCTATACTATCTTCTCAAATTATCTATAAATATAAAACTGTTGACAAATTTAATTAAAATGTAAAAAAAAATAAAATCCTTCTAGTAATAGTGCACTAGGATGGTGATAGTAATAGCAAACAATTTGTGCCCTGTACTAATCTAGACACATGGAATACCATAACATATATTTAAACACAGCAAACCCACAGGGAGATCATATTAATAGTTCCATTTTATAGTCGAGGAAACTGTTGCATAGAGGGGTTACGTATCTTGTCCAAGGTAATAGCAATTAAGTAACAGAGCCAAAACTCAAATTCAGTTGTTACGGCTCCAGGAGTCACGTTGTTAATGATTTTCACTATTCTGTCTCTTGAAGAAATTGATTGTATATTTAATAAATGGGTTGAGTTTGAAAACAGTGATCTATCAATAGATTAGGAAACAAATAAGTAGACCCTTTGAGAAACACCTGATAGAACCAATTGGTGGTATCTCGGCAACCTCTGGGTCTGACTCCCTTTTAGAAAAACAAGGATATAAGATATATTTTTATCTCCTACTTTTCCATCTCCCCAGTCCTGTTTTCCTAATTCTTCCCTCCCCTTTCCATTTTCCCTCCTCACTTTCATCATTTTAAACTTTCACACAATTTACCTTTTCCTTATTTAAAAATTTCCTTTTTTTCCTATAAATAAAAATACAGTATAGTTGAACCCTCAGTGGTTTGTTTTTTAATTTATTTTATTGACGTATAGTTGATTTACAAGGCTGTGTTAATTTCTACTGTACAGTAAAATGATGCAGTTATACATATATACATTCTTTCATATTCTCTTCCATTATGGTTTATCACAGGATGTTGACTATATTTACCTGTGCTATACAGTAGGAACTTACTGTTTATCCATTCTATATATAATAGTTTGTATCCGTTAAATTCCTAATTCATTCCTCCCCCCACTCCACTCCCTCTTGGCAACCACAAGTCTGTTCTCTGTGAGTCTGTTTCTGTTTTGTAGGTAAGTTCATTTGTGTCATATTTTAGATTCTACATATAAGTGATATCATATGGTATTTGTCTTTCTCTTTCTGACTTAGTATGATAATCTCTAAGTCCATCCATGTTGTTGCAAATGACATTATTTCTTTTTTTATGGCTGAGTAGTATTTCATTGTATATATGTACCACATCTTCTTTATCCATTCACCTGTCAATGGACATTTAGATTGTTTCCACATCTTGGCTATTGTAAATAGTGCTGCAATGATCATTGGGGTGCATGTATCTTTTCGAATTAGAGTTTTCTCCAGATATATGCCCAGGAATGAGATGGCAGAATCACATGGCAACTCTATTTTTAGTTTTCTGAAAAACCTCTATACTGTTTTCTATAGTGGCCGCACCAATTTACATTCCCACCAACAGTGTAGGAGGGTTCCCTTTTCTCCACACCTTCTCCAGCATTTATTTGTAGACTTTTTAATGATGGCCATTCTGACTGGTGTGAGGTGGTACCTCACTGTAACTTTGATTTGCATTTTTCTAATAATTAGCGATGTTGAGTATCTTTTCACCTGCCTCCTCTTGACCATCTGTATGTCTTCTTTAGAGAAATGTCTATTTAAATCTTCTGCCCAGTTTTCAGTTGGGTTTTTTTGTTGTTGTTGTTATTGAATTCTATGAGCTGTTTTTACATTTTAGAAGTTAAGCCCTCGTCAGTTGATTGGCTGCATCATTTGCAGATATCTTCTCCCAGTCCATAGGTAGTTTATTGTTTATGGTTTCCTTTGCTGTACAAAAGCTTGTAAGTTCGATTAGGTCCCATTTGTTTATTTTTGCTTTCATTTTTATTGCCTTGGGAGACTGACCTAAGAAAACATTGGTATGATTTATGTCAGAGAATGTTTTGCCTATGTTCCCTTCTAAGAGTTTTATGGTGTCATGTCTTACATTTAAGCCACTTTGAGTTTATTTTTTGTGTATGGTGTGAGGGTGTGTTCTAACTTCATTGATTCATATGAGGCTGTCCAGCCTTCCCAGTACTCAGTGGTTTGTTTTTAATCTCGCTCATAGCAGCAAAGACTCATCCTAGAATTAAGCAGAGAAGAAAATACGGTAGACTTTGTCCTCTTAACCCACTCTGCAATTCTACAGTCCAAAGCTCCTTTTTGCCCAGAGCTTGTGTCCTGGATAGTCACATTGCTGGTAGTCTTTATTGATTAAAACATTTAGGCATTGTATCCTGTCAAATTAAAATAATCTGTTTATATGCAAATGACTATGTGGAAGCATGGAAAATATTCTAACTTATCCTAGGGCCAAAGAAGTGATGACAGAATACGCATTCAAAGGATTTGGCCTATATTCTTAAATGCTGCCATGTTTCTACATTCTAAGAAACAGACAATTCCAAATGAGGTTAATAGAACCACTAGGATTTATGGTCATGTTTGCAAAATAACCCCATAAAGTTCTTTAGGCCAATTTTAACAAATCTTCCTGTTATATTAGTAAGTTGTCAGAACCATGCTAAATCACTTATCATCATTATCTATTTCCAATATAGCAAGACTTTTCCAGAGTTATATGGCCACAAAGTTGCTTCAACACAATCACTTTAGTATTTTAGGCTCTATGATTAGTCAATTTTTATGCAATAGTTTGGATTGGCTGCTATCAATATGATGTATTTCTTTAAGTAACCAATTTAGCTCCATCTTTTATTGTTATTCTTCACATCACATATTGTTAAAAAGTATACAAACTTATATACTGATCTCAACTTTGAACAAGGCTACAGATTATCAATAAACTAAGCTAACCAACTGTATTATCAGTCCTTTTCTCTCCCCTCCCTCCCTCCTTCCTCTCTAATCTACATCTGCAAATGCCAACAGATAGCACATGTCAACTATTTATGAAGGCCATGCTGCTTATATATTCAATCCAATTAGATCTTTTCCCATGAGTAAATTCCTTCAAATAACAACATCCTGTATGAAAAACTCAATGCATGAATCAACAAAAAATCATTGAATACTTAATATAGTTGGCTATAAATATATGAGGTTATTTTCCTTCTGATCTGAAAGAAAAGAGTAATTACTGAGGAGCCAGTCCTGCGTTTATGGGCTGTAACTTCAGAGTTATAGAGCTGATAGCTTTCAGTGGGAAAGATCACTAGTTATGCTCATGTTTCAAAGACGAGTGCCTATCTCTATCACTGTTTAATAGTGTTTAAACCTGTTAATGCATGTAGTCTGGTGAAATGAGGCAGCCAAAAATACATTGAATAGAAAAATAGTTTCCCTGGATATGTCTGTCCCTGAAATATGATCTATGGAATTCATTTGGTCATACCTTCAGATAGAATTTTACATATCAAGTAGACAGTCCAAAGGAGGCCTGTGTAATTCTTTAAGTGGAATGCCTTTAATGAAGTTTTTCAGAGCTCATTTACTATGATTCAAGTAACTTTAGTTACTCAACTCATTGCAACCATTTTTTTCTTTCAATTTTGTAGTCACTTCATACTTGCACATATATATTTTTCCCAGTCTCTGATTTGAAAAATTATTCTTTTCTATGTATGCAGAGTGCCTGCATTCTGTTGTTGCCTACCTCCTATACCTTAAACTGTTCATCTTCAGAGGCAGGTGTTTCATTTGGCATCCCCAGCATCTTTTCCGCCTTGAGCATCAGTGCCAATTTTTATTTGGTTATCCACTTATCTAAAAAGTGACGATAGTTAGCTAACGTAATCAAATTTAGAGGGTTCTGCCTCCCTGTACTCTGTTCCATGCATTGAGCCCTTGACTGACAGCAGACCACATTCCTCTATATCCAGCTACTGGTTGAGGATTGGGCATGCAATGCAAGCCTTTCAAATCAGACTTACTCTCAGGAATTTTGCAGACATTATTGAAAAAATTGAATTTACCTTTATGATAACTTTCTATTTGGAGAGGGGACAGCCATCTTCCTCCGACCACAGGATGTATGTTTAGAGCTAGTATGGGATACAGCTCTGTGCCTGGCAATGAAACAAAATATAAGAAGTATTGGTATTTCTGAGAAATTAGGTAAAACTTTTTCTTATTGGTCTTGAATCCAATCATTCCTGAAAGACTCCCTAATCTCAGGCTGTTACTACATACACCAATAAAATATCTTTTAACTCAAGCTATTTTAGGTCTTACTTCATTTCTCTTACAAATTAAAGATCTCTAAAAGACTTATTTAACTTCAGATTTTTTAAATCCTCAACTTTAAAACAATAAACTACATCCTATATACTGCATAAGGATCTGAGAAAATGTTTGGAAATTTGTTTTCTTTTAAACAGTGAAACACTACAGAAAAGCAAAACATTACTATTGTACTGTTAAATATTTACTGTTAGTTTTGTCTGCTCTCACCATTAGACTTTCAGATCTTAGGCAAAATATCCTCTGTATTCAAACACTTATAAGTCCACTTTGCATAAAAGGTGTTAATAAATTATGCTAGCATTTTTATTCTCTCCATTTTGTAGATATGAAAACTCAAGGATCAGAGAAACTGTTGCTTGCCCAAAGCCACACTATTATTACACTATTATTATGTGATAGCCTTTCATAATTTGAAATTAATTACCTTAAGTGGACTTACTAATACCTTTTGGGATATTTTGCCACCCTATTGTGACACCTGTTATTGACTGCCCAAATAATGTGGAAGGAACCTATCTTGGCATACTGTTTGTACGTGTAGCTTTGGTTATCAGCTTGGACTTTCCACCAAAAGCCAAGACTGGCAATACTCTCTACCTTCCAATCTTTCCTAGAGTCTCAGCTTATTGCTCTAAAGTTGGGGCTTTGACAATTGCCCCAACTGACATCAGAAACCCTACAGTAAGTTCTGTCCATATGCCCAGAAACATTGTAAAGAGCATTTTTCTATACCTAGATGATTCCATGTGCATGATTAGATAGCTTCTGAAATGATTCTTGTTTCACTGACTCGATTGAGAAATTCAATTATAAAAATCCGGCATTAAGAAGCATGTAGATATGGCTTTAAAAAGAGGAAGGAAAAGAAAAATGGCAGCAAGGACTTCCTAAAATTTATTATTTTTATAAGGTGAAAATGTTGGCATTACCTGCCTAGTAAGAGCTCCATGAGGTGGGTTCCACTTTTACTCCCATTTGTCAATGAAAACACACACACACACACACGCACACACACACACAGGAACTTGCCCAAGGTAACATACCTAGTAGTAGAAGAAGACTCAAATCCAGTTGTTTCCCACTCTAGAAACTCAATTATTAACCACTTGTAATGCCTTTCACTGAATTTTTACTAAGATGCACCAGAGTTAGGTGTCAAATAGAACTGACGCTGTATGCTGTCTCTGACATAGAGCAGCTGTCATTTTAACCTTTTTGAAACTCAGTTTCTTCTGTAAAATTAAATGTCTAGCTCATAAGGTTGTTTAATGTTTAAATGGCATTGAAATGTAAAATATTTAGCACAGGGCTTGGTACTTAGTAAATACTCTATAAATGATAGTTGCTATTATTTTTAAGTATTAGACCCACTATTTTCTTGATAAATGTAAGGTAAATATTAAAAGATGCTTAATACTAGTGCAAAAAATTAAAAACCATATTATAAGAGGCAATAACGTTTTAGAAAGATAATAAATCATAAATCTTACATCTACATAGTGCTGAAGAATGTACACTGTAGAGTATAGATGAGTATCAGACAATGTATTTTTCTACCTGAAACTAATTAGTTTCTCTTGCATTAATTAAAGCTCTTCCTCTACCACATGGGAAAAAAACAGAGGTTATGAGTGATTAGTCATTTGTCTGCTTTGAATAATGATTGAGCTGTGACTCTTCCAATCAAGTCTCTTAATACATACCCACAATCATCCTTATATCATGTACAGTATAGCAGAATCGACATCAGGCTACTGGTCTTACATATAATTGAATTCGAAGTACAAAATTATTTTACATACTTCTGTATTAGTATTGCATTATGAAAACTTAACATGTATACAAATGCCAGTTCTCATCAAGAAGCAGACTGTGTAGCATCAATACAGTTTTATGTATGTACATCCTAAAAATCATATTCACTGTTACTTAAAATAAATCTGGCACTACCTACCATAAAGGAAACAGAAAAATATAAGCATTCAAAAATAGGAGAGGTCTTTGAAAAGTATCATGGTTATAAGAAGTTGATTTTCTTCCATTTATCTAAGTCAATGAAATTGAGAGGAAATACTTGAGTCTGGAGAAAAATGCTTATTAAATAGCATAAATATATTTAATTTAAAAAACCTATTTTCTTTGAACAGATATTATGTGGAGTAACAAATAAAACTCAATTAGGTAGATATTCCTATTTTTTAAAATATGATTAACTATAGTTTTTGTACACACTGGTGAGAATGCAAACTGGTACTACCACTTTGGAAGACAGTTTGGCAATTTCTTACAAAATGTACTCTTACTATATGATACAGCAATTCTGCTGCTTGTTATTTACCCCAAGTTGTGTAGGTTACACAAAAACCTATGTACATGTGTTGACAACAGCTTTATTCATAATTGTCAAAACTTGGAAACAACTAAGATGTCCTTCAGTAGGTGAATGCATAAATAAACTGTAGAAAATCCATACAATGGAATATTATTCAAAGCTAAAAAGAAATGAACTGTCAAGACATAAAAGAAACTTAAATGCCTATTGCTAAGTGAAAGTAGCCAATCTGAAAAGACTTCATACTGTATGACTTGAACTATATGACATCCCAGAAAAGACAAAACTAGGGAGAAAAAGATCAGTGATTGTGGCGGACAGGGACAAGTAAGGGGGAGAGATGAATAGGTGGACCACAAAGGCTTTTTAGGGCAGTGAAAATACTGTTTGATAATGATGGATATATGTTATTATACTTCTGTCCAAACCCACAGAATGTGCAACACCAAGAGTGAAACATAATGTAAACTATGGACTTGGATGATTATGACGTGTCATTGTAGGTTCATCTTTGGTTCAAAAGAATAAAATGACCATTCTGGTAAAAAATGATGATGGGTGAGGCTATGCATGTGTGAGGACAGGGAGTATGTGAGAAGTCTGTGTACCTTTCTCTCAATTTTAAACCTTAAAAACTCTCTATTCTTGGAAATACACATGTTAAGCAAGTTTTGAAATGGTACTAAGTAGGATTTGTATGCCATAATTTTGTATCATTTTGACTTTTTCCAGCTAAATGAGCTAGGTGACAAAGTTTGAGAGATACTTGCAGATAAGAAAATCAGCAATAAAAACAATTACAACAGCAATTGACATGCTTTGGAATCCTGAATGAGGAAGAAAGGAAAGCTAGAATATAGCTAATAGATTGGTAGGAAACAGGTTGGTGAAAAAAAGGATGTCTCTGAGTTTAGAAAGTAGATATATTGAATAGGAGAGACTGAGAACTAGAAAAACATGAGATCAGATAATGGAATTTTGTAGTATAAATATTAATTGGCTATTTCTGGATTATGACAACGTTTTAGGTTGTTGCCAAGAGGTATATGAGGATGTATGTAGCATGAAGCTTAGAGCCATTGATGTTGAGGAAGAGAAACAATTATAAAACATGTGGATTAAATATCAATTAATGTAGACACTTATCTCCTAAGATACTGGTGGTACTTAAAGACATCCATAAGGCCAGTGACTTAATCTTCAGTGAGTAAGAGTGATGACAAAGAGTGAAAGACAGTATTATGACCAGATGATCTGAATTCAACAGCTTCTCTCAAGAATGAAAGATTAATAGTTTGAAATAGTAACTATCATAAGAACAACATCTGCATTCCTGTTCTTGATAGCCTCATCCTTGCCATCAATGTGTGATTGCTAGAAGGTCATCAACATGAAGTTGAATGGACCACAGGAGAGGGCATTGATTTCGCAGAGACTAGGGTTTGTATAAGAAAAGGAAAGAATGGACAGAAAGAATATCCATTTTAGTTGATTTATAGTGAAACCAGCTAAAAGATCAAAAAAGCATAAATTTGGCAGAGAGGACAGAAGTGGGAGCATAAGTTAGAGGAATAATAGGTATTATTTCAAAGAGAATTGATTGTTAAACTGATTTAGCATCTCAAGGTAGTGAAAGGTGACAGAGATAAGAAGTGTTGGAATTAGCTGATATATAGGTATCTATTGGAACTTTGTGCAAAAGTCCATCCAAGATAGTTACAACACAACCGGAAGCATTTGGTGCTGTTTGAGAGTAATGTTTTATGTTTGTTAAACAGTTGCTCACACTTCTACATAAAAGTTTTGCTGGAAAAATAGATGGTAAATCTCCTATTAGCTTTTCTTCCAAGGAGAAAGATGTTTATTTAAAAGAGAAGAAGTGATCAGACAACAATGATGAATTCTTTTAAGTATATATATATTATATAAATATTATATATATAATATTATATATATAACATATATAATATTATATATATATATATAATTTGTAAGATATCCTTTAAAACACTCTAAATTATTTTTCGGGAAGAAGCATATTTTTCTTATTTTCATACTGCTATGTCTGTTTTAAAACACTGATTTCTCTACTATCCCTGTAAATCACCCAGAAGCAGCTTATATTTGTGTGACTCTAAGCCACATATGTTTCTCATTATTGAATAGTACCCTTTTCTGACTTTTTCTGATAAGGCTAAATTGAACTGATGTGAGAGAAACATACTTCTTACTGGAAATATTCATTTTTCATAGGCAGCATTCCAGTGTCATGCACCAAACAAATGTAGAAACAAATTCTGAATTCTACACAGGCGGTTTTGGGAAAAACAATCACAGTTTCACAGTACTGTTCATAAGCAGAAATATTAACGGTTGTAAAGGATGGATATTGTTCTTCTTTCTCCAATGCTGTTTAATTAGTTCTCATAGTCATCCTTTTATTAGACCACAGATGGTTAGATTGGGACAGACATGTGCCTTTCTGTCAGGCAGTCTTGACTCTTCAGGACTCTGTGGTTGATTGGCATTTACTGGTGAAATAGGGTTGCCTGACCACAGAGCCTGGACTATTAATTATTGCACTGTACTGCCCCTCATAGTACCAAGTCATATGGCTGGAATGAGGAATAAATAAAATATTTATCTCTCTTATCCTCTCCCTTCATTTTACTGTATAGGACAATAACGTTATTTATCCAGAATTTTATAACTATCAGGTGGTAGAACCAAGATTAAAAAACAAACAAAAACAAAAGCCATGCCATAACTTCACACCCAGTGCACTTTCCAATATAATGTAGTTTTCTCATCTTTGAGAACATGTTTAAAGTAAAATTGTTTTACTTAAGAAAATAAAGTGAAAGTTGGTGAGGGCTATAATCATTCAGTTTTTAGTCCTGGAAAAGTTTAGTAGTGGAAGAAATTAGCAATCGTGAGAATGGTATTGTGCCTACTCTACAGTTTCATAGTAATTATATGTATATTGGGAATATTGGTTAATTTCTCTTTCCCTCCCTTATAATTTCATATATTTAAAGATAATATCCAAGAATCAGAGAGCTGTTCTTTTTGTTGTTAAGATTTAAAGATCATCTGTTGAAATGATTACTCATTAATTTATTCATACTCTAATTTACTTAAAACAAAAAATACAAAGTATTTTTATTTTTAATAAAGATTGGATATATTTATGATTTGATATACATAGAGTAAAATGATTACTAGTCAAGCTAATTAACATGTCAGATCCTCACAAGGTTACCATTTTGTGTGTGTGATGAAAGCACAGCAAATCTACTCTGTCAGCAAATTTCTGACAGCAGAAACTAACAACACTGTAAAATAATTGTACTCCAATAAAGATGTTAAAAAAAAAAAAAAACTATAGTCATCATGCTGTACATTAGATTTCTAGACTTCTTCATCCTGTATCACTGCAACTTTATGCCCTTTGACCAACATCTCCCCATTTTCCCCCCTTCCCCTCCCCAGTTTTACTCTCTGTTTCTACATCTTCAAGGAGATTTTGCCTTTGGCAACAACATGAATGAACCTAGAGGACATTAGGCTGAGTGAAAATAAGCCAGACACAAAAACAAGTGAGATCATGCACTTTGTTTTCTAGGTTGAATCTACAAAATTGTGGTTTTTTAATCCAAAACTAAATTGAGTGCTAGAATAAGCCAGACACTGATTTCAAAAATATATAGTAAAAAAAATGCCCATTACAAATACAGTTTTTCTATCTTTGTACGGGTGTTTAGGATCTAAATCTTTTATTTATTTTCTTCCTCCTTAGAATAATAGGAAATTGACATATTGCCAAGACTGTCTCATGAAAAAATGCCTCTTCCCTTAAATTCCTATAACCAGTATCCATTGGTCTCTTAGCTATAGTTTCTCTAGATTCCAACTTGTCTTTCCTCTACTATAAGAATAACCTGAATTTATGTTGTAATAAATATCCTTTAGTAAGGGATTAAGACTCTAGTGGAGATTCCTGCACCAGAATACAATGAACTACTTTAATATCTTGAATTCTAAAGAGATCCTGATTGAGTATAATCAGAGAAATTTAATGCTCTATTATCATGTGGTGGCAATCTTTTGAGTGCCCACTAGGTTCCAGGCATATGTTCCTGAAGATGAGCTATTTATGTTTTTAAGAGTTAGTCATCTGAATGGTTCTGCATTGGTTTATCCCCAATTAGATGCAGCCTTTCCTCTCCATAGGGAGGATACAAATACCACACAGTTTTATTTACCTTAGAGATAACAAAGAACAAAGTATATGTCCTTTTAAATTTTGAATCGATGGGTTCATTTTCAACTGTATGATTGTCAAATTTGTGTCTTCTAAAGAAATTTATGCTATAAAGCTATATGATTTTTCACATATAATTTGTGAAATGCTGCTTGCATATGCCCACCCTAACTAATTTCGTGAAGTTGATCTGAAAACTTCATTTGCCTTGACACTGTTTCAAGAGTCATTAATAATGAGCTCTCATGAATATATGGGCATGGTACATCAGAGCCTGTAGCACCTCTGCACTGTTTGTGGATAGGCAATGAATATCTATTAATTTGTTCTTAGTCTCCAACCTGGTCTCTTAACATTGAACATTAACTAGTTATTTATTTATTTTGACATTGAAAATAGAAATATCATTTTCATTGACAAGATAGGGCCGCAAAGGGCAGCTCCACAGAACACAAATAAGACAATCCTAAGACAAGAGTGTAAAACTGTAGCAGATGGGTTAATACTCTTCACCCTCATCCTCTCCCACCTCTGCTCCAACCTCCTTGTACAACTTCTCAACGGCAGCCATGTCCTCACAGGCTTCAAAAAACTTTCCTTACTCCATGCCCTCACCCACGTACCACTGAACAAAGGCACGCTTGGCATACATTAGGTTAAACTTGTGGTCCAGGCAAACCCAGGCCACAGCGATGGCTGTGGTGTTGCTCAGCATGCACAGAGCAAGCTGTGCTTTGGCCAGGTTTCCACCAGGTACCACAGTGGGAGGCTGGTAATCAATGCCAACTTTGAAGCCTGTCCAGCCCACAAACTGGATGGTACGCTTGGTCTTGATGGTGGCAATGGCAGCATTGACATCTTTGGGAACCACATTGCCATGGTACAACAGGCAGTAAGCCATGTATTTACCATGGTGAGGGTCGCATTTCATCATCTGGTTGGCTGGCTCAAAGCAAGCATTGGTGATCTCTGCTACAGTAAGCTGTTCATGGTAGGCTTTCTCAGCAGAGATGACAGGGGCATATGTAGCTAGAGGGAAGTGGATGCGGGGATAGGGCACCAAGCTTGCCTGGAATTCTGTCAGATCAATATTCAGGGCTCCATCCAATCTCAGGCAAGCAGTGATGGAGGACACTATTTGGCTCATGAGGTGATTCAGATTAGTGTAGGTTGGGTGCTCAATATTGAGGTTTCTACAACAGAAGTCATAGATGGCCTCATTGTCTACCACGAAGGCACAATGAGTGCCCCAGGGTGGTGTGTGTGGTGAGGATGGAGTTGTAGGGCTCAATTACAGCTGAGGAAACCTGGGGATGCTGGGCAAATGGAGAACTGCAGCTTGGACTTCTTGCCATAATCAACAGAGAGACGTTCCATCAGCAGGGAGGTAAACCTAGAACCAGTTCCCCCACCAAAGCTGTGGAAAACCAAGAAACCCTGAAGACCTGTATACTATTTCCAAATTCAGTCCAAGACAAGGTCAATGATCTCCTTGCCAATGGGGTAGTGACTGCGGGCATGATTATCGGCAGCATCTTCCTTGCCTGTGACGAGCTGCTCAGGGTGGAAGAGCTGGCAGTAGGTGCCAGTGCAAACTGTATCAATGACCGTGGGTTCCAGGTCTACAAACACTGTCGTGGGCACATGCCTGCCAGTGCCTGTCTCGCTGAAGAAGGTGTTGAAGGAGTCATCCATTTCCCCCAATAGTCTTGTCACCTGGCATCTGGCCATTGGGCTGGATGCCGTGTTCCAGGCAGTAGAACTCTCAGAAGGCATTGCTGATGGGGACATCGGCCTGCTCCCAGAAGGCACTGCTGATAAGGACACCAGCCTGGCCAACATGAATGGAGATGTACTCACACATGGCTGAGACTTGTAGGGTTCTGTGGCACTGGAGGAGGCGAGGGGACAGCCACAAAGATCTCCCACTAACAGACTACCACGGAGTCTGGGGAAGAAGTAGTCAAACATTAACTATTTAAAAAGCAGTTCATTAGATATATTATTTTTGATTTTAAAAGTATACATGTGCATTCATATACATATTATATATAGGAAGATAATATGCAACAAAATAGCAATAATACTTTTCACTGCATAAGAAAATTAGAAAAGAATTATTATCCTTATTTCTATATTTTAAAAATATTTTTACTCAAGTTTACAAGAAACAACACTAAAACAGTTATAGCAACAATACAGTTTGTTTTTACCGGTGATTTTTAACTGACCAGTACTCGTAAACACATTTAGAGAGCTAATATTATGACTGTTTTGTATAAAAGAATCCACCCTCATCTTGATTGCCTTACATGAATAAGTGATAAGATTGAATCCATATATTCCAACCATAAATCTTGTACATTCCCCACTATGATTTTAAAAGAAAAAGAAAAAAACAAAGTGCTGACCTTTTTAGGACTGAGAATAAATATCTAAGAGCAGGGAGAGAAGAGAAGCTCAACCATGAGAGAAAGACAATTGGGCAAATTGAGACTCAACATATACCTTCCAACACAGCCAGGATCTGGGTAGTTGGGCATTCAGAAGGGCAGGATTTCTGGGCAAGGGATAGAGCACTAGGAAATCAAAGCTATGGACAAAAAAATGATCATGGGATTGATGGAGATGTAAGAAAATTTAGAGAATAAAATTTTATTAAATAAGTGCCTAAATCATATTCACGTATGCTTTTAATACAGTTTTGGTGAATAAACAAAAAAAGTAATTAAAAAGTGAAGAGAATATATCCAGATAGGAGGCATCTGTTTCCTCAACCATACATTTGTTGCCTAATTTATGTTGCAAATAGATAAATTTTATTGTATACTTTGTATATGCTTGTCAGTATGCTAAGAACTTTAGACACACTTTTATTTAAATACCTGAACAATTCTCTTAAGTAGATATTATTGTCCCCATTTTTAAATGACAAAACCAAAACTCAGAAGATTAAGTAACTTGGCCAAAGTAAGTCATTTAGGTAGTGGCAGAGCCAGGATTTGACACTGCATTGCCTGCATTCCAAGTCGAAGGGATTATTTGTTAGTATAAGGACGCTAACATTCAAGAAATTTGAACTCCAGTGACTTCATGGTTACCAAGTCTCACTATTCAGTTATGTGTGCTTTAGAAATACTTATTCTTATCATGTATATATAATCTTTGCAAATGTCATCTGTGTATTATGCTAATAAAGCAAGTTGCATAAAAACATGGTATGACTTTGCAATTCAATCCAGACAAAAACTTTAATTAGAAAGTCATAGAAAAAGTTCCTCTTACAAATTATCCAAAATTTGCTCCCTCACAACCATCTGCTATTTATACTTCTGTTACATGGAAGTCAGATATCTCGGGTTGTGAAAATTTAGTTAGTGCTATGGTAGTGCCAGTACCTACCATAGCAGTAAGTACGGTAGAACCAGGATTTTTTTTTTTTAATGTGCCATGTACCTTAGTCATAGCTATAGCTATGGATATCTAATACCTTCAGCTAATAGCAAAAGGGTCTGCAAAAGAGATTTTGTATTTTCTGTTCTTTTTTCAACATCTATAGCCTTCTGACATCATCTGACTGGAAACAGCTTTTATGTTATGTACAGTATGAAATAAAAGCAGCCTGAAATTAAAATACACATATATTTTTGAGCACTGTAATTTCACATTTATGAATATTGTTACTACAATTATAAAAGTTGCTCATCTTTACATTTGAAAATAATTCTTAATAACAACAAAAAAAAATAGTGCCTAGCTGTCTGGTTATTTTCTTCTCCAATGATCAGCCTAGCTGGCAATTTAAAATTTTTAGTTATAGAGAATTTTATAAATTAAAGAAGCCCTCACCACTCCCTATTGATCCAACTTGTTTATACTAAACAAGGCAAGCGATAATGTACAATTTCTTATTTGACAAGACACTACTAAAGAAAAAAAAGAGTAATGTATTTCAGTACATTAAGAAGTAGAACACATATCATCAGTTTCAATACTTTTCTCAATTTATTTGACAAATGTTTATTGGATAACTACTGTGCATAAAGAACTGTGCTGGACACTGAGAATACAGCAGTGAACCTGAATATCTACCCTGATAAATAAAAGTATCTACCCTGATAAAACATAATTTTGAGGGAAAGACAGGAAAAAAGATAAAATAGAGACAAGAGTCAAGTAGCAATAAGTGCTAAGGAGAAAAAGAATAGGGGGGAGAAAGAGGGAAACAGAGGGAGAGATGCATATGAGGTTACTAGTTTAGGAACAGTGGTAAGGGAAGGCACTATTTATAAAGTGACGTTTGAGCACAGATCTGAATGAGATGAGAAAATAAGCCAAGGAGCTTTGGGGGAAGATTCCAGACAAAACCCAGCAAAGATGCCACTGTGGCTGACAAGAAGAAAGTAAGGGATTTGTGGGAGATGATGTCAGATACATGGGGGCGGGGAGAGGAGGTAAGGTCTGGAAGCACATACTAGGGACTTTGGTTTTTTAATCTGTATGATATAGCAACATACCAGGTGATTCCAAATAAGTGACTAGCATGGTATAACATTTAAAAAGAACCTGCTGGCTGTTGTGTGGTGAATTGACTATAGAGGACAGATAAAAGGCAATAGTGGTAAATCAGTTCTGAGCCAACTGCAAACTACCAGGCAACAAATAAAAGCTACCTTAGAATATAAGTTGATCATTAGAGGTGTTAATCCTTACACTTGAAAACAAGAAGTAGACAGACTCATATATTTTCATGGTAGAACCAAAAGGCTTTTCTAGCAGATTGGATGTGGTGAGAGAAACAAAAAAGAGAAGAGTGCCTCCAAAGATGGTGAAGATACTTATCGAGAAAAATAAGACTTCAGAGAATTAGTATTTGATTCTGGAAATGAAAGTTTGAGCTGCCTATGAGGTATGCAAGTGAAGATGCTGAGGAAGCAATTGAATATAGAAATCTGAATTTTACTAGCACATCTGGGCTGGAGATGCAAATTTGGGAATTATCATTGTATAAATAGAATGTAACATAATAAGATTAGATGAAATCATCAAAGGACTGAGTGAAAATTGGGGTCAGGAAAAAAAAAAAAAAAAACAGAAGAGTTAGCAAAAGTAATAAGGAGAAAAACTTAGGAGAATATGTTTTCCTTGAAGCCCAATGAAGAAAATGTTTCAAGAAAGAAGTGATCCAATACTCTTGGCTATGTGAAGATGAGAACTGAAAACTGCTCATTTAGCAATGGGGAGGTTGTTGATGATTTTGACCAGAGCAATTTTACTAGAGTTCTAGGGGAGAAAGTCTAATTGCAGTGGGTTCAAAAAACAATAAATGAGCAGGGTAGGAGATAGCATGTATAAACATTCGTGTTATAGAGTGATGTTAGATGGAGAGGAATGTGAATACAGTGAGGGAATTTTTGTTTGTTTGTAGGATATGTGTGTGTTTGTTGATGGGATTGATCCAACAGACAAGGGGAAAATAATCATATATCAAAGAGAAATGAGAAGTGCTAGAATAGTATTCTAGGGACAATATTAGGGATCTAGTGCAAGAGAGGAGTTGGCGTTTCTAGAAGAACATACTTTTTTTTTCATAGTATTGGAAGGAAAGGTAGAAAAATTAAGTCCAGGTACAGCTACGCTGGTACATTTGGTGATGATGGGGGCTTGTATAAATTCTCTCTTGATTGGTTGTATTTTCTCAGGGAAAGAGAAAGATTTCCTGAGCACCATAATGAGAGGAAACATCAGGGGTTTTAAAAGTGAGGGAAGGTATAAAAGAATCTTCTCAGAGAATGGAAGAATGAAGGGTTAAAAACATTTAGTCTAATTATTGGGTAAGATTTGGGGCCAACTGAGATCATTAGTTATAATTTTAATATGAAACTATTAACCTGACCTGTGTAATTTTTACATACTTGAAGAGTAAAAGTGAAAGAAATTTAACAGAAATGAGTCATAGCTTCATGTTATGACAGTTGAGTGTCAGCTAAAATAGCTCACTCACCAAGAAGTTCTAAATGTACAGCCAAACCTCACATCCATTCTAGGTATCTCAAAACAATCACTTTTTGAATTTTTATATGTAAGATATGAGTGCCTGTGTGGCAAACTCCAGTTTGGAATTATTTTATGTGTTCTAGATAATGGAATCTAGATAATAGAATTTTGATATTCGCCTCCATAATAATATTTTAAGAGTAGAACTTCAGTAGATGCATATTTATTTATAATGTGATCTATGTATTATACATATTCATGTATATTAACATATAAATGTGCTAATTTATTATGTACACTACAAAAGTATGAATTTAAAAGGTGAGATACAGTTAAATTATTTTACAATTATTTTATTGTATTTATCAATAACACTGAATATTTTCACTAAAATGTACCATTAATAATGTATTAATGATGAATGTGGTTGCTTCATTATTTTTAAAAATTTTCAATGAACATACAATCATTACGAGGAAATATTTTACAGCACAGGGAATATAGCCAATATTTTATAATAACTTTAAATGGAGTATGAACTGTAAAAATATTGTATCACTCACTATGTTGTATACCTGAAATTAATAGAATACTGTAAATCAACTATACTTCAATTAAAAAAAACATGCAAAAGGCAATTCAGAATTCTAAACAAATTTTGTTTTCTTCTGTATTTGATGATACTGGTTATCATAGCTGAAAAAGACACCTCACAACATTACATATTTCTGATGGAAGAATTACAAACTAATTCTTTTTGATTATATAAACACATATTTTTAATATTTAAATTGTAAATATTATAAAAGTCTTTTTTAGTTTTGTGAACATAACATAAAATTGACCACCTTGACCAGTTTTAAATGTGTGAAGTACATTCATATTGCTGTGCAACAAATCTACAGAAATTTTTTCATCTTGCAAAACTGAAACTATATACCCATTAAGCAACGTCCAATTTCCCTTTCCCCAAGCCCTTGGCAACCACCATTTTATTTTGTGTCTCTGTGATTTGACTGATCTAGGTACCTCATGTAAGTATTTTTCTTTTTGCAACCAGTTTATTTCACTTAGCATATGTCCTCAAGATTTATCCATGCTACAGCATGTGTCACAGTTCTCATCCTTTTAAGGCTGAATAATATTCCATTTCATGTATATACTGCGCTTTGTTTACCCATCCATCCATTGACGGACAGTTGGTTTGTTTCCAATCTTTTGGCTATTGTGAATACTGCTACTACGACCATGGGTGTACAAATATCTTTTTGAGACCCTGCTTTCAATCCTTTTGGGTATATATCCAAAAGCAGAACTGCTGGATCATATGGTAATTCTATTTTTAATTTTTTGAGTAACTGCCATACTGTTTTCCATGGCAGCTAGACAATTGTACATTCCGACCAACAGTGCTCAAAGATACCTAGTTCTCCCTATTCTTGTTAACACTTGTTTTTTTTTTTAATGATAAATAGTCATTCTAATTGTTGTAAGGTGGCATCTCACTTTGCTTTTTATTTTTATTTCCTTAATGATTAGAGATGTTAGCATCTTTGCATGTGCTTGTCCTCATTTGCATATCTCCTTTGGAAAAATGTTTATTCAATCCTTTTGCTCATTCTTTTAATCAGTTTTTTGTTGTTGTTGAGCTGTAGGAGTTCTTTATAAATTCTGGATATTAACCACTTACCAGATATATGGTTTGCAAATATGTTCTCCCATTTTGTAGGTTCACTGTGCCCTTTGAGGCATGCTTTTTAATTTCAATGTAGTTCAATTTATATCTATTTTTACATTTGTTTTCACAAATTTCTTTATTCTACATTTCAATTGTTTGAAAATTTTAATTAAAATTTAGCTAGTACCTTCTAACTTCCCTAAGTCCATCCATTATTTTTTCACACTACATTTTACCTTGAACAACATGGATTTGAACTGCACCAATCCACCTATACACAGATTTTTTTTCACTTTGTATGTGCTGTGATACTCCATGATCTGAGGTTGGTAGAATCTGTGGGTACAGAATCATAGATACGGAAGGCGGGCTGTGAAGTTATATGCTGATTTTCTGCTGCACAGAAGGTTGGTGCCCCAACTTCTGCATTGTTCAAGTGTCAACTAGAATTAGATTCTGTTGCATTTTAATATTTTTATCAAGTGCATTCAAAACCCAATTACACTCTTAATTTGAAAGATTTTTAAACAGGTTAGAAATCTCTTTTTAAGTGTTTTACATGGACAAAAAAAGTTTTTACAGATGATACCATTTCTGGAAGAAAATTATATAATTATAGAAACATTTCCAAATACTACTTGTTTTCAAAAATATTGTCTCCGTGACATTTGTTTCTTTCAAAAAGAGGCCTTATTTAAAACCTTATCTTCATTTCAAAGGAATAGATAGTAATTATTTTGTAACTATCAGCTAAGCAATATCTAGTAATAGTACTTATTAAAATCAGCAAATTTCCAACACATATTTTGTAAAAGAAAATCTCCACTTTAAATTTGACAACTTTAAGAACTTCACTAAGAACTACCCAGTGAACTTCTATGTGCTACGAATGCTATTCACAATAAAAATATTTCAATAATTTCAAGATATACTTATTGTTAAAGGTTTTTTTTTTTTCAGTAGACTTATGACGCAGTGAAGGATGATGGGGAGAGTACATTTTATATGTAGTACCATATATATATATATATATGAACTTACCACTGTTTTTTTTTTCCGCTCTTTGGTACCCAGTCAAAGGTATTGCCTCCTCAATGGTTACAAAGTTAGACTTGTACAATTTTTATTAGAAAAAATTTATTACTGAGAATATTTTTGATACATGATTATTTTGGTATTTCACACACACACACATACACACACACCCAAAGTGGCATTTTATATATTTCTTTATAGAAGTAGAATCTAGCAAATGCCATAAGTTGAGACATGTTTAAAACATCTGTACTTTTATCCAACTGTAAGTATTTGACATTGCAAAGATAACAATTGATTTCTCAGTGATATTTGGATTATTTTCTTTACACCATTAAGTTAGGAATTGATAGCATAATTTGGTTGAGTATTTAACAGGACAGATATTCATCACTACACTGGTTGGTGCTTTAAACTACCAAAAATGCCACCCCAAAATCCTGAGTAAAACATATATTTTTTAAAAAATTGTGTAGTTACAGCATTCTATATCATTAAAATATTAATACCATGTATTCAATATGGTAGACTCTCTACTTGGATTTTTTTTTAATAATATAGATTAGTTAACTTTGACAGGTTTGTCCACCTCTTAGATAATATTAAAAACCTAATGTAGTTTGATCAATTTTGACAAGTTTGTCCATTTAGTTCATCACTACTTTGCAAAACTTAAGAAAATAGTAGAAACAGTTTTTCACAGTTGAATTTTATTTCTATACTAATATATTTGATTTTTTTAAGTAAATAAAAATTAGTTATATTAGAATATGGGTTTGCTTTTTATGATTTAAAGGGACTAGTTTTGTCTAAAGCAATTGTTGAATATATTTAAAATAGAGGATGAATTTGTTTTTTCTTAGAACTCTTCCTTATTCAGATTGGAATAAAATGAATTGTGTGGTTGACGCTTGTCTGTGGAAATATTCTCCCTTTTATCACATTATAATATTTTGGGAAATTTTACTACTGATAGTAAATTCGTTGAGTATTTAAAGCCAAGAGAGTCTAGTCATTGCACAGATTTCCTAGCATAGAAAACCATTCCAAAATGCCATGAAAAAGATCAATTCTGGGTACAATAATTTAAAAATAAACTTTTATCTTGAAATCTTTTTCGATTCACAAAAATTGTTAAAATGGCAAAAGTAGTCCCCATATTCCTGCACTATTTCCCCAAACGTTATCATCTTATATAACTATGGTAAACTTGTCCTAACTAAGCAACTAACATCAGTGTATTACCATTAGCTAGAATCTAGATTTCTTCTAGGCTTCAGTAGTTTTGTCACTAAGGTGGTTTCTATTCTAGGATTCAATCCAGCACACCACAAAATTGCATTTCATCATCGCGTCCCTATACTCTACTCCAGTCTGTGACAATTTCTTTTTGAGTTTTACAGTTTCCTTTAAAACATACTTAAAAGTAAATTATCTAGAATTCTCTAGTGTGGCAGTATCTCTTACTTGTTAATTAATTACTTTGTTTTACAAAGCAATTGAGCCTTGTCAAACCAACTTACTTCTTTGCACAATGCAGAAGTAAAACTAGAATTCAAAAAGCATGCACAAATGCATAAACTTCGAACCTGATGTTCAGAACCACTGATGAGAAGAGTCATAATTATCAGACTCAAAAACATGCAAAAACAAAAATAAAGAGTCTGAATCAGGACCATAAATCAATGAATCAATTTTGCTGGGAAAAAAATGATGAATGGGAAGTGATATGTCCTAGGAGAGATTATAGTTTTAAGATAACTTTCAATAAGGGTTTTATTTTCCTCCTCAGGAAATAAACCTAGAAATGCCAAAATAATCTTGCTTCAGAAAGGATAAAACCCTGCAGATTTTTACAAGGAATGTTGTTTAGAAAATAGACCTCAGATAAATAAATAAATACAGATAAATAAACTGTACTTATCCTTTCCTGTGAATTTCTTGTTTTGAAAGAAGCAAACAATGGCAATAAATCTAATTTATAAATTTTATTTTGAAGTGATATTTGAAGCCAAGTTGCAGAAGTGTGGAACTGGAAAGAATTTTAAGTACCACTGAATTTAATTTGTTTATTTTACAAATGAGGAAACTGAAACCTCAGAAGGCTTAGTGACATTACCAGGACCACAAAAGTGCTTAGCGAGGACACAGCAAATATCCAATTTTCCTTATTCATGACAAAAGAAGTAGTGCTGTTTTCCTGTTTACTTAATGGACTAGTCTGGCAGGATTTGAGAATATAGGGCTAGTGACAGAAATTGCCCAAGTTGTTAGGAATAATATTACGGGATGTGTGGAGACTAACGAACTAGCTGAATACAGAAAGAAATTACATTCACAGAGATGGGTAGCAATTTTTGAGAGTGGAGCAATAGATGAAAAAATGAGGCTTAGCTTGGCTGAAGCAAATATTAAGATGTGAATATTCAGTATACATTTTTTCTTCAGAATTTGAGATTGTTGTAAAAGTGACTTAGGCAGTTATGAAACAATTTTTGCTTGAACTGTGAGAAATATGGTTTGTAGCTTTACATGATAGCGGTATGCTATTGAGGAGATTTTATTCTATTCATCTAAGTCAGTCTTAATTAATAGGTTGATGTTTAGATCATGGGAACCCTTGAGAAAGTCAAAGAAAGAATGAGAGAATAAGTATTTCATGAGGGACATTGTGGAGTTGTGATGTGGTCTCAGAATATGAAGCAGAAGATCTTTCTGAGGCTACTTCTGTCACTCTTGCCACCAAATGCCTGGATTGGAAAGATGGAAATAAAACAAAAAGCTTCCAATTATTTTGAAATCATTTTAATGAAGAAGAAAGTCTAGGGAGAAAACATACATGCAACCAAATACTCCAATTAATTCATGTTCAAGAGAAGGTAAAGAAAATTGATGCATTTGAATTCGGAACTTTCCATAAGTAAGCTGGCATCCCAAATCGGTCCAGAGAGATGTTAAACTTTACACATACTCTATCCAATTATAAGGGCATTTCAGGCTAAGCACAAAACTCCCAGGAAGATACCAAAAAATACTTGTCCATGCAAATCAGTAGTTTTTTGGGAGGGGAGAAAACATGGTATGGTTCAGAAATAACATTCTTTATTGCTTACCTTGAAAACATGAATATTCTGTTGGTATTTTTTTAAGAATAACTCTATGAAATTAAACATTGTCATATTTGCGTCATAATTTCTCAGGAAAAAGATATTTACAAATGTTGCAGCTGGTCTTGGAGGACTTCTTCAATCTACTTTTTCCTCTTCACCAAGGATTATCATTTTTGTGTATGTTTTCACCATATTACGCCCTACGCATGCTCACTAAACATATGTATTTCTTTGCATTATTCAAAAATTATAGTTAAATGGTACTATACTATATAAATATCTTTTTAATACTTGCTATTTTCACCTTAATTATGTTTCTACAATTTCATGAGGTTGATACATGTAGCTCTAGTTGATTTGATTTCACTTCTCTGAATGTTTGTCACTTTCTTTCATATATTTTCTTGTTTAAGGAGTTCAGATTGTTTTAAATTTTTCTATTACAAACACTGGACATTTTTCTATTGTGTTGCTTCATACTCACAAACACTTAGAATCTGAAATGTATTAAATATTGTAAACTTCATTTTTAACCTCTAATTAGTCATAAACTTAGGCATATTTCCATGTTTATCCTCTGGTAGAGATCCTCTTATATGAATAATTTGCTCATGTCTCTTATTTATATATTGCCATTAATATTTGTATTGACTTAGAAGTTCTTTCTAAGTTTTGTTACTGTTTTGGTTTCTATTGCTCTATAATAAACCACTCTAAAACTCAGTAACTGAAAATAACAATTTATTATTTCTCTGGCTCATGTGGGTAACTGCACTCAGCTGGAGAATTCTTTGTTCCCTGGGCTATGGCTGAGGTTACTCATGCAGCTGCATTCAGCTGGGAGTTTGGCTGGATGGAGACTTAGGAAAAAGTTGGGTTCTCTGGAAAATTATGATGGGCTAACGTGCATCAAGACCTATGAAATTTCTGAGGTTTTACCCTACTTGCAAACTAAAAGTTTTCCCACTAGTTTTCAATTCTATAATACTGTGCAGATAGTTTTAAATTCACTTCCTTCCAGGTAGTTAAACAAGAAATAGTCTCAGCTACATCAAGCTTTTTCCAAGAATTTAAATGAGTGGAAAGGAAGAGAGAAAGGGAAGAGAGGGAGAAGAGAAAGAAAAAGGAAGGAAAGAAGGAAGGGAGGGGGAAAAGGGAGGTGAAAGGAGGAAGGGGGGATGGAAGGAAAGAGAAGGGAATTTTTTTAAAAAAGAGATTAACATTTGTCACAATGAATCAATATTGATATTTATTGATAAAAAGTTCATACTTTGTTCAGATTTCCTCAGTTTTTCCCTAATGTATCTTTTCTGTCCCACAGTATCATTAGAGATATTTCATTACATTTAGCCATTATTTCTCTTTAACCATTCCTCATGACTGTGACATTTTCTCAGATTTTCCTTGTTCTTGGTTACTTTGACATTTTTGAGGATTACTGGTTAGGTATTTTTTAGAATGTCCTTCAGTTGGGATTTATGTGTAATCATGTTTTAATTAAGATTATACTGGGATAATGTGTTTTTTAAGGGGAAGATCACAGAGGTCATTCTCATCATATATAAAAGGTACACACAATTAACATGACTTGTTGTTGTTAACCTTGATCCCCCTGGCTTGAGCTAGCATTTGTCAGGTTTTTCCAATGTAAAATTACTCTTTTTTCTTTTTTTTCCTCCCTTTCCGTACTGTATTCTTTGGAAGAAAGCAACTATGTGCAGACCACATTTAAGGAGTGGAGAATTATGTTCCACTTCTTTAAGAATAGTATATGTACAGAAATTCTTTGGAATTCTTCTATACCAGAGATTTGTCTATTCTCACTCATTTATTTATCTAATAATGTGTTTATATCAGTATAGTTTCAAGAATTTTTATTCTTTGGGTTATAATCCAATACTTCTTTATTTGCTTTCTTGCTCAAATTGTTCATTTTAACTGTTGGAATAACTTTCATTTGGCTCATGCATCCCTTTGACATATTGTATCATTGGTGGGTGTGGAAATTTTTGGGGGGGGGTGGCTTTATTTCTGCCACTACAACATGCTGCCATCTCCTGTTGTATAGTTCTTGACTCATTCCTGCAATCAGCTAATTCTTCAAGGAATCTTGGTTTCTTTTGTTAGATAATAGTATTAAAAACCAAGATCTGGATGCTAGCTGTACTCATTGCTACTGGGGTATAATTTATTCTAGGCCCTCTCACATATGCAAACTGTATCTATATTAATCTAAACATGAGTTCATACTCCCGTCTCCAACTCTAATCCTAATATTACCACATGGATTTATTCTAACCTCCTGTTTCTTGCCTATATATATATTTTTTTTCTTTTTTTGCCACGTGGCATGCAGGATTTTATTTCCCTGACCAGGGATCGAACCCATGCCCCCTGCATTGGAAACATAGAGTTTTAACCACTGACCACCAGGAAGCCCTTTCTTGCCTGTCTTTAACCTCCCCCTACAATAGAGAGAAATCTGTCTCCCATTAGTCACCAAACGTTTACTGACTTTTCCAGTTTCAATCTACACTTATAACAGTATCAGAAATGTTAACCACTATCTTCTTGGGAAACAAATTTATCAACTAAGTGCAGTGATTATTTACAGTTCTACTGGCCTTTAGTCTTACACACTCCACTCATTTCCAAATTTACTTATATCAACACCTTCCACCAGCCTCATCCCCTTCAGTGAGGGGGTTTCATTGCTTTTTTAATACATGTGGTTTCTTTTGTTACATCTACCTTCTAAACTGGGATCCTTTGACTTCTTGTTTGTTTTCATTTGCATGCATTAAGATTTACTTTCTGTGCTGTGAAGTTCTGTGGATTTTGACGCATGTTTAATACCTTGTATACACCGCTCCAGTATCATACAGAACAGTTGCAACACCTTGGAAACAGCCTGTGCTTCATCTGTTCAATCTACTCCATCCTCTGCTCTATACTTCCATCACCTCTGATCTGCACACCATCTCTATAGTTTGCATTTTCCAGAATATTATATGTATGGAGTCAGAAAGTATGTAGCATTTCAGACTGGTTTCTTTCTCTTAGTTTTCTCTTAGTTATTTGCATTTAAGATTCATCAAGTCTTTTCATGGTTTAATAGCTCAAGTTTTCATTGTTGTTGCTGAATAATCCACCATTGTATGTATGTACCACAGTTTGTTTATCCATTCACCAATTGACAGACATCATGGTTGTTTCAGTTTTTGGTGATTATGAATAACACTGTTTTCAAAATTTATGTGCAGGTTTTTGTGTGGACATAAGTTTTCAAAAATATGAGTAAAAACTAGGATCACAGTTGCTAGATATTTTGGTAAGACTATGTTTAGTTTAGTAAGAAATTGCAAAATTGTCTTCCAAAGTGGCTGTATCATTTCACATCCCTACCAGCAATTACTAAGAGTATCTGTTGCTTATACTCACGAGTAGCTGATATTGCCATCTTTTGGGTTTCTGCCATTCTAATAGGTGTAAGTTAATTCTCGTTGCTGTTTTAATTTCAATTAATTTCAATATCTAATAACAAATGATATTGAGGCTCTTTTCATATGATTATATAACATCTGTAAATCTTCAGTGAGGTGTCTGTTCAGACTTTCTGCCCATTTTGTAATTGCATTGTTTGATTTTGTTCTGTTTAATTTCTGTTGTATATTTTGGATACATGTTTTTATCACATAGGTGTTTTGCAAATAATTTCTCCCAATCTTTATTTAGCTTATCTTTTGAGTCTCTTAACAGCATCTTTCAAAAAGCAGAAATTTTAATGAAATCCAACTTATCAATTATGGCAGATCTTGACCATGACTCTCTGGATTTGCCATGTCTGTACATTTCTGGATGGCAGTTTATTCTGAAATCTCAGTGCATTAATGGATGCAGGAAAAGGTGTTGCTTTTCAGTTTATTCAGGGTTTTCTTGTTGTAAGAAGAGAATTGATAACATCCAACTTCTTTACACGTTGAAGCTGAAACTGGAAGAAAATTTTATGCACTTGTATTTAAAATTCAAAACAAGGTAATTTTTAAAAATATCTTTTTCTGGTAGGACATCTTGACACATTAGGGAGGGGGTAAAATATGTTTCAAAATATAAATTTCTAATAATAACTGTGCTATTCTTAGGAAAAAGTAAAATTATCTGATATGGTCTGGATTTTGAAATAGTGGTAAAAAATCTAAATTAATGAGATTCCCTTGTAAACTACTCCATAGTCAGTCTGGACTTCTTTCTGTTAGCACTTAGAAGCATGCCTTTATTTTATACTATGTGTTTACCTGCCCATGGATATATGGCAATGATTCTTGTACACCCCTTATTCATAATATTTTCCTTCCTGTACATGTGTTGATATATACAAATTATTACTTATTTGTACTCATAGATATTTGTCTTCACAAAGAGAGTTAAAACTGAAGCTGTACTATAAAATTAATGCTCTCACTAAATCTCTAAGAAGTTTTATAATCAAGTTTCATCTGAAGAAATACAAGTTTATTTATCTACTCAATGTGTATACTTTCTGTATACCAGAAAGCATCTGATAAAAATATAAAGAGGTTCATGAGATTTTATATCATAAATAACATAACTATGGCACGTATTCCTTCTAAACAGATTTCTAGTGATCAAAAGTAGAATGAAATATCTACTTGTCATAAAAGGGTTGTTATGAGTAATAACAGATGATCAGATGATCATTAGACTTCTTAGACAAATGAAGACATTCTGGATAGTGAAAGGGGACACTTTATAATAATTATGCTGGTACAACAGGCATAATCTGAAAATGACCCAAGTAAATCGGGACTTGTCATTCTATGTAGAGTACCACCATATTTCCTTTTGTAACTCTGTAGTTATCTTAAATTTCATTTATGCAGCACATTTATTGAGTATATCACCTGCTGATTTCTATTTGGCAGTTTAACTTTCATATTAAAAAAAAGGAAAAAGCAACAAGTTGTATTTCTTTTTTTTTTTTTTTTTTTTTTTTTTTATAGTAGATGCTTAGTTCAATGGTCGTTACTATTATGTTTATTGTAGGGGGAATCATATTCTTTTTTTTTTTTTTTTAATTTTTTTTTTTTTTATTTACTTACTTATTTATTTATGGCTGTGTTGGGTCTTCGTTTCTGTGAGAGGGCTCTCTCTAGTTGCGGCAAGTGGGGGCCACTCTTCATCGCGGTGCGCGGGCCTCTCACCATTGCGGCCTCTCCTGTTGCGGAGCACAGGCTCCAGACGCGCAGGCTCAGTAACCGTGGCTCACAAGCCCAGTCGCTCCGCGGCATGTGGGATCCTCCCAGACCAGGGCTCGAACCCGTGTGCCCCGCATTGGCAGGCAGACTCCCAACCACTGCGCCACCAGGGAAGCCCCTGTATTTCTTTTTGTACCAATTGTAGCAGCATGACTAGACACCGTTGGATACCTGAACTGCACACACACACACTCTCTCTCTCTTTCTCTCTCTCTCTCTGTGATTTCCTAGCTTGGTATATTTTAAAACATTTTTATACACTTTTGTTTTTCCTTATTTTTTACTGTGATTAGGAATTAGGACTTTTCCAAGTTGGCCGGTGTTACTGATATCAGGGGTAAAGATAACGTTTATTTCGCAATTTAATGACATACACTGTAATTGTCAGGACCGGACCACCTGCTGGGCATGTATCATTGACTAGCACAGGCATAGTCTCTGCTCTCACTGAAGAGAATTCAGTAACGTATATCTTTGGAGTGTTTCATGCATAATACTATTAAATAAACAGTTTTCGCTCTTGAAATTTTCTTTATCAAAATCTTTTTTTTGTCAAATAGTAACATACTGACACTACTCCACAACAATATCATTGTAAAACAGCAATCCTAACTTAAAACAATTTCTGGCACATATTAGGAACTCTGCAAATAAATATTCAGTGATGTAATGAGTGAATAAAATTCAGTAAGTCTTTGGTATTTGTCGATAGGGATTTGATACTGATAAGTAAAATATAACTAAACTAAGTAAATAATTCTAGCCATCTTACTATAATTGGAAGCTAGTCTGAGTTTCAAATATTGTCTTTTATCCTTTTTCACCCTCAGTAAATGAGGTAATGTGGAGACAAATAATGTAAAGTTAGAAATTACTTGGAAAGGGGTCTGAATATGAGTTGAATAGAATATTATATTCTAGTCGTTCAGTGACCTGAACGACTAGAATATCATTTCCAGTAAAGATGCCAACAGCACTTGTCTTTCATGTTAAAATGTAAGAAACCACAGTCAATAAACTACCATATTTCATGAACTGCAGATGTCATCAACTCTAAGCTGCACCTTATTTTATGAACACTAAGAAAGAAAAAATGCTGACACGTAAACAACAATGTACTTATATTTTTTTCAATTGTATTCTTGTCAAAAGAGTTCTTTTTAGAATTACTGAGATAGTTCTTTCAATTGTGTATCATTCTTATATGTATACACAATAGAAAATATGAGCAAACTAAATTGGTTCATATGTTTCTAAATCTTCTTTGTATCCAAAGGTGATTTTTCTGAGTTTATTTTTGATTCAGAACTGTCACTGAATCACAACACACAACATTGGTCACTGTGTTGTCAAGAAGGTTGATGATACAGCATTTCCTAAGACTTTTCCATAATTGTCTCCAACATTTCCTTCTAAATCACTGATGACTTTTCTATACATTTTTAATGCTGGTACATTTTTGATCTACTGAAGAATTTAGGGTTCTCATACAACAGCCAGGGTTCTCATTACTATCTCAAATAATCTTTAAGTCTTCCACTAGTGTAAGATATGTCTCAATTTCAGAGGTATGTAAATGTTGTATGTGTGTATGTGGATGAATGTGTTTGTTTACATTCATGCACATATATTTATGTATGTGATATATATATATGCATACATACATGTATATATTTTATATCTTATTGCAATGAAATATATACAGTAAATGAAATAAAATACAGTAAATCTCTGCAGTTACTATTCTGAATTATGCAGAAAGCTTTAACTCAGTGTATAGGTATGAATGATTGGTTTCAAAAGTAGAAGCTATGTTGTTTAATTGCAAATTCATGTGCTTATTTAATGTAATCTTAAATAGGAAAATTTTAAATTTTCCTAAAATACATTGAAAAGTACTATAATTTAGATTATTCATAGGAAAGCTTAAGTATTGTGTTACTTGTTTAGTTATGTGCCATAATAAAGCTGATTTTAGTATAAGCTTATTGTAAAGAGAAGAAAAATGTCCCATTTTGTAGCATTGGCTTTCTATTTCCTATCTACTTGGCCACATGAAATTTGGGTGCCTGTAAAGGCAGGATAATAACTAATCCTCTTTGGTGTTTGACACTTAATCCTTTCTGGTACTTATCCTATTAACATTTCTTCTCTTGTATTTAAATGCCAGTGCAGAGCACTCAAATTACTTGCATTTATTTCTGTGCTTCTGAATTTCGCAGTTAGAGAAAGCACCTTCAGAAACGTTTGATTAAATATATGCATTTATCTGAGCCTATATTCATTATCAAGTACTTATTCTAGTTTAATGACTTTTAGCTTGGATATTTTCAGCTTCCAGTTTATGTTTACCATTATTTTATAACTGTAGAACTCATCTGCAATGTAACATAAGCTCTTTAACTGAGCTCCCCAAAGAAATTTATAAAACTTTTGCATACTTTAAGATTTTAGTTAAAACCCTACTCTAAGTACGTGAATTCTTAAAGCATATTATTGGGCATTACTTATATTAAAGGGTATAAACCAGTAAATCTTATATTTCGAAAAACTCTATTAGTCAAATCAGGCTAAACTATGCTGCATTAACTAGCATGCACAGAATCACAATGGTTTTGAAAAACAAAAGCCTATTTCTCATTCATAACTTACGCCCATGGTGGGTTGGCAAAAGAGTCTGTTTCAGCTGGACTTGTACTTCAAGATCACCAAGACAGAGGAGTTGGGATGTGGCAAATCTTGTCTAGCTTTTAAAATTTTAGTCTCAAAATATCACATTTCATTTCCTTCTTGTTTCCTTCCCCAAAGCAAGTCATGGGGATAGCAAATCATCTCAAGGTGGTTGGGGAAGTACAGTTTCACCATGTGTCAGAAAAAGAAGAGGACATATTTGTAACCAGCCCTAATGACTACTATATTCACTTTCATGCAGCTTTCCTTTAAAGGAACACAGAGTAACTTAATAATATAAAATCAAGACAGTGAGGTGCTAATATGTCTTTCTTTTGAAAAAAATGAAGAGTAGAGAATTTTTGTGGTTATGATATTTTTTTGTTTTAGTTTTTTCCATATATATATATATATATATATATATATATATATATATATATATATAAAGAAATGATTATACATGTATATGTTTTATATATATATATATATATATTTACATATATGTGTGTATATATACACATATATATTTTGATTACCACTGTGCATTTGTATGCTATTTAATAAATACTTCAACAAACTTAGTGTATAAATATCTTTATCCTTCTACTCTATATTGATTGAGGAAGAAACTTAGAGAATTTAAGTAAACTTTTCTAAATTACATGGCTAATAATCACACTGAAATTTAGTTACATTAGTTTCTGGTTTTCCAACTACAGGCTGTCTTTTAGGAAAAGTACCATTTAGACAAATGAGGAGACATTTGTTTTTGACTTTTAAAATTATTCTCAGTTTTCTCCTACTTACCTACCTTTGCATGAGACTCAAATATGAAATATCACAAGTTGGGCATTTTCTGCTACAGTGAAATGAAAAGTTTGGCAAATCGCCTCTCCATAAAGTAATTATGAAACTGGACACAATTGTCAAAAACAACAAATTCAGGGCTCTGAAAATAGACAAAAGACAAAACAGCAAATAGACAAGTGTTTATTCATACAAGTCTACTGAACTTGAGGACAAACCTGATTAGATGGACAGAAGAGAAGAGACATATAGAGGAGAAGGTGAAGATGGAGGCAATGATTGTAGTGATAACTTCTATAAGCCAAGCAATACCAAGGAATTTGGGGCATCCACTTGACAACACCTTGATTTCAGAATTCTGGTATCCAGAACTGTGAGTGAATTAATTTCTGTTGTTTTAAGCCACCAAATTTGTTGTTATTTATCCCAACAGTCCCAGGAAATTAAGACAAATGCCAATATTTTTAAAAAGTGAATTATATCTATAATCTAGAAATAAATAATCCAAAAATAAAATTAAGCATCTAATTCCATATACAATAGGATGAAAGAGAATAAAATGCTGAAAGTAAATTTAATAAAAGCAGTACAAACTTGCAAAATAAAAACTACAAAACATTGTTGAGACAATTAAAGATCTAGACAAATTGAGAGACATAGCATGATCATGGGACGAGAAGATTCAAAATGGCAATTCCCCCAAGTTAATATACAGATTCAAAACTATCTCTGTCAAAATTAGTTTGTTTTTTTTTCATAAATTGACAAGTGAATCCTAAAATACATACGAAAGTAAAAAGATCTAGCATAACCAAAACAATTTTGGAAAACAAAAAAGTTATATGACTACACTAATCATTTTAAAGACATACTATGAGGCTACAGCAGTAAGAACAACACGGTATTGGTGTAAGGGTTGTCATACAGATTATATAAATCTATGTAATAGAACTGAGAGTCCAGATATGAATCTGTTTTTGTATCTTCAATTTATTTTTGACTAAGATTCCAAGGCAATTGTTTAAAATAAGCGGTACTGGGACAATTGAATACCTCACATTATATAGATAAATTAACTCATTTATTTGCTAGACTTGTTTCCAGATTATATAAAGAACACTTAAAACTCTGTAATAAGATGACAACCTAATTAAAAAATGGGTAACAAATTCAAATAGATGTTTTACCAAAGGAAATCACCAAAGATATACGAATAGCAAATAAGCACACGAAAAGATGTTTAATGTCATTATTCATTAGGAAAATGCAAATTAGAAACACAGTAACATACCACTACAAGCCCACTAGAGTATTTATAATTAAAAAGACAACACGTGTTGGCAAGGATGTTGAGACACAAGAACCTTCATACATTGCTGGTGGGAATGTAAAATGGTTGTACTGGTTTATTACAAATGTGACAAATTACCAAAAACATATCAACCTAACATACATTTATTTTCTTACAGTTCTATAGGTCAGAAGTTCGATATGGGTTTCACTGGGCTAAGACCAAGGTTTTGGCAGTGCTGTGTTTCTTTCATGAGCTGTTAGGGAGAATACATTTCCTTGCTCATTCAAATGTTGGCAGAATTCAGTCCCATGCCATTGTAGTACTGGGGTCTTTGTTTTTTGCTGGCTGTCGGCTGGGGTGGGTATCCTTATCTCCTAGAGGCCTCTCTTCAACCCTTGTGCATAGCTCCCCCCACCCCTACATCTCAAACCAGCAAAAAAGTATTGAATCCTCATGCTGCCATCTCTCTGCCTCCTGCCTCTGCCTCTCTTCTTCCATTTTTAAGGACCCTTAGTGTTAACATTGGGCCCACTGGGATAAGCTCAGCTATTTTCCCCCTGGTACCTTAATTCCCTTTTTCTATGTGATATATCATAGTCACAGGTTCCAGAGAATAGAACATGGCCATCTTTGGGGGCTTGCTATTCTTTTGCCTACCACAACGGTATAGCTACTTAGGAAAGTGGTGTCTTAAAAAAAGTTAAACTTCATATGTGACTTGGAAATTTTCCAACTAGGAATTTATCTAAGAGAGATGAAAACATAATGTCCACAGAAAAGACATTTTGCAAATGTTCCTAGCAGCATTGTTCATAAGAGTCAAGAACTGAATCAAAATGTTCAACTGGTGAATGAATAAACAAAATGTGGTAAACCTATACAATGGAATACTATTAACGAAAAGAAGCAAACTATTGATATATGATGAAACAAGATATGATGTTCAACACATCACAGTAGTTAAAAACTCCAGGCATAAAAGGCTATATATTGTACTGTTATGGTAAATATGTAGAAATGGTAAATCTATGGAGACTAAAAACATATCAAGGGTTGCCTTGTTCTTAGGGCAGAGGGGATTGACTGAAAGAGAGCATGAAGAAACTTTTTGAATGATAATGTTCAAAAACTGCATTATGGTGATTGTCACAAAACTCTGTAGATTTATTAAAAATCATTGAATTCTACACATACAATGGGTAAATTTTATGGCATGTAAATTATGCTTCAGTAAAGCTGCTAAAATTCTCCTTTTATAAATTCATATTTCACAAGTAAGCTAGCAATTTCTAAAGAACACTTCTGTTGTTAGCTAATTCATGGTTTATTTCTATAATTTTGAAACTTAACACCACCACCTCCAAAATGTCCACCACCTCCCTCAGACAGAGGGCTCCCAAGGACAGGGACATCCCCTTGCCCACTCTCAAAAACAACTCTGTACTTGGCCCAAACCACCCCAAGCAGATTTCACCAAGAGCATCATGCCACAGAAGCACTATTCTGCAATAAAGAGAAAAAATAAATAAATAAAGACACAACATCCAAACACTGAGCTTTAACTATTTAGAGGTGAAATCATGAACAAGCTACCCATATTCCGCAGAGCATAAGTTCTCAACTAGGAACTTTCAGATTGGGTTACTCAACCTTACCACAGTGACTTGTTATCAGAATTAGATGGAACGATGGATGAACAATGTCCAGCACAGTGCCTGGCATTTTCTACATATTTAACAAGTGTTAAGCAGCTTTCCTTTTCTTACGAAAGGACTTCACTACTATGTTTTACTTTCAGTCAATCCGTTTTTCAGCAAATACAAAAAAGAGCTCCTCTCCACTAAAGTGTTGGATCTCTGGTTTATTTCATGGATTTGCAATATTTATCCATCTCAGTCTCTTCATAAACATCAAGCAGACCCAAAATGGTAGCGAACCTGTGTGATAAAACACAGAGGGAGCATCCTCCAAACTAGGGTAAACACAATTGAACTATTAAATCACAAAGACATATATGGACAAAATAAATGGGCAAGAAGAAAATCATGATTCTAGCAAGCTACTAGAATTAACGATACAGTAAAATAACGACTTATTGTTATAGAATACATTAATATTCCAATGTTCTATGACAAATGTGAGGAAATGTAGACATAAGAGATTGAGCGCATTGGAGTAGTTCACCAGGTTAGTGACAAGGTAAAAGGTTTATGCTAGAGGAGCCCAGAGTTAGGAAACTTTTATGTTCTTCCTATATACCACATTCCTGATGGAGAACATTGCTAAAACAGCAAGTGGAGATACGGAATCTGGCTTTGTTCAAGATTGTAGGCGCCAAGTTCACATTCCTCACTTAAAAGCTCAGCAGAGTGTCATTGCAGCTCTGGGAAGTCAGTTGCTAATTAAATAAAGCCCTACCCCTTTAAGATGTGTATGGCTGAAATACCAAGCTGTGAGCCTTGCCTGTCTGTGCTTTAGATTTCTAAGTGCCAATGAACCTGAAAAATCATGAACTTCAATGCTCTTTTTTTTTTTTTTTTTTTTCTTTCCTGAGGCTCTGCTGCATTAAGTGAGAAGTGAGGCCAGAATAGAGAACACAAGTCTCAGAGTCAAAACACACATGTTGTACTTCTTGTAATACCTATGATGGGTCTTCAGAAATAGAAAAGTAAAAATATGTATAATATATATACTGTATTTTTAAAATTTATATAGTGTTTATGCTAGGCTTTTAAATTTAACCTCAACAATCTACAAGGCAGGTATTACTTTTTTTTTTCACATTTTACAACTAATGAAATTGATATACAGAAAATTAAGTAACTTGTCCAATATCAAAGTCACCCAGTAAATGCCAGAGCCTGAATTCATACCCAGACTGGAGTTCTTTCTCTGAACCATTTTACACACTACCTCCATATATGTTTGTATATACATGCGTGCAGACATACACACACATACATTTGTAATCAGTGAAAGAATTTATATTTTTCTCAGCATTGAGAAGTTACTGACATACTATTTGTTGATTTAAGGTATGCAAATTTTGTTGATTCATAATTATTTTAAATGTGCATACATTTTGCTCCTGTCTGTAGCTTTATTTTCCAAGCTCATAATTGAGTTAATAATAGGATACGCTTTACATAGATTAGTATCACCCAAATTCTTCTGATGACAAATTGGTTGAATAATAATCTTTTATAGCTGTCTTTCATTTTATTTCATTAAGAAAAAAATGTTCCTCCATTATTTCTCTCAACATAGCAGGTTTATAACTCAAATTTTTTCTAAGTTATTTAATAATAAAAGTGTCAGAACAAGCAAGAAACTATTGAACTGCCATTCTTATTCTCATTTACCTTCATACCAGGAATAAAATTGTAAACTGAGTTTTGACTGAGATCTCTTATGGAGACCCTGCTCTAGTGCACTCTTTTTCACATCTATTTGTCCAATAGTTTTCAAAGAGATTTTTATATAAGGTCACTTTTATGTACAAATGACACAACTTGTTTGACGATCTAATGTTTGTAAAGTTTATATTTTTCATTTTGCCAAGAAAAACAAAAGCTTGTCCATTTTATATATTGTGATAAGCATTTAATTGAAGAAAAAGATACTTTAAAAAAATACACTTTCAAGACAAAGGGTTATGCGGCAGTATTCTTTCACATATCAGTAACATGTTAGAGCTGAATGTGTGTTTCCGTTCACTTCTTTTTTACTCATAAAATAAAAATCTATCACTAATGAATAATGCCACAGATACTTTGGACATACAGTACCTCTTAAATTCGTAGATCTATTGACAAATTATTCTGGTTGAATATGAAATATGAAAGACATTTTAGCATAACTTTGTGTTTTGAGTAAAAATGTTCTAACTAGTATTCAAAGTTTTAAGGCAACTTGCAACCAAAGTTTTAAGTATAATCATTAGCTTATTCCCAAGTAAAAACATTAATATTGGATGTTTGGCAGATAAAAAGTATTGCTGAATATCAAGTCCATATTAGCCTAGAGAGAAAAATAATGTTGGAAGAAAAAGTGTGTGTTGGTTTGATAGTGTAGCCTACTTCTATAAAACCATAAATTGGACAACTAATTTTAGCTACACCAAAATACTTTACATTCTTTCCTTTCTTTTGCAGTGTTTTTCATATTTAATCCCTGCACACGTAACTTACCTTACTCTTTCAGTAAACTATGAGCTCTTCATAAGAGCCTAATACTCCAATCCAATTAAGAATTACCTATATCTGTAGAGAAGCCACAACTATGCAAATCTAAATTTTAAAATATTCTCTGTAACAAACATCTGATATTACAAATGTCTGTTATGAATAATGCCTATCAGTAGATAAAAGCCATTAGAAACACATTTTTCTAATTTTCCTGCTTGGGTTTATGACTTTAGTGAAAGTAGAAAATTTGATAAAACTTCTGGACTTACAAAGTGTGGGGCTGTGGTGTGTGATTCTCCAGGAAACACAAGGCTAAAGTATGCAGAAGGAAGATATTAAAGAGGGCCACCCTTTGGTTAGTAAACATAAAGAGCTGTCTTTCATTTAAACCATAGGCCAGGAGAGAGTAAAGTAAAAGAAATCCGATTTAGGAGAAAAAACATAGCTTCACAGTGGCTTGGCAATTTGATAGCTACCACTTTCAAGGTTCTTAATTTTAGGACACTCATGTAATGGAAATAGTGGCCTCCAATTTTTGTTTAGATTAATTATACTAACTCATGCACGCAAGAGGCCAGCACTAGCACAGAGTGTGTACTGGTTGGCATTGCCACACCTGATATTTTATCCTAATGAATTGCAATTTTCTATAGTAATGCCACTCTCCCCTACTGATTTCACAGGATTATCATGGGAACTTCCATTAATCATACCATTATCTCACCCATTGTCCCCAGTTGATTAGTCCTGGAGTAAGCACCTGAGCCAACCTGGCCAATAAAACTTTTCCCAGGGATTGTTAGACTCCAAAAAGAGTCACAACATTCTTTGTATTGCCACTGGAATTGTAAGATGTAATGTGCAGCAGCTGTCACCAGTTATATCTTATGACATGTGGATAAAAGCATAAACTAAGCTCCATAGAGAATAAAGATGAAAGACAGAAAATTATTTGCCATCCTTGCCTTCCAGATGTTTAGTTGTTAAACTCTTCTTTGACTTCAAGAAATGCCCTAGTTTTATTCCCATAAAGCTCACCTTTTCCTTGAATTATTTCCATTTGGGTATTTTACCAAGTTCAACCTAAATTTTCCCAAATTGTGAACGAGCTATTTAGAAGTGTGAATAACTGCAATGAAGGGTTTATTTTTCTAACTGAGAAATAAAAACATTAAAAATATTTCCTGAATATGTGTCCTTCCATAGGGAAATCAAGGCAGCAAATGTGAGACAAAAGGAGAGGGTTCTTATTATGTAAAACAAGGGAGTAGTTTTAGAAATACTTAAAATCATCCTTCCTGGGATAGTTCTTATCTCATGACTATACATGAATCTTTCTAATTTGAGAGGCTGAGAAAAAGGAGGTCATGAGAAAGATACCTGGGTTATAATCAACAGAATGAAGAAACTATAGGAAAGTGCTATCTATGCCTGCTAGCTGCATATAAGCCAAGGAGGATATCAGCCAGAACTCTAAGACTTGTATTTCATAATATGCATCAATAATTGTTAGATACTTGTGGAATCCAAAAATGTTATCTAACCAGGAATAATGTAACCCTTTCTGAGCTGTAGTAATACAGCCAGGTTAGGTTCCATCTAGAATTTTCTCAAATAACATTTGGGTCAAATAACACATGATTGGAAATAAGGCTTTTCTCTCCTATGAAATCATAAGTAATGTGGAATAATACCTGTTCTGAGCTTATTGAGATGTCTCACATGTACTCCTTAATATATAAGTTAGACTGGCTTTAAGATGGCACAGAGCAGTAGGACTCTAAACAACTGCAGAAGACATATTCTGCTAGAAGCAGCCACATTCAAATGCATGGGCTTCCCATGGGTTAGACATCACAAAACCAGCCAGGCTCCAATCACACTGTTTATTGTCTTAGATTGGAAGCGGAACCCAGAACAAGATTCTTGTTAAGTGGATGTATTGTGGGTGTGCTCACAGAAGACTGAAAGAAACAGGATAGCATACTGGATTTAAAACTAAGCAATAACGTGGTCTCAGTTGAAAACTCAGTTTGGTCTGATCCAGGCAAAGCTCTGAAACACAAATGAGCCAAAAGAGTGGGTTCAACTCAACAGAAGGGTTGACATTTTAGATCTCATTGATGTTAGTCATTGGCTGAGGTCTTTTCCCCCACTTGGCAGAGGGGGGAACAAGGGAAAAGGTGGTTCATAGCCTCTATGATGAGACAGTTCCAGTTTGTCCAAGGAAATTTTGCCATAAGAGGGTACAGCTGTGGGCTGTTAATTGCTAACCCTTTCAGGAGCTGGAGGTGGGAGCACCAGCAAGCTGATAATTGGATCTGGTTGGAACATCACACATTCACTAAACTATTACTTTACCCGAAAAAGCTGGCAAGTTTCCTCCAGCATCAAGAGATTGGGATTGTACCCTTGCAGGTGGTTGCTTAAGGTAGGGAAGCAAGAAAAATCTAGGGATTGGCAAGTAGAGAGGCTCCTTGAGGAACGCTCTCACAAATTCTCACACGGACCCATCTGGGAGAGTTAGAGTATGAATGGCTGTTATATAAATACAGAGAAGGCCATTCAGTGTTAGTCAAGAAAAACAACAATAATTAACAGAAAGGATTTCAATGGTAACCTACTATGCTAGAGAGATTTGTCATGTCCCCTCTCCCAGTGCCCTGCTCCATCACTCCGAGGGAGCCGAGGCCCAGGTGAAAAAAATCAAAGAGGTTGACCAGCACTCTATTGTGTTATCACATTAAATTCTTACAAGAATCTCATGCAATTATTAACCCCATTTCAGACTTGAGAAAACTGAAGTTCAGAGAACCTCAACTTATAAATGATAGAAGCAGGATTCCAACTCAGATCCATCTGCTAAGTAAATAAATTCCTTTAAAGTTTCTGCTTTGGGGATAAGCATAAAAATCACACTCCCACACTTTAACTTCCCTGAAGAAACTTGGTTAGTATGAATTCATAGACTTTCAATTAAGCATTTAAAACACATTTTTGACATTTCCTTCCTGTATTTTTCATTATAAAAATAATAGATTTTCAATTATTCAAATATAAATAGGACATGCTATTTCAAACCATTTTCCTACTTTAGTTTCAGATATATGCCTTTTCCACTGCAAAAATGAAAAATATATTAAGCAAATCTTCATGGTGATTGGATAATATTGGATGGGTGGCTGGATGAAAGTAAATGTATAATTATTCAGAGTGCCTGGAAAAGGATCATAATTGTGTACTATTCAATAAAATTTAGGATGAAGTTTGACACTCACTACAAATAATTAAAGCACAGTTTTTTTGGCATAAATTGTCTCTTAAAAAAGACCCAGGCATTCTAGTTATTTGTTCTGCTTTCTACAGCTGTAACTACCAAACTAGAAACTTAACTTCCAGTGGGTAATACACTTATTACCACTTACTGAGTTTGTTTTTCATATAAAGATATTTTCTGAAAACACAAAATGTCTCTTCATATTTTTCTTAATGTCTGGGGGAAAAAAGCAAGTATTTCTTTGGAAACAGAATAGGACATCTTATATAAGAGAGCCCTCAACGATATTGTCCTTTCATTATCTGCTAATTAGTCCACTGAATTTGTCAGTCTTTGTCACTAACCACTTTTGAATGATCTGGAAAAAATCAAGTGGGAAATGTATACCATATATCTGATTTTGCTAATTAGCTAATGATGCCTTTTCTTCCATGGAATAATTGTTTTGGAAAGACATCATCATCATTTATAAATCTGACACAGATATTTGAGCAGAGTGTAAAATCATATTTTACTTTTCCTTTTGTATATAAGCAATCCTTACATATTAAAATCTAACTCAGTGCATTAGCAAATCCAATTAGCGCTATCTTCAAATATATCCAAAATTTATCATTTCACATTTTCGCCACCAGCTTCCTAACTGGTCTCCCTGCATTTCCCCTTATCTGTCTGCAGGCATTTCTCCACGTAGCAGTTAGATGGTTTCTTTGCAAACATGTCTTATTATTCAGCTTCTCAGCTCAAATCTTTTAATGGATTCCCACTTTTAGTAAAATCCAGAGTTTTTATTATTGACTACAAGCCTCAATGTGACCAGGCTCCCATCTACTATCTATGACTTTGTGTCCTCCTACTATAAAGATAAACAGAGCCAGACATTAGTTCAAGTGGTGAAAACAGACTTATTCAGTTAACTACTAACAATAGACAAAGAGCTAAGATCCATTCCAAGCTGTGCAGAGGTGACTGAGCATTTTAAAGTGAGGATGAGGGAGTAGGGAGGGACGATGACAGAGCATGAGTAGAGTCAGGGACGTTAAAATTACCAAAAGTGAGAGAGGAGGTGCATGGGAAACCCATCTAGGTTTACTCACTGGCACTTATCAAAGTTAAGCTCCCACTCTGCCATCTGTCATCAGTTGTTGGCTAGAAAAAACAGTAAATTCTTTTGCCAGCCTTGAGTTTTCTCAGGGAGGCTAGGGTTATCATAGGGAAGCAGCTCTGTGCTGTTAGAAACTATGTCAGTATGTGTTCAATTCTTTCTAGGCCAAGGTGGAGGGCTATAGAGAAGATGGCTCAGAGGAGCCTGGCTAGAGTTTGGTCAAGGAGAGAATTTTTGTCACAATACTATCCTCTGTCACTCATGCTGGCCTCCTGCTATTCCTCAAACATGCCAAGTACCCAGGATGCTTCAAAGGGAGCATTTCCTTTTCCATCTGAAATACTCTACCCCCAGATAACCACACAGCTTTCCTTCACTCTTATTCAAAGCTTTGCTTATTTTTCATCTTCTCAAGGAAGCTCCTTGATCGTTCAGAATTGCTTGTCTCACCCTCTTACCCTCTATCCTCCTTCAGATTGCACAAATGCCTTCTGGCTAGATTACATACTGTAGATTCTAATAGTGTTACATTTCTGCCTTCCTTAGAACACTTAATCACAGCTGAAATTTTACATTAATTTGCAACTTTATCTAAGATTTGCATTATTTTCCTCATGTGAGATCCATGAAGATGTGACCTGAACTGATTTTTTTTTTAGTCTTAGAGTTCCAATACAATGCCTGACATAAAATGTATACTTAGTGCATGTTTCTAATTAATTAATGGCTAAACATGTACAAATGATATTGGATAGTTATGACATTCACAGTACATTCACCAAACCTCCATCTCATGGCTCAAATTGCAACGCAAGTTCAGGAAGAGTAAAAGGTTTTGGAGTATCCTAGGAATCCTAACAACAACAACAAAAAAGTACATACAGATACATGTATATTGTGTGTGTACTGGAATTTGTTCAAGGTCTTCTAAGAAAAAAGGATATTGTGGTTTAGTTTTGTCTGATTTACTATCTTTAAATGAAGATAGGAAACTAACTTACTTCAAAAGTTGCATATGTAAACTATCCCAAAATGTTAACAAAGCAGTTTACAGATTTAGTTTTATGTAACAACTAAACAATAAAGACATCAATGGTTCTTTCTTCCACTATTTACTTTGATAGACAAAGATTTCCTGAGGATGAGTCATCTTGCACCTCACTACCTTGGTTTCCTCACAGGAAAAAATTAAAAGTATGTGTGTATATATCACCGTGCCCTCATAATTGGCCTGCCTGTCCTATCAAATTAATTCTAGTATTTGCCTGAGGCATTTTTACACTTTTCTTTTTCTCAGCCAGTAGAAGCCATAGGTAGGAGTTTGCCTAAAATAGGCAGTAAGTACACATCTACAGGAAGAAATGGGACACTACGGAACTAGCAGAAGAAAAACGGGAGAACTTATTTTTTCAAATGAACTCAGTCCTATGAAAATCCGTGGAATATATTACAATACTATAAGTTTACATATGCCTCAAGTAATACCCAAATGAATGTAGAATTGGCAAACTAAAAATGTTTAAAATTGATGGGAAAACAGAGTCCCAGATTTTCTCTTTTAACATATTGGCTTTAAAACATCAGCTCAGACAGAGAGCAAGGAAAACAAGAGATTGACACTGTAGCCAGAGCATGGAGATCAGCTTGATTTTATAGTCAAATAAGATGGAGAGTTAATTTTCCTGAAGACCCAAAGGAGCAAGGAGGAAACATAGCAATGCAAGCCAAGGAGGGACAATGGTCTCTGTTTTGGTCTCCTTGTCTAGTCTCTTCCATTGTTATAGTTTATATGCTTTCACAGTGGGTATGAGTATTCTGTGTAACCTTAGGCAAAATGTTTAACCTCAGTGTGCTTCTGCTTCCTCATTTGTATAATGAGTATAATAATTTTACCTACCTCACTGGGTTGTTGTGAATTTTTTTTAAATCACAGGGTTGTTTTCTGGACTCATATATGCAAAGCACTTAGAATGGTACCTGGTATTATTTTAAGCTGATGGTTACTATTATTCTCAACCCTTATAAAATTAGCAAAGCATGTTAGTGATGCATTATTTTATAGAGTATCTCATCCTAGTCTCCTCACTTTTCCTCATTTTACACATCTGAAAATTCAAGGAGAGCAACAATTTATATCACATCTATATTAAACTTGCTCAATCTCTAAAATTTAAGGAACCAAAAAAGGAACAACTAAATGAAGCTGAGGAGACTTGAGTGTTCTTTCTAAAATAAAACTTGTAAGTAAAGTATGAAAAAAGAAACAAGCAAATACATAAAGCATGAAAAAGACACACACATGCACATTCTTATTTAAAGGTGACCTTCCTGGAAATAACATCAGATTTTACAGTTACATTTCAACCTCAGTATCATCAGGAGAATCTAAAAGCAGAATATACAAACATTTGGGGGTTTGCAGAGGTCTAAGTGATATACTCATTTGCCAAAAGTATGACAATATTTAGAAAAATAACTCCTTTACCTAGTACATTCCAAAACCACTTTTGAGTGAGAAAGGGGCCACAATCAATTCTAAATTGATTATAATTAAAATAAAGCATAGTAAATATATACACAGATTACTGGAGACATATCTAGATGCTTTGGTTAAAAATAGTTTACCACACTATACCTGAGATTTGGTGCACTTCTTAGCCACAGAGGATGCCATCATATAGACATAAATATAATAAATATGGGACACTGCAAGATAAAATATAATAAAAATATGAGAAAAAGCAATTATGTTTCCTCATAAGAACATGGTTTTGACAATTTGGGAAAGATTTTGTTTCTCTTCTACTAAACGCTAAGCAAAGAGCTTCTAGAAGAAAGAAGTATATTTTTAATTATAGAAACTTAGGACTCAAACTCAAACCACCTTTTAGTCCAACCTTTGGTCTTTACCTCAAGAGCTGAGAAAACCGAGGCCAAGAAGCATTGAAAGATGTACACACTACACACTGTAGTGGGGATGGAGGAAGGACCAGAATTTTTCTCTTAATGCGTAAGTCAAGATTTTTTACTGAACCCCATTGTTTCCTAATTTACCCCATTGTGTTGACTGCATCATAAGCAACTCAAGGGCAGTGATACAGATATTAGTAGGACTCGAATCATGAAGACAGCCGCTAATTGGAAAATATAAGGTGAGCGAATATGTAAAGAGTGATGAAAATCCCCTACTGAAAGTTTTTTTAATAAAATTTTCTTTCTGTTTTTAATTCAATCCAAAGAATATATACACAGGCCTGGGATAGACACGTTCTCTCTTATCTAGAAGAGCAACCCCATTCCAGACAAAGTATTTCTAATCCTTTTGATACCATTCAGTCTTAAAGTTTAGTGTGCAAGGCAAAGTTAAAAAGTACCTACATAAAACAATAATTATAAAACTGTGTTGATGGACATATGGTATATAAAAAAGTGATTTGTGTAATAGTAATAGCACAAAGGTGATGTAAGGGAACGAAACTATATTGAAGCAAAATTTGTTATGCCATCAAAATTAATTTGAATTAGCTTGTCTTAAATTAAGATGTTAATTTTAATCTCCAGGACTACTACTAAAAATAACTTTAGAGGGCTTCCCTGGTGGCACAGTGGTTGAGAATCTGCCTGCCAATGCAGGGCACACGGGTTCGAGCCCTGGTCTGGGAAGATCCCACATGCCACGGAGCAACTAGGCCCGTGAGCCACAATTGCTGAGCCTGCGTGTCTGGAGCCTGTGCTCTGCAACAAGAGAGGCCGCGATAGTGAGAGGCCCGCGCATCGCGATGAAGAGTGGCCCCCGCTCGCCGCAACTAGAGAAAGCCCTCGCACAGAAACGAAGACCCAACACAGCCATTAAAAATAAATAAATAAATAAAAATAAAAAAAAACTTTAAAAGTAGAAATCATAAGGTTATTAAAATGGTACACTAGAAAGTATCACTGGTAATGAAGAAATAGAAGAAAATTAGGACATAAGATAAATAGAAAACAAATAGCAAAATGGCAGACAAATCTTATTACAGTAATGTAAATGGAGTAAGCACCCTAATCAAAAGGCAGAGATTGGCGAATGGATAATTGTATCTATCATCATATAATTATGTTTTAAAATTTGTTTCAGATTTTGGCAACATTGAAAACATTTCATCAATAATTTGCTAGAAAATGTTATGACTACAAACTCTGACTAAGATCCATTGTTTAGAGAAGTTATCTGATTGGCTTGTAGGACTTAGCAGTCATTCATTTTGTAAGTTTCAGTAAGCTTACAGGCACTTATGTTTATTGAAATTTAAAGGAACTGAAGGATGACTTAATAAGTGAGTGGTTACTATTGCTTCTATGGGAAATACATATGTAAGGAGTTCCACAATTATATTTACCCTAAAGTAATTTTAGCAACACTGCTATGCTCGCAATTATGGGAATTAAACTCCAAACTAGTTCCAAATGGATAAGATAAAAGCATAAATAAAAGATAGAAAATGAAAATTCTCCCAACATATTGGAAGTAAACTTTGGAATTGGATTATAAGTCTTTAGGCTATCCAACCAGCAAGACTAGGAGAGGGATATTCGGTCACTGGGAAAATAGTATCTAGAGAAATCTTAGAATTGAAAGGGAAATAACCCTTAACAGTCAAATGACCTTTATTTGATCCTAATTATACCTTTTCTGTGGAGCCTGTTTAATTCCATTGAAAAAAAATCAACTTCATAGAATCTTGTTTAGATGAAACCAGGTGTAATATTGTTACTGACAGTCCACAAAACATCCAAAGATTATTTGCCCAGAGGTGAAAATTCAGAATACCAGACCCTGCTTTATAATCTCTTTAATAAAAATTTAAAACTTGTCAAGAATAAAATATTTTCTCACATTGGAGTTTTATTTATCAGCCTTCAGGGCAATCTGTTTGTATTTCCCATCAACAGTTTAATAAGAAAAAAAATCCATTTGAACAATGAAATTGTTATTAAAATGCAGATGATTTTGTTATAATGGATAACAACAAGGTTGTTCTTTTTCCAGATGGAAAAAATATATAAAATCACTAAGTCTGAATTTTTTAATATATGTCCAACCATGACATCAGCTAAAAAATTCACTTGCCTCTGGATTTGAATATTTCCTCTCCTTCCTTACAACTGCCTCAGGAAGGACTAATACATCAGATTCAGATACCGGTGATCTTTTCTCCACAAGCCTTTTGTTTTTAATGTGGCATAAAGAGAGGATATCAAACAAAGCAGAGTGACTTCACCAAGATAATGGAGATATTTAACCTAACATCTCTCTATTATTTATAAATATGATAAAATTTGGAAGAGTAAATATCATCCACAGAGATAAGTGATCCAATAGAAAACACACTGAGATATTTCTTAGGTGATTCTATCTGAAATGTTTTGTTACAAGAAAAATTATCTTTAAAAGCACTTCAGACTGGTAAAATTTTGCATTTATTGCTTAATTCTCCAGTTTCATGTGCTTTTTTAGAACTATGATTGCATTCTCCTTCTAAATCTCACACCATATATTTTATTCCTTATATTCCTTTGTCCAATAAATACAGAGGAAGAGATAAGAGAAAGGATGAGAGAGATTGTGGTCTGAGTATTTAAATTCTGTTAAAAATACATAGATTGCCATGTTTGGTAGAGGGTCTGGCCATCTGGCAGAATCCATCTGTGCTTGGGCTGTTTTGTTAGGTGTTCTTCAAATAAGTTTTGTGAACCCCTCCAGAGACTCCCATTTTCTACATAAAGAAATCATAACTCCTTATTATTAAATATTCAGGAATTTTCAAGCTGACTTTTAAACTGCCAGGAACTTTTAGACAGCCATGATAGAAGTATTTACACCATAAATATTGGCCAATCAGGGCTCTTCCCCTCCCCCCACCCCAGAGCTGGTTTCCTGGCACACTATTTCTTTGCACATAATTTTATTACAGCACATATCCCACCAGTGTTACAGTTAAAAATCAGCCCTCCTATGAAGTTATGAGCTCACTGAGGGCAGAGTCATATCCTAATTGATTGTTCTACCTCCCAGAATTCAGAAAACTGTTTGGCAAATGACAGGTGATCATAAATAACTGTTTAAATGGAAATTGCACATAAAAAATAAAAAACTAGGTTGTTTTTCTAACTCATTCCTAGTGACACATTAGACACATGGTAGAATCACTTAAATACATTTCCAATTTTGCAACATGTAGATAAATATATCCATGTTACCCAGTTGTTATGAGGAATAAACAAGATAATCGTTAAAGAAATAATTTGTAAATACTGGAAATCTATTTTAAAAATAGACCAAGAGCCTAAGAGCTATTGTTAATTTCATTGTGATGGAGACATTTTACCAAGTGCTGTTAATGTCCCCATAGTGTAAAATTTTTCTTAAAGTACTCATAAATAACACTGAAATTAATAACCTATTTATTATACCTTAATAAATTTTTTTTTTTCAAAAAAAACCCCACTATTATTTCACTCAATCTTTTTGAATTCGAACTTCTCAAATTCTGTTGGCTGTATAGAACTTGCTGGGGCCATTTAGAGCAAGAGGCACTATGGAGGAATTTGTGTTCTAATCTTACAGCCCAGTTTTGTCTGCTTTTTAAAATAGACTTTTAAGTATGATTTCCTTCAAATATTGTTTTACGCAGTCCAGTTAATTTTTGTCCTATAAACGTTAAATCATTGCCACTAAATAGCATACTCTAAGAGTTAATTTGGAGCAGTTTTACACTAAATTTGGGCACGTCTACTTTGGAAATGTCTACACTGGATTTCTGATCAAATTAAAAATAATAATTCCAATGCCAATTAGATCATAAGTCAGTGGGTTTATTCAAGATGAATCCAAAATTTTAATGAAGAATAAGAACTTTTTTCGACAAATTCTCACTGACAGTTTGTTAAAATAGGACAAGCTTACTGACATAGGAAAACATCTCTTTCTTTTTTACGAGGCAAATAGAAATGCTGACACCGATACTCAAACTTCAGATTGTGTAAGTGAAATGAGGAGAAAAGCGAAGCAATAAAGACAAGTAAAAAAGTTAAATGTGGATTAACAGGTGTGACAGTAACTAATAACTGTATTTTTGTTTATAACTAAATGTTTTAAAGCTACACATTTTAGGCCTGTGAACTAATGAATCGTTTATATTTGTGTCTACTTTTGCTGCTTCACTAATTCCTGTTAGCAATTTTTTTAGTCACACACTAAATAAATACATACATAAATAAATAATTCACACATTACAGAGTGAGGGAAATCTAGAATAGGGTCTTAAAACCATGTGTTGCTATGGTATAAGAGCAATGATATATAGCTGGGCCAAACAGAATAGAAAGTCAGTGTAAGAAAGCTCAGTAAATATTAGATTCAGTTATCTTTTCTGTGTGGCAGGAGAAAAATTAAGGTCAGATTAACAATGTTGTGAGTGAAGCTTTATAAATACTTATCTATTTGCTGAAAGAGCATTTTTTGGAATCAAGCTATAAGAAGGAAAGAATGGAAGGAAGAGATAAAATGAAAGTGTCTATGCAAATATGCTTGATTTTTAACAGCAATAGATTTAGAGTGGTGCCATTTTTCTCTAACGCTACAGACATGAAAGCTTTGGACTCTTTTCCCTTAAATATGTACAGAAAATCAATACTGTCATAAATTTCACAGAATCCTCTCTAGGAGCTGGTTTACAAACAGCCCAAACAGCCTTACAAAATGGGAATAGTACCAGGAACCTCAAACACACAGTTTTAGAGAAAGAGTGCTGTTGGCCAGTATGTTTGTTTTTCCAAAGAAGCTAGAAATTCATATTTTTTATGTGAAGCATTCTGATTTTTCAGTGACAGCAACTAAAACAAACATACACACACCGATATGAGCCTAAAAAGCATATACATAGCATAATATACCATGAGGACAACCAGTTTCTGACTTTCTTTAAATTCCCTGTATAAAGATTATATGATTTTCTCAAGGAAATTATACCAACATGTTTAGATTAGTGCATGAGCAAAATGACCATTTAAAAAAGCTAAATAATTCATTTTTATATCTGTGGCCTCAAGGGTCTTTGTGGCTTTTCTGAGGGAATAATTTCTCAGGTATCCCTGAGTCATTGGGTTTAAACACCACATCTTATTTTATTAATTAATTATTTTTTTTTTTTTAGTTAAAAAGAAATAAAGGTGAAAGAAATTAATAGCAGACATATAATAAGCAAAGAATTAAAGATCTGATTATGTGTTAAACACACCCAACTCCTTTGTCAAGAGTAATTCAGATTAAAACAAAACAAAACAAACAAAAACAGAATCTCACATATGTGGTCCTAGTCATAAATACATTTTTTAAAATTGTATATGATTGTTCTTCCTTACCCCCAGCATCTGAAGTGATCTGTCAATTTGGCATTTTTAAAATGAGAGATTCTAAGGATGCAACAGAGATTCACTGACTCAAAAAATTATTTTTGGCTGTTGGGAATTAACCTTAATCTTGCCATTTTAGTGGACTTTTTCAAATCGGCTAGCAATGAAAGAAACATTGAAAATTAATCTGAAGGGCAAAACAACCCACTTAAACGTATTTTAAAGTCAATTTAAATGAGAGGATTTTACCATTTTGACCAAGTTGGCTGCATATAAGACAGGAGAGTAGTTACATATGTGAAACTTCAAATTAATGTCTTCCTACTTCTCTCCAGATCTGTGTAGAGCCCAAGAAATGTAACAGCATAGTTTGTTTTTTTAACCTTATCTCATTATTTTGAATGTACATATATCTTTCTCCAAAGAGTCCATTTATAATATTTGTGCCATCAGTCAGACTTTAAAGACATTAAAAAGAAGATAGTGATCTTCCTGTTATTGGAATTTAGGCAGTTTCAGGATGTCCCAAATATTTTAAGACAGAAAAGTATTTCACAATGGTTATTTAAAATATTTTCTGTGTTTCCCTTATATTGGCCCTGATTTGGGAGATTGACCCAATATATTTTAAATTGCATTTTAACTTCACATGACAAGTAATTCCTTAAAAACAATAAATATATATTTTGACATTCTAAACTTTTTTAAAGCTTTCTGCATATGCTAATAACAAAGTACCATTTCTTCTTGGGCATGCTCTTTGGACTAATAAGATTAGCTTATTAATTATATGCATTAGGTTGTTTTATTTGATCTAATTTTACAGCAAAATGAGACAGAGGTTTGTTGGTGAGTCACTGGTTTGTCGAATGTTATATATAATTTGTGAAACTAATAACACATTTTAAATAAGTCATTTTAAATGTTTACTTTTTCATCATATATTAAATGCCAAGCCATTTCCACATATTATATTTTTAATAAACTTTTTAAAATAGTTTAAGATTTATAGAAAATTTGCAAAGAACATTGAGAGTTCCCATAAACATCACAACCAGTTTCCCCTATTAGTAACCTCTTATATGAGTATGGTTTATTTGTGATAGTTAATAAAAAAATATTGGTACATTAATATTAACTAAAGACTCTATCAGATTTTCTTAGTTTTCATCCAATGTCCTTTTTCTGACCCAGGGTCTCATCCAGGACACCATGTGACTTTCAGTCATGTCTATCAGTCTCCCCTTGTTATGACAGTTTCTCAAACTTTCCTTGTTTTTGATGACATTGACAGTTTTGAGAAACACTGGTCAGATATTTTATAAGATATCCTGAATTTGGGATTTCTCTGAATGTTTTTCTTATGATTAGACTGGGGATATTGGCTTTGGAAAGGAAAACTACTTCCTTCCCAAAGGGGTAAATAAATTGCCATTTTTATCACATCATATCACCATGCTGTCAACCTGACCCATCACAGCTGATTTAATCATTGGTCATCTGGTTGCAATATTGTTTCACAGGGACCTGCAGTATAAAGTTACTCTCCATGACTCCCCCCCCCCCCACACCTTTACTTACTGTATTCTGTGAAAGGAAGTTACTAGAAGCATTTTACACTTAAGGAGTAGGGAGTTATGTTCCACCTTCATGAGGGTGGAATACTTGCATCAATTATTTGGAATTCTGCTGCAAAAGAGATTTGTCTGTTCTTTCTGATTTATTTATTACTCAATCACATATTTTTGTCATGGACATTTATTTTATACTTCAGGTCATAATCCAATATTTATTTTGTGATGCAAAGTTTTCCAGTTTTGACTACTGGATGCTCTTTCAGTCTGCTCCAGTATCCAACTGACAACCTCCCACACCTCTCCCCCACCTATAATTCCCATGATTGTATGTGCGTGTGTGTTTGAGCACTTTCGTACTTTCTTGTGCTGTAGGATACTCCAGGCTCATCTTGTATATCCCCTGTCCCAGGTCTAGAATCAGTCATTTCTTCAGGGAATCCCAGTTTCCACAGTTGAAGAATATTATTAAAAACCAAGAGCCAGATGTGAGGTTTGCTTATAGCTATTTTGGTATGGTTGATTTTAGAATCTCTCATTTTATCCCCTCTCATACTTTAAAAAAATTTAGTACTTTCCCTAGAATTTGCACTATACATTTTTAATGCATCTGCATTCACCTTCAAGTAGCATTCTACCACTTCACATGTAGGGCAAGTACTTTATAAGAGTATTCCGATCCTCCCTCTTTTCCTGTGACATTGATGTCTTTCACTTCTTCATATTTTATAATCAAGTAATACATTGCTATTATTAGCACTGTTGCTTTTAAAAGTTATCTTTTATGTCAATTAAGAGTGAGAAAAATAAGACTTTATTTTAGCTTAATTTACTCCTTCTTTGATGCTTGTCCTTTCTTTAAGTTTATCCAAGTTTCTGGTCATTTTTTGATCATTCTGCTTGAAGACCTTTTAACATTCTTGGAGGCAGGTGTGCTGACAATTAATTCCCTAAGGCTTTATTTTGTTTTTGGTTTTTGGAGAAGTTTTATTTCTCTACTTACGAAATTAAATTTCACTGGCTATAGAATTCATGTTTGGTGTTTTTGCCCCAAATTTAAATACTTCACTATATTCTCTTGCTTGCACAGCATCTGACAAGAAATCAGCTATCATTCTTATCCTTGTTCTTCTATAAGTAAAGCCTTTTATTCTTTGGCTCCTTTCAAGATTTTCTTTGTTTTTAGTTTTCTGCATTTGAATAAGGTATGCCTATATATGTTTGTGTCTTGGTATTTATCCTACATGTCACTCTTTTAGCCTCCTGAATCTCTGGTTTGGTGTCTATCATTCACTTTGGATTATTCTCTGCCATTATTACTGAAATTTGGTCACTCTTCTGCTTTTGCTATTCCAGTCTTGTGCATTTTTATTGTCTTGAAATATTCTCACAGTTCTTTCTTATTCTGTTTTTTATTCTTTTTTACCTTCCATTTCAATTAACCTATTGTCAAGCTTACTGATTATTTCCTCAGCCATGCCATGCCTACTTATGAGTCCATTAAAGGTATTCTTCATTTTTCCTACAGTGTTTTTGATTTCTAGCATTTTCTATATCTCTGCTTATAATACTCATCTATTCTTGCATGGATGTTTACTTTTTCCAGTAGTTCCCTTCACATATTCATCATTGTTATTTTAAATTCACTGTGTGATAATTCTTATATGTGCTGTTATCTGGGTTTGGTTATGATGATTCCTTTTTCTTTTCAGACTTTGTTTCTTATTGCCTTTGCCATGCCTTGTAATTATTTTGCTGAAAGCTGGACATATATTAGGTAATAGGAACTGAGGTATTTAGGTCTTTATTGTGAGCCTTCATGTTAATCTGGCTAGGAGTTGGCGTGTGTTTGATGTTTGCTGTAGCTGTAGGTGCCAGAAGATTCAAATTCCTTTAATGTTCCTGTTTTTGTTGACCCTGCTGACTCTGGGTTTCCCTAAGTACTCTGCCTCAGAGGAAGTCTATATTTTGCAGCTTTTTCAGATACAACCCACTGTTATTACCTGAAGTCCTGTTGATGTGGCAGTAAGGTATGGGGGAGGAGCTGCATTTTATCATCTGATAACATCTCAGTCTTTTAATGGGCCAGTGTCCTTGGGCTATGACCTCTACAAGGGTTTTTTCAGTAGGATAGCTTTTTCCTCCCGTTACCTATTCTCTTCCCTGGGTGTAGAATTCCTAAATATTCCCAATCTATTTCCTTATTTCCTTGAAACTCTGACCCCTGTTGGCTATGTTTTATTGTTGTTGTTTTTTTTGTTTTGTTTTGGGGTTTGTTTGTTTTTTGGTCCCCCCCCAGCCCCCCACTGTCAGACAGACAGCAAGCCTGGAGGGATTGAAGGGAGAGCAATTCCCTTCCACAGCTGGAATAAGGCCTAGGCAAAGTCCTTTTCCTTGGAGAGTATTTGTGTGTTATTGAGAAGGTTTGGGGTATATTTCACAATGATCACTCTTACCCTTTTCTCTGCTAGAGTCAGGAGGGAATCTTTATCAGATATTCATTGTAAGAATCTAATATGATTCCTGGAAGCGAAACACATACAAGTCAGACTGCAGCTCCCAGCAGTCTCTCATTCTCAAGCCAGTCTACACTCAGCCTCTAGCAATTAGACAAAATTACCATTTAAGAATTTTTATCGGGTTAGGTCTCCAGTGACTCCTGATCCAGGTTAGCAGATTCGGTCTGTCTCTCAACAGATGGGTCTGTCTCTCCAGATTTCAAGGTGGTAGTTTGCTCTGCAACCTCAGTTCTCTAATGGGTACAAGAAAAATCATTGATTATCTGTCCAGCATTTTTGTTGCTGTTTTAACGAAAGGAACAACAACTTCCAAGCTCTTTACATGCTGGAGCTTAAAATGGCAAAATGATTACTTTTTAAACTTAAAATTTTATTACTCTATTGTGGGTCATTCACTGCACATTATTTGTGGGAGGAAAAATACAATAATAGTTGTTGTTTTTATTTTCCCTGACTCGGTTAAAACATAACATGTATGACTATAAATTTAATAAAAATGCCTCCTATGAAGATAAAAAGATAATCTGGAGATTTCTCCTGAAAAGCAGCAAATGTTTGAGTACTTACATAAAAAAAGAGAATACTTTTTTTTAATAATTACTTTTATTTCAAGTACATTTACTCACATAGCATCAACCCACAGAAGTTCCCGCACCTGGGGAATATTGAGGCGGATGATGTCTACACTAATTACATTTATACTTAAGCTAAGGAAAGGACAAATCAGTTTCAGCTTTTAGGAATAAATCATTAGCTGATTTATTCAGGCATCAAAATAGGAACGTTCCCCTGAAAAGCAATGAATCGACTCAGTGCATTCCATACACCATATATTATTTTTTATAGCTAAGGAGTCCTTGATATTTTTTCGGATTGCCAACAGTTTTTTATGTGTGTGTGCCTCTATTTCAGAAATTAGCCAAAAAATATATGATACTTGGCACTTCAGTCATTTGTCCATTTTATGTGTGTGTGTGTACATTATGTTTTTTATAACTGCTCTTTCAAGATTTAAAGGATTTCTCAAAATGCTTCTGCAACCTACGTAAAATAGGTCAGACAGTATGTGAGCTCAAATGAAAATAACTAAGGAAAATAACTAAGTCTGCCACAGACTTACTTCTCCTTTTTAGCTTTCTAAATGTATCCATCCTGCTGAAGGAGACTTTCAATAGGGGAAGAAAAATACAGGCTATTGTGTAGGTGTCTACACTGTGTGCACTGACCTCAACCAAAATTGTTAACATAATTCAGAGTCCTAAGTTTTGGCAGATGAGTGTGTGACTGAAAAATGCACAGTATGTGGAATACAGAGTGAGATATTTATTCTCAACTGGCTGGTTAATGCAGCTGTGTCCTGTCTGTCCTATATAAGGCCATATTAAAATTTTGAAGGGGATATTCCTTTATAACAACATGATTCATCTTTTGGACTATATGACTTGATATTGTACTAGGATATTGAAGTTTAGCTTATACTTACTGTTACATGAGAGAGGAAAAATCTAGATAGCACAAGTAATCAAAATCATGAACTGACTGATAAAGACTTATATATTTTAAACTTTATGTAACTGGAGAAAATAAAGAGCTAATAGAGCAAAGAGGATACAATTACAAAATGGATCATAAGGCCTGGTTAAATGAAGTGCTGACAACAATGCAAATTTACGACTAAAATCTATAATCTTCTGATTATGTCTATACCTGCAATACATCTTAGAGAGTTGGTCATTTATACGGGAATCTGACTGATGCAGAAGTGGGATCTAGATCAATCAGCCAGAGAAACATATCTGACTTTACATTCAGCAGCAAGGAAATTTTATAGGTTACTCAAGTGCTGCAAAAACTCTAATTTTCAATGTCATTTGGTCTCCTTGCTCACATTTAAATTTGATTTATAGTGTGAAAGAAATGGCACATACCCTTATTGCTATATAAAGGTCACTTTTAAGAAATAAGTATTTTTAAGCCTGATTTTTTTCCCTTCTTTTCCAAATTGCAGTTTAGAAGGGGAGGTTTTAGGGGAAAAGCCCCGGTCTGCTAACTTGAGGAAGAGTTCGGGCTGGGGAGAGGGAAGGCTATAAAAAGAGAAAAAGGTTTAAAATGCCTCCTAACTCCTTTAAACAATAGCCAGCAGTTAGAAATGGAAAGAAAACTAGAAGATAATTGAGATTTAAATCACATCCTGAAGCCTTTTAATAGTTTTGCCCTAGGATTTAGAACTTGAGAATTTAATTTTTTGAAAACACTTCTATGATGCCTGACATTTAGACAACTGTTTAAGAGAAGAAAATACTGTGACAGTAAAAGATTAGCTAAACTGTACTCTGGACATGGAGGAATGCAAATGAGAGTATGCAGCTGTAAAACAGTGCACATCAAAAACGCTGTGGAGACAAATAAGCAGAGGGAGTGACTTTCAAACTAAGAAACTGGGTCAAAAATCAGATAAAGCATGTATCTGTAACAGCAGCGTTTCCTTATCGGAATTGTTTAAGCTTTAATATTGAATTTTACTGTGCTTACTTTTGTTTAACCATATGTGGTTCAAAATCACATTTACAAGTTAACTTTTTTCCCCTAAAATACTTAAAGCAAGATAATAGCACAAGTAAGCAGCAGTTTCTAGAGTCACAACTCAATCTAATGTTATTCACCCTGGATGCTAATTACAGATCATTTACTCATTTGAGAGTCTTCCCTTTAGATCTTAGAAAAGTGTTTTGAGATTCCAAAACTAGCCTAATATAATGCAGTTCCCTGAGAGGAAGATCAATAAGAATCACTGTTCATCATCTCTAACCTTAATTACTAGTAAATTCCTGTCAACAAATACTGGTAAACGGTTAGATTGGGGGATAAAAAGTCTTGCAAAGATGAGTGACTTTAGGAAGACACAAAGCTAAGACAGAGTGGGCAGAATTCAGGAGAGGAGCTAGTATTTGAAAAAATATATAGATAGATAGATATTTACATAATGAGCTCATATTTAGGTATTTTTAAACATGCTGGAAGTAACCTCAAATGTTCAACAACTATCATCAACACCTATCACAGACATTGAAGATGTTATATACACCATTCGTACCAGATTTTTCCAGAACAAATCTGAATTTAAATAGTGTCTTTCATTTTCTTGTATCATTATGTCTTTGCCCCTTTACATGAAATTGGCCTGCAAAAACTGGTGTTCTTGGGGGCTTCCCTGGTGGCGCAGTGGTTGAGAATCTGCCTGCCAATGCAGGGGACACAGGTTCGAGCCCTGGTCTGGGAAGATCCCACATGCCGCGGAGCAACTGGGCCTGTGAGCCACAATTACTGAGCCTGCGCATCTGGAGCCTGTGCTCCGCAACAAAGAGAGGCCGCGATAGTGAGAGGCCCGCGCACCATGATGAAGAGTGGCCCCCGCTTGCCACAACTAGAGAAAGCCCTCGCATAGAAACGAAGACCCAACACAGCCATAAAATTAAAAATAAATTAATTAATTAAAAAAAAAAAAAACAACAAAAAACAAACTGGTGTTCTTTATACCCAACCATCCCAAGCTCACCAGGGTTGTTGCCCAGTGGACCCACTGCTCTTGGGTCCGAAAATCATCTCATTTCAATCTCGGTGTCTTGCAACTTGTTTCTGACTCAGGCCTCTTGTGGTTTAAAAAAAAAAAAAAAAAAATTGGACTCTACTGTAACTTCCTGAACTAAGATCTCCCTTGCAATTACTCCCTCATCCTTGAATTTGACCAGAACTAGTACTTACAGAGCTGAGCAAGAGATATTTGCTCTTGTAGCCTCTCTTTTGAGATACCTGCATCAGCATTCCCCTCTTGAATTCTAATCTTGGCCTCCTACTCTGCCACCCATACATCTACATGCACCAATTAAGGAAATGAATAGAAAATAATTCACATGCATGTTCATAAATATCAGTTTGTCCTGAATTTCTATTTGAAAAATATGATCTATCATTCTTTGAGGATTTTGGCAGCCACCAGAATGCATCACTTAGATCTCCTGCTGCAATCAGTGTAACTGTCATCCCCACCACTTTCAAGCTGAGACTTGGTTCCTTCAAGCTCCTCTCAGCACAGTGCATTCATTCTGGCAAGGTGAGTCAACTTTGGCTCAAGTGCACACTCATCTCCACCTCCATGAACCTTTCTTAGAACTATACTATAGTCCAAGACTCTTAATACCCAGTTTTTCTTCTTTTCTTCTTCAGAGGTGCCATACTTGCATCAAACCAGTAAGCTCACCTTGCTTCTTCCCCCTTATTCTTCACAGGCATTTCACCAAGTCTTTTCCATCTTTAATCCATACTGTGTTTGCTTCTTAAAAGCCCCAAACTGACACAAGAATATCAAATATGTGGACTCTTTTCCAGGTTACATGCCCATGAATGAATTTTAATGTAAAGTAGTGAACAATTTCATGGCTGCTTAAGTTGGAAGCATTTGGAATAAAATTTCAATTCTGTAGAGAACTAGTTGCATAATTTTAGACTATCATTCAAGCCTTCATTTTCTACTTTCTAAAATAAAATATCAATAATTATCTCAGGGGGACCATCAAGATGGCAGAGGAGTAAGACATGGAGATCACCTTCCTCCACACAAATACCTCAAAAATACATCTACATGTGGAACAACTCCTAAAGAACACCTACTGAATGCTGGCAAAAGACCTCAGACTTCCCAAAAGGCAAGAAACTCCCCACGTACCTGGGTAGGGAAAAAGAAAAAACAGAGACAAAAGAATAGGGAAGGGACCTCTAATTCTGGGAAGGAGCTGTGGAAGAGGAAAAGTTTCCACACACTAGGAAGCCCCTTCACTGGTGGGGATGGGGTGTGGGCAGGGGGAAACTTCAGAGCCATGGAGGAGAACACAGCAACAGGGCTGCAGAGGGCAAAGAGGAAAGATTCCTGCACAGAGGATTGGTGCTGACCAGCACTCACCAGCCTGAGAGGCTTGTATGCTCACCCGCTGGGGTGGGTGGGGGCTGGGAGCTGAGGCTCTGGCTTCAGAGGTCAGATTCCAGGGAGAGGACTGGGGTTGGCTGCGTGAACACAGCCTGAAGGGAGCTAATGCACCACAGCTAGCTGGGAGGGAGTCTGGGAAAAAGCCTGGAAGTGCCTAAGAGTCAAGAGACCATTGTTTCGGGGTGCGCAAGGAAAGGAGATTCAGACAGTGCCTAAACGAGCTATAGAGACAGGCACGAGCCACGGCAATCAGCACGGACACAACAGACGGGCATGAGATGCTAAGGCTGCTGCTGCCGCCACCAAGAAGCCTGTGTGCAAGCACAGGGCACTATCCACACCGCCCCTCCCAGGATCCTGTGCAGACTGCCACTGCCAGGGTCCTGTGATGCAGGGACAACTTCCCTGGGAGAACACACGGTGTGCCTCAGGCTGTTGCAACGTCATGCCAGCCTCTGCTGCTGCAGGCTCGCCCCACATTCTGTACCCTCCCTCCCCCACTCGGCCTGAGTGAGCCACAGTGCCCTAATCAGCTGATACTTTAACTCTGTCTTGTCTGGGCTGGGAACAGATACCCTCAGGCGACTTACAAACACAGGTGGGGCCAAATCCAAAGCTGAACCCAAGGAGCTGTGTGAACAAAGAAGAGAAAGGGAAATCTCCCCCAGCAGCCTCAGGAGCAGTGGATTAAATCTCCACAATCAACTTGATGTACCCTGCATTTGAGGAATAATGGAATAGACAACAAATCATACCAAAATTGAGGTGGTGGACTTTGGGAGCAACTGTAGACTTGGGGTTTGCTTTCTGCATCTAATTTGTTTCTGGTTTTATGTTTATCTTAGTGTAGTATATAGAGCTTATTACCATTAGCAGATTTGTTTATTGATTTGGTTGCTCTCTTCCTTTTTTTTTTAATATATGTATGATTTTTCCTTTTTCTCTTTTTGTAAGTGTGTATGTATATGCTTCTTTGTGTGATCTTGTCTGTATAGGTTTGCATTTACCATTTGTCCCAGGGTTCTATCTGTTGTTTTTTTTTTTTTTTTTTAAGTATAGTTTTTAGTGCTTGTTATCATTGGTGGATTTGTTTATTGGTTTGGTTGCTCTCTTCATTCTTTCTCTTTTTTATTATTACTTTTATATTGTTTTATTTTTAATAATGTTTTTAAATTTTTATTTTAATAACTTTTTTATTTTATTTTACTTTATGTTATTCTATTCTATTCTATTCTATTCTATTCTATTCTATTTTATTTATTTCTTTTTTTTTCTCCCTTTTCTTCTGAGCCGTGGGGCTGAAAGGGCCTTGGTGTTCCAGCGGGTGTCAGGCCTGATACTCTGAGGTGGGAGACTGAGTTCAGGACTTTGGTCCACCAGAAATCTCCCGGCCCAATGTAATATCAAATAGCAAATCTCTCCCAGAGATCTCCATCTCAACGCTAAACCCAGTTCCACTCAACAACCAGCAAGCTACAGTGCTGGACACCCTATGCCAAAAAACTAGCAAGACAGGAACACAACCCATGCATTAGCAGAGAGTCTGCCTAAAATCATAATAAGTTCACAGACACCACAAAACACACCAAAAGACGCTGTCCTTCTCACCGGAAATACAAGATCCAGCCTCATCCAACAGAACACAGGCCCAGTCCCCTCCATGAAGAAGCCGACACAACTCACTGAACCAACCTTACCCACGAGGGAAGGCCCCAAAAACAACAGGAACTATGAACCTGCAGCCTGTGAAAAGGAGACCCAAAATGCAGCAAGTTAAGCAAAATGAGAAGAGAGAAAAATACACAGGAGATGAAGGAGCAAAGTAAAAACCCACCAGAACAAACAAATGAAGAGGAAATAGGCAGTCTACCTGAAAAATAATTCAGAGTAATGATAGTAAACATTATCTAAAATTTTGGAAACAGAATGGAGAAAATACAGGAAACTTTTAACAAGGACCTAGAAGAACTAAAGAGCAAACAAACAATGATGAACAACACAATAAATGAAATTAAAAATACTCTAGATGGGATCAATAGCAGAATAACTGAGGCAGAAGAACGGATAAGTGACCTGGAAGCTAAAATAGTGGAAATAACTACAGCAGAGCAGAGTAAAGAAAAAAGAATGAAAAGAATTGAGGACAGTCTCAGAGACCTCTGGGACAACATTAAACGCACCAACATTCAGATTATAGGGGTCCCAGAAGAAGAATAGAAAAAGAAAAGGTCTGAGAAAATATTTGAAGAGATTATAGTTGAATACTTCCCTAATATGGGAAATGAAATAGTCAAGTCCAGGAAGCACAGAGAGTCCCATACAGGATAAACCCAAGGAGAAACACGTCAAAACATATATTAATCAAACTATCAAAAATTAAATACAAAGAAAAAATATTAAAAGCAGCAAGGGAAAAGCAACAAATAAAATACAAGGGAATCCCCATAAGGTTAAGAGCTGATTTCTCAGCAGAAACTCTGCAAGTCAGAAGGGTGTGTCAGGACATATTTAAAGTGATGAAAGGGAAAAATTTTAAACCAATGTTACTCTACCCAACAAGGGTCTCATTCAGATTCCACAGTGAAATTAAAACCTTTACAGATAAGCAAAAGCTAAGAGAATTCATGACCACAAAACCAGCTTTACGACAGATGCTAAAGGAACTTCTCTAGGCAGGGAACACAAGAGAAGGAAAAGACCTACAATAACAAACCCAAAACAATTAAGAAGATGGTAATAGGAACATACATATCGATAATTACCTTAAATGTAAATGGATTGAATGCTCCAACCAAAAGACATAGAGTGGCTGAATGGATACAAAAACAAGACCTGTATATATGTTGTCTACAAGAGAGCCATTTCTGACCTAGGGACACATACAGACTGAAAGTGAGGGGATGGAAAACGATATTCCATTCAACTGGAAATCAAAAGAAAGCTGGAGTAGCAATTCTCATATCAGACAAAATAGACTTTAAAATAAAGACTATAACAAGAGACAAAGAAGGACACTACATAATGATCATGGGATCTATCCAAGAAGAAGATATAGCAATTGTAAATATTTATGGACCCAACCTAGGGGCGCTTCAATATATAAGGGGCACTTCAATATATATATATATATTATATATATATTATATATATATATATATATATATTATATATATATATATAATATATATATATTATATATATAATATATATAATGCTAACAGCCATAAAAGGGGAAATCAACAGTAACACAATCATAGTAGGGGACTTTAACACCCCACTTTCACCAATGGACAGATCATCCAAAATGAAAATAAATAAGGAAACACAAGCTTTAAATGATACATTAAAGAAGATGGACTTAATTGATATTTATAGGACATTCCATCCAAAACAACAGAATACACTATCTTCTCAAGTGCTCATGGAACATTCTCCAAGATAGATCATATCTTGGGGCACAAATCAAGGCTTGATAAATTTAAGATAATTGAATTTGTATCAAGTATCTTTTTCGACCACAATGCTATGAGACTAGATATCAATTACAGGAAAAATTCTGTAAAACATACAGAAACATGGGGGCTAAACAGTACACTACTAAATAACTAAGAGATCACTGAAGAAATCAAAGAGGATATCAAAAAATACCTAGAAACAAATGACAATGAAAACACAACGACCCAAAACCTATAGGATGCAGCAAAAGCAGTTCTAAGAGGGAAGTTTATAGCAATACAATCCTACCTTGAGAAACAAGAAACATCTCAAATAAACAACTTAACTTTACACCTAAAGCCATTAGAGAAAGAAGAACAAAAAAATCCCAAAGTTAGCAGAAGGAAAGAAATCATAAAGATCAGATCAGAAATAAATGAAAAAGAAATGCAAGAAATGATAGCAAAGATCAATAAAACTAAAAGCTGGTTCTTTGAGAAGATAGACAATACTGATAAACCATTATCCAGACGCATCAAGGAAAAAAGGGAGAAGAATCAAATCAATAGAATTAGAAAGGAAAAACGAGAAGTAACAACTGACATTACAGAAATACAAAGGATCATGAGAGATTACTACAAGCAACTATATGCCAATAAAATGGACAACCTGAAGAAAATGGACCAATTATTAGAAAAGCACAACCTTCCGAGACTGAACCAGGAAGAGATAGAAAATATGAACAGACCAATCACAAGCACTGAAATTGAAACTGTGACTAAAAATGTTCCAACAAACAAAAGTCCAGGACCAGATGGCTTCACAGGTGAATTCTGTGGAACATTTAGAGAAGGGCTAACACCTATCCTTCTCAAACTCATCCAAAATATAGCAGAGGGAAGAACACTCGCAAACTCACTCTATGAGGCCACCAACACCCTGACACCAAAACCAGACAAAGATGTCACAAAAAAGGAAAGCTACAGGCCAATATCACTGATGAACTTAGATGCAAAATTCCTCACCAAAATACTAGCAAACAGAATCCAACAACACCTTAAAAGGATCATACACCATGATCAAGTGGGGTTTATCCTGGGAATGTAAGGATTCTTCAACATATGCAAATCAATCAATGTGATAAACCATATTAACGAACTGAAGGATAAAAACCGTATGATAATCTCAGTAGATACATAAAAAGCTTTCGACAAATTTCAACACCCATTTATGATAAAAGCCTTCCAGAAAGTAGGCATAGAAGGAACTTATCTCAACATAATAAAGGCCATATATGACAAACCCACAGCCAACATTGTCCTCAATGGTGAAAAACTGAAACCATTTTCACTAAGATCAGGAACAAGACAAGGTTGCCCACTCTCACCTCTATTAGTCAACATAGTTTTGGAAGTTTTAGCCACAGCAATCAGAGAAGAAAAAACAGTAAAAGGAATCCAAATCAGAAAAGAAGAAGTAAAGCTGTCACTGTTTTCAGATGACACGATACTATACAGAGAGAATCCTAAGGGTGCTACCAGAAAACTACTTGGACTAATCAATGAATCTGGTAAAGTAGTAGGATACAAAATTAATGCATAGAAATCTCTTGCATTCCTATACACTAATGATGAGAAATCTGAAAGAGAAATTAAGGAAACACTCCCATTTACCACTGCAACAGAAAGAATAAAATAGCTAGGAATAAATTTACCTAAGGAGAAAAAGACCTGTATGAAGAAAACTATAAGACACTGATGAAAGAAATTAAAGATGATGCAAGCAGATGGAGAGATATACCATGTTCCTGGATTGAAAACATTGTGAAAATGACTATACTGCAATCTACAGATTCAGTGCAATCCTTATCAAACTACCAATGGCATTTTTCACAGAACTAGAACAAAAAATTGCACAATTTATATGGAAACACAAAAGACCCCGAATACCCAAAGCAATCTTGAGAAAGAAAAATGGGGCTGGAGGAATCAGGCTCCCTGACTTCAGGCTATACTACAAAGCTACAGTAATAAAGACAGTATGGTACTGGCACAAAAACAGAAATATAGATCAGTGGAAAAGGATAGAAAGCCCAGAGATAAACCCCTGCACATATGGTTACCTTATCTTTGATAAATGAAGCAAAAATATACAATGATGAAAAGACAGCCTCTTCAATAAGTGGTGCTGGGAAAACTAGACAGCTATGTAAAAGAATGAAATTAGAACACTCCCTAACACCATACACAAAAATAAACACAAAATGGATTAAAGACCTAAATATAAGGCCAGACACTATAAAACTCTTAGAGGAAAACATAGGCAGAACACTCTATGACATAAATCATAACAAGATACTTTCTGACCCACCTCCTGGAGAAATGGAAATTAAAAAGAAAAATAAACAAATGGGACCTAATGAAATGTAAAAGCTTTTCACAGCAAAGGAAACCATAAACAAGATGAAAAGAAAACCCTCAGATTGGGAGAAAATATTTGCAAACAGGGCAACTGACAAATGATCAATCTCCAAAATATACAAGCAGCTCATGCAGCTCAATATCAAAAAAAACCCAACCTAATCCAAAAGTGGGCAGAAGACCTAAATAGACATTTCTCCAAAGAAGACATACAGATGGCCAAGAAGCACATGAAAGGATGCTCAACGTCACTAATCATTAGAGAAATGCAAATCAAAACTACAATGAGGTATCACCTCACACTGGTCAGAATGGCCATCATCAAAATATCTACAAAGTATAAATGATGGAGAGGGTGTGGAGAAAAGGGAACCCTCTTGCACTGTTGGTGGGAATGTAAATTGATACAGCCACTATGGAGAACACTATGGAGGTTCCTTAAAAAACTAAAAATAGAACTACCATACAACCCAGCAATTCCACTACTGGGTATATACCCTGAGAAAACTATAATTCAAAAAGAGTCATGTACCACAATGTTCATTGCAGCTCTATTACAATAGCCAGGACATGGAACCAACCTAAGTGTCCATTGACCGATGAATGGTTAAAGAAATGTGGCACATATATTCAATGGAATATTACTCAGCCATAAAAAGAAATGAAATTGAGTTTTTTGTAATAAGGTGGATGGCCCTAGAGTCTGTCATACAGAGTGAAGTAAGTAAGAAAGAGAAAAACAACTACTGAATGCTAGCACATACATATGGAATCTAAAAAGAAAGAAAAAATGGTTCTGAAGACCCTAGATGCAGGAGAAGAATAAAGACACAGAGGTAGAGAATGGACTTGAGGATGTGGGGAGGGGGAAGGGTAAGCTGGGATGAAGTGAGAGAGTGGCATGGACATATACACACTGCCAAATGTAAAATAGATAGCTAGTGGGAAGCAGCCGCATAGCACAGGGAGATCAACTCAGTGCTTTGTGACCACCTAGAGGGGTGGGATAGGGAGGGTGGGAGGTAGACGCAAGAGGGAGGAGATATTGGGATATATGTTTACATATAGCTGATTCTCTTTGTTATACAGAGAAACTAACACACCATTGTAAAGCAGTTATACTCCGATAAAGATGTTAAAAAAATAAGGATAAGTGCTCTGGTTCAAGAAAAAAAAATAATTATCTCATATAGGGTTATCGTATGGAGGAGGATTTCAACATATAGAAAACACCTCTTAAGCGGTAATGTTAGAAGTAATGAATGAAGAATGAGAGATCTTCCGGAAATTCATTTTGCAAACTTAAAGGAATGAGTATTGAAGTGGAATGTTTATATTTCTCTCTGGTACTAGGGAAAAGTCAGTTTGAGTAGAGAAGAAGAAAGATTGACATTGTTGACAAGTTCTCTTAGAATTACCTCTCCAGAGCTAAAGTTTTCTAGGAAATCTTGGGTTGCTGAAGTCCTAACTTGCTCTCAGGGATTTTAGTAGCTCTCACTCTTTAATAGGAAAGAATGATAATTTTAGGGGAAATGTGTCATTAGGACACCTACAGAACTGTGGAATCTGAAATTTGGAAATTTAAACTTTAACGGTGATTTTGGCTTGGACTTGAAGGATTATAGAAGTGATCTCTGTATTTCTAAATAGCCCCATTCTAGGCATGATCATTTAGGTTGATTAGTGCTGGGTCCTCAAGTGGTTTAATCCTCAAATAACCTGACTAAATTGAAAGAAAATAATCATATGGCAAATCAGAATCTTTAGGATATTTAATTATAGTGGAAACAGTATTGAAAGATACTACAAGTGTTTGAGAAAGAATGTTGATTGGCAACACTCTCTACTATGAGAAAGAAATAATAAGCTTGTATTTTATATTATTAAAACCGCTTTTTATGTATAGAACTTTAATATTTGATGCAGAGAAAATGAACTTAATTATTGCAAATTCTTAGTCTTATATGTTAGAATGAGATATATTAAACATGAAATGTCCTTCTAGTTTAAGAACACTGTGACATGCACAACAGAAGAGAGGTTTTGAGGTCAAATCTGTCATTTCATATAATGTGACTTTCTTAAAGATCAGATGGTAATGCAGGTCAGCGATAAGAAAATAATGGATTCTGTGCATTCAGACAGTAAGTTAACACTTCAAGAACCAATTTGGCTTCTTTAAAGAATCAGAGATTGTCCAAATTTTGATTATCGAGTTAAAAACAAGATGTCACTTCCTAGATTACTGGTGCTATCTAAGGTAATAATTCACATATGAAAATAACACATTAAATCCTAAAAGCAAAGTGGCCAAATAGAAATTCTTTTTAACAGATCTATCTGCAATTATATTCTGAGGGGTTGTATATAAACAGCAATGCTGTGTGAGCAAGTGTGTATTATTTTAGTAGATTTAATAAACATAAAATCCACTAGACTACTGGCTGAAATCAGTTTCGATGGAGTAAGGAGCATGAGCTTTCTGAAAAGCTGAGTAATAACAAAGTGACCACACTGTGTATGTACACACAAGTTGGTGAGTTTCAGAAAATAAACAGAAAAAAAATACTAGATTTTTTCTATTAAAAATTTTTTAGAAAGTCATGATCAAAAAGTATCTATGCAAAGGGGGCTAGGCATGAGACATTGTATCCAAGAATAACGCTGTCAATTTAGGATTTTTTTCCCCATCAATCAGGGATTGGCACTTTTTTCTGTAGAGGGCCAGACTGTAAATAATTTAGGTTTTGCAGGCCACTTATGGTCTCTGCCTCATACTATTTTATTTCCTTTTTTTTTTTTCCTAAACAACCCTAAATATTTAAAAATTTTCATAGCTAGAGGTAGGACATACAAAGGCCAAGCACCAGATTTGGCCGTAAGTCTGTCGTTTGCCTACCCTTGATGGGTATTCTTGAAATAAAGTTGTCCACACACTGCACAGAATGGGTGCAGTGGATGAGACGGAATTAATGAACTCTGAAGGTAAGATAATGTGTCCAAAAGAACAGAAAATTCAATCACCAGGTTTTAGGATAGCTCACTTCTCTTAAAGAGGAATGAAATACCTGCAAATGAGAAACTTACCTGATTGGACTATCATATGGAAATGCAAACTCTACTGTATATTCAATTACATATTCTAGCAGGTACATTTGATTCTAGGTTTTTGTTCTTTCCTCTGCCTCCCTGCCCATTTCTCTTTTATGATTTTTAACAGAAATAACTGAGTATCTTTCCTCCTATCATATTAACATAACAGATGAAGAAAAAAAAGTTGGTAAAGAATTAGTAGTTATAATGTGATTTTTATTTGTTATGTTCCATAGAGAATTATTTGACATGGCTTAAACTGAATATAGCAAAAAATGTCTACACTAACGTGCAATTAAAAGACTGCTTTACTTTGAGATATTTTAACAAACATAGAATCATCTACATTATATCTATAGAAAAGAAGGCCAAAGCCTTAACTGCTTTTAGCACTCCCACCCCACAAATCTGATGAAAGATTTTAAAAGAGAATAAAAGAACATATTTTTTGTGGCATTCCAAAATACCCTTATTTAGGATGCTAATTATAATCAGCACACACATTACAGTGTTTCATCTGGAGAGTAATATATTTCACTTTTGACCTTATAGTCCTCTATGATGTCCTTATGCAGGATTCACAGTTCAGTGACAAAGAAGGCCAGAAAAGTCTGTTGAAGTATGTTAAGAGCTTCCTGTGGATGCACGTCATAATACTTTCTGATCACTCTAGGTGAGATGTTTTATGCAAGATGCTCCACTTCAATAGATGTCATTTTAATCCCCAAATGTTTGCAGTTTCCAAACAACTAAGGAAGAAAGAAAAAAAAAAGGAAGATGACACAAAAGAAGTGAAAAAGGAAATTCAATTAAAACTTAGAGAAGGCTAAAAGAAAGAAGTGAAGAGTAAGATGGATTTCAGAAAGGATAAAATTAACAAAGTATAAATAACATAAAATGACAAGCAAAGGCACAAGTAACAAGGTACGGAAAAAAAACAATTAAAATTTTTCATATGCTTGAAGACTTTGAGTAAACCATGAATTTTATATTTTTTTCTAATTTGAGAGTAGCAACAGCAATTAAACCTATATGTTCAACAAATACATTTGAGTATTTTTGACATTTTAGCACATTTAGTATTGCACTGACATCATCAAGTTTGTAGAATATAATACAACCATCTAGAATTGGCCTGACCAATACAGTAGCCAGTAGGCACATATGGTGACTGAGCACCTTAAATGTGACTAGTTCAGCTAAGGAATTGAAAATTTAATGTAATTTAATTAATTGTAATTTAAGTTTAAAATGGAATCATTGTGTAATATTTTTGCATTACATACAATGTTGCTGTTTTTGTTGGATTATATTTCACTTTAATCATAGTATTGTGTAAGATAGCATTGCTGTGTATTGTAGGGCCATGTTGAATGCATGCATTGTTTCTAGCATTACAAGTAAACATATCACCAATCTAGTTGGTGTTGTGAATGAAAAATATTGCCTGCCATATCAGTAAACAAAGGATATTGCAGCATCAAGCCATCACATTACAGCCTCCCTGATGGTGAGCCCTGAGGGAACTCAGGATGGAAACTCAGGATGTCTGCCATCTAGCAGTCAACTGCTGCAGACACCCACCATGGTGCACCTTGAGGAGACTCAGGATGAGAAAACGCAGGACACTGGCCCCAGATAGCTGAGGTGCTTATCAAAGGAATTATTTCATTGAGCCCAGATTCTTGCATCTTCCCATACGTAGAAAAGTGCTAAATAGCTTAACTTGAGATATCTGGTTTTCTTTAATTAACAATAATCTTTTGATGTTCTGACTACCCAGTCTTTGCTGCAAAAGCTTCTATATATTCTGTTTCCCCTCCTTGCTTCTTCAGAGCAGTCTTTCAGAGTTATCTGAGATGCAGTGTCCCGGGCTTAAATCCTCAGTTCTGTCCGCCAAAGAAAACATAATTCTCAACTTTTTAGGTTGTGCATTTTTTAAGTTGACAGTGTCAACACATTAATTCAGTTCAATTGTTTTTTGATGCACAGATGTAGCATTGTAATATGTTTCAAATACGCTATGAAACAGCATATTACATCAATATGTATATAAATTATAATTAATAATTGAACAGAAAGATTGATTCTTTTAATTAAATTATTTTCCAAATTGAAAAAAAGTGTAATCACATTTTAAAATTTTTAAAAAAGGCATAGTATTGATGCAGAACACCTGAACTTATACCACAACTACCATATCAGTAATAAAAATCAAAAAGACTGGAAAGGTGGCTGTAAATTTCATGATTAGTGGCAACTGCAATTGGCTATGACAGAATAAAATGAAAACCTTTTGGTTTGTTGGGTAAAATATATTAAAAATAATATGGTATACAAGAGCAGCAGACCTTTTCAGCAAAAAAGGTAAATTTCTTGAGAAATTTCCTCTCAATAGTCAAAAAAAATGATAAAATTTATAACCTGAATTCTAAATTAAATATAAAAAAAATTTAACAGAATCTGAGCTTATATGTTTGACTAGCTATAAAATAGATGATTCTTAGGTAAAAACAGCATTGTTTATAGAGTGATGGTAAAAGAAATTATCATTTCAATATTGGTGATTTTTAAAGAAAATTATGAAAAGGTTGAAGAAGATATCCTATTTAAAAAAAAAAAATTCAATTAAGCCACCAAGCAATTACCAGTAGAACATAAGACCTTTTTTTTTTTTTAACAATATCAAAGATCAATTGACTCAAAACTTGATAAATAGTAATTACTTTTCTTTAGCTTTAGATGAGCCATGTTTTGTCTCAAAGGACTTCCAAATTTACGAAGAAATATCAATAAGGCCTATTAAAAAAAAACTCATGGAATAGATATTTTCAATACTTTTATCTGCCAAAGAAAAATTTCAGTGAGATATGACAAAACATTTCTGTCATGACATAAGAAACCCCAAATATCTAAGAGACTGAAGTTTTCTTTAGTGCTTCCCTCCACTGTTTAATGCATATGGAAAATACCTGTACTCACTGAACAGAAGCAGAGTCTGTGAAGATCATCACGGGTTTAGTGGTTAAAATTATTCCATATATATATGTGCAAGTATTTTGAACCATCACCAGCTTATGGAACTGTAGAAAGAAATAAAAGATAATGATGGTGTGTATTTTGTCAAGACTCACTGTTTGATTAGTGGAAAAGTTTTACAAGGATTCACCATATTGTTAATTCCAACTCAAGATTTTCTTGAAACAAAAAGAATGCTTGCTAAATACTCAACAATGAAAGGCAATTTTAAAAAGGCACTGTGATTTGCATTTTCTCATCAGTATCAAATGAATACAAATATGCTTCATGTAGAGGAAGATCTTTGTGTTATCTAGAGAGACAAGTATGACAATTTATGATGAAATCTCAACTTTTCAATACACTAATAATGATTTTACATAATATTCTGACATGAATCAATGGCAAACAATTTCCATTTTAGCCAACAGCATTATATAAATTGTCTGCAAAACTATAAGAAAAATTAGAAGAATATTCTGTTGATATATTGTTGCTTTTTAATTTAAACAGTATTGCTTTGAATTCAATGTTAATAAAACACAGTGACCCAGGAGTACATTTATTTAACTACTTAAGTGTAATTTTTAAATTGTTGTTTTTGCTTAAAATCAATTATTCTTAAAAGGATAAATCAACTTTATCCAATAAATACAAATATTAATGGAAAATCATTTTAATCTATTCTTTATTGGATAAATACATATTTGGAAGAATTTGGATGTCCAATTTTATATATTTAGCTGAAATTTTCATGGAATCTAAATAGAGGTAAAGCATTTCTGATGAAAATTTAGCATCTAAATTGGGATATTTTCAAGTATAAAATACACTGGATTTCAAAGACAGTACCAAAAAAAGAATATAAAATGTCAGTATTTTATATTGATTTATATTGAAATAATGTTTTGGATATATTAAAATTATATATATATCCAAATAATGTTTGGATATTATTATAATATATCCAAATAATGCTTTGGATATATTATAATAATAATATTATAATATATCCCAATAATGTTTTGGATATATTAAAATTAATTTCATTTGCTTCTTTTTACTCATAAAAATAATTATAAAATTTAAAATTATATACATGGCCCACATTTTATTTCTATTGGATAGGACTAATCTAGAGCAGATAAGAAAATCAGTGCAAAACATAGGTCACTGTCTTTGTCACAGCATTGTTCAAAGATTAACAACAGAAACATAAATACTTAAATTTTTTCTCACTGTTTAACCACTGATTTTAGCTTATAGAGCATTGAAAGTATTTGTTCATAAGTGTGTATATTTACTTGTTTATACGTTTTCATAAACAGGGAGCAAAATACAAATTTTAAAATGAGAGTTTAAATCTTGGCTTTTTTACTTAAAATTGTTCAACAGTGAAAATATTACTTCTCTGAGTAGCATTATGAAGTGAATAATATCTACCTTATAGGGTAGTTCCACAATTATCAAGGGGGGGGGACTAAGAATTTGTAGTACTAAATATTAAATTTTCCTATGAGGTCCATAAACATTTTAATGTGCAGTGCAATTTCCTTCTTAAATAGATATATAACTCATAAACCATCTGATTACCAAGCCTACATAATATATAATCATATGCTACCTCTATCTTTATCAAAAAAAAAGAAATCAAGTCATGTATTTTGTACAATATAATCAAATATATATGGAAACAAAATATGCTTAATCATAATTTTATTCATGGATTTCTGGAAGAAAATAATTCTAAAATATGATATTAAAAAAAGATTTAGTAAAAATCTCCAGTACTTAGAAATTATACAGGACAATTCTGACTAACACATGGGTCAAATAAGAAATCTCAAAGGAAATTTAAAAATATTCTGAGCTAAGTGAAAATGAAAGACAACTTGTCAAAATGTGTACAATGCAAATGAAAACAGTGCTTGTAGGGAAATATACAGCGTTGAATGCATATATGAGAAAAGAAGAGAGATCTAAAATCAGTAATCTAAGCTTCCACCTTAGGAAATTGTAAAAGAAGAGCAAATTAAATCCAAAGTAAGCAGAAGAAAAGAAATAATAAAAATTTGAGCAGACATTAATGAAATTAAAATTAGGAAATTAATTAAGAAAAAAAAAAAACAAAACAATGAAACCAAAAGGTGGTTTTTTGAAATGATCTCTAAAATAAATATGTTTCTAGCCAGGCTAACTAAGGAAAAAAAGAGAGGGGAAAGGTGGGGGGAAGATGACACAAGTTGCTATCAGAAAGGAAAGAGGGGGCATCACTACAGGTAACCATAGACATCAAAAGGCTAATCAAAGAACGCTATGAACAACTTTATGCTCACAAATTTGATAACCTAGATGAAATGGATTAATTCCTTGAAAGACACAATCTGCTAAAATTCACACAAGAAGAAATAGACAATCTGAATAGGCCTATATCAAAGGAATTCAATCAATAATTAACCTTAATGTAAGTGAGTGAACCCTAATATAAACTATAACTTTGGGTGATAATGATGTGTCAATGTAAAATCACATATTGTAACAAATGTATCATTCTAATGCAGGATGTTGATAGTTGGGAAGACTGTTTATGCGTGGGAGAAGGGACTATTGGGAACTCTGTACTGTCTGCTCAATTTTGATATGAATCTAAAACTGCTCTAAAAAATAAAGTGTATTTAAAAAGAAAACATAAAAGAATTAGTTCTGAAAATCCAGATTGATGCAGTTCCACAAATTAAACTAGAAATTGTTCTACTATATTTCAGATTGTCTGTTAACAGAGCCTAAAAATATACATTGGAAAGGGAAGTATGTAGGATGGCCTGGTGAAAGGTCAGAGGCAAAATAAAATTCTTAAGAATGGGGAAAAAAAAGGATGTCTTTGCATAAATGTTTTAATCATTTCCAAGGTAAATGCACTTACTATTCACAAGTATTTCAGTTGTTTCCAAAAAATTATCTAAATCAAGCTCATTATTTTGAAGTAACCAAAAGAATGATGCAAAAACCAAACAAATTGCATCTTGAATCCTGTTGTGTGGAAGTGGAGAATTAAAAACACAGACAAAATTCTCTTAAGGACTTCATTCCCTGAGGGCATTGATGTCTCTGATAAGCAACCATCTAAATTTCTAAAATTTAGAAAATTATTTTCCTTGACAAAAGATATTTAATAAAAAATGATTTGTTCTTCTTTATCACTGAACTCTCAAAGGATAATTCCAACACTATAGTTGGGAAATTGGCTCAAGATTGGAGGAGTATGTTGGCAGCTGGTGAAGCTTCTTGAACCTTCAAATTTTGCAGCAGTATTTTATGTTTGAGGATCACACAAGTATGTTAGGAAAATTTACTGTCCCTGACTGTTTGCTAAAAAATTCTCTACATGATTTGAAGGAAGTAAAATATACCAGATGATATATTTGTTTTAATGTTTTATGAATATATATACATATATATATATATTTCTTAACATACAGACATTGTATCAGTGCTTGGTAGTCGATGAAATGTGTTCTTGTGTTTTCTTTCCATTTTAAATAAAATTTAGATGAAGGTATTAAAGTTCACAAGTACCTCCATTATTGATTGTCCTAAGTTTTATAGATATTATATATTAATCCACTCATGCTTATATGCATAATTAATAAGTATTGAAAGTATGTTATGTAACTATTAAAAACATTCCAAAGGCTTATAAATTTGAATGTGGTTATATTTACAAGATATGGCTAATATTAAAAGTTTTCCAATTTGTAAAATTAGCAACTTCTTTTCAAAACTTTCGGTAACAATAATGCATAATGTTGCTATTTTCTTGTATGGATTCTGGGGGAAAACTGACTTTAACAAACGCGTTTTACCTTCACTTTTAGGGTTGCAAGCACTGAGAAATAACATTTAATCCTCAGTCACAGTGTTCCTGGAAATCAGTAGGCTTTGGGCACTAACAACAACAAAGAAAATTCTAAATCAATGCAAATATCTAGGACACAAAATCAAAGTTACATACTATGGATTCCAAATTGACTGCTCTTCTTCCAGTACTCTTGAATCATACAATTGAACACATCACCTGTACCACAATCCACCATATGTCTGAAAAACGATTTCTTACACTGTAGGGAAATACAACAGAAAATTCAGTAAAAATTTATATAATAAAATATAGGATTTCTGTCATATCTACATCTGACTTATTGGGTTTTTCTCATTTTTCTCTCACTGCATCACTCAAAACATTTACTTTCTTAAAATCCCATAATTCAAGTCTTAAAGTGTAGAATTCCCCTTTATGTTATTCCTCTGCTAAATTCACATTTAGAAAAAAATCATGACTTTTTTTTGATAAGTATTAAATTTGACCCGTGTTGTATGACTATTTTCCCTATGACCAGACAGGCCCTCAAATTCAGAATCAGGAGAAATTATTTTTTAGGTCATCAGTTCTGCAATGTACAACATTATATTAACAAATACTACTAAAGATAAAATCTATGTGGCCTATCACGCAAAACCAAAGAACATAATTTCAATTTACCCTTGTAACACAAACTTCAAATTTTCTAACTTTGTTCAATTGAATTTGCAAAACTAGTGTTCCATTAACTTTTACTTAAGCTAATTCTTACCTCTTTTTCCCATTTGTATTTTAAAAAGCTCTCAGTGTTGAAATTCTATCCCAATTTAAGCAAATCTATTCCAATAAAATGACTTCCTTGAACTGGATTATTTGCCATACAGTACTTTATTTTCTCTTCCTCAATATTTGATAAACATTATCTGGAACCAATTAACACATTGATCATTTCAATGTTTATTAAAATCCTCTTAATGACTTTTAAAGAAGAAACATCGTTGTATTTACAAACATAATGCATTAATCTAAGACATCATGCAGAGAGAAGAAGACATTGAAAGCATAATTCATTGGTTGTATAAAACAGAGTCTTGTAAGCAGCTTGGTGAAATATTCTCAGGATGCTGTTATAAATATAATAACAATTTTCTGGTAGAGAAGTCAAGACAGCTTAGGGAATTGGTAAGGAGTTATGGGTGAAATTCTCAAAGGGTGCTATAGAGGCCCCAGGAAAGGGCTTAAATGCACTGAACCGAGGTAAGCAGCTGCAATTGATTTAGTAAGTAATAATGCAGAACAGAGGGAAGGAAAGAACAGAGGAACATGGGGCACTTCTGTCCTGGCTTCCGTGTTTTCCTGAAGGCCAAAGACCTAATTCTGCCAAACTTTTATTTTTATTTTTTTGGCGGCACCCTTGCGGGACACGTGGGATTTTAGTTACCCCAGGGATCAACCTGCACCCCCTGCAGTGGAAGTGCAGAGTCTTAACCAGCGGACCACCAGGGAAGTAAGTCCCCTGACAAACTTTTGAGATTAATTTTCTTTCTAAAAAGTATCATTTTCCTTTTTGACTAGTAAAGGTGCATCCGTTTCATACAACATTGGATTGCAGCTTTCTCAGAAGAGCATGAGACTGTCTTGTGTCATTGAAAGCTCAAAATTTACCTCTCCCTTTCTCTGCCACACCTTGAGAAATGATTTTCATCACCTGCTTCACCTTCTCAAGGATGAAGGTACTCAAGTCAACCATTTTGTTCGGTAGCTTCTGGGTGGATCTTGGCCGTGACAGAATTAGAAAGAAGCCATGATGTGTGGTGTAGTTAATGCTCTTACCTTTGCTCCAGGAGACAGTTATAACTGGTGTATCTGACAACATGCAGCATTATTTTAGAGCCCCATATGTTAAGAATGATTTCATGCAGTCGTTTAAGCAGAACCTTCCCGGGCTGCTTGAAACTCAGCAGGATTGTTGCAGGGACAGGCGAGTCACAGTTCTTCGGGTTCAGACAGCTCTGGTGACCTCTTCAAATGTCTCACAAAGATTAAGCTGTCAAACCTTGTCAGGTGGTCTGTGCTTTCAGAGGTTTATCCTTTTAAAAATTTAACGTGCTCTCATGGCTGTAGAATTTCTTCATTCACATCTTCCAGCTTTAATGTCCACTTCTCCCCTCTACACAATTGACCCTTAAACATCTTGGGCGTAGGGACGTTGGCCCGACGCTGTTGAAAATCCATGTACTGCTGTCTCTGCCTCAAAAACAAAGGAACTGATAGATGACCCACCCAAGGGCAGGAAAATAGTTTGGATAGAATCAGGACTTAAACTGTAGTTCTTTTTTTTAATCTCCAACCTTTTTTTCTTTTTTTTTTTTAATTTATTTTTATTGAAGTATAGTTGATTTACTATATTGTGTTAGTTTCAGGTGTACAGCAAAGTGATTCTGTTATACATACATGCGTATACCATAGTTCTTTTGATTCCACATATTTTGATTTCTGATTGAACACAAACTTTCCCCCACACTTAAAGATCTATAAAACAAAAATGTGGGCACTATATGTATTGGAAAAAAATCTGTGTATAATTGGACCTATGCAGTTCAAACCTGTGTTGTTCCAAGGTCAAGTCTATGGCCTTTTCTCCATCCAATGTCACTGTTTATAGATCACCCCTGCAGCATTTTACTGTGACACCACTGTTCAGACTTTTTCTTCAGACTAAAACCTTTCCATCCACATACCAACTATTCCTTCCATCTAGCACACCAAAATTATGCATATCATTCAAAGTGTAACCCATATGCCATCTCAAAAAAGAAAAAATAAACTATTAGGCATCTACAACTAATTCTAATTGTATTAGCTCTGTCATATATATTAGATTTCTTTTTTTCTTTTCCCTTTTTTTTTACATTTATCAGTTGAAATAGGCAATGTATCACAGTGGTTATGTTGGGATCTGGAGTTCAATTACACGCACTCAAATCTGGGCTGCTAAACTTAGTAGCAATATGATCTTGAATAAATTGTCTGAATTCTGCACTTCAGTTTCCTCATCTGTAAAATTAGAATTATGCAATCTAACACAGAGGATTTTTAAGATGATCAAATTGAGATACAATGCAGATAACTAGGGTCATGTTTGGCATAACTTAAGTGTTCTATAATGTTAGAAATCACTACTGTTCCAATCACTAGTGTTGTTGGAACTTACAGTCTCATATGTACCTGATTCTCATATGTACTTACATATAATATACTTGTCAATCATACAAAGCTCTAAGAATCATTCTATTGTCTTAATTTTTGTATCTTCTACAATGTTCAATGTATTTCCTTGTACACACTGGTCCTTCAAGAAGCATTTGTTAAATTCAGTCCATTGTGAAACATACTCAGATAATTTAATTTCAGCTCTTTGGGAGTAGGAACTATCTCTTCTCTGTATCGTCCAATATATTTTTACCATAAGTAGTCAAGAAATGGTGTTTGAATGAATGATTGAAAAAAGCCTTAGCAAATAAAGAAATCTTGCTCTCCAACACTTACATGTTTATGTTCATGCCTCCTTGGTCCCAGCATACCTATCTTGTAAAAATATGACATTCAAATGCAAATACAATGGCATTCAATGTCAAACTGGACCAGTGTTTGGAGAGGTAAACAAAAGGACATCCGTGATTCTTCTTATTGACTCAATAAAATTGGTGGGATCTGAGGAAGGAGAAACTTGGAGAGATGCATATGGACAAATTATAAATTAAAGTGTGTTTTGTATAGCTTATCTGCAAAATAATTTCAATATTATTCAGAGTCCTTCAATATTTTCAAACTGAGAAATTTTCAAATGAAATTGAGAATACAAATAAATCAAATTTTAAGTAATAAGGAGAAGATATATTTTAATAAGAAGTTAACAATGACACCTGGTTGTGTGTGTGTTTAATCAATGATCAGTATATTTTATATACATAATATATAAATATACACTATTATATATTACATAATAGGTTATATAATATGTATAAATAACATATATACAAATATATGTAATATGTTCAATTATTTGAGAGATGTTTAAAGAATATCTCAATTTCTCCTACCTATAACCCTGCAAAGTCAGTTTTATTGTTCCAATTTTACAAATGAAGGAATTACAGTCAAGGAGATGAAGTTAAGGCCACAAGGTAGTAAATGGCAACATTGGCTGTCGAATCAGAGTTTGAGCTGCAATCAAAGTCCACATGGTTTTTAACTACATAATGTTTAGAAATGATTTATAGGAAGTGCTTTGGCTCATTAGCATGATTTAAGTCAAGAAAACTTAGGGAGCATATTGTCTATGCTACTCTAATTCATTTGAAAAAACCATTTTGTAGCAGCGATTCAAATAATAGTGAAATAGAGAAGTAGCAGTAGTTGGTTCTTCGAGGGTAGAAAATACCACCCAAAAGGCTCTTTTCTCAAAGTGAGGATTTGAAACTTCATAAATTGTACTACAAACTCTGTTATTGTTCAGATGAGTTTGAGACCCTCTTAATAGCTTTACCTGTTCTTAGCAAGTAATAATGATTACTGTTTAAGAATGCCTTAACTGCATGTACTGAATAATTATTGTGACACACAGGGAACCTCTATAACTAGCATTTAACATGCTGGCAGAGTTTATTCAAGTATATACTTTAGCACTGTATTTAAACAATTTATAAATTCAGAAAGAAGAAGAAGGGAAAGAAGGCAGAGATTTGGCAAAGAGAAGGCCAAGGAGAAAAAGATGAACATGAAGAACATGAGGATAAGCAGGAAGCGTTGGGAGGTAGATGAGGCAGGCACAGGTGAAAAGAAGAAAAAGGATGGGAAAAGGAGAAATGAGTAAGGTTCATTACCTTACTCATTAAAAGGTCCAAACCTTTTAGTACTTTGAAGGGAACAGAAACATTATGAGCATTTTTAAAAGAATTTTGGGGTCATAGAGGCACTCCTATGACTGAAGTAATTGAATCAAAAGCTATCATTTCACATGTCAGGGATGTTATAATTATCAGACCAAGAGATGTTCTCTGAGAATTCTGTCCTAGCTGGCATACTTTTATTAGGAGGGTAAGACTGTGAGCAACAGAGACCCTTTTAAGGTTACCTTGGTGACTGGGGTGTGTTGTAAGGAAACATTAGGAAGAAAGTGTCTTAGTAGTTGAATAACATTCTTTCAGAAAATGGGAAGAGAATCTGAGATAAGAGTAACGTTATATTGTACCCCGAGAATCAGGAATTTTCCAGTCCCATCAATCTCTTACCATACCTGCTTTTTCAATTTTTAATTTTTCTTTCTCTTTGTGTTTCTCTCTAGATTTCTCACAATTTATAGTCTTTCTGCTTACTGTCTTCTCTCTGGTGCCTCTCTTCTCTTTCTTCAGCATCATTTGAGTCTCAGTTCTTGCCCTATTTATTTAGCACTCACATATTCCACAGCAAATCCTACAGTGCAGAACATCCATATAAGGTAGAGTTTCCACTCCTGGGTATAAAGTCAAAGAGTTAGCACTAAAATGATACTGAAGATAATTGTATCTTTTCCTGATGACAGAAAAGACACTTCATGGTCTTGAAGTACCCCAGAGTCATCCTTAGGTGTATTAATTATTTTTCCTATTATTTATAATTTCTTTCTTTCTCATGAAAGTCAAGTGGGAAAATAAATTAGTTAGGTGAGCTTTTGAGTAACTCAGAACCCAGATAAAAGTACTGTAATTGTGTATATTGTAACTGAAGAAAGAATTATTTCTTCAGAGATTAGAGTAAATGACCTCTAACTTCCTGTTTAATTCCAATTCTAAGACTTTATGATCTACACAAATACAGTTCAGAGTTTCTCACCACCTTTTGATGATTGCTTCCCTGTAGTCACATTTATAACTGTTTATAACTTGGATTTTCTTTCCTATATTAAATACCTGGGTTAATCAAGCACTTAAAAAATGATTCCAGTATTTTTTATTCATGTGATAGTCTGAAGAATTTTCTTTAAACTCTGTTGAGTCCTTGAGGACACTCTAATCCCCAGGAGAACATACTAATTCTGATCTCCTTCCCTATTTTAGTAACCAACAGAATTTCAAACTATTGTACATACTATAGGTGTTATTTGTTTTTTTCTGCTCAGATTTTTACCCTTTTTGAAGAGTGATTTCAGGCAACTAATTATTAATATCAAATGCATTTTACAGAAAATAGAAATAATTCACAATCTCATTTAAATTAAAAAGTAGTTTATTCACATGATTTAGACACTTATTCGGTCTTTTTAAAAAAAATTGTTGTCATCTAAGATGTACCTGGAACTGTTCTAGGCCCTCAAGATACAGCAGTGAATAAACCATGTGAAAATCCCTGTCTTTAAACAGTTTACCTTCGTGATATCCTGTAGAGTTTTTAATGTAAGTTAATATTTCATTTGGGACTATTATTTTTCAGAGGTTATTTTCTGTTTTATTTTTTGTTGGTTGGTTGGTTTGGTTTGATATTTGCATTTTGAATCAAGTATTATAGAAGCTATGTGGATTGTTTACTGGAAAAAAAGATTGAAATATTTCACCTACTTCCTAAAAACCACTGAATAATAGATCCTTTAAACTTGAAAGTAAACTCAAGGATGGGTAAAATAGTAATGTATAGAATTTTATGCTGTTTTCAAATTTAATATTTACACAAAGGATACAGGGAGTAGTGTAGAAAGAGCTTTTCACAGCAATTTTCAGATTAATTGAAAGATTACAAAGAGCCGATAAGCAATGAAGCCAGAACAAATAAACAATTTCCCACTAGACATTATGAGGGAAAATAAAACCTTTTTTGTTGTTTCTCTGGGATAAACTAAATGCGTAACATGTGTTTGTAGGTATGTTGTAATTGATTTCATTTGAGAGCTAAGACCTTTATAACTCACTTGTGGCTTTGGTTTTGGCTGAATTAGAACGTTTTCTCACTGCTTATTACATAAAGCACTTTATACTTTACCAAGGATGAGTCAAACTGCATTTATCCTGGCCACATATTAAATGTTGGAGAATTGTGGTTTTGCCTTAAAGAACCCTCGACCTAAAACACGTTATTAGATGTTTCTAAAGCACATCTTTTCTCACATGGTAATATACACAATAAACTATGCATAAACTATACTACCGGGGCAAAGCTGCTATTTAATTTGGATAGGGCCAAGACAAAAACTGTACTACAAGTATAATGTTAAACAATAGATATTTTCTGTAAATAATGACAGAAAATATTTTTCAAAGGCAAAGTTAACAGAATGTCTCTTCTATCATCTTTGCACATTATTATTAAGTCCAGACAACTCAATAAGACATAAATATTGACATGAATTTTTTCCTGTGGTGATAGCAATGCAATTTTCCTAAAATAAGGATTCTCTTTCTTTTGTTACATCCACAGAATTTCTATTGCCTTGTAAATTATATGAAGTGACTTCACTCAACCAGTGCAGTAAATTAAGCACATTTATTCCCAATGCAGTTTCAGAGAAATTAAGAAAACACAGAAGTTTTTGAAAATTTATACAATTATGTTTTTTATGTCACTATTAATAGATTATGTTTTTGAGTGACCTAATATTCTACAGACTGATGAATAAGATTAATCAGCATGAGGATAATGACCACAATCCATCAACATTTTGTTTCCAGTTGCTTCTCAAACTTGTATCAGTTCACCAGTTGGAACAGATGTTTGTGATTCTTGTTAATTACTGTACATTCACACAACTCAGACTCCTACACATGGTTTGGATGAATTCAGAATTTTATTTTAAATAATGTCAAATCAAAAAATTAACTACTCACCATAATTTGCAAATCACTACCACATAAAGGCCAAGATATCTCAGTCCAGTCAACTGAAATTTTTCCTGTTTCATCTGCTAATTGATGGGTAACCATTTGATTGGTGGAATAGCCCTAACCTAAAGAATGTTTCTTTAATGCTATTTGAATTTGAACTTTCTAGGGACTCAAATAAGAGGATCTTAAAAATTTTAAAGGTAAATATTCCCTGAATTGTAAATCAAAACTACCCTTGTTTTATATGAAATTTTTTTCCAATATGGGAATTTTAGGCTTGGAACTTGAGCCTTTAGAGTTAGCATATTCACATTTGCTGTCTTATAGAAGCTTTACTGTAAATAAAAATCTAAGTAGTCAGTAATTGTGCTGGCACTACTGGCTTTACTGACCTGACTGCTGACATTTGCTAAGTCAGTTAGATAAAGGATGATATCTCTTTTAAATATGTTACTATGAAGGGGCCATGGAAGATCAAAGTAGAGATGTCCTGTAGGTAATCAAAAGACAAAATTCATCAATCAGTTGATAAATTACTCAATCTCTTTTGGAAACACAGCTTTGAGAATTATAAACATGTGTACAACAATTGTAGTTATTGGAATGGATAAAATATTGAGGTTTATACAGAGGACTACACTTACTGATCTGGGATTTTTGCTGCGCTAGTCTGTTTCTTTGGTAGTACTCATTGTCTCCAGCCAACAAATTAAACAGTTTGACGAAGCCAAAGTAAGATTTTTCCCATGTAATTCCTGTGAGAATAATGCAAAGAATCAATAACGAGAAAGGAGTGATTGAGGTAATGACCTTTTTAGAGAACGTTGTGAAGATGGAATAGAGTTGTTAAGAGAAGAGTAGAGGAGCCAAGGGATAGGGATGTCAATGAATTCACAGATAAATTATTTCAAGAGTTATTGAGTAAGAAAGAGAAACTTTTTGACGTTATGATGATATTGTGATCTGCAAAATGTAAACTAAGAACTGAAACACTTAAGAGTGAAGACAAGGACCAGGCAGAATTAATTGTTCATGCTCCTGTGTTCCCACAGCAGTTTGTACTTAATTCTACTCAAAATATCATTACATTATATAGTAGTTGGTTTTATGAGCCTTTCTTTCTGACTCCAATGGGAGTCACTTCAGGGCAGGGAAAATTACTTAGTCCTATCTATTTCTGGGACATAGAAGAATTTCTGGTATATAGCAGATGCCCAACATGTGCTTGAATTGCCTGAATTGAATTAGCGAACTACCAACTCTTAAATTTAATGCTATGGTGTGAGTGTGGGTACAGGTATGCATGTGTGAACATGCTCCTGTTTTAATAGTGTGCTATTGAATATAGCTAAATTTATTTTCCATAAATGTGGACCAGTGTATTCACTCTTTGATGCAGTCATCATATGCTTTCTAGAGCTAGATGAAAAGCACTTCAGAACTTTGACCTTTTAACAGAAATTTCTGACAAATTTACATGTATTCTTCTCGACATAAATTTGGATAGGTGTTATATTAAATTTCTCCTTCTTTTATTAGTCACATGCATTTTCCAGATAGGCAATGTTTTTTTTAACTGTAAATTTTATACGTGATCCTCTGAGCCCATGCACTATTTTATTGAGAAAAAAATGAGTCTTATTCTTAGTTCTGATCTATTCATTGAGACAAAAGTATGTCTTATCCCTTGATTTTAACATATTCCATTATTAACAGTACCCTTAAAATATTGCCAGAATGAGCTTATTATTTATTATAATTTAATCATCACAAGAATAGTTGTGAATGTGGCAAGTTTTACTTTAAATATATAAGTTACAATCTATGACATCTATGGGAAATAATCTAAAAGAGTGAATACAAGGGCAAAATAGAATAAAATTTCACTTCTCTACATTTCAGCTTTAATCAGTCAAGCTCTGCTATTTCTTTTTTTAACATTTTAATTTTATTGGAGTATAGTTGATTTACAATGTTGTGTTAATTTCAGGTGTACAGCAAAGTGATTCAGTTATACATATACATATAGTCATTGTTTTTTAGATTCTTTCTCATGTAGGTTATCACAGACTATTGGGTAGAAGCTCTGCTATTTCCAAAATATACATAGCTGGAAGATATTTGAAAATTTTGTTCTGATATTTTCCTAAGTGTTAGGTTTCACTCAGCACTAAAAGCTTAGTAAAAACTATTTTTATAATTATCATCTTCAGATATAAATTAGTTGTCTTATATAACAAATAACAAATTAAGCATCTAAAAACTCGTTTTGGTTACGTTATTACATAATCTAAAGAGTAATTTTAGGATTTCATTTTTTTTCCAGGACACAAACCATGTGATTGAAAGTGAAGAATTCAGTCAAATCAACTGTCTGTTGTCTCAAGGCCTATATGTAAATACAGGTAAATACATTACTTCACTGTTTGGGGCAATGGGTTTGTTATTTTGTGGATAGAAAGCTGATGTCTTAGGGTTAAATGATGATTGTTTATTACCATAAATTTTTAAAGAATAATTGGTAAGAATACTGTATTTGCATGTCCCTACACAGACCCTGTGTTAGAAAAAGATTCCTAGAATTATGGATTTCACCATGTCTCTTTTCTATTATTGAGTGACAGTTGTAACTAACTGTAAATATCTAGATTTTATTTATGATGCTTATGTTGGGTGTTTATTCATGGATCAACAAATATATTTTTTGTCCTTATAGAATATATAGACAAACCTAATTTGAATTTTAAATAGACTATTTTTTCATATTAAATGCAGATTAGAAATCGAAAGTTGTCAGAGAAGTACTGAGGGGCATTATTGAGTAGTCTTGATTGTAGCAGGTAAATAGGAAAACTCAATACTTGTGTGTGTGTTTGTGTTTGTGTGTGTGTGTTGGGGGAATACGTGGTTTACTGGGGTGATGAAATTTGTGCTTCTTTCCAAAATTAAAAAATACAGTGTATATAGTCATAATCCATGGAATAATGCAAAGTGGATAACTTGGTCCCAGAACTGCACTGTTACATTAGTTTGTTGAATGTGTATACATCTGGCAATGGGTAAAATTTCAGTATTGCCTGAACCTTAAATATGTACCATCTTCTTCTTCTCTTTGCTTTTATTAATAAGCTTCTTATGATACCCTCTCCCATATCAAAATGACCTATTGGAAAGTGAAAACTTTGGTTAATCCAGTAACTGTGTTAAGGTATTACTGAAGTCAATGACATATTTCCTTCCTTTTTATGGATTCCAACTTCCCTTTAACCACCCACCACATACACAAACACAGACCCTTTCAATCAGCGCCTATGTCTGTCTGTCTGTATGTCTTTCTCCATCTCCTTTTGTTCTTTTTTTATATTACTGTCTTCTCTCTCTCTTTTTCTCTCTCTCACTTACCAGTATCCATTTATCTCTGTTCGTAGTTTAGAAGACTAAAACTGATGGTATCATGAAAAAGAAAATTTGTGAGTCTCTAAACACAAGTAGAACTGCCACAGTAGTTCACTGGATAATGCATAATGCCAAGTAAGTGTCCCTCTCCCCAGTTCTGCGTACATGTGATGTTTCTCACTGTCTATCCCTGCCAATCAAGTATCACTGGGAGTATCTGCATGTATCTAGAGATGGCGTCCTTGTCGTGGACATTGCCTTTCTCTTGTTTGACACTGTCAATATTGAAGTTTCTTCAAGTATTGTCATGGTTCCTTAAGTGGAAAGAAAGAATGGGGTAACACTGCCATGGTTTGATTTGTGATTACTTATAGTATAACTTTTAGATTCTCAGAAGTTGAAAGACATTTTCCAAAGAGGCAGCAGAGACTCTAGCGAGAGACGATGACTGGGTGACACTTCCATTGCATCAAAGACACTTCCTGGAATGAAGGAAATGCTCCTTGAACCGAGCAGCCTTCTTTATCTCATCATCAGTTTACAATTTCAATTTGGATAAATCCAAGCCAAAGCATTTACATCTTTCTCATATCATACCTCGCCAGTCCTCATAGTACAACTATAACATCATTTTTTGCCCTCAACTGACACTCTTTTTTCCTTGATTAATACCACATGCTAGCTTTGTAGGAAGGTAATAGAAAAAGAAAATTAACACACCCAAATATGTTCCCTTTTTCAAGATAAGCAAGTTTTAACACTTAAATTCCTTCCTTCATTGTCTTACCATTTTTAAAAACCAAACAATCAAGGAAGCAGTAAATACTAAAAGTTTTGAGATCTCAAAAAATATGAGGACAATATAATGGGTTTATTTTTACTACAAATAAAATAATCTTTATTTTAATACATATGCCCATCATGTTAAACAATGTTAAGCAAATATAATGTTTTTATGAAGGCTTAGCTCAAGCTGGCATCTTATTTGCTGAACCCATGTCTGCGAATGGATTACAACGTAGTAGACAAGTTGGCCTGGCAGAGACAGGTAATGGAGTAGCCAAGATACTCTAAAGAAACCCTTGCTACTTCACAGTGTTTACACTTAAGTTTTTCATATGAAAATAATATAGTCATTGTAACAGTATAAAATAAATGCTATTACTAGTGAATCGGAATTGAGTTCTTCTGAAAGCAAAGAAAACATTTATATGTTGTGCCCATATTCCAATAACAATATATTTGGATTCTGATAAATATGTCAATACTATTACTTCTCAAATATGATGTATAAAATTGGACTTAATATTAACAGTAAACTTTTGCATGGTTATTATTATATTTTATGAAATATAAGCTGCACTAGATAATTAGTTTAAAATCATTCAACAACACAAATATTCGTCTAAATATGACGCATAATAGACCTCATTTAGCAAAGATTACAGTGCAGCTAGATCATTATTTCTGACATTCAGCAGTCAACCTCCAACATCATTGCTGAAGATCCTTTTCACAGTAGCTAAACACTTGAAAATAACAATTGTGCTATCAGAGCATTCATGAATAACACATGAAGCTGGAATTTACATTTTTTATTAGTAAAACTGCCTGTTTTCTTCTAAAGAATGCTGTTTATTTGGGTAAATAATGCAAAGCCATGGCTTTTATATGATCCCTGTACAATTGGAAAGTTTCAGTAATTTACTCCTTAGACGGTGGATCTGAAATTTTAAAGGTCCAGCTTACCATCTGACAGCACCCTCCCTTCTCCAAAACTAATTGTTAAAAATGAAAAGAACAAAAGGAAGGTTCCTCCTGGTCGATGTATTATATAGATATATCTGACAACACAGACTGTACAAACAGCACATTGAGAAATGCCTGGTCTCTCTAGTCTAGCACTTTTCAACTTGGTCAATCACCAACCAGTACAAAGTACTCTTCCATGACACCTGCTAGTTCTGTGTGCAGTTGAAGAAGTTCATGAATATTTATAAGTACAAATGATGAACAACAACCAAAAGCCACAATACTTCAACATTAACCTGAAATTTCACAATACTTTCTAGGGCATTTGCTTGTCTGTTTACATTCTTTCAGAAACATTCACAGTGGCTTGCTTTAGTCTGCCAAAACCAAATGTCATTTCAAGGCTGTTTCCTGTTTAGTCTTTTTCTTTTTTGATGCTTTTTAATAAAAATTGATTTCCTACTCCAAAGACTACTCCCTAAGTAAAAGTAATTAAACTATATTTAAACGAGGTCTTGTGCCTATATTATATATTTACAGGACTGAAAAAAATCCATCTTTCTATAGCACAGTTGCCCTTAAGTTCTGAACTACCCATTGGTGCTTATCACACCTTTGCTTGGAAGTAGTTAATGGTGTCCCTCTACTGCAAGACAGGGTTTTCTTTCCCTAGTCTGTCACATAAAACTCTTCCACTTATTTCCAGACTGCTGGGGTTCAAATCCCAGTTCTCCCATTTAGTAGGTCTATGACCTGTGCAAGTAACTTAACTGTTTTTACTTCTGCTTTATTATCCGTATAGTGGAAATGAAAATCCTATATAGATCATACGGCTGTTATTGGTTTTATATATATATATAGTTACATAATTGTTCTATGTTATCTTTTAAGAACATCTACAGCTGGAATTTGTTCTTATATGAATTAAACACAAAGTATAATTATATATATATATATATATACATATATATATAGGGGAATATGAATACATATATGCATTTTAACTATGTAGTTGGGTTATTTTATCTTTTAGGAACATTGTGGCCTAAAATTTTCATCTCGTTATGTTAATATTTTTCCCTGGTAACCAATATTACTGAATTTCAAAAAGATCTGAGGCTTTTTCAGTCTCCACCATCCCATAAGGCAACCCCTTGTGGTAGCCTGATTTTATTTCTCTCTCTAAATTGTAAGTTATTCAAGGGCAAGATCAGTTCTCATTTATGTTTATACACTTTTTCCCAGAACAACAATCACACAAAATTTTTAAGTGGTCATTGAATGAATCTTACATGGGGCCCTGATTTGCTAGTATTGAAGAGCACTTAGAATGTTCCATTGTCAAAATACATATGGCATGTAGAAAAGTAAACTTTCCACTTGTAACTACATTATACATATCTTATTCTTCTGAGAAGTAGTGCAAAGTGCATTGGTATAGTACAAAACCCTAGGGATCTTCAGAAAACATTTCTGAATCACCAGTAAGACTTGTTTTTTAAAAGTTGGATAAAATACATTAGTGGGTCATTCTTACCGGTTGGCACTTCTGAAGTTAAGAACATTATCTCTAAGAGTAAAGGATAACTGATTGCATCACTAAGTGAATAACTGAACACAATATTAAGTGAATTTTCACTGATTTAAATCACAGCAGTCACACTCAAGAGGGAAATAAATGACCTAAGAACTTCTCATTATGCAAGATTATGCAAACTAAAAAGGGAAACCAGAGATTACTAACATTTGTGTGAACTCAACATTTTAACATTTTTGAGACAATACAAAAAATATAAAGTAAAAAAAGTCAGGCTAGAAAATTAATTTATCTACAATAATCTTGTGCAGATGGAAATTGCATAGATAGAGAATCAATAGCCACACTTGGTATAAACTTCAATGGATAGCAAATTAAAGTCCAAATGAACTGTTCCTGAACTTTTTAAATAAAATGTCAAATGAATTCTCAGTCTGTCTCTTTGGTCCTCAGCAATATTTTCAGTTTTCACAAAGGCAAACCGCTTAATAAACGCATGGCCACTTTTATACGAAAAGAAAATATCATTTAAAACTATCTTCCATATTTGTGAAAACACATTGTGTCACCAGCAATTAAGTTTTCCAGTTACAATGACAACCTTTGATTAGTCAAAATCCCTATTTTTAAAATTGGGCAGAAAGTTCAATATTCCATGTTGTCATTTTAACATTAATTATAGTCACATTTTCATGCAAGAGAAATAAACAAATGGTAAAGATATATTCACTTTCATTTTTTTCTCTTTTTAATTAAACATTCTCAACCCAATACACAGAGGGAAAAAACGGTTACATAATTAATTTTTTATTCTTTGGAGATCCCTGTGCATTTTAATTTACATGTTGATTATGTAGCCAGGAAAATCTCCCATGTTAAATTTGATTAAGCAAAGCAGAAAGTGCCTTAAAATGAATAGAGGGCTGAAACTGAAAATGCATTTTGTCTAATTGTGTTAATGAACTACCCTGATGAGACTTGTATAATACAAAAGGCTCCCTGACCTTTTGATTAACTGTAAAACTGGATACTTCTCTAATATCGCAGAGTTTTACTCCATTTTCGCATGTTTTTAAACCAAACACTTAAACCACTTGAATACTTAAGAAAGTAATGGAATGCGTAAAAGAGGTAGGCATTCCTGCCTCTGCTGTGAAACTACTGTTCCTTATTCATTGCAAAGCATGTAATGTTGAAGCCACCAGTGCTTTTAAATTATTTCCTTTGTATCCCAGACTAAGATAGACATTGTTGGAGGGATCCATAAGAAAAGTAAGTTATATAAACCATAACATTGTCTGTGAGGGCTATGACTTATGTACCCAAACAAAAGAATATCTGATGATAAATTGTAATAGTATAATCCAACATGAGTGGAATTTATGTGTCACAGTTTTCAAAAAGGACACGATGGCTGGGTGTAGGAATATACCCCTCTCATGTGGGAAGTGTACTGTCTGTCCAAGCAATGTATAACTTTCCCCTGATACTGAAATATCACATGTAATAATCTAGTACCTTGAAAGAATAGTGTAGCTATTCAATAAATAGTTAAACTAATTTATTTGGGCCAAAGTCATTGTGGAAGTCTTCATTACTAGGTGGTTTCTCAAATGTGTGCGTATTTGTGTTTATGTGTGTCTGCGTGTGTTGAATGACATATATTCAAATAAATTGAGTTTTCCAGGCGGTTAGAGAAAATTTTGGCAAGAATTCAAGCCATGCTATTCCCATTACATTGGGAGGACTTTCCCTGCCGTAAATTACTGTATATGTAAGTATCTCTTGCTTACATATACTAAAAATTTTAATTTTAGTTAAAATTATTTGTGTAATTTTAACTAAACAAAATAACCATGGACACCAGTAAGCTGACTTCTGTGAAATGAATGATAAAGTAATCATTGCTCCAAAGCCTCAGTGTTCAAAAGAGTAATAGTTAAAATATATTTATCCATACTATAAACTAATATTAAATTGTCATTAAAATGCAAAACATCAACAGAGGAGGGAAATATTTTGAGGTAATATTTGATGTAATTTTTATGCTGAGAAAAATACTATCCAAGTGTCATTACAAGTTTGGGAAACCAAAATATATTCATATATTTAACTACTAGAAAAGAAAGTCAAAAGTTACACCAGTAATCTTTGATTTATGGGATTGCAAAGTGATTTTTATATCTTTTTCTGTACATTCTATATTTTCTGAAATTTCTACAATGTATCTTTATTACATTTATTTAAATATATATTTTAAAATCAATACATCTCCTTGATAAAATATTCATCAAATATAGAGTGAATCTTTAACAAAAACTTTATATTTAGGTTAGTTCTATAAATTGATTTTGTAAGTTTTAATAATCTATTATTTGGTCTATTTCCTATGTCTATAAATGTTGAGCAGTAATCATTAAGAGCTTTGTAAGCTGAATATTACAATGTTGCTTCATTTCTTACAGTTCTTTGTTCTATCTACTTCCAATTCTAAGTATCTGTCAAGTATGCATTTACATACACATAACAAGTAGTTAGGACAGAAATTGAGTTTCTGTCTAAAAAGTATAATACTTACAAAACAGATCACCTGTGCATTCTGTTCAGTAACTAAAATTTCTCTTCCATACTGTTTGTGAAGATTTATTCAAAAGTTTTTTTTTTTTTTTTAATTTAATAATATCTACATTGCTTTTACTAAGTAAATATTGTTACTGCAGAACCAATTACTATATGTTTGGGTAGATATTGTTTCTTATTGTTCTAATTTTACAATTCCTGTGCTACTTAAGTACATTTTTATTGTATGAATTAATTCTTTCATTCCTCAAATAGTTATTGAGTACCTACTATGTGACAAATGCTGTCTCAATTCCCTAATATTTTTAAATCAAACAATGTTACAGTTTGCTTCATATTCAGACTATACAAGGTCTTTTAATTCTGTTTTACCGAAAATGTTAATTGCCTCTTTATCATTATTAGAAGAAATTATGTGTTCTTGCTTCCCCACTTTTTTAATACCTTATAATTTATTCTCATTATATCTTGATACTTGAATCAGACAAAAATTTATAATACCATGACAGTAACTGTTTTGTTCATTGTTTTAATCACTACTGCTCACCTAACACAGAATCTGGTGTATTTTAGGTCCTCAACAAATACTTTTATAATTGGTAAATAGGAAAAAACAATAATATGGCTATTATTTTTCCTTTTTTCGTCTTTCCATACCCTCAAAATTGGGGGTACAGAGGCCTAGTATCACATAAACTTTTTGGCTTTATAATCCAAAAATTATTGTTTCCAGCTAGAAACCAATTGAATTTGTTCCAGAAAGAGGCTAAAGCAGATATACATTTATTTTTTCAGTTATCAGACTTTAATTTATTGTAAAAATAAATCTTTGCATTCAACCTTTGCATGGTTTTAACCTGAGTGAGGTAAATTTAGATCCAGATGTTAAAAAAAAAAAAAAAAAAAGAAAAAAGAAAAATATTATGATACTGGGAAATATCATCCTATTTAAAATTTTAGTTATTTCACTTGGTTCCATGTTTTACCTGAAAGATTTGTTTTTGTACCTATTAAATGACCTCTTTCCCTTGTCAATTAAACAAGATTTGAGTTCCGTGGCATTGCCAGCAATATTCCCATGGAGAATGAAATACTTTCTTGGTGGACCCCTGGGAATCTTCTTGATGTGAAAGAAATAAGTTCCAAAAGCCACAAAATTATGGAGATACATTGTATAAGGGCACTTCTATCAAGATGTTAAAATGGTCACAATGTAAAGATGTAAATCACTAATAGGAAATCTCAGCATTGTCTTCTACATATTTATCTATGAGACCCCGTATTCATAAGTGGTCAAAAACCACTTCCCACATTTGCATTACCCTATACTTGCCATACTTCTTACCCCCGTGTTGAACTGCATCCTTAATATCACATATTTTTCCTATCTTCAAACTTCCACTCTTTCATTCTGCAACAAAACATTGACTCCTCAGTGCTCCTTGAATATACTTCCTGAGAATGAAAATACCTTAATCCCTTCCATTCCTTCTCACCTCAAGCCAGAAACATTAAAGATACTGTGTAGTCAGTTTAACATGAGAATAAGATGTAAATGTTCAGATATGATGTAGTAGTAAAATCAACAGTCCCTAGTAATCAAATAACTGCTGAGGGCATTCAAAATAATCTAGCTAATATATAATTGGATTTCATTGATTTAGCTTTCACTGAATAGAAAGTGAGTCTGTGCATTTGTAGTTATTTTACTCATTTGACTTAGAATTCCATAGCAATTCTCTTTGGAGTACATTTTTTTGATAGTTTCGACAAATTTAAGGTTCGCAATTTTTTTTTTTTTTTAAAACCAGGAATAGAACCCATGCCCCATGCAGTGCTGCAGTGGAAGCATGGAGTCAACCTCTGGACCACCAGAGAAGTCCCCAAGATTCCCAGTTCTTAGGTCAAAATCAAAATCCCTTGATTTTTTCTCCTACTTACAGATTTAGCTAAGAATTTGTAGTATCAGTATTTGTACCAAGGTATCTACCTGTTCGCCTGAATAATAGTAACACTAAATGGAAACAAAATTTAAGGGTCTTTGGAATGTGATGCCCTGAATAATACTACTGATGGACTTCCTCCAGCCCCACTCTTCCTTCTGCTTCCCCAGCCAAGGTGAAAATCTAATACATTTTGTTTCTGTTACACAATTAATTTTATTACTTGCTTCTGTAAAAACAATTTACTTAGGATGAACTTTGAGAGAGAGAGATCAAGCAATGCAGTACCCAAGAAAGAAAGAAAAAGTGTTCTCCATGAAGATACTAGCAGCAAGCACTGTTTCCCTGAAACAGATTAAGGATGTTAAGCAGAGGTTAGATGCATTATTATCTTAATTTTGCAATTAGAACAATAAAATACTTTTCCCCAAAGCCAATAATCATTAAAACTGGGACTTGAGTTCAGGGTTGTCTTACTTTAAACTCTGTGTATTTTCCAATATTTTATGACTTTCCATTAAACTAAGAAACACCTTAAAGATATAACCACTTTTCAGCAGGCTGAAGAAGGCATGCAACTTCCAGCACATCATTCTTAAAAGTGTCCTGTTAACAACGTGTTTGAGCATTTAACAGCCATCTGTTACTCATCAATTTTAATAAATTGGGATTCTCTGTGGCTAGGTGTCTTTTAACTTGTAGGGAAATTGTATTCCTCAATGGTTCATTCCTAGAAAAAAGTTGATACCAATTAAACAAGTAACCACTGCCTGCCATACATTCTGTGTGCCCCAAACCTTTATCTATCCAGGTATGAAGAATCAATTACAACTAGACATTATTATACATAACTTGGTGTTTTATTTCTTAATGCTAACAGAAATGGCAATTTCCGTGAAATATAAAGGAATAAAATTTTATATAACATTCTAAATAGCATGTATATATTCATGATTTTCAGCATCACTCAACATCAGAGACAGGCATTGTACTCAAGATAGCAATCAGAGTAAAGGAAAGGATATGAGAATCAGAAAAAATGCCAAAAAGATGACTAAAAGAAAACTTATTTGTTTTTGAGAAAAAGGAAAAACACTGAGTATAAAAGAACACATCTACTTATTACACACAGGAAATTTTATGTGAGTAATATATGTTTGAAGCTGTTAACACAGGTAAAATTAAAGAGCTATTTGGGAAGGCAGGCTCCATTTTATGCCAGGTATGCTAGTGCCTACCTCATAGACTTGTAAAATTAAAAGAGAGTGCATAGAAAGCACTTATCACACTGCCTGGCTCATATTAAGCAGTCAATAAATGCCAGCTCTTATAATTTTTTATTGTGATCATTATTCTGGAAGCCCAGGATGAACACATTGGAAGTATATTCATTAATGAATTAATGAAACAAATACAGAAATGTTTATATCCTCAAAATTTGTATTGAATATGCATGCATAGTTATCTAGACTATTCAGTTCAGAATGTTCACTGGGGGACTGCGGTTATTTGGTTTGGCTATCATACATTGAGATAATTAGTTGGATAATTGACAAATGTCTCTAATTCTTCTATACCAGCCAGCAGTCTGGAATAGATTTGTAATAGTTGAATCAGTGGCTATCCTTTCTATGATACTGGTAATTAAAAAAACAAACAAACAAACAAAAACAGGTATATATGGTTTCCTAAAAATCAATTAGAGACTTCATAATGTTTTTTATTAGAAAGGAAATAGAAATAGTGTAAATGTGATCATGCGTTATAATTGTTAGTTCTATAGAATGGTATAATGAATGTCTCGGAATGGTTAAGAGTATATTGATTTTGTACATACATGGAGGTCAGAAGCTTCAAACTGTGTATATCCTGAAAATCCGAGGACATGGTGAAGAGGTGTCACTCTTTTGGTGATGATTTTTGAATGTATTGCTGATGAGAACAGCATGGCAGTATGGTCATTTTGATCACATAGTTATTTTTCTCAGTGAAAATTATACAATTGCCATTAAGGCTTATAAATTAGTCTTTCATGAAATTAATTTGGTTATATCAGTTTTTCAGGAACTAGTGATTTTTAATGAACTGGTGTTTGCTCTCCAGTAGCTGGGAAGCTGAGATATAGATTCAGAGTCAACTGCCTCATTATTGCCCATCCCCCACTACCCACTTGGAAAACCGTGGGAGACTAAGCCTCTTACTGCTGTCTACTTGTGGCTCCCTTCATGAAGGCTGTAGGCCTGCCAATCACAAAGAAAGTAGGACTGAGTGGGAGCATCCTAGGTCAGCAGCAGCTTTGGAATATTTTATTTTTGCAGTTATTATGGAGAGAACATGTTGGGCAATTGACCAGCTCCCTGCAGAAAAGATGGTGTTCACCCTATGAAGAAAACCACGGAGGCAAAAGAGCCTATAGCCAAGTAAATTGCCTGCAAAGTGGCTCCAGCCATTTGAGGCTGGAGCATAACATTCCTGGGGAGTAAAACAGGAGCTTTTTGCCTCGTAAGTTACTTAAATGTTACAGGATCAGAAAACTGTTTTTTTTTCTAAGCCAGTGTAGTTTTTAATGCATCTTGTACATTATTCATCCTTTTTTGTTCTTCCTATGTATTTAGTAAAATTCCTTTTGAAAAATGTAAGCTTGCCTCTGATGTGTTATGGGGAAAAAAAGAATAATAACATTTTTTTCACAAAGAAACTCATATTCTGATATTTTTAATGGAGAGTCATGTAACCCAGGTGCCAAGAGAGTATCATGACAGAAGTATTGCATGTAAATGAACTTCAATAAGGTGTCACTTAAGGGGAGAGAGTTAGGTGTTAGTGACTATTATTAGTTCAGCTCTTTCCATCAATGAAGAAATTAGAGGAACTGACTTTGGTCTGATCAAAGGAGATTTGTGCAATTGCTAGATAGTCTGCCTCTCTACGAGGGTTTAACTACAGCAGTTTATGTGCTGTGTGTGTGTAACATGCACCTGTGCATCCATGTTTATATCAATAATTTTCAGAAATTGTGAGCATATCCCGGTATATGACAACTTGGGAACCAAAATATTGGGTTCAAATGCTAGTACTATTTCTCTGGGCTACAGTTTTCATCAGTAAAATGAGAATAATAACAGAATATAACTAACAAGTTAGGTAAAAATATTCAAGAATTTATTTCTTAAGATCTTATAAGAGGTTTTGGCATAAGTGAACAAGGGCTATTAGCTATTATTATTATTATTTCTTGTGATCTATTTAGTTACCTAGGAATTTTATTTAATTGTTAAATTTAAGCAATTTTTTTTATTAATATAAACCTGAAAAATACCAGGATGTTATATAAATCCATGTCCTAAAGGTGAACATTATTTTCATGTAAATATAGAATTATCAGTTTCAGTAAATGCAGAAAAGGAAATGCAAAGTAATCCTAAAATTGACGATAAGTATAAAACCAGGAAAATAAGAGGTCTGTGTGGCCGGGCGTGAGGAGAGACTGAAAGAGTTTTAAGGTATAAGATAAAAAACTTAGTGAAGAATTGTGGGGCCAAGAATTGAGAAGAAATACCAAAATTTTGAGCTTCACATTTGAAGTAACTTAATTTTCCTCCCTCTGCTAATCTAGAAGTAGAAGGAGAGATGGTAAGCAGAGTTGTTGCTATTCCTGCAGGGTTAGGAGAATAAAACTTTAAGCCTAATATCTGCCAAGGAGAGGGGAAGGCTGATTAACCCCCCTACACACAGTTTGGAAGAGGATTATAAAGGGATTACCACAGCAATAAGGGTGAACAAGCAAGCAATAGCCCAACACTCTTAGGGAAAGAAGCCCATCTTCAACTCATTTCAGTGGTTGAAAATGAACCGAGTTTTCTGGGGACATCTATCCCATCTAGAAGACCAAATTGTAAATTCTCCCTGAAGAATATAACATTATCCGAACCATCACATTATCCTTACATTATTCTTCAAACATAATTTCCAATCTCCAATAAAAAAAGAAGCAGACACACAATAATACAAGACTCTGTTATTGAAAACCCAGGAACACAAATGACAACTGGAACAAATCCATAAGGATGTCAGAAATTGGAGTTATCAGAAACTGATTTTTAACAAACCATGCTTAATATTTTTTAAGGAAATAAAATGGATGTTTGAAATTTTCAACAGAAAAGTGGAATATTGAAAAAGTGGAAATTGTAGAACTAAGAACTTAATGACTGGATTTCAAAACAGATTATAAACATCTGAAGAGAGAACCATTGAATTGAAACATAGGTAAGAAGAAAATATCTACAATGTAGCATGGAATGAAAAAAAAAAAACTACACAGAGAAACAAAAGAGAGAATAAGAAAACTAAATAATAGAGTGAGAAGTTCTAGTATACTTACAATTGAAACTTTAGAATGAGAGGAGAGGAAGAATCAGGCAAAAGCAATATTTAAAGAGATAATGAATATTCCAAAAGTAACCTAGATATTAAGCTGCTTATTGAGGAAACACTATCAACCAGAATAAAACAAATACATAAGAAAACAACAGAAAAGCACAACTAGACATAGAAGACTGATTTTTTTTAAAACCCCAAAGAAAAAATATTTAAAACAGCCAGGTGAAAAAGACATTATTTTCAAATGAACAAAAATTAAAGTAAAAACAGGATCTTTCAATAGAAATGATGAAAACTAAGAGTCTTCACCTTCTGATAAAACTAATTGCCAGCATAAAATTCTGTACATAAAGTATCCTTCGAAAATGAATGTTAAATTAATATATTTTAAAACAAATCAAGAGGGGACCTTCAAGATGGTAGAGGATTAAGACATGGAGATCACATTCCTCCTTACAAATACATCAAAAATACATCTACATGTGGAACAACTCCTACAGAACACCTACTGAACGCTGGCAGAGGACCTCAGACCTCCCAAAAGGCAAGAAACTCCTCACATACCTGGGTAGGGCAAGAGAAAAAGGAAAAAACAGAGACAAAAGAATAAGGACAGGACCAGTACCTCTGGGAGGAAGCTGTGAAGGAGGAAAAGTTTCCACACACTAGGAAGCCCCTTCACTCGCGAGGACAGGGAGTGGGCAAGGGGAAAGCTTTGGAGCCACAGAGGATAGCACAGCAACAGAGGCACAGAGGGCAAAGCGGAGAGATTCCCACACAGAGGATAGGTGTCGACCAGCACTCACCAGGCTGAGAGGCTAGTCTGCTCACCCACGGGGGTGGGTGGGGACTGGGAGCTGAGGCTTGGGCTTTGGAGGTCAGATCCCAGGGAGAGGACTGGGGTTGGCTGTGTGAACACAGCCTGAAGGGGGATAGTGTGCCAGTTAGCCAGCAAGGAGTCTGGGAAAATGTCTGGAACTGCCTAAGAGGCAAGAGACCATTGTTTCACGGTGCATGAGGAGAGGGGATTCCTTCCCCGTCTGCCCACAGAAGGCAGAGCACTGGCTAAATGAGCTCCAGAGATGGGCTCAAGCCACGGTTACCAGCGTGGACACCAGAGACGGACATGAAACACTAAAGCTGATGCTGCAGCCACCACTAAGCCTCTGTGCAAGCACAGGCCACTGTCCACACCTCCCCTCCTGGGAGCCTGTGCAGCCTGCCACTGCCAGGGTCCCATGATCCTGGGACAACTTCCCCAGGAGAACACATGGCACACGTCAGGCTGTTGCAACGTCACGCTGACCTCTGCCGCTGCACTCTCACCCCTCATTCCGTACCCCTCCCTCCCCCCCCGGCCTGAGTGAGGCCCCCCAATCAGCTGCCGCTTTAACCCCCTCCTGTCTGGGCGAAGAACAGATGCCAGAGGGCGACCTACATGCAGAGGCTGGGCCAAATCCAAAGCTGAACCCCAGGAGCTGTGCAAACAAAGAAGAGAAAGGGAAATTTCTCTGGGCAGCCTCAGGAGCAGCGGATTAAACCTCCACAATCAACTTGATGTACCCTGCATCTATGGGCTACCTGAATAGACAACAAATCAACCCATAATTGAGGCGGTGGACTTTGGGAGCAAAGGTAGACTTAGGGTTTGCTTTCTGCATCTAATTTGTTTCTGATTTTATGTTTATCTTAGTTTAGTATTTAGACCTTATTATCATTGGTAAATTTGTTTATTGACTTGGGTGCTCTCTTCCTTTTTTTAAAATATATATATATATATATATATATATATATATATATATATATATATTTCCTCTTTATCTCTATTTGTGAGTGTGTATGTGTATGCTTCTTTGAGTGGTTTTGTCTGTATAGGTTTGCTTTTACCAAATGTCCTAGGGTTCTATCTGTCTGTTTTTTTGTTTGTTTGTTTTTTATTTTTTTCAGTATAGTTTTTAGTGCTTGTTATCATTGGATTTGTTTATTGCTTTGGTTGCTCTCTTCTTTTTTTTTAAATTACTTTTCTTTTTCTTTTAATATATTTTTTAATTACTTTTTCTTTTTTCTCTTTTTTTCTCTCCCTTTTCTTCTGAACCGTGTGGCTCACAGGGTCTTGGTGTTCCAGCCAGGTGTCAGGTCTGAGCCTCTGAGGTGAGAGAGCCGAGGTCAGGACATTAGTCCACCATAGACCTCCCAGCCCCACATAATATCAATCAGCAAGAGGTCTCCCAGAGATCTCCATCTCAATACTGAGACCCAGCTCCACTCAATGAACAGCAAGCTCCAGTGCTGGACACCCCATGCCAAACATCTAGCAAGACAAGAACACAACCCCACCCATTAGCAGAGAGGCAGCCTGAAATCATAAGTTCACAGATACACCAAAGCACACCACCGTATGCTGTCCTGCCCACCAGAAAGACAAGATCCGGCCTCATCCACCAGAACACAGTCACCAGTCTCCTCCACCAGGAAGCCTACACAACCCACTGAACCAACCTTACCCACTGGGGGCAGACATCAAAAACAATGGGAACAACGATCCTGCAGACTGCGAAAAGGAGACCCCAAACACAGTAAGATAAGCAAAATGAGAAGACAGAGAAACACACAGCAGATGAAGGAGCAAGGTAAAAACCCACCAGTCAAAACAAATGAAGAAGAAATAGGCAGTCTACTGAAAAAGAATTCAGAGTAATGAGAGTAAAGATATCCAAAATCTTGGAAATAGAATGGAGAAAATACAAGAAACGTTTAACAAGGACCTGGAAGAACTAAAGAGTAAACATACAATGATGAACAACAGAATAAATGATGTTAAAAATTCTCTAGAAGGAATCAATAGCAGAATAACTGAGGCAGAAGAATGGGTAGGTGACCTGGAAGATAAAATAGTGGAAATAACTACCACAAAGCAGAATAAAGAAAAAAGAATGAAAAGAATTGAGGACAATATCAGATACCTCTGAGACAATATTAAGTGTACCATTATTTGAATTATAGGGGTCCCAGAAGAAGAAGAGAAAAAGAAAGGGACTAGAAAATATTTGAAGAGATTATAGTTGAAAACTTCCCGAATAAAGGAAAAGAAATAATCAAGTACAGGAATTGTAGAGACTTCCATACAGGATGAATCCAAGGGGAAACACACCAAGACACACATTAATCAAACTATCAAAATTTGAATACAAAGAAAAAATTTTAAAAACAACAAGCGAAAAGCAACAAATAACATACAAGGGAGTCCCCATAAGGTTAAAAGCTGATTTCTCAGCAGAAACTCTGAAAGCCAGAAGGGAGTGGCAGGACATATTTAAAGTGATGAGAAGGAAAAACCTACAACCAAGATTACTCTACTCAGCAAGGATCTCATTCAGATTTGACGGAGAAATTAAAACCTTTACAGAGAAGCAAAAGCTAAGAGATTTGGCACCACAAAACCAGCTTTACAACAAATGCTAAAGGAACTTCTCTAGGCGTGAAACACAAGAGAAGGAAAAAGCTACAATAAAAAACCCAAAATAATTAAGAAAATGGTAATAGCTACATACATATCAATAATTACCTTAAATGTAAATGGATTAAATGCTCCAACCAAAAGACATAGCCTGGCTGAATGGATACAAAAACAAGACCCATATATATGCTGTCTACAAGAGACCCACTTCAGACTGAGGGACACAGACAGATTGAAAGTGAAGGGATGGAAAAAGATATTCCATTCAAATGGAAATCAAAAAAAGCTAGAGTAGCAATTTTCATATCACACAAAATAGAGTTTTAAATAAAAACTATTACAAGAGACAAGGAAGGACCCTACATAATGATCAAGGGATCAATCCAAGAAGAAGATATAACAATTGTAAATATTTATGCACCCAACATAGGAGCACCTCAATACATAAGGCAAATGCTAACAGCCATAAAAGGGGAAATGGACAGTAACACAATCATAGTAGGGGACTTTTAACACCCCACTTTCACCAATAGACAGATCATCCAAAATGAAAATAAATAAGGAAAAAAGCTTTAAATGATACATTAAACAAGATGGACTTAATTGATATTTATAAGACATTCCATCTAAAAACAGTAGGTTACACTTTCTTCTCAAGTGTTCAGGGAACATTCTCCAAGATAGATCATATCTTGGGTCACCAATCAAGCCTTGGTAAAATTAAGAAAATTGAAATCGTATCAAGTATCTTTTCCGACCACAAGGCTATGAGACTAGATATCAATTACAGGAAAAAAAATGTAAAAAAAAAAAACCAAACACATGGAGGCTAAACAATACACTACTAAATAATCAAGAGCTCAGTGAAGAAATCAAAGAGGAAACCAAAAAATACTTAGAAACAAATGACAATGAAAACACGACTACCTAAAACCTACAGGATGCAGCAAAAGCAGTTCTAAGAGGGAAGTTTATAGCAATACAATCCTACCTCAAGAAACAAGAAACATCTCAAATAAACAACCTAAATTTACACCTAAAGCAATTAGAGGTAAAAGGAAAAAACAAAGTTATCAGAAGGAAAGAAATCATAAAGATCAGATCAGAAATAAATGAAAAAGAAATGAAAAAAAAAAGATAGCAAAGATCAATAAAACTAAAAGCTGGTCCTTTGAGAAGATAAACAAAATTGATAAACCATTACCCAGACTCATCAAGAAAAAAAGGGAGAACACTCAAATCAATAGAATAAGAAATGAAAAAGGAGAAGTAAAAACTGACATTGCAGAAATACAAAGGATCATGAGAGATTACTACAAGGCAACTCTCTGCCAATATAATGCACAACCTGGAAGAAACAGACAAATTCTTAGAAAAGCAACCTTCCAAGACTGAACCAGGAAGAAACAGAAAATATAAACAGACCAATCACAAGCACTGAAAATGAAACTGTGATTAAAAATCTTCCAATAAACAAAAGTCCAGGACCACATGACTTCACAGGCGAATTCTATAAAACATTTAGAGAAGAGCTAACACCTATCATTCTCAAACTGTTCCAAAATATAGCAAAGGGAAAAACACTCCCAAACTCATTTGACAAGGCCACTATCACCCTGATACCAAAAACAGACAATGATGTCACAAAAAAAGGAAACTTCAGGTCAATATCACTGATGAACATAGACGTAAAATTCCTCAACAAAAAACTAGCAAACAGAATCCAACAGCACATTAAAAGGATCATACACCCTGATCAAGGGGGGTTTATCCCAGCAATGCAAGGATTCTTCAATATATGCAAATCAATTGACGTGATAAATCATATTAACAAATTGAAGGAAAAAAAACCATATGATCAACTCAATAGATACAGAAAAAGCTTTCAACAAAATTCAACACCCATTTGTGATAAAAAACCCTCCAGAAAATAGGCATAGAGGGAACTTATATCAACATAATAAAGGCCATATATGACAAACACCTAGCCCACATCATTCTCAATGGTGAAATACTGAAACCATTTCCACTAAGATCAGGAACAAGACAAGGTTGCCCATTCTCACCACTGTTATTCAACATAGTTTTGGAAGTTTTGGCCACAGCAATCAGAGAAGAAAAAGAAATAAAAAGAATCCAAATTGGAAAAGAAGATGTAAAATTGTCACTGTTTGCAGATGATATGATACTGCACAGAGAGAATCCTAAAGATGCTACCAGAAAACTACTAAGACTTATCAATGAATTTGGTAAAGTAACAGGATACAAAATTAATGCACAGAAATGTCTTGCAACCTATACACTAACAATGAAAAATCTGAAAGAGAAATTAAGGAAACACTCACATTTACCACTGCAACAAAAAGAATAAAATACCTAGGAATAAACCTACCTAAGGTGACAAAAGACCTGTATCTGGATGCAGAAAACTATAAGACACTGGTGAAAGAAATTAAAGACGTTACAAACAGATGGAGAGATATACCATGTTTTTGGATTGGAAGAATCAACATTGTGAAAATGAGTATACTACCAAAGGCAATCTACAGATTCAATGCAATCTTTACGAAATTACCAATGACATTTTTCACAGAACCAGAACAAAAAATTTCACAATTTGTATGGAAACACCAAGACCCCGAATAGCTAAAGCAATCTTGAGAAAGAAAAATGGAGCTGCGGGAATCAGGCTCCCTGACTTCAGACTGTACTACCAAGCTTCAGTAATCAAGACAGTATGGTACTGGTGCAAAAACAGAAATATAGATCAATGGAACAGGATAGAAAGCCCAGAGATAAACCCACATATATATGGTCACATTATCTTTGATAAAGGAGGCAAGAATATATAATGGAGAAAAGACAGCCTCTTCAGTAAGGGGTTCTGTGAAAACTAGGCAGCTTGGGAAAACTGGACTGCTACATTAAAAGAATGAAATTAAAACACTTCCTAACACCATACTCAAAAATAAACTCAAAATGGATTAAAGACCTAAATGTAACATAGGACATTATAAAACTCTTAGAGGAAAACATAGGCAGAACACTCTATGACATAAATCACAGCAAGATCCTTTTTGACCCACCTCCTTAAGAAACGGAAGTAAAAACAAAAATAAACAAATGGGACCTAATGAAACTTAAAAGCTTTTGCACAGCAAAGGAAACCATAAACAAGACGAAAAGACAACCCTCAGAATGGGAGAAAATATTTGCAAATGAAGTAACTGACAAAGGATTAATCTCCAAATTATACAAGCAGCTCATGCAGCTCAATATCAAAAAAACAAATAATCCAATCCAAAAATGGGCAGAAGACCCAAATAGACATTTCTCCAAAAAAGATATACAGATTGCCAACAAACACATGAAAGGATGCTCAACATCACTAATCATTAAAGAAATGCAAATCAAAACTACAATGAGGTATCACCTCACACTGGTCAGAATAGCCATCATCAAAACATCAACAAACCATAAATGCTGGAGAGGGTGTGGAGAAAAGGGAACCCTCTTGTACTGTTGGTAGAATGTAAATTGATACAGCTACTATGGAGAACATTATGGAGGTTCCTTAAAATCTAAATATGAGACTACCGTATGACCCAGCAATCCCACTACTGGGCATAAACCCTAAGAAAACCATAATTCAAAACAAGTCATGTACCAAAATGTTCATTGTAGCACTATTTGCAATAGTCAGGACATGGAAGCAACCTTAATGTCCAATGACAGATGAATGGATAAAGAAGATGTGGCACATATATACAATGGAATATTACTCAGCCATAAAAAGAAATGAAACTGAGTTATTTGTAGTGAGGTGGATGGACCTAGAGTCTGTCATACAGAGTGAAGTAAGTCAGAAAGAGAAAAACAAATACTGTATGCTAACACATATATATGGAATCTAAAAAAAAAAAAAATCCTGAAGAACCTAGCGGCAGGACAGGAATAAAGACGCAGATGTAGAGAATGAACTTGAGGACACGGGGAAGGGGAAGGGTAAGCTCGGACAAAGTGAGAGAGTGACATGGACATATACACACTACCAAATGTAAAATAGATAGCCAGTGGGAAGCAGCTGCATAGCACAGAGAGATCTGCTCGGTGATTTGTGTCCACCTAGAGTGGTGGGATAGGGAGGGTGAGAGGGAGACGCAAGAGGGAGGGGATATATGTATACGTATAGCTGATTCATTTTGTTATACAGCAGAAACTAATACACCATTGTAAAGCAATTATATTCCAATAAAAGTGTTAAAAAAAATCAAATAGGAAATATGTCACCAGAGACACTTAAATATAAAGGCAAATACTAAAAGTATAAGAAAAAAATATATCACACTAAAACCAACCAAACAACAAAATCTGGTTTACAAATACTAATATCAAACAAATTAAAATTTGAGGCACCTCTTCTAAACCAGAGACCACAAGAACACTAGCTGCAATCCACAGGACATCTATAATGTGTGATGAATTAACTTATCTTCTATGCATCAAGAAATTTTTGCATGTTTTTGTTTGTTTATTTGTTTTAGACTAATATATTCTGATGCCAAAAAAAGACAAAAATTAGAAAGATAAATTATGCAGATCTCCCCCATGAATATACATATACTGAAGAAATTATTAGCATATTGAACTCAACAATCTTTAAAAGTATGTCTTTTAAACAAGAGCAAGAAGGGCAAGCATCACACACCCAAGCCCACTGGAGCAGCACTACTGAGAGTAAATTCATGGTGAGAGGAGTAATAGCGCCTTGAATAGCTCACCTGATATGAGCAGGATATTACAGAATTATGACATGGAAGAGGAAAGACCACACCTACCCTCTCAACAGAGTGTGCATGGTTGATGGAAGCACCAAACCTTCCTTTGGTGTGATAAGTCAAAGCCTTGTGTTACAGCTGTAGGATGTGGCTTCAAAACAGATTTAATGGTTGTGAAACACCTGCTTACAATCAGAAAATGAGGATCTTCACCTTGCAAATGACCAGGATCGGTTACATTAAGCACTGGACCTAGCTGGTTTCCATGTAGTTTTACAAAAAGCCAATTATTTTGATAAAAATTCTGTATTTGTTAATGATAATAATGTCTGATTAATTTAATAACACTGTAAGCAAAAGGGTAATATCCTCATTCTGATAAAGGGTGGTTACAAACAAAAGAAAAAGTACTATTGCCAACATCTCACTTAATGGTAAGATGTTGAAAATTATCTTTCTGAGAGTTCTATCAAAATTTCTACAAGAGATTCTAGCCACCACAGTCAGACAAGGAAAAGAAATAAATGTTATAAGGTTAGGAAAGGTAGAAATAATAATCTTATTATTAGCAGGTAGAATATTTATGTAGAAAATTCAAATGGAACTACTGATGTTTTAGAAATAAAATTGAGTTTAGAAAAATTTTGTTAGGTACAGTATCAGTATGAAATATTAAAATGTGTTTTATACACCAACCAACAATTGTTAAAAAATAAATACAAATATAATATTTATAATAACATAAAACTAATATTTAGAAATACATGTAACAAAGGTATATAAAACTGTAGGAAGTTACAATAAAATTTTACTGAGAGATTAAAAACCCACATAAAAGAAGAAAATACTTTTCATGGATTGGAAGAGTGGATATTGAAAAGATGTCAATTTTTCCTCAACCCAACCAAAAAGTAGCAAAATAGAAGTGGCTTTCTTCAATACTATCCAATTTAATTCAATTGAACAGTTGTATTTTGAATAACAACTTATAAGGCCCTATACTAGGTGATATTTTTCTTTAATGGAGAGTTAAAACAAACATATTTTAGAATATTTGCCCAACTTTTCTTCAGGCCAATGTTCTAATTTTTAAAAGCCATAGACAAATTTTTATTTTTATGGTTTCATTGTTTAAATGTATGTAGAATAGATAACTTGGTAAGACACAAAATAGAGAAGTCAAAGGGATTATATTTGGCAATAACACAAATATCCATGTAATATTTCATCTTGATAGCCTTTGAACTGTATATTTGTATTCTTTTTGGATTTATGTATATATTGCCTTTTAGGAAAGCATCAGCCAGCACAAAATTTTTCTCATATTCCTTCCATTTACTTGTTTATTCATCTTTTATATTGCTTAGTTATTTGGTGTTTTTTTTTTCTTTTCTTTTCCTTGTTTTCCCCCCCTTATTTTTAGTTTTATTCTTCTTAAAAATATCAGAACAAAAATAGAGATGCTTTTCATATTTTTAAGAAAATTTTAATAAATGTACATCTATCAGCAACCGTTATCCATAATGATAAGTCTATAAATATTACCATAGGTTATGGATACACTTTGGGACATTAATCAAAATAGGATAAATTACATAAACTAATCACATTCCAAATTTAAAACTGATTACATTATGGAAACATAGTAACTAATGAATGTTTTGTTTACTTAACGCTTTTCAAGTGAAAATAATGTCTATCAATTGATGAATGGATAAAGAAGATATATATAGATCTATATATATCTATAAAGTTATATAGATTTATATATATGAATATTGTTCAGCCATGAAAAGGAAGGAAATCCTGCCTTTTGTGACAACATGGATAGATTTTGAGGGCATTATGCTAAGTGAAATAAGCCATCTAGAGAAAAGCAAATACTGCATGGTATCACTTACATATGGAATCTAAAAAACAAAAGTCAAACTCATAGAAAAAGAGAGTGGAAATATGTTTGCTAGAGGCTGGGGAGTAGGTTGGTAAAAGGGCACAAAATTTCAGCTATAAAATGAATAAGGTCTGAGGATCTAATATATAACATAATAACTATAATTAATAACACTGTATTTATTATTGAAATTTGGTAAGAGACTAGAATTTAAATGTTCTTACCAAAAAATAAAAATAAAATATAAATATGTGATGAATGTGTTAATTAACTAGATGGGGCAGGGGAGTATAATCCTTTTATAATATATATATCAATAGTATCTCTTTTTATGGCTGAGTAATATTCCATTGTGTATATGTGCCACATCTTCTTTATCCATTCTTCTGTTGATGAACACTTAGGTTGCTTCCATGTCCTGGCTATTGTAAATAGAGCTGCAATGAACATTGTGGTACATGACTCTTTTTGAATTATGGTTTTCTCAGGGTATATGCCCAGTAGTGGGATTGCTGGGTCATATGGTAGTTCTATTTTTAGTTTTTTAAGGAACCTCCATACTGTTCTCCATAGTGGCTGTATCAATTTACATTCCCACCAAGAGTGAAAGAGGGTTCCCTTTTCTCCACATCCTCTCCAGCATTTATTGTTTGTAGATTTTTTGATGATGGCCATTCTGACTGGTGTGAGGTGATACCTCATTGTAGTTTTGATTTGCATTCTCTAATGATTAGTGATGTTGAGCATCTTTTCATGTGTTTATTGGCAATCTGTATATCTTCTTTGGAGAAATGTCTATTTAGGTCTTCTGCCCATTTTTGGATTGGGTTGTTTGCTTTTTTGATATTGAGCTGCATGAGCTGCTTGTAAATTTTGGAGATTAATCCTTTGTCAGTTGCTTCATTTGCAAATATTTTCTCCCATTCTGAGGGTTGTCTTTTGGTCTTGTTTATGGTTTCCTTTGCTGTGCAAAAGCTTTTAAGTTTCATTAGGTCCCATTTGTTTATTTTTGTTTTTATTTCCATTTCTCTAGGTGTGTCAAAAAGGATCTTGCTGTGATTTATGTCATGCAGTATTCTGCCTGTGTTTTCCTCTAAGAGTTTAATAGTACTCAGCCATAAAAAGAAGCAAAATTGAGTTATTTGTAGTGAGGTGGATGGACCTAGAGTCTGTCATACAGAGTGAAGTAAGTCAGAAAGAGAAAAACAAATACCCTATGCTAACACATATATATGGAATCTAAGAAAAAAAAAATGGTCATGAAGAACCTAGGGGCAAGATGGGAATAAAGACACAGACCTACTAGAGAATGGACTTGATGATATGGGGAGGGGGAAGGGTAAGCTGGGACAAAGTGAGAGAGTGGCATGGACATATATACACTACCAAATGTAAAATAGATAGCTAGTGGGAAGCAGCCGCAGAGCACAGGGAGATCAGCTCTCTCAGTGCTTTGTGACCACCTAGAGGGGTGGGATAGGGAGGGTGGGAGGGAGGGAGACGCAAGAGGGAAGAGATATGGGGATATATGTATATGTATAGCTGATTCACTTTGTTATAAAGCAGAAACTAACACACCATTGTAAAGCAATTATACTTCAATAAAGATATTTAAAAAAAGTATCTCAAATCACCATGACATACACTTTAAATATCTTATAATTTTTTATGTTAATTATACGTCAATAAAGCTGAATTTTTTAAAAGTACAAAGTAACATAATTATTTACAGATTTGAATAATTATTGCTATTTTCAAGTGTCAGTATTAAGGACAAGTGCAACATCTGGCCCTTGCTGATTTCTGCAAATTTTAGTGCTTCTTTTGCAAGTTTTTGTTTAAGGAGAATTTATTTATTTTAGTGCTGAAATACATGTCCATATCAGTAAAGAGGGAAGACAATGTGTATTTTGTAATTTATTGAAATGTTAGCCTATGTGCAAGTACTCATTTATCAACACAGAAAGTTTATATAAAGTCCACATTACAAACATGGAATTTCATCACCATTGGATTTCCCAGTGTTTTCCCTTTCGAGACCAGAGTATTCCCTGGTGAGCTATGAGAGAATCATATTATTCTCTTATTAAATTTGTTTCTGCATTTAGTTCAAGGTACCAGGAACAACATGTGCCTTTCTTGAATCTTAGGATCCTGTCCCTGGTACAAATGGAAGTGTGTCTTCTTCTAAACTTGGTCTTCAGTAACTAAGATAAGTTCAAATCCTGTCTTTCTTCTGCATTTCTCTTCCTCTTTTTTTTTCCTCTTTCCACTGAACCACTGAATATTTAGGTCACTTACTCTTTACCTGTGTTCCTTATAAACGTCTATCTTATAATTATTTCAATTTCTGTTTCTCCTCCACTCATTCAATCCAAACTCTAGAGCCATTTTCTATAAATACAATTTTATTGTTAGCTTATGTCTATAGTGGTATGAACACTGGTTACATTGCATAAAAATTCACAAACAAAACCATATTTTCAAATACTCAAAAATTATATATTCTAATTGATGTTCTCCAGAGAAACAGAATCAATAGGGTGTGTGTGTATAAAATATATAATATATATATTATATATATATATAAACCCCCACACACACACACATATATATGTATATATAAAGAGAGAGAGAGAGAGGTTTGATTTATTTTAAGGAATTGGCTAACATGATTGTGAAAGCAGGTCCAAAATCTGCAGGGTAGGCTCATAGGCTGGAGACCCAGGGAAGAGTTGCTCTTTGAGTCCAAAGCCAGTCTGCTGGCAGAATTCCTTCTTGCTTAGGGGAGGTCAGTCTGCATTTTATTAAGGCCTTCAATAAGACTCACCCACATTATGGAAGGTAGCCTGCTTTACTCAAAGTCCAACTATTTAATTGTTCATCTCACTCAAAAACACTTTCACAGAACCATCCAGAATAATGTTTAACCATCTATCAGGGCATCATGGCCCAACAAAGTTGACACATAAAATTAACCATCACTGGGATGGACATTTCATCTTTAGGTAAAATAGTGTACTGTGTAAGGGTTTATTTCCTCCTTCCATAACAGTTGTTACTGATCATAAAGATAAACTTGTCAAATTATTTTTATACATAGCAGATTCTTAGCTCAAAGATAGAAACAAAATCTTACTTATTTTGGATTCTGACATTAGAATAATTACATTAAGGCTGAAAAATTACATATATATGTATATACATATATATGTAAATATATGTGTGTACATATATACATGTATCTTACAGATGCTTAAATGATAGAAAATTGATTTAAAAATTAAAATATTTGGGTGACATTGCTCAGCACTATGTCCCAATTTCTATTCTTGTCAGTCAATTGAGTTGGAATCACATAGGATACCACCTCAGGTCCTTGATACTTATTGTTCCTGAAGGAACCAGGGGTGCTGCTATTGGAATGTCTTGTATGCTCTGTTGGAACATACCGTAATCCTCAGTGCACATTAACTGTGACATCTGACTTCAGGTGCAAGACACAGATATGGATGCCTATTTATTAACAGCCTGAGAACACCTGAAGTCCTCTGACAGTCAGATTCAGAGATTTCATGAGTGACAGGATTTTTGCACACACATTTTACTACTACAGCCAAAAAAAGAGGAGAGAGAGAGAGAGAGAGATTTTTCTTTTTTTAAAGAGAAAATATTGACACCTCTCTTTGTCAAACATGGATGGAGCTTCCAAAATACTAATTATAACTGAATAGTTAGCTTAAATTTGCTGAAGGCACTGGTATAACTCATTCAGTCATCATCTACTTCATGCTGCTGGAGTGAATGTCAGCCTCTCAATTGGCTAAACTTTGCATTCCCCAGGAAGGCTCACAAGAGCTTTCAGCTCATGTGAGAGCACACTGACGATTTTTGTAAGATAATGTCACTGATAAAATAGCCCTCTTGCTTGTATTGAGCACCTTAGCAGACTTTTTTGCAGAACAAAAGTGGACTCTTGCTGTGTTCCATCCATCATACTGTGAACTGTGCAATCCACACTGCTTCAGGGAATGCTTTGCTTAACGATTCTCTTGATCCCATTGGACGGACCAATTACACATCTTGACTTTCTACTCTCAGGTAGATATTATTTCAAATTTTTAAATTATTGGTTGCTTGGAGAATGTTTCAGGAAGGCTTTTGTTTTCTTTTTCCCCGAAAAAGAAGTTTTACAAATTCCTTAACATGCTTACAAATCAATGTTCTAAACACTCTGGGCTCCAAGTACTCTAGGGTAGGATTTAACAGTTTCAATTTTACCAGTCACTTAGAGTGGTTTTGTTTCAGTTTCATATATTGTAATTGATCTAGTTGTATTTTTAATATTCAGCAGGGTCCGTTTGCTATCTATGCAGTTTTGAGATTTCTCAATAACGAGCTTATATTTATTGTGCTCTAATTTAATCTGGTTCCCATTTCCATAGTGAAAACGAGGAAACATAATTTAGCACTCTCAAAAAAATACTGCTTCAAAGAGTTGAATATCATTACTAAGTCATTCCCTAAAGATTAACATTTGGAGGCTAGAAACTTCCTTAAGCTTTTTCTTATAAGGCCAATTTGTTTAAACTATTGGTTTTTGAAACATGTTAAATGAACCCAAGGTGTTCAAACAAGATTATCTGCACCGCTTCAACCAACACTTTAAACTTTTGCATATATATAGGGGTACACAACAAGAGTCTCATTTTATTTAAACAAAGAATTTACAGGAAAAAAATAAAGGGAGAAGAAAGCCTTGCACAACAAATTGTTTCAATTCCTGTGCTCCTTAGTCATTCTTTCATCTACTCATTCAGGGTAGTGTCTGAACATAATAAAATAAATATTTAGAGAAGAGTTTGAAGCTATAGGGGATTTTGCAGGTGACAGACAAAAACCAGGGGACACATGGGAAGCTTTGGAAATCAGGGAGTATTGTGAGATTAAGAAAATTACTGAGGCATAAATGTCCAGGTCATGAGAGATAACCTCAGATCTTGGGTTTATAGAGGGTACTAAAACACACTGGGATAAATGCCATGATTGGATCAATCCTTGTGGATTTAAAGTCAGATTATAGTGAGAGGCTGTGAGTCTGAGGGAATAGGTCTCTAAGTCTTGGCAGAAATATGAAAATCCCATGATTCCCTGCTTCCCTCCTGTTAATGATGCTTCTAAACCACACTACACAGAACTTTGCCACTCCCCACTTCCTGACTTCTGTATCTGTATCAGAGGCTTGGGGAATAATAGAAGTTTGGACTCACATAGACCAAGGGGATCTCAGAGTTGCCCTTCTCGCTCTGAGAGTTTGTGGAGATCTGGAGCTACCACCTGCCTTCTGAAGGCATCTTCCCTGTTAAGGGAACTTGGAAACAAGGCAAGAATTGATCTTATCCAGAAAATGGAGGGTTCTGGGGCTAAACAAAATGAGGAGGAAATGCTTAATATGAGACTAATTTAGGAAAGTCCAGAAGAAAATTTGAATAGTATAAAAAAGATTTCATGGTATCCCACAAGAGATATATTATCCATGTTGTCATTGTAATCATTACTGTTTGGTTTTAAACTGTTACTAGACACCAAAACCACATAACGTTCCACATAAACTATACTTAGATATGCTGTAGATCCAGTAGGCTTAGAATCCCAGCTAGCCTGACATTTGAGAATGTAAAACTAACTTTAGCTAAGCTAATGTGTGAGCAGTTGCCAATGAAAGTACACAGTCAATTCATCTATGAGTCTATTATCAAGATCTGTGTCTCTTTTATTGTTCAGTTCATGTATCAGAAGATACATTACACACATAGTTTCAAATGGATTCATGGCTAGGTCAGATAAGAAACTCAGTATATGAGTCATTGTATGTTATCTTTGATTATTTTCCCAAATTTCTCCAACACATGAGCCCAGATAAGTAAGAGTTAAATGGACAAGATCCAAAAATGAGAATATCAATAGAAAGTATCTTAAATCTTCCTTTGTTTCATTCTTTTTAATAAGAAAAGATGATTAGAATATAAGTGATTCTCTTCAGCTCAGCATATCATCAAATACATATATAAAAATATATAAATATATCAATTCAACTAAATGTGAGACAATTCAAAACCCACCAGTGGTATCTTATTGACAGTGCCATGTTGCAGCAGTAGGTTCTAAATTAGGCAAGGAGTCATATTTCTGAGAGATTCTAAAGTCATCTTGCTAAATTCATTAATTTCATAGATAAGATTTTCATAAATGAAAACCATACAATTAAATCATTTAGCAAGTTCATATAGCAAGATCTAAAAGAACTTCTACAAAGACCTAGATACTTTTTCCATAAATATACTCATGTGAGGTGCTGGATATTAAATCAACAAATGTCGGAATCACCTTAAAATCTCCTTAGTGGGAGAATATTTGTACAGCCACTCCTTGAAACCAAAATATCTGGTTTACAATCACAGAGGTAGCAACTGTATATCAAAATTTACAGATAACTTTCCATTTGTGTAATAATCAACCTGGTGTGGGCCTTTAAAGGGAGAGCTTCCTGATTCAGTGTCTCTTGCTTACAGCCTTCTTTAGAGGTCTGTACAGAGGAGTGCTGCCTCAGTTTTCTTCCCATATCCATTCTCCAGTCTTGGCCACCTACAGTCCAGCTTCTTTGATTATTCACTCTTCTCACATTTTCCTACTACCTTCTTCCTTTGAAACTATTCTTCCTCTCCAGTTGCTTTTTTTCTCACTAAACATTTGGAAACTCCCTCAGCATTATCTGTACCTTGATTTATGATAGCGTTTCGGCTCTGTGAAATTTCTGGACCTTTGTAGTAGATTCCTAATTTGTCATCCCTAACTTTAGACTTACCTATGTACAAGACTCTCCATACAGACTCATTTTTAAAGCCAAGTCAAACTAGTTCAGTTTTCCAGACAACCTTTAGTGATTCCCATTTTCCACAATCCATTTCTCACATTTTATCATGGCACATCAAGCCCCCCACCAGCAGGCTTACCTCTTCCTCTTGAGTTTTATCCCCAGGCAGGTTCCTTCTGACAATGTGTTATTTATTATGGATTGTATAAGCCTGTGGGACTAGTTCAATCCAAAACCATTACTCATAGCATTGTCCCCTTGAGAAAATCGATCGTGTTCTAAAAAAGTGATTTACAAATCACTTCTGCTAAATTTTATTTGTAGGGTTATTTTTTTAAATTTTAACTTATGTTCTTTGCATACTGTATGTTTAAGAATTCTAACACATTTTATAGCCTCTTGGTACATAATCAGAATTTTTTCCCTGATCAAAATGTACATTTTGAAAATGTGAAATTATGTATTATATTATGTGTTAATATGAAAAGAATTATAAAAATTAAAATTAAATACATGGAAATTTATATTCCAGCAGCAGTTGTAATTTTTTTTTTTTAATTTACTTCTCTTTATCTTGCTGGATGTATTTGTAAAGTTTTTCAAAATAGAAATATAGTTGGCCCTCCATATCTGAGGATTCCACATCCAAGGATTCCATTTCCGAGGATTCAACCTTCGATTAAGGATCAGGAAAAAAAAAAAAATCCAGAAAGTTCCAAAAAGCAAAACTTGAATTTGCCACATGCCAGCAACTGTTTACATAGCATTTACATTGTATTTACAACTATTTACATAGCATTTACATTGCATTAAGTATTATAAGTAATCTAGAGATGATTTAAAGCTTACAGAAGATGTCTATAGGTTATATGCAAATACTACACCATTTTATATAACAGACTTGAGCAGCCAAGGATTTTGATATCCGTAGGGAGCCTGGAACCAATTCCCCACAGATACCAAGGGACAACAACTGTTAAGAACTTCCACAACCCTCCAAACAACTTGACCAAGAAAAAAAAAGCTAAATCATTTCAGAATTTTTGAACACTGATAGGGAAAATAATCATAATATGTTTATTTTATTTTATTCATTTTTTTATTTAATAGACTTTACTTTTTAGAGCAGTTTTAGGTTCACAGAAAAATTGAGTGGAAGGTACAGAGATTTCCCATATGCCCTTTTCCCCCAACACATGCACAGCCTCCCACACCATCAACATCCCCCGCACCCAGAGTGGTCCAATTGTTAAACAATTGATGAAGCTCTATTGACCTGTCCTTATCACCCAAAGCCCATAGTTTACATAAGATTTTCTAATTCTTTCCTCTTCTTCCGTCTCCTGATTCAATCTTATCCCTTTTATCTATCTTCCTTTGGAATATCAGTATTGGGAGACAGTGGCAGTAAAGGGATTAGTGAATAAAACTAATCTCTCTACCCTCCTTGTCCTTCTACTACTTACGTACATTCCATTGAACTGTTATTTTCGGAGTTTGTTATTTTTTTTTTCTTTTTTAGCCATGCCATGCGGCTTGTGGGATCTATAATATGTTTATTGCCATAAAGAGTAAAAAACCATATGCAAATTAAAAACCATAAGATTGAATTTCCACACGAATTTAGCTAAAAAGGTAGATCAACATATAAATTCTTAAACACCACTCTATTTATTTATTTATTTATTTTTAACATCTTTATTGTAGTATACTTGCTTTATATTGTTGTGTTAGTTTCTGCTGTATAACAAAGTGAATCAGCTATACATATACATATATCCCCATATCTCCTCCCTCTTGCGTCTCCCTCCTACCCTCCCTATCCCACCCCTCTAGGTGGTCACAAAGCATGGAGTTGGTCTCCCTGTGCTATGCGGTTGCTTCCCACTAGCTATCTATTTTACATTTGGTAGTGTATATATGTCAATGCCACTCTCTCACTTCATCCCAGCTTACCCTTCCCCCTCCCTGTGTCCTGAAGTCCATTCTCTACATCTGCGTCTTTATTCCTGTCCTGCCCCTAGGTTCATCAGAACCATTTTTTTTTTTTTTTTTAGATTCCATATATATATGTTAGCATACGGTATTTGTTTTTCTCTTTATGACTTACTTCACTCTGTATGACAGACTCTAGTCCATCCACCTCGCTACAAATAACTCAATTTTGTTTCTTTTTATGGCTGAGTAATATTCCATTGTATATATGTGCCACATCTTCTTTATCCATTCATCTGTCAATGCACACTTAGGTTGCTTCCATGTCCTGGCTATTGTAAATAGTGCTGCAATGAACAGTGTGATACAGGACTCTTTTTGAATTATAACACCACTCCATTTTACACTTTTAACGTTAAAATAACATCGAAGCCTGCTCCAGAATTTATCCTCCCCTTTTGTAAAATGGAATAACATAAATTTGCTATTTAGGAAAAGAACTGGGGAAAAGAGTTTAAGCCAACTAAAATCCTGTATTAAATGAATATATGAAGCCAAATACAAAGTTATATAAACATTCTTTTCAAAATAAAATGCTAACTTAAATATATAATTGTATGAGATACATTTAGGAAGGCTTACTCAGATCATATTCAAAATATGATAAAATGTGGCTTATGCCAAGAGGATAAAGAAAAGTCTCTCCAAATTCCTGTATTTTAGACAACAGCTTGGACTGTCTGCTTATTTGTCACAGATCCACCCAGCTCTCACCAAATAAATCTCATTTAATAGCACAGTTTGATAACAGTTCTGATGAAGAAAACTGCCATCGGCAACTACTGGCTGCCAAACAAAAGTGCATTATTATGAAGTATTGGCCAAATGTATGGGTTCTCAAAAAAAGTAATTAATTGGTCTCATATGTCTATTTCTACTTGAATGCTAAAATTAACCATTTAATTAACCATTTTATTAAAACAAAACATTTATATAACAGCTTCAGCTGAAGCCTTGGGACTTTCTTGCGTATGAGTGTTGGCTTCCTCTTTAGTAAACAGTCCCAAGATTATCCCACTATATCTGGATTCATTCAGACCTAGCCGACTCAGATCTCTCTCTGAGTTCCAACCTCAATATTCATTTATTCAACAAATATCTACAGATAGCTACTATGAGCCAGGTATGATGCTAGGCACAGAGACACTAAAAGGCTAACAGCAGTTACCCAGAACATTCATTTTATAAGCTATCCTACAGCAATAAATTTCAGTGATCAATTTATTTTGAGAAATGTATATTCTACCACACCCTCAAATATTCAGAGCTTATTTTTAAATTTTTAAAAACATTGCAAAATCTTATCGTTAAAAGCAAAACCACACCTATTAGAATGGTGAAAATCTAAAACACCGACAACACCAAATACTAGACTATCGTTCGTTGCTGGTGGAAATGCAAAGTGGAACAGCCATTTTGGAAGACCATTTGGCAGTTTCTCACAACACTAAGCATAGTCTTACCATACAATCCAACAATTGCACTCCTTGATATTTATCCAAATGAATTGAAAACTTATGTCCACAAAACCTGCACATGCATGTTTATAGCAGTTTTATTTGTTATTGCCAAAACTTGGAAGCAACCAAGATATTTTTCAGTAAGTGAATGGATAAATATACCATGGTACATCCAGACAATAAAATATTTTTCAAAGGGCTGAAAAGAAATGAGTTACCAAGCTCTAAAAAATGCATATTACTAAGTGAAAGAAGTCAATCTGAAAAGGCTACATACTGTACGATTTCAACTATATGACATTCTATAAAAGACAAAGCTATGGAGACAGTAAAAAATTAGTGGTTGACAGGAGTTGGGGGGAAGGAGGGACAAATAGAGCACAGAGGTCTCTTTAGGGCAGTGAAACTACTCTGAATGATACTATAATGGTGGACACATGTCATTATACATTTGTCAAAACCTATAGAATATACAACACCAAGAGTGAGCCCTGAATATTAACCATGGACTTTGGGTGATATGTCAGTGTAGGTTCATCAGTTGTGACAAATGTACCACTGGAGGATGGGGGTGATGTTGAGAGTGGAGGAGGTGGTGCTACCTGGGGGTAGGAGGTACATAGGGAATCTCTGTATTTTCTGCTCAATTTTGCTGTGAACCTAGAGCTGCTGTAAGAAAATAAATAAACAAATCTGTTAAAACATTTTATCTCACTTGCTTTTGTGATTTGTATGCCAAGAAATTATTACTATTTCTTCATGGAACTAATAACCTTACTAACACATTTAAGTAACATTTAGTCCATATGATACAAAAATGAATCACAATTTGTTAAGGTAATTAAAACACTCAGAATTTCAGTTTCCAAAACAACCCACAAATAAACAAAAGTTCCTATAGCCAGTCATTTTGCTAAGCTGATAAATCAAGTAAAGCATTTCATCTTGTATTCTCTGTAGATAAATTACTAATATCTCGAGTCATATTTTAAGCAAAAATGCAAATTTAACAAAAGAATTTTTGTTTATAGTCAAGATTTGCATCAATATGGTGATAATCTCCATTAATTCACTTACTTAACAAACTTTTTTTTTAAGAACCGAATCTGTGTTGGCAAACATTTTCTGTAAAGGGCAAAAAAGTAAATATATTAAGCTTTATAGGCTACATGGTCTCTGTCACAACTACCCTCTTCTGCCATTGCAGTGCAAGAAGCAATAACAGGCAAACATAAATGAATGGATGTGGCTTGTGCCAATAAAACTTTATTGACAAACACAGGTAGTGGGCCAAATTAGGCCCATGGGACTGTAGTTTGTACTCCTGATCTAGATGATAGGAATACAAATTTTAAACTTTCTGCCTTTAGGAATTTAGAGTCTGATGAAGAAAATATATAGTGTATTTCATTGTTTTAACTGCTGTGTTATGGAACAGTAAAAGAGGAAGTGTTGATCAAAGGAAGAAAATGCACTAGCAAGACATTTTTCTCATGCTTCCTGGGTGAAGAGTGGCTTATTATAGTATAGGTTGTTATTTTGTTAAATATTTGGCTGTTCAAAAGATCTGTCCTTTTCTTTGCATATTATTCTGGAACGTATGGGGCTACAGATGATATTCATTAAGAACTCATCCACTCACCTCCTACTTTCTTTAACAACTTATGTTAGAGATATATTGGAAGACATGATGAAAGAATGTGTGGGAAAGTCTCTAATTATACTCAGCTAAGAACACCCACCACAGAAAAGCAAAGCCCTCTATTGAAAAGTAACAAAGCTGCAAAACTGAACAACCAACAGTGAGGTCTAGAAGTGGTACAACAGTAAGAGGGAAGAGCAGTGGACATACTCTAGCGGAAGACTGAATAGGTTATAGCATGTCCTGCCTCAAGAGTCTAAGTTAGGGAGATAATGAAGTAATCATTTCCAAGATTTGGCCTTGCTAATTTTCTTAGAGGTCATTGCCCGTACATTTCCTAGGGACAATAGTCCAAAGGCCCTAGGGTCAGATGACCTTTAAAAATAGATTACATTACTGGCTGAAGATTTGAACAGGAATCAGAGAAGCATGTCTTTCAACAAGCATTTATGGAGCACTGGTGTGATGGTTAATTTTGTGTGTCGATAAGACTGGGCTAAGGGATGCCCAGGTACCTAGTAAAATATCATTTATGGGTGCTTCTGTAAGGGCGTTTCTGGAAAAGATTAACATTTGAATAGGTAGACTGAGTAAAAGAAACTGCCCTTACCAATGTTAGTGAGCAATGAACAGTTTGTTGAGAGCTTGACAGAACAAAAAATAGGGAATTTGCTCTTTTACTTTTTGAGTTGGGACATCCATCTTCTCCTGCCCTTGAACATCAGTACTCCTGATTCTTGGGCCTTTGAGTTTGGACTAGAACTATACCACTGGCTTCCTCGGCATCCAGGTTGCAGACAGCTGGGCATCGGACTTCTCAGCCTCCATAATCATGTGAGCCAATCCCTCAAAATGAATCTCTTTGTATATATCTGTATATATCCTATTGGTTCTGTTTCTTTGGACAATGTTAATATAGCTAGCTGTTAACATGTCAGTAATAGTTGCTGGGGGAGATTTAAGAGAGGGTAAATAATTTAATTCTGGAAATCTTTAAGTTGGGGATATAAGATATAGATAGACATATTATACACATATTAATATACACATAGTAAGCAGTTAAAGAACATAACCCACAAAGCCCATCTTCTAGAAACTGTTTTTCAAAAATGATACAACTATATAAATCAAAGAGAAGAGAAAAATTGAATAACATTTTAGTATATTTTTTGGAAAGCTCAATTGGCAATTAAGTTTGAAAATGAGAATACTTACAAAGTTTTTAGTTCAGTTGAGAATTAAGAAACAGAAATGAGAATGAGAAAACACCTCATCATTCTGAGTTCAGGAATTTCCTGTTTCTCATATTTTATTAACTTATTTATTATGTCATGAACAATAAACTCCTAAATTTCACCTCTTTGTGCTCATTCTATGGTTTCCTACCCCATGCACATCGAATGACTTACTAGTTTTACCACCATCTAGTGGTAAAACCAGGTGATTACAAGTAAACTCTGAATAGAATGTTCGTGGCAGATGAAGGAATGCATTCCTCTTTGACTTTATGACAGTATAACTGATACAAGATCTTAGTACATTGTAAAACAGACATAGTAATAAACCTTGTAAGGGAGAGTTTTAAAATATAAATTTTTGGAGAGATTTAATTTTTAAATACTGATTATTTATTTACTTATTTACACATATAGCTGATTCACTTCGCTGTGCAGCAGAAACTAACACAACATTGTAAAGCAACTATGCCCCAATAAAAATTTTTAAAATACTGATCATTTATATTCTCAAACACCTTTTGAAATAAGGGTACTTGTAAAACTGCTTTATGTTTGCTTGGTCTTAAACACAGAATGTCTGTTTCTCTGGAAGTAGATAAAGAGAGTAATCTCACTCCCTCTGTGGCCAGATTGTGAGGAGACAGAACTTAGATGGGTGGTAAATAAGCAGAACAAACCAATGGCAAAGCCGGAGCTTAGAACGGGGTTGTAATCAAAATCAATGCCTTTTGCTAACAGGAACTAAGCCAACATTGTTTTGTAGTTTTTAAGAGGAATCTTCAGTCAACAAGTTCAGGTAGGATGTCATAGGATGCTCCATAACTTACTTAACCATGGACACTATTAATTTTAAAAGAAAGTTTTTAGAAAATAAGAATGAATACAGTCAGAATAGAGAGAGAGAGAGCAGATTTTTTTTTGAGACAAAAAGCTTTAATATTCATCTGAAGAAGCAGTGATGATGACAAAGTGCTTCAGGAAACACTACAGAATGATACGATCTTATGTTAGTATCTCTCTTCTGGCAAAACAGAGTTAAGACAACAGTAATACCAAGTATAAGTTCATTGATAGAACTATGTTGCCCATGAGAAAGTACTTATTAAGGTGGAAAACAAGATTATTATAAGTTAATTAATTAGTATGTGTGCAAAACACAAATACCTAAAATGGAAGCTCTGGAAAAAACTTTAGACGTTATTTAATCCAGCCCTCTCATTTTTCAAATTAAAAAAAAAAAAAAAAAAAAAATGAGGGAGCTAAATTCTACAAAACTTTTTCAATTCTCAACATTTGACCCAGATCAAATGTGTGAGACTTTGCAAACCTAATATGAACTAATTACTGTTCTGTCTATATCCCTATTAGCCTCTATATGGTCCTTACCAATGTTTTGTTAATTTTCAAAATAACCCAGATGTCAGTTGTTTTCATATCTTCATGCTCCTTCATCTGTTCCATCTGTTTTTGTAACCATTTCTACCTAGATATAGTTCAGCAGTGCTTTGAGTTGTCAGGAGAATTTACTGACACAAACAAAAGTATTAGTGAGAAATATTCACTGCATCCATTCAGTTAACAAATACGTACTAAGTACCAAGCACTTTGCTAAGTGCTGGGGATAAATAATCAGAAAAAAAAAAAAAAAAGCCACAGGCTTTCCCCTAATGAAGATTATAATATAATGGAGGGAAAGACAGATAGAATAATAAAGAAATACAACCCATAAATAAAACATTACTTCAATGTAGAAGTACACATATTTTCAATGTAGATAATTAATTAACATGGTCAGGAAAAGAATGATTCCCTAAGAAAAGAAAGCTTAGGTGGGATCTAAGGAAAGAGTCTGAGTTAATTTTAAGAGCTGATATATATGTTGATGTATATGTAAACAAAATGTATGGTTTGATTGGAGAACTAATATTTATAGACAGTGAGGAACAATAGATAATTGTGTAGTATATTCTTATTGGAATGTTATATAGCTGTCAAAATAAATGATATATAGTTATATGCAGGAATATGAATGGGCTTTAGTAATATATTACTCAGTGGAAAAATTGTTTCTATATAGCATGTTTTTCATTGACTTTTTACAACTCTTTAAAAATGTGAAAAATATGATTAGCTCACTGGTTGCACAAAAACAGGCCTCAGGTGAGATCTGGCCAGCAGGCAAAATCTACACACATACACAAACACACACACACTAAGTTTCACGATAGTAGTTGCCTCAGGCTAAGGGAGTTGAAAGAATGGTGGAACGGGGAAAGAGCAGATAGGTAGATGTAAAATATGTTAGTATTCTAGATCTTAAGTTGAATGATGGATTAGAAAGAGTTTACCATATTAAAGATTATAAAAGACAAAAAGAGAGGGCCTTTCACAGGCCAAAAATGATAATACATGAAAGGAACACAAGTTATGAAAAATTTAATTGTGTTCATTTAAGATTCAACATCCTACAACAATGGCGGGGGGTAGTGAAGAGAGAGAGGGAGGGAGGAGAGAGAGAGAATAATTTATTGGGTTGGTCAAAAAGATCTTTCGGGGTTTTCTATAAGATGTTACGGAAAAAAACCCGAATGAACTTTCTGGCCAACCCAATAAAACATGGAGAAGCAATATGGTGCTAGTTGAGGTTGGTTATTTCTTAAATGTCAGTTTATGAATCATGAATGAGTTATATGGGTCTTATCCATCTATTATTTATTTATTTAAAATTAAGGTTTGCTTTATTTTTTTTTCAGATTTGCTTTGAATTCTCTTTTGGGGATGGGGTGAGGAAGAATGACGTGTCTAAGTTTCCTTTTCTGTAAGATTACTCTGACTACGCTATGGAAAATTCTTTGGAAGGCGCTTTCAGAGGACAGGTACCCACCATTTAGGAAAGTTAATAACATCTGAGATAGTGTAATAGTTGTGGAAATGTCAAGAATTACACTGATTTTTCAAATATGTAAAAGAGAATAGATAATATTTAGAAATTAATTGGATGTGGACATTGGCAGGCTAAAATATTTCAAAGACTATCAAATTTATGGTACCTGAAAAATTAGATACTTGGTAATGCCATTCTCTGAGACAGAAAATAGCATAAGAGAACTAGGTTTAGGTAGTAGTTTATTTATTCATCAATTAATTCAACATTTACTCAATATTGATTTGTGAGGCATTGTTGTTCTAGGTACTAAAATACTAATGTAGACAAAACCTACAAGTTCCCTGCTTTCTTACAGCTCCCATTTTAGTAAGAGAAGCCAGATCACAAAGAAATAGGCAAATGAATAAACAAGGTAGTTTAAGTTATATGTTTTATAGAGTAAATAAAACAACAAAATGAAATAAAGAGTGATGGGGGAGGCAAGGAAGCTATTTTAAACAGGAGGTTCACAGATTTCTCTGAGAATGACACTTAACAGAGACCAGAATAGTAATGCCATGAGTCTGGTTTTAGATAACATTCTGCTTGAGGTATCTTTGAGATTTCCAAGTAGAGATGAGAATGATCCAGTAAAGGAGAAATAAAAGCAGTTATGTAAAAGGAGATATATAGCAACTGTAGAGGAAATAAGGGAGGGATTAACCTTTCACATGCCATAATATCTATATCTAATTTGTATACATTTTCTCCTTTATGTCTGTTCCTCCAAGGTAGAGTGGCAAGATTTAGAAATATAACTACAGAATACTCAGCTAAATTTGGATTTCAGCTAAACATGAATGGTATATATATATATATATATATATATATATATATATATATCTATGCTCTATTTGGGACACTTATACAAAAAAATTTATAGATGATCTGAAATTCTGGTTTAACTGGGCCTCCTGTATTTCTCTAGCAACCCTATTCAAGAAGCACTCAGCTTTCTTAGCTTTTCCCTTCCTCCTCTCTTCCCTCCTCCTTTTCTTCATCTTCCCTTTCCTTCCTCTTTACTTCCCTTTCTTCTTCCCAGATTTTCCACAGGGGGCTTTAAAAACCTCACTCCTTCACTGTACAGAGCAGATCGGTTGTGCCCCTTCCTCCCTCTTCTAGTATATAATACCCTTCCTTATCAGGACATGGATTATAACAAAGGCCAACCAGCCTAGACGTCAAGTTGAAGTCTAAAACACATCTTTACAAATGTACAAGCATGGATCCCAATAAATTGTCAGTAGATGGAACATAGGAACTCTAACTTTCTCATCTATATTTCCTACATGTGGCTATAGGAGGCAACTGAAAGTATTTTTTAAATAATAAGAGGATATTTGCTGAAGTTATGGAATATATTATGGGAAATATTTATGTAGATGCTTCAGTTTTCTCATCTTTAAAATGAGAGGGTTTAATAATAGTAATGATAGTGATAATAATACTAACAACTAATGTTTATTGCCTAATTACTCCTTTCAAGGCATCATATCAAGCATTTAATGTGTATTAACTTAAAAGTTCATTTCAGCTTCAACAGTGTATGATCTATTGGTCTCAGCATGATCTCAGATATGACAGAGACTAACGGAGGAGAGCTTAGAGATACATTAAGGATATTGGATGCCATTAATAATGCAATGCAATTAAATACTAATATCTAAATAATACCAGGCAAAAAGAGATTTTAAAGCATCATGATCATCATAAAGACAAGAAACATTACTGGAAAAGATTTTAGCAATTTGCAGTTTTCTGAGTTAATTCACAAACTGGTTGAGGACAGCTTCTACAATGTGTTTTCCTTTGATGATTTGTCTCTGTGGGTCATTCACACACCTAACATTTCACGTGGTGTGACTATAAGGTGCATGGTTGGCTGAGTGAATCCACAAGCTACACAAATGTGGGGAAAATATGTCATTAATGGTGTTAGTAAGAAATATCATTTAGAATTGAAAAGCACATTTCTTCTGTGCAGTTCACTGGGCTTTACAAATATTTCATTAAGCTGTATTACCCTGCTGTCAGAGGGAGGTGACCAAGTTGCAAATACTCCAATAAACAGCTATTGAGGGGCTATTCAGATAAGAAAAGAACACTGCAATACACAGTATATGCAGTTAAACAAGAAGGAGGAAATAAATATATCAACTTACATTAAAGGGCTGTGATAAAATCTCTATTGGCATTGGAGTAATTTAAAACCATATGAAGGCAACCCCTTTTTGGCTGTCCCTTGAGATAATCAAGTGCACAATGGAACCACAAGCACCTACATGCAGAGTGCGATGGGTGTGCTTGAAGAGCCATGCAAATTGATCATATGATCTGAAAATTTCACCTTACCCACACCTACCTTCTAAAAGAATTTTAGTATGTGAAGTCCATTCTGCACAGGAATGCCTTATGGAATAACTTTTCTGTAAGTCTGTCTGATAGCTTTTGCTGAATACAAACCACCCCAAGTTTTAGTAGCTTACAAGGTCAAGTATAAATGGGCTCAAGGTTTACAGGCTGGCTGGGTGGGTCCTCTAATATAGCCCAGGTTGGATGTTCAGTGGAGCTCATGCGTGCATCTGTGGTCAACTGCTGGTTGCCTAGGGTCTCCTGCATGACTCTCTCAGGTGTCTGGGTCAAGGCTGTGATGGCACTGTCTGCTTCATGCGGTCTCCCTTCTTCAGGATATTATCTTGCCATTGTTCCCTTGGGGCAGCAGGGTTCTTAGAGAGCAGAAGTGTAGAAGTCCTCATGAGATCCAGGCTTGGAACAGGTGCAGTGCCATTTCTACCTCATTGCATTGTGCAGGCAGGTCTCTTGTCCTGCCCAGATTCAAGGTTTGGGGAAAGAGGCTCTACCTTGTGATAGGAGGAGCTGCAATACTCACATTGTAAAGGCCTGAGTCTATGTAAAGAATGAATTTATGACCAGTTTTTAAATCTACCACAGTGGTGTAGTAGACATGTGTCATGATTTTGTCAACCATTTTTAATCAGAAGTCCTTTGTTTGGGGAATTTACCACTTTATCAGTACTATTTTCACAAGGAAACCAGAACTTGAGAACTTGCTTTCCCAGCAAGTTGAAAGTTGAAAAGTTGAAAGTTTTCCTTTCAACTCACTCATGTGACTGAGTGATGTGATTCTATTATGTGATGTAGACTTAATGAATCAGATGCACCTTTGTGAGATTTTTTTACTCAGAGAAGAGAAGGCACTATGAATAATTCATTTTCTGGTGAATGTTGGTAGAGCACAACAGAGAGATGGATGGCAGCTCTCCATTTGTGGCCTCCCATGTGATCTGCAAGGTCTCTGCCTGTGTCACCTACTGTAGGGTCTCTGAAGTGTGCCCCAGGGCAGGCACAGGTCCTGGCTGCCCAACCTCTAAGCCAGATTCCCTGGCTCTCCCAGAGAGTTAGAGAATTACTCATATCCTTAAATAAAGTCCTTAAATCAACCAGAATGGCTTCTGTGAATTAAAACTAATAGTCCTGATTGATATAGTAGGGACACTGAGTATATTTTCTCATTTCTAAGATGGAAATATTGGGTGGGCCAACAAGTGCCTTTGGTTTTTTAAGTAAAAATAAAAGACACATTTTTCATTTTCACCAAGAACTTTATTGAACAACGTATTCACCCTTTTGTTCCACTACCTTCTGCTATTTTTCGGGCAACTTCATAATTCCATCTTCTCCAAACTTTTTAGTATTTTTGAGCAAAGAACTGTTCCAGGGACCTTTTACAGTCTTCCAAGGAATTGAAATTTTTTTCCATTAAGAGAATTTTGTAAAGATGGAAATAAATGGAAACCTGAAGGTCCCATGTCTGGTGAGTACAGCAGATAAATCAGAACTTCCCAGCCAAGCTGTAACAGTTTTTGCCTGGTCATCAAAGAAACATGCGGTCTTGTGGTATCCTGATGGAAGATTATGCATTTTCTCTTGACTAATTCTGGACACTTTTCGTCAAGTGCCGCTTTCAGTTGGTCTAACTGGGAGCAGTACTTGTTGGAATTAATTGTTTGGTTTTCCGGGAGGCGGAAAACTCATAATAGAGGACTCCCTTCCAATCTCACCATATACACAACATCACCTCCTTTGGATGAAGACTGGCCTTTGATGTGGTTGGTGGTGGTTCATTTCGCTTGCCCCACCATCTCTTCCGTTCCACATTGTTGTACAGTATCAACTTGTCATAGCCCGTCACAATTTTTTTTTAAAACAGAACGTTTTCTTTATATTTAAGTAGAGAATAGCATGTGAAAATACTGTCAAGAAGGTTTTTTTCACTTAACTTATGTGGAACCGAAACATCAAAGCAATTAACATAACCAAGCTGGTGCAAATGATTTTCAGTGCTTGATTTGGATATTTTGAGTATGTTGGCTGTCTCCTGCGTGGTACAATGTTGATTGTTCTCAATTATTGTTTCGATTTGATCACCATCAACTTCAACTGGTCTACCCGACCGTGGAGCACTGTCCAGTGAGAAATCTCCAGCGTGAAACTTCGCAAACCACTTTTGACATGTTTGATCAGTCACAGCAACTTCTCGATACACTGCACAAATCTTTTTGTGCATTTCAGTTGCGTTTTTACCTTTCTTGAAATAATAAAGCATAATATACCGAAAATGTTGCTTTTTTTCTTCCATCTTCAATATTAAAATGGCTACACAAAAATTCAACAATTTTGATGTCTTTTTTTAAATGCACACTGATATGACAGCTGTCACATACAATCTAACAAAATTGTTTCGAACGACGTTAAAAACTAAGTGCTACTAGAGCCATCTAACGGAAAACACCAAACGAACATTTTGCCCCACCCAATAATAATATCCATGGAGAAACTATCTGATTCATAGTTAGCACTTAAGAACTGATAGCACCTATAATGTTATGTTTTCTAAATACTTTCATAAAACAAATCCTGTGTCATTTCTCAATACCTAATATAACACCAAACAACTTCGGCAAGTTTTATTTTATTTTATACTTAAATATGAGGCTCACAATTCATTTCTTCTAATAGTACAAATAATTCAACTTACTTTTCCCTTTATTTTTCTAGACAGAAAATAATAACAAGACTGCACAGCATAGCAGAAAGATCTTTGAATAGGAGAATAGAATGTGAGGGTCTGAGCTCACACCTACCACATACAAGATATATGCAAGTCCCTCATCTACTTGGCTCCTACTCATTCCCACAGTTGGGAAAGTGGCTGCCTTGTTTATCACAAGAATTATTCTGAGACCATATGAAATATTATAAGTATAAAGGCTTTGAAACTGTAAAGTGCTATGTAAATGCAAGGTAAAAAAAGAATTTCTCAACCTCCCCACAAGTGGTATAAACAAATATAAATTTAAAAATTTTTAATATATTCTCAAATTTTATCTCTACTCTGAGCCTCCTCTAACATTTGTTTATATGTGTCCTCAATTCAGATTTAATTTAGATTGGTCTTTTTGTATTTTGGATTGAAAATCTTGACAGTAAAATCCTGCAAAGTAAATGTAGTTTACAGCACCAGAGGAAAGTTGTCTTCTAAGCTGGATTTCAGAAGAAATATCACTTTTCTTTCCAGTGCCCAGCATACTGACCTAAACAAAGTAGGTCATAAATTAATTTAAAGTGATGATGACTACTACCAATAAAGAGACTGAAAGATACAGTAAGTTTACTGTGGAATAAAAAGTCTCATAAAATATTATAATTACTTAATGTTCTAATAGACCATATGTTCTTTAAGTATATGCTAAGGTTTTTCTCTTTAAAATTTTGACCTAAATCTTTCTTCTATATACAGTATGATCCCTTTGTTCCTTTGTCAGAGGATTTGTGCAGACTACTTTATAGTTTACAGTTTTTATTTACAACATTTAAAAATTATTATTTTCTTTCAGATGCTACATGGGAAAAAATTCACCTAAACAATGAACAAAGACAACAGTAATTGTACAAAGTTGACAGCAAAAAGACCAATGAAATTATGTAGTATGAGCAAAATTGAATTTTAAAATGATTACATAAAGGAATACAACCAATTATAAAAAACATGCACACATAAAATAATGTTATAAACCATAAAAAGCAAAATACGAATACAATGGTAAGTAATTCATCAAAAGTGACACCTTAAGTAAAGGCCAAGTGAGAATTTAGTTAAACTTCATCATCTACTTATTTCATTGAAAATGTAATTCTCAAAAAAATAGTAAACTATCTCTTTCTTGTTTTTATCTTCTCATAAAGGTTTAATATTTTTCTCTAACATTTTTCTCCATGAAATCTAAAAGTTCTTGTTTTTGTTTCATTTTAGAAAGTGTTCCTTCCAAACCTTAAATAGATCTTAAATCAGGTGATATCTCTCTCTACACCAATACTTAAAATCCTTCAGTGGCCTCTCATATATGTTAAAAAGGTATCCAAGTCTGTATGAGAACTTCAAGTGCCTTTATGAGCTCATCTTGCCTACCGTTATCTTCATAATTGGTCATACTCTTCACTCATCACCTTCACTAATTACAATGACCTTTCTTCAGCTCCTCTGCATATGCCAGGACATTATATGATCTGATTCTTGTGTACCTTTGTAACATAATGCATTCTGTTCTGCACCCTACTCAGTATATTCCAGCCACTCTGACTTCCATTCTGTTTCTTGGCCATACGAAGACTTTTCTCACCTCTCAGGGCCTGAGACTTATTATTCTCTCTGCCTGAAATCATCCTTGCCCCTTTTTCATTGGATGACCTGTTTCTTTTCAAACTCCCAAGCTCAGCTCAAATGTCACATGCTCAGGGAGCCTTTTCTTTACTACTCTATCTAAATCACATTTCCTGTAGTCTCTATCATATAACTGATTATTTACTCAAAAGTAAGATTAACTTGTTTGTTCATTTGTTTATGTGTTTTTTTATCTATCTATTCTTCTGAAGAAGTAAGTTTCTTGAGAGCAGAGAGTATGTCGTGATTATGATTTTTTATATTCCCAGAGTATACTACAGTGCCAGCACAATAATTATTTCTTGAATCAAATAATAAATCTGTTGCTATCTTTTCATCAATTTATACTTTTTTAGTTCTGAGGACAGGTCAGTTCAATTAAATAGTTGTATCTCATTTTAGGAGGTGCTGATGCAGGTGGGCTCCCAAAGCTAGGCCTATGGTTCAAGCAATGGGTATTTAATAAAAGACACTTCTATGGAAACAAAAGAAAAACAAAGCATAATGATTGGACCAAATTATAAACTAGTTTTTGGGCCCACAGGGCAGTCAGTCAAGGAGTTTTCTAGATGTTGAAGTCAAAGCATCTTTTGCATTTCAAAATGTGTCTGAGGATGTCATCAGCTATTCAGGTAAACTTTCTGAGTGGCTTATGCAGCAATAGGCATGAAGATTGTCTAAATATGAGCTGTAATGGCAATTTCTTTGAAGTTAATATCAAGTCATCTAGCTTCAGTTTGTAGGACGTAAAGAAAAGGGCTGTTTCCCATCCACCAGAACACAGGCACCAGTCCCCTCCACCAGGAAGCATACACAACCCACTGAACCAAACTTAGCCACTGGGGACACACACAACAAAAACAATGGGAACTATGAACCTGCAGCCTGCGAAAGGAGACCCCAAACACAGTAAGTTAAGCAAAATTAGAAGACATAGAGACACACAGCAGATGAAGAAGCAAGGCAAAAACCCACCAGACCTAACAAATAAAGAGGAAATAAGCAGTCTACCTGAAAAAGCATTCAGAATAATGATAGTAAAGATGATCCAAAATCTTGGAAATAGAATGGAGAAAATACAAGAAACGTTTAACAAGGATCTAGAAGAACTAAAGAGCAAGCAAACAATGATGAACAACACAATAAATGAAATTTGAAATTCTCTAGAAGGAATCAATAGCAGAATAACTGAGGCAGAAGAACGGATGAGTGACCTGGAAGATAAAATAATGGAAATAACTACTGCAGAGCAGAATAAAGAAAAAAGAATGAAAAGAATTGAGGACAGTCCCAGAGACCTCTGGGACAACATTAAACTCACCAACATTCGAATTATAGGGGGTCCCAGAAGAAGAAGAGAAAAAGAAAGGGATTGAGAAAATATTTGAAGAGATTATAGTTGAAAACCTCCCTAATATGGGAAACAGTTAATCAAGTCCAGGAAGCACAGAGAGTCCCATACAGGTTAAATCCAAGGAGAAACACACCAAGACACATACTAATCAAACTGTCAAAAATTAAATACAAAGAACAAATATTAAAAGCAGCAAGGGAAAAACAACAAATAACACATAAGGGAATCCCCATAAGATTAACAGCTGATCTTTCAGCAGAAACTCTGCAAGCCAGAAGGGAGTGGCAGGACATATTTAAAGTGATGAAGGAGAAAAACCTACAACCAAGATTAATCTACCCAGCAAGGATCTCATTCAGATTTGATGGAGAAATTAAAAGCTTTACAGACAAGCAAAAACTAAGAGAATTCAGCACCACCAAACCAGCTTTACAACAAATGCTAAAGGAACTTCTCTAGGCAGGAAACACAAGAGAAGGAAAAGACCTACAATAACAAACCCAAAACAATTAAGAAAATGGTAATAGGAACATACATATTGATAATTACCTGAAATGTAAATGGATTAAATGCTCCCACCAAAAGACATAGACTGGCTGAATGGATACAAAAACAAGACCCGTATATATGCTGTCTACAAGAGACCCACTTCAGACCTAGGGACACAGACAGACTGAAAGTGAGGGGATGGAAAAAGATATTCCACGCAAATGGAAATCAAAAGAAAGCTGGAGTAGCAAAACTCCTATCAGACAAAATAGACTTTAAAACAAAGACTATTACAAGCGACAAAGAAGGACACTACATAATGATCAAGGGATCAATCCAAGAAGAAGATATAACAATTGTAAATATTTATGCACCCAACATAGGAGCACCTCAATATATAAGGCAAATACTAACAGCCATAAAAGGGGAAATGGACAGTAACACAATCATAGTAGGAGACTTTAACACCCCACTTTCACCAATGGACAGATCATCCAAGATGAAAATAAATAAGGAAACACAAGCTTTAAATGACACTTTAAACAAGATGGACTTAATTGATATTTATAGGACATCCCGTCCAAAAACAGCAGAATACACATTCTTCTCAAGTGCTCATGGAACATTCTCCAGGATAGATCATATCTTGGGTCACAAATCAAGCCTTGGTAAATTTAAGAAAATTGAAATTGTGTCAAGTATCTTTTCCAAACACAGTGCTACGAGACTAGATATCAATTAAAGGAAAAAATCTGTAAAAAATACAAACACATGGAGGGTAAACAATACACTACTTAATAACCAAGAGATCACTGAAGAAATTAAAGAGGAAATCAAAAAATACCTAGAAAAAAATGACAATGAAAACATGATGACCCAAAACCTATGGGATGCAGCAAAAGCAGTTCTAAGAGGGAAGTTTATAGCAATACAATCCTACCTTAAGAAACTAGAAACATCTCAAATAAACAACCTAACCTTCCACCTAAAGCAATTAGAGAAACAAGAACAAAAAAATCCCAAAGTTAGCAGAAGGAAAGAAATCATAAAGATCAGATCAGAAATAAATGAAAAAGAAATTAAGGAAATGATAGCAAAGGTCAGTAAAACTAAAAGGTGCTTCTTTGAGAAGGTAAACAAAATTCATAAACCATTAGCCAGATTCATCATGAAAAAAAGGGAGAATACTCATCTCAATAGACTTAGAAATGAAAAAGGAGAAGTAACAACTGATACTGCAGAAATACAAAGGATCATAAGAGATTACTACAAGCAACTATATGCCAATAAAATGGACAACCTGGAAGAAATGGACAAATTCTTAGAAATGCACAGCTTTCCAAGACTGAACCAGGAAGAAATAGAAAATATGAACAGACCAATCACAAACACTGAAATTGAAACTGTGATTAAAAATCTTCCAACAAACAAAAGTCCAGGACCAGATGGCTTCACAGGCGAATTCTATCAAACATTTAGAGAAGAGCTAACACCTATCCTTCTCAAAATCTTCCAAAATATAGCAGAGGGGGGAACACTCCCAAACTCATTTTATGAGGCCACCATCACCCTGATACCAAAACCAGACAATGATGTCACAAAGAAAGAAAACTACAGGCCAATATCACTGATGAACTTAGATGCAAAAATCCTTAACAAAATACTAGCAAACAGAATCCAACAGCACATTAAAAGTATCACACACCATGATCAATTTGGGTTTACGGCAGGAATGCAAGGATTCTTCAATATACGGAAATCAATCAGTGTGATACACTATATTAACAAATTGAAGGAGAAAAACCATATGATCATTTCAATAGATGCAGAGAAAGCTTTTGACAAAATTCATACCCATTTATGATTAAAAAAACCCTCCAGAACGTAGGCATAGAGGGAACTTACCTCAACATAATAAAGGCCATATATGACAAACCCACAGCCAACATCGTCCTCAATGGTGAAAAACTGAAACCATTTCCACTAAGATCAAAAACAAGACAAGGTTGCCCAGTCTCACCACTATTATTCAACATAGCTTCAGAAGTTTTAGCCACACAGTCAGAGAAGAATAAGAAATAAAAGGAATCCAAACTGGAAAAGAAAAAGTAAAGCTGTCACTGTTTGCAGATGACATAATACTATACATAGAGAATCCTAAAGATGCCACCAGAAAACTACTAGAGCTAATCAATGAATTTGGTAAAGTAACAGGATACAAAATTAATGCACAGAAATCTCTTGCATTCCTATACACTACTGATGAAAAATCTGAAAGTGATATTAAGAAACGACTCCCAAATACCATTGCAACTAAAAGAATAAAATACCTAGGAATTAACCTACCTAAGGAGACAAAAGACCTGTATGCAGAAAATTTTAAGACACTGTTGAAAGAAATTAAAGATGATACAAATAGATGGAGAGATACACCATGTTCTTGGATTGGAAGAATCAATATTGTGAAAATGACTATACTACCCAAAGCAATCTACAGATTCAATGCAATCCCTATCAAAGAACCACTGGCTTTTTTACAGAACTAGAACAAAAAAAATCAGAATTTGTATGGAAATACAAATGCCCCTGAATAGCCAAAGCAATCTTGAGAAAGAAAAACAGAGCTGGAGGAATCAGGCTCCCTGACTTCAGACTATACTACAAAGCTACAGTCATCAGGACAGTATGGTACTGGCACAAAAACAGAAATATAGATCAATGGAACAGGATAGAAAGCCCAGAGATAAACCCACGCACATATGGTCACCTTATCTTTGATAAAGGAGGCAAGCATATACAGTGGAGAAAAGACAGCCTCTTCAATAAGTGGTGCTGGGAAAACTGGACAGTTACATGTAAAAGAATGAAATTAGAACACTCCCTAACACCATACACAGAAATAAACTAAAAATGGATTAAAGACCTAAGTGTAAGGCCAGACACTATCAAACTCTTAGAGGAAAACATTGGCAGAACACTCTAGGACATAAATCACAGCAAGATCCTTTTTGACCCAACTCCTAGAGAAATGGAAATAAAAACAAAAATAAACAAATGGGACCTAATGAAACTTAAAAGCTTTTGCACAGCAAAGGAAACCATAAACAAGACCAAAAGACAATTCTCAGAAGTGGAGAAAATATTTGCAAACGAAGCAACTGACAAAGGATTAATCTCTAAAATTTACAAGCAGCTCATGCAGCTCAATATCAAAAAAACAAACAGCCCAATCCAAAAATGGGCAGAAGACCTAAATAGACATTTCTCCAAAGAAGAAATACAGATGGCCAACAAACACATGAAAGAATGCTCAACATCATTAGTCATTAGAGAAATGCAAATCAAAACTACAATGTGATATCATCTCACACCAGTCAGAATGGCCATCATCAAAATATCTACAAATAATAAATGCTGGAGAGGGTGTGGAGAAAAGGGAAACCTCTCGCACTCTTGGTGGGAATGTAAATTGATACAGCCACTATGGAGAACAGTATGGAGTTTCCTTAAAAAACTCAAAATAGAACTACCATACGACCCAGCAATCCCACTCCTGGGCATATACCCTGAGAAAACCATAATTCAAAAAGAGTCATGTACCACATTGTTCATTGAGCTCTATTTGCAATAGCCAGGATATGGAAGCAACCTAAGTGTCCATCAACAGATGAATGGATAAAGATGTGGCACGTATATACAATGGAATATTACTCAGCCATAAAAAGAAACGAAATGGAGTTATTGTAGTGATGTGGATGCACCTAGAGTCTGTCATACAGAATGAAATAAGTCAGAAAGAGAAAAACAAATACCATATGCTAACACATATATATGGAATCTAAAAAAAAAAAAGGTCATGAAGAACCTAGGGGCAAGACGGGAATAAAGACACAGACCTACTAAAGAATGGACTTGAGGATACGGGGAGGGGGAAGGGTAAGCTGGGACAAAGTAAGAGAGTGGCATGGACATATATACACTTCCAAAAGTAAAATAGATAGCTAGTGGGAAGCAGCCGCATAGCACAGGGAGATCAGCTTGGTGCTTTGTGATCACCTAGAGGGGTGGGATAGGGAGGGTGGGAGTGAGGGAGACACAAGAGGGAAGAGATATGGGGACATATGTATATGTATAACTGATTCACTTTGTTATAAAGCAGAAACTAACACACCATTGTAAAGCAATTATACTCCAATAAAGATGTTAAAACAAAAAAGAAAAGAAAAGGGCTGTTTTAGTTTGAGCGTTTGTGAATTCTCGAGGGATCAGTTAGGGAGAAAAGATAAATGTTTCAATTCTGCTTAGGAAGGTATAATTTACCAAATTTTTGTGAGTCTTAGAAAAAATTTTCCTTGTATTAGGGAAACAAAAGATTAAAAATACAGTAATATTTTAAACAATAGCCATAAATTATAATTGTATTCATCAGTTAATTCAATCCCAGGTAATTAATTCTTGTTTTGCTTGAGTCCAGTTTTTCTATTTGTTCTATTGACCTTGCCTGATGATTGAGGGTGATAGAGACAGGGGTAATTTCAGGAAATTTGCAAGGTTTTTTTAAGGTTAGTATTGTTTGCTGAGTGAAGTGGGTGCCTTCATCACTGGAGACTGTGAAAGGGAATACCCTGAGTGGAAAACACATTTTCGTTTCTTTGTCATTGTAATTGCATCAGCCTCACAGAAAAGGAAGTCTTCAACTCTTCAAACAAAAAATGGGTTTTGTCAGGAAGCTGAGAACCACCAAGTGGCCATCTTGGTTTTCCCATAGCCCTATTTTTTCAATTTACAGCTATTGTTGACCCATCTTAATTTATGTATCAATAATTTAGGAATAAACTGTTACATGTTACAAGAACATCAGGATGGCAAAATCTGGCAAAGAGGGCTCAGGGGGTTTTTTTGTTTGTTTTTTGTTTTTTTCAGAAATAGAATGTACTTCATCCACCTGTGTTATAATCTTTATAGATTCTTGTGTTGTTTCTGCCTTTGCATGAATGTCATTTGGGCATTTCCCTGCTACTTGGGTTCATTCCTTTTAGTGTGAGCTTCAGTTTCGATGACAGATAACACTTTATGTCAGGACTTATAAGAATTCCAGGAGTTTCACACAATTTCTAGAATACTTTTAACTCATACCTATACAGATGCAACATAAAGAAGGCTTAATGTTTCTTCTTATTTAATAATGCTTCCTAAGTAACTTAACATGTCAAATATGTCTAATTAGTTTAATATTTCTCCTTTTATAAGGAGAGAGGATATCTCAAAGTTAGTTCTAAGACAAAAAGACTTCATTTAGAATTTGATATTCAGAAAGTTAGTCAAAAATATCAGAAAGGTTTTAAAACAGTCAAATAGGTCACTGTGACACATTATCCATTTAACCAAAATAATTAAAAAGTTCATAGGCAAATATAGAAGGTTATATAGTTTTGAGAAAAATTTAGCTCTTAATAGTGAGAAGACTAGGTTTACTTAAGTAATCAAAGACCTGATAAAGACAATATAGAACATGAGTGATTATTTTGACATGTTTTATTTTCAGGTAGAATAAATGTAAAGAAAAACCTTTCATAATCTCTTATTATCAAGAGCAGACCAATAGGAAAAAATTGTCCTTTTAACAGAGAGAAAACCGAATTTCAATTTTGCACCAGTTTATTTTTAATATTAAAATGCATTTACTTAATTAAATTCATTCAAGTATTATCCAGTCCTGACCACACATAAAATTCCTTTCTAAAGATTCCCTCTTTTCCAAACACTTTACAACTCTATATATCCATTTTAGTTTGTCCTTCATTTTCTTTCTCATTTAGAAATAACCAGCTTTAGAACAAACTCACTTTCTTTTTTCTTAACAAAAATATCTCCACATCTTATACTTCTTACCACAAAACACATCCTATTTCTATTATTATATCTGGTAGCTTTAACCACATATATTAATTAGAATTGTTAATCTTTTGAAACCTTAATTTTTAAGTGAAAATGAAGAAGCAAACAATTGTGAACTGTATTAACATTTTGTGGCTTGGTGAACTTATAAATATATTTTATAATTTCTAGAAACATATCCTACTTCATAGTATTATATTTCAATAAAGCATAAAATATATTTATTAATAGACCCAAGCATACTTAGTCTGTCTGTAATAAGAGGTCAAAAATAGGTAAACTGGGACTTGTTTAGCAATTAATGTTTAATATTTTACCTTATTTGGAAATGATCTAGATGTTCAACGTATTTCAATCATTTAATTTGACTTAGCAAAACTCTCGGGGTGTAAATCCTCAAAGAGATTTAGGAAATGATTTAAGTAGACATATCATAAAACAATTATTGTTAAAATGTTCACCTAAAAACTCTTATCTCATTTACATCTATTTAATTCATTTGTTCTTAACAATCATATTTTAATTACTCATGAAAATATCATGAGATATTTAAGCAGTTATCATATTTTTTCCTTTGTTGACAGTTTTGTAACAGAGACATTAGCTCTTTTAACTAGTAAACCTAGGTAGAACAGAAGTTATTTATCTCCATTATATTTAATGTAAACTCTGTAGACACACCTGTATTGATTAACTCAACAAGCTTAAAATTAGTTTTTATTTACTAAAAATTATCCTATATCACATAAATTTGAAAAAAAACATTTGGATTAGTTTTTATTATATTTTTGAGAATTCTTATAGAAGTACTTGTTAGTTTAAGCCAATTAAATAGAGATCTTTTACAAATTAATTTGGGCAATATTGTTGGAGGTAGGAAAATAACATATCTATAACATAGACTTATACACATATAAACACAACCAGAGATCTCATAGTTTTCATTTTAAAACTTTAGTTATGAATCACGTATAATACAAAGCTTACTAGTTTATAAATAACAATTGAATTAATTAGATTACTCACTCAGGTGGCTAAAAAGTATTTTTTTTATTTGTGGAGAAGATTTTTAAGATCTGCATTTGCCCTTGACAAGCAATTTTAAGGAGGCTGTTAGGACAGGAGAGTCTTTTTAACAGTAGTTTGTGTTTTAAAAGGTCTCTTTTTTTTTTCAAATTACTTTCAGGCTCTGACTGAATAATCTGGGCTCAGTCTCAGGTGATGTGGGCTGTGTTTACATTTCAAGGACATGATAAGATTTACAACTTTAAGGGACAGAAAGAGAAAATGTAAGTTTACTCCTAGGAGTTTTGAAGTATATTTATCTATTTTTATAAGTCTTAGGGTAATTATTATTAATTTTTTTCTTAAGCACAGGACAGTTTGGCTCTAATATCCTGATCTTTTAAAATAGCTATAATCCTCTTGAGAGGAATAGGCAAGGCCTTGGGACTGGTTAATATAAGTGGACTTTGACTTGTTTCTAGAGTTGTACTTCTGGTTTTGTAGGAATTTACAAGATAAAGACTGTTGTTTCTATTAGCCCCTGAATATTGGCTTCCAGCTGATTTATTTTCTGATTATTTGTAGGAAGGCCTGGGGAATTGTTGAGGAGATGGGTCAGTTTTTCTCCTCATCTGGTGAGCTTAGTTTTAAAAGGGGTTGCCAGGACAAGGTATCAAGAGGTGCTCTGGGCTCAGGGGTGTCCATTGATGGAGGAGGAGGAAGTGAGTTAGTCAGATAAAAGGGAAGTTCAGAAAAAGGCAAGTAAAGGGATGGAGGAGAAGGTGCAAATTTGGGAGGGGGGGTAAGAGAAGGGTAAGAAAGTTCTGCTGATTTTTTAAGTTTAGAGACAGTCTGAGTCAACTTTTCATTTATAGTTTGGAGGGAGTTAATTTTCTCAGTGTTATCTTTGGAGGCCTCTAGATGCCAATTAAAATATGCTTCCTACTTATTTTGTCTGGTCTGATCCATTTTTTAGTCATGCACGAAGAAAGAGTAATTTGGGATTTGGAAAGTTCCTCATTTTGGCCAGTGTAATTCTAAATCATCCTGGGTTAAATGGACCCATGTAGATAGGTGGTCACAGGTTAAGGATCCATAGGTGTTACACATAAATCTGGCAGTGGTTCTTGGAGGGGTTCATGTTTCTTTGAATTTTTGTTATAAGAACTTCCCATTATTTTGAGTACTTTCCCATTATTTTGAGTACTTTTTTTTAAAAACTGAAACCCAAATCTCGAGACGGACCCCTCCCCACTCCCAAAAAGAGAGGTGGGCTAGTGTGGACACTGAGAAACACCCAAATACACTCGGACCTCAACGAAATGGGAGGTTTGGCTCCGGGAGTCCTCACTTCACAGCCTCCAAGCCACCGAAGAGACATCTGCATGCAATGGGTCCATGTAGGTACTGTACACTGAGTCTAAAGGAGCTCCAGACTGCTGAGGGGGGCTGATCTGGATCCTGCCAACTACACCAGCTATGTTAACCAAAATTTCAGAAATGGAGACCTGATTGAAATAAACAAGCATTTATTTGGAGTTTGTTAGGACTGTGGCCCAGGAGACACAGATTCAAGAAGCACTTGAATTGTGTTCCACTCAACTACAAAACGGAGGCAGCTTATAAAGGCAAAAACCTTGAGGCCACAGTTTGTTATGTGAGTTGTTCATCAAGAATTATAAATAGAGCTGACAAGAAGTGAGGGAGCTTGTTAAGCCAGAATTGGTTGGGGTCTGGACTGGCTGCATAGTTACAAGGGGGAACAACCTTGAGACCACCAAGGTTGCAGCTAGCAGATTTTTTTTTTTTTTTTTTTAAATGGCTGATAGTGTCCTTGAGTTTGGTACAGTTCTCAGAAAGTTCAAGCTCGCAGTGGTGCAGGGACATGTCTGAGACCAGATCCTCAATGGCCATGCAACTCCATTTTGTATGCTTGAACTATGATTCCTCCATTATGATTTCAAGCTGTCATCAGATGCTGTCATTTTGTGACATAATATTCTCTCTCCCTTACTAAAATCTTATATTTTCTCTAAGACTTTTGACTTATTATATCACCACAAAAAGATTTTTATAATGTGACTAGTTATTTGATTACCAGACGCCTCATAAGGAATAGCTATTTTTTTTTTTTTCTATTTTCAGATTTTCACTATGGATCATTTATCTTGGCATATTTACTATCTTGATGCAGTAGATGTTATTTTTATTTTCCAATAACCAGCCTCATTCCCAAATTCTTCTATGCCCTCCACCACAATGTGGAAGCCCAAGAACTACATTTCCCAGAATCACTTGCATGCAGTTATGAATTAAATTCCACTTATAAGAAGAACTTACATACTCTGTGGCTTAAAATTTGGTGGTGTGTGATATAATTTACTATATCTTCATCATTTGGAACAGTGCCAGTATTTGCTGACTGAATGAAGAAATGAATTAGAGAATATAACTGCTTATAATATGAATAAATTCTGAAGGGAATGTACTTAGAGCTAGTAGAAGTATTGAGATATTCAACTATAAAAGGCTATCAGGGTTTCTTTAAATTATCTCCCCACAAAAATATTACCTTCAGTAGATATCAAACCTTTTGGCCTCAAAATTCCTTTGCACTCATGAAATTACTTAGAAAATGCAAAAGAGTTTAGTTTATGTAGGTTATAACTATCAATATTTACTGTATTAGAAGTTACCACTGAAAAAATTTAATATGTATTTATTTTTATAGCATAACAATAATAAATTTTTACATAAAACATAAATAGCATATTTTTATAAAAATAACCAATTTTTAAAAATAAATAATAAATCAGCAAGAAGAATAACATCATTTTACAATTTTGCCAATCTCTTAGATATCTGGCTTAATAGAAAACAGTTGAATTTTCATATCTGCAACTGCATTTGATCTATTGTAATATGTTGTTTTGCTTGAAGTCTGTAAAGAAAATTCAGGCTCATACAAATATGTAGTTAAAAAAGAAAGGGGTGTTTAGTTGCCTTTTAGAAAATTGTCGATATTCTTTTATACCACACCAAAATTTGTGAAATAATGGCTACCTTAAAATCAGTTGCAAAGTAGAACCTAAAACTAAGTTAATTGTTCATGCTCTGTTACATTAAAATCCCATGAACCCACCATACACTGTGAAAATATATTTTACCCTTGCATGATTTTATGGCATTACGCATTGGTCATGTGGAAGGCATTGGTTCACTGAACTATTAAAATACTACAAATGTTTATACATTTCATTTTATAATATCAAAAAGTCACATTTATAAATATCACTTCCAGTCTCATTAGAAATGTCCTTAAGTATCGAGAAGTTGTGAAACTCGTAGGGGTGTATTCAAGTTTTTCAAAATTCGAATTTTCACTCTGAACATTCAAATTTTAATATTGGCAAAAACCACTGTCCATCATTTTTCATAATGTGACAGGCTCACATCATTTAATTTTGAGAAAATGCTTGTTAAATACCTAATTCTAAAAAACATAATCTATCAATAAATCATTTTTTAAAGTACAAATGATATTTCATTTAAAAATAAGCAACTAACTCAGCTTTTAATTCAAACAATTGCCAGTGATTTTTCTGGGGACAATCATACTTTGGTATACAATAGAAGTGCTTTATGCATATCTTCTACTTTGTCACACCAGATATTACAAAAATACATACTCAAGCATCAAGATTTAATAAAAATATTAGTTGTTACTGCTTTATCATGTTTTTTTTCCTATTTTTCTTTCTTTTTTTTTTTTTTTTTCTTTCCCCTGTGAAAGTGTGGAGCTGAATGGTTACTAGCACAGTTGATTGATTACTAGCACTAACTTGATTGATGCTAGGACACCAGATGTTTTACTCATGCTCACTTTTTTACCATTATGACAAAGATCAATAGAAGGGGGAAAAAAACAAATAATGTTTAAGTATCACTGTGACCCCCACAGAACTCCTGAAAGGTTTTCTATGGCCTCTCCAGAAACATTCAAACATGGAAATAGAAATCTGTATTAGTCTGCTAGACTGCCATAACAAAATGCCTCAGACTAGATTGCTTAAGCAACAAAAGTTTATTTTCTCATGGTTCTGGAGGCTAGAAATCCAAGATCAAGATATTGGCAAGTTTGGTTTCTCCTGAAGCTTCTATCCTGGGCTTGCAGATGGCCACCGGCTTTCTGTGTCCTCAAGTGACCTTTTCTTTGTATGTGGATGTCCCAGGTATTTCTTCTACATCCTAATCATCTTTCCTTATAAAAACACCAGTCTTCTTGGATTAGGGTCCACCTGTATGACTTTCTTTAACCTTAATTACTTCTATAAAGGCCTTATTTCCCAAAACAGTCACGTTCTGAGGTTAGAATTTCAACACATGATTTTTGCGGGATACAATTCAGACGATAACAATATTCTTACTCCTGTCACCCAGATTTAAACTCTGTTAATGTTCTGGAATAATTTCATTCAAAAACCTCTGTCTGTCTACACATGTATCCATATATATTGATTTATTTAAACATATATTGTAAAATATGTCTACAAAGACTCTATGGGTAATTTGTTATATAAAGTAAAATATTAAATAAATGTAATTCCTCTTGGTCATTCCCTTATAATTCCAGCTCACCTCCAACTTTCTACTATAAAGTTTGATGTGTTTCATTTTAGTTATTTTAGGGTATTTTACACATATATTTAAGTGCATAGAACTTCTTTATAGGATATCATATGTATATTTTATAAACTTTTAAATCCTTTTTGAAAGGCATAGCCAGAGCCAGAACCACTAAAATCAATGGCTGATTTGGTTTTCCAGAAATCTGCTTTCCAAGAAGTGGAAAAGGGGTTGGATGAAGGTTGTAAAAAGCCTAAGTCTGATTTATTAACCTTAAGGAAAACCTTTAGGGATGACCTTGTCATTTCAGTCTGTTTTGTCAGAAGAACATAAAGATACAGATTCTCATGCTGTTTGCATGAATTTTATATTTATCCGTGTTAATTAAAATTGACTTTATATGTGCTGAGCCAACAAAAAATCGAAATTACCCAAGTATATTTATTTTAAGTACCTCTTTAAAATCAGTTTATGTGTCAACTACCTCAGGAATTTTATCTCATGATCATCCTATGATGACCCAATCACTTTTAAATATTTGCAGATGATATCTGAGGAACAAACGTTTTTGGTCACTATAACTTTACTTTTATTTACCTAGAGAAAAATTTTAACACAATATTTCATTCTACTACTCTCGAAATTTAAATAAATAAATGCATGCATATACATTTGCAAATCTCAGACAATTAATCTTTAAATCAGATTTCAGTAAAGTTACTCACAAATTAGCCAACATAAACAGAAGTTTGGATCTTGTACGGAAACCTCAATTTATTATTTGTTTATGCATCAGTGTGTAGGTCTAACAGTGTATATTTATTCATCAAAATAGACGTATTTTTTCTGAATACAAAATTAATAATTTCTCATTTATTCAATTTTAAGAATAAAATATAGCTAAAACATGTATTTTTTACATATCTGTAACAGTATTTTTTAATCTTAATCTACAAAACACTTTTTAATTGTCCTTAGGCTCAAAGGTCAGGTTAAATTAACCAGTAATTCCCTAATTCTGTTTCATATATTTTTGTGTATTTTGTAAGAACATTTCTTTCTCTAAAGAATAGAGACAATTTTACTCCTTTTTTACATTAAACTTGCTTCATGTTTAGATTTTTCCTCTGGCCCCTTTTCTATTTACACTCCAATTTTGATCAGCAGTTTTATTAATAGCAATGTTCTCTTCTCCCCAAAAAGCAATGAGATTAGTCAGTTGTGTTGTAAACGAATTTGGTATCACTGGCCTTTAAGGGACACTGAAGATTACACAGAGTATCACTGATTTTGTCAGCTTAACAAGGGTTTAGCAATGCCTGATATATATACATGAAAATTCCCACCAGACTGGGAACAATTAAAATTTTTCCTTTACCTCCATAAAAAAAAAAAAAAAAAAGCAATGAGATTGACATATGGTCTTTCCTAATTCATTGCATGCTAGGTTACCTGTGTGCATCATTAATTAACATTTAAGTTTAAAAAGAGCCTAGTTGCTAATTCTTCTTCATTTTTTGGATTATACTTTAGCCCACTGTTAGCCTCTGAGGTTGTAGTACCAATTTATTTTGTTCACTTAACTAATTTATAATGCAAATACAAATCTTCCTCAACCTATGATAGGGTAATATCCCAATAAACCCATCTTAAGTTGAAAATATTTTAAGTTGAAAATGAGTTTAATACCTCTAACTTACCAAACATCATAGCTTAGCCTAGCTTGCCATAAACATGCTCAGAACTCTTACATTATCTTACATTTGGGCAAAATCATCTAACACAAAGCCGAGGTACTTGGCAATTAATAATCTCTAATAGTCTAAGATATGCAGTCGTAGCTCTTTTTCCTTAACTATTCATCTTACTTGTGCAAATTGTTGATACCACAGTAAGCTTACCAGGCAAATATTTTTAAAGACATAGACTATAAAAATACAAACAACAACAGCAAAATGCTTGCGTCCAACAAAGGTAATGCTAAGGGGTGTCTACTGATACCAATAGTTTTAGTCCCAAGCCAATTTATTACTTTGGCAACTTTAGAAAGAAGTCTTCATACTCAGTCTTTCAAGCTTATTATTTGCTATTGTAGAAAAACTGAAAGTATGGCTGCATTTTCAAGGACAGGCTCATGTTAATTAAGTTTATTAGACTGACATACAATACTGAAATGTTAATTGATTAATTTTTAATAAAAATATAATTATCCCACAAGCTGAAATACTCATATTGGCATAATGTGGAAGGCCAGAGACATAATGTTGACATGTGTTGAGGATCACCAAATATTTCAAATATCTTTGAACTGTTTGGGGCCTTTTCCTACAAAAACTAAACAAATGTGCATAAACATAGTATCCTGTTTACTATTTCCTTGAGACTTGTATTGGCAACCACATGACTCCAACTGCTTTTACAAAGTGGCTTCTACTTTTGAAGTAAGAGAAATTTACAGATATTGAACAGGAAAGTTAAAATAAAGGAAAAATATAATTTAAAAGACCTTGGTAAGATACCTTCCTGGTAGAGAACACTCTAAGTCATGTACGCGTTTAGGCCATGCAAGACTAAGGCAGGACCTGGGAAAGTTCAGTCCAAGACATTAGTTGGCCAGAATCATTAAAACTGACAAATGGGAGATGACTACAACTTCTGTCACCAAGGAAAGCAAAGTCTTGGGAGTGCAAAATATACTTACAACATTAAAAGTTCCATGTGGAGAATTGTTATTTTGGTATTTCAATAAGTTATATACTACTGTTCTATAGTAGAATGACAATGTTGAATTTTACCTGAGCTCTGTGTTCATGGGAAACAGTATTGGTTAAGAAAATCTTTTGCAAATGGTGCCAGCACCGTTTGTTAAAGAGATTATTTTTTCCTCATTCAGTAGTCTTGGCACTCTTGTCAAAATCAATTGCCTATTAATGTATGGAATTATTGCCAGACTTTCAATTCTATTCCATTGATTTATATTTTTCTCCTATGCCAGTACCACATTTTCTTGATTACTATAGCTTTGTAGTAAGTTTTTGAGATTTGACAGTGTAAGTACTCCAACTTTATTCTTCTTTTTCAAGATTGTCTCTATTTTAGGTTTCTTCAATTTTCATATAAATCTTAGGATCAGCTTCTCAGTTTCTGAAAAAGGTTAGCTGAATTTTTTTGTAGGAATTGAATCTGTAGATGAATTAGGGGAGTATTGTTTTCTTAACAGTTTTAAGTCTTTCAGTCCAAGAAAATGGGATATATTTCCATTTATTTAGATCTTCTTTATTATCCTTAAATGATATTTAGTAGTTTTCAGTGCATGTGTTCAGTGCAGTTTTGTTAAATTTATTCCTAAATATTTTATTCTTTTTGACAATTTTGTAACTTGAAGTTTTCTTAATTTAATTTTCATATTGTTTATCGCTAGTGTGAAAATGCAATTGCTTTTTGTATACTGATCTTTTTCCTGCAGATGCACTCTATCACGTTAAGGAATTTCCCATTTCTTCTGAGTTTAAGTGTTTTTAACGTTAGAAGATACAGGTTGTCAAATGCTTTTTATGCATGTGTTATCATGATTGAGTGCATTTTGTCCTTTATTGTATTGTTATAGTACATTACATTGATTGGTTTTCAAATGGTCAACCAGCATTGAATTAATGCCACAAATCTTACTTGGTCATGGTGTGCAGTCCTTTTTATACATTAGTGGATTTTTTTTGGCTAACATTTTTTAGAGAATATTGAGAACTTTTGCATTTGTATTCAAAGGGATATTGGTCTATAGTTTTCTCTTCTTGTGAATTTTTAAATCTGTTTTTTGTGTGAAGTTAAAACTGGCCTCATAGAATGAGTAGGGAAGTGTTTCCTTATCTTCTATAATTTGGAGGAATTTGTGGAAGATAGGTATTAACTCTTTAAAATTTTGGTAGAATTCAACAGTGAATACATCTGGTCCTGGACTTTTCTTTGTGGATAATTTTCTGACTAAGTCAATCTCTTTATTTGTTATTGGACTTTTCAGTTTTATCCATTTCTTGTAGAATTAGTTACAGTAGTTTCTGTTTTCTAGGAATTTGTCCATTTTTTTTAAGATTATCCAATTTGCTCATAGTCTTCCTGTATATTTCTATTTATTTCTGTAATGTCAGTAGTAATGTTCCTTCTTTCATTTCTGATTTTAGTAATTTCAGCTCTCTCCTTTCTTATGATTAGTATAGCTAAATATTAGTCAATTTTATTGATATTTTTTAAGACCCAACTTCATTTGTGTTGGTTTTTCTCTAGTGATTTTCTATTTGCTATTTAATTTATTTCCACTCTAATCTTTATCAGGTCCTTCATCTGCTTTAGGTCTAGTTTGGTCTGCAGATTCTAGTTTCTTAAGGTGGAATTGATTTGAGAATTCTTTTTTAAATGTAGGCATTTGCAGTTACAAATTTCCTACTGAGAACTAATTTTCCTGCAGCTCATAAATTTTGGAATGCTGTACCCTTATTTTCATACATCAAAAATATTTTCTAATTTTCCTGTGATTTCTTCTTTGGCCCAGTGGTTGTTTGGAGTGTTGTTTAATCTCTACATATTTGTGAATTTCCCACATGTCTCTCCTCATTGATTTCTAATTTCATTCCACTGAGCTTTGAAAAAATACTTTGTATAATTTTATTTCTTTTTAAATTATCGAGACTTGTTATATTGTCTGATCTGAAAAATGTTCTTTGTGCACTTGAGAAGAATGTGCATTCTGCTGTTTTTGCTCTATAGATATATGTTAGGTCTAATTGTTTAATGGTATTGTCCAAATCTTTTCATTCCTTATTTATCTTCAAATTGTTCTATTATTAAAAATTGAAGTATAAACCTATTTTTATTGAATTGACCCTTGAATTCTGAGTTTTTATTTCATGTGCTTTTAGCTCATTTGTTTGATCCATATATGTTTATAATTGGTATATGTTCTTTTGGATTGACTTTTTTTTGTGAAATATCTTTTTTGTTTTCTGTCAGTAATAACTTTTTCTCAAAGTCTGTTTGCCTAATAATAGTATAGCCACTCCAGCTTTCTTTCTGTTACTGTTTGCATGGTATATCTTTTTTCAGTCACTTACTTTTAATCTATTTGTGTCTTTGAATCTAAAGTATATCTCTTATAGACAGCACTTAGTTGGATCATGTTTTGTTGTCTTTTTTCCTAAACTGTACTGTCAACATTTACCTTTTAATGGAAGTTTTAAATCCATCCACATTTAACATAATTGCTGATAAGGTAAGACTTATATCTGCCATTTGCTGTGTGATATGTTTGTGTGTGTGTGTGTATGTGTACTATATGTTTTTTTTAACACTCTATTCTTCCATCACTTCCTGCTTTTGTGTTAAATAGATGCTTTCTAGCATAACATTTTATTTCCCTGTCACTTCGTTTACTATATTTTAAAAGTTATTTCTTAATATGGGTTATCATTTAAAAATTAATTTATAAAGTTATAGCTCAAATTAATACCAATTTAAATTCAAGAATATACAAAGCACTTTTTCCTGTATAGCTCCATTCCTTTTCCTTTCATTTGTTCTGTTATTTCCATACAAATTACATCTTTATATATTTTATGTCATCAACACATTTTATAAACATCGCATTATACAATTGTCTTTTAAAACAGATAGAAAAATAAAGGGTTACAGAAAAAAATATGTTTTTACACTATCTCTTACATATACCTATGTAGTTAATTTTACTGAAATTCTTTCTTTCCTCACAAAACTTTGAGTCACTATCAGTATCCTTTTCTTAAGCCTGCAGGACTCCCTTTAGTATTTTTTTATGGCTAGTTTACTAGTGACTAAATCTTTTGTGTTTCTTTATCTTAGAATTCTTAATTTCTCCTTCATTTTTGAAGGATCGTTTTACTGAATATAGTCTTATAGTTGATGATATTTTCTTCCAGCACCTGGAGAAATATAGTTTCTGACTGCCACCTGGAATTCATGGTTTCTGATGAGAAATTAGTTGTAATCTTATTGATGATCTCATATATGTGATGAGTCACTTCTTTTTTTTTTTTTTGCTTCTTTTAAGATTATCTCTACCTTTGCTTTCAACATTTTGATGACAAAGTACTTAGCTGTGAATCTCTTTGGGTTTAATCGACATGATGTATGATGAGCTTCTTGGTTGCGTTGACTAATTTTTTTAATTAAATTTGGGAAGCTTCCAGGTATTAATTTTTGCAATATTTTTTCCACTACTTTCTCTTTCTTCTCTTCTTCTAGACTCACATTATGAGTATGTTGGTATATTTGATGATGTGCTCAGATCTCTGAGAATCTTTTCACCGTTTTCCTCTTTTTTTCTCTCTAGTCCTCAGACTGAATAATCTCAATTGAACTTCTTCAAATTTACAGATTCTTTCTTCTGCCTGCTCAAATCTATTGTTGACCTCCTGTATTAAAATTTTAATTTTAGTTATTATATCTTCAGCTTTAAAATTTATATTTTAATAATATCTATCCCATTATTGACATTCTCTATGGGTGAGATAGCATTCTTATACTTTTCTTTATGTCTTTGGACATGGTTTCCTTTAGTTCTCAGAACATAGCTTTAAAAGCTAATTTAAAGTCTTTGTCTAATAAATCCAACATGTGGGCTTCATCAGTGATAATTTCTATTGATAGCATTTTTTTCTTCTGTATGGTTCATGCTTTCTTGCTTCTTTGAATACCTCACAATTTTTTGTTGCAAACTGGACATTTTAAATAATGTAATGTGACAACTCTGAAAATCAGTTTCTCTTGCTTCTCCAGGGTGTTTGTTATTGCTCTCTGTGGTTGCTTTGGCTCTTTTTTTTTCTTAACATTTCTGAACTAATTCTTTAAGGTCTCTATGCTTTAGTCTGTGTGGCTACTGAAGTCTTTGGTTAGTTTAGAGGTCTGCTAAGTATTGAACAAATGGACATATATTTTCTTAATAACTGTCCTAGTCCTAGCTGATGAAACTCTTTGTGTATGTTGAGGCATGCCTTCAACAGGCAGTTGACAGCTTAGCCTTCACTTCATGCTTCCTTAGAGCTTCAAGGTCAGCCAGAATTGAGAGATTAGAACATTCTCAAAATATTTCTGAGGGTACATATCCTGCTAGAGTACCAGGACATCCTATGGACATCTTATTCCCTAGCTTTTCTTTTTAAGCATTTTGACTACCTCGTTGTTGGCCCTGACTATTGTCCACTGTCTCAGACAACTTTGCAAGGTAAACAGTGATCTCTAAATTATCATTTCCAATGCACACCTCCAGAGAAAAACCTTTTCTTATTGCACAAACTTCAATTCTGTTCAAATAAAGATATCCTTGCAAGCAGAATCTTCCAGGGAACCTCCAGACAACAATGATTCTCTGGGGATGACAAGTTAAGAAGCTCCAACCCTTTTCTTCTCCCTCTGCTGGACACAATGATACTGGATTTTAGTATGTTTATGAGCTATTTGTTAAGGGTCTACTGGGCTAGTGGTCAAGGCTACTAAAAATCTAAAATGGTAGGGAGGGGTTTAAGAACAGGGCAAGTTAAAATACCAAAATGTCATTATTCATACTGAGATTTAACTTTTTTTTTTTTTTTAAATAAACAGTACTCAACTCTCCTGCAAGCCTTTGGTTAATTTCTAGTGACCTGAAAAAGTTGATCTGAACAAGTTTTTGCCAATGTCATCCTTTCCTTTATGGGGACAGAAATTTTAGAGTTTCTTAATTTGCTACATTTTGCTGACATAAGTCCATCTAGCCACTGGTTTTTTTAAGGCATTTACTTAGGTTACCAGCCAGTTGTCCCCACATTACAGACATTTTCAACAAAACAAAAGCCCTGGTATATTGCTTCTTTACCCATTTAATACAGAGATTTTGCTATCAAGATAAATTTTCAACCCCCAACATTAAAGACCATCAAGAGAGTAAATGTTCATAAAAATGTCATGAGTAAGTCAATTCTCCTTTATTCCTTAAGAGTATATAAATCCAATTATCTCCATTATAGTAGCTAGCAATTTGTTTGGAGGCATTGGCTTGGAGTGTGAAGCCTATACTTCTGCTTGAGTGGCAATAACCAATTTTACTTAGTATCCATAAGGCCCAGTCTCCTCATATGTGACACAAGATTATCCTGGCTATTCCTTGTATTTGTTGTTGCTTAAATAGAATTAAATCATCCATATAAACCACATAAATCATATATAAGCCCCAAACTCAACCTTATTTATTATTGTATTTCCTAAATTGTTCCACTTCTCTTATATCTTGTTCCCACACTTAATCTCTTTTTTGATTCAGTTTGCTCTTCTGGCCAAGTATTTGAAGAGAAAACACTTTCAAAAATATATCACATTAATAACCTGGTTTTCCTTCTTCTCTGGAGATTAGTAATTTTCCTTCTGCTCTGGTCATTTGTGTCATAAATTACTCAGAGAGCAAAATTACTCTGCAAAGTGTAGCTGAATGGTAACCTGTTTCCTTCATCATAAATTTCACCTGTGATTGATATGGTATGCACAAAATCTTAAAAAGAAAATAAGAGTTGTTTTTCAATCTAATTTTCTCACTTAGAACCATTAAGGGAGGTAAAGAGTTATATTCTGTACCAGAAAGGATGACATTTATATTCTTTCATTTCTAAAATAGGTTTTCATCTTTGAAATGGAAACAGTTTCCTAACTTAAAGTAGGTAATTACACACTCCATTAAACAAGTAATTAACAGATTACAACTTGAAAAAAAGAAAAACTTGAAAATGAGCAATTCGGATTCTAAATGGGAAGAGTAGTGTTATAATTAGCATAATACCTTTAGAAATAGATTAACAAGTACACAATAAAAATGAAAAAAGAAACAGTCTGTTTCCTCCATACAGATTATACACAACAAATAGCCATTCATGAGTCAGACGTCAGCATGGTTTTAAGAAATCTTGGTCATAGAATTGTTGCTATAGTTCTCTAAAATTCAAAATGATAAGATTTTGTTGTATGAAATATTTGCTATCCTAAGAGACTGTGACTCTTCAAGTCAATGTTTTAAATTGTCTTTCAACAATAATTCCCTGAGGGAAGTGGCCAATGCTTGCAAGCTCAACATGTGTAATTCAAATTGGTAATTTGAAAAGGCAAAAAAGACAGGCTCAGTGTTGTATATGTGTGATTCATTTTCGTTGCAAGTTTAAAAATGTGCATAAAGGTGATTCAAAGAAAACATGCATGGTAAGTCACTATTATCCTCCCTTCCAAGAAAAAGCAAGAAAAAGAATCCATTCTAAACTGGAAGCTGGGGCCACTCTTCTTGCTAATCTGCTTTCTTAAAGAGAAAAAAAAAGGGTGAATAACTGAAGGTACCACTTCAGCTTCCAAGGGTAATGGCAAAATAAAAGCCCAAACGATAACTAGCCCTTCAGTAAGATATATTTTTATTCACGCAAAATTCTGGGCTAAATTTCCTGTCAGATCACTGCAACAAGAAAAAATGTGGAGAGTTCTTCAAGTTTGGGGTCTTCTAGTGAAACTACATATAGGCTCTTTCCCACCTTCTTGAAAATCAGGAAAGAGGCAGGGGTGTATCACAAAATCTGGAGCCTGTGCTCCTGACTAAGATCTGTTAATGATTTCTTTTCTGAAATTTGAACTGACCCTGTGAGTAAAAATAATTCATAGAACATTTTGGAAAAAAGTTGTCCATCATTTGTTTGGCTAAAGACCATATGTTGTTTTCATTCTATATTGAAAATAAACAAAACAGATCACTAAGAAAAGAGGTTTCTGCCTGCAATCTTACTAAAAACAGACAGGCAGTAAGTTCAAATCTGTCAGAATGAAGATACTACTGAGAATGTCAAATAGCCATTGACTTTTGGGTCATCATTTCTATGTGGCAGTGAAAAGAAACTGCTGTTCCATGTTACTATTGCATTTACCTTACAATATTAGTTTTTTTAGTAAAACAAATACTGGTTTGAATTGAGATATCAAGTGTTTTCTAAATAAGAATTAAAGTCAGGTCAGAATAACAGTTAAGTTAGGTAAATTCTATGATTACCTATTTATAACCATACTTCTACCCGTGCCAATTACTTTATAAATTTTTTTTGTGATCCTATGTTAATCCTTAACTCTTTTTTTTTTTTTTAAAGATTTATTTTTATTGATTGATTGATTGATTGCTATGTTGGGTCTTCGTTTCTGTGCTAGGGCTTTCTCTAGTTGCGGCAAGCAGGAGCCACTCTTCATCGCGGTGCGTGGGCCTCTCACTATCTTGGCCTCTCTTGTTGCGGAGCACAGGCTCTAGACGCGCAGGCTCAGTAGTTGCGGCTCACGGGCCCAGTTGCTCCGCGGCATGTGGGATCTTCCCAGACCAGGGCTCGAACCCGTGTCCCATTAGCAGGCAGATTCTCAACCACTGCGCCACCAGGGAAGCCCCAATCCTTAACTCTTATTTATGTCAATGGATATGTAGTTTTTCTCTGGAAATTTCTGTTTAATGGGTACTTCCATAAAAGTCTACAACTTATGCTGGTGCCGATTTCAGCTATTACAGCCCATCCATTGTAAATTTGGATAAAAGCAGAATTGTGTGAAACAGGCTTCTCAACATGAGTGATTACTCATGATTCACGTTGGCTTGTTTTTAAAGTAGCTTTGCACAGGGTGGTGAGTAGCAGGGCACATTTCAACCTGAGTTTTCTGCCTATAAAGAAAAACTTTTTTTGTAAATCACATTGCATTTCTTAACAACAGATAATGCATCATCATAAATATCTTCTATGTGGAAAATTCAGGATTTGTTCACAAGAAATCACTGTTTAAGCACTATGCTTAATCCCTAAGTATTGCGTTTAAAATTGAAAACAGAATTAGAAATATGCCAGACCCTTAGCTCTTGGGCATAACTCAACAATGGTAGCTACTTTTCCAAAGATCAAGAATACTTTGAAAGCTATATTAACTTTACCAGGTAATTCCAGGTGAAAACTTCCTGAATGTAGTCAGATTTCTTGAAATGTTTCTCCTTTCTCATTTCAAACATGTTTTTGTCAGTTATTTTGATATGAAAAGTACTCAGTATCTTACCATCACACCTTATACTCTTAAGCTAATACTTAGGTTCTGAGGATGGTTTTGACTTCTATGTACTCTCTAGAGCTGATTGCTGACAGAGACTAGTGGCCAAGATTTACCAGGTTTATTGCAGCTCAGAGTGTACCCTGTTCACACACAGTCATAGGTTCTGCTGGATTACTAGTGGGCAGTTGTTTTTATAACACCTCAAATCATCTTCTACCATCTGTCCTCAGTCTTAGTGAGAGTTTAAACAATGCATAGAAAGATATTCTGGAAGCCTCATGTCTTCATTGTCCTTCACATACAAGCATTGTTTGGGGCTAGTACCCGTGGAGCTTGTGACGGATAAATTTTATGCATCAACTTGGCTAGGCTATGGGATCCAGTTAGTGTTCAAACACTAGTCTAGTTGTTGCTGTGAAGTTATTTTGTAGATGTGATTAACATCTACAGTTAGTAGCCTTCAAGTAAAAGAGATAACACTCCGTAATGTGGGTGAGACTCATCTAATCAGTTGAAAGTTGCAAAGAGCAAAGAGAAAAGTTGATGTTTCCCCGAGAAGACAGAATTTTGCCTCAAGACTGTAAATCTTGTCTGAGTTTTCAGTCCACTGGATTGCCCTATGGACTTTAAACTCAAGACTGCAACATCAACTCTTGTCTTTTTTCAGCTGGCAAGCCTACCAGTTCCCACAATCATGTGAGCCAATTGCTTAAAGTAAACCTGTTAATATGTAACAGTACAACCCCATTGGTACTGTTTCTCTGGGGAATCCTAACAAATACAGAGCTTTTCCAAGGTGGAATTCTACTTCTATAAATAAGGTCAACGATAACTGATGTACAAGGTCCAAAATACTGATGGGCTGATTTGGTAACACGGATATTAATTTTCTGTGAAAGAATTCTTCCTAAATAACTGGACCCAGCTGAGTGTAATTAGAAACATTCTCTTTTTTTTTTTTTTAATGTGAAGACTTCAGATGAAATAGATTGAGAAACTGATTGGAAATTGAATGCAAACTAAGACCACTTGACTGTTACTGAAATGAATAGCCCAGTTTGCTTTTTTTTTTTTTTAAAGAAATTCACGTTCTTTTATTTATTTATTTATTTATTTGTGACTGTGTTGAGTCTTCGTTTCTGTGCGAGGGCTTTCTCTAGTTGCGGCAAGTGGGGACCACTCTTCATCGCGGTGCGCGGGCCTCTCACCATCGCGGCCTCTCTTGTTGCGGAGCACACGCTCCAGACGCGCAGGCTCAGTAATTGTGGCTCACGAGCCCAGTTGCTCCGTGGCATGTGGAATCTTCCCACACCAGGGCTCGAACCCGTGTCCCCTGCATTGGCAGGCAGATTCTCAACCACTGCGCCACCAGGGAAACCCCTAGAAACATTCTAACTGATATTTGTTATTAATTATTCACCAGAGTATTCATCAGCCCCAGTGAAAGAATGTTGTTCTTTAAAAAAATGTTGAGAGTACTTCACCTATGCTCAATACCATGCTAAATTCTGACACAAATGTGAAAGATAATCCCAGATCCATTGTGTTCTTAGTCTAGTGGGAGAAATAGATTGTGGAAAAATGGGAAAGATGTCTGGAATGATGTTCTAGGCAGAGGGAAACTGATGTGTTGAGACATTGTGAAGAGAATGAGAAAATGAACTCTACAGTCATGAAAATAAATGTATATTGAGAGTATATGGCACATGTGTGAGATATTGCTGAGGAACTGAGCCTGGACAGTAGACCACAGTTAAAATTTCCTAATCTTACTTTTCTTATCTATAATGTATTTCTGGGAATAAAACTAAGGAAAATTTTATGAAAATCAGATGACCTTATTTGTAAAGTGACTAATGTTTAGTACGATTCACTACAAAATATGGTAGCTTTTATTTTTAGCAGTGTTGACCTTATAAATCGTGATCTGGGGGATATATAACATCTGGCACATACTGATTATTCACTGCATGTCCCTCCCTCTTTATCTGTGTCAACTCCATTGGCTACTATTTAAGCTATCATATGTCAAGCACTTATCACCATGTCTGGTATGTAGTAAAGACCAGAATACTGATAGTTAACTTTAAAAACACATATAAAAATCTGTATCTTTTTGATCAAACACCAAACACTTAAGTGCCTCTTTTGCTGATGTTCAGACTTTAGTGAAGTGACTTCAACACAATGTCAGACCCCTAACTAGTTACATAATAAAATATATGGCCAGGTTTCTGGTATAAATAAAAACTAGGGCTTCCCTGGTGGTGCAGTGGTTAAGAATCTGCCTTCCAATGCAGGGAACACAGGTTAGAGCCCTGGTCCAGGAAGATCCCACATGCCGTGGAGCAACTAACCCCATGTGCCACAACCACTGAGCGCACGTGCCACAACTACTGAAGCCCTCGCACCTAGAGCCCATGCTCCTTAACAAGAGGAGACACCGCAATGAGAAGCCCGCTCACTGTAACGAAGTGTAGCCCCCACTCGCCGCAACTAGAGAAAGCCTGTGTGCAGCAACAAAGACCCAATGCAGCCAAAAATAAATAAATAAAATAAATAAATTTATTATAAAACCCTCCTAAATTTAGGAATATAGAACACCTTTTAGGAGTGGATAAACACTGGGTAATTGGAAGACTTGGGTTTTGGAGCTACCTGTGGTACTAATTATCACAATATTAGAAAAAGTGCTTACAATTTTTGAGTTGCAATTTCACTGTCCAAAAATGAACAAATTAAAATAAATAATTCATGAGGTCCCTTTTGGCTTTAATATTCCAGGCTTGTGGTTGTTTACACTCCATGAGTCATAGACAGGCAAATCTCACCAAAAGAAATAATAGCAGATACTGTTAAATCATTGATATCCAAGCAATGAATATTATGAGACTTAATTATCTTGAGATTATAGTATCAGTAAAGAGAAACTAATGTGTGATCAAATTTGGGAGCACTTAGGTGTTTGGATGTCTGACTTTCCTAAGCTAGAAACCCAGAATCATCTCTCTCTTTTTGTCCTTGTAATATGAGCATGTTAAAAATCAGAGCACCAGTAAAGTCTGCAGATCCAGCAATCTATCTTTGGGAACAATGCTTGAGATATGCGATATTACCTGAGAGTTTATTTAGGGTAAAAGAGGTGAAGTAATCTTGAATGACCGGGGTCACTATCTTCCCATAACCAATGATCAGATAATGGTAGATACTGTAGCAAATAGAGATTGACCGCTTGATTCTGTACATATTTTTCTTCTTTCAAATATTTAAGTACATTTCTTCATATGCATTTTTAGCTCTAAGTCCTTCTCTGGGTAGTGTTCTCTTCCCAAGGAAAGTAGTTGATTTATTTAACTGTTGTCTTTTTATTGAAGTACCAAGATCATGGCTTGCAGTGCCAAGAAGTGGTTGTGCTCTGTAGTGTCACTTTTATTGTCACAGTCTGTCCTATCATTTGATGCCAAGTGTGGCGTGTAGGTTGAGTGTGTAGGTTGACTATGAAATCTGTCCAGTAACCAAATGTGACAATAGTCACTTGTTTTTTAGTCTCAAATCCTTGAAACAATTGTTCCTAAGAACTGGAAATATTTCTAAATTTCTAAGGAAATTTGTCAGGTTCTCTAACCAATATATACATTTTTCTTTCCAAAGAATACAACTATATCCCCCAAATGACATAAGAATTACAAATAAAATTTGTTTTAAAACAAAGTGTTGCACATATTTTTATCAGCAATAGCAACAGATTTACTAAACTAACTGCAATGCTGATGACTTCATTGCAGATTAATAAAATCTCTAACAAATGAGAATCAAAAATTCATGTAATTTAAAATTTGATCCAGAAAACTGATCTTTCTCACATAAGATTCTGTACGTCTGATGACAAACATTTGAGTGAACCTGTATAAACTTAGTTATCCAGATTTTTTATCTACTTTACAGACACTATACCAGATTTTCACATTCAGTCATACCTTCAATGGATTAAAAGTCAAGAAAGATATATTCTACTGTATCTCACTAAGATTTTTTAGTTTAAGGTGGTAGTTCTCAAAATTAAGTCATTTACATATTTTTTGCTATATGTGTTTACTAGTTCTACTGTTCTTTTTTTTTTTTTTTAAAGAAATTCACGTTCTTTTATTTATTTATTTATGACTGTGTTGAGTCTTCGTTTCTGTGCGAGGGCTTTCTCTAGTTGCGGCAAGTGGGGACCACTCTTCATCGCGGTGCGCGGGTCTCTCACCATCGCGGCCTCTCTTGTTGCGGAGCACAGGCTCCAGACGCGCAGGCTCAGTAATTGTGGCTCACGGGCCCAGTTGCTCCGTGGCATGTGGAATCTTCCCAGACCAGGGCTCGAACCCGTGTGCCCTGCATTGGCAGGCAGATTCTCAACCACTGCGCCACCAAGGAAGCCCAGTTCTACTGTTCTTACTTAGTATTTGGTATTATGTTTTGCCCCAAAACATATTATATATGCTTTATCACCATTGTAATAGTTAATACCATCATAGCAAAATATTATTAAATGTTAAAAATTTTTAAGTCGATAAAAATAGCTATCAATTTAATCAATATAACAATTATGTGGTTAAAAATTAAGTTTTCAAAAAGTAGAATGGAAATGTCTACTGTTGCTCAGCAATCAAGTTTTGGGTCCTTAAAACTTAATTAAACACTATGATGAAGCTTAATTTAACAGGACAAGCTCATTGCTTTTTATATTGACCAATCCCAAGAACCTCAATTGAAACATACACATTTGGAAACTAGAAAAATTATTTCATTGCTTTTTGTGACAAATTCTGAAACTGAGAAATCACTGTTAATCGAAATAAAATGAGCAACTTTGAACAACAAACTTTTGTTCCAAGAGACCATCTGAAGTGTTTTCCAAATTCTGTTCTTCTTCTAAATATGTCAAGTAATCTGCTAATATTTGCATTACCAGGGGACAAAAGCATTTCTTAGCAATACAAAAGTGGTGTTCAGTTTGGAAGATTATAAAGGAAGACCTTTTATTTTTGTTCTCCATCCACAATGTCTTTATAATGTTCAAAATACTTTTCAACAAGTACTTCAAATGAATTTATAACTAAGGCATTCTAATACATAAAATAATCTAACATTCCGTGATCAAGCCTTGATGGCTGATGCTTCACTTTTGCTATCAATGAGTTCAGTCTGTCTTGCATGTGGAATACTGATATAAATGGATTTTGTAAGAATAAATTAAGGCTGTCCTGGTGGGCTAATAGATCTGGAAAATATTCTAATATGTGAAGGCAGTCCCTATTAGTGCATACAATGTCATGTATTAAAGGTAAAGAAAAATACACTAAAGTTGTTGTTGTTTTTGCCTCGACAGAAAAGGGATAATTTCAGCATAAAAAATAAAACAGATTTTAGTAAAAAAAAATAACAAAAAATCTTTATTTCTTATAATTTCCCAACTCTAGACAAATATTAGAAAACATTTCAAGAGTTCAGTGGCCTCTCTTTTCAATGACTGATATGTATTTAGAGCCTTATGTATGCCTTTTAAGTCTTCCACATGTCTGAGGTGGTGTGGGGTGGAAGATAGGAATGGAGGATTTGGGGCATTACTTCCTGTGATACAGTTTGACTGTGTGGAACAAGTTCTCATTTTGTACCAACTGTGACTTTAGTGCTCTTGGTGCTTATCCCAATAAATCACTTCCAGATGATGTCATGAACTTATTAATAAGTTTTAAAACCTCTACCCCAGTTGTGCTAGTTGGCCAGGACTGGTAGAACTAAAGGTCTCCATGGTCTCAGGATTTAGTTCATATATAAGACACTGAATACCAACTAAAATCACAACCTCAGAGGATTTATCCATGTAGAGTGAATAAAATAAATTTTATTATAGTTGTGATAATATTTGCTACCTTAAGTTTTTAGCCATATCTATAATTTTACAATGAACAATATTATTTGACAGAAGAATATCACCAGTTCCTTTGCTTGTCCCTGCTTATTATTTAAGTCATTTTGGCAGTGGATGTGGTAAGTTTATTTACAAATTAGTCCAGCAACTATAAGCTTTGTAAGTAAATAAAACATGATAAATGAGTATTCTAAAGTATTAGCATTTTTATCCAATTAGCGTGTTAAGTTTCTAAAATGCTTGAACGTCTTTCCACTTTGTTTTATTCTTTGGGAGTTTCACAATGCTGCTTGTGGTCAGATAATGTCATAGAATTTGGGAGCATTTCCAAACTTAAAGGAATTAGTTTTTTCTTGTTTACAGTTTCATGAAAATTTAAATTTTAAATATTTTATAATATTTTCAATATTTACATTGCAATTGTTACTTCTACAACACTAACAGAAAATTAAGATTATTAATTAGTGTATCTCTCTTAAGACATATGCAGATTTCATCATAATCAAACCTAATAAAATAATAGTAGTACCAGAGGTATAGTAGTAATAGCTATAATTTAATATCTATATTATGTGCCTGATATTGTTTAATCACATCAACTGTTTGAATCCTCATATTATATTTAAATAACTTTCACTTCTATGTATTAATATTCTCTTCTTTAAACCACTGATCCAAAATGGTTTAATAGAGAAGAAATCGACACACACACAATATATAGATGAACAAAAAACGGAACACAGAACCAATTCCAAGTCATACTTATTTTATTTATCCATAATTAGCAAGCTTAATATTAACTTCTTGAAATGGAGTTCCAATACCATGATGAAAAAACAGATAACAGAAATGTCAATCAGTATATGAAAATCATTACCTCCAAATTATATCACCCTACTATCCATACTTATAAACCATAATGGTAAAACACTCTGTTTTAAAGGCTTAACCATTTCCGAACTTTCTGAGCACCACATCTGTACTCAGCTGATCATAGTAAAGCAGATTGCTTTACTGTATCACTACTTACTTTAGCTAATTCCTAAAGCAGCAAAACATTCCTTAAATCTTAAGCTTGCTGTGTTATATTTTTCTAATGTACATTAAAATAAGTAAGCAAATATTAGAATAATGATTACATATCCATACAGCTTAAGTTTTCATAAAATACATATACTACCTATTAACATTCTTTTAATATTTTCAGATGATCCTTTGAGCTGAGGGAATATAATAATTTCATTTGATTTATACATATCACTTACATATGACAATAGTGTCCTTGGTTATCGTTAATGCTCATGTTATCACTTTGAAAGTGAAAAGTGGATGGGGTAGACGTGAGCTTGGAAGAGGAGAAACTATAGAAAATGCCACACTCACAATGCAGGAAGTCTTTTCTTAAAAACCCACAAATAATAATATATGATTATTGCAGCTATTAGACCCAGGACTGATGACTGCACATAAAAGACTGCAGCAAATGAAGATTTTATTGTCCCCTCTCTGACTTTCTAAAATGACACGGAAGCTTACACGTTCTGGGCACCATTCCCAGAAGTATAGCATTCTCTCCAAAAATCCACAGATGCTCTTCTGGGAATGAGGTGGCAGCACTGGCAACACAAATGAGGTGACAGTGTGCTACCATTCCTGGAAGCACTGCCTTCTGGAGCTGAGACTTTCAAGAAAAAACACCAAATTTGATTTTGCTCTGTTCTTCACATATCCTATGTATTTTTAAAACTCAAAGATTAATATTATACGGAGGGAAAAACCAGTCTGTGGTTGTTTGGAGAAATCATTAATATATTTTTTGAAACTGGAGACATGGTGGTTTGAGTTATCAAAGACTGGAGTTTCTAAGGCACCGTATAAAGAAAAATTGGAAATACACACTTAACAACCACAAGCAGACCAATTCATTATGCTTTGCCTGAGAACACCACACTATAAAATACTTACTTTTCAACTAAAACAGTTGCTGACAATACAGATGTACTGCATTATCATAATTACTTGTATTTTATCTTAGATTTATAGTCTGATAATTTTTTAAAGTGACCTTAGTAATCATCAACCAAATTCTTCATTTTATAGTTTCTAAGAGATTAAGTGACTTAGTATGAGCCAGACATGACACAAATGGAGCTCTCCTGAATTCAAGGGTAATATTTGACTTTTACCAATTTCCAAAAAGTTACAAATTTATTATCCCATTTGAGAAGTCTAGAAAACCTATGGAAGTATCACTATGCTCATTTGGAAAGAAAGGAATGGAAGCCCAAACAATTTAACCAAATTGCTTCACAAAATATATTTAGCAAAATCACAAAATTTAAAAACCCTGACTTCTTTTCAATACAACATATTATAATGTATATTAAATATTCACTTTAAAAATGACTAATTATAAGGCATAGGCTGGGGGCAGTGGTTGGCAGTGAGGAACAAAGGGGACTTGCACCTAAGGATGCACCTGAGCAGAATGAGGGAAAAAACTGTGGGTGCCTGCATAGGCAGCTCATTGGAGACAGCTTGGAGCTCTATCTGTAGCTGATATGAGCTGAGGACATGCACGGGCCCCACTTTGATTCAGCACTTCTCTATTCTGGGCCAAGTGTCCCAATGCTGGAAGAAGAGAAAGTAAACACTTAAAGGGAACAGAGCCAACTCAGGATTGACCCTCAGAGCTTCTGCTCCAGAAACTTAGGATCAGAACCCCCTTCCACCTGATAGTGCAGTTATGGCCACTGAGCAGATGGGAAGTCCCACCTTATACCCAGCATCAGCTTTAGTCCCACCACCCCCAGCCCCACCCTATACAAAGGTGACAGCTACCAGCAAACCCGGAGGAAAGGTCTGACTTGCATCCATGTGAAATCCAGCTCTCCCACCAAAGGCATTGGGTGAAAGCAGTTGGTATAGGGATGCTCTTACATACGGTCACCCCTTAAAGACTACAATAGATAATGATTTCACCTAAATTCAGAGGGGCAGAGAAAGTTAAGCAAAATGAAAAGGCAGAGGAACTACTCTCAATTGAAAGAGAAAGAGAAAACCCATGGAAAAATAAATAAAGAAACAAATAATCTACTAGATAAAAAATGCAAAGCATTGGTAATAAAAATGTTGACTGAATTAGGGAAAAGAATAGATGAACACAGTGAAAGTTTTAATAAGGTCCTAGAAAATATATAAAAGACCCATTCAGAAATGAAGAATTCAATAAGTAAAATAAGGAAGTGATGAATAGCATACTAAGTGAACAGAAGAATGCATAAGTGATCTGGAAGATAGAATAATGGAAATTGCCCAATCGGAACAGCAAAAACAAAAACAAATTATAAAAAAGAAAGCAAATACACAAGCTTCCTCTGGAGTGCAGGTGGCCTGGGTCCCCCTCCTGCTAAGTCTGGGGGGCAGCCGCTAGGATAAAGGAAAGGGCCCTTCGATCTAGTCTGCAAACTTAAGGACCAGCTCTTATTTCACCTTTTCCTCCCAGTTGTTGACACAGTGCCTGGTACAAAGGACTCTATATGTTGAAAAGGACTTAAGGGAGGGGTGCCTTCAAGGTGGCAGAGGAATAAGATGTGCAGATCACTTTCCTCCTCACAAATACATCAAAAGTACATCTACATGTGGAACAACTCCTAAAGAACACCTACTGAACATTGGCAGAAGACCTCAGACTTCACAAAAGGCAAGAAACTCCCCATGTACCTGGGTAGGGCAAAAGAAAAAAGAAAAAAGCAGAGACAAAAGAATAAGGATGGGACCTGCACCTCTGGGAAGGAGCTGTGAAGGAGGAAAAGTTTCCACACACTAGGAAGCCCCTTCACTGGTGGAGACGGGAAGTGGGTGGGGGGAAACTTTGGAGCTATGGAGGAGAGCGCAGCAACAGGGTGCAGAGGGCAAAGCAGAGAGTTTCCTGCACAGATGATCAGTGGTGACCAGCACTCACCAGCCTGAGAGGATTGTCTGCTCACCCACGAGGGTGGGTGGGAGCTGGGAGCTGAGGCTCGGGCTTCAGAGTTCAGGTCCCAGGGAGAGGACTGGGGTTGGCTGCGTGAACACAGCCTGAAGGGGGCTAGTGTGCCACAGCTAGCCATGAGGGAGTCTGGGAAATACTCTGGACCTGCCTAAGAGGCAAGAGACTATTGTTTCGGGATGCGCAAGGAGAGGGGATTAAGAGCACTGCCTAAAAGAGGTCCAGAGATAGGTGCAAGCCACGGCTATCAGCGCAGACACCAGAGATGGGTATAAAACACTAAGGCTGCTGCAGCAGCCAACAAGAATCCTGTGTTTAAGCACAGGTCACTATCTACACATCCCTTCCTGGGAGCCTGTGCAACCCCCCACTGCCACGGTCCCATGATCCAGGAACAACTTGCCTGGGAGAAAACATGGTGCGCCTCAGGCTGTTGCAATGTCATCACGCTGGCCTCTGCCACCTCAGGCTCACCCCACATTCCCTACCCGCCCCTCCCTGCAGCCTGAGTGAGCCAGAGCCACCTAATCAACTGCTCCTTTAACCCCATCCTGTCTGTGTGGGGAACAGACACCCTCAGGTGACATACATGCAGAGGCAGGGCCAAATCCAAAGCTGAACCCCAGGAACTGTGTGAACAAAGAAGAGAAAGGGAAATGTCTCCCAGCAGCCTCAGGAGCAGTGGATTAAATCTCCACAATCAACTTGATGTACCCTGCATCTGTGGAATACCTGAATAGACAACAAATCAACCCAAAATTGAGGTAGGGGATTTGGGGAGCAACTGTAGACTAAGGGTTTGCTTTCTGCATCTAATTTGATTCTGGTTTTATCTTTATCTTAGTTTAGTATTTAGAGCTTATTATGATTCATAGATTTGATAATAGATTTGGTTGCTCTCTTCCTTTTATATATATATATTTTTTCCTTTTTCTCTTTTTGTCACTGTGTATGTGTATGTTTCTTTGAGTGATTTTGTCTGTACAGCTTTGTTTTGTCATTTGTCCTGGGTTCTGACTGTCCATTTTTTTGTTTCTTGTTTTTTTTTTTTTTTTAAGTATAGTTTTTAGTGCTTTTTATCATTGGAGGATTTGTTTTTGGTTGGGGTGCTCTCTTATTTCTTTCTTTCTTTTTTATTACTTTTTTATTTTTTTATTTTTAATATTTTTTTCCTTTTTAATAATTTTATTGTATTTATTTTTTTCTTTCTTTCTTTCTTATTTTTTTCTCCCTTTTCTTCTGAGCTGTGTGGCTGACAGGGTCTTGCTGCTCTGGCCAGGTGTCAGGCCTGAGCCTTTGAGGTGGGAGAGCCAAGTTCAGGACATAGGTCCACCAGACACCTCCCGGGTCTACATAATTTCAAATGACAAATGCTCTCCCAGAGATCCCATCTCAATGCTAAGGCCCAGCTCCACTCAACGACCAGAAAGCTACAGTGTTGGACACCCTATCCCTAACAACGGACAAGACAGGGACACAAACCGACCCATTAGCAGAGAGTCTGCCTAAATTCATACTAAGTTCACGGACACCCCAAACCACAGCACCGGATGCTGTCCTGTCCACCAGAGAGACAAGATCCAGCCTCATCCACCAAAACAAAGGAACCAGTCCCCCCTCCACCAGGAAGCCTACACAACCCACTGAACAAAACTAACCCACTGGGGGCAGACGCCAAAAACACCAGGAACTACAACCCTGCAGCCTGCATAATGGAGACCCCAAACACAGTAAAAGTTAAGAAAAATGAGAAGACAGAGAAACACACAGCAGATGAAGGAGCAAGGTAAAAACCCACCAGACAAAACAAATGAAGAGGAAATAGGCAGTCTATGTGAAAAAGAATTCAGAGAAGTGATACTAAAGATGATCCAAAATCTTGGATATAGAATGGAGGAAATACAAGAACTGTTTAACAAGGACCTAGAACTAAAGAGCAAACAAACAATAATGAACAACACAATAAATGAAATTAAAAATTCTCTAGAAGGAATCAATAGCAGAATAACTGAGACAGAAGAACAGATAAGTGACCTGTTATGATAAAAAATAAAATAAAATAGTGGAAATAACTACTGCAGAGCAGAAAAAAAATTAAAGAAGGAAAAGAATTGAGGCCAATATCAGAGACCTCTGGGACAACATAAAATGCACCAACATTCGAATTATAGGGGACCTAGAAGAAGAAGAGGAAAAAAAAAGGACTGAGAAAATATTTGAAGAGATTATAGTAGGAAAATTCCCTAATATGGGTAAGGAAATATTCAATCAAGTCCAGGAAACGCAGAGAGTTCCATACAGGATAAATCCAAGGAGAAACATGACAAGACACATGTTAATCAAAAATTAAATACAAAGAAAAAATATTAAAAGCAGCAAGGAAAAAGCAACAATTAACGTACAAGGGAATCCCCATAAGGTTAAGAGCTAATTTTTTAGCAGAAACTGTGCAAGCCAGAAGGGTGGAAGGACATATTTAAAATGATGAAAGGGAAAAACCTACAAAAGGAAAAAACCTACAACCAAGATTACTCTACTCTATCTCATTCAGGTTCGACAGAGAAATAAAAACCTTTACAGATAAGCAAAAGCTAAGAGATTTGGCACCACAAAACCAGCTTTACAACAAATGCTAAAGGAACTTCTCTAGGCAGGAAAAACAAGACAATGAAAAGACATACAAAAACAAACCCAAAACAATTAAGAAAATGGTAATAGAAACATACATATCGATTACTACCTTAAATGTAAATGGATTAAATGTTCCCAGCAAAAGACATAGACTGGCTGAATGGATACAAAAACAAGACCCGTATATATGCTGTCTACAAGAGACCCACTTCAGACCTAGGGACATATACAGACTGAAAGTGAGGGGATGGAAAAAGATATTCCATGCAAATGGAAATCAAAAGAAACATGGAGTAACAATTCCCATATCAGAAAAAATACAATATAAAATAAAGACTATTACAAGAGACAAAAAAGGGCACTACATAATGATCAAGGGAACAGTCCAAGAAGAAGATATAACAATCGTAAATATTTATGCACTGAAAATAGGAGCACCACAATACATAAGGCAAATGCTAACAGCCATAAAAGGGGAAATCGACAGTAACACAATCATAGTAGGGGACTTTAACATGTCACTTGCACCAATGGACAGATCATCCAAAATGAAAATTAGTAAGGAAACACAAGCTTTATGACACATTAAACAAGATGGACTTAATTGATATTTATAGGACATTCCATCCAAAAACAGCAGATTATACTTTCTTCTCAAGCGCTCATGGAACATTCTCCAGGATACATCATAAGCTTTTGACAAAATTCAACACCCATTTATGATAAAAACCCTACAGAAACGAGGCATAGAAGGAACTTACCTCAACATAATAAAGGCCATATATGACAAACCCACAGACAACATCATTCTCAATGGTGAAAATCTGAAACCAATCCCACTAAGACCAGGAACAAGACAAAGTTGCCCACTCTCACCACAATTATTCAACATAGTTTTGGAAGTTTTAGCCACAGCAATCAGAGAAAAAAAATAAAATAAAATAAAATAAAAGGAATCCAAATCAGAAAAGAAGAAGTAAAACAGTCAGTGTTTGCAGATGACATGATATCATACAGAGAGAATCCTAAAATGCTACCAGAAAACTACTAGAGTTAATCAATGAATTTGTTAAAGTAGCAGGATACAAAATTAATGCACAGAAATCTCTTGCATTCCTACACACTAATGATGAAAAATATGAAAGAGACATTAAGGAAACACTCACCTTTACCACTGTAACAAAAAGAATCAAATATCTAACAATAAAGCTATCTAAAGAGACAAAAGACCTGTATGCAGAAAACTATAAGATACCTATGAAAGAAATTAATGGTGTTGCAAACAGATGGAGAGCTATACCATGTTCTTGGATTGGAGGAATCAACATTGTGAAAATGACTATACTACCCAAAGCAATCTACAGATTCAATGCAATCCCTATCAAACTACTAATGGCATTTTTCACAGAACTAGAACAAAAAATTTCACAATTTGTATGGAAACACCAAAGACACTGAATAGCCAAAGCAATCATGAGAAAGAAAAACGGAGCTGTAAGAATCAGGCTCCCTGACTTCAGACAATACTACAAACTTACAGTTATCAAGACAGTATGGTACTGGCACAAAAACAGAAATATAGATCAATGGAATATGATAGAAAACCCAGAGATAAACCCACGCACATATGGTCACCTTATCTTTGATAAAGGAGGCAAGAATATACAGTGGAGAAAAGAGAGCCTCTTCAGTAAGTGGTGCTGTGAAAACTGGTCAGCTACATGTAAAAGAATGAAATTAGAACACCCCCTAAAACCATATACAAAAATAAACTCAAAATGGATTAAAGACCTGAATGTAAGGTCTATAAAACTCTTAGAGGAAAACATAGGCAGAACACCCCATGACATAAATCACAGCAAGATCCTTTTTGACTCACCTCTTAGAGAAATGGAAATAAAAACAATAAACAAATGGGACTTAATGAAACTTAAAAGCTTTTCACAGCAAAGGAAACCATAAACAAGATGAAAAGGCAACCTTCAGAATGGGAGAAAATATTTGCAAATGAAGCAGCTGACACAGGATTAATCTCCAAATATGCAAGCCACTCATGCAGCTCAATATCAAAAAAACAACCAACCCAATCCAAAAATGGGCAGAAGACCTAAATAGACATTTCTCCAAAGAAGATATGCAGATTGCCAACAGACACATGAAAGGATGCTCAACATCACTAATCATTAGAGAAATTCAAATCAAAGCTACAATGAGGTATCACCTCGCACCAGTCAGAATGGCCATCATCAAAAAATCTACAAACAATAAATGTGCAAGAGGGTGTGGAGAAAAGGGAACCCTCTTGCACTGTTGTTGAGAATGTAAATTGATACAGCCATTATGGAGAACTTTATGGCAGTTCCTCAAAAAACTAAAAATACAACTACTATATGACCCAGCAATCCCACTACTGGGCATAAACCCTGAGAAAACCATAATTTTAAAATGTCATGTATCACAGTGTTCATTGCAGCTCTATTTACAATAGCCAGAACATGGAAGCAACCTAAGTGTCCATCGACAGATGAATGGATAAAGAAGATGTGACGCACATATATATAATGGAATATTTCTCAGCCATAAAAAGAAACAAAATTGAGTTATTTGTAGTGAGGTGGATGGACCTAGAGACTGTCATACAGAGTGAAGTAAGTCAGAAAGAGAACAACAAATACCGTACACTAACACATATATATGGAATCTAAAAAAAGAAAAAAAGGTTCTGAAGAACCTGGGGCAGGACAGGAATAAAGACACAGATGTAGAGAATGGACTTGAGGACACGGGGAAGGGGAAGGGTAATCTGGGACGAACTGAGATAGTGGAATGGACATATATACACTCCCAAATGTAAAATAACTAGTGGGAAGCAGCCACATAGCACAGGGAGATCATCTCGGTGCTTTGTGTCTACCTAGAGGGGTGAGATAAGGAGGATGGGAGGGAGAAGCAAGAGGAAGGAGATATGGGGATGTATGTATATGTAAAGCTGATTCGCTTTGTTATACAGCAGATACTACCACACCATTATAAAGCAATTATACTCCAAGAAAGATGTTAAAAAAAGGTAAAGGACTTAAATTAAAAAATAAATTAAAAAATAAAAATTTAAAAGAAAGCAGTTTAAAGAGACCTCTGGAATGGCATGAAGCTTACCAATATTTACATTATAAAGGTCCCAGAAGGAAAAGAGAGAGAGAAGGGGATCAAAAATGTATTTGAGAAAATTATAGCTGATAAATTCCCAAACCTGAAGACAGAAACAGATATCCACATAGAGAAAAAACAGAAGGTCTCAAACAATATATACTCAAACAGACTCCTACCATGACATATTATAATGAAAACTGAAAAAGTTAAAAATAAAGAATTATAAATTCAAGAAGAGAAACATAAAGAATCATATACAAGGGAATCCCCATAAGACTATCAGCTGATTTCTCTACAGAAACTTTGCAGGCCAGGAGAGAGTGGAATGATATATTCAAAGTGTTGAAAGGGAAAAACTGTATTCTAAGATACTCTTCTCATCAATATTATCATTTAGAATCAAAGGAGACATAAACATCTTCTCAGACAAGCACAAACTAAAAGAGTTCATCAATACAAACGTACCCTAAAAGAAATGTTAAATGTCTTCTCTAAGTGGAAAAGAGGTAAGAATCTATAGAAAAGGGAAAATACCACTAGGAAAGGTAGATATATAGTAAGGATTGAGCATCAACCACTTAAATAAACCAGTACAAAAATTAAAACTTAAAAAATTGCAAAAGCAACTATAACTACAAAAAACAGTTAAGGGATAAATGTAAAGATATAAAATATGACATCAAAAACACAAAATGTGGGGGAGAGAAGCAAACAATGTAGATCTTTTAAAATGTGTTTGAACTAAATGACTAACAATTTAAAACAAGTAGATATAGGTCAACATATAGGAACCCCATGGTAATCACAAATCAAAATCCTACAATAGATAGACAAAACTAAAACAAAACAAAACAAAAAGAACAGGAACCCAAGCATATTACTAAGGAAAATCATCAAACCACAAGGAAAAAAAATTAAGAAGAAATGAACAGAGAAGAACAACAAAAACAACTGGAAAACAAGTAATAAAATACCAATAAGTATATATCTATTAACAATTACTTTAAATGTCAAAGGACTTAAGATCCAATTGAAAGACATAGAGTAGCTGATTGGATAAAAAAGTAAGATTCTTCTATATGTTGCCAACAAGTGGCTCACTTCAGAGGTAAAGACACACACAGATTGAAAGTGAGGGGTTGGAAAAAGATATTTCATGCAAATGGAAATGACAAGAAAGCAGGGGTAGCATTCCTCATATCAGACAAAATAAACTTTAAAACAGACTATAATAGAAGACAAAGAAGGGCATTATATAATGAGAAAAAGATCAATACAAGAATAGGATATTATACTCATTAACATATATGCAGTCAAACCAGAGCACCTAAATATGTAAAGCAAATACAAACAGACATAAAGGGAGAAATTGACAATAATACAATAATAGTAGGGGACCTTAACACCCCACTTACATCACTGGACAGATCATCCAGATAGAATATCAATATGGCAACAGCGGTCTAAAATGACACAATAGACCAGTTGAACTTAATAGTTACCTACAGGACATTCCACCCCAAAAACAGCAGAATACACATTCTTTTCAAGTGAAAATGGAATGTTCTCCAGGATAGATCACATGCTAGATCACAAATCAAGTCTTAACAAATATAAGAGGATACAAATTATATCAAGCATTTATTCCAACACAGTGATATAAAACTAGAAATCAATTACGGAAAGAAAAATGGGAAAAGAGCAAACCTGTGGAGACTAAACAAAGTGCTACTAAAAAAGCAATGAATAAATGAAAAATTCAAAGAGGAAACCAGAAAATACTTCAATATAAATGAAAATAAGAACTCAACTTTCCAAAATACATGGAATGAAGCAAAAACAGTTCTAAGAAGGAAGTTTATAGTGATACAGACCTACCACAAGAGACAAGAAAAATCTCTAATAAACAACCTAACCTACCACTTGAAGGACTTAGAAAAACAAACAAACAAAAAAAAGCCCAAAGTCATCAGAAGGAAAGAAATGATAAATTTCCGAGAAAAATAAAATAAAATAGAGACAAAAAAAGAGAAAACATCAAAGAAACGAGACAGCTGTTTTTTTAAATCATAAACAAGATTGATAAACTTTTAGCAAGACACACCAAGAAGGAAAGATGACCCAAATAAACAAAATAAGAAATGAAAGAGGAGAAATAACAGCTGATGGCACAGATACAAAAAAATTATAAGAAAATACTACAAACAGTACATACCAACAAATTGGAAAACCCAAAAGAAATGGACAAATCTTCAGAAATATAGAGCCTGCCAAGACTGAATCAAGAAGAAACAGACAATTTGAATAGACCGATCACTAGTAGTGAAATTGAATTTGTAATAAAAAAAAAAACCCTGAGTAAACAAAAATCCAGGACTGGATGGCTTCACAGGGGAATTCTACCAAACATATGAAGAAGAACTAATACCTATTTTTCTCAAAGTATTTCAAAAAATTAAAGAGGATGGAAAACTCCCAAATTCATTCTATGAGGTTACCATTACCCTCATACCAAAACCAGACAAAGACACTACAAAAAAGAAAATTACAGGCCAATGTTTTTGATGAATATAGCTGCAAAAATCCTCAACAACATATTAGCATACCAAATCCAACAATATATAAAAAGTATCACACAACATGATCAAGTTGGATTTATTCCAGGGATGCAAGAATGGTTCAACATTTGCAAATCAATCAATGTCACACACCACATTAACAATGGGAAAGATAAAAATCATGTAATCATCTCAATAGATGCAGAGAAAGCATTTCACAAAACTCAACATCAATTCATGATAAAAACTCATCGAAGCGGGTACGGAGGGAACATAACTCAGCATAATAAAGTCCATTTATGACAAAACCACAGCCAACATCCTACTCAATGTTTAAAAACTGAAAATTTTTCCTCTAAGATCATGAACACAATAAGGATACCCACTCTCACCACTTCTATTTAACATAGTATTGGAAGTCCTGACCACAGTAATCAGACAAGAAAAGGAAATAAAAGGCATCCAAATTAGAAAGGAACAAGTGAAACTGTTACTATTTGCAGATGACTTGATACTGTATAAAGAAAAACCCTAACATCTCCACCCAAAAACTATTAGAACATGTAAATAAATTCAATAAGTTTGCAGGATACAAGATTGATATAAAATGCATTGCTTTTCAATACACTAATAATGAACTATCAGACAGATAAAGTGCAAAAATAATCCTGTTTAAAATTGCATCAAAATGAATAAAATACTGAGGAATAGACTTTAAATACCCAAGAATAAACTTAACCAATTAGGTGAAAGACCTATACTTGAAAACTACACAGCATTGATGAAGGAAATTGAAGATGATACAGAGAAATGGAAAGATATCCTGTGCTCTTGAATAGGAAGAATTAGTATTGTTAAAACGGCCATACTATCCAAAGCGATCTACAGACTCAATGCAATCCCTATCAAAATATCCACAACATTTTTCACAGAACTAGAACAAATAACCCTAAAATTTATATGGAAACACAAAATACCCCAATTGCCAAAGAAATGTTGAGAAAAAAGAAGAAAGCTGGAAGTACCACCCTCCCAGTTTTCAGACCATACTACAAAGCTATAGTAATCAAAACAGCATGGTATTGGTACAAAAACAGACACATAGATAATTGGAACAGAATAGAGAGCCCATAAATAAACCCACGCACCTATGATCAATTAATCTAAGACAAAGGAGGCAAGAATACACAATGGAGAAAAGACAATGTCTTCAATAAGTGGTGCTGAGAAATCTCGACAGCTACATGTAAAAGAATGAGATTAGAACGTTTCTTCACACCATATACAAAAATAAACTCAAAGTGGATTAAAGTCCTAAATGTATGACCTGAAACTATGGAACTCGAAGAAAATATAGGCAGAACACTCTGACATAAATCATAGCAATACTTTTTTTCTGTGTCTGTCTCCTAAGGGAAAAGAAATAAAAGCAAAGATTTTTAAAAATGGGGCCTAATTTAACTTAAAAGCTTTTGCACAGCAAAGGAAACCATTGACAAAATGAAAAGGCAACCTACAGAATGGGAGAAAATGTTTGCAAATTATATAACTGATAAGGGGTTAGCATCCAAATTATATAAATAACTTATACAACTCAACATCAAAAAATAAACAAATCAAAAAAAGTGCAGAAGACCTGAATAGACATTTTTTTTCCAAAGACCTACAGGTGGCCAATAGCCATGTGAAAACATACACAACATTCTTAATTATTAGAGAAGTGCACATCAAAATCACAATGAGATATCATTTCACACCTGCCAGAATGGCTATCATCAAAAAGTCAATAAATAACAAATGTTGGAGAGGATGTGGAGAAAAGTAAACCCTTGTACACTACTGATGGGAATGCAAATTCTTGCAATCACTATGGAAAATACTATGGAGGTTCCTCAAAAAACTAAAAGTAGAACTACCATATGATCTAGCAATTCCACTCCTAAATATAACTGGGAAAAACAAAAACACTAATTCAAGAAGATACATATTCCCCAATGTTCATAGCAGCACTATTTACAATAGTCAGATATTGATGCAACCCAAGTGTCCAGCAGCAGATGATTGGATAAAGAAAAAGTGGTTTATATATACAATGGAATATTACTCAGCCGTAAAAAGAATGAAATGCTGCCATTTGCAGCAACATGGATAGGCATAGAGAACATTATGCTTAGTGAAATAAGCCAGAGAAAGACACATACTGTATGATATCACTTACATGTGAATCTAAAAAAAGAAAAAAAGAATATATATAGCAAAACAGAAACAGACTCACAGGTATAGAAAACACACTAGTGGCTACCAGTGGCAAGAGGGAAGTGGGGAGGGGCAAGTTAGGGATATAGGATTAAGAGATACAAACTAGTATGTATAAAATAGATAAACAAGAAGGATATATTGTATAACAAAGGAAATTTCAGCCATTATTTTGTAACAATTTTAATGGAGTATTATCTGTAAAAATATTGAATCACTATGCTGTATACCTGCAACTAACATAATATTGTAAATCAGCTCTTCTTCAATTATAAAAATAATAGAATAAAACAGAATGACTAATTATGTTTCATAAGTTTCCTGCTTTTTATTTTTCAAATTGTACTAAAAGAAGCTCTCTTTACTATATAAGTAGTAGTTACCATTCTATGCTAAATATAAGACTTTTTATTGGCTGGTTGGTTCATTCGGTTTTTTTCTATAAGATAGACCTAGTAACACTTAGTTGTCCTTAAGTTCATTCAAAGCAATTTTGTTAGGTTGTATGTGACAGCTGTCATATCAGCATGCATTCGAAAAAAGACATCAAATCGGTGAATTTTTGTGTAGCCATTTTAATATTGAAGTTGGAAGAAAAAAAGCAACATTTTTGGTCTGTTATGCTTTATTATTTCAAGAAAGGTAAAAACGCAACTGAAACACACAAAAAAAGATTTGTGCAGTGTATGGAGAAGGTGCTGTGACTGATCAAACATGTCAAAAGTGGTTTACGAAGTTTTGTGCTGGAGATTTTGCTGGACAATACTTCATGGTTGGGTAGACCAGTTGAAGTTGATAGCGATCAAATCAAGACATTAACTGAGAACAATCAGCATTCTACAATGTGGGAGATAGCCAACATACTCAAAATATCCAAATCAAGCGTTGAAAATCATTTGCACCATCTCGGTTATGTTAATCACTTTGATGTTTGGGTTCCACATAAATTAAGTGAAAAAAACCTTCTTGATGGTATTTCCACATGTGATTCTCTACTTAAATGTAATGAAAATGTTCTGTTTTTTTTTTTTTTTTTTTTTTAAAGTATAGTGTCTGGACTGGGTCCTATCTTTAGACATTCAGATTTAATTGTTGCGGGGTGCGGCTCAGTCATTGGTACGTTGTTGTTGTTGTTGTTTTTTTAATTAATTAATTTATTTATTTATTTTTGGCTGTGTTGGGTCTTCGTTTCTGTGCCAGGGCTTTCTCCAGTTGCGGCGAGCGGGGGTCACTCTTCATCGCGGTGTGCAGACCTCTCACCATCGCGGCCTCTCCCGTTGCAGAGCACAGGCTCCAGATGCGCAGGCTCAGTAATTGTGGCTCATGGGCCCAGTTGTTCTGCGGCATGTGGGATCTTCCAAGACCAGGGCTCGAACCCGTGTCCTCTGCATTGGCAGGTGGATTCTCAACCACTGCACCACCAGGGAAGCCCCGAAAATGTTCTGTTTTTAAAACAAATTGCTACGGGCTATGAAAAATGGATACTGTACCACAATGTGGAGCAACTGAAATGAACCACCACCAACCACACCAAAGGCCAGTCTTCATCCAAAGAAGCTGATGTTGTGTATATGGTGTGATTGGAAGGGAGTTCTCTATTATGAGCTACTTCTGGAAAACCAAACAATTAATTCCAACAAGCACTGCCCTCAATTAGACCAACTGAAAGTGGCACTCAACGGACAGTGTCCAGAATTAGTCAACAGAAAATGCATAATCTTCCATCAGGATACCACAAGACCACATGTTTCTTTGATGACCAGGCAAAAACTGTTACAGCTTGTCTGGGAAGTTCTGATTTATCTGCTGTACTCACCAGACATGGGACCTTCAGGTTTCCATTTATTTCCATCTTTACAAAATTCTCTTAATGGAAAAAATTTTTAATTCCCTAGAAGACTGTAAAAGGCACCTGGAACAGTTCTTTGTTCAAAAAGATTAAAACGTTTTGGGAAGACGGAATTATGAAGTTGCCTGAAAAAAGGCAGAAGGTATTGGAACAAAAGGGTGAATACGTTGTTCAATAAAGCTCTTGGTGAAAATGAAAAATGTGTCTTTTATCTTTACTTAAAACCTGAAGGCACTGGGCTTCCCTGGTGGCACAGTGGTTGAGAGTCTGCCTGCCAATGCAGGGGACACGGGTTCGAGCCCTGGTCTTGGAAGATCCCACATGCCACAGAGCAACTGGGCCCGTGAGCCACAATTACTGAGCCTGCATTTCTGGAGCCTGTGCTCCGCAACAAGAGAGGCCACAATAGTGAGAGGCCCGCGCGCCGCAACGAAGAGTGGCCCCCGCTCGCCGCAACTAGAGAAAACCCTCACACAGAAACGAAGACCCAACACAGCTAAAAATAAAAATTAATTAATTAATTAATTCAAAAAAAAAGAAAAAAAAACTGAAGGCACTTTTTGGTCAACCCAGTAACTCCTCAGGAACCAAACGACTAATTGAACAGCTACGCAATTGACATAAATGGCAAAGAATGAATTTTTCTGATCCACAAAGTTTTCATTTTTAGATGCATATGAAATAAATGCTTTATTTTGCCATAAAAAAATCAGTCGAGTGCCTTCTGGTGTTTCATATTGGTGGAATCATTCATGATGCAAAGAATCACAATATCATGAATCAGTTGGTTCTTGAGGCTTCGGTGTAATTTTCTGTTTATACATCATCTTCCTCTACATGGTATCAGAGTGATCAGATAGGGATCACAGAATGTAGTATTTCCTAGGCTTTCAGTAAATGCTTTGTGAGAATGAATGGTTCTAGATGTATAATCATAAAAAAAGAGCCACCACACTTCAGTAATTAGATCAAAATCAGATACAAGAAACAAAGAGAAACTGATATGTAATATCAGTCTGTTACCGTGTCATAGATGTCTTCAGGGTTTCAGTCCAAACAGTTGAACCCTTTAACAGAGCAGTGCTTTGTCTTTAAATTCATACCTTTCCCCTCATTTTTTCTTTATTAATAATATTCATTGAATATCACACAATATGATGAAATAATATGGTTACTCAAGTTAATTTTTTTTCCCTATATTTGTCTCAATATATGAGTTACTTGTTAAGAGGGAATACTTTTGGCAATTTTCTAGGACTTGTTCATTTTCTATTTCAGCATTTATTTTTATTTTATTCAACACTTACACCATATTTATTAAAAGATGAAAAAGAAACTAAGACATTTACAAACCAATCATTTCATTTTGCAGGGAGTAAAATACGTAAAGACACAAAATGGTGCTGCCTACATCACTTATAACCAAGCACAGTGGCTTCTGATTGATAGACAATCTAAAATACAAAGCAAACACATATTAGAAGTATTCTTGCAGGTTCAATTGCCTTACTTGGGACAGATAAGTTTGTGTACTACTTGGACAATATGTTAAGGATTGACAGAGCACTTATTCTATCTACTAATCTGTCATGCTACTTAATTTTATACTGGAGTAATGCGAGTAAAAATATTTCCTTTCTTCTCACGATTATAGTTAGTATACCTATTTTTTCCTGTGCATTTTCAGGTAGCAGTCACTCAAATATAATGATCTAAACAAATTCCAAATATTGATTTCTTGGCAATGATTCTTCTACTGCCCCAGAAAAAAATTGCATGAAAAAACATTATACATAACCTGTTCTCTCTGTGCTTTGTGTGTATGTGTGCGTTGGTCCAGCGTATTGGTCATTTTTTTTCCCCAGAGTAACAGTGACACAAGCTGCTTGAATAGATGAACATTTTTCAAATCAACCGTAATTATTTAATTAGAAAAATAAGTTAATACAACAATGCAAAGAGAAATAAAATAACATGGAAGAATTGGAGGCGCAAAGCATTTTTATCATTTTCTGTAATGTAATAATACTGCTAACTCTATGAATGAAAAGTTTAGTCAATCTTCCTTAAGCAAGCCAGAAAAATATCCTTAATGACGTGTTAAGATGCATGATAGGAATGGAAATCTCACATAGTAAATGTTTTATTCCTTAATTTTTCAATTATCCATTCAACTAACATTATTGAGTACCTATTTTGTACCAAGTGCTCTTGCAGGAACTAAAATATGTATAAGTAAATAAAGCTTAACAGCTAGTGGACAAAGATAGAAGTAGATAAATTCACAAATAAATACATTCTTTGTCAGATAATATTACACACTATGGAGAATAAAAGTAGGTAAGTGGAAAGAAGATATCAGGGGGAGATTCTGGGAGAGGGAACAGGAAGTTCCCATGTTCTGAGACGGAACAGTGTCTCACATGTTGGAGAAAAAACATGGAATATAATGTAGAGGGTTAGAATTATACTGGGTAAAATTAGGTAGGTGCATGTTGTTCAGGGTTTTTTAATTGTGGGAAAATATACATAAGATAAAATTTACAATTTTAACCAGTTTTAAGTGTACCATTCAGTGGCATTAGGTTTATTCACATTGTTGTGGAATCATCATCACTATCAATTGCCAAAACTTTGTCATCATGTCAAACTGAAACTCTCTACCCAATAAATAATTATTACCCATTGTTCTGCCCTTAGCCTTTGGTAACCTACTGTACTTTCTGTGTCTATGAATGACTATCCTAGGTACCTCATATAAGTGGAGTCATACAATAGTTGTCCTTTTCTGACTGATTTATTTCACATGGCATGTCTTCCAATTTTGTCCCATATTTTAGCGTGTGTCAGAATTTCATTCACTTTTGAGACTGAATAATATTCCATCATATATATATATACCAAATTTCATTTATCAATCAGTGGAAAATTAGGTTGTTTCCATCTTTTTGGCTATTGTAAATAATGCTGCTATGAACACTGGTGTACAAATATCTGCTCAGGTCCATGCTTATATCCAGAAGTGGAACTGTTGAATCATATGGTAATTCTGTGTTCAATTATTTTAAGAACTGCTATACTGTTTTCCATAGAAGTTGTCTAATTTTATTTCCCCAACAACAGTGCAAAAGTGCTCCAATTTTTCCACAACCTTGCCAACACTTGATGTTTTGTGGTTTCTTTTTTTCTTTTCCCATTGCTTGTTTTTTTTCTTTTTTAATATCTTTATTAGAGTATAATTGCTTTACAATGGTGTGTCAGTTTCTGCAATTTTGTGGTTTTTTGATAGTAGCCATCCTAATGGGTGTGAAGAGGTATTTAATTTTGATTTTGATTTGCATTCCCTAATGATTAGTGATGTAGAGCATCTTTTCATGTGTTTTTGGCTGTTTGCAAATTTCTTTGGAGAAATGTTTAATCAAATTCATTGATCATTTTTTAATCAGGTTGTTTGGGGTAGTTTTGTTGTCAAGTTGTAAGAGTTATTTATATATATTGGATATAAATCCTGAATCAGATATATATGAAAATATTTTCTCCCATTCTATAGGATGTCTTTTACTCTGTTGATAATATCCTGTGATGCACAAAAGTTTTTAATTTTGATGAAGTCCAATTTATCTATTTTTTTGTTTGGTTGTGCGTTTGGTGTCATAGCCAAGAAATCATGCCAAGAAATTATGCCAAATCTAATGTCATGAAGCTCTTCCACTGTTTTCTGACATGAGGTATAGTTTTAGCTCTTACATTTAGTTTTATTATCTACTTTGAGTTAATTTTCATATATGGTAAAAAATAAGCATCTGACTTGTGCATGAAATATAATCCTTTTAACATGCTGCTGAGTTTGGTTTGCTAGAACTTTGTTAATGATTTTTATATCAATATTCATAGGGAATATTTGGTCTGTAGTTTTATTTTGCTTTGTTTTATCCTGTAGTGCCTTTGTCCAGTTTCAATATCAAGATCAGGGTAATACTGGTTTCATAGAATGAGTTAGGAAGTGTTTCTTTCTCTTCAATTTTTGGAAGAGTTACGGAAATATTGGTGAATAGCTCTTTAACTGTTTGGTAGAACTCACCCATACCAGTGAAGCCATCTGGTCCAGAGCTTTTCTTTTGGGGGAGGATTTTTATTGCTGACTCAATGTCCTTACTAATTATAGTTCTATTCGTATTTTTTAATTTCTTCAGTTTTGTGTTTTGTGATTCAGTTTTGTTTTTCTAGGAATTTGTCAATCTCATATAGGTCATCCAATTTGTTAGTGGACAGTTGTTCATTGTACTCTCTTATAATCCTCTTTATTTCTGTAGAGTTAATAGTAATGTCCTCAGTTTTATTTCTAATTTTAATAATTTGCATCTTCCTTCTTTTTTTCTTATCCAATCTAGCTAAAATTTATCAATTTTATTGATCTTTTTGAAGAACCAACTTGTGGTTTTGTTGACTTTCTCTATTATTTTTCTAGTCTCAATCTCTAATCTTTATCATTCCCTTTCTTCTGCTTGCTTTGAGTTCAGTTTATTGTTTTTATATTTAGGGTGTTTTTTAAGGCTATTGTATGGACTTTGGTTTTTACATTTAAAAGATAAGATCTAGGGCTTCCCTGGTGGCGCAGTGGTTGAGAATCTGCCTGCCAATGCAGGGGACACGGGTTCGAGCCCTGGTTTGGGAAGATCCCACATGCCGCGGAGCAACTAGGCCTGTGAGCCACAACTACTGAGCCTGTGCGTCTGGAGCTTGTGCCCGGCAACAAGAGAGGCCGCGACAGTGAAAGGCCTGCACATCATGATGAAGAGTGGCCCCCGCTTGTCGCAACTAGAAAAATCCCTGGCACAGAAATGAAGACCCAATACAGCCATAAATAAATAAATAAATAAATAATAATTTTTTTAAAAAATTGCATCACCTGCCATCTCAGTGTTAATAAGGACCCCATCACTGGTGGTAGATAATGCACAGAGAAACTTTGTTACTAGTTGATGGTTCAGTTGTTAAAGTTTTCAACAGTGGTGAACTGAGATGGTATATTGTTGGAAGGGAGTGCATTAGCAGTTACCAGGTATCAGACATTTGAGGGAAATGGCAGAAAGGATAACTGTAAAGATCATAGTATTGGATGGCTATGGTTGAGTTTACTTGATGCTTTGAAGAAAAGATAAGGAAAAGCTGATGGCACCACAACTAAAAGCTAGAACTGAAATCCAGAAGGCCTCCTTAGTAGATGCAAAAATTCTCTCATCTCCTGCAGTAGGAGAGCAGATAAAGCTGAAGTTCAATTATAAGAAGAACATCAAAGCTCCCAGGAAGGTTAAACTCTCAAGCAAGGCAGGCCAGGGCCCAGATTAAGAAAGAGTAACCTTTATATATGGGGTAGAAACATCTTGAGGATCCAAACCCTACCTCCCCAAAAAATGAATCTCAAATTCCCAGATCTGTTAAACTCCCTGAGCCTGCAGAAATGGCCCACTTCTCCCTATTAGGTTTAGCACTCTCCTTTCCTTGAAGACGAAGTACATCCTTTCTCCCTGAAGACAGCATTTTTTTTCCTCAGAATCTGCCCCAAAAGCACTACCCTGGCCATGGGTCAATAATTAAGGTCAAATCTCAACGTAATCTGGTCAAAGGCATGTTGGACCTGATTAGAGAAGAAAGAGACTGTACCCCCAAAGGAACTCCAGGATTTTTTTTTTTACAATGTCAACCACAACGACAAGAGTTACTTTTTTTTTTTTTGGCTGTGTTGGGTCTTCATTTCTGTGCAAGGGCTTTCTCTAGTTGCGGTGAGAGGGGACCACTCTTCATCGCGGTGCGCGGGCCTCTCACCGTCGCGGCCTCTCTTGTTGCGGAGCACAGGCTCCAGACGCGCAGGCTCAGTAGTTGTGGATCACGGGCCCAGTTGCTCCGTGGCATGTGAGATCCTCCCAGACCAGGGCTCGAACCCGTGTCCCCTGCATTGGCAGGCAGATGCTCAACCACTGCGCCACTGGGGAAGCCCCAAGGAACTCCAGGATTTGTCTCACTTGTGTTAGCAGTAGCCAAGGAAGAATATATGAGACACTTATTCCATTTGTGTGCCATGTAGCATAATCCAATCACAGAAAGAATCTGTCAAACTTATAGTCCAAAGGATTAGGCAGGGCCTTTACATCAGGGGTGAGAAATCTCAAGGAACATAGTAGAATTCTACCTACTCCAAGGACCTTACAATTAAAAAAGAAATTCTGCAAGCACTGAGTCATTGAACTTTAGCTTCACTATAGTATAGGTTAGGTGCAGCAAGAATTATTATCATCATCTCATAGGTAAATAGTAAGAAGTCCAAAATATGAAAGCAACTTGACCTTATTCTAATAATTATGGTGGGTGTGGAGAAAGGGTTTAAATAGAAAGATTTTGACTTCAAGTCCAACATTTTCTTTGCAACACTTCATAAACTACATTTGGACTTATATGTCTACTATCATTACTGTATTGCATGTTACCTGATTATAAAATGATAATGCTAAAGTATCACATTAGTATAAGAATTTAGAATTTTTTAAATGACTTTATGTAAAATTCTCTCTTTGATGTAATATGAAGAACAGAGCCCAATTTATTTATTCCTCACATGTATTCATCATCTTGGGCTGTTATAACAAAATACCATAGATTAGGTGGAATAACCAATAAAAATGAAATGTATTTACTCACAGTTCTGGAGGCTGGAATTTGGAGATCAGAGTGCCAGTGTGATTGAGCTCTTATGAGAGCTCTCTTCTTGGTTTCCAGATGGCCACCTTCTGGTTGTGTCCTCACATGGCAGAGAGAGAGAGAGTTCTTTTCCTCTTCCTATAAGGCCACAGGTTTTATCAAATTAGAATCCCACTCTTATAGCCTCATTTACCATAGTTACCTTCTAAAAGCCCTATCTCCAAATATAGTCACATTGGGAGTTAGTGCTTCAACATATGAATTGTGACAGGGACACAATTCAGTCCATTGCACCACAATATCAAGCTTGGAACATACACACAACAATTAGTGAACAAATATCCATTCATTTTAATTTTGATTCATTCAATTGATACCTGGTCAAGCCATACCCAAAGAGAATCAGATAAGATAGATAGATAGATAGATAGATAGATAGATAGATAGATATTTCAACTCACTCAACTCTGATAATTAATGGAAAAGGATTAGAGATTGAAAACCACTAAAACTTTAAACTCTATATAGTTATAGATAAAACTTTTTGAATTAAAAAAATAGAATGATTACCAACTCTCATTTTGGCTGGAAGGCTTAGGCTTGAATAAGAACTTAAAATTTTCAATGGCTTCAACAGTTTCAAGATAAAATATCTTCAGTTAAAGATACTGGTAAGATAGAAATATCATGATCAAGGTAGCCATATACATAATTTGTTTGGCATATACTCAGTAGCTTAAAATTCCTATATTCTAAGTTATAGTATTTTTGACATGACCTGTGGTGCTTAATATATGTTGAAACTGGAGTCTGGGGGGTAGGTGGGTAATTATCAAAATTCTTCTTCAAATAACATTACAAGGTCATGACATAGTTTGATATTACAGTGGAAATCACACTATATACTCTTCATCCATTAAGCAACTAATATTTTTGCCTACAAAATACTCTATCAAATGCCAAAATGGCACTATCATGACAAAGCCAGAATGGAGGAATTATAAACTCATTAACTTATGACAAGATGGCATTTGTTTTCACTTTGCCAAATCAAGAAGAAGCAAATAAACTTGAAATGTTACTATTGGGAGAGACTGACCATTACTTTGACCTACTTTGGTAATTCAGATACTCTTATGCAAATACTCCTGTGGAACTGTGGAAAAGATGTTGAGCACATTGTAAAAATAAGGGAAAAATCTCAAGAAAATTAACATTTTTTAGCTATTAGATACAGTCATTAGCAATATTCAGAAATATTCTGACAGCTTTCACTACAATTTCCTTTCCTTTTGTTTTAAAAAAATCTACTCTAAAGAAATACATTCAGCTAGGTTATAATTAATGTGGCTGTCAAAAGATATATATCATTCACTGCTTACCATCCTAAGGTAGCAGTATTATTGTTCTCTGCCTAATCAGGTCAAAGCAGTGGCAACTTTAGTTAGAGTTATTGTCAAGACACTGTCTAAATTCTCTAACAGCAAACTATGTTATATGTTTGCTCCTGCATCTTTTATTTTAACCTTGTTGAGGGAGGGGAATTTTTTTTTTTATTTGTAAATTGGCAAGTCCCTTATTATACGTGTCCTAACAACACACTTTCCTGTATTTCACAGCCAATGACCTAGCAGCTGACCTACCAGTTCTACCAGAATGTTAAAAGTCTAATGAGTTTATTTTAATAATATATCAAACAATTTGACTTCATAGCATAAAAGTCATGAGAAATGGAACAAAATATATGTGGAAGAAACTCTTCCTATATAAATTACTATATTTTAGGGAAAATGCATTTTATAAAAATGCCAAATAATTGATTATAAAAATGACTTGAGCTTATTACTGAAAGTTTCAAGTTTGCAGGAACATTTATCATTTAAACTGACTGTGAACATAAACTCTGTTCTGATTTCTCTCTTTTTCTTTTAAAGTACGGTACATGACTTTCAACAAGAAAGATATTTTATGCACAATACATGTTCTTTTAATTGAGAAAATTATAGATAATTCTGTATTATTTTTAGATAGATTGACCTCTCAAGTTTTTGTCCATTCATTATCTCTGTACAGTTTTTGGTTAGGAGAAAGATTCAGAGTAAAATAAGAAGCTTATCTTAATACAGATAAAGCCAGTTCATGAAAATAAATATCAATATTTTGTCCTATGTAGCATATGTATTGTTTAAAAACTGAAGAACATTTTGATTTTTTTTCTTTGACTGCTAATTTATTCATTTTAGTTATGTTACTTTTCCAGGAAATTATGCTCACCTCTTTAAGGAAACATTTCTGGTTACATACTGACTTTCAGGTCATGGCATATGCAGCTTAAGATAATAAGACTAGCAATTACTTTTCTATTTTGACACACTATTCCAAGAACATTGTGCTGCATTTAATGAAGTAGGCCATTGCTGCCTTTAGGATGTATTCAGGCAGTCCTTGACTTAGGTGGTTTAGCTGTCCATTACACATAAATAATCAACCAAGAATGACCAGTGGCCTCTGGAAAATCTGATTCCCTCTCCCCATAGCCTCCTTTTCATTATTTCTTCTTACTCTTTCCAGAAGACAATGGCTGGAGTGATCTGTCTCCTCTCTTCCAGTGTGCACTCTCTCCTGGAATTTCTAGTCTCACCTCTTCACTGGATTTGTAGGAAACATTCATGATCATGGGCCTGGGCTGACTGTTGGAGGCAAGAGAAAGTAATAAAAAGAGATAAACTGCATCCCCATTAACTTTCCACTGCCGTCCCTTGGCACCACCTGAGACACCACGCCTCCAGAGAACACCATTCTAGCTCCTCAATACATCCTGCTTACGGTGAATACTTAACTTCATAGGCGCTTGACACATCTTTATTAAGCCATATCTTGTTACTCCAGAATTACAAATCCCACTCCACATCTTAAGAAAAATAGACCTAGGGTAACCTAAAATGTAAAAGAAAGAGAGGGAGAAGGAAGTGGAGACAGGGAAACAAGAAAAAAAGAGAGAGAGAGATTATTCTATTTCTAATTTGAAATCTAGTCTGTCAATGAGAGACACTTCAAATGAAGACCAAAAAAGTGAAATTAGTCATTTCTTGAGGTCTTTAAGAAGAAGAAAATAACAAATGCTGTCACCTGACCTGGCAAATTAGGTAGGATTTGAAGAAAGAGATCATCATGCTTGCTATTCCTTCTTTACCAGTTTAAAGCTCCTAAATGTCAGGAGGTCTTCTCCTCATTGTTCGGCATTTCCATTCAAGTCTTTCATTGTCCTAGACCCACCTCCTATACCCTCTGCCGCAGGGCATCAGATGACTGGCACGAAGAATTTTTATTCTCCTTGACCGTGAGTGAGTGGAGAGCAGGGAGAAATAGGAGAGACCTCAATTCATTGAAGGTGCCTAAATTGCTTTCCTTGTGCTGAGGTTCTATGTGCTGTAGGAACAGTGCTGTACTTCTGGCATTTAGCCTCCTAAATGGATAAAAGAACCTAACCAAGACAGATAAACTATCCCTCTAGGCAAAATGTATTTTGAATTTCAAATACCTGAGTTATCTATAAACTGCTGGACAATTTTATGGTTATAAACGGGTTGTTGTTTTGGAAACTTCCAAAGGAAGTTTACTGAGTGACTCTGAAACTCAAGCTTGCTCATCTTTGCGAAAGCTTTGCCTGGTAGTGGAGTCCTGTGAAGAGAAACGGGAGCAACACAGACTCCAGGTTAAAATTATGGTGCTGTTTTGCCTCTCTTCTCAACCTGCAAAGCCTTCACCCCTCCTTTTTGTGATACTCCTTTTTTTTAAAGTATAATTCCTAGTCATTGGTATATGTATTAGGGGGGGGCAGGTAATTTGTTAAAAAGCAGTGTGAGTAATCTGGACTTTGCAAGCTTAAGTCATTTGAGCAAGTAGCATTCACTTCAGCCAGGGCAGCAAAAGGATTCTGATGTTAAAAATTTTGAAAGGAGTGAAGTAAGTCAGAAGAAGAAAAACAAATATCGTATATTAATGCATATATGTGGAATCTAGAAACATGGTACGGATGAACCAGTTTGCAAGGCAGAAATAGAGACACAGATGTAGAGAACAAACGTATGTACACCAAGGGGGGAAAGAGGGGGTGGGGGTGGTGGTGGGATGAACTGGGAGATTGGGATTGACATGTATACACTAATATGTATATAATAGATAACTAATAAGAACCTGCTGTATCAAAATTAAATTAAATTTAAAAATGTTTTGAAAAGCAGTAGCTTGAAGTATTATATCTCATAATGGAATATACATTTAAATAGAGATCCCAAGGATCAAAGCCATAAAGCCGGAAAAATGAAGCTTTGAATCAGGTAACCAGCTAGGAGGTATTCAGAGGAGACCTGCAGAAAACAACTTCTATAGGTGAGGGAAAAAAATTAATATTGAATGCATTTGCAAAAGTCATCAGGGCTCTGTACATAAGAGGATGGTTCCTTTATCTTATCAATAAGTGTTTACTGAGCTCCAGTATGTCCCTAGTGAACACATATGGGGAATGCAATGATGAATAAGATAGAGGTCCAAGCCCAAAATTATTTAAAATCTACAGAGGAAGAATACAGTCTGATAGTACGAGAGGTCTAAGCAGAGGGAAGAACAGGAGGACAGGAAACTGATGAATTTCCGTTTGTGGGAGTTTGGGTGGGATGGAAAAGTAAAAGGGTGGGTTCTAGAATTTTCACAAAGGAGAAGTCTAAGCAGGTTGTTTCTCTGTCCCAGTCAATTTACAGCAAACCCTAAGAAGTGGGCCACTTCACCTGTGATATACATCTCAAAGCCTAGTCAATAAATACAACTCTTTTTATTTAGACTTTCATGGTAGTATTTCTCTTTAATAATTACTGGCAAACTTATATTTTAAAACCTGTGTCATCAGGAAGTTGTCATGTGAATCATAAGGCACATTCAAGGAAGAGAAGAGATATCCCATTTGAACATGATAGGCTGAAGTCCTTCGATGGCACTAGCCTGCAAGAACAGTGGCACAGTTCTAGCTGGGAGGGCCTGTTGACTTGTGCTCTTCCCAGAGAGGTTGATGGCAACAGTTCTTAGCTGTGGAAACACTGAAAAGGGCTAAAATGGTTTATTTCTCCAATATGCCTATTACAAACAGCATTCCTTCCCCTGGCAAGGCAAGTTAAACAGAGTGGTTTGGTTCTCAGCAGGACAACACACAGATAGCATAAGCTTTCTTTGGCACATTTTTATTAACATCAAAAGCCTCCAGCAGCTTCTGGAACTCATCTTCCCAGAGTAATTTATGAGTTCTTTCACTTGCTTTTTCATCCTTCCCTAGGAGCTCTCAAGCATTCAAGTTGTTACCCACAGCTTACCCACCACTCTCTATTTTAACAAAGAGATGAGAGAAAATAAGACACGAGGAGTATTTTTGACTCTTACTCCTTTGCATTAAATAAGCGCCAGCGATTTTTGCCTAACTCCTTTGTTACAGGAATTTGGCTCCATCACTGTTCTTGTTTCTGTGGCTGAATCTTTGTCCTCCTGTATCCTCAACATGGTTTTCTGCCCACACAAAGGGGTTCACATTTTGCTTTATGATACCACTCATTTGAAACCTTGAACAGAGCCCCAATGTTTATTTGCTTAACAATTACTTGAACACTTCAACCCAGGCATTGTGCTTGGTGCTTGGGCTATAACCATGAACAAGACAGGGTTCCTGCCTTCAGGGGCTTGCAATCCCATCTAGAGGGAGGCATAAAACAATTAATTATAAGATGATTTGAAAAGGGCAGTGAGAGATGATAAGTTTGAGGGGTTCATTCCATGTGTTCTTCACCTTTGCTCTAAGAAACTATACTCCCTAATAAAGAAGTAGCATACAAGCCCCTTGCCTCTGCCTCTACTTTCTGGGGAATGAAATTCAAAAACTGGCCCTCAGAATGGGATATTGGGATGGATTTCTCCTTGTTCATATAGATATTAGGACACCATCATTAGTGAGGCAGTGATAACATTTGGCATACGGTGGCATCACAATTATTAAAGCTTTCATTTATGGTAAATTGGAATGCAATTAAGGCAAAAAGTTAGGCATCAGGATATATGCCAGCTGTGTCACTTGAAAGGCATGGGCCAGGGATCATTTTAAGGAGCTTGAAGTGGACTGGCTTATTTTAACTGTAATGGAAGCCTTGTAAGAGGAAAATTGTAAGCTAAGCGCATCTTACTGCCTATGTAGGCAAAATATGAAATGCTACTTTGGCAGATTTTGCAAATTTTAGGAAGAATATGATCACTTGCAGCTGCTGACTATAACTATTAAGTTAGACCAGGATCTTACTCAAGTTCTCAGCCCCGTAAAGGGGGCTGATCTTGGGACACCAAGTGACCATGAGATTGAAAGAGCCCATCATGATCTGGGAATTGTGAAATCCACAAAACGTATGGTTAAGCAGGCACAGTGGAGATCTATAGGACTAAAATAAAGTTATGTATTTGGGATTAGGTTGGAACAGATCTAGAAGGGAAAAGTACATTATACAAACAGTAAGACAGATAACTTGTCAACCATTTCTATTACACTGTGATCACTCTTCTTCAACTCATACCTATAGCTAGTGGAGGTAAGGGTTCCTTTCAGCCAAATGGCAGAAGAAAGAATTTGGGCCCAGTTCATAGATTACATTTGGCTGAAGTTTGCTCCTTGTCAAAAATGGACAACTGATGCATCACAGCCCCATTTGTGGTGGCCTTATAGTACTTTGGTGATGGAGATGCAGTGGTCAGTGCTTCAGTTGTGTACTATTGTCTAATTTGTATAGGAGGAGATGTGACCGGAGATAGCCATCCTCTTGCTGGCACAATTGACCCATGAAAGAGTTTATGCAATAAACTCAAGAGCAAGGGCTCATTTTTTCACTCCTGAAATTTACACTTTCCAGCAACAGAGACTGACACAAAGCCCTCTAATTATCTTCTTTTCTTGAGAAAAATAGCCAGCCACTTGGTGACAGGTGGATTTTATCAAACACTTTATACCCTGGAGGAGAAAGAGATTTGTCCTTACTGGAATTAACAATTATTCCATCTATATGTTCATCTCTCTTACCCACAGTGCCCATGCCAAGAAAATATCTAGGGTCTCAGAAGTCTTTACCAGTAATTGAAAGGAGACCTTGCACCAACAAGTTGTAGTTGAATGGAATATCAATTATATTACTTATGTATAATCACTGAGTCTTAATGTCTTGGTAGCTTATTTGCCTCTGCCTATATGATCTTACCTTGCATTATAGCTCTGAATTGCACAATCACTCCACTTAGCTCTTGGCCTATACAATGCTAATATCCAGTATGATTCCATCTCCTTGGCTTATACTTATGCTTGTGAATATTTTTGACATTCTAATATTACTTCATAAGAACTGACTCTTGAGTTTATTTTAGCCCTGTGATCTTTTACTCTATATTACTACAAGCTAATAGTTTAGATATTTCAAATAATGTTATAAATATATTAAATATTCTGCTTCCATTTTGAAAACAAAATATAGTTTCCTCATCTGTAAAATGGGGATAGTGTTTATTGCTGTAGAGATTAAATGAGATAATACATATTATTTCTCAGAAGTATGCCTGGCATATAGGAAGCACTTGTAAATATTTGTATTATTATTAATATGTGTATCATTCATAAGGAACTCAAAATATGAATACTTGTATATGTACCAGAAAAAGTAAATGAATAACAATGAACTTCAACTTTGATTTATTCACTGAGATTGAGTTACAGTAATCACTAGATAGCTTATAGGTATAGGTAGATGATGGATAAATAGATAGGTAGATGATAGATAGGTAGATAGGCAGTTCAATAGAAAGCATGTCTAGCTTTCTATTGAAGTGTTGTGAACTTTAGATTTAGAACTTCTTAACTGCTGCTAATTTTTTTTTTATCGGGTACCTCATGGAAATGAATCACAATTCAGCTGAACATGTGGTAAGATGTCAGCCTCAGTATGATTCCTAATCAGATGAAGTAACTTCTAGTTTTCCTGCCAAGAGGAGCCCTTACCTTTTTAAGAACATCACTTAATCATCAGGGTACAGGTTATAGATCACTTTTCTTCCATGCAAGTAGTAGACTTCCAAGTTGAAAAAGGAACTGCTGTATACATGTTTTATGGCTTAACATTATCATATACCAAAGGACATATTTTGCTCTAAACTCTTTCTAATTGATAGGTGCATGCAGAAAGGTATTAAATCTTTTAATATCCTAGAGTATTCTTCAATTTCTCATGCTTTCAAGACTTTACATGTATTATTCCTGTAATATTTTTAACTTTTTTGAAGACTCAGCTCAAATTTCACTTCCCTGTGAATATAAGTCCAAATTAAAAATTAAAATTTAAAATCTTTGAAAAAATCTTGCACAATCTGCCCTTAACTCCAACTTCTGACCTCTCTACCCCTCAACCCCTCATACCATCATATCTTTACCCAAATATCACCTCAAAGAGTCCTTCCCCAGACACCATTAACATTAGTTTCCTGTAGCTGCTATAACAAATTAGCACAAACTAGGTGCATTAAAACGATAAAAATTTATTCCCTCGTAGTTCTGGAGGCCCAAAAATTCCAGAGTAAGTTTCAATGGACCAAAGTCAAAGTTTTTGCAGGGTCACATTCCTGCTGGAAGCTCTGGGGGGAATCTTTTCCTTGCTTCTTCCACCTTCTGGTGACTGGCAGCATTCCTTGGCTTGTGGCCAAAAATGTCCAGTCTTTGAAGCCACCATTTTCAAAATTTTCTCTGCCCCATCTTCACATTGCCTTCTCCTTTGTGTGTGTTCAGTTTCCTGTGGCCTAGTTTTTTTTTTTTTTTGGCAACACTGCACAGCATGTGGGATCTTAGTTCCCCAACCAGGGATCAAACCTGCTCCCTTTGCACTGGAAGCGTGGAGTCTTAACCACTGGACCACCAGGGAAATCCTTTGCTGCCTTGCTTTTATTAGAATATTTGTAAATACTTTTAGGGCCCATCCAGATAATCTAGAATAATCTTCCCATCTCCGGTTCCTTGATCACATCTGCAAAGTCTTTGTCATGTAGAATAACATTTACAAATTCCATCAGTTAGGACTTAATATCTATGTGGATGATTACTCAACCTACTATACCATTAAAAGAAAAAAATTATGACCTGGTTTACCACCAGTGCTTGCTGACACTCCATATGCCCCTTCTTTGCTTTATTCTCCTCCAAAGAAATTATAGCTAACCAATATGCCTTATATTTTACTTATTAATCTGTTTTTTTTTTTACTCCATTAGAATGTCAGCTCCATGAAATTAGGAATTTGTGTCCATTTTTAAACTATCATAGAATAATACTTGTCACTTAATAGTTTCTCAAACATATTTGTTGAAGAATGAAGGACACAAAGAAGGAATAAATAAATGAATAATTATTTTATGAAGTTTACACCTTTATTTTTAGCTATAGAGCATTAGATTAGACCCTATAAGTGAATGCTACAATAGTAAATTTTCTAGCCTTAGAATTGTTCCAAAATGTCTGGTACAACTCTTTTCTGGGAGTATTCTCAAGGGATTTGTATGCCCAATAATGGTTAGATAAGATATATATACCTTCCAAATCTAACTGAAATTATTTGAATCGGTAACACAATGTTAAGGCATTTAACATTCTTAAGATCACAAAAGGTTTCTTCTTTCCCTTTCATCTAGGTGTTATCACTCTAGAGAGTGATATTCTGTGGCTCCTGATTCACTAACTCCCCTTATAAAATCAGTTATTTTTCTGTTTTCAGTAGTATTCAATGCAGAGGGAGAGAGAGTGAGAGAGAGAACAAGAGAAGATTTTCTAAGGATTAACATTTAATTTATTATTAAATGGTGCCAAGCATGTTAGATGTCTGCACTGAGTTTGATGGGAAAGAAGAGCCAGGATGGCCCAATGCCAGATGTTAGAGCCCAGGCAGTGTGAGGAATGCAATCATTTAGGAGAAATGCCTGGTATTCCATGTCAGAGTTGAACAACTGGGCCTCTGAGCACAAGATACCAGAGCTTGAGGGTGATGAGTAAAGTGTTTATGTAGGGTGAGGGTACCCAAGTGAGGGAGACAAAGCTTGAGTTAAGTGAAAAGGGCATTTAGGTGGGAAGGAAGCCAGTATGGAAGTCAGAGTCCAAGTAGAATAAAGAGAGCTTCTTTGAAGTGGAGTTGCCTGACACAGGTTGTTAGAACACAGACAAGTGAGGAGGGTGTCAACACTTGGGTCTTGGTGTGTATTGTCAAAGCCCGAAGATAAAAAGGTTTTGCAAGCAACAGAGGGGCAGTACGCATATATTAGGCATACCTATATTAATGTTGCTATAGATCAGTTATTGGGGTTCATGTCCAAATTACACAGAAATATACACATTTAAATTTCAAGTTCACTATGGAATTTTATAATGCATCTGTAACATAGAATAATAATAATACAGAATAATATTTTCCTCCCCATTTGATCATGAAACATGAATGGTTGAGTTTTAGACTAGTTTTAATTATTCAGTGTTTCTAAAATATGTCTAAGTCATCAATCAGCTATTTGGTAATAGGACACAAAGTTCATAGTCCTGGGCATTGATGTAACCATGAAACCCTGGGCAATAGAAATAAGTTAATGAAGAAAAAGTGAATTAAAGGAAAATAGAAAAGCTCATATGACATCTATGGCATCCATGAAGGTGAATGACTCAGATACTCAGATATTCCATCAAAAAGTAAATTGATATTCAGCTGCAAGAAGTGCAAATAGCTCACGCCTTAAACTGGGGCACTTTCAGGGTCTGCTTCAGCTTGCAAGCCAAAGACATGTTTGTCACACATAGGTCTAAATCAGTAACCAAGCTGGGAATGTAATGGGCTTGATAAGAGAGGAAAGAGGCTATATATCAAAATAGCTGCCAACATTAACTAATATTAATATAATTTAGTAAATTATATTAAATGAAAATAAAAACTTCAATTAAAAATCACAGTTTTTCAGAATGCATAAAAAATATGATACAACTATATCCCGTCTATAAGAGACACACTTTAGATTCAAAGACACAAATTGTTAAAAATTAAAGTAAAAGAAAAGAATATACCATGCAAGCAGCTACCTGAAAGAACAGAAGTAACTATGCTAATATCAGACAAAATGGACTTTAAGACAAAATTGGTTACTAGAGACAAAAAAGTACATTTTATAACAAGAGCTTCAGTTCTTCAGGAGGATATATACCAACTATAAATATATGCACCAAAGAGTACCAAAATACATAAGCAAAAACTGACAGAATTGAAGGTAGAAGCAAGCAATTTAACATTATAATTGGAGATTAACAATGGTAGTTGATGACTGCAATACCCCACTTTCAATAATACCCCACTTTCAATTTAACATTATAATTGGAGATTAACAATTGTAGTTGATGACTGCAATACCCCACTTTCAATAACAGATAGAATAGGCAGAAGATAAACAAGGATGAAGAAAACTTGAACATTATAAACAAAGGAGAACTAATGGACATTTACAGAACACTCTACCCAACAATAGCAGATATATATTCTTCTCAAGAACACAAGGAATATTCTCAAAAATAAACCATGTGTGGAATTATACAACAAGCTTCAATACATTTAAAATAATTTAAATCATACAAAAAAATGTTCTCTGACTGCAATGAATTTAAATTGGATATCAAAAACAGATGAAAATTTGTGAAATTCACAAATATATGGAAATTAAACAAAATATTTCCAAATAATCAATAGATCAAAGAACAAATCATGAGGGGAATTAGAAAATAAAACAAAAACACAGCATACCAAGACTTATGAGATGCAAAAGCAGGGCTCATAGGGCAATTCAAACCTGTAAATGTCTATATTCAAAAATAAAGAAGATATCAAGTCAATAAAAAACCTTCCACCTTTTGTCAGGAATGCCATGTTAGTTTTTTTTTTTTTTTTTTTTTAAACGGCTCTGATGTCCTGCTAGCCATCTTTTTTTTTTTTTTTTAATTTATTTTATTTATGGCTGTGTTGGGTCTTCGTTTCTGTGCGAGGGCCTTCTCCAGTTGTGGCAAGCCGAGGCCACTCTTCATCGCGGTGCGCGGGCCTCTCGCTCTCGCGGCCTCTCTTGTTGCGGAGCACAGGCTCCAGACGCGCAGGCTCAGCAATTGTGGCTCACGGGCCCAGCCGCTCCGCGGCATGTGGGATCTTCCCAGACCACGGCTCGAACCCGTGTCCCCTGCATTGGCAGGTGGATTCTCAACCACTGCGCCACCAGGGAAGCCCCATGTTAGTTTAATATCCAAAAATCTACCACTTTAATATACCATATTAAAATATAAAGGACAAAACCACATCTTAATAGATGTATAAAAAGTGTTTGACAATATTCAACAGTCTTTCATGATTCAAAACACTCAACAACGTAAGATAGGAAGGAACTTCTTCAACTTGACAAAGGGCATCTATAAAAACAAAAAAAACCAAACATACACACAGCTAACATCATCAGTCTTTCACTGATATTTTCCTTAAGATTAGGGGAAGATATTTCTATCTAACATTTTACTGGAAGTAAGAAATAAAAGGCATTCACATTGGAATTTAAGAAGTAAAGCTACTTCTATTTGAACACAGCAAGATCTTGTATATAGAAAAATTAAGGAGTCCATCAAAAAACTCTTGTAACTAATAAAATAGTTTACCCATGTGGCAGGATACAATATACAAAAAACAATTTTATTTATAAACACTAGCAATGAACAATCCAAAGTGAATTTGTTTTTAAATCCCATTTACAATAACATCCAAAAAGAAAAGTACAAGACTTGTGCACTAAACACTACAAAAAATTACCAAAAGAAATCACAGACTATCTAAATAAATGAAATCACATCCTGTAGTCATGAACTGAAAGATTTAACCCCTATCAAAATTCCAGTTTTTTTCAGAAACTGAAAAGTTGATATTAAAATTCATATAGAAATACAAGGGACTCAGAATAACCAAAACAATTTTTAAAGAAAAAGTTAAAAAAAAAACATAACCAAAACAATTTTTAAAGAAAAAGTTAAAAAAAAACAAAGTTACAAGACTCACATTTCCTGAGTTCAAAACTTACTATAGAGCTAAAGTAATGAAGACAGTTTGGTAGTGGATAAGGATAACATAATTGTAAATCATACATGTGTTTATCTAGGAGCTAGACATACAGTGTCTAGTATCCAAAATATATTACAAAATCTTACAACTCAACAATAAAAAGACAAATGACCCAATTAAAAAAATGGGAAAATGATCTAAATAGATGTTTTCCCAAACAAGTTATACAAATGGCCAATAGATACATGAAAAGATGCTTAGCATTATTAGTCATTACTGGAATGCAAATCAAAATCATAATGTGATACTTTACAACCACTAGGATGGCTAAAATAAAAAAGACATAAAATAAGATGTGTTTGTAAGGAAGTGGAAAACTTGGACACCCCCATACATTGCCTGTTACTTTGGAAAATAACCTGGCAGTTCCTCAAAATACTAAACACAGAGCCACTGTATGACCCAACAATTCTACTCATATATGTCTATATATACCCAAGATAAATGAAAACATATACCAACAAAAATCTTGTACATGATTGTTTATAACAGCATTTTTCTTGATAGCTCCAAAGGAGAAACCACATAAATATTCATCAACTAATGAACAAATAACAAAATTAGATGTATCCATACAATGGAGTGTTATTCTCCAAAAAAAAAAAAAAAAAGGATTACAGATATATGCTACAACAGTGATGAACTTTGTAAACAGCCAAATGAGAGAAGTGTGGTATAAAAGATTTTTTACTGCATGGTTCCATTTATGTGAGATGTCTAGAACTGGCAAATCTGTAGATACAGAAAATAGATTGGTGGTTCCCTGGGACTGGGGATCAGTGGAATGTGGATTGCTACTAATGGGTATGAGGTTTCTTCGGGAAATGTTGAAAATATTCTGAAAGTAGATTTTTGTGATGGTCGCACAAACCTGTGAATGTACTAAAAACCACTTAACTGTATACTTTAAGTGGGTGAATTTTGTGGTGGGTTTTGTGGTGTGTGAAATATATCTCAATAATGCTGTACAAAAAAATAACAAAAAAGAATTAACCAGCAAATATTAGCCGGAGGTGGTTATACCTATTGGACTGAATTTTAAATGGGTTTGATCAAGGAGGTTGTAGCATAAGGTTAAATAAGGGAAAGTTTATTTTTAAGGGACATCTTGACCATGAAGAAGCTGCATGCCAAACATGTCTAGGGAAGTGGATCTATGTGGCATACGGCATGGTAGCCATGGAAGTGTACCAATGCAATCTTCCTTCAAGAGAGGACTTGCCATTCAGTTGCAAGGTGTGCTATTAGCTGAAAGAGTCTACCTAAATCACTTTTAGGATCCATCTCACCTTTGGAGCCAAGCCAATGACTGGTCATGATGTAGATACAAGAGTAGTCCATTGCTGCAGAACAGGGGTCTGACCTCATGGATAATCATTGCCTTGGAGCTCCTGGTTGGGTTGTCCTATCTGTATAATGGCTGGAGATTCTCCCTGCTATATTCTTCTTTCTGCCTTTTCTTTTACAGTTGTCAGTTATGTATCGTATTCTGAATAATTTTCCTGTCCACTTCTGCCTTTATCTTTCACATGTGCTACCCCTAATAGACTATTTGCACACCTATCTTACCAGGTCCTTGTATAGAACCCAATGGACATATCATAAAATTTATCAAATTTGGTTGTAATTATACATATATCTGACATATTTCTTTAAAAGAACCCAAAATTAAGGATAATCTTTTATCATAAAAACAAGTACATACCAATGCATTGAATTCAAAACTTTTAAAAGTATCATTGTTGGAAATCAATTTTGTAATGAAATTAACTATTTAATATAACTACCTAAGCGGTCATCTTAGCTTTTTCCACTCTCAATGGTATTATTTTTCTATTTTATTGACGATTCACAGAAGTAAGGAATTTGGACACAGTTAAATTAGAGTTTGATTGAGTACTTCTGGCACTAAACTCGGAGCAGTTCACTTTCACTGTAGAAACAAAATAAATCATCTACCTTTAATTTAAAGAGTAACAATAACAACAACAACAGAAAAAAAAACACTAAAGCAGTACTATGATATTTCTAAAAGACAAATCTAGATTTTACTTGGACGTGCCATAAAGAAGCATAATAAATTTCCCCTATTAGTTTATTGCTGTATAGCTTTCATATTTTAATTTCACAATGAAAATGTAAATTGTTATTTCCCTGATAAAGACATTGTGGCAGTGTTATATTAAAACAGCATAATTTATAAAAAATAAATTGAGCATGCTTCCAATAGAAGAGTCAGTTTTGTTACCATTACATAAAAAAGAAGTCACAAGTTTTTTATTCTCTTGATTAAAAGTCAGCCATCCTCACTCTTTATCACATTTATAGCACAGTCTACTGGACTTTGGCAAAGCTGCTGTGATCACAAACTGTTTCTTGAATCAGAGGTAATGAGCAGACTTGTGTGCCAATTCTTGAACAATGAGTTTGGTTTTCTAGCATTTCTGGAAGAAATTGCCATTCTTTACCTTTTTTTTTTTTTTTTTTTTCTTTCAGCTCTTGTTCTTCTGTAGCATTCACAGAATGCAGATTTTGACCATCTGGCGTCCACACATAGAACAGTATGAGGCATGACATGCCTGCTTGAAACACATTTACCTCCTGGTTTAGGAATGATAATAATAAAAATGTGTAAGACAGGATGTTATGGATTTAACTGTGTCTCCCCAAAAAAGGTACGTTGATGTCCTAATCCCCAGGACCTCAGAATGTGACCTTATTTGGAGATAAGATTTTTATGAAGGTAGTCAAGTTAAAGTGAAGTCATTAGGATGGGCTCTAATCCGATATAACTGGTGTCCTTTTTAAAGGCTAAATTTGGGCACTGAAACAAACACATGAGGGAAGATGATGCGAAGTCACAGAGAATGCCATATACAAGCCAAGGAATGCCTGAGGCTACCAAAAGTTAGGAGAGAGATTTAAAATCGATTTTCCCTAACAGTCCTTAGAAGGAGCCAACCTGCTGATACCTGAATCTCAGATTTAGTTTTCAGAATTGTGAGACAATAAATTTCTGTTGTTTGTGTCACCCAGTTTGTGGTACTTTGTTATGGCAGTCCCAGGAAACTAATACACAGGCTAAGTTTTAATTCACTGTATGGCATATGAACTTTATTTCAGGAAAAATTCATTTTTGGAAATACTTTACTATAATTCCCTTCAGCATGTATGGTTTTGAATAAGACCGCATTTCTATATTTGTCATGTACATTGACTTTCCCCATCTACTCCTAACATCTCCCCACTCCTCACAAAGCGATAAAGGGAACAGTGAATACGTAACATTTGAATAGGAATATGTTTTTTCATTAAAAATAAATAGTTAACAAACACATTGAATCTAAAGAGCTCGTGTGGTAGGTAGCCTTCAAGATGGCACCCTATGGTCCCTGCCTCATAGCATCCATGCTTTTATTTAACCTCCTTTTGAGTATGGGCTCAATTCAATGACTTGTCTCAAAAGAATAGAATACGGCGGGAGTGTTGGGACATTGCATTGAAGTGTAGATCATAAAGATTGTGACTTCTATTTTCGATGCTCTTATGCGCTCTCTCTTTGGATTGTTCACCCTGGGAGAACCTACCATGTTGTAAAGAACCCTATGCAAAGGCCCCTGCATGATGGGGAAAAACTGAGGTCTTAGTTTAATAGCCCATGAGGAATTGAATCCTGCAACAACAGCTGCCTGAGAGCTGATATTCAGCTCATCAAGTTCTGAGATAAAACTGTAACCCCAGCCAACACCCTGGCAATAAACTTGTAGGAGACCTTGAACTCCACAGAAGCACCTCACTAAGTGCCTCCCATATTTTTGATCCACAGACTATATGAAATAATAAATGGTTGTCATTTCAACTCCTAAATTTTGGAGTGATTTGTTACACAGAAATATATAAATAATATAAATTATTATAAGGGCTATAATAATTATTAAGCATTTTTCTCCCTTTGCATGATTATCATTATATTTAGATCATTATATTATTTTTGAGATTTTATGGAAAATGTAAGTGATGATAATTCTGAGAGTAAAAAAAAATGTGTTGAAGAGGACTAAGAGGACTGTGTTTTCACAACTGCTTCTACCAAGTGAGATTTGCTTTAGACACACATTTGCAAAGCTTCATCATAAATGCAAAGCATTTAGAATAACCTGCAAGCATATTCTATTTTCTAACACATACCTTGATTTGATTTCTCTCAGGTACTGAAAAGTTAATCTGTTAATTTCTGTTGCTGGTATTATTATTAACGAAATTGTATTCTTACCCAATACATGCTATTAAGATATTATTAATGTTTTATTTGGTGAAAGGACTCTATAACGCTATGAATAAGAAGATTAGACAATTTTATAAGGAAATTATTAAGCACAAAGAAATGTGGCACTGGTCAATGAAAGACTCATCCAAAAAAAGAAACATTGTTTCTCTTGTACACTTTTTGGGGGATAAGAGATTTTACCGGTTAACAGATGAAATAAATATGTGTTTTATTATTCAATCAAAATAACATAATGAATGTGTTAGTTTTCTATTATTGTTGTAAAAATTTACCACAAATTTAGTGGCTTAAAACAACACTAATATATTATCTTAAGGTTCTAGAGGTCAGGAATGTGACATGGGTCTCACAGGACAAAAATCAAGGTCTTTGTAGAGTGTGTTTCTCTCTGGAGACTTTAGGGGGACACTCCATTTCCATGCCCTTTTCAGCGTCTAAAAGCTGCCTGCATTTCTTGGTTTCCAGTCTTCAAAGCTAGCAATGATATAGGTCCAGTGGTTCACACATCACCTCTCTCTGACCTGTTTTCTGTTGTCACATCTACGTCTGACCACAACTGGGGAAGTTCTCTGCTCCTAAGGACTAATGTAATTAGAATAGGCTTACATGGATAATCCAGGGTAATTTTGCCATTTTAAGATCTGTAACCTTAATCACATCTACAAAGTCTCTTTACCGTGTATGGTGATATATCCACATGTTCCAGGAAATACAGCCCTTATTCTGCCTAGTAGATTATAATAGTAGACGTTGGTATTTGGCTAATAAATAAAACATTAAAAACTATAAAACTGTGTTGAATTCTGAAATTTCACATCAATGCATATACTCAAGAATGTAAAGAAATATGTAAAGATTTAGGCATGTCTACATTTAAAAATAAAATAAAATTTAATATCACAACAAACAAATTTAAGCATGTGTTCCATTTCAAAAATAAAACTTAATGTCACATCAAACAAGTTTCATTTTAAATGAAAGTGCAATACTTTAGATTAGAGAAAGTAAGTTCTAATAAAATAGACTGAATTCCCAGAAACCTTACTAGATTAAAATAAAAACATTGCTATATTATAAATCATTTTAGACATAGCTGGTAGCTGAATTTTCTGTTTCTCTGTTCACTGGAAATCACAAAGATAATCATATTGATCAACATTTAAGTCTGTACTTTTAATAAGAATAGCTGATTTCTTTTAGTAAAATTAAAAAGGGAATTAGTAACATATAAAAACCATACCATTAAAAATTATAACATGGAAATGGAAGTAATAATACAAACCATTGTAAATAAGTGTATAAGTGAAGTTAACAGCCTATTGTCCATTTTTCAGGTAATGCTTTTTAGCCCATTAATATTATAGCAATGTAAGTTTGAGACAGATCTGCTAATTTCTCAATATATCCACTATGCAATATTCACACTGTAAACTTTGGTTTCTTGTAGTTGTCCATGTAAAAATATAAGTTGAGCCACAAGCAAATATAATTTTCTTTACAGAAGGTGACTGGTATTGAGGAGGTGACATCAAACACTTTATTACATTTAATAAGTCAGCCTTAGAAAACACAGCTCTAATTACATCAAGGCTGCTTACAAACTATCACTCTTATCTTTTGCTCCAAATAAATGGAAGTACTTACTCTTCCCAGGACATATTTTGAAAAGTGCATGAATTCAAACTATACTTCCCCACCAAGAAATATTTCATTATAATTTTAATCAAGATAACATAAATCCCAAATCCATCAATATCATTATGAGAATCACCACAACAAAATTTGAATTTTATTTTTTGTTTGTGAAAATATGTAATATATTTGTGCTGTTTTAATCAATTGATTACTAACAATAAGTTCTTTAGTTATTCTATGCAGAAGGAAATAAAATAACACTTGGAGAAAATGGTAACTATTGCTAAAATAAAATTAATTATATATGCACTGCAGAGAAGCATAAAAGGTTGATTAATAAAAGATCTTTAAACACAAATTTAAGACTAAATTTTGTGAGAAAAATGGAGGGAAAAAACTAGTTAAAAGAGAAAAGATAAAGAGGTAACACTTCTAAATTTTAAGGGAGATATTTTTTATATTTCTGAAAGGAGAGAGAAGGAATCAAATTAATGTCATTTATATTCTATTGGCTAGAGTTGAAGAATGATGTAACATTTTATTTGAAATGTCAATATTGACAAATTCTAAAACTTGCATCATTTGAAACTCTTTAAACATATGATTTAAAAATATATATGACAAGTTCAAAATGCTCAAGGAGGTTACATAGTTTTTCAAACTTTTTCAAAAAGTTTTAAGATTATTACTCTGAACTATAATTCAGACTCAGTTTTGAGTCATTAGTTACAGATCTCCAACTCTCATGATAAGTTTTCCAATGAAGTCTCTAAATCTTATTCTGCAGCTGCAAATCAGTTGAAATCATATCACCGTTAACCCTCAAGATAACATTAAGATCTACTGATCTCAATTTTTATTATTATTTTTTGAGTAGCTCTAACTATTTGTAAGAATAGATATTTCATGAATTTTATTTTTTCTTAGAGGTCTTTGAAAGAACGATGATTACTTATTTTTAATAGAATAAAATTAAATTAAATCTATCTTGCAATTACCATAAGATTCACTACACCTTGTATAAATCTGATACATTATGAGATCTTAGTGATATTGTTTCTATACGTTGAAACATTTTTTCTATTTTATCACCTTATTTGTTCTTTAAACTGTTAATCATTACTGTTAATCATTACTGTTATTATTTAATGACACTCATAAATTAATCCCAGTTGTGTTAGAATAGACTAAGACAATATGGAAACAGAATGATGGAGCCCCTTAAAGAATGACACAGTAGTGAAATAAATAATCACTAATTCAACTTTTTTTAGTGTTGTTATTGTATAGACTAAAGTATTGCATAAGCTTTCAAGAACCTATAAAAAAGAAAAAGACTGGAAGCACCATGTTTGTGGTCTGCTTTTCAACATTCTTTGAACAAAGTTAAAATTCACAATTTGTTATTTACTGATCTTAAAGTTAAAGAAAAGTACAATTATCAATATAAGACATTTTACAATAATTAGATGAATCAGAAAATGAATGCAAAAGACAACACTGAGTCTAGACTCTAAGGATGGTGAAATCAGTTGTATAAGTCAAATTTCAGACCATGTCCTTTTCGATGATGGTATCCTGCATGGATTTTCTCAAACTCAACAAATGACATGTAAAAATATATGTCTAAAAGCAAAAAGAAAATATGGCATTCTTTTTAGGGTCATTCAACAGGAAGAACTTCACCACAATTGCTTGGATCATCCCATTTTGTTAAAATAAAACGGGACAGCACTTTTTCATCTTCTTCATGAAATTCTAATGAAAATTTTATGATGAAAATATGATGTTGTTTTCCATTCTTTTATGATGTCTGTGCCAAAATTTATTTGATAAAGATTGTAAGTGGACAAATGCTGAAGTTAAGAGAGTATACAAACAGACAAGCAGGAAATAGATCATTTTAAAATGAAATAACTAATGGTTAGCTCATTTAAGTACTTTCTATAAATCTATAAATCAAAATGTTTTGCAGTTATGGAACAAAGATGGCATGTTCTGTGGAACAAAGTTATCAGCTATCCAAGGTTTCAAAATATTTGTCAAGTATAAAGGTGTATGTGTCAAGATGTGATGTTTATTGTCTTGATTTATAACTTTTAAATATTAAGACATATGCTAGTAGGCTTTTATTTGTTCTTTGAGATTCACAAATGTTAGGTGAAAACTTGGTTGAAAAAATCATAATACATACATCAAAAAATATTTAATTTCTAAAAACTCTCCAGAAAGTGGGCTTAGAGGGAACTTACCTCAATATAATAAAGGCCATATATGACAAACCTACAGCTAACATCATACTCAATGATGAAAATCTGAAAGCATGTCCTCTAAGATCAAGAAAAAAACAAGAATGTCCACTTTCACCACTTTTATTCAACATAGATTTGGAAGTCCTAACCACGGCAATCAGAGAAGAAAAAGAAATAAAAGGAATCCAAGTTAGAAAAGAAGAAGTAAAACTGTCACTGTTTGCAGATGACATGATACTATACACAGAAAATCCTAAAGATGCTACCAAAAAACTACTACAGCTCATCAATGAATTTGATAAAGTTGCAGTATACAAAATTAATATACAGAAATCTCTTGCATTCCTATACACTAACAACAAAAGATCAGAAAGAGAGTTTAAGGAAACAATCCAATTTACCATTGCATCAAAAAGAATAAAATACCTAGGAATAAACCTACCTAAAGAAGCAAAAGAACTGTACTCAAAAAGCTATAAGATATGGATGAAAGAAGTCAAAGATAACACAAACAGATGGAGAGATATACCATGTTCTTGGATGGGAAGAATTAATATTGTGAAAATGACTATACTACCCAAACCAATCTACAGATTCAATGCAATCCCTATCAAACTACCAATGGCATTTTTCACAGAATTAGAACAAAAAATTGTACAATTTGTATGGAAAAACAAAAGACCACAAATAGCCAAAGCAATCTTGAGAAAGAAAAACAGAGCTGGAAGAATCAGGCTCCATGATCTCAGATTATACTACAAAGTGACAGTCATCAAAACACTATGGTACTGGCACAAACACAGAAATAAAGATCAGTGAAACAGGATAGAAAGTCCGGAGATAAACCCATGCACTTAGGGTCACCTAATCTATGACAAAGGAGGCAAGAATATACAATGGAGAAAAGACAGTCTCTTCACTAATTGGTGCTGGGAAAACTGGAGAACACACCCTAACACCATACACAAAAATAAACTCAAAATGGATTAAAGACCTAAATGTAAGGCGAGATACTATAAAATTTTTAGAGGAAAAGAGGGAAACACTCTCTGACATAAATCACAGCAAGATTTTTTAGATCCACCTCCTAGAATAAAGAAAATAAAAACAAAGTAAAAAAATAAAAACAAATGGGAACTAATTAAACTTAAAATCTTTTGCACAGCAAAGGATACCATTAACAAAACAAAAAGGAAACCGTCAGAATGGGAGAAAATGTTTGCAAATGAAGCAACTGACAAGGGATTAATCTCCAAAATATATAAACAGCTCATGAAGCTCAATATCAAAAAAATAAACAACCCAATCAAAACATGGGTGGAAGATCTAAATAGACGTTTCTCCAAAGAGGACATACAGATCGTTAAAAAGCACATGAAAAAGTTCTCAGCATCACTAATTATTAGAGAAATACAAATCAAAACTACAGTGAGGTATCACCTCACACCAGTCAGAATGGCCATCATCAAAACGTCTACAAACAATAAATGATAGAGAGGGTATGGAGAAAAGGCCACCCTCCTACACTGTTGGTGGGAATGCAAACTGATACAGCCACTATGAAGAACAGTATGAAGGTTCCTTAAAAAACTGAAAATAGTGCTGCCATATGATCCAGCAATCCCACTTCTGGGCATATATCCAGAGAAAACCATAATTCTAAAAGATACATGCACCGCAATGTTCATTGCAGCTCTATTCACAATAGCCAGGACATGGAAACAACCTAAATGTCCATCAACAGAGGAATGGATAAAGAAGATGTGGTACATATATACAATGGAATATTACTCAGCCATAAAAAAGAATGAAATAGTGCCATTTGCAGCAACATGGATGGACCTAAAGATTTTCATACTGAGTGAAGTAAGTCAGAAAGAGGAAGACAAATATCATATGATATTGCTTATATGTGGAATCTAATAAAAGGCTACAAATGAAGTATCTACAAAACTGAAATAGAATTACAGATATAGAAAATAAACTTATGTTTACTTGGGGGTAAGGGCAGGAGAGGGATAAATTGGAAGATTGGGATTGACACATACATACTACTATATATAAAATAAATAAGAACCTACTGTATAGCTCAAGGAATTCTACTCAATATTCTGTAATGGCCTATATGGGAAAAGAATCTAAAAAAGAGTGGATATATGTATTTGTTTAACAGATACAAATGTATTTGTTCACTTTGCTGTACACCTGAAACTAACACAACATTGTAAATCAATTATACCCTAAAAATTTTTTTTTAATTAATTTCTTTCCATTAGCCTCTTGACACTGTGTAAATATATCTACCTTCTTCCCAGGGAATAGTTCTGAAAAATACTTTGGCAGAGACAACCACAGCCTTCTTCCTAATCCATCTCTACCAAGTAATGGGTATTTATTTGCTTAAGTAAGATAGGCTCTTGAAAGTATGTTTTAGGGAGGAAAAGAAGTTCTATTCCTTTTCCAAAATGATCACAAGTAACCTCTTAGGGGGAAAAATTACTGGTGGCATCTCCCTTAAAAAAAAAAGCTGTTGCACAAAGCAGCTTGGTAGAGAAGACTGGTGGAAGAGACTGAGGCAAGAAATAAGAGAGGAAGCAAAAGCAAGAGAGGAAAAAATAGAGGAAGGCAAAAAGGGAGCAGCTAAAAGATTAGATCCTTAACACTAAACTTATTCATGCCATGAAATTACTAAATAATGTTGAACAAAATAATTCACTTTTGAACTTCTCTGATCCACTAAAAAAATAAATAAATAACATATCTTCAAAGAGTAGAGACCAAGATTTAGAATTAAGGATCTTGGATTTCCAGCCCTGCAGTGATATGTCTGACCTTGGAACATGTCATTTTAATTCTGTAAGACTCAATTTATATTCCTGTTTCTTAAAAAAAATAAATGCTGATAAAAGCAATGTATGCTTATTCTGGCAAGTTCTGAAAATGAATAATGGTATAAAAAGAAAATATAAATCACCTACCCAAAAATAACCACTATTAATATTTTGATATATTCCTTCCATTCTTTCCTTCTAATGAATGTGCCTGTTTACACCCTTTTTTCCACTTAAACTTGTGAGCCTTTTCTCATCTCTTAAATATTCTTTTAGAGTACCATTTTTTATTATATGAATAAATATGCCAACACATATTCTGTAATGTATTTGTCCTTTCTCATATTTTGGACATTTAGATGGCTTCCAAATTTTTTACTATTATATATAATAGATGAAAATCTCTATACATAAATCATCGAGTTTATGACTACTTACTTAGGCTATATTCCATAAAAAGGGGATGAGAGGGTCATAAAATGTGACCTTTCTAACAAGCTCTTGATAGGAATTCCCAAATTGCTTAAGCTTCAGTTTATTGGTAAAATAAGAAGCTTGCATTAGATGATTTCAGAGGTGCTTCTCTCAGCTGTACAATTATATGACTCGGTGTCTTTTAGCCAGCTTACTATGGACTCCACATTAAAAAGTCTATGATTCATTAATCATGTAATGTTCTGTGACAAAATAATAATACCTCAAAAACAATATTACATTGCTGTTATCTATATATTTTTATGCAGTGGACTGGGAGCTTGACTTGTTAGTCTCCCAAAAGTTTACTATGAGCCAAGGATTCAGGTGTAAATGGTTTATTAGGGAAATCTTTCCAGGAAAAATTAGTAAGGGTATGGAAGAAGCAAGATAGGGCATATGGAAAAGCCAAACAAAGGTGACATTGCAGGTCAAGTCCCTGGCTCTGTCTAACCTCACTGTCTGCTAGAAAACTGCATTAATAGTGCTCTATTCATTGCTTTCCCTTTCTCTCCAACTTCAGTTTTGTTCAGGCTCCAGCTACACTAACTCTTCTTTCACTTCCTCAAATATTCTAAACTCTCTCCTGCCTCAGGCCCTTTGCATATGCTATGCCCTCTCTCTGAGGTCCTCATTTACCTAATTTCTCTCTGTAGTAGATGCCCACTGCCATTGGGTCTTTTTTGTGTTTACCTCATAATACTGAACATATTTCAATAACTTGTCTACCTACCTCCTTTTGTTTGGGGTTTTAACTTCTTATTTAGAAATAAAATTCATTAAAAAGTTGTAAGAAACAGCCACTTTGGGACAGTTTGGCAGTTTTTTATAGAACTAAACATACTCTTACCATATGATCCAGCAATCATACTCTTTGGTATTTACCCAAAGGAGTTGAAAATTTGTGTTTATGCAAAACCAGCACACAGATGTTCATAGCAGCTTTATTCATATTTGTCAAAACTTGAAAGCAACCAAGATGTTTTTCAGTAGGTGAATAGATAAATAAATTAAGGCATATCTAGACAATGGAGTATTATTCAGCTTTAAAAAGAAAGGAGGGAGGACCTTCAAGATAGCAGAGGAGTAGGACGTGGAGATCACCTTCCTCCCCACAAATACATCAAAATTACATCTACATGTGGAACAACCCCCACAGAATACCTACTGAACGCTGGCAGAAGACCTCAGACTTCCCAAAAGGCAAGAAACTCCCCACGTACCTGGGTAGGGCAAAAGAAAAAAGAAAAAGCAGAGGCAAAAGAATAGGGATGGGACCTGCACCTCTGGGAGGGAGCTGTGAAGGAGGAAAAGTTTCCACACACTAGGAAGCCCCTTCACTGGCGGAGAAAGGAGTGGGGACTGGCAGGGAAGCTTCAGAGCCATGGAGGAGAGCGCAGCAACAGGGGTGCAGAAGGCAAAGCAAAGAGATTCCCACACAGAGGATTGGTGCGGAGCAGCACTCACCAGCCTGAGAAGCTTGTCTGCTCACTCACCAGGGTGGATGGAGCATGGAGGCTGAGGCTCAGACTTCAGAGTTCAGATCCCAGGGACAGGACTGAGGTTGGCTGTGTGAACACAGCCTGAAGGGGGCTAGTGCACCACAGCTAGTCTGGAGAGAGTCTGGGAAAAAGTCTGGACCTGCCTAACAGGCAAGAGACCACTCCACTGTTTTGGGGTGCATGAGGAGAGGGGATTCAGACCACTACCTAAATGAGCTCCAGAAATGGGCAGGAAATGCTAAGGCTGCTGCTGCAGCCACCAAGGAGCCTGTGTGCAAGCACAGGTCACTATCCACACCTCCTATCCTGGCAGCCTTTGCAGCCCGCCACTGCCAGGGTCCTGTGTTCCAGGGACAACTTCCCCGGGAGAACTCACGGCACACCTCAGGCTGTTGCAACGTCATGCCAGCCTCTGTTGCCACAGGCTTGCCCCACATTCTGTACACCGCCCTCCCCCTCCTGCCTGAGTGAGCCAGAGCCCCCTAATCAGATGCTCCTTTAACCCTCTCCTGTCTGGGTGAAGAACAGATGCCAGAGGGCAACATACGTGCAGAGGTGGAGACAAATCCAAAGCTGAAACACAGGTGCTGTGCGAACAGAGAAAGGGAAATTTCTCCATGCAGCCTCAGGAGCAGCAGATTAAATCTCCACAACCTACTTGATGTGCCCTGCGTCTGTGGAATACATGAATAGACAATGAAAAATCACGAAATTGAGGCAGTGGACTTTGGGAGCAACTGTAGACTTGGGGTTTGCTGTACGTGACTGACTAGTTTCTGATTTATATGTTTATCTTAGTTTAGTTTTCAGTGCTTGTTGTAATTGGTGGATTTGTTTACTGGTTTGGTTGCTCTCTTTTTTATTACTTTTTAATTTTAATAATATATTTTTTTATTTTATATTTTAATAACTTTTATTTTATTTTCTTTCTTTCTTTATCTTCTCCCTTTTCTTCTGAGCTGTGTGGCTGACAGGATCTTGGTGCTCCAGCCGAGTATCAGGCCTGAGCCTTGGATGTGGGAGAGCTGAGTTCACGACATTGGACCACCAGAGAAATCCTGGCCCAACATAATATCAATCAACGAGAGCTCTCCCAGAGATCTCTGTCTCAACAATGAGATCCAGCTCCACTCAATGACCAACAAGCTCCAGTGCTGGGTACCCTATGCCAAACAACTAGCAAGACAGGAACACAACCACACCTATTAGGAGAGGGACTGCCTAAAATCATACTAAGTTCACAAACACACCAAAACACACCACCGGACGCTGTCCTGCCCACCAGAAAGACAAGATCCAGCCTCATCCACCAGAACACAGGAACCAGTCCCCTCCACCAGGAAGCCTACACAACCTACTGATTGAACATTACCCACTGGAGGCAGACACCAAAAACAATGGGAACTACGAACCTGCAGCCTGCAAAAAGGAGAACCCAAACACAGTAAGTTAAGCAAAATGAGAAGACAGAGAAATACACAGCAGATGAAGGAGCAAGGTAAAACCCACCAGACGAAAACAAATGAAGAGGAAATAGGCAGTCTACCTGAAAAAGAATTCCGAGTAATGATAGTAAATATGATCCAAAATCTTGGAAACAGAATGGAGAAAATACAAGAAAGGTTTAACAAGGACCTAGAAGAACTAAAGAGCAAACAAACAATGATGAACAACACAATAAATGAAATTAAAAATTCTCTAGAGGGAATCAATAGCAGAATAACTGAGGCAGAAGAACAGATAAGTGATCTGGAAGATAAAGTAGTGGAAATAAGTGCCACAGAGCAGAATAAAGAAAAAAGAATGAAAAGAATTGAGGACAATCTCAGAGACCTCTGGGACAACATAAAAGGCACCAACATTAGAATTATAGGGGTCCCAGAAGAAGAAGAGAAAAAGAGAAGGACTGAGAAAATATTTGCAGAGATTATAGCTGAAAATTTCCCTAATATGGGAAAGGAAATATATAATCAAGTCCAGGAAGCACAGAGAGTCCCATACAGGATACATCCAAGGAGAAACATGCCAAGATATATATTAATCAAACTAACAAAAATTAAATACAAAGCAAAAATATGAAAAGCAACAAATAATATACAAGGGAATCCCCATAAGGTTGACAGCTGATCTCTCAGCAGAAACTCTGCAAGCCAGAAGGAGTGGCAAGACATATTTAAAGTGATGAGAGGGAAAAAACTACAACCAAGATTACTGTACCCAGCAAGGATCTTGTTCAGATTCGACAGAGAAATTAAAACTTTTAGAGACAAGCAAAACTTAAGAGAATTCAGCACCACCAAACCAGCTTTACAACAAATGCTAAAGGAACTTCTCTAGGCAGGAAACATAAGAGAAAGAAAAGACCTCCAAAAACAAACTCAAAACAATTAAGAAAATGGTAACAGGAACATACATACCAATAATTACCTTAAATGTAAATGGATTAAATGCTCCCACCAAAAGACATAGACTGGCTGAATGTATACAAAAACAAGACCCATATATATGTCCTCAAGAGACCCATATCAGACCTAGGGACCCAGAGAGACTGAAAGTGAGGGGATGGAAAAAGATATTCCATACAAATGGAAATCAAAAGAAAGCTGGAGTAGCAATTCTCCTATCAGAAAAAATAGAGTTTATAATAAAGACTATTACAAGAGAAAAAGAAGGACACTACATAAAGATCAAGGGATCAATCCAAGAAGAAGATATAACAATTGTAAATATCTATGCACCCAACATAGGAGCACCTGAATACATAAGGAAAATGCTAACAGCCATAAAAGGGGAAATCGACAGTAACACAATCATAGTAGGGGACTTTAACACCCCACTTTCACCAATGGACAGATCATCCAAAATGAAAATAAATAAGGAAACACAAGGTTTAATGATACATTAAAAAAAGATGGACTTAACTGATATTTATAGGACATTCCATTCAAAAACAACAGAATACACTTTCTTCTCAAGTGCTCAAGGAACATTCTCCAGGATACATCATATCTTGCATCACAAATCAAGCTCTGGTAAATTGAAGAAAATTAAAATCGCATCAAGTATCTTTTCTGACCACAACATTGTGAGACTAGATATCAATTACAGGAAAAAAACTGTAAAAAATACAAACACATGAAGGCTCAACAATACACTACTAAATAACCAAGAGGTCACTGAGGAAATCAAAAAATACCTAGAAACAAATGACAATGAAAACCCAATGAACCAAAACCTATGGAATGTAGCACAACAGTTCTAGGAGGGAAGTTCATAGCAATGCAATCCTACCTCAATAAACAAGGAACATCTCAAACAACTTAACCTTACACCTAAAGCAGTTAGAGAAAGAACAACAAACAAAACCCAATGTTAGCAGAAGGAAAGAAATCATAAAGATCAGAGCAGAAAGAAATGAAGGAAATGATAGCAAAGATCAATAAAACTAAAAGCTGGTTCTTTGAGAAGATAAACAAAATTGATAAACCATTAGCCACACTCATCAAGAAAAAACGGGAGAAGTCTCAACTCAACAGAGTTAGAAATGCAAAAGGAGACGTAACAACTGACATTGCAGAAATACAAATCATCATGAGAGATTACCACAAGCAACTATATGCCAATACAATGGGCAACCTGGAAGAAATGGACAAATTCTTAGAAAAGCACAACCTTCCAAGACTGAACAGAAAGAAATAGAAAATTTGAACAGACCAATCACAAACATTGTAATTGAAACTGTGATTAAAAATCTTCCAACAAAGAAAAGCCCAGGGCCAGATGGCTTCACAGGTGAATTCTATCAAACATTTAGAGAAGAGCTACCAACTATGCTTCTCAAATTTTTCCAAAATATAGCAGAGGGAGGAACACTCCCAAACTCATTTTATGAGGCCACCATCACCCTGATGCCAAAACCAGACAGATATGTCACAAATAAAGAAAATTACAGGCCAGTATCACTGATGAACATAGGTACAAAAATCCTCAACAAAATGCTAGCAAACAGAATCCAACAGCACATTAAAAGGATCATACACCATGATCAAGTGGGGTTTATCCCAGGAATACAAGGATTCCTCAATATATGCAAGTCAATCAATGTGATACACCATATTAACAAATTGAAGGATAAAAACGATTATGATCATCTCAATAGATGAAGAAAAACTTTCAACAAAATTCAACACCTATTTATGTTAAAAAATCTCCAGAAAATAGGCATAGAGGGAAGTTACCTCAACATAATAAAGGACATATATGACAAACCCATAGCCAACATCATTCTCAATGGTGAAAAAATGAAACCATTTCCTATAAGATCAGGAACAAGACAAGGTTGCCCACTCTCACCACTATTATTTAACATAGTTTGGAAATTTTAGACACAGCGATAAGAGGAAGGAAGAGAAATAAAAGGAATCCAAGTTGGAAAAGAGGAAGTAAAGTTGTCACTGTTTGCAGATGACATGATACTATACATAGAGAATCCTAAAGACTCTACTAGAAAACTACTAGAGCTAACCAATGAATTTGGTAAAGTAGCAAGATACAAAATTAATGCACAGAAATCTCTTGCATTCCTATACACTAATGATGAAAATTATGAAAGAGAAATTAAGGAAACACTGCCATTTACCATTACAACAAAAAGAATAAAATACCTAGGAGTAAAACTATCTAAGGAGACAAAAGACCTGTATGCAGAAAACTATAAGAAAATGATGAAAGATATTAAAGATGATGCAAACAGATGGAGAGATATACCATGTTCTTGGATTGGAAGTATCAACATTGTGAAAATGACTCTACTACCCAAAGCAATCTACAGATTCAATGCAGTCTCTATAAAATTACCAATGGCATTTTTCACAGAACTAGAACAAAAAATTTCACAATTTGTATGGAAACACCAAAGACCCCGAATAGCCAGAGCAATCTTGAGAGAGAAAAACAGAGCTGGAAGAATCAGGCTCCCTGACTTCAGGCTATACTACAAAGCTACAGTTATCAAGACAGGATGGTACTGGTGCAAAAACAGACATATAGATCTATGGAACAGGTTAGAAAGCCCAGAGATAAACCCACGCACCTATGGTCACCTTATCTTTGATAAAGGGGGCAAGAATATACAATGGAGAAAAGACAGCTTCTTCAGTAAGTGGTGCCGGGAAAACTGGACAGCTACATGTAAAAGAATGAAATTAGAACACTCCCTAACACCATGCACAAAAATAAACTGAAAATGGATTAAAGACTTAAATGTAAGGCCAAACACTGTAAAACTCTTAGAGGAAAACTTAGGCAGAAGACTCTATTACATAAATCACAGCAAGATCCTTTTTGACCCACCTCCTAGAGAAATGGATGTAGAAACAAAAATAAACAAATGGGACCTAATGAAACTTAAAAGCTTTTGCACGGCAACGTAAATCATAAACAAGATGAAAAGACAGCCCTCAGAATGGGAGAAAATATTTGCAAATGAAGCAACTGACGAAGGATTAATCTCCAAAATATACAAGCAGCTCATGCAGCTCAATAACAAAAAAACAAACAACCCAATCCAAAAATGGGCAGAAGATCAAAATAGACATTTCTCCATAGAAGATATACAGATTGCCAGCAAACACATGAAAGAGTGCTCAACATCACTAATCATTAGAGAAATGCAAATCAATTACAATGAGGTATCACCTCACACCAGTCAGAATGGCCATCATCAAAACATCTACAAACAATAAATGCTGGAGAGGGTGTGGAGAAAAGGGAACTTTCTTGCACTGTTGGTGGGAATGTAAATTGATACAGCCACTATGGAGAACAGTATGGAGGTTTCTTAAAATCTAAAAATACAATTACCATATGACCCAGCAATCCCACTACTGGGCATATACCCTGAGAAAACCATAATTCAAAAAGAGTCATGTACCACATGTTCAGTGCAGCACTATTTACAACAGCCAGGACATGGAAGCAATGTAAGTGTCCATCGACAGATGAATGGATAAAGAAGATGTGGCACATATATACAATGGAATATTACTCAGCCATAAAAATAAACAAAATTGAATTATTTGTAGCGAGGTAGATGGACCTAGAAACTGTCATACAGAGTGAAGTAAGTCAGAAAGAGAAAAACAAATACCGTATGGTAACATATATATATGGAATGTAAAAAAATGGTTCTGAAGAACCTAGGGGCAGGACAGGAATAAAGACGCAGATGTAGAGAATGGACTTGAGGACATGGGAAGGGTGAAGGGTAAGCTGAGACGAAGTGAGAGAGTGGCATGGATATATATACACTACCGAATGTAAAATAGTTACCTAGTGGGAAGCAGCCGCATAGCACAGGGAGATCAACTCTCTCGGTGCTTTGTGACCACCGAGAGGGGTGGGATAGGGACTGTAGGAGGGACACACAGAAGGAGGGGATATGGGGATATATGTATACATATAGCTGATTCACTTTGTTATACAGCAGCAACTAACACAACAATGTAAAGCAATTATACTCCAATAAAGATGTTTAAAAAAAAATCATACAAAGAAATGAGCTATCAAGCCATGAAAATCATGGAGAAACCTTAAATGCAAGGTACGCAGTCAATCTGAAAAGGCTACAAACTGTATGATTCCAATTATATGACATTGTGGAAAAGGCAAAACTGTGGAGACCGTAAAAAGATTAGTGGTTGCCAGAAATTTGGGGAAACAGTGGGATGAACTGGCAGAGAATAGAGAATTTTTAGGTCAATGAACCTATTCTGTATGATAGTATTATGGTAGCTACATGTCCTACATTTGTCAACTCCATGGAATATAGCACCAAGATTGAATGTAATATAAAGTAAATTCAGTGTAAAATCTGGAATTTGTGTGTTACCGATATGTCAATGTATTTCATCATTATAACAAATGTACCCCTCTGGTGGGGATGTTCATGGTGAAGGTTGTGTGTGTGGGGGGGGTCGGGGAGTATATGGAAATTCTTTGTACTTTCTGCCCAATATTGCTATGAACTTAAAACTTCTCCAGAAAGTATACTCTATTTTTTTTAAAAGTTTGTTAGAATAGGAAAATGAATTTCCACATACCCTTTAACCAGATTCCCCAATTGTTAACATCTTCTCACATTTAATCTTATCATTCCCTCATCTATATTTACACCTAATATTTTTCTAAACGTTTTAAGAGTCACTGCTGACATGGTGCCCCATTATCCCTTCATAATTGAATGAATATTCCATAAAAAAGACACTTTCCTACATAACAACAGAACAATCAAATCAGGAAATTAACAAAGATATATTAACTATCAAATTCAGAGTCCATTCAAACTTACCTGTTTTTTTTTCCCCATAGGTCCAGGATCTAATCTATCATCACATGTTGCACCAGGATTTAATATCTCTTTAGTTTTATTCAATACAGAACAGGTTTTCACTCTTTCCTTTTCATTTGTTATCTTCACATTTTAAAAATGTACAGGTCAACAACTTTTTAGAATGTCCCTCAATTCAGGTTGATGTGATGTTTCCCCAGAATTATGTCCAGATCATGTATTTTTATCAGGAAAATCACTAAGGTGCTACTGAGTTCTTTTTAGTGAAGAGACACACAATGCTTATCTGTCCTACAACTGGTAATGTTAACTTTTATCCCCAGAGCAAGATAGTGTCTATAAAGTTTCTCCACTATAAAGTTAATAATTATTTTTTACTTATTAACTAATAAGTATTTGATAACTATTTTGTGAGGAAAAAATATATTTTTCTTCCTAAAATTTTTACTCCCTTCATTTAATAACCATTGTTACTTGCCTGAAGCAATTATTACTGTGATAATTTCCAACAATTTCCTAACTTTGCCATTAGTTATATTTATTGATTGGTATTCCCTGTAAAGTAAAGCCTTCCCTTCTCCTTTTAAAATTTTATTTATATATTTATTCCTTTTTAAATATATATTAGTATGACCTTAGAGATTCCTATTTTATCCAGTGAGTTATAATTTGTTACTATCTTGCTTTATTTTGATGCTTAAATTGGCCCAAATTTGGTCAGTGAGATTCCCTTCAAGCTGGTTTTTGTGTCTTTTTAATGTAATTTTTTGTGAGACCAATTCCTTAGCTTATGCTACTCTCCCTCTCTAGTTCTGAAACAACTGGTTCTCCAAAAGTCTTGGTTTATTTTGGCAGAGAACAGCATTTAAAAGATAAGATCTAGGGCTTCCCTGGTGGCGCAGTGGTTGAGAATCTGCCTGCCAATGCAGGGGACACGGGTTCGAGCCCTGGTCTGGGAAGATCCCACATGCCGCGGAGCAGCTGGGCCCGTGAGCCACAATTACTGAGCCTGCGCGTCTGGAGCCTGTGCTCCGCAACAAGAGAGGCCGCGATGGTGAGAGGCCCGCGCACCGCGATGAAGAATGGCCCCCACTTGCCGCAACTGGAGAAAGCCCTCACACAGAAACGAAGACCCAACACAGCCATAAATAAATAAATAAATAAATAAAATATTTAAAAAAAAAAAAAAAAGATAAGATCTAGGTGCTAATAGTGATCATTGCTACAGAGGGTTCATTTTTTTTTTTTTATTAAAGTATAGTTGATATACAAGGTTGTGTTAGCTTCTGGTGTACAGCATATATATATATATATATATATATATATATATATATATATATATATATATATATATTCTTTTTCATATCCTTTTCCATTATGGTTTATTACAGGATATTGAATATAGTTCCCTATGCTATACAATAGGACCTTGTTGTTTATCCATATGGAGGTTTCTTTGGTTCTAAGTTCTCCAAGTTGACAGAGCAAGAAAATACATATCCTAAATGCATACCTGTGCATGCGTGCGCACACACACTCACCCACGCCTACATATTTATATCTGTCTAGCTATTGATAGAGCCATCAAAAACCATGATTTCTCTTGGATACCTCCAATCCAAATTCAAAAAAAGCAAGGCTTATTTTTGCCTCTCTTTTCCCCCCACACACTTATGGAACGCTTCTTCCTTTCTGTGAGAAACCTGGCTTTACTCCTCTTTAATCATTCTACATATTTACTCAATACTTCTCCACCCATATAACCAATTTCCTAATCACATAGAGCTCTACCAGCCAAACTTTCTGCTCCAACCAAGGGTGGGCGGGGGAGAGAAAGAGAAAGAAAGATTTTTCCCTTCCAAAGTGCATCATTAACCAAGTTCATAGTAATTCACTAAATCAAAGAATAAACACCTTTACATATATTATAAAAATCCATCATTACTCTGCGATGGTTTCATCTAAAACAACTATATTTTTGTTAAAATTGTATGCAATAACCCAGTTTTCTAGTTACATAGCAGGTACTTAATAAATATTTATGGAATAGTTAATAGATTTAAAGTTCTGATTTGTATGTTTATACATTTTTTTAACCACTTGTCTTACTTGTTTCCATCTTTTCCTATAATCAACTGTTTGCTTAATATTCCAATGAATTCCAATGATTTTATTGGAAACAGTGAATGCTTTTAAAGCATTTAATGGATTGCTGAAATGTCCTGCCAGTATGAAATTGAGCATCTCCTGAAACAACGAGGGTAAAAAAATCCTGGGGGAATTACAAAATAGTCTGGAAAAAAATAAATAGATAAATAGCCAAGATAAGTAATTGCTACCATATTCTGAGCACCTGCTCTATAGAAAGTACTAAACTGGGCATTTTAGTTGTACATCCTCTGTACAGTAACTATTATTATGATTATTTAAATATAAAAAATACAGATAGAGATCTAATAACTTGTACAAGGTCACTCAGCAACTGAGGGACTGAAGCAGAATTCAAATACATCTATCTCCAAACCCTGTGCATTTAACATTCTTTTTGAACTAATAAGGACCAAAGTGCCAAATACTATTTGTCAGGCTGTGACAGGTACGATCTTGTCTGCATCTCCTTTTGGGCTCAAATCTCTACCATAATTAAAAAACCCTTTCTTCCTCAAGGCATGCAATGGAAAAAATCCTGGGTAAGCCTCATAGAGAAAAACATAATTCAGGTTATAAATTTAAACATGGTTGTAAGATTATTTGGAAAGACAGACATAAGGGAAAGCATTCAGAAAGAAAAGGCATCGTGCATTTTTAACAATTAAAAGTGCAGGGAGCTAAATGCTCTTGGCCCAGTCAGAGTCATGGCTTACTCTTCTCATTTAAACCATACAATTATTATAAAAATTGGAAAATCAGACTGGTATGGCTTTCGTTTATTTATTTATGTAATGAAAGAGAGAGCATGAGAGAGAGAGAAAGAGAGATTCTATCGAAGTATAAAAACTATGATCCATCCACCCTGGACTCCTTTATGTTCAGATGGACCAAGCCCTTTCCAGCTTCAAGGTCTTTGAATGTGCTGATCACACATCCCAGATCAATTCCTCTACTTCTGTATGATCATCTTCTTTATTTCATCTGGGTCCCAGAAATAACCATTTCTACAGCTGGGCCTTCTCTTCAAAACCTATCAAAGGACAATCTCCTCCTTGCAAGTCCCTGTTAATTTATAAATGAAAGTATGACATAAGGCTTTGCTTGGTTTATTTATAGCGATTATCATATTCCATAGTGCTTTTTATTTTTTGCTTGTTTGTTTATCACTTATACCCATAGGTGCTCTCATGTTTTGAAATTATATATTTAGTTCCTCAGCACTTAGCATAATGTCTGGGATAGACAGCTAGATAGATAGCTGGAGATATATAATAGATATATAAATATGACACTCAATAATTAATTATTGAGTTAATAAATTAAGTCTATTAATTCTTTGCTCTTATAAAGTTTCAAAAAGTATAAATATTAAATAAAGACTACTAGGTATACTCTTTGTATAAACACAAAATATTTTATGTCTGTGGACTAGGCATCATTTTTGGCATAATAAAATCAATGGAAAACATCTAATCAGAATTTTAAAAATTAACTTCTGAATTAATGCTATGAACTATCACATCTAGAAGAATAAGTTGTTTTTGTTTTCTGGCATATTTGTCATTTTTTTAGTATTTTAACTTAAAATGATATAAGAAAATTATAGGCTAAAAGAAAATGAATCCATCTCAGGTCATGTCCTATGTAATATCCTGGTTACAAAGGCTGTGACTTCAACTGACAACTTCGAGTTATTGGTCTGAGAAATTTCATGATTAGGCAATGTCTGCAAGGGCTTATTACCATGATCCCTAAACATGAATACAAAAATAACTGTGGTATAGCTAGCTGTTGGTAATTTACTTGTTAAAATTGTGCAGGTCTGTAGCTCTGAAACCATAGTCAAGACTAAATGGTGCACAATATAAAATCATAATTTGGGCAAAAGTTTATGAAACTCAAGATAATCTCTTTATTTAACCCATTAAAATTAAGAACTTAGGGAATAATGCCAACAATGATATGTCAGAAAATGAAAAAAAAAATGTTTTCTCAGAAATCTATTTTGAAATGTTCTAGTATTTATTTTCTCAAAATTCTATGTCATTTTTCTGATTTTCTAAAAATTGAAAGGCTAATAAGAATTAATGAAAATTTGAATAATGTATGCTATAAACAAACTTTCTATAGAAAATACTGTGGGGATCTATATAATCTAAATTTTTTTGACAATATAACCCATGTAGACCTAGTTGTCACTGTCTTCTACTTAGTTTATGATATAGGATATCACAGATTCCATTGACAATTTTTCAATAATTGTCTTTGACATAAGCATATTTTATAGATTGTGATTTCCCTCTGAAAATCTGATTGTATCAATCAATCAGGCTGATTTCAACTGCAAGTAATAGAAAACCATGACATAACTAATTTAAACATTAATAACATTTATTATCTTACATTAAAAGAAGTTCAGAGCTATGTTAATTAAGCAGTTTACTAACATTATCAACGACTTAGGTTCTTTCTATTTGTCTTTATGCCAACCACATACGTTGGCTTAATCTAAAAATGTGTTCCATGCATGGTTACAAAATGGCTGTCATGGACCATGGTCCTGCTGTACTTAAAGCCTCATATCATGTTTATACAACTCATCCAGGCAGAATCCCTACACCCACATGGCATTTACTAAATCTGATCCCATACTCACTCCTACAGTAATCATTGGTAAGAGAAATATAATTAGCTGATTAGAATAGATTCATTGGAATTGACCCCTTAAAGAAGAACAGGGTCATGATCCAGTGGGGTAGATTCTTGGAAAAGTTCAGGGTTCTATAAACAAAAGATAATAGAGGAGACAGCTATTGGGTAGGCAACAAACTGCTTCAGTGACTCTTAAGTGAATACATACAACAACAAAAAGAAATTTGATATATCCCACATTCTAAAAAAACTGATGTAATTTGCTCTAAGTTAGTGACAGGGTTACTAAAATGAGATTTCACTGCTTTCCAGCCCTGAGTTTTCTCTCTGTTAACGTTCATCACTGGGTTTCTCCTGCAGGCAATAGCATTTTAAGCTGTACCCCAGAGAAGTCAAGAATTGTCTTCAGTCTTCATTAACATGCAGTATGTATTTGAGTAGTTTTGTTATTCATATATTTTGCTGATATTTATACTCAGTTCATTATGAACTTTTATAGGTGAGAATGTATGATTTACAATATTTACTGTGGCTCCGTAATGCTTTTATTATGCAGGCATGGTTAAGGCAAAAAAAGTAGAGCACCACCTCACCTTGAGAGCCTCTTGCTGTCACTAAGGCTTTTATTAAATATTCTGTGGCCATGGTAGTTAGCGCCAGTGACATGATTCCCCTGCAGAACAAGATTCTGGGGGTTTGTTCACAACAGATGAGATGATACAATTCCCCTTTTCCCAGTGTTGGATGTAGTGTTTCTGAAACCAGATCTGAAACATCAGAGGTTATTTTTGCTGAACATCACACACTAGCACATTTGTCCAGCTACAGTGAAAAACCCTTTAAGAATAAAGATATGCTTTATTCCAATGGCATTTCAGGAAATGAAATTCAAAATTTTGGGCACTGAGCTGTACTTTTTGGGAGTCGGCTTCTTCCAAATTTTCTTGCATCACATAAAAAAGGTCAACTGTGGGTAAAACTGGATGGCAGTCATTTATCATACTTCTCACTCTCTGCAGATCTTCTAATGGTTAACATAATCAAAAGGTTTTCGACTTAAACATTTGTCCCCTTCCTGGTTCTCAATGTTTCAATGCTATGTTACCATCTCTAAGTACAAAGAAAATTCTCTATGAAAGAGTATATTTACTGCAATCTTTTTTGGATTCAGTTTCATATATTTGCAAACCAATTTCATACAAACATACAGAACCCCAAACAAGAATTTTCATGCAGATATATTCCTAAAACATTACATAAATTTTTAAGACATTTTGTAGATTAAAGTTCGAAAGCTGTACATACCCTGAAACTCCAAGTAATAGACATCTCCCTTCTTAGTACCTCATCCATATTGTCTGAATTCTGTTCATCCTATCTACATTGAACTTTAAACAATATTTCATCTCTGCTTTTATGAAATAACAAAATATGGAAATGTCTTCCCCTCCATTCAGCTTTTTGACAATGGCTAACAGCAGTTTAGTTGATTTTCAGTTTAGTTCGGCAGCCATTTATTGAGTGTATACTCAGAGCATGACATGGTATTAAGTACTCTGGGAAATACTAAAATGAGTAATAACAAGAAGCTTATGTTCCAAGAAGGGAGATAAATAATAGACACATATGATTCACTTAAGTCTACCAAGGCAGCCTTTAATATGTGACATAAATGGTCTATGAATTGGAGATTCTCATCTCTACCACTCACTAGATGAATAATTACATTAAACACTTTGTTACTGTTTAATGGATCAAAGCATTTGTTTGGTTAGCATTGGGGAGGGTGGTCTGGCAAGTTGCTGTTAAAGCTAGGAAATGAGGAAGGTGATATTTCCCTTTGAGAATTAAATCTTGGTATAAAGCCAAGGGGAGAAATAGATTCCCTCAACAGTAGGACTTTGTTGAAAATGCTAATATACAAGTGAAGGATTTATTTTATCAAAAAGGGAAACCACAGAAAGAGTCAGAGACACTTCAGTTCAGTGCTTAATTCGATTATTGGCTAAGAGAGTGGATGTATTAGATTCATTACCCGTGGGAACTTGAATATTTTTCATTCTAATGTCCAGGTTATCACAAGGACAGAGCTGAATATCAATCACAGGAGCCAGTAAATACCATTTCCCACTTATTGACAAGACAGTACATATCATCAGATGGCTATGGCTAGCTAGCTTAACTTGATGCCATTAAACACTCAACACAACCAATTCCCCTCATTTTGGGTTTCTACTCAATATGTAGTTTTTAATTCCCATAAAAATCTACTTTCTAAGAAGTGTTCATTCTTCATTTTTTTATATTTCTTATTTCTGTGTTCTTGAATTTTCATAGAAAATCAAAATTGATTACATGGGCCTTCCCCATTGGCATTTGGTGACAAAAATATTCTGATCCGTGCCACAGCATTTTCATTCTGGTGTCTCTCTCAGTCTCACTATGTTTTTAGTTAAGTGTGATTCAGCCACATAGGGCCAAATTTCCCCTGCATACTAACTAAATTTTGTCTGGACTTTTAAAGAACCACATTTCATCAGCCTTTCCTAGGACCAATGACTAAGACCACTGCAGTGACTACCTTTTGCAAATGCACTTCCCTCTCTACTGACCTCCCCAATTGGCAAGCTGCTACATTTATGGTTATTTGATTCCACCAGTTTTCACTTGCATCAGTTACAAAAGGACATATTTCATTACTAAACTTAGTCTAGCAAGTAAGTGAACTAGTTACATCAGTGAAAATATTAAAGAAAGAACATGTCTTCATGCATTCCTGGTATAAATATCTGTAATGTATATCCCATTAGGATATCTGTTTACCTTCATTTGTTGCGACATATTTATGTATCATTCATTCCACATGCGTATATAATTTATATATTGTAATCACGGAGAATTTGATTAACCAAAACTCAATTTTAAGGGAAATTATTTGTGGAGACAACTTTAAATAAAATGTGAGAATAAAAACAAGACTAACGGCTGTTTTCTGCAGGGTCAATGCAATATTCTCAAGGAGTTTGTTTTTGTTTTTGTTTTTGTTTTTCTATCATAAGTGAAGGAGAAAACATTGCATACTATTATGGACAATTAAAAATGGCAAGATATATCTTAGATTAGTGAAACAGTACAAAGCCAAAAAAGATTATAAAATTAATAAACACCAACACAGGAGCAGTATGGGATAATGGAAGGAAAAAGTGCTAAACAGATTTTATTATCAGATAGACCTAGTTTAATATTTTATCTTGTTTGGGGAAATTTCAATAACTTTTTAAATCTCATTTGTGTTATATGTAAAATAGAAATAATAGTACCTGCCTGTTTTATTATCATGAAAATTAAATTGTAAAATTTGCGAACTGCACTATAAAGTGTCTAGCATTTGGCAAAATTCACTCAATGGCAAATATCAATATTATAAATTCTTTCATGGTAATAACAACTTCAATGGTGTAAATATTTATTTAAGGAGATGATTCCAATCCCCTAACAGATAACTTCCTATGGATAGAGGTACAGTGCTGAAGAATCTAAAATTCAAGAACTTCTTGTTGCTGAAATGGGATATTGTAGGTGTTTGAGGGATTTGGGGCTGATAAATTAATTAAACAAGGAGGTCATTAGACTGAAGTGGCTGTAAGGATTTAGTGGCCTCGGTAAGCAAACCAAAACCTAAGTCTATAAACGTCTCAAAGTTGAGAAATTGAAACCAAAGGACAACTAGTACAAACGACCTTCTCTATACAAGTCTTTTTCCCAGCTTCTGTCAGTAGATTGCACCCAACCACTTCTGGTTTGTCACTGCCCATTTGAATCCATTTTTGCTCAAATAAGCTCTTAAAATTTGTAATATGACTCAGTTTATGTTTTAACAGGGCTGATCAAGAAAAATTATATGGCTACATGAGGCAGTGACAAACAAGGAACTTCATTGAGTCCCTCATAGAGTGACATTGTCCAGAGGCTTAGGCAAGGGACCACCATCCAGAAGAAAAAGGGGGCAAGGGCGCCCCTAGGGGAAGAGGGGATGATGAGAGGGATTACTTATATAGGGGATGTGGCGATGTCTCTCAGAAGCACCAGGGGTCTCTGAGTCACAGGACTCTGTAGGGCCAGGGCCAAAGGGCTGTAGTGGTTTGGGACCTTACAATTACAAGACAAGACAGGCATACTTCGTTTTATTGCACTTGTCTTTATCGTGCTTTGAAGAGATGGGGTTTTTTACACATTAAAGTTTGTGCCAGCCCTGCTTCATTAAGTCTATTGATGCCATTTTGCCAACAGTTTTCCTCACTTCCTGTCTCTGTGTCACATTTTGGTAATTCTCGCAATATTTCAAACTTTTTTTATCATTCTTTGTTATGGTGATCTGTGATTAGTGACCTTTGGTGTTACTGCTACAACTTGCTGAAGACTCAGATGATGATTAGCATTCTTTTAGTAATAAAGTTTTTTTTTAATTAATTAATGTATTTATTTATTTATTTTTGGCTGTGTTGGGTCTTCATTTCTGTGCGAGGGCTTTCTCCAGTTGCAGCAAGTGGGGGCCACTCTTCATCGCGGTGCGCGGGCCTCTCACTGTCGCGGCCTCTCTTGTTGCAGAGCACAGGCTCCAGACGCGCAGGCTCAGCAGTTGTGGTTCACGGGCCCAGTTGCTCCGCGGCATGTGGGACCTTCGCAGACCAGGGCTCGAACCCGTGTCCCCTGCATTGGCAGGCAGATTCTCAACCACTGCACCACCAGGGAAGCCCCTAAAGTATTTTTTAATTAAGACATGTACATTGTTTTTATAGACACGATGCTATTGAACACTTAATAGACTACAGCATAAAGTAAACATAACATATGCATTGGGAATCCAAAAAAATGTGTGTGACTCACTTTATTGTGATATTCACTTTATAATGGTCTAAACTGAACCCACAATATTTCTGAGGTATGTCTTCATTATCAATGGATAAGAGGCACTGGGTGAGGTTTTGTGGGATATGTAAAGCAAACGGGTTCTAAATGGCTAAAACTCTTCTCATTTGGGCTATTTCCAAATCAATTCGATGTATAAAAGTTGAGTTTGTCGGTCAGGATTTTGTGCTAAGAGGCCTCAACCTGCAGTGGGGAAATCAACAACCTGCAAGGCAATATGCAGGCCATCTCTAGGTCATTTATATAATAGAAATATAACTTCATATTACAAACTTGAATTGGAGGGTGTGTCAGTTATCTGCTGCATCTATGATTTGCATAGTCTAACTTGTAAACAAGCATGTTTTAAATCTGAGTTTGTTGTCATGAATGATACAGCATTTATCTTAATTGATATAGAAGGCAAAGTTACCTCAGTTTTTACTGCTAAAACTCTGAAAGATGAAATACCCATGGCTAGTCAGATATTTTAGAAGATTCATTATTTTAGCAAAAGTTTATGGAATTGTGGAATTTTAATGGAAAAAAAAAGTTTATATACTTCCTAAATAACAATATTTCACAGGAAGTAATATGAACAATGTAGTAGAGAGAATAATGGCTCCCTAAAGATGTCCACATCCTAATCTCCATAACCTGTGAATACATTACCCTACATGGCAAAAGAGAATTTACAAATGTGATAAAGTTAAGGATCTTGAGGTGGGGAAATTACCCTAGGTTATCGAGATTGTAAATGTCCTTATAAAAGAAAGAGGGAGGCAGGAGAATCAGAGTCAGAGAAGGAGATGTAACAATGGAAGTAAAAGGTCAGAGAGAGAGAGAGGGTAGGGGGAGGGAGAGAAAGAGGGAGATGGAATATTGAGATATTGATACTGAGAAAAGGACCACACACCAAAGGATGCAGCCTCTAAAACCTGTACCAGGTGACGAAATAGATTCTCCCATAGAGTATCCAGAAGGAACATAGCTCTGTCAACATCTTGATTTTAGCCCATAGACCCATTTTGGATTTTTGACTTCCAGAACTGTAACATAATACATTTGTGTTGTTTTAAGCCACTAAGTTTGTAACGATTTGTAACAGCAGGAACAGGAAACTAATGGAGTGTGAGTTTTTTAATAAAAGATAGAATATAACTTAAAATTATATAGGAATTTTAATAAATCCATTTAAATTAGCATAACAATTTGAATAGAATGCCATTTGTTCGTTTCATTGATCATAAAAATATGTTGGAAAAAAAGATCCACCACAATGTTGGACTTAAAGAGCTTTTAAATCCTCTAAGTGATGAGATAATCTCTGTTATGGGCTGAATTGGCTGAATTGGTAAACCCCTGACCCCATTTCTGTGTTGAAGCCTTAACCCCCAATGTGACTGTATTTGGAGATAGGGTCTTTAAGCAGGTAATTAAGATTAAATGATGACAGAAGAGTGGGATCTTAATGCAATAGGATTGGTGGCCTTATCAGAAAAAGGGACACCAAAGACTGCTCTCTCTCATTCTCTCGGCATATGCACCCAGAGAAAAGGCCATGTAAGGACACTGAGAAGGCACTATCTGCAAGACAAGAAGAGTGGTCTCACCAGAAACCACACTGCTGGCACTTTGATCTTGGACTTCCAGAACTGTGAGAAAATAAATTTCCATGAGAAAATAAACCACCCAGTCTATGGTATTTTGTTACAGGAACCCACTCCACTAAGAGTGTCCAAGGAAACTGAAGGGTGGATAATCTTCCAATGTTTAGTAGAATCATAATCTTCTAATTTGGGGTAAATTTGTAATACTGTTTTCTTGAACAGGAAATTCATGGTGGCCATGTTAGGTTTCTGAATAAACACACTCTAAAAAATACTGTAAATATAAAAAAAATTATGAAGATAGTCTCCTAAAATAATTACTCCTAAATAATTCATCATACTTTAAAATCAGTAGGAATTTAAATCTCACTATAACCTTCATTATCATTACCTAGAATTTATAATTTAATGGCAACGTGTTTCTAATAACCACCGTCTCAGAAATATCATGTAATTCTCTAGCCAAGTATCTTGGTTATTTTTTATACTCTTTGTCACTATCTGAAATTATCATTTTTTACCTTCTTGGTATCTGTCTGTCTTATTATAATGAGAGAATAAGTGAGAAGACTTTTTCTGTCTCCTTCTCTACTATATCCCAGAAATTAGAACTCAGTGTAACACATAGTAGGTACTCAACAAATATTTATTGAAGAACTGAGTTAATTAATATAAAAATTAATTATGATTCCATATTAATTATGAGTCTGAGTCCATGAAAATACTTTTATCTCTCCTTTTCTCTTTTATATCTAATATTTACAATGATGTGTTTCTTTAAAAGATACTTCACTCTACTATATGGGGTCCTAATTGTTGCCAGAAGCATGGTTCAAATGAGACAGGATAACTTCCAGATTCTGGTAACCAATTAATACACAGACCTAACTAGATTGCAACAGGTCACCAATGAAGGTCCAGATCTCAAAGGGCAGAAATTACAGAAACAAGTGAAGCTGGCAAACAGGTGGCAGTCACTGAGGAGTTTGATCAGTATGGAGATGAAACAAAGGGAGGTCAAAACATAGTAGAAATAGTAGTAGCTAAAAAATTACTGAACACTTGCTATTTTCTAAATATTTACAAGATCTTTTACACATGTAAGGAGTACTATTTGAAAATTGTAAACCATGAGCTTTCTTTTTCTATGCCTACTGTCCTGTGACTACTATCTACTAGAGTATTGTCATATATTACTCTTTATAGAGAACAGATACAGCTTGTATAAAATAAGTTAAATTAAATTCTAAGTGAATTTTTTTCTATTAATGTTGTGTTAGTTTCTGCAAAGTGATTCACATATATATTCTTTTTCAGATTCTTTTCCATTATAGATTATTACAAGGTATTGAAATAGTTCCCGAGGAGTGATTTATTTTTTAACTCACAGGAAGCAAAATAGCCTAAAACTAAAGCACTTTTTGATTTGTAAGGATTTATTATTTGAAGAAATATGGATAAGTTTGCATCTAAGAGATGATAAGAGATGAAGGGTGAATTTAGAGAGAGAACACTGAGTTTTTACTGAAAGCCCTGAGTGGAGAATGCAGGGTATGGCAACACTCTCCCATCTAACAAGAAAGGGAACACTTATGTTTCTAAATTTAAGGAGAGAATTAGAGAAGGACTGAAAAATGGAGAAGAATGTAGGAAGGAAGACTCATGGTGAGACTTTCTTGAGGCTTCCTTGCTGACCTCATAGGGCCCATTCTACAGGGATGAGTAGAGAATCCCAGGGAGCTGGATGAGTTCCAGAGCAGGAGAGCTTCTTGCGTAAATTCTGCAGTTAAAGTGACTCATCAGCAGATCTGTCCATGACACTCTGGATATGACAAGCTGCCTAGAAATATATACCACCTAATTGAATTTTCATTCCAAGTTTATTTTGAATGGTGTACCAAATCTAAGCCATTGGACATAGGTTAGTATCTAACCAGGAGAAAATGATGTAAACCATTCTGCATGCAAATACTTTATACTCACACTCTAGGGAACATATTAACTCATGTGTGTGTATTCATATCTCCATCGCACATCAACAAATTCACTAAGAATAGAGCTGTGTGACATGGCATAACCTCTGAAATGTATTTGATGAAGTTGGTTTTTAATTTTAGTTGATTCTGCCGACCAGCGAGCAAGGCATTACCTAGGTCTTCAGGGGTCCTTCCTCCTCCTAATGATGACACAGTGCATATGGATCACGAGTAAAAATGGTGAGATTTTTAGCCTGATAGAGGGTAAGAATTAGCCTATAGGCCGTATATGGTATGGAAGAGGTTCAAATTCCCCCACATGACTCAGAGATGGTTGTAGAAGGGCTGGATGAATAGGTCATGGAGAGAAGAATTTAGGGTAGGTAAAATCCAAAATATATAAATCCCATAACCAGAGGCCAAGTTAGGAAGCAGAGACATTTATAACCAACACAATGAGAGAGGAATTGCATTAGAAGCAGGCGCACAGGGGACAGAGGCGAATACACAATGGCAAAGCTTCAATCAACCCAGGAGGCACCGGGAAGAAAGAGGCAACAGAATGCAGAACAGCCTCCTGCCTCTCAAACCTTTGAAGTTATACCAATTTTTCCGTCACACCAAGAGGCATCCTGAGAGCATGAGTAGTAGAAGAAAGAAAAGAATGAGGAAAAAATGGAGAGAGTTTAAATGGGAAGACAGTCCTAATATCAAGTTTAAATTTGAATTGATTTAGTTTAAATATTGGCTGAGACTAAACATCTAAAAGAAACAATTTTAAACTTGAATAGCTAAATTACTTTTAATAGACTGAATATTATTGGACTTCAAGGTGGTCAGCAGTGCAGCAATTAAATGAGGCAGTAGGGATTACCAAATTGGAGAAAGGACACACCTTGATGGGCTTTTGATATCCTGACCATTTAGGATAATTATTTTATCTGATAGATATTTTATGGGATAGAATTTCTGGATAAAATCTCAGTTCTTATACAACTTAGTTTTTTCAGTTAAATAAATAAGGTTACTTAAAGTTCTCCATAAATTTTTATTTATTTTTCTGTAAAAAGGGGAATATGATTATAGTAATAATATCCAAATAATATCAAGGATGAATAAGTGAGACTTTATAAACAAAGCACCTGGAACCCAAAACATGCTCTTTTTAAAAAACTGCTTCTTTCCACTCAATTTCAGTGTTTGCTATGTTCTAAATGATAACTTGCTAATACCTCCCTCAGACAAGTCATCAAATATGCTAGACTAGGCGTTAATACACTTGCTAAACCACATGCAATATTTCTGAGCAAGCAGGAACCATGGAAATTTCTGGGAGATAAAGTCTCCTTTCTAGAGAAGCATCATCGAGCTAAAGGCTATAAGAACCACCTTAAAATGGTTTTTAGTATAAAAAATTGGTATCATAGCTCATTAACTCACAAGGACAAGTTGATTGAGTTAGGAAGTGGTTCATTTGATTTATAAACAATACAATAATTTGAAAACAGTTGTTTTATGCATTTTGTTCTATTTCAGTTATTTGTAAGATTAGATTTTATTTCAAGTTAACCTCGGCAAATGCCAGTGTTTGTGAAAGCATCAAGCTCTGGGCTATTAAAATATATCTTGCCTATGGCACCACACACTGGGACCTTCTGTCTTCATTCTGGGTGAGATTAATACCGTGGCAGTGGGATGCAAAGGTTACACACCTTCTTGTTTTACCTCCAGAAACAGTGATAAAACGTGTATAGAAACCCCACTGGCAAAGAAACGTGGTTTTAATCACTGTCTACATTTTTTTGCTTGCATATTCCTCCCTCTCACTGAATATCAAAGTGCCTCTTTAGTCAAAACAAAACAATTCCTGCAGGTGTTCATTTCTTCTCTAACACATTTTATCTCTCCTTAGGGACCGTGGTCACCAAGGTTTCCACGCCATGGGCTATGTTGTAAAATAACAAAAACAAAAACAAAACAAGCCCCTTATGGTGACAACAAAACTATTCAAATGAACCCTCACTGGGGAAAAAATTCACTTCTGTGTTATAAAATACTTAGTATGTCACAGATTTCTTTGGCTAAAATGTCAGCAAATATATGTGAGTAATAATATGAGAGTCAGTAGAAATAGTCACATAAGGAACAGCAAGACAGATTTAATACATTTTTTTTTGCACTTTGCTAATAATAACTGTACTGATTATTCAGTGCTTCCACTATTAAATATGTCTATAATATACTATAATATATATACTATAATGCAGTTGCTAGGGATTTACATTATCTTTTTGACAAGAGTAGTGGAAGAAATAATTAACGGGAACCTAATTTCCTCTAGTTAATAGTAAATTAAGCAAATGGCAATCCTTGGTAATCAAGTGGTGTGTCATGCCTTCACACAATAAAAATCATAATTGTCAATCTTTTTCTTGTCCAAACTCTATTAACATTACTAATATTGTTTGTTTCTTTATTCTCCTTTAGACTCTTCTGAAAACATACTTAAATCTCTTTTTTATAAGAAACATGAGTCTTCCAAAGAGCATGTAAGATAGCTTATACATCTGTAAAAAAAAAAAACTTGTGGTAGTTATTTTTGGTACTAAAGTTGTGGTAGGTACTTTTGGTATTATTTTTCCTCTTAATGGAAAAATCAAGATGATTCATTCACTGATTCATTCACTGTACATTTATTCACTTAACATATTAAATGTTTAACCATAAAAAAGACAACAGTATCATTTCTCTTCAGTTATTCATTTGGCAGTTATTAGTTAGAAAAGTATGAACCAAGAGTGTTATGAAACATGTTATATACATGTGGTAGTCATAGTAATTTTGCTGCCAACAACTCTTTTCAATTTCCTTCTACGTGAAACTCCTTGGAAAATTTTCCCCACACCATTATACAGTAAAGGTGGATTTTCCAGTCGTGGTCCTCCATTCTTCCTGGACAAAAATTGGGCATAATTCTCATTCTAGGCCAGTCTTAGTGTTCCTGGAATATTGATTGATATTGTTTCAGAATGGATACCTAAGTCAAGTAGGACCCAAAAAAATCTTTTGGAGGGTTAAATAAGACATCAGAAGAAATATTTTGTGTTTGTGTATATGTATGTGTTCTCCTAAAATTCTTATGATTACAAAGATGGAATAAAATGAATGTAAACTTATTGGTAATCATTTTCTACATCATATGGAAAGAACCTTTCATTATCATAGAGGCCATATTCATCAGGAAACAGAACCTAGTAAGAAAGAGAAAAAGAGAATAAAAACAACAATGAATCAGAGAGAGAGAGGGAGAGAGATAACTGTTGGCATAACTTGAGCTCCTGGAACCAAATGTAACTAAAGCCAGATTTCTCCATCTACTTCCCAATTACTGGAATCAGTAAGTTTCCTTTAAAACTTAATAATAATAGCACTGTTGAATGTTAATGTAACAGAATGTGAGCAGTAATCTTTCCCTGCTGTCTCAGATTTTTGCAGCGGGCTCAAATGTAGAGGACAACGCTTTCAGTGCTGCCTCAGGTGAGGTTCTCATCTATCTTACAGACTTGCTAAAGGATCCTCTGACTCATTCAGCCTGCACTTACCCTTTACCCTGAGGTTATTTGAAAGAAGGAAAACATTCTTTGGAGTTTGAAAAGGCCAAAGGTGAGGATTTCTTTGGAGAGACTTGTTCCTGTACTGTTTTCCCCAAGCCCTTCTGTCCTAGGGAAGGAGGGGAAGATACTTCCCTCTCATTTCAATTCAAGAGATGGGGACTGAAGAAAAATCATTTTGAGAGTTTTACATTGTCCCCCTGGAGGAAGAGGAACACAAGACTGGGTTTCTGATTTTCACCTACTTAGAGAACTCTGAAAACTAAAGACTGGCTGGATCATGATCTCAAGGACAAGAGAAAGACCCAGGCCATGAAGTGACCACAGAGAAATGACTCACTAGAAGCCATGGGACTGAGGGGAGAGCCTCCGTTGGCCGGCAGCAGGATATAGCTACATCAGTGGAACTTTTCATAAGAGAGTTTTGTGGTGGTTTCCAAACAACTCAAAAGAGAATGAATGAGCTTTTGAAATCTACCTCATCCAGGATGCACTAACCCATGATTATCATGGGACCAGTAAAGATCTTTATTTTTCTTCTTCGTACACTTCCAACTATGGAGGAAGCAGATAAAGTCCTATGCATGAAGAAGGAGGAATTAAAGATCCATGTATAAACACTGAGAAGCAGCTCATGCCCACCCTTCTGACCTACTTCCCGATTCCAAGAACAAAGGATTTTCAAGTCTTGGAGAAGGAAAGTCTTTAAATCTCACAAAACTTTAAAGGAAGGAGGTCATATGATTTAATACTGGTCCTGGTTACACAAAGGAAGCTGTCATGTGTTCATTTCTTTACTGAATATTTATAAAGTGCCTCCTAGATGCCAGGCACTATTCTTGATGGTGGAATAAAACAGTAAACAAGCAGAAAGTTGCTGCCATCCTGGAGTCTACATCCTATTGGAAGAGACAGAAACAAATAAAATGACACAATAAACAATACTACTTTGTTTACTGTTATGAAAAAAATAAGGAGAGTAAAGGGAATCAAGAGGAGGGTCAGATTACACATTCTAATCTGGGAAGCCCTCTCTAAAGAACCGAGGAAAGAAAAGTAGACCCTACTGCTAATCCAATCCCAGTGTTCCTACAGAACATAAAAGATGTTTCCAACAAACACAGACAAGGCCAATGATACATAATGTTTCTACCAAGGTATAGACAAAACAGAACCTCACTTACAAGAATGAGTAGGCTTCCCTTCTTTTGAGTAATTGCTGCTTTATTACCAGGATCAAACTCTGCCTTGCTTTCTTTTCCTCTCCTGCCATACAAGATTCTTTGCATGTCTACAGAAGAGCCAGAAGGCCTGTGCTCCAGGATCATAATTAAGGAGGAAAAGAGGAGGTAATGTTAGAGAGGTAGTCAGATTATTAGGACGTGTGGACTAAGGAGATTGGATTTTATCTGATGTGAATTGAAGTCCTTTGAAAGACTGTAGGCAGAGGAATAAAACAATCCAACTCTAAAAGATTACTCTCGTTAATGTATGCAAAATAGATTGATGGGGTGGGACATGGAGGTGATGATGACAATAATGGAAACTGTAAAACCGATACCTTTTTCAGTTGTCTAAGTAGGAGATGATGGTGGTTATGACTGGTTGTAGAAGTAAAAATGGTAACAACTAGCTGGATTACAGATATATTTTAAAGGTATGGCCATTGGACTTTCTAAAGGATTTGATGTAAAGGTGAAGAAAAGTGAGAAATTAAAGAAAACTTTTGGATTTTTGCTTGAACAACTAGGTTAAGGTTGGTGCTAATGGCAACCATGGGAAAATGCGGAACAATCAGATTTAGCAGAAAAATAGAGACTTATCTTTTGATGAGATTCAAGTGAATATGTTGAGTACATCGTTGAACATTAAAGAGTTTGAAACTGATGGGTATGTTGATATCCAGACTCAATCAGCCTAAAGGTGATACAGTCGTTTCCATGATGTCACATAAGCATTCTTAAAAATCCCTGCACTATGGTAATGCTAAATTGTGTAATGAAAACCACAGAGCTGATGAGAATGCAAAAACAGAATTTAAAAACAGCATAAGTGATACAATAATAATTTTGAAAAACCATAGGAACCTAATAAAAACAGTAGCACACTTTTACACAAGTTAATTGGTTAAGAAATACATAACTACTACAATAAATATGGCACTTTACCTTGAAAAAGACCTGAAGTTTGCTTATGGAATTTGTTTACTGTGTGCAAGAGGAAGAGTTCAAAATAAATATAGGAAAAGAATGAAATAAAAAAGAAACAGAGAGAAAAAGAATAGAGAGGAAAACAAACAAACAAAAAAAATAGGATAAGAGGAACGGAAATTAAAAAAGGAGTTGGAAATGGAGTCGTGGGGCCATGGTGGCCATAGGAAGGGTTACAGCTTATAGGCTGTTGTGAAGTGCTGCAAGAAAGATTACAGAAACTGAAAGGAAAGTTGTAACACCAGATATAGATACGTGTGTCTCATTGTCCTCTCATTGTGTGCATTTTGTGCAGTCCTGTGCAGCTCAGTTCAACTGCATGAAATTTTCTGCATTTACCTAGTGTTTCCCCCAATGAAATTATGTACAAGCAATTGTGTTCAAATTGTTTCCTAATATATAAATTGCATTGAGCAAGTTTGTGTTTTCAAAACAAACATTAATAGCAGAACTATTGAAGCCAAGTGGCTAGATAACAATGATAATAATTATTATAATTACTATTATTAAAACCATTATTATGAATACATGGTACTTAGTATATGTCAGACAATATTCCAAAATTTTTATGCATATTTACTTATTTAAATCTCACAAAAAGACCAAGGGAAGAAACTATATCAGCAAGAAAGAAGTGGATTTTTTGTAATGGAACTTGTTGGTAACTATGACGAAGGAGGTTTCAGAAGAAAATGACTCATATTCTTTTGGGAAAATGTTTCTCTAATTGCAACTGCAATCCACAAACTTAGAGGCACACACGTCTCAACTGTTTGAGTAATTTTACTACCTGATAGAGAATAAACTCAATATTCTGATGACTGAGAAGTATTGTTAAGCCACATGATCAACTATCCTTGAATCTTGCCTATGGCAGATATTAAACTTTGACTCAACTCTGACTCTAGAAGCTTTAAGGTATGTATCTGTATATGTATACACACAGATATACATAATTTATATATGTATTCTATACATGTGTATATACACATGTGTATGATATATATACAAAAAGTCTTTCCTGCAATGTATCTTTTTAGTTTCTCCCATCAAATTTGGAGTCAATTCTCCCATCCCTTGAGTCTGAACTGAACTTGTGACTTTCTCTGGTCAGTGCTGCAGAAAGGATAAGGGCTAGTTCTAAGGCATTACTTGTTTCTGCCCTCTATCTTAGAACCTTGTGATCACTTTGAAACTATATCTAGGATGGCCTGATGGAAAATATAAGAACATATTCACCCCAACAGAAACCATCCCGGATAAACCAACTCCCAACAGACCTGCTAGACAGCTACCAGACATAGGAGTCTAACTAAGACCAGTCATTATCAGTAGGGCTGCCTAGTTGATCCATAGACTCTTGAGCAATGATTAATAGTTGTTATTTTAAACCACCGAATTTTAGAATGTTTGTAACACAGCATTATTGTGTAAGTAGATGACTTTAATGATCTTTTATATTCTGTGACAACAGTAACAGAAGGCCTAATGTTGGGTCTCTAAATTCATGGTTGTTCAGAGATAAGAAATGGAACATTCATCTTTCTGGTATGGTACGATATGTTGAATAGTGTTCTCCCCAAATTCATGTCCACCCAGAACTTCAGAATATGACCTTATTTGGAAATAAGGTCTTTGCAGGCGTAATTAAAGTAAGGATAGAGTGGAAATCATACTGGATTATGCTGAGCCAGTAGACTGTCAATACAAGAGAGAAAAGAACACACAGAGACCCAAAGAAGATGGAAGCAGAGATTGGAGTGATGTGTCTGAAAGCCAAGAAACATCAAAGCTTGCTGGACACCACTAGAAAGTAGGAGAGAGGTTTGGGATGGTTTCTCCCTTAGAGCGTCTAGAAGGAACCAACCCTGCTGACACTTTGATTTCAGAATTTTGGCCTGCTGAACTGTAAAGAAAATACACTTCTATTGTTTTAAGCCACCCAGTTTGTGACACCTTGTTACAAAAGCTCTTGAGAACTAGTACTCATGGTTAACAGTAGAGGTGGCATTGTTCTGGAGTCTCTGTTTAAGAGACAAGTATCCTCAGTTGCAGCTTCGAGATGGTAGCAGAGGTAGCAACATCCCTGGAAGACCAGTTATGTGGTCAGGGAGACATTTTTGGAAACTCAGCCTACAGCTTAATTTACCAGGATTTTCAATATTTGTTTTAACCAATCCTTTGTATTAAATCTCTTTCTTTATACATTAGCCTAACTGTTGTTGTTTTTTCCTTTTAATTTTCAATTGAATACTGAACGATATGCTCCTCAAACTCCTGATTCCAATTATGAGAAGTAATACATTTTCTTATGGTTTAAGCCACTTTAAGGCAGATCTTTTGTTTCTTGCAAGTCAAAAGCACCCTTGCATTAGACATAGTATAACATTATAATAGGATGAAGGTAAGAAGGTAGGTTTGCTAAAGGGGTAATAAATTAATCATCCCCTAACTATTTTTATATATTTTTTAAACTGGTAGAGAGTGTGTTAGCTGAATTTAAGAAGTGTTGAGTGGGTGTTTTGTAGTTTGAGAAAGGAGAAATATAAAATAGCTACCTTGGAGAACAAACATGAATTTGTTAAAAAATGCAATGGATTGTCTGACAGTGTTGAATGTTCTCTTGCCCATTCAAATTACATGAAACAATTTGCGCTCATTGTGAGACTTTCTCCAGTAATTATTTAGCTACTTGAGTGCAGGTATGATGTTGACACATAATTCTGTTTAATCAAAGTATTGTTTTGCCAAGCAAGAATAACAGAGGGGAAGAGATGCAGAGAAGCTGGGGTGAATGGAAAGGAACTATTACAGTAATGGGTCATGTGATGCAAAGTAAGTAAGCTGGGAAATAAGATGAGGGGGTAAAGGACAATGAAAACGTTATAGGATCTATTGAGGAAACACCAAAGGAGTTGAAAAATAGTTAAAGAAGCAAGATTAGAGGAAGTGAGTTGAAAAGACAAAAGGTGATGGTGAGACAATAAGATGTTTGAAATAAAGAATATTTGTTAATGACAACATCAAGGTTATGTCTATAGACGTGAATAGTTGAAAAGAGTGGGGGAAGTATCAATAAAAGTGAGGAGATTAAGAAAACGAGAGTACAGGGTGATGGATGAATTATCAATATGGAAGTTGTAGACACCAAGAATGATTACTAATATAGAGGTCACAGAGAATGAGCTAATTAATAAAACCTCTGATAAATTAGGGGTACTGACCACAAGGACATTGGGTGGAACATAAGATAATCTGAAAGCATGCATTTCAGAGGTAGCTGTTTTTTGAAGGTGGATGAAGACAATGAAGAGCCAGGAGTACAAGACACCACATGGCAGGCAAAACAGAACCCTACTGGAAGAAAAGCCCTGTCCCAGGAGATTCTCCATGTTTCTGCAACAACAGAAAGAATTTGAGGAGAATTTTCAGAAAAAAGGGTGATCTTATAAGGACAATAAAACCTTCTCAGATAATGGAATTTGTGAGAAGGGAATCTACAGGTACAGTAAGTCCCCTACATATGAATGAGTTCCATTCCGAGAGTGCGTTTGTAAGTCTAATTTTTTCATTTAGTCCAACAAAGTTAGCCTAGGTACCCAACTAACACAATCGACTATATAGTACTATAGTACTGTAATAGGTTATAATATTTTTCATACAAATAATACATTAAAAACAAACACAAAAAATAAAGAAAACATTTTTAATCTTACAGTACAGTACCTTAAAAAGTACAGTAGTACAGTACAACAGCTGGCATACAGGGGCTGGCATCGAGTGAACAGGCAAGAAGAGTTACTGACTGGAGGAGGGAGAGGAGGTGGGAGATGGTAGAGCTGAAGGATCTCAGCAATAGGAGATGGAGGGCAAGCTGCAATTTCACTCATGCCTGACGTTGGTGGAACGCAGTTTGCATCTCTGAAAGTTCACAACTTGAATGTTTGTATGTAGGGGACTTACTGTATCTCACAAAGTGCGTGAGAAACAGGAGGAAGACTGAATCACCACCCTTCAGGCTCAGAGGGGAATCAAGTCCCAACCATGATCCTGCCGCAGAAACCACCTGCTTGGGTCCCACATGGAGTTGTCTCACTGGATACTCTCCTCCCCCCTGCTGGCCTCTTGACTCCACTTGGCTTTATTTATGCACCTCCAATCAAAAGTCCTGTTGGGAGTATTTGAACAGGTGTTTTTGAGGTAATTACCTTGCAGAGACTGTTACAGGTTCAACATCTTTTTTTCCTTTTTCTCCTAGACAAAATATTTCCCAGCCTACCTAAGTAAGATGTGACCACGTTCCTGAGTTCTGGCTAATGGAATGTGGATGTGGACAGAGGTGATTTTTACCACTTCTGGTCTTGGCTCATAAACTCTCCCATGTGACCTTCCAATCTCTTGCTTCTCCCCTCCTGTTTGTAAAGTGTCAATGGACAAGACAGCCTGAGAAGCCACATATTAAGGGTGACAGAACTTCTGTCATCCTGTCTTTGAATGACTTTACGTCATAGAGTCCCAAATCAACAAGCAACCTTTTATCCACACTCGGTTTTACAAGCCGTTCTGGCATCTCTTTACTGGAATGGATAGGAGAAATGCCAAGATGAGTTCCCACCAACTTGCCCTATCACAGAAGCATTTACTGAGGGCTAATTACCTAAAAGACACCCTGTTTATTGTTTTATATCTTTTTCTCTCATTTATGTTTTCTACTGCACTATTCTGAGAGAAAATGATAAAAACATAGTGGTGAGAAGAAGGCAATCATATGTTTTTATTATAAATCTCTGGCCTCTGATAGAGGTGCCTGGTGTAGTTTGGGATATTAATAAATGGAATTTTGTTACAGGATCAAGGAAAGCTCAAATTCATAATTTTCCTTTTTAATGCAGTTCTCTAGAGGAAGAACAACACACCAAAGAGTAATGAGAAATGGAAAATACAGCTACAACTCTGTTGTTAACTGGGTGGTACCTCCTTCCACATTCAGGTCCCTTTGGTAAACCTTTTAATAGGCCCCAAGTCTCTTACTTACTTTGTCAGTCAAGTGGTAGGAGAAAGCAGAAGAATAATGCTGTACCCATGGGTTTGAATGTTTAATGCAATATCGCTCCAACTACTACTAAATGTGTCTAACTTACTGTCCTGAAATTCTTCCAAATAGGTCCCTCTTAACACTGTAGCAAGCAAGACAGAAGGGTGGGCAGAAGAAAGGCTTTCTCTCTCTTCTAAAATATAATAAGCTTTTTATAAGAGTTCCATTTTCAATGCTCACTCTTTGAAATTAACCTCTCTTTTAAAACTCCTTTCTTTTAACTTAGCCACTCTCTAATTACCACCAACTTGTTATTATCTCTGTGACCTGTAGCCCCTTGACCTACTCCCTAGGAGACTCGGCCAGTATTTCTCAATGTGTGATTAGAGCAATATTTCTCAATACATGATTCAGAGCACCTGTGTCAGAATCACCTGGGTACTCATTACAACACAGAAATCGGGCTGCACCTCATTCTCACTGAATTAGCAAATCTATGGTGAGGTCAGGGAAATTTTTATCAAGCACAACAAGTTAGATTCATTCCTGGAATGACACATGAGGATGTGAGACTCAAGCCCTCAGGCCATTTCAGTGCATGAGCAGTACTGTACCTCACCCTGCCTCTAGATAATACAAATGATAAGCCTTTTGAAGAATGCATCCACTACAGCTCAAAATCCCACAATTTGTGCTGATTGCCAGCTCTGGGAAGTCCCCATTTTCTGTATTCACTACTTTCTCCTAAGTTACCTGGTATTGCTAGGGGAATTTACAGAAATTCTGCTAATTGAATAGATTGCAAATACTTGCTTTCTGATCTTGGTTAGTCAATTTCTGTTGCCTGTCAACTGCCTACTACCTGTCTCTCAGAATCCCAAAAAAGACTCTTCCAAACTTTTTCCATCCTCACCTCAAACCTTCATGCCCATCCCTAATGTTTGCACTCTCATCACACAAAATTGGTTCCTGATAGAACTGTATGAGAGCATTGACCTTCCTCTGCCACTCAGAGTATCTCTGCTGCAAGCCCTCCTTCTGTCAACTCACAAATCTGAGAAACAAATTTCCTTCTTTTTTGCCAAAGCCAACACTTCTACTTTTTTCCTTGGATATCCTTCCCTTTTGATAGATGCCTCAGTTCCTTTTACTGGTCCCTCCGCTATCTCTCATGGCATGTTGTGTCCACTCCCTAGAGAAATTGTTGCTGTCTTTCCTTATAAATGTGTCTCCCTCCAGCCAGCACACTGTGTTCTTTTCATCACCAAATACTGTAGTAGAATAATTTGTCCTCATTGCCTAACTCCTCTTTCCTTCACTTACTTTTAGAACTTTGCAGTGTTTTCTCCACACCTCATCAGAGAGAAATCGTTCTCCTCAAGGAACCAGTGATCTCCTGATTGTGATATTCAATAGTGGTTCTTCTTCAAACTCTTTTTAGCAGTTGGTGCTGCTGCAGCCTCTTCCTTCTTTCAACTCTTTAGTCCTTTGGTCCCATGACATGTGATGCGTTCCTGGTCCTTCTCTATCAACTCTATTTCTTCTTAACTACATTCCTCCTCATCTTAAATGTAAATGTTTCTCACAGTTCTGTCCTCAGCTCCCAGGCTGTCACTGAGGAGAAGACACCAGCAGGAAATCAGAATTCGCATGTGTTAGGAGCTCTGATGGGAATGAACCCAGGGTGTTGTGTGTGCTCACAGCAGAATCATGTTCCCAAGCCTTTGGAGAGTTGTTTGGCTGAACTCGAACAATGAACACGAACTAGAAATGACAAAGGCAGGGAAGGCCTTCTGGCAGAGCAAAGGAAAAGGAAACACAACACCGTATAAGAGGATGGGATCAACGCTTTTAAAGATCTTTGGTTAATTTTTACTCTTTTAAAGCCCTAAAATACACTTTCTTCAATCTTTTGAAAAAAGAGCCTCTACTGACAAAAAAGAGGAAGGAAAAGAGAGAAGAGAAGAAACAGGGAGAGGAGGGGAGGACAATTACAAAACCAGTCCTGAACGCTTGTTTTGAAAAGCATGGAAGTGGTTTGAGGTAAGTCAAAATTCTTACACATATTTTCATTACTTTTTATATGGGACCAAACCTTAAGAAACAGCATTTTTTGTCTTGTTTTATGTCTTTAATCTCTTATATATTAAAAGGTTTAAATTCCATTTATCAAGGTTAACCAACTTTTTTCCCCCTCATGACATGAGAGCTTATGAAAAATAAATTTCCAACAACGTTTTCAGAGGTATTATTAGGCAGGTGTTTATTTGCTATTGAAATGACAAGTCACAGGTTCTCTGACTCCCTTATTCTTTTGCATCACCACTGATGGAAAACTGTTCTGGCAGACTCTTCCTTCTCACCTGTCAGCATTTTAATACCATTCAGACTGAGTTCAAGAGGGTTACTTTTTGATACATGTAGGAACATGTAAATGCTTTTATAAATAAAACTAAGCCATCCTGCCTTTTGTTAGCTTGCTTATGTTTTACAAAGCGTTCTTTCCGGTACCCATCACATTATTTCCTTTTACTTTTCTCAGCCCCAACCTCACAACATACTAATGGACCAAGCTTATTTCACACCATGTAATACCTTGCACTATTTAAATATTTGTTTTAAAAGGCATCACCTTAAAATAGAGTGGAGGGAGAAAAAAGTGCAAAAGACCAATTCTGTTCCTTAATATCATTAAGGGAAATATTTATGATCACTGAAAATAGTGTATTGCCGACAATAGCTCTGTTGAAGCCACATCTGTTTATCCTAATGCATAAGGAGCAGGATGTGTGAAAGGGAATGAGAATATGTCATTTGATTTGCAGCTATTACCTGACTTCAAAGACAATGGGTAGGTGCATAAATAAAGACAAATCATTATTACAGTGCAGCAAGCGGACCTTACTGCAAACAGCTGAAGCTCAGGTTGAAGCAGACTACAGGCTTCCTGCTCCACAGTAAACAATATTTTAATACATTCTCTTAATGTCAGGACTTCTCTTCCTCAAATAAAATTGCTTAAAAAAAAAAAAAACTTTTAGAGATGGCTTTTAAATGTCATTTTTAACATGAATTTCCTTTTATCATTTTATAAAATCAAATCAGATAACGTCTTCTCTCTCAAGAAACTTTTACTTTTCTTTCTAAATCATTTATTGGTGTGTAATATAACAGTATATTTTAAAGTTACTCCATCTTGACAAACAAATAATCCTTCTTTTTGATGTGGGGGAGTCACATATACAAGGTTTTTGGATGTTGATTGAGATGGAAGAGAGTCCATTTGAAGTTTAAAATTGGTTTTAATAGAAGATCTGATGATTTCAAGAAAAAAATATGGAGTCTTAGGGAAATTATAAGATTGTAAGTACAACACAGGTTTGGAGATAAATTTTAATTCTGAGAATCAACAATTGCTAAGGCCAGAATTTGTCATTCTCACTTAATTCCACAAGGGAATTAGCCAGGACCTATAACTACGTCTTTCTTAATGGTAGAGTGCTCTAGAAGTAATACAAATATCAAATTTGTAAAATACTACCTTTATATCTCTCAGCTTATTCATATACAATCATTTGCATTCCTCAAATAACTGTTAAATTTTTAGAATGGAAATAATAATAATTCTAGGCATTTTAGTTAGACAATAAAATTAAAATATAGAGCAAATAAGTCCATTTATGAAATTATTTTCATTAGTCATTACCCACAGTGACAGTGGACAGACCAGATTCAAACACCAAACTGTCACTCTTTAAATAGTTGCCATGTGCCAGGCACTGTGTTAGATGTTATATGGGTTACTTGGATGGATAAGACATGGCTGCTCTGAAAAGAAGATCATTTATCCAAGAAAAACAGAAATTCAAATAAGTCACCTTAATTAAGCAAAGGTAATATGTGCTGTGAGAGGCCTATCCTGCTTGGGAGCAGAACAGAGAGCGTTCAGTTCTGCCTTTAAAGGGTGAAGGAATTCCAGGCCTTAGAGAATGAGTAATTTTTAAGTCATTGAAGAGAGCAGAGAGAATTCAAAACAAAAGATAATATCCAGAATCAAGATACAGGAATGATATTGCATGGCATTTTCTGGAAAGTGTGATGAGTGTTTACAGTATATGAAAGACAGGGAGGTGGCATGATTGTAAATAAATCTGGAAATGTAAAGGTACCCTCACCTTAAACTATTAATATGTGTTTTGAGGAATCTGAGTTAGACATAAAGTTGGTTTGAAATAACATACATATATACTTTACATTTCCTATAGCCGATCAGAAAGAGGCACTTAAATACAAGGGAACTAACATAAGTTTATCATTGATTTCCTACCATGAACTTAGCACTAATATGTTCATCATTCTTTATTTGTTTTGATCCTCTCCACTACCTCAAAAATTTTTATTTCCCCCATTTCACAGATGAGGAAACTGAGCCTTAGAGGGGTGAAATTGGAGTCTAATAACACTGACCGTAAAGGCAGAGAGCAGATTAGTGAATTAGGAGCACAAACTCAGCAGCCAGAGTGCTTAGGGCCAAAACCCAGCACCCACACATATAAAATTTGTGACTTTGGACAAAGGCTTAACATCTCTGTAACTCAGTTTCCTCTTTATAAATGGAAATAATAATAGAACCTACTGATAGGGTTGTAAGAGGTACTGTTTGTAAACCACTTAGAATAATGTCTGGCACTTAGTGATGCTTAAAGATGTGTTGCTGTATTGTTACCACCACCATTATTATGCAGGAAAGAACAGGATGAGAATGCAGATGACAAACTATCTCTTCAAAGGAAATGAAGATTTAAAGATGACTAAAAAAAAAAAAAAAAAAAAAAAAAGATGACTATCTCCTCCCAATCAAACATATACTTTCTGAAAAATGACAAAGAACCTATTTAAACTGTACACACGTCATCCCCATAAACTTTAAAATCTGCACCATTATGTTCCCCACTTTACAGAGAAATTTGAAATTTATGGAAACCAAGTAATTTGCTCAGGTTTCCATGGTTATAATGGTAACTGAGTTGGAATCAAATAGTGGCTGCTGCAGTTGCTACCATTCTACCAACCTCTGTCTGGTTGAGAGAGTCCAATGGCTTCAGGGGCCAGGGGCAGGGTCAGGGGAGACTTCACAGAGGAGGGTCTAAGTAGATTAAGTTTTAAAGGGTGAATAAGAAATGAAGATACAGTCAAAGACAAGGAGAGTTTGCCAGGAAAAGGCAATATCCCGTGCAAAGAGGCCCCAAATAACACACTGCTGTATTTAAAATGGATAACCAACAAGGGCCTACTGTATAGCACAGGGGACACTGCTCAATACTCCCTAATAACCTAAATGGGAAAAGAATTTGAAAAAGAATAGATACATGTGTATGTGTAACTGAATCACTTTGCTGGACACCTGAAACTAACACAACAGTGTTAATCAACTCTAATATAAAATAAAAATTTTTTAAATAAATAATAAAAATTAAAAATAATAATGAAATAAAATGGGAAAAAAAGGCTAAATAAAACCCACCTGTACATCGAAAAAAAGGTACATACAGGGAACAGGAAGCCCGGTTTTGTGGATGATGCTCATGATGCATTTGAGGAAACAGAGGCAGAAGAAGGAGAGGAGGTCAGCAGATGCCCAACCTAGCAGGGCCTTATGTGTCATACTGGGGTTTTGACTGATTTTCCCTCAGAGCTACGGGGAGTCATTAAAGTTTTCTGAGCTGGAAAATGATACAGCTGCACCTATAACAACACAGGTTTGAACTGTGGGGATTCTTGACTGGGCAGGGGTTTGTTCCCTAGTCCCTTGATTCTTCAAGGGTCAACAGTAATCAGATTTGGATTTAAAAGACCTCACTCTGGTGGTAGTGTAGAAAGAGCTAGGCTATAGACAGGCAGACTGGTTAAGAAGCAATGCGATGAATGAAGGAACTGGCAAGGAATACTGAAAGAAAGAGTGAGTATGCAGATATATTTGGATCTAAAGCTTTCTTAATTTTTCCAAAGATCAACACCACCTCCAGATCCTTCATCATCTTTGGCACCCTGGTGTTGCCTTATGGGAATAGTCATTTTATCCTAGCTAGGGCTGTCTTTCTGAACAAAGGATAATTTATTTCCATTTTAAAATATTTTCTTTAATTATATCAACTTACTTGTACCACTTTTCACTACCTAATGTAATACTACTTTCAATTTACATTTACATTTTAGCATAAGCATTTTCCAAACTATTCTTAAATTGAAAAGGTTCTTCCTAAACTTAGAAGTTAAAAATGTTGAATTATGCTTTTTGATAATTAAAAAAAACAACCATGTGAAAGTTGCCTCGTGTTCTTGAAGGATCTTACAGTTGAACTTGGACATTTTTGCCAAAAATATTATATTCAAGTGTTCATCAAACAACTTTAAACTCATGTTGTGTCTCAATAGTGGACTGTAGTATCTGTAGTTGAATTAATGCTCTTACAAATTCTCTAATGATGTCAATTGCATCGTTTTATTTCATTTTTAATTTAGTGTTAAATGTTCATGAATCCAATGTAAACATTTCAATTTTCTAAAATTTTATGACTTTATTTGACATTTACTTACTTATATTATACCAGGAAACTCAAAATATAGAAGAGTCTCAGGCCTCTTTTCAAAGCCTAAGAGACTTTCTCTACACATTCATTCGACATCCAGGTATTAAATGCCATAAAGTGTTTCTAAGTGCTAAATGTACAGTCATTAATTTTTTCATCAAATTTAGTGTATGCCAGTCAGTGTTTAATCATTGAGGATAAGTAGACATAGCTCATGATCTAATGCAGTTTTCCAAACTGTGGTCACAAACAGTTTGTGTGCTGGATAATGAAATCAATTGGGTTGATCTATAATGAATAATGTATTTCAAAAATCAAAATATAATAAAATGGATTAGAAAATATCAGAGTGTCTAACACAAAGTAAGTATGATATTATTTTTTGATAATTTAGTTTCAGTTATATATGTAGAGGCAGGAGGAGTACACTGGCTTGAACAGTAAAATATACCCTTTCCTGAATATCAGAATCTTTTAAAAACTTTGTAAAGCTCTTATATAAATTAATGAGTTCATTGATACATATATATATATATATATATATATATATATATATATATATATATATATATATATATATATATATATAATTTTATCCTCAAAGGAGCTTGGTGCTTAGTAGAGAAAAGACATGTAAACAGATAAATTACAATGTAGAGCAATGTATGAAGCTGTAGCAGCATATACAAAGAGCAGAGGAAGTATAGAAATTGGTTCCATCTCTTTGTGGCAGGAAAGGGCTTGACCCTGTTTTTCTTTTTTCTTCTCCTCCCCCTCCTCCCTCTCCTCTCCCTTCCCCCCTCCTTCTCCTCTTCCTCTTTCTTCTTCCTCCTCCTCCTCCTCCTCTTCCCCTTCTCCTTCTTCTTCTTCTTCTTCTTCTTCTTCTTCTTCTTCTTCTTCTTCTTCTTCTTCTTCTTCTTCTTCTTCTTCTTCTTCTTCTTCTTCTTCTTTTCTTCTTCTCCTTCTCCCTCCTTCTTCTCCTTTTCCTTCTCCTTCTCCTTCTCCTTCTCCTTCTCCTTCTTCTTCTTCTTCTATTAAAATAGAAAAGCCATTGGACTTTTGGACTTAATACTCAATTTTGTAATTATTAATGTCTATTGCCCTAACCTTTGGGGGAAGAAACTGCCTACATTTTCTTCCTGGGGAGTGTTCTCACACATTTCGGCCTGCATTCCACTGAGGGCAATATTTGGATAGAGTTGTCTTTGCCAGCAATGTAACCTGACAGATGGAAGTTCAGAAGGCAGGTATCTCACGCACACATTGAGAGCCTTCCGCCTGCAAGCTAATCATTGTTTCTGGCTAAACATCTTTAGTTCTACCACACCTAGAGATCCCACTGCTCCCTTTGCTATCTAGACCTTCACAAATTTCAGGGTTTCAAGGCATTCCTAAATTATCACTTAAATAGTTTGTGTGGTCAAATTATTGCTTAGTTAATACAAACATAGACTCCCTTTTCTGTACTAGGTACTAGGTTATGTGCTAAATAAAACATTGATGAGCAAAAGAGACAGGATTCTTACCCTCAAGGGATTTACCCCCCATTGTCAATAATACTTTAAGCACATAATATTACACATAAATATATTATTATGTGCTATTATATGAAATGTAGAAAGCTAAAAGAATATTTCTGGGAAGACCACATTTAAATTTGGGGTAGAATTCACAGAGGATCTTACCAAATCCACCATCTTTGACTGAAACTGAAGGATGCAGTAGGAGAAAATAGAGAGGTGGATGATGGAGGGAGAGGTGAAGGGGAAGGCATTACTGGTAAAGGAAAGGATATCTGTGGAATATATGTAAAGGCCCTGAGGTGGAAACTGGTGCATTTCAGGAGCTGGAAAACTGGCCATGGTGGGAACCAGGAAGAGACTGAGGAGAAAAACAACACAATGTATGACTGGAGATAAAGGGAGGCAGGGACTAGGCTGTGCAGGATCTTTAGTGTATATTTAAGATTTGGGATTTTTATTCTAAGAGCAACGGGAAGTCATCAAAGGGCTTTCAACAACCAAATTTGTGGACACAAATACAAAATATGAGATACACCTAATATCTTTTCTTTACAGTAACTCATTGCACAGATATTGTTTGGCTTATGGCAACTATGCCCAGTCATATATTTATAGGTTCTTAGTTAAAAATGCATGAAACATCATGCACACATAAAATTTATGAAGAAATCATTTAAAGAGATTATTTTATGCCTCCCATAAACAGTAATAGCATACTCTGTAGTAAATACATTGGTGTTCAATTGAGAATACTGTACTTGTTTTGTTTCTTTATACTCATTGGCTCACTGATCCTTATCACAAGATGATATATTGAAAGTGTCTTCCTTATCGTTGTCTCGGTTTTTCCTACTCAAGGTGATTTCTAAATACCAAAGTGCACAACCAAAGAAAACCATTTCATTACCAACTCACATTTACTTTTTCTCCTTTCCTTAAAAGTGATTTCCCTAAAATTCTCCACAAAGCAAGTTTTAATTTTTTCAACCCCCATGTGATCCCTTCTCAACTAATATAAACAAACACCAGTTTTATCAATGGGAAATAACACTATCTTAATTATTGTAATTGTAAAATCAAAACCCCCCAAGTATGCTTATCTCTGTAAGGTAGTTTGAGAAAAAGGCGAAGGAGAGAAGATTGGAAGGTTGAATGGTATCCAAACTTTAGACGAAAAAATGTTTCACAAAACAATACTTAACTCATAAATCAGAGTGGTAAAGATATTGCAGTTATATAGCCTAACTTATTCCCTCAAAATAGTCTCTAATGTCTTTTGGAGACTGGGTTTGGGATTAGAGAAAAAAACAAAAAACTCATGGATATGTAGTCATAATTCTGCAGGAGGAAACATGTTTTATTACCTTATTTTCATTTTTGAAATATTAATACAAATTTCACAGGAGAAAAATACTACCTTTGATTTCAAATTCTCAAATAGAGAGAAATAAATACAAATTCTTCCACTGAACCACCAGCTCTTTGTTTAATGTATAGCTGTGTTGTAAAGGAATGTGAATTGAAAACATGTTTCTACAGGCTAAGTTTAGGTTGCCCTTTATGGATCTAAATTTCAGATATGTGGGCGCTGCATTTGTGAGCCACAGTGAAAGCTACAGCATTAAGATGTCTAGAGAAAAGGAATTTGGCTCCCCTAGGGCTCTCCCACGATGGCAGCTTTAAACCCAAATTGACATTTAACACAGACAACTAAGAGGCTAGAAAAGACCATACTCTGAAACTGTCCTCATAAGTAAAGGTTAAGTATATGAATATTGTGATGCTGAAATCCATATTAAACTCTATTATAGAAAGATGACCTGATCCTGAAATTTTCCAGATTAAAAATGTGCTCCCAAGCTAATGAAAAGCACCATAGATACAGTGACATTTGCTTTCTCTTGTCTTCTCTCCTTCTTCCTTTGGCACCATCAAAAAAGCCTTGCTTCTTCATGGTCCTCACCTACATGGAGGAATCTCTTCTTCTCCCCATAAAGTGGACTGGAGGTAGAGATAATTATTGTTTCTCCAAAAGAAATGTGTGTGTGTGTGTGTGCACATACAGTGGAGTACTCTGTACAAAGTCCGGGGTCAAGGACTCACGGAAATAATAAAGTTTGGGGAGTTGCAAACATTTTCCCTCTACTAGTGGGGGAAAGTGATCATACCCCATCTGATGTTGAACAGTGGAGGAAAACATCCTAGAAGTACATTAGGGACAGCGAGAGCAGAACAGGACAAGAGTACTCCACTGTAAGTGAGCAGTCCCTAAGTGACATAGAAGTTGAATCTTACATGAGGCCACAGGTGTAGGGGTTGACACTGGAGAATAACAGAATTGAGGGCTACAACCTGTCTTGGATGAACACAGCAGGAGAGCAACATGATGGGGACACAGAGGAATGTGGCACAATGTCACTTAGCCAAGGTGAAGTCATGAATTTTAAAACTCTAACATTTACTGAGGTTTTATATTGTGTTTGATTCTCTACTTAGTTAATTCATTTAATCTTTACACACACACACACACACACACACATACAAACCCACCTATTGAAGCAGGTAGAATCATAACCAATTATTTACAGATGGGAAAACTGAGGCACAGATAAACAGCATAACTTGTCCATGGTCACACTGCCAGTACATGCTATAGGTGGGGTCTAACCCAGGCAGTATCTCTCCTGAGATATGGTCAAATCATGTCAGGTAATGCCAATGTCCCTCTTCACTTGAAACCATCCACACAGCTAGACTGCAGTGAAAGGAACACAGGAAAAGCATTTTGAGTTGATTTAATTTTGAATTTTTCCCATGAGCAGAATAAGGGCTTAAAAGTAAAAGTTTGTTTTAATACCTGACAGTATTTAAAAATATATAGAATTGGGATCAGATACTGTCATGATTTTCTAATATCTTGCAGGGCAATAAAGATTTAACAGAGCACAAGTATTGGTGTTCATGGGGAAAAAATGAAGCCATTTCATGCTTCTACATTCCTATGTTGATACTCCTCAGTAAGCTGGACACAAACAGTTGTCTCACTTACAAAATGAGGCAGTTTTAAGCACAGGTTTTGGAGTGAGCAAACTTGGTTTGAAATATGGACTTTTGCACTTTTGCCTTAATTCGGATTCCTCATTGGTAAAATGAATATAATAATACCTATTTATCAATATTGTCATAAGAAGTAAATGAGACAGGGAAGGTTGACTATGCTGCTTAAACAGTAAGGCCCCATTTCAGTGGCTTAACAGACTAGAATGTTATTTCTTATTTATACAAGATTCTTGGATGAGTATTCAGGTCTGGTGAGTGACTCTCCATCTTGTGGCCATCAGGGAACTAGGCTGACTACAGCTAAGTCAGCAAAAAAGAGAGAGAGAGAAAGGAAAAGGATAATTGCACATGGCAGGTTTTGTGGGCAAGGCCCACAGTGGCAAATTACTTCTGTAAAGATCTTAGTCACATGACTGTACTCACCTCCAGGAAATACTGGGAGATATATAATCTGTGTGCTTAAGAATGAAAAAAGGAGGTTGTGGATAGCTGGCAATTTTTGTCACATGTACCTAAAATGCTTAGCAGAGTGCCTGACACAAAACTGCATTCGATTTAGCTGTTGCTGCTATCTCTCAAAGCCCTTATGGGTTTAAAAGTCTAAGAAGTAAAATGGAAAATTATTTTAATTAAACCATAGATAACAAAATTTCTTGTAAATAGAACACTCTGAGCACTGTGATAAATTATTTCAAAGATAAGTACACACATATTGAAAGTAAGATGATAATTATTTCCAGAAAAATAGTAGTTGTATCATTATATAAATCTCTACTCCCAGAGATGTTGAAAGCAGATATTAAAATTTGACAACAAGAAAGGAACCAGAAAAAAAAAAGTTGCATGAGGAAAAAAATTGTTAGACAACAAGGACCTACTGTATAGTACAGGAAACTATATTCAATATCTTGTAAAAACCTATAATGGAAAAGAATCTAAAATAGAATATATATATATTAATATACTTATAACTGAATTGCTTTGCTATACACTTGAATCTAACACAACATTGTAAGTTAACTATCCTTGAATAAAAAATGGTTTAAAAATTGTTAGAAGACTTCCCTGGTGGTGCAGTGGTTTAGAATCCACCTGCCAATGCAGGGCACACAGGTTCAAGCCCTGGTCTGGGAAGAGTCCGTATGCCGTGGAGCAACTAAGCCTGTGCGCCACAACTATTGAGGCTGTGCTCTAGAGTCCACGAGCCACAACTATTGAGCCTGCGTGCCACAACTACTGAAGCACCTAGAGCCCGTGCTCCGCAACAAAAGAAGCCACCGCAATGAAAAGCCCATGCACCACAACAAAGAGTAGCTCCTGCTCACAGCAACGAGGACCCAATGCAGCCAAAAATAAATTTAAAAATTAAAAAAAAATTGTTAGAACAATATAGCATCCACTTTACAAATCTCTTGTAAATTTCTGCTGAATACAGTATAGGAGGGAAACAGATCTACGATGGCATAATATCAACATACACCTTTTCTTCGTAAGAGATGACTTTTCCACAGTTCTATTTCTGGTCTCTTCAGGCTGTGATCTCTAAGGTGCTAACACTGACCTACATCCATCAACTCTCAAGTTTTTGATCTTATATGAAAGATCTAACATCATCCAGGTAAATGTTTAAAGGAATCAAGAGAAATTCACTTATAGTATTTGGTAGGTAATAAAGTAATGGGACAGACCTCATTTTGTTCAAGAGTGGGTTATTGGGGGGACAAAAATAAAGGAAAGAAATCAATATTTTAAAAAAGCTGAGGTAATGTAATAGGAAGAAAAGAACATAGTTACGTGGGAAAATGAAATTTTCTGTAGTATCTCCTTAGAAATTCCCATGAAGTTAAACAAAACATACACTTTATGAAGCTAGAGATAAAAGGTTGGCTGATGATATACAGACTGAAATGGAACGTTAGCCATCAGATTTAGGGAAGAAAGCTAAGGAAACAAACGATGCTTTAGCAAAAATATAAATGATACAAGAAGTAGGATTTGGAGGAAAATACCCAAATGTAGATATGAATTCCTCTGGCTCTAATCATGTGATGATTTTTCCCATTTATGGGATAAAGAAAAACAATATAAATATTTTTTCTGTAGCAAGCTGGGCTTAAAGTTTCTACACCATATCTCATGAGGCAGGAGCTTTCAAACTTTGATAACCACTATCTAGAATGAAGACATCATTTTACATCATGACCTTATGCACATAAACACACAAACACACAATGACCGTCTTCTGAAGCAATACTATGTGTAATGCTGTCTGGAACTTTCTCTTCTCTTCTCTTTTCTTCTAATTCATTTAAAATAATGCTGATTGAGACTCATCAATCTGATTTCCTGAGAACCTAATGAACCCTGACAACGGCTAAAGGTGTCTATGATTTTGCACTGAAAAAGAAAGAATACTGATTCATGCTTGAAGTTTCTTTTTGTTTGTTTCCTGGTGATCCTTCTGTGTGTACCTAATCTACTTAGGAGCAGGTCCATCCCTTTCTTTAAGCTCTAAGAGGATTCTCCTGAGCAATGCTTAATGGGAATTTACTTAGAAAATGTTGTGAGGAGGGGGGAGGATGTGAATAGATTCTTCATCAGCTCAATCTGTATGCTCCTCAAACCCCAGGGAACTCAATAAAGGGAGAGGACTAATTAAAGTGGGAGACCAAAATCTCCTCTTGAGACTAAGCTGAAGGCTAGAGGCACCCCCTCTTCATTTGTCCCTAGCAAGAGCGAGCAATGCCAGCTCAGGTCTCCAGACATTTTAACAATATCGCTTTCTTAGTCAGAGTGCTAAAAACAGTGTACTGTAATCTCATTCAGTACATTTTAAAGTGCAGGAAATCTCTAAATATTGAATCTTGAAATAAATGTATTGTGTTATGCCAGCATTTTAAAATAAGAAGATTAAAGAGAATAGAACAAAAATATCTGATGGCTTTGCAGATTCTATATATGTTATTTCACAATTTTTTTTCATTTACTTAGATATACATCTGTCTAAACATGTATGTAAGTATGTACTCGTTTATGATGTAAACTATTTTGCTTATAGTAAAAAGCATTGTAAACTGCTTTAAGTTATTTTGTCACTGCATTTAAGTGGAAGTAAAAAAACATGTGAAAACTGACTGGTTTATTTGTGTTGGGGTCATAGAATTTTTATTTTATTAGTATCAAGATCAAAAAAGAAAAAGAAAATAAGTCAGTCTAACCTGGAAGACTGGACAACCTGGAAGAAATCCTTAAAAAAGCACAACCTTCAGAGACTGAACCAGGAAGAAATAGAAAATATAAGCAAACCAATCACAAACACTGAAATTGAAACTGTGATTAAAAATCTTCTAACAAACAAAAGCCCAGGACCAGATGGCCTCACAGGTGAATTGTATAAAACATTTAGAGAAGAGCTAACACCCATCCTTCTCAAACTCTTCCAAAATATAGCAGAAAGAGGAACACTATCAAACTCATTCTACGAGGCCACCATCACCCGGATACCAAAACAAGAGAAAGATGTCACAAAAAAAGAAAATTACAGGCCAATATCACTGATGAACTTAAATGCAAAATCCTCAACAAAATACTACCAAACAGAATCCAACAGAACATTAAAAGGATCATACACCATGATCAAGTGGGGTTTATCCCAGGAATGGGAGGATTCTTCAATATATGCAAATTAATCAATGTGATAAACCATATTAACAAATTGAAGGAGAAAAACCATATGGTCATCTCAATAGATGCAGAAAAAGCTTTCATCAAAATTCAACACCCATTTATGATAAAAACCCTCCAGAAACTAGACATAGAAGGACCTTACCTCAACATAATAAAGGCCATATATGACATACCCACAGCCAACATCGTTCTCAATGGTGAAAAACTGAAACCATTTCCACTAAGATCAGGAACAAGACACGGTTGCCCACTCTCACCACCATTATTCAACATAGTTTTGGAAGCTTTAGCCACAGCAATCAGAGATGAAAAAGAAATAGAAGGAATCCAAATCAGATAAGAAGAAGTAAAGCTGTCACTGTTTGCAGGTGACATGATACTATACATAGAAAATCCTAAAGATGCTCCAGAAAACTACTAGAGCTAATCAATGAATTTGGTAAAGTAGCAGGATACAAAATTAATGCACAGAAATCTCTTGCATTCCTATATACTAATGATGAAAAATCTGAAGGAGAAATTAAGGAAACACTTCCATTTAACATTGTAACAAAAGGAATAAAACACCTAGGGATAAATCTACCTAAGGAGACAAAAGACCTGTATGCAGAAAACTATAAGACACTGATGAAAGAAATTAAAGATGATACAAACAGATGGAGAGTTATACCATGTTCTTGAATTGGAAGAATCAACATTGTGAAAATGACTATACTACACAAAGCAATCTAAAGATTCAATGCAATCCCTATCAAACTACCAATGGCATTTTTCACAGGACTAGAACAAAAAATTGTACAATGTGTATGGAAACACAAAAGACTCTGAATAGCCAAAGCAACCCTGAGAAAGAAAAATGGAGCTGGAGGAATCAGGCTCCCTGACTTCAGACTATACTACAAAGCTACAGTCATCAAGACAGTATGCTACTGGTGCAAAAACAGAAATATAGATCAATGGAACAGGATAGAAAGCCCAGAGATAAACCCACGCACATATGGTCACCTTGTCTTTGATAAAGGAGGCAAGAATATACAATGGAGAAAAGACAGCCTCTTCAATAAGTGGTGCTGGGAAAACTGGACAGCTACATGTAAAAGAATGAAATTAAAACACTCCCTAACACCATATAAAAATAAACTCAAAATGGATTAAAGACCTAAACGTAAGGCCAGACACTATAAAACTCTTAGAGGAAAACACAGGCAGCACACTCTATGACATAAATCACAGCAAAATCCTTTTTGACCCACCTCCTAGAGAAATGGAAATAAAAACAAAAAAAAACAAATGACACCTAATGAAACTTAAAAGCTTTTGCACAGCAAAGGAAACCATAAACAAGATGAAAAGACAACCTTCAGAATGGGAGAAAATATTAGCAAAAGAAGCAACTGACAAATGATTAATCACCAAAATATACAAGCAGCTCATGCAGCTCAATATCAAAAAAAGAAACAACCCAATCCAAAAATGGGCAGAAGACCTAAAGAGACATTTCTCCAAAGAAGATATGCAGATTGCCAACAGACACATGAAAGGATGTTCAACATCACTAATCATTATAGAAATGCAAATCAAAACTACAATGAGGTATCACCTCACACCAATCACAATGGTCATCATCAAAAAATCTACAAACAGTAAATGCTGGAGAGGGTGTGGAGAAAAGGGAACCCTCTTGTGCTGTTGGTGGGAATGTAAATTGATACAGCCACTATGGAGAACAGTATGGAGGTTCCTTAAAAAACTAAAAATAGAAGTACCATATGACCCACTACTGGGCATATACCCTGAGAAAACCATAATTCAAAAAGTGTCATGTACCACAATGTACATTGCAGCTCTATTTACAATAGCTAGGACATGAAAGCAACCTAAGTGTCCATTAACAGATGAGTGGATAAAGAAGATGTGGCACATATATACAATGGAATATTACTCAGCCATAAAAAGAAACAAAATTGGGTTATTTGTAGTGAGATGGATGGATCTAGAGACTGTCATACAGAGTGAAGTAAGTCAGAAAGAGAAAAACCAATACTGTACACTACTACATATATACAGAATTAAAAAAAAAAAAAATGTTATGACTAACCTATGGGCAGGACAGGAATTACGATGCAGACAGGCATAGAGAATGGACTTGAGGACATGGGGAGGGGGAAGGGTAAGCTGGGACAAAGTGAGAGTGTTTCATGGACATATATATACTCCCAAATGTAAAATAGCTAGTGGGAAGCAGCTGAATAGCACAGGGAGATCAGCTCGGTGCTTTGTGTCCAACTAGAGGGGTGGGATAGGGCAGATGGGAGGGAGATGCAAGAGAGAGGAGATATGGGGATATATGTATACATTTAGCTGATTCACTTTGTTATACAGCAGCCACTAACACAACATTGTAAAGCAATTATATGCCAGTAAAGATGTTAAAAAAAATTTTGCTGAGAGTAAAACTTAAATATTCATATTTATATACACACATATATATATACACACAGAGAGAGACAGAGACAGAGTCAGGGAGACAAAAAGAGAGAAAGAGATATAAATAAATATTTTTATAAAGATACACAGCAAGAGACGAGAACTTTCATGTTCTAATGAAAGGATGAATTTTTCTATAATTCTTTTTAAAAATGTATCTGCAAATAAGGGATAAAATGGTATTTTTAAACTTTATTTTCTTTTAAAATAAATTCAATTTTCACTAAGAAACCATAAAGGACCTAGAAAAATATTGCATACATTTATTCATGGGTTAAGGAAAGCTTTCTTTGTAGTACATAAAGATAGGAAACTCCAAGAACTGATTAATAAATCTGGTACATGAAAAAATATGCATATATATATATATATATATATATATATATATATATATATGTCAATTTGGGCTGCTTTAACAAATTACCATTGACCAGGTGGCTTAAACAACAAGTTGTGGAGGCTGGAAATCCATGATCATGGTGTCAGCATGGTTGTGTTCTGGTGAGAGCCCTCTTCAGGTTTGCAGAAAGTTGACTTCTCACTGTATCCTCACATGGTGGAAAAAGAGTGAGCTAGCTCTCTGGCCCCTTCTGATAAGGGTATCAATCCCATTCACGAGGGATCCACCCTCATACCTAATTGCCTCTCAAAGACCCCACCTCCAAATACCATTACATTGAGGATTAGATTTCAACATAGGAATTTGGCAGGGAGGGGACTCAAACATTTAGTCCATAACTATATATAAAATATAAGTACACACACATATTTATATATGTGCATGTATATAAATATGTGTATGTGTATACATATACAAACACATAATATATAAATATATAAATAAATTATATATATATATATATGTGTGTGTGTGTATATGTATATACACATACAGGTAAAAACAGATTAAAAGACCAAAAGTCTCTGAAAATACTTTGAAACCTATGTTTTGGTCAAGTGCTAAAGCCTTAATTGGTCCTTATATGTGTAAATTGTGTATGACACCACTCCAAGGGACAAAATTTGCATTCGTAGTGCTTGTAGATTTGTTGATGTGAATACTGTAGATTTGTAAACTTGACAGTTTGCTGGCAGATTGCAGGCAGTGAAGTGTCCTGAAGAGGATCTGTCTCTAATTTCTGGAATGTGCTATTTGGGGGAATGATTGGTGATCCTGTCAGAGGACAGAACACATTCCAATTTTTACTATGTACCGCACTTTTTTATTTTATTTATTTATTTATTTATGGCGGTGTTGGGTCTTTGTTTTCTGTGGGAGGGCTTTCTCTAATTGCGGCAAGTGGGGGCCACTCTTCATCGCGGTGCGCGCGCCTCTCACTATCGCGGCCTCTCTTGTTGCGGAGCACGGGCTCCAGACGCGCAGGCTCAGTAATTGTGGCTCACGGGCCTAGCTGCTCCGCGGCATGTGGGATCTTCCCAGACCAGGGCTCGAACCCGTGTCCCCTGCATTGGCAGGCAGATTCTCAACCACTGTGCCACCAGGGAAGCCCAATATACCGCACTTTTATATTCAGGTTTACATCAATTGCCAGTTAAAATTATGCAAACAATATAATATGTTTCTGTTCAAGTGAATATTTACAAACATCAGGCTCTGCTGTTTCCTGAGTCAAGTTCCCCAGCAGCAGCAAGGCCACAGCCCAGCCTTTAAGAATCTCAGAAAGTTGCCTTCCATTTAGCATCCTAAATTAAAGGAAAAAAATTATAAAAGTTGAAATAAAAATAAAGCCCCACCTGATGAAATTGAATTGAATTCAGTACCACTGTTACTAAAGTAATGAAATCAAAAATATGAGATGCTATTTTAGTGCTACCAAAATAAAAAGTTAAAAATAATAAAAATCCTACTTTCATAAGGGTAGGCAATTGCTAATCTTTAACATCATTAATGCTTATATAAATTGACTATTTTTCCTGAAACAAATTTTATAATATTTCAAACTTTTTAAAAATATTATCACTTAATTCTAGGAACTCACCATAAAGAAATAATATTCAGAGATACAAATGAAGAGGTATATGTAACAATACTGTTATTTTTAATAGCAAAAAAACTATAAATCTCTTGATTAAAAATGAAAATATTTATTAAATTGGAATTTTAAAACACATTTCCATGTTTAATAAGGAGGTAAGAATTTGTAAATATGATCATTATTACATTTTAATAATATATAATATATTTAATTTATCTAATAGATTACATAATCTATAGCTATACTATATAATTTCTTATCTGTTAGACCTAAAATGTTGTATATTATATGTTATGATATATACTATATCATGTATAATATATTATCATGTAAGATATATTGTATATTACCTTAACATATTATATAATAAAATATATGGTATATAATACATTTTATACCATATATATAATTTACTGTATTTGATTACATTATAAATTTACTAAATATAGTATAATTAAATGTGATATACTTTATATAATATATGTATTTGTATATTTAGCTTCTGCTACCGATTGAAGATTTGTGTCCTCCTCAAATTCATATGTTGACACACTAACCCCCAATGTGACTGTATTTAGGCCCCTATCTCGGGCCTTTAAGGAGATATTAAGGTTAAATGAGGTCATAAGAGCAGGGTCCTCATCCGATAGGTTTAGTGTCCTTAAAAGAAGCGATACCAGAGAGCTTACTCTTGCTCCAGGTGCCTGCACACAGAGGTAAGGCCATGTCAGTGCACAGCAAGAAGGCTGCCATCTGCAAACCAGGAAGTAAGCTCTCACCAGGAGCCAAATCTGTCAGCACTTTGATCTTGAATTTCCCAGGTTCTGGAAACTGTGAGAAACAAATTTCTGTTGTTTAAGTCACCCAGTCCGTAATATTTTGTCATGGCAGTGTGAGCTAAAATAGCTTCTTCCAGATTTTCAAATTTTCTACATTTTAAATTTTTATAATGATTTTGGTTGTTTTACATAGAACTTCCCAGATTTATTATGCTTTAGCAGCAGTCTCAGAACACCAAGTAAAAGTAGGCTGAACAATAAAGGCATTTAGTCTCTCAGTCAATCAGGAGTAAATTTAGTGGAAAGCAGTTCCAGTCTTGGTCCAGTGGCTCAGTGATATCATGAAGGACCTCGTCTCTTCTCATCTTTCTCCCTGCGATCCTCAGAAGATCATTCAACTTCAGAATTGAAAGACAGTTTCTATGATTAGGTCCTTATTAGATATCACTCAAGATAGGAAGAAGGGAGATAGATGGAATAATTGGGTTTTTGTGGCCACAAACTGAGTCATATCCCCACCTACAATAAGGCAATTATTGGCAATGGATTATAAACATTTATACCTTGGATCTTGGTCCACTTCTAAAAATTATATGTTATGGGTAAAGAACAAATTTGCGTTTAGGGGACATCATAAGTGTAGTCCAATATCATATCACATTATCAACTCTAGCTCACTGTCAGGATGGCTGCCAACAAAATAACATCAGCACCTCACAACCATGACTTAGACTTAGATGTGGGGGAAAACAAAGAGAAGTTTTCTGTTTGTTTGTTTTTGTATTGTTGCAAAATCAAAGTTCTGCAAGAATGTTCCAAACAGGGCTAGTTTCTGTTCGCACCCATGTGTCCAGGGACCCGCCAACCTGTTGTGGATGCTGTGGTCTCCATCCGCCCTTCAGGATAGAGCCACACATTCCCCAGCTGCCAGCGGTGTTTGTTCAAAATGATAATCGTATGAGACTATATTTTTTCTCATGGTTTCTCTACAAGTTTCCATTTCCAAATTATTAAATACGAATATCCTTTTGCTCCCATATGAGTTAAAAAAAATGAATGTATCTCAGTTGGCATGAGGTTACTTTTCTAAGGCAAAAAACATTTAATGTATTATATAGTTTGGTTTTATTAGTGTAAACTGTCACCCCAAACATTCATAACAGTCTTTCATACCTATAAATGCTTTGTGGAAATCAAGGAGTAAGGTCCAGATAAGGTAAAATCTAGCATAAGAAAAAGAAAACAGCCATGGAAGATGTGGTGGGTAAAATAATAGTCCTTCAAAGATGTCCATATCCTAATCCCTGGAACCTTTGAATATGTTACCTCCCATGGCAAAAAGAAATTAAGGTAGCAGATGAAATAAAGGTTGCTAAATCAGCTGACCTTAAAATAGGGAGAATATCCTGATTATCTGTACAGGCCCAATGTAATCACAATGGCCTTTTAAAATAGAATAGCTTGGCCAAAAAGGTCATCAGAGTGATGCAGTGTGAAGGTCTCAACCCACTCTTGCTGGCTTTAAAGATAGAGGAAGGATGCCAGGACACAGGAACATGGCCAGCCTCTGGAAACTGGAAGGTGCAAGAGATCTCTCCCCTAGAGCCTCAAGAAAGGAATGCAGCCCTGCTGACACGTTGATTTTAGCCCTGTGACACTTCTGACCTCTAAAACGTTGAGATAATAAATTTACTTTGTCTGAAGTCACTATGTTTGTGACAATTTGGTATGAGAGCAATAGGAAACTATCACAGAAGGCTGGATGCAATTGGGTTAGGGACTGAACCCACGAGAATGTAAGGGCACAAAAATACACAGAAATTTGGGGTGGGGGAGCATGGGTATTGTCCAGAGAATAGAAGTGGGAGAATTGAGCCAACTTCATATATGCCTCAAAAGGTAAGTTAACCTTACCTTAACACTAACTCAAGATTTAGCTGTAAAAGAAGGCCCTGCTTCTGTTTCTATTATGACTGTTGCTATTGTTACCACTGGTGCACTGCCTGACTTTGGACATTTATATTTTCACTTTACCCAGTTCTGTGTTTGGATTCATGATCCTATGTTCATCCTACCCTCTAAAATCAATCTCAAGGCTATAATTTCTCTTTGGCCATGTATTCCACAAAGGCCACAGCCCAGCTCATCTTCTAAAGCTGCAGTTCTCAAACTGAAGTATGCTAAAAATGGAGATATCCAGAGACTAGCCTGGGGTAAAGCAAGGCCATATAATCTCCAAAAATAATCTTCAGGAAGTATCAGCACTCTTTAAAACATCTTTATTGAGGTATAATTGCTTTACAGTGTTGTGTTAGTTGCTGCTGTATAATAAAGTGAATCAGCTATACATATACATGTATCCCCATATACCCTCCCTCTTGCGTCTCCCTCCCACCCTCCCTATCCCACCCCTTTAGGTGGTCACAAAGCACCAAGCTGATCTCCCTGTGCTATGTGGCTGCTTCTCACTAGCTATCTATTTTACATTTGGTAGTGTATACATGTCAATGCCACTCTCTCACTTCGTCTCAGCTTCCCTTCCCCCTCCCCATGGCCTCAGGTCCATTCTCTAGTCTTCATCTTTATTCCTGTTCTGCCCCTAGGTTCTTCAGAACCTTTTTTTTTTTTTTTTAGATTCCATATATATGTGTTAGCATACAGTATTTGTTTTTCTCTTTCTGACTTAGTTCACTCTGTATGACAGACTCTAGGTCCATCCACCTCACTGCAATAACTCAATTAGTTTTACTGTATGACCTTAAAGAATTTGTTTTTTGACATTAAAACTGGGCAAGCAAAACTACAGACCAAGCTTTCTTTTTTTTAGCCAATCTAATATTTTTTTTCTTCTTTCATGAATATACAATATTTATATGCAATCAGGCATTGGAATATTGGCTATTTTTGTGCTCTCATGTGGCATCAGTGGCATTACTACTGTAGCCTAGATTCGGCCAGAACAAATTTTATTATTTCACTGGTTGCTATAGCTAATCTTAGGCCTTACCACCAAACCCAATCGAATAAGCTTGAAAATGGGAGATACACAGCACTGGACTTTATTTTAGTTTATCGTTTTTATTTTTATTCATGATCACACAGACATATACACATACACACACACATACACACATGTCCACAAATCAAAACTCATTGACAATTGTGCTCCATCAAATTTTCTGTTAACAAATAATTAAATATCCAATATTTCACTGAAACATTGAAAAGTGTGTCTTTATTATGTCTTTCTTTTTTATTGTTTAAAATTAAAATATTTTTAAATTACATTTTCAACTGGGATCATAGATAAAAAGTTAAAACAGAAAGTTTGAAGAAATAGAGGCTCAGTATGTACTTATTCAAATGAATTAGGGAAGTTCAAAATCATTTTCAATTATTGAGCATTGAAATAGGCATGCTGTCACCTGTCAAATGGAGGAAATGAACTTTACAGTGAATCTCTTAGCACTACCCCAACTATGGTTAGTAAATTTGTAGAAGTAGTAGTTAATCTAAATAGCATAATTTAGATTTTTACTAAATATATGTATTTTATTATCAAAGAGATGCAAATCAGTTTAATTCAATAGAAGTGATATTGTACAATTTTTGAGCTTTGTCATCAAGAGATCTTACAGTGTTTATTCTACCACTCTTGGAAATTTACCTTGAGATCACCATGTATAGAAACCCTAACTTGCCTAATGAAGAAGAAGCCACATGAAGCAACCATCAGACAGCAAACACCAACTTCAACATACATGAGTGAGGCCATCTTATATTACTGAGTCCTAATAAAGCTGTCAAATCCACAGTTGCATGAATGAACCTAGGCAAAACCAGCAGAAGCCCTGCTTTGCTCAGCCAAACCCAAGCTGACCTTCAGAATCTTGACCAAATAGTTACTATTTAAGCTTCCAAGTTCAGGGGTTGTTTTGTTACACAGCAATAAACCACTGATACAATATGTTTATTATCAAGTGTGCTTTCAAAATCCCATGAGACATCAAAAACTTATGAGAATACACTAAAATAAATCAATTGACCTCTTTAATATTTGGCTTGAAAACCTCCCTTAGTCAGATCCACATGTTCATTAGAAGAATTTTCTACCTTCCATATTATTAGGCATGATCATTTTGACTTTTTTTTTCACAACTACGTAATATGTGTCACCAGTTTTTCAGCCTCAATTAGCATTCTTCTCACTATTTTTCAAGTGTGCATGAATAATTCATTTGCCATTTCTCTAGCCTTGCAACTTTTCTAACCTATTCTCACCATCTTGCACCAAAGCTAATGCCACTTGTTTGGGGTTTTTGTTATGCACTATCCTACATCTAGATACTAATATCTGTACCAGTTATTTATCAGTGCTTAAAAAAACACCCCAAACTTGATGGATTAAAACAAGCCATTTAATTTGCCCACTGTTCTGTCAGCAATTTTCGCTGGACCTAGATAGACAGTTCTTCTGCTGGTCTTGCCTGTGTTCCCACATGCAGCTACAGTTATCTGACAATTGACTGGGCTCAGTGCTTCACTCATATAACTGGCAGCTTAGGCTGGGAGGAGGTCAATGGGACCTCTGCTGGAAAAGTCTGACTTTGTTCCATATGGCTTTTCATGCTTCAATAGGCTACACTGGACTTTTGCATAAAACTCTTAGGGCTGCATTCAAGGAAGATAAAATCAGAAGCTAGATGCCACTTGAGCCCATGTTTATTCTGCCATAAATTAACAGTCAAGGCTCATCAGAAGACCAGTCCAGATTTAAAGGGTGGTGTAGTGGGTTGAATGACTGCCTCCCCAAAGATATGTCTATGTCCTAGTAACCGGACTCTGTGAATGTGACATTATTTGGAAAAAGGGTCTTTGCAGATGTAATTAAATTAAAGGATCTTGTGATGAGACCATCCTGGATATCCCCAGGCAAACCCTGAAACCAATGATAAGGGTCCTTATAAAGGACCGAATAGGACAAGGCACAGACAGAGCAGAGGAGAGGCCATGTGAGGATGGAGGCAAAGCTTGGAGTGAAGCAGCCACAAAGGAATGCTAATAGCCACCAGAAGATGGAAGACACAAGGAAAGATTCTTCTGTAGAGTCTTCAGAGGGACTATGACCCTACTGACACCTTAATTTCAGATTCTGGCAGTCAGAACCATAAGATAATAAATCTTGGTTGTTTTAAGTCTCCAAATTTATGGTAATTTGTTACCATGGCCAGAGGATATAGCCTGCACTTCCTGACGGGAGGTATGAGAAACAAAGTCTCTTTGCAAAGGGGTAGATATGGGAATGGGTGAAACTATTGCAGACATATTTGAAAACAATCTATCACATGTAGGAAATCAATCCTCTTGCAGCAACATTTGAAACTCATTTTCATTAAAAATGAAAAGTTGAATGAAACTAAGAATTTTATTCAATTAAAATGAGGGATGCCTTGCCTAAAAATAATACATTTAAAAGTGCAAGTCAACATGCAAATTTTTAAAGGCTCAAATTTTCTTATTTATCAGTTTCATTATCTTCTAGGAAGAGCTTATGTAAGAGGAGAAAATTGGGTTAATTTTTAAAAATTTTTATAGATGAATTAGTTTTGCATTAAAAAGCAGCATAACTGAAAAAGATGACTTTACTTTGAAAAGCTAATGATGCATTTAAATGGTACACTTGAGCTATAGATTGATAGTTTCTTAACTCATAGTAGCTATTACATTTATATTTTGCTTATATTTATAATAATGGTCTCTACAGAACAATTAATTTACAAATTGTTCTATGGAAAAAGAGATGTAGAAGATATTTTAATAAGGTATGTGAATTTCTTTGGCAAGCAAAACTGACCATTAAAAAAAAATAATAATAAATGCTGGAAACATGCCCAGATGGAGCTAAATCTATGGGGAGCCAAAAAATGTGAGTGGCATCTCTAAATAAAATTTTTGTAAACCCAGATTATTACCTTCATTAATCACCAATGATGTCTCAAATGTACTGTCTCTTAATTATCACAAGGTAGTCAATATAATGATAAAATTGGAAGTTTTGTACAAAGAAAACCCAGTGGTTTTAACACTCGTGTTTGAAACAAACGTATAACAAATTAGAAAGAATATTTGCAAAGGCACCTTGCTACACCTGTCAGCACATAGAAGGTGTTGACAGTTTTTGAACCTAGGGTTTAATTCTTGTTGCTGATTTTGCTTCCTCCTTATGAAGAAGAAAAAAATAAGAAGACACAAAGGACTTTAAGGTTTAATTAATGAAATGAATTCAGTCTTCTCCTTAATAAGCAATACCCCACCAAGTTGGGTATCTTTGTGGACGTGTTTCCAAGGTTTAATAATCCTAAAGAGCAACTTCAAGACAAAAACTATAAATTTGTTTATGGTTTAAAGCAAAACTGAAAAAACAATAAGTCAACAAAACTATAAAAACAATAAAGTATGGGAACTGAATGAGGAGAAATTATTATGGGGATTATAGTCTGATTGGAACTCAATTCATTTATATGCAGTTTAAATTACAGCTTCAATGGAAAGGTAAAGAATAACATTGCCAATTATTTTTCTTCACTGAAAAAACAGTTTGGTGATTATTGCCCTGAAGCACTAGGAAAGATTGACCAGTGGATCAAAAACTTGTTCAGTTCACCACAGAGCAAAAAACTTCACATTTTCCTCCCCACTCTCCCACCAGCCCCCAAAATAAAATTTCCACTAATGTCTTATTTATTGGTTTCTTAGGTAACATAACTTAGTTATTACCTGATCATAGTGATTGAAAAAAATAACTTATTACTTACAGTTATGTATTAATGTAAGGCTAAGTTATCAAAATACTATGAAAATATAGCAATGAAAAAACTTGCTAGAATGATGTCACCTGTTATAATCTCAGCCAATTTCTTTTAGTTGATACATTCAGTGTCAGAGCTGCTCCTCCTTTTACTGTTAAATAGGAAATTCATTCATATGATGTTTGTTGATAACTTAAAATATTGTATATTAAAACAAATATCATAGGTTTTTCATGAATAACTTCAAGCAGAACCATCCAGCTTGCAATATTCATACAAGATGTTATGCCTCTAGATTCCCAATGCTTGAGTTCACTTACCCCTCAGCTATTAGGTTTGAGAAGTTTGAGGCACACTGTTCCAAAACATGTTTGTTGACACAGCTGTATTTTGTTTTTGTCAAACTGTTTTGGGGGCACTTTTCTGGCTTCATCTATTTTACACACAGTTAACAATCTACTCTGAAGTTCTTTGGGATGTTGTATTTATATCAGCCCCACACACTTGGGGGGAGAAAAGAGTATCATTAATGGGCATGATGTCGGTAGGAGCTGCATTATTTCTGAAAATCTCTCTAACTTCTTTGCTTTAAATGTTCGTCTTGACAACTTACCCATGTACTTACTCAATGCAGTCACTATATATATTTGCAGTGAAGTTAAAAACTCCCTATCTGGGAGTATCAAAGGCTTTATATATGTATAAATGAAAAATATCTCATCCACTTATTTCTTCATCCATGCACACACACACACGCTTACCTTTGGATAACATTTGCAGATCAAAATTAATTTACAGTTAAAGCTGATGTTGTTAAAGGAAGTTCACTGATGACACTGTGAAATCCAATCTTTCTCCAGATTTCACGTGAGAACTTCTATTACTAGAAGACATTTTTACCTTCTTTAAAACTTCTTGGGGCTTCCCTGGTGGCACAGTGGATGAGAGTCTGCCTGCCGATGCAGGGGACACAGGTTCGAGCCCTGGTCTGGGAAGATCCCACATGCCGCGGAGCAACTAGGCCCGTGTGCCACAGCTACTGAGCCTGCGCGTCTGGAGCCTGTGCTCCGCAACAAGAGAGGCCGCGATAGTGAGAGGCCCGCGCACCGCAATGAAGAGTGGCCCCCGCTCGCCGCAACTAGAGAAAGCCCTCGCACAGAAACGAAGACCCAACACAGCCATAAATAAATAAATAAATAAATAAATAACTAAAAATTAGGTCATTTGTAAAAAAAAAACTTCTTGAATTTGAGGCTTAACTTTTATCAGTTAATATAATGGCCTTTCTAAGGTTTCATTAACTCCCAGAAGGACACTGTCATCTTTTTTACACAGTTCATATCTTTACCTAGATTATAAGTATATTTAGTGTCTTTATATGTTCAAAAGACTCATGTTAAAATAAACACTAACTTAGTCCTTCGTGTACTAAATTCTAAAGTCCTTCGTGTATTAAATTCCCTACATGTAGATTGGAAGGATTTTATTTGCTGCATTTTGATAAATAAAGCAACACTATGCACCATATATCAGTTTAGTCTTTGGCATTTTCCGTTTAGTATTTCTAGAAATGTTGCAATTTTATAATATAAAAAAGGCAAGACTCAGTTGGAAATGTCAAAACTATTTTTATTGAAGAGATGATCAATTCCTGGCATTGTTACAAACTGCCAAAGGTTTGTTTTTTAATTCAACATATAATAGGTTCAACATATAATAGGTGACTTTCCAAATAATACATTATCCTGCAGAATAACACCTAATCAGAGGTATGCCGATCCCAGCTGCTGTCTTCTAAAAGTATACCAAAAAGAACAGAGAAATTGTTATTTATAGTCAAATTTCAATTTTTTATAATTGTTATCTTGTCGACATATTACTTCTATGGTTTGCTTCACATTCTTCGATAACCTATTTCTAGCCTTTTCAATTTCTGTACTCTTTGGAAGAAACTGAAGGTAAACAATATAAAATTCAAGTCATCTAACATGGTTTTGGCATATCCATACATGTGTATCTGTGGTGAACATGGCATTTAAGGTAAGTGGATAAAATAAACTTGGTTACTTGTTTATTATTGTTTTCCATAGTTTCTGTACTGGCTGTACAAATAATTAGGATTTATCTGTTTTTAGATAACTGACATTATACAATGAAGGATCCCTTGATTCTTATCCATGTAAGTTCCATATTAATGGTATATTTTTTTCATGTTTTGACATTGGACAAGCACCAGTGCATCTCCTTGCAAGAGACATTGTTACAGTTTTGTAAAAATAAATCATGTTAGTAAAACTGAAAAGAATTTTGGCACTTTGACATGATGCACTCATTGTGTGAGCTTTCAGTATTTCCTTGATAAATGTAAAGGCTTATTAAGTGAGCTGCTGTAGGATAAAAGAGTCACAAAGTTTATTTCATTTATACTTTTAAATTCAAATCTCCCTCAGACAATTTGTGTTTGCTCAGTCGTTTAATAACATTTATTGTGTTCCTACCACAGGCCAAGCTCTCTTTGAGGGACTAGGGATCCACAGTAAACCAAACCAAAATCACGATTCTAATGGATTTTACACTTATGTGTGTTGGGGCAAGGGAGTATTAAATAGAAAAATTAGATATGTGAATAACTTGATAATGCTTCAGTTGTTGATATAAAATAAGGCATGGTAAGGGAGATAGTGGTACCTGGGTGAGTATTGCTAATTGATAGGAGATGTAAGGAAAGGGAGGCCTCTCTGATAAGTAGAGATTTCAAGTAAGAAAATGAGCCCTGAAGATAATCCTGTCAAAAAGCATACCAGGCACAGCTGGTACAGTAATGCAAGGGAAAGAAATAGAGCTTGTTTACCATTGTCCAGGAATAATAAGAGGACAGTGTGCCTAGGGTGCTTTACATTTTTATCACCAATGTTAGGGTTTAACAATAATGCTTTTCACTTACGAACATTTTAAAAATTACCAAGTCTTTGCATATAGTATGTTGTTGATTGACACTATATGCCTACAGTATGATTGATAATTATTATCCCAACATTATAAAGGAGGAAAACGAAGTCCAAAGATTTTAAAGGCCTTACCTCCATTCTCACAACTGCTGAGTGATGAAGCTGGAACTATAATTCAAATCTCCTGATTCCTGGACCATTTTTCTCCCCATTATTTTATATTTTGCATCAAAGTTAGACTAGACTGGGCCTTGATTAGTCTCTGAAATACTCAGTCCAAGACTTGAGAATCTAGAAACAAAACCTCTATTTGAAAGTGCATGCCTTGAGCAACTATAATGCCCATCTGTTGAAAGCTTTACATTTTAGAGAGGAAACTAAGGCCAAGAGATATGTATATTACTGAAGCTTATAAGGCACTTGAATTTAAAATAGTTTTTCTCTAAAGAGGTAGCATATTCATTGATCTTATATAAAAAAAGTTATCAACCGTAATTCAATAGTTAATTGACATGAAATTTTAAAATTATTTGAGCCCAAATACCCAGGATATATCAGAGTATCTATTTAACATCCTCTGAACATACCATATGCCATCCTCCTATCAATCTTTTATTCTTTTTATACCATCTACCTGGAATACATTTACATTCTCTCTATTTTGGAAAGTTTTATCTGTTGTTTGAGATATCATTCATGGTACCACTCTGCCAATCATGTCAGTCTCATGTAGTTCAGAATGCACTTAATGCTTGTGTTTACTACTCATTTTGCCACTAAGATATGCTCTTTTTTATTGTCAGTTAATGTTTAAATGCATCTGTCTTAACACAAATGAAAAATTTATGAATTGTTTGCATTTTCAGCCTCTATTTTATACACACACACAAGCCTATACATACGTATGCACATATGCAGTTGTATATATGATAATCTCTTAGCAAAAATGGATGCTGTTGATGATTATGATTAAAAAAGAATGATTTCAACTAGAATAATTGATTATACAAAATTGAAGGATCTTGTAGAATCTTATAATTTTAGTGTCCATTTTAAGTTAAACTTACAAGCTTAATGCCATGTTCAAATAAAGTGCTTACTAATCTCTCTTTGGAAATACAGGAGGGAGTGGGTGGGAGAAAATTAAAATTATAGTGCCTGCTATACAAATGCTTTCATTCTTCTCAAATTTATTTTCAGGTACTAAAGTAACACATAAATACATTATTCTTTAAAAATTCAAGTATTAGAGGGACCTTCAAGATGGTGGAGGAGTAAGACATGGAGATCACCTTCCTCCCCACAAATACATCAAAAATACATCTACATGTGGAACAACTCCTACAGAACACCTCCTGAACACTGGCAGAAGACCTCAGACTTCCCAAAAGGCAAGAAAATCCCCAAGTACCTGGGTAGGGCAAAAGAAAAAAGAAAAAGCAAGACAAACGAATAGGGATGGGACCTGCACCTCTGGGAGGGAGCTGTGAGGGAGGAAAAGTTCCCACACACCAGGAAGCCCCTTCACTGGTGGAGACAGGGGATGGGTGGCGGGGGGAAGCTTCAGAGCCACGGAGGAGAGTGCAGCAACAGGGGTGCGGAGGGCAAAGCGGAGAGATTCCCGCACAGAGGATCGGTGCCGACCAGCATTCACCAGCCCGAGAGGCTTGTCTGCTCACCCGCCGGGGCAGGAGGGGGCTGGGAGCTGAGTCTCAGGCTTTGGAGATCAGATCCCAGGGAGAGGACTGGGGTTGGCTGCATGAACACAGTCTGAAGGGGGCTAGTGCGCCACGGCTAGCTGGGAGGGAGTCAGGGAAAATGTCTGGACCTGCCTAAGAGGCAAGAGACCATTGTTTTGGGGTGCACGAGGAGAGGGGATTCCTTCCCTGTCTGTCCCACAGAAGGCAGAGCACTGCCTAAACAAGCTCCAGAGACAGGCACGAGCCGCAGCTATCAACTCAGCCCCCAGAGACGGGCATGAAATGCTAACGCCGCTGCTGCAGGCACCAAGAATCCTGTGTGCAAGCACAGGTCACTATCCACACCCGCCCAGGAGTCTGTGCAGCACACTAGGTATTGTGCATAGATTTACTCATTTAATTATCACAACAACCACACCAGGAGGTATTATTAAGCCCATTTTTTAGATGAGAAAATTGTAGCATAGAGGAAAAAACAAGAGAGAAACAAGGAGAAGAAAAAGAGAGCCAGAAAAAAATAATGTGGACTTATATTCAAAGATCCATGAAAACTGAAATAAATTATTTAGGCTATTTCTTCAAGGCTGATACATTCCAAGATGGTTGTCCCACTTCTAAACTGCTCATAAAATACATCACTACATAGAAATTAAATGAATTAGCTCTAGAAAGACTTTCATTTAAAGTCATTTACGGAAAAGTGAGCCAACTATTGATTTCTGGAAAGAACTACTAGAAATTAAATATCCAGATACAGAAGGAGTAACCAATGATTAATACCAATATTTGTCAAACATATTCATGAGGATCATTGTGCTTGGTCAAAATTTTATGTTGCTTTTTCCTGATGAGAACTTAGTGGAGCGTTTCACATTTTTCTGGAAATATATTTATGCTTAATTTAAAGGAAGATGGATCTAAACCAGAGATCTAAGAGTTTCTTAAAATGGTGGCATGTTGCAATCTGATATTTAGGTTATATGTACAACTGGACTTTTGTGAAATTAAGGCTACAAGGTATTGCATTATATTTAGAAGAGGAAAAATCTTTACTTGAAATACTTCCCAAGATTCCTCCCTGACAATCATTTCCCTGGATTTCCTTTTCCTTTTACATTTTTTTGTGAAGAAAAGATAGAACTGCACTCTCCCTAAGGAGGTCAAATTAGGCCAATGACATATGCTTCATCTTTTAATTTTCTTCCCTTTTGTGAAAAATGCAAACATTAGTACAAATCATAAATTCTAAAGAGATGTTTAGTAATATTTTTGTCAGCAAATTGTTCTATAATACATACTAGGTCTGAGACACGTTCGCCTAAGATTCTGTGCAATTTGAAGAAACCTTGAAGTATAGGAACTCTGTAATCATAAGACATTAAAAAAAAAAAAAAAAAAGCAGAACTGGTGATTGGGAAAATGGGCATTTATGATTGAAACATTAGGAGAATTGGTTATTCCACTGTGGTGTAAAAATAACTCTCCTGTTTAGGGTTCACTTTCACAAGACTCTGTTCCTTCCTGTTATATCCCTTACTCTAACTTCAATAGCTTTGTCATGTGCTTTGCTTTTTTTAATTCTTAAAATTCACTGCTAGAGCATTCTTACCATGGAATTGTCCAATCATCAAGGCACCTACCTATATTATTGTCCAATCATTAAGACACTTAAATTATTTTAATTTCCTGAATATTTTTTCTTTATAACCAAAGTAATTACAAACTAAAAAGAAAATAGCTTAGGAATGCATTATCACACTTGATTGAACAAACATTGCCAAATTATTTTCTACCTGCCCTATACAACTTTCCTTGTTCTTCTTTTTTTTTTCTTTTTCCCTCTAAGCAATATAATAAAAAGTATTTTACGAATCAGATAGAGTCAGGAGCTTTTTTCCTCACTATAGATATCATGTTAATTGAAACTGGGCTCACCCCATTCTGGTACATTGTCTAGTTAGTAATCGTTTATGTATGTACCTCTTTTCTGGTTACATGTGACCCTTGTCATGAGTTACCCTCTAAATATTTATCCTATTCTACAATGTACAGTAAGTTGGGATTCAAGATTTTTCCCCACTCAGTATTTCACTCTTTTGACTTTCATGAGTTCTATTAATCAAAGAAATACTTCTTTTAGCTTAAGCAACAAATCTCAGAGAATAATTCTTTTTTTCTTCTATGATACCTCATAAAGTGTTCTGACAGGCAGTAAATTCTCAAATAGTTACAAAATAACATAGAGTTTTCCTGTTTCATATTCAGTCACAAGGGTACAATTTTCCATTTACCCATTTTGTTATATAGTACACATATTGGAAACTCATTTTTGTTTAATGTGATGTAAACTGGTCTCACTAGGAAGTGAGTATCTTCACTCAGACAACTCAGCAATCTCGTTTGTCTGCCTAGACAAGCTAATCTGATTGTAATTCTGTCACTTATCTTTTAATTTCTTTTGAAGCTGATGTATATCTGAAGTGGCATTCAGCTGGGAATCACATAGGTAAAATTGATTTTTATCACATTTAAATGTTTCAGGGCCTGAGCAAGTGTTTTTAGATATACAGTCTTAAACCATCTTGGGTGAGAGTCCAACAGATAAACTGTGGGCATAAACTCAGTGGTAAAATATAACAAGATTCTAATAATGCAAACAGAGTCATAAGTAGAGTTCTGGGATTCTGATCCCCATTGATATCTTTTTAGAGTGAATTGGCCATAGATAATTGTCAAAAAACACCAATATTTTATTATAGAACTAGAGAAGCTATTGCTGTTCAAACAATGCCCAGCTGCCTTCTTCCTCTTGATTTGAATCCATCTACAATACCAAAAACAAATATTAGGGAAAACAACAAAAGCATCTTTCATTTCTAAACTAGATTCACGAGAAAAACTGATGAGAGCAGAAATTAATAGCCAAGCCATCTCAAATGAGACACACAAACTGGAATTTTACTTTGATACCCACTGGTTGAGCAGGAAAAACTAGAAGCCATAAGAGGTAATAGTGATTTTATTTAATTCATGATCTTGCACAAACTACTTGATCTGAGAAAGAGCCAGGGAGGCTTCAGCTTCAGGATAACAAATTAGATAATCTCCCAAAGTCCCTTCATCAGGAATTGAGTGCTGAAAGCATTTACCATGATGAGGGGGACCCATGAGGAGAGGTCCAGGTAAGGATAATGGGAGAATGGCCAGCCATGCAATTAGAAGGCAAAATTCAGTACCATGATGAAAATCATCTGGTAGTAGAAATCACAGCAGATGGCTGAACTTAGAGAGGGTGATCAATCACAGCATTGTTTGTAGTAACTAAAAATTGGAAATAACTAAATGCCCATCATTAGAGAAATAGATGAATAGAATGTGGAATACTAATGGAATAATTAACAATAGTGTATATAGTGAGACATAGAGATGCACACACACGTACACATACACACACACAGAAAAGGAGGGAGAGAGACATCAAGAACAAAATAAAGTGAAAAATCAAGTCCCATTATCATCCTTATTTTTTAAATCTCACCCTCCAAAGTAAAATTGTTACAAATAAATATACATGTATGTAAAGGGATAAACACAGTTTCCAACTGTATACACTAACTTCCTGATGGTATTTGTCTCTGGAAACATAGGCAGAGATTCTTTTAAAGGAAATAGGATTATAAATATTATTCTTTGTGCTTTTCTGTATTTGTGCATTAGTTAGGCAATGAAAAAAAAGGAAAGAAAGAAAACACAGTGAAGTAGATGATATCAAGAGAATCAGATACTTTGTATAAGGACTTTCAGAGCATTACTGTAAAGAGCAAACTGATGCATGTGTGTTACTGGCGAGATCAGTTATGAGAGGAAATGTCGTCAGTCTCACTTGCTGTAGGTGATTGCATTATTCAGGACTCTTGGTTACAAATAACAGAAACCCATGTTAAAGTAATTAAACAAGGAGGCCATTAGACTGAGGTGGATCCAATGCCTTGGTAGCCTCCATAAACCAAACGAAAACTAAGCCACAGTCCACTTGAATTTGAGAAAGTGAAATTTGAGAACAACCAATCACAGCCAACTAGGTTTTCCCAAACAAGGCAACCACTTAAGCTCTAACCAAGCAATTTTTTTTTTTTTTTTTTTTTTTTTTGCTTTGCTTTCCTTCTACATCTTCTCTATATAAACCTTTCCCCTATCTCCTCCTGTCAGTGGAGCCACTCCTAACCACTTTCAGCATGGCACTGCCCCGTTGAAGTTGACGTATACTCAAATAAACTGAAAATTTGAATGGGCCTCAATTTATCTTTAGCACCCATTAATGCTAACTTAAACATGTGGAATGTATCTTAAAAATCCAAGCACATTTTACAGGTAGACTCAGGATAGTGCTGGATCATCGGAAATAACTAACAGATGTCATCAGAACTCACTCAGTTTTGCCCATTCCTTGTATCTCCCTCATTTTTATCTTTCTCCCTATGCATAAGGTTCCTCGATCTTTCCATGCTAGATATCTCTCACTCCCAGTTCTAGTTTCCTTGTGAACAAAACCTACCCAAATTGGGTCTTTTACTCACCTCTGATTCAGTTAAATTGCATCTCAATGATTGTATACAATACCCATCATTCTTTCAGTTTTAAATAGGCACATAGGTCCTTGACACCTATTCTGTCATTCCCCCTTCAAGGCTGAGTATAAAATTTTTAAATAGAATTTATAGTACTGTTGTTAGTATCTAAACTTAATAGTCAATTCTTAATTGACTATTATTTTCATATAATATTCATATAACTATTTTATAAATATGATTGTTGCTAGTCATGAAATTTTAGTTCATTCCAGGATTCTATATCTTAACCTTATTAAAAAAGAGAGAACTACTTAGTGTAGTGATTTTGAGTATCCCACATGATATATTTGTTTTTATTTAAAATCTGTGCTTGGGTTAATTCAATAATGGAGGATAAGGAACAGCGAATTCGGTCATTTGAGGACTTTCTGTCATTCTATTTAGAGATATTCTTTTATTGACTAACAGAGTGTTTTGTGCTTGGCTGAGATGAAGGATCATTTAACCACCCCAGAGAGGCATTTCAAAATTTGTATATTTCATAGAATCATTAAATTCCATGTACATTATCTTTTACTTTGAGGTATTTTGATTAACATAAACTAAGAAGGTTTCAGTGGAAACAACCAAAAAAGGTAATAGTTCATCAAAAAAGTGAAAGCATAACACACTACAATGAATTTGCAATTGAAGTTTCATTCTTTACATTTTTTGAACATGCATTTATGTTTAGAAATATACCTACTTCATATCTCTTCTGTTTCTCTGAGCAGTCTCAAGTGTGTCAGACATGAAGATGAGAAATCATCAAACTCACTTAGCCATTCCAATTTATTATTTTTTATTATTTTTGTACTTTTTTTTTCTTTTGTTGGGTTCACTTTTGGCTATTGAAGTTATGGTTTATCCTATTCTTAGAACTGCTTAACTTCACAAAGCGTTTCCAAGACCTAAAAATTACAAATATACGTATACATTTTCCTAGTGGGAAGGAAGAATAAATGGAAGAAAGTGTGTTTGCTATATTATCGTAGACCTGTGCATATATAAAGATATATAGAGAAATATAGGTATAGACAGTGAAATGGAGCTCCCAGAAGGAGACGAGGACAAGAATAAGGTAGAGGGAATATTTGAAAAGGTAATGGCTAAGAATTTTCTAAATTTAATGAAAATATTTTAACCTATGCATGTTGTAACCAAGATGGTCAGTGAACCTCACACAGAATACATACAATAAAATCTATACCTAGGCACATCATAGTTAAATGGCTATAAAGTGAAAATGAATAGAAAATTGGGCATCACTGGGCAAAGACAAAAAAGCACATAACATACAGAACAATAATGAGAGTTAGGGCAGACATTTCATTAGAAACAGTTAAGATCAGAGGGCAATGATACAGAGTTATTAAAGGCTTATAGAAAAAAAATGCCAAATAAGAACTCTATATCCAGTGAAAATATGCTTCAAAAATGAAAAGAAAATAAGGACATTTTTCAAACATATAGAAGCTGAATGTATATGCTTCTAAGCAGAACTTTATTGCAAAATATGACAAAATTAGTTCTTCATGCTGAAGGAAAATGACAGAAAACAGAACTCTGGATGTTAAGAAAGAAATAAAAACACCACCAAGGGTATTCATATGCATAAATAAAGCAGATTTTTAAAGCTATACTTATTTTTATAGATATATGTGTATGTATGTATTTATAAACATGTGTGTTTATATACACATGTTTGTGTATGTGGCTATATATATTATGAAAATTATTATAAAATAAAATATATAAATTAAAAAATAACAGAACTAAAGAGAGAAAAAGATAAACCACAATCCTAGCTGGATATATAATGTTCTTCATGGGAACTGATTTTTTTGAAATAGAAAAAAATTAACATGGCATAGAAGATTTGAGTAGGATTATTAACCAACTTATTTGGTGTGGAAAGATTACTATACCCAACAGAAACAAAGTTCACATTTTTTTCAAGTGCATATTGAACATTCACCAAGATTGATCATATGTTGAGCCAAAGAACAAAACTTAGTAAATTTCAAAGGAACAAAATATACAAGGTGTATATAAAGCAATGATGAAATATTATTTCATTTTCATTAGACTAGGTAGAATTTAAAAGTCTAACAATATCAAATACTGGCAAGAATGTAGAAAACCACGAATTTTTATCGTTGCTGGTAGAGGTGTAAAATGGTAGACTTTGGAGTGCTGTTCCAATAATGTTACCAATGTCTGACAAAATTTAATAAATATCTCCCTTAAATCAGCACCAGAGAATAGATAAACAATTTGCATTATAGTCATATCATGAGATACCACTAATAATAAACATTTTTTTGAATGAAAGAAGTCAAAAGTAACTGCTTCTTGGAGAAGAGGAATTTACTGTTAGGAAAGGAAGGAAACTTTTTGGGATGATGAAAATGTTTTGTATCTTTTTTGCATGGTGATTACATTGCTGCATAAATTCAACAAACATTCAAATGTCAAATGAATGTTTAAAACCTGTGCATTTTTTAATGTAAATTACACCTCGATGGACAAATACAACAACAAAGAAAAAGTGAAATTACAACCAGTCCAATCAAGAAGTATTTATTGAATGAAAACCAGCAGGGTCTAATGGTGATGGAGGTGTAGTTAATGCCAGCAGCACAATACTCCTAATCTCCTCTCAAGCAACTGATATTTTAACTACAGTAAAAGAGTACACACACAAGTTAAATAATAATTTTAAATACAAATGTAAGTGATAGTACAAAACAGTCTATGGTTAACTGTAAGTTGAAGTCTTGCCTTCATCTTCAGAGCAGAGGATAAGAACACTTTGAAACTGAGGAATTAAAAAGACTTCTTGGAAGCGATATATTTGAGCCTGGCATTTCAACATTAGTTAAGATTTGGTTGAAGGAGACAAAATAAAATAAGGATGGTATAGTCATTACCTCTTTAATTTTACTACTTTTTTTGAAACATGGGTGAATTAGTTTCCGATCATTACTGCAAAAAATTACCACAGACATAGTGTCTCAAAGCAACACAAATGTAATATAATTATGGAGGTCAGCAGTCCATAAAGGGTTTCACTAGGCTAAAATCAAAATGCTGCAGGTTGACATTCTTTCTGAGGGATCTAGAGGAGAATCCGTTTGCCTTTTCTAGCTTCTAGAGATTGTCTGGCATATGATAAAAGTATAAACATTCCCATTCAAAAAGGGAGAAAATAAGAGGAAAAAAAGGAAGTCACCAGTACCAAACAATTTCAAAATCCAGCCTGGAAAATCCCATTTTGTTTCAGAGTTCTGGAAATAATCCTCTTGTGATTCTGGGCCCACGGCTCCACCGTTAGCTGAGTGGTATTACTACCTGTTTCCTATCTGTAAAACTGGTGGGGAGAGGGTCTTATATCTGCCAAGTAGGCAATGTTCACACATTTCAAGGATTAGGATGTAGGCATCATTGGGAGACCATTTTTTCTGCCTAATGTGATGGGCTTTAAAAATTCCTATGATTCTAGTTAGCAGAATTTCCTCACTTGATTGAAGTAGTGTAAACTTATTAACTTGCCAAATTATAAACCTGAGAGGTGCTTTAAAAAAAGAAGAAGAAGACGAGGAAGGATTTTTCTTTCACTATATCAGGGAAAATCATTTTTTCACTCTGGGAGGAATTATCGCATTGACCCCAGCAGTGACTATTTGTATACCAAGATTTTCTCAATCCTACAATGTTATTCCACTCCCTACAAAAATCCTTAAAAGATCACTCCTTCAAATCTTTCAGAAAGCAGTTTATTGGGTGGGTGTTTTAGTTACCTATTGCTGTGTAATGATTTACGTCAAAATTTAATTACTTTAAACAAAAATAAACATTTATTATTTCATGGTTTCTGTGGATTAGGAATTTGGGAATAGCTGGCTGGTTCTAGCATGGGGTATCTCATGAAGTTTCAGTCAAGATGTGGGCGCTGCAGTCATCTACAAGCTTGATTATGCCTGGAGGATCCAACTGCATGATGGCTTATTCATGGCTGGCAGGTTGGTTCTGCCTCTTAGTAGGGGGTTTTGGTTTCTTGCCACTTGTATATCTCAGTAGTGCTGCTTGACCTGGTGGCTGGCTTCCCCCTAAGTGAGCAATCCAGGAGAATAAGGTAGAAGTAACAATTTATTTAACCACATGCACATTCTACTGGTCACACAGCGCAATCCTGATACAATTTGTGAGGAGACTACACAAGGGAATTAATATCAGGTAGCAAGTTTCCTTGGGGGGCCATCTTGGAGATGGCTGCCACCATAAGCAATACAGAATTTATAGGGAAATCTGTCAGACAGAAGCTCAGCTGTGAAACAAATCCCCACAGGCAGTGAGGAGAAAATGTCCATGATCTATAAAGGATTTGAAATCAGTATTAAAAAAATATTTTGATTCTGTCTGCTAGAATTATCCTTACATTTGCCTTTGGGAAAGAAGACTAAGAAGAAGTATTCAGAAGGCTTCTTGAAAAATAGAATACTGTTGATATGTACATCATATAAGTGGAAATTGATCTAAACCACTGAAAATATTTGCTCCATATCTAGTATCTGAAGCCTTGATACAGCAACTATCAACTGGGTGCTTACGGAATTAACCTTGCAAAAGTAGGCACAGCTTCTAAAGACTCATTTCGACACATTTTCCAAAAATGCATTGTTTGAATGGGAATTTAGCCAGTATTTTAAAAATCCCCTTGGCTCTAAATTTAACATTATGAAATAACCATAATTGAAAGGAAATGTAAGAGGTCATCTAGTGTTTTCTCTAAGCAGAACAGTTAAGGTAGTATTCAAAACAAGTGGATAATTATTTGGATTTGTGTTCCAAATCTTGCCTTTTGCTGGTGGTAACAGTGACCTATGGTGATGCCCCCAAGGCTAAAGTTGTTCCTATATTGTAACATAAGGTAAGGTATGTATATTTAGCTTTTTTGGAAAGATTCAGTAAAAGTAGGTGATGCTTGAGATTGAGGACCAGAATATGGTTAAATAATTTAAAACTCTTTGTTCTGCTTCATCTAAAGGCTTATGGTCTGAGTTTTGCAATGTTCCTTTTTAGAAAAAGTAAAAATAACAAACGACAACTGTTGGCCTTAGTCAGAAAGTAAAAACCTCATTATCCTTGGGATACTCGTTCAACAAAGATATATGCAGTACTTATTTTTCCTAATATGGGGCTGGACATTATAGAAAAATTGTGCAAAACAATGCAACATCCTCAACCTCAAGAAACTGTATGTGCCGATGTAGAAAACAAACTTCTCATTACCAAGGAGGGGGAGGGGTGTGGGATGAACTGGGAGATTGGGAATGACATATATACACTACTATATATAAAATAGATAACTAATGAGAACCTACTGTATAGCACAGGGAACTCTATTCAATGCTCTGTGGTGATCTAAACGGGAAGGGAATATAAAAGAGGGGATATATGTATATGTATAACGATTCACTTTGCTGTACAGCAGAAACTAACACAACATTATAAAACAACTATACTCCAATAAAAATTAATTAAAAAACTCTATGTGAAGGGTCCTGATGCTTGTTGGTTCAGATATGTCCATTACTCTCTTGCTCGCTAGATTCCCCTTGGTAGATCCTGGGCAAAAAGGAGTCAGAAGAGAATGAAAATATCAGCTTTATTTAAGGCTACCCAAAATGCAGATGCATCAGTAAAGGTGGAAGAGGACAGCAGTGGGACATGTTGCCAAAGTGTGGTGGGCACCATCTATTACTCTTTTAACTTCCTCCTCCCAGCCCCCAGCCCTGATCCAGTAATTCAGCACTGACTTCTCTCCATTTGCCCACATTTAGGCTAAATCTGACAAAACAGATGCTTATCCAGTACAATAGCAAGAACTGTTTATCCTTAGGGATTAATATGCATTTTATCACCCCGTCTGAATGTCTCAAGATAAACCTAGCGATAAGCAGCAGTTTCTCCCACTGTGACAGGCTCTTAGTCGCCCTAAATAGTCTTGGGATGCATCTGCCATCTGACACTTAAGGTCTCTTTCATTAACATATCTCAGCCCCTGAGTCCTGCTAGGGATGCACGTGGTGTGATTTTGCAATCACTGAAATTTACAGCCAAACTCAAACAAATGAATAGGAAGATTTTAGGAGGAGCCCAACACCTCATCCGGTATGACTTTATTAATTTATATCTAGTTAGAGAGAAAAAGAAAGCAAATTACAGCACAAGAGCTCCAGAGAATCTTTAGAGTATGTATTAAAAAGTTGTTTTGAAACATAGGAAATATGAAATGGGAATGAATTAAATTGATACCATTTCATTTCACTAATGAGCAAATCTTTAAACAACTATTTGCCATCTGGATAGCTGCCGATACAAAAACTCCTTCAGTAAAGAATTGTTATTCCCTTGTTTATTAGAGTCGTATTTTTTACATACCTGTTCTCTTGCAGGTTTTCAGTGAAAAATATAAATGCATTAAAATAAAAAGTTTAAAGGTCAAAACCTTAAAATATTTTAGATTACCCATGGTAATATGAATTAATTAGATTAACATATAATTATTGAAACCTACATTAATATGTAGGAAGAAACTGACATAGCTAAAGGGAAGCTGAAATATTCTGACTTTAAGAATATTATTACGCAATAACTCAGTTTCTAATACTCCAGGGAACTGATAGACTCAGGTAATAATACCCTCGCAGCAAGATTCTCCTTGCTTTAATTTTGTCATTGCCAACTCTTAAACAAAACACAGTACTGATGGTAAGCACATACACCTGCATAAACACACATACAATAAGCACAATCACAAAGACTAGAATGTGTTTATTTTTGGAAATCAGTCATCTTTCATTCTATATTTTGTGATCAATGCCTAAGGAAAGAATAGGTGGCATGTATAATTAGCACTTCTAAAAAATAATAATAAAAGGTATCAAAGGTTAAGAAGTTAAGAATTAAAATGAAGTCCTGCTTTTCAATCCTAGTGGTTAAGCCATTTTTGCTCAAATGTAATAGTCACCATAAAGAGTAGATATATCACGGCTTCCCTGTTAGCACTGGCTAAATATTATTGCTCTGCTATTTCAACAGCAAACTGCAGGCCTTTGGAGCCAACAGGCTCTCCTCAAGGACTTGCTGATGTGGAACAAAAATATTTTAGTGTGAAAAAACTACTCCCTAGTGCACTTGTTTGCAAACTGCTGAATTTCTAGATAACTCTATGTTCTAGGACTATTTTTGATAGTGCAGATCTGGTGCTGAAATGCCTCTAAAAGAATCAACGCTTCTTTTTCTTTTTTTTTTTTTTTCTTTTTTACTCACAGCATGACAAACCCAGTAGAAACACAAAGCTGCTTGGGTAGCAATCTTTTACTTTGTACAGTAATTTGTTGTGTTGAACCCAGACTTCCCTGTTTCATGCTTGCAAAACAGTAAAAAGCAGTCAAGTGAAATGCAAATTAATATGAAACTCAAATACTCAACAGCTTTCAACTTAGTAGACTCAATTGCCAAAAGAATGTAAAGAAAAGCTTTAACACTGCTGTTAATTATGCTTTTCTTGCCAGGAACACTTTTGGCATTACCTAGAAACTGTAAAGAATTGTTTTATTTCATCCAGAAATTTCTGTGCAATTTAATTACTGTTTATTTCTGTTTTATCTTCATCTGCTTTAACATAAAATCTAGCAACTAAGCAAATACTTTTCTTAATGTTTCTGTTGAGATGTACACTAAACTGAAGTCCATTTAATTTCCTTGATAAAGTCTAGTTGAAGTAAGAGTAAATTTATTTTTCAATTGTTGTAATTTATATAGATTAAATTAACTTTTAGTTTTGTGTCATCTACTGGGAATATGATTTTGCATAGCTAATTATATCTATTTGTTCTAATAAACTTCTAACACACGAGATTTTAAATATGTTTAGGAAAGTGAAATTAATATTATAGATAACTGAGACTGTTATACAATCTTGTGTTTACACTATAGCCATGCATTAGGAAAATTTTACTATTCATGGATGATGGGGTGCCATATTTTATATTATGCCCTAGGATAGAAAAGATAAGCAAGACATCGTGCTTTCTTCATGGAATTCAATATCTAGTGAGGGGATACACATTCAAACAAATAATTACAATAAAAAATACTAAGTATTGTGCGTGTTTTTTATTAAATCAACATATTTTGTTCTATCGTCAGGCACTTAAGACCCATCTGCAATGTGATTTTTTTTATTCCTCTGGATAACAGACACAAGTAAGTCAGGAATTTGGTGAAAAAGTTTTTCTTATTACATTTTTCTATCACATTAGGTACAGCATTAATTGCCCAATTTGCTACCATTTCCACCACTCCCTATGTCATCCAGAAGGCCAGAGTATCTCTTTGGTTACCAAAGTCATTTTAGTTTGAGATCCTGAAGTGGTAGTGCCTTTAGTAAATCACATAAACCTGCATGTCGACCGACTAAACTAAACTTGATTGGATTTCTAGCCCAAATATTCAATTACAATTGGATAACTGACAAATCTGCACTTTACTTTTCAAAATAAGAACACATGCCATCCTTTATATGCTAAAGTGACATTCCTGACCCACCATCTGCCTTAAGAATTTTTCCTAGTTGAGAATAGATTTTTACTGATCCATATACACCTGGTCCCTTATGTGATACAGAACATGCATTTTGGAGACTGCTGGCCAAAGTTAGGGACATGATGTGTGGATGTGGAACAGGGCACAGTTAACTGGACCACATGGGGACTGGGCTGTGGCCTCATTAGTTATATACTGTAATCAGTTGAACTCAGTAGTCACTAACAGCTTTATTGAAAACCAACAATATGCTCAGCTCTCTGCTGTGACTATACTCTTTCTTTTAGTGTGTTGAACGAAAGATTCTCTATAACAAATATCAAACTTGCTCTTTTGTTCTCTCTTATTTCTGGTGATACAAGGCCTCACTACTTACCTTTTCTTCTATTTTTCTCCATGTTTTTCTCCTTCAGTTTGCTTTTTCTTTTTCTTTTCTATTTTTTTGGCCATGCCATACAGCTGTGGGATCTTAGTTCCCTAACCAGGGATTGAACATGGGCCCTTGGTACTGAAAGTGCGAGAGTCCTAACCTGTGCTGGACCGCCAGGGAATTCCCATTCAGTTTGCTTTCTGATGTCCATATTTCTCTGGGTCCTTTCCTATTCCAACCACTCATGTTATTTATGGACAATTAGTGGTCTATCCTGAAATACACATGTCACACAGCTTCCAAAAATGGGTCTTAGGCAATATCAATCACTCAATGGAGGCTAAGAAGAGTGGTAGACTTTGAAATGGAACTTTTCTTACCAAAAAATATTAGTACAGTTATCTCCCTAAATTAATTTGATCCTTCAGGTATTGTGATGGTTACAGTGAGGAATACCAATGATTTTCCACAGTCGCATAACAAATTTTAGTTTTAGGCTCATGGACATTTCAAGCTGGAAAAATTCTTAGAGTGCATCTAACCCACTGAAATCCAAAAAGACTAAATAATTTTTCACCATTAGAAAAGCTGGCTAATGACAGAGTTTTGCATTAGTTAATGTATAAGCTAAGCTGCTGTTATATAGCGACCAAAATGGAGTTAAGTTTATATTCCCATTATCAAAAGGACTAAGAAAACATCAGCTATTACTAGATAAGTAGCAGCCTCTGCTATAGCAGAATTCTAAAGAATTCTTGTCTTTATTACAAGGTTAGGAGTCTTTATAGAAAAACAGCCTTACAACTTGAATAATATTCTATTGTTAAACACTTTTTATATTATTAAAATTTCGTATCAGAACATCACCTCTGTGATCATCATCTAAAGACCTTAGATGGTCTTTCTTCATATCTTTTGTGATCTCTTCATACTACTCTTTATGTGGGAAAAAGTAAAAAATTTAACATATACATAGTATATATATATATATAGTATGCTAAATATATAGTAAATATTCAAGTGTCCAATGTTTGAACCTAATTAAGAAAATTAGATAGAGGTAAAGGCTCATTGACATGAGTCTTAAATCATTACTGTATTAAATTACAATATTATGACATTTGAACCCATGTAAAGGAATTTCTACATTTATTGCAAAATTAACTTATACTACAAAATAGTATTCAAAAAAACTTTACGTATGTCACTGGACAAATTCTACTGTCTGGAATATTTGAAAAAATTTAGTTCCTCAAATTAATTTGTAAATAAATGGTTGAATGTACAAATGAGTGAATCGACCAAGACAAATTTTGATTATGTCTTAACTATAATAACCTGTACAGATAAAATACTTCAAAACTGCTTGTTGAATAAATAAGTTCCTTGTGAGATGGTTACCTACTGACTTTGTTTCTTAGATCATTAAAAACAACTTTCATTCCTTCTGACCTTGCATTAAGAATTTGGTAATCAGAATATGTGTGAATCTATACTAAATTCAAAGCTTGGCTGATCTTTTTCGCCCAACTATTTAAATGCCCCCATTTTTCATATCAAAACTTAGAGGGTGAGTGATATAAATGTCCTTCTACACATATCAACAAACTATCCTAAGACATTTGCTGTCTCTACACCCAGGAGTATCAGCAGACTCCAGTAACTTTTGTCCTCTGGCTACTACTTGTATAACATAAGGTAGTACATTTGCTATATTTTTCCAAGACTCCCAAAGCCATCTCCTTCTTTCTCTTTTTTCTTTTTTTTTTTTTTTTTTTTCCCCATGAGCTTCCTGTCATTTGTCTCCCTGGAAAGATTTCCCAATGATATGCTGTGGGAGTTCTTTAAAGAGGTTCTGCCTTTCTTTCTTGGCTTTAGGGTGGGGATAGAAAGAAAAAACAAAAAAAAAGGTCCCATTGCTGGAGACAGTGGGATGTATAGTACAGTTGGCCTATCAAGACTAGTCTCTTTGTTTCCTTTTCTCTTTGAAAAGCTCTAGGCTAGAGCCACAACCCATTCTTTTGCCACAACCCATTCTTTTGCTTCATGTCTCCAGCAGGGCCTCAGACCAGCTGACTAGCTGGCACCACATCCTTTGGAACAGGAATTCTTCCCTTTATAGGGTTTAGCTGTCATTGCCCAGGCATTTTATGCAGTATGATTGCTTCTCTGCTTCCCACAAATACAACCTACTTTTAGAAGAACTGTATCTATTGTTTTCAAACTGTTGACAACTTTAAGACATTATATGCAAAGATTTCAAAATACAGAAATGATTTTTGAAAACATTCCATTTAACCTAGTGGGAGCACTAAGGATACATTAAAATATATAACAGATGATTTTATTGTAAAATTTCTAAATCTAATAACTTACTTCCTGTCTTTTACAAATTCAGTTTCAAGAGCATTTCCAAGGTCTGGTTATTAAAAAGTAACTTCTCCATTAGTGTTTGTTTCTATTAGCTATAAGCTGGTGACATCAGTACTTCTCTGTTTCTTGAGTTTATATTTTAAAGCAAATTTAGAGCTATAGGGTTATTTTGCCTTCTATTTTAAGTCACTGTAAATTTCAAGCACATAAATGAAGAATAAACTACAGGGTGATAATATTTCTATAGCTCTGTTCTTTGACGTATATTGAAAGCATACAAATGGAAATTGGTTTTATTAGGACGGCATGTGTAATTGCATTAGCATTTTTCATGTAAACCAATTTTCATGACTCAATGGAATTTCTGCATAAAATGTCTCTGAAGCCAAATTAGCCAAAATAGAACCAATCAAAATTTCATAAATTAAATTTAAGGATATATATGTTCACAAATTTGCAAAATGAATGAAACTTGTTTTTTCTGAAATTAAAACATATAGAAATAAAAGGAAAACAAGGAGAAAAAGACACAGGATACCAGTTGGGGAAAAAAAAGACTTTAGTAGAAGATGGTACAACTTCCTTCCAATATTTGAAGAGCTGTTATGTGGACATGTATTATATTTTTAAGGGCCAAAGAGTAGACATAATAATATTAGATAAAAATCACAGAAAAGTTGATTACATTTTACTATGGGGGTTTTCAATAAGAGTTATTAAGTAGCTAATCAGTTGCCTTATGAGGTTGTGTAGATCCTATCAGGTAAGTCCTATCCTGAGACTTACCAACAAAATGTCATTTCATTGAGGGTTACACTGAACCAAACCAATCGTATGCCAAAAAAAAAAAAAAAAGTGCTCACATAAGAAGTTTGATTTGATATATATATGCTTATGTGTATACACATACAGATATTATATATATTATATAGGCATCGTGTCCCAGAAGCCCTTATTAAAATGAATACATAAATAACCTAGGTATGCCTTCTAGACCTACCCTATTATCATATTAGAATGTGCCAGATTATCAGAACAACTTGTTGACATAAATAAAAGTGATTTTTATTGGGTTTACTGCTGACTACAGCAGCAGCAAGCACTGGGAGGTAAGAAAGTACCTGTGGATGAGAATACAGCCCTAGAAGAGGCTTCACTAACAGAAAGGATCAGAGATTGACTTAAAGAAAAATTCCATTTGACTGTTTTGCCCAAAGCATTAAAAGTCCTTATTCATGTACTCTCACAGGAACTCACTCTTTTATCAAGTGTATGTGGAGCCTGATTATGTGACAGATACTCTTCCAGACTGTGAGAAAAGTGCAATGAACATAACAGGCAAAGCTGCTGCTCACGTGGTATTTAAAGGCAGCTTGGGGATCCCTAAGAACATAATCTAAAGCAAAACAATGAGGTATTATTCAGAGAATTGAAATGAAAAGTATCTCATCAAACTCCTATAAAAGTTGAGACAAAACAATAAAATTATATGAGTATTTGAAGTGTCTCATCTTCCTTTACCAAGAAACTGTCCTAGGAAGACAGATGAAGAATTCTAGGGGCAGGACAGGAATAAAGACGCAGGCGTAGAGAATGGACTTGAGGACACAGGGAGGGGGAAGTGTAAGCTGGGACGAAGTGAGAGCGTGGCATGGACATATATACACTACCAAATGTAAAATAGATAGCTAGTGGGAAGCAGCTGCATAGCACAGGGAGATCAGCTCGGTGCTTTGTGTCCACCTAGAGGGGTGGGATAGGGAGGGTGGGAGGGAGATGAAAGAGGGAGGAGATATGGGGATATACGTATATGTATAGCTTTGTTATAAAGCAGAAGCTAACACACCATTCTAAAGCAATTATATTCCAATAAAGATGTTAAAAAAAGAGAATTCTCAATATTAAAGTATATTGATTGATCTTAGAAAAATATTTAGAACACTCATTAATTTTGTGACAACTCATTTATATTTCTGTAATTTTTTTAATAGGTAATTTACTCAAAAAGTTAATAAATTCAAAAACATACATAAAGTAAAATGTTGTTAAAAGTACCCTCCCAGCTTTGTCCCATATTCACCCACTGCCCTTGTTACCTCCCCTGAAAGTACAGTAACCATTATTATTAATCTTCTTTGTGTTAATGTAGGCAAATATTAGTGTAAAACCTATATTTTTATGCAAAAGATAAAGTAATATTCATATTATTCTGTACTTTTTTCACTTAATATATCTTAGCAATCTTTCTATATTAGTTCATAAAGAGCTTTCCTATTCATTTTCATAGCCGTGTAGTATTCCATTCTGTGGATGAATCACAATTTATATAAATAGTCCTATTTTGATAGACATTTGTTTTCTTTTTCATCATTTGTTATCAAAAATAATGTTGAGTAAATAACACTTTTTCATGTATTATTTACAAAATGCAAGGGTATTTGTACAATGTAATCCTAGAAACAGAATTGTTTAAAGTGGATATGTGTTTGCATTGATTAATTTTGCTAAAGTGACCTGCACAGAGATACACTAATTTATCCTCATAAATTGAGTGTATAACAGTTATCTTTCAGTTTTTGCATATTATGTTGCTACTTTTTTGGATTTTTGCTGATATAGAATGTAAAAAATCGTATCTCAGTGTGATCTAGTTTGGACTCTTGCATGGTCCAAATTGTTTTCAGTAGTCTTTATTCTAGAAAGACCATTTGGCTAGATAGAAAACCTTGGTTCACACTTTTCCTCTTTGAGTATCACAGATGTTGTTCCCCTGTCTTCATTGGTTGAATTTTGCTGTAGGGAAATATGCTGGTTTTAACTTTACCCTTTAAGAGATTCTGCCTTAAATTTTTTCATTTTATTATGATGCATCTTGATGTTGACCATTCCAGGTCAATTATTCCTCACTCATAACTTAACAATATAGTTTTTATATCCTAACAATGTAAGTTTTGTTTTATTTTATTTTTCTTGAAATGTATCATGAGTTTCATCTTCAAATATACTTTTGTACTTCAAATACAGTTATAATTAAATAATACATTTTCTGGTTTTCTTCTCTGGGTACAACACATTTACTTATGTTGGACCTCCTTTGCGAATCTTCTGTAATTATTGCTTTTGTCTTCTATCATTATTTCTGCTTTTCTCATTTTTATTCTTTTTACTTATACTGTAATTCTCCCTTATGCTCCTAAATCCCTGTTTATTTTATTTTTCTAATGATATTGTTTATTTCTGCTCCTTCATTCTGATTTTACCACTTTTGTTTCATCTCATTTTGTTATCTAGTATCACTTTCCTGAGGTTTTGCATCTCTGCTGCTTGGTTTTCCTTCAAAGAGGTGATGCTTCGTTTTTTCTTAAAAAAATCTTGGTGAAATGTTAGTTTATAATTTTCATCTGCTTTCTCAAAACAACAAATTTTGGGTGCAATTGTTTTGTCTTTTTAAAAATTCTGCATCTTTTTTCTAACTTCTTATGATATTTATTTTTTAATGCTGTCCTTGCTATTTTTCTTATTACCCTTTATTAAACGAGTTGTCTTTTTCTTGACTAGCCCTTTTCAGAAGAATCCCATGGAGCGTATGGAAAGTAGGATACCAGGATCACCTTCCTGGCTTCACAAAACAAAGCTTCCTTCCTTTGGTTTGCAAAGGAAACATCTTGCAAATACAACTTTGTTAAACTCTGTGTGGCTCTGCCTCCTCTTTCCCTATGGTTTTGCGCCCAGGAGGGCTTCTCTTGCTGTCCCCCTTCACCCCAATTTCCACAACTATTACTGTCCGCAAGAGATTCAGTATTTATACTTTATAGTCATGCCCTCATCTTCAGGAACTGTGTTTTGATGGTCTTTTCTGAGATCTGTCACCACTTGGCCCCTTTTCCACTTCTTTTCTTTTTTTTTTAGTTTACTTCCTCCAGTTCAGTTTTTTGCCCTATTCCAGATGTTTTTAATAGAACTTACTCTTATTTTGAAATCCCTGAATTAAGTCTTTCTTCAACTTTCTTTCAAAATGGGATTTTTTTCTTTTGAGTTACTGGAATGAAAGGGGATAGATAAAAATTTACACAGTTATGCTCTTTCCAGAAGTCCCTATATTGATGATTTCATTTAAAAAAATAAATAGTTAACTAGGAAATATTGGAACGGGGGAGAAATGGATTTTGTCTATTGGGTCTCAGTTCTTCAAAATGGTAGTAAGCCCTGATCCAGACATCAAGCTTTATTCTTTTATTAACTTTTGTTATGATCAGTTATAGAGAAACGTTGTTCTTGAGGAATTAAAAGCTTATTAGAAAGACAGAGTAAATGAAAATCCTATGGTTTTTCTTAACAGCATGATTTTTCTTTACTACTACAAAATAGACAGATGCTATGAAAGCCAAATGTTAGCAAGTTTAATTTTTGATACTGATAAAATCAAAACCAAATGGAGAGCAGCCTTGAAAATTCCCTGAGCAGACGAAACCCGTTTAGTCATACAAGCCAAACTTAGTTTAGCTTATTTTGCAAGGCTAAATTGACCTGAGTCATGTCTTGTTTACACCTCTGGAAACTGTAAGCAAAGCTTAAACTGTTTCCGAAGGTTGATATGAGGTAACCACTGACCAATTCTCTATCATTTAAGAAAAATCTAATATTATAAACAATCACTGTGAAGAATAAACAGTCACCGCCTTCTCACTATATAAGCTGCTTTGTAACAATATATCCCTGAGCCTCATTCCATGTCTTAGTTTGAGTGCTCCCAGGTTACAAACTGTCTTTTTGGTATTTGCACAATAAACTTTTACTAATTACTTCTTCAGCATGTAAAAAATTAATACACAGAAACCTCAATTAAATAGTGTCAGGAGACCAGAAGGGGGAGCTCTCGCACCCTGCGATAAGAGCAGAGCCCAACAGGAAAGACTCCTCTTCTTTGGCAAGGATGCAGCCAATGAAACTTTAGCCCTCCCAACTTCCTCTTTCCTCTTTATAAAAGCGTTCTTCCTTTGCCATGAAGGTACTTGCTCACCCTGGTTGCAGACCCTGGATTGCAATTCTTTGCTGATCCCAAAGAAACCCATCTTTTTTGGAGAGATATCTGGCATTCTATTTCTTTTAGGTTAACAGGTGATTCAGTAGCTTTACATCTGTTATTTCTGAACTTTCTACAATACTTTTAACTTGACTGCAATGTAGTTTGAAAACTCATACAATCTGAGATTAAATTTTCAACTCCACCATTCCTTCTTTATTCTGCATTTCACTAATTGCACCTGCAATCAACCAGTTTCCTGCCCAAGAGGTTAATTGTTTGCACCTGCATTTTTGCTCCTGCAATTTTGGTGACCTTTTGCTATCAGTATGCATGTCTTTATTTACATTTCCAACTTGCTAATCTTACCAGATAGTAGGGTTTTTGCTTAAACTCTTCAAAAATTTTTCGTGTGTGTTTCCAAGGTGAATTTGGAGGCAAGCAATAGATGAGCTGACAATGATTTAGTCAAAAAGTTGTTATTTTTATTTAAAATAATGATGACATTTTCCAAAAGAACAGTCCTTACAAGTAGAACAAATTTAGAGATCAATTTTAAAGGGTTATATACACTTATTATATATTAAAAATACTGTTTTAAAAAAAATAGCACATCTCCTAACTCTTATAAATTATGTCTATTTTTGTCTTTACATGTGTCATGGAAGGTTAAAAGGTTATATTGAAAATATGCCCTTTATGCAGGGTAAATGGTTACCTCCATAAGAGGGATTAATAATTGGGGCTCCTGGACTCTTGAGATTTTTATCTTTTGCCAAATGACGTCTAAGTTCAAGTCATGATATTTTGAAATGAAGTCAAACAGACAAACCACTTAACCTGAGATGAAAATTAATGGTTGGAAATGAATTAACTCCCTAAATATTTAATTACTTACAGATATAAAAGTCAGTGGTCAGGATCAAAGGTAATTTTTGACACACTATTGCTCAGAAGGGTCTTTCATGACAAAATCTTTAATTTATTTTTAGGAAATATATATAAGAAAATAAATTTTTAAAAATAATAAGTCAACTGGCAACTCCAGTTTGTTCTGAGAATTACTTGAATCTTATGGTCTCTGTTCTATTGCAATTTTTTTAAAGCGTCGCTAATAGATGCTGCAATCCCACTAGCATAAACCTAAGAAAAATAATAGCTTGTTGAGATCTTGAGAACTAAAAGGTAGTAAACTAACCAAATCTGACCAAATATACTGCCAACTGTGAGGCCAGATAGATTTGTTTGTACATTTCCTGTGTCTGTTACTCTCATTTATGAAGATGAATTTGCAAAGGAGGAAAGGGAAGATAGATTTATTACATATTTTTCTATTATCCTTCCTGTTTCAGGATTTGCCAGGTCTATGGCGCTTGACCAAAAATTGTGTTTTCTGAATTATGCTTAGGTGGTTTGCTATTGTTCAAATTGAAGGAGCTCATTGGAAATTGCCTCTGAGAAATGCTGCAATGTGTTTGCTGTAAAGAAGTTAATGGAACCAGATTCACTGGGTTATACATTGTTCTTTTTATCAGAACCCTGGGGAAAACATCTCTGGATTTTTCCAGATTAGTCGGCTTTCCTGTGAGTCAGAAGTTAATTTCTGTCTTATGGGTACTATGAATGTCTTGACTTGATTGATTTTCCTCTTCTTGTTGGTTGCCAAGAAGTTTAAAGCCAACATTATGACCAACTTTTAAAAAGAGATTAACATGTTTGATATGCATTTTATGTATCCACATCTTATTTCCCTGCATGTATTTTCTCTTTGTTCCTCATTTTCCTTATTTATGGAGTATGGAGAGATATAACAGCCACCTCAAAAATAGGTATATTCTCTAATAGAACCTTAGTTTCAGAAGAACCTTTGATCAAAGAAGCATTAACTGTGATTATTAGCACTCTAACATTTCTAACATTTTTAGAGCCAGTGAAAAAATAGGAAAAATAGGAAGTTAATGTGAAGAGAGATGACAGTTGCTTTGTGAACCTCATGCTTCCTCCTGTAGACTAAAATTGTGTGTGTGTGTGTGTACGCCTATGTGACAGGCATAATGGTTGCTCACACACCACTGCCTTGCTAACAGAGCTTTGATTTTCTCAAGACATCAAGAAGAGATCCCTTGATCTCAGAGAAAGTGGGCATAAAACTTCTTGTTTAGAAAGTGGTCATTTTCCATTTCTCGTGAAAGAGATAAAGGAGAATTCTGCTAAGGGTCTTTGTGTAAAAATTTCACAAGCAGGAAAGTGGCATGAGAAGTTGTCTTACAGCTCTGGCTTACATCCCTGTCTTAGATTGAGGTCTTGATATCTGGAGCTATAGTAGCTTTCTCGTAGCCATGAGTCAACAAACTTAAGACTAAAACGCCAAAATTCTGAGGATCATAGAGTAGAAACATGGAAAAATCCTGGGTTCTTTATGATACACTGAATAACCGAACTCACACTACCAACTTTTTATCTCTAAACTAATTGTTGTGTAGAAGAAAAAAATATTTTTAATAGTACTTATATATTTTTTTAATGTTACTTGCAGTTGATTGTGTTCCTGATGATACAGTCTTGGAAGACAAAGGTTAGGAAGTCTAGCAAATTTTTCTTAGTGACTGATAACAGAAAGAAGACTTATCTCTTCTACAGTCTCAATATTGAAGTTTACTGTAATTTCTTATATGATAAGTAGTCTGACAACTTTCTCTACCTTTATTGGTACATGTCACAAAAAATATCTGATTATCAGGGAAGTCAAACCAACAGATATTTTTCCTTTATTTTCATATTTTTATTTTTAAGCTTTTAAATTTTATATTTATAAATAAATTATTATTTATATATTTATATTTATAATTTTTAGCAGTTAATAATGAACTCCACTAGCTATTCTTCCAAAATTGATATTTTTGATGCAGATATCCTTTGTATTTTTGAGGTAGACTTATCCAATTTAAATTTATTTGTAATAAACAATGGGAGGCCATTTTTCATTGAACACACACTATAACTTAGTGTGTCTTCCAAAGGAAAGCCTGGCACTTCTTGCATTAATTTTGGATCAGAAACGGGACAATAGGCCCAGAAACAAGGGAAAGAAAACCTATAGAGAATTTCAGAACCACTCTACAGAAATGAAAAGGAAAGTAAATTTATGGAAGTCATTAACATTACAAACAGTGAAAACTATAGTGGAAAGAGTATGAAATAAAGTGCAGAATGGTGAAGAAGAATGTGACATTAGGCAATGAAACAGCAGAAAAAAAATCAAAGATGTGATAGATCATAGATAATATTTAAAAAACATTTATCATTTGCCTAACATTATGCCAAAAAATTTGCATAAAGAGTTTTATTTAAGACTTACAACCACCTTACTAAATAAGTTATATTAATTATTCCCATTTTACGAGTAAGAAAACTGAGCTCCGCAGAGATTCACTAACTGACTCACCGTTACACAGCTAACAATTAAAGCAAGGATCGACTTGTGTCTTAGCATAATTGTAAAGTCTATACTCCTAACAGCCATATTATGGTGCTCCCAGTAAATACATTAGGACGGCAGTGCATATTCCTATACAGATCACATCTGCATTTTTGTCTAGCATACGTTTGTATATTCATCTATGCCCACAATTCTATTTTCCCACTAATGCTTCAGAGACTTTAGAACTAAAGTCAAATGTTATAATTTGACTATTCATGTAATACAAAATTTTACCATTGTACATATCAGCCAAACTGTTTTCAGCAACCATTTTCATTTCTGCTCCTCAATTAATGTTAATCACAGTGATTATGCTAATCTAGGTTGTATACAGTATACAAGAAATAACAAGGAGAACCATTTTAGACTAAACAGCCAAAACAAGCTCCACAGTAGACACAAATACTTGAATTGTAAATAATTTGAATCAGGTCATATGCTGAATAAACAGCAAACATTTAAATATCAAAGAACAAGCAGAATTTTCTCTTTATAATAGTACATTGTAGTATTTATCTCTTGATGTTTATACTTTCACATTATTTCTGCCATTTATGTACTTTTTTAAAAAATAAATTTATTTATTTATTTTATATTTATTTTTGGCTGTGTTGGGTCTTCGTTTCTGTGCGAGGGCTTTCTCCAGTTGCGGCGAGCGGGGGCCACTCTTCATCGCGGTGCGCAGGCCTCTCACTCTCGCGGCCTCTCTTGTTGCGGAGCACAGGCTCCAGACGCGCAGGCTCAGTAATTGTGGCTCACGGGCCCAGTTGCTCCGTGGCATGTGGGATCTTCCCAGACCAGGGCTCGAACCCGTGTCCCCTGCATTGGCAGGCAGATTCTCAACCACTGCGCCACCAGGGAAGCCCCCTTTATGAACTTTTACATTATTCTGAAACAACATATCAATCTGAAAAGATAATAACAGTTTTGTCTAAACAAACATTCAAGTTGATTTCTACCAATGATACTGACTGTCCATTATGTAATATAACACAGGATGATGGTGAATTGCACACACACTCTTTGGGGAGCTAAAAAAGTGACTATCAGTGCTTGGTAGCAAAAGGCAAATTCAGCTGTGAAAAAAAATTGGAGCCTGAGGAAAATGTGCTCTCCTACATACACTTAGAAAATATTCTTCCATGTTTAGAACCAGTTGGAAAATTGTAATGAAGTTCTACAATCAAAAAATACAATGATACATTACAGTCTATATTATTCAATCTGTTCCCACAAGGTTGTCAGCTCTCAAAACCAACATGTCAACATGACATCTATTCAGCCCAGGAACTTCAAGCTGATACTTTTTTCTTGCAAAATCATGCATGGTGGCAAATAAACCAAATCCTATTTTATTTTAAAAATTAATATTTTGTACATCAAAAACTTTTTGCATTAATTTTGTGTGCTTAATATTTTGCTTTATAATATTATTTATCTTGAAGACAGTGTTTTGGGCTTGTTAAACTTTGTACCTGCAGTAAGTGCCTCACTCACTTCAATTAATCCCAGTCCCACACTATATGAATCTATTCTAATTTTATATGCTAAGAATCATAGAAAAGTCCAGGCATGCCCAATGAACATTCTCTATAAATCTGATACTCAAGGACACATTGTGGTATGCCTTTTGGGGAGTTGCCAAAAAAGAAATCATGACAAGTAATAACCTGAACTAAAGTTTTTCTTTAAAAATGGAATAGGACTAAGAGGGGGAAGACAATTGTCCTATTTTCATGACCTTAGAAACAGCATGCAGGTAAAGGTCTAAAGCTATTTTACAGTCCTCTTTTGTAAGAAGCTTTTTTTTTTTAAGTAAAGGATATTTGGCTACTGGAGAGTAAAAATTTAAGCAAATGTATTAGAACCGTCACCTCCAAATATGTGTTGTCTTTTACAAAGTGGTCATGATATTTATTTATGAATTCCAGTGATGTTCCCATCAGCGTTTTGAAATTCATTCCCACAACTTGCTCTCAGAGCTAGATTATGAGCCTCAGGAGTGAAGCAGTCTTGTTAATCTAGAGACACAACACATTTTTCTTAAAATAATTTTGCCAATTTAAGTGCCTAACACTTACATGAGAAGAATGTTGACTATTACTAGAAACCACGTCTACTCGCGAAGAATGGCCACATGCCAAGATTAATTGAGTTTAAACGATTTGAGCAAGCTTCAAAGGATATTCCAAAAGAAGAAATTAGAAAATATCTGAATATAAATGAATTCTGGAATAAGAGAATGGGTGCCAGCTTTTAAGAAACTAGTTCACACTTGTTTACCAATGCTCGAATAGGTTTGCCAAAAATTAAGTTAAATTATTTTATCATCATACCTTATATCTTATTTGCAGCTGATGTCCTCCAATAGTCTACAGATTGTTAGTTATGCTCGTTTTCTACAGTAAAATCATAGAGTAAAAAAAAAAAAAGAAACAACCAAACAAAAGATGTACATATAGTCACATACAGTCAATAATACCCTTGAAAATTCCCAGACATTTCTTCTCATTAAGTTCAAGTTAGCAGGCAGTTGAAGGTATAACTTCCATCACTGGAATAAGTTGTGATTTCTTTAAGCTGAGCACTGGATGAAGTAGTTGGATTGTACTTAGGAGCACGTTGCCAAAAGTACATATCTCTAAATACTTGAAACCCACTCGGTATGGTGATCATTTCACACTATGTTACATATGTGGGAACCAAGGCCAAGTAATGGAAAAACATCTTTACATTCTAGCTTTTCATGGTAGTTCTGGGACATTTGTTTATTGAGTAGAATGTGGGTAAAATAGCTTACACCATTTAAAAGGATATTTTTTCCCTCTATCTTGTGTGTGTGTGTAAGGTATGAATTAATTTTTGCAAGTGAAATGCAGCTATGAAGTAACCTCACTGTATTTAATTGAAGACAGATTTTTTTTAAAACTTGCTTGATATAGATAAGCTGTACCTCATTAAAATTAAAGACTTCTACTCTGAAAAATACAATGTCAAGAGAATGAGAAGACGAGCCACAGACCGGGAGAAAATATTTGCCAATCTGAAAAAGCTACATACTGTAGGGAGCCTTTTTACTGTATGTGTCCATCTATATGACATTCTGAAAAAGGCAAAACTATGGATACAGTAAAAAAACCAATGGTTTCTAGGGACTGTGAGGGCTAGGCGGGGAGAAACAGGCAGAGCTCAGAGGATTTTTTAGGACAGTGAAAATACTCTGTATGACACCGTATGTCATTACACATTTATTCAAACCCACAGAATGTGCAATGCCAAGAGTGAACCCCAAGGTAAACTATGGACTTTGGATGGTTATGATGTGTCAATGTAGGCTCATCAGTTGCCACAAATATACCATAATGGGGGAGGCTATGCATGTGTGGAGGCAAGTGGTAGATGGGAGGTTTCTGTACCTTCCCCTCCATGTTCCTGTGAACCTAAAACTGCTCTAAAAAAAGTTCATGAAAAAGAAAAAATGTATATGAATGTACAATAACTAAAAGAAAAAAGGAAATAACCCAGTTCTACCACTTTTTACTTGAGTGACTCCGTAATTAGATAATATTCTGAAGTTTTGCTTATTCATCTGATAAAGAAAACAGAGTAAGAATCAAGTGAAATTATATATATGTTTATATATAATGTATATTAAAGTGTATTTTTAAAGCATTATAATAGCAATTTTCATTTGAAATAAATATAAATACAATATACTAATTTGAATTATTGTATACATATTAAACAATCTTCAAAAATTCTTACCAGTAATTTGTTGTAGTATAATAAAAACACAGATATGTGTAATTTTCAACCCCCCCCCCCAAATTAATAGATATATAGAATCTATCTCCCTTGTAGGTAGCATAACACTAGCTAACATCAAATCACAAAATGAAATCAGGAGATCTAGCATGTTTTTCACCTTACCAAATTATTGTTTCCACGGTGTTTTATTCAGTGTTTTTTCTATTCTTCCTTTCCACATATATTTGTTTTGTGCAACATTTTATGAAGTTGAAATCAGAACTGAAGATCTACAATGTATTACTAATTATTGATTGTTTTAGCAGTAGACAAAGAACTGTGTCTTCGAAAAGTTCCAGTTCTGACTACTTCAGCAACTGTGACGTGATTTACCAGTTATGTTTAACAGTAAAGGATATCACACAATACTCAAGGCTGAGGCACACTGCCAGCTTATCAGTCAATCAAGCACTAGTCAGTTTCCTACTCACCACACACTCTCATGGATGCTGTGGGAGAAGAGGAAACTATTGGTGACCGACTCTACTTTCAACTGCTTTTAGTATTTCTGATGTAAAGGAAGTCTTTTCTGACCTTCACTTTCCCACCTTCTAATACCTGTAAATGCTTTTGCTTCTAAATACCTAGAATGGATTCTATCATCTGCCAAACTCTGACTCTCCAATTTGGTCTCCAGAAGTCAAGCCTGTCCCTGAGGTCTTGACCACTAGGCCAGGCAGATGATTCAAGGGGAGCCAATCAGAGTTCCTTTCTTTGGGATTTAGAACTGCGAACAGGAGATACCAGTCTCAGCTGGGGTTAGAGAGAGAGATTTCGAATTCTGGAAGGCTCTTAATTTCCTGTTACAGTGCCTGCACTGCTTCCTTAGGAGTTCCCTAAAACACACTTTTATGTCCTTAGAACAAATTCTCCCTTGTGACTTAATCTAGCTCAAATTTGTTTATACTGTTTGGAACAAAATGTTCTAATTTATGTAAAGTAACTTTTATTATTTATTCTTATTGGAGTATAGTTGATTTACAATGTTGTGTTAGTTTTAGGTGTACAGCAAAGTGATTCAGTTATACATATACATATATTCATGCTTTTTTATATTCTTTTCTCATATAGGTGTTCACAGAATATTGAGTAGAATTCCCTGTGCTATACAGTAGGTCCTTGTTGGTTATCTGTCTTATACATGGTAGTATGTGTGATGAACAGTTACTTTTAAATTGATAGTTCTTATCAAGTGAGTGGATATGTCCAAAATAGTAAAGACACTTAAGTAAATGGTTAAAAACACGTGACTGCCCATATACAAGCTCTCAGCAATACCCAGATATGTCTGGGATTAAGAGACACATTCCAGTCCGAAATCCTTGGGGAGCACAGCGCATTCTTTGACCCACTCTGAGTTAGAGATATCAGGGCCATGAGGTTACATGGGGCGGTAGATTTGCCAGGTGATTTTTATAAAACTCAAGATTATTGGTCTGTTTATATGTATTTCCTGAACATTTTTGTCCCTTCAGGGTATGTCTAATATAATAAATCAAAAGCAATCCCTTGCTCCATGAATGGAGTTGGAAGAAAAACTTTTATTACATTCCAATTCTGAGTGAACTAAGAAAAAACTTCAGATCAAAATTAAAAGCTGAATAGATTTCATAAGGGAAAATATATACAATAAAAAGCTTTGTTATTAGCTATTTTATCAATTGGAAATCTCAAGAACACTGCATCCTGACATGCCCCATGCATATCTGGTCTCTGAAAATTAGAGAGATCGACAACAGGGTTAAGATATTTTGAAGGATGCCTGACAAAAAAGCAAAGCTAAAATGATGTCTGTTTGCTTAATCCAAGTAGCTAAAACTAGAAGGGAAAATAAATTCCTCTAGGAAATGCCACACAGTTGAAGGCAGAGCACTTCAAAAGTCCAGAGGAAAGGGTAGGAATTTTTAATACAGAGGTTGATTAGAAATGTAAGAACTCAGAAGTGTTTCTCAAAAGGAGAAGGGTTAGGAAATTTACAAGGAAATCATTTCTAATCAGGGCAGAGACCTAGTGAACTAAGTGCCAGCTCACCTGGAAGCCTCAGAGATTCTAGCCATTGGTTTGAAACAGGAGATCAATTTCTGGCCTTTATGGTGACTTCATCTCAGAAGAGGCATAGTCAAGGGAGGAAAGAACAATGTGATTTCACCAAAGTGATGATGGAGGAGGGAGATTGGATTTCAAAGCCCAATTATGGCTTCAACTTATCCTCTGTGAAGGAATCAGGAGAAGTAGGTAAAGAATCAGTATTTTATGATCTTCTAAAACTCTCTGTTAATTTTGTTATTACCTATATTTTTTCATGTGAAGAATATCAGAGGCCTCTTTGAAGAAAAAGGTCTGCATGGTTGTGTGGGTTAATAGAGAACTAGAGAGGCTGTATCCCACAACAAGGGAAGTCAGTTGAAAAGTCAAAAGAACATAATCTAGATGGAAGCAGCTATCAAAGGTAGGAGAGGACAAGAGCAGAGTGAATCCCTACAAGTGAAAGATAAGGATTTGGAGCTTGCTGAAATAAAGAAGCAACCATGAAGACCAGAAGGGTCCACATGTAGTAAAGGAGACCAGACACTGAGCTTAAAACGCCAGTGCTGTTTATCAAGACTGAGCCTGCCTTGGCCTTTGGGGCAAGTCCATGACTCAAAAGTCTCCTGCTGGTCACACTTCAGTTGTGTGACTGGCTAAGTTAGGCAACCTCTTTGTGCCTCAGTTTCCTCACCTGTAAAGAGTAAATAAAATAATACCAGACTAACAAGAGTTGGGAGATTTTAATGTTAGCTAATGTTTGAGGACAACCTTTTAGCATAGAGGCTATTAAATAATAGGAATCAATAAGAGGTATTATTAGAGAACAGAAGAAAACATAAATATGGGGTGACCTCTGCATCAGAATATATGCATGATTAATTCATTGCTTGAGCAAACATCTAATTTGTCTTAACATGGGATTAAACATGATTTTAGTCTAAAGAATATAGATATTAAAACAAACAAGCAAAAACCTCAATTAAAGGAGTTCAACATATTGACGAACATGCATGTGAAAATACAGCAAAAAAATTATCCATGGAGAAATGACTGATTTTACTACTGAGGCAGGAAATACACAAGATAAACCTGAAACATCATGTAGTGTCAAAAAGAAAGTGCTAGGGGCAGAGAGAATGAAAATGATGAGAGTTTGGGGATAAGTCAAATGGAAGCAGGGACCAAGTAAAAGAACCCCCAATGGACTAAGCTGTAACAATCTGTGCAACAAAATAACTAAAATAGTACTGAATTATAATCCAAAGTATAAAATAAATATCCATGAATCCATACCGATAAAAATAATTACCTAAATATATAAATAAATAAATAAATAAGGAAGAAAAGATAAATCTTCTATGCGGATGAATCTCAAATAATTTATGTAGATACTCCTCCCCCAAGGAGGTGGAACATGAGTAGTCATTACTGAGCGTGGGCTTCCAAAAAAGGTGGTATAGGAAAAAGAGTAACTTTACAGTAGAGAAACATAACAAACACTACTTCAGCCTAGAGCTCAAAGTCAATAGCAACAATGATGTCATACTGATAGTGTGTACCTTAGATATGATGTGATGAAAAGGATACTTCCCCTCTGTGCTCTTCCTGCCAAAACCCATAACTACTGTCTAACTGTCAAATTCCAACTGATGAATATTCTCCAAAATACCTGACCAGACCTCCTCAAAATATTAAGATCATCAAAAACAATGAATGTCTGAGAAACTTTCACTGTCAAAGGAGCCTAAGGAGACATTAAGACTAAATGTGGTAGTATAAAATAAATAAGCTACTAGGCTATATTGTACAACACAGGAAATATAGCCAATATTTTATAATAACTATAAATGGAGTATAACTTTTAAAAATTGTGAATCACTGTGTGTATACCTGAAACTTATATAATACTGTACAGCAACTATACCTCAATAAAAAACAAAAACAAAAAAGACTAAATGTGTGTGGGATGATATCCTGGATGGGATCCTGAAACAGAAAAAGGACATAAAGTAAGAATTAAGGAAATCTGAATAAAGTATGGTCTTTAGTTAATAAGAATGTATATATTAATATTGGTTCATTAATTATGACAAATGTATTATACTAATTTAAGACGTTAATGGGGGAAGTAGGTGTGAGACTATAGGAACTCTCTGTATTATCTTTACAATTTTTCTGTAAATCTAGAAATATTATAAAATAGAAAGCTTATTGAAACATACTATATAACAGTGAGATAAGCATTTTCCCTCTATAATATAAACTTCCTGGGGGCAAGAACACTGTTAGGTGTAACTTTCTATTCCCTATATCAACATCTAGCATAGTCTCTAGAACACTTTGGTATCTGGACAAGTTGGTTGAACAAATCAATGAATGCAGGAAAATAGGTGCTACTTATCAACATAATACTGGGTTTAAAGTCATAAATTATGCCTGGGAGTTTCAGGAAAGTTTTTTATAAAACGATAACCAGTAATTTATAGAGTAATATTTATGTATGATGAATACTCCAGAAAGAGCTAAAACCATGTATGTACTTTATCTCTTCCCATTTTAAAATGACATTGTGTCATATTAATAGTTAACTCTTCCCCCTTGTCTCAGACTTACCACCTGCTGTTACTATAGTTCAGACATAATGGTCCTCAACTTAATTTGTTCTTTAAATGGGCCAATTTCTTTCTTGCTCCAAATCTCAACCCATCACATCCACCCCGCCTTCCCTCCTCGTTGCTTTCCCCCTCCCACCCTTACCTAATCAATTCTTACTCAGTCTTTTAATCTCAGACTAACTGTCATTTCCTCCAGGAGTGACTCCCTGCCTCCTGGGACTAAGCTAGGTTTTTGTTTTTGTTTTTACTCTTTTATATCACCCTCTATCTTTGTGTTTCTCCCATGTCTCTTATATCATTGCAAATGCACACACATGCATGCACACATACACATTTAATGACTGCAAACTCTACAAGAGCAAGGATTACATTAGTTTTGTTCACCCTTGTATCTCCTGCATCTAGCATGATGTCTGAGACATGATAGGACACAATACCTACTTGTCATATGACAATGAATGAAAATACATTAAATAGAAATAGAAAATTTTTAAAAATTATGAAAAATAACAGACAAATGAGTTATCAGCTCAATTCCTCTATGCCCCCAAAGGCATCATCTTTCCTATCTCTCCCTCTAGCTATTTAACGTAATTTCATATCTTCTTATCACTCATTTCACTACAAAATAACATACTTTGCAACTGCTCCCTAGTATTCTCTCTATATATATAATATGCTATCAGTCCTTAAATTACTTAATATAAGAAAGCTATTACGGGCACACATGATAATCCTTTATGTGAGCTAGAAATCCACATGCACACAGAAAGAAATTAAAAGGACATATTGTTTACTGACCTTGCAGCCTAGTTTAAATTTGCTTCAATTTAAGGGACTCCTTGGAACACAAAAGCTATGTTTTTCAGCTCCATGTGGACGTACTGCACTACATGAAATATTTGGCTGGGTTCAGTGTCTGAATCCAAAAATATCTCCTTATGTTATTATGACTGCTGGTATCTCTTACAAAATTAGCTGAGCCGTGGAGATAAGAATGTTCTTCTGTTTCACACATGACATGCACACCCATAAATGTGTAGGCATGAGAGAATAAAGGGAGAGGGGCAGACACACACAGAGCTTTCCTAACGTGGAGCACAAAAGCAATTTTGATCATAAATATTCTGTTCTCGAACTACAGAGCAGTGGGACCCAGTCACAGGATCCTATAGAAATTTACCCAGTGCTAGTTGAATTGATTTATCCTTGCAGAATCTAAAAAATAAAAATTAAAAAAAAATTAAAAAGGCTTCAAATATCTAAGTTAGGGTAAATGTGTTAATATATTTTAGCTTTTTTAGACCATTAAAAATCAGACATTTTGCTTTGCAGAATATAATTAGTTCTATGAGAAAAGTAGGGTTTGGGAAACTCAATTTTGAGGGCATTAAGAGAGGAGATAGAAAAGACCTTATATAAGGCAAAATGGCTTAATTTGATCTTATCCTGATTTCATGTAGTCAGAGACCCTTCTAATTAAATCTAATTGCCTCAGTTATTAATGAGAGCTTGTGCACTCTTAAGAACGTAAAATGTCCCTAAAAGCAGATATATTTCGTTTATTTACAACTCAAGGGTCTACTAGAAAAATGCAGCAAACTGTGGTTTTAGCTGGGTAAGGAGCTCAGGAAAGTGACCAGAGGACATTGGGGGAACTCTTCCCCTTTTTATCAGTAAATACCCATTTTGCAATTAGGAGAGAGATTAAAACAACACATTTAATTTAGGAATTTGAACTAAATACCTCTATTTGCGTGCAAAATATATTGGACCATTTGAAGTGGCAAAATATTAGGGAACATGAAGATATGTAGATACAATGAATTTATAATTTCATCCTAGTAAAATAATTCTTAAATTCCTAATTCATGCCAATCTATGAAATTCTGCCTAAATTCTTACTTATTGAAAAATTTTCCACAAAAACTACTTTGTAGAATTGCTTTCTGGGGACAGGTTGCATATCAACACTTAAGAGTAACAAAACATCAAATTCTATAATGTCCACAAGTCCAGTAAATATCCAGAGGGGTTATTCTACCTGGGTGCCCTCTCGGGCCAGGAAAAGTACAATCACTTACCTATAGGAGACTAAATCTAGTGAGGCAGATGCTTGCATACAGTCACTAAAATGGAATGTGATACATAATTTAACAAAAATATGTGGACTGTACTATAGGAACTTGGATGAAAGAGCAATTAATTCTGCACCATCAAGGGTAGTTTCAGAGAGTGGTTCCTTGAACTGGGCCATAAAGAGAAGAAAATTCCTTCTAAAAATAGTGTAAAATACATAATGATTATCCCCAGAGGATATCTAGGGATTATTTGGCCTCTCCAAATCACACCCCTCCAAAAATATTAATTTATTCATTTTAAAATTGAGGTATAATTAACAGATAACGTTGTGTAACTTCAAAGTGTATAATGTGTTGATGTGGCACATTTATGTATTGCAATATGACTGCCAACATGGAAGGGAACTTTAGCCATGCATGAAAGAGGAGATATCTCAAAATCTGAAATCTGGGGACTTCCCTGGTGGCTCAGTGGATAAGACTCCAAGTTCCCAATGCAGGGGACCCAGGTTCGATTCCCTACTCAGGGAACTAGATCCCACACGCATGCCACAACTAAGAGTTTGCATGCCACAACTAGGGAGCCCACAAGCTGCAATTAAGACCCGGTGCAAATGGAGGTATTTGTAGTGAGGTGGATGGAGTTAGAGTCTGTCATACAGAGTGAAGTAAGTCAGAAAGAGAAAAACAAATACAGTATGCTAACACATATATATGGAATCTAAGGAAAAAAAAAAAAAAAGGTCATGAAGAACCTAGTGGCAAGATGGGAATAAAGACACAGACCTACTAGAGAATGGACTTGAGGATATGGGGAGGGGGAAGGGTAAGATGTGACAGGGTGAGAGAGTGGCATGGACATATATACACTACCAAATGTAAAATAGATAGCTAGTGGGAAGCAGCCGCATAGCACAGGGAGATCAGCTCGGTGCTTTGTGACCACCTAGAGGGGTGGGATAGGGAGGGTGGGAGGGAGGGAGATGCAAGAGGGAAGAGATATGGGAACATATGTATCTGTATAACTGATTCACTTTGTTATAAAGCAGAAACTAACACTCCATTGTAAAGCAATTATACTCCAATAAAGACGTTAAAAAATAATAATAAATAAATAAATAAAAACAGGCAAAAAAAAAAAAAAAGACCCAGTGCAACCAAATAAATATTAAAAAAAAAAAGTCTGAAATCTATCCTAATTTACTTGGGTTTCACTTGGTTTGTAGGACCACATTTGCTTTTATCTGAGTGCACACATTCATTCAGAAACACACTTTTCCCAAGAATAGCATCGTCCAAAGACACACGGTCACACAAAGATAATGTGAAAAATACTCTCACTTATAAAAACTCTTGATTTTCAAGATGCATTCAATAAAATTTCTGAAAAAACAGATAGAAATATAGATGATTTAAGTAAGTCCCTCCAAAAACATAAATAAATCTCAAGTTTAAACATGTTTTTAAATTCATGGTAAAAGTTATTAAAGACTGTGCTGTAACCTTAACTCCATGTTAAGCATCTCAGGTTAGCCACACATTAAGGAATGAAGTAGACAATCTCAGATGACTCAAAAAGATTCCCATTGACTACTGTTGAAAAGAGTAAAAAGATGCTTTTGTACATTAAGTGTGAGCAATATTCTATCATGGAGATAGTCTAGGCTGAGCCAAAGGAAATTAAAGAAAACAAAGATAAAGAAATGGCTGTGGAGCAAAGATGATAAAATGGGGACTCATTTGACAGCAGATGCCTCCTTACATTCTTTGCAACTTTTCCCACAACCATAAAGTAGGTAGAGTCTCCATAATGTGGATGAGAAAAGTGAGTTTCCAATAGGTTAAATACTGGGCCTCTGGACCCCATCAGTGAGTAGAAGTGCTGGGCTTCAAAATCATCACGACCCCATTTAGAAGCCAGTGTCTCTTGTAGCTGCAATATTATTCAGGATTTAACTTCTATGCAAGAAAACTGAGAATGATGAGCAGTGTCATAGCAAATTTTAGTTGGTTGATTGCAGTGAAAACCATGTGGAAAACACTGTGATTTGTATATGTCAAAGACATTCTGAAAAATGCAGGGTCTACACTGTCCAATTTTTATGGTTAAAGATCTTTTCTTCTACACTCATGCCCTGATTTTATAGTTAAATAGTAGATAGTGACAGAAAAAAAAAAGAGTGACATATATTCTAGTGGAATAACAGGATGCTGTCCCTCATTTCATCTCATAGAAAGCACACACACACATACACACACACACACACTTACACATTTTTATACTGAATTTAAAAAGCAAAAGAACAAAGTAGGCTCTAATTAAGGGCACTGGCATTAACCTAGAAACTTTTTCTTTGTCATGTTGGAAAATTGCACCACACTTAACAAGTTGTGGTTTAACTTCATTACTTTCATACACTTCATTAACTTAGAGAAAGTTAAGAGGAAATAATCTATGCATATATTATAGTCCTATCGAAAAGATATCAATCTCTTGAGCTGAAAATATATTCATAAGATTTTACTGTCCTTATATTTAATGAAGAAGAAATCAAATTACTTTTACTTTCTAAGGGAAAAAATCTCAGATGATGTATTTGGATATCTAATTAAAATGCTTATGTACCTTGCCTAATTAAAACTAGACACTTATTCAAAATAACAGGGTGTCTAATGCATCTGTTTATAAATAACTCAGAAGAAATGCCTAGAAACTAGGAGAAGCAGAGTAACTGAACTGTGTTCATGCATTAACCTTCATTTCCCTCCACCCTTTTCACAGGAATACCTTGTGTAAAACAAACCTTGTCCTAATCAAGCTTTTTAAAAAACTTTCAGTGGTGGCAAGCATAAAGGCAAAACATCTAAAGCTAAGAGTTTTATTTTTTTTTCAGCCTCAAGTGTTATGACCACAACCCAGAAATGCATTAGTCAAGCTGGGATTAGAAGATGGCTTTTTTTAAAGGACTTGAACGATTTCATGAATGCAAAATGAATCCCAAGAGCCTGCCTATTCTTGATTTGCTTAAATGTCTTTAATCATAGAAAGAGCCTCTATCTGAGAAGACAGAAACTACTTGTAAAAATCCTAGACAAATCTTGGATGAGGATCTGAGGCATGCCATAATGTTCCTAAATCTTTGAATGAATAGAATAGGTTAATGGAATTTTGACTGGAATAGGGAAGAACTCAAACTTGGTTTTAAGACTCTTCACAAGAACTTTCCTAGAACCTAGGTCAAAATCCATTGTGTTGCAATCTGCTGTCTTCATGGCCTTTATGAACTCTCAGATATGATTCATGTTTATCCTCTCAGGTTTTGAATATTAGGAGCTATAATTTCAGAGCCAATCCAAAAAGAGAGAAAGTGTTGTGTCTAACTGCAATAATTTTGTATGCCCCGCATGGAAATTATAGATGTCTACAGATATTTGTGAGAGAATTGCTTTTTCTACAAGATAATAGGAATAGAATAGAATGGAGCGGTAATTTTGTGAATTCATCCTTTCTAAAACAGGCTAAGACATCTGAATGTGTTCACAGTGAAATTAGAAGGCCATTCATTTGAGGAGGATTCCATTACAGAACAGACCGTTAAGAACCTTTCCAATAAGGCTTCCTATAAAGTAGTTAAAAGGCTGTTTTCCTTTCTCCCACCTTCCCCCCCTTCCCTCCTTCCCTCCCTCTTTGTTTCCCCCTTTCTTTTCATCTTCTGTCCTTCCTTCCTTTGTCACGTGTTGTTGGGCATCAACTATGTGCCATGAACTGGGTTAATTAAATGCTGAATATTGTAGACACCCTGCCTGTCCTCTGGGGACTTAGAATCTAGTTGAGGAGGCTTTTCATGTCATTGATCTCAATGACCAACTGAATCCACCTCGGAGACTACAAAAATAAAATCAAACCTTCTTTCTTCCTGTTAGTGAGATTTTCAGTTGGTAAGTTACTATTATCTATGATCAACTTCAACTCCATTTATAAATCTTGAAATCGGTTCTACCTCACGTCAAAGATTGGCTACCCACCAATATTTCAATCCCAGACTTTCCTCCAGCTCTTCTTTAAGATAAAGAAAAAATAAATAAAAGTACAATGACCTCTGAAAGAGCATGACAACATTTTAATTAGCCTTGCTTCAGATTTGCTTATGTTGACGTTAGGTCCTTATAATTCTAAAACTGACCATCCAACACGTATTTCTAAGATTTGAATATGCATATTGATTGACTTGGGTTTATTTTTTGCAAACCCTATATCTTGAATTTTTATTAATCTCACTTTTGAAGTTTGAGTTCTATCAATTATAAACAAACATACATAGAAGTTACAACTCACAGAAATTCAGTAGTCTTACGTAGGCCAAAAACTGTGCTCATAGAATACCCAGAATCATTTAAGTCTCTTTGCAAAGATGCAGTGCCATAAACCTGTGTACTCTGTCCACCTGGGACCACCTCTGAAGTCAGCTTCTCCCTGGCCTCTGAAGTACCACTAGATTATTCAAGAGAGTGAGATGCCTCTGATTTATAGGAAATATTTTTTGAAGGAGATGTTCATCCAAAGCATTAGAAAGTCTCTTTCGCTGCTGAAAGGGTGTGTGCAAATAGTCAACTATGCTGTGTCTGAAGGGCTGGAGTGAACGTGACTTCACTTGTCAACGAGCTGGTAGCATGCAGTGGTGAAGGGCAGAGTCTAGAGGCCGATGGTCTGGATTTGAATTGGTAATTCACTGTTGGGTGACCTTGGGCAACTTGCTGAAACTATTTGTGTCTCAGATTCCTCACTGGAAGAGTGAGATAATTAATTTTCTCATAGGGTTGTTTTGAAAGTTCTAAGTTAATATTAGTAATGCTCTTGAAATAGTACCAGCTGTATAGTAACACATATGTCTATATGTATGTATGTATGTATATACTAGGTTACTTTATGCTAACTTGAAAATGAGCTGTCATTGACTTGAGCAAAGAGACCCAGAAATAAATAATCTCATGTCCAAACCTCACCTTTCTCTTGTTGCAGGCAGATATACCTCCTGAATGAGTGGAAACATGGAGAAATACAAGCTGAAGAAGAAAGTTTAGTGTTAAGGTCAGATAATCAAGAACAAGAGTGAAGCCATATGGGAATTACAGTGGGAAAGTCCTGTAAAACTCTCCCTTGCAGATTATTTCTTGTACTAGTTATGGGAGACAGTGTTCACCATGCATCTCTCCCTGAAAAAAACATCTTGAGGGTAATGATTGCTTTTTCTTTTTTTTTTTTTTTTCCAAATACAGATCAGAGGCATTATTCTGTCTCTTAGTTACCCTAGTTAGCTCTAGGTAGAGGAAATCGTTCCAGATATGATATTCTTACCTACCACTCTTAAGACACAGGAACAGTTAAGCAAAATTCACACAAAATTTCAAGGAGGAATCCGCTGGTTATTTTAGTATAGAAAAAGGATCCATCTCTCTTTCTACCCCAGCTCAGAGATGTGAGTGACATTACCTCTAAACCTAAATTCACTGAAGTTGTAAGAGAAGGGCAGATTCAAAAAGAATAGAGAGATATGTGGTCTTTTTAATAGCATGGTTTCCTAGAATCTATTTGTGGATTTCATTACTAGATAGTCACATCTATATTGTCTTTAAAAAAAAAAAAAAGAAACACAATGGTAAGTAGCTAAAATAATCCAAAGTGAACAAAATATTCTTCTGACTTTAAATCTCATATTTATTGCCTAAACAACTTGAGGACTGCTGCCCTTTGATTTATTTCTATTTACTGCATATGGATTCTTCTTCTCACTTAAAAACTCTTAGTGTTTTCATCAAATAAGAAAAGACAACAGAGTAAAAGAAAGAATCATTTCCTCTCATTATAACTATCTTGGAACTCCAATTGACTCAAAGGAGTTGTGTACAGAAAGAATAAAATGGCTTTTTAAACAGGTAGTAGATGGCTCTGAATACTTTTGCCCTATTGTGTTTAATAAGTGCCATTTAAATTGCTGGACCCAGCACTCTCTATTACATTTAATCTTGGTGAAAAAAAGTAAAAATATCAGGAAAATGTTATCTACACAAAATTAAGACCAGTACAGATAGATGTTTTAATTCAAGCATCATTTGTAGCAATTGATTTATTTTAATCTCAATGGCAGTATGTAATTTCCTGTTAAAATAAAAGCCTTTTCAAAACTATTTGTAGAAAATGCAATGTGAGTCATTCTGGAGTCTAAATTTTCATGCAAATTCACAGTCTTTCAAATATTTAGCTTTTTTTCAATTACTGAAGTGACTAGAACATTCAAGACTAAGTTAAAAGCATACTACTGGGACTTCCCTGGCGGTCCACTGGTTAAAACTTCACCTACCAACGCAGCAGGTGCGGTTCGATCCCTGATCAAGGGAGCTAAGATCCCACATGCCTTACGGCCAAAAAACCAAAACATAAAATGGCCAAAAAACCAAAACGTAAAACGGAAGCAATATCGTGACAAATTCAATAAAGACTTTAAAAACTGTCCACATCAAAAAAATCTTTAAAAATAAAAAGTGTACTACTGAAAAGCGATTGTGTTTCTTTTTGACCTGTCTCAGCAAGGAAAGGAGAAAGGAAGGAAAGAAGGAAGAAATAGAGGGGTGGGGGAAAGAAGGAGGGAGGGAGAGAGGGAGGAAGGAAGGAAGGAAGAGAGAGAGGAATCAAGGGAAGGAGGAAAGAAAGAAGGGAAGAAAAAAGAATGGTATAGAGGCTCAGGGTGAGTGGGGAGATACGGAGAAGAAAACAGAGAGAGAGAGAGATTCATTTCTAACAATTACTTTAATGTATGTGTATAAAATTGATTCTGGTTCAGAACATGAATCACCCTCTGTATTTGTTTTGCTCTTAAACGGTATACTGAATTAGGAAAAAGATGTGTTTTAAAATTCTACATTGATGTGCACCATGTAAGATACCACAAAGCATGTATTTCTCAACACTCAATAGTGACCTGGAATTTGGCCAGATTAAAGAACAAATCACCTTTAGAATAGTGGTTTTCGACTAAGGGCAATTTTGCTCCCCATTCCCCACTCTGAGAGGAAGGCACATTTGGCAACGGCTGGAGAAATTATTTTTTAATTTATTTTATTGAAGTATAGTTGATTTACAATGTTGTGTTAATTTCTGGTGTACAACAAAGTGACTCAGTTATACATATAATTGTAATGACTGAGGAGGAGGTACTACTGGCATCTAGTGGGTAGAGGCCAGAGATGTTCCTAAATACCCTACTGTGTGATTTATCTGGGTTACAATGTTAATAGTGTCACTGGTAAGAAATCCTGCTCTAGAAAGAAACTCTTGTCCTTTCCTCACAGTGTGTGCTGAGCTAATTAGGGAAATTCTCTGCACGAGGAATAATTATTGAAGCAGATTTGAAAGTCTACATTGGAAGATGATGGGGGATGGTGTTAAGCACATAGAAGTATGGACCTTGAAGTCATTCGGATAGGGTTTGGGATTCCTTTCAGTTAATAGCCAAACAGTGTATTTTAACTTCATTGAGATTCAATTTCTTCATCGAAAATGGAGATAATAAAATCTAATTCTTTTATTTATTTAGACATGATAATGGGATGATATTAAATTCAAAGCTTGGAACATGGGTAGTTAACAAATAATTGTGGCTTTTATCATTGCTATTTTTATCGTTATCATTCTGAAAGCATAAAATTAAACTCATATTAAGAAATTTCTAGGTCTTCCACCAATTTTCCTCCTATCCCCACAAGTTAACTAAAATTAACATCGCTTATATTACAGCCTATGAAATGGCTGTAAATGTAAATTTATTTATCATCATAAGCACAGGATCTGCCATCACTCACCCCTTTCTAGTTCTTCCCATATTTACAGACTTCTACTATTTCACAAAGACATGCTCTTCTTTATTATAAACTCCTTAGTCATTGCCTAGGTATAAAAATTTATATTACAGCTAAGCATGCAAGTGGCTATCGGTCTTCAGCTGACAATTAACAATATTAATGTCATCTTATATATGTAGAAACTGAAATGCTGCATAAAAACATTAACAAGAGCAGGCAGAGGATGTGTGTGTTTGTACTGTACAAATGTATTATTATGTATAACACACAGACTATATTAATCAGTAATGGGTCTAAGGAAGTTTAAAACAAAGAACATTTTGATATATATTAATTTACATTATTCTCAAAGTGACACTAAGGATAAGTGTTATTTCTTGTAAGTTCCAGATTCCAAAACAGATATTCAAAGTTATGCCAATGTGTATAATAAAGAGTAAAGTTAATCTCAAAGAAAGTCATTACGGCCCACTGTTTTGGCTCTTTGTGTTATTATAAATCATAGTCACTTTTCATGAACAATGAATAAAGATACCTATTAATCAGCAATCAGTCACTCAAAATTAGTACATTAGTGAATGTTGAGACTGTTGAAATATTCTGAGTGATTTAGCAGAAAATGTGCTCAATTACTTCCAAGAATATTGTTCCATAACTACAAATAATGTCACTCTTGAAATTCTTCAGAATTGGGACATAACATTCCTTACTAAAAAGAGACCACAAAAGCAAAGATAAGATATTATGGTAAGTATCTTACCAATCTGGGGAGTCTTGAGATTTTTGTCAGTCTTGGGAGTATTGGGGAGGCTCTATCCTTTCACTAGCATTTATGTCACAAACAATCTGGGGAAGATGCTGAGAAACCTGTAGATTCTCTATCTCTGTCTCTATCTCCATCTCTATTTTTATGTCTATCTATAGCTTTACAAGAAGATCTATGGGATGAGGATGTACATAAATGCAAGAAGCAAATATTCTACCAAGGAAGTGAAAGAAAAAAAAATAATCCCCTGTGGTCAAATAATCCCCTGTGTTTTTTTCTTAATTAAAAAAAAAAAAAAAAACAAAAAAACTCCTTTGGGTTCAAGAAAGAAAATGAGCAATTGTCTGTTTCTCATCCATAAATCAATTCATTCTTCTGCTGTGAGAGAGTGAGATGTGAGGCAATAAGCCAAGAGAATTTTGTGAAACTCTCTCCTCTAGGAAATGAGAAATGAAGAAATAATATTTATCTCCCAAATTAGTTTCAAGGAATTAGAGAGATGATTCGTGAGCTGAAATAATCAGAGAAAGTGGTAGGGAATCTAAGGTTGATCTAGGCCTTGCACCGTGGGCAGGATTTGGAAGCACACATTTTGGGATGAGGGGAAATGCCCTAGAGACTGAAATCTACCAGGCAAGTTCAGAAACAGTGAAGATGCCTAAGTGGGGCACAGAGTGATCATGAAGAGATTAAGGAAGATTCAACTGAAAAGTGAAGAAGATAAAACTGTGTGAATAGAACGCTGAGAATATGCATCTGTCTTCCGGTATTGATTTTTTTCTTCAATGAGCATCATTAAGCACATATTGCAGGTATTAAGATTAAAACATTCGATAAAAGGCAGGTAGTAGGTAAATTCTTACAGAGCTCTTTGGAAACAGCCCTGGGGCTCTAGGCTGCAGACACTATGGGATAATCTTCAAGATGACACAATCAGAATCAACAAGCTAAATCATTTTCTGTTTTGGGTTCTCCCCTGAATTGGAGAGAGGGTCAAATTGGCCCAACATGAGTTACCCAACACGAGGCCAGGGGAAAATGGAAACCCTTAGCTGCAAACAACTGGCAAAGGAAAACTGAGGTCATTTTACCAAAAGAAGGTGGAAGGGGTGCTTGGTTGATGAAAAGGGCAGATGCCCACCAATAGTGATGTATCAAAATAATGTGGAAGAAAGATTAAATAATACACAGTGTGGGTATAAAGAATGGAACTAAGAGGTAGAGCTGTGTGATAGGATGTAAGGATGTCTGCCCCTCCTCTTCATTGTGTTCTGGAAATACGGGACACTTGAAGGTACAACCTCTGATTTCTTTATTTTCTTACCTTTAATGTTTAACATCGCTGTTCACTGTGCTTGGAATATTTATTTTCCTCTTATTGTCTAATTCCTCTTTATCTTTCCAGGTTAAACTTTAATGAGCCTCCTTTTTCAGCCTCTCCAGCTGCCCCAGGCAGATCAGCCTTATTATGTTCTAAGAACTATAGATAAGTATTTCCTTACTGTGATATTTATTTTTGCATTTAGTATTACCAATGTTCCAACTAACATGTTCCTTAAATTCATGGAGCATGTCTTCTTCAACTTTGGCATTAAGCAGAGTTGCAAATATATGTTGGAATATATATGGTATGATGCCTGTAGCTTCCTTCTGCCACTAAAAGCAGCAGATTCAGGAATTTCCTTCTGGTTTGGTTAGCATCTTTGCCTTCATCGCACCCCACACTCAACCGATTGCAGCAGAATGATCTGAAAGCAACCAATAGGATGACCATCAACCTATGAGCTCAATCATTCTGCCTAACTCAGTCAGATTGTAACAGAACTGAGATTGAAGTATGCTAATTGAATTAAATTCATATTTAAATAGCCACATGTGGATAGTGGCTACCATATTGGACAGGGTAAGTCTAAAAAGTACAATTATTGGCCACAGCAGAAAAAATGGCAGCAGAGGCAGAGATGAGCCAAGTCACAGCTGTGGTTAAGAATGGATAAGGGGGGCTTCCCTGGTGGCGCAGTGGTTGAGAATCTGCCTGCCAATGCGGAGGACACGGGCTCAAGCCCTGGTCTGGGAAGATCCCACATGCCGGGGAGCAACTGGGCCCGTGAGCCACAGCCACTGAGCCTGCGCGTCTGGAGCCTGTGCTCTGCAACAAGAGAGGCCACGACAGTGAGAGGCCCGTGCACCGCGATGAAGAGTGGCCCCCGCTTGCCGCAACTAGAGAAAGCCCTCGCACAGAAACGAAGACCCAACACAGCCAAAAAGAAATAAATAAATATTAAAAAAAAAAAAAAAAAAAGAATGGATAAGGGGATCCATGGCAGTCAGGAGATGAATGTAAGTGTTGAAACTGGGTGGTATAATGAATAACAATTCAGTTCCCTGAGAGACAGGGCTTCAGCTGCTAAGATGGACCCTAAACTTTCTTATTTCTCACAACTACTGGAACAACCTGAAAATGTCTCAGTTCTTGGAAACAGAATGACACTAAATAATTCAATCACAATATTAGGATTTTTTTTTTTCAGGAAGGGAGATGAGAGCAACCTTTGCGTGGTCCATCCCTTTCTTACCATTACCCCCGTTACACTTACTCCCTATCCTTCCACACTCCATCCCCAAAACACCTGCATACCCTTCCTTCTCTATCATTGACCCATCCTTAATCTCTTCCAGTTCTTCAAACTTTCATGCTCTCTCAGACCCCCTGTCCTTTATACACAGTTATTTTTCCCTGAAAAAAACTCTTCACCCCTCATCCCCATCCATCCTCATCCCTGATCTTGGATACCTCTTTGAGTAGCTATTCCTACTGCAAAAGTCTAAGATAGATGCCTCAAAAGCTATCCTAAACAACTTAGTTTCTCATCTTTGACCATACCAAGTTCTTTTCAGTTTCAATGTTGTTTTTCTCTGGCTATCTCCATATATTTTATAACTGTAAGAGAAGAGACCATCTATAACTTGCTCATTGTACCCCAAATATCCATCACTGTGTTTGATATACCTCATATTATTTTGTTAAGTTAATAAATTACCCCCACATTTTCTGGAGGAAATGCACAATGTTAAAAAGTTAGGGGGGAAAAGATATATGAGCAATTTTTCTGCAAGAATATGATACATTTTTAGAAAGGTTATTCTGAGTTAAGTTATCCTTATGGATTGGAAAATGAGGAGAAATACCTTTAAAAGTCAGAATGAGAATGACCATTTTAGTAGACAATTTTCCAGAAGTTTTTTCCCTCCACAATTGGAGAAGACTGAGAAGTGCCATCACATCTTCGAGAAGCTGTTATTGAAATGCACTTTCTAACTGGGATCTTAGCCTAGAAATTATGCTATGCCCCACACAGTTATAACCAAGACTTATGCATTGGTTAAAACTGAATCGACTTACAGCTAAGATATAAATTTAGAACTAAGAGGAACATCTAGACATTCCTAGATAGTAGTTGACCACGGTGTGAGTGAAATAAATATGTTCCACCTGGTTCCTCTATGCTGTTTATTTTAAATGTGTGTGGAAGGAGTGACACTTCTGGGAATTATTTGCCATGGTGTTGTGAGGGACCAAGTAGTGCAGAGGTCAAGGCATTTTTTTCATGAGTCCAGTGAAAACAAGCAAGGCAAATGCCATTTCCAATTTAACTTCTGGTAATTTGGCTCCAATCCACTATCCTGAGCAATCTTTTTATATTTGTAATTCAGGTTGATATTAAACCTGAGTATATCTTTCTGTTTACATATCTTCCTGCCCTTGAAGAGTTAAAGTATAAATTGGTGCCTTCATCTCCATTGAAGCACCAGAGCGATGCATGATTCTTTTTCACTGGTGGTTCTGATTACAATAGAGTGAATATTATTTTTCCACCTGTGACACTGTCATTATAATCATCTGACTTATATTTATAGTCAAGTGGGAGTGTTTCTCTGATGACTTAGAGCCTTCAAACCTGAGGATAACAAAATGCTGGCTATGAAACACATATAAATCCTAAGCAGAGAAAAAAATCAAATCACCTGTTATACTGTTTTCATCTAACAAAAATATGAGCCTGGAGTATTCCAGGCAATTTAAGGAAAGAAGTCAACAGGCAGTATACTAAATATCTCGTTATGCATCCCAGTAATTGACATAGCAGAAGCATAGCTCAAATACTACAAAAAAGACAGTTCACTGAAGGATCAGTTTCTTTGAATTAGGGCTATATTGCTTATTCGGTTCACCTTCTCTTTGCCAATAACATCTATAGCTTTGAAGCGTTTCCCAGTATGGTAGCATTCCCATTTGCCCTTTTTATTTCTTAAACCATGTACGGACTGACAGCACCCATTGTTATGACTGAAAATTTATCTTTTCTTTTCTTCAGTTACATTGCCAGATTACTTTAGTCAATAAGAACGTCGATTGTTTCTAGACTAGGCATAGATTTTTATGGTAGCTTTTTCAATAGCTTCATTTCTGAAGGTTTAACAAAATCAACTAGTGCTGACTACTACACAGTCAACATCTACAATAATTCCCAGATTGAAGGTTCAGAGATAGTCATATTAGAAAATGTATATTGAAATAATACAATTTACAAGCTGAAGCACTTATCCATATTTTCTATGTTGATCAAACCTTAGACAAATAGGTTCATTGTAGTTGTCGATTTTTTTCTGCATGGTTATATGTTAGTTTCCTCAAAATACAAACTTCAAAGTTCATTGACAGGGTTAGCAGTGTTCATATTTAGGTTTTCTTTAAAGATTATTTCCTTTGCACTAGTTTGGTAACAACAATCTCTGAAGTTATTTGGCATATCATATTTGCTTTCCTGGGAGAGGAAATAGCTGATGTCAAATGTCACACTAGAATGATAATCTAAGATTTTTTTTTAAGCACAATTTCCTTTGGGGGTATTATCGGATGAAAAAAGTGTTCAATCTTTTAAAATTAAATTTCTTCTCTTATTATTCTAAAGTTTATTCACTCAACCACACATAATTTAAGGATACTTCAAAATGTTCACTTTTTTATATTGTTAATGTAAAACATATTCATGTATGTAATTTGGAAAACATCAAAAAGAACTAAAAAAAAAAAAAAACCACCTCACTCCAAAAATGCCGTTACATTCATCACTGTATTTCTTATTTTTATTTTATGTATGTCATGTTCTAAATATAAAACTTCATACTATTTGTTACTCAACATAAATAAACTGCATACATAAAATAATCAGCCCTTATCCGTGGCATTTAAATGGAAGTATGTTTAAAGCTTTTGATCCAATTTAAAAAAAGCAAGTCTTCCACCTCTAAACCAAACTGGGAACTTCCAGTATAAGACACTCTGTATTTTTTTTCTGAAGTGGACAACGATGATATCTTCATTGAGAAGATTATGAGCTCTTTTCCAGATGCCTGAGGATTTCTTGTACATCGACCTGCATCTCTTAAGGAGTCTACCTATTGTGATCTAGGGATGAGATTTTTACATATCTGGTCAATGGGAAGAAATGATCCCGATAACCAGGGTAATCACATAGTCTAAAATTTGAGGGTGGTTATTAGTGACTTTGCTGGATAAAGCCATATACTAACACTGTCCAGGTCAGACAGGGGCATCCTTAAGTAAGGTGTAAGAAAAGGAATTTTAGTGATGAATTCTAAAATTAATCTCAGCTGAAGCAGTTTTTGGTATACCAGAGGAAACTGTAATTCACTGGTCAAATCCAGCCCAATGCTTTTGTATGTCTCCTCAGCTAAAAATGTTATTTTTGCATTTAAATGGTTGAAAAAAAACTCAGCATGTGTTTTCTTTCTTCTCATACAAATACCTACACAATATCCTTGATTTTGATTCTTGAATTGCAAAGCCTAAAATATTTGCTATCTAGCCCTTTATAGAAAGTCTGTACATGCTGGTATCTTCTAGTCCAATCATTCACATTGTTTAAGACTTTGCTTCTTATCCAAATCTCTGATTCGGTTTTTCTCATAGTTGAACTAAAATATGGACCTCTGTAAAAAAGAAAAAAAAATCCCTTTGGACTCCAGAAAATATAATTGCTCACACAATAGATGGATAAATACTCATTTTCAAAATGAACATTTTATTCTATTAAATTCAGCTTCAACTGAGAATTATCACTGAAAACTATTTATGCTGAAAGATTACTTTGATATCATATTAATAAAACTCAAAACTTTAAAAATTTTCATAGAATACCTGAATCTCTAGAAACTTAGTGGATCACAAATTTCAGTTTAAGAAACACTATTCTAGTATATTCCAGCTGTACTGTAGGGTCTGGAAAAACATTCAAGTAAGTGTTTCTCTCTTAAAGGCAGGTTTTAAAATTATAAGTAAAATACCTACTTTTGTTGACCTGCTTTATGTCTATCTACTTTCTAAAATGTATCACTGTATTTTTACATGTTTGAGATTTTAAAAAATATTTTAATCAAAGGATGCAGTCTCAGGGTAAAATATATTTGTTAAATCTAAATTGAGAATTTAAATGAAAAGTAGTGATTTTATTTTATATTTTACTGATATAGGTACTGAAGTTTGGGTCTCACCATTAGATGATCATAAAGCCAAATGAATGCACATATCATTTTTTCACTTCATTACAACTTGCAGCAGACTTTCTGATCATACTTCACCCTTAATTTCTTCTTTAGAGAAGGAGAGCTGCCAGGCAAAATCAATTTACAAAGATATCTTTGATTTAAGAATGAATGTGTCATTCTACGTAAAGTATTTTGAATTTTCAACCAAGAAAGGGAAAAAAATGGTAGGGAAACTTCAAGGCAAGCATCTTCAGAATTTCTATTTTTCACATCCGTAGATTTTAGGAGTACTGTTGTGAGATGGGGCAAACATTCCTTGCAATATATTAGCTTATATAAAAAGTATTTTCTTTCCTTTTCTAAGTCTCTGAGTTGGATTGGAGAAGAGAAGTTGCCTGTTTGAATAAATAACAATTTAATAAACAAGATAACCACTATAGTTAGGGTAATAATCTGACAAAGAAGAGTAAATGCAATAGTTTAAAAAAAAAAAACAGTAAATGATTGAAAAAATAGAAAAAGTAGAGAAAGTCCAACTAAAAAATATAAGTAAGGTAAAAATTCTAATTTTTGCTTCAAGTTTCTCTATATCTAACATGATATAAGTTTTTTTTTTTTTTTAGTCTCTTTTTGTATTCATCATTACTTTAGATTAAAAACCAAATTTCCTTTACAGAGATACATTTTGACTTTGAATTAATTTTATCTGAAATGTAAAATTTCTCTAGATAACACCTGAAAAAAATCAATTTTTATATTACTGATGAGAAGTTCTTCCACTGTAGACTTAAGATTTCAAAGCCAGCTAGGTAAATGTCTCAGGAATTATTTTGATGAAACTGAAGAATCCAAGGTCTATTCCATTAACTGTTTATAAGGCAAAGTAATAAACAGTTACGCCCAGTGCCCTCTAAATCAACAATTACTGCAGCATTATCTTCCTTATTCCATCTTCATTTAGCAGAAATCATACGATTTAAAATCAAACTGGTACATGCATCCATTCACTTCTCGTCCAATCAAAATTGAATTACCTGTCAACAGAGAAGTACACTGACAAGTGTGAAACCATTTGACCATGTTATATTTTAATCTGCAGAGACAAAAATGACAAGCAATTTATTTACATAAAACTGTACAAAAGCAAATTAAATTATGTAAAGTACTTCATAAATAGTTGGACTGGACTAGTGTTTAATACATTTTGCCATGTTTAGCATAGTTGCGTGCATAGTGACTCATAATAAACGATGATAAATTGTTCTCCGCTTCATTATCAACATCCAAGTAGCAGAACAATAGTAAATGATTAACATTACAAACAGATCGTACCACACTGAATGCAAGTGCTTTAAAATGTAGGAAAAATTGTCTGAAAGTAAACCCTAGGTAGCTGAAAAAATGATGCCTTCCTCCAGATGTTATATATACCTCTGCCCAGGTCACAACTAACAAGCTTTACAATACTCATGATCATCCTCACTCTTTTTTTTTTTTTTTTTTCCTTAAGGACACATAGTATATTTATTACTGATACAATATACCTAAAACTACTGAGATCTTCAGATTTCTCATGCCTGTTTAAGATAGCTCTTTGATTCTTGGCAGTTTCTTCTGGTCTCTGTGTTTTATTTTCCTATAAGACAGCTTCCTAGGGTAGCCTTTCAGCCAGACATCTTCATTACCATCTTAGTTTTTCTTCCCACAAAAATAATGCCTCCCTTGTTTTCTGAAACTCAGGCAGCAGGCCAGTCAGAAACCGTAATGATATCTGGAGGTTCAGAGTGAGCATTAGATTTTAGACTGAAGCTACAGACGTTTTAATACACATAAATTTATATAGTTACTCAATTTATAAATGTGTCCTAAGGTATAATGCATGCAAAATTCACTTGAGCTTCTTGTGTACAGAAAACAAATATGGTTTATATACTGTACAACCAAAATGAAACAGCAGTTAAAAGAAAAATAACAAAAAAAGAAAGAATAGAAATTGTAAATCAATATTTTACCTTGCAAAATGGACTGACTGCACCCCTGATAATCTCTGTTACTATTACAATAAATGTTTTAGCCTTCTAGACAGAATTAAGCAGCCCATATAAATTTTGCTTTATGAATGAATGATATTTAAGACTGTTCCACTATCTGAGTTTGTCAGAAGGCAAATTTTTAATATATTATTTATTATTTTCAGAAAATAAACATGGATAAATATACAAGATCAAAAAAGTTGCGAATAGCCCATTTCCCCTCATTGTCCAAACCCAACAACCGTTTTTTTACCCTAACAACAGGTATAAAAGGCACAGTTGCTTATTTTGCATTCACTCATTTATTATTTTTTTTGTTTCTTTTTATTGATTTTTTTCAAAAGCACTCTATATATGGAGTGGCACCAGATTTAACCTATTCAAAATAAAAGTCATACAAACACAAAATATATTTCTGTGTCATGCCAACTCATTATAATAATAAACATGTTATGATAGCTAATTCTACTAGAATTACTGCAAATACTTACAGTACACTGAATTTTATTCTTTCATACCCATTTTAGTTCTAAAGAGGCTCACAAGTTAAATGACAATGACATGGCTGTCTTGAACGTGGTGCAGACGTCATTGGGGAATGTGGATCCAATTAATCCAAAGATCCCATATGACCCGTATTAGCTTTATAGATAACAGAAGGGTTTTAAGATAGAGTGAAATGAGCTATCTAATGTTTCAAGTGTCTCATGAAAGAAAGAAAAAAAAATGCATTAAAAAGTTCGTTGCACACATGTGTTATGCAATTGAATATTTCCTTTGTAACGTGCAAGAAAAAATATGTATACATTTCATAAGTATCTTTAGAAGTATTTTGTCTTAATAGGTACTTACAGATTATACAAGGCTGAACTGCTTTAATGCAGTTTCGTAACAAAGTACTAGAATTGCATCTTTCCATAATGTAAATAATAATCAAACATAAACATGTTCAATTATTGATATTTTAGTCCAATGTTTTTGTTTCTTCAATTACATATCTTCTTTCATCCTAACTATTACACATAAACTAACATCAAGATGAAAACTCCATTTAAGAAAGAGCATAAGGAAATGACCCCAAAAGAGTACCCCACCAAACAGAGAAGTGGTTTTCAAAGATGAGCATTTGATGACCTAAAGTGAATTAACAACCTATATTCCAGGCTGCTTCATGTTGTAGTCTGAGAAATATTGCAAAGCATGGAACTACCCAGAGCTACATAGTTTCTACAGTTCGCTACAGAGCCATCAAGGCTATGCCTTAACCAGGTTACAAACATTCAGTGTGAGACTGTTTGCTCTCTTCATCTGTTATCCCCTAGTCTGTCTCTGGATTGTCACTTGTTCTGAATGTCCCAGCTCAATTTCCAATTGTATTAAATTATCCTCTGTAGAGGAAGTGACTCAAAAGCTGCATATTCTGTTTCTTTATATTACACTGAAAAAAACTGCATATTTTCCAACTTTGAGATGTGTATACCATGAGACGTGTCACTGCCCAGAACTCATTTCTTTCTTGTTTACTCTGGATTGGTTTTAGGAGATATGTTAAATAACGTTCAAATCACATTAGTGAGTAAGTCTTTTAGGGTGTCACCTTGTTTCAAAGTTGTGAGTCTCAAAATGTGCCATATTGCACAGGATTGAAAATTAATGCACTTTTGTTAACATGGAAGAGTGCACTGAACACGTAAAAAATGCGCTTGGTAATTTGAAATGTGGATAAGACCAGCAAGCATAACCTGACTCTACAATGATTATAGTGAACTTAAAGACTATATGCTGATGTATCTTTCTTTCCCTACCTACCCACAAATATGATTTTAAAAAGTAAAATCTTCCCTGATAATATTTTTGAAACTAAACTTTAACCTCAACTAATTGTCTATTTTAATACCAAAAATATGTCTCATTGGCTTTTCATTTTCTGAGCTTTCAAAGAAAATCCATTTTAAAAGAAAATGCATGCTTTCTGGGTATAGAGAAAATGTAGAATAAACTGGTGTTTGAGGGCTTCTGTGCGTGCCTGGGCTCAGTGACTTTTGTTACTTAATGGATTTCCACATCAAGACCAAATCTACTTCATGATTTCCCTGATCTGCCGTATGATCTTCTGCCTGTTAATGACACAATTGTTCCAGTTAGTTGATAATAGTGGTGCTGTTCTGAAAAATATATATATATAATTTTTTACAGGTTATAACTAGTGTAATTGATACATGTGGTCAAGATTATGTATATACTAAGAATATTCAATACAGGTATGGGATTGAAGTTGACGCTCCTGACTTGAGAAAAACAACATATGCCAATTTGGGACTGCAATCTCCAACTGCGTATTGTTTAGTTTTCAGCCTGTGTTAGAATATTAAAGTTGTGATCCTCCCCCAAATGCTGCTTCTAGAGTTCCCCTCTATAAGGACTGTACCTTTAGAAGGACTCTATCACTTTCGAGGGATTGCCTTCCACGGTGATTAATCATTTCTGATCACAGGTCTGAAATATATTTCACCTGATCTGCTTTCTTTTGACCAACCGGATGACATTCGAACTAAATCAAAGTGACTAAAATCATACTTCAGCTTAGGGATAATGAGAGTGTGTTGTGTTCTGCTAATCAGGCTTGTTACCATGAAAGAAACTTGCAACCATCTTTTTTGTTTGTTTGTTTGTTTTCTGGAGGGGGGTGGGGAAGAGAGAGAGCGAGTGTTGGGAATCAGTGAGGGGGTTAGACATGCAAGTAACAAGGATGGTTTCTACATTGTATATTACAACCAGGCTAAACAGTATCATTCACTAAAGGCCCGATCTGGAGGCAGAAGTGGCAGGCAAAGCTTTGTCTCTTTGGTAGCCCCCTCTTTTTGATTACAAGGTTTTGTTTTGTAAGGTTTTTCACCCCTTATTCTCCTTCTCATACATGAAAAGAACTTTGCTGTTGCTTCTTTATAGCCTACAGGTAAACTTCTCTTCTAGTGAGAGTATTGACAGGAGATGGCTTGTATTCCCCCGTTTTTGTAAGGGGAATATCCTCAGTGTTGGCTTCCTCATTTTTGCTGAAACTAGCTGCACTGAAGGTCTCATAGGATGAGGTCAACTTTTTGTTCAGGAGGTTTCTGTTGCGGTCGCCCATGATGGCGGCTTCGCCATTGGCCAGCTTTTCCTGGCTTCCTCGTTCATCAACAGGCATGAAAGTGGACAGTTTGGGCTGGCTCTTCTTCCTCTCCGGAGAAGTGCGGACGGGCATCCAGCAGGAGTCTGAGTGGCCATACTCATCACACTCACGGGTACACTTCCCAGTTAGGGCTACATCTGGAAGAGGTCTTGAATCTGAAATTCAAGGAGAAGGAGCCATTAAAGTTGGCCATTTCTCAATAGGCTTTCCTGACCTATATAAAATTGGAGGGGATATATATATATATATATATATATATATATATATATATATATATTACATTTATATAATATATATATTACATATATATTTCCCTTACCATATTATTTCCCTTTTTTCAACACCCTGCTGTTCATCATCTCATAGAACAGTTTTTATTTCATATCCAATAAAGATAAGGTTTTGCAAAAACATCAAATATTATAGAAAGAGAGGAATGGACAAACTGATAAATTTAAGTGTGTAGAACAGACAGGTATATATGCATTTGTTACAGGACAGGTACATGTGCATAGTCTCAAGTAGAAATAAAGTACACATGTATATTTGTATGGGTATACATTTTTCCACATCCATAAGAAAAGTTATTGAATCCAAAAAGATAATTTTCTGTATTTATAAATTATCTCAGAAATCGTGCACCTTTGCCAATTGGATTCCTTCCTGCTTATATATTATTCATAGAATGCAAATATGCAAAACCTTATAGTAAAAATACATTATAAAACATCAGGGTGACTCAGAAGTAGAACCTAAATCGACAGCACATTATGTGGTTAAAAAGTAAAAAAGCAAAGTACTAGTGGGTTCCAAGTGTGAGCACACTAGCAGTATCACCACCTACCCCACTCTAGCCCACATGCTCCTGCCCCCCCCCCACTGTTAATGACCTAATGTGTGCTGTAGGATAGTCCGTTGAGTGTTCACATAGAAATACATCTGCCAGTGTGTTTGCTGAATGGAAATATTATATGAAATGCAATGTATTGGGTAAATCGAGTCAAACGTCTACAATTTTGATGAAATGGCATGTATTCTTAATTAATGGTGTTGCCTAATGGAGTGGGAAATGTCTGTCTTCTATTTCTATAAAGCTAAGTTATATCATTATATGTGTCTGTCTTTGGAGAATAGTTATATATTTTCTTACTATTAAAAATATTTTTTTAACAAATTTTGTTTTTGTTTGGAAAAGAGAGTGAGAGAGAGAAAAACCTGCTTCACCCCAACAGATTCTAAGAAAACTATCTTTAGGGTTTTATTTAATATATATTACACTTTCTTTTATTGCCAAAAAAAAAGAACATAATAGGACTAATATGACTATGCTCCAATTTATATCATTCGGTATCATGTTATTAAAAGGCTTGGGACTTAAAAGACTGACAAATTTAACCTCTGCAAATATATTCACAACAAATGAAATCAGTGAGATTTGCATATGCATCCTGGGTAGACTTGGTTTAAAATAGAATAGGGGGTTATTTAAATTATATCCAATATATTTAAACCCTCTGCTTTTGCCTCCACGCAACATCCCCTGTAGTTTATAATGATATTCCTATTTGATTATCATTTGTATAAGGATATTTTTAGAATTTTCACCCTGCCAAAACTCCTAAATCAAGGCAGTCCAATACTGCATGTCATTTTTTTCCTATAGTGATGGGTGGATAACTGAAATATTGACATTTGTCAGCTCATTGATTTTTGAACCACTGTGACCTGAGACTTTTATGCTGTGTGCTCAGAGTTCAGCAAGGAAATCCCATTATTCTTCATAGGACATCTAGAATTACTTTTCTCTTTTCCAAAGGTAAACTGCAAAGATAATTATTTATTGTAGTTGCAAATGCTGCTATTTGACTTTTAAGTGAGCAGATCCTATTAATTTTATCATCAAAAGAAAAAGCATTTTCTATTTATTTTTTTATGCTAAATTCCCTCTGTCTCTCAAACACAAATTTTAGATGCATTTTAAAAATCAAACTATTGACAAATTTTGTGAATGGTTTTTGTAATCTGGTCAGTTTAAATGAGCAAATTGAGTTCTTTGGGAATATTTCTTGTCTTGAGATAATTTGCTTATTTGAAGCTGACCTAAATTCTTTGAACAGACCAAAAAAAAAAGAAAGAAAGAAAACCTTATAAAAATGCAAAGTGTGAGATCAGATCTACTTTTTACTCTAAACATTCCTTTTTTGTCACTGCTTAAATAAATTCAAGCTTTTCTTTTTTTCTTATGCCTACCAAGGACACAAGACAATAATCAGAAATTTAGCTACTGAAATAGGAAAAATCTCTATAAATGTGGTTGTCATTCCCTGCAGAACTGACCCAGAATAGTCTCCAATCATCTCTCTATATTTACTTAAGTCTCACGCAATGTGACAGTTTATTTACACAATGACTTACACAGGTCGCTGCTCTTTGGGGATTAATTTGTGTTTCCTGTTTGACATTCATAGCACCTTGTTTTTCATTTGTTTGAGATGCATTTAGGGATAGCTCATAGAGCTACCTTAATACTCTAACACCTCTTCCTACCTGTTATACTTAACTTGTGCACCTTGAACTCCCTGCAGCTCATAAAAAAATTATATTCATTTAGATTGACTCAATTTCCAATCAACTAGGAGTGAGATACTCTTCAATTCATTCCCTCAGCCTTTACTTCATAGTCTGGGTTATAAGCATGACTTTTAATAAGGATCTCCTGTCATTTCCAAAGTCAAAGACTTGATTGGGGACCACAGTGGAAGCTGACAAGACTAATTGGTTGAGACATGTTGCAGTGTTTATCATCAAATTTAGAAAATAATCAAGAAAGGCTATAAGAGATTCATCACAAGCAATCAAAACTTCCAATCTTGATGACTCAAATGAATCCTCAAAAGAAATGCTAATGATTAACGAACACAATTTATATTATGATGCAATCTATTAAAGGAAGGCATGAGTGTGTGGAATAGTATTTTTCTGTGTTTCTGTATTTTCTTATTTTAATTATTCAAGTAGATATTATATATATATTTTTTAAAGACAAAAGTTATATGGGGTCTTACAGAATCATCAAATGCACTTTTTTCTCTTTTTTATAAAAGATATACTCTTAAAATGTCCTATTTGTTGTGGGATTACAGAGGCAGATCTTCCATAAATAGTAATCCTTCTTAGCCTTTCAGTCTTCCACTGAAGAAGGTGTTTTGTGATATCTAAGAACATCATTTCACGCTTTAGTTTAGTACTCTTCCCTTTCATTTTGACCTGAGTGGAAATGGAAAATAGTTCATCAGAACTCTGTTTACTTGGTATTGAGTAAATCAATTAAAAAAGTAAAATGTTCTGTATCGAAATATAATGGTATTCTTTATCAGCGTTTTCCATAACCAACTCAGTTCCTTAGAGGTTCCCCCCTACACACGCACTCAGTCGTATCAAATCTTGAGAGGACCGGAAGTAGAAGTGGTATTCATTAGCTCTTGTTGTTGCTTTAGCATCATTTGCAGAGTTCTCCATTTTTACCTAGTTATGCTATTTGCTAGAAACATTACATAACTTTAGAAAGCTAAAGTCCTTTCTTAGACATAAAGTTAATTTCCCTCTCGAAAGTAGATAGTTTTCAGCCATCATAATATCAAACAATGTATAACACATAAAATACTTCCCCACATTTCATCTCTTTTACTTATCACCTCAACCCAACAGCAAGGAGGATGGAAACAGTGAGGGGTCCAGACTACGGAAGAGCTGAGGCCAAAGAACAAGTGTTTTGACTTTCACTTGAGTGTTTCCCATAATACCATATTGCTTCTTCTTAAAATGTAACAGCAGAGTTATTTAGAGGTCAATTACTGCTACCCACAGCCATAAGAAAAAGCTGGAGTCCCCAAAGAAAGAGAAAAAATATATATCTGATGAGCACAGGAAATAGATGCCATGAAGACACAAATTTTACTACTTAATGAAAAAAAGAATAATTCAACCTTTTTAAAACTGTACATTTCCTAAAGTGGAGGTAATTATAACTAATTTAAGAAGTCAAGTTCTTTCTCTGAAAAGAAATGTATTTGCTCTTAAGAGGCAGGGAGATGAGTGGGTGGTGAGAAGATACTGCTGCAATGACCTCAGCAAGTAGCGACAGACAATGCATAGCATCATTAGAAATAAAACGGAAAGCCCAGATTTACGGAGGCATTTGATGTTTCCGGAAGCTGTCCTACACAATTCAGAAGCCTTTAGAGGTATCGTTATTCTAGGAGAGCACTGGAATTGTTAAGGCTCTTAAAGACAGCTCTGCACCAGTAAAGATTTTGATAGACTCAGTTACGCATTCTGCCAGAATCCTGGTCACCCATTCCTATTCCAGACCCTTGGCTTGGGGCTGAAGATATAAGGATATTTCCATTTCCTAAAAGAAGCATGAAAATGTTGCATTTAGTTTTTAAATATTTCCAAAGAGTTTTTCTTTGTTTTGTTTTGCTTTAGGCTCAGATACTGAAAGCTATATGCATCAATTGCTTATTTGTTTAATATACAAATAATTCTCTGACCATATGAAATAAATGGATTGCTAATCAATGTGTAGACTCCGAGACAGTCATATTCTTCCTGTGCACTTAGCACATTCTTAACATTATTTGACAAAATTTTGCAAATAAAAAATTGTGCTATTCTCTTCTTTTGAGGAGAAAAAAGCACACACAGGCACCTTTTCCCTTTTTGCTTTTTAAAGTACTTATTTTTCTCTTTATATGTCTTGACTTCCTGTTATCCAAAGATTTCTTTTTCTAGAGACACCCCTAATTTTGGTGGAATTCGGTGGACTACAAACAAGTTTTACAAAAGGATGAAGAACAAAAAAAGGCAGATAAATCTGTTGATTTTCCAACAAATAATTTAACATTACCTTTATTTTCTTTAGTCCAAATGAAAATATCTTTTTTATTCTAATGATTCAATCAGGTGCTTTATTTTAAAAGAGCTGTCAGAAAATGATTTATTTTTTGCCTTATATAATAAATCTGAGAACAAATAATTACATAAACCTTTTACTGGAACCTTATTATTATAGGCAATAAAGTTTAGGTGTGAGGGGGTGAGATCCAAAAATTGCGTACTGAGTCAGACTTGGCTTTTTTATATAAATGACTTAAAGATCCCCGCCTTTTATCTATTTGGGGAATTTGGGAAAGTTAGAAAGGTAAGCACATAGATCACGGAGAAGGTAGAAATCACTGACTCGGATAAGCAGTAGGTGATCCTCCAAATATCCCAACACTTTCTGGAAGAAGGGGAAATTTATAGCTTTGCAAGTAAGTGTTATCCAGTGCTACTACAAGGAGGGTTAAGATTTCTACATTGTATTCTAATTTATCATGAAATCACTTGATTCAACTGAATTAGAAGAGAATAAGGATCACTTGTCCAACCAACCCTTACTTCACTCTCAACTATACCTCTCCTGAGTGCTTCTCTCAAGACAGAGTGGAACTTGTGAAAAGAACAGGAGATTGGGAGTCCCAGCAGCACTGAGTGCGATTCTGATCCCATTATGTATAAGCTGTGTGACTTTGGATATAATTTCTTTGAGCCTCAAGTTCCTCATATGTGAAGTAATAATACCTACTCCCCATGTATTATGGGGATAAATGAGTTCATGTATATAAAGTTTATATCATGGTGTCTGGTGCCTTGTAGATTTTAGGTAAATAGTAGGTCACAGCCCCTGGAGAGAATTAAAGAAGTATAGATTTTTTTTTTTCCCCTCTCTGCAGTCTTCCCTGAATGAATGGATGTTAAGGGAATAGGCTCCAGAACCAGGATCCCTGAACTCAAATCCTAACTTTGTCACTTAATAAGTATGTAACTTGAAACAAGTTACTTGATTCATTTAAATTTCCTCATCTTTATAAAGAGCATAAGAATGAATTAACTTCTTAGGATGATTGTGAGGATTTAATGTGTTAATAAAGGTAAAGTATTTGTAATAATTCTTGACACACAGTGGGCCCTCAGTAAATATTAGAAACTTCAGGTGCACAATCCCTTATCTGCACTTCAGTCCCCAAAATAACTTTGAAAACCAAAAGCTTTTTTTTTTTTTTTCCATAAATTTACAACAAACCTGACTTTCAGTACAAGGTTATTTTTCACCTTTATTTATCTCACATAGTGTGAATATTTATATGTTTTCCGGGAGAAACAGTGTTTAATTAAGGACACTGTCTCAGACTCTTTGATCTTTAAAATAATATACATGCATGATATTACCTTTTCTAATATATGAAATATTCTAATTTCTAAGATTTATTTGTTTCCAAGGGTTTCAGATAACTTACTGTGGACCTAGTAACAATCATCAGTCAAAAGGGCATGTATTTGGAGTTTCTTTTCCAATCGTACTCATGGATTTATGCTGATAGAGTCTGCAGTATGCCAGAGCTACCACCTACTTAGGAAAATACAGTGGTCACTGGTTACTCTATATCAGATGTTCCCCTTAACACTTCTTTATTAAGACTTTGCCGGTGAAGGTTTATTCAGACTGTGTCATTATAGTTGCTCAAAACTGAAGGGCAAATGCTCTATTAGTTGCAGTTATCTTTACAACGTAAACAGATCAACCTCACAATTAATCGTTTTCATTTGAAAGAGACTTGCCCCTAAGATGTTGGGTTGCTATCTTGCTTTGCCTGCATGGGCCACAACATAAAAAAAAAGAGCTCCATTTTAATGACACGTTAAAAATTAGCAATAAGCTAAGACTAAGAGGTTGAAAATCAAGAAAAGACAACAAAAAGCAGGGTGCACCTCACATGCGGTACACCCTTCAGAGATCAAAAATAATGAGACGTAAAAGCCATCTAGCATACAAACTATGCAGACTTTATGATGTATGTACGTGCTTGTTTTAAGTTGCAAAATAAGGCCAGACGTTCCTCTCATCTTCCTATACACAGCCCTTTGGAGTGTGACATCACTGCCCCTACTGTCGAGATTCTATTTCCACAGCCCTTGGAGCTGGGCTAGCTTTGACAACTAGAGTGATACTGTGCAATTTCCAGGAGAGGTCTCAAGAGTCCTAGCAGCTTCTGCTTTTGCCCTTGGAAGACTGCCATCTCCATTCTGACAGAAAGCGTGATCTAGCCTCTTTGAAGATGAAACACTTTCTGAGAGATAGACTAAGTTACCTCAGCTGGCCCAGCGGCGCCTACCCCCAGCGAAGCCCCCAAGTGAATGCAGCCACATGAGTGATCCAGGCAAAACTTGCGGAAGAAGCAATAGTCAATCCACAGAAGTATAAAAGTAATCAGTCTTTGTTGTTTGAAGCTCATAAGTTATGCTTGTTTGTTTGATTTTGTCTCTTTAGGGGGTGGGGAGAGTTCCTTGATGCAGCAATAAGTCACTGAGATCATGATCATGGACATACCATATTATCTGCAGTAAATCAAAAAACAGCCTGAGATGTGGCAACAATGTATTCTACTTCTTTTATGTCTTCTTATCATGGGCAACAAACTGACCAATATTATGGAAAGCATAAACATTTTCAGGGCTGTAAGCACATTTAATTAGTAGTTCAAGCAGAGGGCTCCCATAGAAAGCTCTGGAAATTTTGGTCCTGTAATTACAGGATTTCACTGCATTTTTCACCTAAGAGTGCTCTAGTTCGGGCTGACATGCCAAGACAATATTAAAATGTTAAAACCTGTTTGAAAGCGTCAGCAACTTTTCTCTGTACCTTAGGCTAAACTCAGTTAAACAGCAATTGAATGTATCTCAAGAAGCATTTACTGCCCTGAGGCTTAGACCACTGTCATTCTGAATGTGGTATTAGCATATACAGTGGAGACTGCAAGCCAAGTCTCAAGCAGTCCTGCTGAATCAACTCAAACATGATTCTGCTGGTTGGCACATGAAAACTGCACTACAGCAGAAAAATGTATAGTGGCTGCTGGAGAGTGATCTATTTATGCACATCAGAGATGGGGCTTCACTTTGATTTCCCTATTCACGAATGCAAAATTAGAGGTGGTGGAGGTTAAGGGAGTATTAAGGGAGGAGAGTGAAAGGAGAGGAATTAAGTGCTGGAAATGAGAAGATACTCCAAAATTGATCAGAAGAGTTTATAAAACCCAGAATGACATTGGGGACACTTATTACACAAGTTAGCAGCTGATCATCCCACTGAAAATAGACCAAATTCTGGTTGTGTGGGCCATTCATGTTTATTTTTCCACTGCAATAATCAAAGCTTTCATGATTTTTCTTCTGGTCTCTTCGGTTTCCTTAAATTAGAAATTATTTGCTTTGTGTGTCATAGACTAATAATCTGATGAAAAGTGGAAGTATTGCCTCCCTCCATAAAGCATGTGCCCATAAAATCTGCATAAAATTTCAGTGGGGTTCAAGATACCAGAGTAAGGGTTTCAGCATCCTGGTGGGTGGAAGAAAGAAGGGTGCATTTTTATACTGATACCTTTTTTCATTTGAGTTTAAATCACTGGTTAAGAAATATTTAACAAATCAACATTCATCCTTGAAATATAGAAATTTACATGTGGTAAATAAATTGCCATTCAAACAGTGACAGAATGATTTAAAATAAACAAACAAAAAAAAAACAAATTCTGAAACACGTATTTAGAAGTAAGGAAAATAATTTAGATTTGATTATGTTAATATTGTAGGTAGGTCATTTAAATGCCTAAATCTAAAAACCCCCAATAAGTTATAAGGCTTTGTATTAATAGCAGATTCATACTTGTGGGTGGATTTTACTGATTGCTGATCACTAACTTGAAATGTATTTTCTTTCCTAGAACCTACATCCAACATTTGCACCGGTGTCTTGAATTGCCAGCAGCTGGATCTTCACTAACCATGAGAAGGGAGGTGAATAGGTGAATTCTTATCATTAAGGAACTTTATACAAAACAATAATGACACAGATGAGTTTCTTTTTAATTAATAAAATGTGTTAGCCACTGTACATTGGTTTTACATACAGTAAAGTGTGAAGTGAGTGCTTCTAAAAGAGTTGCAAATATCAGTTTAGAGTCACTTTCCAGTAATGATCTCAGATCTTCAATGTTTTCAATACTGGCTATAAAATTGTAAAATATATATCCTCAATAAATATTAACATTGTCTTTAGGAATGGATATTTATTCCAAAGTAATACATAAAGGCTCTATTAACTGTAAGAATGTTATCTTTGGATTGTAGTCTTGAAGGCAGTGCCCATTTTATCTTTGCTTCTCCATATAACATATAATTCTATACAAATAAAAAAGCTGAAAAAAAGGAAACTGAAAAAATCAATTAAAGTATATTTTCTCAAACCTTCTTTCCTCCCATATAAACCATGATAAAGCATTTTTTAATTGAAGTACAGTTGATTTACAATATTGTGCTAGTTTCAAGTGTATAGCAAAGTGATTCAGTTATACATATATATATTTGAATTCTTTTACAGTATAGGTTATTACAAGATATTGAATATGGTTCCCTGTGCTATACAGTAAACACTTATGGTTTATCTATTTTATATGTAGTGGTGTATATTTGTTAATCCCATACTCCTAATTTATCCCTTCCACTTTCCTCTTGGGGAACCATAAGTTTGTTTTCTATGTCTGTGAGTCTGTTTCTTTTTTGTATATAGATTTATTTGTATTATTTTTTAGATTCCACATGTAAGTGATATCATATAATATTTGTCTTTCTCCATCTGACTTACTTCACTCAGTAAGTGGTGAATTAATGTTGATGGAATCTAGGTCCATCCATGTTTCTGCAAAAGTCAATAGTTCATTCTTTTTTGTAGCTGAATAATATTCCATTGTGTGTGTATATATGTATATATGTGTGTGTGTGTGTGTGTGTGTGTGTGTATCTCACATCTTCTTTATCCATTCCTCAGTCGATGGACATTTAGGTTGCTTCCATGTCTTGGCTATTGTAAATAGTGCTGCTGTGAATATTGGCGTGCATGTATCTTTTTGAATTAGAGTTTTCCTCTTTTCCAGATACATGCTTAGGAGTGGGATTACTGGATCATATGGTAGTTCTATTTTTAGTTTTTTAAGGAACTGCCATACTGTTTTCCATAGCGGCTGCACCAATTTACATTCCCACCAACAGTGTAGGAGGGTTCCCTCATGATAAAGCATTTTTTAAAGTGAGAAGTTACGAAATAGGTTGTATAATAAGTAGCTGGTATTAAATATCTAAACATTTAATGTGAACATGTTAAATACTGAAACAAATTAATTTAGTATTTGGGAATGTTTTAAAAAGAAAGAGAATCACTACAGTGGCCATAATGTGATATAAATTTTTTCTATGTATTTTTTCAATGCATTATTTTGTGTGAAAGTCTAAAATAGACTATGTTAAAGCTCAAATCATGTATGAAATAGAACTGTAACGTAATATGATTATTTTTTGCACAGAGGAAAATCATAGCAATTTAGATTTACTAAAGATATTACTTTATTAATTTTTTCTAAATGTGGCAAAATCACAACACCTGTTCATTTTCTCCTTCAATGTAGTGATCCTGAGAAACTATACAATTATTCTAATGATATGGACATTTTAAAAACACAGTCTCAAACTATTTGCATAGGAGTACCTATTGAAATATTTATCATACAGAAAGCTTACCTGGTTGAAAATACTCCTGTAACAAGAAGCTGTGTTGTAACAGAATTCTATTAGTTATTGTGATTCGGGAGAAAGACAGAGTTCCTCCTTTGTGTTCCTTACTGAGGAAGGTTTCACAAAAACCCTGAATTCTGAAGTACTTTTGAGAGATGAGGCTCTGAAAGCTTTTTAGTAGGAGCTGAAACAATATTTATGGGGAGAGTTTAAAAACTGTTGGAATGCTGGCTCATTACTCTGGTCAATAAGTTGATCAGTTAAACTAAAATTGGCAACCACAATTAGGACCAAAAGAGTGTTGAAGGGCTTGGGAGCTTAGAGCAGGTAAATAAAAGGAAAAGGAAGGAAATGATCTCTGCTGACTAGCAAACAGAACTCAATGAGCAGTTCAAGTGGGGGAAATCAATGAAGCAAAACTGGATCAGTTTGCTTCATTGATTTTTGCTGCTCATTGAAATGTTTTCCTTTATTGACATCCTATTTATTCAGAGAGTGGCAAAGTCTCACTGTTGAATCTCCCCACGAGCCTGTGATGAGCAGATAAGCAGGCTCTGGAGATCCTCTTATGCCTACATTATACCTTTTCATGCTGCATGGATTCAGAGGCACTTCAAAGGCTCCCTGTGACGCTGTAAACGCCTCCCTGAGCCCACAACCTTACTGTGGTAGGCAGAAAGATGGTTCCCCTCCTAAAATGTCTACATCCGCAGAACCTGTGAACATGTTAGATCACAGGGCAAAGGAAAATTAAGGTTGCAGGTGGTATTAATTTTCCTAATAAACTGTCCTTAAAATAGGGAGATTATAGGCAGCTAGGATACAAACCAAAGAATGTGGACAGGCTCCAGAGACTGGAAAAGGCAAGGAAACAGATTGTCTCCTCAAGCCTCCAGAAAGGAAGACAGCGCTGCTGAGACTTTGATTTTAGCTCCTGGAGACCCATGGTCAGACCTCTGACTTACAGAACTGTAAGAGAATAAATGTTTGTTGTTTTAAGACACTAAGTTTCTAGTAATTTGTTACAGTTGCAATAGGCAACTGATACACACTCTCACCACTTCTCTGCTCAGAGGAAGACAGCATATATTTGGTCCTTTCTACCCATATTTCATCCGTTGAAGGAAATGGAGTGGAAAAATTTTGATTTTCAAAGTTTTCATTGAGTCATGTTTACCTAATTTTTGAGTATCTGCTCAGGAATTTTTGTTTTACACTTTTGAAAATTCTGCTACATTCTAGTATCTAATAGTGCAAGTCATTTGTATCTGACCAATCAACAAAGTCCAGCAAAGTGCTAACAGCTCTTCTATTATTGATGTTAGTCACATCCTCAATAACCACTTCATCTTCCTCCTCCGTCCCTCAGTGATAGCTGTCTCTGGGATTATTACCAGAGAATCCACTTTAAGGCATTCAAAATTTGGGTAGTGTGATTCCCAAGAAGAGAAAAGAAAGAGAATTTGGCATAACATATAGGAAGGAGAGCCAGGTACCAGGGTACAACCTTAATGATGGCTCTGTCAGATTATTACGGTGCTTTTGTGACTTCCTGATATTTATTATTTGTGTCACATTTGTCTGTTTGGCCTGTTCCCTCTTAGTAATTAGCAGGAGAGTGCCTAATTAAAAAGCACCCTTATGATAGTTTTAAGAACAGTAAGTAGAATAAGTCTCTCCCTACTTTAAAACCCTCTTCTATAAATTTCGGTATACGTTTCAAACTTTGTATTTTTGCACAGAGTTTCCTTCAGGATCAGGGTCCTGCCTACCTCTTTCCATTCTTATATGCTCCCATTTGCCACTTCAGCAGACCTACTGTCGTTGTCATTTCTAGAAAGCCCCTTGCTGTTCCACGTCTTCATAATCCTAATGCGTTGCTTCTTCTGCTATTCCTTGCCTTGTCATCTGTCTCCCACAAATCCTTCAAAATCCAGTTTCAGCATTTCAACTTTGAGATTTCTTCTAACCAGGCTGTCTAATTCTGACTTCTCTTTGCCTCTCTAGTCTTCATCCTATGCCTGTCTCTACCACAGCATTTAATGTATTGCACTAAAATCTGTTACCCATTCATGTGACTTTTTCTGTAACATGTAACTCCCTGTGGCTAGGATTCACAAGTTACTTAACTGTGTACTTGGGATGCTAGTACCGAGCCAGTCACATGCTCAATAAGTGCCTTTTGAATGGATGGATCAAAAACAGGTAGGGAGACATATTGCATGTCATCCCTGATGATTCTGTCTAATTCCACAATGGCCACAGGTAAACGGAGGATAAGGACTTATGTTAATTGCAAACACGATGTAATTGGCCAAGAACAGAAGGTGAAGTGTTTCAGTATGTGCAGATCTGAATGAATTTCTTTACTACTCACTCTCCTTACCCCCTTTCAGAGCCTGTCCTATAATCTCTAGTTGAGATTTGCTTTCCAACAGAACAATGGAATTGATTGAAATAACCCATGGATATATTTTACAGGACAAAATGCAGTCCTCATCCTCAGCCTGGGACAGGCTAGTGGGGTCCCTGGAAGCAGTAGTGGATGCAAAGTAAAGTCTAATGGGAAAAGCCTATACTTAGTGGTGACAGGGCTACACATATGAACTAATTTGTTAAGCTTCTTTGCTCATGGGTGGTAGCTATTTTATAGTTATTTTAATGTTTTCAGGACCTCTGGTTGGCAGTTATACAAATCTTTCAATAATAAACTTGGGAAATAAAATTTATTTTTGGCTTATACACAGCTTGTATCATAGAAGAAAAATTTCAAAGCATGGAGTCATGAAGAAGAGGTATTCTATGTGATGGAAAATGAAAAGAAGAAAGCTCTCTTCTCTCATTCTTGTAATGTGGGGGTGTATTTTAATAGGAACTATTGTAGGCAATGTGCCTACCTATTTTAGTTCAATAAATCTTATTTGCCTTTTCGTAGCAACCTGATGGGTACATGTTAAGTGAGTAGGATCATGGGCAATTTACATCAGTGCTTTTCAAACAGAGAATCATGATCCTCTGGTTGGTGGTTGAACCCACTTACAAAGTTATAACCAGTTTACACCATGTTCACATTATTTCGTAAATATTTTGTTGTAGTTTTTTTTTAGTATGTGTATGTATATTTATATGTGTGTACTCAGTCCCTATGTAAAATAAATATTTTATTCTGGGTCACACTGAATCTATAGTTTAAATCATATGTAGAAATCTGTGTATTTCTGGCTACTTCTGAGTAAGCTATATATTATGTGATATTTAATACAAAATATAATTTTAATTTGCACACAATGTCATGTGAATTTTAAACTGTGTTTTTATCTGTCATTTCAAATTGTACTTCAGAGACTAAAATTTTATCCTCATTAAAAAGGAATTCAGATAACTCAACGAATAAGAGTTAGTCACATCCTCAATAACCACTTCAGGAAGTCTACTGTAAATACAGTTTCTTACCTTGAGACATTCTGAATTTACAGTTAATTCCCTAGATTCCAATTTTCTAGAATTATGTGTAATTGTGATGATCCTTCTCGTAATCCACTTAAATCCTCTGATAGACTTTGATTTATATCAATCAGCAAAATGGCAACAGACCCTTTCAAAAAGGAAAACTTAATATGACTTCTTAAAGTCATATAGACATTAAGATGTAGGACACATTTAAGCTGTCTAATTGTACCGCTGGTCTAATGCCCAAGTATTAATCTGTCACAATGTCAAATTACATACATTTAGGGCTTTTTTTTTTTTAAGTAAAACATTTCTGTGCTTAACAAACTCATAGTGCAAAAAAATTCAGGAGTGCAATTAGAATGTCATCTCTTCTGCAGATGACTTAAGAAAAGCATGAATCAGAACTTAACAGTCAACATAATTTCACAGATAATCGTGGCAAAATTCTGGTAAGGCAACAACGCAGAGTACAGTGAGATTAGCAGAGAGTGATGATCAACTATTTATCTCTACCTTCTGCCATGCATGCTCTTTATTTAAGTCTCTCTTTTTTTTTTTTTTTGCCAATGTTTTCAGTTTTTACTTTGCCAGCAGTGGGCATAGCATAGCAAAAGAGGTTTCATGGTGTAAACAGATTTTTCCATGTGTTCAATGAATTAGCTTCACTGGCTCTTAGGCAAAACAGACTGGCTGGATGGAATTAATTTTAGCAAGCTTTTGTGTTTTGCCCAGGGTCTTGTACAATTCAAATGAATCAATCCTATACCAAAAAAAAAGATAAAACTACAAGTACTGTAATGAAAATCATCACTAAAGCATATGCTTTAGGAGTTTCCTTGAAATGACATAGTTAAAATTTATGTGTACTGTATTAATGATTGGATTGTACTCTGTGAGTACTTAAGTGAATTATTTGGTGGGAATCTTGCTAATTTGTCAACGTTCTCTTTCTGCAAATAAGCCAAGGACTAGTGGAATTAGGACTTGGCTATGACAGGACAGGGGAACTCAGAGGAAATTTCACTATGCAGAGAAAATAAGAGACGGACTTTACTGCACAAAGCTGGCATGAAGGTTTCAGTTTCAGGGAAGATAGGTCACACTATTATGGTAACATAACCTGCAAAAGTAAATTCATTCTTTCAAGAAATATTGATACATCAGGCACTATTCTAAGACTTTACAAATATTAACTCATTCAATGCTCACAGCAACCTTGTGGGGCAGGTGGTATATTGCCCCCATTTTACAGATGAGGAAACTAAGGCACAGAGAAGTTAAGTGAGTTACCCAAGAGTTTGCATATAGTGAGTGTTAATGAGGTTGCAAACCCAGACATTCTGACTTTAGAGCTATGCTCTTAACCGCTATACCACACTCTCTCTCAATCAATAACACATCAATGTATTATAAACTCATGTTATAAGTAGGAAAAAAGGCATCTTTACCTAAGCTGAATTCAAGTAGAAAAGCATTTCCCTATACATAGAAGAAAGCTAGAAAAAGCAATGTCTCTGGACTTCAGATATAGTAGGAATCTCAACAGTCTTAGGTTGAAATAAGGGGAACATTTTTAGTTGGGACAAACAGAAAGGTGAAAACTCAAGAAACATGTGTGTAGAAGTTCCAGGGCCTGAATGACATTGGGACAGCTGTCCCTCAGTTGGTCTTTGAGTGGGATGAAGAATTTTGTATCTAAGTCAAAATAAGGCGTGTAAACTACTATGTTGGTAAAAAGCCTCAAACTTCTACTATTATTAAAGCCATATTCAGCTACGAAAAGGTTGCATCTTCATAATATGCGTCTATTTTTAATTCTACCTGGTAGAAAGACACCTCAATTATGAGGTTTTGGATCATTGTCATTCCAGAGACAGAAAAGCCGTGTTTGGAAACCACAGTGTGCTGGGCTGAACTTCGGAGAACGGGAGATGCTGAACCACTCCTTGGTGAACTGAATGTGAGAGTGGAAATAAAGGCTTTAAAAATAGAAAAAGAAGTATGCTCAGTCATTTCCGGCAAACAAAGCACCAAAGAGATTAGGTAGGACATATTAATCACAATTGGGTTGGCTAAATTGGGAAAGAAAACCTGACTGTACTGATTCTTAAGAGAAAATGAACACAAAGAGATATCTGGGTGATACTTATCTAACTTGATTCCCTGTATAAATCAGGTAATTGATTAATATCCAAAATTTTAGATTATTTGAGAATATATAGTTGCAACCCATGAAGCTGAGATTTAATCTGTAGGGATGGGGAAATCTATGTATATTAAAATATAATGAGGTAAAGAGTGGTGCCTTTAAGTACACTTATATACCTCATACTTTTTCATAATGGTATCTCGGGGCAAAAAACCAGGGAACCATGCACAGTGTAAACTTTTACAGTCACTTTGTGAAAACCTTTACTTTCATATCCCTTCACTGGAGGGAATCAATGAATCAGAGTGATTAACACCCTGGGATCTGAGCAAAGGAAGTCTGATTGAGTCCACGTTCTTCCACTTACCAGCAATGTAACCTCCGGCAAATTACTTAACTGAGTCTATCGCATTGGACTGTTATGAGGATTAAATGAGACAAGCGTGTTGAGTGCTTAGCATAAAGATCTACATATAGAAACACTTAGTATATTTTTCTGCTGTTATCACCACTGTTTGTTAGTATATTTTTCTGCTGTTATCATCACTGTTACTCTACCTACTATGCTATGTATCTTTTCCACACATATATTTGAATGGGAGAATATTGATTCTAAATTATCAAACATTATATAGTTTTAATCAATGTCCTCTTTTCTTGGCATAATTTAAAGGAGTCAAAAGCTTACATTTTTAGAATATTTATCAATTAATTATACAAAAACAATAGTTTTCATATATGAAAGATGATAAATTCATGTTTTTGTACTATAAATTATACTGCCAAATACATATCTTTAAAATAAAGCCCCAGAATAGTAGATGAAAAAAGACATCTTTTAATAAGTTTATTTTAAAATTATTTAAATTAATAAATGTTAAAAATGCATACTACAGGAAGCTTAGAAGAAGAAATGTAAACTAATTTAATTTCAAAGATTAGGTGTACATAAGTTAGTGATTTGTCTGACAAGTAGCATTGTATTTTATAATTACTAGCTGTTCAATGTTAATTGAAACAATCTATTGTTACTTGCAAGTATATAATATTAAAGGCTATAAATAATAATTAGTACTCTATCTACTTGACTAGGTATAATCTCTCATTTCCCCCAAAGAAACAATTTTTACATAATTATTATCTTGCTTACTTTAAAATCACATTTTTTACTGCTTAAATCCTAATTTGCTGCTTTTTTTTAATACTAGGACATGAAAAGATGGTAAAATTGAGAAAGTTAAAGAGATTATGCGCCTTCAACACAGTATAATCTCTGAATTATTACTTGGGTGGACTTTACAAGTGTATCAGCATTTAAAAGTAAAAAGAGTTTAAAGAATCTTTAAACAGATCAGAAAGTATAAAAGGTGTAGAATCCCAGCTAATGTGAATTAAATTATCTTCAAAAAGAGGGGAAAAAAGTTAAGAAACAGCTTTCTGTTCTGCATGTTAACTAGCCTAAATAATGCAGAGCTTAAGTGCAAAAGCGAGAGAATTTAAAAGGGAAAACAAATATCTTGAGACTTGTCTTTTAAAGTAACTGTCAAGGAGAACTTGTCTCTCTGAATAAAAGCTAGCAGTGACTTAAGGGATTCATTTATCCTTTCAGCTGTATTAAGAAATGTCATTTAACTATTTAAAATGTTGTCCAGTCAAAATAAGGACTAATTATCTGCTCATGATATGCCTATATGGCTTCCAAAGAACACACCGGGATTTGGCATGATTAAATGCATTTAAGAATTTCAGTCAGGTTGAGGATTCAGAATAAGATGATCTGAGAAGTATGACTAGTGATGCATTATTCATGAATATGGGAAACTAGTAAAATAAAATATGCTGCTTATGGTGTGTCCAGATAGTTAGGGCTAAATATTCCAAAATAGTCAGAATTAGATCTGCTTCTCCTTCTTTGCGTTAAAAAACTTCTGGGTAAATAGTGATTCAGATGTAATAATGACGATATTGAATATTTAACCCCAGGGCTACCAACCAAGAAGAAGCACTATAAACATTTTTCCTGTTGGGAAAGATATAATTAAACCTGCTGTCTTGTAGATAACTAAAGAGACCCACATTTTTTTTTCCTCTTACAAAATGGAACTACTTACAGATGAATCACCAAGCCACTATCATCATGCTAGATTTGCTTATTTTAAACTAAGTTTTAAGTAACTGAAAATAAATAAATTTTGATGTATGATATGTCTTACCCTCTCCCTTGGCAGTTTTTCTAAACTGTTCAGTGTGGTTCCTATTTGGAGTTTGGGAGTGTTTTTCTAAATATATGGAAAACTAACAACAACTACAAATTCTCAACTAGTAATCATATTTTCCTGACTGTATCTCAAAAGATACAGGGACATTAAAAGTCCGTAGAAATAAAATATCTTAAATAGCTAAGCATCCACAGAATATTACACTGCTGCTTGCTACAAACCCAAGATATCAACATTAAATAAGTTATTCTTCAATTAATTATTTTTGAATTTTTAAGCAATCATTTACAGATGATAGTCCTTCTAGTTTGTTCCTCTACAGTGAAGAAAGCTGATCACAGCTATTGATATTTTCCTCCTACTCTTCCTTCCTTTCTAGTGCTATTCTGTCATGCTTTTAAAAATAGCCTGCTACTTCATATATACCACCTCCTGTTCTAAAAATTTGTCCTAAATGAATATTCTATTCAACCTAAATTGAGTTTGGTTAAAAATGTCTTTTTTTTTTCTCTTGCAGCACCTGGGCATGGAAATAAGGATAAAATGTGCACAGGGTATAATAGCCCAAATAGCCCAAAATCATCATAAGACTTGATTATTCAGTGCTTGGCACAATTTAGGGCATCTTTTCTACTGAGTAAGAAGATAAAGAGGCAAGTATTGTGCCCATTTCCCAGAGTGCTAAAAATATGAAACAGTTGTCAAGTGATTTGTCTAAAGAAAAGAAATCTAGAAAGTGAAAGAGGTATAAAGAATTTGGCTAAGCTAGGGATCCTGGAATAGATAGTCATTTTCTACTCATACAACTCACTGTATGAGCTTATGCAAGCTAATTAACCTTGCTTTACCACTGCCTCCCTACTCACTTGTAGGAATGTTGTGAAGAAAAAACATGAATCTGCACCTCAAATTCCTGGACATGTGCACATAAGAAGTTTTCAATAAATATGTGTTTAAGAAAGGACAGAATGAAGGGATAAAGGAAGGAAGGTGGGATCCTCATTTTATCATCTATCCTTTCCATTATACCTACCTAGTTTTCAGTAAACATATGGCAAATATAACATAGAGATTGAAAAAATACAAAGAAAGGAAAATAATAGAGTGAAAAAAGACTGAAAAGAAGAGAAATGGTGGGAAAGTTAGGGAAGACAAAAAACTTAAAAGAAAAAGAGTGAAAGAACGCATGAAGGAAGGAGGGAAGCAGGGAGGAAGGAAAAGTAAAGGGGAGGGGAAAAAAGGATGGAAAGAAGGAAAAAAGGAAAGAAGAAAAGAGTATGAGGAAATTAAGGAAGAAGGAAATTCAAACAAACAAACAAACAAAGACAGGCAAAACAAAATAGAGAAAGATAATGACTCTCTCAGCTAGATGTGTGACCTGTGGAAGAGTTTATATTTTTCATTACCTTTATATAGATTTTCAGCTTTGTTTTAAGGTATAGTGTGTGGATTAATTATAAACATTGACTCTCAAGGTTTACAGATTTACGACAGATTAATCTAGGTTAAATCCATTAGAAGTTGTGTCCCTTTCTTTTATGTGTGTACAGGCAGGCAGTACTGTAAAGGTAAAACATAATTTTAAAAATGACTCTACAGGATATTAGCCCATCGGCATGAAAAATAACAGAGAATGAGTGAGTTGATCAGTCATTTCCTATCATGAAGAAAGAAAGTACATAAAAGCCTTTGAAATGAATCTAAAATTGGAACACAGTAGACAAGTTAATGAAAAACTATGGGCCTGGCAAGGAACAAACAATTGCATTAGGAAAAAAATGTAGATCAATGATAGAGAACACTTGAACATGTTTTAGCATCTTCCCTCCATTTCAAAAAGTTTTTAGCAGTATTCTAACGATTAAAAAAGAGGAGTAACCAACACGAGCTGTCTGTTAAATACACATTGAGATTTATAGTTTTTCCTTTTATTTCTTTTAGTTTGATTTGCAAGTATTGAATCTCATCTAGAGTTTTCAAGATGTTTTAACTAGTCTCTTTATGGTGTTAAAGAACATAGGCCGTTTAAGCTCCTTCAAATTTTAGTGTTTTAAGTGTTTTAAATAAATATCACTATTGGTCAGAAGGTCTTCCTGAGGCCCCTCTTTACCTTTAGCTCTTGCTCATTTGCACCATCAGTACCCAAATTACAGCTTTCTGTAGAACATCCAAGAACAGATTTTAAATTGGATACTACTCAGGTTGACATCCTGTTCCTTTTTTTAAGGAGTTTCTAAACACTAAACATGCTTTGAACTAAAATTTTTTTTAAACTAAAAATGTGATGGATTAGCTTCCCAGAAAGAAAGAACTTCCAAATGACTTGGCTAGGCAGAGGCATATATTTTAGAACAACGTTAAAAAATGTTATTTGAGAACTGTTTAATGTTCCAAAAGAAGAACAGCTAATGACCTAAAATTAGTAGATGTTTTAGAGTGTTCCCAGTGGCTGATTTCAATTCCCTTTCAAAGTAAATCTGAGCACTATAATGACAGCAGAACTTTCATCATAATTTACACAAGCTTTGCTACTTTCTTGTCATGGTAGACGTGGATTTAAAACAGAATGGTGGGTTTTTATAAGACTTTGAAGGGTCATCTCACTTAACTGCAGAACTTGACACCAGTGATTTACTCAAGAAATAGTTACTTGGTTCCTCCTATCAAGTGACTGTGGGAATTACACTACTAATTTAAACATGGATGCTGTCTTAAAGATGCAGAGAATCTACGAAAGGGAGACAAGTATATTAGAAAAATTAAACCTGTTAGAAAGCAATGACTTTCATAACAGAAGTACAATAAATTGTGTGAACTGTTCAAGGAATAATATACAATATTAATGCTATTTAACATTAAAATTGACCTTATTTTTTTTGGATTTAGAAATTGTCTATTGGAAATTTTTGAATTGTCATAGATCAAATTTGTTCAAATTATAACTGCCTGTTTTTGGTCTAGTATTTCATTAACATGTCTGTCATTGTCTTAAATATTTATGAAATAAATAAGCTCTATAAATTCCATTTTTGTATAGAATGTTTGGTAACCACTGGATATATAGATATTAATTCCTTCTTCAAAGTGAATCAAATGTATATCAGTAAAGTCAAGTGGCAAGTTGAAGGAGTCCTCCATTTAATAAATAACATTTTGTTTTTGTCATTGACCTTGTCATTAAAAATGGCAACATTGGTCCATAACAGTCCCCACCCCCATTCACAACATACAGCATTAATAACATCTCCACCCATTCTTCCCAACACAGGCTGACCTCCACTTCCAAGTCTTTCCAAATGTCATTACTCAGTATTGGATGAAAGATAAATCCGTTTTCTTCATCCCTGAATATGGTGAAAAATATTTTTTTTTGTAAATTTCAGCCAATTATCTCCATCTGTCATTTTACTCTATAGGGAAACAGATATAGCCTCATCCAAGCTGGAAAATTTGTGTTTTTAGCAATATCATAATGATGCTAATATGCTAGTAAGAAAAAAAACCACATTGGTTTGATAAATAGCCTTCCTAGAATATCACTTGCCACATTTAGATACATAATGAATAATTGTGGAGTAAGTGAATTAATGAATAATAAAATATTAACTCCATCTCAGCATTATGATACTTCTTACTGCTCTGTTGAATGCATCAAATATATACAGGAGTCTTGCATTGTTACCCAGTGAAAAGCTCAGTGCCTTTAACAGAACTAGAGGAAACAAACAGCTCTAATGTACAGCACCCATCGCTGAATTGAACTGGAACCTCTGGTAGCATGGGAGAGGTTAGCCCAGGTAAATTGGTTTACTGACTTTTTACTCAAGACAGATTCCAAAGTGCCTTAACTCTTCCCTGGTTGCTTAAAATTTTAATACACAATTTGGCACACGTGATATAAAATTCACAGAATTTCAGTCAGAATGCTGTAATTCATGGTTATCATTGGTGCTCATACTTAGCTTGATTTACATATTTTACAATTGTAGTAAGGCTGTTTTTTGTTTTTGTTTTGTTTTGTTTTGTTTTTTTCTACTCAGCTTCCTTTATTCAACTAGCATTTGAAACAATATGGAGAGAAAAGAGTAAGCGGCAAGAATTTTCCAGGGATTACAAAGTCATCGTGACCTGTATGGAGTTTTTCAAGCAGCCCCATAAACTACTCATGCAAATCATAGTGCCAATACCACTGAAAATGCCACCTAAGAGGTCATGACACAAACTCTGTCCATCTCAGTTCTCCCAGATGTGAAGTGATGATATCAGTAAAGCCTAGCTAAAGCCTTGGGCAAGTGCTGGTGGGCTTTTGTGAAGTTACAAGTTTCTATGAAACCCAAAATGCTCATAAAAGCATCATTCTGGTTACTGCCTATAACAGCCAGAGAAGTCTGTAAACAGTGTTTATGGACGTTTTTATAGCCAAATTCATTTTGATAAACCAAAGATGTCTCATGCTTTTCCAGAGAATTACTATTCTTAAGGGTGTCAGATACAATGATGCCTGCAGAGACTCAACAACGATGAAATGATGCTTCAAGATATTTTGAGCACAAGACAGACTTTTCTTGGGTCAGAGACACTTACTTACTTATGAGGAGGGCTTAGTCCTCCTAAGATCATTTCCCTCCCCTCCACTGACCAGGCCTGGTCTTGTAGGAATCTTTTTAAAACTACATCCAGAGAAGGATTTTTATATATTATATAGCTCCCAGGAATAAGAGAATGAAGAGTTGTCACAACATTACCTTTTTTTCTAGGTTCTTTGTAAATAATATTATTTAGGGGCAGAGAAAAAGAGAGAAGCATTAAACCATACCTAAGGCATTTGGATACAATAGAGGTTTTTCTTATCCATTTTGCAAGAAAAGAATAAATGTGAATTCAATAGCAATAACAGACTGAATTCTCTGAGCTGGCAAAATGTATATTTTAAACTGATTTTCTGTTGTGTGAGATCAAATTACTTCTGTTAAACTGCTTTAAAATTCAATATCACTTTCTCCTGTCCATGATTATCAGAAGGAAGGAAAGTGTAGAATATGCATTTTTTAAGAATTCATTTCCTAGTTATGTGAGTTACAATAAAGAATTCATTACATTCTATTAATATTATTACTTAGAGTAAAATTTAAGAAAAATAAGAATATACTTTTTTCCATATAATGAATGAATATAGCTTATACAATATACATATATGAGAAACTTTCAAAAATCAAATTTGTTACATGACCATACTAGCCACAGAAAATTAAGGAATGAGATGAAAATAAATTAAAGAATTCATACTAAATAGCTGCATATAATTCACAATGAAACTGTGAACGTACCACATCAATCATCTTACCAAAGTGCTTTTTCTTTCCCAATTGAATGTATTAAAGGGAATAAAAAATATCCACAATAATAACATAGCAAAAATTCAGAGGATTGATAGTAATACTGAGCACGCTTTAAAAAATCATTACATACAAAAAAAATCATCCAATTATACTGTTTGTTCATAAGCTTCTCTGTGTTCTTTGTTCAATACACGCAATTCTGTTAAATTGAAGCTAAACATGACAACTTAATTCATGATGTGCTATCTATTTTGTACTGTATTATACTGTGTATGTTGTTTCTTTTATTTGTAGGTTTTCAGTAAGTGAAAGTGGGGGAGGGAAAGAAAGAGGTCAGAACTGACAGCAAAACTGAATCAGTGCATCCCATGCCAATGAAGTAATGAAAACCCGCACTGTTCCTACAGCGGCAATAATGAATATAAATAGACAAAGGACGTTGAATAGCTACTGGGAGGAAAAGAATGAAGCATCCATTTCAAGAAAGAACCTTTTTCTGCCATCACAGATAGCTTTGTGGACTGGCTAAATTGGGATGCCATATAACAATTTCATGCTTTAAGAGAAGTCTTTGACAGACAGCTCTCACATATTTTATTTAGGGGATCTGATTTAATAATAGGAGTTCTGCTTGTTATAATAGTTGTACATGCCCAAGTCTCTCTCTCTCTCTCCTCTTTCCCTCCCTCCCTTCTTTTCCCCCTATCTCTCCCTCTCTCACAAAAGAAGAGTGTTTTGAATACAGATCTGGGTGATTTATAGGATTATAATCATTTTACCTGGGAGGCAGTACCTCAATGGATTCTGGATGTCTAAAATAATATCAATATATTCATTTATTATTTACTCACAGATGCTACACAAATATGTAATAACCCATCACTTAAATGTCAGAAGTAGTAGTATAGTTGTAATTATATGAGGTGATTTCTTTGACTAGACAAGTTTTTAACTGAAAAATAAAGACAGAATAATATGAAAACCATTTCAGTGGTAGGCATATGTACTTACAATGCTTAACTTTTAAATTTATAAAATTGTCTATAAATCGACAATGTATTAAGAGTATGGCAGACTGTCACTAAGAGTTATTTTGGGATCTGCAAAATTTCTCATAGCCACATGATCAAAGCTCAATAGATAAAATATTCTGTTCTCTTTCTGGGAACATGCTAAAGATAATTCTTGAAATTACACAGAATAAAATAAACTTATTGTATATAAGTAAGATTTTGGATTTGCTTATGCAGTATGATAGTATAAATGGATAATTTACAGAGTAAACCATAAAAATGCTTAAGTTTTAGCTCTCCTATGTCACAAAAGTAAAAAAGTTAATTTACTAATGTAGAAGAGGAGGAAACAATATGTAATATGGTCCCCTAGATGAGGATTTATTCTGGTTAAGTAAAGTTTTTAAGATGTAATACATAAGCATCAATAATATAATTATTCTGTGGTTGTCTCTCAAAAGAAAGTCAAATGGAGGATTCCTTCAACTTTTCACTTGACTTTGCTAATGTACATCTGATTCATTCTGAAGAAGGAATTTATGTACATACATACATAGGCAGTTACCAAATATTCTATATAAAAAAAGAATTTACAGAGTTTACTTATTTTCTAAATACTAGACAGCAAGAGACATTCTAATGAAATACTGGACAAAAAAAGCAGTCATAATTTGAATAGATTTTGATCTATGACAATTCAAACATGTCCAACAGACAAATTCTAAGTACAGACAAAAGAAGGTCAATTTTACTATTAAATAACATTTTTCCTTGCAATGCTAGACCTGCTTGCTTAAAAAATAACAATAAGGATAAAAAGGGAGCATAAAGGAAAACCTGAAAAAATGAATCAGCTTTTATCTAAATAGGATCTGAACAAGTATCCTGAAATTCATGTAGTGTAAAGAATAGCAGTCCTAGACAGTAAATCTGACTATTATCCCAAATAGCATAATTATCTCCTCTCTACTAAATACTCTGTGCTCTTTTCAAAAGGATGGGCAGAGGGACTAATTCTCTGTAGTTATGCAAATCCCGCCTAGAAAGAACACTATCAGTAATAACCACTGGTCAGTTTATTTCAAGATAATATACCAGGTGCTTTCATTGTCAAAATACCTGCATTATAATTCCATTCCAGTTGCTGTTTTTAATTATGAGGTTCTTCTCAACAGGAAACAATCCCACAGAGAACTGAAACAATTTATTTTAAATACTGTAAACAACAGAGAGGCTTTGCTTCATGGATATGAGATTCCCCTTCATCCTGAGAGCTCACAGCATGTTAAGCCAACTGAACATACAGTATTGATACAGATAGATTCTCATTTCAAAATGTTTCGCCTCGTGAAAGGCCTTAGATAGAGATTCAAAAGGCTTTGATTCTTTGTAGTAATTCCTAAATATTATATTTTTTTTTGCTTTCCTAGTAATAACGTTTATGGAAATACAAATCATTGTACAAATCAAATACCCCGGTTCTACATAAAATCCAAGGAAAACATTTAGATAAGACACAGCTCTGGGCACAAGTCTTCAAAAATACAAATAACTAATTTTTAGAATAACAAAATGTCTATAGGGTTCTTGTACCACATACTAGCAACTAAACCTTATCTGCTTAAAGAAAGACACAAAATCGCCAAAACCTAATCAGTTTAGGCAATTGAGGGAAGGTTTCCATTGCTCCTTGCAGGTTAGTAAATAAAAGGGCAGCCAAATAGAATTTAAAGAAACTTCAAGAAAAATAAATATCTCAGTTAACTAACATCTGTCCCCACACTGAACTTCTAGAATTTACAATAACATTTATAGAGTACTTATTATATACTAGCCATGATTTTCAATGCTTACTTATTAACCCATTTAATTTTTTTTATCCTCTCTTTTTTATCCTAATTTTGATGAGTCACAAAAAGGTTAAGTAGCTTGTCTAAATCACTGTGCTAGTAAATGCCCTCCTGAATTTGAACTCGGTCTATCTCCTGAGTACATGGCACACTAAGAGTAAAGTTGAAGCCAATACTTAGAACCTAAAAGAAAAAGATATAAATACAATAATCTTTTCTGGGAATGATTTGACACGGGAGACATTGAGTTAATTATTATAAGGCCCATTAAGGTTGGGTCGTGCCTTATCTTCCACTACTTGCTCTTAGGGTGTCCACAACACAGAATTGCTTATTGTTGTCAGAATATATGATGTATGAAACTTCTGTGTCTCTGAGTGGAGTTTCCGTTATTCTTATTTGTTTATCATGGATGGAAACTATGGCTACACATGAAAATTTGGAATAAATATCCATATTATTTAAGATAGTAAATTACTAAAAATATTAAACTTCTGCTTAAATATTATTCAATACTGCAAATTACGAAATATGCTTTAGGCCACATATAAGGTACATTGAGAAATTTGTTTGTAACTTGTAAGAATAAGTCAATTTTCTAGAATAACTATGAACCATGTGTTTTAGAACCTTTATGAAATCACAAATATACTGACCTCAACCAGAGTAGACCACATGGAGATTCTATGATATCTGTAATGTGAATCTTGATATGAAATTCTATTGATAAATACAAACTTAAATTTAACAATAGTTTTAAACATGTCATGGTAAAATTTCCTACATGAATGTTAACTTGACCCTTAGATGATGTAGATTGCTTTTGGTGTTTTAAGTTTTAAGGTTTGTTCTCTGATATCCAAAGCCATGAACTGCTTGGTCAAAACAACAAATTTCCTTCAGCAATATCTTTTGTGGTATACACGAGGTGACAAACTCGCTTTCAATCTTGCAGCTTAATCAGCAAACTCATTTTATATCTAATGGAACGTCACACCTTTTAGTTTCCATAATTGAACAAGTAAAACTTTTGCAGATGCTTTTCAGGAAAAAATGACAAAGCATAAGCATTGCCAGCAAGTCATTGACACAATCCAAACTTGTAAGAATGTATCAGACATTTGATTAACCTTTTCTTCTCTTTCCACTAAATGGCTTAGTCGAATAAACACATTCTATAGTCTACATTTCGTGTTAAATTTTCCAGGCAAGGTAAACTTGCCAGTAGAGAGCCACTAACAACTTAAACTTGGTCTCGTAAGTATATAACACCAATTTTCTTGGCAGGCAAATAGTAAATAATCAAAAGCAAATGACTGACCAGTTAGAATGGGCATCATCAGAAAATCTACAAACAACAAATGCTGGAGAGGGTGTGGAGAAAAGGGAACCCTCTTGCACTGTTGGTGGGAATGTAAATTGATACAGCCACAATGGAGAACAATATGGAGGTTCCTTAAAAAACTAAAAATAGAATTACCATATGACCCAGCAATCCCACTACTGGGCATATACCCAGAGAAAACCATAATTCGAAAAGACACATGCAGCCCAATGTTCATTGCAGCACTATTTACAATAGCCAGGACATGGAAGCAACCTAAATGCCCATCAACAGATGAATGGATGAAGAAGATGTGGTACATATATACAATGGAATATTACTTAGCCATAAAAAGGAACAAAATTGGGTCATTTGTAGAGACGTGGATGCATCTAGAGACTGTCATACAGAGTGAAGTAAGTCAGAAAGAGAAAAACAAATATTGTATATTAACGCATATATGTGGAACCTAGAAAAATGGTACAGATGAACCGGTTTGCAGGGCAGAAATTGAGACACAGAAGTAGAGAAAAAACGTATGGACTCCAAGGGGGGAAAGCGGCAGGGGGTGGGGGTGGTGGTGTGATGAACTGGGAGATTGGGATTGACGTGTATACACTGGTGCGTATAAAATGGATGACTAATAAGAACCTGCTGTATTAAAAAATAAATAAAATAAAATTGAAAAAAAAAAGCAAATGATTGTTTCATGGTGGTTATTTGCATGGGGAGGCAGTGTATCGTGGATGGTGAGAGTGTTGTCACTTTGGAGCTAGTGTCTGTGTTGGAATCACAGCTCCAGTGACCTTGGGAAACTTTTAATACTCTTTGTCTGGGTTTCCTCAGCTGTAAACTGGGCTAAAAGTAGTACCTAGCTCCCATAGTTCCTGTGAATACTGAATGAAATAAATAATACATAAAACAAACTTAGAACAGACTTGGGCAGCCCGGCATGTTTTGAGTATTCAGTGAGTGCTCTGATGGTGATTGTTCTATCTATACTTTCTGATTAACAACACTGAGCCTTCAGCTGGATCACACACTTCCTTTGGCACCAGTCAGTTTACACTGAAGCTAAAAATTTTAGATGGCTCTCAATGAGTCTAAGGTAAGATTGTAATGGAATCTGCCTAATTTATAGAAAAATGAAAAAAATTTATGAATCTATCACTTAGATTATCAATATTATGTGTACCAACAGCAAACCACGGCAAAGTGCTCGTATTAGGTATTTAGTAACACATATTTGGGAAAGTAGACCATTCCTTTCACGGTTTCAACAAGGAGACTATCAATTTCATTAGGACTGCAAGAAATAAGCCCTTGAAATTGTTATACTTGTGACAAGCACACGACAGTGAACATATATTTGTCCTGTCCTCTGTACGTTAAAATTTAAATACATAGATTTAATCCTAGAGATAGGAGTCAGCCTGTATTCATTATGACATTTTTACCTCTGAATAAATAAATCTCCATCACGTAAAAATTTAACAACAAATTTGATCTATTCTATGTCTTTGATCAATTTGTTTGTTTCATGGCTCAACTTTGTTTGTTTGTTTGTTTGCACTGTTTTCTTTTATATGGGAAAAGACTGAGGATGACAACCTTACAGTAGTAAAAATTGTTAAAGATACTTCAAAAGCAGAGTCATCGATGATTCTTTAGCACGATCTTCATAGTAAATTCCTAAAATGGTTATAATTCTCTCTCCTTTCCCGTACTATTTCCTGCCTATTTTGCCATTTGACTTTGCAGCTTCTCCCATCATGTGGAAGAGTGTACTTCCTCCTACTAAATTAGGCCTGGACTTGGGACTTGCTTTGGACAATGGAATGAGGTGGAAGCAACATTCCAACACTTCCAACGTTTGGGTGTTCCTGCTTTTGCTTTATTTCTGCCAAGCCATGAGAATAAGCCTGAGCTAGCCTGTTGGGGTAGGGTTGCCCTGTTGTCCCAGCAGAAGACAAATGAGAGAGTCCAGCAGAGGTAAGTAAAGCAACCCCCAGACAACCCACAGTGGACCAGAGGGGCAGAGATAGCCCAGCCAAGGAAAGCTCACCATGGTCCCAATGAAAAGAACCACCCAACCACTAATAAATGCATAGTGTCTTAAGTCACTGAGTCTTGGTTTCTTCTCTGCACAGTTTATTCTTTCTCACTATATGACTAATGCATGTAACGCTCATTGGGAGAAAAGTGAATGAATCAATCAATATTTGCTAATACATTTTATCTACAATTTATTTCAAAGTTACTTTGTGCCAGGAATGTTCCAAATATTTTACATAAATTCTCAGTTCATTTCCTCACCAATAAAAATAGCAACTGTGAGCCTTACTTTCCGGCTGTGAGGTAGGTGCCTATGGAATCACAAAAATAGGGTTTGTCTCTTGTGGAAGTCTCACTGAGAATGGGTTTCCAGGTTTCCACGTGGCACAAATACTGAATCTTTGAATTAGCGGTTAACTTAGTTAAAAGGAAAATTCAATTACTTAGAATCCTTTCCCCCTCTCTTTCTCATATAATTAGAGACTGTATTTTTTGCTAGATGCCTTATGTTACAGTCTACAGTAATCATAGCTCTATTTTTAGAATGTTGGTATATAGCGCTTGAATTCTACATTTTTCTCATTAGTAACTTTTTACAAAGTCTCTACTATACTAAATTTCATATTTAAAAAAGAAAAGTTCATTTTTTAGTAGTGTAGGGCATAAGAATAGAGTGAACATTTAACAATTTCATACCATAAACATGGCTGTGGTCTATTTTAGCCTCGGAGATTAGGGTAATTTTAAGGTAAGCTTTTCTTCTGACTGGCATCAGTGATATACATTTCTTATTCTCCAGTTTTTTTTGTTTGTTTGTTTTTTGTTTTTGTTTTTGTAAATATAACAAGCTAAATCAAAGCAGTACCATATTTTGTATATTAGGGCTTAACCTTAAGTTGGTTCATTTTGTTGGTATAAAAATTTTTTGGTTATTCTGTAAGTGAATTTAATAAAAGCTACAAGTAAAAAAAAAATCTTTGCTAATCATGTTTTTCCATGCAAAGGCATTTTACATATGTTTAATTATCAATGTATATAAAATTCCAATGAGAAAAGTCATTTAGTACCCATTTTAAGGACTATAAATTCCTTATTCAAGTTAACATAGGAAAAAAAATTAGAAGTTTTTAGTTTCACTGATTTCAAAGATTATTATTTCCCTACCAGATTATAAACTGCTTTTATTTCTCCCAACTAAGAACTGTAAACTTTTTAGAAATATATTGACATGGAATCTATTACCCCAAAGCCCAAAGTAAAACTGAAGCAAAAAAAAAGATTAGAAACTCTCGTCCCGGATGCCTAGCTCAGTGGTACCTGACTCAGAGGAATATTATACTGACATCTCTTATCATTTTGACTGATGTCCTGTTTCTGTCTCAGAAGAAAAGAACATTTTCCTTCCCCATCATCTGTGCAAGCTAAAGCAGGAAGGAGATTGCTTTTGACTCATTCTAATTATCAAAACTGCTTTCTCACTCTCATTACACATCTCTGGTATCTCTGCTGAACTACATTGTTTCAGCAATTTTGTATGCCAGTTAATGGACCTTCTATCACGTATATTTGTATCACCCTTCCCTGCTTCATTGTGAAAAAGAAAAAAAATGCAAATGCAAAATGCATTTCTATTGCTATTTAGTCTTCAACTTACATTCTATCACCCATATATTCACATCATTACTTGTATACTTTAGTGCTTAGTTATAATAAAAATTGTCTGGGTAATTATGATATATATACACCACTTGGAGAATACATGAACATTGTAGATAATGTTAAATTTTACAACAAGGAGTATTATAGAAAAACAGTTTGAAAACTTAAAAAAAAGAAAATGTAGAAAATAAGTAAATGATATTGGCTTCTTATACTATGAGTAGTTATCTTAAGAAAATAATTATCCAAAAGTTAGTACAGATTACAAGTATCAGTTGGATTAAGAAGAAATTAAAAGGTTAATGGTTAGAAAACCATACTGGATTACTAAGAGAGGCTGGAATGGTCATCCTTAATTAAACTTCTTAATCTATTGACTAATATTAAGGATGACACCTGCGCTCTTTCATAAATCACACTGCATGCCACTTCCAGAAAGAGAATGTTATTCTAAATGAATCATATTTCTGATCCAGTAGGACAAGTCTACATAAGATGCCTTTAAAATGTGTGTGGCCGTTTCTCCCACTAATTTTTTTCTGTTGCAAATAATTTTATGATAACTGATGTGAAATAAGTAGTCAAATGCTGGCTTTCTGGGGCCAGGAAGTATGGTTAACAATGTTAAATGGGAAGTATCATGGCATTTATGTTTCAGCCCAAAGGCAGATCCACTTTTAGCACAGAACACAATCAGGAAGTGGCTCGTCCATCTAAAGGAGCAGAGTATAAAACCTCCTTTTAATCACCAGAGGACACAGGGAAGCCTCACTTCCTCAGACACGGAGAAAGCCATGCACATAGCAAGAGAAGCCTTATTCTATGCGTGACATGTATCTGGTGGCCAGCGCACTGCAGAGACCAAAAGAAGGAAAGCCGATCCTTCATAGAAGCACATATAAAGATTCTGTATATTCAGAGGTTTTTTTCACAAACGCCAGTATAAAGTTTGAACATTTCTGCAAATAACATTAAGGGTTCAACTCAAGGAAGCCACTTCCCAACACAGACACAAGGTCAGGGAAGGTGGAAAAAGAAAAGAAATGGGAGAACCTCAGGAAGAAAAGGAATCAAAACTGGACTGGAACGTAGATGATTGCCTTACACATACCCTGCTAAGTTTTTGTTTTAACGAGTATCTGTCTTAAAGAACATAACATTAACATAATATTCCTGCCACATATCATTTAAAGTTTTAAACATATGCATCCCATGCTTATGCTTAAATCCATAGAATAAGCTCTATAATTCTCTATTAATACTCATGACAGCCGCAAGTTTAATGAGCACACTCACAAACACACACACACACCCCTACAAGCAGTGTTATCAAAAAAATTCTAGACTAGTGAATTCTACTTCTTCACTGTAGTAAAGCTGCTGTTCCCCGGAGTGACCAGAGCAAGTTTCTAGAACAGGTGTTACCAGAGAATATAGTCCCAGTAGGAATATTCCAGTCAGGTAGTTTCTCACTCTGTACTCAACTGCTCTCATACATATTTGAGTGGTTTCTAGAATGTTCTCTTGATGTTTCCCTGACTTATATCCAGGCAGAATTTAACACAGACAACCTTGATTTTGTGAATCATCTACATACATACATTATTTTTAAAATAATACTATTCTTATAGTCATTCATATGGACCAGATTTAAGATAAAATTTCATTGTTGCAAAGCTCATAATTATTATGAAACTGGGTTAATAGTTTTATATTTAAAACATCTTCTATTTATCTTCTAATAATTATGACAATTTTTCAGAGCGAATAGTTTAGTTCAAAGCTAGGCTTTAGACTGGAATTTTTCCACAAGCAACTTCATTCCCCATCCTGCATTACACGTGAAGGCAGGTACCATTCTTTGGGTCAAAATGAACCTCTTTTCTACTTCATTGCAAATGAAATGCTATCTTCGATATACAAATTGTCGTGCATTTCTTAAGGTACACTCGTGCCTTCATATTAAATAGTTAGTCCCACTCTCTCACCATCTATCCCAGCCAAATTTTACCAACCTAGCTTTGCACACAACTCTGACTTCCCTTTAGGTTGGCGTACCCCTTGTTTGAGCTGGCACTAATCGATCAATACGCTCATACTTCAGCTGTTCAAGCAGCAGCTAACCAGGCAGCCACAACAAACACAATTCTGGCAGCTCCTAATGTGTGTCTCTGCTCATAATTCAGATGCTGTTTGCAAAGAGTTTATATGTAGACCATGCCGCTCTCACAAAGCTCAGTGCTAGGATTTTAAACAGAAAGCTTATTAGGCACGCAGTCCTGCAAATTAAATCATTACAAGTAGTTGCCCAAAATAGTTTGGGAAGACAGAGTGCATGGTCATGTATTTTTACACACGAAAACTAACATTTTCTTGGACAAGGCCACTGTTATAGCAAATGATAACATTCTGGCAAGAAGCAATTAATATTGATTCAATTAAGTATCATATCATTTACCTATAAGAACAAACTAATTTCTTCCCGATTTAAATCACAGAGGTCAAGGGCAGAAGGGATGTGTATGAGACAAGTAGATTTTTTTCTACCTGCTATAAATGTTTTTGGGAGGGAAATATGACTTAGTACAATTAGAGAAGAATGCATTTACTCAAAACCTCACACATAATTCATTTCGTAGAAACTGAGCAAATTGGACATCACAGTTACCATTCTGAGTGCTATGATGGTAGAAACAGAATTTGGTGTTTGCACTGTAAGAGCTCACAGTATACAAGATAATAGAAATATTGAAAAACTGTAAATGCACAAAGTCTTGTGCTATACAAGCCCATATCTGGGGGGGAGGAATTCTGCCTGAGGCATTGACATGTAATCTGGATTTTGAAATGATTGGCTTTTGCCTACCTAGGAATAGGAATGGTGTAGGGGTGAGGAGAGCACTCCAGTGACGGGACCAGCACAACTCAATGCATGGAGGCATGACAGGGTATTACGTATTTGGGGGTTCCTAAACTGATCCAGAATGGATAGTCCAGATTATGTGAGGGGATAAGGTTAGAAAAGAAGGTAGCTAAGGTTCTTTAGTGCTATGCCAATCTTATCTCAAATCCTTTGGTCAAAACGGTAAATCACTAATGTTTATAAATAGGTATGTGGTATGATGAGATATATTTTGAGAGGAGCATTCTTACTTCAGAGAGAGTAGACTGGAACAGATAGGAAAATACTCTAGTAACCCAGTTAAACTAGCATGGGCAGCAAAGCTGGAGAGGAGCAGGGAGACTGGAGAAACATTTTAAAGATAGTAATTTGAAGCATAGGGAGTAAAGTAGAATAAAGCAATTATACTCCTATAAAGATGTTAAAGGAAAAAAGAAAAAAAATGTCAAAGAAGACTAAATCAAACATTTTTTTTAAAAAAGTGAATGAGTAGTTACAGAGTAAAGTAAGTCAGAAAGAGAAAAACAAATATCGTAGGTTAACGCATATATGTGGAATCTGAAAAAACTGGTATAGACAATCTTATTTACTTCTGCTTCTACAAAGCTTAAGTAGAGACACAGACGTAGAGAACAAATGTATGGATACCAAGGGGGAAAGGAGGGGGGTGGGATGAATTGGGAGATTGGGACTGACATATAAACACTGCTGATACTATGTATAAAATAGATAACTAATGAGAACCTACTGTATAGCACAGGGAACTCTACCTGATGCTCTGGTGGTGACCTAGATGAGAAGGAAATCCAAAAAAGAGGGGATATATGTATACATAGAGCTGATTCACTTTGCTGTACAGTATAAACAAACTAACACAATATTGTAAAGCAACTATACTCCAATTAAAAAAACAAAAGTGAATGAGTAGTAAAATGTTACTGGTACTTGTTTGATATGGAGTAGAAAGGACTATACAAAGTTATTTCCAAATTAAATAAATAAATAAAATATCCTTCAACATCATCTAAACTTCCTAATTATGGAAAAATTGCAAGGAAATATAAGAAAATAGGTGCATAAAATAATTTGATATCTCCCCAAAAATATAATTATCAAATGACAAAAGACTCTGGTCTGGCAATTAGCCATATGCTTTGTAAGGAGAACTTTATTATAGCTAATACTAAATATTCAACCATGAAGATAGTATTATGCACATTATTTTTTTCTGTCTGCCACATGAGAATACTAATGTAAACATCAACTTAAAAAAACTTACTCCCAAACATTAACAACCTTTCAGTGATTATACATTATACTAACTAAATCATATTTTATTATATAGTTCTATGAAATATATCATGGAAAAAAGTATGTATTGGGGCTTCCCTGGTGGCGCAGTGGTTGGGAATCTGCCTGCCAATGCAGGGGACACGGGTTCGAGCCCTGGTCTGGGAAGATCCCACATGCCGCGGAGCAACTGGGCCCGTGAGCCACAACTACTGAGCCTGCGCGTCTGGAGCCTGTGCTCCGCAACGGGAGAGGCCGCGACGGTGAGAGGCCCGCGCACCGCGATGAAGAGTGGCCCCCACTTGCCGCAACTGGAGAACGCCCTCGCACAGAAACAAAGACCCAGCACAGCCATAAAATAAAAAAAAAAAAATAATAAGAATTAATTAATTAATTTTAAAAAAAGTATGTATTATTGAATGTGAATAATCTGGATCTTATGATGACTCTAAATTATATCTCCAAAAAGTAGATAGTTATTATCACTTCTAATATATAAAATCCATAAAAGGTAAGGGAAATGAAAATCATGTGTTCAAGTTATGTATCAGATACACACACACAGATCCCCTTGCATGATCCTTGACTGTCATCCTAGAATACCTTTCATAAATCTTTTCCACTTTTCTTTTGTTTTTAAATGCTTTTTTCATTGTTCCACTTTCAGAAGAGATCTTCAACATTATGAACACTGGTGTTCCCAGGAATGCTGCCTCTTTCTGTTAATCTCAATAGCCCCAGAGAGGCTAGCAAAATGAAGCATTTCATTTCTACATTTTTCACTTGACTTGTAGACTGATACCAGGTGACATTATTACTTCGGGTTGTGGATTTTGTTTGGGGAAGAGGAGAGTAAAACAAAGGATAAAATTATTGTCTCAAAAGGGGCTACATTTTTGGGCTGCCTTACCTACCAGTTTTCATTTAAAGTAACAACTCTAAGAATGATGCCTACTGCCGGAATTCTCAATATCTTATTTCATTTTAAATAATTCTCTGTTACTGGCAGATATGAAAACATTAATAGGGTTTGAAAAATGCTCCACAGAGATAATATTTAAGTCATTAGGGTCAGAGCCATGTGAAGTTTTTCATGCATAAAGAGATGAGTTTGTTATTGCAAAGTATTCCTACCATGTCCTTTCATTTGTAATACAGAATTATGCTTGGTTCATCCATATTTTACTGTGAGACTGTACAGATGCAACACACACACACAGGGACCATGTCATAGATCTTTGAATTGTTCAATATGGTTTGCGGTGCCTTGCATTTATAAAAAGTATGCTCAATGCATTTATGTAATATGCTCAATTTTTTAACATTTCAGCTGAAGGGGAGATTTAAAGGTCAATGCTTACTCTGCCATGATAAGACTTTTTCATACTTAGAAATAACACCCCACTATGCAGGACTTTCAACACACATTGTTAGGCATCTAAAGGACAACAGAGAGTAGTAGGTTTTCCAGGACACCTGAATATATACAAAGTTTAAGGCACTTGCACTTTGACAGACTTGACAATTGTTAATTGCTTTTTCCCAAAGTATGCTTACTACAAAGAGACAAAAAAACCCGTATCTGGTATGTCACACACACGTATGCACACAATCTCCCCCAAATCTTCTCACTAAAATGCATGAATACCTGAATTATACTTACAGGTATAATTTCAAGCAATGCCTAGAAAAAGTTCTCTACAAAAATCTTTTTTTAAAATAAAAATTCCACTTCAGATATAGCAGTTCAAAACCCAGTACATAATTAAATACATATGATGGAGTTTACTGAGTGCTTAATGCATGTAAAATTTCCTTTGACAATTCAAATTTAAACTCACTTTAGTTCTTATAAATCTTGCTAGAGTATAATTGACTTAATATTTTTTTTTTCCAAAACAGCTAATACATTACTTTCATTTCTATCTCGATTTTCATATAAATGAGAAAAAAAAATGTTACCTGGTAATAATCAACAGAGAAGCAGCTTGGGAAAACCAAATGCATTTTCTTTTCTCCTGTGCAGTCTTTTGTATAAGTTTTTGGTGATTTTGAATATGATTCATTACAACCAACACAGTAAATAGGGTAAAATTAATTTTAGAGTTGCAAATGTTCTGATAGAAAGAGATTAGTAAATGCATGTGCAGAGCTATCTAGATAAAAGAGCATTTTTCTATAACTTTAAGGACAAACAATTTATATCAGACCATGGTTCTAGTTTCCTGACTTATCCACTGATAACTTGCCCAGAAAATTGGACTGGTGTTGAAAGAGCACTGAAGAGAGAGCCAGGAGTCCTGGAAGCCAGTTCTGTTGCTGCTCTGTAAACTTGAATTAGCCCTGGTTAATTTCTCTATAACTCCGTTTTCTCTAAAAAGAGATTATCCCTAAAATAACCAGGGACTCGAAAATTCTGCTTCTGGCTTCCAGTGCTAACCACGTGAGAAAGGACAAGTGTCTTGCCTAATAATAACCTGTTTTCTATCAAAATGTCCCCAGTTGTTATACTTCAGAAACCAAGAGGGAACATACCATACACTTAAATGATAAAAAACATACGATAGTACATTTCTTCTGGGATTATCTTAACTCAGTTTTACTGAAGTTCTTTGCCTACATAAATGCCTACCCTTTTATTGAAATTTTTGTTCGACACTGACTTAAAATCTCCTCCCATTATTTTTCTCCAAACCTGTTTCAGCCTCACTGATCTCCTTATAACACCCCTGTATTTCAGCTAAACTGTTCTTCTCTAACTAATCTTATCGAAATCTATTTCTGTTTGAAACCTCAGCTGCAATTTTTATCTTCTTCTTGGGGCCTTGCCTGAACTGAAGAAATCAGAGCTATTAATTGATTAAGCTTCATGTTATAATTTATATGAATTTGTATGCATTTGTGTATAATGGTTGTGGTGGTTTTGTGGCACATCCAAGGCAGAGTAGCAAGAATGAGAACCAGACTCAGCAATGTGTATACTCAGCGATGTGTAACCTTCCTCCCTTCCTTCCTTCCTTCCTTCCTTCCTCCCTTCCTTCCTTCCTTCCTTCTTCCCTTCCTTCCTTCCCTCCCTCCTAGTCCAGTGTTCACCTTGGCCTTACCATGGCATACGCACAGTGTTAAACACTGTCGATGTAAAGAAGAATCGATCACATTCCCTTCTTGCAAGAAGGGACAGGCCCATGTAGATACAAAATCACAAGACATTACTACAAAAGCTAATGGAGACACGTGTCAAGTAATCTTTCCATATTTTGGTTTGTCAGTCAGTATGGTTTAGAGCATGGGCTGAGAAATGTAAGGGACATACCTACTCTACTTGCTAGCTGTTTGGTCTTCAAGAAGTTTCTTAGCTTCTCAGGGGCTTAACTTCCCCATATGTGAAATGGGGGAAATAATATTCTCTTCCTCAGCTTTTAGTAAGAATTAAGCAGATAATGTACCACAGTCCCTGACATAATAAGCAATAAGCAAACTGCACATGATATATTTTTAAAGATATCTGTATGCATACCAAGCACTTGCATATATCTTGAGGCAAAGCCCCTTCATCCATTATCAATAGATTTCCATAACATGTGTCTTGCATATAGTAGATAATATTTGTAAATTCACTTCCTATGATAAATATATGTCTGCCCAGGTTTCCCTGACGTTTTTCTGAGTGTATGATTTGCCTATCCAGGCAGAACAAACAGCTTTAGGCAGATTGCTTCTGCAGACACATGCTGCTTATATAAAGGAAATCCACTTAGAGAGCAGATTAAACCAAACTCAGACCCACAGTATAAGGTAATAGTGACTCCACTTTTGCCCCCTTTCAGGCTGCATAACTAATGCAACTTCTGTGCCCTGTAATGGAGCACTCCAGTGTCTCCCAGACTGTGTCAATGACAAATGAAATACTATTCTCTCCCTTTGTGTTATGGACTGAATTGTATTACCCTCAAATTCCTATGTTGAAGCCCTAACCCCCAATATGACTGTATTTGCAGACGGGGCCTTTAAAGAGGTAATTAAAGTTAGATGAGTCAACGGGGCTGGTGTCCTTATAATATAAGACAGAGAGAGACCAGGGGTGTGTATGCAAACAGAAAGGGCCATGAAAGGACACAGCCAGAAGGAGGATATCTGCAAGCCAGAGGAAGAGGAATTGTGGAAAACCAATACTTTTCTACCCCTTGGTCTTGGACTTCCAGCCTCCTGAACTGTGAGAAAAACATGTCTGTTTTTCTGCAGGTATATTTTTGTGGCAGCCCCAGCCAACAAATACACCCTGCATTAAAATACTGGCCAAGTGTTTTAGCTAGTGTCTAGCTAGTCTATTCTATTTTAGAAGCAGAAGGGACTACTAGAAACAAGGATAACTTTTCTGAGAACTAAAGCAAGGGAGACAGCTGATATTTATATTATGTGTTTACTATCTACCAGTTACATAACTTTGCAATGGTCATAAAGTAAAGGTGACCAAACTGACGTGAACCCACATGGTCTGGTATCAGACCCCGTGCTATAACCACAACACTGTTCTTCCTACTGTTTCTAGTAATGGTTAGCTTTGAGACTCTGCAACGATCGGTCAGCCTCTTTGAGTCCTTGCAAATTGAGTGGAACAATATTTACATTGCAAACTTATTAAAAAGACTAGAAATAATGTATATAAACTGGTAAACACCAGGCACTCAATATATGATAATTATTATTATGTAGTATTTTCTAAACACTAATTCAAATTGTGCTAGAAATACGTTTCACAAAAATAGCTTATGATGAAGCCTGAGTTTTTCCAGTGGTCAGTTGTAAGAACTAGAAACAAAAATACCCTCAGAGATGATAATACAGTTTAAATATGGGAACAGGAAAGCTAACTGGTGTCCCTGGCCTGCCTATGTGGGCAGTGACATCACTTTGTGGGGGAACTGGCAGCTGGGAACATAAATCCAAGATCCTGATTCCATTTTTCTTCTCTCTGGGTGAGGAAACAAGCCTAGGTTTGCCTAGATAGAAGTACGTGAAGAATTTGGGATTACAGGGATACTCCCAAATATATTCCATTAGGATAATCCATGGCCTGAAAGACCTTTCCTAGAAAATCTTTTATTTAGGTAAGAATCATCTCAAAACATATACATTTCCTTAGTGAGGGTAAAATAACAGCAGCCTACACTTTCAACATGTCAGATCTTTGATAACTTTGCCTTAGTTTAAAAGAAATCTCTTTAAGACAAGGGCAGGTACTTAATAGTTAACAACTGAATAGGGAAACATATACATATAAAGGTACCTAGAGCCTAGCCTGCCTTTGAACTAGGCCAGCTCTTTTTACATTATACTTTCATTGTACTTGTTGGATTTATCAGGTAGTTAATAACTTGAATATAAAGTCATTAAGCCTCACTAGGGAAATTACAAAAAAAATATCAATGACATATTTCTGGAGAAAAAAAAATAGTCCCATCTACACAGTCAGTGCATGTGTGTTACTTGAGAAAACAAGTTTTTGGTTTTTTTTTTTTAAGATAGGAATATGTCACTGTGTCATCCACTAAAATGAATGGCAGGCACATGCCATCCATTTGTCATAGATTAGTGGATGTCTAGATGAGACAAATTGGGGAAAATTTACTTCCTCTAAAACAAAAGTTACATAATAGTGGTAAACAGTCCTCTCTCTCTTTCTCTTTCTCTCTCTCTTTCTCTCTTTCTCTCTCTTTCTCTCTATATATACATATATATATACGTACATATATAAATACATAAAAATATATAAGTATATAAAAATATATACACACAACCTAATGGGAAAACACATACACACATTGACAGAAAAACCTATTGACAGTAAACAAATAAAAAAATCAAAGGAATGTATTTTTCATTATTCTCAAAGTGATCAATTATGGACTCAGAGAAAGTATACTTATGAGATTTTCCTTTTTGGCTTGTTTATCTCCTAGGATACAATAAACTCAGTAACAAATTTTATGACCCGACATAGAGCAAGGATGATAGAATCTACTATCACCTGGATTGCTCTTTTCCTCACATTGACAAACGTCTAAGGTTTGAAACATGTCCCCAGTTATGTTTTACTATGGGAAAAGGTTTCCCTTGTCCATTTATCACTTTATGCCTGAAAGCGTGAGATTTGATTATTCTTACACCATCATCTAAACTTTTGCAGGCATGAAACTGTTTTTAAACTCTAGACAGAGGTTTAACTTAACCTCCTGAGGCTGTAAATCCCACAGGTTGATTATATGATAGAAAAAGAAATTCTAAATTTGCTACCCTTTAATTTAATTGAGAGTGTCTACTTTTACCCAGTGTTTTGGGACAAGGTGAAAAGCAGGTTCTTCTCTAGGTCCTTTTTATATCCTTCAATTACTTCACAATTTTTTTCCCCTCCAGATCTAGTGACCCAACATTCTATTTTCATGCAAGCTTGATTGTATCCTTTTCTGTAATGGAAAGGTGACTCAAATCTTGGAAAAAAATATAAAATAGATTTTCTTGAATATATAAGCAAAATACATTCTAAAAACTAGAAATAATTCTATCTGCCAAACTTCTCACAGCAGGGGAACAATTTTATATGATGCAAATAACTGAGAATACTTTGGGGCCTAGAGGATATCTTGTACACACACAGTTTAACTATGTTTTAGACTATGATATGTATTATTAGTGAAGTTATGGTTTGTAATATTTCAGCACTTATTAAGGGCCTGAAATATTAGGCAGGTTATTTCCATACAACGATTTTCTATTTACCCTAGGTCACTAGCACCAAGGAAAATGAACATCTGATGATGGGAGCACTATGGCAAGACTACCTCAGGCTTAATTAGGTAAGAATTTATAATATCCTGCTTAACGTTAACAAAGCAACAATGTATTGATACAAGATCTACATGTTATAGAATGAAACAATCATTCTATAATAATTATCAGAAGAAACAGAGCTAGGTTACTAATTAACAGAAATTTTCCTAAAGTAATAGTGTACAGGGGTTCTTTTTTTTTTTTTTTTCTATTTTAAAATCATATTGTTTCCCATGCAGAAAACCTCAGTTGATTCCTTCACTTCCAAGCCTCAATCGACCAGTACTTGGTCGTCTGTCAGGACCAGGAGGTGTTTTTTTATTAAAAGAGAAATGCTTATACTGAAATCATTTTTTTGAAAAATAAGAATGGATAATTTCTCACAATGCTCTACTGCAAAACAGAGACCCAGACGAAAGACACCAACAGAAGTTATTTTGGAAGACAGAACAAGTACAGATATCTGATAAGAAACTACGTTTCCTTGAAGGGCCTACAGAGAACCGTTGTGGGGTCAGTTAGTCGATTCTCAATAGGAATAGAAAAGTTATAAAATCCCCTGCAGGTGCCCCCGATGAACGACTCCCATTGCCTTTGGTTCCCTATCCTTAATCATCCTCAGATTCAATACTCCAGGGTAAAACTGAGGGTGGTAGAAAGGGACTCACTACACCAAAGAAATGCAATTTAAGATAGGTACAAAATCTACCAGGGGACCAATCTGCACAACCACAATTAATAGCCTAAAATAAAAGGAAAGAAAATGGCACCAGCGATATTTAAACCTAAGGTTTCAACCATAAAAATACCCTGCCTAGTAGATCTATATTTCAGTTCTCTATTATATCTTTGGCTTTTATACAGGTCAATGTCTTTTTTGTTTCTGAAAATATACACCCAACTACTGTATTTGATTTCTCACCTATAGCTACACCTTTACTAAAAAGATGACTAGTTTGGCTATCAATATTTAAGCCCAAGGATCCTGTCTTTTCAAATAACAAAATAATTATATGGCAAATTGACATTTGATAGAACTCTAAAGAACCGTCCCTAAGGCATAATGTTTTTGGTTATATTGATCATAAAACTTAACTTGAATGTTTTAAGGATTTAAAGGAAAGTGTGTATTGACTGCAGGCAACGTTTTGGAGAAGCAGCCCTCAGCTGAACCATACATATTTTTTTGTTGTTGTTTATGTGTTTCCTATCAGTGGTGTTTGGACCAAGGGCAGGATTTTCTCTAATGCTCTCGCCAGTTCCATTTGCCTCTAACAGATTCTATGAAATTGCTCCCAGTCCCACTGTTGGATGTGCCTTGCTGATTTGCTTCTGTTTATCAGAAATGCTTTCTCTTATCTCAGTATGACCTATCTGTGATTCTGTAGTATAAACTAAAACATTTCTTACCAAGAAAATACACGTTTCTCCTCATAATCCATTGTGAAGATTTTTGAGTCTTTAAGACATGTTTTGTCCATTCTGTAGTCTTTCACTGATTTGTTTTAACATGTATTTATAAAGTATGTGGTGAAGTGATGGTCATACAGCTATCTCTCTTTTTAATTCAAAATCTAAATGGATTGGTTCAGCTTTGTATCGGGAGGCCTGGAATGTTTCTGTTCTAGAGATTGTTGCAGGTATCTGCACAGATTCAAATATTTCATTCTGTAGATTGAGTTAGTTTTGATGACTTCATTGAAAGATTTTCTAGACAGTGGAAATATCACCTCATTTTCTCTTTAGCAATGTAATTTGCAAATGGTTTTCACATACATAATTTCACTCAATTCTTCTTAGGACTCTAAAGAGGCAGGTACTATAATCACTATTTGGAGGATGTGGAAATTGTACAGATGGAAGTTACAGAATGTCCCCAAAAACAGTGCCAGTGAATTCACATCTTCGAACAAAATGCCCACCATAAACTGGAAAGGATGAATAGAAGTAGGAAGGTCATTTAAGATTCCAGCTATTAGGTGATGATAGACTCGAAAGACACATATAAAGATTTATAAACAGCTTCTAAATTATCTCGTGATATTTTGTTTATAATAGGATTCCCCATATATTATCTCCTTTAATCTTCACAATAACCATAGAGGAAAGAAGGGACTCACACTGTTGTCTTTCAAAGTCTCAGAAGTTTAACTTCTCCAAGATCACAATTATAGGAGGAATTTCGTTATAGGAGGAACCAAAGATGAATCACAATGCAGTGGATGTATCTGCAGTGATGCTTTTAAGAAAAAATGTATGTTTGCGTTTTAAGTTTAACAATTCATCTTCCAACTAACAGATAGAAATTTCACTATACCTTGCAATTTCATTTCTATAACCTCCAAAGGAAGCTGTAGAAGACAAACATGCTTCCCATGTTGCTCAGGAAAATCCCAGCTATATACAATATCCCACTACCTCAAGAGATGATGTCAGAGATATATGTCTTTAAGGAGCAGAAAGAAGTAGAAGAAGCCTATAAGTCCTTTGCTCCCTACCAAATTTCACAGAGCATCTTTTTAAATGATTGATACCAAAAGTAGAACTTACCTTTAGACTATTACTCAGAGCAAAAGAGAAGGGAGCAGTGCTGACATTGGACTGCTATTTTTTTAGTTGTCACAAAGCTTTACTCTAAGAGGTTAAAAATAATTCCTTAAGGAATTATTACTTTTACAGTAAAGAACATTGACTGTTAAAAATAAGAATACGGCATCCAGGGGCTTCCCTGGTGGCGCAGTGGTTGAGAGTCTGCCTGCCAATGCAGGGGACACGGGATCGAGCCCTGGTCTGGGAGGATCCCACATGCCGCGGAGCAACTAGGCCCATGAGCCACAATTACTGAGCCTGCGCGTCTGGAGCCTGTGCTCCGCAACAGGAGAGGCCGCGATAGTGAGAGGCCTGCGCACTGCGATGAAGAGTGGCCCCCGCTCGCTGCAACTAGAGAAAGCCCTCGCACAGAAACGAAGACCCAACACAGCCATAAATAAATAAATAAATAGATAGATAGATAAATAAATAAATAAATAAATAAATAAATAAATAAATAAATAAATAAAATATATCATTAAAAAAAGAGTAAAATAATATTTAAAAAAAAAAAAAAAGAATACGGCATCCAAGCACCTGCCACTGGACAACAAATGCCCTACTCCACATTATTCTTTGGAAGATAGAAGCAGAATCAAACACTTACAAGAAAGGTGGGACAGCTTAGTTTAAGCTTTGAAATGGTAATGGATACACACACACACACACACACACACACACACACACACTTACACAAAAGAGAAGGGACAGAATACTTTTTTCACCTATAAAGACAAAATTAGGTAGTGCAGCTGGAATTGTCTCTAATGAAAGTGGAAATCGCTTCCACACATTTTCATTTCCTTTCAGTCATAGAAATAGAAAAAAATGAGCATTAGGTGAGAGTCTGTTTGGAACATTATCAGTGCAGATGGCTGGACAACTTGAGAGGTATTAAAAAGTCAGTGGAATTGGAATTAAGGAGTCTTCTTACTCTCTGGATCTCTAGTTGACTCCATTTACAGAGTGAACTTTGAATAATCAGAGGCTCTTAAATTGTGTCTATGGGTTGCCTGGATTAACTGGAATTCCTGGAAATGTACACAGAATTGTGTGCAGAACTGTGATTCTGGGCACGTGTGTAATTTTTCAGTGAGGGGGTCTTGAACTCTCATCGTATTCACAAAGCATTTCAAAACTCAAGTTAGTTAAGAACCATTGGACTAGTTGATGTGTAAAGGCCCTTTCAATAGTAAGGTTCTATGATTTTAATAGAACAAATAGCTTCAGAGAAATGTAACCAAATCTCTCTGGAGAATAGAAATGTTACCACTGCTGATAGATTAGAACCTGATCCAAAACATACCTTATGTTTGTGCTTTTTCTAATTCATTATTTTCTTTCTTCAATGTCTATCCCTACAAAATTCTTTGAATTTCATTTATTATATAATCCTTACATCTAACAAAGATAAAGATTTGACATTTGCCTTTTTATATTTATTTGGAAAAGGATAATCTCATTTCTTAGAGATATAGAAATATGTATATTTTAGAGTATGTATCTATGGAAAATATTTGTACATTACTTTTCTTATTTAAAGAGAAACCTTATTCCACATCAACATCGTACCAAACACTTCTCAGAACATGGAATTAGGCAGTTTCTCATAATGTAAAGTATGCAGAAGATTTGAACATGTGCATGGGGAAAGAATAGTAACTCCATCAGGCAAGAGATTACTAAAACGACCACTGGAATGGAAATCATAGTACTTCAGATTGAGCCTGATTATAATTTCACAATTCAACCATTATAAATACTTCTAATTTTTCATTTCCTTTAATCATGCAAGCATTTAGCTCCACTCTTTAATTATATACATCCAGAATCTCACTTTCTGTGTTTCTACGTTGTGAAATTCTTCTTCAGTGAGTGGAAACTTTATGCACAGATTTGTAAGTGGAATGAGAATTATATATTACATATAATTATATATTATATTTTGGTTGAGTAAACCTTCCTAACGATAGCTGTGAGAATAAATGAGTATTAGACGAGGATATAAAGTTATCTTTTCTAACCAACTCATTTTTACTTAATTTTTTAATTTTAGTGATATTTACTACTATGGTTTCATTCAAAATACAGAACATAAATGAATTACTGATTAATAAAAGTTTGAAAAATCACTGTGAATCCACGTGTTAAATAAGATAACAAAAATAATTAACTTGGAAAAAATCAACTATTTTCATATCCTTAATCTTATAAATTCAAGTTACTTTCCAAATTTAAAAATATTTTCCTTAATTATTTTTATATTTGTTTCTGTAGCAATCCACAAATAATTGAAATCCATAAGCATATATATAAGCATATTTTAAAATCTTTTTCAGGTGAGAAATAAATAAAATATCAGCAAGTTCAGGAAGCTGCCTTCAGACTTTGGTGACAGAATGTAATAATAGTCTGTCCAGAAATTTCTTCCGCATAATAGGAGTTTAAAAAAATGAACTAAGCTAGAAATGAAAGTTGAAAGTTATAATCAGAATATCACTGAAAATATTCATTATATTAAGAGATAATCTCTAATAATGCTACTTGTCAAGTGTATTTCGAAAAGGTTTTTTTAACTGAACAAGTTTTGTATTCTTGAACATACTGATATATGTTTAAGGGAATGTTTTGAGGAAGCAAAAAAAGTGGATCTAGATAACACTTTCCATAGATATTCTCTAAGGAGACATAGGGTTACATTTTATTTAAACATTGATCGGTGAATTCAGAACAGAAAATAGTGAAGAATGAATATAAAAATAGTATGCTTCTCATCAATTTGTAAACCTCAAAGATTGAAAAACAATCTTCTCATATGCAAAGTAGGTGTCCAGTTCTAGAGGAAAAAAAGTCTTTTTTGGCATCATTAGGGTCGTATATATCTACTTTAGTGTAACTGCAAATATTCTTACTGTTTGAATTACAGTCTTAATATTTGTTAGCATTTATATTAAAGACAGATTACAGGAATTCCTTTCTTTCCTCCCCCCATGAAGTCTTTTAGAACAATGCATACATTTAATGCTTGTACACATCAAGGACTCTCTTCTCGTTAGGCACATTTGGCATAAGTGCAATGATCTGAATAAACTCTAAACTGGCAGGTTATTCCTGAAGGCTACTTCTCAGCCTGCTGACTTGGCTGTTAGCCACTGAAATCAAAGAGGAGGAAGGGGTGATGACCGTGGTTTGCATACGTACACAACATCTGAGTCAGGTGTTTCTTAATCACATCTTTAGGGGTAATTATTAGGTCAAATTACATTTGACAAGCAGCTTTAAAATCTTACTAAGTTATCTGAGGCCTGCAGAAGAAAATTAGCTCGCTTTGCTCAACAGAAATGTATGAAAGCTAAATTGTGGAGCTCATTAACATGGCCACTTTTTAGGATCTTTCCTTGTTGTAAGACTCTGATAGTTAGTTGATGGTTCTGTGAATATAATGTTACTTCTCCGTTAGCTAAAATTGCTATTCAGAGAGCATGATTAAGTAGAATTATGGGGAAAAATGAAAAATTTTATAGGAAGCTTTTGTAAATTGCTTTAAAGAGATCCTCAAGTCAGAAAACACCTGTAAATATGTCACTATTCTAAATTTAACCTTAATAATTCTATACCAGGAATTGAAAAATATAAAAGCACAATTATGATTCAAGCCATTCCTGATATTTTACACAGCATTTAATACAGCACCTATCAGTACAGAGATTTATTTACAATCTCACTCAACTTCACATGTAAGTAATGCCAAGAAAAGGAAAAAAAATAAGATAAATTTTTCTTGGAATTTTGTGTTTTGGTAGAGTAGCCAAAAAATACTTAAATTGTTAAAATAGCAGGGTGGTCTTTAAGAGGCATATATGTTTTTTTCTGTATTTATTACAAATTCTTTTTCTGTTTCTAAAATACATCGTATTATATGCCTTAGAAACTATAACATTTTACAGTTTAAACTATAGAAATAATGTTTTAAAGATATTGTTCAATTATACTTACTGGTATAATTTTGCCAACTTTTGCCAACAACACAATGTCACTGAAGTGTGGCCATTTTCAGCATGAGAGGTGATGAATGACCAGGAACTCATTTATCTAAAGCAAACAAGTGGTGCTCTTAGCTGTTTTCTGACTGAGTCAGAATTACAAGATAACGTGTCTGAAATAGTTCAAAAATGTAGTGCAAATGCACCGTATTAGGAAGTAAAAATGGAATGTCTAAAAGTGTAAGATATTTTGGGTGTTACACGTGATATATTATGTCATGTAACTAAACTAAGTATTGGAGCATAAAACCAGACTTTAATACTATCAATCGTTGAAAACATTTAAGGTACTTGAAACTTTTGCTACACTCTACTAGGTAGGTGAAAAGAATTATAATTACTAATTTTTAAACGCTGACTTTCGTAGTAAGTTGATCACATTGAAAAAATGGCAGACCTGGGTACAGAGATACTAAGGGAGCAGGTGCACTTTATTTTTTTTACATTCTTTATCTTTTATACATTTTAAAGGGTTCAGAAGTAATGTTTTAAGTCAAATTACAATGTAATATGTTCTTTTTATTGTTAATTTGGGGAATTATCACAGATATCCTTGAGTCATGTATTTTTTTCACTAGCAATATTTTAAAGACCATTTAAACACCATTAAATAATGACTCTTGCCTTCAAGAAGCCTAGAAAGAGAAAAGAGACATATACAAATATAACACAAAACAAAAGGTATGGCATGTATAAGACATAAAGAAAGGCTCAGAGAAAATCAAGAGACAGTCACTAAACTTTCTTTAAGTGTTTCGTTTATAAGTCCGAATTCACCTAAATAACTGTGCTGCTCTTTGTGTTGCTTGCAATCTGTTGATAGACGTATTTACAGAAATTCTTTGTCATATGCACCTCTCAAAATTACCAGAAGAAAATGGGCCTTTCTGTTAGATCCCTCTACATGGATAATAACAGTCCCAGTGGATGGTGTTTTGGCTATTTTCACGTGTAATATTTCAAAGTGGTTAGAAGCACAGGATGTGGAGAAAAAGGGCTGGGTTCAAATCAGTTTACTGAGTAAACTTTGGCCTTTTACTTGAAACCTCTGCCTCAGTTTCCCTACGGAAATAATTGGGGATTGTAATTGCATCTACTCCTTAGAATTGTTATAAGAATTGAATGAATTAATAGGTATAAAGTACTTAAAAGAATGCTCTTATTATGCCATCATTCTAGTCCCTCCTTTAATTATTGAGCCCCTACTATATTTTAAAATAATAATTAGTTGTGTCTTAATAGCAATGTATGATGCTCCAGGAAACTGAAGAAAAATATAGACATTTCCAAGGTAAATACAAAATAAAACATTTGCATATAATTAGTGTGAATAAAAAACAAGGTCATGAGATGAAATTCTGAATCAATCAACATTTTAGTCCCTTTCACATTGGCATCCAACTTTTTTCAATGAGTGCAGTTAAGCGAATCAGGGTCCTTTTCATTAAAATCTGTACATTCTACCACTGCGTTTGTCACTCTTCCTCCTTCACTTTCTATGTCTTTTCTCATTAGCGTAGGTCATTTCTACATCAACAATTGTCTACTTCTAGATACCAGGTTGCTTCCCTAAAAAAGATGCAGGCTCAAATATAGGCACATTTTAGCCAAGGCAATTTTTTTGATATATAGAAAAACATGTCTTTTCTAAGAATACAGATCTAAATATAAAGTGTAGAATTGTGTCTCAGTTTTACTTAGGGATAAGTGTCATTCATTAATCTTGTAATATAAATCTTCCATTGAATATCACTCAGTCATCATTCTATTAGCTTTATAAAACATGATAAATGACAGGGAACACGATGAATTCTGAGAGTGAATGAAGGTACAGACACCACACAGGATGAAATGATTTTGATCTACCCATGGCTAGTAGTTGACATACTGATTTAGAAATTATTCAAACTGGGTGACTACGTTTATTTACTACCAGCATCGCGAGCCATGCCATGTAATTAATCACACCCTGCACTAGCAGTAAGGAAGTCTGCTCCCCACAATACAGTGAACAGTTATTTGCCTCTCTTTCACTTGGCATCTCTGCAACGCTATTGTGATTTTGTTTCCAGAAAGACTTCTGTCCCTGCTATTTGGGGAAATGTATCTATAATATCTTGATCCAAGAATTTCATATTCAACAGATGGTATTCTTGGCTATGTATTCACTGTGGTTTCTCTGAGAAGAGCTGAGTGCTTAATATTGTTTGTTCTCTGCCAATCACCTCTTAGCCTACGAGTGAATTTTGATCAAATATGTATTATTCCTTGTGCTTTGGCTCTGACCCTTTTGGAATTCTGACCTCTATCTAGCATGAGTTGCAAAGATACCAGGCTTGTTTTTGTATGGTCCTGTCTTAAAAGAGATGCCCAAGACAATATGTTTCATGCACAGATATATATAAAATAGTCCCATACTTATAGAGACAGAAACATACACATGTTACTACTCCTGCTAGGACTGATTCTTTTCTGAAAGTGGAATTTTCTCTATACTGTTTTCTCTGTGCATATCATATACATATATACCTGTCTTCAAATTTTGTAAACCAAAACAAGATGCTTATTGTGCATGATAATGTATATAGGATCTTAAAAGTACTTGTGGGAGATCATCATCTGAAAAGTCTTTTGAAATGCTGTAGATCAAGGATTAGGCTTTTTGTAGCAATTTTAATTTATTTACTTAAAACCAATAAAAGCAACTCTCCTCTGCTTTCTTTTTACATAGGTCTGGACATCAAAAAGATGAATGGAAGGAGAGAGTGACAGGGACAGCACAGGCTTCACAGAGAGCAGGAACTAAAATCTCATTCATTTTCCACCTCATCTATCAAGCCTCTATAAAGCTACAAGAGAAAGATTCTATTTTTCCAAACAAAGCAAAACCAAGGGTGAACTGGATTAACTGATTCAGTCTTCAGTTTCCTGATGCTTTCTTAGCTGGCAAAAATCCACTATTTGTGTTTTTCAACTTACTTTTTTATTTTCTGGCCTTCTTTAAAGAGTGTCTTCCTGTTAGGCATTAAATCTGCCATCAAAAGATTTGACATGGTCATTTGTAGAAAAAAGGCTTCGATATCTTAGTGAAGAGGAAAAGATGAACATGAGAATCAGATAAGGAGGATGTCACAAAATGTTTTTGACTTTATGATCAATTTTAGAAGTTGCCAAGTCAAAATACTTGTTTAACACTTCTAGATATCATTGCTGATTTAGGAAAGTTGACAAAAATGCTGTACACTTGTTTAGATGAAAGCCAATGATTGAATTCAACCACAGTGCTAACTTCTCTATAACAGGGCTCCATAGCCATATATTTAACTAATTTCACATCTCAGGCTATTGATGCAGGGAAATTAAATTCTTGTCCCTGTAAATGGACCTATCATATATTTCTCAACTTTTAAACATTTCCCTGCAATCAATCTATATATTCACTATTGGAAAGCAAATGCAGCCTTCCTTTCCAGTCAGTATTTTATGTGCCCATACTATAGGCAGCTCAGCTTCAGTCTTAATATACTTATGTCAGGAAGTATAGAGGCATTTCTTAATCACCTGAATCAAAACTGTGTATCAAATCTTTACATGGAATTCCTGGATAATATTTATTCTTTGAATATAACAAGTACAATGAAAAAGAGTAAATGGCAAAAGTGTTGGCCAGAGCACCCTATATGTAATACGTGATTATAGATTTTTTATTTCATTTCCACTTTATAATTTTTAAAGAAAAAATACTCATGATGTTCGGCATTTCCTATTTATCATTTCAGCATCACTGAATAAGGCTGGGGAGGAAAGTGTTACAAACAAAAATACTGCATTAATTCCCTCGGTATTGCATAATAAATTAAAGGTAGTCACACTTTGACACAGCTGACTTCTTTGATGAGGTCAAGGGCTTAGAGATTCTGTCCCTCCTTGCCCCACCACTGAGAAATGAGCATATTGAAGATAAGTTGGAGTGCTCTTAGAGACACTGCAGTCTCACTCCTTAATCCTGCTGGAACATTAACAGCATCACGGGATGTCTCCTTTGAATGTCAAGATTAAGAACGTAATCCTTTAAAATTTGGCTCAGACATACACAGAAGTGAAATTAGGTTTTTCACTTTTTAAAAGGATGGCAGAAAGATACTCTATAGGTAAGTTTCAAGGAAAAGATCTTGAAAACAAAACAATTCAGGAGGTATGTCATAAAGATAAAAAAGACATGATTTTTAAGATTCTTTCTTAAAATTGATTGTGGCAAGTTATTGTTCATATCTCTATTGTGCAAAAGATATCACAAGATTTAGAATAATTTCTAAATACCAATAATATAATCTGATTAGTTTTGAAAACTAAACTAAAATCAAATTCTGATAATGTCAAGATTCAGTTTAACCTTCTTGCTTTTTTAAAAGGTCTTTTTCATCAGTATCTACCAACCGTCCAGACAGCCAAACTTTCAGTTCAGTTTAGTTGCATCTAAAAATTTACAAAATATCTGAATTATGTTAAGTATGGATGGACAAATCCTTATTTTTTTTTTTTTTTAATTTTTATTTATTTATTTATTTTTGGCTGTGTTGGGTCTTCGCTTCTGTGCGAGGGCTTTCTCTAGTTGCGGCAAGCGGGGGCCACTCCTCATCGCGGTGCGCGGGCCTCTCACTATCGCGGCCTCTCTTGTTGCGGAGCACAGGCTCCAGACGCGCAGGCTCAGTAATTGTGGCTCACGGGCCTAGTTGCTCCGCGGCATGTGGGATCCTCCCAGACCAGGGCTCGAACCCGTGTCCCCTGCATTGGCAGGCAGATTCTCAACCACTGCGCCACCAGGGAAGCCCTACCTTATTTTATTCTCAGCAATTCAGAATAAAACTCATGTTTCATAGCTGGGGAAAATAAACATAATTTAAAGTGTTTTGTATGCATATTTAATATATGGTTCTCCACTTTTACTAATCTCATAGTTGTTGCAATTTTGACTATGTTTGTTAGCACAGGAAATTTGCTATAAAATTGGACAAAGTTTAGCCTAGAAGTAATGTGGAGTCATTTAAGACTTGTATCTGTAGTCCAAGACTTTCAAAGGCAGTTTAATTAGTTTCATGTACCATTCTTTGTCTGTTTTCTCAACTTTCCATAAATTCATTTTCTATTAGAAATAAGAAGAAAGTAAAAAAAAAAATGCTGTTCTTAAACAAGTTTGTTTTATATTTAAGAGATTTCTTAAAAAGGTTATCTGATAATTTTGACTTTTTTATTTTTAAATAAGAAGTTGGGGAATGGGAAAAATGAACCTTGGTAACGTTTTTGAGATAAGCTCATGTAATCTCAGCTATCTTGGCCAAAAATCATGCAAGGAAACCTAAAATAATAATGTTGCAATATAGAAAGAGACAGAAATATGAGTCATTGTAGAGGTATATCATTGGGACTTCTTGTGAAGTTCTAAGCAAAAGAAACCGAAGTGCCACAGTAAGAAAATGTTATACAGTGCTTCTAAATTGATATTTCCACTTATAAAATTGCATATAAAATGATCAAAATATACATATGCATATATGATTATTCATAATTAACTGGGTGGAAAATCTAAGAAATATAAAATGTGGTCAGCTTTTGAATAAATGCTTTATAGCTGGTTTGATATTTCCTTGATTAGAGTTTAATAATCTTATTCAGAATCTTAAATATAAGAAAGCCTGCTTACTATTTAGAAATAGAATTTGAAAGGAGCTCCTTTCTCTGGAAGTCAAGAGTATGTACAGCTCTTTTAACACCAGAAATCCTTTTAAGGATTTTTCTTCATTATTCCAAAATACTGCAAGTTATGTATGTGTTACAGTTCAGTTTGGTACTATTGCTAAGGCCTAGGGCAAGTTTACTCATTTTATAGCTTTCTGTGGCTCCACCTCTTCAAAGAAAACTTTGCTATAGATGACTTTTGAAAACAGGGATAAATGCAAATAAGAAGAATTTTATTTTCTTCTAAAGAACAGTCTTATTCCAATTATCATTCACTAGTCATTTACTTAATAGTGAGTTCCAGTGGTTTCTAATAAATCAAATGATTAAATATTAAGGGGTTTAATAGTACTTTGTTAATTCACTAATACTTTTTCACACCGATTTTTTTAATCACAGCCAAAAAATAAAATGAATGTTTTGTTTTGTTTTGTTTCATTCTAACTATATTTATTTTGCTCTTAATATGTTAGGTACTGTTATGGGTACCGAGGATACAGGAGTGAGTAAGACAAAGTCCCTGCCCTCCATACTTCCACCTGTAGATGCTAAGACATATTAAAATTTACAGTAATTAAAGCAGTGGGGTGTTGGTACAAGAATAGATATAGCAGTGATACAGATTAGAAAAAACCCTGGCTTGTTACAAGTGAGTGTACATTAAAGATAATACTACGGAATGGCTTTGGGACTAGTCTGTATAATTTAGAGAGCCTATTTCAAGATTTGCTAGCCCACGCACACGAATCACTTTTGAGGATTCTTTTTTGTTTTAATTAATTAATTAATTTATTTATTTATTTATTTTTGGCTGTGTTGGGTCTTCATTGCTGCTCACGGGCTTTCTCTAGTTGCGGCGAGCAGGGCTACTCTTTGTTGTGGTGTGCGGGCTTCTCATTGCAGTGGCTTCTCTTTGTTGCAGAGCATGGGCTCTAGGAGCATGGGCTTCAGTAGTTGTGGTACGCGGGCTCAGTAGTTGTGGCTTGTGGGCTCTAGAGCACAGGCTCAGTAGTTGTGGAGCATGGGCTTAGTTGCTCCGCAGCATGTGGGATCTTCCTGGCCCAGGGATTGAACCTGTGTCCCCTGTATTGGCAGGTGGATTCTTATGAATGTTGTTATTTTGTAAGTAATCCAGAAACCTTGACATTTTTATCATATTCATTGCACATACTATTATTTAAAAAAAAATAATTTGATCAATCAAGTGTGAGGCAAAGAACAGGTATCCTAGTTAAACACATCTTTCAATACAAGGTTAGTAACATCTATAGATTTGTAGGAAAAATCAGGTGACATTTTACAACTCAAACATTTTATTAGCGTTTTTAAAATAGTAGAGGAGCCTTTATCCAGTGATGTCTAAATGTTTCTAATTATAGGATTTATGGAGGGCACTCTGAATGATTTAGCAGCTAAATTAAAACATATGTTCTAGGACCCTGCTTTTATGCTATCTAAAGCAAGGGCTTAGGTGGTAACAGACCAGGGGGAAAAATTATGTGAAGCGTAAGAAAGTACATGGCACTTCTTACTGAGTGTTTACTCTTGCTACTGATGTTTTCTTTGTATTATGTACTTTCCCCTCATCACTTTATCTTCCTTTTATAATTATTCCTTTTTCTTCCACTGTACACCATACTCTCCTCTATTTCTACGTTCACTGATTTTTTAAAAATTAATTAATTAATTAATGTATTTCTGGCTGCATTGGGTCTCCGTTGCTGCGCGCAGGCTTTCTCTAGTTGCAGACAGCGGGGGTTACTCTTTGTTGCAGTGTGCAGACTTCTCATTGCGGTGGCTTCTCTTGTTGTGGAGCACGGGCTCTAGGTGCGCAGGCTTCAGTAGTTATGGTGTGTGGGTTCAGTAGTTGTGGCGCACGGGCTTAGTTGCTCCACAGCATGTGGGATCTTCCCGGACCAGGGCTCGAACCCGTGTCCCCTGCATTCGCAGGAGGATTCTTATAGGTTCACTCATTTTTAACTGCAGTAGAATATTACATTGTATGAATCCACCCAAATGTGTCAATATAGAAGTCTGATAATGGACATTTGTGTTCTTTCCAAAGCTGCAGTTCACATTCTTGGGCACATCTCAATGTGCTCCTGTACAAGGGCTTTTCCAAGGTCTATCTAGGAGAAGAATTAATGTGTCGTAAGGTGTGGAAATCTTGAACTTTACTAGCTATTGTCAAATTTCTCCCTAAAGTGATTCTACAAAATTTTACTCCGAACTGTTGTTTGTCAAACAGATAGTATATGAGAATTTCTATTTCTCCACACCCTCACCATGCTCTTGTTAGCCTTCTTTGGAATCTGATAGTTGTGAAATAGTATTTAGGCGCAGTTTCAATCAACCTTTACTTGATTACTACTGAGACTGAGTATCTTTTCATGTTTACTGGACATTTGGATCTCTTCTCACATCAACTGCTATTTTGCCTATTTTTAAAATTTGGTTTATATATCCCAGTATTGTAAATATCTTTTCACACTCCGTGGTATTCTTTTTTCACTTTAGTTTATCATGTCTTCTGTTGTACTGAACTTTCAAATATTAATGAAGTCAAGTTTATTAAATGCCTTCTTTGGAGTTTGTACTTTTAGTGTCTTGCTTGAAAAAGAATTGTCTTCACTCAGGAGTCATAACATTTTCATATGCGATCTATAAGTTTTACATTTCTATTCTTAAATTTTAGGTCTTTAATCTACCACAGAATTTATTTTGTGCATTCTATGAGGTAGAGTTCTATCCATCCCAAACCCCCAAGTATCTCAGGATCACTTGTTGATTAGGGTCAATAGACCATTGTTTTCCCCTGATTTCTAAAAGAGCTTTTGTAAATTAATTACTCATATATATGTGGACCTATTTTATAGTTTCTATTTCTGTTCCATTTGTTTGTTTTGTCTAACACTGTGCTAATACCATACTCTTAACTACTCAGGCTTTAAAATAAGTTTTCATGTTGGGTACAGAAAATCCCTATCGCCAATTTTGTTCTTAGAATTTATCTTGCCAACTTTTTGACCTTTTAATCCCAAATAAATTTGGAGATGAACTTGTAAAATTATCTGAAAAATACATTTAGGTCTAAGTGCCTTAAATTAAAAAAAAAAAAAATCTTTGAGGAGAATTGGCTTGGGCCTGGCAGATGTTCAAAGCTGACTCCATTGTGGGATCTTTCATAAGTTCCACAAAAGCTCCCTTGCTGGGTCTTGTCCTTCTACAACTACAATGAAATGGGTGGCACACCATTTTCTTCCAGCTTCTATATCCGGCCTTGGCTCCCTAGTTTTCCAGGGTGATGTAGACTCTTACTGTTAAATTCCACATTTGACTCTTATTAGACAGAGGTAAAACTAGTTATAAGCCAACTCTCTTCTCTTCATGGCTCACTTCTAATTCTTGGAAAACATCTACGTTCTTAACCTGCTGACTTCTGGGATACAGGCTGATCCTAAATCAGCGGCCTCATTTTAATTCTTTCATCAAAGTAGCTTGTCCCCTCTCCTCTCTCGTTCTCTAGATTTCTATCTGGGCTTTAGTCAGTGGGCCACATTCCTTCTACATATCAGGGTCATATATCAAATTCTCCAAGTAGGGTCATTGAAGGCTTTCTTTTTAGGCATCTTGGCATGTAGAATGTGCTCTCCTTATCAGTTCCACTCTAGAGGGTGAGTGTGAAGCACATATATTATCAGATCTAACCAAAACAATCTCTTAAATGGTCTCTACCTACCCGCAATTCCCTTTCAATTCTTTTTCATAAACATGTCATGATGAGGGATATTAAGAGACAGGATGTAAATTATTTTGAAAGTTTCCTTTGAAAATTTGTAATTTATTTGTCTGCCATTCTCTTTGGTATCTGATATCTGTTGTCTCTGCAACTCATTGTAAACTTCCAACTTAACATCCTTTTGCAAAAGCTTTGCATATGTTTCACTAGATTTTTACATATATATCATATAATCACATTAATGTGTATGTAGATATAGATAGCATTTCCAATCATTACAACTTCTTCTCTTCTGTTTTTGTCTTTTGCACGAAAGACCTCTAGTAAGATGTATTGAAGCAGTGATAATGAGCATTTTTGCCGAGTTTCAAATTTTAAAGGTATTCTTCCAATGTTTCATCGCTAAATATAACATTTCATGAGGATGGAGAAAATTCCCTTTTATTCCAAGTTTGCTAAGCTATTGTTTGAAATGAATGAGAGTTGTTTCATCTGTTGGTAAGACCATTATTTTTTTCCTTCTTTAATCTTTTAATGTGGTGAATTACATTAATAGATAATCTGTGTAATAATGTTCCATATCCGATCTCCCTTTCTGTTTGAGATCTTCATAAAGTTAACAGCTATAATAATATTAACTCTATTGAAATGCTGAAAAAGTGCAATTTTGGCTTTCTTCTTTGGCATATGAATAATTTGAGAAAATAAGAATAAAATGTAGCTTACTCAATATTTGTTTGTTTGAATAAAGTGTAGAGGACTTTATAAGTATAAAGATTTAAAAGCAATTTAGATGAGAAAACATCAACACCATCAGTATAGTTTAGTACCATTGTTTTAAATTAAAGTCTTATTTATGTTTTAAGAAAGTAGAAAAAGGGCTTCCCTGGTGGCGCAGCGGTTGGGGATCTGCCTGCCAATGCAGGAGACACGGGTTCGAGCCCTGGTGCGGGAAGATCCCACCTGCCACGGAGCAACTAGGCCCGTGTGCCACAACTACTGAAGCCCTCGCACCTGGAGCCTGTGCTCCGCAACGGGAAGGGCCACCACAATGAGAAGCCCGTGCACCGCAACGAGGTAGCCCCCGCTCACCACAACTAGGGAGGGCCCTCGTGCAGCTATGAGGACCCAACACAGCCAAAAATAAAATAAATAAATTTAAAAAAAGAAAGAAAGAAATTTCTATCTTTAAGATTTTCCTTTGGAACATTTCTGCATGAAAGAAATGCAGTTTTAAATGTTTTTCTTTTTAATAGTAACAGGCTTCAAAAGAGAGTTAAATAAAGTATGAATTAAAATGATACTTTCTGGGGCTTCCCTGGTGGTGCAGTGGTTGAGAATCTGCCTGCCAATGCTGGGGACACGGGTTCGAGCTCTGGTCTGGGAAGATCCCACATGACGCGGAGCAACTGGGCCCGTGAGCCACAATTACTGAGCCTGCGCTCCGCAACAAGAGAGGCTGCGATAGTGAGAGGCCCGCGCACCGCGATGAAGAGTGGCCCCCGTTTGCCACAACTAGAGAAAGCCCTTGAACAGAAACGAAGACCCAACACAGCCAGAAATAAATAAAAATAAAATAAATTTTTTAAAAAAATGATACTTTCTGATAAAGGACATTACCACAAAAGGTGAACATGTTGTATCTGGATGTAGGTTTAATTGACATAACTTAGTACACACTAAGAGAGTTGGTAACATAAACTTGATGATGAAGAGCTGGTCCTTCAGACATATTGTGTCATAACAGACAAAATTCATTCCACTCTATTCTAAGAGCTTTAAAGACAGCATGCTTTCAGACTTCAGACTATACAGGGGCAAGCAAATTAACTGCCTCACTAGAATAAAATATATGTGCCAAATAGTATTTGCATGCCACTTAACCCTAAGAAGATTATAGAGATATAAATATTCCTAGGAGATCAAAATGCACATTGGAATAGGCATACTGGCTTTACGCCTACACGAACTATGCCACGGCTTGCTGGAATATTGTGCACACCTTTGAATTTAAAACTGTTTGAACTTTGCTTCTGGGATATATGGAGGTAAAATGAAGAAAATTTTAATAGATAAAGTGAAATCGTGAAGCTGATTCAAAGAATAATTGAAGGAAGGAGAGAAGGAAAGAGGAATGAAGGAAATTTTGGATTTAAAAAGCTCTTGAAAAATCACATTTCTCATCAGATTTAATGTAGTTACAGACATCACCTCCCATGAGACACGGTAGGGCCCATACCCAGATAGTCAGACACTGACCTTTGCTCTCTGTTATGACATAGCTAGTGTCACCTAAAGAGGAAGAGAGTTGGCCACCTGCCTTGAGGTTCTCAAGTCATAATCCAGACCTCTGGTTCTCAACCCTGGTGCATAGCTAAACTGCCTGTGATTCTTTAAAAAATCACATATCTCAGACATAAAGAATCAGAATCTTCATTTAGGTTACAGATCTTTTTCTTGTGAGGGAAGATACCTTAGAGGTAGAAACTTAGACTCTGGAGACTGAGACATATGTGCTGGAGGTCCAAGCTGACCAGCTAGCTGAACCAGCTCTGTGATCTGTTATTTTCCCTTTTGATTTAATCTCTGGCTCTTTCAATCCTGAGTATGTTGCTAATCTATAAACAGCACTCTATCATCACTATGATTAGTATCATACCATGTAAAAAGAGCACTTCCAGGCAAATGCAAAGGTCGTATGCATGACTATAGAACAGAGCTGAATAAATGAAAATAAGACGACAGGAACAACAACAACAACAAAGTTGATGGTAACATTGTTAAAACATACTGCACACAGCAAATATGATACTGTCACTTTTATCCACATCCGTCTCTGTAAGAAAGGGTGAGGTCTAGACAGTCATGTAATTTCTTTTATGCAGGCTCCCTTTCAAAGGCTTTTTCAGTAAAGCTTTAATAAGTACTCTGAAGATGAGAAGGACATGGTTGATTATATGCTAGTGTAGGAGGAGAAGAAGAAAGGCCACTAACATTTCCTCCTAATTCCTATTAATTTTCCTGGTACAAATGATGAGCAATGTATCAGGGGGAATGAATCTCATATGCAGAGTTGCGTGGCAAGGCCTCTCAAATAGATGAAAGTTTCAACCAAACCAAGAACCTTTTGCCTAGTGTAGAAAGAACTAAGAGTTATATGTTGTTCTTTTCAGTCGCACCCAGAAATAGTTTGTATTCATTATTAACAGCATCTTTGAAAATAATGATATAAATATATGGGAGTGCTGTATCTTTATTCATTCAACTGAACACCTACTGTCCTAGGCCCACATGTAAACAGTAATGAGCTAAATGGGCAAGTTACTTGCGCTTATATTTTGCAATCTAGGTGTGTGTGTGTGCGTGTGTTGGGGAGGAATGGTGGGAGAGGCAGAATAAATACATAGCAAGGAGATAAATGGAATGATTTCAGTTAAGAGGGGTGTTATGGTTGAGTGCGACTGGGGCTTTGGGATTGGAGATTGTGCCTATCTAATTTAGAACAGATACGGTGGTGACATTTGGGCTAGGATCTGAAAGACAAAACAGCTGTCTGCATCTTGGGGAAAAAGAATGTGTGCAGTAGGAAGAGCAAGTGCAAAGGCCCTGGAATATTGGTGTGTTTGAGGAATAGATAGAAAGGCAGTTTGGTTAGAAGGTGAGCCCAGAAGAGGATGACAGGAGATGAGGTTAGGATTACTCAGGGTTCAGGTACTGGAATATTTATAAGGCATGGCAAGGAATTTAAATTTCATTCTTAGAGAGATGGACTGGAGGATTTTAAACAAGGAATTGAATACCTATGTTGAAAGGGATTATGATTTACCTACCAAAAAAAGATATTTTGTTCTATAAAATTATATACGAACACAGTGAGACAATCCTTCCGTATAATCATTATATATCGTCAAGATGTATTGAGTCTTCATATGAAGTAGGGCAGAGGTTAGAGAAACTACTATTGTATTACACATAGCAGATGTGCTTCTTTTCAGATTTATCCTGTTTGGTGGCCTTATATAGAAACAGCCATAACCTTGATCTAAAATCTTTCATTTGGCCATTGAGTTTCTTATGACACTCAATGAGTTATTGTCTCTTCATTTGCTCTGTTCTCCTTGAAATGCAGAGGTTCATGTTAGACTGAGTAAACTGGGTGAAGCAATTAGGCTAATAGTTTATCAGATAAACCCTTCAGTTCTTTTTAGTGATTGATACATTATAAATTCTACTTGAACCAAGATATGAATATAATTTAGAAGGTACTAGATATTTAGTGGGTTGACTAAGTTACAGCCCATTTCGTTTGTCTATGTAGGCTATAAATCAATGCCCAAGGAATGGTGCTAAAGTTCAGCTAAGATCTTTCACTTCTCTACTCACAGAATTGCAAAGTCTGTAGGGCTACGGAATGAAGTCCCATCTCCTAAGCATAGCACTCAAGTCCTCCACCCTGACACATTATGCCTTTCTACACCTGTCTTCATTTACAAATATTTATTTCATCTGCTTTGACAATTCATCTTATACTCTTTTCATCCACCCTAATATTTACATACCCTTCAGGATCCATGCCAAATAATTTTTCCATTAAGTTTTTCCTGATTCTCCCAAGCAGATTTAATTCATACATGCATTTTATTCTCGTAACACTCCGAACATTCCAAGTAAAGAATTTATTACATGGTCTTGTAATTATCTGTTTTTATTTCCATATTCCACAATAAAGAATGATTTCCTCCTGGACAAGCATTATATTTTATTCACATTTTTTTCTGAATTTATCAGTAGTTTATACCAGGGTATAGCTCATTTCAGGACCTCGGTGAACTGAATGGATGAGTGAATGAACAGATGACTGCATGCAGCTATCATTCTCACCTTATATTTGATTCATTCCCATAATGTGCTCTGTGTAAGGAGACTGAGATAAAATGACTCTCGGAAATGGCTTCAGATTTCTGGACTTCGTGTCTCCACTCATGCTGTTCCCTGTTCTTACTGTTGCCTCTTTCCACTAACAACGCTACCTGTGAAATCTTCCAAAACCCATGTAAAATGGTCACTCCTCCACAAAGCCTTTCCTTGCTCTTAGTCAAATAGCCATCCCTCCCTCCTCTGTATTCCTTCACACATTGTCAGTGCTTCCCTTTTTCTCATTTCTTCCTAATTGTGTCTGTTTATATTAAATCATAATTATCGGTGCACAAGCCTTTATGTGCGTATGCAATTACAAGCCATTTAAATGAGATCATATATGGTTTTCTTTGTACCAGTCTCTTACAGCTGTGCAGAGGAGCACACATTTTAGGGCGAGGCAACTGCAATGCTCAATAGAATAACTGATATAGTTATAAACATTATCCTGTTTGCATTTTTTCAAAATAGATCTCACATATTATTTCTGCCAAAGATGACCAGACCTGGTAAAACACTTCATTGAATTGGGTATTTTTATTTGTCCAAACGATTTCTTTAGAGCTTTATACCAGTTTTGTTTTTATCTAGAAATGTGCTAATGTGCATCTATGGTGTGTTTTGGACTGCTCCAATACTGTCTTCCAAAGAAAATTAGCTTGTTACATTTCCAAACTTAGAAAAGCAAAGACAGTAAAAATGAGTCAGCTCTGACACCAGTTTAGTACTAAAAGTAGTTATTTATATGAGCTAATCTAAAAGTAATAACAACTAAAGAAAGTGTTCTCACTCTCTTCAGAATACCCAGGAATGCAGATATCCTATTATTGGTATATACTATTAATTACAGAATCTATTTAACACTACAGGAAAAGTTCTTTCTAAATGCTATATTCCTGTGTATTTCTAAAAGAGCAAAGGGAAAATGGAATAGCTTACTAACTATTACACAGCTAAGTGAATAGTGAAGGGCTTATGCCAGGGAGGATGATGGGATATGTCCTCATGAAATCAGAGCACCGACTCTGCAGATGAACTAAGGTGGGTGGGATAAATGCAATGAATTGAGCTCTCTCTGCAGACTTATCCCATTATTTCATCACTAATGAATTGATTTGTCAAACATCAAAAGCAAAGAGTATAGAACTAAAATTTACCTACATTTGCTAAAACCTTCAACTCTTTTCTGTAATTCCAAAGTATGATTCTGTTAGATTGATCTAGTCAAAGATGTATTTAACAGTACTTGGTTTATAAAAGGTTATCTTCCAAAAAACGCATTTGCTACCAATTTTATTTTCTTGATGAATAACTGATTTTCTTTCATATGGATAAAAAAATAAATAGTCTTGTTTGTAAATAAATAGACACACATGTACATGAAAGCATATTAAGATGAATTTAAAATACAGCTTCAGAAAGATGATGTGTTTTTGGCGTTTGGGAAAATAACAGCCTCACAGTGAATTAATACTATGCATTTTCTGTATATATATATTTCCTCTCTCAGACTTAAAAAAATCTACTAAAGACTATTCTACCTGTGAGTGAGCTTTGAATTACCTTTGCTTCTGTCAAAGCCCATTTATCAACCTGACAGCATGAATCTCTAAAAGCAAATAAGGGCAGGAAGGGGCCCTGCACTCTTGGCTTGGCAGAATTAAGCTTCTTTTCCACAAAGGAAAGGCATCCTAGAGACAGCTATAATATTTCACACAAACTCAGCGAAATACTACATAGTGGTTTTTTTTGGAGGACCTATATAAATTGTGTCTAAGTCTAAATGTCCCTACCTTGCAACAGTGTATTAACAAATACATATATTTATTCATCTCCATAAATCTAATATACTTAACTTTAAAATGTAGGGGTTCAGAAGAAAAAAATATAATACAACCTCCTCTGTAAAAGTAACTTCCGATTATGTATTCTTTTGATATTTTTGCATATGTTCTTATAGTTTTTGTATAGAAACCTAAAGACAAAATGATTTGATATTCCTTGAGAAATATTTTCTATAGGCTACACTGATTTTAAAAATCTGATTAGGTCTACATAAGCCTAAGTTTAATACAGTGGTCATTCGATTAATACAACAAAATGGTTTGCTTGAACAAATACCTATATGTAAACATTCAACATCTGGGCACAGAGGTCTGTGTTTTATTAACCAATGTCCTTGAGAACATATCTATGTAACTTGAGCAACTCCCTTTTCACTAATGGAGTGGAACATCATCGTAGAGAGAATTCTATTAAACAAAAAGTCATTCTTATTGGATCTTGCTGGATCAATGATGCTAAAAACATTACCCCAGTTTGAAAAGTATTCATTGTCAGATGTCCATCTAAATATTTATGGCCATTTTGTTTAAATGAAACACGTTAAAAATTATACCATTGAATGATGGACACATGGAGCATATGTGTTGGTAAATTGATAAATCATACTCCAGGTGAAGTGAACTCTTTAGAACACCCAGAGTAGAAGTTGATGGTAGGCAAAAAAACATTCATTCTCACACATACATGCATATTTCATGCTTTTCCAAGAAGTCACTTTGTATCAATTCTGCCTTCAATTGAAAGGAAAATTCATTTTAGGCTTGGGCTACTTTTACTTTTTTATTTTTTATTTTTTAATTTTATTGGAGTATAGTTGATTTACAATGTTGTGTTAGTTTTAGGTGTACAGCAAAGTGATTCAGCTATACATATAAATATATTATATATTTATATATATAAATATAAATATATAATAATGAATATAAATATATTCATTCTTTTTTAGATTCTTTTCTCATATAGGTTATCACAGAATACTGAATAGAGTTCCCTGGCTAGACAGTAGGTCTTTGTTGGTTATCTATCAGTGTGTGTATGTTCATCCTAAGCTCCTGATTTATCTCTCCCTGCCATGTTTCCCTTTTGGTAACCATAAGTTTGTTTTCGATATCTGTAAGTCTGTTTCTGTTTTATAAATAAGTTCATTTGTAACATTTTTTAAATTAGATACCTTTACCTTTTTAAATTGAAGTCTGACTAGATAAGTCTACTTTCAGATTGAAAACCAGATCATTTGCATTTTGTATCTCAATAATACAATTAAAGTATTTGAGCTGTGAAAGATTATTGCATAATATATCAGCTTTTAAGAAGGCAAAACCTAAAAATAAAATAAAATAAAATAAAATGTTAGCGTCCAACATTCAAAAAAAAAAGGCAAAACTTCAAAAATTCAGCTTACAGTTGATTGGTTGTGAGAATCGCCAACTGAAAATGAACTAAAACTGAGAAAACGTGAGATTAATTTATATTCTTACAAAACACACAAAATGGGTGAAGGGGGTCAAAAGGTACAAACCTCCAGTTATAAAATAAGTCATAGGGATATAATGTACAGCATGGTGACTATAGTTGATAATACTGTATTGCATATTTGAAAGTTTGTGAAAACAGTAGATCTTAAACGTTCTCATCACAGGAAAAAACGTTTTGTAATTATGTATGGTGACAGATGTTAAGTAGACTAATTGTAGTGATCATTTCACAATATATACAAACATCAAATCATTATGTTGTACACCTGAAGTTAATATAACATTATATGTCAATTTTAACACATACATACACATACACACACAAAGAAGTAAAACAATAAAAGAAAGACAAATACCCCCCAATACAGCTAATGCAATCTTATAAACAGATATAAAAATTAGCAAATATAAGCATGAAAAAAGTGTTAGAAAAAATGATGCCACATGGACAGGTGACCTAATACGAAAATTTTCCTCACCTTTTTTTATAGAAAGGTTTCAGTTTTTGAGGAAATTTTGGTATAATTACATATAACTTGTATTATCATTTGTTCTGCTAAGTTTACACCAAAACTAAAGGTTATTCTAAAGCACTTCAAGTCATTAAAGTATCATTTTGAAGGAAATGTATTGCAATCTCAGTTTTGCTTTCCTTAAGTATTATTTTTAATAATATGTAAGGTGATGCTCATTTCTTCTCCCTGGGATTTCTCTGATAATTTTTTTGGTTACAAAATTCTTCAAATGATTGCTGAGAATGCCCTAAATTCCATTAAAAGGAAAGGTATTTTCATAAGGAAACTTGAGGCATGAGGTACCATGGAGACTTACTTATTTCTGCAAAGTGAATGAATTGGATAAGGTTTTGGTTTTTTTTTTTAATAAATTTATTTATTTATTTTTGGCTGTGTTTGGTCTTCGTTTCTGTGCGAGGGCTTTCTCTAGTTGTGGCGAGCGGGGGCCACTCTTCATCGCGGTGCGCGGGCCTCTCACTGTCGCGGCCTCTCTTGTTGCGGAGCACAGGCTCTAGACGCGCAGGCTCAGTAGTTGTGGCTCATGGGCTTAGCTGCTCCTCGGCATGTGGGATCTTCCCAGACCAGGGCTCGAACGCGTGTCCCCTGCATTGGCAGGCAGATTCTCAACCACTGCGCCACCAGGGAAACCCCTGGATGAGGTTTTTAATGGCCAGATTGAACAGAATAAACCAAGTCCTCCATGGCTTAATGTTTCTGAAAGTCTAAAGGCCTCTTCTGCAACAGTTGGCAGAGGGCTGCATTATGGTTGAAGTAAACTCCCTTTTTAAAAACTCTTATTTATCCCTAAAAATAAAGACACAGAGGAGGAAATCATAGAGTATTTTAAAAAGCATTTATATCGTCTATCAGTTTAGCATTTATCTCAGACATAACAGCTATTTCAATATGTAAATACACACGCATATTAAGAAGTTATGTGTACTTAACAAAGAGGTCATCTTTTCTGTTACCCCAACATTTCTAGGACAAAGTCAAGGGAAGTATCTGGAACCATATTTTAAAACAAATGTTATTCTCTGAATTATAGGTCTTATGTCTGTTCTGGAAATAGTTGCGTGGCCAGTGTAATTATGGCTTATATGAGTCACAGAAGCTGCTCTAGGCACTGTTCATCTTATTTATACTCTAGCCCTGGAACAAATACTCAGAAGTTAAGGATACAGTGACAAAGACCGATGTCAGGTGAAGTTCAATGGCCACAGCCTCCTTTCTTATAACTCGAACTAAGCTTAAGGATCCCAGCAGACAGGTTAGGGAGACCTCCTACCTCCCTGGAAGTCTTCAGTAGTTATGAGGGGACATACAAGGCAGATCACAGCTTCGTTTGAGGTCTGACCTTGCTGAGCTATTATAGAGAATTGAATCCTACTGAAAAATTTGGCCATAGCAATTTTCTCTACAGCAGAATAATGTACTTCACAAGAGAAGTGTCAGATTATTGAATTCTTTGTGCTGAAATGCTCTTTGTACCAGGGTGTATGTATTGGACCCTACAAGCCGAATACAGTTCCTATACATTCTGTCCAGCTTCAGCTTACAAGTCATCTTGCTGTGTGGGAATTTTTATACAGCAACAATGTGTTAGTCGAATGCCACTGAATGTTTTTTCTATTTTCTCTTGAGTTAATAGAATCAAAGGAAAGAAAGAAGACAAAAATTATGAGAATTGTAGTTTCAAAAGTAGAAAAAATATTAAAGTCCCATTTTCCCACAAGACAAAAGTAGCAATACATTTAGAAAATCTTGTCTCCATATTCAGTCTCTCTAAAAGTAATTGTGTGTGGACTGTATCAAACTGTAAGCCCATGGGTGGAAGAAACTATGTATTTAAAAACAGTTATGAAGAATTAGATCCTTAAGAAGTAGACACCAAATATTGAAAAAGCATCTTTTGATATAAGAGAGACTGTGAGGCTTAAAATATTCTTTATTCAAGACTGGGGGAGAATTTTTGCTGTTCTCATTATTTCATTGTATGTATAATTTATTTTTAACAATTTAATATCTCTTGCTGTGGACAATCTTCTACTATATCTTAGAATGAACTTTTCAAGATTCCCTACAGATCTTTAAAAGAAGAAGCTTGTTTGATTCATTGAAATTTTTTAAAAAGGTGTTGTAAGCTCATTAAAAGAAATGAATTAAGTTGGTGACATAATGGAAGCTTAGCAAACATTATGTTACTCCTCACTCATTTCATATATACTTATATTTCTTTCTGGTGCCTTGATAATGTTTCATTTTGTGATCTGGTCAATTTTCACTCTCACTCCCTTATCCTTCCAGCTAATATTTACTGGAAGTACTTACTATACTAAGTACTATAATACATGCAACAGTCCAGGGCAATGCAGCTAATACTATCCTCATTTTTTGGAGAAAGAAATTGAGTCTCAACAATTTAAAGTCTTGCCTCACAAGGCAAGTAAACAGCAGAGCTCAGAGTCCAATCCTGGCCTTTCTAATCTTAATCAGGCATATTACAGCTCATAGATGAAACTTCTCTGAATTAGACTTTGAGAGTCATATCCGTTAGGAATTGAAATAGATCTTAGGGATTACTGGGAATAGTGGTTCCCAAACCTTGTTGTGCAATCAAAATCACTACGGAGTAAAGAACACAGATTCTTGGGCACTGGTCCTAAATTCAGATTATTCTGGACTGGGCTGGAGCTAAGGTATCGGTATTTTGAACATGCTTCACAGCTGAATGGATGTGCAGTGGATTTGGAAAGCATGGAACTCTACCAGATCCATTATTTTAGAAATGAGACAGCTGAGACTTGTGTTTGTGATGATGAGAGGAATAAAGCCCAGACTTCTCCTCCTCTCACCAGTCCTTTTTCTACTCTATCATGATCAGCAACTAGTCCTTGTGTATGACTGTACCCGGGGACTGCATAATTATTATTTTATCTCTCTTTACTGTCTCTGCAGCTGAGCAGGGCCCAATGGGGCCTTCCCAAGTCAGACTCCTCCCATATATCCTCTCCTGTAGCTCCTCTCTGAAGTACCCAGATAACAGTATCTTATGCATATTTCCTGAGTTTTTCAGATGCTAAAACAACCACCAAAGGGAAGACTTTAACTACCTGATGATAGTGATCAGTTAGCCCGCAGACCTACTGACGCCTGAGGATTGATAACGTCAACTGCCCTGTTACCTCACCATCAACCAGAGAATTGTGCCTGAGCTGATCACATACCCTCGGACACCCTTCCCTCACCGGGTCTTTACAAATGCTTTGCTGAAACCCGTGGGGGAGTTCAGGGTTTTTTTGAGCAGAAGCCGCCTGTTCTCCTTGCATGGCCCTGTAATAAACCTTTCTCTATCCCAAGCTCTGACGTTTTGGTATTGTTTGGCCTCACTGTGCGTCAGGCACACGAATTTGCGTCGGTAATATCTCTAGTCATTTTTCTTTAGAAAACTGTGAATGAAATGAATGCATTTATTGAGAGAGACTTGCTTAAAAATGTTCATGAAATACTGTGCCTTGTCTACTATTATTTTGGTTAAAGGAAACAGAGGGAACCATTGAACCTTTATGAAAAAATACTTAATACCCCAGGTGGTACCCTCCACATGGGAGAGCATATTTGGGTTGTTAAGTATTGTGTCGGTGGCCTGACCAAAGCATATTAAACCCCATTTAAAATCAAAGTTCATGTCAAAGTACCTTGAAAGAGCAATCCCATAGTGAAATTCCAGAGGGGGAAGTGCACAGAACAGATTAATAAAGCCCATTAGAAGGTGTTTGTTTGAGACACTGTTAAACTTTGAGAATGTGGCTTTGGTGAGTGAGAAAGGCTAATGATGACACCTGAACTAATTTCCCACTTGAATTCTCACTTTATTTTTAATCTTATATTAAATATGAAGAGAAAAATTAAAGGAATATAAATTTTCTGAAAGCTTCTTAGTGTCTGGGCAGACTGTGTGTCTTTTTTTTAATGGCGGTGGCTTATGAGTACATTTATTCTTATGTAATAGACCATTAGTATTACGTTAGAAAACTCATCTCATTAAAACAATATTCAAGCTGAACTAGCTCTAAGCCCTTCCTTTAACATGGGGGAAAAGAAGCATTTCCTTCTAATTCAGGGATCCCGAACTCCCTGGCCGAGGACCAGCACCAATCATCAGCCTGTTAAGAAGCGGGCTTCCCAGTAGGAGGTGAGCAACAGGTGAGTGAGCAAAGCTTCATCTGTTGCTCCCCGTCGCCCGCATTACCACTTGAACCATCCCCCCCAAACCCCCGTGGAATAACTGTCTTCCAGGAAACCGGTCCCGGGTGCTAAAAAGGTTGGGGACTGCTGTTCTAATTATTTGCAGGTATTATCTCCTAAATTACAGAGTGAACCTTAAGAAAAAATAGCCTCGTCTTGCACTGCATTGTAGTGTCCCAGAAACTCAAGTGAAGCCTTACTTGAATTAGATGTGAATATTTGTTGAATGAAGGATGTGGCTGACGTGGAACTGGATGGTGATCATTGGTCAGCATGATGTTTCTGAGGATACAAGGAACACTCACATACCAGATACTAGCTTTCAAGAACACTGAAGGGAAAATGTGGCAGTACTACCTAGGTCTAGAACTTAATCACCCTATAGCATGTGTCTTCCAGTTTCACCTCTATTATCAATGGAACTCCGTTGTTATCCCTGAAATCGTATTACACAATTAAAAGTGTCCTGAGGGCTTCCCTGGTGGCGCAGTGGTTGAGAATCTGCCTGCCAATGCAGGGGACACGGGTTCGAGCCCTGGTCTGGGAAGATCCCACATGCCGCGGAGCAACTAGGCCCGTGAGCCACAACTACTGAGCCTGCGCGTCTGGAGCCTGTGCTCCGCAACAAGAGAGGCCGCGATCGTGAGAGGCCCGCGCACCGCGATGAAGAGTGGCGCCCCCTCGCCTCAACTGGAGAAAGCCCCTCGCACAGAAACGAAGACCCAACACAGCCATAGATGAATAAACAAATGAATAAATTAAAAAAAGAAAAAGTGTCCTGATATAATTTTTTCCCTGGTTCTAACAGATTCTAGAGTCATAGGCAATTTCTGTTAATATTACAGTGAACTCTAGTGGTTGATAACGACTATCAACTCTACTTTGATAGAATGCTTTTCGATTTTCTTAAGAGTTAAAAAGCCGAAGAAAGGAAAAAACAAAGAAGATAAGGCAAAAAGCATCCAGTCACAATGACAGGCCCTTAACACTTACTACTCAGTACCCGCTGATTCATTTAATAATCATTTGTCAAATGTATACTGGACACATGATTCTGTCGCTTAATGCCACGCATTTTTCTAAAGTCCTAACTGACACAGGAACCGCATGTCATATTTCCTCTTCCACTGCTGACTACATGCTTTGTAATGGAGAAGCATTAATTTTACCTTGAATGTGATCTCTTAGCAACAGGTAAGTGAGGGAAAAGAAAGTTGAAAATTGCAACCCTGACTCCAACCTACAAAGTGAAGACAATTTTCTGTAAAGTCCATTTAATTTTAAGTCTTTTTTCTGCCTCTCAGACAGCCTTCCCACTAAGCACCGCTATTAAAGCGCTGCTCATTCCACCTCACCAAGAATTGCTCTCCTGGTTGTTAAGATGACTCACAGCCAAGTACACTAGACTGAAGCTGACACGTGGATCTTATATTTATTGCCAATATGCAGGGGAAAGGAGGAGAACAAGTCAAACGTCTAGTGTCCCTGCAATGCCAGAGGAAAATAATAACATGCCAGGTTTACACAGCGTCCCTCAGAGGGGTGTCTTACTTCTTCACAAAAGCACCATGGGGTGATAAAGTACATTACCATATTATTTGACAACTGGAATTCTAAATTAAAGATTTTTACCACATTCGAAATCAAAGTAAGTCAACTGGAGAACTGTAATCAAATGTAATTATCTTCATTAATGACAATGTAAGTTGTTCACAATGAAAAAAGCCCTGAAATAATACGTAAACAAAATTCTAATTCTGTAAGTAACGTGTTTCTGACGGAATTGATTGTATCCCCCAAAGATACGATGAACACCTCCCATTACAGAATGTGAACTTATTTGGAAATCGGGTCCTTACAGACATAATTAAGATGTGGTCATACTGGACCCTTAAATCCAATATGGCTGGTATCCTTATAAGAACAGGGAAGACAATGTGAAGACAGACACACATGATGAACACCACATGGTTACAGAGGCAGAGACTGGAGCAATGCAGCTGTAAATCAAGTAAGGCCAAGGATTGCTGCCACTACCAGAAGTTAGGAAGAGGCAAGGAGTGATTCTACTTAGAGACTTTGGAGGAACTGTGGCCTTGCTAAGACCTTGATTTTGGACTTTTAGACTCCACAGCTGCGAAAGAATAAATTTCTGTTGTTTTAAGTCACCACCACCCCCCCTCCACCCAGAACATGTTCCATACAAGCATACAGCAAAATGAGAAGACTACAGGCATATGTGTCAATATTTTCAAAGTTGTTATCTCTGGGTGATAGGAAGAAATCTGACTGTTTAAATGCATGTTGTTTCCAAACTTCCTATATTAAATAAGTTGTTCTGTTGTATTAAAATAACATATAATAAATAATCACAGAAGGGCTAATCCCCAGCATGGCCAAGTGGACATAAGCAAAAGTTTACCTGATTTTCTTCTATTGATAATCTTAAATTTCTTTGTACCTAACATTCTAAGTTTTCATTTTGAAAACGGTACTGATACTTACTACATGGCCCATAACATAATGCTAGGTCCCTTAACCTGCTTTTTGATATACAGTATATTGTAATAGACATGGGGGAAACAAACCCCACATATTCAAATCATCTTGAGCTTTCAACACATTTTTACAGACTTTGTGTCTGTAAAACATCAAGCATAGGGGCTTCCCTGGTGGCGCAGTGGTTGAGAATCCGCCTGCCGATGCAGGGGACACGGGTTCGAGCCCTGGTCTGGGAAGATCCCACATGCCGCGGAGCAACTAGGCCCGTGGGCCACAACTGCTGAGCCTGCGCGTCCGGAGCCTGTGCTCCGCAACAAGAGAGGCCGCGATAGTGAGAGGCCTGCGCACCGCGACGAAGAGTGGCCCCCACTTACTTGCCGCAACTAGAGAAAGCCCTCGCACAGAAACGAAGACACAACACAGCCATAAATAAATACATAAATAAATAAAATTAAAAACAAAAAAAAAACATCAAGCGTAAAAGTAGTATGTAGTTTTCGCTCGCAACTGGGTTAAATCTCTTCAACGATTACCAGCTATTTGATTTGAGGAGGATTGCTAAACTTCTCTTAATCTCAGATTCCTCATCTATAAAATGGTGGCATTTATAAAAAACCTACACTCATTGAGATATTATAATATATAGAAGACATAACATGAGAATTGCTTAGCCCAATGTCTAACACATGCATGCTCATTAAATATTAGATAACATTATACTCTACAGACTGGGACAGACAATTTAAATAATGAACATACTACTATGAATATCCCCTTGTCTTAAAGAAGATAACATCATTCTTTAAAATCAATTATCTATTGCTTTCAACGTTAGCAGTACCATTTAATTTGTGCAGTCCCTTTTAAAAATAACTTAACCTGAGAATCAGTTTGCTCAACTGTGAAATGGAAAAAAATAATACATATCTCATTTGGACAGTTTTGGAAAAAAAATAATATTGATAATAACTACTATAATTTATTGAATATGATGATGAGTCAGGCCCTAGATTAAACACTGCATGCATAGTAGTATATTCAATTCTTTTTTTTTTTTTTATATATATATTTTTTTAATATTTATTTATTTATTTATGGCTGTGTTGGGTCTTCGTTTCTGTGCGAGGGCTCTCCCTAGTTGTGGCAAGTGGGGACCACTCTTCATCTCAGTGCGCGGGCCTCTCACTATCGCAGCCTCTCCTGTTGTGGAGCACAGGCTCCAGACGCACAGGCTCAGCAATCGTGGCTCACGGGCCCAGCCGCTCCGCGGCATGTGGGATCTTCCCAGACCAGGGTTCGAACCCGTGTCCCCTGCATTGGCAGGCAGATTCTCAACCACTGCGCCACCAGGGAAGCCCTGTATATTCAATTCTTGCAAAATGTTTGTGAATTATTTTGAGGAATCAATGCCCAAGATTTAAATGTAGGTGAACCATGTAAATCTAAACGAATAATGAGTTGGTGTTAGAAATGATGTATTGTGTACTTGCTTGTATTAAACTTATATTATAGTCTGAATATTTAAATAAGCTTTTTGAAGAAAAAGATATATCAATACATGTATTTTCCCTGCCATTACAGCAATCACATGGCCCACAGCTTTGATAAATGCTTTGAATAAATGAATACATGAACGAGTGAGAGAATTAATTAATGAATAATAACCTATCTGTCTGGAAGCATCTGAGTTTTCAGCTATGTTAAAGATTTGTGGGCTTAACAAGGTCTTTCTTTTTAAAAATTGCATTTTAATCTTTATTCGCTCAGTATCTTTTCAGACATCCAATAAGGATTAACTCAGCAAATACATTATTCACACATGTAATTATACACACATACGCTCTCTATATGAATATACTACTTACAGTATGTAAATTGTATGCAGCCTCAAATTTTATACAAAAAATGACAACAAAACTTGGTGTTTCCTTCAATATTTTAAAAACTATGAAAATGTGAAATTTTTACTTTGCCTAAAGCCCCTGTTGCACTTCATACCAATCAAAAGCACACAGGAAAAATCAGGTTTCATGGGACATACACACAGAAACACAAAATTACATTTTGTATGGCCCTGTGGCATTTTGACAAAATGGTCCTGAAAAGAATATGAAGAATGAGTATGAGAGGATCATGAATGTAGAAGGAAATTGTTTTTATTGATTTTCATTGGCACTACAGTTCCTAACACAAGAACTAAATTTATGAAATCAGTTATAATTTTGACACTGAGAGGCAGGCTACCTTTAGCACCCAGAAAGTTGGCTCTCATATCCTTCTGATTATTAATTTCTGAGTTTCAGACCTGTTTCTGATGTCCAAATGATAAAAAAAAACAGGACAAAATAAAGGAAATGAGATATTTTAAAAGAACAAGAGAACTATTATTTTTATCCTCCAGGAAGATCTTAGAATCTATATTGGTTCTTTTATGTATTACTTAATTTCTTTTGTACGCTATGCTACCCTGTTACAACAGTAAAAATGTAACTTAGAAACACAGAGATAGAATGCAGTATCCCTAGTGCATTCAGATTTATCCTATTGTTCTAGGAGGCTCTCCAAATTTTTTTAAATGTTGGAAATCATACAGTTATAATAGATGGCTATCATACTGTCAGTGGCTTTTGGTTTTCTGATAACTTTACAGAAGCCAGATTTCAGATACCATCTTTAATATAACAAATAAATGTAATATACAAACTATATGAATCTGAAACAATCTTGTAAGAATGGTTTCTTTGGATGTTAAACAGTTGCTGAATCCATTGTTCCTCTCCCTTGTGTATGGGACTATTTCTATTTGCTTTCTGACACATTATTAAATGCAATCATAAAGCAGAGTGTTTCCTGGAGCAGAAGAGAAGCAGAGGGAAATTATGTTACTCAGAATATCCTAAATTCAATAAACAAAGTCTCTGTGTATATGCACAACCAATTAAACCATGTTGACTCAATTGGTCAATCAATTCTGATTCAAAGCAGAGGTCAGCTCAGTCAAACCAGCAATCAATTAAAAAAAAAAAAAACAGTAAAAACTTTAACTTTCAATGTGCATGCTTGGAATATTACAGGTGATGCAATTATTCCAGAAACAAGGAAGAAAACTCTAATTATGTAACACTGAGTTTAAAATTGAGTTTTAAGTTTGTTTTGTTAAAATATTCTTTATACTCTTTCTTGCCTCAGGATATTTTTTTAACTGCAAAAGAAGGAAATTAATTTAAACACAAGGAGACACATTTTTCTTTGAGAAGATCTAGATAAATTTTATAATAAAAAAACAACTATGATTTTATATTTTCTAATAGCTATAGTCTCAGGGACTAAACAAAGTAGGATCTGTTAGATTAACCCTCTAGAAAACAATTAAAATGATAATCTTTGGATTTTGCATCATCATCATCATATCACTATCTGAATACCTTATACATTACATGACTTTAAAAAAAAATCAAACAAACAAACAAAAATGATTTCATGAACCATGCAGTGTTGGGAGACAAACCTAGCACACCAATTATCACCTGGCAGCTTCTGCTAAAATAGATTTTAAAATAAAATCACAAATATTCAATCCAGGGGACATCTTAAATGCCCAAAACACAGACTTGAAAGAAAACACACACACTGTAATTTAAGGCTTTCTTAAAAATGATACATGTTCTAGCATTTTATGTTCCACAGAAACCAACATGACAATAAAGGGAAGTCAGTGAAGAGCCCAGGCTTGTTCTTTCAAAGAGAAGACTGTACTGTGAAATGGTTACAACCTGGGCTCAGAGAGGTCTGGACAGAAACCAAGATTCCCTCTTACAAGTGAAATAAACTTGCACAAGTTACTTCACAGCCTAGGTCTTGTCTTCTTGAGAATAGTGAAAAATTTCCCTAAATTTGTAATGATATTTAACCAAAATAATGTGTGCTATGTGCTTACTACAGAGAATGTTGAAAACTTGGCATTCGATAAGCTATTATCGCTATTGATACGTTACGTAAGTTAACTAAATCAAAGATTTCATCCACAAGGTGGAGGGTTCCTGTTCTTCTAAGGGAAACATAATGAAAAATCACTAACTAAAAAAAAAAATTTAATGAGATTACAAGACAAAATTATACACTAACCTTCACATATACAAAAATTGAATATTTTAGACTTTGGAGATGGTAGGAAATGATTGTTTTTAGGGAGTATTTAACACTTAACGTATATAGACGGTATTAAAAATATACACAGAAGTAGCCTAAGTAGACAACAAACACTTGGTAAAATGAGCTTTGGCGGATGTCCAATAACAAATAATAAAAACTATCCCCTCAAGGGGCTTTAATTAAATGTTTGGCCACTAAGGGCCATCCAAACAATATGGGAATACACAAGACAAAACCATTTAAGAACTTGATGGTACTTGGAGCTCTTTGGAGATGCAACAAATAGGAGTGTCTTTTTTTGAAAATTAAATGCTAGCAAATTATAATTAAGTGACCTCAAATAAATTAACTCTCACTGGGTGGGCTCTTAGTTATTTAAACGTTAAGGGAAGTAATATATTATCATAGAAAGATATCTAGACCCATAACCAAAATTGGGAAACATGAAGCCACAAAACATCTATATTTTATCTGTATATATGAGCAAAGGAAAATGAGCTTACTACTAGATGCAGCTGATTTATTCTTCATAGGATTTAGCCAAACTAGTATAAACTTGTGTGTGTAAATATGAAGGTACCTTTTAATGGAAATCAACACAATCTCTACATTGTTTTGGTCTGATATTCCTGACCAAGCACATGTGCTGTTATAACCACAGAAAGGCAGGCTGATTCCAGCTTTCATTATGCCTTTATAATTGTGGAGTTTTCTAAGCCATTTTGCCTCACTGTAGCGAAGTCTCTTCAATTTGTAGAGGGAACCGAGAGCAGACTATCCCTAAGGTTATTTTCCACTCAATATTTTATACATGTAAGAAAATAATACTTTATATAGTAAATGTATAGAACATTTCAGTCATATAAATCCTTAGAGATAAGATGATATATAATTAATAAGAAAATATTATCTTGATTATAATTTCTTTGGATTATAGAAGCATAAATTTGAATTCAGAGATATTTAATTCAACTACCTTGTCCTAATTACAAATTATTGTTTACCCTAGAATATTGTGAAAATGGTAATGTACATCTAACTCAAGTTGAGAAGTGTATTATTTTGCTATATATTCAAAACTGTTTAATTTGTATCATTTTGGGGGCAAATAAAACAACATTGAAATGACATAGAGCTTAATAATTAGAAGAAAAATATTTATGTAAATTATAATGAACATTATGAATAAGTATGACAATGTATACAATTTTACTGTCATGTTCTTAAAGAGTGTCAAAATAAAGCTGAAGGACTACACCCAAAATGATTTTAAAAATTAATAATTATACAATGCTGTTAGAAATGTTATTGGGTAGAAAGTGTTTTGATTTATATATTTAAAAAACATGTTTAAGAAGTTATGAAAGTAATATAGATGCTACTTGTCATCAAGGACTCATGGACTATTTCTTCTCAGAATGAAGGTTTGCTTCATTATTCATTATTATTTCAAGTTAATTCAAATATAAATAGTCATAGACTTCTAAAAAAATATTTAAAGCAAGCAAATATGAACATGATGTTAAGGAATAATGGTATGATAGACAAAGTCAAGACAAGTATCACCATTTTCAAGAGTAAATTCTAAGGAAGAAACTTGAAATGTTGATGAATCATTGCACTTTTCTGTATAAGGGGGAAAGTTGCTTCAATTTCTATTGAGTCTTGCACTAGGGCCTGTGTTTTTGCCACATGAGAATGGAACAATAGGTTTTAGATCTGCAGTCAGTAACATGTGGCAGTGAGTGTCAGCTTGTAAATAGTTTCACAATTCTGTGTACCACTGCCTCTGTTGATTCTTCAACTTGGCTCTGCTTATTCCATTGTTTCCTGCTTGAATGACTATCTAGAATACCCTAGTCAAAGACTCTATTATTATCTGAAGCATATTTGTCTATACGAGAGACTATTTATTAGGTTTGCCGCTAGATTGCCAGCACAGTTGGTGTGAAAGACTGCCAGGCGATTAACTTTTTCATTCAGTAATTTCCAAAAATATTACCTAGATTGTAAGAAGGTCTTTTACCTCCTTAATTAAATCACTTGTCAAATTATATTTATTGTCCTCAGGAAGCACATTAAAATAAAAGTAATAAAAATTTAGAAAGTCATCTTTATAACTAAATGTCATATATAGCATTTACATCTCAGGTAAACGCACTCTGCCTAACTAGATGATTACCATTTATTTGTTAGGTTTATAAGTTTTTGGTTAAAATTTGCTTTGACAGACTGGCATATGTAAATGAATATTTAACAAATCAGTTAATATTGCTTACACAACCATCAATGATATATAAGATGAATTCCAAAGAAACTGACTATTGCGAATACTCTATTAAACAGAATGAAATAAAGGAAAGAATACAGTAATAACTCTTTAAGTGAAAATGTGTGTCACCTGATTTCTTTGCACAGATATATGTCTGGTTTGGAATTAACTTGTGGAAGTTTTCTACTTTTGTTTTTAGTTTCTCTGTGTGTGTGTGTGTGTGTGTGTGTCTTTGTTATAGCAAGCCAAAATTTCCCCCAGTGCTCCTAAATAAAAATATTTCAGTTCTGCAAATTCTTGTTTCATAGCAGATTCTTGTTCAGAATCTCATTGCTTTCAGTTGTCAAAGTTCATTTCAACTTAATTAGATAGTGAAATCTTAAGACTCTCCTGTGAATATCTAGTAAATATCTCTTTTTGAACTCCTATCATACTTTCTTAAGGCACTCAGTGTGTGTGTGTGTGTGTGTGTGTGTATACATATATATATATATTTCTTTATATTTATACATAAAACTGAATTTACAAATGTGACTTTTCCAGATAGGAATTTTTTTAAATCAAGTAATATTTTTAAATTATGTAGTTTTTAAATGATTGCCCTTATCCACTTTCATAGAGCACATGGTGCTACTTTGGCCATTGAATCCAGTAACAGCATCAGATTCCTATAGTGCTAATTGGCATGTGATCTTCATTACCAGGTGTATCATTAGAGCCCAACTAGCTCACAGACACATACAGCAAAGTTTTATTTTCTTCTCTAATCACCGATACAGACAAGCTAATATATGTTTATGTGTAGAAATTAGTATAATTAACTGCTGAATGCCTGGGTTGTTCTTTCTGAGTCACTACTGTGAAAAGTGAAAATGTTTATTCTATTTAAAAGATTGTACTTAAGACCAAGCTCTCATTTTTCTATTTTCCATGATGATTTTATTTTGAAGAAAACTGGAGATAAGATGACTATTTAAGTAGAATCAGAAAAATAATGTCAATTTCTGGTGGGTGCAGGAGGACAAGATAACATGACTAAGCTTTCTACTTATGAAAGTCAAAATGTTTTTATTGGCAAAACCCATGAGAAAGAAAGAAAAAGTCTCACGTGTTTACAAATATTTTAAATTAAAGCACATTTGAGTGTGCTTTTATGAATTGACTTAACCAAATACCAAATTTATTGTTAAATAACAACATTTTTCTAAACACTGACATTTTCTAAAAATAAGCAAATTCTTAATATGTAAATAAAGAAATTGGAATATTCATTGACAAACATACATATGTATAAAATTTGTCTCATTTGGATGTTTGATTAATGGATGAAAACTTAAGAAAATGTCATAGAAAATACAAACACCCAATGTTTATAAAGATGAAAGTGGCATCTGGAATCTGTTTGCATAAAATACATTTCTCCTTTTTACACTGGAACACAGCTATGTCCAGGTGGGTAAGTGTCTCCAACTAGAGTCCTAATGATCAATGACATTAACAATTAGGTGAACATCTAACATTCCTTAATAAGCAAGATACAAAGCAAGCATTGGATGTTCTCTTTATCTCAGATTCAGATACCTTAAATATAATGTGAAATTTGCAATCAATTTATTAACATCCTTTTGACTCTCATTATTTTCTTACTCCACTTTTAGGATGCATTCTTAGTATCAAAGAAAAGACATTGGTAGGGGCTTCCCTGGTGGCGCAGTGGTTGAGAATCTGCCTGCCAGTGCAGGGGACACGGGTTCGAGCCCTGGTCTAGGAAGATTCCACATGCCGCAGAGTAACTAGGCCTGTGAGCCACAACTACTGAGCCTGCGCGTCTGGAGCCTGTGCTCCACAACAAAAGAAGGCCAAGATAGTGAGAGGCCTGCGCACCGCGATGAAGAGTGGCCCCCGCTCGCCGCAACTAGAGAAAGCCCTGGCACAGAAACGAAGACCCAACACAGCCAAAAATTAATTAATTAATTAATTAATTAATTAATTTAAAAAAAACATTGCTAACTACAAGTGACTTAGTTATAAAATTTGAGAATTACATTATAATGCTGTGCCAATCACTGATCTAGTGTTTCTTCTTTGAAAAAGATGAGGAGGTATCTTTTCTGAAAGTACTTAAAGAAGATAACATTTAAATTATATTTTATATTATAAGGCTCAACTCGAGAACTTATTATGATGCCAGATGTTTACTGAGGTAAATGAAATCATTGTCATTTGAAGTTTGTAAAAGCCTGCTACTACCCAAAGTCATTAAAGTCCAGTATTAGATTTTCAAAACCTTTATCACCCAAAGCTTTTGTAGACCCAATATATTCAGCTACTACATGAGAAATCTTAAAATTTGTAAATTTTAAATTTATTATGCCAGTTAGGATCTACTAAATTTCTCTGCCATTTAAAAACTTTAACAAAGAAAATGCTTTATAAACTTAAAAATATAATATCTTAAAACATCGCTACCCTTTTTCATTTTCATTGGAGGAAGGTATAAAAACATAATATTTCACTTGAAGATGAATCACATAAAAGAAGAAAGAAACATATCAGTTAAGGAGAAAAGGAGCAGGGAATTCCCTGGCTGTCCAGTGGTTGGTACTCCACATTTTCACTGCTGAAGGCCCGGGTTCAATCCCTGGTTTGGGAACTAGGATCCCACAAGCCACAGGGAGTGACCAAAAAAAAAAAAAAAAAAAAATTAAGGAAACAGGGAGTAAAGGTAGCTGTAAAGTTAAAAACAAGTGAGTTTCCATGTCACATCCATACTTGTTACCATCAAACATAAATGCTTTGTTTTTCAGATGTTCCTGTAATGCCTAGGGACAAAACATGTAGAGATAATGCCATACAATAATATTTTAAAAAGAAAGCCAAAATAAGACATTGACAGCAGTTAGAAAATAACATGAAATGGGATGGGACTAAAATTATGGCAGGTTGATCCAAATATTTGATAAATACCCTACACTCACTCCACATCAAAAAAAAAAAAAAGAGCAAAACATTAAATAACAAACATTACAGGGAAAAATTAAAATACATTGCAGTTCTAAAGAGAAATCTGCAGTTATATTAGCCTAATTGGAATCAACAAAAAGGCACTAAGGACATAGACCGGATGAACATCTGATACTTTTAACCACTCTGCCTTTCCCGTATAATGTCACCATGAGGAGGAACCAGAATCTTTAATCTCGCTGATCTAATGGCATGCAGATTACTACCTTTAAGTCAGGCAAGCTAAATTTTTCAATTACTTATCTCCTTATACAGAATGTAGGTGCTGAAAGAATTTTAAAATACATTAGAAGAACTGGACCTATATATAGTAACTCAAGACAGCTCCTTACAAAGTTGGTGTGGTTTAAACTAGCGATATCTCTCACTCTTGCAAATTCCTGTCTATTGTAAAGGTCAGTCTGTATCTCCTTGCTTGTTGTAACTCCAGCTGTAAGATTAATAATCATCAACTCTCTTTGAACACATTAACTTGGACATGTTCATAATCTTCAGTACTTCTTACAGATGTGAAATATGTTCTAGCTATTCTGATTTTACATGTTGCTCTCAGGAAATTCTGCTTTGATGGTTTAATCAAAAGCTGTTCCAGGTTCCAAGAGTTTCATCTGTTCCAGGTGAGTATTTTATTATCATTACTGCTGAAAATAATTTCAAATAACCAGTATGTTTTAGTTGAATAACCTATTATTTCTAAAATATATTTTGTTTAATGGCATGGGGGGAAATCAGAAGAATTATAAAATGTATCTACTAACTCCTAGAAAGTACAATGTAGCTGTAGGGACAGAGCATGCATCCATGACAGGATATGGGACAATAATAGTTTGTAGGTGACAAAATAGCAAATCAGTGTTAAATCCTGAGTGTCATATAAAGTTACAGTAAAAAAAGAGAATACAGTAACATGAGAAGAGCAGGGAAGACTCACCAGAAGATTAAGAAATCAAACGGAGTTTTGACATGTGAAAAGGAACCAAGTCAGTGGCCTTGTGAGAAGGATGATGTAGATTGAGGAAACAGCAGGGACAAATGCACAGAAGCAAGAGAAAATTAAGTTATGTTTGGGGGACAGGATGTAAAGTTTGGAAAGATAGGTTGAAAAAAGTCTGAGTGATGAAGTAATGAGATTAGAATTGTGGGTTGGACCACTGGGTGAAGAACCTTGAGTGAGGGAGGTAATATTATGAAAATGGTGTTTACACAGGATTAGCCTGGTGATAGGTATGCTGAACGGTGGAAATGAGAAGACACGGAAGTAGAGAGACCATCTGGGGTGACTCAGAGAGTACAGGTGAACACTGAGGGGGATGAGAATAAAAGGAAATATGTAGCTTCACTTTTTGTTTTTATAAGTCGTATCCACTTTTTAGCATCTATAAAAAATAAAAAAAACATAAATTGCCAACAGAAAAGGTATCCTAACTATTGCAAAGAGAGAGATCTGGAAAATGATTTCTCAAAAAAGCCATCAAAGCTCTGGTAAAAAAGTAATTCAATTCCTGAAGGAGCAATAGCAGTCACAACATAACATTTAACTACTTAAAAGAAAAAAGAGAGAGACCTTCAAGATGGCAGAGGAGTAAGACATGGAGATCACCTTCCTCCCCACAAATACATCAAAAATACATCTGCATGTGGAACAACTCCAACAGAACACCTCCTGAACGCTGGCAGAAGACCTCAGACTTCCCAAAAGGCAAGAAACTCCCCACGTACCTTGGTAGGGCAAAAGAAAAACGAAAAAGCAAGACAAAAGAATAGGGATGGGACCTGCACCTCTGGGAGGGAGCTGTGAAGGAGGAAAAGTTCCCACACGCTAGGAAGCCCCTTCACTGGAGGAGATGGAGGATGGGCGGGGGGTGGGGAAGATTCAGAGCCACGGAGGAGAGCACAGCAAGAGGGGTGCAGAGGGCAAAGCAGAGACATTCCCGCACAGAGGATCAGTGCTGACCAGCACTCATCAGCCTGAGAGGCTTGTCTGCTCACCTGCTGGGGCAGGTTGGGGCTGGGAAGCTGGGATCTGAGGCTCTGGCTTCAGAGCTCAGATCCCAGGGAGAGGACTGGGGTTGGCTGCGTGAACACAGGCTGAAGGGGGCTGGGCGCCACAGCTACCTGGGAGGGAGTCCAGGAAAAACTCTGGACCTGCCTAAGAGGCAGGAGACCATTGTTTCAGGGTGCTCAAGGAGAGGGAGTTCAGAGCACAGCCTAAATGAGCTCCAGAGACAGGCGCAAGTCACAGCTATCAGCGTGGACACCAGAGATGGGCATGAAACCCTAAGCCTGCTGCTGCAGCCACCAAGAAGCCTGTGTGCAAGCAGAGGTCACTATCGAGGCTCCTCCCAGGAGGAGAAGTTATAGTTTTTAGCTCTTGTTATCATTTGTGGATTTGTATTTTGGTTTGGTTGCTCTCTTCCTTCTTTGTTTTTTTATTACTTTTTAATTTTTTAATAATTTTTTAAATTTTTTATTTTAATAGCTTTATTTTATTTTATTTTTTCTTTCTTTCTTTCCTTTTTTCTCCCTTTTCTTCTGAGCCATGTGGCTGACAGGGCCTTCGTGCTCCAGCCGGGTGTCAGGCCTGTGCTTCTAAGGTGGGAGAGCCGACAACAGGAATTGGTCCATCAGAGACCTCCCGGCTCCATGTAATATCAAACTGCGAAAGCTCTCCCAGAGATCTCCATCTCAATGCTAATACCGAGCTCCACTCAACGACCAGCAAGCTACCGTGCAGGACACCTTATGCCAAACAACTAGCAAGACAGGAACACAACCCCACCCATTAGCACAGAGGCTGCCTAAAATCATAATAAGGTCAAAGACACCCCAAAACACACCACTGGACAGGGTCATGCCCACCAGAAAGACAAGATCCAGCCTGATCCATCAGAACACAGGCACCAGTTCGCTCCACCAGGAAGCCTACACAACCCACTGAACAAATCTTACCCACTGGTGGCAGACACCAGAAACAACAAAAACTACGAACCTGCAGCCTGTGAAAAGGAGACCCCAAACATGGTAAGTTAAGCAAAATGAGAAGACAGAGAAACACATAGCAGATGAAGGAGCAAGGCAAAAACCCACCAGACCTAACAACTGAAGAGGAAATAGGCAGTCTACCTGAAAAAGAATTCAGAATAATGATAGTAAAGATATCCAAAATGTTGGAAATAGAATGCAGAAAATACAAGAAAGGTTTAACAAGGACCTAGAAGAACTAAATAGCAAAAAAACAATGATGAACACAATAAATGAAATTGAAAATTCTCTAGAAGTAATCAATAGCAAAATAACTGAGGGAGAAGAACGGATAAGTGACCTGGAAGATAAAATAGTGGAAATAACTACTGCAGAGCAGAATAAAGAAAAAAGAATGAAAAGAATTGAGGACAGTCTCAGAGACCTCTGGGACAACATTAAACACACCAATATTCGAATTATACGGGTCCCAGAAGAAGAAGAGAAAAAGAAGGGCTGAGAAAATATTTGAAGAGATTATAGTTGAAAACTTCCCTAATATGGGAAAGGAAACAGTCAATCAAGTCCAGGAAGCTGGACTTGAGAGTCCCATACAGGATAAATCCAAGGAGAAACATGCCAAAACACATGTTAATCAAACTATCAAAAGTTAAATACAAAGAACAAATATTAAAAGCAGCAAGGGAAAAACAACAAATAACATACAAGGGAATCCCCTTAAGGTTAACAGCTGATCTTTCAGCAGAAACTCTGCAAGCCAGAAGGGAGTGGCAGGATATATTAAAGTGATGAAAGGGAAAAACCTACAACCAAGATTACTCTACCCAGCAAGGATCTCATTCAGATTTGATGGAGAAATTAAAACCTTTACAGACAAGCAAAAGCTAAGAGGATTCAGCACCACCAAACCAGCTTTACAACAAAAGCTAAAGGAACTTCTCTAGGCAGGAAATACAAGAGAAGGAAAAGACCTACAATAAGAAACCAAAATAATTAACAAATGATAATAGGAAAGACACAGACCTACTAGAGAATGGACTTGAGGATATGGGGAGGGGGTGGGGTGAGATGTGACAGGGTGAGAGAGTGTCATGGACATATATACACTACCAAATGTAAAATAGACAGCTAGTGGGAAGCAGCCGCATAGAACAGGGAGACCAGCTCGGTGCTTTGTGACCACCTAGAGGGGTGGGATGGGGAGGGTGGGAGGGAGGGAGATGCAAGAGGGAAGAGATATGGGAACATATTGTATATGTATAACTGATTCACCTGGTTATAAAGCAGAAGCTAACACACCACTGTAAGGCAATTATACTTCAATAAAGATGTTTAAAAAATTAAAAAAAAAAAAAAGAAATGATAATAGGAAAACATACATATCGATAACTGCCTTAAATGTAAATGGACTAAATGCTCCAACCACAAGACGTAGACTGGCTGAAAGGACACAAAAACAAGACCCATATATATGCTGTCTACAAGAGACCCACTTCAGACATAGGGACACGTGCAGACTGAAAGTGAGGGATGGAAACAGATATTCCATGCAAATGGAAATCAAAAGAAAGCTGGAGTAGCAATTCTCCTATCAGACAAAATAGACTTTAAAATAAAGACTATTACAAGAGACAAAGAAGGGCACTACATAATGATAAAGGGATCTATCCAAGAAGAAGATACAGCAATTGTAAATATTTATGCACCCAACAGAGGAGCACTTCAATATACAAGGCAAATGCTAACAGCCATAAAAGGGGAAATCGACAGTAACACAATCATAGTAGGGGACTTTAACACCCTACTTTTACCAATGGACAAATCATCCAAAATGAAAATTAATAAGGAAACACCAGCTTTAAATGATACATTAAACAAGATGGACTTAATTGATATTATTAGGACATTCCATCCAAAAAACAACAGAATACACTTTCTTCTCAAGTGCTCATGGAACATTCTCCAGGATAGATCATATCTTGGGGCACTAATCAAGCCTTGGCAAATTTAAGAAAACTGAAATCATATCAAGTATCTTTTCCGACCACAATGCTATGAGACTAGATATCAATTACAGGAAAAAAATCTGTAAAAAATACAAACACATGGAGGCTAAACAATACACTACTAAATAACCAAGAGATCACTGATGAAATCAAAGAGGAAATCAAAAAATACCTAGAAAAAAATGACAATGAAAACACGACAACCCAAAACCTATGGGATGCAGCAAAAGCAGTTCTAAGATGGAGGTTTATAGCAATACAATCCTACCTAAAGAAACAAGAAACATCTCAAATAAACAATCTAACCTTACACCTAAAGCAGTTAGAGAAACAAGAACAAAAATATCCCATATTTAGCAGAAGGAAAGAAATCATAAATATCAGATCAGAAATAAATGAAAAAGAAATAAAGGAAACAATAGCAAAGATCAATGAAACTAAAAGCTGGTTCCTTGAGAAGATAAACAAAATTGATAAACCATTAGCCAGACTTATCAAGAAAAATGGGAGAATCCTCAAATCAATAGAATTAGAAATGAAAAAGGAGAAGTAGCAACTGACACTTCAGAAATACAAAGGATCATGAGAGATTACTACAAGCAACTCTATGCCATTAAAATGGACAACCACGAAGAAATGGACACATTCTTAGAAAAGCACAACCTTCCGAGACTGAACCAGGAAGAAATAGAAAATATAAACAGACCAATCGCAAGCACTGAAATTGAAACTGTGATTAAAAATCTTCCAGGACCAGAATTCTACCAAACATTTAGAGAAGAGCTAACACCTATCCTTCTCAAACTCTTCCAAAATATAGCAAAGGGAGGAACACTCCCAAACTCATTCTAAAAGGCCACCAGAACCCTGATACCAAAACCAGACAAAGATGTCACAAAGAAAGAAAACTACAGGCCAATATCACTGATGAACATAGATGCAAAAATCCTCAACAAAATACTAGCAAACAGAATCCAGCAGCACATTAAAAGGATCATACATTATGATCAAGTGGGGATTACCCCCGTAATGCAAGGATTCTTCAATATACACAAATCAATCAATGTGATACACCATATTAACAAATTGAAGGAGAAAAATCATATAATCATCTCAGTAGATGCAGAAGAAGCTTTCAACAAATTTCAATATCCATTTCTGATAAAAACCCTTCAGAAAGTAGGCATAGAGGGAACTTACCTCAACATAATAATGTCCATATACGACAAACCCACAGCCAACACCGTTGTCAATGGTGAAAACTGAAACCATTTCCACTAAGATCAGGAACAAGACAAGGTTGCCCACTCTCACCACCATTATTCAACATAGTTTTGGAAGTTTTAGCCACAGCAGTCAGAGAAGAAAAAGAAATAAAAGGAATCCTAAATTGGAAAAGAAGTAAAACTGTCACTTTTTGCAGATGACATGATACTATACATAGAGAATCCTAAAGATGCTACCAGGAAACTACTAGAGCTAATCCACGAATTTGGTAAAGTAGCAGGGTACAAAATGAATGCACAGAAATCTCTTGCATTCCTACACACTAATGATGAAAAATCTGAAAGAGAAATTAAGGAAACACTCCCATTTACCACTGCAACAAAAAGAATAAAATACCTAGGAATAAACCTACCTAAGGAGACAAAAGACCTGTATGCAGAAAATTATGACACTGATGAAGGAAATTAAAGACGATACAAATAGATGGAGAGATATACCATGTTCTTGGATTGGAAGAATCAACATTGTGAAAATGACTATACCACCCAAAGCAATGTACAGATGCAACGCAGCCCTATCAAACTACCAGTGGCATTTTTCACAGAACTAGAACAAAAAATTTCACAATTTGTATGGAAACACAAAAGACCCCAAATAGCCAAAGCAATCCTGAGAAAGAAAAACAGAGCTGGAGGAATCAGGCTCCCTGACTTCAGACTATACTACAAAGCTAATCAAGTAATCAAGTAATCAAGACAGTGTGGTACTGGCACAAAAACAGGAATATAGATCAATGGAACAGGACAGAAAGCCCAGATATAAACCCACACACATATGGTCACCTTATTTTTTATAAAGGAGGCAGGAATATACAATGGAGAAAAGACAGCCTCTTCAATAAGTGGTGCTGGGAAAACTGGACAGCTACATGTAAAAGAATGAAATTAGAACACTCCCTAACACCATACACAAAAATAAACTCAAAATGGATTAAAGACCTAAATGTAAGGCAAGACACTATAAAACTCTCAGAAGAAAACATAGGCAGAACACTCTATGACATAAATCACAGCAAGATCCTTTATGATCCACCACTTAGAGAAATGGAAATAAAAACAAAAATAAACAAATGGGACCTAATGAAACTTAAAAGCTTTTGCACAGCAAAGGAAACCATAAAGAAGATGATAAGGCAGCCCTCAGAATGGGAGAAAATATTTGCAAATGAAGCAACTGACAAAGGATTGATCTCTAAAATTTACAAGCAGCTCATGCAGCTCAATATCAAAAAAACAAACAGCCCAATCCAAAAACGGGCAGAAGAACTAAATAGACATTTCTCCGAAGAAGATATACAGATTGCCAACAAACACATGAAAGGATGCTCAACATCATTAATCATTAGAGAAATGCAAATCAAAACTACAATGAGGTATCACCTCACACCGGTCAGAATGGCCATCATCAAAAAAATCTACAAACAATAAATTCTGGAGAGGGTGTGGAGAAAAGGGAACCCTCTTGCACTCTTGGTGGGAATGTAAATGATACAGCCACTATGGAGAACAGTATGGAGGTTCCTTAAAAAACTAAATATAGAACTACCAAATGACCCAGCAATCCCACTACTGGGCATATACCCTGAGAAAACTGTAATTCAAAAAGAGTCATGTACCACAGTGTTCACTGCAGCACTATTTACAATAGCCAGGACCTGGGAGCAACCTAAGTGTCCATCGACAGATGAATCGATAAAGAAGATGTGGCACATGTATACAATGGAACATTAGCCATAAAAAGAAATGAAAATGAGTTATTTGTAGTGAGGTGTATGGACCTAGAGTGTCATACAGAGGCAAGTAAGTCAGAAAGAGAAAAACAAATACCGTATGCTAACACATATATATATGGAATCTAAAAAAAAAACAACAACAAATGGTTCTGAAGAACCTAGGGGCAGGACAGGCATAAAGACACAGGCGTAGAGAATGGACTTGAGGACACGGGGAGGGGTAAGGGTAAGCTGGGACGAAGAGAGAGTGGCATGGACATATATACACTACCAAATGTAAAATAGCTAGTGGGAAGCAGCCACATAGCACTGGGAGATCAGCTTGGTGCTTTGTGACCACCTAGAGGAATGGGATAGGGGGGATGTGAGGGAGATGCAAGAGGGAGGAGATATGGGGATATATGTATTGTATAGCTGATTCACTTTGTTATAAAGCAGAAACTAACACACCATTGTAAAGTAATTATATTCCAGTAAAGATGTTTAAAAAAAAAAGGAAAAAAAAGTAGAGGGGAAAGAGGAGAAAAATCATGAAGTAAAAAAAGAAATATATTAAAATCTATCTTTATTCTAAAGGGATGCGTTTTCATGATATTGTTTTCATTTGTTCTTTTCCATCGATGAGTCTGAAATTCAATCTAACACAAGTGATTACTAAGATAATTCATGTGGTCAGATGCTGGCATCATCAGCGTCATATTCAACAATTTTTACAGTGTGTCAGAGACAAAGGTCTTTTTATAATTTCATATTGAGAATCACTCGTACTTGTTAGGATTTTCTGATTCCTAGTCACTTATTATATTTTTGTTTCTTAAAGAGGACTTGAGGGCAAAGACTACATAACTGAGACCTGAATGTCCCTTAAGAAAAGATATACTTTAAACCTTTTCTTCACAAAATGGGCCTTGGATTGAAATCATTGCATTATTGCTTACTACCCCTCAAGAAAACTAAAAAAAAAAATTTCCAGACACATTGTAAACTCCAAGAGTCTATAAGTTCTTGATGTTTAATATAACAATGATAAATTCCTTTGTGTAGTTCTAAAATGTTTAATGGTGAGGATGATATTACCCCTAAGATTGTACTAAGAGAATTCTATACCAGTTTAACAAAAACTCAAAACATTGGTCCTGAGGTTATTATATACAGAGGACACTCTTGGTTAAACCAAGGTTGATAGGCAACTGGCATGAGAATCTATTCCCTCCTACACATATTGAACATCTTATACAGAAAAATGACAGTTATATTCAGTACCAAGACACAAAAAATTCCATTAGACTTCTATTAGTATATAAAGCAATAACCTTAACACTTAGTTTAGATACTTGTCGAATTAACAACTGTCTCTTTCTCTAAAACCATAGAAAAAGAAGTTTATTAGAATGCCACTGATAAGCAAATTAATGTCATAAAATTCAAATATAAACATCACAGAACTAGTGGTCATCTATTTTCTGCTGAAGATATATTAAATGATTGAAATACCATGAACCACTTCCCCCACCTACACACACACACACAAGCACACACAAATGCATTGGACTTAAAGAAGATCAAGACTGCTCCTGTTTAAGACAAAGTGTAAGATTTTTCTTCAGAAGATTGCACATCTGATGAGGTGTCAACTCAAGGTTGCTATTTTTATGCTGTGAAGGTTTAAGTTCTGCTGCTACCCATGGAAAACATGTGAGTTAGTGCTGTTTTATTGTGCTTGTTAAGAATTAATGTTAAAACAAAGGGCCCTATTGAAGTGTTTTAATACCTAGATTAAGAAATTGAATCAAACTCTACTGTAATTCTAGGTTGGCAACTTAACAATAAGATAAATAATGAAAAAAAACCCTACATATAAACTTCAGAGATATTATACCATGGCTGTAAATTCCTTATCTCTGACTTCAATATGCTCCAGCTCTGCTGCTGTGTTTTCAGTATGTATGGTTCATTCATTCATTCATCAAACATTGATTGCTTAGCTCTCAGGTGCCAAGCTTTTGCAGCACTAGTAACTGGGGACACACAGATGCATGAGACATGATGTCTGTCTTCAAGAAACTCACAGTTCAGTTGGAGAGACGGTCGTGTAAACAAATCATTATAATAGAGTGAGACGTGCTAACAGATGCTTGTACAATGGGGCTGTGATGATAGATAAGGTATATTTGCTTGGGGATTCAAGAAGGCCTTTAATGGAAAGTAGCATGTGAGCAATATTTTGAAGAAAGAATTGGAGTTTCCAAGGCAGATTCAGTAAAAATCAATGAAAGAAAATGATAAATAGTTATGTGAACTAAGTGACTAAGATTCAGGTGCTATTCATAAATAATATCCAGCTGGAAAGACATTAGTGGAGTAGAGGACAGATGATGTGAAGGCAGAGGACCTGGCTATAAATGCAAGACAGTGAAGTGACCCTGGAAAATTTATGCAGCCCAATTTTCAATCTCTAAAGTGTAGATTTAAAAAATGGATTAACAGAGTTATTAAGGAAAGCATATAAATCTGTTCTATATGTTCTAAAGCACCTTACAAATGTTATTTACCTAATTATACCTTTTTTTAGTCCAGTGACTATAGAAGTAGAGATCACTTAATTACAAAAATATGCTTCTTAGAAACGTCAAGGCCAAGGAGGCAAACTTCACATTTCTCTTTAATATAAATAATATTTCAGTAAAATCTGAGGAGCTTGCAGTAAGGTCACTTCATATTACATTATTGTCATTAATGCCTATGAAGCTAATTAACTCTTGAACAAGGGCATCCATGATAAAGCATGGATCATATTTAAGAGACATCATTTACCACCAAATAGCACCTGAACAAACTGTCCCTCCAATTTCAGAGTACATATATTTTCATTTTTCCCAATAATTTTATTTTATTTCTGGGCTCATGCGATTGCAAGTACAATTATTATATGATGTGAAAATATTTTTCATATTTACCCCCACCCACATATAGTCAGTATAACAAATAACAGTGTCATAGTCTATCTAGTAGAGTGCAGTGGTTACAAAATCAACACCTAATTCCAAAATAAGAATATATTTATAAGCTCTTTCTTGAAACTGATATGCAATGAGTCTGACACAAACCCAGTGTTTGGCAGGAGTCTGCCTGAGTGCGTTCTTCTCAGTCTACATGTTCCTGAAGCATATTCTTGAAGCCAAATCCTAGAATGAATGCAGAGAACTTCACAAGGAAGGGTTGAGCACCTACTGTCACAGTCAGAGATGGGTCCCTCTGAACTGCTGATTTACTGGCCAATGTAGTAGACATTTGCTGTGTTTTTGCCACCATCTTCATCCCCTATTTTTGGTGCAAATACACTATTTCCTTTTGAAAAACTATCCCCTTTCAGCTTTTAGCCCATGCTGTTTCTGTAAAGCTAGTTCCATCCTTAGTACCAAAGGTAGACACGTGACTCAGGTCTAAACCAATCAGAATATCACTTTCTCCCATCCACGTGATTGGTTCTGTTATGTCCATGTGATGCCTTTGGAGACATGAGACTGTGCTGAAATGACCAACAGATGCTATATGTTAATCACAGAAGGGAACGACTCATCTGAGGATGGAAAAAGGGGTCAAGAGATGGAGAGAGTCAAACAGGGCCTTTGTGACCATGTCTGACCTTGTATAGGTATAGCCATGCCAGGTCAGATTCCAAGCTTTTCAGATACCTAAGGTGATGAACTTCTCTGTCATTAAAGCTAATTTGGGTCAAGTTTTCTGTCACTTGCAATGTAATTAACAATCAATATTAACAATTTATGCCCTATACCTGTTACTAGCAAGAAAAAAAAAAAGCGTAGTTTATTTCTTGCTTGTTGCTTTCCTAGCTATCCTTCCTGGTCTGAATTTCTCTTGCCTATCTATTCTTGGCTCCTTCTAACTTCAGTCTATACAATCTTCATCTCTAGAGTAAGTCACATGCTGTCAGAGACTTACTTATAAGGGATGGGTTACGCTTATCCATAACTAAATTGTCTCTCATGTGACCTGAGGCTCTGTGACCTGATGTTCATAGTTATTCTATTCTCATTTTAGCTTACCTACCTATAAGCTCCTTTCAAGTGGCAAAATAAAAATACACTTTCAAATCATACCCACAGCATACTTTCCTGTTTCTGGTTTACAGTTCAATTATACCATATCATCATAGCTGTCTTTTTCCTCACTTGTACTTTTATTCTCCAAGGGTATTTTGTTCTTTTACATTGTGGAGCCCTCTTAGGACAGCATTCCGATATTATGTTCTTACTGGATCCTTTGGAAGAAGCGCTTCCACTGCACTGGGTTAAGTGCATTCCCTTTGTTGAGTGGCAACAGCAACCTCACTTAAGGAATTAAGCTTTTCTTTTCTTCTCTTTCTAACAGCACCAGCAGGGTGCTTTCTTCTGAAAAACTGAGTACCTGGCATATGGAAGAATCAACTATTTGTAGTAAAAGCTTGAGGCTTCTGACGACTTTTGTGGGCATCCTGTATAAATTCACTAGGTTGGAATTAACAGGTCTGTCCTTGCATAAATGAACAGAAAGTCTGCAAAGTAATTCTCCGCTAATCAGAGCAAATTAGTCTTGGATTCTACTGACATGGAAAGATTCTAACTGGCCTCGAGCCTAAGGACTAGTAATAATTATATTACCGTGGATTAGAAAGTATCAATATTTATATCTCTTTGTAAGATGTAATCTTTATTTAAAATCTAATGTCTAAATTTCACCCAATATTGTAATACTCTGATTATTAACATAGTTTTGGACTTGATAAATATACACCTTCTTGTCTGGAGACTGAGTATAGCCGTAGTTAAGAAATATCTCCCTTTAATCTCTCAGTTTTCAAAACTCCTGAGATGTTCTTATCTTATACCTGTCATTTAATAATGTTTAGTAATTAGCAATAGCTTTACTTTATACATCTATTCAAGAACATATTTATTGAGTACCCATTACTTCACGAATCTTGAACTAAATAGTAGAGACATAATTACGTGAAAGGGGAAGATGAGGCCCCTCTCTTTATGGAATTCACGTTCTAACAAATATTTGCACAATGATTGCTTAAAGTTCAGAAAAGTGCAAATACTATGCAACTATAATATATTAATTATTGTTAAAATATATAACCAAGGCACAAGTTACCTATGCATGTGGACCTTTAAAAATGATAATTGGAACACTTTAAATATCTTGGATTTTATTTGTTAATTATACCTCAATAAACCTGGGAGGGGAGTGGAGTTCATCTAGATGCTTTTTAATGAGAGAATAAGTGGTGTTTCCTATCACATCAGGCATGATGGGATAGTTTTAATCAGGCAAACAGTAAGAAACTCAAAGCACCAGAATAAATCAGGAAAAGAGAATGCCTAGAAGCAGAAAAAGACAACGTCTTATTTTCCTTTCCTTCAAGGTGCTGTGCAACCCTAATATTTAGAAAACCTGGAAGAAAATGCAAAACAAACATGTAATTGTAGTGTCACTTCTTCTTTGAAATATTCTTCTAAAATGTAAACTGACTGTTGAAATGTAAAACATGGACCAGAATTAAAACCCTGAAGTTTTAAAAAAATTAAAGTAAAAAAAATTAGTGTTAATTAAAAAACTCACCACACAAATTAAATCAAATAGATTTGCCATCAGGTGAGAACTTACCACTTTTCTATGTCTCTCAAGTTAGTTCTGAGTACAGAAATAAATACTAGCCTCAAGGAAGGAAATTATCAAAATGAATGAAGTATATGTAAAGACATCTGACATCTTTACAATTATGAGAGACATCCAATTAAATAAGGCCATTTAGAACTTGATAGAGCATCATTGGTTTCAAAATGTGGAAATGATGAACTCATAAAAGAAGCTCTGAAATCAATCAGCCATCCAATTAATCGATAAATTAACTTGAGCAGTCTCTTTCTTCACCCTTACTGTATTTCTCTTTCAATACAGATGCGTGTATTTTGAGGAGTAATTTTTGAAGAGAGAAATGATAATTGTTTGACTTCTATGGAGTAATAGGAATTAGATAATCAGGGAAAGGCAGAGATAGTGGCTCCTATTACAGTGAGCATTTGTCCAAAAGATGCAGCTGTACATGCCCCACTGTTTGTAATCATGAAATTAAAAAAAATGTACACACTGCTATATTTAAAATAGATAACCAACAAAGACCTACTGTATAGCACAGGGAACTCTGCTCAATACTCTGTAATAACCTAAATGGGAAAAGAATTTGAAACAGAATAGATACATGTATATGTATAACGGAATCACTTTGCTGTACACATGAAACTAACACAACATTGTTAATCAACTATAATATAAAACAAAAATTAAAAAAATGTAAATGATGACCAAGTTCAAGAGCACTGGTTTGCACTTTGAAGTTTATAAACTGGCAATCATGTTATAGGATAGTGTACAAATGCAGGGGGAGGGGTTTGTTTTTGAATATTTGCCCTCAACAATGACAGAGGAGAAATCCACATGAAGTTACTCATTAGTTTAATCTTCAAGAACACTTCGAGTCCATCTTATCTGTTTTTTAAAACTGCTGTTACGAAGTATTTGTATATCTAGAGGAAGAATAAAGTTTCAACTATTTGAAAATTAAGCCTATTTTTTAAAAAACTATACTTTAGTTAACTTGAAATTACTAAAATGTAAGTACCCACATACTGTCAAAATCAAATATAAATAAGCACTATTGTGTACAGAAAGTTATAGTAGCAACTGTGGTCCTTTCATTTTCTTTTATCCCTTTATATCAATTATTAACTAATTCCTGCCCGTGCTTATAAATTCTTCTGTTGGATTTATAACACATAAAATTACAACTATTTCTGTTCAAAATTAAAAATCATGTTAGAATTTTTCCCATCATATAACATTTGAAAAGGAAATATTTTAATATGATGGATGTAAGTACCATTTAAACAAAAACAATTAATTTAAAATAATTCAACTTGTTATACTTTGGAATATTTAATTCAAAAGGATTTGCCTCTTTGAATAATTAAATGTGTCACTTTAGAACAGAATTTCCACAAAACTATATATACATGTGTGTGTGTGTCTGTGTGTGTGTGTGAAATGTCTTCAAAACTTGAGGATCTTTTAAGTCTTTGCCTAAGTAATTAAAAGTATTATATATACTTTCAAAAAATTAATTAAACATTTTGTACCATTAGAGATCAATTATATGTCACACAAACTATAAGTTAGATTATTTGAGTCATGGCAAGTGCAATGGAGAAGTTTTGAAATATGTAATATTAATGAAATTAGCTTAATATTATCTATATATCTCTATAGGTATCATGTTATCGTCATAACAACCCAAGGAGGAGAAGTCATTAGACCATATTCACATTCTCTAAATAGTGGAGCTTCTATTTAAACTCAAGCAGTCTGATTCCAGTGTCAAGCATGGTGTGTGTATACATATTATGGAAAGTAAAATCATTTATAAGCTATATCTTAATAAAAAGTGGAAAGGCTTGATGTTAAATGGAGATGTTCCAAAGTGCTTTATTAAGCAGGCCTAGACTGGACTATTATCTCAGCTAAGCCTCACATTTCATAGCCAAAACTTTACCTACGTATATCAGCTGCACAAATAACAAGCACAAAGGAGGCCCTCAAAAACTTTTTGATTAATTGATAGCTAAGATTTAAATAGCCTTAGCTATCTTGGTAGGTGGAACAATCTATAAAATGTTACTGATGTAAAACCAGTCAAAAGTTGCTAACTTACTGATATATAAGTTAACCCATTCTATGTAACAATAGACAGGTGGGGTTGCTATAGACAGCAAGATTGTGTATGATGTAAAGAATGCAACATTGCATTTCTGATAAAAATAGATCAAAATCACTCTTCAGGTATTGCAAGGGGTCTTATCAGTAAAAGATACAAATTATAAACTATATAAAACAGGTGACAGTGCCCTCTTGAGGACACTTTTGAAATTTGACACCAGCTACCTATCTAAGAATTCTTCAGGTAAATTGATGTTCTTTTCCATATCCTGGAATTACTGCCTTTTATTTTTAAAATTTTAAGAAAATACAATGCAACGAAAGGACTATTCAAGTTGACTCCTCAAACTTTTCCTGAGAAGGTAGCTTTGTAATATTATCAAATTTAATGCAAGGGTACAGAACTGGTGTAGGTTAGGTTTCCATAACTATAGGAAAGACATACTGCAATAATTGAACACATAGAGAGCATTATGGCTTGGTACTGAGAATTTCAACCAAAAATGTTTTACGAACATATATCCTTACCAAACTACAGTAAATCCAGAATTGCATTCAACAAAAGATTCTAAATATGCTAAACTTGCATTAGCTTACCATTCTGCTTATAATGCCATGACTTCTAACAGAAAGAATATAATAGTCAGTCTGAATGTTTTGTGAAACACTTAATTTAGTTCTTTGGTCTAGAACCTTTATGTTCCTATAAGTGAGAGCGCCCTTTGGCTCTTCATGTTGTCCCCTGGACACACATACACACAGATACACCAACACACCTCCACACACACACACACACACACACACCTCCACACACACCTCCACACACACAATGTACATTCCTTCCTTAAGTCTAACATCATAGAGGGTTTGCAATCAAAATACAAATACCCGTGAAACAACTCTGGAGTAACCTAAAAAAAAAAAAAAAAAAAAGCCAAAAAAAAAGAAGACCAAAGAACAAAGCAGCCTAAGTTTTATCAGAAAGACAGGGATTCAGAGAGTCCATTTGGAAATCTTCTTAATCAGAAATTAAGAAAGCAAGAAAACAGTGAAATGCTCTAATGGATTTTCTTTCTTAAAATCACAGTGATTCCTATGTGTCACCGTGTGTTAGAACAAATTCATAAAATGCTTGGAAATTCCAAGTCATTCATTTATGGACTAGCTTACTTCCTGAAAAAATCTAGCTGGTTACTCAGATTCCTCTTAGGCCATAAATGAGACAAGTAAGAGGTGAAATAAAAACTAAAATAATATGTTTAGGGGTGACTCTCTAAACCTTGGTAGCTGTATATTAACTCTGAGGAAAGGAAGTGAGGGCCAAAAAGCCACTGTGCTTTCTCTGTTCGTTTGTGTTTCAGCTCTGGAAGAATGACAAATATGTAAAAGAAACTAACCTTACAAAAAAAAAAAAAAAGAAGAAAGAAAAAGAAAGAAAGCAAGCTACAATGGATCTTATAATTATATTTATTTTGCCAAGAAACTAAGCTTACTGAAAATAACCAATTAATTAACTTAGAGATTCTTTTGTAATTGTTTGTTAAAACACCAAATTATATAACTAAGACCACTAACATATTTTTGTTGTTTCACCCTTAGTAGTTAGTAATTACTCAGTAGTTTACAAGTATGGTAGTAATTTATTATCTTATAGTAAATGATCATTATCTTTGAAAATTCAGATAACATACATAAGATTCAGAATCTTTGGCCCCTTAGCATGAAGAGACACAGAAATATCAATCAACAAAATATAAAAACAGTGTCTTGCTAGTCTGTTTTATGTGTTCATACTGCTGATAATTAAATTAAGAAAGAAAATGAGAAGAGAAAAGGAAGCATAATATATTTTTGTCACAGAATCACTATTATTATAGAAATATGGGGTGTGAAATTAACAATACACTGATGTAAAAAAAGGTACAGTTTTAAAGTGTGTCCCAATAGCGTTATACCCTCTGACTTTTTTCTGCACAGCCTTGAACAAAAATTCTGGAATCCACTTTGTTAATGCCGAGAACACTTGGCCTTCTGTACAAACTGCAAATTTCTTGCCACCCACCCCCCAAAATGTGGACTCAATCATATTCCATTAACCCTCTCATTATTTTGTCTCAATGGCAGGCACTGCTGTTATTTATTTACTTACTTATCTATTTATTTATTTATTTAAATTGGCAGAATTGTCTATTAAAAAGAGTGCTGCTTTCAGGCATGAATTCCATTTGAATCTGCCATCTTCTCTCCTTTATCTTATGATTAGACACCCTTAGGGAAGTATAAACTGCATCCAATAATCTCCATTTTCTCATCTCCCATTCAATTTTAAGCTCCTTACAGCTTGACCTATGTCTTTATCTTGCCAAAGTTGTTCCCTTGACGGGTTTACAAGGATCTACTTTATAAACCCAATAGCCTGTGCAGACCTCTTAATCTTCTGAAAATACTGAGACAGATGAAAACTCCTTGGCCTTCGTGACAACATATTTTTTGATTTTCCTACTCGGAATATTCCTGTTGTGTGTTCCTTAACCTCTACCCACCCCCACACACACCTTAAGCTTAACCGTTCTCCATAACATTTTTCTGTTCCTCTCTATAATAGTTGTTTCAGACATGCCGTGGCTTTAAAACATCACTTCCATAAAGATGGTTTGTGTATTTCTAAATTGATCTTTGTCTTACATTCTAATTCTTTATTCTCCCCCATCTCCCTATTTTCCTGGTCATCTTCCTATGTTTAATGTATTTTAAGCGCCTCAAATATCATGTCAGAAATTAAATACACCAATGCCTCCATAAATCATTCCTCTGTTTTCTGTTCCTTAAACGTTTTAATGGCCCTCAAATCTCCAAGAATTTTTTTGTAAACCTCCCTTTAATTTGTCTTCTTATAAAATTAGCTACCACACTTTGTACATTTTATTTCTTTATTATCTTTCTTATATTAACTTCTGCTGCTGCTACCTTGTTTCATACTTTTCATGTCTTTCTAATGGAAATATTGTAATAGCATTCTAAACAGCCTTCCTCTTCCTGCCTTTCCTCACTCTACTTTATTCTGTCTATTGCTGTCAGATTAGTCTTTCTAAAGCTGAAAAATGTACAGTTACCTGCCATGGCATGTAAGTTAAAGTCTGGTTGTCTTGAGCTGACATACAAGACCTCATATAATCTGGCCCCATTTTACTTTTCCAATATTTTGTGTGCCCTGTGATCATTCAATTGTAATATTAGTTGACACAAGTTTAGTGTTTTGTTCGCCTTTGTTCATCTTTCAAAGCTATTCCTACCTATTGGAATGCCTTTTCTCAATGTTCATATATCCAAATTCTTTTTTTTTCCCCTCTGAATACCACTTACTTACTCTCCGAAAGTCTGTTTAATCCTCTGCCATAAAGACAATACAAGAAACTCACAGTACTTTAAGTCAGACATTTACACAAAGTTCTTTATGTGTATTATTTTGCTGAAGGCAATCTCTTTTTTCCTGTTATCCATCACTGAATATTATCTGTATTTTTCTTATGACATTTGTTACACTTTGCTGAACATCATATTTATTTTGTGTAGCTTTCTCCCCCAAAAGAGTAAAATCTTTAAGGTCAACATCCATATATGCTCCTTCCCCAGTGTTCGTCACAGTGCTTCAAGGAAACTAATCTAGGAGTCAATTTACAGGTCTCCGTTTACATAAAACAACCTGCATAAAATATTCATAAACATGATACACACATACATATATATGCACACTCAAACATACATATATATGATGGTTTTAATGAATTACTACAATACTATTCATCAAAAAATCAAATATTCTTCATGCCATTGTAATTAACAATCATCAACGCAACATACGAAGATCAAAAAGATTAGATACATCCTTGGGAAAAGAGTCTTTGTGACGAGAATATCTGACTCATTGCTGTTACTTAAATAATTTGATTACAAGGGAAAGCAGTGCTAGGCTTTGCTATTTTCTGTTCTTACCTAAAAAAACAGGGAGAAAAAAGTGACAATCACTCAAACAAACATATGAATAGAAATCAAGCCTCAAACACTTGCAAATATTCAAACGTTATGAATGACTGAGCGCTCTGCATTCCCCCATCACTTAGAGAGGCTGCACACTCAGCTGATGGAAACCTTAGTGACCTAACTCGATGAGCACGCTGTCAGTCAGGAACACTGGTATCTAGTCGCAGAGGGAGTGCCGCCTGGATTCACATGATTACCTTTTTGATTAACTTTCCTACTCCCATTGCTATCACTTGTTCCCTGTTGCACACAACTCTCTTGAAAGAAAAGATACTCAGTTCCATGAACAGAAAGCTTTTTTAAAAATTCGTGGTTTATTTTATGCCCCTTAGATAGCATTTATTTATTCCTTGAAATATTAAAATGTGCTTTTTAAAGCAAAATTACCTTTTGAAAAATAACTCATCACTCAGTGGCATTTCTACATCTTCTTCAACAGGAAGAAACATATTGATTGGGCTAAAAAGCCACATAAGCAAATTGGAACAGCTTGTTTGAGCGGGAAATTGCTCTGCCCTAGTGAAAATGTGAGTAACTAGCAAAGCAATGCCAACTGAAGCGTTGCTCTGCTTGGGGGCAATTCCTGTCTTTGTAGGACTGCTCAATGCCAGGGCCTACTGGACTTTAACTGGCATGCTCTGCTGTGCTCCTTCAGGGATTTCCTAGAATTGTATGCCTTCTGTCACGCAAGAGTCCATAATTTGATTTTCACTTGCGAGGTTGGAAATTACAGCCATGATAATTAGTAGTGACCAGATTTCAACATGTTAAAGAAGGAGCTTGCTCTTTAAAATGCACTGAGTGGAAAAAAGTAAGATGAAGAATAATAAAGTGCCAGAATCTGAATATTAAGTCAATGCTCTGCTAAACAATTTCCATTACTCATAAAGCATCCCTGGAAGAATAACCAAGCAAACAATTCTAATGGTAGGTAGAAAGTACCATAGACCAGGTAATTCCCTTGTGAAGAAACATATTTCAAAAGAAAACGTATATTGCACTATTTTTCTTTTCTTACTTAGTTGTAGAATTTCATCTTAAGTGTCCTATAAATGGATAAGCAAACAAAAAGGAAAATCCCTAAAGAGTTGTTGTTCCAAATTTGTTTAGCATTATAGAATTTTTAAAGTTTAGTAATGAATATTACAATGCAAGCCTTGACAAATGGAAGTCAGTACTGTCAAAAATCATTTGAACGTGTCCTTTCTCAGAAAGTTGAGAAAATTTTTCAACTTCTCTCCCCAACTCTGTATCCCCATGTGCTTTTCCAGTTCAGGTATTTTCTCATCACACATGTCAGTTGAATGGAGACTCAGGAGAAAACACTTCATTACCAAGTGGCATATGATTTAGTTTTTCTTAATTTGACTTTTAATTTCCAAACCAAAAAAGTAAACAAGAGGCTATTTATCTGGGCAATTTGAGTCTTCAGTGACAGTAAAGAATGTCATCATCTTTAGCTCAAATGATCTAGATTATGAGAACATTACTAAATTTTGAGGATGGTTGAGCATACAATGAGCAAAGACCTACCTAATGAATTGACCAAACACTAAATTTTTGCTTCATCTTGGTTTGGCCAACCTAACCTATACTCAAGAAATGTTTCCAGTTTCTGATTAATGGTAGATATGCTCTATACACTCAAGTGAAATCCTCTATCATTTAATTTCAACAAATTCAGTATACTAGAGTAATGTGAACTAAAGTGATTTAAATCACTGTATGTGTACAAACTTTAAGTGAATATAATTTTATAGCAAAAAACCCATTAAAAAGCATTATTTCCTCTTATGAATGTCATACACAATTTGTTGAGCAAAAAATAACCAGACACAAAATTTCACATCAGTATGCTTCTATTTACATGAAGTTCTAGAACAGGTACAACAAAGAGACAATAATAAAAAAATCACAACAATAATTGCTAAGGTGGGTCAGAAAGCTGTGGGGAGGTATAGAGGGGAGATTGCAAAGAGGCACAAGGGAATTTCTGGAGATGATGGAAATATTTTATATCTTGATGGGGTGGTGGTTTTATCCATGTATATATTTGTCAAAACTCACTGAAACATACATTGAAAAAATCTGTGCATTTCATTGTATGTTAATTATTCAAATTATATCTCAATAAAGCTAATTTATTTAAAAGACAAACATTCGGCCCTGGCCATTTGCTCTTCTGATACAGAAGGTAACACCAGATAATCCTAGAACCCCTTTCAGAATCTCTGCTTATATCTAAGACCCTGATTTTTGAACTGAGGGCAAACTCTAGGTTAGGGGAGCATAAACTTAGTCTGCAACCCCTAGCAGTTCTGTCTGTTGTCTTTACATTAATGAAATCTACCTATCCTGCTTTGAGGATATAATCATCAAGCTGATTCTAATTAATTCTCTTTGCTTACAAGGAACTGTGGCTGAATTTTTTTCAGTTATGAAGTGTGCTTACACACACACACACACACACACACACACACACCCCCCAACAAAACATTTGGACAAAATAAGACTTTCAATTGCTCTTCTAACAAAGTTATGATATATAGAATCAAGGAACACTTTTATGTTATCCCAGAGATAAGAATAAAGGGCAGGAAGCAGAGAACATTAGGAGGAAGATTTGGGTCTGTAAAAAAGAGACAACAAAACCATAAACTGTAGACAACAGACCATCCTACTTCAAAACATGTCCCCTCTTCTTGAGGGGGAAAAGCCTTCAATTGGCTTTCAGCCTTAGGGGCTCTGATTTTCACATCTGATGGTGGAGGGAGTTGTAATGAACACTCCAATATCCTCACACTTTCACAAAAGTACAGTGAACTCTAAAATACCACAGACAAATGCCAAATTGCATCTATGATTTTGGTGTTTCAAACCACACGAACTGAGTAAAAAAGCTAGGATCTTTGATCTTGAGGGTCAATGATCCACGTGGAAATGGTTTCACTGCTTTGGGGTAATACGAATAATGACAGTTCATATTTGTTTTGCACTTACGGGCAGGTGCTGTTCTAAGTACACTGTATGTATCGTCTATTTTCTCTTTGCAAACACTCTATGTAGTAAGTTAGTATGATCATTCCTATATTACAAAGAATATTTAACTCAGAGAAATTAAGTAGCTTTCTCAGGTTTAACACAGATTTGTAGTGGCGCTTGGATTTTAAAACACATGTGCCATAGAATGTTGCATAAGTGCATGCATAGGATCATTGCAATACATAGGATGTTAGTTACAGCAAAGAACTGGAAACAATTCTAATGTCTCTCAATAGAAGAACTGATAAATGAACTCTCACATAGGTCTGCAATAATATGCTATGTAAAACTGAGAATCAGTGAACCACAATACCTACATCAACATGGATTAATATTACAAACAAAATTTCTGGTGCATAAATCACAGAAGAATATACAAAGTATGGAAACATTTACACACAACTCATAAATGGAAAACATAAAAAAATATGTTTTGGGGGGATACATACCTATTTGTTAATATTATAATGAAAAATAAATATCAATAAACCCTATTTCTTTTCTATATTATAATTTCTTATTCTTTCTCAAATAGTCCTCCAGCTGGTTTTGTGTTTATTTCGTTTATAGTTAAGCTTTTCACCACTAAGGAAAAAATCATATTTGTTGGTTTAGTCTCCTACTTGATGATTCTAATAGCACATTTTAGTAAATGTTTAGGTTTATAATGACTAATGTAAGTAATAATTATAGTAATGTTTTAATGTAAATTATCAGAAGCTAAGTGTACAGAACAATGCTTAAAAAGACATGTGCCAAGTTCCTTTGCTACTGATAAATGTCATGCAAAGGCCTGATCTAGACTGAGTTTCTAGATATCAATTTACTCTAAATTTCTCCCCTGGCTCAATTAGCTTGGCTAAACCCTTGAGAACACTCCTATTTTCTTATCTTGTAATTTATTCTCCACAACAAGATCTCTGCTTTGACCATACTTCTAGAATTGCAGGTCAGGCTTGCTCTCAGAAGTCTTGGCCTGGGTCCCAATCATATGCTGCCAGACATTATTGAATCCATTTACTTGCTTGCCTAAATCTGAAAATTGCTTGTTTCCATCTTCCTTTGTCAATGAACTCTGATCATCAGCCATGAAACACATGTTGCCTGTCATCTACCTGTTGTCTGATTGAGCCACTGTCTCCTTTTATCAACATACTTTCATGATATTATAGTTCATCTGGGTTTCTACCATGTAAAGCAAAATCCATACTGCAAATGCTAGCCCCATAGCAGGGAAGTGGTGGGTGAAATGAGAGCTGCTTAAATACTCTCTGGAGTGCACTCTTCAGTCTTGTAGAAAAGAAGGAATAGGTAGAAAAGATGACTGCATTCAGTATGAGAAAGTGAAATATTCACAACTAATGTCCTCTATAGGTATATTTTTCAGAACATTTCTTCAGTCGTTTAGTTGACCAACATTTTGAGACTCTTCAATGTTTTAATCATTGAAAATATAGAAATTAATAACACATGGCCAATCTTCTCAAGGTGCTCACTAATTGTTGTATGAGAAAAATAATATAGAACTTGCCTAGAACAGCAATAGAAGTATGAACACAGCACAGTAGGACCAGGGGAACTTCCTTCCAGGAGAGCTTGTGATATCTAAGCTGAATCTTGAATAAAATCAATAATAGCAATAAAATTAGCAAATGATTACTATTTATCTACTATTTGCCAATAATTGAGTGAAATGATTTCTAAATATTATTTAATTTGCAAGCAATTGCTAGGTTACATTTCATTCCCAACATACAGCTGAAGGAACTGAAATTCAGATTGGTAAAGTCTTCAAGGATGAAGAATAGGGCATTGAATGGGGCAGAGATGGGAGTGGGACAATAAAATCAGATTAGATAATTAAGGATTATATAAAGTTAATTCAAAAGGGGGGATGATGGAGAGGTAAAGGTGGTGATGAGGTATGGAATTTTTAAAGTTTTACTAATTTAGAGTTACTAGTGCAGTAGAGTGCCTTGCATGTAATAGAGTATGAAGAAATATTTTTAATGAGAGAACAAGTATCACTTGGTTTACTCTCTACCTCAATTTTCTTCACAATTTCACAATGTTGACCTCATATATATGTTAAAATGTTGGTTTAAGAATCTTTTGGAGATGGAACCTATTATTGCTACACTTCAACAACTATAATTTCTTACTTCTATCTTCACTGAAAAAGACAAAATAATACCGAGCAAAATACTGAGTAAGCAATTATATTAATTAAAATAATAAGAACATACAGCACATATTGATGCAAAAGACATTTATAATACCTGACCAAGTGTCTATCTTAGCATTTCCTAATGTTTTGTTCAAGGAATGAAAAGCATATGAATCCATACAACATTTTTGCTGACAGTGAAAAATCAAAGGTGAAAGTCCACTTACAATTCTTGTGAACATTGAATGATGTATGCCAAGGAAACATTGATCACTATCATAAACATTTTACTAAATGTGCCAGAAATTATATACAAACATCTTAAGATCATTTGAATGCCAAGAAAACCCTTCCACATTCTCAAGCAACTTTAAAGAAAGCACATTTTAAAATAATAAACTGCTTCCCATTTTCCTCTATTAAATGATGATCTGATGTCAGATACTCGTCACTCAGTTATAGCTTAATTACATGGCGGCACCACCATTTGGGGAATTATATTCTAATGCCATGCTCACGTAAAAGTAATTTACATACTACCTGCTCTTTGGTTCAGTGGATGACATCAGCCACTGCAAATGCAGAGAGGGAACATGTTAGTAAGAAACATAGATGTTCTCTGAGGTCATATTGAATTGGTACTACAGAATAAGCTAGGACAAGTGTATCCTTTACTGGAAGGGATGACATCGCCATGTTTTCTGCCACAAGAGACACAGATTCCTAAAGAACCTCATCTGTCACTCAGTGAAAAGTGACCTGAATTCTAATTTTTTTCTCCAAAAATCTGCTTTGAGATATCAGAAAAGCTGTTGATTGTCTATGCCCCAGTCTCCCTGCCTCAGAGTTGAGGATACAATCTTCCACATGGCAAGGGTGTAATTAATTAAGGTGTAAGCATTTTCCAACCTGTGGATGAAGGTAACAGGTGCAAATTACCATTTGAAAGAGTGATTCATGTCACCAAGACTAACTGTTGACTAGGGAGGCTTAAATCAACCCTATTTGAAGTTCTATTATTTTTAAAATGCTGACAGAGAATCCACACTTACATACATCATTGCACAGATAAGACATGCTCCCTGCCCTCTGGGTTTGCCATTTCAGTGAAACAGATGGCAAGATTATAGAATGAATGTGGAAGCAGTGGGCAGGGAAATGACGATAGATTTTTACAACTCTAAAAATGTTCTGAAATGGAATTACCAGTAGGTAGATGACACTTAGATAATGGCAATTTCTAAATTCAGATGTTTATACAAATTTTTTTTATATATACAAACTTTCAAAAAGGCACTGAGCAGCTAGGCTTCAGTTGTTCTCATTCTAAAAATGCATTTTAAAGATAGGCATCATCATTCACGCTAATATTTACAATGAAATGCAAAAATCAAATACCTAAATATTTTAATGTACATGTTGTTGGTTACATCATAATGATTGTTAAAATGTATTACTAATAATGAATAATTAGTTTCTTTTTTAATTAAATGAGAGGATGTAATTTCCTGTGAAGAGAAGTATATAATGTATTGCTTCTGAAGCCCAGGTCCAATTTGATGTGACGTAGGGGAAGAGATAGGAGAAAGGGAAGGTGATAGAGCATCATGGTAAATGAGCAACTGATGAAAAAGAAAGAAGTATTTCCTTAAACTGTGAAGATGCCATTTACCAAAAAGGAAAGAACATTCAAGAAGCTTCTAGGGGGGAGATTTGACAACCCAACTGAAATGGTAGAACAGACTTAAAAGTCAGAGTTTGAAGAGGGAGAAATTGATCAGGATGAGGGCCATCAGGGCAAGATAGGGTTGAGTTGGGCTTTTGCTTAATGGGATAAGTCTAGAAAGGTTTCAACATAAAATATTGTAAAAAGCAATGGAAAAGCTAGCAACTCAAGGTTGAATATGAAAGAAGAGGTGCGAGCTTTAGGAAGCAGAGGAAGTGGGAACAAAGGATTGGAAGGAAAGCTTGTAAAACTGGGTGAAAATTATTTCCTGCGATTATTAAATTGCCTACGTAAGTAAGCGACTATGTCTAAATCAAAAGAATTGCAGAAAATTTATTTTAATATCTCGAATTGAGTTTCTGAAGCCAATGTAGATTCCAGTTCTATAATATGATGGAATTGGATTTAGCTTCTAGAGGCAAATTCTACAGTAAAAATAATCCTCTCTGATGCTTCTCCTCACCCCATATCCATTTTTGCTAATTTCTATTTTTTTTATAAAATATGCTGAAACACTACTTTTATCCTATGAGTAAGGGATTCCCATTCTTATTATTTTTTTTTCTCAGCAACGTTGGAAAAGACATAATTTCAAACAGTATTTTCTAGCTCTCTTAGGTTGCTGCACATAATCTGATAGATTAAGGGGTGCATGTTGGTGTAAGTTACCATCTGCGAGGCCCACTGCTGAGACTCATAGAAACACATTTTTATTGGCTTTGCACAGTATTAAAAAAATAAAGAGTGGACTAACGAAACTTAAACGTCATTCTTATTTTGCATTTTATGTTTATACTTTGTATTTTGGGGAAACTGTCTTCTGAAAAAAAACATAATATTACTTTAAAATGACTCATTCTATAAACATTTTCTGAATGCCTGCCAACACACTGGGCATTGAGTTAACCTGTCTACCTATTCCAAAGTAACCTTCAATGGAAGACAAAAGAGGAATTACAAAAGAAAGTAATAAACTCTATTATGAAAATAAATACCAAAAAAAACCCCAACACAGTCTTGAAGATAGGAAACAGCCATTACATAAAATGTATTTGTGATTTATTACTGTCCATTAAATAGATTCTAAGGTGAAACATCATTTTATGGCAAAATTCAGATCTTTCAACCTCATGAAAATTGGATCATTTTAACATTTGAATTTTAGTTTTAAAATAATTTATTTTGCATTTACATTATGTGTAACGATCAGATGTTCAAAATTATATGTATTATTTCCTAAACCCAATCATATTTGTGTGTTGATAAAAGTTATCTTGGTTTTTGAAAGAGAATACGGGTCATACGAGAATTCTTTAGATATATGATGTTACATATAATATACACATACATAATTCTATAATTAGAGGCTAAACCTTTTAAGAAGGGTGTATCATCTGATAAAAAATGTCTCTGGGGCTTCCCTGGTGGTGCAGTGGTTGAGAATCCGCCTGCCAAAACAAGGGACACGGGTTCGAGCCCTGGTCTGGGAAGATCCCACATGCCGCGGAGCAACTGGGCCCGTGAGCCACAACTACTGAGCCTGCGCGTCTGGAGCCTGTGCTCCGCAACAAGAGAGGCCGCGATGGTGAGAGGCCCGCGCACCGCGATGAAGAGTGGCCCCCGCTCGCCGCAACTAGAGAAAGCCCTCGCACAGAAATGAAGACCCAACACAGCCAAAATAAATACATAAATGAATAAATTTATTTAAAAAAAAAAATGTCTCTGATCTTAAGAGGTTGTTTATCATAACTTGAGACATACAGGTAATTATAAACAAATAATTTTACTGAAGCAGATATAGTAAAGCTTTTTAAAAAGTTAATTGAAAATGAAATAAGCAACTATACATTTTATCTTGATTCTTTCCGAGGTTGAGCAACAAAACTAGTTAGCCCTGCACAGATATTACACACTACTTATATAGAATTAAAATAATCATGAAAATGCCATGAAAATAATTAAATATACAATGGATGAAAGTCATGCCAGAATCATGAAAGACTTAAGTAAGAATTCTAGCACTTATCTGAGGAAACAATCCCTTATTCTTTGTAAATAAGTTTGGAGAAAACTGGCACATAATAAGAACATTTTTCCAAGGAGTTACTTGACTGTTTCCAAATGCTCTGTTAATTTCTTTTACTAAGAAGGGGAGAAATATTTGAAAAGAAAGATGCCTATTGAATATTTGAAATAGTATTGTTTAAATAATGAAAGATATTTTCTACATTCTATTAATATCATGTCAGATGTGAAATATTTTTATTAGGTGGTATCAGGAAGGTGAATTAAGACATTGAAATGCTTTAAATCGGCATTGAAATTTGTCATAAACTCTCTCCAGCCTTCACTTGTTTTACACTCCTTCATACATACTATGTCTATACCTCAGACAATTGAGACCATTTAGGATTTACCAAAGGTCTGAAGACTTGTTCTGTGAGTATTCTTCCATCTACCTGGAATGTTCTTTATTCCAGGGTTTCTCAACCTGGGCACTGTTGACAATTTGGGCTGGATTATTCTTGTGGCGGGTTGTCTTTTATTTTTTCCCTCTTTATTCCAATAAACATTTCTATTTTCACAGTTGTACTGATGATAGATTTCTTTTGTACTCATTTTTAAACTTACTTCAGTTGCATTTTTAGCTTGAAACCTATAAAAAACTATAAAGTGTTATCTGCAAAATGTGAACTGTATATATACTTTTTCTTAGAGGTAAAAACACATAAAGAATATGCAGGCAAAGCAGGGCCACATCTGGGGATTACATAACAATTTAGCTCTGTGGCAGCCACTATAATATCTGGGAAAGCAGAGAAAGCAAAAAAGATGAGAAAATGACCCTCCAAAAAGTAACTGAATTTCCATCTTCCCATCACTTTCTATGGATTGAGGCCAGTCCTCAGATACTTGTTAGACTATGCTCATCTCACTTGGCTGAACAGGGATGAGTTGCGACCCGTGGTTATAGGAACACATTCAGGTCGGTATAATTAGAGTTCTGACACAAGGCCTGAATGAATTCAACATTACACACCAGTGTACTTGTATATGCATAGAACTTATTCATTAAAACATACAAAAAACCAGCTTATTTAAAATAAAATAATACAAGTAGTAGATTCTCCATGTTCTACATCCTAAAATTGCTGCAATTTGTCCATCTCCTCTTGGTTCTCTAGATTCATCTAAGAATGGTGCTAACTCTTCAGAAGTGCTGGGTGTCTTAGAATTATATTCATTTAGACAAGGCAGCAGAAACCATCTTTTCACCCCCAAGCTCATGACCTTTGGATTTGTCATGTCTACCCTCTTAACTCTTTCAGATTACTTAACTCTTTATCCCTAGTTTTTGGACTCATGATCAGCTTTTTCTCTGTCATTGTCCACTGGCAAAGTTTATTCTTCTCTGAGAATTCTAATTCAAAAGATATGGCTTCTTTCTTATTTATCTTTACGTCAGGGTTACATCTTCTCTCTACAAAAACATCTTTAGAGAACAACCTCTATTTATCAAAAATACTTTATTCATCCAGCAAAAATAGATGATGAATAAACAGTAAAATGAATTTGTTCTTTCCACTACACTCTTCCAGTAGCCTCTTAGCCTACTTCTCTTGTGGATCTTGTAAATTATAGGATGTTTAGCAGCATCCTTGACCTCTACTCACTAAATGCCAGCTTCATTCCCCAAGTTGTGACAAATAAAAGTGTCTCCAGACATTGTCAAATGTCTCCTGGGGGTAGGGGGGAAGGGGATGCAAGTTCAAATTGCCTCCTGTTAAAAATCACTCTTTAATCTCTTCATATATATACTTGATTAAATCTTAAATCTTGATTAAATTCTCCTTTCAGACATAGAACAAATACAATCTTTACATCCTCCTCATGCTACTAATCACTTGTATCATACTCAAACAACCCCATTCTTCTTTATTATAAGTATTTATGGCCAAATCTTATCTATGCCACTATGAAATCTGGTTTAATGCTGGAATCATGCATTTTCTTCCTTGGTGTCTCCAAGAGGGCTTTATCCCAAGACATACCTCTTATTTCCTCAGAAAGTGACAAACATTTGTTATATAACAGTCAATATTACTATCATCACCATATTTTTAGCCTCTACATCACTGTTCGTGCTATATATTTTGAAAACGCAAGCCATGATTAATATTAATCAATCTGGAGTATGATACAGGCAAGTTCTACTCCCTTTTGTTGTTTAAAATTTGAGAGAAAGTCTTTGCTGTTGAATTCAGTAATGGTCTTTTTGTCTTTTCTCTCTGCAGATAAAGTTCATTACTAAACAAGTTAGCTTTTCAATTTCTGCTGCTAAGCCATAAGTAATTAGAACTCACTGAAACTTTCACAGTCATTTTTTTTCCATTGTTCTTTTCTAGGCACCAACAACTTAAAATAAGATAAAATTATGCCAATTATGATTTTTAAAAAATATATGGATAAAAAATGTAACTTGGCTCTCAGCCTGAAGACAAATAATTCGAATAACAAACTTAAACTGTTTTTTTCTTTCCGTCTTTCTCTCTTTTTTCTTTCCAAGTCTGTGGTTAAGCCTTGTTAGTGTTTGGATAGGATTCTTAAATACAAAACTTTGTGTTATTATAGATAGTAGAGCAAATAATTACATGTCTCGCTCTATTATTTGTGAGAAAGCATAACATCCTCGAACTAGATTGCCAATTAAGGCCTAAAAGGGAAGACTAACAGAATGAAGGAAATTTTGAGTCAAATGGAAAATCAGTGGTCAGGCAAGTCTTTGAAAAAAATGAGGTGGGCTGGTAGAGTGATGCTTTTAGCCCTTTCCCTCTTGAAATTGACACAAGTGAAGGATGAGTGCTCCTGAGTTCTCTAGCTCCAGGGTGAGGCCCTAAGGAAGGCAAAGCAATTTGAGGATACAGTGAAGGATGGCTGAGATGATGTGGCAAGGCTGGGACCTACAGGACACTCAAATAAAACCGGCGATCTTGAACACCCCATCACACATACACACAACCCAGACTTAGCTTATTCTCTCAATCATAGTCAGAGGTACTGAATTCACAGTTGGCAGCTCAGCATTGGGTTCTTCAGGGAGCTGATTCATTCATGATTAGAAAATTGGACATTTTTTCAAGACGTAGTAGAACCTAGCCCCCAGTGTAATGAGTGTTTCCTTTGTTTTGTTTTATTTTAAAACTACTTTTGCATTAGTCTTTGTTTCTCTTTTTTTATGCTTATTAACCACCTAGCCACCAAGGTCTGTCTCTGCTAATATATGACCCTTAGGGATCAAGTTCTTATGCTTGAACCCCAGCCTAGAGCTTAGGGCCCTGGTATTTGGTATCAGACCTTCATTATAAGCCTATCCTCCTGCCTGGGGTTTCCAGATTTTGCCCAGGTTCCCCATCCCAGCATTCTACTCACTTGTTAGATTTCTGAACCATGTCATCGGGGATATAGTATGAATTAAGAGTGGCAGATCTAATTTGCAAATCCAAATATGTCTGAATTTGAAGGTCTCTATTAATTTCCTTTCTAGATGCAGGAGCCCAGGCTTGCTAGTGCTACACCCAGGTACTGCTATGTTTCCCCGATAGTGCTGGAGTATCATCCCCTTAAGGCCCTCAGCAATGCCTGCAGATACCATGTCTTCATGCTCTGCTTGGGATCCACCCCAGAGAATTTGCTCTAGATTCCACTGACTCCCATCTGGAGAGAACTACCCTAGACGTCTGGATACCTAGGACATTTCTGACTCTGTTTTCATATTTGAGACACACAGTCTTTAGAAGAAGACCACCATCTTTACTTTACGATTAGTTAATAGTGCGTTAATTAAAATAGGCATAATATTTCTACACACAAAAAATAGACCTACATGCTTTTAACTTGGGCAAATTTGCCGGTGATGCATTAATATGCTCTAGTAGTTTTTTGTTGTTTTTTTTTTTTCTGGTCGCATAAACACACCAATGATTACAGCAAAACGAATTAACAAGGCCTTCAAAATCAAAGTTATATTTAGTAGTTGCTGCCTTTCAGGGGGTAGAAGATAAAATTTTGTAATCATCAATGAAAATTACTGCCACCTGTACCTAATTACAACATTTCTACAGCCTTGCTTTGTTAGCTGTTCTGGGTATAGTCAACTATAAAAATAAATCAAAGCCACACAGCCAGTTTGGGGTTGCTTCTGACCACTGGGGTAAGTTATGTTTTGTGACATAAGGATTTTTTTCTATTTTTTCCGTACATGTTACACTTCCCAAATCTTCAGATTATTCTACAATGAGCATTTAGTTTCTTTTTGAAAGATTAACACATTTCTCAATGTTTTTCATCTCATATGTTACCCATTATGAAAAACTGTAGTTTAAGTAAGGCTATAATTAAAACATCTAGTTAAATAACTCTAATATTAATCCTGAATTTTGGATAATTTTGAAGTGAAATATGTATCTTATTCCCTTCTGTTTTAAAGGAGATTTTCATATTTAAATAATCAAATTTGAGTGCAGTGTACTGCATGAACATCAAAACAAGAAACAAACAGGGATTTTAAAGACCATACCTAAACACTTTCATTCTAAGAATATCCCTATGTTTATATCACTACAAGTCATATCAACTTTTTAATATATCCTAATGTACTGAAGCCCTGTTGGTGGATATTATATTTAGCTGCTCAAAGTCAGTATCATATAAAATAAATAGTTTGACTTGACTCTAGAAAGCAAGAAAACTTTCTACAGTACTTCTCATATTTTAAAAGAAAAAAAAAAAAAATTAAATTAAAACTAAAAGTTATAAAAGGCATTAAATGATCATGGCCATTAATAAGTCATCCATATATAAAAAAAGAATTGCTATACCTAAAGTTCAATTGGCTAATTTAATTTCCACAGGAAATACAAGCATTTCTATAATGAAATTGAATCAAGATGATAAAATACCAATAAAAAGTAGCCAGCATTGATACAAAGCAGGTTTGCTCACATTGTAAAAGGTTGCAAACTACAATTTCAATGGAGTCTACAAACAGAACCATGTTTCCCTTAATACATTTTAATAAATATATACTTACATAAATATAACTATATATGAATATTGTGCATGTATAAATGAACATATATACACATACAGATATAAAAATGTAAATCTAGGGCTTTTTTCCAGAATTTTGAAAAGAATAGTGTAGGATACTATATCAACAATCAAACAACCAAGGTGTTTGATCAAATGCAAAGCAGAATTTCCTTCACACAAAACATAATGCCTGTTGGTGAAAACGTTCCAAGGAAGCTCAGCTGGCAATTTAAAGAGTCCTTGGGGGGATTAATTTAGCTCCTTCATCAAGACTTAGCAGAGAGGCACTAAGAGCTGGGGCTGGTAAAGGTACATTTATCTTAACAGTCAGCAAAGCTTGGGCTGGGTTTCCTTATGGCAAATCACGAACATTCTGTGGGACTTGGGCAGAGGATTCTAGTGCAATAACTGCATTAGATTAGCTTTGTAAAAAAGCTTAGACATACTCGTTAGCTGTTTACTCTAACGTTTATTCAGAATGCCGTCATCAGAAACCCTGGTGAAAAGATTGTCAAACAGATTACTTTTGTTAATTAATCGAATTACCAATCAACTAAGCCATTCGGCTCTGTGACAGCACTGAATGTATTTAATGTGGTAGACATTCAACATTAGGCCAAGGTCTAAGAACACAGGTGTGTGTATCTGTGTGTGTGTTTTACATTTTCCCCCCAAAGGAAAACCGAATAATGCAACATATTTTTCTATGGCGAAAATAAGAGGTGTTACAGATATCAGTGATGTGTAGAAACTTTTTAATTCTGTGGGATGCCAAGGTGGCAGAATGTTGTGTCCCAAAGAAAGTAAGTGAGGCAGGCAGAATGGCATGTATGCTAATACATATTTGCTCACAGACACACACACTTACAGCTTTAAAGGGAATACATAAAAATTATGCTGCAGACAATGTCTTTATACAAATTTATCATAGCATCTGTCAGCTCCATAATATGTTCATAAAACTAGGAACACGTGTCTTCACAGCATGCTCATTTTGGGATGCCCACTGTTGTTATCTCAACTTCTCTTGCTGCTAGGCTGGCTGTTGTCTTTCAGATCATAGACTCAGGAATTCATGTTCCTTCACTTCCACATCAAAACAAGAAGTTTAAATTTAAATACATCAAAGGTACAACAGGAGAGGTACAAAAGGAGAGGGAAGTAAAAGGAGAGGGAAATAAAACTACTTAGAAAGAGAATTCAAATAACATTTCTAGGATTAGAGGGAACTCAGGAAAAATCTCATAGATGACTGGTACAAAGGGATAAAGTCAAAGGGGATTACTGAGTTATTAATACAAGTTTAATCCTAGCAAGTATTTTGGCTATCCCAAAGTCAACGAAACCTCAATGCTGTTTGGAATTTCAGTGATGGCAGTGGAAGACATGTCACAAAACACCACTAGATAAATTACTTAATATGTACTAAGAATGATAATTGTATGACATTCTAAACATATTTACTTCATAAGTGGTTGTCGAAAGATATTAGTATGTTATCTGCTAAACATCATTACTTTTTTGGTCTATATGTCCTGAAAACTTCCAGCATTTTCCACAAAGATTTTAGTAAAGATGTTTGTAATATATATATTTTCAGGGGGTGCCATAAAATACATTCTGTTAAGTTTTACCTTTACAAAGACTGAACGTCCAAAACACAACATTAATTAAAATTCACTAGACTTAGAATATGTGAAATAATGGAGAAACTAGATCTTGATATATTTGGGAAGGAACAACTTAAAACATATCTGGGGCTCTATATTGTATGAATAGAGATTTTAGAGAAATTTTATATTAAATAATAGGCAAATGGAAACATTTCTACTTCTCTTCATCTGTTAACTACCTCTGATAATTAAGAAATAAATTATCCACTTCAAAACAAATCTCATAGATTTGCTTGGTACTCAAAGAACAATACAGCACTGTGAATCCTAGCTAAGTGGGTTCAAAACATTTCAGCTGAATGACAAGCAAACAAAAATTCTTCCAAATTCTTATACTCTTCGCCAGAGTTGGGATTTCTTCCAACTCTTACTAGAACTACATTAAGAAACAAGTCACTCTCCTAATGCTGTTTGTACACTAATAGCCATTTCATTTAGCTTTTCATAGCTGAACATTAAGGGCAGATGCTATGCAAGATGTTAAATGCAATGTGTCCTATATGTGAGGCAATTTCTCTGAAAATTCCATGAAATTCATGTTAACCTTTTGCTTTTCTTGGATTTCTCTTGAGAGAAAAATGGCACAGAATAGTGCATTTCAATAAGCTGCCCCCAAAAGAACAACATATTATCAGCGTCATTAATAGGATTAACATTTCTTAGTAAAATTATTTATTATGTAGCTTGAGTTTAGTATTAGTAACTTAAGAGTTTAAAAAAGTCACAGAAAGCCAAAGTACCTACTAGAATATTTAAAGTATCTATGAAATTAAGTAAAAACACACCTTCTTTCTCTGAGTATTATTGCTGTAGTGTGTAGTTTTAAGGACTAAATGCTTTGAGGGAAGTGAAAAATAAATGTCATAAGATGGAAAGAGTACAGACATTGTACTCAAACATATTTAAATTCTGGTACTGACTGATATTTATTTATGTCATGATCTTGGATTATAAAATCCTCCTGAGACTCAGATTCTATGTTTCTTAAATAGGAATAACAAGAATAATGATAAGAGGTACCATTTGTGGAAGAGAGCCTAATATGTTTCAGGCACTGAACCAGGTGCTTTGTGTCATCAACTCTCCTTTTTTTCAGTAATCCTATTACATAGGTATCATTACCCTAGTTTTTAACAAATGTAGAAACTGAAGCTTAGGGAGAAAAGAAAATGCAAATATAAATAATATCTACCTTGCAAGTTTTCTCTTTTTTTTAAGATTAAAGAAAATTCTGTTTTATTCAGTGACATGTAGAGTGCCCTGGAAAAAAAAGTGCATACTCTTAAAATATTATTTTCCACAGTTCTCCACCCCACTCCACTTTTCTGGAGTATATCTTTCCTAAAGCACAAAAAGCTCTTCAATCAAATGGCCATTCACCGACACAGCAGAAATTAGCATTTCAAAGTTTTAATTTTTTTTTACTGACAAGCATCAATCCATGCTTCCACCCAAATGGACATCAAGGTCTGCAAAGCCTCTGTCTGTGCTTCTCCTAAGCCATGACTCATTGCATTCCCTGACCTTGATTTCTATCGCATTGTCTGTCCTTCCTGGGTTGAGAACTTTGTCTCTTATATCTCTGAGCATTTTTTTTATATCCAACTCCTTCTAAATCCTAAATACTATTCCTAGGAGCGTTGTTATGGATTCACAAAGTCTTTCTTTGCTATACTGTAATGTAAGGCAGAGAAATCCTGTAGCATGTATTTTACACATGACCATTCTTCTGTAATTACAAATAAAAGGAAGGGAGGAAGAAAAGAAGGAGAAAATTGACCCTTACGTGAAGGTAGGGGAGCAAGGGAATGAGTCATTATGCCAGACCTCCTTTGTGCTCATATTGTTTTAGGTTCTTACCTGCACACACACATATTACTTCAGTTACTCCTAACAATAGGCCTGCAAATTAGGAATTCTCCTCACTTTTATTTAAGAGTTATTTTAGATTGAGAAAAAGAAATGTCAAATTATACTGCTAATTTGTGATACAGCTGGAATTTGATCCTGATCTGACTCTAAAACTCCTCCTGTCAATTCTCTTAGAAGAGGGAGGTTTAGATGTCAGGATAAGAATAGGGATAGTGAAGTAGATAGTACGTGCAGGAACCTCATCTGAGTTCCAGGGTCTGTTTTTATAACCTCCAGAGCATTTCAAACCACGGTCAGCTTCCATGCAACAGCAGCTCTGGCCTGGCCAACAATCAAGTCTGAATGTGGGAGCCAAAGTCTCTACTATTTCCAACCACATCATCCTTGTGAATTCATTCTCTGCTGTCGCACCTTGATCTCACCAGCCAGCCCATTACCTCCTTACATTCAGAAACATCATGCTAACATTTCCTAAGTCTTGTTCCAGTGTCCGTTGAAAACGTTTTCCAGTTTCTGTTTCTCATTTGCTCTACCTTACTAACTCAAGCCTCTTGTTCTAAGCAAAGATACTTGACATCATTTTCCTGATAACTTTATTTCCATTTCCATCACGTCAAACTTACATTTTCTCTTGAATGTTTTTCCTTTATCTTCCTCATCCTTTTCCTTCTTCTTAACTCCTGACCTATTAGCTTCATTTTCCTTATTATCATATCTACTTTGCACTGCAGCTTATGATGCTTATATATTATTTCAGTTGCTACATGTAAGCTTTTTGAAAAGCAAGGTACAAGTTTGATTCAACACTGTATTTCTCTCAAGGCCTAAAGTGATAGCTTACGCATAATAGTTTGTAATCAATACTCATCAAAATGGAGATACATCAAGTATTTACAAGTTACATCCCATGGAAAAACTAAGCCCAGGAATGGGAGAGAATTTAAAATTTCCACTTACCTCTCAAGATGATAAATATGATTTACAGTTTAAATATCTAGACTGAAATCACTTTAAACGTCTAGGTGGTCTATCTTTGATCCAAGAATGTGTTTTGATTAAACAACCACGTAAGAAACATACAAACTATTCAGTCACGCATTTACTCTTAATGTATTCTTATACTTCCCCACCATGCTTCAGAAAATGTTTTGCTTCATTACTTAAATAGATGTAATGATACAGTAAGCAGAATTATGTACAATAAAACTAAACATTAAGAATTTTAGAGCTTATAGTGTGAATTTTCAAGTTATTACCTACTCTGCCATTAGAAATAATCAGACAGCAACTGTGCAAAATCACAAAATCTCTGCAGTGCCAAGAATACCTTTATCAGTAAGCCTAGAAGTTGTTTTCCACGTGGAACACATGAGATTTGTAAAAATTATTATTAATACCCAAAGGGCACCTGCATACAATCAGCTGTAAGCATAGTTTGTTGCTACAGAAAATCAAAAAGCTCATTACTATTAACTATTAAGGAGCCTTTTCACTTCATAAAAGGTCATTCAAAGGAAATGTTCTGTATTTCATATCTTTAAGTGAAAATGATTCTCCTCTAAACATCAATTAGGCAAAATAAGATGTGTAAGTTTTCTAATACAAGGCACATGTATTATTTCAAAACCACTAAGGTTATATTTCACAAAGATGAAGGGTGCTGTTTTGATTTTATTTTGTGTTTACTTGCTAAAGAAAATAGGTAACTTTCTCAATGAAGTTTCTTCTGTGATAGAAGCTAATTATGCTCATCCAACCATTTTTTTCCTCTTCCATGGCTCCAGACTAGACCATACTTCCCCACCTCCCTTGAAATTAAACATAGTCATGTGACTGTCTGACTAATGTGATGTGGGGCGTAGAGATACCTGCCGTTTCCAGAAACTGATCCATTTTTTGAAATGGTGATGCTTCTTTTCCCTTCCTTGTCTCCTTGAGGAATTGAAAGGACTCCAAGGTCTCGGGGGAAGCTGGAACTACAGGATAGAAAGAGCCTGTGTCTCTGAATCCAATGGAAAGTCTCCCCCAGAACATCACCAATCAGTTATTATATAAGCAAAACATTAAGGTCTATTGAGTTACATTACTAAAATTCTGGGGTTGTTTATTACAACAATTAACCTATGCCAACCAATAAAACTTCAGAAATGCCTTTTCAAAAGTATATAGTTCTTTCATTTGATTAAGGTTTTTCCCACAGCCCATTTCAATCACAGTTGATTCCTTCAAAGAAATGTCTAAAAAGGAAACAAGGAAATTAAGAGTCTATGTCTGAGCTGTGATGGATCTACTTTATGTTAGTTATACAAATCCCTAGGGGCTGCATGAGCTCACTTGGGAAAACAATTGACAGTGTCTTAATGAATTGGAGGTAAATATATCTAATTCCCTGGGCCTCTGCCATTGGAGACCCCTTGCTCATGCCCATTTCTTGTCAAACAAAACCGGTCAATTTATATCAAGATATTTTTTTCCTTTTTCCATGCATGATTTTATCGTGTAGCCTGAATAAATATGCATGAAATATTTGTTGCTCTTTACATTCCTCACAATACTTTCCGAATGGGTCATTTTATTTTGAAATGTAGCATAGAAAGATAATGTTTTCCAAAGAACGCAAACATCTTCCTTGAGTTCTACCATTCAGAAGGCAAAGTAAAGAAGGGAGGGGGGAAATTAAAACAATCAATTTGGATGAGAATCTTTGCACACAATCAGTGGGTAGAAATCAATGTGAATCCTAGTCAAACACAGACTTCACAGTGGGAATATATACAGCCCTGCATTACTCAAACAAATGGTTAGTGTTACTGTGAACAACTGTAATGAGGCCTGGATTGTGTTTACATGAAAGCAGACAGAATCCTACTGTTAATTTACTAAACCAAGACTGCGGGGTGTTACAGCTTCTGCCGCATTAGAGCAGAGAATTTAGCTTCTGAATCCACACCTCTTTTGTAAACCTATCCCGGATTATTTCCCTGTCCTTTCATTGTTTTCCTTGTTCTGAAAGACAGCACTGGATGCTGGAGAGAGCTTAAGAGGTCTTACTTAACAACTGCAATTATTCCCAAGCTTACTGCTGAAGTGGAGCTTGATTTGGCCATAACATGTTAAAAGCTGCTTCTCTAAACTACTCATATCAGACATACACACAAACACACACACACGCACATACACAGTCACACACCTTGAAATAAAATTCAAATGATAAAAATGCCCTATTTTTATAAAATTTGCAGTCACTGCATGATAGAATCCTCAGCAAGAGATTCCATTAATTTTGACATGTGTTTGGATCTTCTCAGGAATGCACTGTTCATGCTGATCTTTGGTCAGTTTTTACAATTTTGGAATGGAAATGTTGATTAGAAATTAGGTTATTTTTGTTTGTATCAATGGGGCTTTGGGGATCTATTTATATAGTTTTTACGTGTAGTTACATTTCCTTTTTTTTAAAAAAAATTAACAGCTGCAGTTATCTCTGATTTTATTAACAACTTACTCCATTTCATTTGCCAAATTGTTTTTAAGATGAAAAATTGAATAAATGTGATATGTGCTCACGACTGAAACACTAAATACCCCCAAAAGTATTTTCAAGAGTGAAAATTACCAGAAATCCTACTGCCCAGAGAGAGCTACTATTAAAATCTAGATGAATAGCCTTCCAGAATTCCCCCTGCTGCTCCCACCTTCTTTCCTCCTTTCCTGGGGACCTCCAGCTTCTGGCCCCTATAGCACAGCACACCACACACCATGTACTATCCTTCCAGGCGCTCGCCAAAGTTTCACACTTATGTAAGAGTGTGTGTGTGTGTGTGTGTGTGTGTGTGTGTGTGTGTTTAATAGATGTCCCCTCCATTTAACTGTGCGCTCCATGAAGGCAGGAACTCTGTCTTTTTTTTAATCCCCTGGCATGGAACACATGGCTTCATACAAAGTAGAATTCAATAAACATTTTGGCTGACTAAATGAATAAAACGTGATCCTACTTTTTTAATTGTTTAAACCCTCTTCTTCTGTCAATAAATACAACTGTAGCAAATTTTAAGATTAGATATTTCATGTTATGGGTAAAATTTCTTTATCAATGTTCTCATACAGGCATTATCTCTCTTTTGATCAATTATCCACAGCAGTGTAATAGATAACATTGTAGTAGATACATTTGAGCACTTAGCTCCTTCTTGGGATAAATGACTCAAGCTGGAATGTTGGGGCATTAATCATACATATTTACCTGTAACACACATTTTTGAACTATCTCACTAAAGGTTGTACAGATTTATATATTCTCACTAAGTATAAATTAACGTGTCGATTTCTCTTCAGTTTTGTCTTAACTGAGTACTAGACCTATATTTTCATCTCTGTAAGTTATGTAGGATAAAAATCTAGACTAGAGCTATTCAGCTATTTCCCTATGACTTTTGGTCATTTCTGATGTACTTTTTTTTTTTTTTTTAAACAGTGGTTTCATGAGCAGTGATGGGGGGCCTCTGTGTTTTGTTTTGTTTTGTTTTAATTTATTTATTTTTATTTATTTATGGCTGTGTTGGGTCTTCGTTTCGGTGCGAGGGCTTTCTCTAGTCGTGGCAAGCGGGGGCCACTCTTCATCGCGGTGCGCGGGCCTCTCACTATCGCCGCCTCTCTTGTTGCAGAGTACAGGCTCCAGAAGCGCAGGCTCAGTAATCGTGGCTCACGGGCCCAGTTGCTCCGCGGCATGTGGGATCTTCCCAGACCAGGGCTCGAACCCGTGTCCCCTGCATTGGCAGGCAGATTCTCAACTACTGCGCCACCAGGGAAGCCCTGTTGTACTTTTTTAAACATGGATTTTAGCTTCAAAATATATCCTAATCTTTTTATGAACTGGGTAGGGGATATAAAAATCATGAGAAACAAGTTGCAAAAACAAATAGCTAAGGAAAGAATTACCTCAATGTGTGTCAGGTGCTCTATATGAGATGCTGTAAGTTCTCAGTAGAATTAGAACCTTCATGCAAGGGTCCCAGGTGACTGCAGATTTTGGCTCAAATTTCTAATTCTACCAAAGAATACCTAATTTACAAAATCTCTAGCTCAAATCTCATAGGAATGCAGAATACAATGGGCAGAGCTTCAAGGCTTTGCTTGTATTTGTGAGATTGTAAACGACTAAAGGAAAGAAAAGGCTAGATATCATACTTCGGTCCTGAATTAAAAACTGCTAGGATAGTGTCATTATATGGAGGAAGGTACATGACAGTGAAGATGCAGTTGAAGGATAGTGAGGAAAACATTGGTATAAGGGAGGAAAAATGTTGAATAGGATCAGGAATGTTTTCTTCGACAAACTTTGTTCACTTACACTTGTAATACAATTATAATTTGGTCTAGGTTCAGTTACCTTTGTTTTCTAATCAGATTTTTTTTTCACAAAGTACAGTGGTGAATGTTTTCCTTTTATTGATTCAGCTAAACTAAAAATAAAACTGAGATAACGGATGATATAGGAAGAAACTCAAGTCAGGCTAAATATATCAGAATTTTGCAGAAGACAATTTTCATCATCCTGTCAATCATCACATGCTGATAATCTTCTTAGCCAGCCTTTTCACCAAGTTAATTAAGATTTCCAAATTTTCATAAATGCCAAAGGTTAAAAAATAAAGTTTCATGCTTTGATGTTGTAAGTCTGTAATTATTAAAACTGTCTAATTTCTAAGTAAAACAAGGTTGAAACTGGCCTTAAGTTACTCAGGTAAATGGACAGTATTATTGCTGTAATATTATTGGGTAGGAACTTTATTGTATTTATTTGAGGTAAGAAATAAAAAGTCTCTTGTGTTAGTAATTACACTTTGTACTGCCATCATTGCAAGTCTTATATATTGTTCAACATTGTACCTATATTCAAGGATGGAATCAATGTATCCTCAACTCCAGAAGAGTTCCTTATTTGTTCCCACTTTCAACTAAGCACTATTTTAATTTTCTCCTCTCTATATTGCTGTCACTACGGCGACTAATCAAATAGACCACACTGCTTTAACTGTATAACTGTTGTTGTTTGGTGGTGGTGGTAGCGGTGGTGGTGATGGTGGTGGTGGTGGTGATGTGTGTGTATAGTACTGAACTTTAATGAATACATTTACATAAAACTTTATGTGTGTGTGTGTGTGTGTATGTATGTATGTAGGGTGTCTGCTGAGATGCATTACATAGGCATCCTTCACCATTTCTAATTGAGTCTATCCATCTGTCTACCTATGTATGTACATATACATATATACATATGTGCACATATGTATGTGTGTATATAGTACATGTATGTGTTAAATGAATCTTTATACCATAAATTTCAGAATAGCAAAGATGACCTACTTAATTTCTTGTATCTTCATTCAGTTAATAAGTGAATCTGAGTGCCCGTTATGTAGTATGTGCTAAGAACTGTTTATATATTCTCATATATATGGGACCTGCTGTATATGAATGAACACAGCTAACAAAGTCTTTGCCCCCATTGAGCTTAAATTATAGCCCTTATAATTCTACCAACAGAATGCATTTAAGTCATTTAAAAAAATAACTATCACTTAACTCAATTTTTCATTAGTCATATAAATTATCTCTCATGTCAAATATAGTCCAAAAGATAGAATTAAAAGTTGCATTTTGGAAACTAGCAGGATCCAGACTACACCTAGAAGGAGAAGGTACACAATAACTCCTTCTTAGATAGCTTTTACAGTCTGTTCAGCAACTAGGCCTGCTCTCTCACACCACATGTCCACATTTCTAAACACTTCTATCTAAATGAACTCTCACATTAATTAAGTAAAACTATTAGCCATACACTGTCTATAAGGCCTCAATATTGTAAACAAAAGGAATACAAAACTTACACACACACACACACACACACACACACACATACATACACCTTTACCCACACACTATGAAGCAACACTTATACTCAACTATTTGCCTTGAGAAACTGTATTGGAATAGTTCATTTGAGAGTTTCTTCAGCTAAATTATCCTATATATAGATTTCAGTTTTTAAAAAATTTAATTTTATACAAACAGACCACAAAATAATAATTTCCTTAACAAATCCTCCACATCTTACTATAACACTATTCATGATAGCTGCCCACGTCCCCTACCAAAGCCACTGCATTGCATGGATCCAATGGCACTATTCCCATTGTAGTTCATGTAAATGGTGCCCCTGGGGTTGTTCAGTGCACAACCCATAGCTGAGCCATAGGTTTAAATGATGACCCTTTCTCCTCTCCTGACTTATAAAACCAATGATGGTGTTTTGTCAGCAAAATCTGTCTTTTCAGTTACTTGCTTTGCAAGCTCCTATAGTAAATCATATGCTTGTAAAAATACCAGGAGTCAACTTTCAGAAAGAATTATTAAAAAAAACCTCAAAGAATGTTTCAAAACTGTTTCTCACTCAAAACACTTTCTCTTTAAAGTGGTTTTAAAGACCCATATCACCCTCGTAATCTAATATTCATGAATGTGTAGATATTGCATTACCAATTATAGATACACAAAGTATATATTTTCATTGGGTCATCTGGGAATTTAAACATGTTTTGCACATTAACTAGAAACTGTAAAAATAACCTGAACATCAGCCTTTAATAGGTGTTACTTTAATATTCTTGGACATTGAGAAACCAATTCATTACATATGGCAGGTGGAATGCTGGCCTTGAGTAGTTTAATTGCATAAAATATAATGGATTATATTACACCCACCATTCCAGGCCCACCCTTTTTGTTGCCAGAGGTATGTATCTTGGTAACTGTAACCACATCGCAAAATTAATCTGTGAAAATTAATGAATGCACATATGAACATAATTAATAGATTTGATTCTAAAATAAGTTTGTTAGATTTTGACATTTTATGTATTAACTGAAGTCTGTTCTTACACATGTGATCTATACTTCAATTAACTATTTCTAAAGATCCTCCTATAGATGCGGCATTATACTAGGGTATAGGCAGTTTGAGAAGGGTAAAGATAAAACTAATGCTGGCGCTATCTTTAAGAATTTATAATATAGGATGGGGGACTATTTTTATTAAAGACCCACATACTGATAGTTTTACTCTACTAGAAAAGAATGCATTAAGTGATATAATGCAAGCATGAATAAAGATGTATGTGAGTTGAGAGATTCTGGGCAGTCTGAGATTTTAGAAGAATTAATGCAAGAGGTGGAATTAATGGATGCACAAGGATTTTCTATGTCATGCTTGAAAAATATGTTACCATATACATATTTGCAAGGCAATTCTTGACTGATAGAGACCAAGTATCGCATGGTTTATGTTACTTTTTTGCATTGGATAGACATATCACTTATGTCAATAATCTATAAAACACACTGGAAACAACCACTTGGGCATTCACAGTACAGCTTTGTAAGGTTGTATTATACAATTATCATGGACTTGGCATTTTATCATAAAGTGCTGACTTGAAACCATAATAGCCAATTATAATTGTGTGCACAATAAAGCAACTGGTAGTTTGCTGAGTTTATGCATTCTGAGTTTCTGATAGAAAAAGACAGGGCATGAAGTGGAGCTGTTGCCCTTATGAAAAAGAATAGGTATGAAAACTGAAAGAACGTTCTCATTGCACATCTGGAGAGTTCAGCCATCAATGTATATTCAGGTACAGATATGGTGCCATGGCAAAATATATCCTCATTGACAAGGCACTTGGTCAAATTTTAAAATATACATTTATTTTATTCATTCATTCAATAAATATTGTCTTCCATAGGCCATGCAAGACAATCTCTCTCCTCACATTAGCTTACATTCAGTAGTAGGACACACATAAGAAACAAAATAAACAAGTACTTATGAGGCAGTGATAAATCCTGTGCAGGAAATTAGTGTGACAAGACAGAAGATGAACAGGGGGGCCAGAGAGGCTTCTTTAAAGTGACATTTACCTGCAAACTAAATGATATCCCAATCCTGTCTAACAGGTAATTTTCCTGTGATATCATTTAAGGAAAGTGTATTACTACCTTTTAAAGGAATTCCTTATACATCTCAAGTTTTATGATCTGTGCATCATTGGGAAGTGACAGAAAAATGTATTCTTACTTAATATTTTGGCCATAACAATTTAGTTAACATAAAATTAATGTAGAACTGCAAAAGAAATGTGTGATTCTTCAACTAGCTTATGTGCTATTATATTTTCCTTTCCTTTCCCTTCTTTTCCCATCCGTCAGTCATCTCAACTCCTCCCCTCCCCTCTACTCTTTATTTCTCTTCTTTTGTCTTGTTGTGTATTCTTTTTTTTCTTTTTCCTTTTTTTTTTCCATCTAAAATCTCACTAGGTGTAACACAGGCTGCTTATAATAGATTAGCTATAGAAATAAATAATTCCAAAATACACTGGTATAATAAGCCTTTTTTGGGAAGGGTCCATATTTCAATAGACATTTGACATACTGAATAAAAAAGCAACTTGATACACTTTCTTATAGCAGCACAGTTCTTTAATACCTTCTTATAAAATGGCTTAATGCATTTTTATCTTCCTATTTGATTTCTTTGATGAATAATCTATCAATACATTCTACATCTGCTACAAAACTGTGACCTTATGGTTGCCCTTGTCAGTGGAACCTATTGTCTGTTATTTGCCTTGACTTATTTTGACCACAATGATTAAAAGAGAGATATAAGAACCCACAAAATGATAATGGGCTTGATTTTCTGTGTAGATCCAGAGAGGTAAGAAGTCATCTATTTAGATGAGAAAAAATATATTTCAACATATTTATCAGAAGAGAAGGAGATTGGCATTTATTATCTATCATGTCCATATAATATGTTTGTTTCCAAACTGCTCTAAAGGTTGGAATTATCATCCTAATCTTTTTACTTATTTAAATACAGATAAGAAAAATAAGGCTCAAATTCCTTTTGCCACAGTTTTCCTTATTACTTCCTGTATGTGCAGGGCTGATTAAACATTCGTCTAGATGTCTTTTTTTGAAACTATTACATCTATATAAAGCATGTGACAAGAGTTGAAAACTAGAAAAGTTATTATATGGCCAAACGTTCTTTCAGAATGCTTAAGAATATTGCTTTTACACTAGGCGAAATACAAATATATTTTTAATATAAAAGCGCAAGCTCTGAGTTAAGAGTACTTCTAAAAATGTAATTTTGATTTCTAACTCATAGTCTCAAACAGTAGAGATAATCAGATCAAGCTAAAGTTGATTCTTATTAATGTTCTTCATCTAACCTGACATTTTCCAATTTATTTGGGCCTGCTGTGATCATTAAGTAAAATGTTGCTTAAAATTACCTATTTTAACATTAAAAAATAGAAAAAGGTAAAGATTTACAAAAAGCACAAAACAAGCAAACAAATTAAAAATTCCATTAGGCCTAGACAAAAGAGGGTTTGCACAGTATGTTCTTTACATTTAAACCTTTGATTTCCCTTAAGTTTCTAATTTTTAATACAGCCCAGCAGTAGAAAGGTTGGTTTGAGAAGCCAGAAAAATGCTTATATGATGCTCATCCAGGCATGAATTTCAAAACCCTCTCGGCTTTATAAATGTGAAATGCGGATTGCTTTTGCTCTCAATGCATTTTTCTCAGTACAATGAGGAGGACAATATTCTGAGTTTGAGGTTTATACCACGACGCGTTTTTGAATTTTGCAGGCAAAAGAAACTGTTGGAGTCTTATGGTCCAGTAGGGAACACATTTCCACCCTCCCTTCTAGCATATAATTCAAGAGCGGCAAAGCTAGTTTTATCTAAGCTCCCCAAAACATTCACCTTTGGCCCTATGTCAATAAAAAAATGTCTTACCTCCTAAGAATTGCTCTCTGGAGTTGTACTAAAAAATTCATCTTTACCCTCAGCAGTCAATGAATATCAACTATTCAGTTACGTCTTTATCATCTACAGCAATATACTTCAGGCAAAACCAAAGATGGAGTTTGTTTCAGCATAGAGAAAATCTTTATGGTTAGTTATCAGCAAAATCAGTCCAAAATTAATTTTCTGAAAATATCCCAGTACATAATTGCTATATAGACCGGGGATAGAGATGGTGATTATATGTAGACTTAGGAAAATACTTTCTGATAACAATACAATTAATTGAAAATTAATGACAAATCTCTAATTCGCAGAATATACCCAATTTAGTAATTGCAATTTTGCTCAGTTAGAAGCTGCCAGAACTTTCTATCACATGATGGTGGTTTCAGCTGTGACTCCTGCCAGAAATTGTGGAGTTTCTTAATACTAACAAAAAATATACAATGTGTGTATGTATATGTGTGCACACCATCAATTTTCATATAAATCAGTTAGCTGCTTTCAACAAAAATATTTCTCTACCGACATTGCAAACAGCTGCTTCACCGTTTCCACTAATTGGAGAGAGGTTTTCCAACACCAAAACGTGGAAGCAGGTGGAACAAATGGACTAAAAGAAATGTTATCCTGCTAAAGTGATGTTTGACAATTGATTACTTCAGTAAAGCTAATCTGCTACTTTAAGTCTACAAGATATTAGACATTATACAATATTTCAATGTTAATATTATTGTCTATGTTAATTACACAGAACCAATGTTATAGAAAATTGGATTTGTTTTCAATGCCTCTCACTTATATGCCACTGATTTTCCAAAATACCTCTTTATTTTGATTATTAAAGAACCCAGATTGAACTGTGTCATAGGTGCAAAATGATTTGGTACATTATTTGATGGAATGTAAAGTGTGGCAGTGGTAGGTAACGGGCAAGGGACTTATCTAAAATTACCTAACAACTCTGCAAATTTGAGAATGCAGTGGAAAGAAGAGTTGAAGTTGGAAATAGAAGAAATAAGAACTGTGTTAGCTTAAGGGAAGCTTTTTCCTCAAAACTACTTTTTGAAAGGATTTCCCTTAATACAAACCTCACTGAACTGTAGAAAATAAAGAGAAAGATGGACAAAATAGTATTGCAATCTGTGGGAGTAGGAGTTAGAATCATAAAACGTCCATTTGGTTTCAGCAAATAGGATAAAGAGGTTAAATTGGAGCTTCAAAGCACATTTTACAGCTGTTATTCCTTAACAGGAAACCCTGTAAATTAGCTAGAGAAAATCAGAAAGGGGAACACTAAAATGCATTTAAAAATTTTGTAGTACTTTTATTTTCACCATATTGTCCAGGAAATCTAGCTTACGAAGTAAGAAAATGCATCCTGAGTGTTAATTCATGGATTTATAAAACAAATTTGGACATGATCTGTGAAATTTGACTTTTAAAAGTAAATCATTCAAGCTCATCAAGTTAAAATCAGCCTATGTTTCTGAAACATGTCATTTCCTAAGTTGACCACTTAAGTTCTGTATTCTTCTCCAAATGCTAAAATTCAACTTTTTTCCCTAAGTAATACATTGGCAAAAAAGGAGAGGTGCAACTAAAGAATATATCTCAAAGTCTGAAAAAACCTAATAATATGAAGAAAATGTTAGCACCTCTCTGTAATTTGATTTCATTCTTTTCATAATTCATTTGACTAATGCACCTTTTCTCCTCTCCAGCTGATGTGCAGAGTGCCTGCCTGCCTTCTGTCTCAATATCTCTGATCATCTGCCATCTCCCACAGGTAATTTTTTGACTATTTCTGTTTATTGTCAACTTTTCTTGACATTCTGTCCCCACCCCCCACCACGACTCCCACCCCATGTTGTACTGCAGTGATGAAATCATGTGCAAGAGTTGTAACAGAAAAGTTTCTTTCACAATGAGGTTTCAAGGTAATGCACGCTCAAGCAGTAAAAGAAAACAAAGCTGATTGTGTAACTCACTTTTCAATGAAGCTTCAAGGGTAATCACTATGTGGTTGCCTTTGAGACCTGAGGTCATATACTAAAGCTATTACAAATGATTTCATAAATACGTATTTAATTATTGAATCATGTTAAGTGCACTATTTAATTTCCTTACCACAGATGGCACACAATTACTAGATTTACTCAGGTTTCTCTAAGTAATTTCCATTAGCATATATTCTCGCTCTTTTTTCCCCTAAAGTTGAAAAACTCTTTAGACAATTACCCCAGAGAGTGCCCAAATATTTAAAAAAAGAAACAAAATGATAACAGCAAAAAGGACATAAAACTGTACCCTCTAGAAACTGCATCAGAACATATGAAAATACTGAATAGCATTTTTAAGAAAGTATGAAAATTAAAACTAAATTTAAGTTCTTATATTTTACACTAAAATTTCATAATGTATTATTTTATACTGTGATCATCTTTGCAATACAGACAATTGACAAGCCTGCTTCTGTGCCAGATTTTCAGGAGGCAAATGAAGGAAGAGAGGAATTAGGAGAATTCTCCAAAATAACAATTAGCCATTCCATGTTGTTGACTAACATCACATACTGCTTGTATTGTATATGCACTAAGTGTCAGGCGGTCTACTTTATAAGCACCAGCAATTTTATTCTCCACAAAAACCCGTGAGAGTGTTACAATTATTATCTCCATCTTACAGATGGGAAAATGAGACACAGAGGGATTAAGTAGTTTTCCAAGTTGTTCAGCTTGTAATGTAGGAGAGAGATTTGGTCCAAATCAGACTCTATTTTCTTTGCTGTAACTCTATGCTATACCAGTACCCCACCTCTAAGCTGGTATTTCATATTTCCTTAGCTAATTTCCTGGTAGCTTTCCCCTAGATGATTAGTAGGGCCTATTGATTATATCTTCCTTTTTAAAAAAATCTACAAACAATAGTAGGCTATTAAAATAGCTATATGTAATAGGACATTTTCTATCAATTATATAAGGTTGAGTTAGGTTCACATTGTACACGAATGTAACTCTGAAACTTTTCTTACACCTCTTTGGATTTAATCTGAATTAACAAAATATTAATCTAAGACTGTGCCTAAATTACACGTCTCCCTTTGGAGCTTCAGCTAATATTGGCTGTTGTTCAATTGCAATAGCTCCCTTTAACTATGGTCTTCTATAAATTCCTACCCTCATCATCGATTTTGGTTTTGTCTTTCTAAAATTAGGTTAATCATTTTCAGTTCTGTTGAATTTGTCCTTTAAAAACTTTTGTTAATAGCCTCAAATTCTTTGTGAAGATGGGGAAAAAATATATGAATATATGGAAGTGAAATCTGTTACTTTTAAACTTTATAGGAGCCTATTAGTGTATTAATTTTAATCCTGAAATGTACAGTTGATCCTTTTCTAACTAATGATGATATTTAATTTAACGACTCTAAAAACATGGCTAGCCCCTAATAATAATAGCCAGCATTTATTAAGCCTTTTGTTTGTGCCAGATACTGATCTAAATATTTTACATATATTATCTCATTTAGTACTCATGACAACTATATGAGATGATAGGTATGATTAACATCCCCATTTTTGCAGATGAAGAATGAAGCTATTCTAACCATTGTAAAATGGTTAGAATCCTTCATCTGATTTTCAACAAAATTATGTTAACAATACAGTGAGGAAAATCTTATATCTGTGAAATCATATTATGCTGAGAACCTGACAGAATATGTTACTAGGGAGAAAGTCCTTGTAAGTCATTGCTTCCGTAATTTAACTTTTTTCACATATGGAACCTATTTTGAACTTGGTTTTTCCCTTTCAAAGTTGATCCCTTTGTGAAGAAAGGCCGGTGATACAATAGGGAAGGAAGCTTCCTCACAGGGGCAAACAGCTATCAACTTCCTAGCAGAAGTGGCTCTGCCCCTGGCACCTCCATTCATGTGTATTTCCTTCTTTCCATGTCACTTTCAGCCTTAAACTCTGTGACTGGGGAGAGGCTCACAGCAAATAAATGCAAAGGAGTGTAGCTCCCAGCTTCCCCAAACTTCCTGTTAAAAATACTTTAAGCAACACTTAGTTCCTCATTGAAAAAAAAAAAAAAGGAAAAGGAAACTTCAATAACAGATAAAAAAATTAGCACCTGCAGAGCAATTTTACCAAGTTCTTTTACAAGATAAACCATTTGAAATTCAAGAAACCCTACAAGCTGTAGGCCAAATGTGATTAATCTCACACTTTTGAAAGGAAAAGTTAAACTTGGAAGTCTGACTTGCCCAATTTTCACAGAAATACTGTTTCATACAGTGAAGTCACCAGTGAAGATTTTGGGGATGTTTGTTTTGTTTTGCTTTTTTGCGTTTCACTTTGACCCCTCCTTACATTGTCATCCTATGTGCTCTGAAAACAGATATCTGGTTTTCAGTGTTGTTCCAGCTATTTAACTGTGTTAGCAAATTAATTAATCACTCTGTTTTTTCATCTTTAAAATGGGAATAATATAGTTCTGACAAGATTACTGAAAATACTGAGATAAGAGAAAGTATGTCACACCGTGCTTGATATATAGTAAATGTTCAATAAATATTGGATATTATCATTACTTTTATTATTCTTACGCAGCATTCTAACTCCTTATTTTAGTATTGCGTATATTTCATAGTTTAGTAAATAAAGGATATTCTGCTTTGCATTGGGAATTTGTTATAGCATGCATGTATGTATTCTTCCTGCAATCATTTTTAAGGCCAGGTCTCTGTCCCATATTTACTTATCTCTCTCTCTCTCTCTCTGTCTCTCTCTCTCCCCTACATAACTTAGTATAATGCAGCATATAGGTTATAACTATCAACTGCATATGGAATGAAATTAAATGTGTCTCTCCAATGTGCCAGTTTTTTATAAATGGGAAAGATTTCCCCCAACCACTAGGTAATGGGAAATGTGGTCCCAATAGCTGTGAAGTAAATCTCTAAGGCCAAAAAAGAAGCTCATCTCCTTCAAAACCTTAGCAGGATTTGTATTCACCCTTCTGGGATTCAAACGAGTTTGAGGAAAATGGCTTTATTTTGCCTATACAACCCAATAGGCTGGTACTGGATCTGTGCAAAAGGGAAGAAAACCTATTTCATTTAATGTTACTTAAAGTGAAGAACGTGTTTAATACAGTTCATGAGCAATGAGAAAATGAAGGTTAGAACCAATAGCAGACAGTTGCAGTTTCTAAAGAAAAAAGTTTTAGCGTATTTTTTGTGGTGAAATGTTTACAGTGTAGAAGCTCTGACAGAAAAAATTTCCTGGTGGGTAAGATACTACTACGACTTAAGATTCACTTGTACATATTCATTGTCCTTTATGTAAAATCTTTCAGCTGGAAAGTCTGCAAAAAAGAAAGAAACTAAAATAAACACGTTTAAATGAAAGTGTTCTTCTGGCAGGGAGCTTAGGAGGTGATCAAGAGGCTTCAAGCACGTAAACACTTGGTAACTATTTTAAAAGAAATTTTAAACAAGCATGATTTATTTTTTCCAAACCAACTGTGCCTTTTAAAAAAGCTGCATGTGAATGAATAATGTGAAAACAGCAATTTTTCTTAAAGGGATGCATTTATCTACAGAAGTGTTATGATTTAAGATAAAGTCATTGACTCAGAGCTAAAGTGTAGACTAATTGAAATATATAAATTACTTTTCTTCTGACCTCAAGGAGAGAGGCACAGGCTGGCAACAGCATAAGCCGTGCTCTCAGCAGGAGAATTATGATTATAAATGGAACAGAGCTTCAGATATTACAGGAATGCACATGTCAAAATATTTGGGGCTATAACTATAGCCAGAATCAATATAACAGACACAAGCAGCATTCTCCCCCTTGATTTTTCTATTAAGTTGAGCTGAAAATACCTCAAAGAATAATTATGTCATGCCAAAATTGCAGGAAAGTCTGCATTAATCAGTAAAGCATAGTTTTATTTAAAGAAACATTCTACTTTAGTGACATCTGTTATTGGCTTATAGTGTATTTTTTTAGCTTTCTTGGATTATATCTCTATTCCTGTTCAAATCATGGATCAGAAACTAATTTTATTAGCATCACTGCAAAGATCCTGGCCTCTATTCTCAAGACCCATCTAAGTAGAGCCTAAAACTCTAGCAAGTTTATTTATGCCAATTTACTTTAAACAAAACAGTCTACATTAAATATCGGACCACTTTCAATGGTGCAGTGAAACTGTTGGGCTACTAACAGTATGAAACAGTGCATGTTGCTTCAAAGAGCAATAGTCTGATTTGGAACTGTGTGAACATGTACTGGGGTAAAATGCACATGGTGCCTGAATGCTTATCTTTTTATTCCCTTGAGAGACTAATATACCCCTAGAGTTAAATTTTGACTCAAATCATGCCTGTTCATTTGCCCCTATAGGTTAAATAAAGATTCTCTATTTTTCGGTTAATATTTTTCAAGTACATGCTTTTATAAGCATGCTGGTGATTCTCTGTTAGGTGAGAAAAGCTAGATGAACAGAATTTGTAAAGGTGGAGGAGGGATTGTTTGCTATGATTGTTTATAAAAGGAAAGCAGCTTGCTCGACATTTTAGAAGAAGCTATGTTGTATCATATTGGCTCAGCATCCTTAATTTTTTTTTCAGGAGTTTATAATTAGCTTAAGTAGTACAGTCCAAATGATGCTATTGTTGTTTTGTTGTTGTGTACAATTGGTTAATTGGACTTCGATATTACACTCGTTAAGAAAATAATTATTGTATTAATCATAGAAGTAGGGGCAAATATTTCTGTTTCCAACATCAAATATGAACATATTATTGGAGTTTTCCCTTCATTTATGTAACTATTCCCAACAATAAAAATAAAAACAAAAGGTACTGTTCCAAACAGCTTCTCTATAATCAGATTTTGGCCCACTCATTCTTCACCTCATGATTTTAATGGCTGTGTTTGTAGGCGTGCTTTTTAACTTCCTTTTAAAATGTAAATCCATGCTGGTAAATGTATGTGTGAACCGTGTTTGGTTGAATAGAAGTTTGTGTGTCCCTACAGATTTGAGAAAAAAAAAAAAAAAAAAAAATATATATATATATATATATATATGATGATCATCATCAAACACATCATGTATGTAACTATATACATAAATACAATCACATTATTAACAAAATTTGAGGTCTGATTCAGTGAAAGCACTCCTCATATGAGTGTATTTGTACATTGATTATAAATAATATATATACACACATATAAAATTATGGTCTGTTAATCTTATTCATTATTTATGTACAAGCATATGTTTAATGTATTATGAAACAACTAATATTTAAACTAATTCAAAAATATATTCTAAAGAAAATTTCAAACTCACACATACAAATATGCAATATTTGTTTATTATTGTTGTTTTTAGAAACAAAATATATTACCTGGTTTTGCCTAGTTTAATATTTTTAAATGAGACCGTAGGAGTCAGGCTGTGCAACATTTCATGGACTTTTTTTTTTTTTACCCACAGGCTTTTGTTACAGGTGGTTTAATAACCAGCCCACTTATTTCTATAATCTTTGAAAGTAATAACTTACGTTGGGTTTAAGTAATTATTAGACACACATTTTTATCATCAACAGACTTTTTGTCCACACTACTACCACTCACAGTTCTAGTTTCACCATCTAGTTAATGTATTTCCTGAAGTTGCCCCAGTTTTATAAAAGTGGTGCATACATAGGTCCCAAAATACATAAAATATACCATCATAGTGTAAAGATTAGTTAGCAGTGAAGACAATGATAACAGCACCTCCATTTTGTTACGATTTTACTAGATATAAGAACTACCTTTTTGGACTATACTATTTTCTTGTTCTAAACTCAGTTTTACTAGATTTTATATAGATGGGCCTTGCGCTGTTTCTTTTTCTTTTCTTTCTCTTTTTTTTTTTCTTGTTGCCACGTGTTTTGTTTGGGAGGAAGGAAGGAAGAGAGGCAAGGAGAAGGGGAGGGAAAGAAAGATGGAAGGTATTAGTAAAAGCAATGAATGCTGTGTCCTGCCATTTAATCTACCTCATACTTATTTTAACCTTTTCCTCTTTTCCCCATAGAAAACAGATAGCATAACTAAGTTTTATGTACTGTTAGACAAGTTTAATCTCTCAGAAAATAATTTTCTAGGATCATAGCTATTTTAACTGCCTGTGTTAGCGAAATATAATAATCAACTGGTTTGTTGTGTTTAAGATATAAGATTTTAGGAACATAGTAAGTGAAGGCCAATACATTCAGATATGAACCAGATGTCTATCTTTATATAAGGGCCTTCACATAGTGAGAGTGCCTTTGTTCCAAATTGAAAACCCCTTTGAGTCTGAAAAGGACACCCTTCTAGCTTGAACACCTACTGACATTATTTTCTAAATGCTAAAATTGACAGCAGAAAACTACTGCTGTTGTCTGTAATTCTGTAAAAATCTTTGCCCACTTCAGCCTTCTCAATTGCAAAGCTAGTCCAGATGGGACCATGAAATTTTTGCAGCAAGTTCTACAGCACATAATTTTGTTCAATAAAGTTATTATGCCACACACAGCTGTATACTGCCATATAAATGAGCACATGTGCAATAGAATTCTTGTATTATAAGTTTTATAAGACTAAAATTGAGATTATACAGCCATACACAATAATTTATTTGAAACATCAACATGTGCCTTGCTCTAGGGTTACACAAATGGTGCCATTTCTTTTCCAAGAGAAAACGTTTGTCATTTAATATTCAGTATTAACACAAATGTTTTCCTCAGAATTATAACCTAAATTAGGCACTTTAAAATACATCAATATATCATTAACTTCTTACTTTAGCATATTAGATCTATAGAAGAATCAATTCTCCCTAACAATGGTGAAAGAACCTAATCACTCTCTAAATTTGCTTTTAATTAGCATCATCTGCATTAATTTGTGTAGCTGATAGCAAAACATTACAATACATTGCTATTTTATATTTAAAATGTAATATATCTTTTGGTCCCATTTCTCTCTGAAGGAAACTTAGCCCTTTTTTCTGCAATGCCTTAGTAAATATTTTCAGATGTATTGCTCAAGAATTTTCTCTAGGAAACTATGTGAGGCTATATTAGGGATGAACTATTCAAATAAATTTCCAGGTAACTATTAGGTCTTCTGCATGTTTAAGAATATCCTGAGCAGTATTTTCTTCTCTCTTCCATCTTCATCCCCCCAATTCACTAATTCTCAGTCAGATTTTTGAGTATTGCAAAGGAAATCGTATGTAATCAGCAAGCAGCTGAGAAGGAAGAAAGGAATCTACCATTTATGCTGTTATGTTTTTCACACATTATTTTTTCACAATAATTATGAAATATAGGTAATATTTCCTGGTGGGGAAAATACAAACAAATAAAAACCTAGAGTTCTGAGAAGTTAAGTGAATTTCCATAGGTAACAGAACTAGTGTTCATAGCCAGGTAGTGTTATAGATGTTCTAGGTCATAGCCATAGCTCAGGCTCTCTGACTCCCAAGTCCAAAGCGCTTTCCTCTATACCACACATTCTAATGGTGTTTCAGCCTCTATCCAGACTCCCCCTCCATAAAGAAAACTACAGACAAATTAACAACAGATTCTCTGGTTCAGTGAAGACCAAAGATTGGTCTAATCAAAACCAGTTCCTGACATTTGAACAGAGACCCGTACTTTTTTTGTAACGGCAGCTTCCTTGACAAATATTTTCAAAAGTACCTTGTTGGACTAACCTAACTCACATATCCTATCTCATTTAATGATACCACTCTCTACTTAGCTGCCTACATTATAAATTTTAGCTGTTCCTGATTTCTCCATCTTCCTTATCCCCAAGTCTAATTCTATTTCACTCTAGAAATATATCTTTAGGGCAGTTGTCTTCAAATATTAGTGTGCCTCAGATTCTCTGGAGGACTTGTTAAAACATAGGTAGCTGGAGGTAATAAATATGTTTACTGCCTTGGTTGTGGTGATGATATATATGTCCAAATTTAACAAGATGTATACATTAAACATGTGCAATTTTTGGTATATTGATTATACCTCAATTAAACTAAAAAAAAAATGTTGCTGGACCCCGGATCATAGGTTTTGATTCAATAGGCGTTGGATGGAGTCCGGCATTTTTGGCAAGTTGCCAGGTGATGTCAACGCATCTGATCTGAGGACCACACTTTGAGAGCACTTATCTAGTGCATCCTTTCACTCCTTGTCCACAGCTACTGCAGCATGCTCTCCTCATATCTTGGCCAGACAACCACAAAAAACAACAACATCAATCATCAGCTTTCTCATCCCCAATCCTGTCTATCCTGGACAATTTTAACAAGTAAAAACACAAACCTGATAAAATTATCCGACAAATTAATGTTTCTTGAATCTCTCCAATGGTATGCCACTGACCAGAAAGCAAGATAATCACCTTCACCTTACAGTTTACCACGCTCTCCGTTTGTACAGGATGTTTCCCTTGCATAAAGTGCTCAATAATCTCAATCTGTCTAACTCCTATTTAACTTTCAAAGCCTATTTCAAAGGTCATATTTTTTGTGTATGAAATATGTCCCTGCTCCCCCTGGCAAAGTTCATAATTCCCTATGGTGATTTCCTATTGTGCTTAGTACTAGCTCAGTTGAGTTGTTCATTATATTGTATTTAATTATCACTTTTGGACCCTTTGGGGTTTATTTCTGTGTGCCTAACTCTCCACTAAAAAAAGAAATTTAAAATATCTTCAGGTATTTTATTATGATTTTTTTGTCTCCCATCTCCCAGTAAAAATTAGGAGAAGAAACTGAAAACTTGTTTGGCCTGCTGACTTCCCTTAATTAAGTATTCTTTTAAAATGTCTTGATTACAAATATATCACTCAGCATATATTATCACCTCCAACATGCTATGCTAATGCAGAGCTGTACTGAGGGAAGAGGTCAACATTATCTGCATGATTTTAGAAAAACAACTTGTGTAGGCATGTGTCTCTGAGATACAAATGTCTAAATCAATAGTCAGTTATTTTTATGTAATTTAAGTCACTGTCTTTAAATATACACAGACTTTATCTTAATAAATGCCTCAGGATTTGGCCTGTCTTCACCCTCATTTTTAAAGATTTTACCTGATCATGAATATTTGATATTTACTAACCTACACAATTATATCTTCTAAATATAGACACAGTCTAAACTCTAAATCTATTAAAATATATCTCCTATACTAAATGCATTTTAAAACCTAACAAAAGCTTCATCCAAACCAAGACTGTTATCATGGACTAAATGTACAGCAAGAATCCTTTCCTTCCATATCACAACTTATTACTAATACTACTTATATAGTAAAAAATAACTAGTTATAAAATAAAAAAGACAATGTTATAAATTACAGAATTATTATAAAATAAATTTATTTTGTCTTCCTCAAGCACTTAATTTTATTATATTTATCTTTAGCTGGTACATTTTCCCACAAAAATTACCTAAATGGAAATAATGTAAAGCTTTCAGAAGTAAAGTTGATTTTAATTTCTGTGGTATGAATAAAAAAGAAAAAAAGGAAAGAAAAGAAAAAAGAAGAAAGAAAATGCCCAGTATGTGTTTAAATCACCATGTTTAGAGTTCACTGATTTTATTGTTATACCTCTGTGGCATGTGTAGCCAATTTATCTTTGTCCAATTGATAGGGTAAATGAACAGTTTTCTACGTCTAGTTAAATCCTTTTTATTACTGAAAGGAAGAAAGCAATTTAAATATTGCAATAGGGAGTATAATATCTTAAAAGATGGGTTTCACTTAAAACCATGGATCATTACCTTTGGAAAAGTCTTTGAATCGTTTTGTGTAAAAATGCAGCGGCCAAATTCGGACTCCTAAGGACTATTCTCATCAATTATCTTATAAGTAAGCTTTGTTATCCCTCAATATTATTCAAGCAATGGTGAAACTGTCTCTAATCAACTATACTTTAAAAATAAGATTGAATTTTTCCAGTTATTTGACTAGGTGAAGAGATGTTACCAAGTTGCTGCTGCGTTTCTACAATTTCTTGAGGAACCCACTTTTCAACTCACAGAAGCATGTCCCAAGATAATCTCAAAAGGTCTGAGCAGGTGTGCTAAACTAACAAAGCCTCTTAGAGAGGCACAGAAGTTCTTTGCCTCTTTCCTTTATTTGGCTTTGTTTCAAAGCCTTTTCTTTTTCATGAACGTTCTACACTTTCTATCCATGCTGAAAAATGTGCTCACCCACTGGAATCCACATTCCTTTCCTTCTGATATGGCTGCTGTGTCAGTTATTACTCTACCTGAGGAACATAGCAAACAATTCCAAATTCTGAGGTATTTCTCCCTAATTAGAAACACCAAAATGAACAACGTAGTTTTTCTGTGTCGTCACGTCCTGGCCTTTAGCTATGAGTATTCGGGTGAGATGAGACTATCTGAAGCTTTTAGGAGACCTAAAATATTAAGAAGTAGTACAAAAGGAAAACAAAGGGAAAAGTCTGAAGAAAAACACTTTTTTTTTTTGGTATGAAATGAAGAGGAGAAAGAAAGAAAAAGGAAGGAAGGAAGGAAGGGAGGGCAAGGGAGGAAAGAAAGAGGAAAGATTTTATATATTTATCTATTAGATTAAATATAAGTATATGTATACACATTGTTGTAGGCAGAAGAATGGTTGCCCAAAGATGTCCCCATGCGAATCCCAGGAAACTGTGAATATTTAAGTTAATGGCAAGGGGAGGTTTAAAGTGGCAGACCACTTGACCTTGAGGTGGGGAGATGATCCTGGATTATCCAGATGGACCTAATCATAGGGTCCTTATAAATGAAAGAAGGAGGGAGGCAGAGAGGGAACTGGAGGGATGACAGCCTTAGAAATATTTGCCGTGTTGCTTTGAGGATGGAAGAACTGGGTCACTAGCAAAAGAATGTGGGAGGGTAGCCTCAAGAAGCTAGAAAAGGCAAGAAAAAGGATTCTACCCTAGAGCCTCCAAAAGGAATGCGGCCTTCTTGATACTTTGATTTTAGCACAGTGAGATCCACTTCAGACTTCTGACCTCTAAAACTGTAAAATAAATTTGTGTTAAGCCACTAAATTTGTGTTAAAGAAGCAATAAGAAATAAACATACACATACATACACTTGCCTCATTGTTTCTCTTTAAATTACAGAACTTCTCTTTTGGGTTTAAAGATAAACACTGTCCACATCAATGCCAATAGAAATATATAATTCAAATCACACGTAAGAGCCATGGACATAATTTAAAATGTCCTTGTAGCTATAGTTAAAAAATAAAAAGAAACAAGTGACATTAATTCTAATAATGTGTTTTATTCAACCCCAAATTTCCAAGATATTATCATATCTGTATATAACCAATATGAAATTATTGAGATATTTTACATTCTTTTTATTATTACTAAGTCTTCTAAATCTGATGGGTATGCTATACTTAGAGCACATCTCAATTTGGACTGACCACATAATAATTGCTCAGTTGTCACAACTGGCTAGTAGCTGCTGTATTGGGCAATATCAATCTGTATATTAAATCTATATATATATATAAATATTCTGAAGTTAATTTTGGTGATGGTTTTGACTATATATGATAAAAAAACCATATTAATATATATCTGTTTTTTAATAAAAGATAGTGATTTCTTTATATGTTTCAAAGGGTGCATTCTTTGACTTGATCAAGACACTGCACAAAGTGTCCAAACATAAACACAAAAATCTAAATGCTAACAGGACCATCTCAACCTATGAATTCTTTTCAAATAACCAAGTAGAAATGTATGATATTTACATATCTGTCATGCATTTAGGTATTTTTTTTTCCAATTTCAATTTCTTTTTACCTAGTCTACTTTTACTCTTAAAAGCGAGGAATCAAATTTTTCTAGTGCAAAACAAACTACAGTAAAATGAGTTTGCTTCTTTACATCTACTCTGAACAGCTGCTTATTCATATCACAGCACAGCTGCCACAAAGCTGTCATGGGTCATGGTGTCTGCTAAGAGAGAGGAAGCTGAGGTAGCCGGAGTATTGCAGGTGAAAGCACCGGTATTTTAGACCTTCTTTTCCCAGGGCCAGTTAAATTCTACAGGTTCTCAATTGCTTATAATTTGGGATAATCTATATAAACTGCATAGTTAATTCTTAATGAGATTTAAATAGACACTTTAATTAGACATTTTACAGAAAAATAAGCACTTGTAGATTATGAAAATCAATAATCCTGAGGGTTTTTATTTCAACCTGATCAGGTAGTAGAGTTTTTCCCCATTATGCTTGTTCTTCTAAATAGAGCTAACACTTCTACCAGCATTTTAAATAACTATATTGATATTTGAAAACCTCAACTGGGCAATGCAGTTTTTTTCACCGCCTATGTATGCATTCTATCCAAAGAGCTACCAATCTAGCTTTTTTTTTCCTTTTCTAGTTTCCAGACTTATACATTTAGGGAATGTTATAAACTGTGAACATATACCCATACAGAAGCACCCTCTTCTAAATATTTGGTGGACATTGCAGCTGTTTTTTTCTTTGCTTTAATTTTATTCCAATCTTTTATTTAACTTACAATGAACTAAATCTTCTAAATTTAGGCTTTGTTTTTTAAAGATCATCTCTATTTGGCAAAAACCTTAAACTGATGGTGTTCTTCAAAACTCTTAAAATATTTTGTTTCCTGTAAAAAATATAAAAATGTTTCCCACATGTGTCCCTTCCTTGCCCTGGCTTTAATTTGCTTTTCTTATAAGGCCGTAACAAAACTTAACACAGTATAGCTGATGCTCAAATATGGGCATGCTATTTTTTTTTCCAATTGTCTAATATTTATGTTAGGAACAGGCTTTCCCTACAATTAACAAAGTCTTACACTTTATGAATGATGTTATTCATCATCATTATCAGTCTCCATAGTATCTTGCCACTCTGATGGTCCTTTCTCTTTATATTTTAATTCAGTCTAGGTGCATTAGACCCAAGGGCACCATGACTCACTTTGGAAAGGGAAAACACCATAACCCGATTTCAAAGTATATGAACACCCTTCTTCTTAGATTTACTTCAAAAAAATTGTCAAGCACAGTATCCATCCATGGAGGATCACCTAACGGAAAATGCAGAAACTAGGGTCAGAAGAAACATAGGCTGGCACACATCTCATCTCCTCCATCTTTACCTGCTGCTGAAGTGAACATCTTAGGAAATGAACATCTTAGGAAGTTCTGAGTGGCAGTTGGATGTCTGGGGATTGTTTGTCAAAAAAGAGTGGGACAACTACCCTCATTGCACATTGACATTAATGATAGTAGTTGGGGGACCAAGAATGAAGAACTTACTTTATGTATTTTAGTGTTAGCTATTTTTTTCCATCCCAGTTGGTAATGTCAGCTCCTTTTCTTTCAGCTGATGTCACTTATAAGATCACAGATTGAAGGCCTATCAAATGACAAGGATCATTCCCTAAGTTTGGCTGTAATAAACGAATTGGCCCCATCTGAAAGCCAGTAGGTACATGCCTCCACAGTGTTACTATTAAAAGCTGAAGCTAGAAGCTCAAGAAGAAGCCTCACTGAATTAAATTTATTTCCTCCTTCCTTGGGACAATTTTTTAAACACTTGAAAATTCTATCATTTCTCCAAATTGTATAAGACTGTTGTTATACTGAGGCACTCTGTAAGACTACCCTATACCCTGTGTGGCCAGTGGAGGAGAAAGTACTAAAACTCATTGGCACTGCTTATATTCAGCTGGCTTGGGAATTATCCACTGTTAGCCACATGAAAGAAGAAACATGTTCCTTTTGAGGATATGCTGTACTCATATGACCCCTTACACAGCATTAAGAATGAGACTGGCTGACATGCTGACATTTACTGAACAAACACTATGAGAGATGCACAACGCTTTGTAGTACTAGCTCATTTAATCTTCACCACAATTCTACAATGTATGAAGCATTATTATCTCTCCCCACTGAAGGAAATGAGGACTTAAGAAGCTTAGTTATTTTTCCAAGGTCACTTAGCTGGTCACAGAACTAGAATTTGATCCCATGTCTATTTGACTCCGAAGCCATGACCTTAACCATCAACCACAGAAGTGTTAAGGCTAGCTCCATGGCTAATATCCATAAAATTTTTATATGTATTTATTGAAATTCCACTAATAAAAATTATATATATAATTAATATACATATATGCATATATTAATTATATATACATATATATTAACTATATACACACACATGCACACACATATGTATATGTGTGTGTAATACTAATTTGCAAGATATATTTTAATTATATTGAATGAAGGAGGAGGAGATTAAAAACACAGAAGCCAAGATTAGTCATCTGAAATTAACAAAAGGAACAATGAATCTTCAAAAGAATGATGACCGTTTTTATTCTTTGGGGTCTATTTCAAAGGCTAAATTGAAAACATTTAATCTTTGTCTTTTAAAATTAAATGAGAACATGAGTATTTAAATCTGCACTGTGCAGTATGGTAACCACTAGCCAAATGTGGCTACTGAAATTTAAATTAAGACTGAATAAAATTTTTAAAAATTAGTTCCTGTCACATGAGCACTGATCTAAATGGAACTAAGGATTAACTAAGCAATGCTTTTATCAAGGATGTTCTACCCAAATTCTTTCCCCTTGTATAGGCTCTGTCCTCTTTCCCCCTTTCACAACCCTTCACTGTGAATAAGATAAACTGGTTGTGATTTTCACACTATCTTTAACAGGATCCAGTGGACAAGTTGTCTGCTTAAATGAAAATGAAGACTGGCAAAATAAGAACTGACGTTAAGACTTGAGGGTGAGGAGTAGGGCTCAGTTTTCTTTTAGCATGAGCCAATGGTATATTTCAGGAGATATAATTTAAGACACAAGACTTCATTGGTGACTTGAGTTCTACCAGAAGAGGAAGCATTCTAAAACAGACAGTTTTTTGAAAAGTATGGCATCTGAACTGAAAGAAATAGTGTGAGAAAGAGATGAGATGAACAAAGCAATGAACGTTTACATCTGTAAAACATCTTTAAAGTGAGGAAAATAGGATGACTTCCATCCTTACTATAGCCAACCCTGATTTTCTTCATTATATATGTGAAGAATTTTAGATAGTTTTTTACACTCATCATGAAAACAAGGAGATGGGGCTATTATGCTTAACAATTTCCGTAAGTGACATAAAAGAGTTTGCCTTGTCAAAATGGGAGGTTGAGCAAGATGGTAATTTAGATAGTGAACCCAGTAAGAAGTGGGCTCACGTTATGCTTTGCCCCATTTTTAGCCCTTGAAAATAGTTTCAGTGATAAAGACTAGTATCAGTGGCATCATTATTTTTAATAGCATTAATGATTTTCATAATCACAATAGCATTCGCCACCTTTAATAAGGCTGTTGGATTTTATAAGTGGTTTGCTCAAGTCTATTTAATACCTATTTAATAAGGCTTTACCTATGGGAGATTGACTTAAATTATTTTAAAACTTTGCATTGTATATAAAAGAACACATTTGTAAAAGAAATTTCAAAAAAGAAATTTGTGACTAATTTGAAAAAAGAAAATTGATTTTTTGGAGGCACTGATGAGAAAGAGTCAGAATCTTTTTCTTTCCCACATGGAGATTAAGAATATTTATGGCAAAGCCATAGAATTCTGGAAGAGAATTCTCTACTATCAAAGTTATTATCATGTTGATAAAATTTCTATACCATATATATAATATATATAAACATTGCCCCACTTTTTTGAGGCTATTACTGTATACTTTTCCCCTCCCTAAGTACACAAATTATGAACTTCCACAAGTGTGGAATAGGTGAATGCTTGATCTTATTTAAAGACTACATTACATACAAATTCTATTACAATTTTAAAGAGAATCAACCAACCAGTGTTCAGTATTTAACCTTAATGTAATTAATTTTATGATCCATCAGCCTATTAATCTCTATTCATCAATATCCTAACATAGTTAATCTCTGTATTATATTTTCACATACCGCATACACTATTGAGAATCTTTTAAGAAACCCAATAGTATGTGCATACATCCTAAAACATTTTTCTAGTCACATCTTGAGGAAAAACTTTTGATAATTTGATAAAGTAATGATTCATCCATCTCACTCAATCTCTCTCCATCTCTTTTTTATACTAAATCTTTTATTTTTCTTTAGTCAGATGATGGGTAATATGTGGGAAATATACATGGCCCTCATTCAATCATTAGCTACTCCTCTGTTTTACTTCCTTAGCTTGGTTACAAATATCTAACTCCAAAACATTGCCTGAGGGTAGGCACAGGAGGAGAGGGTGGAGCTCAAAGTGTGCTGTGCCTTTATAAGTACTGCCCATTCTTTTAGTACCTGCATTTCCTTGGAACGGCATGGCACCTGTAAAAGGTTAACGAGCATAGAGACTTTCAGGCATAACGCAAATTACAGACAGACAGACACAGACAATTCATTGATTAACAGACAAGCAACATGCACGCTGCAGGCACACTACAGGTGGCAGATATTACTGCAGCTCCACCACTGGAAGATCTTATAGATCATGTAGATATAGATAGATAGATAGATAGATAGATAGATAGATAGATAGATAGATAGATAGATAGATAGATATCTTTTTCAACGTGGTGAAATACCATTTTCAAGTACTATTTTAAAAAGGGGAAAAATTGTTTTTCAACAGTTATATTTTTCAACAGGTATATTTGTCTTAGCTTGAGTTGCAGCAGATATTTATATCATCCTTTTTGTTACAGGTCATTAGAGATCTCCTCAACTTTATCAAATAAATCAATTAAATAGATCTTTTAAAAAGGCTCATTCTTTTTTAAAAAGCCCGATTCACTTACATCCAAAAAGTACTGAATTCACAATTCAGGCACCTTGTCTTCACTATATTTGATAAACAGCTTTACTGCTAAAAATAAATCATGGTCTAAAGCATCTCCAATAAATATTTTAAATAGACTCAAACTCTCTGAGCTATTAAAAAGTACAGTGAGGACTTTCTGATGAACTCAAATTTTTAAAAAATCAAGCTGTCAGGTTTTCTAAAAATCCTAAATTATTTGCCTTTAAAATTGCATTCATCGTTCTATGAGAATCATCAAGCATTAATGTACATGCATTAATACTACCATCATTGCAGAAGGCCTGCAGAGAAAGAGTTCTTCCATTCCCAGTTTCATTTTTTAAACAATCTCTTGCTATTTTTGTAGCACTCAACACTAATACAGAAGTAATCAAATTAGCAATAGCGGTTCATGTTGCAATCTTCAATTTGTATTGCTACACATCAAAGTAAAAATATTTGCATATCAAAAGTAAAAGAGGTGGGATTTAAATTAATATACTGTCTTAAACAAAATTAAGTAGGCCTTGATGGTAAATTAAATGATAAATAGTTCACAAATACCAAAATTGAATATATTTATATTTCTTTTTAAAAAATCCCAAGGCCTGTGTACTAAATGTTAATGAAATATGAATATTAGAAAAAGAATGGAATATGACAGTGCATATGGAAAATGTTGGGTTTCTCATATTCTGAGAATTCTGTTTAAATTTCATTCATATTATAGTGTTTACAACTATTTATAACTCAGAGTATGTAGGTGATAATTCTATCTATCTATCTATCTACCTATCTAACATATTTCAATAGTCTGAATCTAATTATTATCAATATTTTACCATGTAGGAAAATGTAGTGGCTTTGATACACCTGTGGGCATAAACATGCCAAAATAATGAGATTTCCAAAAAATTCATTCCTTTTTTATCACCTGTTATTATCATGAAGTTTCCATCTGCTTACCACAATAATTAATGTTTTAATATTCCTTTCTCATGTGGTGATTCATATGGCCAAACTGGGAGAAACACACAATTTTTATGAATGGATATTTTCATGCAACCTCATTTATGTGCTTCTCAGGGGATAACATGTTTTCAAAGCACCAAATCTGGCTTTAAAATAATTTACATTTCTGCTCTAGCTCAGTCTCATCCTGACAGTGACCTAGTGAATGCCCACCATTTGCAATACAATGTCCTCTCTGGACATTAAATATCCCCTGATGTACCTGGGGCATTATGTTCCTTCCTCCCTGGCACATACTCCTAAACTGCCTATTATGAGAATTATTTCCTAGGTTAGTCTATAATCCTGCATTGATATTTTATTTTGTTGCTTCATATTCCAGCTGATATTTAAACTAAAACATGTTCCTATGGTACTACCATGCTTCCAGATATTTCTCAAATATAAAAGAATTAAATGTATTCAGACTATTTATCTTTTAATCTTATATGCATATCTGGAAAAGAAAGAAAATGTTATTTTTATGAGTCATTCTCATGATTTTAAACTATGTGACATAATTTGAGAAATACTAGTGACAAAATTTCCCAGAGATACTATAAATAGTACCCACCAACTACTAAATGGGGTTCATGGAGCTAATCTGACAGCCATACTTAGAAACTTTTAAGGTATTAGCCAGGTGCCCCTACAGAAAAGACATGTCAGGAATAGGTAAATCAGAAAAAGAAAGGATTTTCAAGTGGACATTTGGGACAAAATAGATACAATTTATTACCTTCATCTAACTTCTAACTTTCAAGTGATTTGTAAATTAATTACATGATATTCAGGTAAGGTAAGCAGGCAAAATGATGAGTAGTACATTCATTTATTAATTAAAGAATTCTTATCCTTGTATTAAGTTTTGTTTTGTTGCTCTTGTTTTTTGTTTGCTTTTCCCTGTGAGTTGGAAAAGTGGAAGACTTTGGAGTATGGTATAAGAATAACATTGATTAGCTTCTCCATCATAAAATCATAAAGGAAAAGAAAAAATCATAAAATTATAAAGAAGTCACTCTCTCTAATCTATAACCTAGGATACTGTAATTTTCATGTAAGTGTGACCTATCACAATGGACTGTAGAATATTATGCCCAAAGACAAAGATATTTTCAAGTGCATTCTGAATATATTAGAATACTTTTAAATTTTAAGTAAGAAAAGTTGAGTTGTGTAAAGATCACCTTTGTCATTGTTCAACCATTTCTTCATAATGATATTATAGTCATTATTTTTTTTTGGCAGGGGTCAAGTGAAATAGGGATTGTCTATGTATTTCTCATGGGTTTTGCTTTGCAGATTTGTTATAATACCTATATAACAGTGAATAATTTGATAATCTAAAGTGGAGACAGTGTTTTGTTTGTTTGTGTGCTTTAAGGAAGGCCCTTCTAACTACAATCTATTTTCATGGGATATAATAATTCTCTTCTCAGGAATACAAGAGCTTAATTTTTTAAAAAGACAAAGAGTGACCTTTTGGGAAGACAGGACAGAGATCTGAATATTAATGTAATCAGTAGCTGTCATTTAGAAGACAAGGAGAAATCAACTGCAGGCCAAAAGAAACTTAAACCTAGATATCTACAACTCAATAGAAATTAATAAGAAGAAAATTTCAACTTAAAAAAAAAAGTCTAAATGTGGATTAAATTTTCCTTGTTTTTAAGAAAGATTAAAAATACACATCTCAAGTCTCTTAACAAATCCAGGTGGAAATTAGGACGCTTTTCAAGGTGATTCTCACATAGGACAAGGCTTTGATTTAAGGTCCCAATAATTAATATATTCTTGGATTATGACATGTTGCATAGAAAACTATTGTACTTTACTGCTGAATCAGGAAATAGTAATACATCTATTTTTTGTTGTTGTTGTTCTTTTAAAACTACAAAGACCAGAAGAAATAAAATTAAATGAAAGGGTGGTAGAGTATTTAAGATTGTAGTGTTCAGATCTTCCTTTTACGGATAAAAACAATGGAGCGCAAAAGGACAGTGGTTTGCTCAAGGTCACACATCCTGCAGCAAAGCCGGGAGTAAATCACAAGTTTACAGATTCCAAGAATTGAGAATCGTGCTTATTTCAATGTGAGAATGAGTAAGTTGAAGGAAAATCAACTCAGAATTGATGAAGATTTGATGAAGAATTTGATGAAGAACTGATGATAGGCACTATGATACATGCCTCATATACAGTTTTTCATCTCACCCTAATATAATTCATGAGGTTATGGATTTAACTAAATTTTCAAATGGGAATACTGAATATAAGAGAGACTAAGTAAATTGTCCAAGGTCACAAAGCTTGTAAGTTGATTGCATGGTTACTACTAAAACCCAAAGCGTTCCTCTTTCCTATCCCATGTTCTTTCCATTTTACTTGTTAAAATAACTAAAATTGAAGGCCTGCTGTATAACCAAACTAGCATAGAATAATATTTGTTGAAATAATGAGGGTGATGATTTATAAAGCTTCCTGAAGGGGAATCCAAACATAAATTAAAAAAATACCTAGCTGTACTTGGGGCTCAAAACAAAGACAAATGAAGCTTTTCAGCATGAGAACGTATAAAACAATGCAGGAATGTGTCCTTACTTTCCTTTAATGGTGCTACTAATCTAGCCTTTGCCCCAGATGATAAATGTAGTTCAAATTTGAGGGGAATTTCTCTTCACACATATTTAGCTTCCTCATGGCTGGCTTTCTTTCTTTTTCTAATATGAGAGTTTTATTTGGATTTAATATTCCTTTGCCACATTTTACTTGGATTATTTTATTGCCCATGGAGATCTCTGTACTTAACTTGGAAATTTCATTGCCATCGAAAGGAGTAAACTGGTTGCCTTTAGATGTGACTGATAAGAACCCACAAATAATTTTTAGAATTACACATTAGCAGGCAATTTTCTCTTGGATATAATTCTAACTAGTAAGTTTTGCTCTCACTGCATTCTTTCCTTGGGACACCTATCATCCTATATTAATGAGTCCAAAATCACAGCCTTTTAGAGCTAGTTGAAAAGACCTATAACGTTTGTGAATTCAACTCCCTTATGTTTGTATATGAAGAAACTGAAGACCTGAGAAATAAAGGTGGATGAAAAAAAATTTTCCAAGGAATAAAAGATTCAAGACCAAATCTAGAATTCCTAATCTAGTGCTCTTTCCATACGTACTCACAACTGTAGTGGTAGACAAACATTCCCCTGGCAAAGATTCCCAGATATTTAAAGATGAGAAATGAAGGCTGGCCTTTATCCAGGAATGCTATTTTGAAGACTTTTCTGTTTCAGGGTAGTCACTATTTATGAAGCAAGACTTTATATTAAAACTAACACTTGCATGTTGATACCTCCCCTCAGCTCACCTTTACCTCCTGCACAGAAGTCATGTGATTATTTTTGTATTTTATATATTTTTAAAAATTAACATATTTGAATGTAGAATGTGTTTTACTGATTCCTTTATTGCTCCAGCTCTGTAAGCAATGAACACAATTGTTTCTTTCAAGTCCATCAATCTCAGTACCATAGATACTAGTGTAAGATCACTACTTATTAGTGTAAGAAGCCTTAGAAGTGTAGGCAGTCTCATGAATTTACTATAAAACAACGTGGAATGCTTTTTGTTAAATCTACACAAAGACTTTCTTTGACTCAATGGCGTGGGGCACTCTGACAGCACAGAGTGTCAACAGACAAACGGAAATACACTGTTACAATGTTATTATTAGTATTTATAACAGCTCTAGTGCTCTTGATAAATGAAGCCACATTAATTAGTTTCAGGATCTTACTCTCACTTTGGCATATCCACTAGCACTTCTGAACACGCAATTAAAATATTTCAAAATGTCACTTATGTTTCCATTCTACAAGAAATGCATACTGATTATGGCCACTTGATTTGTACTAGGCCGCATACATTTAGAAACAAAAATATGTTAACATTTTAGGGGTTAATAAATCTCTCCTACACTGCTTGCAATAAAATCTGATGAAAAACAAAGCTATCAATGATCATGCAAATGTACAATTATAGTATTTTTCTGAGTATGAAATATTTCCAGTTATACATATTTTTTAAAGATCCAACCCTGGTAAGTTTGCTTTCCTTTTATTTTGGAAAATGTAAATTCACTGAGAATTTGGATGATAATCAGTGAAAGCAGATGGATTTTTGAACATCTCATAAGTTAAGTTAGCTCTTTGTTAAACAAATAGCATAGCTGATTTGAAAGTTAGATGGCAACCCATGCATTGACTTTAAAACAAATTACCATTCCCTCTTAAATTGGGCGAAGATTGATTTTCATCTTTCTCCAATGAATACCAGAAATCCTTTGGTTTATACTAAGAACAGTTTAAAGTTGATACATTTTCCCTTTTCTATTAAAAAGAAAACTACATTATAGATTAGATAGATGAAGATACATGTATACGTATACAGACGTATGCGTGTATAATAACTTGACAATATTTATCCAAATTCTTTGGCCAGTGTGATTTCTTTCTTTGTTTGACCAACTTGATTTCTTGTATAGAAGTAGTCAGAGAGCAAAGTAAGCTAGAAAACGGACCCCCTGAACTATTTCCTTGATCTCAGGAAGAGGCAAGAGATGTCTAGACAAATGTAGAGTCATGTTGTTAACTGCTTTCCTATAAATGATAAATTGAATTTTGTGAGAAAACATGCTGTATAGCTGGAAGATCCCAACTGCAATCAATGTTTAATGCTTAAAACACTGAAATATTTTTCTTCAAATCTTTAACTCCTTAAAAATCAATAATACAGGACTTCCCTGGTGGCACAGTGGTTAAGAATCTGCCTGCCAATGCAGAGGACACGGGTTCAAGCCCTGGTCCAGGAAGATTCCACATTCTGTGGAGCAACCAAGCCCATGCACCACAACTACGGAGCCCGAGCTCTAGAGCCCACATGCCACAACTACTGGGCCCACGTGCCATAACTACTGAAGCCCGCGTGCCTAGAGCCCGTGCTCTGCAACAAGAGAAGCCACTGTGATGAGAAGCCCGCGCACCGCAATGAAGAGTAGCCCCCACTCACTGCACTAGAGAAAGCCCATGTGCAGCAACGAAGACCCAAGGCAGCCAAAAACAAATTAATTAATTTTAAAAAATCAATAATACAGAAAGTCTCTAAATTCCTCTTTAATTCTGTAGGAATGTTCTAGGTGCTATCAGACCTAGACTCAAGTGTTCCTCCTATCTTGGAAATATGAAGGACAGTAAAAGAAATGACACACACAAAAAAGAGTGGACAGAGAAGTTACTGTTAAATGTGAAGGAGATTAGTAAAGTAGCTGAAAAATAAAAGAAATCCTGACATTCTTAATGGCATTTTACACATAATGTAGCAGGCCATACATAATTTGCAAAGGGTTAGGGTTATTTTGTTAATTAATTTGAAAAGGAGGAAATCTGAAAAGGGATTCCCAAATTAGGAGTTTGGGTAGAGATGATAGCTTTGTCCTGAAGATCAAATCAAACCTGGGCGTCAGGCTTGAAAGGCATCAGGATTCTATCTCCTATGGGTAAGAAAGTGGTGGAGGCTCTCTTGAAAGAAAACCCAGAGCATAAGTAGACCTGCCAGAAAAAGTGGGATGGAGGAGAGAAGTGAAAAAAACTGGGAGAGAAGTCGTAGGTGGGAGAGTTTGCTGCAAAGACTTGTGAACACTCCTAAGGAAAGAGTCACATGAAAAGGGAAAAAGAACTAGAGAATGATACATGCATCCAGTGTTTCCTCTTCTCCCTCTCCACCCTCCCCTGTGCTCCTCTGCCCCTGCAATAGAAACAGAACAGAGTCTGGCCCACAAAGGCGAATGGTACTCTAAAGTGTAAAAGATATGAATTCTGACTATCTCTACACTGGGCCAAAAAAAAAATGAATAAGGGCAACATTTAAAAAAAAGAAAACCTCAGGGACATAGCGCACAAAGCATTTTCATGTCAGATCAACACTGGCATCGGAGGACTTCACATAAAGGAGCAAGGTTAAGAAGAAGGGTGAAAACTGAATCTTTTATTATTCTTGGATGCTGTATTACAATACATAAACTGATATATTCTATTAATTTAAAAGAAGATCTTTGAAGAGCTTGTACTTTATTCAGTGATAGAATACGGGTTTTTAATTGTCTAAAATTGATTTGATTTCTAATAAAATATTTACTTCGACCTTGGGCAGCAAGGCAGCAGATAGTTCAATGTGAGACAGTAATATTATGAAAAATTGTGATATTTTTCCATTCAGTTCGAAGCCTCCTGTGTTATCCATCAAATTCATTTCCCTTGTAACTAAATCTGTCATAAATCTTGGCATGCAAAAATGAAATGTGTTTCTCACCAATAATCTACTGTCAATAAAGACTTCAAATGATATAACACTTTCTGGTGGTTTTAAAATGCTTCACAAATAAATTATTGATCTTGGTATTTGACGATGAGGGTATTAACAGTAATCTACAAATAGGAAAATGCGGTATGGGGGGAAGGTTAATGTATCCCAACCATTGGAACTTTACTTTTCTCTTAATCTTTCATGATTATAAATAAATAAACAAAAAGAACCATAGGTAAATAAATATTCTGACAAAATTTATATTTTGTCTACACAAAATTAACCAAAATTGATTCCATTTTTAAGAATTTAAAAATTATTGAACAGTTTGAAACAACTTTCAGGAATTTTAAAAAATAGCCAGTTTAATTATAATTATTAGAAGTGGTTTTTTTTTTTCCTCGCTCAATAATGAATGCATCATTTGTTTCTGGGTGAGTATGATACACCGTTCATTTTTTCTTTACCAGCCTTATCTTTTCTTCTCTTCAGAATCCATTAGAGAGAACAAAATATGAATACTGAAGTTACGAGCAATTCTTAACGTTCATGTTTCGCTTCATTTTGTGTCAGTCAGTATCTGTTGCTTAGACTAAATTCTGTTAAGCATAAAAAGAAATCCCATGCTTGTGCTAGTAGCTAAATATGCTCTTCACAGAAAAAAAAAAAAAAAAATTAGTTGTAACATCTTAGTTTTAATAAGGATCTTGTGAGTTGCAGATGATTGTGACTTTGAATTATTAACGCGATACTTACGAAAAAGTGTGTTTTGTTACCAGAAAGGTCTAATGTAGTCATGTTGAATACTTCTATGCCTAATGTTATTTTACTTGAGACTTGTAAGATGTAAAGTGACTACAGACACTCTATATTATCGGAAAGCAGAAGCATCTTTAGCTTCTATACAAGGAAACAAAGAAACAAGAAGTTTCCTTATTCCCCAAAACTATTAACACTGTTGGTCTAATAGCCCAACAAAGGGAAAAGAAACTAGAAGTACAGTTGTTGAGACAATTAATATCACTGTGGCAACAATTCTCTTTAATGGCAATGTTCCAACATATTCTCAGGGTCGGGGCCATGATGCCGTATCAGTGTAGAGGAAAATAAACACCTTCAGACTGAAGGTTGTGAATAAAAACTTGCTATAATGTAGCATATGAAGCAGTTTATGAGGAACGTATATTCACTACTGAAAAATCTGGTCCAACAAGTAGTGGAGATCATAATACATTTAATGCATGCTTGTGACCAGATACTGGGAGAGATAGAAAAGTAATACACAGTCCCCAACTTCAAAGGCCTTTTTGATTTAATTGGACATCAAAACACATATGAGTGAAAAATAAGTAACAATATTAGGCAATGAGAATAAAATAGTGGAATTCTACATTTTATGATATTGTCTGCAATATTGTACATGCCAGAGGAGTGATGTTTGAGAGTGACGAAAGTTTCTGGTGTGATTTAGAAAAGAATACATTTTCTACTATCAGATTGCACTGCAAAAGTCAAACCACTTTACATCTATGATTGAGCTAGTCAACCAGTATTGAAGTTTATAACATCAATCTTCTCATTATCTATTCACACCTTTAGCCTTTCCTTATTTGGCAAAAATTCAGGTAGCCCCAAAATACTTTTGAAAGGATCATTCATTCAGTCTATATGATGACTCACTAATCTTTCTTCACCCATGAACATTGTTATTAACTTGAAAAGTCCCAAATTTTAGACATGGTTTGTTTTGTGGTTTTGTTTAAAAATAAAATTACTTTTATTAATATCCAGAGACAATGATTAATTTCTTTTGTCCTATTCAAGACTAACTTTTCATTGCCATCCCTTTATTTCATTTCAGTGAAAACTGGGGTCTTTATTATCTAGCAAAGAGTGAAAAAATAACTTGAATTTTTGACAACATTCACATGTAGTATATTAATTAGTTACTGATATATTTTATTAAAGATATCGCTAAAACAAAAGAAGTATATGATCATTTACCGAATGCCAAAAATCACCAGATAATATGATAGTTACTTTTAAATTTCCTCACAACAACTTTAAAAATATTATTCCTTTTTTTTTTTTTTTTTTTTGCAAATGATGAAATCAAAGCTCAGAAAGTTTAAAAATTTGCCTGAGATCATATAGCTAAATAAAGATTTGATCACAGGTAAATTTGAACCAAATGATACTTTTCCACTAAATCACAGCACTAATACAAAAATTGTACAAAACATGACATGTTTATATTCTTCTGACAGCAGGGCTGTATGGGCTATCAAACACCATGCTAAGATTATACTGTATGAGGGTTGAAATAATTCTTACCAGGGAATGTAATTTTTACCATGGAAAAAGTATTTGAAAAATAATTAGTGACATATAATCATTTTATTTTATGGATGAGGAAATTAAGGCTCAGAAAGGGAAAGTCTGGTACCCAAGGTCACACAACATGTGGAGGCAGTGAGGATTGAAAACCAGTTCTCCTGGATATTGATAGGTCCTGATTAATTTATAAGACATTTTCCTATGTAACTGTAGGATAAGAGAGTCAGGACCCTATGAACTCAGATTGGACCACATATATGTATAATATTTAGTTCACTGCAACATTATAATGGCTTTTTGAATTATACTCATGAAATATGGCCAAGCAGCAAAGAAAATTCAGAGTATGTAGGAAAAAAATGACCAGCTGGAAAGTTTTAGATTTATATGAAGACAGGGCATGTGCATCTCTACATCAGTATATATGCATCAGCATATATGCAATGGTCTCCACCATGTTATTTAAATACCAAATGATTTTCATTTCAAAATGGCCAACATGGGTGTTTGAAAAGGAAAAGATAATTGTTCATACCAAATGTAAAATAGATCTCCCGCATAGCACAGGGAGATCAGCTCGGTGCTTTGTGACCACCTAGAGGGGTGCAATAGGGAGGATGGGAGGGAGACGCAAGAGGGAGGAGATATGGGGATATATGTATATGTAGAGCTGATTCACTTTGTTATAAAGCAGAAACTAACACACCATTGTAAAGCAATTATACTCCAATAAAGATGTTAAAAAAAAAAAAAAAAAAAACACCTGATCAGATGAACTGCCAGAGTAGGAGAGGGGTGGGAAGAGGAGACCCCTGAGATTTAGGCTGCTTAATAAAGAGACACAAGCCTACATGAAACCTCACTGCAACGAGGGAAAGGCAGAAAGTAATATGAATCCTGAAATGAAATTCAGATAGATAATATCTGAGAACAAAATAGTGCTCACAGATTTGCACTTAGTGATACTTCTTAACATACCACCACATTCCAAGCTTTGCTTCCATACAAGTCATATACCCCCCAGAGATGGGAGGCCAGGAGAGAAGGGGAAGAAAAAGAAAAATCGCATATTGCCTCCAAAAGAGTCTTCCATTGATAGAAGAGGTGGTTCTTGCCTTGACTTCAAAACACCTAACTGAGAGCCTTCACAGACAGCAATGGGACAAATTATCTGGGAAATGAGGTCAGGGACAGAAGAAAATAAGGAGAGGGGCTGAAGATTGAGGACAAATATAAATGTGGCACAGAGAAAAGAATCCAGTGCTACCTACCTAGATGCTAGTTCTAAATCTTCCAAATAAGAAAACTGACCTAAATATTACTAAAATTTTTGTCATCTCTCTTGTACACATAAGGCTTTTAAAGAAAGATATTATAAATGCCGGTTTATAAATATTGTGTGTTTAACACGGATTGAAGTCTTTAAAATTAAAAGGTTTCTAGATAAACAAAATAACCACATATTTTCATTGGGATAAACTATTTACAAATAAACATAGCACAGATTTAAATAACTTGCTATTACTTGTAAAACCATACTTGGTATATGTTTAGTTTAATAGTTACACAGTTTCCAGATGAGTTACTAATTATTCTTAATGAAATAAAATAATTCTCACTTATTGACCTTGAAAAATAAGAGATATAATTGTTTACTCTTACTTGACAATGACTTTTGTTTTAATTTCTGGCAAGAATGAGATTGGAAGTAAGCAATAAAACCTTGTCAATGGTAACCAAAGCATTTTCCCATACAGTTGTACTTACTGGCTTTTTTTTGAGCACTTTATATTGAAAGTAAATATAAAATCTCCTGGAGGTACTACAAATCTCTGTGATTGAAGAGAATTGTTTTTGGAAACTTCAGATATCGAAGCCCACTGATATTGTGATTTGCATTTGTTAATCAGGGAAATCATAATTGTAAAGTGATGGGCATTTATAAACAACCACATTATGCGGGTAGTACATTCTTTCAAAGTAAGACAAATGCTCACCTGAGGAGGTAGGGATTTACCAGGACTGAAAGGGATTGAAAAAAATAATGGAAATGCTGCAGGGGGTCTGTGGCTGGATACCCAAGGACTGCCTGGGGAACACTGAAGTTCCTGTCTGGCTTAAAGACTCTCAAAGGTTTGTGCGAGGGGGCCAGCTTTAACATTCACAGACAATAGGCATTGATAAATTTTAAAATAATTGTAACTACAGGTCAAAAAGCATTTTCCGCAAGTGTAACATGAAAAGTGAATCAATTCTAAGCTGCTTTTGGAGTACGAAAGGTGTTCAGGAGCTAAAAATGAATAAACAAATATATGTAACAAGTAAAACTGGAAAACTAACATCATCCTGCTTTGTAAAATAGAAGTACTTTACAAACATAAAACAAATGGGCACAGGTAATATCGTCTCTAGACTACTAAATGTCATTTGAACATTTAGTAGTCTTCCTAGGACATTAAAAAAAAAAAAAACACTAAGAATGTCAGGGTTTTTGTATAAATAAAACTGTTCTTGTATAACAGTGATTTTCCCTGTGTGAAGGAAGGTCCTATATTATATTAATTATGATGGAGAAAAAAGAATTTTGATGATTTTTGAGATAGAATATTACACATTTTTAGAACATTCCAGAGTGATATGTTTTCTCTGGAAATCTTTTTCATGGCTGTTTTATAAGCCAACCTATGAGCGTTTTGAGTCAATCAGTGTTCAGTGAAACTTAAACCAACACACACACACACACACACACACACACACACACACACACACAGGAAAATGAAAGGGAAACAGAATGGATTTGCAAAGTACTGCTTTGTCTGTACTTCTCTGAGGGTTATCTGCTCCCTGGATTCTCTCTGCTGGCAGTCAGGCTGCTGCCGGCTCTAAAATCAGACAGAGAACTATAGTGCAGCTGCCTCCTTGCCCTGCTGGTTCTTTCCAGAGAAAACTAACCTGTGTGCTTAACTTAGGCTGAGTGACAAAGACTATGAGAGAAACACAAGCCAACTAAATAAAGGGGCTCTTTCTTCTGTAGTTGTTACTAATTCCCTCCCTCCCTCAGCTCTATCGTCTTCAAAATAGCCCTCACAAAATATACTTTAAATAGAGTGATACTCCAGCATTTTTTAAATGGTTACCTACATTAAATATGGCCAGACCGTAGGGACTACTGAGCTGAGCTACGCTTTCCAAAGGAGGTTATAAAATACTACCTTACACGCTTAATTTGTCTTGGCACTCCTGGATATTTTGGTTAATTATCAGAAATTAGCTTGAGGGAAAGATTAATCTTTTTACGTAGCTAACACACAACTGGTAATTTCTAGTTAGTCAAGTTGCATGACATTTGCCACTATTTCTTAACATTATCAAGAAAAATGGGAGGCTTACAGAGTGAAAGTCTCTATCAGCCAATTTAGTTCATTAAGGATCTGACTTTTGGTTATGAAATGAAGCATGCTTGAATTAAAAAAAAATAACTTTCATATTTAGTGGGAAATTACTAAGTCTTTGTGAAGGATTTCTGTTTTGTTTTCTTCCACAGTTCACCCAAAGCATTATATCAAAGAGAGAAACTCACGTTTAGAAAAGAAAGAAAAAGATAGGAAGGAAAGAAGGAAGGGAGGAAGGAAGAAAAAACCGCAATGATCAGATTTCATCTACTGACACCTGAACTTAGGTACCTGTCTTGAGAAATAGGAAAACATTTGCTAGTATTTTTCTTTAGTGCAATTCTACAGGAGACTTGGGCTGAGTGCAGGGGTATCTGCCCCAAGTCTACACCTCCCACCACTGCAAACACTCCTTCTTGTCTTTGCTGTTCTGCTAGGAATTGATCAAGACTTGCTTTTTCTAAAAGATAGAAAATAAATTTACATGAATTCAACAAGCAACATTCTCCAGTAAATTTCAGGGTTTTTTTTTTTTTTTAGAAATAAAGTAACAATCCATTTGGGTAATTTTTTTCATGGCAAATTTGAGAGCTATTACAATAGAAACTAATAAAATTTTCACTCTTAAAAACAAATTTATACAATGGAATCTGAACTAAATTAAAAAGGAAAATCGGGGATTTTGACTTCCAGTAACGTGGGAATCCTGGCACATCTTGTCCAGTGTAGTTTTACCCCATACTCACCTCATTTCACCCACTATCCTACTGCCATTACCACCAATATTTAGTGCATTCAACAACAGAAATGCTTGACTTTAGTCCCCATCCTCAGGAAGGTCTCAGTTATTACTTTGTTCTTTTGGAATGTTACTAGAGCAATCTGCCCCAAATTCCAGTAATGTAGTTTTCCATTCAAGAACTGAAGGCAATCTCTTATCACACTCAGTTAAACCACTTGATCTGGCAATCAAGGGGTCCATGATTTAACTATATCTCATCTATCCAAACTCACCTTCCCAAATAATACTCTCCAAACCAAGCTCCCCTTTTGTCCCCAAACATGTCACAGCATTTCTCAATCCCTGCTCATGTTGCATCCTCACCTAATAGCAAATTTATTATGAGTTTAATCTGTGCCCAACATCATACTCCCATATATTTTAGGGAATTTGTTTCTGGATGTCTTATTTTCTCAATCATGTCATCTTTTCAGAGGTCAGCAAAGTAATCTATCATTTCCTCACATCTCTTAATAATACTATTTATTTCTCATCTAGCAAGTGTTCCAGAAATATTTGTAAGAAAGAAACTGTCTATACTAGAAGAAAACAAACAAACAAGGTGGTGAGGGATATTTTTTAGAATTTGTTCATTTGAGGATGAGTGTGAGTTTATGTTGTCAAGTGAGTTCATCTCTACGGGGTGGGGTGGGGCACGATTGAGATGGGCCAGGCCTGATTGTGCAAAATAATTATATGTCATCTTAGGTAGTATGAAGCTTGGGGTGTGGGATGATATGGGTGAGGCCAGTAATTTTACAAGCAAAATAAGATCTGTGAAGTGTAACTGAGTTTTAGAGATAATCTGTTTGTACTGTAGAGAACAATTACATCAAATATAGGTTGGGCGTTATAACGGCCTTGATTACCTCACTCTTTGGAAAGTGGTGTGCTCATTGGAAGACCTGAATGCACCTACATTAGAAAATGACTGAATTTTCGAGTTGAAAGGGACTTTGACGGGTCATGTTTCTAAGCTTCTTTATTTCCTAGATGGTAGTGGCCTCCTCCTATTTACCTCTCATAATCCCCATCTTAACTGTGGGGCAGACTTGGAATTGAAATAGCCTCTGAAAAAAAATTAACCTACATGCAAAAAATAACAAAAAAATTAAAAATAAATGTAACAAGTCAGTTGACTGACTCATAGCAAAAGAAACAATGTGTTAAAATACCATAATCGCCCACAAGTTTTAGTAACTGCAAAATGAGATATTGGTGTTCAGATTAAGAAAAATTGGAACTCTTTTCATTTCCATAATAATAATTCTGACAATTAAAGAGAGAATTATTTTAGTTATAAAAAAGATTTTTCTTTTCATCTTAAAAAAGTGATATGACTAACATCCATTATCACAAAGACTGGGATTTCTTATATTTTCCATAAATGTTAAGCAAATTATAAATAAAGTCATCTCAATATTCTTTTTGGTTGAATGATCTTTGTAGCTTTTGGTTTTAATCATATATGACCTTTTATAATTAGTGTGGCTACTACAAGCCCATCATTAAAATGAGACATTGACCTAAAATATATCACTCATTATGCACTTTGGTCAAAAATGTTTGAAAACCTCTGACAAAGAAGCTTGTTTGAAAAGCGAGACAGACAGCCAGCCATACAGACAAAGAGATTGATTATGATTCAAAATTTGGGGAGGCCCAGGGATCTGCAGTTTTAATACGGCGATTCTAATGCAGACAGCCTGAGGACTACATTTTAAGAAATGCTGATCAAATTTACATTAGTTACCAATAAAGCTGGAATTATTGACCCACAATTACTTGGGACATTTTAGAGAAATAATCCTGCCTAAACTTGATTTACATAAACACACAGCAGGTGTTTGGGTTTATTGTCTTATTGCTTTGCTGCCAGAATTCACAGAGTAATTGGAGCCCTGGTTTCAGTCTACTTAGGGATGTTGTTTTGTTTTGTTTTTCCCTGAGATTTAGAAACCTGAATATAAGTTCTGTCAGTCCTTTCTTAAGGTTCCTCTGACTGTACATGCATTTAGCTTATACAAGCAAGTTAAGAAACTTGGGGTCAGAAACAAACTGTCTTTAAGAACTAATGTAGCTTACCTTTCAACTCAACACAGTTTGTACCTTCTAAATCACCTCTGGCAGGGAATTCTTTAGCATATTTCTAATGATATGGATCTGATTACTTTAAAAGGTAGATGATTCTAATATTTGGATAACCTGAATTATCCTATTGAAGTACATGTAATATTCCTTCCTAGAACTTTACCTACAAAATTACAGGATTATTGACCTTAGAGCTAGAAGTGTAATTTGTATTTGAACTTACTCTACACTTTACATATGAGAAGCCTGAAGCTTAGGCAGATGAAGAGACTTTCACCACTTCACAGAACAGATTCTGAAAACCTGGGCTCTTAATACTTGCTACTACAATGACACCACTTTATAGATTGCTCCGTAGCTGTAGAAATTATACTAAATCCCTCTTCCATCTGACAAATCTAGTTAATAGCAATATGTTCTGTAAACCAGTATCGATTGCCTGGGTTATGTAGAAGTAGTAAAGAAAACAATGTTTTCCTTTTTGTCTTCCAAAAAGGAATAGGAGAAAAAAGAAGTCTGATATTAAAAAGGTATCATTCAACTCATATGAAATATTATTTGTGCCAGGAAGAAAGCAACTACCACTTTGTCACACTTCTATGCTGTGTAATTTACAATAAAATGCTGGGAGCATAATAGGTCTATTTCAAAATTGTTATTAATAAAACACTACTTATATAGCATTACTACGTGCCAGGCACAGCATGCAGGAAGCGGGCGAGACATAGCGGTATGCATAGCGCCCGGGGTTCAGACTCTGTGATCTGACCACCAGGGTGAAAATATCCGATGGGTGAGTGAGGCAAAGTGAGTGACTCTAAGCCTCAGTTTCCTCATGTGTAGAATGAGGACATGGGATTGTTGTGATAATTCAATTAATTAACACAATTCAGAGAGCAAAGTCTAGCACACAGGAAGCACAGGAAGTGACTGATAATCAATGGTTATCTCTTTAATTCATGCAAAAATGATCTGTGGAAGGTGATGCTCAGTGAGGTCATTAAAGTGTCTGCGACGCTCAGCTTCTAAATGCAGATGACATTTGAACATGAGTCTGTCTGGCACTGATGTTCATGATTTTAACCACTATTATTATCGAAAACCGGAGAATAAAAACTTCAAATTTTGTTCCCCACACTTTGATGAGAGATAAGATACCTTAAAATCATGTCTTTCAACCTGAGTTTTCAGCTGCAGGCATTCTCTTTATTTCTCCTTCTCTCTTACTCTAACTTCCTTTCTTCTCCTTTCCTCCCAAGCAGTCTTGGATCTATAAGACTCAAAAGTTAAGCAATAGCTTGCACATTTGGACACCTCCTCCATCATTCCTTTTTTCACTTTGTCAGTCTTGTAAGTATAGGAACCAAATTCTCTGCTTCATTTGAGTTTGTCAACATATTTCCTAAATTGCTTTCCCAATGTTGTCCTTCAGTTCCTGAAGGACTCACAGAACAGGAATGAACACTCCTCTGGGGAACCTCTGAGAAAAAAAGTGAAACAAAATCAAACTTCTTTCTTATGGAGGAGTTTGCCACATAGGTGCAGTAGTAGAGCTTCAAGGAAAGTAACATGAATGTCACAGCTACAATGCCCAGGGATTCTTTATGTGTTGTGTAGGGGCAACATTCAAAATATTTAACCACTGGCAAAGCAAGGGCTTGAGGCTTTCAGAATGGACACTGGCCGTAAATAACCAGTAAGTCTATGTTCTGCATTCTGGCCTAAAACAGCCCTGTCTGTAGAGCTGAAATGACTCTTTGTTCCTGGCACAGTGCTTTAAACAAAACAGGCTCTCAGTAAATATTCTCTGACTGAGATACATACCAAATGTTATAAAGGGAAGAAGAGACTATCCTTTCATGCAGGATCCTGAAATTGTTACATAAATTTGTGGAAAGAGGTAATATGTGCGGACATTAATGCATGAATAGGGGTTGTCCGAAAAGAAAAGAGAGAAAAACTGTAATAGGGCAAAGGACACACAGTATATAGACACATACATGCCTTGAGAAACTTGGAGTTGTCTTGTGGCACTATAAACTATTATAAGCCATTTCCAGTTTTACAACATTTAATAAGAATTATTTTAATGTTCAGGTGACATTCTTGTTCACATAGAGACATAAAAACTAATCATTGTTAGGCAGTTCTTTATTAAAGCTGGATTCAAAATAACTGGCAAGTGAACTTAACTATCTTCTCAAAATCCCTGACTAAAAAAAAGTAAATTTTTCTTTGTGGAAAAAACACATGCACAATTATGTCAGCAGAAGTTTAAGTGTGAGAAGCATGGGTTTATGGGTTATTTTAGGAGATTAAAGTAGAAGAGAAGCAAAGAAATTCTGCTCATGTGTTTCCCCCATCAGAAAGTCTCTGACCCTGACCTGAAGCTGGGTTGCCCTCTCTTTTTTTTTTACTCTGCCATAATTCTTTCTACACATTCATGATCACAGTTTTTCTGTTATCAATGTTTATTTTCTTCCCACTGAACCCTGAATTTGTATGGGGCAAGAATTCCATACGGTTAATCTTCTTCCTTCCTGAAAGCTAAATGGTACTTGGAACACAGTGTCCACTCAACAAATATTTGCAAAATAAATAAAGTCAAAGAGGGACAATGGATACTTAGAGAGAATAGGGTCCTTGTGTCTGATATTTGGATTTAAGGGCATATTTTTAATAAAATCAAGGAACTATCTCTATTTCACGAATATATATTGGAGCTTCTACATATGAGACACTAAGTTGTGAGTGACGCAGACACGGTGACAGTCCTATACTCACAGGGTTCTCAGTCTAGGGCAAGAGTTAAACGCCCAGCCTAAGGCTCCTCAGAGCTGTGATATGGGCTCTGCCGTAAGTTGTGTATAAACTGTGCCAGTTCACTGTACTGGATTCCAGAACAATAGTCTCAACAGTGGGTTTTCATTGGGGAAAGTTCTATAGATTGGAAGCAAAGTTTTGGATTCAGAGGGTATGGATGCCTCATTTCTTGAATTCTTTGATACTTGTGTTTTGGGAAATGCTACTCAAAGCATTTGGTTCTGAAGGCTAATATTTATTAATGTATTTTTTTTACTGCCATTGTAAAAAGGCTCACTTTGAGTGTAATCAATCAGTGCTTATAAATTATATAAATATATATTTATATTTTTATATATTCGTCTCTCTCTCATATATGTATCTATAGGAGAGAAAAAATATTAAGACTACCACCAGGATCTTAACAGCTTCTATAGGACTCAGTGTTTTCTACTGTTTAAAGTGTACTTTGGTTTATACAATTGTCTATATTTTCTGCCAATCACAGCCTGTGAGGTTTTCTTGCAAAATCAAAAACTATAAGTTTTAACATAGAGAGCAAAGTCAGAGAGATGTCATATGCCAACGACTGTCTATTGATGAGTATAATATGAACTATAAGAATTGCTTGATTATAAATGTGCAGGAAATTACATTTGGCCCAATTTTAGGAACTATCTATTGCTAGCTATTAGGCTCTTTTATGTTTAGTCTTAAAAGTACAGTCTGAAATTACAATTCAAACAAAACCAAAAAAGTGGGAGGATAAAAATCAATAATGTTTATGACTTAGATTTTTTTTCTTTTTGTAATGTTAATCATTGCTTTTCTGTCTTGTAATTTAACAGTCTTCATTAGCCTCAATCTTTATATGAATTTAAAAGAGATTTTAAATTATTATAATTTTTATAATAAATTGTTTTTACTTGAAATATCCACATTTTATTTATATTGGCTAATTTTAAAACATCCGGCACATAGAAAAAAATCAAATTTAAAACCATATGGAATTTCAAAAATCTTTAGCCCAATTCCATAATTTCACAATATGGACATTGAGGGATACAGAGGCTGACAGATAGCCTGGTTTATTTCCTAAGAAGGGTTAAAGTGGAGGTTCCTATTTTGATGCTCTTTTTACTAAAATATGCTCTCTCACAAGAATAATAGAATTTTGTCCTTGAAAGCAATTTTGATAACCTCAACTTTTATTTCTGCTTTAACAGTAATCCGATGCATAGTCTCAGAGGACATTTTGCTCCCTATTTGTAACACGGCCAAATCTCAACATAGGGTGCCTTTCCTTCTTTTTCAGCTACTAATAATATAAAAACTTTGTGTGAAAGTTGGTGAAGATTCCATAGTGATTTCCTACTTCTACTCTTAAAAGTTGGAGGCAAAAATATATATATATATAAACAAATATATATAAATATATACATATACCTATCTATATTTATATCTACATCTATATCTCCCTTCTTACTGAATTCATCTCCCACTCCCTTAAAAAGAATAAAAAATAAAAAAATAATAAACAAAAGACTTAACCAAACCAACTACAAATGTATTTCTCTTCCTTTAGTCCCATATTCAAAGAAGTCTCCCAATTTCTGCTGTCCTTTAAGAGTTATATACTCTGCATATGAAAGCTAACATGAAACACTTTATGGATATTAAATCCTATCACAAAAACAATGACAGTTATCCTCAGTGTGTAATTCGAGAACTCAGAATAGTGTATTTTTGTCCTGAACATCATTATGTAAAGGGAATAAGGTAACATTCCTTTAATCCAGTAGAGACATTTACGTTTGTATGACTCAAAGTTCAAATGACTGGGTTAAAACCTCAATAGAAATTCTGATGGTGTAGTTCTTGCTCTGCAGTAATGTATGCTGATTGGAGAACAGTGCTTTACAATTACTTAGAGAGTATCATCCAAGCTCTGACATCTAGCCAGCAGCAGTCAGGGATCTGCAATGAAAATCCTTTGATTTAAACAGCTCTTGCTTTGAAAAGTCTGATGAGTTATAATGTTGATGGTCAGAAACAGCATACATGTTTAACAAGGCCAGGTTATCCACTAAATCATCTGTGTGTGCTGAAAATTAATTCTCTTGAAAGATTCCAAGAGAAAAATGTACTTTCACTCCACAGAAATACTTTTGGATGAAGGTGGCCATCCTGTCTGGGTACTGCATGAAAATTATCCATAATAATCTGGCTGTAGTTGCCTCTAAATTTAGGGAAACATTACTTTGTTTCTCCTTTAAAAATTTTTCTTCTTGAAGTTCCACAAAACTTCAAAGATTATTTTGTTTTTGATGGAAGTATACAGATGCAAGAATACAAAAGGGCAAAATATTTAACACGACTATCTCCAGCTGGCAAGGTTTGTACTTTCTTCTCTTTAATTTCTCTCAGTGCTGATGTAGAACTAGGAATAAACCTAATTTGCATGGAAGGATTCAACAGCATGAGGTAACATCTCTCATGAGGGATAAATGCTTAGAATTTTGAAGATTTTCTGCTTTGCATGACTGATGAAAGGTGATGTGATATCATGTGATGTATAGAGGGAAGAGCTTCAGGAAAAAGCGGAAGCTTGATAAAATATTCTAGTCAAACATATTTAAAATAAAATTATTTTGATAACAGTGATTCAATGCATGTTGAAAAGGCTGAAAAATTAAATTTCATGTTTTCCCAAAAATTAGCCGCTAATTTTAAAGATGTCATCCTATATAATTAGAATTAAGGAAATACAGATTATTTAATCAATTCATATATCTGCATGCTTTGGCTGATCCAGATTACTTTATTTCCCAGTTGTGAGTCAGGATCATCAAACATAAATTTACATTGCAAAAAATACCTATCATTTTTTATTATTCTACATAAACTCATATATAATTAAAATATAAATGACTGTATCTTAAAGACCACCTATCAAATATACCACACTAGGATTGCATATCATTAAAATACAAACCAAGAGAAACTAAGAGTTTTGTATTTAAAATCACTGGATGTAAGCTAATGAACATATATTCATTTCTTATGGATTCCAGAGAATGCCTTGAGTTCTTTGTGTGAAAAACCATGGCATAATTATGAATTAAAAAATAAGCACTCAAGCAAAGCTTATAGCAATAACTCTAAATACCGGTCATGTTCCCTGAAAAGGAATTTTAGGCAAAGGGATGGAAAGTGCCTCTTTACTCTCCACAATTGGGATTAGCATTAAGAAACAAAAATAACAAACAAAAACAAAACCTAAGCAGTTCATCCAAAAACATGGGAAAGGGAAAGGACTTTCTAGTCTGTGCATGAATTGCCTGAGTGAGGGAAAATGTTTGTTGAACCATTTCAGTTTAGTCTATTATATGCTGGGCCTCACAGTACTGCCCTTTTGTTGTCCAAAGCTCTGAAACTCCACATCTTCTGCTGCTATTTCTGCCTACCCCAGGGAGGTAAGAAAAGAAGTACATGTGAGGTTCTCATATGCAAAGATATAAAAAGTGAAATGCAGTAAGTCCCCAAATAAATATAACTATTGCCACTGAAGGAACTTAATACACCCTGTCATTTCCCCATGGCAAACTAAAGCTGTGAATGAGACGTTCCCCAAAGAAAATGAACTCTGAAGCACAGGGTAGACTCTGCTTTACAACATTATTGGGATAAGATAATATGCAGATCATTTAATGTTAGTTGAAAATAGAGTATTTCTTATAAAGCCAAAATACACGCGTTTATTGAAGATACATCAAGGGAGCAAGATAAGACATAAGTGTTTGAAGTTGAAAGGTAATATATTTGTGTCTACTATATTGTAGAATTTGTCCTGGAATGGTTTATCCATGTAAAAATATGGCCTCTCTGAGACTGTCATGATCCATAAGACTCAGGGTGATCTTCTGAATTAAGCCTGGTTCACAAAGTTCAGGAAGGTTTTAACTCACATCAAAATTTCCCTAGAGCTGAAAAATTATTTTGGAAATGAGAAAAAGGGGTAGCTTGCTTGGTTGTGCTTTTTTCTGTTTTTCTTTTCTGACATTCTATTCAGATTTGCCAGGTATCATAAACTCTAAAAGGCACTACATATTTACACACCACTTTACTATCTATCTGTGAAGTGTAACAAATGCAGGAATATCCAGCCACTCCATTTGTAATGAAATAGAAAAAAAAAAAAAAAAAGGATAAAAACAATATAAGCAACAGATTAAATTCTATAAATTCACTCTAGCACCTAGCACAGGATTGGGCACAAAGAAGGTATTCTCTACTATTATGAATTGTTAGATGAAATTAATTACCACTATTTTTCTAAAGGTGCATTATATTGCAACAATGCAAATGTATTATTTGGCCTTAAACAATCACCAAGAATAGGGAAAATTTCATTATTCAGAGATCCCCAATATTGAGGAAGCATACATACGAAAACTGAGAAAATAATATTATCCAGGAAAAGCAACTTACGAAAGTTAGAAAGGAATATTTAATCTCCGATGACTTTTAAGCCTCAAAACACATGCTTAGTCAACATATGGCATGTTATTTTATACTTGGAAACCTTATTTTTGATTGACTAGATTTAGACCAAAAGCCAGAGGAATCAGTGAGTCAGTCCTTATCAGATCATCCTGATTATAGCTACCATTAGCCAAGGTTTGTGTTTCATATGATGGTTTCAACAGTGGACCAAGGCATATCTCTTCCGCATTTCTCACCCTGTCAACAGCTGTAATACTTCCTATTATTGGGAAATACCTGAAATGTTAAGTGTTAAAAGAACCTTGGCTGATTAGAACACTGATGATAATACAACTTAGTCTTCAGGCTTCTAACTTTCATGGTGGAAGCCCAGCTGAGCTGTTATCATTTCAGCAGAAATAATGAACAAATCAAACAGCTATAGAGATAGATACTAATATTAAGCCAAGACTCTTACATCAATCTCATGGGTCTTAAACGAATGACTTATGTAGAATGACTACACTTAACTGACCACCTTTCTACCTCCACTGGAAACACACACGTGTGAGTACACAAACACATGCACACACACATACACACATCTTACAGCTTTTTAATATTTGGGGGGCTAATAGTTTAAGAAAATAATGCCTTAGGCTGTCCAACGTGAGCAAGAGTAGCTGATGACCCTTGATACATATCTGTGGTGCTGTATAACTCCCTTATTACAATGCCAGACAGTTATACTTCCTGAATTTCAATCTATTACAGAGACATCTGTTTATTAAACATTTTTAAAATTGTAGATATCCCTGTTTTAGGACCTTAATAGTCTTTCATATACAAGAAGGAATTCAACTCAAATAGTTTCCTCCAAGACCAACTCAACTCATTTATAAACTAACGTGCGTTTGTTCGACTGAATTCTGCTGTTCCTAGTATCAAGCTCAGAAGAGGTGCGCTGAATAAATGTGAGTGTTGATTAAGGAAAGGGAAAGGCAGATTACCAACATTACTCTGTGGGTAGAGAGGTGAGTGAGGGAGATTAGTTAGGTCAGAGGAAATGTTTTAAAGTTATTAAAACAAAATCTGAAATAACACCCTATGGGCATGTTCTGTTTGAACAAAGCAGCAGTAGACAGCTTATTCATATCTGCAAGACAGGTGAGTTGATTTGGTTCTGTTTGAGGCAAGAAGATGGCAGTAAAACCAATGAGATGGTATCAGGTCAAGAACCCAACAGATAAGTTTTATGCAAGCGTGGTCCATGTCAATTGACAACACTCATGTGTGACGAGCAATCACCAAGATGACACTTTCAAATAACAAGAACAATATGTGGAGGAGGTGGGGGGGAGCTGTGGCTTTGGTAGACTTAGATATGTTTCAATCATAATAAAACCATGACGAGTTGTCAAGTTTTTAGAATACATTTTTATAAGCCACTTTAAATCATTTTTGAATAAGATAAAATATGAATGAAAATAATTTAAAAGTGTTATTAAGAATATAGTTAATATTTTATAAATGTTCCCAAGAAATAATAAATGACTGCATTCATATGGCAAGAGAAGATCTGTTGAAAGAAAATAGTCTGCCTAGAACATCTATAAACCCATATATTTTCATTTCAATGTAAAATAACAACTATGCCTTCTTTTTTCTTAATTCATATATTTTAGTCGCCTAGACTCTATAATGGAATGAACTCTAATTAAAAATTTCTGTATTCAAAATGAGATCTAACTCAGTTTACTCAGATTAAAACATTTTAAAAATAAATATTATTTCCCTTTTCCTCAACTCAGTAGAGATATTTTTGGTCTCATGTATGGTCTTACTATTATTTTCTCATTTTATATTGTGTAAAAATCATGTGACTATAACTGAAGTTCACATGAAAAATGAAGGAGGCCCCCTTAGCAGCCAAAGTTGATTTTCATCAATAAGAGCCAGAGAATCCTGGGACAGAAAATAAGATGCACAAGATACGTGATATTTTAATTAACTCTTATTTGAGAATGAGCAGTTCTCACATAATTTTCAGTCTCATGTTTACATTTTTTCTGTTTATCTCTACTTGTAAATTATTTGTAGCCCAACAATTTCTACACTTGATTCATCTTCTTTTATCCTGCAATAAGCAATCACATGTGTAAAGATTGTTCCTCTAATATTCAGCATGAAACTTATCCTGTAATTTCTTCACCGGGTCTCTACTGTGACCATTGTGTAAGTGTTCTCTAGAAGATTATCCTCCCAAAGTAGCTATGCCCAAGGAGTTCTGCCTACAGTTAGCAGTAGGAGGTAGTGGTGCAGGGCAGCATTCTGCTCATTAATAAACTGACTGGCTTCCTGGGGTCTGCATAGTGCCCTGTTACATAACCTAGCTGCAGCCAATTCTCATTTTCCAATTCATTCCTAAGAGCATTTCTCTAAGCCCACCTACATAGAAACTCCTTTTCTAACTGTGAAGTTCTCTATTATATCCATACTCTATGCCCTCTCTACTTGGATGCAGCATCTCCAAATGCATTGAGGGACTGACACATTTATTAAACAGTAGAAAATGTTTCCTTCTTTCCTTCCTTCCTTCCCCGCTCCTTTTCTATTTGAAACCATCCGTAGGGTATCATGCCTACATGAGCTATTGGGAGCTTGACATATGTTACTATGTTATTATTTTACAGGTGAGAAATAGAACATGGAGTGGTTAGACTGTCTATCATATTTAGTAGCTGACAATCAGTGTAAATGCTTTGCCCTGACAGCCAATCACTCATTAAGTCTATCTATGTTCCCTTTCATTTAGGACTTGTGCAAAATAAAATGGAAGCTCTCAACTATTTATTCAAAGTAAAAGAGAGAAATAAGTAAATAACTACTTACTAAAATAGATGAAGACATTACAGTTTAAGTGTATGTCTTAAGTGTATGACACTTAGACTTTGCAGTTTAAGTCTAAAAGTTTCATTATCAACAAAGTAAATCCTTACGTGCCAGGGTACTCGGCAGGCAAGTAACCCACAAACACTTGAAAATCAATTTAATGCCATCAGACTTCTGGAAGAATAAGTAATATACACATTTTACTTATCAATATACTGTTCATGAAACTATAGAAAAAAAATACTTTCATATAAACTACAGCCATGCCAAAGTATACTCCATAACACTTAATATAGTTTGTTTTCCTTTATCAAAAATGCTCAGTAATTAGTAGTTCTGATGTTTAATTCTACTTTTTTCCTAAAAATATATAACTCATCTAATAAGACAAAATAATTTATATCTTTGACATTTAGACTTTATGAGAGTCCTGAAAATAATTCATCATTTTAATTACTAATGGTGCCTTTATATCACAAATTTCCTTAGAAAAACTACTCCGAAATCTCACAGTTATTTATAATAAATCTTTGCCTTAAAAATATCTTTATATTGCTAAAATACTTCTTTTAGTGCCCCTCAATTTATAAGCAAAATTCAAAAACATAATCATTCTTATTATTGAATCCATAAATAAATTACAATTGGAGGTAAAATCTAAACATATATTATAGCATCACTGCAATGTCCAATAAATGACATTTTTGGAAAATGTTAGTGATACTTATACAAAGTTGTAGATGATTCATTACTTTCTTAAACTTTCTGAACCATCTAATTTTGCTAATATAGTGCTTTGAGCTTCACACTATTGAAACAATTAGCAGGCTCCCCCCACCATTACAAAAATGTAACAAACAGTTAAATAATTGATGTCTCCTTGAACTACTCTTCAATTTATTTACTGGTTACATTAAAATTAAATGGCTAGCAAATATATTAGACTCTTTAAAAGAAAAATAAAAATATATTATTTTGTTTGGAAAAATAAATTATTAAATACTTAGTAAAATACTTTTACGGTTTATTTGTCCATGACACATTTTCTTTTCTTAAAAATTTATTCTTAAATTGGTAATGAGATAATCTGATTTTTGTCTTTTGCCAGTCACTATTTTAATTGTAGCAATGGTTTATTATAGGAAAATTTTGGTCTACTTTTTGTTGATTAAATTAGATAAAGATTAAAATTCTCTCATAAAAAAAAAAAAAAAGCTATATCCTTTAAAAGTCCTGCAATGCCCCATAATCATTTATTTCATTTGTAAACCATTTCACTTCCAGATTGAACTAATCCAATTTGTTAAAATATCGTTACAACTTTAAACACAAATAACAAATGTCAGCGAGGATATGGAGAAATGGAACCCTCAGATACTATTGGTGGGAAGGTAAATTGGTGCAGCCACTGTGGAAAACAGTATGGAGGTTTCTCAAAAAACTAAAAATACAGCTACCATATGACCCAGCAATTCCACTATTGGGTATATACCTGAAAAAAACAAAAACACTACATGAAAAGATACATACACCCTAATGTTCATAGCAACATTATTTACAATTGCCATGGTATGGAAGCAACCTAAGTGTCCATCAACAGATGAATGGATAAAGAAGATGTGGTACATATATACAGTGGAATATTACTCAGCCGTAAAAAAGAATGAAATTTTGCCATTTGCAGCAACACAGATGGACCTAGAGATTATCATACTAAGTGAATTAAGTCAGAGAGAGAAAGACAAATATTATATGATATCACTTATATGTTGCATCTAAAAAATACAACAAACTAGTAAATAAAACAAAAAAGAAACAGACTCACAGATATAGAGAACAAACTAGTGGTTAATAGTGGGGCGAGGGAAGTGGGGGAGGGGCAAGATAGGGGTGGGGGAAAAGGAAGGGTTATTATAGGATTATATGAAATCATGTGTCTGGAACTTGGGAAAATTGTAAAGCACTATATAATTCAAAGACTCTGTCATTCAATTATATATATATATCAATCATTAGAACTTTAAAGTGCTTGGCCAAAAATACATGAAGATTTTTTTTCTCATAACTTACACCAAACTCTTCTTAAAACTAAAAGAGACTTGTTAAAAGGAGAATTTGGTACATAAAATGTATTTTATTCTCTAAAGTTATTCTTTAAATCCAAAAGTAATAAATTGTAGTTTTACACACACATGGATATATTTCTTTTGTGATATATAATAACCTGATACCACTATTAGGGCAACCTAATTGGTCATAAATAGATTCTGTATTCTTTGATACGTATTTGATAGGTTGCCATGTTTACATAACGCTCCTGTATCCCTGACATATAATCTGGAAAAGTGAAAAGAGACTATCGACCCAGTTAACCATATGAGACATCTAAAAAGGCACTCTCTTGAGCAGGCCTGGCACAGTACTATTGATTTCCTTCCTCCCTCACTCTTACTTGCCCTCATTCCCAGTCCTCTTCCTTGTCTTGTCATGCAACAAACAAATTAACTAAAAGTTAAGCAGATTTAAAAAAAACTGTAACTTCCTACTTCACTTATTCTTTCCATGCACATGTACTTTGTTCTGCCTACTTTTAATCAATCTTCCCTCTCTTTACTTTCTCATAGAGCTACCCTCTACTCATCACACTTCAGCATATATTTTCAGTCTCTGAGGCATAACCATACTTTTCTTAAGCACGAGTGTTGCGAAACATCACCAAATGATTTGATTCCTCATTCCTACTGAAATGAAAACTATTTGGACATTTTCCCCTAACCTAATGTGATCCAGCAGAGTTTGCAATAAAGCAAATTAATGGATTAGCTGAAAGTTACCTTTCCATTTAGTTCCATGATAAAATTAGAACTTCAGTCCCCTGGAAGAAAATGTCTTATGGATATATACTAAAAGATACTTACTATGCAAAGCCTACCTAATTCACATATTTAAAGACATATAATATACAATGTCTTTTTAATAATCAGTTCAGAAATAAGAAAAAAGTCATTGATAGTATCACGCTTTATTGGAAAATCCTTTTAAAATAAATGATCCAAAACACCTATGGAAAGCCATCAGCCTTCCCAACCTCATTTTTTGGTTCTGAATTATAAATTCAGAAATCAGTAAACCTTTAGCATTATGGCCAAGTTTTCCATTATCCTCACAAAAGTGGCATAACTTCTAAATTAGATCTACATTTCTTTGTTGTTTTAAAAATATTTTCCTGCATTTTCTTCATTACTTGAACACACTGGCTTATCATGGTATTACACGTAACAAAGATCACAAAGAATTAAAATCCTGAGTAATATGCATTATGGTGTCTAAGGATATTTTTCCCCCTGTCAATTAGCTAATATCCTATTACAAGCAGCTAATGTGCCTGTGTTAACAATTCTCTTTATAATCGGATGTTCTATTTATTTAATTGATGCCTGTTGTCCTGATTAGAGTGGACAGGCAAGCTTAAATAATGATAGTTGAGTCTTGTTAAGGCTTATGATTGGAATCTTTGGTAACTTGCTCTGCTTTATTTGCTGTAAACTCTGGGGGTGTTGCATACTGTGGTGTCCCCAGCCACACGGTGGTGGTGATAAGGTCATATGAGGAAACTCCTAATTTTAAGTTGGAATATATCTTTGACCGGTTTCACTTCTGGCAAAAATTGTTAGTCGATTACAAAGAATGTTTGCAATGTCAAGCTTTGCAAAAGAACGCCAACTCCCATGCCCCTCCAGACTACACTACCGAGTGTTTTTCTGGTTCTTATGAATAAAATTGTTCGCTTTCCTATTTCATTCTGCTGATTCCAGATAAGCAGTGAATCCAAGGACACAAAAGAAAGTGTCAACTCACCAAGATCTGTACTTTTAAGCATGCTACTGCAGTAAATTTGGTTACCCCTGGATTGTGATTCAGAAAATCTGGAGCACAGCTCTCTCACTAACTTAATGACCTTGAAAAAGTTACTCTTTTCATTAACTAGATTTCAAAATGATGAATTTTCAGATAAAACAATTTCTTCCAGATAAAATAATGTATGATTCTATGAGAATGCTTTATATTCCACTCCTTAATAAGTTGAAAACAATCAATCATTAAATTACTTTTGCAAGTTGTCTTTATTACGACCTTGCTATAGTCAGTTTCACTGCAATAGAGAAATAACATTCAAAACGAGGACAGAGTTGTGTCTCCAGATGCAAAAGAAGTGATGGTTCCACAAATGAAAATTAGCGACTTTGTCTTCAGAAGGGTAGTCTTAGTAAAATTAAAGAGCTTCACTAGAACACTGTAGCATTGGCTAAAAATTAGAAGACTTATGTTAAAAATTCTCAATCACCCAGTCCAATGAAATCTTTGAGAATTATGTCACCAGATTCCAGTCCAGAATTATCGCTATTATGTCTGTTGATTACCATAGAATCACAGACCTTTAGCGTTGGAATCCATTTTGTCTAACTTGTTATCTTATGAATGAATTCCTTTAATAATGACTTTGAGAAATTATCATGCAACCTAAACTTTGATATCTTCAGTGATAAAGATTTCAGAATACAGACTATTCTATGGAGCAGATTTTGTTGAGCATTTCTTAAGATAATACATTTTATCCTTATAAGGAAGTAATTTTCTACCATTTACACCTGCTAGCATTTGTTCTGCCTCCAGGCGTCACAAAGAATGAGTCAAATCCTTTGTCTCTCTCTCTGCATTAAAGTGCTTCAAATATCTTTTAAATGACTGTCCTCTCCACCTGTCTTCCTCAGCACATCAAACATTTTCTTGGATTCACATATTTTTACAAGCACACAAAAAAGGAAAAAAATATAGCAGCTTAAGTGATAACAATCAATAAACTTTTTTTTTTTAATTAGAAGCCTTCTTAGAAATTGTGTAAGAAGCCTATAACATAAATGCTAATTGATCACATGGTCACAGCAATCCATGCCACCGAGTCAAAGGAAGTTCTCAGAATCCTTCTCAAGAGAAAGCTCCAGAAAGAAAAATAGGTCAACACATGCTATCACTAAAGATAACATCCCTGGTCTACCTTGGTTTCCATTTTATACAGATGAGGAAACCATGCTCCAGGGAGGTTAAATATCATTTATTGGTTAAATATCATTTATTAGACCAAAACCCCAATTTCTAAAATTCCTTGTCTTCCATATTCTGTAGAAAATTGAAAGTTACTTTAAAGATCAGTTTTAGTTAAATCCCCATTTTGGTGAAATAAGTGAGGTTTTGAGACGTTAATTGATTAATCTGTACCTCCTGCATTTAACTCCCCTCTTTCTAAGATATTAAAAGAGATTTTAAAATGTTAAATTATATACGTGCACATAGTATATACATCTTCTATAGCACTGATAGACAAAGCACATATAGGTTTTCTGTTATTTTGAGAATATTGCCTAAGAAGACTCATATATAACCAAATATCAAAAGGGTATAACTTTGGGAATTGAGGGAGCATACAAAGCAACATGAGTATGATAGAGAAAGAATTTATGTAGGCACTGGAGTTTTTGAGACTATAAAGTCAATCACTATAATGACCATACGGAAGACGTTCATTAAGATTATACAGGTTCATAATATATGAAGCACATTGAAAATTGAAATTTTGGGTAGGGTCAGGGAAAAGTGGTGTGGCATAAAAAGTATTCTCTGCCAGCAAATTGATTAAATTTCCCAGTTCTAGGAAAGGCCATATATTCTGTGTAGGCACTCACTGAAAGGCAGATGTGCAGGGCTTCTGAGAGAGTGCCGTAATCTACTCATGAATAGGACTCACCAAGGGATATTGATAGCAATTTGGCATTAAGAAAGAGTTCACGTACATGAAGAATTTACTTTTTGGTAACTTTTATTGAGGAAAGTCCATATCTGACAGGGCATCCTTTATATATCTTTCAATCTTATTTTGCTCTATTTTGACCTCCATGTAACATAGTGTTATATGCAAGCACATATTTAGTCATTAAAGTCAATAATTTGCATTGAGAAAATAGTTTTTGTTTTGTTCTACTTTTGTTTTGTTTGCCTTTTACTTCCACTGATATTATCCATGTAAAGATATGTATTTTTTTGTACCAAATTTGTTAGAATGGTGAATGGGCATCTTAAAGAAAAACTCATCTCAGGCACCAACTCAAACCAAAATATTTATTCAATTAAGAAATAAAAAGTAGACACTTAAAATTCTTTTACTTTCATCAAACACTATTTTTTAATTCATTCATGTTTTTCTTTTTTCATTCATTTTTATGCATACTTGTACTTATTTTATTTATATATTTTACTATATACTAGCCAAGCCATACCTTTATTCTGTACAAATTCAGAGCAAAGCTATATGCAGTTTTAAACTGCACCTCCTTTTTTCCCCCTGAAGTTACCTAAGTGGATTTTTTGGGTACTTCATACTGAACAAATATATGCATATAAACCGAAGGAGCCCATTATGAATTCCTTGTTCTTTTGATAAAGTATTTTGCACTAAATGAGAATAACCAGAATGCTAAAAGTATTTGTGATCAAGTAACATAGAACAGTTAGGAAAACTTGGGCTATAAACCAGAAAAAGAGAGAGAGAAAGAGAGAGACATTATATAGCTAGACATTAGGATAGAGTGTCTATCTGAATTTAGGTCCTGGAAGTACTTTCATTTGAAGAAGGAATATAACTTATTTTGTGTTTTCCCAATGCGAAAATTCAGGATAAATGGATTCAAGTTATGGGAAAGCAGAATTTGATAAGAAATAAAAGAAAAAGCTGAAAAGTTAAACATGTCCTCAAATAAAGTGAGCCACCTCTGGATTTTGTGTCACTGGAATCATTCGAGCAGAGATTAGTGATTCTTATGATGGTGCTGAGGGATGCATGAACAATCTAAGACTTGATTGGTTGGACCATAATCTCTCTACCAACTCTTAAAATTCCATGACTAATTCAGCAAATATTCATTCTGTGCTCCAGGCACTCCCCATAAAGAAAAATAGAAACGAAATGATCCTTATATTCACAGGGCTAACAGATTGGTTAATTCTAAGATTATCTTGGTAGAAAGTGGGGAGAGGAGGGTATTTTGACTTGTATCCTAATTTTCCATCAAGGCCTGCTCAATTGTACCCTCTAGGCACAACTTTTTTAGTTCTAAGTACATAGCTCCAAGTTAATGCTTAAGTGCTTATCTTGCTCTCAAAAGCACTGTTTCCACAAAAGAAGTCCTAGAAAAATACAGTGTACACAAGGTAACGTATCTTAACTCCCATTTCTCTTTCTAGCCATTTTACCTCAAAGGCTTTCCTAAGAATAAAGGAAACATGAACTCATAAATAAAGTCCTTTTTCTCTACCTGCATTGATTTTTTTCTCTCCAAGGTTTATTTCATATTCTCTTAAAGTTCTTTCAGTGTCCATGGTTTTCAATATCTTTCCGTCAATTTTTTATTGCTTTTCAATTTATTCACTTTCCTAAAATCTTTTTGTTTCTAATTTCTCAACGATTTTTCTTTTCTTTCTTGGTTTATCCTCTTCTGCTCATCTAATTTTACTTCTCCATTTCTTTCTTTTCTTGTATGGTAAACGACTCTTTTCTTATATGGTGCATATTTCCTTTATTTGCCTATAATATAAAAAAAAAGTGTTTCTCTGATAACCTTTCCTCAAAACTTTAGAACATTTTGGTTGAATTTCCTTCTTTCCATGTGAGATATAAGTATATCTGTTCTTCTTTTCTTATCACTAGATTTGATAAATTTTGTAAAATTTAAATGATTATCTTTCTGTGTTTTCAATTATTTTATACTTACTTGGTTTTTAATTGCAGGTCCTAAAATTAGGGGGAAATAATGACTGATTTCTTATGATACAATTTACTACATCATCTGTGAATCTAATAATAGTCAAGAGCCACAAACTAAGGGGAATAAAAACAGAGCAGAGGGAAGTGTGGATGAGGAGAAGGGTCCATACAAGGGTGAAAAGGATGAATTACTTCTTTCTAAAAATTCATTCATTTGCTCAGCATCTAGTGAGTAACAAACACTGTGGACATAGAAGAGTTCATAAAGGATAAGATGGAATCATAGAAACTCAGAGTTGAACATGAATGAGAATCCTAGCTTTGCTTGGGAGGAATCAGGAGATACTACATAAGGCACATGGCACTTCAGTCAATTCTGAGTGATTTTGGTCACTTTAGGTTTTCTCCAAGCCTCATTTTTTATCAATTAAATATGAATCATAATAATTTCTAACTCTATGTTCCTTTGTATGGATGAATTAAGAAAGTGGAGATTATTAAGTTTATTTACTTTGTGCCCAACACACAGTAAACCCTCTGTACATGTTTGCTGTTATTATTGTTGTTGTGAGTTTTCCAAACAGACCTGGGGAAAGTGCTCTCCAGATGGAAAGACCCAACAATGCAAAGGTCTGTGGACAGGGAAGATTATTTATAGCCATTGAGAAAGATGGGGAGGCCAGAGTACAGTGTACATCAGGGTAAAGGTATAAAATATGGACTAGAAATGTAGGTAGAAATGGGATCATGAAGGCCAGCCAATGATTTCAGAGCTTTTTGGAGTAAGAGGCCATGCATTCCTGAATGAAGATTAATGCTCCAGCCTTTAATGGTTAATGGTCGCATCAGTGAAAATGCCTATAACTCAAAAGAGCTTGCTTTGTTTATGTACACAAACAAGTCTTAATTTTGCTACTATTTTAAGGAATACCACAAATAGTGCTGCCACACACTTGCATACCTATAGACACAATCACTGTTTTTTTTTGTTTTTGTTTTTAAGACATCTGCCAATAATCTTCCTAGCCCAAAGGTAGTGTTCTAGTTACATGTCTCAAAGATCTGGATAGTCACAAGGATGTAATGCAGAGCCTGACACATCCTCAAAACAAGTCCCTGCAGGAGCTAGGTGGACCAGTTCACCTAGGATATTAAGAAGGTGGGTGTTTCTCTGTGATGACTTAGTATTTATGTTTTATAGGTTATGACTCTGCTGTTGTTTGAGCCCTGAGGGCCTAGCTCCTTTCAAAAGGTAGCAGCCTGAATGAGGTAATCTTGGGACTGCTGAAAGAAATAGTGCCCCCCACCTCCCTCAAATGCCACCAGCTGAATTGACAAAAGAAAGTTTTGAGGAAAGCGATTAGCATATGTTCAGCTCTGACATCTGGATGACATCGATTTGTATTTAGATTCATTTGAACTGGCTCATACCTAATTTTCTATAACCAGATCAATAAGCATTATAATTAATGTACATACAGTTTTGTGTAATGCTTTTGAAAATTCAAATGCTATAATAATTGAATTTTGAGTTAAAATTCACAAAGTATTTCCATTTTACACTTTTCAAAGATATGTTACATAAAAAAGTATTTGTATAACATTGAAAGAGGCATATAGAAGCATACAGGGTCCATTTAATTCCTGTACAATCAGTTGAGGAAACTGCATAGCACCTTTCTCTGAAAATGATATAATAAATTCTTCTGTATTCCTTTACATTTAAAAAGTATTTTGCAACTGTGCAGGGAATTCTGAAATGCATAGCATGCTGAAATATGTAAAGATATACTCAGGTTGAGTGATTTTTCTGTATCAGTAGGCTCTGTGTAGGTGGGTAAATGAGTCTTCTCAATATAAAAGAGATAGACTATTAATGGAGAACACAGAAGAGGGGCACTGCACTGATTCATGAGAACCACCATACCTGTTCATTAATGGAGAGGCCTTAACAGCACTCTTCTTCCAGGCGTCTTGCCATGAGGAAAGGGGAGGAAGGGAAAGGTAGTGATGGCAGCAACACCTGGGGAAGGGAGATGGGGAAATTTGTAAAGGGAAAATCAGCAGCCCCTACACAATGGTGTCCATCCATAGACCTTGCCAATAAAACAATTTCCAAAAACCCTGAGCTTGTTTTCTTTCTTTTTAAAAAAAAAACTAGATAAATTTCAAAGATAATTTAAACAAATTAGGTATTTCTAACGGCGTTAATCTGAACACTCTCCAGCTATCATCTTCCAAGTCTAGGACACAGGGGCTGCTACAAGTAATGAGCTACCATCTTATTCTCACTTTTCGACTGGGTAGTTTAAGGCAGGCTATTTTTCTATAGGTATAGTTGTTTTTTTTTTTTTTACAACAGATTTAAGAAAAAAAAAAAACTATTGGATAAACAAAACCAAATGTATATGTATTTTTCCCCCCACACACAGTAGGATTATAACCATTTATTTGTTCTGTCTCCATCTAATTGACATACATCTAATTGCTCACAATGCATCTTCCTTTTTACGCTCTCCTAAGGGTATGTAGTTGTGATATCAAAACGACTTCAACTTGCTAATTTAACAAAAAAAAAGAATTAGATTTGTAGAATCCCTATATACTGCAAGAGGTCAAACTAATAAAAGTTGCAAAAAGTTTTGTGTTTTAATTATATTTTTGTAGACATGGTTTAATCTGGACTATATGTAATTTTTTAAAAGTAAATATATAGAATTATATGGAAAGAAAGTGAAAAATTTTAATAAAAAGTTGATGATAATACTAAATGATTTGAATTTTAATAGTGATTAACTGCTTTTATAAATCAATATAGGAGATAATACCACACCTGTAAACCTAATACTGCTACAGATTTTACTCTAAGTATTTGTTTTTAAAGAAATCTTTAACTTTGTATGCTTTTATTTAAATACAAACTTTATACGAAAAATGATATTTTTACGCTATTTAGAGAAGCTTTTAGACAGACTGGAGATAAACTGATTGAAATATGCACATTTTATGAAGAAGAGGTATTCCCCATTGGTGGGGGACATTGTAAGGGCGAAGGTTATGCATTTGCGGAGGCAGGGGGCACACGGTAAACCTCTGTACCTTCCTCTCCATTGTTTTGTGAACCAAAACTGTTCTAAAAAAATACAGTCAATTTTTTTTTTAAGTATCGTAAAGTTGAAAGGTAGGAGAGATTATTTTTTTGTGTGAAAAAAAAAATGTTTTTGACCCCTCACACCAATACATTTCTTAGTGTAATATTTACAGAAGGGCTGGGACATTCTTGAATTTTTCTCTAAAGACAGGGATTTTTGTGAATACATGTTTGCATTCTTGTTTCTGAATGTGATTCTAACCTTTAATCCTGATGTTTAGGAAAGCAGCTATCACAAAGATCTTTGGGGCTTGAAGCATGATAATCCTTTTGGTTTTGCCTTAATCCTGTTTAGACAGGATGTCTCAAAACTTTCCAGTTTCTCAACTCCTCTGGTCTTTGACACACTGCTTACTATTAGCCATCATCTCTGTTTAAAATAACATACCCACTTAATGCTTAGGTAATAGTATTAGTCAGCCCTTGAATTGAGAAATTTGGAAGCTAATTGGTTATCATAAAAGATCAGCATCAAAGAATTCTGAAGGCACATGCAGTATCTAGGCCTGTTGAATTAAAATAAATGAGCTCAAAGTAGCAAACTTAAATTTTTTTTTTTTGTAGCCAACTTACATTTTATCTGATATGAATGAACACAATTTTTTGGTAGCTTTGCTTTTTTTATTATAAATTTTTAATTTTGTATTTAATTTTAAAAATATTAACTGCCATTGCACATAATATTTAAAAATTTAAATCTCCCTTCAAAATTAAAACCTACATATTCCAGTAATATCAAAATAACAAAAATATAATTATTCCTACATTTAAATATTCCTAAGTGATTATTTGGGGATCAGCATTTTATCTTTGGAAGAATCAAGTGTGGGAATCTCCCAAGCCAGGAAAAAAAAAAAAAAAAAGGGACTCCTCATGTTCTTAATTTGTGGCAAAATACTTTAATCTAGCATGAAATACAGCATTTTTTGTACATGAATCCTTAATACCGCAAGGATCTGATATATAGTAAATTCTTCCTTTGATTTTAGGAAGGGTAGATTATTATGAGACAATATATTTGGAAATTAGCACTGCACTGTGAAAGATACAAAAATAACTAAAGGTGTACTTATGAGAAACTTTGGAAAATAAATATACACACACAAAACACAGATGATCACTAGTAGTACAACTTATCAGGATGTAACAAGTAATAAAATTATTTTATTAAGTAGCCGAGTTTATAAATAACTAAAACAACATAGAATGGTAACTGAAAAGATTAAACTGAAATTTTCGAGTCATGAATTCATAGAGTGGACAATAGAACTTTGTAGATTAAGAGAAATAAAAGTGAAAGCTATTTTTTTCTCATATTTAAAAGGTAGGGCTAGGAAAACAAAATCATCTCCGTTACTAAAGCGGTATTTGGTAGGAATATGCTTATAGACAACGTTATGAGGTTTCTGTTTTTGGAAAAATGTATGCTAAAAGTAGAAATACCAATACTAAGATAGTGTATATAAAGGCTGTGTGACTTAGTGAAATAAGCAGCACAGAGAACACAAAATCGATCTGTAATGCCAAGGAATAAGGCACAAGACTCAGTTCATATCCTCAGAAAATATAATCATTAGGTGGGGAACAAAAATAAGCATCGAACTTCATAGTGCTTGGAAGTTAAAGGCGAAGAGATAAGGGGATGAACCTTGAGAAGACAGATATGGACAAAGGATGAAAGAAAGAAACCGTTTGTAGAAAAGGAAGCTGACACAGCCTAATGCAATGTGGTGGGAAGGAGGTTGTCTAGTGCTGACAAGTCTGAAGTTAGTCAACCCAGAATAGATTGTATGGTGGGAGAAACAGAACACACCTTGATATGTAGAAGAGACGCATCAAACTACATATAAAGAGGGAGATTAATTAGCCAGTGAAACTGCTGTTCTCTGCTTGATGTCCTTAAAGCTTTATCAAAACCTGGCTTGTCTGGTATAAGGATACATGAGAAAAGGCCATTACCATACTGCATAAACATTCCTGATAACAGTAGTGTTTTTTAACCTATTTGTAAGGTCCATCTTAAAAGTACATTTTCTCTAACGATTAGAAAACTGATATTTTAGCTCTGGTTCTGACCCTAAAACTTTCCCTCAGTCTCTCACATTCATACCCAAGGCTTTTTTGAACACAGTCTAATATACTCTTCCTAGGGGGCCACACTCCAGGCAATAAATTGGTTCAATTTTTTCTCATTCTCCTTCTTGCTAAGAGTGGCTGGATAGTTCTCAAAAAGGACAATTTATTCATCTTAATGCTAGTGTCCATAGTGTGTCTAGGCAGGGCTGGAGTGTTTGGTGTTTCCTGCTAGCTCCTGCAGGACGGGGTTAAGATCTGCCCTGGTGGCAATAGGAAAAGAGGTGGAATCTGAAAATCTTTGCAGAGGAAGGAATGCTACATGTTCTTTCTGCACTCAGAAACTGTTCCACTGCAGATATGACATGGCTCAATTCAGTTTTTGTTAAAGAGGAACAAACAGTATTTTTTTTAAGTATAAAATAAACAATTGTACAAACCCTGGGTAAGGTTATCAGTCAGCGCTTGAGTATTGAGACCACGAGGAGGAAAAAAACAGAAAATACAAGGGGAATAACATCATTGTGTAGGCAACACCTGAAGTTTTGTGTTTTTTTGTTTTTTTTTTTGTTTTTTTGACTTTTATTTAATCAATAAAAATTATAACTGATTTAAGATGAAAGAATGATTATTAACCCTTTATTTAGCTCTCCTTAGTAAGTGGTGGGTTTCTAGTATCTTGCTTTGTATTTTACATTCCTAAGGTTTAAAAGTATAGATTGCTTAGCTTAATGGCAATACAAATCAGCTAAATAACAGTGCTTAATATTACCAGCTACAAACTTTAGTAAAACAATTGTGTAATGAAGAAATTAGAAGATAATGTTAAAGAGATTTAAGTGTAAACTTTTGTTACTAATACTGAATTATACATTTTAATTAGGTTTGTTATATGTAAATTTAAAGTGTGATATAATAATGCTAGTATATGACGTTTAAAATTTCTTAACTCAATAAAAGCATGAAATATTCTTTTGTTTTTTTCCTTTTAACTGAAGATGTTCATTAATTTTACTTAATATCACACACTACTTCCTAAAAATAAATTTTCATAATGACAAAGTATTGCCATATATAAATCTGGAGTTGTGATACATTTTTCTAACAATTTCATTAAAATTTCAAGATTTAGTTGCATCAAAAACATTTTATAAAGCTTCTAGCAAATCTATAATATTGCGCTTTATTATTTTCAAATTTATAATGTTTTACAAATCTGCTCTCTAAAAAAATCTCACAATTTATAGCCATAAGAGCATGACCCACTGTGTCTTCCATACAAACTAATCGGCTACCTGAGTGCCTGCTTCATCATTGATTAATGTATTGAATAATGTTCACTTAGAATTTTAATTTTAATTAATATATGATTTACTTGATTAATATAATTAATATTCTGAATTTAGTTTTCCCTACAAAAACATATTTTAATGTGGTTTTTGCTCATTTTCTTCTTGACTTATAATTGTTTGAGTAAATTTATAAAACTATGTAAATCCTAAATCCTCACATAGTACATTTATAGTCTCTGCAACTAAAAGTTGTTATATCAATTTGATTATTCAGTTTTGTTCATCAAATATTTAAAGAGTGTTCAATCTGTGCTAGACACTGCTGTCGCCAGCAGTACTTAAACATTTGTGTTTCAGGACTCCTCTAGCCACTTAAAAACTGTAGATCGCTCAAAGTGCTTTTGTTTTTATGTGGCGTATGTCATAATTGGTATTCACTATATTCAAAAATAAAATTGACTGTTTAAAAATAATTCATTGTAAACATATTTGAAAATAGTCATAACAAAGTCATTTCATGCCGACATAAATAAAATATTTTTATGAAAAATGTTTACCATACTTTCCAAAACCAAAAAAATAAGTGGGAAGAGTGACATTATGATATGTTCTAATACAGATGTGTGATATGCAAAGAGCTAAGCAGGAGAGGGTCAAAATAGGCTCCACAGAAGAGGTGATACTTGCAGTAAACTTAAGAAAGAATTTGCCAGCAGGACAGAGACAGAGGTGAAAGAGGTTAAGACCATTCCAGTGAAAGAAGGGCATGGCTAGACACAGTATGTTGTAATAGAAAGGATGTGAGTTTTTTGGTTTGACAGAGTTTCCTCAAACCCCGTCTCAGCTATTTTGGCTGCATGGCTTTGAGCAAATCACCTAAGGTCTGTGAGCCTCCCTTTGCTCTCTTGTGAATAATAAAAGCTACATATTAAGAATGTCATGAGGATTAAGTGAGATGAAATATGTAAAGTATTTTCACGTGTGACAGTTAATTAGCACACTCAGTAATATATTGCGTTTTGTTGCATATTTAAGGAGAGTGAATTTGTTATCATGCTGAGAGCACAGAGTACCATGGTGGCAGGGAGAGAATGGAAGTTATAAACAGCAGTGAAAAGGGCAGCAGTGAAGTAGAGTGGGTGGGGAGGTTAAAGGTGACTATGAGCGATTTAAAAAACAGAAATACAATAATATGAAATGAACTAGCTTGGAAATTCCAAAGAGAATCACTTCTCATGAAGATCTTAGCAAACCCATAGAAAAATCTTGATTTCCACCCAGCCTCGTCCTATTCTATCCCAGGAAAACATACAAACAAACTGCAATTTTAGAAAAACATATTCCAGTATCATCATAAATATAGAATGAATGTGTAAAAAAAATGGATGCTAAAAACTTAAGACAAATTTAACCAACCTCTCCCATCTCTTATAGAGGTTTACTTGACATGAATCTCCCAGCTCTCTTTGAAATTAGACTTCAGTTACATTTTAGCAATGAATGAATAAATGAATATATAAATAAAAATATATTTTAACCCATATGAACAATGTATTAAGAATCTGAACTGGCAACTGTGATTTTTCAACCTGGAATTGAGAATTAGGAGGCTCATAAAGTCTACTAATCAATGTCAACTTCTCTAGAAAATACTTTTATTAAGAGTGTGGTACACAGATAATGTTATGATTTTTCCCCATGTTGGTTTGTACCATCTAGAGTCTATCTTTGATCTTCAAGGCCTTCATGGATAGAATGTTAAAAACTATTTCCCAACTGCAAACTATTTTCTGCTGATGCTCCTTTGTTTTGACAATGAGGGCACAGAGGAAAAAAGTACACTTAGTAGAGAAGCACGGTTTTAAGATGTAAAATAAACTTCATCAAGGCCCAGGTTTCGAATCTTATAAAACACAATAAATATCCAGGCTCAGTGTACAAACACTGGCTGTAATAATACACCACTGACCGATAAGAACACTGTGAATTTTAGGTGAGACAGTTTGTAATATTCTACGAAGAGTTTAGGATTAGCCTATTCCTTTTCTTACAAAGTATGCTTTATACTAATTCATCATTTTGGCTGATTTCTCCACCACTACAATTCAACCCACACTAAGTTATCAGAAGAGCAAGCAAAGAAAATAAAGCATTAAAGCCAAAGTAATAATGGAAATTATGGTTGGACCTTGGACCAGAAAATATTAATTTATTCTTTAATTAATTCTGCTTAATAAATAAATAAATACAGCATTTTATTCCACCCAATGCACATGCAAATAATTCTAGAAATTATTTTCAACATAATTTTGTTGTAAAAAAATTTATATATCGTTAAAAATGTAACCAAGCTTTTCACTTTATAATTTCTCACATCCTGACTTTAAATCTGAATAGTAAAGCTCTATATACAAATAGACAGTGTCTAACTCCATGTAGCACTCATTATCTAGGACTTACAAATGACTGTACTAATAACTGAAATTAAATAATACATGACAAATTTTTACCTTCATTTTTCTGGTCTCATGTATGTGTACATGTATGTGAGGGCAGGACATAGAATAATCAACTTATGGTGATAACTTTAGTATAAAATGTCCCTATTCAACCATCCTTCCATTGAGCACAGTTGCATATAGATTATTCATTGAAATTTCTCTTTTCCTTACAATTATTTTTTGCTACCTCCCCTCTCTTGGTATCAACTACCATATTCTAACTTTGCCAAGTCAAACAACAGTTGTCAATTCTGTGTGAATTTAGCCACATAAATGCAGTAATCTACTCACAATTGGGAAACATTTTTTTTTTGTCAAAAATGCTTCAGTCTTGAATAAGTTTAGCAGAAGCTACGCTAAGCCATTTTGAGTTTGCCCAAATGAAAATAAAAACAAAATGGATGATTTCCTTTGTAAAGTCAAAATAACTCCACTCTGCAGTGTTATTTATAATTTTAAACCTCAAGGAATGATTATTCATAGATATGTGGAATGGAAGGGAAGTGAAACAGTCTGTTCACCGTATCCTTCATTTGAAACACTTTGCCCACTGTTCCGAGTTAATGTATTTTAATTTCTTTTTAAAACACAAGCTGTTCTTTGACTATAAAACATCTCAGACTCTTAGTCAGACTTTTTTTTTGTATTATTTCCTCCTCAACATACTCATGCACAACCAGAGAAGCAGGCAGCATGCTCTAAGTTGGAATTCAGTTAATACATGAGAACACCTTTTTCAATACTATAATTTAAATTACATGAACTAAAATGCCAACTTTGGGCAATGCTATTCCCTTGAAGCATATATATTATTTCGTTATGGATGTATTAATTCCTAATGTTTTATTTCAAGCCTATAAAATATGGTATCCTCTTGAGAAATCTGACATGATAAAACTGCATCATACTTCCACAAAGTTGCTGATTTCTTCTTATTTGAATCACCTATCTGAATTAGTTAAATAGCATCAAATTTAGTAAACAGCATATGGACCTACTAATATATGAGAAGAACCTATTCTTTCTTTCCCCTGCCACATATATGCTCTTTTATCTTTATGTGATACATTTCCTGCGGGGGAGGGGTCCTTGAAAATAAGCCATGGATTTCATTGTAAAAATGACAGCTAAGTTTATTTTAAGAGTACTGTATAAAAAGAAACAAAATCTTTGAAATCTTTGCCATAGGATATCTTCTCTATTTGTACATAATGCACAAAATACGCTTTTGTATTTTGCTGTTGTATATTTTTCCATTTATGGAAATAAAATTTTGTAAAATTTTATATTGTATGCTTAAACGTTTTGAGTCTTTTAAATAGTCAATTATTCAATTAATGGGGGTTCATTATAAGAAGAAGAAGAAGGTGAAATCACCATTTTTTAAGTAAAAGTTTACTGACCAAATACACTGAATATCTCAGTAGAGTTTCAATGAAAATCAATTCACAGAGTGTGATGATAAAAGCTTTTGAAAAGTTCAAGACCAAAAAAAAAAAAAAAAAAAAAAATCCACTCTTTAAAATGTGGACCAAAAGTTCTGAGGTTTAATTCCTGGGAGACGAAGAAAGAGGTTAAATATATTTTGATATGCCAAATGCAGTTTCAGAGCACTGGTAATAACCCTGAGTCCCTCTTGCCTGCACACACACCAATATTCTTCATTCTGGGGTAATCACTGGTCTCAAATTCCAGGTCTGTGCTCATCAACCTTGGTCCATTTTTCTTCTAACATGAACTCAATTAAACTTCCTACTCTTTTTTTTTTTTTTAATACCCTGAGAAAACCATAATTCAAAAAGAGACATGTACCGCAATGTTCATTGCAGCACTATTTACAATAGCCAGGACGTGGAAGCAAACTTCCTACTCTTAATGCACCTTTCCATTTCTTGCCAATAAAAGAAACAGGTAAGGAAATACATCAAAAGTAGGCATGTACATGGAAAGTTACATTCTGTGTAAGAGCAAGTATTTCTAAAATAAATGTGTATTCTAAATTTTCCTACATCAAATTTAGATTTGCAAAGCCAGGCCATGTATGATTACAAATGTTGAAAGCATACCTCTTCAGTAGTTCACGCTTTTGATATTTCAAATTATAACAGCATCCCATTTTTACAAGGCATTACTAGAATATTCTCCAATGTGTACGTTAGATTCCTTTATAGAGACAGTCATGTTCCTACAAGCCATAAATTTAATAAATCATCAGATATATAACTTTCATTCTCACATTTACATTACCAAGTATTTTATGGAGCAATTTTCTTAGTCATAGCAGTGAGACTGTTCAATGATATAAATAAATAAATAAATACTATCTCAACATAAAGCCCTTAACTCTAAAGGAAAATAACTATGCTGGAGTCTCACAAGAATACAATTCACTATTAAAAAGAATTCAGTTATCAGTAGGGTCTATCTTGGATTGCTTCCATGAAGGTTTATTACGAGTATTATCAGAAGGACTTTATTATAACAAGCATTGCAGAAGCCAAGGACACAGTTATGGCTGGGTTCCAGTGAAGAGAGAAATAGCTTGAAAAGCCTAATATACCGCAATACTGAAATTGTTATTATAAATAACTGGTACATTTACATCGGATTATCATACATTTTCAACAGAAACTTGAAATGCCAACTCTGTCAGTATCAGTCTCTGGGCACAGTTTCTTGCTGAGACCTGTTATGCATTATCAGAGTCAGGCGTAAATGCTCTCAAAGGATTTTTAGGCTTATATTATAAAACAAAATCCCTTGTAAGGAAAACCAGACTTCTAGGTGTAAAGGATATTTTGAAATGATGAAATATTTGAATGATCCAGTGAAATTACCTTGAAACAATATTTTAAAATACTCTAAATAAACATACAGCTATTTTAACTTAATCAGCACAGCCCCTAAGTATATATTGTGAAAATGTAAGTATACATCTTATTCTTGAGAGGTGGGGGGGAAGCAGTAGACGGCATTAGAAAACTACAGCCTTAAATTAACCTTATAGTTCTTTTGTTAGTATTTTACTGAAGGGATTATATTGAAATCCAAGTTGGCATGTTACATAATGAGAAAAATCAACCCAAATTTTAAAGGCACATGCTCTACACATTTTCTATTTGCAATTTAATAAACTTACTTTAATATAGGAGTATTACTTATTTTTACAATAAAAGTCTCAATATGGTAGGAGGCTGTCAAATCTGCAAATGATGAAACTATTGACTTTAACTTAATGGAACATTTCCAAAATAAAGTCTTTCTGGAGGCATAGTTTATTACTCAAATTATTTCCAAGAAGCGCTTTAGCCTTCTCAGCCCAGCCTATCCAGGATGGTGTGTCATGCATGTGTGCATGCATGCGTGTGTGTTTCCCAGGTGAGCAATACTGAGTCTTCTTAAAATTTGCTCATAAATTTCAGAATAAGTATCCAAAATATACAGCAACTGATAAGTCAAATTTTCCACATGTTTTGCCATCAAATAAAATATTTGTCCTCAATATTGTCTAGGAAGGCACATCAGGTACAAGTAGATAGTTCGTGAAGTCCAGTCAATAAGGACGTTAGCTAAATGAAGTGCAAAAAATATTATAATGGATCCTTTTTCTCTTTGGAATCGATGGCAGTAACCTTTGTTTAGAAAAAATGTGTGTCTGAGCAATAACGTGTACCCATATTTCTCAAGCTGTTAAAATGAAAAGAGCTCAGAGGTAGGCATCATTCCATGTAGTTATATTATGTTTTCTGTTTTTTTCTCCCCTATTGAGGCAAGAGAACTGCCTTAAGCACTTCAGAAATGCCCTACCTTCTTCCTATGGAAGGAAATGAAGGCCTTAGCACTGAAGCTAAAATATATACAATAGATACAAATGAGCAGCAGGGGCAGATGGGAGCTTTTGGTTGCTTGACGACTAGGTCAATTATTAGCAAACTAAATATGCCAGCTTCTCAGTGAAAACAGATATTTTCACTTAATCCCACACTGAAATATGCACTATCTTTTCTGCATGTTCCTAAATACATGAAATGATTCCATGTCAAATAAAAAAGCAATATTCTTATTTCAGTATGAAAACCAAATTACAATAGCTTAACTGTTAGCACCGATTGAGTTATCAATCTATATTTGTAAGGCATATCTTCTCCTGACTACTAAAAAATTTAATAAGATATAATACTTGAGAATAAAGGAGTTGGAAAATCTTTTGTGCAGATGATATATACGTGTTTTTATTTGTTTATGCCAGTGGTTTTGAAATTACTTTTCAATTTATTTTTATTTGTTACTGTATCTAAGGAAGCTTCTTTTTCTTAAGCAAGTTTGAGCAAATTCAATAATTTATATCAGCTGATAGGCATAATTAAAATAAATATTCCCCAGAGAGGCATGGGGCTTATGTTGCAGTTAAAAATGTGTGCCCCAGTCCTAAAATAGCTAAGATATTTTCTAATTCAATCATATACTATAAAAATTCTATTATTTAACACAGTCTAGTAGTTCTGAAAGTAGTGATATGGGTAATAAGTGTTTTCGCTATATTTATCCTACAAAGGGGAACATTTGAAAGAAAAATCTCTAAGAGTATAAATTTGCTTGTTTTTTTGCTTATTTTGAAATTTTCAACATTATTGAGACATTAAAAGTAATAAATAAACTTTAAGTATCTTTTTAATACATGCTTTACTGAACGGTTTGCATAATTAAAGTTAATTGCTCTGTTTCCACAATCTCTGGGAGTCATGGGACCAACTCCAGAAGCAGGCTCTTAGTGCTGTATTTTCTCATACACATGCATTATCCTTTTCAGTGAAGCACCTTCCCTACCTTGGCAGAAGGATGCAATGAAGGGGTGTGTGTGTGTGTGTGTGTGTGTGTGTGTGTGTAGAATGAACTACCAATGAAATATAGGCATAAGGAATAAAACTGTATAGTTTAATCAGTGAATAAAGCACCTGGTATTAATTCTTACCCTATTTTGGGCATACGGTATTTCTTTAAGCAGCTCATTATATTGAGTCTATTATCTTAGTATTCTGAAGGGAAAAAATAATTAGCATGTTCTTAATTGTTGTGATATGAACACAACTATTTCACTTATGATCCCAGGTATCAACATTTATGTCAGCCCACAATGTAGAGTATTTCTTGATGATGACACAAAATAACTGCCTTACACAAAATTACAAAAACGCATTGTGTTTTATAACACATGCAAATAAAAAGGGGAATTCCCTTAATATCCCTGAAAAAGGGAATGGATTACTGGTTGCCTCAGATAATGAGACAACGAGATCAGTGATTTGCTCAAAACTGCATAATACATTAATGCTTCTGTTATATATAAAATGAAAACTAAATTTTTCCTACTTAAAGATATTTTTAAAATAGAAATAATTATAATGGCTATCATAGGTTTTCCTGAGCTTTGAATGTAGTAACATAAACATAGCTCTTTGGAGCTGATAGCAACAAAGCAAGAATAATAAATAGTAACAGTTACTAAGTTGAGCATCTAGTATTATCAAGTATTAACCATAATTTTACTTCTCTTCTTCCCAGTTACATCGTTTATAAAATGCAGATAATATTACCTTCCTCAGAGTGATTCTATGAAGCAAATGAATATGTAGAACTCTCAGGTTATCGCTAATATACTGTAAAATATTCATTTATTATTTCAATTTTTCCTTACCCTTTTATCATTTATTTTTAGACACTTAATAAAGATACTATTTCATCATTCTAGTAAGACTTTTTTGATAGATAGATTGTCCTCTTTATGTTATGTTTCTCTTTTCTGGTGCTTCACTCTTTGTGTGTGCAAGTGTAAGAGGGCATGAATGAATCTATAATTCACTTGTCTCTGACATTAGAGATACTTCGTGATGACTTGGTTCCTTTAAATTCCCTTCAGCCCTTTATATTTGAATTGTATTGTAACTGGGGTGTTTCATACTGTGATCTGAAAATTATCTCCTATAACTGATAAAAGTTGATTTCTACATTTATAAATGTATTTGGCTTAATTAGTAGTTTAAGAGGAGATGTGAATAGCTGTTATGAATTGGTGCCTAATTGGTGGAGTCTATCCACACTCTGTGATTGGCAGTCATCTTTACAAGGCTTTTCTTACTGCCATGAATTTTTGAGAGTTGGCCGTAATCTCAGTCTTTTAGGAAACTTGGCTACTGGGCACTGAATGATCTTTAATAATTATTTGATGAATATCTCTGTGAGTTACTGTTTTTTGTCATTTACTACTCCTTAACAATAAATCCAGGAAAATATATGCAGGTCTCTTAAAGACAGAAGCCATTTAGCTGCAGAAAATAAATGTGAAACTATTAATATGTTTTCTCTGTCTATGACTTTTATTATATTTGCTATAAACACTGGCACTTGTTCACAGTGGGTAGAGAGCCATGTGTTCTTAGCCTTGGAAACTGATAAGGAATTCAAAAGGGGCCAGGAAACAACTTCCCTTAATGGCAAAATATATGCGAGGCCAGTGAACACTTTTGTAAGCAAGAAAACAATTATGCATTTAAAAATATCATAAATATCATGGATCTGATTTAATCTGGAAAAAAAACTACAGAACCAGAAAAAAATTTTAAGGTATCTTTAAAACAATTAGCATAGTAAAGTAGTTATCTGATAGAATTTTATTAAATGCTAACTATCTAAAAAATATGTTCATGTATAACTGCACGATAACTCTTTAAGAAAGATAGGGCAATAATTATTATAATTATTGTCTTCATTTTATAAGGGAGTGAGATATTATGTGAACTGATCTAGGTTCCCTTCTCGAAAATGTGATGGAGGTTGACCTAGGACCCAAACTTCTGGTATCAATTCCTTGCAAATGTACATATTGTATTATATACCACAACACAGCACAATTAAGTTAGGTTTAAGAAGGACTTTTTAAAACTGAAAACTTATAGAACAGACTATTCAAAAAGTATCCCCAAAAGAGTATAGAAACTTGATAGTCTGAAATGACTCAAACATAATGACTTTTGGTAGAGAAAATGAATTACTTGATCCTTAAAATGACCTAGATAAGGTATTAGAAGGGAGAAAATGTGCATGGGATGGTGAGGTTGGGAGAGGCAAAGGAGCAAGATTATTAGAAGGATAAAATAAAGAAAAAATATAAAATCTCAGAGTCAATCTGTGGGACGTTCCTTTAATCCTCCTTCAGAAATGAAATGACTGTCAGAGGAGCTCAGAACTTTTCATTAGGGTAAAGAAGAGTAATGCATTTTCCCTGCTATTTTCAAAAACTAAAACATAAAGACCAGAGGCTAAGTAATCAAGTCAGAAGTCTTGTACTTTGTGCCCTGAAATAAAATGTGGTTACTTAAGAAAAACACACATGGGGACCTCTAAACCCATGGACAATTGATAGAACTAATTTAATAGCTACTTCATTCTGGGGACATAGATAATACTCAGACATAGGCTGCAAAGGAAAAGCATGTGGGTTTGATTTCACAAAAGAGGATAAAAACAGTCTGGGGCTGAAATAGGCAAGAATTAGATTTTAGATCTTCATTAATTCTGGGAAAAAGAGATGAACCAATGTTGTCCAGGAAACTAAAAGTGCCTCTTAAAATTGAATTCTCGAAGAACTAGTGAAGGCTGAATACAATTGATCACACTAAATAAAGGGCAGTAAGCTTGAGGGGAAAAAAAAAAACACCAAAACTCTGATAAAATATGGTTCTGTGTGCACATGTTGCTTTCCAATCACCTGTTTAAAGATGATGTATGATTAACATTGCCTCAACCAAAGTGAAGGGAAAGAATAAGGACTGGGCCCTAAATTCAATTTTCTCAAATACTTGTATAATTGAAAAATGAGTTTATTTTAGGTGGAAATTATCTCAGAAATTATGACTATATAAATAATGATTTTGAAAATTACATATCAGTCTAGATGTTTCTGATTGACACAGTATTTTGAGAGTCAGGTATTAATTAAGAGTAACCCAGGAAACAATGAAATTGATGGGTAATTAATTGAATGTTTAGATAATGCAGAGACAACTTACAGAATGGACCAGAAGCAAGGAGGGAAACAAAGTCTGGCCATTAAATCATGCCTAAAGCTGATATTAAGAAAATCATTTACATATTTAAAAAAATTTTTTTTTCCTTAAGAGATAACCTTAAAGAGAAGAGAAAACAAACAAACAACAAAAACAGCAAACATGAGTTAGAGACACAGAATTGCAGCTGCTGCCTAGTACTAAAGGAGTCCCTGAATCTAGGGTGCCAAAGCAATCTGTTTTCAGGAGAGGATCTCGGTCAACGGTAGACATGTTACAGCAGACCTTATCCGCCTCACTGGGTCTGGATGAAGAGTTCCTCTTCTGATTTCATCCTCGCCAGGCAATCTTTTAAGAGGTACACTGATTTTCCTTGGGTCTCCTTAGAGATAAAGAATATTGCCTTGGAGAAGAAGCAGGGACTTTCCTATTTCTTGAATGGGATATTCTCCTGTTCAAAATTTAATAAACTAATATTCCAGTTTAACACCAAGGTCTTATAATAATGTTTAGAATTTGTTTTGGTTCTGTACAGTTCTGCACACTGATGAAACTGATATTTGGATCTAGAAAAAAATTTGCACGTACTGCCTAGAGGCCACTCAGTAACCGGAAAGGATGCACAGTTCTAGAGGTTTTTGATGAACCAAATAAACATATGCATGATTAAATAGGAGCTGAAGTTTTGTTTGGAAATTATTATGTAGCAATTATTTAGATTATCTTGGGCTGGAAGACTAGTTTTATCAATGTAGTCCCTACTTATAATTCCTACTAAGCAACAATGAATACAGAGAAAGGAGAATACATTTATGTGACATTGATAGTTGTCCTTTCTTAGACAAAAACAACATCAAAAGTGACATCTGCCTGGCAAATCATCATTAGTAAGTCTCCGCACATAACACATTTGGAGGCAATTCTTCCCTTGCATGGTGCACTAGCTGTGCTAAGCATCTTTGACCTTGCATTTCTGTGACTGGAACTGGACAGTCCTTTACAATTTGAATTTATTTATCCTGCAAATTCTATTTCATTGTTTTCTGTTTTGAAGCATATCTATTTGCATAATATTACTAACAATTGATAGCACTATTACAGTGTCAGGAATCTTATAATCACAAAATAAAAATGTTTGATGACAACTAAAAATGTTTGATATCAATTATTGGATCTCACCAAAAATGCAATTAGTCAGATACTATTTTAATTCCAAGCCAGTGAGATGGACGAATGATGACCTAGTATAAAATAAAACATAGAAGTTACATGAGAGGCCAAAACTCACTTAAAAGAGTAATTATTATATCTCAAGGAAAGATAGCAAAAGCTATTATACAAAAATTTCAGACTCTGTTGTACTTTCAGAAAATTTTGTAGAAAGAGCGACAAAAAATCCTGAACATAACATAAAGTATAAGTTGGTTAGAAATTTATTAAGATTGATGTCAAGGGGTGCAACCATGCCCCTGCCTCTGACAATGACATTATAACGGGCTTGCTGACCTTGGGAAAAAATTTCAAGTGTGTTCTTACACTACATCTCCTGGTCTTCTGCTTTCTCAATTGTCTTTCTCAATTGTCTCACTTCTGTTGAATCTCTATTGGCAACACAGGGTTCCTAGTCCATACAACTAAATTCAGCAATTTTTTTGAACATCTATGTATAACTCTAATTCTAAATTTCCCTTTAGCCTGCCACGCTTTGTTTGGTTTCGCTTTTTTATTTTAAAATATCCTTCTCTGAAGCTTATTTCATTATTCTCTTATATTTCAGTATTTTTTTCAGATTCTGTGTTGGGTACAATCTCTCTCTTCTCTAGTGTCATATGTTTAATTGATGGTCACATCTATTCTCCAAGTTTCATAATCATCAGGGTGCCAATGACTCCTAACGCTGTATTTCTGCTATTTATTTCTACTCCCAAGTTTCTAATGTACATTTTAATAGCCTGCTAGATATCACCTGAATTTTTCAAAGGTACCCTAAATCTGACATGTCTTAATCAGGTTCGTTCTCCTGGAAAGATGCTATTCCTTCCATTTTTCCCAAGTTGGCAAATAGCACCTCTGTCTTCCCACCATTGGTATCCTTGGTATCACTCACTATTCTCTATAACCTTACCCTTTTTTCTGCTTATCAAATCCTAGTCACTCATCCTTCAAAGTTTGGCTACGGTTTTTCACATGCCCAACTCATATCCTATTCTGGTTCTGGTAACCTTTAGTCTCTAAACCTAGAGCCTCTCATGCCTTTACTTTTAAACACCTAATTCTGTACATGTCATTCTCCATCACAATATCTAACACTTAGAAGGCAGAGAGAATGTCTCATTCACCTTTGGATCCTTCGTGGGAATTTGCATAGAGTAAATGCTCAACAAATGGTTATTGAACTTCATGAATTCTCATAATACTCCAAATTCCCTGTTCATTGTATAAAATTTCATCTATGGTTATGATGACCTTTTGCTACAAATGCTGGGTTGGTGAAATGCAACCTCATACTGAAAAGAAACAATGTGCACAATTCAGTATAGGGAACTATGGTTCGCAGGAATGCAACCTCAGAGTAGCACACCACTCTCAGATCATATGTGGGTCCCCCAATGACCTCATCATTGGAAATGCTAAGCATTTCAGAGCAAAAATAAAATCACAGAAGATACATTTTGCAATAGAAATGAATGAGTAGATTATTTTTAAACAATAGGATGCTGTCCTATCTTTTTATTATCAAAATATTTTATAGCACTCATTGCAGATTTCTTTTAAATATACAGTATCAAAACTTAGTTTCCTTTGTGACTATCACATTTTAGCAGCTGAAAATCTGTTTTAAAGGAGGCATTTAAATTTGCATGTGTTTCAAATATTTTTTCATTTTGTAATAAACTTACACTTTCTGTACAGTAATGAGAAGGCATACAAGATAATGAGACTGATGTCAAAAAAATATACACCTGCATAAATTAAGTAAAATTTATCAGAAACAAGATTTAAAAATAAGGCGACCTGTTGTCTATATTTCAGATAGAAAGGCAATGTGACATAAAGACAAATACCCAAATATTTAACTCGAATCTTGAGATAACAATTACAAAAACAATTTGCAACCACAACAGAAGGAATGAATTGGTTTTTCAAAAAATAAAACCTAATCTAATCCAATCTACCCCAATCTAATCATCTGATTTGAGTAATACAATTTGTCTTCTGAAAAGAAATCACAAGAACTTAAAAACAATTATTTACAGGCTCTTATTAAGTTTGAAAAGCCTTATTTAAAGCACGTGTATTTTTAGTTAATTGTCCATATTTATGAGCACGGAAAGAAAAGAGACAAAAAAATAATCTGTTCTGTAGATGAGACCTGGATTTACCATGTGCTGACAATTTTATCAATGATAAATTCTGGAGTTTTGGAACTAATTATGTTTAGCACCAAGAAAAACAAAAGCAATAACTTGATTAGAAAAGTAAAACAAACAAATAATTTAACTTCATTTAGCTTGATAGGAAGCTTCCAGGCCAATATAGGACTTATTTTTAAATCATGTAGAAGATGGGGAGGTAACTGAATAATCTTCCTCTCCATTCTCTGTGCTTCATACCACTCTGAACTTCTCTGACGAGCTTTCTCCTTTTCATATTATAGTGAAGATACTGAAATCAAGGTTGTATCTTCCTAACCTAAGGACTTCCACCCTGAAGGCAGAGACTCTTTCGCGTTCACTTCTACTTGCTCAGAAAGCCTTGGCCAAGTTTTATTTTCCATACATGTTTGCCGGATCAAAATGAATAACCACAGCTTTGTCACTATATAATTACCCCATTAAACAACGGACAGGGAGGATATTACTCTGTTTTGCTTTACTTAAGAGAATGCTTTTCTTACAAAAAAAAAAAAAAAAAAAATACCTGCAATAGGAAAAGTAACAACAGTGAGTGTTTTAACCTAAAAGAGGAATACTGAGATGAAACAGTTTCTCAATAAGTGGTCTAACCTCTGAGGTTGAGTGCTAACTACACTTTAAGTTAGTTCCAGAGTTCCTTAAATCACACAGAAGATGATTGAGTGTTATCATATTTCAGCAACATCAAGTTTCTTATATATAACTTTAGAACAAAATCAGAGGAAGAACAAAAGTATATACAATGTATAAGCAAAGAAGAATGCAAGTACGGGGATAATACCTTCACTAAATAAGGAACTTAACATAGAATTCATTATCTAATAAGTGTGCTGAAATCCAGATAAGCAAATGCTTTGAGAGTCTGGAGGCAACAAACCCCCTAACTGACCTCCAAAGTCACTTTGAGATTTGATGAGAGCTCATTCCCTCCTCAAAGGGTTCAGCAGAGTGATCTAGTTTTAAAGGACTAAATTAGAATAAAAAGGATAATATGGCCACACATTTTATCAGTGTTAATTATTAATACTGAGATTAAAAAGAAAGGGCTGAGAGTTCGGTAAGCATACTAATAGGACACTTTTTTCATCTCGTTTTCTCTGTCAGTGTGAATACTTTGCAGCAGTTCAAAGGGAAATATACACCTGAAGAATAATGCATTCAACTGGAAAACTGGGTATAAAATGTAAAAACATTAAAAAAGAGAGAAGAGAATACAGGGAGCTAATGACTTCTCCTCACCTTAAATGACAGAGCGCACGAAGAGTTGGGTTGATTTGATACCTCAGGATAGAATCTTTCTTTCCTCTCTTTTTAGCTCCTTGATATGTTTAAGTGTCACTGGGTGTCACCCCTTAGTACCCCACAAAAATGAGAAATTGACTGGGAAGTATTCAAGGTGAGAATATCATTCTTACCAGTCATTTTAGAATGCTATCTTTGTGAAACTAAACATTTTATGATGTTTTCATGATTATGCCATTGTGTCATGTCAAATCTACCTAAAGTTAATAATAATCACAATTATTTTATTATTACTATTTAAATAATAGTAGTAAATAATTTTATCATCAACTAATATAGTAAAATTATTGCTACTCTTTTACTATTTATTTATAAATTATTATGTGCTATTATCTCACTTAGTGTCTTCCACAATCCTATGATTTATTATTAAGTGGGGCTAAGAGAAGTCAGAAAATTACACTGTTAGTAAGAGGAGAAATCAGGATTTAACCCGACGTCCTTACATTTCAAGCCTGTTTCTTAAGCCAGTACATTCTGTCTACTACATTACCTCTTCTTCTACAGGACAATGTCTTCTTTAGATTCTTTTAGATTGTGCTGCTCATTTTACTGGAAAGCTAGAACACATCTTGATTAGTTGAGACTCTGCTTAGGGATAATCTCTATTATCACTATCCATAATCACTATGAAGAAGTAGGAGTAAATAAGGCCCTCCAGAAGTGGGGGGAGTGTGTGGACTTGGGGATACTTGGGAGGTACAGAGCCATTTTACAGATGGCTAGAAAAGTAAAAAAATGCAGTCAGACACTGGTAACTAGACAGAGTGTAATGCAGAACCATGAAGATGAATCTTTCCAAGGTATATGTCTCTTCCTACAGACAAAAATTTGCAGGGAATTTGTTTTGAGCTATTATGAGTATGCCATTAACAAGTATATGAGCATCTTTGGAAAGCTGGAAGAGACAGTGTTGTTAATTCAATCTAAATGAAGACAGCACAAACCAACGATAACCAGATGATAGTACCTTACAGATGACTACTGAAAATTGGGTATGTAAAAGAAAAGCAGAAAGTAGAGGGTCCTTTATCCCACACAAGGATATGAGTTTGGTGTCTATTCTAATTACCCTTGGTCATATAAACATGATGTTTCATTTCCAAATGATATTTCAAATATACTGTTATTTAATTCTGAAAGCAATGTGAAAGTCCATGGCAGATACGAAAAGACTTCCCAGTGGAATGCACCATGTTTCAACCCTCAAGAACAATGTGCTGTAAACACTAAAGCATGTGTAGTGAGGGGAATGAATAAAACCGTTAAGCCTAGTTTACATAGGTCTGAAGAAGTAAGAAAGTTTGGAAGTGTGAAATTCAAAAATATAAGCATATAAAAATCAAAATTATCTTTTAAATGTCTGAGAAAATCAAAAGCATAAAATTAATTAGGCAGTTAGAATGGCCAAATTTCTGACCATTTAACTTTTTAAAAACCTGCCTTATGGATCAACTGCTATTTTCTTTTTTAATTTATTTCTATGTTATACTATTTGTAAGTTTACCCAGAGGAAAAATACATACTGTTTTGTACCTTTGTTCACTCTTAACTCTGACCAAAGTTTATGCTGTGAGGTAAGAAAGGAAATGTGCTTATTCAATTGTGAGATAACTTAATCATAATTAATGGTTTTGAGGGCACTGTACCCAAAGCCAGATCAGACCTAAAAATGCCTCTCTTGCACAGTGTAATCTGGGGAGGCTCCAAAACTGTCTCCCATACTGACCTGCTGTTGGACCAACTTTTCCACATACCTGGCCAGAAATCACACCCTTTGACCAGATTCATTTCTTTGATTTATGTAATACATTCATTATCTACTATTAGAATGCACATGTGTTATATAAGTTGTGAAGAAGGCCCTAGAATTACTTCTGCTTTGCCCATATTACTGCATATTATCAAATTCACTCACCATCTCACTAAGAGACCCAAAGTTCTCTTTCTATTCAGGAGAATACACACTGTAAGAAAAATTGGATGCAAGAAAAGAATTGCAGCTTATTGGATCTGCATATGGTTTTCGTGTTAATTTAGTTAATTGCCTTATAGATGATAGAAACAGACCCAAAAGGAGTAAGTGACCTACCCAATCCTAAACGAAAATTGGGATTAGAGGTCAAGTGGGCTGTTTTCCATATTTGAGTTGTTAAACATATTATATGATCAAGTGATACATAGTAAAACAAACTAGCTCTGCAAATATGATTCAGGGGGACTTCTGGAAGAATAAGTAGACCATGGCATGAAGGCAGGGGTCAAAATAAAAACTTACAATAGACCTAAAGAAACTCATAAACACCATTCCAAGACAGACTCTGAAGCCTGCTGCATAGTTAAGACAAGGGCAAGCTCTTGCGTAGTCAATGGTTACCCTTAATGTGGTGGTGCTTTTAAGCCTAATATTTGGTTTTCACTTAAATTATTAATTTATTTTATCATTAAAATATCATTAATGATAAAGTATTTTCCCACCATGTACTCCACATTTTAAAATATTTAATCCCATTAAATGTATTTTAATAAATTTGGTTTTCACTTAAATTATTAATTTATTTATCATTAAAATATCATTAATGATAAAGTATTTTCCCACCATGTACTCCATATTTTAAAATATTTAATCCCATTAAATGTATTTTAATAAAATAACAACCAATTTCCCCAATTTTATCAAAGGATCAACTTGAAGTAATCATACTATTGATATTAATTAAAGGAAAAGAAAAAATGTTAGTGATTTTTTAATTAATAAATGCATAATTCATGAGGGTTTTTTAAAAAGTATTTTTAATGTATAATTTTCATTGTTCCTTTCCAGAGACCCATGGGATATAAGTACCCCAGATGTGAAATGATCAGAATGGTGGGTCTCACATTAATTAATAGATTCTAGTTTCAAGAAATTATGTTTATTCTTACACTGTATTCTTTTACCTAAGCTAATAAGAAAATAAAGCCTCTTTTATCATTTGGCACTAATGTGGGTTGAAATATAGAGTAAAACTTGTTATAAAGAGAATTAACCCATAAGCTCTTAATAAAATTTTATTATGCTAAAGTATAGAAGGCAGAAATAAAAGCTTTTGTAAAACGTAAGTGCATTTCACTGCCTATGTAATGAAATTTTCTTGTATTTTGGTTATTTCCTTACTACAGCATCTGTGACAATTTATTTTTATCATTAGCTGTCCCAATTTATACCCAGTTTGCCTCATCACATTGGAATATTATAAAATTATTGCACTGGAATTTATCTTCTAAATTTTACAAGGAAAGTTAATCCAAAAAATTGAGTTATAACTGCTTTGTTTCACATAGGTTAAAATTCAAGAAAAATGTTTGAGGTAATAATAACTAGGAACTAGGACAGCATCCAAAATGGTATTTTCATGGAAAATCCAATACAAATCCTGATTAAAACCTAACCAAGCAAAACACTGCAGATTACCTGGATTCCAATTAAATGTGACAAATGAATATTTGACAGGTTTCAACTCCAATTCTCTTTATGCCAGAATGCTCCATTAATATTGAAGATGAAACTACCAGAATTCAAGCATACAATTGCACTTTACTGCTAGATAATGGTCTGAAAACCTGAACCCAACAAAACTCGTACTCAAATGTCAACTGCTACATTTGGATCACCCAAAGTGAATCACATCTCCTGTGTCATTACCTATAGATCAGGGCTAACATGAATCACAGCTAGCAGATGACAAATGGTTACACAAACACTGAATTTCAAGTGTCAGTCACATAAAATCAGGAAAAATCAGTTACATTATTGTGTTCCTTGGCCGTTGACAAGACTGAAAACATGGTTATAAAAAATAACTAAAAGTCTTCCTTGGGAAATGTTTCTCAGTAAACTTTCTAGCCTCTCAACAAGCTCACCAGTTATGTTTTCCATGACATGTATGTTTCCTAAAAAGTAACTGCTATGTGTTTGTTTTATATAATTGTGTTTATTATTAATTATTTCTTTCTTATGTTAATGGCACTGAATCCTCAAACTTAAAAAACAGAAAATAACATTAAAACATGATTATAATGCCAATGATAGCTGACACCCAAAAAATAAAGATTTAATTGTACTTTATGTTGTTTATAGTGAGACAAGTACTTTTTAAAACACAAATAAAATTATATGATATCATCAAAAGGTAATGCAGATATACTAATGCCCTTAAAGTAAATTAATCCTGCCTTCCTGGCGGGTGGTGTGTGTATATACAAAACATTATTACGGTATTTTTAATTAATTTTTACTTTCGTGCAAAGCATTTTAAACCTATTTGCCTTAAATATACATTCATCTGCATTGCAATTCATACCAAAATTTTTATACTTATTTTAAAAAATACTAAAAAAAATGTGAATTCTTAAAAACCATATCAAACTCCCATCCACATAAGCACACACCGCCATACACACAGGTAAGCATGACTTCATAGCCATAAGGCAAAATGCATTTAATCTCTGGCTAATTAATCAAGAAAGTTGTCAATCATCAGACCCTGCTCAATATCATATCTGCTCAACCAGATAACAGTGTGGAAAAATAATTATTTAACCTGATTTAATTTAATAATAATTTCACTTAAGGTCATTTACAACGTATTATTCTCTAATGTTGGGTTTTAATATTCACAGGTAAACGTCCAGAAAAAAAAATCAGACTTTCTCCTGCTCTAATATATTCTATTGGCATAACATCACTGAAGAAACTGGCATATAACAAAAATTTAGAGTGTCTTACTTCACTTGGGGGATGGAGTGGTGAAAGACAAAATTCACTTCAAGGTTTCACTAGAAATAAAAATGTGTGTGATTCCCCTTCCTTTCTCTGCATATAACCAAATCTATTTTTATATATGAAATAATAAAGTTAGCAAGAACTTTACCATTCCATTATTTGACACAAATTTATTCTCAGGCATTTACTTATAACCTGAAATCCAAAATATAAATCACGTAATTGTCTTTGGTAACATAAACAAATGTGAAAAGTTTCATAAGCACTACTTGCTATCTAACTTTATAACTTAAAGGAAAGTGTACATAAGGCCAATTGTGATAATATGAGAACCACCTCACAACAGGATAAGAATATAGAGTGATATAATCTTCTTTCCTCCCTTTCCCTTGCACAAAAATGAAAAAAACCTTATAATTAAATAAGAGGGGAGTTCTAATAGCATTTACAATATATTTTGGAGAATAAGATAATACTGTTCTCCTTCTTTGACTCCATTTCAGTTATCACTTGAAAGGGAGAGGTTTGAAAATATTTTTCTAAATACCTAGGAGAAGAAAGAATCCAGCAAGGTGTGTTTGCTGTCATTTCCTTTTACCAAGACTGGATGATTGCAATTGAAGAAATAGTTGCATGACAAAAATGAATAGAAGAAAACAATCACACAAGACCTTTCTTAGCGGCTATTGTTTAGGTATTATGGACTAGTTTAGTCTTTTCCATAACAGGTACTACTCTGATTTATTTGTAAATGTGTTTATTTATGACAGGTTGTTTTAAAATGATGGTGCAAGTTTGGTGAATTTTATCTATAGAGTTATGTTCCTTTATTTGGCATTTCTGTACTTTTAGCAAATATTGATTATTTCAAATAAACCAGGTTTAGTGTCAGCTGTTTTATTTTGGTTTTAGACTGACCTTCGCAAGTCTACTTATTACGGCTCACTAGTGTGATTATGTGTGTGATGTTGTGTTTGCCCCTACCATTTTCCATATGCTCTGCCTCACCAACACTGCCATCCGGCGTGGTCCTTTCATAGTTGTCCTCTGGGAGTGGAAGGGCACCCAGCCTTGGCCCTGATGAACTCTTACTGCTTGGTGTTTCTGACTCCTCCAGCCCGCTGTCATAGCAACTCTGCAGTGACCCCTGATGTGGGTCCTGGGGCTGACTCACAACAGAAAACGTCACTCTACGAAATGGCTGTAAGAGAAAAGATTCTGAATGTCACTAAGGTATAAGATTGTAAATAATCTTACTTTAAAAATACATAAATTACATACATTAAGGTCGACGGACAACTAATTCAATACAAAACTGTTAACATAACATGTTGAAATCTATTTGGTTAACTCTGTATTTTCTGAGACAATACCTAGAGCTTAGATTTTATTATGGAAAAACTGAAAATTCCCTTTCTGAAACAGAAATAAGAAACATCAATGTCACTAACACACACATGTAAATCTGATATGTTACTTCCACATATTCACCATTTTTCTATTCTGTAGTCTTCACTTCAAATATGTTTTCCACAAATAGACTCCTTATAAAAACAAGGGTCAGTGATTTTGGAGAGCAATAAATATAGAGCTAATCCATTGTAAGAAGATTTCATTTTTAAATACTTTTTCCATAAGGCAAATGGTTTAAAACTGAGTGTTCTGGCAGTTGACAAACTATTAAAGGCACAGCTGATAAACAGGAATTTAGATGTAGTACTAGGAAATCGGAATATATTTCTTACTTCATTCATCTTAAATATATTACCTATTGACCCTGAAAGTGTAAGGGTAGTATTGAAATAATAGACAAAAAATTCCTGAACCAGGGAATTCAAAATAAACCAAAATTTTTAATTGTATATGCTTTTACTATGACTATTCACAATTTGCTCAAAAAAATAACATCATGTACAGTCTTTAAGTTGTATTTAAAGTGTGCTGCAAATCTTTACCCAATTGGACATCACAATTTACTATGTTACTACTGTTGGCTGGATAGAATACTTAATATATACGGAATTTAAAGGTTATCATAACTACAAAATAAAACAAAAACATTTTAGGTTCATTAAGGGGACAAATTAATGCCATACATTGTCAGGGCTATGTACACATAATATTTTGGGGAAAAAAATATAAAAAGGTTCTGTAATATTTGTTGGAGATTATTCTTGGCAATAGTTGTATTCATTAAGCTCTTGTATGATCTGAAAGTGGCATAAATGTACAGATTTTTGCACCTATAACTCAGACTCGTTCTTTCTAATATAAAGTATAAAACTAATGTTGCCAGAATAGCGAGAAAGGTAAAGAACCTTTTTTGTACTTTTAGAACTTGAATACTATTGGTAGAAATCACTAATCACAACTGGGACCTGTAGAATTTTTAAAATGTTAAGGATTATCTACATATGGTAGGTTATTAATGGGAAAGCTAAGAAGAATTGTGACATTTCCCCCAAATTTATAAATTTGTTTTACTAAAGACAAACACATGGTTCCACAAATCTTCCTTTTATTTTGTCTCAGATAGAAGATTGGCCAGGAATATTGTTTTGTTCGTATTTCTAACCCAGTACCTCTCCCTCCATGTACATACTTGGAGTGTACAGTCTTTATAAAATCTTTTTAATGTAATTCAAAATCAAACTTACAAAGGGAAAACATTTAAAGCACATTCTCTTCTTTATAATGTTTCACTGAATTGGGACTGCAGATTTTAAAACAATTACAAAGTATTTCTAGTACAAACAGCATGCACACCATGGGCCAAAATTTACTGGCAACTAAATCTCTAGAAACATTTTCCTTATTTCACTAATAATTTTCATATTGCTTTACAGTAGTATGATTGTGATATTTTACCTTATTTCTTAATAAACATAGAAATCAGTATGTATTTCCCATGCTTTATCTTATGTGTGCATATTTTCTTTTTTTCCCATTTATTACTCCTAACTGACTGCAGACTCTCTGTGAATTGTTTTATGTTTGGTCTCACCTCAGAAGTAAGACCAGTGACAGTCTCCTAAAACTATACTGTTCTGCACACAGAAGATACTCAGCAAATACTACCGAACAATAAAATGTTAATGACAATGTTGAATTTAGGAAAGGATGCCAAGAGTCAGGAAAACATATTATCACTTCAAGACATAGCAGTGGGTTAAGAAAAACATATAAAAAGAAAAAGGAGGGTCAAATGTTATTTTTAATTCTATTTTAATGATTCTCAAATCTTTAGAATCAGTCCACTAATGCAAGGAGAAAGTTCAAAATGAATACAGAAATACATAAATTATGCTAATAAATTGACAAAGAGAAATAAGAAATTATGAGAGATAATGTTCCATCTTGATATAAAAATAGAAAAGAGGGTGATGTTTGAACAAAGGTGGAAATCTCAGAATCTGTGCTTAAATGCTACTTCTACCAAAAGTAATTATAGAATAGCAGAGACAGATGATAGTCTATGTTTGCAATGAAAAATGTCAAAAATAAAATAATTATTTTTCTATTATGTATTATGTAATAACTACTGTGAATCTGTGCATTTTCTTGATTCCGTACCCTATTTTAATTGTGAATATATTGATCCCCATGAATTATTGTAGGTTACATATTACATTTAACGATGGAAGGAAAATGTTGTAATTTTAAAATACTAAGATCAATATATATACTAGCAAATGCTTAGATCCATTAATACTTCCTTTTTATAAAAAGCTTTTTCATTTAAAATAATATCTAAATGAGTGGAAAATGATTCATAATAAAAATCTAAAATAAAGAATATCACACAATGGATCATAAAATACTCCATCTATCATTTTTATCTACACTTTAAAATATCCCATTAGAGCTCTACATACAATATAAACATTACATTACTAACTCTTAAACTCTATTTTGATAAATTTAAATAAATAAAATCTTGTGGCAAACTATTTAAGTTGGTAATGTGAACCAAATTAGTACAGAATTCTGAATTCTGAAAGAGAACCCATTAATGCAAGAATTAAGCTTTAATTTCAGTAATAAATCACACATGTAGATTTAGATAGATAGGTAAATAGATAGGCAGATAGTTCGGGAGACAGACAAGTATTTACACACTATCCTTCATCATTGGTTTGGGTCTATTGAGAAGATAGGTTTTATGGCAGAAGTTATGACACAGAAATTCGTATTATTTATATAGTCCAGATATATTGACTAAACCAGAAATGTAAGCAATGTGTTGACTGTGTGACAGAGAGAATGAGTTTGCATTGTATATGTAACCGTCACTTTGTTAATGACTTATACGCTGAAGCAGAGTGGTTTAAGTGGTGATTCCTAAACCTAGATGTGCCTCAGAATCATCCAGAGTACTTTTGAGAAAACACGATGCAAATATCTGGCCTCAACTTAAACCCAGTGAATCAGCATTCAGGGTGGAACTGGATATCAATCATTTCTAAAATCTCTCCAGGTGATGAAGAGGCACAGAGAGGAAGGAGAAACCCTACAGTCAAAAGACTATTTGGTCAAAAAGACTAAACTGCTTCAGAAAGCCAGCTGGTCCCCTAAGTGTTCATAAAATTTCCCTGGAGAATCAACAGAACCATGATTTCATCTTGGGATGCAAAAGCATAATATGAAGACATTTAGTGACCTGAGGTGTCTGAGCTTTCTATTTTTCTGTCTAGGATGATAAATGACTTCATGTCTTGCAAAGGCAAGCCGGTGTATACAAAACAGGAAAAAGCGGAAGAGCTTGAGGGAGAGTGTCAGCTTCCCAGCTCTTTGAAACTATGAAGATGTGCTTGAAAATTGAGTAAGTAATGCAAGAAAGAAGTCTCCAAGAAAATTGTTCCAAAAATTGTGCATGGCACATGTGTGAGAATTATAAACAAGAGGGAGTGGAAATCAAAGATTTTATTAGGCAAATAAATGATCTAATTAAAGGGGTGAGATTGAATACACGATCTGACAATTCCCTGCAAAAGAGCAGGAAGAAGAAATGTTGAAGGCAGAGAATTATGCTAAGAAAGAATGAGGGAACAGCAAAGAGAATGGCCAGCAAGGCCACTGCAAAGCAAACCTGTGTGGCTGACTGGATCTAGTCATTATACCTACACTTGTTTCGTCCCATTATGTCCCAGGGTTTCAAGGATGTTCCAAGAATAATTCTACACACATTTAAGAAACTCAAAATCTTATATAAAAACAGACAAAATATAATATGATTACGTTTCCAGTAAAATAAAGGTACCCCCAAAATGCCATGAAACCTGCTTAGGAATTTAGGGCAGGCATTGCAAAGGAGGGGTTTCTGGATCGAGATCTCTAAAATAATTTTGATAGATAATACATATTTGAAGGCTGATAATAGATTTCATATCTGGGACCAGCAGCAAAGGATAAAAAATAGGGTGAGTAAGAAAACCAGGTCACTTTTGAAACTCAGAAGCCAAGGAAGCTGTTAATTTCAGGAAAGAGAATAAAATCTTACGTGATCAAAGCCATCAGAGATGTTGAGAAGAATGCTGATTACCAAAGGTCCATTGGATTCATCCATTAGAAGGGCATTTTTGCTATAAAATTTCTGAACTCTGGGGAACAGTTCTAGGAGATTAAGCCAGAAGAAGTAAAAGACCCACTTGTAAATATATGGAGAAATGGAGAAGGTGGGGACAGACTACTAATCTTTAAAATATGGTATAAGAGAGATGTGGGGTAGCAGTTAAAAGAGAAAAAAGATTTGTGTAAAATCTTTATTTTTTTGTCTTTTTTCATTGTTATTGAAAAAGTTTTGCTTTAGGGTAAATAGTTGAAGATGCAACAAAAAGGGCAAGCAAAAATATGCCTAATAACATAACGTTGTCGGGGAATGAAAGAAATCAGAAACTGGAAGTAAACTAACTAGAATTGATAGAAAAATGAAATTAAAAATAAAATCACAAAGGCAAGGTAAACAATAAAACTCATTGAGGAATTGCATGTATGATTTGTGTGTGTGTATGTGTGCGTGTGTATGTGCTTAATGAGAAAAAATACTGTATATTAGAAATAATAGGAAAAAAAATTTTATTCCAAGCAACATTATAGATTCCCTACTGACCTCAGACAACTTAGCTGACCTTGGTTCTTGTGCCTTATGCTCAGGGTCTGTAAAATGCAGAAAATGATACCTGCCCCTTACTAACTTAAATTCTCTGAGAAATAATGAGATAGTTTATACGGAAGAACCTTAAGCTTGCTCAAAGACATATACTATAAAAGGTATTATACCTCAGGCCACAGCTATATAACTAGAGCTATCTACCATTATGTTTTAGGTTTTTGTTTTTCTTTTTTAAGAAAATATAGAGCGGGCCCAGTAATTTACAAAGTTTCTAAATATAATTTTAAACATTCATATGAAATTTCAAACCTAATTCTCCAACTCATGCACTAAGTTTTTATTGTTCTACATGCAAGTTATTTGTAAAAGAAATAGGTACATACAGTAACACCCACATTTTTCAAAAACTATTCAAATCTAATCATTTTTATTGAGCATGAATATTTTTATATTCAATTATTTAAGAATGACATTCATCAATTATCTTTTGTTTCCATTATGACACACTGGAGACTTTCACTTGAAGACACACATATATTCAAAGGTAACTCTGGATAATATCCAATCCCTGGGGTGTGGGGTGTACCTCCATCCTCATGCCAGGCCCCAGCTGACGAAAATGCATTAGAATTGACGTTGCTTTAAACTACTATAGACTGGGAACCAGTCCATTCTTTATATAATCTTTATCCATTCTTTATATAATTTGATTCACTTTCTGTTCTAGAAATCTAGAGGTCACATGGGAAGTGGATACAGATGTGAATGGAGAGGTCTTCTCCCTTCTATTCTTTCCCTCATGCTGTGGGAGTCCATAAGTATGGCCGTGTCTTCCTATCCTCCTCTCCTCACTGAGAATTCTGATGAGCCCAAGGTGAGGGACATGTGATTGCCATGATTATGTCCACGTAAAATCAACCTCATAGCCTTGAAAAGACAAGCATAGCAAGTAAGGATTAAGTTGGGTGCTGTGGGGATATACAATGTAACATATTCAATAAATGCATTTGCTTATTAATATTTTGGATTTTTTTTAAACTTGGGAAACATGAACATAAGTTAAAATGGTGTATTGGTAAACTTGGGATCAAGAGAAAGACAGTCTGCGTAGATGAGGAGGGGATTTAGAATATGTCTGGATGACAGAAACAATGCTTGTGTTCTAATGACAGTATTGCAAGGGGTAAGGCATTCATGAAGGGAAAAGGTGATGAGCATTTGATTCATTCTTCTTTTCTGTAAAATTTCATCTCAGCAATTGATAATGTGGACTACCAAACAGTAAACCTAAATCTAGGCAGTCTAGCTGGTTTAGAGGTCACATACAAAGTTATCACAATCCCCACTTCAAATATGGAGTAGAAGCCGGATCTCATCCTGGTCTTACTCAGAGAGTTCAAAGAAAGTTAAGTCCATACATTTCAAATTCATTAGAGGACTGGAACAATTTTCTAAAAAGTTTTTTTTTTTAATATCTAGAAAGTTGATGTCGAATTCTAATACTGCCTCGTTTTTTGTATTGCAGATTCATTTTTAATTTTTTTAAAATTTTAGAGAACCTTATAACTGCCCTCCTTTTTTGACAGTACTGATATAATAGCATATACTATTTATAATCTACACCTTTAAGAAAATTCATTCTGAAATTAACAGTAATATGTTATTCTGTTTTCAGAATGCAATCATTGTCAAATATGTTTAACATTTCCAGGTGCTACCTATTTAAAAAAAAAATCTTTGTCACAAAGTTCATTTATAGTCTCTAAAAAAAGCAATAAAGACCAGATGCATATTTGCAAATATATGATAACAATGAAAATTTTATTTTTATCCATTCTTAATTGTTAGATTGATTAAAAGGTAACCATCATACCATAAAAGCAAATATTAAGTCCCATAATCAGACACACTTAAAAATATTGGCCTTCCATCTGCATTATCAAAATCTTCTAAGTTACAACCTGCACAATAATAATGTATTGTTTTCTCTGATAGGGCAGTGGCCAATTTTTGAAAAGGGAAAGGAAAAGAGTTGAACTTTAGGAATATCCTATTATACACATTGCTTACAGTAAAAGAGAAAACACAGCATCAGGTTAAGAATGTAGAAAGTTTCCCCTTGGAGTCCATCAACCTAGTGAAACTACTTCTATGAGGATTTCATTTGCAAGAGGATAGAACTCTAAGGATGCCTCTGGAAAGAACTTCAGGTTAAATCTCTTTCCCTATTGAATGCTGCTCTCTGTCTTACAGACAACTTTATGGGGAACTTTAAATTTGCACCTTCCTTTTTAGCTTCAATAGTTTCTCCATAAATCGTCTCCTTATCTGGAACTCGCATACAGCTGTCTCAGTCACATCAATTATTTCTGAATGGGATGAAAAGGCTTTTTCATTTTTTTCCAATTCACTTAGTTATGTCCATCAAACAGACTTCTAATGACTCTCTTTGTCAGTCATAAAGCACTGAAACAAGTTATGGAGCAGAACATTGCTGAATTATAAGGAGCACTGCTTTTGCTTTTTACTTTTAAAGAGGAGCTATCTAAGACAGTGAGATCTTTCCTTGAAAATGAACAGGTACTTGATTAATCTGCAAGCATTTTCAACCAGTGTCAGTGGCTAGTGAACAAACATATCTAGGATTCCATAGTGCATTAGTTGGAATATGTCTGGCAGAATCTCCAAACGAACTTTAATGAGGTCTTTTAACTTTTGGGGGCATCTTCCTTTGCTAACACGTTCAGGCTGTTCCATACTTCAAACTGTCTTTCTTTCTTTCACGTCAATAGCAGATGAAAGGGTATTAAAAAGAAACATGCTGAGACATCTGGATTGGTTAATTAAAACACTCATTTGGGGAAGGAGAAGTTAAATAACTGTATTTCTTTTGACTTGCATGCAATTACATATTTGACATTACTGTGTATATTTGTCCTGCAGAAACTAAGAAGGCAGGTTATACTTTATAGTTCTTAGACCACTAGATCACGAACAATTTAATATTGCAAAAGAACAATAATGATGGTTAAAATAGGAGCTATTCATTTCACATAGGTCATGTTGATATTCTGATTTTGCAAATGAAAAAAAAAAACAATGAATTTAATATTCAAACTACTGCAAGAAATACTCTAGCCTAAAAATACAAGCTTGTCTCCTATTTGTTTTCTAATGAAAAATATCAGAAAACAGAAGAGACAAAGCCTAAAAACTTAGTAAATATAGGCAAACATTTTTTTCTGAAAACTTCTAAAAAAGATATTGTGCTCTAAAACACAAACTGTGGGTCCTTTATTTTGTGGACACATTGCGTGATCTAGTTTTTCTCTTTTTGCTGGTTTCCATTGAGCCTAGTTGAGGATCTGGCAAACTTCTTCTGTGAAGGGCCAGAAAGTAAATATTTTAGGCTTTGTAGGTCATAGGTCTCTGCCACAATTACTCATTCTGACATTGTCCTGCAAAACAGTCATTGAAGATACATAAATGAATAAGAATGGTCATGTTCCAATAATACATTATTTATGGAAATAGGAACTGGAATTTCATATAATTTTCCTAATTCATAAAATGCTGTTTTAAAATTTTTTCAACCACATAGAAATGTAAAAAATCAAATGTAAAAATACAACTTTTCTATTTTATTAACTTTTTCAAGTTATTGTGGACTTTTCAACCAGTGTGTAAAGTCCTCATAAACAGTGTGTAGCAATTATACCTCAACAGTACCTTGAAAATAGTTTAGATTCAATTGTCATTTGTTAGCCTGTTTTAATATTTACTGTCCTTTTTGCAAATAACTCTGAACTGGAGAATCAGGAGACTTGGAGTCAAGTACTTGCTCTGATACTAAGAGTAAAATCTGGTGGAAAGATCAATCTTTCAGTTTCAGCTTCAACTTTAAAAGGAAGGAGTTATAACAAATGATATTTAACATCCTTTCCAGTTCCTTGATTCTTTGAAACTATAAGAAGATAGGTTTGTTCAATAAGTGAATAAATGGCTGAAATCCATGATTTTAAAGTAGTCTTTGCTCACCCATTAAGAAATTCCTTAGTACATTGTACGGTCTTGAAAACATGAATGCAACTTGAAGTGCATTTACTCATGAAACGAGAACCATGAACAAAAATATGTATACCAACAAAACATTTCAGTCAGTTACCTTGATGAAAGGCTACAAAGATGACAACATCTTTGAGAGAGGTGTTTGTAACTAGTAAAGAAATTCTCTGGAATGTCAGCTCCATGGAATATGCTTATCGAAATCTTCCCTATCCTCTGAAACCACCTCTTCTGTGATTTCTTCTTTGACTCAACCCCAAAAAATGTTCAGTTGAGTTCCTACTGTGGGTTAAGAGGCTGTGAGATCTCATTCGTCGCTTAAATGTATGCTTCGAATAGCAGAGGTTAGCAAGGTTGGTATGAAATTGAGTGGTGAAAACATGCTGAGCCATTGCTTAGATTTCACCTGCCAATTCATTTGAGACCTTACACAGTCCCTTGGAAGTTTCTATGTAAACATGCACAGAGAAACAGGAAGGCAGAGGGAGTCCCAGTTAGGAAAAGAGAATACTGACAGGCAACTAATGAGAAAAAGACGATCTTTGCAATAATATTCAATCCAACAAAGACTTATTAAGCGCTTGCTTTGTGCCTACCACTGTGCTGAAAAATCTACATGCTGCAAATTTAGGCCTTAAGCTCAGTTGGGCAAGTGTAGATTAATCATACAAAAGCACTCACAGAATATAAGCGAAGGTTTCTTTCTCCTTTTTTCTTTTGGCTATTGTGATATTCATCAAAAGCTCAGTTCAAAGCCTCTCAGTTGCTTTGCATGACTTAACGCTACACACCCATGCAGTTCCAGAAGCAGCTGAATGAGGTCGATAAACCTGTGTCTTAAACTACACAGTTGGAGTTAGTCTGCAGCAGTTCAAGGGAGCAATGCTGAAGAGCCAAGTGGAACTCCAAAAGACCTGCCCAGGTTTCCAACTATAAAGCACTAAAAATGAACAAATAAACAACAACAAGGACAAAAAATAACCTTTAAAAAGCTACCTCTTAAAATACATAGAAGTTTAGAAGCACAGACAGGAGCCTGCCTCATAAACACCTGAATCAATTCTCCCGTACTGAAATGAATGAAAATAAAACTTGCATTTTAGGCACTCAAACAGATGCTCCAGATTTTTTTCTCTTTTTTTCTTTTCTATCTCAGACATTTCATCGAAACTGCACCTGGTAAAATCTGTTTGGGAAATTACATGCATTTTAAAAACATTGGGTTTTCATATTCTGTGGAATGGAGGTCTGTGTCCTTAAGTAGCTTTTCCTGGTATGGATGGATTAAAGTGTCTGACAGAAGTCAAGACAGACAAATGGAACAAGGCTCTGAAGTGTTACTTAAGCATTTAATTATTAAACTGAGCTGAAACCTAACTAGGTTCAAGACAGAATCTTCTGCTACCTATGTGAAACTTCTGCTACCCCGGTGAACCCATTTCCTCTGTCATCCCTGCCGGTTTACTTGTTTTATTTTATCTGTACTTCGTTTAAAAGAAAAGTTACCAGTGCCCCTAAGGAATAGCCTATTCAATGCCCACTATATGCTCATTTTCATTCCTTAAAACAAGTCAAACAACTCCAGAAAAATCAGTGAAAGTGGTTTTGGAAGGCAGAAAGGTGGACCCTGATGACGTCCACATCCTAATCCCTGGAACATGTGACTAGGTGATTTTACATGCAAAGGGGAATTTAAGATTGCAGATAGAATTAAGTTTGATAATCAACTGACCTTAAAATAGGGAATTTATTTTAGATTATCTGGCTGGGCCAGGTGTAATCACAGGATTATTAAAAGGAGAAAGGGAAGGTGGAAAATGAGGTCAGAGTGATGCAATGTGAGATCTGTACTCACCTTCTCGAGCATTGGAGGGGAAAGGGCCACATTCCAAGGAATGCTGGTGGCCTCTAGAAGCTATTAAAGGTAAGGAGGGGAACATATTTTCCTCTAGAGCCTCCAGCATAAACACTACCTCATGTTGATTTTAGCCCAGAAAGACCCATTTTGGATTTCTGACATCAAAAACTATAAGGTAAAACAAATAAGCATAGTTTTAAGCCATTAATTCTTGGTAATTTGTTATAGCAGCAATAAGAAACTTATATAGTGGGTCATGGAGCCTGAGATATGATGGGAAGAAAAGGGAAGTAAAGCAGTTGGACTTAGGTTTCACATTTATGAAAGAGGTTAATCATCGTTCAAAATTAAATTGGTGTTCCATTCCTGGATCACTCCACCTGTAGGGCATTGAGAACCAGCATTTAATTCTAATAACTGTACTTATTTTATAAAACACTCAAATATATTGTTATGTATTTTATGTTGAAAGTGTTTAGTAACTACAAAAATGTTAAAATAATCTTTATAACCTTATTTTCATATTTTTTATTCTTTTAATGCAGTGAAAATACCAATACCAAACAAAACCAAATTATGTGGACTAGGTCTCTGTCCACTCATTCATGTGGGGAAAACCACTTCAAATTTACATTCCAGTCCTCTCTTATCAGATAACTAACATTGTATTTGGGGAAACCCATGGACTTTCAAATCAGGAAACCATAATTTGTTTTCCTGATGTCAACTAGAAGTTGAACAAGCCTGGGCTACTGACTTAATTCTTCTGAGCCAGGATTCAACTTCTGTAAATATAAATGATAATCTCTCCATTTTAAATACAATGAAAATCCAATTTGATCTTATAAGTGAGTCAGGTTTTATATTATGAAGTGTTCTATAAATTATAATGGTGAGTTGAGCTCAAAATTTTGTCCATAGGCCAAAGATTTAGGGAGCTGATAACGGTCACTAAGAAAAATTCCATAAACTTGGAGGAAATGAATTCTTCCCACCATGCTAGCATTAAAAAAAAGAAAAAAAGATAATGAATGTCTCGATTTTCAAGAATAGCCTCATCTATACTGGAGAGTTAATAAATCCTAATTGGTGCCTAACTGGAGTTACCATATTCGTAGATATTGCCTCTTGTCTGCTACTTTCTTTCTTATTTCTTCTTTGTTTTATACTTGTGTATTGAAGAATCTTTCTAGGAGGGTGAATTATTTGTATTAAAAGTTGAACTTTTCAGAAGAAAAATGGGAAATAAATTCACCAAATAAATAATAAGCAAGCATGTTGGCATCTCATGATTCTTTAGAGAAATGAGGATACTCACAACTTGACCCTAACATGAGGACTCAAAAGTGATTCTTATACAGAAGGGCAAGTGTTCAGAAACACTGACTGGAGTTTAATTTTTAGCCATAATTTGAAAATGTAACCAATACTATCCAATATTTGCCATATAATATTTCAATATTAAATGCCACAAGACCAACTTATTTCAATTCCCACCTCCTTGAGAAAAATGGTCAAATTCTTAAGCTTATAGAAAATGCACATTTTTAAGCATGAGGGAAAAACAAGTCCACGAAGCAATAACATCATAAGACCATCATAGTTTATTATTAGTACTACTATACGGCTTTCTAAGTCTGTTTACATTTCATATTTAGAAGATATATGGGGAGCCATATATAAAATACTTTATTCCTTTTTTTTAACCTTAGACCTTTTCCAAGTCTCTGATCTTTTTTTTTCACACAACTTTATATACATTGACATTTTGTACACATTGCTTCACTGATATCTTTTTTTGTTTCCTTCACTGATATCTCAATTTTCACTTTAGAAGTGCTAAAATTGCAACACTTTGGCACCCATAGTTTGTGAAATTCATTATAGTCTATTAAAGTTTTTGAATCACCAGTGCTTCGGCCCCTTGGATCTCATTATACACATTCTGTGTATTAAGAAATAAAATTAATAACAAACCATGTAATTAAGTTAACTCTTGTATTCTGGGGGAAACAAAATAGTCATGGCATGCCTGTTTTTTTTTAAATATTTAACTTCAGTTTTTTAACAACTGCTTATATTGGCAGATTATGAATTAACTAAACATAGCATGTATTATCTTCACCTAGTTTGACAGAGAGCCCTGAAGTAAAGCAGAGATACTATGCTGAGCAAGAAACTTACATATTGCAACTGATCAATGGGAAGAGAGACCTTTCTAGGTGGCAATCAGTATCGATAATTGGTAGCAGACAGTTCCCAGAACATATTGGAAGAACACAAAATCTCCTTAATGATATAGCTGATAACGTGTCTGTACTTAAAATGTGTAGTGATATTCCCTAACACTCATTGATTGCTTACCATGTGTCCATTCAAAGCTTATTTAATTTTCACAATAGCACTATGGGGTAAATGTAGAAACCAATACCCATGGAGGTAACTCGCCTGAAGTTACACAGTTGCTAAGTGATCCATAGGTTGGTTCTTACTCACCAAGCAATAGTTTGGACTTAATTGAACCGCGAGAAATTGATAAAGCGACACTGAGACTTCTGCATATATTCATAATAGCACTGGCTTAACGAAACCATATTCTAGCACAGGTCAGCTTATTTAAAAGCAAAGGATGGTAGAACCTGGACTACACAAGAAAACAAGTACTCAGGAGAATAAAGTTGATTATTTTAGCCACTTCCGATAAGGGCTCCTTAGGCTGAAAATTAGACACTCAGCTTTGAACTCCACTGGAGATTATCTGTAGTTTGTTGTTACATTTAAGCCAAGTATAGATGAAAAGACATATAGTTTACCTTCTACCATGTGGGGCTTAAGTAATTTTCTTGAAGTCCAATAAACCTTCCTGCTTTGTTTTATACAGGTCAGCTGTTCTCAGCACTGCCTGTGCATTTGAATTACCTGGGACACCTAAAGAACATTCATACTTGGACTATATCCCTGAATTATTTTGGGATAGCGCTCAGCCTCTATGTCAGCCGGGTTGAAAATCCACTCTAATCCTAAAATAAAATGGGAAGTCATTCTAAATTTCAATCTGCCTTGGCTGCCAAGAATATCAGTACTCCATCACCATCTATTTATAAGCCCAAGTAGGGTAGTTTCATTTCCTTATTCTTCTCTCTATGTGGTTTTTGAGGTATTATTTATGTTTTAATGTCTCATTATAAATTTGTTTTATCATAAAATATCCCAAATCCTTTTGGAAGCAGAAGGCCTACATTTTGAAGATGATTACAGAAAAACTTAAAATGAATGTTTCTTATCATTCACTTTATCTACTTTGGGAAAACAAATGACTTGGATATTATTTTCTAAAGACAATAATACATTCTAGATAAAGTAATTTGTAATTAAAACCATCCATACTTGGGGTTTTGTTCAAAAATAAGAAGACTAAGAGAGTTTTATTTATTAATTAGTATGGGAATGATCAACATTCCATTAGAATACAAGAAAATTCATCTTCATGAAGTTACCTAATACTTATTATAAGACATGTGAGAACTATTTTGTTCCTCAATTAGCAATCAGTCTTATATGACTAGTGATAACTCTATTTTTCATCATTACAAATATGTATTGCTATTCATGACTTTATTTCTACACAATAATTTACTAGTTCTTCCTTTAAGACTAGGAAATCCCCAGATGGAATGCCATCAGTGGCAGCATTATCAAGCACTTCTAAAACCATGTCTTTAGTATCCCTTCCTCCTTTTAACATTTTTTACACCATATTTTTTTCACTGTCTTTTTCTCCCAAATATCTCGCGTAATTCTATTAACATATTGCATCAACCATCCAGCACAAATTACCCTTGCTCTGTCCTGTGACCTGTGTGCACTGATTTGTGAATACCCATGGTAATGACAACCAGAATTTTTACGCATTGCTTCTAGATGGTGTGTTGCTCCCCTTAGGTAATATAGAATCATTAATTAAAATACTTGGTGTCTTAAGAAAATCTTTCATGAGTGATGTAAATTTGAAGAATATCATACCTAAAGATTAAGAGAAATTTGAGGAGGGAGATTAAACTCCTAAAGTCATAAATATTTCATCTATTCTTCCTTCAACTAGAAAAAGCACTGGACTTGAAGTTGATACCTAAGCTTTCTCATTTCAGTAGCAATTCAGAAACATTTCTTGGATCCTTACGTTGTTCACATGAGCTTTAACTACTCACAAGCTCTATGATCTAAGGCAAAATACTTAATTCCTCTAAGCCTCAGTTTCCTAATCTTTAATATGGGGGTAAACTGTGAGCACTTACAACAGAGTATGACTAAGAGTTTTAAGTTACGCAATCCAGTGAGTCCTAATCTCCAGGGTGCATGGCAAGTACTGGAGAAATTGTTCAGTACTCAAAAGCTCTCTAGCCCCATATTCAGAAAATCTGTTTGTTTAGGAAAAAAACAAACATGATTGTGATGCACACCAAATTTTGAGAATCCCTGGTATAAACCATGTAAAATCCTGAGCACATTATTTGTTTTATTAATATTACAATTGTTATCAGCCCTTCATTATTATGGTTAACCCTCAGAAGCTCCTCATAGCAGTCAATAAAGTGGCAGTCAGGCCCACCCATTATCAGGAAATTTAGTTATGGTGAGAACAAATACCAAGCATTGTAATTATTCATTGCTTTTCCCACCCTCACACACAAACAAATGTATGTGGTCAAGAACTGTTGAAAGATGGGTAGGAGAGTCATAATCAAGTGAGTTCTATTCTAGAAAGATTCCAGGGAAAGTTAAAGACACATTTTGAAAGATGGAGGCAACAGAAGAGGCAAATCCAAAAAAGGACATCATGGAAATTACCAGGTGACAGCCTTGTCCTGACAGACATGCCACTGCTTCCCATTGGCTGAAAGGCCTAACTGAGGGCAGCAGCAGCAGATGAGAGAGATCCTACCTCACAAGGGCAGCTCAGATGGGATCAGCCTTATGGAGGGACCCGTGTCTCCTAAGATAGCTTTAAGGTACTGGAGATAAGAAAGGCATGGGAAATTAGGCAAGTGGTAATTGTTTAAACAGAAACAACAAAAATTGACATATACACAAAACATGTACATTAGGAAAGTCAAAGTAAGGGCAATTTTTACACTTTACAATCTGAAATACTGCAATCCTCCAAGTGCCTCTCTTTGATAAAGTGATTTTATCTATGTTCAAAGTGGATGGAATAGGAATATCTTATAAATTTGCATTGTTCTAGACAGTCATTCTCCAAATCTATAATGTAAGATATTCCCAGGGTAGTGGGCTTCAAAGTTGTTTTTTTTTTTTTTAATCACTACCAATAGTAAGAAATAAATTTTGCACTACTATCCTGTATGTACAGGTACGCACACACACACACACACACACACACACACACAAAGGGAAGCATGATAATACAATATTTTTCTTTACTGCATGCAGTGTACTTTGATATATATTTTTATATATTTTAATCATATTCCACCTCATTCCACTATCTTCTTTAATTTGAAAAAGGTTGTAAAGATCCACTAAATTGATTTTATGCCCCATTACTGGGTCTTAATTACAGTGTGAGAAAAAATGGCATTTGTTAAAAATGGAGATTTCAGCTCCACCTTCACCCCAAGATAGGTATTTAATAGTTCTGAGGGTGTGTGTCAGGAATGTGCATTTTATAAGTGCCTTAGGTGATTCTGATCTCTCAAAATACTGTGACCTATGGAGTTAAAACTGTCTTCAGATATAGCTGATCTCACCTTCCCTGATGTCTTCTACCTTCCTGCTCCTGTCTGCTTCTCCACCACTAAAAACCAGAATTGAAGCTGACATTAGACGTGACTCAATTCCATGCCTGGCACCATATTTAACAGATGAATGAACTGAGGTCCTAGAAGGTAAGTGGCAGACATAAATTCACAACCCCCTTCAGATTTCCCTGGTTTTTAAATTCCTACAGGGTTGGTATAGATCTCAGAGTTCAACTCAACAAGAACAAAAAAACAAAAAAAAACTTCTCATATGCAATTTATGGTTTATGTCATACAGAGCTTTTCCCCCCGAGGCTACCTTTATGGTTAGAAATAGGAACATATTAAACCAATTTGACTCAAGCCTATTTTTAACGTGTATTTATCTTACTGCAAATTGGAAAACTTAGTTTCTCAATTTTCTTATTAGGGTTAAACTATAGCTGTACCTTTGAGGGAAAAGAGAGACGATTTCTAATGTACTCTGGAGTTCCATGAGTAAAGAAGACCATTACAGGACTGAGAGCTGATTATACCAAGTTGTAAAGATATTTCCTATTATTGCCTAAGAAGATTATATATTGTACTAATTGGCTAAAATTTGAAACGATTTCTCAATAAAACCAGAAGCAATTTTGCTACCATTCATATGGTATCAGTACAGAAAAGTAAATACAACCCATTTTGTTTTTCTACAGTATTGACATATATGACTTATTTCAGAAGGATAAACAACTATGCGTTTTAATTAGCTCCAGTCTGCCTGATTATATTTACTCTCTATCATCAAGAACAAAATGATTAAATCACATAGCTTCTGTCACAGAATTTAGGAATCACAGAAGTCTATCTCTCTTTTAGAAGTCTGTAATCAATAGAAATATATCCAACTAATATCCACATCAAATACCTTTGTATGATCTTGCTATAAAACATGTATATTAATCAGTTATTTTATACTGATAATTAAAGGAGATACCTATGTAGCTTAAGAAATATTTTAAACTGGGAATTCCCTTAACATAACCTTAAAAAACTTCCATTTAGCATGGATATAGAAAATATTTCAAGTTATTAAACCACTGTTATGATTTAGTAGACTGTAACATGAAATATTACTGAATGAACGAAGGGAATTATTTTAAAATTTTGTATCCTCAAGCACTTTAGATATTTGTATTATCTCTTAAAAAGGAGTTTCTGAGGCAATTTAGTGGTAAAAACAAAAGGACTGTCAGGGGCAGAAGAAAAGGGGAAAGTACTTGGCTAATATTTCAAAAGCATGTGTGTGCAAAGATAAGGGTAAACTACAAATAAGTTACATGTTTTTGCTTTAAAAAGTAGTATATGAAGTCATTACAATGACTCAATTAGTTATTAGCACAAGATATGGTAAATATTTTGAAGAAATAAAACTTTATTTAAAACTTCTTTCTCAAATTTTTCACTTCATTAAAATTTTCCACACAATCTGAACTAGTGTGGTTTTACTGTACCTAATTCGTTAAGTTACTGTCTCAATCACTCATCATCTGCAAGATTAAAAAGGAAAAAACAAATTCCTTGCTCCAGTGATGAGGTTTCTACTATATATTCAAAGTACAAGACAGTTCATAACATTTATAACAGTAGAGTTTTGTTATTTTTATCACCATGATGTGTTACAGTCTGGGGGCGGGGGGGGGCATTTACAGAAACAAAACATTGAGAATCAGTTCAGAATTGGAATAGCTGCCCAAATCAACAAAAGCAATTAAGCTGCATTGGAATAAATGAAAATTTCAAAGATAACATTTTATGTTTTGTTTAGTTGCCAACTTCACAGCAAGAATTTAGTGCCTGTTCAAATCCATATAACTAAATTGTGAATTAAATGCTCTCTAGACATACCAAATTTACAGTCCAAAATGCAAATATAACTGGATTTAGCTAGAAGTTGTTTATGATGTAGTGAATGGTAGGAAAAAATGTCATTGGAATATTTAGTTATGTCACAGAGTTCAGAAAGAAACAATAACCTCAGTAACACATCATCACTTCTGTAGTGAAAAATCATTCTTGTTTATAAGATTGCATGGAACCCTTTGAACACCCTTGACGTTGACTCTGTAGGGTACATCAGATGAAATGGAAAAATCAAGCACTGATAGTTCTGAATTATTGATATGCTCATTGCACAAAGCAGATACCTCCATAGCACACATCCCTCCATGTGCTCAGTTTCACTTTGAATGGGTTTACTGCCATTTAGATTCATTTGTCATATAAATTCAGGCTGAGTAAGGTGACATCAAATGAGGAGTCTGTCAGGAACTGGACCAGGACAAAGCCAGTCCTTGGGGCAACTGGCATCAGTGTTCTTATATCTTTTTTGAAGGTGTGGTATATTTTCCATAACCTTGGATGGTCTGCAAGTAGTGAAGTAGGAAATGACTTTCTCAAACTTTTACCACTCGTTATCTGAAAAGAGAAGTGTTGTTCTGCCTCCTCTTGGCAACAAAATAAATAGGGGAAAATAACTTTCGTAATGGGACAGCAGGTGGGAGAAGGGTGAGATAGACACTATCCTGAGATACAGCTATACACGACTGACTCCATATTAGAAATACATCACATGTTCCTGTACCCAAACTGTTTGGAAGAGGTTTATTTTTTAAACATCACTTGCATTTTCCGGTTATTTTACATAAGATACAGGAGTTTTTCTATTGCTCTACATATCTGAGATCATATGTCATGAAAACTCTAGACGAGTACTGTAGAATACTATATGTGCAAGAAGGTATGGTAATATACTCAAACATATAGAGATTATGCAGTGCATGTCTTCCTAAGTAGACTGGAAGATTCTCCAGGACACTAGGTTTTACCTTCCTTTGTATCCTCCACAGCTATTGCCACAAAGTGGGTACTCATTATTTTTGTTGAAATTGTTGTGTTCATATTGAAAATCTAACTGTTTAAATGTAAAAATATATATTGATTTAACATTCTGTAAAGAGGGAGGCTATATATATCCTCTTGGTATAAAAAGATGAAACTGATGCATGACATAACACTATAATAAAAAAAATAACAATATAATAAAAAAAGTACAATTTATTTAGCACCTACCAACTTGCTAAGTATAATGCTAGAGGTTTTACATATGTTGCTTCATTTATTTCTCACAAGAATCATATGGCATATGAATTATTACCTCCATTTTATAGAAAATGAATCTGAGTTTCAGAGAGGTTGAATAACCTTCCAACACTCAAACACAAAGGGGTAGAGCCAAAGTGTAATGCCGGGGTCTGGATCATTCTACTCTTACAGTTGTTTTTTAGTCGTTGTTTGGGGTCCACGTTAAAACTGCATTTTTTCATCAAATATCGCTTGTGACCAATGCTTACATTAGCAAGAACATATACTTGGATAAAATGATGAAGTTACGACCTCAAAACACAGATTCTTCACACCATATACAAAAATAAACTGAAAATGGATCAAAGACCTAAATATAAGATGGGAAACCACACAACTCCTAGAAGAAAACATTGGCAGAACACTCCTTGACATAAATCATAACAATATTTTTGGGGGTCTTTCTCCTAAGGTGAAGGAAACAAAAGCAAAAATAAACAAATGGGACCTAATCAAACTTAAAAGCTTTTGCACAGCAGAGGAGACCATTAACAAAATGAAAAGACACGCTACAGAATGAGAGAAAATATTTACAAATTCTATTACCGATAAAGGATTAATATCCAAAATATATAAACAGCTCATGCAACTCAATATCAAAAACACACACAACCCAATTAAAAAATGAGCAGAAGACCTGAATAGACATTTTTTCCAAAAAAGATATACAAATGGCCAACAGGCACAAGAAAAGGTGCTCAACATAGCTAATCATAAGATCAATGCAAATCAAAACCACAGTGAGATATCACCTCACACCCGTCAGAATGGCTGTAATCAAATGTCTGCAAATAGCAAATGTTGGCGAGGATGTGGAGAAAAGAGAGCCCTAGTGCACTGTTGGTGGGAATGTAAATTGGTGCAGCCACCGTGGAAAACAGTATGGAAGTTCCTCAAAATACTAAAAGAGAACTACCATATGACCCAGCGGTTTCACTCCTGGATATAGCTGAAGAAAACCAAAACATTAATTTGAAAATATACATGCACCCAATGTTCATAGCAGCATTATTTACAATAGACAAGATATGGAAGCAACATAAATGTCCATCAACAGGCAATGGACAAAGAAGATGTGTATATATACATGGTGGAATGTTACTTAGCTGTAAAAAGAATGAAATTTTGCCATCTGCAACAACATGAATGGACCTGAAGAGTATTATGCTTAGTGAAATAAGTCAGACAGAGAAAGACAGATACTGTATGTTATCACTATGTGTGGAATCTTAAAAAATAAAGCAAATGAAGAAATATAACTAAACAGAAGTAGACTTACAGATATAGAGAACAACTCGTGGTTACCAGTGCACAGCGGGGAGGGGGGAGTGGAAAGATAGAGTTAGGGGATTAAGAGTACAAACTACCATGTGTAAAATGAATAAGCTACAAGGATGTATAATATTGCAAGTCACTATACTTCAATAATGTGTGTGTGTGTGTGTGTGCGTGTGTGTGTGTATGCCACAGAATCTTCTTTTCCCAAAGGTAATTGGTCTCCAGAACATGGCCTTGGCCTCATCAATACCACACTCTAATCAACTGGGATTCTTTGGCAAGCTAAATTTCCAGCAAGGCTGACAAACATCATTCACTAGTGCATACTTTGACACAGACATTAAAAATATTTTCTCCCAATAACTCCTCACCTGATAGGACATTAATCTAGCAGAGTTGCTCTTTGGGAATAAGTGTTCACTCTAGGGTGTTGTTTGGTTTGATGGCAATTAAAGCCTGGGTGCAAAGCAAACCTTAAGCATCTGAGACCCCGTACTTTTCACTGGAGATGATTCTTCAGAATGTTAGGCTCATTTACCTACAAGAATAATTTCTTAAAAACAAAATAAAATGTCCCAGGCAGTTAATAATAAGTCATTATCAAGACTGAAAGATTCTATATCCAACTCTCCCAGGAAGCATATAGGTGTCTGCCTGGTACTCTGCACTGTCACCTAGAGGAGTGTGACTGACTTCAACCTTTAGTGGCTTCCTTCTGCCATATATATTTCTCAAAATCTTAGTGGTGATGATCTAAAATTTACCACTCCCTAGACACTTATTCTAGTGTATTCATCCATGGTGATACGTGCAGGCATGTGTAAGCAGTGGAGTCCATTTTTATCATCAGGAGATGAACTTTCCAGATCATATATAGCACAGTCACATTTCTGCATGGCTACTAGCTCACATATCTGCAAACCTGAAAATGTGCTAAATTGCTGACTTTAAATCCCAAAGTGGAAATAGCCATAAGTGAGTCCAGAAATAGGCAGACAGACTTGCTACCTCCATTGCAGTCCACTGAATACTGATATTTGGTGGTATATGGAAATTTAATAGTAATTCAAGGGGAATGTCAATTCACAGATATTTAGGTTAGATCTGTTTTGGAAAGTAAAATTAAACCCACTTATTAAGTTACCACAGACTTTGAAAAACAATGACAATGGTAGCTTGGAAATTTTTTAATTACTGAAAATAGTATCATTTTAATACATAGATAAATTATTTTCTGCTTCTTTTGTCATGGAAAACAATCTATTTAATATTTCCATTTTTAAGATTATACAGTATGTGACACAAAACATACAGAGTATGAGAGTAATTTCTTATGAAGAACATAAAAGATTTATTGAGAAAAGTGACTACATACTCATATAACCTTTTGAACAATAGTAATCACACTTCAGTATACTAGTCAGACCTGATGAGGATGCAGCTACCATATGGCTTAGAGTGAATAGTTGTCGAAAGAATTGTGGCCTTTTTAACTGTGGCAAGAGGAAGTGGTCTAGGTAAACAGGAATGATACACTGGTGGAAGGGGTCAGCAATACTATTTAACTGAGAGTCATCGTCCAGTATCTTATTCCATGAAAAGCCTCATCACATATATTTCCATTTTGGAAAAGAGAATACAATAATACATACATACATACATACACACATACTTTGTTATTTTATTTTCTACATGCATTATATTCAACATAGAAAGAGAAAAGTCATATGAATAACATATTAGGATATGATTATTCATCTCACAAAAAAAGAATCTTCATTTACCAATCATTCACTATTTAAATCCATCAAAGAAAAAGTGCCTGGTGTACTTAATATATATGATTTTCACATACCTATGCAGTACAATTTATTACATAAAAAGACACCACTTCAGAATTCTGTTTAGAGTGACTATTTTTCTCTGCTAGCATTATTTGATTCAGTTTTCAATTCACTATGAAATATTCCAATAAATTTTAATACTTTCTCAATTCATTTGGGAATAACTGAATATGGGATCATTCTTGTGAATCCTCTTCCCTTGTCATATATGTATATAGTTGGCAGTTTAGAAGGTCTATCTTTCCATATAGTCTATTTTATAACCAAAAGATAATAATTTCTACCAATTTTCTTCCATATCTTACCTAATAAAGATTTGGGGTAATACCACATAAAAACCGATTCACTTATTTAACATTCATACTTTTTGACAGAATATCTCTCTTTTCCTAACTATTCTATGTGAAATGCATGTACGTTCATGTAAATTCTTGGGAAAATGTTCCCCTGACCAAATCAGTTGAAAGTCTGACAGATAACCTAAGTGAAAAATGACATCATTGTAATGCTCTCTGAAGTAATTTATATAGTGCAGACTCTGGAAAGTGCAATTTAACTCTTAACAGAATAAAATAGCCAACTGAACATTGGGGAAACAAACAAACAAACAAAAAACAAAAAATACACATACACAATAAACTAGTTGGTTGCTACATGTAATTAAGAGCTTTATATTAGTCAATAAGTGACTTTTGGTCATCTTTCCTCCTTCCCTAATAGAATTTGTTGCTGCTGCTATTGTATTTAAAGGTTAAAAACAGTGGATTTGGATCAGACACAATATCAAGTTCATTCACAGGGAGTAATAATTTCCTTGGCAAGGGGAAGAGGAATTCTTTAGGGATACTAAGATCCTAACCAGTCTCTTAATCCACATCTAACTTGGTGTTCTAACTCTATGAATTATTCCACATATTTATATGCAGTAAATGGCTCTCTGGGTTAGGTCAAAATCAAGCTTAATATTTCTATACCACAATTCATGTTAAAAAGCGAAAAACTGAAATTACAGCACTAGAGTCCAGATAACTTCCAAAGAAAAGCAGCGCTTTCAGTCCATTTAGTAAACAGCCTACTCCCATTCCCTGAGTGGCTCAAAACAGTTAATGTACCTCCAAAATGTAATCAATATGTTCTCCTATCTCCGGTAAGAGAGATATAATCATTCACTGTATCATGAGATTAAACTAACTTGGAAACCCAATTAACTATTTTAATGACTGGAGAGGGGTTAATAGATGATTCAAAATGACAGCTGGTAATTATAGGCCTCTTCCCTCATTTAAACAGAGTTAGAGAAGGTGATTTTTTAATGCAGGCAGAGGATGTACGAAGCATAATCTTGTATGACCACAGTGAGAGCTTTGATTTTTTCATCAAGCATTTATGGAGCACCTACTGTGAGCCTGTGCCTAACCTTGGGGAACTTTCTGTCCGTGTTGCTTCCCCATGACTAATAACAAAGAAAGTCCACTTAACTGGGTTGCTACAATGCTTGTACAGAAAACATAGCCTATTTGCGTGATGTCAGTTACTTCACCCGGATATTATTAAAACATCACTGGTAGCATTACACTAGGTACATATAAGGTTTTACATAAACCTTTAGAAAAAACATGATTTCTTTTCAAAAGAAGATTGGTACAATGCACCTCTACCTAGGTATCTCATGCATGCCATTTTCCCAAGAAATCTATCAGATTATTGATTCTTTCTTCTCTCTGATCTTGAAAACTCTTAAGATAAACTAATGACTTGAACTCCATTAATGTGCATCAAAATAGATTCTCCTTGAAAAGATTCTCAAACTGTAAAAAAACCGAAGTTGATCATATATTTAGGTGTAAGTTTTCAAAATATTTGACTCTTGGCAGTTGATATTGACTACACAGTGACCAAAAAAAAATAACAAATGATGAAATCTAATGGAATTCCATCTTTTAGCAGACACATAAAACAAAGTGCACTATAAATCATGTACTAGTCTAAGGTATTTATGTTAAGCATGCAATTAAAATGAAAGTATACTAAGTGTGTAGGACATTTTTTCTATCACCTCAGCTTCAGACTCCCTCAAATTAAATGAGTATGAATTGCATTAAATGAAAATCAGACACACTTGGCATGCAAATTATAACTCTCTGACAGTGATTTTCATTTTCTCTATTTTGCAAGAGATCCCTAGAAATAGTGGTCAATGGCAAATATTACTCTAAAGTTTTTATTTCTGAAAGTCTGCTAACAATATCTTAGTTTATGATTTTAAATCACCACAAGGGAACACTGTGCCTATCACATAGCAAAAACATATAACAACAATTCTTTATTTCTGTATTTATCTACCTACTAAGAATTTTCATTTAGTGAGGGCTGGTTTTTGTCTCTGCTACTGAGCACAAAGCATTTCTATTGTACTGTAACATTGTGAAATGTATTATAATATTATCTTCAAGTCTCATCTATGGAAATCACTACAAAAGCTCTCAGTATTTTAGACTCTAAAGATTATGTTATATAGTCTAGTGTCAATTTGCTACAGCTTATAATTATTATTTTTTCTTTTTAAAGAAACCAGTAGTGAAATATATTTCCTTTATACATGGCAAACCGTTTTTAATTTTATCAAACACTCGGTTGCTTTTAAGCTACCCTATAAATGTTTGATTAAGTGCCTCCTCTTTTAAATGTATTAATTCAATACAATTTAATAGATAGAACTAAGGTAAATCTATAGTATTCTCAAACTTGTTTTACTATGGTTACTTCCAAACATACACAAAATTCAACAAAATAATATAAGAAGTTCTCATGCACACATCAGCCAGTCCTTATAACTGTCATCCCAAGAGCTCAACTGCCCAAACCACTCCTCTGTCCACTTTCCTCCCTCTCCAAACACTAAGAAGCAAATCCCAGACACAATTGCATTTCATCCATATTTTAGTACTTATATCTATAAAATATGGACTATCTTAACCAAGCTACCACACCATTATCACTCTTAGATAATTAATATTAATTCCTTAATACCATCAAATATCCAGTTAGTGTTCACATGGCCAATTGTTTCATACATGTAATGATTTGTTCTATGTTTTTAAAGTAGAATCTAAATAGCTTTCATACATGATAACATGGCAATTAATGTCTATGTCTTTCTTAATCTATAGGTATTCTATCTCACTGTTTTTGTCTTGTCACTTATTTGTTGAAGAGGAAAATAGATGTTTATTTATTTATTTATTTACCGGCTACTGCATTATCTCAGTTTGAATTTTGCTGATTGCCTTCTTGTGGTCAAATTCAACATGTCCGGGCTTCCCTGGTGGCGCAGTGGTTGAGAAGCTGCCTGCCATGCAGGGCACACGGGTTCGAGCCCTGGTCTGGGAAGATCCCACATGCCGCGGAGCAACTGGGCCCCTGAGCCACAACTACTGAGCCTGCGCGTCTGGAGCCTGTGCTCTGCAACAAGAGAGGCCGCGATAGTGACAGGCCCGCGCACCACGATGAAGAGTGGCCCCCGCTCGCCGTAACTAGAGAAAGCCCTCGCACAGAAACGAAGACCCAACACAGCCAAAAATAAATAAAATAAATTTATTAAAAAAAAAAAAATTAACCTTGTAATAAAAAAAAAAAAATTCAACATGTCCCTTCTATCCTATGGCTGTATATAGGCTTATCAGATCCTGTTTGTGTTTTATAAGACTACTTCACAGAAAGTGCCTACAGTATTTTCAATGTTTGCATTTTAAAATTATGGTGGATCCATTATATAAATCAATTTAGAAAAGAAAAGACTCACTGTTGCTTCTATTATGAAAGTCAGATAAATGCCCCCTGGATACAAACTTATAAATTTCATTGACTGCAAGTTAATTTGCCTACACGTTCTGGCATACAATCCTTCATGTGTAAGATTTAATTTCATGTTCAGTTTGAATCATACCTAAATTGCTGAATATAAAATTAACACAATTATCTTAGACCAAATTGTAATAACATTTATTTAATGTCTTATAGAAAAAAATTAAGTTCTAGTAAAAGAAGGGAGTGGCTTTTCATATGTGTTTCATGAACTATTATGGCAAAATTGTATGTACTTTAGATAATGAATGTGTATTTATTTTTTAAATTAATTTTTATTGGAGTATAGTTTATTTACAATGTGTGTTAGTTTCTGGTGTACAGCAAAGTGAATCAGTTACACCTATGCATATATCCACTCTTTTTTTAGATTCTTTTCCCATATAGGTCATTACTGAGTATTGAGTAGAGTTCCCTGTGCTAAAGAGTAGGTTCTTATTAGTTATCTATTTTATATATAGTAGTGTGTATTTAGATAGTGAATGTGTGTCCACCTTTTGCTGTAGCCCTAAAATGCATTTGGCAATTGATAATGTGGTTCATTGTATTAGAAACAGCACGATCATTTATTGAGCGCTTACTGTATTCTAGTGTTCTGGACTCCTGAGATAGAAAGGTGTCTTGAGAAGTATTCAGTATAATTCAGTATAATACAGAAGAGAGACACATACACACAGATGATTTCTGCTATAATCTTATTATGGTATAAGTATGTTTATAACTACCTCAGCTTTAAAAATTCAAGTTGAAAAAAAACAATGATTATTCCAAGATCTGATATTTTTACTATCAATAGGGAATTATTATTTAGACATAGCTGCCTTAGCATGCCACTGCTTTATTTGCCGAGATTAAGATTTTGAGCCTCTTCACAGCTCTTAAATCACACATGCATACATACACACACACACACACACACACACACACACACACACACAGAGCTATCTCAAAAGAGGATAGGAATTCTTTTGAAAGGGACGGAGGAAATAATAATACTTGCATACTGCTTCTTACATGGCATGTGCTGTTTGCACCTATTAACTCATTTAATTCACTCAACACAATACACATGATAATACAAATGACTGTATATGAGAAGACTCAGTTTCATCAACTTGTCTGATGTCTCACACTAATAGGTGGCAGAGCCAGGAATCACACTTAGGCAGTGTGACTACAGGGTATGTGTTTTAACAGTACGGTAAACTGCCTCCTAAAACATGTAGATGAGAAACAAAGGAGAAGCAGCAAAGTGTGTCAGCTGGACTGGAGTCAGAGTGCTTGGGCTTGGATTGTGGCTCATGACCTTGTGCAACGTACTTCATGCTTTCTTCTGTCTGTAAAATATGAATGTCGATAGTACCTACCTCACCCGAATTCTGTAAGGATTCACAAAAATGGGCGTGTACAGTGTTTGGCAATTAGTAAGGTACTCAAAAATGTTAGCTATTGGGCTTCCCTGGTGGCGCAGTGGTTGAGAATCTGCCTGCCAATGCAGGGGACACGGGTTCGAGCCCTGGTCCGGGAAGATCCCACATGCCGTGGAGCAACTGGGCCCGTGAGCCACAACTGCTGAGCCTGTGCTCTAGAGCCTGTGCCCCGCAACAAGAGAGGCCGCGATAGTGAGAGGCCCAAACACTGCGATGAAGAGTGGCCCCCGCTCGCCGCAACTAGAGAAAGCCCTCGCGCAGAAACGAAGACCCAACACAGTCAAAAATAAATAAATAATTTTTTAAAAAATGTTAGCTATTATTTTTATCATTATGTACCCAAAACACAGGCAATGTTATTTAGATTTTGTTCTGAAAAATGGGAGCCACCACATCTAATATACAATATTAAAATTAATAGAAAATGAAGTAGTCAGGGGAAACTATTTCTCCTCGTACCTCCCACAGAAATGAAACGTTACAAAAGGAGAGAGAAAATGGTAAAAGGAACCCATTTGTCAAAAAAGATTAAAGAGTATCTGCTACTTTCACAGTTACCTCACTTAATATTCACTTCAACCCCACAAGAAAAGTGTTCTTATTCCCATATTACAGTGAGGAAAACTGATTCTTGTTGATAATTCAAAATCACACAGTAAACGGCGAAATCAGGAGGATTTGCAACCATAACTCCCTGACCCTTAGTTTTCTACTACACCGGTGTTTTTCATACTATAAGTCATGAAATAGTTTAAATAGTCGTGAAATCATTTTAGTAGACTGTGACCAGGAAATATTAGTGTACGTCACGTGAAGTGAAAGCAAATATTATTTGGTCAAAGTATTGCAGTTATATGTCGTGCTGTGTATAACCATGGGTCTACTGAGTTGCCATGGAAATTGTATTTCTTAATGTCTGGAGCAGTCAAAAAAATTTAGAAACACACAGAACCATGACACATTCCTCATGTTTGTATAATAGCCAAACAAATATTTATTGATACCCAAACTACTAAAGTCATGATCCAATAACTGCTTGGACCTACACATATTCTTAGAGTACCTCAAGGTAAAGAGAAAAAAATCAAAATATATACAGACACACATATACACACACATACATGCATATAGAGTAGCATACAGCTTTCTGTTCTGTCTCATATTTCCAGAAAGTACTAGGAGAATTTGGCTTGATGGTTATACCATCACTAACAAGCTGCGTGGGTTGATACATCAATTAAATTTTATGTGCCTTGGGTTTTTGCTCTATAAAAAGGAGATAACAATCCCTTCTCTCTAATTACCTCTGTGGGACTCTGAGCTATTTAGGCAAAAGTCAATGTAGTGATTTAGAGAAATATTTGAGGGAAATCTGTGTTTGCGTGTGTGAGTATGTATGTGTGTGCGCACGTGTGTGCTTGCTGAATGGAAGAAACCAATGCTAACACAAAGAATGGCAAAGTGTGAGATAACAAGGCAAAATATGTGTCACAATGAAAGAGAAACCACAGCTTCTTGAGATCACAGGTTCTCGCTATCACCTGGCTGGGTTTGTGGACAATAAAATGGGTGATAAAATGGAAATACGAAGTGCTTGGGAAATGAGGTAGTCTCCACAGATACAGAAGGATATTTGGTGTGCCAGCTAAGAAGCATTGCCTACTAACCTCTGGCATGGTTTCGATCCCCAGTAATTGCAGCTATTGCTAAGGCAGTGGCTTCCGAAAGCAAAAGCTTTACTCTGTTTTTATCTTCTTTCAGCTCTTCAAAGAGCAAGGCACACAATGAAAGATTTATTTCCCCACATGACCAAAGCTCAGAGGTGGTAGATACACTGACTGTATATTTCATTTATTTTACCAAGTGTTAACAAAGTAAAAAAGCGTTTCTAGCTAACATCCTCTGAGAATAAGTATTCTCAGAGTTGCTGGCCTCAAGTTGTGGCATCCAAAATAAGACTTGTGTCCCCACTTGGTAGCCTGTAAGGCCTGGCCCCTTTGCTTTTTGGCCAGTTATATTAATATTGTTTAAAAAGTTTTGCATCTGTTACTTTATATATGAACCACATTTGTATTTCAGCCTGGTTAAAGTATAAATAAATAAATAGGCAGAATAATGCACAAAAACACAATCCCATCAATGTAAGGACTATTTTGAAGAGTTAGTTTCAAACAACACTGCTAAAAAAAAAAGTGGAGGTGAAACCTACAAGTCACATTAATGAAGATTCAATTTTGGCCATTTTTAAGTTAATATGAGAGCATCAGATGGTGTGACTTATTGAAAGCACTTTTCAATTTTCTGAGCAAATTTATTTCTTAAATGAAAGGACTCCTTTAGGCACACAAAAATTTCCTTCCAAAGTTGTTCAGAGACCTAACTTGCAGTCACCAAGCTAGAAATGGTGGTAGGAGACAGCCAGAACTCACCAAAATTGCCTCTTAAGTTGTGTGAGAGCTAACAAGTTCTTCAGTGGTCTCTGGATGCCGTATATATGCATCTTGTTTTTATGCGTGTGTGGATCGTTGGATAGCTGTTCTTTTGACTTGCCACCCATCCATCTTTCTTCTTCTGGGATGAGCACTATCGTTTCCGAGGGAACTCACTCCTCTCCTACTCCCTGGACCTGTGGTGATGTTTTGCTGATCCCACCAACCACTCCAGGATGGGTAACAGGACCTGGTCAACCTTTTTCCCATCCATCTTGCCACAGTGACTGGTCCAGTTTGAGAAAATGTCCTGTTAATTCATACTGACACTGCTCAAAGAAACTGATTCAGAAGTTATGTGATCTTAGTTTGTTCAAAGAGAGCTAATCTGATGGTCTTGGGGTTGAGAAGGTGTAAATCTGAGTTTATGGAGACCACCAAGGAAGAAGGAGAGTGAGGCCAGAACAGAGAAGAGCAAGGAAAGCAAAAAAGCAATCAAATCTTGATGTCATTGTTTGAGTCCCCAGGGCCAGCCATACCTGTGGCAAGACAGTGCCTCGGGACTTTCAGTTGAGTTTGCCAATCAGCTCAGTTTTGCACTCTCTCTGTTTGTTTTACACGAATTCACTTCTCCCTCTTCTGATCGTTGTTACTCCATACTATTTTTTTTCACTCAAAGAGTAAACCATTTGCTTGCATCTTTGCTAAAAAAAAAAGAGTGGATGGGGGCTTCCCTGGTGGCGCAGTGGTTGAGAATCTGCCTGCCAATGCAGGGGACACGGGTTCGAGCCCTGGTCTGGGAAGATCCCACATGCCACGGAGCAACTAGGCCCGTGAGCCACAACTACTGAGCCTGCGTGACTGGAGCCTGTGCTCTGCAACAAGAGAGGCCGCAATAGTGAGAGGCCCGCACACCGCGATGAAGAGTGGCCCCTGCTTGCCGCAACTAGAGAAAGCCCTCACACAGAAACGAGGACCCAACACAGCCAAAAATAAATAAATAAATAAATTAATTAATTAATTAAAAAAATAAAGAAATTCCTTTAAAAAAAAAAAAAAAGAGTGGATGGCCTATGAGGCTTCAGGTAATTTAAATAAGCAGGAGAGGAAGAAAAAAAATAGAAATATACTTTTAAGGAGATAGAACTCCTGTTCCTGTGTTTGTTTTGTTTTGTTTGCTTCAAGTTGTATGACACAAAGCAGATGCTACCTCAGTGGATATAGAACTTTATTAGAAATTCAATGCAGAGGTGTTTCTACTGAGCTATTCTAATAGTGATTTCACTGTTTTTCAATGAATCACCACTACAATACCTCTGTGTGCTATAACAGTTATGCATATTCTACATATTGCTTTAAAACTGTACATGAATATTTGGTTATTGAGACTATTTTAATTAGGCTCTTTATATGAAAAGTCCTTTGCAATATAAACTTTTTATAGAAAAGTTAAAAGCTGATTTTTTCTTTTTCTTGTGTAGTTGTGTTTTTCTGTGTGACCATAGATGATAACTTACACGTTAGAGATCCTCCCTGGAAACAATATAAACCACCTTTTCTCACTGGCTGTTTTCCCCAGTTAGTTAAAACTTTTAGCTTTCTTCAACTATTCCTAGGTATTACACGTTGCCAAGAAGTTAAAATTCATCCTAAGCTGTAATATACTTAAGGACATTCCATTAGGTATTCCATGAGTCAATCTTATATATTAAGAGTGGAGGTGCCTAACATTTGGTTCTAAAATAGAAACTATGAAAGAGCTTTAGGGAATCTGTTGACCACTGAAGTTGTATGAAAAAAATGTCAGAAACATATGTCTGAGTATATTTTTCCCCCCAAGGAAAGTATCCTAGCTTTTTTCAAATTCTCAAAAAGGTCTATAATGCAAAAAATGTTATTAAATAAGAGTAAGAGAAATTTTGATCTTTAAAGGGAAACTCAAGAGAAAAGGCATGCTACCGTGTTCTCAGAATTTCCATTTTCTATTTATCTTGCCGAAAAACGGCTTTAATACAGTGTAAGCGTCTGCAGGTGGTAGGGTTATGAATATGTAAAGTTAACCATGACATAATCTGCTCAATATTGCATATCATCATAGCAATAATTGCTTTTTTGTTCACTGGTCAGTGTTCCTGCCAGGAAACGTAATCCAAATATGAATTAAATGCAAGAAGCATATCTCCATGATAACACAATTAAGCTCAGTGCAGACAGACCTGAACCTTAAAGGCAAATTTATAAACTTTCAAGGATATTGTCACATAAATGGTAAGAATTCAGGGCTCAAGGATAAAATTTTGCAAGAATACACTAGAATCACTTATGTGATCACAGTTCTGAAATTTAAAATTATCTGATACAAAGATTTTCCCCTTAATGAACATTCAGTTATGTTAATCCTGGAAAAATAATCACTCTTGGTGATTTTGTGTCTAGAAATCAGGGTCAGATCACTGTTTCAAGTCATTTATTGAAGGAAAAAAAGGGAAGCACCAAGACAGAAGGAAGGAGGGAAGAAGAGAGGAGGGTGGGAATAAGAATGAAAGAGAGTATTTTTCACACTAACTACAAATTTGCAGAGAAACTTCCATCTCCCTCTAAGTTCAGCTGCTCTAATTTTGCTCCATTTCTTAATTATCTTACAATATTCAACGTGAATATTTTACTTAATACTGTTAAAGGATCTACTTTTGATATTTTCCCCACTTAACTGTATCAGTTAGGAGACTGGCAGATTAGGCAGCTGAAACGAAGAGACCAAAAAACAAAACGAAACAAAAAGGCAGGGTAGCTTAAAACATCAGAAATCTATTTTAAATCAAGGTCTAGAGGTGAGTGATCCAAGCTGGCAGTGTAGCTCTGCTTCAGATGGTCACTTGGATGCCCAGATTCCTTCCATCTTGTTCTACCACAATATCCAAAAACTCCGTTTTCCCCAGGGTCACTGGCTGCGCCTCAATATCCATTCTAGCCTTCTCTCTCCCATCACATGAACCCCATGGAATGTCAGAAAGACCACATTTCCCAAGCTGCCTTGCAGGTAGGTAAGATTATTTGATTAATTTATGAGCAATAGCATGTGCACATGCACAACAGCATGATATACAAGAATTGGATCATGCTTTTAAAGGAGCAGAGGTGACCTCCCTTGCCTTTTACTCTCTAACAGGCATCATGGAGAGCCACAGCAACACAGTAAGGGTGGTGAAGGATGAAGACACAGGAGCCTATACCTAACACCATAGAACCAAGCCACTGTACCAGCAAAATGGGTTTTTATGTGAGAGAGAAATAACATTCTACTCTTGTTTAAGTCGATGTTACATAAACAAATTTATGTCACAGCAATTGAGCCTATATCCTAACTGTTGCATCAATACAGTATACTTGCTGCTCTTCCTCCCACTGTTCTTCTGATACAAGCATACTTGTAACTTCCTCCCGTACACATTTTTTTTCACATTGGGTTATCCGTTACACACAAAATAAACGAAGGCACCATAGAAATTTAGAGTTCCCATTACAAAAAAAATAATTGTCTCCAAAACTTTTACTTATCTAACCATCCAAATTTCCGTATCCAGCAGAGAATCAGCCGTGACACCTTTCCAGTTCTGTCTATTGATTCCAATGTAAATTGTCTAAGAACAGAAATTTTTGCCTAAAGCTGTATGTACTAAATTTTCCACCGAATACCATGTAGCAAGCAGCATAAAAATAAGAATGAAATCGTAGGAAAAAATAGATTATGAAAAAGATAATAGGATAGAGTTGAAAGCAATATGTCAGAGGTGTAAATTATGGGTGGGAGCTAGAACGGTGACGAGAGAGGTGTCTCTGAAGAAGGCAGAGGGATAGCTGATCTGCCTGTATCATTGGCTTGCTGCCTATTTTCTTTCAGGTTAGGCCTTATTTTATTTTATTTCATTTTTATTAAGCACAAGCATGGTTGCTTTAGGCATGTCCTTTTTTGATAGCTACAACTTCCTCTTCCTACCATTCATCTCTCACTAATCAATACACAATGAAGTGCCAGAGTAATTTCGTTTTTATAAGACTCATACCACTTCCTGACACTTTTCACATTTCTTCGCTAATTATTTTCTGATTTTGACACCAGATGGAGAGTTCTCGTCCTCACTAACAGGCATTTGCTCTCCACACATTGGTCCAACTTCTTTTATTCAGGCCTGACCTGTCAAGCTTTTCTGGGGGCCTTTATTCCTGTCATCCTCCCAAAAAAACATCATGTCCTAGTATAACTTTGTCCTTACCTCCTAAGTAGTTGTTTTTTTCATCTAATATTCACTACTATTCTCACAAAACACTTCTTAAAACTTTCATAATGCCCCTCAATTATTACTAAGGAGACTTTTCATGGAGGAAAAAAAAAAAAGATGAAAACAAGAAAGTGTTAATATCTGTCAGGGCTGGGGCAAAATATATTACAAAATTTATGTCGTAGGTAAAAGACTTACAACCTGTTTTTCAAGTAAATACCTGCCCTGTGCGGTCTAAACTAAGTTTTAATTTTAAACTAAAGCTCTTAAGAAATGTACCTCAAAATTTGATTGCAATATTATAATACAAATGTACAGTATTAGAACAAAGTATCCTTCAGAATGCGTTAAGCATAATGGGTGTATCCACACTACTATCTACACAATCTTTACTTTAGAACATTTTTGGATCTTAAATACAAAAAGGTAATAATAAGAACAGTTGTTTAAATTTCTCATATTCCATGCACATTAAGCCCAAAATAAATATAAATTTAATATATCAGATACTTGGCATATGTTTACTGCAACTTTGCCTATAAATAATTTCCATTCTGATGTGCTTTCCTATTCCTTGGATGAAAAAAGATAAGAATACTAACACTATAGGGTGATGTTAATGCATACTGCAATCTGTTACCTTTGCTGGCTGATACACTTGTGAGTGGCACAGGGTGAAGTGGAGGGAAGGTAATTGAAATTTCCTGGGACTGACACTCTTCAGAGACATCACGGGGGACACCTTCAGTACTCACGGATGTTACAGGCATACTTGGTTAGAAATCACAAATGCTCCTGAGAGAACAACAGACCTCAGAAACTACTTACATAACTGTTAGACAGCATACGCCTTAAAATCAGGGAAACTAATTTTCACCCTCCCTCACAGGACAGAAGAGAACATTCACCCTTTTGAAATTAAAAACCTCAGGTCTAGCCCCCCTCAGGACTACAAGCCTTCTTAATAAATCTTTGCTGAATGAATAAACAGTAACTATGTGTACAAGATACATAGAAAATTTAATTAACACATTCATCTTTAAGTAAAAAAACCTTAAGATAAGGACCAACAAAGCAGGTATAGACTCAGATGAGCCTCTATCACTTCCACATAAATTCAAAGGGAACCTGAGTGAGTCCAGTGCTGAGACGCTTTTGGTTTATTTGTGTAGAACAGGCTTATGCATTAATGTAGAGAGAAGGGCAACAGAACACTCTGGAAAGTAGAAAAGAAATTAGAATCATTATTGTGATTCTGCCACAAAGGGAATGCAGAAGCTTAGACTAGTCGCTTAGACGCGCCAGTCTTTCTCTAATGAGCCTGTGTTATGAATTGAACTGTCTTCCCCAAATCCATATGTTGAAGTCCTAAACCCCAGCACCTCAGAATGTGACCTTATTTGGAGATAGGGTCTTTATAGGGGTAATCCAGTTAAAAGGAGAACATGAGAGTGGACCCTAATTCAGTGTGAGTGGTGTCCTTTTAAAAAAAGGGAAATTTGGACACAGAGAGATACGCATACAGGGAGACTACCATATGCACAGGAAGATGGCCATACAAGCCAAGGAGAGAGGCCTGGAACAGCTCCTTCCCACACAGCCTCAGAAGAAACCAGCTCTTGAATTTGGACTTCTAGCCTCCAGAACTTTGACAGAATACCTTTCTGTTGTTTAGGACATACAGCACAGTACTTTGTTACAGCTGCTCCAGCAAACTAATACAGTCTCTAACTCTAAAATACTATGATCTAGAGGAGGGTAGACTTCAACAAACCTGGGAAAAAATCCTACTGGATGTGGACTGGGAAAAAAACATGTGTACATTTGGGGGATTTGTATGATATACCAAGTCTGAGAGCAAGCAGAAGCAGTAATATATATTCAGGAGACACAGTAAAAAATAAATAAATAATAATAATATTAATTTTAATTAAAATCTCCAAAGGCTATAGCTGAAGAGCAAATGCTAAATGCTTTTAATGAGGCTGAAGTAGCCAAGTAATGGGCTCTGCTATGGGAGAAAAGGGGGAGGGAGCCACCAAGAGAATCAATATTAGAAGATTGTTAAAGATTCACAATGTCTCTACATGAAATAAACAATAATGACATCTCTTTCCCAAGTTCACTGTTTAACATAGTCTGGCTGAAACAACTAGGAACTTTCTGAACCATTAAATTAAGTTGTTTTCAAATACTATTAAAGTGATTCCCACTTTTATTCTTTAAAATTTAAAAAAAGTCACCAAATATAAATAAGTAACAAAAACACAAAAGTATGTTTCTATTGATTTGAATTTATCCAGACCAGTGTAAGGTGGCATTTACAGTATGAACATGGAGGCATATCACATGTCATAGTCAACATAAAGAAATAAAAATATCAATTTTAAGCTGAACCTCATGACCCCATGAATATATTGCAAGACAACCAATTGAACGATATGACCCACATTTCCTCTCTAAGGAAAGAGAGAAACTAGCTAGATGATCATCATAATTAGTTCTCTGCAAGTAGTTCTCATTATTTAGAAATATGTATTTACAAACTGAATTTACATGTTTAAGTTACTAACAACAAAAGTTTAAGTATTTTAATTTGTAATATTCTATTTTACTACTCTGATTCTAATTCTGTATTACTACTCTATTTCTTCTGAAAAATCTTCATCATTATTTGTTTCCAAAAGAACAAGGCAAGTTTCTGAAAATCATTAACTTAATATAACCAAGTAAGATACAGTAGCCATGTGACTATTCTCTGCTACAGAGCTAAGAAAACTTCTCAAGTATACGTTAGTAACATTTTGATAACGTCAAAATGTTATCCAATTTTATATATTCTTTTAATCGAAAGAATTTTTAAGATGGTGTTCGAATCCTCAGATGTAATAGATAAATATTTTATACCAAAGTTGGCTCTAAAGCAGAATTCCACTTACTGAATTTCATTTTCCTTTTTAATTCTTATTGTAATGTGCAAAAAACTTCAGGCATAGTGCGACTGGAGGACAGAGTGGTTGCCTGAACAGTCTGATGCTTTTGTTCTCCCTTGTTGAGTAGAAATAATATAGAGAATAAAAGAGAAACCATCCTTTCATCCTAATATAACTGATAAATCCGAAAAAGAAATCACGTAGGCCTGAATAATCATAATGTATTCGTTTAGTTCTTTCGATATAAATTCAGCAAAAATAAAATTCAACAATACATCCTATTGCTGAGTAAAAAGAGAAGCCAATTATAACAATAATGACCAATACGCGTAGGCACCACTTACCGAGTGCTTATTAAGCGCCAGGCACTGGTCTAATTGCTTTACGTGTGTTAACTCACTGAATCTTCATAAGCAAGCTAAAAGGTTGACACTACGATTACATCTATTTTAATAATGAGAAAAATGAAGCACAGAGATAGTAAAGAACCTGCCCAAGATCAACACTAGGAAGGGGCAGTCTAGCTTCATAGTTCTTGCTCAGACCCGTTTTGCTACACTGCCTCTGCAAAGAAGACATATATAGACAGCTCCATCTGAATGCCTCCAACGAGCTAAGCACTATGTGTTTGATTTATGTGAAATGTCTGTTGATGAGGAACTAGCACTTACTGAGGTTAAGCTGTTCAAGGTCACTGCTACTCAGTGATGGCAGGAATTTGAATTTATGTGTATCTGAATCCACAGCTGGGGTTCCTTTGACAATGTTCACCTCCAGGTTATAAAGGACCGTAGGCTAGCACAGCAGTCTGAAAACTACTGCCCACAGGCAAAATCTAGCCTGCCACCAGTATTTGTAAATAAAGTTTTATTGGAGCTTATATGAGCCTTGTTCATTCACTTACTATTGACTGTGGCTGCTTTTCTGCTATAAGGACAGAGTAGAGTAATCGTAACTGAGACTATATGGCCCACAAAGCAGAAATGATTGGTTGTCTGGGCCTTTACAAAACATGTTTGCTGACCTCTGGTCTAGGATGTCCTTAGCTGAGATCTTAGCAGAATTAAAAGAACATTGTTGTGATTAGAGTTGCCATCTTTTGTATTTAATTTACTAATAGGTAAAAATTGTTAAAGAAATTAAAAAAAAAAACAACAACTAAGGAGACCAGAATTCCTGCTATGGGTTAAATTCTTTTCCCCATGAAGATGTGTTGAAGTCCTAATCCCTGGTACCTATGAACGTGATATTGTTTGTAAGATAGAGTCCGTGAAGATGAAATCAAGTTAAGACGAGGTCATTCGTATGTACTGTAAGCTATTGTAATATGATTGCTGTCCTCATAAGAAGAGGAAATCACCAGGGAAGACTGAGACACAGAAAGAGAACAGCATGTGACGATGGAGGGAGAGATTGGAAAAATGCAGCTGCAAGCCAAAGAATGACAAGGATTGGTGGCCAGCACCAGAAGCTGGGAGAAGGCAGGGAAAGATTTCACCCAGAGTCTCTGAGATATCATGGTCCTGCTGACACGTTGATTCCAGACTTTCAGTCTACAGAACTGTGAGGGAATAAATTTCTATTGCTTTGAGCAACGATTTTGTGGCACTTCGTTACGGCAGCCCTAGGAAACTACTACAATGCTCTTTAGGATATGCAGAGACAGAGGTTAGCGCTAAATTACTTACTTTGAATAGTGTGTCACAGGTTACCAGCTGACCATCAACAATTTGTTTTTCTTTAGTAGACTTATAATTGGGAGCTATCCATTCAGCCAGAGACAACATTTCCCTGCCCCTTGCCAGCTTTAGTCAGGGTCAGAAGACTTGTACTCATCAACAGAATATCAGTAGCAGTATAATGACCAAAGTGACTAAAGAAGCAGTCTGCATTCTTCAGGCTGGATGCAGAGGATCTAGCAGAAGTTTCAAAAGCCCAAGGGATGGTGGAGCCAAAAGATGCAAGGAGCCCGAGCCCTGGAAATATTCATGAAATAAAACCCTCCCCTCTGCTAACTGATCTTTATGTCAGTGAAAAGTAAAACTCTATTAGGTTAAGCCGTTAGAATGTTTTTATATCAGCTAATATTACATCAACTTCATTAACTATTAAACACAAAATCAAGTTTGTAGAACTTGAACTCCTCATAGGTGTTACATTATGACGGCCCTATAAAAACCAAATGGAGAAGGACGTCACCAATGTAAAGTTCATAGACATAGCAACCCAAATTCAAGCAATATTTGCCATCAGCGCAAAGACCACAGAAGAGCCATATAAAATATTTGGCAAGAGGACATCCAAGCTACGGCTACATGGTGAACAAAAAATGACTAAACTCTCATAATTTTGGCCAGATGTTTAGAGGTAACATGAAGTACAAAATCTAGCAATAAGATTTAGTTGGGGACATCTGGGAAAGAAATGCAGCCCAAAGATCAATGTGATGCATAGCCGGGACTGGGCTTGAAGCAAAGTGTGAAACAAGAGGTGAGGATACACGAGTCACAGACAACTCTCCTTCTTGCAAACAATGGTTTCTAAGTGATGCCAAAATGTGATATTTCCGTGGGTGCAGAGAGGAAATCAATTGGTGCTATTTTTGCACCTCTAGACAGGATAACACATGTTGAGAGCAGTGTCTGTCAAGGATGGGTCTTGAAACCTGCAACTCCGTAGAGGCTATTTGTGACTAGGAAGAACATTTACCTGCCTTGAGTAAAGGAAGATGAAATATTAAATGCAAAAATTTCCAAATGAGACATTCTATGTTTTTCCTTTCTTTTTAAAAAATTAAGTCTACTTGATTATTTTCTGAATTTGCAAAAGCTAAACTTTGCTTTATTAATTGATTTTTATTAATGTTTCCCTTGCATGTGATTGCAAACTTCTTTTTTAAAATAAGTCCTAAAGAGACTGCAGGTTTATGTGCTGAGGCAGCATGCTACTGTACCATCAGTGGTTATGCCACCATCTTGGAACTGGCATTCTCCTTTGCAATATTTCTGTGCTATCTGACAGAAGGAATCCAAGATTATTATGTTGTTCTCCATCACTAGCTGGGGTTAAAAAGAAAAAGAGGTTGGTAACATCCTTGGCTTCCTTTTGATTTTGTATATTTTTAATTCACTCTTTTCCATTTTACTAATTCTTCTTCATATGGATGAACTATTTTTGCCGACGAAAACTCAAAAAGTAAAGTAAAAAAATCTTTGAGTGGAAGTCACACTGTATATCAGAAAGCTAGAGTTACAGACAGAAACATCTGTCAACATATGGCGATGCAGATGCATTGTAACACCTTTGGGTTTGACAGCTTTGCACTGGATGTGCTCTTGAGTAAAAGAACAAATTGCTTTTGTTTTCTTGGATTCTAAAACAACAGGCCTATGCTAGGGATCAAGAATTTTCGTTACTAGATCCTGGCTTTCATCGATCACACTTGCATAAACATAGATTTTTCCTTTCTCCATCAGGGGTCTATCATTTAGTTTAAATGGTTTAAATGCACACAGGGAACAAAAGGATAGAAAAAAAAAAAGCACTTGGAATTGCTGTTACACAAACAGAAGTCTTTAGATAAGCATCATAAAATGGAAAGCAATGAAGTTTCCTGTCAAAGAAGCTACATCAGAAAATATACAATGGCTGTTCCCAAGTGTTCAGAAAAAGGCAGAGACAATTCAGCAAGGAACTTAAGTCAACAGTGCAATGTTTAAAATTGGAGTTTCGCAAGCTGTACCGTTTTGTATGATCCTAACATGCAAATGAACCCAAACCACCATTTCTTCATCTTTAAAATAGCATTATAATAGGGATTAAATGAGGTGATGTATGTAAAACATTTAGCACCATGCCTAGCATACAGGAATTTTGCCAGAAATGGTATCTTGAAAAAGTGAATATTCATAACAGTTGGTATCATTAACTGAAGTCCTAGTTAGTAGTGCATGAATTTTTATTTCTCTCAGAATACATTTCTGACAGCACTATTGAAAAGTAGTGAAAATGATGGATTTTACGAGATGTGTAATGATAGATAATAACTATTAATAATAACTAATGTGGCTTCAAATTTGAGCCTTTTCTGGGGAAAGGTTTTGTGACATCCTCTTATAGAAACACCAACACGATTGACAGAACTAAATGTTAACATATATTAAAAATACCATGTGATTTTTAAAGCGCATCTTAATCTGAAACTATATGTTGTTTCATATAGTTTGAGTTTCTCGAAAAGAGAATTTCATCTCTGATAAAATTCAAGCAGCTCTTTTGAATAGTCCTACAATCAGCCTGAAAAATGAATGCTATTTTCCCCTCAGGTGATCCATATGGGTGACAGGGCAAAATAGGCGCATTCCACATCATCCCATGCAGTCTGTCTTTCCCTTTCTCACAAGGAAAGTGGCAACACCAGTGAATCACCAAAACTTCTGTGGGCTCCTACCGAGTGAAACGCACTGTGCTAGGCTCTCAGATGGATCCACGAATGTATAGAACCTTGCCTTTCCTTCCCCCAAGAAGTTTACAACTTTGATGATAAGACACAGGAGAAAAACATGAAAATATGAATGCAAAAGTTACTGGATATGTCATGTACCATCTCAAAAAAGGCTATTTTCGTTGCTTTTAGCTCATCAATTATTTTATTATTAAGTGCCTTGGAGTGTATGACAAATGTTCTAGATTATCACAAAGCACATCACAAAGCATACACATTTTCTCCCTGCTTGGATTATATCCTTTAAAAGTCAAACAATTTCCTTGAGGGGGGGGTACTTTGGGAAATATTAAATTGGCCCTTCACCTCCAGCACCACCTTTCTCCTACCTTAACACACAGAGGCTAATTCTATATGGAATAACTGAATCAAATCAGAACTGAAAGTTCAAACCAGCAATAATTCTTAATCTGTGGTTTGAGTTTCTGGAAAGCCACAGAGAGAGCTGATCTATGCACCCTTACAGAAAGCCTGGGCTGACACATCAATTTGATCTCTTCACCCTAGGCAAACAGAATCTCTGATAGCAGCAACGGAGGGTGTTAGAAAGACATTTGCCATTTCTACCACATGAATCTTAGTTTTAACTCACACTTAAGGGTAGAGTTATATTTCCTGTTCCCCCTTCTGTCTAGCTCTATGTTCTGGGGAAAAAAAATTATTGTAAGTTGGCTGCCCTATCAAATGAGAGCCGCATACAGAAACTTCTTTATTAGCTGTTGGAGGGCTTCCTCTGTTCTTTTAAAGCCCTATTTCTCTATAAACTATTGTCTTATTCCAGTTTACCATGTAAGGATTTCAGAGGAGTAAAAACCCATCAAAAAGAACAATACTTTTTTTTTGCCCGAGATACTATTTGTGGAAAGCATTTTCCTTTTATGGCCATGGCTAGAAAGCAAATGATTACTCAGCAAAGCCATCTAAGAAAAATATTCATTTGCTTCATTTTACAGAAATGCAACCTGAAAACCTAAACAGAAAAGTTAGAAAATAGAGTAAATTTGATCTAACATGATAGCCACCTGGTGTAAAAATGACTCGATTGAAAGTGTCTGAGTCAAAAAAGGGAGGCAGTAGTGTGTGACAGAAAGCATATGGACTTCGGGGTCAAACAGATCTGTTGTTTCCTCAGTTTCAGTCTATTACCTTAAGTTTACAATGTTAATAATAATAATAATAATAATAATACTTTCTTGGAGATGTTTATAATCATACGTTCTTGAAATCATGTAGATTTCAAAAGTAAACCTGTTAGGTAATAAGTGAAAGTAAACTTCTCTAACCACCCCTCCTTAGTCACATGTAAAAAAGGCTAAACTTCCTGATACAGTACTTTAGCATGGAAATACCAGCATCATTCATTTTGCCGAGTAAAGCAATGAGGGTAAAGGAAGGAACTGGAAGGAGTCCTATGACACTGAGCAGAAATAGCTCAAGATTATGAGCTAGGGCTTCCCTGGTGGCGCAGTGGTTGAGAGTCTGCCTGCCAATGCAGGGGACACGGGTTCGAGCCCTGGTCTGGGAAGATCCCACATGCCGCGGAGCAACTAGGCCCATGAGCCACAATTACTGAGCCTGCGCGTCTGGAGCCTGTGCTCCCCAACAAGAGAGGCCACGATAGTGAGAGGCCCGCGCACCGCGATGAAGAGTGGCCCCCACTTGCCGCAAATGGAGAAAGCCCTCGCACAGAAATGAAGACCCAACACAGCCATAAATAAATAAATAAATAAGTAAAATTAAAAAATAATTACACAATATTTAAAAAAAAAAAAGATTATCGGCTAATAACAGAGCTTTAAAAAGGCAAAGAGTGGAGTCGTAGCATGTTCACTTAACAAATGAGAATTTAACTATACAGCTTCAGGGAACAAAACAGAGGGAGACCAGGCTGTGTACAAATTTTGTCCAATTTTCCACCCCATGAATATATGCCCCCAAATGTGAGATGAGAGCATTGGATCTGCTCTTCCCTCAGTCATTTAAGTTCCAACCTTCCGCTCAGCATGTGAGGATCTTTCCATGCCAAGTGTGATTCAAGGGTCAAATAACACATGGTTTTCCTACAACATATTCTATGAGTATGCCAACTACTTTGGCTGGTACCTAACTTAAGAGTCCATTACTTATCACCAGAGAAAATAACCACTATGTTGGAAAGGCAGAAGGTATGTACGGTTTTATCAGTTCTTTTTTATGAGGTTTTCTAAGGTAATTTTCCTCAAAGTATGATGCCATTGTAAACCACTAAGAATATGTATAAATTATCATTTACTTTCAATGATTGTCTCATGACCTAAATGTCATAGCTATCGGAACTCTACAAGACTACAAGTTGATGTTTAATATGGTTAAAGCAGCCATTGCTCAGATGCTCAGATCCCCTCTGTGTTGATGATGGTCCGCCTCTGTTTAAGACCCTGAAAGGATGGGCCCTCACTACTTGCCAGGATTCCCATTTTATTTCTGCATATGCCCCATTTGAATGTTCTAATACCGATCAGAAGCTACTTTTCCTGTAACTTTTAATTACAGTCCTAAATACTACATCTTAATTCCTCCTGAACATGACACATCTTCAAATATTTGAAATTTTACAATGAAGTCTTATAAACATCCCAAGTCTTATATTCTTCAAGTCAAACATTATTAATATCTTCAAACTTTCTTTGCATGACCCTTTCACCATCCTGAATTCCTATCTCTTAAAAATGATTCCAGTTTTTTAAGTGTATTTTGTCACTTGTTACCTGAGATGCCTAAAAAGAAGCACAGTTGTTGGCTTGAAATTTTGGGAGCTTCCCAGGTAAAATCTGAAACTGGCCTCTGTACACAGAAGGCAAGGAGAGACCAAAGAACGAGGTAAATCACCTCAGGTTAGAAGGTGACAGGTTAAATAAGCAAGGGGACTTACATATGATGCTTGTCTTGGGCAGTGGCAAGACGATGAGTAGATCTTCACGCCCACTTGCCAGAGTCTTAAAAGTTTGTATAGAGACCTTCACTGGGTTCAGTCACATATACTGTCCAGATGGTCTCAACAACACCTTGCTCTCTCAAGACTGCGTCCTTGAAAATGGCACCCGCTGTGGAAACAGTGGGTAGAAAGTACATTTCAAGGATGGAGGTGGGGCTGAGGAGCCTCTGATCGCCTGGGTCCAGCTTTCGGGTCAACCAGAGGTCTCGTCCTCTTGGTGACCTCGCCTGACAACAATACAACTAGTAGTGTATGACCAATGTGGTACCATCTCTCAGCTCCTAATTCTCATATGCTATAATCTTAATCAAGCACTCTAAAATCAATGGGCTCATTTTGTTGTGAGAGCTACACTCAGTGCTAACTTACGCTAAACTTATAAACACATGCAATTCCTGAAGATTATTTTCATATATGTTGCTCTCAAAGTTTATGTCCCTCATTCTTTATTTGAATATTGCCTTTTTAAAAAGTTTCCATTATCCATATTAAATAGCATCTTATAAGACCCCACCCTTAATCCAGCCTGTAAGAACTTTTTGCACTGGCTTGCTTCGAGATGTTTACACTTTGGATCAAGCCATGGTATCCCAGTAACCAGGAATGTGGGACAGCATCAGAAGTTTCCTCAGCTGAACTTTGAAAATACAAATTTTTTCCTTCACCCTATAAGATGACTGTTTTGGAGAATACAAAAGCACCTAATTTTTATGGACTGACTTTATTGTGCAATAAACAGTCTGTCATCCATTTAAGTTTAACATAGAGTCTATAGCCTGCAGATTCAGGAATGAACAAAAATTAAACTACTTTCCTTAGTAAACTATGCTCCGTTGACAACAACATGATTGTGTGCTTATGTATGGGTGTGTGTTTTCCAATAATTTGTCTTTCTAATATAAAAGTTAAAGGACTTTCTCACAGTAATTGTTTACTAACTTTGAGTCTACAACTTCCTCTTTTTTCAAGGAAGGAAGAGAATTAATATTGCACTTATGGGTTTATTTACATGTCTGTCTCTCCCTATAAGCCCGAATGTCCTGAGAGGTGAGGGAACATGTTTTAATTGGTTTTTGTTTCGAGTGTAATTAATATGCTCCTACTGTAATTAGCACATTCCATTGAATGAATAAATATATTAATGAATGAATGAAAAGGTCATAGAATTCAAAATCAATATGGGAACAAAGAGATGGTCTTGGAGTAATTAACCAACTTCCTCTCTGGTTGCAGAATCCCTCTGCCAATCTTTTGTGCAGCTGTGCTGAGCCAATTACAGATTAATTACAGTGAATTCTTGATTACTGGCATGCGGTCTAGCTATTTTGTGGATTACCTATCACAACTACTGCCGAACTTATCTGCTGCCCGCCAGCATATGTCTGAGTTACAGTCAGCTTCAGTGATAGCAGCTGCATGCTTCAGGAAAGCACATTTATGTTGATATTTCTGTACAGAATACATAATTATGAAATTCATTCTGGTGGGGGCTGGAGAGAACCAAAAGGCGTTCCAAAATAAAATGCAAAGTTTGTTTTTTAATTCCCAAAGTAGATGAGATGACTTGGATAAAGAGGTTCAAACAATTTATCTGTATCCTTCCATGATAGCTTGATGGAGCATAATTAGTATGCAGCCTATTCCCCACCCTGAAACTGGCTACCTGTCTCTGATAACTGATAATAATTGTGCTTTATTAATTCATGCTTTCATCTAACAAATATTTATGAAACGCTACAGTGTACTGGGCAAAATGCTAGGTGTTAGAGATCAAGCATTAGGCAAGAATAAGTATGGTTCCTGCCCTTAAGGAGCTTAAAATTTATTTATTGAAATAGACCTTGTGGTAGGCAAGAATGGCCCCCCAAAGATGTCCACACCCTAATCCCTGATACCTGTGATTATGTTATGTGACATGTCAAGAAAGAACTGAGGTTGCAGATGGAAGTAAGTTTGCTCATCAGCTGACTTTAACAGAGGCAGATGATCCTGGATTACCTAGGTGAGTCCAATGTAATCGGATGGGTCGTTAAGGGGGCAAGAGGGTGGCAGAAGAATCAGAAACAGAGAGATGGCATCAGGAGAAAGAATTGCTTGGCCATTGCTGGCTCTGAAGATGAAAGGGGACCACAAGAAGAAATGCAGGCAGCCTCTAGAAGCAGAAAAGGCAAAAAATGGATTCTCCCCTAGAGCCGCCAGAAAGAAATGCAGACTTGCCTGACACCTTGATTTCAGTCCCATGAGACACATTTAGGGCTTCTGACCTACAGAGTTATAAAATATAAATCTGTGTTGTTTTGAGCCACTATGTTTGTAGTAATTTTTTGTACAGCAGCAATAGGAGACTAAGACAGACCTTCAATAAATAATCAATCAGATTAGATTTTAATTGCAACTGTATAACGTAGAATAAAGACTGCAGAAAATGTTATAAATAATGTACTTAGGAAAACTTACCAAAATTGAGGTTTCAGGAGAAGCTTCCCCGAAATTTAAGCTGAGATTTCAGGAAGGAAGAGATTTCAAACCAAATGAAATGAATGTGGAAGAGATTTGCAGGAACAGAGGATAGCATGTATGAATGATCTGAGGAGAGAAGAAAGCTGGTAATGCTCAAAACCTGAACAGCCGCTGTGGATGATGCAAAGTGATTTTGTGAAGAAGAGGCCTAAGGCAATGCTAGGAAAATAGCTGGAGTTCAGACTATACACGGTTTTATAGACCATAATACAGATTTTCACCTTTATCCTATGGGCAATGGAACTTTCTGAGGGCTTTATACAGGAAAGAGATATAACCAGATTCGTATTTTAAGATCATTCAGGCTCATTTTTGGATTACCCACTGAATTGGGAAAGAGAATGTAAACATAGGAAGATTGTGCTGGATACTCATAGCAGTGTAGATGGGAGGTAATGGAGGCTGGTACTGGGGTTAGTGCAGCAAAAATGCAGAGAAAAGGATGGACTCCGGATCCCTTTGAGACATGGACTCTGTAGGACTTGGTGATTATTTGGAGGTGGGATGAAAAAAGAAGAGCTGGCAGCAATGATTCCTAGTCACCAGTATTAACAATGGTTCCATACACTGAGATGAAAAGTATGTTGGCAAAGCAGCCTAGGAAAAAAGATCAGGCGTTCCTTTGTGAATCTGCTCAGTTTAAGATGCCTATGAGAAATCTATGCAAAGATGGTTAAGAATGTAACTGGAACACTGGTCTTTTTAGTATCCAGCAAGATGGCACATACTTGGCATGTTTGCTGCCACTCCTTAATCAATCTGCCGTTGGCCTCAGGTAACTTCCCAAAATAGTGTTCCCTATAACAATCACCAAGTGAAGGAAGTTGGTATTGGGAATAAACTTATTTTCTATCCATGATCTAGACTATAAGCAGCGGCAAACCTTAAATTGTTATTGGAACTGCTATTAAAAGGAAAAAATGCTAGTACTCACATTACAGGAAATTTTAAAATTATTTTTCCACTTCTCTCCTCTTTTTGTGCTTCCTTCCACTTTTCTATTTGAATTTGATTTTAATGGTTTCCATTAGAGACTTCATCATAATGGGGAACTAATTTGTTTGAATAGATATGTGCCAACATAACTCATTTGAAAAAAAAAAACTCAGTATATAATCCTAGTGTACTTTACCATCACCACTACCATTCTCCTACACACATACACACACACACACACACACACACACACACACACTTTCTAAAATAGAAAAAACACTTCCGTTTCTCTTTTAGAATTTCTTTCTTTGGTATCAATAAATTGATTGGGTGTGTGTGTTCTTTAAACCTGAAGATGTTTTGCACCAATAGTTGCTCAAAGCGGTTAAGAATATCTATTTATATATTTCTGTATGAAAAAGACATATTTCTTATGACAAGTTTTTTCTGGCTACTAGATTGTAGTCATCTATAGCATACTCTAAAAAATTGAATAATTCCCTTCTGCCATTTCCGTCACTTTTTACTGAGCACATAATTCTTTATTGGAAGGAGCCTGTGACTATGAGTCCAAATCCCAGAGTCCTGGAGCAGCCGCAGCCCCACTACTAAGTAGCCATTTTCCTTTGGACAAGTCACTTTAAATTTTCCCATGAGTTTCAAAAGTAAAATTAGAGTCTTGCACTAAATAATTCATAAGTATTTTAAAGCCTTAAAATTCTATAAGCTTAATACATAAGATTAGAGTGTCTTAAGTGCCACTATGAAATTACACACTGCATGTTAAATATGATTTCTCTCAAAGTGCCCAAATAGTACCATGTGTTATTAATATATGGCTGTAGACGCACAGAGTTCAATTGGAGGAAAAATTACCATGATGAGATGGAATAAAGATGATCTGAATAAGGAAAATAAAAGGGAAAAAAAAAGTGGTAGATATACATGTGGACCAAAGGTTCAAAATAGAAGGTCAATAGGTAAATGGAGCATAGAGGAGATGTGTGTATTATGGGGAGGGGTGGTTAACATAAATCAAGTCATAAATATCTCTTATTTAACATTAGCTGTTGTGAAATCAAGTCACAGTGGCTAAGCCTATGTTATAGCAGAATCAGAAAGGCTTAAAACAATAGGAGACTATGAAGATGATAGAGCTCGAGCTTCTCATGCAATTAAATTTCTGCCTCAGTCACTGATGTTTGAGGTTATTTTTTATCACAAGTAGCAACAAATTCCTCGTAAACTATACCTATGCCGCAGTAGGAAAAATAATTATTTTGCCTATCTTTCCATATGATCATGTCTCTTATATTTCAAGTTGAACATATGCATTTCCCTATGATCCAATAATTTCACTTTTATTATATACCCAACAAAAATGTGTGTATATACACACCAACATACATGCACAAGAATATTTATAGTCATATTAACTATAATGGCTTAACACTGGAAACAACCAAAATATCCATCAACAATTAAATGAATAACAAACATGATATATTAATCCAATGAAATACTATTCAGCAATGAAAATGGGCAATTTACAGCTATACTCGACTTGGATGAATCTCCTAAACATTCTGTGATTTTGAACCAGAAATCAATTTTAAAACAGGAAAATCTAAGAAGTCAGGATGGCAGCTACTAGTGGAGAGGAGGTAGGAAGTGATGTTTGGGAAGCACATAGTTTATGGCAGGCTGGCCACATTTATTTGTTAATTTATGAGGTACTTATATTGATGTGTTCATTATTTTAATGATTTATTGACTGGTACACTTAAAGTTTGTACATTTTTTTGTGCCAAATGTCAATACAAAATGTAAGCAATGATTTCCAAACCTCACCAATGAGTATATGGAGAAAAGTATAATTAGGTAGAAATCACCATCAGACTTACATTTGAGTCAGTCAACAGTCAATATTTAGGAACTCCTATTCATACTGAGAATACTTTAGGAGGCAGAAGGCTAGTCCTTGACCAGTAAAAATCTTACAAGCCAGTAAAGGTGAGATAGAGGTAAACAAATGATTATGATACAATGTGATACACATTAGGCAGGGGTTCTCTGCCTGGGAACTACTGACATTTTGGTCTGGGTAATTCTTTATTGTGGGAACCTGGCTTGTGCACTGTAGAATGTTTAGCGGTACCATGCCTTCTACCCACTCGATGCCAATAGCACCACTTCTGGTTGTGACAACCAAAAATGCCAGAAAATGCCAAATGTTCCCCTGGGGGTACAATAACCCCTCGTTGAGAACCACTGTATTAGAGCCATATATGGCAGTCTGGGGTTACCAAATGGGGAATAGCTAACTGCTTAATCAGAGTATGAGGCATCGTTTTCTGGGCAGGAAACCAATATAATATCTTCTTCATCCCATTAAATTTTGGAGCAAGGGGAAGTTATTCCATAACTACAGGGCAAAAGTCCAATTTCCCTTAGTAGCACTCTAATCCCAGAACACAAATGAACTTGAAGAAAGCTTTAAACATTACAAAAGGGAGACATTTATTGGTAATGTTAAAGCTTTCAGGCCAAAACATCTCCCTTATCTGGTTTTAATAAATATGAAAGAATTTATTCTACTCTAGTGTTTCTCTCTTGTATATGACCAGAAAATCATTTATTTACTTATTTTTTCATTTCTTTAACTCACTTTGGGTAATAAGTTCTTATGAATTATGTTTCTATAATCATGTGGTTTGGAATTATACTAAATCAACCTCATGGTATTATATAAAACCTTTAAAAATGTAGTGCTGCAGATATCAGAATGTCAGGAGAACAAATATTTTCATTTCAAGTAAGAAAGACTAAAATCAAGTGACGCTCCACCTGATCTCACTTATGACCCTTTTGTTGTTCAGCTGAGAAAAACTACTGAGAAAAGAGTACAAAGCAAGATTTTTCTCAGTGTATTTATTTAAAACCTGCAGCAACTAAAGATACAGCAGAGACAGCAAACTCTAAAAGGATATTTACAATTGCCATAAGATATCTTGGTAAAAACACTGTACAAAATATACTATCAATTCTGAAACATAATTCTGTGATATCTCACTATATGTACACTTAAAAGAGGGCTGTTTCAGAGATAAATTTCTTCATTTCACAATGGCCAAGGCATTAGGATGCAAACCTCTTCTTATATGAATAAGGGTTACCTCAGCATGATTTTATACCTTGCGAGGTACAGATTGCTAATGGCAAGAAAGTTTTCTGTGGGGAGAATAACGTGATTCTGACAATTCTGTGTCCTATAAAGGAAATATGTTAAGCTACAGAGAATTTCACACTGCTGGCATTTCTCTCTGAAATTCTTGGAGAGCCCAGAACAATTTTTGGCCTGCAATCACCTCTAGGAATTTCCACTGGGTTTATACACTAAACATCATCACCTTATTACTAATTATTTTCCAGTTTAAAGAAATGTGTCATGGATAAGCTGGAAGACTAAGGATTAGAACTCAAAGGACCTGGGAAGCTAACTAGAGGTACAACATTGTTTTGACCTGTTTCTTCAACCATAAAATGAGGGCTTAAAGGCTGTCATTTCCATGGACCTTTTCAGCTTTCCTACAAGATAGACCAGACTCCTTTATGTGCCCCTAATAGGATTATATTTTTCCATGCTTAGAATTTATACATAGCTTATAATTTGAAACTAATAAGGACCAAAGTGAATCAGAAGTTTAACGTTGAAAAAAAAAGTCAAATAAAAAACAAACAAAATACTTCTATGTTACTTAGACATAGTGTGTGGCTGACTTAAATATGATTATTTTCTACCATTGAAAATATATCAACTATAAATAATTTGTATACTGTTATTTTGACATGTACATATATCCAAAGATAATTATAACATTGTGCTTATTTTCTAAACAAGAACAATAAAAACAATGTCCCTAAAACATTAAATAATATAGTACTATGTAAGGAATTAATGTGTGAAAACTATTCATTTAACTACATTGAATTTATGAACCACAAGTTTTTAGAACTTGAGAATAGTCAAAAATCATCTAACATAAATCCCTCAATTGACAGGTAATGAAATAAGTGCTACAAAGCAGAAAATAGAAATCTTTTTCATTTTTTTCTTGTCATTTTGTTGCTTTTTCAACATAATGTGTATATATAGCTATTTTGCTCAAGTGGTTATTATAACATAAAGTGCGGACAAAAAAGAAATACATGCATTAATTGCTCAGACCATTGTTAAGAGAATGTAATGATCACCCAACCAGTCACGCTATACGTACATGCAGTATATCATTAGGGAATCAGAACCAAGTGAGTGGGGGTGAATCAGAGAAAAGTAATTACCTCTACCGGAAAAACGACTCAAGATTGTGTAATGCTAATGTTGAATCATTAGAGGTATCATCTTCTTATTCAAAGAACAGAACTTTAAATGGATAAGGTGGGGCTGCCATGTAATACAGCTGATTCCGTAGAAAACCCATGAATCTCTCTGTCTCTCTCTTGCAGCTCTGCAACGACTTTACTTGGCAACCAGGAAGTAAGTTCTAACCACAAACTCCAGAGGTCTATCCAAAGCCAGTATGTTTAATATACTGTAAAATATGTAGATTAAAATGTTTCTTTTTAATCATTTTGATACAGAAAAGTGTTCTACTTAAACAGCATCAAAACAATTCAGTTCAAAAGCAGATGACAGCATATTGGATGCTAGAGATTCAGACAAGTATAAAATGTTTTCTTTCCTCCATGAGCCTAGAACCTAATAATCAAAACTGAAATTAGCCTGCATTTGTACTGTGAAAGAGTAACATGCTAAATTTTGAAAGATTAAAAAGAAGAATCCTAGTCTGCTCATATTTACTTTGGCATGAACTTTTAAATACATTTAATAGCTTCAAAATTGAAACACTAAAAAAAAGCAAATGATGTTAGTTGGGGCCTGGGGCAGATTGAGCGGGAAGGTGATCACTTGAGAAGATAAGATTCTGGGCAGATAAACAGAATAGCTTGGAACAGTATATGCTTGTTCACATAGACTCTCAACATATGTAAGGAATGATGCATGATCTGAAAATTACAATAAATAGACAAGCCATATTTGGAGAATATAACCTGAAATCTTCCAATTTGAAAATACAGGTGGTATTAAAACAAAGAAACAAACAAGAAAACATTAGGTAATCATTCATTTAAACCTACCAATATCCTGTCTGCTCTACTTCTTCATGGTAGCACAGAGAGATTTTTTTTTCTGTTCAGTAGTGTATGTTTTGACAATCTGAGAGTTCACCAAACCTGTTTGTTTCCCTGGAGATTATTCTTCTTTCTAAGACCCTCAGAGAAGACAGAAAGATCAAGTCTTTGAAACCAGAGAGACCTGGCACTCCACTACTAACTAAACACACTGCAAAGTATTTGACCTCTTTGACCTAGGTGTTGACCTCAGATTTCCCATCTGAAAGATGAGAGCCATCTTTTACAGCTCTGAGAATCCAATGCCTTATTGATGTTCGTTCATTGGTAGATTGTCCAACAAACGTTAATTCTCATTTCGTTCACTAATTTTAGTATTTACCCTCCAAGAAATGTAAAAGATTCCCAGCTTCAGTTACATTTTAATAAAAAGTTTACTTTTTGTTGGTTTTCCCTCTGAACTAGTGTTCAAAGTGCCAACTCATTGAGAGAATTCTTTCTCGTACTTCTCAATGAGATTTACTCAGTCTTTAATATTGGCTTGGCCAAAAAGTTCGTTCGGGGTTTTCTGTAAGCTATACTTTCCTTTATCTGTTAGAAGCAAAATCTCCCTGGCTTTTAGTATCCTTTCAATCATCTCAATTCTTTCCTTTTCTAACCTGGAATGATTTTGCCCTCCAAAAAAATCAGAGCCCTCTCCACTGCACATACAGGGGGACAAGATTAATATCTTCTGTTTTTAAACCGTGGCTTGCCAAGAGGGCAATATACAAGCATTAGGGCAGACTGACTGGCTTCACCTGATGTCAGTGTGATTAGGGCAGACTGACTGGCTTCACCTGATGTCAGTGTGATCTCCTCATTGTAACACAAAAGTTGATAAAAATCCTTAAATGCTGAAGCGTCCTTACACATTGACCATGTCTTTGTTACCTAGAGTTCCACTTGACTTCATTGGTGTCTGAAGGTGCCCAGGATGAAAACAACAGAGTTTTGAATAGGCAAATAGAAAGTCCTTAAAAAAAAAACATGCACTGTATTAAAAACAAAATGAGAAAATTCACTACAGCAAGAGTAGCAACAGTAAAGAACAAAAAAAGAAAAGGATAGAAAGAAGAGAATGATCTGTAGAAAACATCAGAGTCATAAGCCGTGAGGCTCAATACGAGAGATAGAGAACATTAACGCTGTTGACCAATAGATCTGTGGCAGCCAGCCTTCAGACAATGCAGAACTCCTGCGGGTAAATGATCTTATTTCCACTATTCAATGATAAAATAGCATATGGCAAGGTGGAAGAATTCAAGGCAGGAATTTAATACATTCAGCTCAGAAACTACTCTCACACAGAACACACTTAAGGTAAAAAAAAAATTAAGCTTCATGTGGAGTGTCAGTACAATAACAAGATGAAGAACTAAAGGACCAAGGGATACTAACCCAATGACAGGAGATCAGTAAACAGCTAATTAGCTTGGTTACATATACTTGGGCATTTGCTACTCTCGCCTAATAAAAGACCCACTCCTGGTTACAGAGATATCAATATTATTTACCTATTATTTTAAAAACAATTCATGATGTTATTAACTATTAACTTGCTTATCTATAGGCCTATCTCTGAATATAATTCCAGTAACTGAGTACCTGCATGGTTTAGAATAATAAATGTAACCTCACTACAAAGGAAAACTTATGGTGGCAAAACCCAGAAAACAACAAAAGAAGACATGACAAGTTGGAACTTTTTTTTAAACTGAGAAAAATATTTGCAAAATATCATATATAAGGAGTAAATAACCAAATAGATGAGAAATTTAACAAATCAGTAAGAACCAAAAGGACATGGTTGTGCTCATACAAATAAGAACAAAAGACAGGAGAAGGCTTCTGCTGGGCTAGAAAAGTAAAATATGTTTTTTCATGTAGATCAGAATCGTAAACATTTTAAAAATTGACAAGGATCTGTATTAGCCATGTTAAAGGAAATGGCAACCTCAGGCATTACTGGTGATGTATTATGGTATGAATCAATGCAGGCAAAATTTCATATGCATATGAATAATAAACCTTTGCATAGACATATGACTGACAGTATGTTTGCCAAAATATTAATCATGGGTTTGATTGGTGGCTGGTGTAATTTCTGTTTATTTTTAGTATTTTTTTCATTTAAACCTGTTATTATTTTAAATTTGTGCCCAAGTATGTACCATTTTTACAAAAGCAATGATGCTTCTTTTATAACAAACCTCATTTCAGTTCATGTTAGAGTTTAGCCCAAATAAACCATGCCATAAAGCAGAAGGCTGGGATCTGTGCCGTGATTTAACATAAACAAAGGAGAAATGATCCAGAACAAAAAGGCTAATATAAATTACCTGGTTTTCAGGGTCTCAAAATAGTCTGACAAAAGGTACAACTGGTGCAAGAGGGCAGGATGTGGAAGAGGGAAAACACATTTGATGAAGTGTCAGGATATCATAATAGAGCTTGTCATGTTGCTGCTGTTTGGCAGGACAACCTGAGTTTTCAGTTCCCTCATCTCAAAAGTGAGGAGTCTGGGCTCAACTCTAATGTGCTAAAAAACTAAGATCCCAAGAACACCTATTCACAACCCAACCACGCTTTGCTGACACGAAAAAGCCTTCTACGTTTTGCAGGAAGCACTACAGACAGATATAAACTGAAATTGTATTGGAAAACAGCTCCACATAAAAAGTTAACTTGGTGAAACCACATCCTTTATAAAGGTTAAGGGGTCGTGGTCTTTAACAAATAAGATGCTCTGAGTGAAGGGGGATAACTTCCTTATGTCACCCTCAATAATAATGCTAATGACTTGATGAAAACAGCAACGAGACAGTCTAAAATGGTTAGGTTCCTACAGCATCGCTGATCTGAAGCAGACAGCGAAATTAGATTTCTAAAATATGCCTATTAAATGAAAAGCATTCGGAAAACACACCCTAGAAGGGAAGTCGCTGTAAAAGGTAGCAAGGTCGCGATGAGAGTCAAACAAGAGCGGAAAAGAAGTCGTGTTTTGACAGTGGGTTTGAAAAGGTTTCATTCAAACATCACCATTAACCTTGTTTTCTAATTTCAGAATATATTTCATTACCTCTCTATTTCAACCTTCACGTTGACTCACCACCACCACTGCTGTTCCTTAACTGAACTACCTGACAAAGTGGAGTCATTTGAAGACTAAAAAAGAAAAAAAAAAAAGCTTCCCAAATTTCTCTAAGAGTTAGATGTACAATTTCACAGTCAAATGTTACAGGATTTTGTTTTCAGAAAGTAAATCTAATTATCTTTCTTTTTTAGCAGTAAAAATGTGGATTTTGAAAGTCATTAAACTCATATTTTCAGTAAGCCACATATATACACCTCTGTTTAATCTTATTATGTGAACAAATTATAGTCCTGGTTTACACTGATTTAAAACATATATAACAGAATGTAGTAAGTACTTGCAAAATGACCTCCAATTCACTTCAGTTATACCCCCCTAAGCATTAATAGGATATATATACATATATGTGTAAAATTATTATTTCATATTTCATAAATATAAAACTGTGATCGAGCTTATATTGGTATATGACAACTGCAGAATATGAATTCTGTTTTTAATATCTGACTTCTAAGCTTTAGTAACATCTTATAGTCTTGAATTCTTTAAGAAGCTCTAAGTTTAATCTATATTTCTTCTTTTGCCTGCCTAAATTCTCAGTCTAAAAGAGAAAGAGAACATATTCTATTATGAAAAGTAGGTTCGAGCAATATCAAGAATTAATACAACTCCTGTATATCCATAGAGGGGGAAGAACCCTTTTCTATTTAAAAATTAAATGTAAACACTCCAAAAGATTACTATAAAAATAGTGACTTAACACAAGATAGAGTGTGTTAAATCTTATAAAATTACATTTTTTATTTTTATTTTTTGGTCATCTGTTAATTCCTTCTGGCATAACCTCTCAGATGAACTAAATTTAGATGTTAAGAGAGAAACATTTTGTTTAAAAGCAACGTAGAACTCACTGTATTTTCTAAAAATGTCCTCATTCCATCAAAAGTAAGAAAACGGGTTCAAGGGAAAAAATCAAGAGGGTTAAGTTCTCACTTGGTCCTTCAATAAAATTACTTGTCACTGCATTCAGCTGATGATCACCCAGAAGTGCCCCTTACATTAACAATGCAGACAGAGCCGACATTTTACTGATGGCAGTGGCCATCCTGCAGATTAAAGCACAATGTAGATTTAATCTCCCCAATGACTTGATAGCCTCAAATGAAGGATTCTCAAATTTCATGGTTCTGACCTATTTAGGGTGAATAAGCATACAATAAATTGCCTATCCCCTGACTCTGTAACAAGAAAAAGAGCAGAATTGGACTATTCCTGGGTTAACTCCCATGTATTACTAAGTTTACCAACATAATCTGCATGCTGCAGAGCAAAAGATCACCCTATTAAACAGCTTTCAAGAAATTAACTTGTACTGATATATGACCATGTTTGATGCCAATACGGTAAGGTGGTAGCAGCAGGTTACACTGAAGCCAGATTTCAAGAGAGGCTCATTTGACTGGTAATTAAGGATAACTTCCAGTAAAAGTGATTTCTCATCAGGGAGGAAAGATACGTTTGCTGCAAAGAGCAACAGTGCCCACTGGCCAGCTACAGAGTTAGTCACAGTCATACCAAATATGCACGCCACAGTCACGCTGGAGAGTCTGGCTAAAGGGATAATGACACACCGATGTCTTAGGAAAGGACAAGAGTTAAGAAACAGAACAAAGCACAACTGTAAATGAAGAAGCAGGTGTACCTTGATGTTTTGCTCTGAGCATGACAAATCAAACATCTTTAGAAAGCTTTAATTTATGTTGCTCTCCCTAACTCAGGCCGATTAAATTAGAATCTCCATTATCCATCAGTAGTGCTGCCAATGCACAGGCACTTCACCAACGTGGAGCTTCCTGTCCTTGTCAACAGACCCAGAAATACCACAACAGCAGATTTTGTGCACATTAAAAATTAGCAATGAGCCTTCTGGCTTCAGAAGGCAAATGCTTGACCTCCACTCCTTGAGTACAAGAAAAGATTCTTGAACCAAGGTAATGACTGGATCGTGATTTTAGGTGAGTCAATTAACTCAGAACCACAGAGATCTTAATCAGAAATATACAAATAATAATACATGCTTTGCCTGAAAATAGCTTTTAAAATTATAAACATTACATAGAAGGTAATTCTTTACTTCTTGAATGCTCCTAAAATTTATTGCCCCTCACCTACCGCCACAGCCTTCCATCCGTCCCTTCCACTGCTCCCAATTCCTTCAAACAGATTTCCATGGTAACCAAGAACAACTATAAAAATTCAGACTCCTGGGTGACATTCACAAAGAATGCATGACTCCAGTAATTTTACTTTTGCTGCACCAATCTTAACCCATGTTTTCACATTCCTTTCAGCTTAACCCCCAAGGACCATCCTCAAGGACTTTCTGTCTCTGGAACATTGTATTTTCCTTGAAGAAAGTGATAGAAAGAGCAAACTAAAGAATTTTAGAACTGAATAAGATATGCAGAAGCCTCACTTATTTAAATGAAATCTGGGCCAGGGAGACTAGGTAACCACAAAAAGTTACACAGTTATTGAGTATGAGAGCTAGTGAGTGGTAACCCAGTTCCCTTAATTCCCAAATCAATGCTCGGTATCTGGAGACATTTTTTTGTATCACAACCGCCAAGGGTGGGAGGGAGCAAGTTGCTACTGGCATCTAGCAGGTAGAAGCCAGGGACTCTGTTAAATGTTCCACAGCACAAAGCACAGCCCCTAAAGAAAGAATTATATAGTCCAGAATCTCAATAATGCCAAGATTGAGAAACTTATCTAGACTATGAGGTGGGGAAATTGAAAAATTTTTAATAGAAGTTGTAATCAAGTTTAAATTATATCTTGAAATGTCAAAGCTAGTGTATTAATAATGGTTTTCCTTTCAAATTTCCACTCTCTGCCCAAATACACCATGAAACAGAATATGTTTCCAATTCTTCATAGAACCGGTATTTACTATCATCACATTTCATTTTACCTTGAAATGTTAATTACTGTACAGCAGGGCTCCATGGTTGATTTAAATTTACATTTGCTTTTAAATTTGATTAATCTAGTCTCTTAGAAGCCCAGTCTTCCATAGCTACCCAGAGGAAAATAGGCTGTTGAGTACACAATGGTTTTAAAAAAATCCTGGCTGATTTGGTAGTTAACACTTTTACATTAAAGTCACTTTTAGCTTTAAGTAGAAGAAATAAGGGGTGCTAACAGAAGAATAAAATATAACCTCATTAACCCTGGATATCTGTCTTGAATATCTTAGGCATACTGTGACACAGTGATAAATACAAGAGAAAATATAGCTTCAGCTTACTTCCCCTACTCAGAAAATATGCTACCTTTTATGAATATCCTAATGTATTTAATTAAAAATTAAATATAAATATATAAAAGTTGAATGAGTCCTCCTAGGAACCAACATGGTGCCTTACATAGAACCACTTCCTCTATCTAGCTTTCTACTCACCTTCCCACTCTGCCTTCTGGGACTCTCTCACTGCTAAATCCACTGTAAGAAGGTTCTTGCTGGCTACACCTAGAAGAAGTGGTTAATGATAAATGGAAGATAAATAACATTGCTTAAATACTTAATTCTCACCAAGCACTCTCCTAGACATTTTATTTCAACCTAGAAATGTCAAGTATTGGCAAGCATCCTCTCCATCACACTCCAAGGCAAGTCTCTCTAATCAATCATGTCACTTCCCCAATAACTTGGATTTATCATAACGTCCTTCTCAATGGGGCACTCCAGCAAGCCATTACCAATCAAGCCTTATGAAGCAACAGGTTGAATGAAACCCATTTGCCATCCCTGATAAACATTAAGAACATAAATAAGAAACACTTTGCTGTTCAGTCAAAGAGGCTGGTCAACATTGTTGAACAGAAATTTTTCCCTTGAGATTGGTGGACCTGAGTTTAAATTCTGATTCTGACAGTTCCACATCAGTTTCTATGATCTTCTCCACCTTATCCCCCACCCCAGGCCAGAGCACCTGAAATTCTGGGATGAAGGTATTGAAATTTGGAGGGCACGATATTATGAAATAAGTGTTTCATGTGCAAAGTTTTAAAGTCCTTCCTCCTTCAAGGATTTTTCAGAAAGACTATTATGATTCAATAAAGAACATCAAGTAGTGCTATTTGATTTGATCACCAAGAGGTTTTCTACTCTACCACCGTTTGGTTAACATACTAATAATTTGAGACTACTTCAAGGAGTCTCAAGAGAGAGTTTAGGAACCTGGCTGATTAGATGAAGTAGTATTGCTGAAGGACAGATTCTCCTCTGATATATCTGAAGCCCTCAGTAGCTTGGGCTACTGCCTAGATCTGGAATAATTATTTCCCCTACTCTCTATTCCCCTACACCCCCGTATCCATGCCTTTTGCTTCCCTGACTTTGATGCAATTGCTAAACTGTATACTTGTATTCATGTATAATTGTATTCATGTATACATGAATCTCTCTCTCTCTCTCTCTCTCTCTATATATATATATATATATGCACATGTAAACAAATGGCCTTTATTGAATCTGATGTGACTCTTGTAACTCGGTAACCCGTGCCTTAGCATGGTATTATATATTTTGACATAGCCTCTTAAATATAAAACATTAAAGTGGCACAGAGAGACTCAATTCCCTAGCCAGAAATAGAAATGTTTACGTCACAACTTTTTTTAGATAGGAAAACAGTACTCTTAGGTGCTTTGTTGAAGTAAACACCATAAAATAGCAGAGTATTAAATGACAATTTCTGCATATTTTATCTATTACTTTCCTTCAACAAATCTCTTTTCCTAGGTTATAACTTTGGTTTTCTTTGAGGGAAAAACACTGAGCTTAATTACTTCCATGTAGCCATAATATATAAGCTGATTTTCTTATGTATGTATTAGTTTCCAGGAGTAAATTATTATAAATTACCATTCCTATTTATCTCATTAGTGATGTATTTGAAATCAATGGCTATCAGATTCATCATCTCAATAATATACTCGGAAGTCAAATTAATGATAATCTGCTATGGCCTGAATGTTTGTGTCCCTCCCCCAAAATTCACGTGTTGTAATCCTAATACTCAAGGTGATGGTGTTAGGAGATGGGGCCTTTGGAAAGTGATTAGGTCATGGGGATGGCACCTACATGAATGGGATTAGTGCTCTTATAAAAGAGACCCCGTAGAGCTTCCTTGCCCCTTGTGACATGTGAGGATACAGTGAGAAATCTGAGAACCAGAAGAGGGCCCTCATCGAACAGTACTAGCACCATGATCTCAGACTTCCAGCCTCCAGAACTGTAATAAATAAATTTCTGCTGTTTATAAGCTACCCAGTCTGTGGTATTTTGTTACAGCAGCCCAAAGAGACTAAGTCATAATCATTACTTAAAAAAACCAACTGTACCCTTCTCAGTTTCTTAGGATGGAGAGAGGGTAGAATGATAGTTCTATTAGTGCTATATCTAAAAGACATCTTTCACATACATGATCTTATTTTAACCTTACAAATATCTTTTTTTTTAATTTTTACAAAAATTTATTTGTTTTATTTATTTATTTTCGGCTGTGTTGGATCTTTGTTGTGGTACGTGAGCTTCTCGTTGCAGTGGTTTCTCTTGTTGCAGAGCACAGGCTGTAGGCACGCGGGCTTCAGTAGTTGTGGCTCGCAGGCCCGGTAGTTGTGGTGCACACGCTTAGTTGCTCCGTGGCATGTGGGATCCTCCCGGACCAGGGATCGAACCCATGTCTCCTGCACTGGCAGGCAGATTCTTAACCACTGCGCCACCAGGGAAGCCCAGCCTTACAAATATCTTTATCTCAATGTTACAACTGAAGCAACTGAAGCTCAGAGATGTTCAATAATTTGACCAATCATTCAGTTTTCAATCATTTACCTTCAGGTAAGTTGAAGTCCATTTGCCCTTCATGCTAAAGGCAAAAAACCATGAACAGTCTTCTCTTCAGTTACATTAAATGAATCTTCCCAAGCAGAGTTTGTCTTATGCCATGGTGTGTGAAAAACATAGGTTTTTAGAGCTTGGTAAATTTGTGTTTGAATTCCGACTCTGGCACTTAACATATAATTTTTCCAAGTAATTAGAGGAATTGGGTTCCAAAAGAGGTGAATCTGATTCCCAGAACCAAACTTAATCCATTATAACAATGCCCTCAAAGGAATCCCTCCAATAATATCATGTTTTTTATCACTTGTGTCGTACTTCAACATAAACACACACACAGACACACACACACACACACACACACACACACACACATTTACTTTTACTTTCTCGGTCTGATAAGAACTGAAGGAAAGTTGCAAAGTCATGCAGAACATGTTCCTCACCCTAAACAAGATTTCACATTTCCAAAAGCAATCCTTGGGTCACTTTATAAAAATTTCCAGAGAAATTGGCCACCTTCAATATCTCCATCAGTCAGAACAAATGATAAATCAAAAATAGAAACCAAACAAACGTAAAGTTTCTCTTATGCAGACAACTGAAGAAAATGCAGGAAGTCAAGGAAAAGAAGCATGATAACTGAAGCACAGTGGTAGGTGATATTGCGAGAAAACCAAGAAGGCCTCACGGAGCCCACATAGAATTACCAGGTGGAGAGTCAATCGGGGAGGCAAAGTCTGGGTACTAGGAGTAAGCAGGCAGTGGGCATGAGGCTAGTCTGGGGTCTGGCGGTGAGTACCTAACTGTGGGATAGGGCCATGACATAGGCTCTCAGTCCCTTGGAAGCTTAGAAAAAGAAAAGTCATGCCTCAAACATAGATGCCAAAGGTAGCAACATAGTTAAACAATTAGAAAGTTAGAAATTCTAGCAACAAAACAAAACCACAAAAACCTGATTTCTAGACCTGACACTGAATGGATTCGGCACAAATGACTTAGGCTCTCTGAATCTCAGTTTTCTCACATATAATATGGGATGAGACTAAATTATCCCAAAAGCTATTTCTAACACAAATAGTCTATGGCTTGGTCAGAGGAATGAGGAGAAGAGCAGTTCTTTTTTTTTTTTTTTTTAAACATCTTTATTGGAGTATAATTGCTTTACAATGTTGTGTTAGTTTCTGCTGTATAACAAAGTGAATCAGCTATACAGCTATATGTATACATATATCCCCATATCCCCTCCCTCTTGGGTCTCCCTCCCATTCTCCCTATCCCATCCCTCTAGGTGGTCACAAAGCACAGAGCTGATCTCCCTGTGCGATGCAGCTGCTTCCCACTAGCTATCTATTTTACATTTGGTAGTATATATATGTCAATGCCGCTCTCCTACTTCGTCCCAGCTTACCCTTCCCCCTCCCCATGTCCTCAAGTCCATTCTCTACACCTGCGTCTTTATTCCTGTCCTGCCGCTAGGTTCATCAGAACCCTTTTTTTTTTTTTTTTTTTAGATTCCATGTATTTGTGTTCGCATACAGTATTTGTTTTTTTCTTTCTGACTTACTTCACTCTGTATGACAGACTCTAGGTCCATCCACCTCACTACAAATAACTCAATTTCGTTTCTTTTTATGGCTAATATTCCATTGTATATATGTGCCACATCTTCTTTACCCATTCATCTGTCGATGGACACTTAGGTTGCTCCCATGTCCTGGCTATTGTAAATAGTGCTGCAATGAACACTGTGGTACATGACTCTTTTTGAATTATGGTTTTCTCAGGGTATATGCCCAGTAGTGGGATTGCTGGGTCATTTGGTAGTTCTATATTTAGTTTTTTAAGGAACCTCCATACTGTTCTCCGTAGTGGCTGTATCAATTTACATTCCCACCAACAGTGCAAGAGGGTTCCCTTTTCTCCACACCCTCTCCAGCATTTATTGTTTGTAGATTTTTTGATGATGGCCATTCTGACCGGTGTGAGGTGATACCTCATTGTAGTTTTGATTTGCATTTCTCTAAAGATTACTGATGTTGAGCATCCTTTCATGTGTTTGTTGGCAATCTGTATATCTTCTTTGCAGAAATGAGAAGAGCAGTTCTTAAAATTGAAGGTAGAGTGAAGGGAAAATCAATATCAAAGCAGTCTCAATGCTTAGCCATCAAATTGTAGTTTAAAAGCCCTTTCCATTTCTTCCATGAAGACTGAGCACAGACGTGGAGATCCGGTAAAAACATGCCCTCCAACCACAGATGATATGTATATGCATCAAGAATACCTTCTCGGTTGAAGTCTTCACAAAAAAAGTGTAATTTAATTGTATTTGCAAAAACACAGGATTATATCAGAAGAGATAGTAGCTGGTGTCTGTGGAGAAAGACACTTCGAAACTGTATGAAGACACAGGTAAGGAAATTATAAAGGATAGAAGGAAATTATAAAGGGGCAGACAAAGGAAGCAGAGGAGACTGGTTCTTTTGCAGAATAAAGGAGATTACGCTACAGGCAGAGTAATCTTATAGACAGAGACTAGGGACCTCACAGAATTTTAACTTTCAAGAGAACAATTTTAACCTGAAGCCACAAAGTATAAACCTAGGTTTCAGACTAACACGGATGCATCTGTGTTCACAGAAGATGGGGAACCTATTCTGCCTTGGATTCAGGAGCGGAATGGTGAGTGGAAGAAAACAATTAATGCTTTGAATTTAGTGAATTAGCAGTCTCAGAACAATCAGCAGGGTTATATTTTACAGACAATGAAAATGAAACCCCAAAAGGCAAAGTAAGTTAAGAAAATGATGTAGCTAGTTAATTTGAATAAGCAGAAGTTATATATCTGTAACTAACCTAATCCACATACACACATGCACACACACATATATAATATGATACAGTATAAGTGTGTCATTACCATTAGTAAAACAGAACCCTCTAAACTGCTCAAACTCTGGCCTATTATACCTTGGGCAGTCAGAGGAAAGAAGGCTGAAATTAATGTGAAATGGACAAAAGCCCTAAATTATCAGAGACTACCGATACTGAGAGTGAGGAAACCCATGTTGTGATTTGACAGCTAGTATGCCATTATTCGTGTGATCTGGAGGAAATTGCCTCATCTTTAAAATAAGGAAGTTGAACTACCATGATTTTTCATTACACCAGCCTATGATTTTTCCAAGCATGGTCTTTGGTGGTGGGGAGGCGGGGAGGAGTTAGTCCTCTTCTGTACACATACACACAACTGCCAAAAGGCCAAGTTTCATCTAATGGTATGCTCTCTTGGATGGTGGTTTTCCACATGGCCATTTAAATTATAAAAATATAGATATCCCCATGCTATTTTTCTGTACCCACAAACTACAAATAAATGAATGGTTTTAGTTGGAATGGAATGTTAAAGGCCAATTACTGACAAGGCAAAATAATGTTGAAACAGCTTCATTTTTGAATCTATAAAGAACCTAACATGATTTCTCCAAAGGGTTTAACTTCAGTAGTGTGCTTTTCCATTTTATAATTAGTAATGAGAAGAGGTCTTGAGGAAAGAAAATAGTATTTCCAAAGCAACATAGTGAGGGACAGTTTATCACCTAACTAAAATAGGACAATTTTAATCACATGTTTAGGTCATTGGCTGTAACCGCTGATAAGCTGTTACCATGAAACATCCTAAAATCAATAAAGAAAATGTTAGAACGAGAGAGAAGTTGTAAATGGAAATGTTAAGAGATTCTTAACTACATTGTCTTAAATGCTAGTGTTGGAATACAAACTGAACTTTAAGCATGATTTAGCAGAACTCTGAAAAGAAAGACCTCTGAACCACAGCTCTTATTTTTGATTGTACTGAAAGCTAGCAGTCCTGTGTTTACGCCAGACCAATTTAGTCAAGAGTAAAAGTATTCATTTAGGCACACAGCTCTCATTGCATCTGTCCTCATCTGAAAAGAAGAAAACCTAAATGAAAAAGGAAGGAATGCACTTTGCTACAGAAATCTATCAAAATGCCTAAAAATCACCATTTAGTATGCCAGGACTGTGATAAATACACATTAAAAACATAATTATGCAGAGAATTACTGATGATATATTATCTGTACTGTATTTTTTTTCTGATTGGATCACATAGCTGTTTATACAGAACACTTCAAATTTTAAAATATATTTAGAGTTGCTACCAGCAAAGTTTTATGTTCAAGTAAAAATTTCAGATTGCCACTGCTACACTCACTCAAACTATTTTAAAAGTCAGTTGATGTGAGAAGGTAATATGATGTCACAATTGCAGAAGTTTGTGTTTATAGTGTATGTATATAATCCATTTATATGCAATTGACTAGATATACATTTTATGGGAGTGAAGATAATATTGCTCATTAAAGACAGAGCAGGCATATGGCAAGGTACTTCACTGAATGCATATTAATAGCAGCAGAATGGCAGCGGTGTTGCATTTTTCTCTTGAAAATTGTTTTAAAGGAATGTGCTTCTTTTATTGGTGTCGACTCTAAATTTCAAGTTCACATTGATATATTAGTCGATTTAGAGATGCAACAGTAGTAGGAAATATGAACAAAGTCATAAAGGAAAGGTAGGAGAGAGGAAAGGGTAAGGGGATAGGATAAAAATATATAATGTAACGTAAAATATATAATGTAATTCTCAAAATGAATTAAATATTGTCCTATAATTTATTAGTAAAACTCCTTTTTAGTATTAAAGTCCACTGCAAGATTAACTTAGAATCATGATTCTCAGCGATAATCATTTCCATCTAATCATTTCTAACATTATTATTATAATGTATTATATAATTATAATTTATTATATTTGTTATATGACATATAACAAATACAATGACTATATTATATTATAAAATATAATGATTTATTTATTATGATTAGAAATAATAATTTCTAAATTATTTTCTTCTAAAATTTCAGCTAATAATTTCCATCATAATTTTAAAAACGGTTCACTAAACCATCTATGTTACAAATGGACACATTCCAAGTTCACTTGGTTGGCTAAGGGAGTGGTAATTTAATAGTATACTGTTCACGTTTGCATTGTGACTTTAGCTACGTGAAGGCAAACAAACATTTTGGCAAGTCATACATTAATGCACATGGATGTGGGCAACAGTGAGTATCACAGGACAGCTGGATGTATCCTATAAAGATGTTTCGGCCAAATGGTTTTTCTAAAGTCTTCTGGTGTGAAGCACAGAGGAAACCTGCAGCCCAGCTAGTCTGAAGCAGCCCCTAATGCAGAAAGGAAAGCTCAGTCTACTGATAGCAGGTTCTCCCTCCTGCATGTTCTTTGAGCAAGAGGGTAAAAGTCTGCATCCATCATTTGCTAATCTACCACACCGAAAAGAGAGGCAAAAGCACAAAGTATGATAGTAGCATTGTAAATTATCAACAAAAAAAGAACTTTCTTTTTACCTCTGCACTCTTGTCTTTTAAAAACCTGATTTCTACACAGAGATCTGGGAGTTTAAACACACACGCACACCACATATTTTGAACAATAAAGTATAATTGTACACATTTACCTTACAAACAATAGTTCTCAACAGAAGGCAATTTCCCATCAGGTGACATGTGGCAAAGTATGGAGGTATTTTTGATTTTCACAACTTGAGTGGCACTATTGGCATCTGATGGATGGATACCAAGTATGTTACTAAACATCCTACAATGCACAGGACAGTCACCCGCAAACAAAAAATTATCTGGTGCAAGACGTCAATAGGGCCGAGGGTGAGAAGCCCTGTTCTAAATATAGTCAGACATGCAGCTGTCACTATTTAAGTCAAAATTTAGTGTGTTGATATAAAAATATATTTTATTTTTTAGAACAGTATTGGGTTCACTGAAAAATTAAGCAGAAATCACAGAGATTTCCCATATACATCCTGCTCTCCACATACACACACACACACGTACACACAACGCCCCCACTATCAACATCCCCCACCAAAGTGGTACTTTTGTTACAATCAATGACCCTACATTAACACATCGTCATTACCTAGAGTCTGTAGTTTACCTTAGTGTTCACTTTTGGTGTTATATATTCCATGGGTTTGAACAAATTTATAATAGCGTGTATCCACCATTAAAGCATCACACAGACTGGTTTTATTGTCCTAAAAATCCTCTCTGTTCTGCCTATTTGAAATTATTTCCTGCGTTTTTAACTTTTAAGCACATCACAAAGTAAGTGGTATAGTTTCGTAATGAATTCGTATATTGATTAGATGCATCATGAGGTTGGAATAGGTTTTACTAAAAGAATTGTAACTTCAACTCCACAAATAATAAAAAATTAATAAACATTAAACAAGTATTCTACAAATTTTTGAAGTTACATTTCAGTGTCAAAATAAACATCTCACACTAACATTCAAAGTAAACATGAGAGACAATATTTCCATCTATCTGAAAAGGCTTAACCTCCTGTTAAAAGAACCAATGTGCTTTTAATGTGTTTCACCTTTTGAGACCAGTGTGTAATAAAACCCTCAAATTAAGTAGATTGCATTTTAGCTTAGATAAACTAATAGCACAATTAGAGCACTACATAATTCACTATTACTTCTCCAAGGGAAATCACTTAGGTATTTAAGCTCTTTATAAGAACTTCACTGATAAAGTAATGACTATCTACAAAACTCCCCTGAAGATTAGTGGTATTGGTACCCATGGTAGGTGAAAAGAAGGTGGGATGGGGTGGGGGGGAACAGATACTACACATTCTAAGATGCACTTTAAAAATCACATAGGACTTTTTTAAGGACATTGCTGTGTTTCTCCCCTCCATTCCCCTCAAAGTGTAGAAGAAAGGTGGCTTGACTAGTCCCACCTGACTTTTATCATATGGAACAAAATGAGAAAAACTGGATCTTAGTTATTAGATATATTAATTTGCACTTTTTTCAATATTCCTCATCACCATACCAGAACTAGTTTGCTTATTTTGTTAATATGCAAATTGACATGTGCTCAAATTCTTTTTGAAACAAAGGATATATGTATATATCCTTCCTTGTTTCAAACAGAATATACATTATATATATATATATATATATATATATATATACACACACACACACACACATACTGTAGATTATATGATTTCTGTGAGTACTTGATTTGGGGAAGGAAACTTACATCTATAAGTTTCTACAGAAGTTTTGGAACTTCTTTCCAAATACCTTAATTCTAAACGTACCTTAGAAACAACTATAAAAAGGCTCTTAAAAAGTTAGGAAAGGCCAAGTATGAAATAGAACTTAGGCAGTGAAAGTCTATGAAAGTCAACACTTACATATCTGGAATCCACAGAGTTCACAGATGATTGATTAGAATGTAACTATTTGAAAAGCTTATTTTTCTGATAATTATAGCTAAGTATATACGAAAAAAATAAATTGATGATCACGTTTTCTGTTTACACCCATAGCAGCAATTTAGCAACAATAAGCTGAGTTTTTCATTTCTTGGTAACACTATAAGACTTAGGAAAACTCTACACAAATTGTTAATTTTTCAGATCATACTGTTCATGCCTAATTGATATGCATTTACTTAGTAAGAGCAAATAAACATGTCCATGTGTTACAAAGAAGAATCCAGTGTTTGGGAACCATCTACAGTGCAGACTCAAAATGAGCCATATATGTAAATAAACTGATTTTCCCAACTTTCCAGTTGAGAAAATTCCTGGACATTGAAGACAAGAGAACCATATTTTAATAGAAAATAGAATTTGGTTGTCAAGGTTATTTATTTGCTTCTGGGTACTGTGATTTCTTTCATAACAGAGACCTGCGAGAAAATCATCACTGTGAATTTCTGCCTGAGGTTTCGAAAGAATTTTAAATGCTTAGGCACAGAGAAGTACTTTTTGCCACTGGGAGAAAGTGCAGTCGTAAACTTATTTAAACAGATTCTTGTGCTGATAAGAGGAGGCTACTCTAATCTTGATGAAAAGGTAAATTGCAATCTCAGCCCAAATATACCACAAATCTCTAAAGAACAAAATCTAAGGGGCTGCAGAAGCAAGATTGTTCTTTAGATTATGCGTTAAAATTAGCTTGAGTAGGTTTTTTGTTTGTTTATTTATTTGTTTGCCTCATGTCTAACAGAACACAAGCTGAAAAATGTGAAGACAGAAGTCAGAAAGTGTGACAGTCTTTGAAAATAATTGCTACATCCTCAACTGGAAGAATTATGTCTATTTTACTTAAAGTCTCCAATCCACCCATAATGCAAGGTAGCTTAAAAAGGATAGGTAGAAATAAGATATACTATATAGCTCAGCAGGCATTTATAAACTTCTCCCTAACAATGTTCAAGTTCTCAAAAATACTATTCACTTATTTATTCAATAAATATTCATTGAGGCCCTAACTTATGCCAGTATTTATAATTGTTGGGACTACAGCATTGAGTGAGACAGACACTATCTCTTCTCTCATGGAAGGATAACAGGGTTTGATAGACAATAAATGTATAAATAAGCAAATATCAGGGAGAAGTGAGTATATGAAAAAATAAAACAAAGTACTATGGTCATTACTACAACTACACTTCCAGTGTCTCCATGCGGCCCTCTCTCTCCTTATTCTTCCTCCATATAACCTTCACAGTTGTCTGCTAAATCATCACTCTTACTGTGTCAAATACCTGCTAAAGTTCTTTCATTAACTCCTACAGAACATAATCTAATATCTGTGGTACTCCAGATCCTCGAAACCTCCCTTCCCTACTGTTCCCCTTCCAACTTCACATTCCATACAAAGTGCGCCATGTCACATTGAATATAACTTTCATTTATCCATTCATACATCTACCCATTCAAGAAGGTATTTATCAGGATGCCTATGTGTGCTGCTAACACAATGTTTAATATAAATGTTCATGGTCCCTTCCATTATAAGACCTAAACTCTGGTATAGAAAACAGATCCAGCAAAGAAACTACCAATTGCAAATGTGAAAAGTGTTTCAAAAGAGGAACAAGATACCATAAGAATTAATAAAAAGGGATGTGATCCTCAGATGAAATGACAGTTGGGCATCTATTGGCATGTATCTTTAGATGTTTTAATTAAGTGTTTTTATGTGTTCAATAAATTTCTGCACTCCTCAAGGGCAGGTTATTTCTGGGTTTCCAGCCTAGTATATAAAGCATTATATACAACAAATGATAAAGGAATTATTTCCAATGGGTTTATATCTCTTACTAACATTTTATAGATAGCTGAGATTACTGTTAAAAGCAGAGGCGAAAAAAAACAAAAGCTCAGTTTTTATTGTTGTCAAGTTTGTTTTCCACATCAAGCTCTTCCCTCTTCCTCAGAGCCAACTCATGTAACCAATGGCCTTTGTCTTGAAAGCTTATGAAACTTTGTTGCCAGACTCTGCATTCTTAAAGAAAATATATTTACCTGCTGACAACTTCCCTAGGGGTAAAGGTCTTAAATGTACAGATAGGAAGGTTTTATGTCTGGCAACAGAACACTCTAGAGAATATTAAACTTGCTCCATCCTTTTTTGTGGGTAGTAACATCTTCTTTGTATGTACACTATTCATCCCCAGATGGTAGCCAAGATCCACTGGAAATTATAAGGAGATGAAGAGAATTCAGAGTTAGATAACTCTGACCGGGCCTAGTGTGGCTTTTATTTATATTTTTATATTTCTGGGTATATGTATCATTTTACATTTTCACATATTTAGGGGGTAACTCCAAAACTCCAAACCCACATTTAGAGGTCAGGCACTCAAGCTCTCACCTATTTCCATCTATTTGTGTTTAATGCTTAAGGCTGAAAATGTTTCAACAAGATCATAAAATCACATCATGTCAAAAAAGCAACTTTCTTAGAATGTCTGGAGGGTAATGTTTTGGATAGATTAAACTAAAACATCATATCAAGGAAGTTGCTGTCCTGCAAAACATAATGTTCTTTTTAAATATAAAGATAGAGCCCAGAGCTGCAGAACAAGAATGGCAAAGACATTTAATTTTTTTCAATGTATAAGCAATTTAGCTCCTTGAAATTATATCATGATGAAATTTGAGAAATCATTTTTTCCCTATAAAAACCTCTAGAAAAATCTTACTATGAAGAAAATTGTGAAGTCTTAAGGTAAAATATGTGGCTTCTTTCATAGTCTTCTTTTGCTCCTGTCTTAATCGAAGATTATTATCTTGGAAAGAACCAAGTTATACCAGAAAATTAATGTTTCTATCTTCAATTTAATTGTTTCTTTTTTGGAGTACATTAGAGCTATTCTAAAGTATTCTTGGCAGGTACAGTACTTCAAGGTATGCATATCAAGATCAGTTGCATTTATTTAAATCCTAGTATATTTTTTAGTTGTTATTTTAAATGCTCTAGCAAAGGAATTTGAATTCCCAAAACTGGGTCCTTATGCACGGCAGTGTTTCCCTTTATATGAGAAAGCAAACTCTTGATTTTGCAGAAAAAAAGGGCCAAAGAAATTATATGAGAGCAACTGTATGTCCTTTTACAGCTAGAAGTTGGCTTTACACATTCCACGACTCATAAATAAACAGAAGAGTTCTGTGAACTATATGCAGATGGCTGGGTCTACACTGGGAGCCTTTTGTGATGACTTTGGTTTGATTCCCTGTTTTGCCATCTCTTAAAATATCTGCAAAAAATTTTTTTTGCTCTGCTCCTCAGAAATAGGACAAATAGAATCCTGTAACTTGAGAATGTGCCCTCTGCTTCCTTGAGGCTTTATAAAGCTTGAAGAAATCCATTTTTCTTCCTCATTTTGTTCACATAAAGCTATCTGGCCCCACGGTTGGCATTAAAAAGACTTTATGTTTTAAATATTTATTGTTCTATTTGTAAAAGATCACACAATAACAGAAATACAATGAGAGAGGCGAACCTACAAGGTGGTAGAAGGAAGTAATAAGCCAGAGAGGGGGAAAAATCCTACAAACCACATAAAGGAAGAGATGAGATCAGCCACCTTAAGTAAGTGAGTTTAAGGTTACCGCACTGGCACTGAGCGAAAGTGTGCCTGCCAAGCCCCAATGAGAAAAGGAGTGGGAAGAATAAGGGCATTTGACAGAGCAAGGCAGGGAGACAAGGTACCAAATTCAAGTGGAAATGCTAAAACAGCAGTTACCTATCTTTTTTTTCTTTTTTTTCACCTGATTATGGCACAAATTCTAGCAGGCTGGTAAGAACATTGGATTAAAAAAAAAAAGAAGAAATGAAATAATATGCATACCAGTATTTATCATTTAACTGTTACAAACACTTTTGTTCAACTATCTCCACTCCTCCAAACACACTTATCTATACAAAAATACACACACACACACACACACACACAAACTCTTCTCACCGTTCGTGCTGTAGCAACAATCATTTGCTTAGCTAATCATAAAGCTTCTTCCTCAACAGCAGAAGCCTAAGGGCTTTGGCAATGTAAAAAGTATTGGCATTTCTCTGATGTATATTCAAAACTCTATATTACAATTCCTAATTCAGCATGCATGAGTCAGCAATAGATACACTGTATCTTTAAAAAGGCATGAAGGTTTCCAGTCAAGCCTTTTAAAGCTTTACAAATAACATTTCAAGAGGGTTGAGAATGTGGGCTAAGATAGCAGATGGCTTTTAGTACAATACTGCTCCAGGATCCTTTGATTTTATTTCTTTTGCTTTTTGATGGTGCTCTCTTCTGGTTTGTTTTGATGACTTTTGTGGCCTAATGGACTGAAATCAGACAGCGAAGCCGAAAACCCGTAAGTCTTAACGACAGACAGCAACTTATTGGGTGACCTTGAGTAAGTGTTATGTTTCCCTTATTGCAGTTTCTATGGCAGAAAATAAAAATTACCCTGACCACTTCCCCCCCAAGGATGGTCCAAGGAGACTAGTAATTATTACTCAACTTGCATAATATGAAATAATAATATTAGCTGCCATTTATTAAGCATTTCCATGAGCCAGACACTATTTTAGGTACCTAGCACATTTTGTGACTTTTAATCCACACAATAGCCGTATAAACTATGAATAGTTAACCTCATTTTACAGAAGAAATGAGGCCCAAGAAGTGTGAGGACTTGAACTTAAGTCAACTTGACGAAAAGTTCCTTTTCTTTCTTTTACATGACCTGATCTCTGCTAATAAATAATAATAATTAAGATTAAAATATTTAGTAATTAACTGGTTATATTATATATAGCAATTATATATACTATGTAGGACATGGCAATTACTACACTTATACATAGTATGTATATAAAAGTTATTAATTGGTAATACATTATTGTGAATTCAGGGGTGGCCTTTTAGCACTAGTGTTCTACTGTTACTTAAAAATAAATACTCAAAAGAAAAGAAGGATAGAAAAATGGAATGAGGGAAGGAAGGACAGAAGGCAGCTATGCTTTGTTCCCACAGTCCATAAATTACTATTAGATTTCTGAATGTGTGAATGATGAACTGATTTGCAAGAATGGTTGGTCCCTGGTTTGAGAGTGAAATCCTGGACCCTAGACTTGTTTAATTGGTGACCCTTGGTGGAATTATTTTTCCTGTAAATCACTGTTCTGCAACAGAAAATAAGATCCACAATGCTTTACAGTTCCAGGGAGCATATGGAGAGAAGGAATCTGAATTTTCAGTAAAAGAAAAGAAGAAGGAAGGCAGGGAGGCAGGAAGGAAGGAAGGAAGGAGAGAGAAAAGAGAAGATTCTTAGGTTGCTCTCCCAAAGCCACGGACTCACTTGTTAAATGAGGGTTTTTCTTTCCAAATGAGCCTTCTGATAGATCACTTCCATGTGGCTAAATGTATTTTGTTTTTATTTAAAATTGCAAAGAAAAAAAAAAAAACTTTAAAATATGTTTAAAAAGTGGTGATAAGTTAAGATGATGTAAGGAGTTTAACGGGAATGATTACAGCCACTTCTGAAAACTGAGGTATCTAAAAACTGCGTAGGGCTTCCCTAGTGGCACAGTGGTTAAGAATCTGCCTGCCAATGCAGGGCACACGGGTTCAAGCCCTGGTCCAGGAAGATCCCACATGCTGCAGAGCAACTAAGCCCATGCGCCACAACTACTGAGCCTGCACTGTAGACGCCGTGAGCCACAACTACTGAAGCCCGAGTGCCGCAACTACTGAAGCCTGTGCGCCTAGAGCCCGTGCTCCGCAACAAGAGAAGCCACCGCAATGAGAAGCCCGCGCACCGCGACAAAGAGTAGCCCTCACTCACCACAACTAGAGAAAGCCGGCACGCAGCAATGAAGACCCAAGGCAGCCACAAATAAAAAAAAAAATTTTTAAAAACTCCCTAATTTCTGTATATCTCCCAAGAATTAATTCCAGAAAAGGAAGGATCGAGTCCTTGAGTCTCTTCAAACTCCTAATTCCGGTGCCTGGGGAGAACCGCATGCCTACGGCTTTTCAAAAAATATGTTTTTCTTTTTCTTTCATTCTGCCTGTCATTCATTCAGCAAGGACCTCAAAGCATATTAGAACATTAATTTATAATACTTACGCATATGTAGCCGAATCCCCTAAGACTTTAAGGAGTAACTTGCCAATGGGAAACAGGCCATATGGAGCGCCCAGGCATTCTGAACACAACTGAAGTCGATTATCTCCCCTAGCCCCCAGCCCCAGCATGATGAAGAGGATATTTGGCTACAATATTTTGGAACCTAAGATGCTCTTGTGGATTGTGGATGCCAAATTGGAACGGAACTGATAAGACAGTAATGGATTCAAACACAATAATGTTATACATAGTTCTGATCAATTATTTTTAAAATATGCACTTTGTTTAGTTTCATTTACATAGACATTAACAATAGAGTGAGAATTAATTTCTAGAAATTGAAGAAAATAAGTTTTCAATTGGCATGTATATTAGATTCAACTTATAAAATAGCACCTTTTCAGGGAAGTCATGCAGGTTTGTCAGACTGTAAAGGTGAAATTGTGTAATACCTCTGAGCTTATCAATGTGAAAAACTGATGGACGTTGGTAAAATGAACCCCACCCTCTCTTAAAGACCCCACAGACTCACATTTTTCTTTTTTAGCCCCCATTTTCCATTTTGTTGCTCATTTCCTTCCTTGTGTAACACCACCATCTTGCATGTCTCGGTTTGCCATATTTTTTTAATGACTTGACACTTTCCTAGATAAAATGCTGGGCAATTATCTCTGGAATGCTGCTGAAAAGAATTCCTTAAGCCTCTGGCTAGTTGCAGAAGGGCTTACATTAATCACTCTCTCTGTCTCTGCATGCTTGTCTCCTCTTAGTAGTGTCCAATGTCAAGTCAGACAGTCCAGGCAGGGCCATCGATAGAACGTTAAAAGGGCATTACTACACACTGCAGGTGACCAGCAGGAACAAAGCCGTTGGCCCCGAGTAATTTTAATAATTTCTGCCCAGGTCTAATCCAGTGCTTTGGGGCATGTTTGTTGCTGAAATCCTTGTTAGATTACTTACCATACAATTGCTGATCCAACATAAAAAAAAAAAAAAAAAAAAAAAAATGTGGTTCTTATATTCCAAACCATGCTTGGTTTAGACTTGGTGTGTCTGTCACTTGCTCTTTATTTTTGAAAATACTGACAGCCAAAAGCTAGCTTCTCACTGTAACATGTTTATTTGTGTCTCAAGGAGGGACCCAGAATGCCCTACTGTGCTAGCCTGTGTGGCTTAAAGTGAGTCAGCTGCAATGAACTCTTCACTAGCTCAGTTAGCGAAGTTCAACAGTGATTGAACAATGATTTTGACAGCGATTCAGGGTCACGATCATGTAAATGGGTGTATTCTTCAGGAGGTTTTTCCTCTAGTGTTTGAAACCTGCAGATATTGTAATACCATCTTGAAATGATCTGAACCAGCTAGAGCCAGATCTTTTTTTCCCATTATCATAACCTCCAGGCTACAGGTTTTATCATAATACTATTTTATTCCCAGATCTACTGATCATGTTTTCAAAACTATTACTCCTCACAATAAAACTTTCAGGAGAGAAATTTAAATTTTCATAAACCACAGTAAAGGTTGCTATGAAAAAATTCTCCAACACATACAACCTCCTGGGCAGCTTTGGTTAGTCCTTATAAAATAACAGGTGTTTTCAATCAAATGATAATACCTTTCCCTACACTGCTCATTTCTTCCACATTGCTTGATTTTAAACTGTTTTTCTTATACAAAAAAAAAAAAAAAATATATATATATATATATATATATATATATATATAAATCCAGATTGTTAGTTATATAGTTTTCTATTTCATATGCTCATTTCCTTCTGTGAATCTTCACAGCCATTCCATAGCACTCATACATCTGGCCCTGGATGCATGCATTTTATCCCCGTTATCACTAGTAAACCATACTCTCCATAAAGGCAGAGACTATATCTTATTTTTCTTATTCATCTCTACATTATTTCTAACATCTTATAAATAATAAAAGCCCAATAAAGTGATTAAAAGACTCAAACAAGTTAGCTTCACGTTTTGCCTTCTCTACTAACTGAGTCAACCAAATACGAATTATAAATACAAGACTGTGAATTAAGGAATAGAGTAAATTAGCACTGCTCACATCTTCAATCTTTTAATTTTGAGCCAATAGGAATCTGAGTCAACTGAATATGGATTACGTAAGGTAGTAAAATAGAGGCGAAAGTAATGTAGCTGTACTTAATGTGAAATAAGGCTTCCTTTTTTATACTTTGTGATTTACAGCCTATGTCTTGTTTGGAGCTCTACTTAGTGCAAGAAAAACACCTTAGTTTAATACCTCCCTCCTCCTCCCTTTTAAAAAAAATTCAAGATGCATTCACATTCATGGATCCATTTAGTATTTACATCACCTTGTGAAGTAGGTAGAAAAGATATTATTAGCACCACTCTACGGAAGGTGAAATGCAGATACTGAATGTATTTGGGCTGTGAGCTGCCCAAATTTACACATGTTATCAATTGATAGAATAAACATTAAAATGTCCAAGTGCTGGCCTCAGCGTCTTACTATGCCGGCTCTTCCAGCCCTTGCTATAGAATCTTTCTGATGCAACCCCCATATGATTGGCTCTCTCAGCCTGTAGGACTCTGGGCTCCCTGAGGATGACTTTTTATTTTTATTACTAATATAATTATGACTAAAATTTCCCTGATACAGCCTAGCATTAGCACATAGCAAACCCTGGAAAATGCATATTAAATTGATTTGAGGCCTAACAACCAACAAACCCTCTCAACTGCTCCTCCCACCCTCACGGTTTATTATTATATATGGCTTTTCTATTTTTCACTCGATTGAATATACATGAAATTACACTTCTTAGACTAATTTTATCAATGGATTTGTATAAAACCATTGTTTCTAAAGTTTAAGGTTTTTAAGAATACATTAGGACAGTGGTAAAATATTGCTTTGTGTAGTTTTATCAGATCTCTCCAGAATATTTTGCTGTATAAATCTAACTAATAAATAATAAATAATGGATTTTTGAACAAGGGAGTATCCTTAGACATGTGATTATGTGAAGGGAAAAAAGCCAATTTTGGTCTGTTTGAACAAATGTCTTGGAAAAGATACAGAATTTTTTGTTTTACTTTCATCTCTATTAGTTGAAAAATGAAATGAGTATTTTTTACCAAAGACCATCAAATATAATTTAGTTCAACAAGCACTTAGCAAAAGTTAACCATGTAGCAGACAGTTGGTCATAGTTGGGAAGAAGACTTTACCTCTGCCTTCAAAGAAGCAGGAGATGGGTGTGGTCAGAGCTCACTCTCCTCAGGTTCAAATCCTGGCTCTCCTTCAGGCCATCAGTGTGACCTTGGCAAGGTGACCCTTCTGTATCTCAGTTTCTCTTCTACAAAATGTTGGTAATAATTTTATCTAGTGTATAGCTTTGGTGTGATGAGCACAACCAACTACATAGTTTACAGGGCCTAGTGTCAAATGCAAATGAAGGGTCCCTCATTATAAAATGATCAACAATTTCAAGAGAGTAACAGTGAAGTATTAAACCAAGGGCTGGAGAAGGGGCTGTAGGGAGGGGTTTCTCAGAGCGGGGCCTGTGTAACCAGATAGGCTGATGCCCAAGAAGACAGCCCTGGTGATGAATAAATGATTAATATACATAAAGCAGTTTGAAGAGTGCTTGGCACATAGTAAGTGGTATAGTGTTTGTATAATTAAAGAGTTTACAGTTTCTCTAAACATGGAAGAAATATAAAGGAAAATGGTCATTGTTTTTAGATACTGGCTAGATCTCAATTTCGAATGAGCTCTCAAGTTTGTAACAATGTTCTTTTCATCTGCCCTGGATTTGGGGACACATCATCGACATGTACCACCTCTTATTTATTTCACAGAGATCATATCCTTCCATCTTTCCTTCACACAAAATATGTAGAATGTGAGTTCCATCCTTTTTTATATGGCATTTATATGATACTTTCCATTTGTTTACTTGCATAGTTTTTGTCTCAATATGGCACACAGTATATGTAACAGGGAAGTTTCTTAACAGGAGATTCAAGTCCTGGTCTTCTCTCCACTGTGTAGATGGAAAGAAACTTTCAGTTTATTGCTTATGTCTTTTTACATTTTCTCCCTAATATACAATTTTTAACTGGAAAAATATATACACTTCTGTGGTATCAAAATAAAGGCCCCCCCCCAAAGATATCCACATCCTAATCCCTGGAATCCATGAATACGTCATGTCACCTGGCAGTGGTGGGGGGCGGTGACATTAAGGTTGGTGGCGGAATTATGGCTGCCAATCAGCTGACAATAAGATAAACTATCCTGGATGATCCAAGTGGGCCCATGTAATCACACTGTAGTTTAAATGTGGATAAAGGAGGCAGACGAAGTAGGTGCTAGGGTGATGTGATGTGAAAATTCCTCTACCGGTTATTGCTGACGTTGAAGATGGAAGAAGGGGCTATGAGCCAAGAAATTCAGCCAGGCTCTAACAGCTGGAAAAGGTAAAAACAGATCCTCCCCTAGAGCTTCCAGAATGGAATGCAACCCTGTTGGTGCCTTGATTTAGCTCACTGAGACTCATTTCAGACTTCTGACCTCCAGGATTGTAAGATAACAAATTTGGGATGTTTTAAGACACTCAGTTTGGGTAATTGTTACAGCAGCAGTAGGAGAGTAATATAACATCTATATGTAGATGCATGTGTGTGAATACCTTTACACACACACGCACGCACCACACACACTCACTCCAGATATACTTTCGAGCATTTGAACATTGTTGTCCTCAGGGTCCAGTAAATACTCTCATAAATACTGTTCTTTCTTGAAGTCAACAAAGAATCTCACTCCACACTGGGCGCCAAACAAGCCTCCACCTCGGCTACAGAGATATCTCAGTAGAAATGCAAACAGCCTGCTTTCTCTGACTTAGACTGAGAATTTTGAACCTCCACACGGTTCAACTACACTGAATCTACTACTCCTCTGTTATTGTGTTGGTCATATGAGCTGATAGTTAATATACTTACCTGTCTTATTCACTAGACAGGGACAGCCTGCAGGACAGGGACTGTGTCCTCATTCATATCTCCATATCCATGATGTGACAATGCATGGCATACGGAAGACCCATCAGTGTTTCTTGATTTAAATTAATGAATGAATAGCTAGAAATTTCTTTTAAGCATGCACACACACATCACACATGCACCCCACACAAACACACATCACACACACATCACACATACACACCCCACACATACACATACACACACATCACACACGGACACAGACACCCATCACATACACACACATCACACACACGCACACCCCACACAAACACACATCACACACACATCACACATACACACCCCACACATACACGCGCACACACATCACACACGGACACAGACACCCATCACATACACGCACATCTCACACACGCACACACACCCACACACACACTCCCCACACATATGCACACACACACATCACACAAACATCACACACACAAACTCCACACATACATCACACATCACACACACGCACACACATCACACACACATGTGCACACATGCGCACACACATCACACATGCACACACGCAGCCACATCACACACATGCACACACACCGCACATGCACACACATCACACACACCACGCACACACACATCACACATGCACACACACACCCCACACACGCACACACCCCACACGCGTGCACACACGTGCACACACATCACACAGGCACACAGGCACACACATCACACACACACCACACACACATCACACACCCCAAACACACATCACACACGTGCACACACGTCACACACGTGCACACACATCACACACACACCCCACACACATCACACACACATCACACACACACCCTACACACACATCACAGACACACATCACACACATGCACACACACCACACACACATCACACACACACTGGTGTAAATGTATACTTTTATTTTATTTACCCTAGCAACAACGTTAGGAGATAAGCACTACATTGGTTAGTGACATTAGTTGGCGATGAACAGTGAAGTCTGATTCAGAAATCCAGGCTTGTGACTATGAATCATTAGAGCTTTCTAATCCCAGTTTAAACACTGATCAATGAAAGAGCAACAGGTTTCATTGCTATCAGTTAACATAATATAACATTAACCAAGAATTGGTCAATGCTCACAAGTAATTTCAGGATTCACCGAATATACCCAGTAGCATAAGAGACGGTTAAAAAAACAAAAACAAAAACAAAAAAACTCTTCAGGAGCCTAAAAGTTAGACACCATTCCTACACGTGTCATGGATAAGTGAGATAAAATCCTTCAATAGTGGAGTCAAATGATCTATTTTTATGTTATTATAGGTTGTATCTTTTCTAGCTGAAACCCAGTTTCATTCACCCGCAGCAAGAAAAAGCTCACAATTCTGCCTCAATCTGTGATGCTGAACTCACTTCTAGATGTGAATTTGTACTCTTTTCAAAAGAAGTTTAACAAATCGCATTTGTTCATGTGTGAGTTACTGTGCTGTTCTAAAGTGCCAGTCTTGGGGGTTTACTAAAATGACAAATCACTTAAGTACTGATTCATATGTAGCTAGATTTCAAAGAAGGGGCATACATTAAAAATACAGATTCATGAAAATTATAAGACATCTGAAATATAAACCATCGATAACAACTTTAATTTTCGGGACAGAACTTAGCAGAAAGAACACTTGCTTAGCAGAGCACGACAAGGAAGTTTTATTGATGGCTGTATCCACAACAGTAATAACCCTATGACTAGGTGATTCATGTGTATTTTATAGATGTGACTTTGTTTCCATAGCTAGGAAGGAAAATAGGGCTTCCACCACCGACCATTTGCTGGGTGAACTGTAGCTAATGCATCTCTTCCTGGTTTGGAATCACCTGATGGGGGAGGGGTGGGTGTGCACAATGAGTAGGGGCCCTTCTTCCTTTTTGTGTGTTTTTGCTTCTGTTTCTGTTTTAATGAATCAATTAAGAATAGTTCCATCAAATATTTAAATGATGGAAGAAAAAGATGTGTTTTGTTTTTTTTTAATTTGTTGGCATCCTCATATCCATGATCCCATCGTGTTAGGAACTTGTGCCAAGAACTTTACAAATGTTGTCTCATTCAAGTTAAAACTTACATTAATCTACGGATAGTTTTTATACTCATTTTTACAAATGAGATTTTTGTCCCACTCCTACTCAACGCCAGGAACAAGATGTGAACCCACTTCCAAAGTTAATCAAGTCCATACCCTTTGTCTTTTCTAGACTAGCTCTCAAGATGGTGGCAAACAGCAGAAACATATCTCATATGAATAAATTCCAGTTATGATTGTCTTTGTCTATTTAAGTTCCCAGGCATAAATGGATGAGGGATAAAATCTGGTCAGTTGGATAGGAAGTTGAAACATCACAGATAACAGGACAGATGCAGGAGAGAGGTAGCTAGCAGTGCACAGAAGAGTGTTGAAAAGCATAAGCACTAAGGTAAGGTCACTTGTGGGAAATGGCTAAATATTGAGATGCCTAAGTAAACATACTTTTCAGAAAATTATTTTAATGAAATGCTCTCACTCTAGTAAAATGGATTAGACTTTTAATGTACCTAACAGAGATAAGTCCAACAGTCTAGTAAAGAGGAAAAAAAAAAAAAAAAAAAGAGAGTGAAATGAGTTGAAGTAGAAGAAAGTAGTGAAAACGTGTAGACCTTATGAGGAAATAAGAATTAGTGAGGTAATATTTTAGCTAAAGCAATCAATGTTAGGATACATAAAACTTTTAGAAAAATAATATCAAAGATAATTTGAGAAATGAAAGAAATTTGTGGTGATATTGAGAAGAGCATAAATAATTCTTATTCTGGAATGGCTAGAAAGCTAACTAAAAGCAGAGAAGTAACCGTAATGACCTCTGAAATCCCCCAGATATAGATCCAAGATTTCTATTGTTATTATTAGTGTTAGCACTACAGAGCAGGAAAGAGTAAAGATAAATGAAGAAAAACAAGTCCTATCTAAACTGGGGAAATGAGAGCCAGACACGGAAGGAAAGCAAAAGATGTGTGAAGGATGATTAGAAAAGGGACTAAAATAAAGAAAACATGTTATTTTATTTTTATCTTTTTTTAATCTAAAATAATGAAATAGAAAGTGTGCAAAATATGGTACCTAAATCCATCAACAGCAGGATGTACAAAATTATAATGTCTCTATTACATCACCATATGTAGCACTTTTGATTGCTAATTGCACTATCAGATGTATAGACGTATGTCATGTGAATAATTTATTTTCTGGTTTTTTTAAACCTAACTTTGGTCCTTGTATACATTGACAAGATTCAAATCTACACTGTACATAATGTGGAAATGCAGTTTTAAGCGTTATAAGTACACACTTTTCAAAGCATTCATATTTAATTTAAATAACATGCATTTAGGAATCTTAGTGGAAATGGATTTGACATGTGGTGCATTTTAAAATGTCTCAAGATTAGAGTCTATTAAAGAAAAGATTGCTATAAAATAGAGACTGATAAAGAGAAAAATGAAAGGAAGCAGAATAAATAAGTTTAAAAAATTAGCACTCCAGAAAACCATGGCAGATTCTGATTGGCTAGACATGAAACCATGATTTACTGGCCTATTTGCTCTACTATTCAAAAAATAACTTGGTGTCAACAGAGCAACTGTTGTATCATAAAGAATTCAGGCCATAAAGTGGTCCACATGAATATCATCACCATGTTTCCATCCCCCTTCTATTTTAGAACAAACAGTGTGCAATAAGATGATGAAGGTTCCTACATTTTAGTAGTCGTATTTCTAAAAACTGTGCACCATGCAAATTACTTGGTCCTCCCCCGCCCCAGTTTATTGAAAGCCAGTATGGGTGACATTGTAATATTCCTATGTATTTAAAATAGTGACATGTGGTTAAGGTTTCAATCTAGACACTTGGTGGTAAAAGAATTTCCCTTTACTGCTGTTGAGAGAGTTCTGAGCATATTTTTTTTAACAGTTGGCATTTGCAGAAGTACTTTATGGACATCAATTAGTTACTGCTGACAATTGCTTCAAGGAATAGAGCTGTATCTGTGGACTCAGGCTGTAGCTTCTAAATACTGATATACTGATACTCTATCCACCAACCACTTTGCTTCTGAAGCTCAAAATCTGATTTATTAATAGGAATTTTACTCTCCATGTTCGCTTATAACTTGGGAAATTTCTAAAACCGCCCCTCAACTTACTCTCTTCTAATCTATACCATTTGCTTTCTCAGTTTATTGTATACATATGGATTTTACCTGTTTGGTACCCCTTAGGAAAATAAAGAGACAATTTTCCATATTTATGCATTTGTATGTATTTAATATCTATATAATATTTAATTTATGCTTGTGGAATGAAGTGTTGGATTACATAACTAGAACCATTCATTCTTTCTGCTTATAATGTGGTTCCCTAGGTAGAGCCCTCTCTCTGTTTTATCACACACAAACCCCAATATCATTTCCTCAAAACCTCCTTCCCCTCCGCAACTAAACACAGAACAGAATGGCATCTGGATGGACTGCTCCAGCTCAAAAAGATAAAGTAACAAACAAAGTGCAGACACATGGGCATCTGCACGTGAGGTAGAATCTGGATTAAACTCAAGCATCAACTTCCATGTCCAGGTTAATTTACTCAAAGAAAAACACACCACAGCAGCAACATTCAGAAAGTGCTCACAAGGCTTGGGGACCATTAGAAGCTTTTATAATACATAGTCAAACGACTAGGTCGAATGAGTAAGAAATGTACTGTTTAAATGTTACTATTAATATCTATGGTTAAAAACAAAAACAACAACAACAACAACTCAGGGTCAAGCGAAAGGTACACTGTACAGAGAGTCCAGAAAACCAGAAAACATCTGGGCAGCCATAGTTTTACACACGCATGATAGTGAATGTGTACATTGAGAATAAAGAAAAGTAAGCAACCACATAAAGGAGAGTTACTCCAACCAGAGAACCAGGCTCTTGGACCATGGTCACCAGCTTTATATTTTTTTTCCCACAAGAGTCAATTCAGAAAAAAACAGGTATGTTTATTTATGAGCCATATATTTTCATTACATTTTTTCATATCACTCACTGTAATAAGACTCCATGATGAATACATGTATCCTCACAATGTAGATTTCCTACTCACATAAAGAGAAGACTATTAATGAGAAAATTGGCAATACTTTTAAGCCACTAAAATGTGAATAACTGGGCATATCTCATATGTTGATAATGGAGATTAAGAGGCTCACTGTGTCATATTCCACTGGAGAGTTTCTCTATATTGGTCACCAGAACCAAATTTATGATTGTGGCTTCAGCAAGCATGTATTATGTATTTGCTCTTACCTCTGTAGATTATGCACATGATATTTCCCTGCTTCCAATATATTTTCCTGCTTCTTTGTTAAGGATGGTATTTATTAAGCTGCATTTAGTGAGTACGCAATTACTATGTGCCGGCCATTGCTCTAAATACTTTACGCACATCAACTTTTACTCTCTCAATACTAACAATAAGAGTACCTACGTAGTTCTGCTGAGAGTTCAATAATTTACAAATTCAGTCATTTGTAAAGTGCTTAGGTCCCTGCCCAGCACATAGAAAACGCTACATAAGTAAGTGTTTTGCCAAACAGTCATATGAAATAGGCTGTATTTGTTATTCTCATCTTACACATGAAGCAATGGAAGCAGAGGTCGATTAAGGAACTCCCAGGGATCAAGAGCTAATGAGTGTTGGGGCTGGACTTTAGACACCAGCAATTTAACTCTAAAGCCTGCATTCTTAACCATTCTTTACGGTGGGGCACTGCCACTTCACAAAAACGTGCATGGGTTGTTCCTTCAACAACTTGATGCTGAACACCTCCTCCAAGAACTTTCCAGAACTGATATCTGTACACACACTAGATTGCAGGCTTCTTAAGAGTACAAACCAAATTGTGTCACACAGTCTTCTCCTGCAGGGTACTTCTGCACTGGTCTGCACACAGCGAATGTGCACTAGATGCATGGATGCCTGTATAGATTGATGGCCTTGTGAGGAGAATGTAAGTGATAACGTTTTAACTTTAAAAATTTAACAGATATGCACTGAATATTTTATGCTTCAAGATACAAATACCCATCCAGTTTAATTATCTTTTCATTTTTTATTTCTGAGTAGATGACACCCAGATACATGTCCAATGACCACTCTTTCTGTACTTATCATTCCTAAAACTATGCTTTCAAAAAATGCCCTGACAGTCGTGAATGCATAATTTTGTACTTCTTGAAAAAATGAGTACTTCAGTCTTTACAGATTTGGGTTTGTGCCCCAATTCTACAACCGTGGGTACTACTACCTGTGAATCGTAGATAAAGTTATTTAACCTCCCTCCATGAGCCTCAGTTGCCTTAGCTTTCAAATGGGAATACATAAAACAAAATAATAGTGGGCACAAAGTAAGCACCATATAGTGAGTATATAAATTGCTTTTCAGACTTTCTCCAAGGAAGTAAGGAATAAATTAAAAACCAATAATTGTATAAATGAAATTTAGCTATGACTTTATTTGGGTTGGATACGTGGATTTTCTTTGCATTTTTATCTTTCTAATCCTAAAATAGCAATGTATTTACATTGTTTATATACAAATTGACTATTAGAGGTAGGACACATAAGAGTAAAATCTAGAGTAGCACTGGGAAGTCAAGTTGAAAATTAAAATTTCTTGAGAATAATCAATAGCCAAATAACCGTATCTCTAAGAATTCTCAGATGACAGCCTCTTCTAAGTGTCATGGTCTGCAACATCTGGTGATTTAGAAATCTCTAGATGTTCTTGGATGGGGTATATCCTTTTCTGGGTACAGGTCCAAAAAAAGAAACTTCCTGGTTCTTATTTCCAAGTGTGACACTACAGGTCAATATTGCCTAAAGTGGAGCAAGACGGGAAAAAGCCCCAGAATGGCTTTTAATATACTAGATATGCTAGAGGCTCAGTTGCACTAATGATGGATAATTAACAAACTGTATTTCTGTGATGCATTTTTTAAAAGCGCATGTTTACTTCTATGAGGCACTGTTCCAAGTGTGTCTCAATGTTCAGTGCATTTATTTTATTTACGTATATTATCCTTGTCCCAGAGAATCCTAACCACAATAAGACACAATACACTGACTTTCTGTCAGTTGTGCTTCCCTTCCACAAAATCCACAATGAATATTTATGATTCTAAACTTAGTACAGGTCCTTGAAATAAATAAATAAATACATTACAGTGCTCCCCTGGCTTTAATGAGGTTATCAAATGGAGGAGAACTTAAGATTTGCCATTAGGTTTTAAAGAATGGTTAGCTAAGAAAGAAGCCTTCTTTGCGGCATGAATAATGAGAAGGACGCAGCACTAATGCTTGAAGGGAAGGAAGGAAAGAAGGAAGGGAGAAGAGAGGGAGAGAGGCTGGAAAGAAGAAAGGATGGAAGAGGGAAGCAAAGAATAGCTTTTCTAGCCAGATACAAACCAGAAGCCAAATTTGCAAGAAAATTCTACATTTATCCAAGTCATGTTCCCAATTCTTTTAAGGTACTGGCAGCCACTCCATCTTATTAAACATTAATCTAAAAAGCCAGTCAATGCTTGGCCTCGTCTGACCTGCCATTTTAGAATTTTTTTAAAAGGGAAAAAATTAGCCATGCAAAAGCATATTAATATCTTCTGATATGTTCAAAACTATCCAAGGGCTTAAGCACTTAAACCACTGTAGCTCTTTCTCAAAACTCCCTAATTAAGTTTTGACTCTTTCCTGGTCTTGGCCGCATGTGTTCTTTGTGTTTTTACAGAGAAGCAGCTACCTAGGACCAGCACCATGGCAAAGCAGCAGTTAAGCAAGAAGCACCAATAACAATACACAGCTGACATGTTTTCCTTTCCTTGGCTTGCTGACAATCCTCAGGAAATGAAGCATGTGGTTTTGATGAAGTAGTTCCTTAAATTTTAATGTGGCATTGATCTATCTTAGGATTCCTAAAGGTTCATGGGCAGTACACTAAGGGGAGAGAACTAACAGCTGAAAAGAAAAAAAAAAATGAAAGTTTAGTTATATAAAAGCATTCTGTAAAGTACAAATTAGAAATGGTACTATGTTACACCAAAACAAAATACCATTGATAATCTTTTCATTCACCTCACAGATTCTCAAAGTCAACACTGAAAAATGAATCACATAACATGCCTTGTCTATAAACCAAGACACGAGTCAACAAGGCTGAAGCAGTAGGGAGCAAAAGTAATACACTGGTGACATTACTTAGTGTCCTAGGTGGTCCCCGTCATCTCAGTTACTGGCATCACCATCTACTCCGTTGTCCAAGATAGGAACCACAGAATAATCTTTATGTCCTTGCTGTTGTGAACACAACCTATCACAACTATTCATGAAGCTCTATCCATTCATCTTTACACACGCCTTGAGTGTCTCTCCCTGTCCTTCCTTTACCACTGCCACTTGATTTGCTAGGTTACTCATCATCTGTCTCCTGGACACTATTCCAGTCACTTTGCCACTGACTCTTGCCCTCCCCATCTATTTGCTGCCAGAATTATCTTCCTGTAATACAAATCTCAAATAATTACTCTTTATAAACTGTTGATGGCTTCCCATTTCCTACAGCATAAATTCAAAACACCTTTTCATGGTATTCAGATAGCTCCATGCTACCTGCTATCCTGCTATCTTTCCCTATGCCGTAATATTCTGCCCTGGGCTTCTCCTTCCTCAACCACAACAGAATTTTCACCGTTCAAAACCATTTTCATGCTCTTTAATTGTGTTTGTGTTGTTTCCTCCTTCTCAGCCATATGTAGAAGGCATTTAATATTTTTGTTTATCCATTTTTTAAGAAAAAAAAAGTGTCTTTAAATTGCCTTAACTGTCCTCTCAGCAAAATACCACAGCCGCAAATCTGAAGTTTCCCAAGAGAACGTCAAATCGGATTTCAGAGCAGGAAGTGTCACCTCATCCACTCTTTTAGATTGGGGGACAACACACACAGGCCCCACCCGGTGGGCAATGACTTAAGGACAAGATAATGAAGACTTCTAAAGCTATCACGAGGAAGAGCTAAACAAGAAAAATTTCCCGGATGATGGAGGAGGAAGCATGTATATAAGGGAAGAAAAAAAAGAAACTTCATTTTAATTACATACTATCAGACAGACAGCTGTCAGGAGGGATTCTGTCTTTGCTATGAAAGATATTTCTCTAAATCCTCCTAACTTACTGGCTTTTTGAGATTCTGGGTTCCTTACTTCAAATTTGCTGAAGAATAAAAGGAAACTGCTTTTGCTGAGCAAAAGGAGAAAGACACACTTTTGGAGTGAGATGTAAATGGTAACCTTAAAATGAGAGAAATTGGAAATTCTCATTTTTGGTTGGGTGTTTTTCATTCTGCGGAGGCAGTACTCTCAGACCTGTTCTGAGTTAACCTGTCCCGTTCTGAGATCATTTGAGGATGTCAGATTTTCAGCTACTCTAAACACCAAGATTCTAGCTACCGATGTTATCAATCTAATAAGAACCAGGAAGTTCCATAATATGATTTCAAGGAGCCTCAATCACATTCTGTTCTCTGAAAGGCATTTCGTCAAGTGGTTCTCGTTATCAAAGACCCCTGTACACCCAGGAAGCATCCTGTTTAAATTTGCAGGGACTTTATTGTAATCTCAGCAGTATCTGGTTGTCAGCAAGAAGGTGGCATAATGGACTCTAATCATCTTGCACAGAGTAAGGACAGGTCTAGCAGAAAATGTTTAATTCTAGGTGATGGCTCCTGCAGAGTCAGTAAAGGGCACGTACTAATAAGGAACTGCAAAAAAGCGGCAGTGACGACATACTCGCTTCAAAAAGCAAGCTCAGCACATCTGCGGCAGCTAATAGAACCATTACAGCTGCATGTCAGGCTATGAAAAATACCAAAGGACAGGAGCACCAGAGTGAAATGGATACGAAGACAGCAATAACAACAAAAAGAGATAAATCAGAATATCTGATCATGCCTCCGTATTTTTACAAGCTGAAAGTCAGGTGAACCATATTATCAAATCTAGGAAATAACAGTGTGCCAAAAAGCTTGCATGGGACAAATCTTCATGTTTTAATTTATTATAAATATCACACACTGTAACCAAACTCTTTGCTATATTCATACCAGTCCAAAGCTCATTTCATTTTTAATAATGCCTATATTGTCATCTACTACTAATCCAAGCTCTAAAGCGTTTATCTTTGCTATGTAATGCTCGATTTTCTCTTTTCTTCTTACTCAGTATAAAATGTGAAACTCTGCAAATGAAGAAAAAGATAATGCATGACAAGAATCCTGCTGCTTTTAACAGGGAGTGAATTCTTCACATGATTTCTAAAGGCTTCTGTTACCTCTGGAAGACTTAGGGTCAAAAGGGTTCCCTAGAAAACCGGGAGCTAGACGAAGAATACTGCCAGGGTCATAAAACCTCGTGTAGATTGTCCTTTGCTCACCAACACTCCGCACACTTGCATTCTGTAATGAAGGACAGCCCTTGTGCAGGGACCACAAGAAGCACCGATGCTTAAAAGCCACATACTTGAAACGCCTAACAGAAAAACATAAATTTTTTATATAAAGAGGTGGAATCACAATATAAGGAATCCAAGATGGAGTCATAAAAATGCACACAACATCCCCATAGGAATGCAAAGTAGCTACTTACGGCTTATAGTACCATCTATCAGCCAGGAAAATAACACGAACAAAAGATGAAAACAGAACACCTAACCTCTTACACAGCTCCCTGTCAGTCTAGGCCAGGCCGAGGCTGTTTAATGCAACACAAGAATGAGAAAATGTTTCTGGATGTGGCGCGTGACTTTCCAAACCCAACGTGCACTGGCCCGCGCTGTGAAACATTAGCAGCACCTAGCCCTCCGTTAGGAACGGCTTCAAATTTCCTGATTATTTTGAGTAAACATGAAATTAAATAATGGAAGATTCTTGAAAACTACATGTAAAAGTAGGCGCTCTTGGAAAATAGATTTGCTTAGGTTGGGGGTGGGGTGCGGGGTCACTCCGATGACCTCACTACCGAGGAGTTGAATTAATCATGGCTGGGAGATGACGGGAATGCTCGAGTTTCCGGCCTGCCCTTTAAGAACTTTATCTACGTTATCACCCAATATCTGAGGTACTGCTGCTTTGCTCTCACCAATTACTGTGCTGCTCTGTGATGGGGCTTAACTCAATTTATCTAACTCTTAATTTAACCGTTAATAAAAACTGAGCATCAGGGAACATAGCTCAGAAGGTTCTGAACAGTGCCTCTGGGATACACATTTTATCCTCCCCACTGTTTCTGTTCTGGTTACATCAGTATGCAGAAGCCATTTTCAACTGAATATTCCTAGACACAATACAATGGTATTGCAGAAGGATGGGTTTGAGTTTAAATTAAAAGTTTCAAAGGCTGGCAATTCCTACATGCCTACAGCACCAGTGCAAGGAAATCCTGGGCCTCCGTGAATGCAGGCCATTTGTCACTGGAGATTATGAAGGAAATCCATGAATGAGCAAAGGTATCTCTCCGCGTTTAAGAAGACAAGTGCATTTGCAGCAGAGGAATGTCCCTTATGTCCATTCCAGGGCCGTCCAAGCCATGGGAAACCTTGATTGGACAGGGAGATCTTGGCGCAGCATCTGAGTGAGACCCTGAGAAGGTCACAGTCCCTTGTTTTTTCTCAGAACCGGTTTAGCCACATTTATATTTTCTGGACATGGTGCCAAGCTACAGACACACCACATATCCCGAGTCGACGCGGAAACTGCACACCCCCCTTTCCTCTGATATCTGAAAGGGGCCAACCTCTTTCCTCTGCATGACATCAGTTCGTCTGGAAGCCCTCAAATACGAGGAAACGGATGAAACGCTTATTTTGGACCAGCACTTGTCAGAGAATGTATCTGCAGAGGGGACGTAGACAGGGTGGTAAAGACTGACCTAAGTGTGAATGCAGTGCTGTCGTTTACTAGCTATGAGGCCAAAAGGCAGGTCACTTAATCTCTGTAAGCCCCAGTTTCCTCATCTGTAAAATGGGTTAAATAACGGTACCCATCTCACAAAGTCATTGTGACAAGTCCTTACAACAAAGGCTTGGCTTGTGATAAGCCCTCAAGAAATGTATATTGTGATGATGGTGCTACAATATCAAAAGTTAAGCCGTTATTTTGAAATGAGAGATAGAAAAACACTCAGTTGTGAGGAGCGCAGTGGTGGGAACTTGTGCTTGAAATACTCTGCAACACTCAGTAACAACCTCCCAAGTTTTCTTCACCCTAGGTCCTTTTGATAAATCTTGTATTTTCCCTGTGTGTCATCTCCAGTAAATCCCTATAGTCTATTGTGTTTTTGCAAATATGCCAGATAATCAACAGATCACATTTAAAACAAAATGTTCACATTCATATTAAAATATGTCACTCCCCCCCCAACCCCATTTGCCCCTAGATGAACTGTATATTTTATATTCTGATAGTCATTTTTATATAAGATGTGTTGGTGTGTTGGTTAGAACCTACATACTCTCAGAACTTCTTTATTCCTTAAAAAACAGCTAGTGTTGTTTACTTAACATAAGTTTTTTCCCCTACAGTAATATGCTCAGTTTCTCATCAGAATAATATATTACTATTTTATAATCCATTTGAATATGATTTATCATCTTTCACACATTGCTGCCCATATGGTTCTTCATAGGCAAATACTGGTCAAATATACTACCCCTGCAGATTAATATGTCACTTCTTACATATTCCTAGAGGGTGCAGAAAGAACTGTTTTCATTTTTTTTTAATGCCTGTGTCAAAAGCGTGACAACAAAGATAAACTAGGGACTCACAACTCTTCTGGGGCATTTTGTACATGGAGGCACCCTCACAACAAAAAAATATATTTTAATTTATTATTTCTTTTGCAACTTTGGGCCTGTTATAAAAGTGTTCATACCAGTTTCCCTCTTTTCTCTGTATTCTGTGATTTTTTTTAAATAGCAAAAAGATTTTCCTATCATTAAGCTATCTAAAATGTTTAACTGAAAGAGTCCAAAAGTATTATCTGAAATGCTAAATCTTGATCTATTAGAATTCTTTTACTCTCTTAATCATTCTGATCATTGGTTTCATGAGAATTCAAGATGCTATTAACATTTTTGGAGCACATTCAAAAGACAGAACATGATTCACATTCATGTGAAGCCACTATGTGGCTTCATACAGGCTTTATTCAGAAATTGTTTATCAGAAGCTATCTCCTCTAAGCTCTCTTCAAGACAGAAGATGCCTCACTACCCATATTCATCCCCAGCCCCTTACAGAAAGCTTTAAAATAATTTCCTAGGGAATTTACTTACCAAAAATAGATGAGCTCTTTGGTCAAGCCTGATTACAGGAGTTTATTCATCATAACTTGTTAGAGAAAAGTTCTACATATTGAAAATTATCTGAGCAAAATTCACCAAACAAATGCTTTCATAAGCAACTTGAACTTAATTATTCAAGAAACTATCATAACATTACACACTCATCAAATTAATGGCAGGGATAGATCATCTGAAGATGAATCATTTAACTTGTCCTTAGCAAAATGGCAACAGAGTTTATTTTTACTTTATCTATTCAATTTCCCCCTAACAATGTAAAATCCTTGTACAAGCACAAAGCCATCTGCACTTAATTAATCACAGAATCCACCTAAACATGATCAGATCCCAAGAGAATGAAAAGTATATAAATAAATATATATATATATATATCTGTATATATATATTTTAAATATATAGAGTTAAATACAGTCTTCATGTAATACATTTAAATCAGGGTACACCTAGGTGTGCTAGAAAAAGCAGCACTGCTCTGCCCAACCAGTGAAATCTCTAATTTCAAGAGAGGAGCACAGACAGCCAGGCATAAGTTCCCATCAAAACTTTTTATCCTGTTGATACTGATTTTCTTCCCTAAAAGACACAGCTTACATTGAAGGTCTTAGTACATGGACGGGAAATTTCTAAAAGAGCCCATTCATTATGAGAAATGGCTCCTATACTCTCAATAGAGAACAAGGAACACATCACCTTAAAAAAAAAACATTCATCAGTGTTCTGTGTTTTGTGGACAACAGCTCAGCCACCTCTGTCTCATCCTGTGACAACAGGAATGACTTACTATTCCCTTCACAGTCAGGAGACAGAAACCAGAAATGGTTAGGAATAGGAATAATTACAGTGAAATCAATAAGATTAAGTTTTAGAACTGCAGGTGTAGGGGAAAGAGAAAAGATTATAAATCTCACTGTTGGGTTCTATTTTGCAATCTTTCCTGCCAGTAATCCTTTGGTTTCCAGGTCTTGTCATGCTTATTTGTTAGTCATGTTATTCCTTCAGGGTGGGTTTCCTGGGATCATTAAGCTGCATATTTTGAAAAGAACATTGCCCTGGGAACCTGGCGTTCTAGATACTAATTCAAACTCTCCAGGAAGAGTGGGTATGTCTGAAACAGGGGCATTCGACAGATGCTTCCTTAAGCCTTTATCAATAAAGAAGTCCTGATTTTCCAGTTCTGTGGAGCAACTCTGAGGGTTACTATGGTTATCTGGTTACATATACGTATATATGGAATTTATTACGATAATTAGAGTTGTTGGGGGTCTCATCAAAGGGAAAGGGCTGCTATTTCTTTGCAGTAAGAAATAATCTGGTGTTTAGGAGTTAACAACAACTAAAATATATATGTATAGCTGATTCACTTTTTTATAAAGCAGAAACTAACACACCATTGTAAAGCAATTATACTCCAACAAACATGTTAAAAAAAAAAAAAAAAAGATTACATATAAGATTTCAGAGACAGCAGAAGCAAGAAGAACTATAGTCCTGCAGCCTGTGGAACAAAAATGACATTCATAGAAAGATAGACAAGATGAAAAGGCAGAGGGCTATGTACCAGATGAAGGAACAAGATAAAACCCCAGAAAAACAACTAAATGAAGTGGAGATAGGCAACCTTCGAGAAAAAGAATTCAGAATAATGATAGTGAAGATGATCCAGGACCTCGAAAAAAGAATGGAGGCAAAGATCGAGAAGATGCAAGAAATGTTTAACAAAGACCTAGAAGAATTAAAGAACAAACAAACAGAGATGAACAATACAATAACTGAAATGAAAACTACACTAGAAGGAATCAATAGCAGAATAACTGAGGCAGAAGAACAGATAAGTGACCTGGAAGACAGAATGGTGGAATTCACTGCTGCGGAACAGACTAAAGAAAAAAGAATGAAAAGAAATGAAGACAGTCTAAGAGACCTCTGGGAAAACATTAAACACAACAACGTTCACATTATAGGGGTTCCAGAAGGAGAAGAGAGAGAGAAAGGACCCAAGAAAATATTTGAAGAGATTATAGTCGAAAACTTCCCTAACATGGGAAAGGAAATAGCCACCCAAGTCCAGGAAGCGCAGACAGTCTCATACAGGATAAAACCAAGGAGAAACACGCCAAGACACATAGTAATCACATTGGCAAAAATTAAAGACAAATAGAAACTATTGAAAGCAGCAAGGGAAAAATGACAAATTACATACAAGGGAACTCCCATAAGGTTAACAGCTGATTTCTCAGCAGAAACTCTACAAGCCAGAAGGGAGTGGCATGATATACTTAAAGTGATGAAAGGGAGAAATCTACAACCAAGATTACTCTACCCAGCAAGGATCTCATTCAGATTCGATGGAGAAATCAAAAGCTTTACAGACTAGCAAAAGCTAAGAGAATTCAGCACCACAAAACCAGCTCTACAACAAATGCTAAAGGAACTTCTCTAGGTGGGAAACACAAGAGAAGAAAAGAACCTACAAAAACAAACCCAAAACAGTTAAGAAAATGGTAATAGGAACATACATATTGATAATTACCTTAAACGTCAATGGATTAAATGCCCCAACCAAAAGACACAGGCTTGCTGAATGGATACAAAAACAAGACTCATATATATGCTGTCTACAAGAGACCCACTTCAGACCTAGGGACACATACAGACTGAAAGGGAGCGGATGGAAAAAGATATTCCATGCAAAAGGAAATCAAAAGAAAGCTGAAGTAGCAATACTCATATCAGATAAAATAGACTTTAAAATAAAGAATGTTACAAGAGACAAGGAAGGGCACTACATAATGATCAAGGGATCAATCCAAGAAGAAGATATAACAATATTAAATATATATGCACTCAACATAGGAGCACCTCAATACATAAGGCAACTGCTAACAGCTATAAAAGAGGAAATCAACAGTGACACAATAATAGTGGGGCACTTTAACACCTCACTTACACCAACGGACAGATCATCCAAACAGGAAATCAATAAGGAAACACAAACTTTAAATGACACAATAGACCAGATAGATTTAATTGATATTTATAGGACATTCCACCCCAAAACAGCAGAATACACTTTCTTCTCAACTGTGCACAGAACATTCTCTAGGATAGATCACGTCTTGGGTCACAAATCAAGCCTCAGTAAATTTAAGAAAATTGAAATCATATTAAGCATCTTTTCTGACCACAACGCTAGGAGATTAGAAATCAATTACAGGGAAAAAAACGTAAAAAAACAGAAACACATGGAGGCTAAACAATACGTTACTAAATAACCAAGTGATCACTGACGAAATCAAAGAGGAAATCAAAAAATACCTAGAGACAAATGACAATGAAAACACGATGATCCAACACCTATGGGATGTGGCAAAAGCAGTTCTAAGAGGGAAGTTTAGAGCTTTACAAGCCTACCTCAAGAAACAAGAAAAATCTCAAGTAAACAAACTAACCTTACACCTAAAGGAACTAGAGAAAGAAGAACAAACAAAACCCAAAGTTAGCAAAAGGAAAGAAATCATAAAGACCAGAGCAGAAATAAATGAAATAGAAACAAAGAAAACCAGAGCAAAGATCAATAAAACTAAAAGCTGGCTCTTTGAGAAGATAAACAAAATTGATAAACCATTGGCCAGACTCATCAAGAAAAAGAGGGAGAGGACTTAAATCAATAAAATTAGAAATGAAAAAGGAGAAGTTACAACAGACACCACAGAAATACAAAGCATACTAAGAGACTACCACAAGCAACTCTATGCCACAAAAATTGACAAACTGGAAGAAATGGACAAATTCTTAGAAAGGTATAACCTCCCAAGACTGACCAAGGAAGAAATAGAAAATATGAACAGACCAATCACAAGTAATGAAATTGAAACTGTGATTAAAGATCTTTCAACAAACAAAAGTCCAGGACCAGATGGCTTCACAGATGAATTCTACCAAACATTTAGAGAAGAGCTAACACCCAGCCTTCTCAAACTCTTCCAAAAAATTGCAGAGGAAGAAACACTCCCAAACTCATTCTATGAGGTCACCATCACCCTGATACCAAAACCAGGCAAAGATACTACAAAAAAAGAAAATTATAGACCAATATCACTGATGAATATAGATGCAAAAATCCTCAACAAAATACTAGCATACAGAATCCAACAACACATTAAAAGGATCATACACCATGATCAAGTAGAATTTATCCCAGGGATGCAAGGATTCTTCAGTATACGTAAGTCAATCAATGTGATAAACCATATTAACAAATTGAAGAATAAAAACCATATGATCATCTCAATAGATGCAGATAAAACTTTTGACAAAATTCAACACCAATTTATGATAAAAACTCTCCAGATAATAGGCATAGAGGGAACTTACCTCAACATAATAAAGGCCATATATGACAAACCCACAGCAAACATCATTCTCAATGGTGAAAAACTGAAAGCATTTGCTCTAAGATCAGGACCAAAGCAATCTACAGATTCAATGCAATCCCTATCAAATTACCAAAGGCATTTTTTACAGAACTAGAACAAAAAATCTTAAAATTTGTATGGAGACACAAAAGACCCCGAATAGCCAAAGCAGTCTTGAGGGAAAAAAACATAGCTGGAGCAATCAGACTCCCTGACTTCAGACTATACTACAAAGCTACAGTAGTCAAGACAATATGGTACTGGCACAAAAACAGAAACATAGATGAATGGAACAAGATAGAAAGCCCAGAGATAAACCCACGCACCTATGGTCAACTAATCTATGACAAAGGAGGCAAGGATATACAATGGAGAAAAGACAGTCTTTTCAATAAGTGGTGCTGGGAAAACTGGACAGCTACATGTGAAAGAATGAAATTAGAATACTCCCTAACACCATACACAAAAATAAACTCAAAATGGATTCAGACCTAAATGTAAGACCAGACACTATAAAACTCTTAGAGGAAAACATAGAAAAAACACTCTTTGACATAAATCACAGCAAGATCTTTTTTGATCCACCTCCTAGAATAATGGAAATAAAAATAAAAATAAACAAATGGGACCTAATGAAACTTAAAAGCTTTTGCACAGCAAAGGAAACCATAAACAAGACAAAAAGACAACCCTCAAAAATGGGAGAAAATATTTGCAAATGAATCAACAGACAAAGGATTAATCTCCAAAATATATAAACAGCTCATGCAGCTCAATATTAAAGAAACAAAAAACCCAGTCCAAAAACGGGCAGAAGACTTAAATAGACATTTCTCCAAAGAAGACATACAGATGGCCAAGAAGCACATGAAAAGCTGCTCAACATCACTAATTATTAGAGAAATGCAAATCAAAGCTACAATGAGGTATCACCTCACACCAGTTAGAACGGGCATCATCAGAAAATCTACCAACAACAAATGCTGGAGAGGGTGTGGAGAAAAGGGAACCCCCTTGCACTGTTGGTGGCAATGTAAATTGGTACAGCCACTATGGAGAACAATATGGAGGTTCCTTAAGAAACTAAAAATAGAATTACCATATGACCCAGCAATCCCACCATTGGGCATATACCCAGAGAAAACCATAATTCAAAAAGACACATGCACCCCAATGTTCATTGCAGCACTATTTACAATAGCCAGGTCATGGAAGCAACCTAAATGCCCACTGACAGATGAATGGATAAAGAAATTGTGGTACATATATACAATGGAATATTACTCAGCCATAAAAAGGAACGAAATTGGGTCATTTGTAGAGACGTGGATGGATCTAGAGACTGTCATACAGAGTGAAGTAAGTCAGAAAGAGAAAAACAAATATCGTATATTAACACATATATGTGGAACCTAGAAAAATGGTACAGATGAACAGGTTTGCAGGGCAGAAACTGAGACACAGATGTAGAGAACAAACGTATGGACACCAAGGGGGGAAAACCGCGGTGGGGTGGTGGTGGTGGTGTGATGAATTGGGAGACTGGCATTGACATGTATACACTGATGTGTATAAAATGGATGACTAATAAGAACCTGCTGTATAAAAAAATAAATAAAATAAAATTCAAAAAAAAAAGTGAAAGCAGGGACTCAAACAGATATTTATATACTCACGTTCATAGCAGAATTATTCACAATAGCTAAAACATGGAAGCAACCCAAGTGTCCATTAACAGATGAATGGATAAGTAAAATGTGGTGTATACATACAGTGGAATATGACTCAGCCTTTAAAAGGAAGGAAATTCTGATGTATGCTACAACATGGATGAAACTTGAGGACATTTCATGCTAAGTGAAGTAAACTAGTCACAAAAGAACAAATATTGTTTGATTCTACTTATATGAGGTACTTAGAGTAGTCAAAATCATGTAGACAGAAAAAAAAAAAAGATTTCATGATGTCAATAAAACGGTGGGAAGTTTTTTGGTAAAAAAAAAAATCATTGAACGTCTAAGATAATTTAATAACCACATAAGATGATGCTTTGGAAATCTACCGTGTGTTTTCATCCTCAGGCTAAAATGAAAAGTGCTTTTTCTTATGGGAAAAAAAAAAAAAAAAAAAAAAAGGAGTTAACAACAGCTATAGTCCATACTATGGGAAAGGAACAAAGGTTTACTTTGTGGTTCCCAAAGCCTTCCTTTGAGTTGATATGGAAAGTGGAGATATGGAGACTCAGAAACATGAAATAATTTCCCTATTCAACACAACAGATATAAATGAGTACCTCCTCTTGGTTAGGCACTGTAATATGTACAGAGGATACAGTAGTGGAAGAAAACACACACACAAACTCCCAAACTCATGCAACCTACGTTCTAATGGGTGAGAGAAAAATAGGCCAAATTAATAGGTAAATATTATACACACACAGTACGTACATACATAGTTACTTACTTACATACATACAATCTTAAGAGGGATTGAGGAAAAGGGAAGAAAAGTGGGGAGTGTTTGGGATCTAAGAGGAAGATGCTATTTGAAATAGAGTGGTCAGGAAGTCCTCACTGCTAACATGACCAGAAGCTATGTGGGGGCTGGAAGAAACACCCCAGAAGACAGAGCAGATTTGAAGATTCTGAGCAGGAAGTGGACCTGGCTTTGAACAGGAAAGGCAAGCGCGGTCAGAGTGAGAGGAATGTGGTCAGAGATGTCTTTAGAGATGTAAGGAAATCAGATCATGCAGGGTCTCGAAGATTTTGGCCTTAACTTGCAGTGAGATGGGAAGCCACTGGAGGCTTCTGAACAGGGAAGTAATTTGAATTATATTTTACAAGATAATTTATATTTTTAAAATTTATATTTTTATATTTATATAAAAATTTATATTTTTCCCTAGTTCTTACTCTGATGACAGTTTTAAAAATAGGCTGCGGTAGGGGCCAGGCTTAGAAGCAGGGAGACTAATTAAGAGTCTTTTAGACACTCTTTGCCATGCAGAAGAGATAGCAGAAAATTAAACAAAACAATACAGTAGCATGCATGTCCCTGTATAAAAGCAAAACAAAACAAAACAAAACAATAAAAGCCCTGTAACGAAAATCCACAACGTCCTGAAAAAAATGCAATTGCTGACCAGTCCATTTTTCCAGGGTATGAATACAAATATCAGAAGGGAAAAGCCAACGAGGATGAAAAAATGCATGTTCTTCAACAAATTACACATATCTCTAGCATTTCATTTGCTTTATATTATCCCTACAAATATGTTCTACATCTACTTACTTAGTGAAATTTATAAAACAGATACATGCAGACAAAAGGAAAAATTGAAATCCAAATGCTTAATTTATAATGCAGCCCCTTTTATGTTAGGACACACTAGTAATTAAACTTGGCCTAAAAGCTGAATTTTAAAATATTAAAATAATATAACAAGTCAGTACACTGAAACCTAGAGAAAGAATGCAAAATTTTTAAGCACTATGAGTAGAAGCCTCAGAAACCATATTTCATCCAGTTCTTACAACATCCTGTAAAGTAGAGGGAGATGAAAAAACTGAGGCTTCAAGACGTTAGATGACCTACCCAAGGTCCATAGCAAGTAAATATTAGGCATTGATTTGGATCCAGGTGTCTAATTCTAGATGCCATTTTCTTCTACCTAAATTCCTCAAAATAGAGATTGCATAGCAAATAATCAAATACCTAAGAATGGTCAGTACTGCCAATAACTTGCCTCGATATGACTGATCTGTACTCTATTGGTTTGTTCACTGAATTTCTGGTGAAGTAATGCAGGAATAGAATGCAGTGCTAACTCATGATAAAGCCTACTGATGAGGTTCTTCTATATTTGAAGGGAAGCAAAAGGCCTTTAAAAAAAAATTCCTGAAATGTCCCTTTTCCCTAGTTCTTTCTGATAAATGCCCTACGCATCAGTATCTTTTTTTTCTCTACTGTTTGCAGTGTAATCTTGATTGAAATCCAAGTTTTAATAAAACTTATCTTGAAATGCAGGTATATATTTTTGTATAATATACAATCACTTTTTGGAAAACAGGTTTTGTCTTCCAGTGCCTAAATGAAGAGATAGAAAAATGTTTCAAAAATCATTCTGAATTCCTATAGTAAAAGTATGCACTTTCCACTTCTAAAATCTGTGAGAAGTAAAATAAATCTCATTCCAAAAATGTACCTTATTTTGTAAAGAATTACGATGTAGATTTAATTTAAAAGAAGCAACATAATTAAAGAGGAAAGTCCCTCTTGTGTCAAAACTTGACACAAGAAAATGTGTTTCAAATTGCAGCTTTTAAATTTAAATTCCTCTTTAAATGTTTCTCTACAAAGTCAATCACTGCAGGAGAGAAGTACTTCAGGGATTTTAGAACTGAAAATACATCTTAAATCAAAATATGCCACTAGCAGCTTTATACAAAAACTCAAGAGACAGCCTGACATCATTTGAATTTCTTTCAGTGTGTACAATATATTTTAAAATACATTTGAAGCCAATTTGGTCAAATTTAACTGGATGTATTTTTCTGAGTTTACCATAAAGAAAGACAAAATGATATTTTAATAGGATGAACAAAACCACTGATTCATCTACAAAACACCACAAATTAATAATTAATAATCGATAAGGAGTCTCACTGGAGGAGTGTCCCTATACAATTTACAGATCCATTCAGTAATTTATTGAATGAATCCGCTTACATTGTTTCGAATACCTTTCCTCAAAGGTCTATCTGCAGTGAGATACTGGGTATATTTCCTTTTTATTGTTTTCATTATATTTTACATACACATGCACACATATATATAATCCATACTCACAAATAAAAATGAACATATACATTTATAGTCTTCCTAATATAACTTAAAATTTAGCTTTATCCTCTTTTTTATTAATATAATGCTATTTAACTTTTGCTTGTTGATCTGTCTCAAAGCTTTACTCTCTAAACCCACCAGTACAGGGATAGTGTCCTATAGTACTTTTTACATTCCCATCACATCAAACATAATGTGGGAAAGCAGCTGCTCAATTCATGAGTCTTAATCAACACATTTGCTTTAATAAAAATTATGGGAAAAAATGGACTCTAATCCACTCCTATATACTTACATTAGGAATTAAATGTGAAGAGCTAGTTACTTATTCCAAAAGCTAAAGGATATATTTATTTAATAAATTATATAAAGTCTATATCAATATTTCAGGCCTTAGCCATTTTTCACAAGGGGAAAGCACCTGTGTGATTTGTTTCCATATGTTTTTGTACCAGATCTTAAGCAGCGGTGCAATGAATGAACAAAAGTCAACAGGGATTGCTAATACAAGTGGCTTCCTCATATAAACAGAAAATTAGGTAGGTAAAGGAAATTCCTTTCGTAGGCCAGGACAAAATGAAAAATATCACCAACAATGATGTTTAGAGAGGAAAGAGAAAATAAAATAGAGTTGATGCTGCATTTCACATAATTTTAAGATAATTCACTGAAGAGTAAACCAAAGAAAATCACATTTAAGTGAGCCAACAATAGATTTTCATATGATGAATGAAATTTTTACTGTGAATCTGGTATGACATTAAAGCTACAGAAGTATTTGGAAAGGCATGAAGAAAACATTTCCAAAGTGTGTTTACAAGGTTATTTGTTTTTTTCAAATATATATGGATATTCCAAACATATACATATTTGCATATAGATAAACATTATCTATATATATAAGTACATGTTACCTATACGTAAAAGCAGGTAATAGGAAACTGGGACATGAAAGTACATTTGTTTATCCAAAATTTAAAAATAATACAAAGAAGATGTCAAAATTTTGTGATAACTGCAGACATAGATAAATCTAGGTATATCACTTTGAATTACTTATGCAATTCTTAAAAAAAACCAAAAAACAAAAAAAACAAAAAAACACAAGGCTGAACAAGGTGAAATTACTTTTTTTTTTTTTAACATCTTTATTGGAGTATAATTGCTTTAAAATGGTGTGTAAGTTTCTGCTTTATAAAAAAGTGAATCAGCTATACATATACATATATCCCCATATCCCCTCGCTCTTGCGCCTCCCTCCCACCCTCCCTATCCCACCCCTCTAGGTGGTCACAAAGCACTGAGCTGATGTCCCTGTGCTATGAGGCTGCTTCCCACTAGCTAGCTATTTTACATTTGGTAGTATATATAAGTACATGCCACTCTCTCACTTCGTCCCAGCTTACCCTTCCCCCTCCCCGTGTCCTCAAGTCCATTCTCTACATCTGCGTCTTTATTCCTGCCCTGCCCCTAGGTTCTTCATAAGCTTTCTTTTTTTTTTTTTAGATTCCATATATATGTGTTAGCATATGGTATTTGTTTTTTTCTTTCTGACTTACTTCACTCTGTATGACAGACTCTAGGTCCATCCACCTCACTACAAATAACTCAATTTCGTTTCTTTTTATGGCTGAGTAATATTCCATTGTATATATGTGCCACATCTTCTTTATCCATTCATCTGTTGATGGACACTTAGGTTGCTTCCATGTCCTGGCTATTGTAAATACAGCTGCAGTGAACATTGTGGTACATGACTCTTTTTAAATTACGGTTTTTCTCAGGGTATATGCCCAGTAGTGGGATTGCTGGGTCATATGGTAGTTCTATTTTTAGTTTTTTAAGGAACCTCCATACTGTTCTCCATAGTGGCTGTATCAATTTACATTCCCACCAAGGGTGCAAGAGGGTTCCCTTTTCTCCACACCCTCTCCAGCATTTATTGTTTCTGGATTTTTTGATGATGGCCATTCTGACTGGTGTGAGATGATATCTCATTGTAGTTTTGATTTGCATTTCTCTAATGATTAATGATGTTGAGCATTCTTTCATGTGTTTGTTGGCAATCTGTATATCTTCTTTGGAGAAATGTCTATTTATATCATCTGCCCATTTTTGGATTGGGTTGTTTGTTTTTTTGATATTGAGCTGCATGAGCTGCTTATAAATTTTGGAGATTAATCCTTTGTCAGTTGCTTCATTTGCAAATATTTTCTCCCATTCTGAGGGTTGTCTTTTCATCTTGTTTATGGTTTCCTTTGTTGTGCAAAAGCTTTTAAGTTTCATTAGGTCCCATTTGTTTATTTTTATTTCCATTTCTCTAGGAGGTGGGTCAAAAAGGATCTTCCTGTGATTTATGTCATAGAGTGTTGTGCCTATGTTTTCCTATAAGAGTTTTATAGTGTCTTGCCTTACATTTAGGTCTTAAATCCATTTTGAGTTCACTTTTGTGTATGCTCTTAGGGAGTGTTCTAATTTCATTCTTTTACATGTAGCTGTCCAGTTTTCCCAGCACCACTTATTGAAGGGGCTGTCTTTTCTCCATTATATATTCTCCTTTATCAAAAATAAGGTGACCATATGTGTGTGGGTTTATCTCTGGGCTTTCTATCCTGTTCCATTGATTTATATTTCTGTTTTTGTACCAGTACTATACTGTCTTGATTACTGTAGCTTTGTAGTATAGTCTGAGGTCCGGGAGCCTGATTCCTCCAGCTCCGTTTTTCTTTCTCAAGATTGCTTTGGCTATTCGGGGTCTTGTGTGTTTCCATACAAATTGTGAAATTTTTTTGTTCTAGTTCTGTGAAAAATGCCAGTGGTAGTTTGATAGGGATTGCACTGAATCTGTAGATTGCTTTGGGTAGTACAGTCATTTTCACAGTGTTGATTCTTCCAATGCAAGAACATGGTATATCTCTCCATCTGTTTGTATCATCTTTAATTTCTTTCATCAGTGTCTTATAGTTTTTTGCATACAGGTCTTTTATGTCCTTAGGTAGGTTTATTCCTAGGTATTTTATTCTTTTTGTTGCAATGGTAAATGGGATTGTTTCCTTAACTTCTCTTTCAGATTTGTCATCATTAGGGTATAGGAATGCAAGAGATTTAATTAATTTTTTAATTAATGCATTAAGTTTGTATCCTGCTACTTTACCAAATTCATTGATTAGCTCTAGTAGTTTTCTGGTAGCGTCTTTAGGGTTCTCTATGTATAGTATCATGTCATCTGCAAACAGTGACAGCTTTACTTCTTCTTTTCCGATTTGGATTCCTTTTATTTCTTTGTCTTCTCTGATTGCTGTGGCTAAAACTCCCAAAACTATGTTGAATAATAGTGCTGAGAGTGGGCAACCTTGTCTTGTTCCTGATCTTAGTGGAAATGGTTTCAATTTTTCACCATTGAGAACGATGTTGGCTGGGGGTTTGTCATATATGGCATTTATTATGTTGAGGTATGTTCCCCTACGCCTACTTTCTGGAAGGTTTTTATCATAAATAGGTGTTGAATTTTGTTGAAAGCTTTTTCTGCATCTATTGAGATGATCACATGGTTTTTATGAAATTACTTTCTCGAATCAACCTTCACAGTTCCCTAAGCCTGAGTTACTTGCCTTTCCTCTACACTGCAGGATGCAGCATTAGTCATATTATACAGTGTTTCCATTGTGTTTCTGTTGCCTCCACTAGACTATAAACATCTTGAAGGCAAGGATTGTGCCTTATATAGCCCTGCAGTCCCTGTCTTTAGCATGATGTTTTGCTAAGTCAATGGTCTCTTGAGTGAATAAATGATATTTATTTGGGGGGATCCAGACATTGGTGGAATACTTGCAAAATCACCCCATGAATCACGTTCCAAAATTAATAGTTCAATTTTTACCAATGCCTTTGTCTGCCTCCCCTTTAACATTTTCAGAGTTGCAAATAAATATGCAACAAATGAAAAAAATATCTTTTAAAGGCTAGATTCTCCTCTATATTTAAAAACATAGTTTGTGATATCCAACAGTCCAACTACTTATTTATAGGAGGGGCTTGTGTCCTTTAGTTTTGAAGATGACGCTATTATCTACCTTAAAAAGGCACATCCTTTTATTTCCAGTGGCCCTCCTATATGCTCAGTATAATAGATTTGCAAAAGTTCTATTCAGAATAGAGCAAGAGTATGGCATTCTGATTGAGTTACCTCATCTCCCTAGATGTGTTAACCACCAGAAGCTCAATATATCTTCATAATGCTTAGAATTACGTTTCCTTCATTTTCTAATTAAAGGCTGATTATATTTATGACAGAGAATTTAATATGTGCATGTTTAGTTAGTTGAAAAATTAAATTCATCAGCTCACCTACTCTTCACTACAGCTATTATACTAACAAGAAAAATGTAGGTAGCCTTAATGTTATTCTCTCAACATAAATTAGATAAATAATGCTTTCCCTTCATTATATGAGGAGGGGAAAGAAAAAAAGATAGTACTGAGAAGAGCGTTTAGAAAAGAGGGAAAGAACATATACTTTAAGTAACTGATTGAAGGTGGAGTGGAATGAAAACAAGAGTATATATTAGAATAAAGTTTTACTTTACCCTCTAAACTTTTAAAAGTAGTTTAAAAGAATTTATCAATATGAATTAAAATATGACTCACTTCTCAAATTTGGATTTTGAATTTGTCCTAGAAAGAAAGTTTATTGATTTATTAGTGAACATTTGTATGAAATGTACTTAAGAATTCATATTTTGATTAGAGTACTCAATCCTGACTGAATTTCTGAGGGAGAAAATGTACACTTCAATGTAATTTTGACATGTTATCATGCTAGGTAATATTTTCAAAATGTATACGGAGAATAATAATACAAATGGTGACAAATTCACAGTTATTGATGTATCAGGAGATCTTAGGACTTAATGATAGTCTCAAAACCACAGTACCACCTACACTACACCCAAATGTACTACACATCTCAGAACACTGAGAATGTTACAATCGTAGACTTATTTAATCAGTTTTATTTATTTAAGCTGTCTGGTTGTAAATCTTTGCTTCTCAGGAATCTTAAAGATTTAGGAGCAGGTACCTTATTCTCCAGTCTTGGAATAGGCACATATCTTCTATTATGTGGTTGTACTTTGCAAACATTTGTCTCTGTCAACTGAACTTTAATTTGGGGACCATGTCTGGTGCACCTCTGAATCATCCCACCCTATACTTTCACAAGTCTGGGCCTTGCCCTTGACTAATCTTTCTCCCTACAAGGCCTTCCTGTCCTCTACCTAGTAAAATGGTACTAGTATTTCAAAGCCCAACTCCAGTGCTCTGAATCTCTTCCTGACCCTCTCTGGGTTCCACCTGCCCTCAGTCAGGGCCACATTATGACTTCCATGAACCCTAGGCTCTTCTGCCTTTACAGACACTTTCATCTTAAAAAAAATCTTACAAATTATATATAAGGACTGTGTTGTTATAAAGATGGATGTAGTAATATTACATATTAAAACATTTTATTTGACTGAAAAGGTCCTTGTTTTTCTTCTGATTTTAAAAGAAACTGAAACACTGTCATGGGCCCCACACTAAAAAGTATTGTGGGTCCAAAGCATTGTAACTACTGTGCCCAATGAACAGTCAGTTCTATCCCAGTGTCCTTCTCCAATGCCAGAGTTAAAAGATTCTACAGAACTTTGTTCCCATAGCATTTATTAACACCCAACACAGTGCCAAGCAAAGAGCAGCCCCTAAGAAATTTTGTTTAATGTTGCTAATTTACTTTTCACACTTTCTTTATCAGTAATTGATTACATTTTCCCTCCCTAAAACTTACTGTGAGTTCCTCAAAGAAAGGGCCAAGGTGTTATGCACTTTTATAAATCTAGAGACTCATAAATTATTTGGTATACAGTAAATATCTATTGAATTGAATGAAACTGTGCTTATCTTTGCCAACTCACATCAGACGCCACTGACTGCCACTTGCAAGGAAATGTTCTTCCAATAGAGAATGCACACGAGAGCAATGTTTGAAGCTTCTGATTGTCATTCAAATGTAGCCAGTTGTCTGAAACTCAGTTCTTATACAAAGTACACAGATAGCTAGAAATTATTTGTAATGGTAATCCATTACAAAGAGTCACTGCTGGATTTAATCAGCTGTGTTCTTATATTGGCACAGGGCCTCTATTTGACTACTAAGGTTTAGCCATAGATCTCAAGATGAAAATACCTTATACAATACAAAAAACAAATGAGAGAATGAGAAGTTGCCTTAAAAATGATAATTTACAAGAGCTTCCCTCATTTATTTATTATAGTTTATTTATTTGTTATTGTAATAAAATTTATTTTCAACATTGATTTCCAATGTATAAAAGCACAAAATGAACTAAGAACTTGTAGCATATTATATGAACTGCAAATCTAATTAATTATTAACTGTTGAATATTGTCCCACATCTATTTACTAAAGTAAAATGAACTATATACATAAACTATTTGTTTATCCATCCATTCATTCATCTGACATGTAATAAATGCCTATTATAGATATTGCAGCCAATATAACTATATTTACAGAAGATCTCAGTCTAGAGAGATAGACAAATAAACAGTCCATTATAAACATTATCCACTCAGATAATTATTAGGAGAGGCGAACTTCTGTGCTAGTGAAAGGTGAGTGGGGTGCCTAACCCTGATTCAGGTTACAAGGGAAGTACTTCAGGTTTTTGTTAATTAAATCTTCAAATGGCACTGTAAATTATAAAAGTCATGAAAGAGAACTAAAAATGTAAAGTATAAAGAACAAAAAGATGTAAGTCACCTATAATCATACCACACAGAGTTGAGCTGCATGTTGAAGAACAAGGAAAATGTAACCAGAAGAAAAAGAGAATTTGCATTCCAGGCATGAACAAATGCAAACAGGAATGAGATGGCATCACAAACTCTGAAAAGGTGCTAGAGCACTGGGGCCAGGGGCACAGTCTATGTTATATGTATAATGTAAACCAGACCAACCCATTCTGCCTCTGCAGAGAGGGACATCGGGGTCATCAAAGGCAGATAATAAGCAGGAAATTTGCTGTCTCCCTCTAGGCCCAGACAGAACCCTCATGCATCAGGAGATGCAAGGTTAGTGAATATTCAAGAACTCCTAAGTGGTTAAAGCTCAGAATGAAGCAGGGCTAGAGCAATTCTACATATTGTTTTTCCTCAGAGATAAAATATTTCAGTCTTCAAGTGGGTGACAAAGATTGCCCTACTTCAGAAGCCTGGATGGTGATAGCTATCTCTGCCTCCTGTGAGGGACTTACTTTTACAAAATATTTGCACGTTCTTCATTTCATTAATTCTTCATAACAACACAAAGACTAGCAGAGGCATTTCTCACATTTAACCACCACAGAAATGGAGTCTCACAGACATGCAACGTTTTGTTCAAGGTCAAAGGGTTTCAAAACAAGACCAGGACTAGTTTTTCCTTTTCCCTCTTTTGAGTAGGGAGACCAGGTTATTCAAGCCCTATAAATTCTACAGTGGACAACACAGAGAGGAGTCGATACTGCTATCTAAATTATTAATTATGAATGTTTCTTTTTTGCCTTGATTTATTTAGATAATCGCTTAATCTTCCGTTTTGTTCAGTATATGTAGCTATATCATTAGTCCAATTTGATTTTTTAAAAGGTTATAGGCTTAACAGAGAATGAGAAAAGGAATAATAAACTCTATTTTTCCAAATACATTTGTAAGCTTTTCAATAGTGACACCAATATGAATATTTTATAATTGCATATTTTCTTTTTGAGGACCAATAGCCATTTTAATATGGAAACCATCAATAGAATTACCAGATGGGTGCTTTATTTGCTTTTAAAGTGGGTTACAGATAGTAGCAATTAGTCATTGATGAAGACCTCTAAGTCGAGAGGTTTTTCATAATTCAGCACCATGATAATTTTTGATTTCATCTGCAAAACAATAAATACAAAATCATTTGTAAAAAGCAACATATGTCTTGACAATTTTCTAATTATCTGTGTGTAAAATACTCAATTCTCCTACACAGATGGAACTTTTCACATGACACATTTTTACTCTAAAGCCTACAAAAGATAACTGGAAATTGGTGAGTCCATATTTCTACAATTTGTTTTTATCTGATTCTACCCAAATGTTAGAGCCCAGAGTTATGTTTATTTTTCCCACAAAAAGAGGTAACTGCTTATATAAAAAACAAGGGAGGAGGATGGGTGCTGAGTTGAAAGCTGAATTTATTCAGAAATAGCATTAAAAACTAGACTCCACACTTTTCTCTGTGAAAATAAGAGGGGAAGGATGCCAGATGGAAATCGGCCGAGTGGTGTTCTTTTAGGAATTGTGCCTAAGTTATCCTGAAGGAGGAATAAGAAAGAGAGAGAGAAAGATAGAGAGGAAATTTTTAACACGATGCCCTGAAAAAGTTTTCTGGCTTTACTTGCCAGTAAAGAAGCCAAAACCAATTATTATTATTCAAACACCTTAACGAATCCATATGAAAAACTACCAAGTGTTCTATACTAGGAAATGTAATTTTTAGTAACTTTTCTGTCATATTTGGAATTTATCAACTGTATTCTCTCTCTAAAATTAATGACTGATAATGGCATTTAACCCCTTTTCAACACGTTTGTTCATTTAGTCAGTACTGGCATCTCTTCCAACCATCCCACAGCCTTTGTACATGTTTGGATCTCACTCATCTTCTGCAAACACCAACACAGAGATGTGCCTACATGCCCACCTCTCCCTCCTACACCAGCTAAGAAAAGAAGCCACCCATGTCACTGTAGGTACCCCCGAGAGAGCCCACTGTGATTGCAGTTTGTGGCCACTGTCATTGTTTTGGTTCCTTCAGGAAAAAAGGAACCTGGGTTGAGACTTCTTTCTTGAGAGTCTCCAAAAATGTATGCTCTAATTAAACATCTCACTTTGGGATTTACAAAATATTTAAGGTCAGAAAGCCTCTCTCATCGTCCATCAATTGGAATTTTGAAACTGTGCCAGTAATCACCAAATTTTCTTTTTCACAAACAGATGATGACTGTTACAATATGTGCTGCATTAGGCCTAAGAGTATAATAATATTTAGCTGCTGAGTTAGAATACTTGCTCCACCCTATCTTTAAAAATGCAACCAGAATCCAGAAATGTAATATTTGTGGTTTCAGACTACATGTAGAAAGCCTAATTTTATATCCAAATCTTAAGTGATTATAAGGAGTTAGCTGGGGCTGCAAACATGACATTATGTTTGATGAATAAGAATCTATTCTATTTTTGTAGTGGAAAGCCCATGATTGCAGGTCATGCATGCCTGATATCCTCATATATCTACCTTAAAACAGTAATCCATGAACACGACTCTGTAGTCAATATCTTGATCCCAAGTGATATTTATAATCACAACACATGGATTCTCAAGTAAATATGTATCCTTGCATCAGAAATAATAAGTATGTTTTGCATTCTTTTACTCAAAAGGCAAGTGAATGTAAGGAAGACAATATCTTGGTTTTGTTTGTATTTCATTGATTACACTTTGGAGAACTATTGATATAACAATTATCTTCTGATATGTTAACCTTATTAATAAAATAATTCATGATTCAAGTGAAGTCTTTACAGGCTTAAATACAACCTTCAGGTCATTTCAGCAGTTCCTTCTATTATATATATATATATATATATATATACCTTCTATAAAAATCAAAAGAATAATAGCTCATTTTCCAAAAATAGTAGTTTTCCAAGAGAACTCCAGATCCAAAACAAGTACTATTTTATTCGCGTCAACTTTTACGAATGTGAAGAGGAATGCTAGAGATGCTTACAACATTCCAAATGCCTAATACACCAGCAGACACCAGTGTATCATCTAATAATCACTTTACTTATATGAACAAGTATACACAAAAATAAAATTTAAGAACTCTGATGACCAAAATGTAAATAATCAAGTAAATCAAATGAAACTCTATGATAGATTTTTTTATTTTCCCAGATTTAGGTGTGATCATTTTGGGCGAACTAAGGTTTGGGTGGAAATTGCAGATCCAAATGAGTGCTACCAAACCTATAAAATAGAGCATCATGATGAAGAGGGTCAAGGAAGCCTCTGTGAGGACCTGATATCTGAAGTGAGATTTAAATGATGAAGAGGAGGCAGGCATATGAAGACTGGAGGGGAGAAAGAGTGTTCCAAACAGAAAGCATAACAAGTTCAAAGGCTCTGCAGGAGGAAATCTTTCGGCATGTTTGAGTGACAGAACAAAGGTTCATAGTGGCTTTGGTTTAGTGAGTCATTCTGAGAGTGAAAGGAGTTGAGGTCCCAGAGGCAGGCTGGTACCTAATCAGGTCATGCTTGTAGACCATTTTGGAAGATCAGATTTTATTCTCATTGTAATGGAAAGACACGGCAGATTTTAAACAGGGAAAAGACATGTTTGCATTTGTACTTTAGAAATAACACTCTAGGGGTATCGCAGGGATCGTAGTAGAATCAGAGACACAGCAGATGTTGGTGGCTTGGATTATGATTTAGACGAGAAGGTCGTGAAAAATGGTCAGATTTGGTATAAATTTTTGATGTAAAGGTAATAGAAATTACTGAGGGATTGGGGTGGCATATAAGGGAAAAGAGCAAAAGATAATCTCGGGAGTTTTCCTCTAAAAAAAAGTGAGTGGATATCTGTATTATTCACTCACATGAGGAAGATTTATGAAGATGGCAAACTGAGGTATATGAGGAAAAAACTCAATGGCTCTACTTTTACTCTGTTATGCTTGTGATAATATTAATAACTAGCAATTACTGAGCACTTATTCTGTGCCAAGTATAGCTCTATACACTTGTATATTTAATTTTTTATATCTTTTACCTAATCCCCCCAAGAGCCCCATGAATTAATTCTTATTATCATCCTCATTTTAGAGATTAAGAAAACTAAATTACAGAGAGATTTGCCCTAGTCAGCCAGTTAATAGAGTCATGGAGAATCTGGTGCCAGAACCTACTGCATGACCACTGGGTACTACTGCCTTTACCAGTGGAAAAGCTGAATAGGTAATTGTATTGAGTATGGAGCCCAGGTGAGAAGCCTGGGAGAGTGATACATAAAAACAAAATCCTGGGGCACCACATGACTTAGATATTTAGTAGAAGCAGCATAGGAGACTAAGAAGATGCAGTCAGCAATGGAGAGGAAAACCAAGTGAAGATGGTGATAAGAAGTGCTCCAGGGAGAGGGAGTGAACAACCACTCAAATGCCAAGATTTTAGACAAGGAGACAGAACTGACCACTGAATTTAGATTTCACTACGTTCTAGAACACTGTAAAAAACAGTAATCATCTTCCTATCGCAGGGCAAAGAGGAAGAGGGACATTCTCTTGGACTTCCCCTCCTAATTCTGAGACACTGTTCTATTATCTTAGTTCAATAAGCCCTACGTCTACAAAACCCAAACAATCAATCAAACCATCTGTCTTCTAAATCTTGTCATCGACAAGTACTTCATCAATTCACTAGAATAATTTGGCAGCTGGCTTGTTTGTTTTCTCGTTTTTTGGGTGTTTTTCTTCTATCACTTGTCGCTATCCTAGATGACTTGGATGACTCATTCATGTATTTAGCTTCAAAATTCTTTTGCCCCTATATTCAGTGACCGACACTCCCACTCAGCTTTGGCAAGCCATACCCATAGATACAAAATAAATTGTTTCTAAACAAAAAGTGTTCTATTGTACTATCCAGAATTGTGAAATTCTCTTCTCTCATTCCCATCCCACTCGTGCCCACAAAAATTCCTCTTAGGCATCAAAGGCTGATGCTCTTTCCTGGCCTGACTGTCATCTCTTCCTAATTGTGATCTCCCTGATAACACATTTCGTGGGTGCAATTGATTCTCCCATTCTTTGACCTTCTCTCACAGCGGCCTTGCCAATCCCATTACCAAATCAATCCTACCATCTGTTTGCTCTCCTCCTCCTCCTGGGCTGCCAAGAGTTACTGAGAAAATTGAATAACCATGCTGATTGACTCTGCTACAAATTTATGATTTCCGATGTCAGCTGAACTCTCAGAGCTGCTTAGCAGCCCTATTACTCATTCCTACTTGGCTGGTCTTCCCATTCCACACAGCAGCTGTTCCCACCACACCCTCCTCAGATCCCCCACTCTCACCCTCACTCCCCTCAACCTCAACACATGATTTCACCTCCTACTACTGAGAACACTGGGACCATCAGGCATGAACCCCCTCCACTTCCCTCCTCTATGTCTCCAAATTTATTGGTTTCTTTACTCACTGGGACTTCACTTTGCATCTAAGAAGAAGAATCCTTATTCTCTGGTTCATCTGACCTTTTGATTCCACGCTTCCTGCCTCTGCCAAGATCTTGTTTCATCAATGTGCTTTCTCTTTTCCGTTCAACCTCTAACCTTCTTTCAACCTACAAACCTACCTGAATTTCTCTATTTTGTAAACAAAGATCTTGTCTTCCCCTCTTCCACCATCAAGTTGCTGTTTTCTTTTCCTTCCTACAAAGATTCTTGGCAAAGGACCTTGCATTCAACGGCTCTGCTTACTTGAACTGGCTCCATAAAATCTCGTGTAATCTTAGCTGGCTACCATGCTGATGAAACTATTCGAAATGCTACACAAAGGACGCTTTTCTCACTCTTCAGTTTTCTTGATCTGAATGATGGGAGTTTGGCTTTAATATGAATACATTTACTTACTAACTCTTTCAATTTGGGAAAGGCATTTAAAGTCCGTAAGATTTAGTGCCCTCATATGTAAATTGCGGATGTATGGGTCACTTTTAAGGATACCTCAGGTTCCTTTGAGCAAATTACTTTCACCCACTGAATTTAGTCTGGTAAAACTGTTATTCAAAGCGTGTTGCCCTTCTTGTCAACCAAAAGGTTGACAAGTTACCCCGAAAGGATATTTCAGCGTTCCCTCTCTGGAGTCTGAATAGTGAGCTTGAAAGGAACAGTTTACCAACCCCTGCTAACCTCTGAATTGACTTCTACCCTCTGGAGCTGGAACGGACCTTTCTCTTTCCTGAGCATGTTTATCCTCTGCTAGCACTTTGTGAGCCCCATCTCTTGGTTCCCAAAGCCATCTTCAGTCTAAAATGCTAAATTGTAAACTTGGTTTCTATTGCTTGAAAATAAATTTTATTATTAGGGTTAAATGAGCTCATCTGTGTAATATTTTTAGTGCAAAGTTTAGTGACTAGTAAAAGTTAAGTCAATTTTTGCTATTATTATTGGTTTTGATATTGTTATTATTAGTACGTCTATGAGCAGAAACACTTTCCGTTTTTTTCCAGCTTCTCATCACACAGTTTTCTTCAGATTCTACATATACTTCTTTTATGGTGTCTTCCCCATAGCACCACAAGATTGGTCCTTTGTCATCGTCTGTTTTTACACTCTCTGTGAACTCCCTAGGGAGCTCATATACTTGACTGGAGTCAGCTATCACTAAATGTAGATGAACTGTTTAATTCTTTCTTTTCCCAAGCTTAATCTCCTACATTTCAAATTCCACTTTCTTATTAAAATGTTCAAATCTAAAACAAAATTGTTTTCCATTCCTCTCCTCTCTTCCCCAACCTCCAGTCATCTGCCAAACATTTTACATCCATCTGTCCATATGCCTCTTGATCTGTCTCCAAAGTCGTGGCATCAGAATCACATGATCAGACTTTATCAGACTATCCGAGTTCCCTAACAGGTATCCCTTTCTCTAGTACTTTTACTATAAACTGCCCTCCATTCTTCCCACAGAGCCATCATTCTAAACCAAGTATTGCATTATACCCCTGCTTGAACATTGCAGTGACTTCCACATGTTCACAGGATAAACCCAAACTCCTAGGCATAAAATTCAAGGCTCCTCTTGAGTTGAATCTACTTAATCTTTCCGGTTCATATCTAGTCACTCTTCCCATGTTCCCTATACTCTAACCAAACTGGATGATGTGTCTTTTACCAAATAAATGATTCATTTTGATGCTTTCATTATTTTGCTCATGATTTCTTCTCCAGTTGAAATGCCTCTTTCTTCCCTCCTTAGTGTAAATAAACTTAATTTATTGTAAGTTTCAACGCAAAAGCTTCTTGTATTATTCCCAAATGACTTCACTTTCCCTCTTTATCCCTGTTGCCCTATAGCGCTTGTAACACATCTGACCCTCTTGGTAACTAGCTCCTTAAAAGCACAGATGGCATCTTTCCCACATTTATATTCCCAGCCTCAAGCACAGTGTCTGGGCTAAAGTGGTATTCAGTAATTATTTTTGAGTAATTGTTTCCCTCTGGTGACTCAGAATAGAAAAATACATTCTGAAATATATATGTACATATGTGAATATGTATGAATAATATATATGGACGTATATATGAATATGTGAAACAGACATGTAGAGAAAATATATATTTCAAAATATTTATTATATATCTAAATATGTATATTTAGATATATGTGTATGTGCATCCAAAATAATCCAGAACTTTTATACTTTTATACTCCATTTGTTAATGCTTCACCAGTCAATACGTGACTCAACACTGACATTATTCAGTATGAAGTACTACATACAATACATTATGAAGTATTCCCGATATACTTCACTTACAATATCAAGAAAAGTTATATTCAGAATCGGCAAATCAAGCATTGAGAAAATTCTATATTATATACGATGGTAAGATATTCTGACAATATGATATATCACAGATTGTAGCTTTTCATAATAATATTAGTAAGACAGTTTGGATTTCCAAGTTAATTTTTAAAAGAAAACATTTAACTCTTTCAATTAGAGAAGACGTGGTGAACTGCCAATCCATGGGTAACAGCAACATTAAAGGCATGATGGCATTCCTTCTGAAACCTATCAAACACAATACAAATTTCAAACAAAAATACAATCTTTTGTTTAAAAAATTATATTAAAAAGCATACTGAATATGATTTATACAGGATTTTGCATAAATTTTATGATAAAGTATAAAACAGGCATTTTGAAAATTGCACATCGAGAATGTGGATATTTATCTATAGAGCTGTGGGTTAAATACTTTGCATACATAGGATATGTGCAATGTCTGCATTATATGAATATTAAGAATAATTTCAGCAACACAGAATAACTTTACAGGACATATTTGCTGGAAAATTTAACAATGTTAATAACACATATTAATCATTATTCATAGACCAGGGGTTCTAAATTCTTGAAACACTAGATAGCTCATGGCATACTGTGGTCCCATTCAGCTCTAACAGATTGAAGCTACATTTCCTTGGTTGCAAGTCAAAGATCACACAGAAAACATCCAAGCAGAAAGCATCTAGTCTAATAGAATATGTATCTTTTAATTGGAATTAAAGATGAAAAAAAGAGAAAAAAAAAAGAGTAACTCTGCAGACTCTGCCTTCAGTATTGATGATCCTTAAAAATTCCACTGTTACAGAACTGCCAGAACAGTCTCAATACAAATGAAATCCTACGAATTATTTTATTTTTTCAAAAGAAAACAGTGAGCCTTATAAACAGTAGGACTATGAAAGTCATATCTGCATTATCTGTGGCATAAATTCTTTTTTTTAAAACCATGACACACAAAAGCAAGCAAAAACCACTGAAAATACTTTAATGATATGCTGCAAGGTCAAAATAAAAATACTTTTGGGTAAAGTGTGAAATAATCAGCTTATAGCTTGAGGAGTGAGTTCAGACAATGATAGAGGTAGAAACGGGATGGCATCGATTTGATGAGCGATGATTTTTAGCCTTCAGCCTCAAGATAGTCTCTGAGGCATGACTTGAGATCATAGCTTAACATCAAGGAAAGTCTTTTTTTGACAGTATTACAGCAAAAGGATTTTATATTTAAATGATGCTTTCTATCTATATCTCAACATCGTATAGATTTGCCAAATCATCACACATAAACATTTTAAGTTGGACTGAACTCCATGTTTAAAGAATAGTTTCAAGTCTATGGATTTTAGAAACCATGCATTTATATGTATTTCTTTCATTATTAACTATATTAATTCCTCTAGAATAAGTCTAGAATAAGGAAATAAGTCTCTAGAGCAGAGCAGTGTATCGGTGCCAAGAAATGACCAAAGAGAGCTGTTGTCTCTACTACTTTTATTCCACATAAAGTGTGGCCACTAATGGCATAGAATTCCAAGTCTAAGAGAAATATGTCTCCGTTAAGGCACAATCCAGATTCCTTTAGGGTTATTTGTTTCTTCCCTCTCTGGTGCTTCGTTCCCACTGCTTTGAGAGTTATTCCCCTAACAAATCAAGGCCTCCACTGCCCTGTACTTAAAGACCCCTGCTGTCTGACTCCCATTTCTCCCAGGATCAAGTTGAATCTCCTTCACATGAAATCTAATGCCATTTATATCTTGATCTATTTCCCAGTCTCCTTTTATATCATCCTGCCTTGGCATCCACTTGTCCTCCACCAGACCCCTTACTCTTGGTACCATGTAGTTATCACATCTGGGTAATATAGTTATCTTGGTAATAACAGAATTTCTGCAATAGAGCAGATCCCGAGTAACACACAGAGTGTACATGACGTATGATATATATGTATATAAACAGGTGCACATCACCCCAACTGTTACCCAGCAGTTAATTCTTTATAGGAGTATGACATCATCTGCACCTAATCTATTGTAGCAATGCAATAAATATTTATTGAATAACTATTTATACATTACATTGAATGCCCTAAAATCACATAAAATTCCCCTTTATAGCAACAAATGAATTCAATCACTGTTTAATAAGCATCTACTAACTTACCATAAGCAAGGCGCTTTGCTAAGAACTGGGGGGAGACAGCAAATATGATTCAGGCTTGGACCTTCCCAGTCAAGAGATTATGGTGCAATAATAAAATAATACATATATTCACTTACATGCACAAAACAATTCCATCATTAAAGGTAGGAAGCTCCAGGTAACATAAAATCACACAGATAAAATGACTTAACATTAACACTCACGACCTGGTAATCAGAAACAGCTTATAAAAGAAGAATCATGGAAGGTAGGATTCACTCATGTAAAGTTAGAAGACAGAGATTTGCTGGAGGAGATAACAGTATAGGTTAAGATAAACTGGTAGGAAAGTGTGAAGCAGGTAAAGTCACTCGAAACTTACCAAGCTTAACAGGAGCATCAAGTTCATGAAAAGAATGAAAAGTATAAATGGGAAAGGGAGATTAGAGTCAGAGGAACATGATTCTAAATTAAGAAGTTGGAAATGTATTAATTAGAAATGAACAGGCACTAAATGTTCCTGAGCATGGCCTAAGAAGAAGCAAGTTGTTCTGTCCTTGCAAGATTTGGGGGTGGCAATGTATGGGATACTTCAGCCTTCAGTGTAATATCTGAATCCATTATGTATACTTTGTACACAACTTTAATAGCAGTTCAACCATGCTCTCCATACCTAGCCATGATCTATTTTATCTCATAGTCTTGATCACTTGCCAGTAGCACATACAAAGAAAGCACGAGAAAGCTTTCTTTATTTAACACATATTTTTATGATCCAATATTGCTAGATGACACAGTAAGTGAAGTAACTTCTAATAACAGTCATCAGGGCATATCAGTTTCAAGTTCAACTAAACAGCAAGTAATGGTGACTACTGGAGGATGGTGCGAAGCCTTACAAACCTCTACGTGAAAAGTAGTCAATAAAACAAGTTAATAGAAAAATTACTGCAAACTATTTCAAGAAAACTGAAATAAAACATTCCTCACAGTTAAACAAAACTGAATGGCAACACAAATGATGCAGCAATAGGTGAAAAGAACATGTCACAATATAAAAGGTGCTCCCCACAATCACAACAGTGATTAACATAATTAATCACTTAATTTATTTTGATTAATATAATTCCAAATATTCGAAGAAAATGAAAGTGAGAATATGAGCTTACCAAATTACCCTGCTGAAGTGTACTAGAAATAAATAAATAAACCTGTTAGATATTTCACCAATGTTTGTTTTAATGAGTAGTTTCTAAATGTTAAGAGACTCATGGAAACAGCTCAAAGTATCCATTGATAATTGATCATGTTTTATAATATTCTCATTTATAAACATTACCATGTTTTATAAGCACGTTTGTATGTTCTAAATAATCCAAAAAATACCTTTCCAAAACATACTAAACAGCAAGCTTGTTTGTAAAGTTTGTATAGTCCACACCAAAAAACAATTCTAAAATCAAGTTTAAATTCCTGTAAGGGTTTAAGGAAATAAGGGTTTAAAGTCAGGCATATCTGAAGTTCGAATCTCAAACTAACTCATGACCAGTGTTTTTGGTGTAAAACAAATTTGTTTTTAATAGCAGATAGCACTCAGAGACACCTACTATATGGTGGGCACTATTGTGAATTGTGTTCAAACTGCTTCTGGAATCTTAGCTCAACTAGTGAATAGCTACATGACTGGGGTCAATTTCTGAGCCTTTCTTTAATAATAGTTGTTATTTATACATTCTCACTTTATGCCAGGCATGGCCATAAGTGGTATATATCAACTCATATTAACTCATTATATGACATAACATATAGCATACTAATTCATACACTTTTCCTAATATTACCGTAAGACTTCTATTATCTTCATTTAAATACATGACAGGTTAAGTAGCTTGCCCAAAGTCTCAAAGACTGGTCCATAATCAATGCTCTAAACATTTCATCTTTTAATTCATGAATTATATATACCTTTAAGTCATATATTTTCACAGGAACCCCAAGAGAGGACAAAATACAGCAATTCAAATACTTAGTAAATGTATTTAAACTGAAAGATCACTCACAGATCAGATCGTTATCAGGTAACTATCAGACCAAAAATTAAATTGCAACATTCTGATCATCTGAAGATGTAATAACAACTAAAAAGAAAGAAGCTTAAGAATCACACATCTTTGTCTTCATCCTAGCACAAATGTTTACTGAATTATTTTTATCACAAGTTCAATTGTCCTTATTTTAGAAAATAGAACTTCTAATTGATTATATACTATCAATTAAACATCCACAATTTTTATATACTTCCTATTCCATTTGCCAAAAATTTCTGCTACGTGATAAGGGAGCAATTTGAATTGATGTGTTAGACAAGGGAAAGAGTCAGGGGAAAAAAAAAAACAAATTGCTTTTTTCTCTTTATAAGGTTTTGTATAACAGTGTCTTTAGATTTCTATAAATATTCAGTTCTGTGTACAATAAAATATCTGTGAGCAACATAGTAACCAAAGTTACATTCCAAGTGGCATTCATACAGTAACTGCCAAAGGAGGCTACAGAATAATTTTCGAAAGGGAAAAAAAAAAAAGCCCTCTGGACCTACTATAGTATGCAAACTCAATGGAAATGAATAGCCTAATGATATATCCATGAGGAGGTAGCCAACAGAGTTTAGTGATTGGGAAAGAAAGCTTGACAAAATCTAGGTATATTAGTCATATCCTCAAAATATTTTATTTCTTTGCAAGTTCTGAACTGTCAACAGTGTAAAATGAAGAGAAAAGTACCTCCAGAAGGTTTGCTATATTTTATGGCTCAATATTCATAACTACTGTGGCCATTCTTTCTACTGTTGTAAAAAGGCAGAACCAATCAGCTGGCAGATGACTGTCTTTGGCTTGGCAGAAAGTTCCATTTCATGTGATAAAGTCAAACACACACAATATGAATATGTTCTTACTGGGGAGGGAAGGAGGGATGAGAGACCCCTTTCATGTCATTTACTTTATAAATTATTTCTAAGATGCATATTTTTTTTTTCTTCAGGCCTGTCCAAAGGCAGAGTTCCATTGTCCCTTTCCAAAATGCAGTCCTTTGTAAGTCATCTCAATGGCCCTTAATAGAATCCTATCAATCACATTATACTTTCAAAAATATGATCACCCTAATACATATGTTTTACGTTTTCTCTCAAAATCATAAATGGAACTTCTTTTTTATCGAAGTGTATCCTTTAGTCATCTACTTGTCATTTACTTGTGGTCACTTGGAATTTAAAATGTACTTCAGTTAACACTTGCACATATTTGATAGGCTTTTAATTCGTGGAAGTATTTCATACCATAAAAATTCTTTTAAAAAATCTGTTTCTGGATTCAGAAAAAAAAGCATATATATGTTCTCTTCTTTTAAAATGAAGAATTATTTTTAATTCTGGTAGCATGTGATACAACCATCAACAATTCTAAAGCTTTCTTTCTTTCTTTTTTCATTGTCTCCATTACACCCATTGGGAGTACAATGGCTTAGGTCACAACATGAAACATCATGCTAATTAAACTGCCAATTAACTGGTATAAGAAATATATTGCATGAAATAGATTGCTGTATTACTTTGTTTTAACTTTTGTGTCATTTCAACTTGGTAACCACTCATTTAGAATCCTCTAATCATGCTCTTTCATCCAAATGTTAATCTCAGATGGCACGAGCACATGATTGCTGAGGAGCCCCGGAGTAAGATACGTACTGCATTTCTTCCTAGTATTAAAAATGGTTTATTGAAAGATTAAAAGATCCTGTGTTTACAGATTCTTGGCATTCATTTGAATACAACCTCTTTTAACGTAGTACTAATAGCAAGACATCCTCAAAAATATTTTCTCAAACATCTTCATCTAAATAGTGAGGCATTTGCTTGACAAGTCATCATAGGATTATTAAAAAGTCTCATGTAATAAATTGTTTCCTTAATATTATCAGTGTTTTCCTTAACACATTTTTTTTCAATTACATGACTTTACCAATCAAGTTTCAATTTTGGGTTCCAAAAAATGGCAGATTTATTAGTAAATATGCAGGGGTTTTAAAAAGTCAGCCGGCAGGAAGTTAGACTATGCTATATCCACTTGAAATGTATTATCGGGAAGCAGCCAGTTTCTGATCCTTCTGGAATGCATATACCAAATGTCTGCTGCTTTCATGAGACTGACACATAGGGGAGAAAAAGCCCTTGCTGACCCGCCTTTTAACAGCTAGACACAGAGAGAAGAAGAAAGATTAGAGACCCAGGTCCCCCTCAGCTGCGACTGAGACAGAATTTTCACTGACAAAAATGGGAAGTGGCAATTAAAAAACAGGTTGAGCTGTACCTGATCTCAGAACTCCAATCTCTTAAAATAGGAAATGTTCATTTTTCCCCAAACATCTAAGGATAGAGTCTAGAAAGACATTCATTTTTAATCACATTAATTTTAACTTCTCATTAGAAATTCACAAAAAGCAGCATAAGATAGGTTATTATAGAGGTATTAACATCCACAAAAATATAGAGTAGCCAACTTTTTCACAAAAAGTGTAAAAATTAGGGCTTCCCTGGTGGCACAGTGGTTAAGAATCCGCCTGCCAATGCAGGTGACACGGGTTCGAGCCCTGGTCCAGGAAGATCCCACATGCCGCGGAGCAACTAAGCCTGTGCGCCACAACTACTGAGCCTACGCCCTAGAGCCCGTGAGCCAGAACTACTGAGCCCGCATGCCACAACTACTGAAGTTCAGGCACCTAGAGCCCGTGCTCTGCAACAAGAGAAGCCACCTCAATGAGAAGCCCACGCACCACAACAAAGAGTAGCCCCACTCACTGCAACTAGAGAAAGCCTGTGCGCGGCAACGAAGACTCAACGCAGCCAAAACTAAAAAAATAAAATAAATAAATAAATTTAAAAATAAAATAAAATAAAATACCAAAAAAAAAGTGTAAAAATTACTGAAACGCATGGTCTAATAAAAATCTGTAGTTGGCTTTGTTCTTTTTTTCAGATGCTCAGATGCTAAACTGTGATATGAACTTAAAATATAACTTTCTCATGTTTTCACCAGCAATGCTATGCGTTCCCAAAAATGCAGAGCCACTTCTGAGGCCTACATTTTCCACAGTCACAATTGTTAGTCAATATATTTCATCTAAAAAGTAGTTTCAAATACGCAAAACTGAGCATTTTCAGTGGTTGTTTATTTGTTTTTTCCTCTCCAATATGCTTACTTAACCAATAACTATGTTTAAAATGAAAGCCACTGGCTTCCCTTATAGTAAATATGATCCAGTTCAATTCAGCAAGTATTTATTTTGTTTATATTTCATACAGTCAAATCTTATCATCCAATAAATGCAGCACTATTTTCTGCTTAATGAAAGACTTTGAAAATAAAGCCCTAATCATATAGAATTGATATTTATTAAATACTTGCAAAGAATAACAACGACTTATTTATGGATTGGTTGTCATAATTGGCATTACCCTTAGTTTTTATGATAACCTGACATAGTTCTCATTCTTAAGTTTCACAATTTTTAAGCTACTAATAATGAGACAAAATTGTATTCCCTTATGATTGTGGATAAAGTGATCTCCAAAAATTGTTCTTTAACCTTTTGGAAACTTTCATCATTGGATCATGACAAAGGTTTGGTTTCAGCTTTCACAATTTCCTTTCACTTGTCTATGCCTGAAAAAATTACAGCTCACAGAGCTCCCAGATTTGAACTGTAGCAGATCAGAAACTGATGCATTTTCCCTGGAGAACCTGGACCTGCACAATTTTTCTGAATTTCACACCATAGCATATGGAGAATACTGAGGGCTTGTCAATACACTTTTCTGTAAGGTGCCTTTTATTTCACTTTTGCCGGTGTTACTGAGTTTATTTTGGCCCATGAACATATCAGTCAACAACCTCACTCTTTTCATGTCAATTATAAAAACAACAATAAGAAAATTAATAATTACCAGTGTTTATTGAGCTTTTGTTATGTCATACTCACTTTGCCTGGCTAAATCTCATTTAATCATCACAACTAATTTATAAGGTAGATACTGTTATTAACTTCATATTACATATGAAGAAATGGGAGCAGAGAGATGTTATTTGTTCAGAGGTCACCTCATTTATGTGTGTGAACCACGTTTCAAACCCAGGCTGCCTGGATTCCAGACCCTGAACTCTTAACCACTGTGATAGTCCGTCATTTAGCATATGGCATTGTAATAAATAGCCTGCGTGGCTGGAATTCCCATTAAACTGGGAGCTCTCTTGATTCAAAGAATGCAGCTGCCATTTTCCTCAGTCCACCCAGATTCCAGCAGCAAAGTCTTCATTAAAAGAAAAAAAAAATTGATGCAAATAGTCCATATTTATATTAATATATTTTAAGCATGCAAACAAGTAAGTTAGAGAAAAATTTCTCTTCTTCCCTGTATACGGTATTTAGAACAGACCTTTTTATCACAGATTCCACCTTTATCCAATATTTCAGTGAGCTAGACCTCCTGAATACCTTTCACATCTAAGTCATGAATTCTGAATTGGCCTCACTCAGACTAATAGATATGTGATCTAGGGAACCACAAAATTTACCTCTCCAACCCCAAATAGTTCCAAAACCTATCTTGAACCCCCATCTATGATAGTGTTTGGCATGAAGGCTCTGTGGCCCACCTGTTGAGTGCAGCCTCAGAAACCAGACTGGCAGGGCTCAATGCTCAGCACTACCTCCTGCTAATTCTGTAGCTTTGCAAATTTACCAAAACCCTCTGTTCCTCATTTTCCTCATCTGTAAAATGGGTGTCATGACAATAATAGTACCTACCTCATGAGGTTGATATAAATATTAAATATGGCAATTAATATATCATCTACACAGAGTTGACTCTCGGTAACTTAAGTTTAAAAAATTATCAGAGAAATATGAAAATCTGTTCAACTAAATTATATTTACCAAAACAGAGAGGTAGAATAATAGCAGTTCAAAAAATAACAAGAACTAAAACCAAAAGCACGTACTTTAATTCCCAATAATATTTTCATTTTCTTTTATATCTTGGCGAAAGTTTTACCCATGTGCATCCAATCTGATGAATTCTGGATGTAACTTTTCAATTGGTAATTCTCATTCACGGTTGCTCCACTACTCTATATAGCCATTTCTCTTGAGCCAAGTGCAGTCTCCCCTTGCTCTCCACCTTTTTTTTCCAAATGGATAGAGGCACGAGGCAAGTGTAGAAGTTTTATTTAGAAATAGTGGGACTTGGGAGAAGCTTGGTAGGTGGAAGCCTGCAAGTCTCCCATCTAAATTTCTAATCTTGTAAAACAAAGACTAAATTGACAACATTAAATTTTATTATCAAAATCAGTTCCATAAATGGCCAGAAATTCACCTAAATGAAAAAAAATTCAGTGTGACCAATTCTCTAAATAAGTATCCCTGAAGATTATCCATGCCATCTTTGTGATATTGAAAGTGACACTATTTTGCAAGTCAGTATACTGCAATGAAAAAAAATCCAAATGATATGTATGATTTCATTTTGCTTCCCACTGTTTCTCTGACCTTTCCCAGTTGGAGTAGTAGCAGGAAAGTAAAATAAAAGTACTGTTTTTCTGTGTGAGGCACTTTGCGACTAAAAATTAATCGTGAAATTATAACAGCTGCAAGACTCCTCTGCCTGTTGCTTCTCCTACGCAGAGAATTACTATTAGATGAAAGAGCCTACAGCAATAAACATCAGGGGCTAGTGTTACCTTCTCCTCTGAACCCAACCAGGCTGAACCAAGTACAGAAATGCCTTTGAAGTTACGGGGACCTTCATGTGCTGATCAATCCTTGGGGGGTAAAGAGCAAGAAAAACTGGTTCTAGCACTTTAATATATTCTGCCAGGGAATGCATTCAACTCAGGGTAGTCCAAAAACATTTCCTCTGTTACAAATTGAGTGATTTTGTACTTGGGTGCTGCTTGGTTCAATTAACTTAGAGGGAGCTATTGATCCCAGACGTGATTATTTGTACCTCAGTACATATTTCCATTAAGTCAAACTAAGGTTGGAACAGCAACAAATATAAATTCATATTTTGCCTTGGTCCTAAGGCGTATGTTGAGATTTGGGTCAGTTTTAGTGGAAAACAGCATATGATTCTCTTAATATGGATGATCAGTATTGATTATTGATATAATCAGTGTTCCATAGCACACTGTTAATATTTCTAAGTTATCAAAACCTAAGAATTAAGTTTACTTATCAAGAGTTAAGAATTTAAATGATCTTAAAATTGATAGTGCGATCCAAACCCATCATTTATGGATGAGAAATCTAAGCACCAGAAAACTCAAAAAATGTATCCTTTCAGGTCTGGCTGTTTAACCGCAGGGTAAAATTTGGCATCAAGACTCCTGACCCCATTCAGGGTGCTTTTCTCCAAACATTCTCTAATTTATCTCTGTCAAACCTTTCCTCTTTATCTTAAGTGGCTAAGCTCTTCACTTTCAAATTGTAAAGATGCAGAGAACGTAGTTTAAAAACCAGCAACATGAATATATTACATGTCCCATTATGTTTTAAGAGACTATTAAAATAAAAAAATACAGACATTTTATAAAGTAGCCTTTTTTATTATTTTGGTCACAGAAAAATATTCAATACAATAGAATTATGTAGTTTGTAGACTTATAATTTATTAAAATAGCATAAATAAAGACAAAAATCCCTGCAATAATATAGATAGGGTACCAGCTTCAGTTGATTGTCACATAGAAAGAAAAGGTAAAAATTTCAACTATAAAGTTAAAGGGTAAGATAAGAGAAATGAATACAAATACCAGAGAACAATAGTTTCAAAATTATTATGGCACATGGTGACCTCAAAAAATATGTCAATCTGTTTTAAATACTTACTATCTTATCTATGTTAATATATGATCACTTGTTATATAATTTACACTGAAGAAAAACGGGGAAAAAACACATGTAACTTATTGGTAGGTTAAAAAGTTATAGTTAGAACACAAATATTTCCCCAGTCTCATCTATAAGAGAATCTGTGATTCACATCCTCTGTCACTGAGTGGAGACCTTAAGGAATATAATATGACTTTCCAACTGTCTTCAAACTGATTTCACAAGAGCCTACTCTCATTATTTCCAGACATTGGTACCATTTTAATTTAAATGGCTCAATTGCATTAAATATCATACTTAATTGGAGAGCCTTTGCAGTAGTCATTCTATCTTCAGAATTGTTTCCTTTGTGAATAATAATCTTTAATAATGATCACGGCACATACGAAATGGCTTAAGACGGTTTACTCTACCTCTTTACATTCTAGGTAACAAACCAAAGTGCAAATGTCAATCATTAAATTTTACCTTCTCCCACTTATACACACACACACAAATGCATACGTATACACTCACACCCATACAAAAATTAGACTTTATACAGTATCTTCAGTTGAGTAACTATAATGCAAAGAGGTACTTCCTGCATGCAATTCATTTTTAACAAAATCTAAAAAGCCCTCCTCTGCATACATAAATGCATAGGACCACAAATTTTAAAAGCCAGTTTCCTATTAAATAATGGCCATACATTCCTTTAACACTTAAAGGGTTTACCCTAAATTCAATCAGAAATTGTGTAAAATGTCTGTGAGATATATTGTGAGCTTCTACTTCTACACCATAATAAATTATGTTTCAACAAGTATCAGACTGACCTAAATTTTATTTTCTCTCATGTCCACTAGTTTCTCACTTTCCCTGATTGGCAATAGTATTTCTTCTTTGTGCCTTATGAAATAGCCTTGAACAATCTAATTTTCTCGGAATTCAGTCCTGAGGTATACATTTCCATTTTCTTTGTTGATCTAGCACAGCCTCAGGTGATTTCTACATAATGCATCCAATTAGTTCAAGCAAGGCAAATGAAATCACATCTATATTAATCTCCACCTTATAAACCATAAACAGTAACAGGATACAGGTCTCCATTCTTTGCTTGAGTCCATTCAAGTGCAAACTGAAGGAAAGGGATTTTCTGTTATTTTCATACTCTTGAGTATGATGATATTTCATTCTGTTTCTCCACAGTAATTGATAAGATTGCAAAACCTCTCTCACATCCCTTCTTTATTCCATATGAGAGCTTGATTTTCTTTTTCAGTTGGTTGCAAATTATAGTTTGATTCCTTTTTGCAGAGATTGTAATTTAAAGCCATTTTTGTTTTCTTCAAAATCAGAGCTTCATTTTAATCAGCTAGTGGTCCTGCCCCTTGGGAATCGATTTCTTTTTACACAAGACAAATCCAGGTCTATTAGGATCCAACACATTGAGTTGGAACATTACATGTATTTCACTTACGAGCACATACATTCATTTTACACGATTCCTCAATGTGGCCAGGGGGTTTCGTGGTCTGCACTGTATCCACCTATAAAAAATACAAAAATATATGTCTGCTTTACAGGGATGTGAGTAGGGTTTTGCTAGCCTACTTCCAAAGTTTGGATGCACATATTGGCTGATAGTATTCTTTCCTTCTTTAAGATGTATTTGCAGTGGCCATAACCTCTTTCAGAAGTCATGGAGACGTAACTGTTCTAGCTACAATTAACAACCCTGGGGCACCTAGATCAATACTGCTGGCTAATCTCTTGGATGTTATCTCTGACAAGAGATATTTGCATGGTAAAAGAAACATTGAATTAATTGTTTTTCAGGCTCCAAGTATTTGAAGGCTATGAAATGTCACCCGGAGAGGGGCTGTCAAGAGAGGGGGTATTGCTGGCTTTATTTATACTATAAATACAAAGAAGAATGAAATGGTAATTCTGTTGTTACTGCTTTTACAATTTACTGTCCCTAATATCTCTGGGAGCTGAGCTTGATCTGAATGTTCACACCCTTCAAAGTAGCTTTCTAGTCTCTAAATGCAATCATTAGATAGCTCACTGTCTATAGAAATCTGAGCAATTTACACTATCAACAAATGGTCCGCTAATCTCTGGTCAAGGATGAATTACTCTCCCCTTCAAAGTCATGACCATAAGAAGGCAATGTTTTCCACGAATGAAAGTGATGATAATACTCCTTCAAAACGTTTTGGTGCTAATGTGAGTTTTAAATAGTGTTGAATATTTATTTCTCTGAACTTGAGCCTGACGAATAGGCTGATTTCTGCTCTGAGTGCCAAAAAGTACACAGAATATTGTTTCCAGTTTGATGGTGCAGTTGATGTCAGGAAAACCTTTAGTGAGTTTGAATATTGCCAAAAAGATAATGAATCACTTCCATAAAATAAAAGTGCTACAGTTCACTACCAAAAGAATTAGAATATTTTAAGAATTAAAAAATATATATATTGCACCTAATTTCCAGTGTCACAGTGCATCAGCAAATGAGAGTCAAAGTTAAAAAGAAGTAAATGATTTCTTTCACTGAATAATCAACTAACTCACATTTGAAAATAAATGGTATAAAAAAAGGTAATGTCAGGGCTTCTCTGGTGGCGCAGTGGTTGAGAATCTGCCTGCCAACGCAGGGGACACGGGTTCGGGCCCTGGTCTGGGAAGATCCCACATGCCGCGGAGCGACTAGGCCCATGAGCCACAACTACTGAGCCTGCGCGTCTGGAGCCTGTGCTCCGCAACAAGAGAGGCCGCGATAGTGAGAGGCCCGCGCACCGCGATGAAGAGTGGCCCCCACTTGCCACAACTGGAGAAAGCCCTCGCACAGAAACGAAGACCCAACACAGCCATAAATAAATAAATAAAAAGGTAATGTCTAATTTAAAAATTGTTTATATTCAAGAGCATAAAATGTTTAAAAATTGCTCTGACTGCAGATTATCCATATTAGCTGTATAAAATTAACCAGCTTTAAAATGTCTTAATTTATTAAATTAATTTTTATCTTTTCTTAGAAATAAAAAGAACATTTTTTTTTCTTTCTCTAGCAGGTCTAAAAGTTAACATAACTTGGGATATTTTCTGGCTAATTACACACGGAGGACAAGTTTACCGAGGAATCTATGATAAGTGAGTGTTCATGATTTAAGTTGTAAGTTTAAGATGGACAAAGTTTATCTGATTTTACACAAACCATACACTACACGTCATTTAAAAACTGCCTATACAAAAGTGAAAGCTAAATATTTGAAAGTTTGAGATATTGTTTTTTATTCCCAAACCAACTACAGTGATGTAGCCATAATGCACACCTAGACTACATTAGATCTTCCTGTTAGGTACCCTTTGTGTGTGTGTGTGTGTGTGTTTGTGTATAAATGAATAACTTCACAAAAGTAGTTGAATACTTGATAAATAGTTAAATAGTTAAATAATAAATAAATAATAAATAGTTAAATACTTGATAAGTGCTGTGGCTATATATATGTGTATATATATTTTCAATAAATGAATAAGTAAAACAATAAAAACAGGAAATCAGAGGTGTCAGTGTTTCATTTTCTATTTTCAAGACCTTACATACTTTTAAATTAAAAGCATATCCAAGAATTAGAATGCATTTATATAATATGGTCACCATACTGCCACGCAGCACAATGAAATCCTCTTATTAAAATGTTATTGAAAAATAGACCTCTCTCATTTCATAAATTAACTATGTAAAGGCAGGTTTCACGTTTTTGTGGTTTTAAATTTTGATGCATCAAACAAAAGCATCTCTGTAATAATATTCACCTGTCACTGAAGCCAAGAAAAATGGATTCTTTCCTCACCATTAAAGATTCATGTTTAAAAACAAAAGTGCATACCTCAAATCACTTACTGAGCTCAAGCAGAACTACTTAGGAATCACCATTCTGAAAACAATCATTGGTGAGGGTCAGGGTAGAAATGGATGTTACCAGGATGTGTTTGTTTTGATTTTAATCAGCTAATTAAAATGGCCCTGGAAACAATTTTCAGATCACTGCCACTGAGGAGATAGGCTCTAGTAAATCAGACCAAACCAATCTTTCAGTGAGGTCCTATTCTATTGAGGATGTATAGACACAGCTTTTGTCTTCCCTTGTCAGCCGTTCTCCTCAATTTCTTCTATCACCCAGGCAATAAGCCACACACACACACACACACACACACACACACACACACAAACACACACACAGAGTAAGACAAAACCAAGCCATTCCTGGAGCACGTTTTACCAGGCCATCTTTGTATCTCACTCAGTTTCCATTTCCTAACCAAAGAGACTGAAATAAGCTGGGAATTTAATTATCAAAAATTATCAATAAGAAGTTAACTTATAAAAGCTTTGTTCTTCTTTTCCAGACTTCCCTGGCCAACAACTGGTGACTAGTGCTAGGAGAAGGAAGCTGAATCACGCAGAGAATAGGAAAAGAATTCATATTTAGGTGTAAGAATAAATGAATACTCACACAAAGGAATAGACACACTCTTAATAATTCTGAAAAAACTTCCAAACCATAAATAAGGAAATATATATATTTTGAAAGGAACATGTATCTAGTTTGTACTTATTTTTATTAGGTATGCTTCAAAACTAAATCACACACCTATGTAACTAGTAGAGATTAAGTACAAGGGTATGTTGAATGTGTTTCCATATAATTGGCAATATGTAAAAGGATTCTATGACTATTCATTATTTTTTTTCTCTGACTGATGTTAAAATCTAGGGAAAAGTAAAAGGTATCATATAAAAAGTAGAGTCTATTCCATGACACAGAAAATCAAATTGATGGTAGTTTCTGCAATCTAGGAACAGGAAGTGGACATTCGTATTTTAGAGCATAAATGCATGATATAGGAGCTGAGTCAGGGCAGAGCCACTATCAACATCGAAAGTTTATCTATTATTTTTTAAAATACTGGAAAATCATTTAAAATAGAAAGTGAGACAGAAGGTAAACATGGGATTTGGTGAATGGAGAACTATGAGAACGACAATTCTGAATGGTATTATGGTGTTTTACTTCATTTTGTTTTATATAAATGAGGTACCAAAACTCATAAATTATAATTATTAGTTAATATATCACCTGCATAGATGTTTATTACAAGATTGCATTTAATTATCTAACTTAAACCCACAAAGTCCTTGTGAAGTAGCTATTATAAGTTTGCTCATTTTACATATGAGGGAATTAAAGATCAGAGAGCTTAATCTCCTTATATAACAATCACATAGATAATGGGAGAATCAGGGCCCCAAACCAACTTTGGTTCTTGATCAAAGATTTTTTTCCTTTACATTATGTTTCCTCATAATTGTTTTTTAAATTTGACTTTGAATCTTTTAAAAATAAACAGCTAAGTTATAACTGCAAATGTCTCCATTTTTGCCATGATTTAAGGAATAATAAGCAAAACTACGCAAGTTTCCTATACTATTATAAATGAATGTGTTATGAAACTCAGTTCTAGAAGCCTATGTATCTATCCGATTCAGGATTCTATCATAATTACTTAAATTTGTGAATAAGTAAGAAGCAACTTCAACATATCTGCAAGTTGTCTAAACTGCCAAAAGAAAGAAAGAAAAAAAAAAGAAAGGAAAGGAACCAATAAGACAAATCCTATCCAATCAAAGAAAGGGAAGTTTATATCCATTTACATGTGTAAGAGTGCACACACACACAAAAGGGCCATTCATTAGCACTGTTTAATCTGCACTCTTTAGAAAAGAGGGCTTTTAGATTGTGAGTCAACCACTGAACTGGCCATGGAAGGAAAGGGGCTAGATAATATCATACCACTTCCTCATCATAGGTACTTTGCTCTGACTACAGAATACGAATGATTTGGGCCCTAACAAAAGCATCCCCTGGGTTGGATAGCCAAGCAATCAATATTTATTGACTGGCTGACTGTTAGAATCATGGAATCTCAGAGTTAGAAAGAATGTCAAAGGTTATAGAGTCCAATCATGTGAAAGGCATTGCAGGAGGCATCAGGGGAAATACAGAGCAACATAAGGCACAGTCCTGGTTCTGAGGAAATTATTTACACAAATATATACAGATTACTAATATAAACAGATTACTAATCTTGAGGAGGAAAAGATGAGAGCCCAGCAGATAAAATTATGAGAGCTCTGACGAGTGAGAAGAGACAGTGGTGAGGGGAGTAGGAAGAGGGCTCACGGACTAATTGAACCTAAGCTGGGTCTTAAAATAAAGATAGGTAAGGTTGACATCTACAGAAATGAGGGAATACTGCATTCCGAGAAGAGAGAAAGTTTGTGAGGAATGTGTGAGGTAAGGTGAGAAGGCAATGAGAGGATTTCCCTGCCTAAACCAGAGATTTCTCTAATTCCATTCAACTCCATCACGAGCTATCTTCTCTACTTAGCTCAAGTCTACATATAAAAGAAACCAATGTAATAATTAAAAACAACAACAACAAAACTGTCCTGAACATCCTAAATTAGAATTACACAGACAAATTAAGGTAACTGTCAAAAGCCAGAGAATGCAGAAAACAATTATTTGTTAAAACTAATGTAATTAAGTATTCAAGGATTCCTGCTCTAGAACCTCCTGTTCTTAAAGGTTAAATCGTGTATGTCTTATTTCACAATTTTATTTTTTCTTGCTTTTTTTAAAAATACTATTTTAAAGAAATACTCTCTCGAGAAATAGGGATCAATTCAAACAGACGGCTAGGCACTAAACAACCAAAAACATTAGACTGGATCCCAGCATTACAGTGCCAATTACATTTGGTCAAAGTTGAGCATTAATGAATTTCCATTCTTAAAGCTCAGAATAAAAATGTAAAATAATGTAAACTTAAGCTGTCACCATTATCCTCTTCAGACCATAGTATTGGCCACCTTTGGAAACAAAGCAGAACTGGCTGGTATTCATGTGCCAAAGCAATAAGCTGCCCAAAAGAAGCAGAGACTAGATGTTAATGAGAAGATGAAATGAATACAGCAAACTCAGCTGTTCTTAAATGCCACTGAAATTGCAATCGTGTGTCTGAAAAATTGAGAGCTACTTGGGGAGACTTAAACACCCACAGAGGGAAGTAGAAAGCAGTCAAAGTGTTTCCAGGTGATGGATAAACTTACTAAGAGTTTGATCCACTAACAAGGAAATGAAGTAAATATCCAATGAATTAACTGAGTCTTGAAAAAGTAAAGGTGAGATAGGACAGAATTACAAAATCCAACCAACCAGTTTCCTGCTTATGAAAGATAATGTTAAAAGTGTAAGAACTGGTGCCGTGAGTATGTGGTCCCTTGGTTTACAATAGATAAATTTCTAAGTTGAATATAATTCTCTTTTGATATGATTTGTAGTTGACCAGCTTTAAAATCTTGCTTTCTGATCATTAGAAATTTCTAGAAATGTTTTTATAAATACTTTCGTGAATACTAAGTGGTGCTGGTTTAAGGATTGATATGAGCATATTAAAATATTGACTTTTAGGACACAGAAAGACATTATATTAATAACTAATGCACAAATACAACTCCAGAGATAAGGAACTCACTTGAAATCATCCTCTACAAAATTATTCACTTTACCAGTGATAATACTGAGGCCCAGAGGGGTGACAAGACATTGAATGTAACACTACAGACCTAGGATTAAAACTAAATGTCCTCACTCCCAATTCAGTAGTTTATTTCCATTTAATTTATGGGAATTACATCTCAAGGAAATGGAAAACTGGGGGATGATATTATTTAAAGACCAAGTATCTCTAATTTCAGTACATTCCAGTTGTGAAATGCAGGGAAGATACACAAATTAGATAGACTTCCTGTTAAGTTCTAGTGAACTTTGCATCAATGTCAGTGGGCTCATCAAAAACAACCAATGGCAATTGTATGTTAAATACCAAAACAAGATTCTTTGTAATAAAAATATTTCTGCATGGACTAAGTTGCAGAATCTTTTTTTTATTTTGAAGAGTTTGAAAAATCATTAAGAAATTAATAGAAATTACTTCAAGCCAAGCTTTTTTATAGTTTTATTTCAAAATTTTGGGGGGTGGTCCCAATCAATATTGCAAAGAACTTTTTTAACATGCCTTGTATGAAAAGGACTGTAAATCTCATACTTTAAAATAGGTCACAAGTCTTAAAGAGTTTAATCAAAAAGCAATATGGTGTTTTTTAATATAGAGATTATTTGCTTCTTTTTTGCTCCTTTGTCTTATAAGTGCAATGTGATGTATTAATTTAATTAAAGTCTACCAAATTATCATAAGGATTTTATGTGCTGCAAATAACTGGCTTTGTTCTCTGCTCACTTCTTCTTAATGGAAGCAGAACATTTTTTTACATGATACTTAGTGTAAGATACCAGAAAACTACAGGGAAGAAAGGCAAATGAGGTGCCTAATGAAGTGACCTTCCTCATCTTGGACATGAAATAAAACTAAGCCTACACTAATGCAATGAACGTTAAGTCAGTGTTTTCAGAGAGTTAAGAGGATAGGTAATATTATGGCTCAGAGCCAAACCATACCAAGAATTCTTCCACACATAAAAATGACAATCCTATTAATATGAAAAGCTGATAGGCCCTAAAATGAAGTAAAACGTATAAATAGATCATGTTATAAGATTTTTTTATGGAAACCATAATGAATCAATCTTTTTCAAGGGACAGATTTAGATGATAATCCAGATAAAGCATATTACCAGGTATGCCTCTGATAAGTGACAATTTAAGCACATAAATGAACAGAGAATTAATGAATACAGCATATTAAATGAAAGTTGTTTCAGAAAGTAACAGTACTAACGTAACCACTCTTGCCAAAGGTGAGTTGGAACAAATTATAATTAAAATATACACTCATTTACAAAACACTGCTATCTCTAACAGTAGTGTAACAAAAAACTGAGAATAACCTATGAACATGAAATCAGTTAACTGATTATTTTATGAAATCTGAAAGACAGAAATTACCAGTGACTTTCTTATAGTATAATTCCTAAAGTACATTACAGAATATATATAAGACATAAAGGATAATCAGCAGTGATTCTTTTGTAAGGAAAAAATGTGATCACTACTCATTTACCACTGTCCTGAAAGAAACATAATCAATATATTACAGACTTCCTGAAAATTTTTGAGCTTTTAATTCATCCTCTGAATTACTTTTTAAAAAAAAATTTGTGCTTCTATTCCTGGCCTCATAACATGATAAGTGTTTTCAATTACAAATAACTAATACTCTATTGAGTGTTTATGAGATCTCAGGCTAACGCACGTGGTCCCTAGAAAGTAGATACTATCATTAACCCCATTTAACAAAGAAGGAAGTCAAGAACTGAGAAATTAACTTGCTCCAAATCACAGTTCTAAAAAAATGGCAGCATTGGAATTTTAGAGCCCAAGAAGTCTCATCTTTGTGTCTGTGCTTTTAACTAGACTACACTCTACTGCCTCTCCAATTAGTGATAAAATTGCTCTTAAAAGCAGGTTTTATCACACTTGCTATACCTTTTCAAATATATGCAACATTTTTCGGGTAGATAATATTATTGCATTTTTAATATGGCCAGAAAATGTGTAGCATCTGATCTTAGGTTTATTAAAACTCTCTCTCTGTCTCTCTCTCTCTCTCTCTCTCACACACACACAGGCACACACACAATAATTACATTATTACATTTATGAAGAACATACGATAGGTGTACATAATGATATACTCAGATGGTGTTAAGCCAGGAGGTTTTCCTTTTCCTCTCTTCTTAAAGTCACACTATGTACTTGTGAAATCCCATGACCTCAAACTGTGCCTAACAATTAAGCCAAGAAAATGATAGTCTTCCCAACCCATGATACATGTTTTAAAAGTAATTCTCTCATCGGTTGTCTCTGAAGAAACATTCCTAGGAAGGAGTGCTTCCTCAGTGAGCGCACATGCATACTTTGAACAGATATACTTGATTTACTCCATTTGTTTTAAGCCAAAGAGTGAAAGGGAATCTTTGACAAAACTGTCATCTTTAAACCACAGTGATATTTCATTTTCCCCTTCTGCACTATTTAGATTGCCTGGAACTGAAATGCTTCCAGAGGATCCTGTGTCCAATTTTTCAAAGCTGTCACTTTCTAGCAAATCTGCTTAAGCAAAATACTTATGTTGTTAGAAAACAGAACAAACATACATTATAAAATACATTCTATTCTTCTGTTCAGGTCAAAGTCTTATTCAAGAATGGGAACTTGGAAGAAAATGTGGAAATAAATTAAAAGATGACTATGATGGATTGGTTAAAGTCAATGAATCTGGTGCACCTCTGATTAGTTTCCAGAGATACATTTGGACTTAGTAGAGTTTTTCACACAATAATCATATAATCAAAATGTTATTTTCAATACATTCACTAAAGGTCATTAAACTGAAAAAGAACAAATACAGAGGAAAATGGGACATTGAAAGATGACCATGGTTACTCTTCCTAAGATCATGTCTATAGCAGCAATTATAATGTTCTTGTCAAGCTTCCATGTCCCAGAGGGTAACAAAAAATTGTCAAGCATTACACTTGTAGACCTCTGGCCTCTCTGAATTGTGAGCCTCATAACGCACATCCTCTAGTACCTGACTAAGTAAAAGCACAACAGTAACAAAATGCAAAATAATGATGATAATAAGAATGGTGTGAAAGATAACAAAACTTCAGTTAACACCAAGCAACTTCCAAAACGTGAGATGAAACATGTTTTGAAAAAGTGCAGTCATATTGAATTGAAGTATTACTCAATATTCTTAGCACACAGTATGCTTTCTTTATTCACACATATACACATACTCTAAGTTGTCTCTATACATGTGGACCTTTCTTTCCTGTATGCATGATTACACATTTCTGGTTTAAATTAATCTTTCCAAGTTTATGCAGTAAAAATTATGTAAGACTTACAATTCCTTCCATTGCTTTAAAAAGCTAGTCATGCCTCAGCAAAAGTCAGGACTGCTTATGGTGTACAATCTGAAACCCAATTCTCTCTCAGCACTTTAACACTAGATCTGTCACCCTTCAACACCACAAAATCAATACCCTGGAATGTCATGGTTCTCTGATGGCCCACAAAGTCAAGGCATGATCAATTTCAACTTCCTTACTAGATAGAAATAGATAAATAAAAAAGATTTTATTCAAGTTAAATTCAATAAAACAAAGGAATAAAGGTAGAAAGAGTCAGAGTTGTTAGAATTCAGTCCAATAAATTTACACTTAAATCTAGCTCCATTTTTAAATCCAACTAAATTGCATACTCAGCCAAAAGGTATATATCAGAAATTAGAAGATGCCTAGAACTTACTGTAATCCCCAGATTAAGAAATGCTATCAGTTAAATGTGTGTGTGTGTGTGTGTGTGCACGCACGTGTTTCTTTTATTGCATTAGTTAATAAACAGTAGGGAAAGGACGGTGTCTGAGTTCTTTATTGTGTATCCCTAGAAAACAGGGTAATTTTTGGCTTCATTGCTCAGTAAGAATAAGAATCTTGTCTTTCTTGTCATAAACTGTATATCCTGTATTTAGAACAGCCCAAGACATGGAGTAAGCCCTTATAAATATTTGATTAGTAGATGAAAATCAATGCATACATTAAATATAATCTGGTACATAAACTTACCTGAGGGCAAAACTTCCTCTTTCTTGCTCACTGCTGTATCCCTGGCTTCTATAGTGCCTAGGACATAACAGGCACTCAGTAAACAGCTGTTGTTTTGAAAGACTAGAGAATGCCTCCTATTTTACTAGTCAATTTCTAGCACTCTGTGGAATTGAAATTTTAGAGTGGTCATTTCAAGAGGTTGTTGGTTTGTTTGTTTTTTTCCTGTAATAAACACTTTATATGTCAGTGGTTGCAGTTTGCTCCTAAATTTCAACATACATAAACTCAAAGACTTATTATTTAGAAATGCCTAGAAAAAGCCAGGCCTGAGAGTCAGGAGACGTGGAGTGCAGTTTAGGTTCACTAACTTGCTATGCAGCTTTGCCTCTCCAGGCCTCTGAGTCTCATCTATAAAATGTAAAACAGGGATAGAGAGAGAACAGGATGGCTCTCAGGTATCCTCTTGGGAATGTGTAGGTATGCAACCTCTTGGGTATGTGTAGAGATATGGATTTTTAAAAATCAATGAAAGGGGCTCTACAGGTCAGAGAAAAGCTCGAGAGCGATCCTATTAAGAGAGTTAAAAGAAACTGGAGTCATTCAATTGAACAAAGAAAATGCTGAAAATGCCAAAGTGAAGCAGACCAGTGTGAGAGGACTCACAGGTATGTGGTACCCAGACCTGAGTTGCTACTCTCTGGTCCCTTAAAGCACAGAGTATAGCTTGGCTCACCCCCTTGTCTTCCTACACCATCAAAACTAAAAAGAAAAATACTCACACTCACATCTAGCTTTCTCCTAGAGGACAAAATGTTGGCCAATAAAATATAGAGAAAATTCCTTGGGGAGGGAATCCTTCTCAGGACAGAAAGGAAATGGAATCAACGGAAGTTTTTCTTTTTCCTTTTCATTTTCGTCTCTCTTCCTTCTTCTCATCTGAAACAGGGGCAGAGTGACTGGAGAAGCAGCAACCAACTTGGGAATATGAGAAAAAAAACCCAAAACTAAGGATAGTGGAGCAAGAGAACAGCAGCACCATGATTCCTCAGTGAAACTTGCTGACTGACGGCTTCTTGAAACTTGTTATAAGGGAAAAATAAACCCTTTACTTAACCATGATTAATTTATTACTTTCAGCTAAATGCATTCTTAAGTGACATATTTGCTAAGGGAAAAACCAGAGAGAAGGATCAGCCAAAAAAAGACCATGGGGGATAGGGAAAAAAAAAAGAAGTTATGACTATAAGGGCTCCTATTATTAGACACCAAATACAGGGCTGTAAGAGTCTCAGTCTGTCTGACCAATTACCATGTTTCACAAAATTTTGTATCACTGACACCCTACAGAAAGGAGGCAGCTTCTAAGTGTAAAAAGCTCTAGAGCAGGAATCAGATGACATGGGTTTGAATTCTGGCTCTGCCACTTAAGAACTCACTTAAGTTTCAGCAAGAGTTTCTTCAATATAAAATGGAAGTCACAGCATTTCACTGATAAGGTGATTGTTAGGATTAACAATATAATGCATGCAAAGACACTTTCTAAATGCACAGTGCTTAACTAATAGCTATTTACATGGGATGATGCAAGTAAAACACTTAGGCACAGGTTCTGACACATAGTAAGTGCCTATTTATTATGATCATTGTTATTATTGGATAATACCTGCCCATATCTTCTTTAGAATATCTTGCTCATGAGCCTTCTCCCCCAGGCATGGCTGATTGAAAAAGTCAGCTCTTAACCTAGGCAGAGCCAGAGTTTCTCTCGCTGGCATTTGAAATTGGTACCCAGAAAAATTACCAGTCTTGCAGACTGATGGGCATATAGCATGCAAATTAAGGAACTATGGAGTTGTCAGCCATGTTTTACCATATAGAGTAGAAAAAGATAAAAGGATCATTTCCAGTGTAAGAAGAAAGAAGTGGATGCACGGAGAAGAGAGATGGAGAGAGAGGGAAAGGGAGGGAGGGAGAGGGAGAGAGAGAGCACACAGGTGCTGGTGGTACTGAACTTCGAATACGTTTATGAAGATTGAGTTCCATGTACTTCTAATTTAGCATAATATATTTTGAGCTAGTTTCTCTTACTGGCTGGCAATCAAAGAGTGCTAACTAAATAAATATATTTTTTTTGGTTTTAGCATTGAAACATGTCACCAAGTTAGTTATAGAAAATCTGAATCTATGAAAGCTTTATAAGAAAAGGCCACACATAATCCCCTTCTGCTTCTATAATTTAATGTTAGCTCTATGATTTTATGATAATATTTCATGAAGAATTTTATAAAGGGAAAAGGCATATACAATTTAAAACAAAAAATACTTTTCTATTTATTTATGATTCCCGATGGCTGCAATCATTAAAGAAAATATGAGATTAGTTAAAATGCTGAGGCTACACAATATTTTCTTGAAATTTTTAATCTGGGTGTCTTCTTGAAAAATAAAATCAAATGGAAAGTCACATTTATATATGCAATTTTCCACTTTTCCCTCCTGTGAAGAGCAAACAGCCTGAGTAAGAAAATTCAGATTTTAGGTGCCAGGAAAATAGAACTGACCAAATTCTAAACACTCCCTGACAATTTAGTGAATGCTAGGATACTCTGAGTACATCATGGTACCCAGAACTTAGAATCAAAGTATGGGTTTTCTGAAGGTGGGCACAGCCAAATTGCTAAATGCTTTTGGATGGAGTCCCAGGATGCAAGGGCTTATGTGTACACTTTTGTTTTGTTTTGTTGACAACGAAGAAAAACCCCTGGGTTTCACTACAATTCTGGTTTAACGACAGTCATTTTTCAGAGGTAGGACTGTTCAAATATGGTCAGTTCCATGTAGCTAGGACAAAATTTTGAATTTGTTCAAAATAAGAAGTAGAGATTAAGTGTAAGAAATACAGGAGAATGCTTCCATCTGGTGACAATAAATAAATCAAATGTGTCCTGTTTAAGACATTCAGGTAACTGAGTTTGTCAGTGAAATCTTAGCTTCCAATGGAGAGAAGTTCTAGACGTGTCCTTCCCAGAAAAGAGAAGACTCATATTTAGAGTGTTGATGCTTTAAATTGTCACAGCTCAGATCTAAGCCACCTGCTCAGCTGTGGGATTCAGTGGCAAAAATAATAGTGATATAAAGTAAGTCTATAAGCTTATATCTTGCATAGTTTCTTTAATAACAAATCTTGAAGTGTATACAGACATTTTAAAAGACACATTAAAGACAAACTATATGTTTTCCCCTTAAAATGTTGGTCATTGTATAATTTCAGCAATAACCAATGGGATTTTTTGATAATTATTAAATGAACCTTTTGTTCAGTTTTCCAATTTTTCAACGAGGAAGCTGTACTTCATTCCTATGTTTTTAATAGGAATTTTAACAGGCTTCTAATTTATAAACATCTGGAGCACAGCTTATAACTAACTTCTACACTAGAAGTTAGCATGATGTAGACAATTAGTATTCGTGGTGTGAATGAATCTATAATAAAAAGAAGAGTACACGCTATCACTGAGCACTCTATTCCCATCTGAGTTTCATATTTCTCTTTCCATTTACTTCACCCCAAACGGTTTCCATAACAAACACACTGGGTAACAGGGCTAAGACACTCAACGCTATTTCTCATTGTTAAGAAGCAGGAAGTCATAAACCAATTTCAAACCACAATCCCATAACTAAGGAAACCTGCCAAAAGACATGGAAGCCATAATGATTTATTTCTTGAAAGGAAAGAAAACCTGACACCCTATTTCAGGCAAGGACAACTGGAACCTGGTGCATTAGCAGTATCTGTGGGATCTACTTTTAGAACAGATATTCCTTGTTCGAAAACAGAGCATGAAATGATGTTAATCTGTAAGTGGAGGAAGCTGTTCACGGCCCTCTAATCAGAGCATGGTGTACTTGAATTATCCGCCCTTTCACTTTTCAACTCAGAATACCCACCAAGCCTGCACCAATGGCCATGATGAGTACTCCACTCTTAATAAATTCATTGGGTATTTTACAAGTACAAAGCCTGTAGGATTGGACACTTCAGAGTAAATTTTAGCTTCATAATCAAGAATATGGCTGAAAATGCCAATTAATGGTACAAAGCACAAATAATCAAACTTTAGCTATAGAAAAGCCCTTTATGGACTAAAAATATCCACTATGCAATCTATCCCTGACTTTGCAAGGAGGCTCACCAGAATATTAATAATCAAAGATATCCAAATAAATTCCTGCTGAAAAGTGATCTCTTGGCTAAAGAGAATTATGTAAGATAAAAGTGAAGTGGGAAAAAATGCCATTATAGATTGAAGTAATCCATTCTGCTGTTATTTAAACTTTAAACCAAACAAAACTTGCACCATGGTAGATCTTAATGGATTAAGGCATTCAAAATGGAATGGGCAACATGTAAAAGGACTCTAATAAGCTTAACAGAGTGTATCTTAAAACAGAAACATCTCAAAAGTTAAGAATTAAGTAAAAATAACAGGTACAGCTAAAGGGAAAACACACCCATGGAGAGATTTCATTTTGAGTCGCGACCTGGGAAGGCAAGTCTTAAAGCCAAATTGAGGCTCATCAGACAAATATATGCATGCCAGGCAAGCAGTGAAAAAAAGTCACGAAAGAATATCAACACAGATGGGAATGAGATAGCTGACTTGCAGGAAATCATGCGGAGTGACAGCTCGGCAGGATCTCCACACCTGATCTGGCAGCAGGGCCTATGGGGACCGCGCTGCAGCCAAGCCAGTGGGGGCCTTAGGCAGATGTGGCTGAACACTGGGAGCTGTGCGCACCAAGTCCTGGTCCTGCAAGCCTGCGACTCTGCGAGCGGGGTCTCAAAAAATACACAGACATCAAAACTCGCGCCTGGACTCATCAATACTTAACTGGATGCAAAGTATACGTCTATTTGGGGGAAACTACTTATCAGAAGGGAAATGTCTGCCAATAATTGCTATGAAAACATTTATTTGACCCTGATCCATGTTGCTCACCAGATTCAATTATTTTAAATAAAGAATGAAGTAGAAACAAAATCACTGTTAATCAATATTAGATTGATTCTGTTGTAAAAAATCTACACTTTTTAAAGCTACCTGAAACTATCATCATCTCCTAAACGTGATTTAAGAAATTTGATTGAAAGAAACTTGATTTAAGAAATTTAGTTTCAAGTAATGCTTTATTTCAATTTGTTTTCACAACACATATCATCACCTGTTTGCCCATAGTTTTGTTGCTAAACACAAGTCCTTCTAAGAGAGGTTTCTAGTTGATTTTAAAGAGACAGGGGAAAGAGCACAATAACAGAAATTGGAAATCAAGTCAGAGGTAAGATGGAAAATATATATATACCCAACAGCGCCTAGTTAAATAAACTTACTGACATCGTAAACAGCAAAATCATGTTTGTAAAGAACTTTTCTCTTACTTGAAAACTTCCTACTCTAAAACTTTCACTCCGTTACAATATTTATTGAGTGCAATTTCCTGCTTTAGGATGACAGAATTGCAGGGAATTAATCTCTGATTCAGGCTAAGAATCCCCTTTGCAAATGGAGCTTCTTGGGGAAGCTGAAAAGGCACCGAATGTTTCACAGCTGAAGCTGTTCACCTGACCTTCTTTTGGTGACATAATGTTATGTTTTTGAAAGTTCTGAGGTTTCCGGTATTAAGCAAATGAAAGTTGAAGATGTAACATACTACTTATAATAGCCAGTATACTTAGTAAATGTATATTCAATTGTGGAATTCAACAATAAATTCAGAGATCAAATAAGTTACAATTGCTAGATCTTTCAAAGCTCATCAACTGAGGCATGGCATTAGATTTATTGTAATGCCAGCCACACATTTATATCTACTAAAAATATTTTATCCAAAAATAGCATAAAAACTATTTTAAAAAAATTGTTCTGTCTAGTTTTTCTGTGTATCATATTGTTAGGGTATGATGACGATTAAAAGATTATTAAACAACTTTCTCCAACGAAGTGGAAGTGGATATCACTTTCAACTGATAAAACTATAGCAATGTAGGATAGGAGATGAGTTACCTAAATTGGAATTTTGCCAGCTCCTGTAATGGTTTTAGTGTAACAGAGCTTGAATTTTCCTTTCTGTTGATGTTTATTTCACTGCCTGAGCAATAAGATTTTTCTGAGAAGTTTAATTCTCTCAAGTTTCCAGTTCAATGTTCTAAGTTGCAAGATAAATACCAAATTCTACCTTACTAGTAAGATCTGATATGACTGTTTTATTTAAATTCTAAAACCCTTTTTCACTCAGTACGTCTAGGAGACTAAGGGTTTCCTGATTGTTGGCAGAGCTACTAAAGATTCATAGCCCCAATGAAAGTAAGATTTTCATCAGTCCAAGTTTTTAGGAACAAACCGTCACAGTTCTTGTTACCATCTCTTTCTCTTTTAAAAATGCACGTTGCACTTCTGCTAGCAAAAGGTCTCAGATTGGCTGGAATATCCGATAGACACTACCTTGTGCTGTGAAGTTACCCGATTAGTATTTTCTCAGAGGCAAGTTTACCACTTGATAAATCATTAGCATCACTTCCTGTAGCACTAAAGTTTTCCATAGGGGTTCCTAACTAACTAAGGGCTAATCATCCGAGTTCTTATTTAGCTCTTGAGTTCTGATTAGATCGTAGTTTAAAGTGGATGACTGCAGACTGCTAATTCTTACCTGACTACAGGGTGAACAAAGAATACATATTCAGCAAATATGTTTTATCTTCCTTTTAACAAATCCATACCTTACTATTGTATCATTAAATGTAAAATCATGATGAGTTTAACTGTTCAGGGGAAAGATACTGATAAGATTTCAGTGGCCACATGTTATTACTATGGGAATTTGTACTGGCTAAGTTATTTACAGCCCATTACTGATTTTAAAATTTGATATGGCATTACAAAAATGTATCAGGTGAGGGTTAAGGCCAATAACAATGTATTATAGGTCAAACTCACGCAACAAACGTTTTAAAATAATTTAACCAAATATTTGAGATTATTAAACATTTTTATTCATATTTCTTTTTCACTTGTAAACCTGTCTTTTAACATCTTTTTGATAAACAGTACATTTTATGCATCTGTTTGTAACTGAAATAAAATTGTATTAATTCCAAACTATTGCAATTTGAAGAGAATGTGATGAAAATGGAAATAACTATAATATAAATGAATCAGATATAACATTCTAGAAAATCATTTTTTGGTAAATTTTTATAAAAAATATTAATAAAATACAAAAGAGATTTTTTCTTATATAAATGAGCCACTGTTTTGCTAGTTTATATATATAATTGGTCCTCTAGGTTTGAGATTTTATATAATACAGTACTTCTACAAATAACACACATTATTATATGATATTTGTAAATACAGCCGTATCTCAGTTAAGTAAATTTAAAAACATGTGTTTTCCCTCCACTCACTGAAGCACTGAAGCAGTTATCATAAAATTAAAATTCCAAATCATGTACTGTTATCATTTAGCACATCAAAAGTCTTGTTAGATCATATCACTTTGCAAGTGATTTCTTACCAAAAAAATAGTAACCAAAACTTGAATTTTAGGTGCCCTTTTTAAAACTGTATATAAACATCCTCTCAAAATTCTGGTAGTTGCAATACTAGATCTAGCTTCCAACACAGTAGCGTTCTACATTTAAGCGGGGGGCGCTTTTCAGTTTCTTTCTTTTTTTTTTTTTTTTCTCCTACACATAAAGAAAAAGATTCCACTGGTATGGAGTCCCCAGCCTCTCTTTCCTGTGACATCTTTTCCAAGCCCACTAGTGTCTCTTAATAGGCATTACTGGGTTCCCTTCCTGTCTCAAGGGAGTTTAGCTCTGCCTCACTCCCTCCCAATTATACATATGCAGGCTAGATAATTGACCCACCCCCTTGACTGACACATTGTCTAAATGGAACTGACTGCCTTCTAGTAAACCACTAACAGGTGGGAGAGGAAGTACTAATTAATCAACCTGAATATCTTAAGTCATTATTGACTCAAATCCTTTCATACCTTCTTTAACTCTCCCAACTGTTAAAACACTCCACCCTCTAACCCCTGCACACTGCACACTCTCCTTGGTTGGAGAATACAGAAAAGGGTTTAAAAATTATGTAGAATCTGCAAATAAAAAAAAAAAAAGAAAAAACATATGTGCACACATGCATATTTAAATTACTTTTTTTTTCTCAGGATCCTAGATTTACCAATCAGATCCTAAAATTTAAGCAAGTGTAAAGTCTAGAAAATACAATTGTGAAAATAAGGAAAAATTTATCCCCTTGGTCCCCTTGGCATCTGTTCATGCCAATGTCTCCACCAGAAGTACAAGAGTAGCTCATGAAAGTGTAAAATCAGAAAATAAGCAGAACCTTGGACAAGAAGTTCTAAAGGTACCTAAAGTTACCAGGCCCTAAAGATACACTCCCAGAATGTTTAAGAAAAAAAAAAAGGGGGAAAAAAAATCCAAACCAAAAAAAAAAAACATTCCAGAGTGTTAAAAACAATAAAGAAAAATCTCTGTGAGGACAACGTATAGCCTCTATTCCAGGCTAGAAGGTATGATCTATGATCATTAGCTATAAAGTCATCAGATGCCATGGATAAGAGGCCTTTCTCGCTCTTAGATTTAAGGTGGCAAAATAGGATTTGTATATCAAAGTTAGGAGGGTTTTCAGGTTGGTTATCCAATATCATGACTTTATCTTTCCAGGTAGTTTTCAGGAACAATGTGCAGGAAATGAGACACCTTAATACATAATTGCCACTTTACTTTCCTTCTTACTTGGACTCAGGTACCTGAATCCATTCTAAGTGACTGCAGCCCTACTCCCCTTTCCCTTAAGTGGCCTCTTCTTAATTACAAAGAAAATTCCCCAAGCAGATCATATATGCAAGAATACAGATGAGATAAGAGACCAAACAGTCAATCAGGTCAATTGTGTGCATTTTAGTAGAATTAGGATGGCAGTCATCATCTTAAAAAACAATAAAGATTTGGTGAAACTTAAGGCCAGTATTTCAAGGTCACTTGCACACTTTATTTCTTTCAAGATCTTTATATTGAGATATATCTATATATTTAACAGTAACATTTACTTCTATGTCTTTAAAAAATCTGCCATCATGAATTGATTGGGCATTGTTACATAGATAAGCGTTAGGGTCAATTATAAACTATAAACCCTTTATGATTCGAAATTCTTGAGTCGTTACTTAAAATTATATACAAGGATGGCTCACTGATGTTCATGACAATTAAATCTGTATGGTAACGTACCCATTAAACACACATTCAACCATTTGGGGTGGAAATTTTACAAAATGTGTTCCATAGTAACCTGAATTCTTAAACAAAGGATACATGAAGACTCCAAGATCATTATAAATACTAATCAGGCTGTCTAAGCTAGTGTCATCTGAAGTCAATGAAGTATGTGTAACTTTACTTATGGATCCAGATAAAGATTCTCTCTTAGATACATACATTAAATACTTATTTACTTCTGATATCAGAACACATATGTAGTGTTAATGACTTCATTTGGATTCTAATTGGCTGCTTTAAGTTAGGAGTGGGAAAATAAGTACATTTGGTAAAGTCATGGATAAATGAGAAGCAGCAGGTTCTGAGTAAGGACCCAGAAGTGAGTTATGTGAGGTTTCCAAAGTACATTTGGTAGCACCCTTTTTTAGTTCCTTGGTACTCTTTTTTCTTGTTTCTAAGTTTCATTTTTATTCCAAATAGTAAAGGTTATGCAGTGAATTATGCTTAAAATGTATAAATTTATCAAAATGAAAGTAAGTATTTATAGTAAAGCAAGAAGAAACTTAGATACCAAATTACTAGGATGTGAGCAGCATAATCTTCCTTTTTCTCTTTCCAAGTGGCAGCTTAGGATATTGAGACCCTATTTCATCATTAATGAAAAGGGATTTGAGAAATAGTGGGATCAAAACCAAAACTGATCCTGAAATCCCAGGCTAACAGAGCACTCTGGGATTATATTTCCTACTTCTGACTAGACAGCTACACCCATGAGGTAACAGCTGTACGTGATGTAACACTGTGACTTGGTAATGAATGTAGCCTCAACATCAAGAGAAGTTTCTAGGCTTCCATGTTTATCTTATACATGGGTAGATAATTTTACATAAACAATTTAAGACAGCCATCGATATGCAAATAATTTACACTGAATTGTCTGCGTATGAGAGATCTTCATGGTGAATCATCTACACAAAAATTTTAACTCTAATTTGACTTTATATCAGAATGTCTCTAGAAAAATCTTACTCACTGACATATCACTCTACACTCAGGATTAGAACAATAAAGATTTAAAAATAATACACCTATTTTAGGCCAAATATAATATGTTTAAATTGCTGTTTGCCATTTATCCATGCCCTTCTCATCCGGGTGACTAATCAATTTTGGAACATTCTGACTGTATGTAGATTCAGTCTAATGATATATAAATATGAATCCAATAAGTTGATTCTGCTTATAAAAACCAAGATAAATAATACGTTTGCTCGATTTTGTGTTTATTTTCATTCTACATTGTACAACTGGCTTTACATTTTCAAAGCACTTGCTGCCTTAATCTGAAGATCTAATGCAATCCAGCCCAAGACAGTAATAATAGAAGACTAACGTTTTCCATATAAAATAATATTTTCTTTGGTCTTTGAAAGTCCTCGAGGGGTAAACTATTTTAATTTAATAGCTGCAATTGATCTTCAAATATGCAGCAATATTAAAAGCAAAGGGAGCCCTTTTTCTTTAATCAACCAAGTTAGAACTAAAATAAATGAAGATGTTCACAGCTTGCGTTCAGGAAGCAAGAGAAAAGAAGAGTAAATAACTTTTGACAACCTTCTTTGAACAAATGATGATATGGTGAGAGTCTTGCCCTTGAAAAACTGCAGCTCTTATAGTTTTATTACACATTGGCCCACTTGATTTATTTATTCATTCATATTTAAGATAATAATCATCAGGAAATGGCCTTATTATATTATTGGTTATAATGTTTCCTATTTCCTCAGAGAGAAAAAACCCACTAATCTTAAGAAATATAAAACTGATAAAAAAAAAGCCACTCATAATATTTTGGCATTTTTCAAAATACACAGTTTTTATGTCCAGTCCTCCCAAGGATCCCATGCCAAGGATGCTTATTCCAGTTCTGGGAGTTTAAGTGGCATGAGGGTTAATATATGAATATAATCCAGTTAGTTATCTCTGAATTCTATTTTATGTTGTATTTATATCACACAATGCCTTGAACATGTGTCTAAGACTTTAAATTAGAGAGAAGCCCGTGTTTCATTTAATTGTTCGAGAAATAAGCATGGAATAGAACGGGGTACTCAAGGGTGGTTAGCAGATGCCCTCTGAGAGCATATCAAACCATTCTGTCTCTTACTTGCTTTATGATTTTGACATACTAACCTCTAAGTTTGTGTTCTTCCAACCAAGTAGGTAAAATAGCACACCTACCTCCTATTTCTGTTGCTTGGATTTTATAATATGATGCATTTTAAGAAATTAGTGCCAAGCACATGATAAGCACAAAAAGAAAGCATGTTTTTATTTAGCACTGAAAGCTTATTTACTAGATTTGAAAGCAATTCTCTGAAGCTGTGTTGTCCAATACGGTAGTCACTAGCTCCATATGGTTACTGAGTACTTGAAATGAGGCTAGTCTGAACTGAGATGATACGCTCTTGTTGTAAAATACATGCCAGATTTTGAAGACTTAAATTTTTTATGAAAGGAATGACAAATATCTCATTAATATTGGGTCGGCCAAAAAGTTCGTTCTGGCTTTTCCGTAACGTCCTATGAAAACCCCAAACAAACTTTTTGGTCAGCCTGATAATTTTATGTTGGTTAAATACTGAATCATAATATTTTGGATATATGAGGTTAAATCAAATACATAAGTAAAATTAATTTTATCTGCTTCTTTTTTATTGTATTATTATGCCTACTAGAAAATGTAAAATTACATGTGTGGCTTGTATTATATTTCTATTGGATGGTGCTGCTCTAAAGTATTTTCCATAAGAATTACCCAGGGTGCTTTTTAAAAATGTAGGAACCTGGCTCACGCCTGAGGTGAACAAAAGCAGAACTGCACTTCCTAAAAGCTCCTCCAGTGAATCCTTTGCAGGCAAAAATCTGAAAACCATTTCCCTAGGTCTACATATGTTAGATGCTGCCGAGAATCCAGCCTCTTTCTGACCTTCAATCTAAAAGTCCTAAAAGATTTGACTATTCCTACTTAGTGTCTGATGAGAATATAGTTAGATACAAGCAAGAGGCGCCTATTAGACAGCAGTTCCTTTAGGAAGCACCCAACCAAATGGTCAACCTCAGGATTAAGGGGAATTTGCAGACACCTGATTTTAGAAGTAGAGTTGAAGCATGTGGGTCTTTCTTAATGTAGGGTGCAGACAGAATTACAAAGAGGATGACAAGGAAGAAGCCATTCTGTGAGACCCGATGTGATTCATTTCTGGATATGTCTCCCTAAGACACACACACAGTTGAGATCCAGAGGAGGGGAGAAGAGTCAAAATGAAAGGTTGCCTTACTAAGTTGTGGTTCTCATGTGGGCTTGGTGGTGGGCTCATCAGTGCCATTTGTCCTTTGAGGAATATCATGGTAGAGTGAAGTATTTAATACATTCAATCTAATTAAGAATAAAGAACAGTTTACATATAGAAAAATTAATACATTAAACTTGTTAAATATAAAATCATATAACAAGCTTATTTGTACTCAAAAAAGTGGCTCATTTTTTTACATTAATATTAGAATAAAAGCTTGCTGGTTGTTTATTCAATTTGCACATTTTATTCTGTCATGTGCCAGAATCAGCAAAGAACTGATAATAGGCAGCAGAAGTAGAAGCAAAATGTATAGAAGAAAATCTAAATTGAGAAAAAAATGAATGCATTAATTATTTTTTCCGATAATTAAAAAAAGACCACTAATAATTTACTTTAGAAATAGAACACTTCATTCTAATTTCAAATATTATCACAGAACCACCAGCCATCAGCAAGAAGAGACAATCACTCATCAGGAGAAGAAACCAGCGGATTTTCTGTGATAATAGTCTAGTGGTAGCCAACACTTCTCAGAGCCCTGGAAAGTGAGAGAAGACTTAGGACGAGAAAACAAGAGTTCTGGGGGAAGAGAAGAGTCACAACTCCAAGGAGACTGTGAGAAGGAAGGAGGGAGGAGGAGAGCTGGCAGGAAGCCAACAATGATGAGTGTTTGGAGCAGCTGAAGATCTTCTTCTCCCATTTCTCTCTTCTTCTCTTTTAACGTCTTCAGTAAGAGTTATGAAACAGACATTGTGGGAGGAATTTTGGCAAGGGAAGACCCACAAATATGTAGAAACGCTGGGAAATAGTGTCCTTGAGAAGGAAACAATGGAACCTGAAGCTTAACTATCGTACTTCTTGGGTTGTTTTTAACTTGATTTTTCTTTTCAGTAATAAAAATTGTATGCATGTGTTTATATATACCGTGTCTATTTCCAATGTACAGAGGTGATGCCAATATTTTAAAGGAAGAGTTTAATGAAAAGATAGGCCTAAGATTCATTATTGGGGGGTGGGGCTGGAGAGTACAAATAAACCCAAAGAAATAGAGAGAGAAACACAGCTCTAGCCTTCTGAGCCACATTTGTTTGTGACCAAAATATAATATGTAGGATAGATCTGTACTTAGAATGAAGATTTGTGTATGACCAACACAATGATGACACTTCCTGATGTAAGCATTTGTTATTAATTTATTTTAAAAACATTTCAATTAAATTAGATCACGGTATTGCAGAAAAAGCCTTTGACATCTATTATATAGGTAGGTATTTATATATATACACACTATATTTTATATTTTAATGTATTTATTTGTATTTCAAAAAAATTATAGGTAAGATAAAGAAACATTTCTACACTTCATTCTTTTTTTCTTTTCATATAAAGATAAACCTCTGGCATCCAATCATTTAACATTCAACATTCAGTCTCCACTTTTTGACTCTTCCTAGAAAATAGGAACTTTATCTTTCTCTATACAACACGGATTAGCATAAACTTGGCTGTTCGATGGGTTTTTTTGGGTTTTTTTCGTCTTTCAAAGAACATTTACTTTCAGAATTTCCTAAGCACTGATCTAACCAATTCCAGGAAACTCAATATCCTCTGCCTTACCATTAAAAAAAAATGACCTCAAACTAACTATAAAAGCAACAAGGAATCAGGATAGAAAATAAACAGAATGATTGCTGTACTTATCCAAGAAGAACTCTGACATCCTTTACATCTCTTGTCTCAGCATTTTTTTCATAGCACTTGCCACCATCTAATCTTAATACTTTACATACTTATATCATTAATTATCTACATCCCTCCAGTAGATGTGATAGCAGTGATTTTTATCAGTGCTGTTCTTTGCCATATCCCAGTGCCTTGAGCACTGCCTGGCACAGAACATGTTAAATATGTGTTAAATAAAAGTTTGTTGCTTACATTCATTAATTTGACCACTGAAACTGTTCTATAAGCTTTTATTGAGAGCCTACTCGGTATGGGACACTGGGTATTCAATAATAAATTAGATATAATCCTTTTTGCTGAGCAGGTCACATTATTGTGGGAATAGGCATATAAAAATTAATTACAATGCAAAGTGACTAGTGTATGTTGAATAAAGACCAAAAGCAGGAGAATAACTCATTTAGCATGGGAGGTAGGGAAAGCACTGCATAGGAAGTGACACTTGAGCTGAGTCACTAGGTCATGAAATATACGTGTGTTTCTGAGGAATGGAGAAGGATCAAAGGACATTTCAGAGGAAAAGGAATGTACAAAGGGATGGAGCTAATAAAGGGAACGTTCCACAGGGCAAATAGCAAATAGTTCAGTGTGGCTGGAGCAGAGTGAACTTGAGAAATAAATCAAGAAGCGTAGATGGATTAATTCATTTGCTAAGAATCTTTCTGTTCTGCTCATCAGGCTTCACTTTATCCCATGGGATGCAACTGAAGGTTTTACTTGTTGAGAAAATAACTTAGGAGAACAAAGATGTTTTGAGGGTTCAGGACTAGAAGCCTCTCTTTTTATTGTGAGCAGCAGGGAGGAAGGAGCACGGGAGGTGAAAGGAGCTTTCAGAAACCAAGAAGAAACTTGTTTATAATAGCTTTTCACATGTAAACTTCTCTAAACATTTGTAAGAGAACCAAAACAGTGCATCACCTCTGAACACCACCAATAGATGAAGAAAGCAGTAGCTTATTATAAAATTTTAGAAAATAAATTTTTATATGCAGTTTACTTATTCAAAAATAGAGATGCACGTACAATTTTAAACACTTAAGTTGTTTACCTTTCTAAGATCATGCACATTTGGGATTCTGCCCCCATTAATATTATAGAAAAGCACAAACACTGTGAGAAGCTAGGTGCAGCTGGTGACTAATCAGCCTCTTAGAGAAAAGCATATGTGACGTCACAGAGCTCTGGTCTCCAGTCCAGCTCTACCCCTTACTAACTATACAATCTTGGCCAAGTTATTAAAGCTTGAGCCTCAGTTTCTTTAGCTGAGAAAGCCAGCATAAAAACGATATCCATCAGCACCAAAAGAATGAAATGACCTAATCAGCCTAAACACACCTGGCGCAGTGTCTGATATACAGTAGATCCTCTGTCGATGTGGATTTCCTTAAGCCTCATTATAAATAAAATTGTTGAAGCCATCTGAACACCACCAAATAATTATGGACACTCATCAGAAACCCTGACCACCCATCCACTTGTTAAACTATGCAATTAGATAATGTCAACCAAATACATATGGGTTTCTCAAGAGTTGACTTAAAATATTTAAATACCAAATCAAATTGGAGATAAAATACTGAAATCTCTTAAAAGGGTATCTGCATGTCATATGAAAAATGATGAATCTCTTTAAATGTCTCACATACTTCCCTGAATAGTATTATCTTGTGACCTTCATTCTTTTTTTACAGCAATAAAAGTAACTTGAGCCTGACAAGATTTATTGTTTCCAACCAATGTCTCCTGCATTGGGTGTGAATTTCATTCCCATTAACACCTTACAATTTAGGACCTTTAATTCATAACTTTTGCAAGCATAAAACACCTTAGACCCTAACCAATCTAAAATAAATCAATATATCATGTTTTCTACACAAGAAAGGGAAAATAATAAAGTGATACACTCTTGCTCACATCACTGGGGCTGCTTCAATATGACAACATCCTTCCCTTTCACTTGATTAATGACTTGGGAATGCTTTGCTGCTTCCCTGATACGGAGCTAAACTTATTTCAGGACATGTTCTAATGAGTCACCTTAGAGGCTAATAGCAACCCCTTCTACCACTGCCTCCTTCCTCCAGAAAACACTAGGGAGTGTTTGCAGCATAGCTTGATGGCTCTAAGTCAATAAGACAGGGCTAACTGCTTGAGAAGGCTTAATTTTAAGTTAATAATGACTGTCCAACCTGACTCCGATGTGACAAGCCTGTGTATTAGAGATTCAATGTATCTCATGAAAATGTATTTCAGAAGCATACTGTGCCATTATGTTTGGTGGTTTCTATTATCAGTAACACTTCTGGATAAAATCAAGGTTTTTATCAATAAATTTCATAGTAGTCAAATATAATTCAAACCTTATTTTAAATTACAGACATAATAATTTATTTTCCAGTGCAATTCCTTATTTATGTGTGCAATGAAATCAGTAGTACTGGTAACTACTCCTTTGGGAGGAATACTTAGAAGGGGCTACTTTGCAGTTTTTAAAAATTCATCACATATGCAATAATTTTTACTTCTTCACTCTAAATTAGAATGTAAGCAACACGAGAACAAGAACAGAGCCCAAAACAATGTAGGTGTTTAATAAATATTTGTTGAATGCTAAAAGAATCAATCTGTCCTCTAACAGAGCCTAAAAAAGGTACCTGCTGTGGAAGCCCAGCTTGAACACAGTCTGAACCCTGTGCCAAAAATCCATAGATCATACGGCACATGGAATGCCACCTTACATAGTGAGTCCTTGGTAGTCTCCCCTGGGCTAAGTGCCTACCTGAAGAAATGTCTCAAGTTTGCCTACAGTACACCTTCATACATCAACTTAGCAAAATTTGTAATTTATGTGAAAATATATTTCTTATAAGATTGCTGCTAAAGTAACCACATTACCACTCAGAAAAATATGCTGTTCACAGGTTACAGCAACTGCATATAAACTGAGCGACTTTCATTCTGTTCCTTATCAATAAAAGAGAGAATTGTAAAGGTTATCTCTCTCTTTACAGTTAAAGATACGTGAAGGGAAATGAGATACGTACCAGAAACAAAAAGAATCTGTATGGAAGAATTAAGAGAAATGCTTTGGCCTTGTCTTTTGTAGTGCCCATGATTGTTTATAATGACTTAAAGAGTCTCCCAGGCATGATGCTGACATTTATGGTATTTTATCTTCCATACCAGCCAGTTGAGAACTCTTCCACTTTCATTAATATAATTTAATCAAAGATTCCTGGAATCTAAACACTTCCTATTCTTTTCAGAACTTCCCAAAATCCATGACACCAAGTTCAAATGCTCCCATTTTGAAGCCTAATATTTTTAATTGGGTTAGAGTAAAATATCATTTACTTACCCCATTGGAAACTGAATGACCATTTATTTAAATAGCAAACGTGTATGTGGGGCCAAACACCTTTATTCACAAAGTTTGTCCTGTTTATTTCCAGGTGTTTTTACCCCAAAACAAGAAATCTAAAGGGAAGAGGAAGACAAGAGACTGGGTGTATAAGGATCTGGGTCAAAGTTCCATCACCAGCTTCGGCAGCCGCCAGTAATCACCAAGATTCACTGACAGATGAGGACTTGGGAAGGTTTGCAAAAAAGTATCAGTAGCAAAGAAGAATCCACATCTTCTAATACTTACTTGCATTTTTAACATTCCTCACATTCAGATCAAAAGATAGCTTTGGACATTCATCATTTTGAGAAGTGGAGATATTGAGGCTAATTACTCAATTATAATGCAATTTTCCTTCAAGCTTCAGGTTCAAAACTAAAGAGAAGAGACAGCAGGTAGTTGCTGCTACACCCTCACTCCTGGCATTATTCCCTTGGTTTGGAAATGTGTTGAGGAGACAAAATGATTAATAAATTTTACAGAGGCCAAGAAAAATATATGTGTATTCATATTTAAACAGAATCAAGTTTAGATGCATCCACATAATATAAAACTTGAGTCCCAATTATATAGCTGACAAACTTAAATAATCTGTCCCCCAACCATGATCATTTCACAACTTTCTAAAAGATAATGATATAAGAAATATTTCCCAGTGTGCATGTGAGGATTTAAAGAACATTTTTATAGTTGAGAAACAGAAGAGGGACTCTTTTTTTTTTTTTTTTTTTTTTTTTTTTTAATTTATTTATTTATTTATTTTTGGCTGTGTTGGGTCTTCGTTTCTGTGCGAGGGCTTTCTCTAGTTGCGGCAAATGGGGGCCACTCTTCATCGCGGTGCGCGGGCCTCTCACTGTCGCGGCCTCTCTTGTTGCAGAGCACAGGCTCCAGACGCGCAGGCTCAGTAGTTGTGGCTCACGGGCCTAGTTGCTCCGCGGCATGTGGGATCTTCCCAGACCAGGGCTCGAACCCGTGTCCCCTGCATCGGCAGGCAGATTCTCAACCACTGCGCCACCAAGGAAGCCCCAGAAGAGGGACTCTTATTCTTGAAATGTTTCTGAGATCTTTGATCCTCTAACACTTTAATCAGGATAACCCAGCAAAGGACATTTATTAAGTGCTATCACTTTTGAACATCCAAATGCCTCTGTAAAATCTTCATTAAATTAAGCTCACTCAGAAAAAATTGAATTGTTACAGCATCAAGTTTACGGTATTATTTTAAAAGATTTTAATTTAAAGACAATATTCTGAATGGCTCATACCATACAAGGGTATAGAAGTTAGAAAATTTTCAAAAAGGTAAGTCAGTTTGCACTAGCATTACCCATACAGCCAATGATTCTCGACTACTTTGTAGATACAGTTCCAATATTTTAGCATGGCACAAAAGATCCTTAGAAATAGGAACTCCACTTTATTTCATCACCCACTGTTTCCACTCTGTCACAAAGGACACCTCTAAGTCTCGTACTATTTCTACTTCCCTGTCCAGAAAACACCTACTTGACCTTGGAGGCTCTGTCAAGGTCACTTTCTACATGCCAGGAATAACGAGTATCTCTTTTCTCTCTACCATACTACTTCAGACATACATGCTCCAAGTGCTGCAGTAGTTTGTTTATATAAATATCTCTCCTACTACATCCAAAGAAGCTTCCAGAGTGGGCACCATTTTATATCCACTTTTTGCATCTTCTGTACTTGGACAAATACCTGGCACTCAGCACACTTTCAGTTACTTGGTAAATTATTGAATGAGCACAAATGGAGAAAGGCATACAGTTGAACAAGGTACAAGCAGATGCTTACTCTATTTTAATATGGTGAACAACACAAACTATCTGGGGAAGAATTAATTTACAGACGTATTTCTGAATTTTCCTTCTCTTCAAATTTGTACCCATGGTTGATTTTACTCTCTGCATATATATGAACCTATCCACAGACATTATTTCCTCATGGACTCACAGAGTTGAATATTAATTAGAGACAGTGATTCATGGTTGGGGTTAAATATTTTCAATTTCTCACACACACCTGTTCTGTCTGCTCTCATCCTTACCCATATGATCATGTTTTACACCCAGGAGGCTGACCAATATAGATTACATGCCCAGGATCCCTTTCTCTCTGGCTTACAGCCAGGTTTGGCCAGTGGAAATTCTTGGCCCCGACTAAAAAGAGAGAGAAGAAAGAGGTCAGAGTTTTTATTCCCTGACTCCAAGGCCACTTTGGGCAGCCCTCTCCAAATGTTTCTCCTTTTCTAGTCCATTAACTTCTCTCTCCCCTTGTCGCCTTCAGCCTAGAGATGGGACAGAGCGGTCATTACTCACTATAGGGTAGGGTCTCTCTGCCTTGGCATCATTGACATTTTGGGCATCACATTTCTATGTTGTGAGTAGCTTCCCTGTGTTCTGTACAATCTTTAGCAACACCCCTGGCATCTACCCAATAGATATAAATAACCTTTGTAGAGCAATTTACAATTTATAGATTACTTTCACCTATTTAATCTCGCCTGAGCTGCATAATTCTATAAATAGATATTATTAGAATACTTATTTTTACAGATGAGAAAATGAAACCCATAGATATAGAAACTAAAAAACATGAAACTAAAAATCCTACAGAGTAATAATTTGTACAAAAATTTTTATATCCAAATCATAATCTCATTTCATACTGGCCTTGTAAACATTTATTGAACTTAATTTCCTTATATTATCATTTGCCTGAATTCCAGTGTTTCAACATCAGAGATATTGAGTTTCCTATGAAATGCAAAAGTCATGATGTAATTCTCTGGGCATTATATTAAATGTGAGTGATATACTTAGTCATCTATTATCTCTTTTTCTATCCCTTAGGAGAATAATGTTGCAGGCATGTTGTATTGACAATTGAAATCCTCTTCAAAGATAATTTATTCTGAACCCCTTCTACAAAAATGCCCACCAGAATTACAAAATAAAAATAGAAAAACTCCAGGCATGCTTATGTATTTGATCATTTTATGTTAAAGAAAGATGTTTAATGCATTTCAGAATTCTAGAGACTGCTTCTATCTTTCCTCTTCTCTTATAGAAAACCTGGCCCTATTGAAATTTGCTCATTCAGACAAAGAGATACAAACTGCCATCAGACTTTAAGGAACCAAGTGATGTCAGCATATATGTGCCCTGAGAGGTTCAGAACTCAAAGAAGCAGCAAGTAATGTCTCCACTAGGATCTCAGGGAACACTGATTGATGAGAATTGGTGAGACCACATCTTTTCTCCCGTGTCAACATTTATTTATTTATTTTTTCTTTCCTAGGGGGACACTATCTTGGATCCACAGTCTCCATTGAAAGCACAGTTAAGACTAAACTGGATGCATTTGAGTAAACTACAACTGAATAGTCTTTCCTAATTCAAAGCATATCCTTTCCTCGGTTGATAACTAGCCCAATCATGGTTAGTATGGGCTCCTGCAACCAAACAAACCATAAGCCATGGCAGTTAGAAAGAGAGGAATTATGACTAGTGCCAGATATAATTACCTTTTACTGCCCTCAAGATAGTCCTGCCGTCATGTTATGCCTCTAGTGGTATCACTGTGAGGTCAAGTCCTAAAGAGTAAAGACACTATCCTTTGTTGAATTTCTGTATGTCCCAGGATCTGTGTGTCCATTAACCCATTTAACCCTCATAACACCTCTACTTGTCAGACACTGTTGTCCTCAAATTACAGATGAGGATATTGAGAGTCAAAGACGAATCAGATTTACTCTACCGCAAAGCTAGTCTCACCTCTTTACTGCTTCTGGCTGAGCAAGTCAGTCAGACCCTATCTAACAACAATCATAGTATTTGTACATAATTGGTACTTAATAAGTTCAATGAATAAACAGTTTGAAAAGTCGATGCAGTCATAAACTCCTAATCAAGTTGAGAGTGAAATCACTCAATCATATTATATCTCAAAACAGTTAATGGCTTTATATATAGAAGTTTATCTTACAGAAAAAAAAATTACTTCAGCTTTTTTTATCCTTAAGCTTTTTCAAATACAAATAAATTCTTTTGAGGGAAAAGTAAGATATAGTAGAGGTAAGAATGAAATACCTATTTGGTGATAAGATAAAATGTTGAGATTTCACAGGAAAAGAAAACTCAGGCTGGAGACTGCCCGAATAATATTTTGTGGTTTATAACATGTCGTTATCAAATTTTTGGAATGTTTGCCTATCAGACCTATAGTGAGCAGAACAATGCCCCCCTCGCAAGATGTCTGCATCCTAATCTTGGCAAAAAGGAATTAAAATTACAGATGGAATTAGCTTCTAATCAATTGATCATAAAATAAGGAGATTTTCCTGGATCATCCAAGCGGGTCCAATGTAACCACAGTGTCCTTAAATGATTAAGAGAGAGACAGAAGAGAGCCAGAGTGATATATGAAAAAGACTTAACCAGCCACTGCTGGCTTTGAAGATGGAAGGGAGTCAAGAGCCAAAGAATGTAGGTAGCCTCTGGAAACTGGAGAAGGCGAGAAAATAGATTCTCTCCTTGACCCTCTAAAAAGAAAAACATCCCTGCCAATACATTGATTATAGCCTGGTGAGACCCATTTCGGAATTCTGACCATCAGACGTATAAGAAATGAACGACCGCTGTTTAAAGCACTATGTTCATGATAATTTGTTACAAGGGCAATAGGAAACTAATTCAAGGCTAAAGTAAGGCCTGGAAGACACCTGGGAAATGATGGTTAGATGCATTAGGCAACATCACGTAGGACCTGAATTAAGTCTCCTGGCTGGGGGTTCCCTGGTGGTGCAGTGGTTAAGAATCTGCCTGCCAATGCAGGGGACACGGGTTCGAGCCCTGGTCTGGGAAGATCCCACATGACGTGGAGCAACCAAGCCCGTGCACCACAACTACTGAGCCTGCACTCCAGAGCCCTCTAGCCACAACTACTGAGCCCGTGTGCCACAACTACTGAAGCCCGTGCGCCTAGAGTCTGTGCTCCGCAACAAGAGAAGCCACCGCAGTGAGAAGCCCATGCACAGAAAGGAAGAGTAGCCCCTGTTGCCGCAACTAGAGAAAGACTGCGCGCAGCAAGAAGACTCAAAGCAGCCAAAAATAAATAAATAAAATAAATCAATTTAAAAAAATAGAAATAATTAAAAAAAATAAAGTCTCTTGGTTGTATAGTACCACAATGCCTCCATTTTCTTAGACGTAGTTCAACATTAACTGTATAAAGTGTATTAAAACATTTTATCGTTACACAAATGGTTTTAGCCAACACCTTTTAAAAAATGATGATATAAATTGCCATGATGGAGAATAATTCAAAAATGCATTAAAATACTTTAAGTATTAAGACATCATATATCTTGTTCAAATGATTAATTATACTGCTCTATTCTGATTCATGAAAGAATTCACCATGATACCAATGGTATAAAAGACCCAGTGATAAAAAGAACCTTTATTACTAAATCCTCAAAAGCCCACTGAAACAAACATGTATTTACGGTTTACTAGACTCTACCCAATTAAAAAACTGAAAAAGAAAAAAAAAGGAATGAAGGAAGGAAAAGAAAAACAAATTCTCTTCCATTAGCCAGACTTAGTTGAAATAACCATTGCTAGCTGGAATGTTTTTACGTCAATTTCCAATTCCGAAAAATAGTTGCTAGTAATATTAACATAGTAACCCACTAAGTCACCAGTGTAAATATACTCTCAATAGAATATCCCAACCTATGTATTAGCTTAAACCATTGCCCTGAGGGAATTATACAGAGATTCTGCAAGATTTTGTAGACAGTGAATGGAGTGGATTTCAGGAATAGTTACTGAAAATAAGGCCTCAGGAGACTGAAAAAGTTGGCAGCACAAAAACAAGGAAACCGAGATGCCAAAATATGAAGGGAGAGATTGCAACCAAGGCTAGTTAAACAGTGACACCTGCTCCAGAACATCTACCTCTCTGCTCTCTCTTCATGCTGTAGGTCTTACAACTGAAGCTAATTTCCAGAAAATCAATTGGGTTGTTCTTCCAACAAGTAACCCTTTTTAAGGGTCTTTTACCATGAGGCTTGACAAGGACGTTTAAAACATGCAACCTTTCTACATGCTGCTTCTTTTTAACACTTTTCAGAAACGATAGACATATAATTTTTAACTTTTAAAAAATTATCATCTAGGTTAGAGTTAACAGCCTCTGTTATCTCCTGGGGGTGAGAGGTTTCCAGACCAAAATTTAGCCTAGAATTTAAAATATAATATTATCTCTTTTGAGGAAAAATTATATATACATATATATGTATATACACATGTATATATAAAATGAACTAAGTAATTAGACCCTGAGTATCATTGGCAGTAAATAAGGAATACCTTACTCCTTACTGCCACCTGGACACAAACTAAAGATCTATTGTGAAGTGATCCTTTTAAGAGACCAAGGGACCAAGAATGATAGAAGAAAGGTCAACCAGGATTGCTTTGTCTCCAAATGTTTTCCTCTGTATTCTGGATAATGCCTTATATAAATCCCTTCATTAGAAAGCTTCACATCAGGGCCTTTTGTTATTCCAGAATCCTCCGTGAGTAGAAATATAACTTGGAGAGGCAATATCTTAAAAGCTGTCATCAACCAGTCACTTAAGCAGGATTATCTAGAAGCCAGTTGATAACAAGTACCAGTGTCAATAGAACACCTGAAAGGTGCTCGGCTAAAACAAGACAGCACCTAGAAGAAACGAAAAGCACCTAAAATAATTAGAAATCGCAAGAAAAAATCATTATGATTTTTCTTAGGATCTCCGGGGCTATAACACTTTTGATAATCAATGCATAAAATAAATACAAGGTGTGAAAATACAAGATTACATGACTGTTTTTAGGAAAATGTAACTTATGGCTCAGACGAATTGTTCTATTTTTCAAAGAAGTTGCCTCAAGCGGGTGTAAACATTCCAGTAATGTTGCCAAGATTAAAAGCACCTATATGACTCCTCTCTTGGAAATCGCTTTGCAGCATGTGTCTCTTTTCTTTCAATTTCTTCAATGATAACAATAGTTCCCAACTGAAGGTGGTTTGACATCAGAAAATTACTTAAAATCATTCAGAACCAAGTGTGAAGAATTCAGAGTAAACAGTTACAGTGAGCAAGTTCAGTTCTTGGTTAAAATGACAGAATAACAACAAAGCGATGAGGCTAACTTGAATTGCTCATGAGCTGGCTCTAATTTCAACAATCAAAGAAAAAAATCCTTTTGAAATGCATAAAAAGCAAAAACCTGTTGAAATGTAAAGGAGGATGGGGTTCCAGCTCAGCTCCCATGAGCACAGTTAATGCCTGTGGCCAAGGTTGCCAGATTGGTGCAGGGTTGATGCAGGAGAAAGAAATTACAGCCATGTTAGAACTTCCTTGTGAAGTCATTATCTAATATCAACCTTCCTAGGAATCAGTAAGTCCTTCCCAAAGTACGTATAGCTCCCATTATAGTCGTTATCATACTACATTAAAAAGATACTTTTACAAGACTGTCTCCTCCACGAAACTGTGACCTCCTGCTTTATAAGCCTGGTACAATGAGACGTCAATCATTGGGGTTAGATACATGAATGAACAGCATTCATTTGGACATGTAACTTCCGGTAATCTTATTTAAGGTCCCTCCTTATTTAGAGTCATATAGGTTGGTGGGGACACATCTTAGGCAAACTTCGAGTTCTATCTTTGCTTTTACTATTTTTTAGTTATGTGATTGAAGAATATTGGAAACTTGCTGATAAAAGAGAAAAATCTCAAATTTGTTAGTCCTTTATAGCTTTCTCAATGCAGCTGGGATCCTGAAAACTTCAAAAACATTCAGCGTTTAAAACATTCTTATCACTTGGCTGCTTGGTACTTAACTGACATCTGACTTCCTCTGAGACAGTGAGAAAACTCAGCCCGCTTGGTGGGAAAAATGTAGCTAAAGCAAGTGTAAAAGCTTACAAGATGCCACAGGGGAAAGACAAGAAAGTGCAGCACCTCAGACTATCACAAACTGACTCCGCTGCAGAGGATGCTGCAGGATGAAGGGAAATACAGACTGCCTACAATCCGATGTCTTTCGGGAAAATTGCCAAGTGCAGAATGTCCACTTTGCTAAAGTCATTATTCGAGCAATCTTCCTCCACAACTTGAAATCTCCTGGGAGGGTTAATAATCATTTTTGTGAAAGCAGCTTTCAAAAATGCCAACATGCCCCCCAAATTTCAATGCTCCCTAAACTGATTTATCTACGTACGATTGTGTTAAAACTTGAAGAAGTTTGAGCTCGTGGGAGTGTTGTGTGTGCTTGTGTGTGTACGTGCATGCGCGTGAGAAAGAAAGAGAGTAGAAGTGAGAATGAGGAGTAGAAGGAACGCAGGATGTTATGTTTTATTCTCTAGCACTTTGCTCAGGGCTGGATATTTTTTTCAGAGTTTTTCAACGATAAGTTTAGGGGGAAATGCAGGCAATCATGAAAGTACAAAAAGATACAACTTCCTACCTATATTCCCTTAGCACTTTTATTTTTTACTGTCTTTTGCCTTTGCTGTAAAAGTTTCTCCCCAACCTTTTTTTTTTTTTTCCAATTATTCAATAAAAAGGCCCAGCAAGAAACCAGCTTAAATGATAAAAAAGAAATAAGCCAAATATTTTTTTGGACCCCTGAGCAAAACCCTTCATTTTTTTCCTTTTGTAAATGGAGACTTTCCTCTCTAGTTCTGAAGCATATTTTTTCTCCTTTCTTCAATAACACATTTCTGCTTTTGCTCAGAGTGATAAAATAATGTCTTCAATTCTCCTCCACAGGTGAGTGCTAGGAATAAAATGACAATACTATTATTTTTGGTAACAAGATAGTTTTTAAACTAATTCTTCTAGGAAAATACTAAGCTTCAGCTTTGGCACCATTACTTCATTTCTGAATCTCCCTCCATCCTCCTTGAAGATAGTTTGTTTACTAACAGAGAAATTACATTCATCAATATCCATTGTTTCACTGTTTGATTTTTACAGTTTATTACATTTCCCATGGAGTTTTGAATAAGTTGGAAAAATGAGATAGACAAAAACCGAGGGATCTGTTCAACATCAGAGATCAAGACCAAAATAACCCTTATAAAAGCTGCATCTGTCTCTCTGCCAGGATTGTACCCACTAATGCAGAGGTGTATTATATGGTAAGTCATGCTTTTAGATGCGAGGATCTGTCTGCATTTCAACGTCTTTTTATATGAACTAGATTGTGATGAATAATTTCTTTCTTTCTGATACTATTTTATATCAAAACAAAATTCACAGCTCAAGTGGCAGCCCTCTTCTAGTCCTTACTAATGCTAGAGATGAAAAGAGCAGCACACAGGTAAACTCTGAACACAAGATAAATTGCATAAGTGTGAATGACACAGTAATGAAGGACCAAAAGTGTGGCTGGATTTCCTCTGTTTAGGCTTCACACAAATCACTCTCATTTTCTTCACATGGCACCTCTGTAGCCTGAAACATAGAACTGAGAATTTCTGATGTAGAGAAATGTATACAGACATGTATAGATTACAGAAGTACTGTGTACAAATTGATTTTTTATTCACAAGCCATGTCTGTCCTTCCTTCACAGTGTGCATATGCTATCCCATTCACTGTAATGTGACATAGTGGGGACATCAAGCAGTTTAAGTTCCTCAAGGTTCACATCATCTGATGATCGGCAAACAATATAGATATTTGAAAGCATAAGCATACAGTAAAACTAAATTCTTCGCTGAACCACTTCTCAGGATAAACAGAGCAGTTACATGGTTGTAAATGCTTATTTGCCATTAGGAGTTTCTGCCTTGTGCTCTGGCAACAACTGTTCTTGCTTTACAAAAGAACAATCAAAAAGTTCAAAATTAATAGCAGTGAATTCTCAAGAACACATAAGCAAGTAATGTACTTTTATAACTTGCTTACTGTGGAAGGTAGGTATTCATACTATTTGCTGCTGGGGACTGAAAACAATTCCCACTTGCCTAAGTGGATTAAAAAAAAAAAAAACTCACAAGGTATATCCAGGAAACATTTTTCTAGAGTGATAATAATACAGACAGACTGAATTATGGATTTCATCAGGTCCTTACAATGTGGTTGTGCCCTATACATGGCATTCTTTGTCTTTTCTTCTCTTTTCCTCTTTCTGAAAGTGTACCAGTAACTACATTGAAGTGTACAGATTCATAACTAATTATCCCTTTTCAGACACTAAATTTGAATGAGCTTTCCAACTCAAACCAAATTGTTCCATCCCCTACTTTGCTCACACTCTAATGCTCCAGTAATTTTAGAATGTATGTTTGATGCTCACACTTAGTAGGCCAATAACTAACACTGATTAATTGCCAGAGTCCTTTGGCTTTAAATTGGTTGTTTCCAAGTGGGAGTTAAACTTTTAACCAAATGGTAAAGAGGTGATATATTGGGCTCTGTAAGAATTCAAGTGAGGTCTGGAGAGGATTATTAGTTGGGTTCCATACCAGTTTATCATACTTTCTTCCTATTAGTAGGAAATAACTGTGAAGCTGGCAATATTTTTAATACTTATTGTTAAGAAAATTCCACAAATTGTTGACTGTGGAAATAGCCTCAAAAACTTGATTCACTAATTCTGAAGCTTAAAAATTTTAAATCATATAAATCATATACTAAGATCAATCCAGATCAAAAGTGTATAGAGGTATTGTATAACTGAATCCAGAGTTATATTACAAAGATTCATATTTTGAGCCATCTACCTGTTGAGTAAATATCCTATAATAAAAAGTATCATCAACACGTTAGGAAAACACTATCATAGCAAAAATGAGTACATCATTACTGTCATAAAGAATCAACTTCAGCTAGGCTTCACTGGTACTCATCTGAATTTTAAGTGATTAAAAATGTGTCTCATAAAGAAACATATATAATGTTTAAATAAAGAAATAGAATGATAATATGTTTTGAGAGAAAAAAACTGTGAAATGATGTAGGTCATATTTTAATTGAATGTTTAATAATGAGCACCTAATTTAAAGATAACCAGAGTATGTTATAGGAAATCTTACAAGGAATTCACTTTCATCTTGTTTTCTTTTGAATGTTCTGAATGATTAGGGGAAAAAAAACAAAAATAAGAGAAAACATGTCTTTTCTTTTTAGTAAAAGGTAAACAAAATGTATGATTTTAAAATCTTCTAAGTAAAATTTTATTCTCTATATAAAGGCATTTCCTATCCTAAATCAATTGACAATTCACAAAAATTAATGAATTTGTTTTCTCCTAGTTGTATTAATAACATACACCACAGACGATGAACACTTAACAAAATGAAGAATATTAAAATAACAAAAAAAGGGAAAAATATATTTATGAGGTGTTCCCCAAAGAACAGAATGGGTAGAAGGAAGGAGGGAAGTGCTTACTAGTCTAATAACTATCTTCCCATCTTTTGATTTGCACTTTGATTAAGGTTTAAGATGGCACTATTAAAAAAAAATTGGACTGAGTGAACTAATTTTAAGAACAGAGTAAAAGGTATTAAAATAGTAAGGTTGAAATTTCACTGAAGCCTTTAAGAGAAGTCGAGTGAATTCAGTTTCATCCTCACAGAACTAGTTGGCTGTAAAATAAATGTGCTCCCTCTACTTTGCATATGCACAGTGGTGGAGAGTATGGCCTCTGGAGCCAGACTGTCTTCACTTGAACCTCAGCTCTGACGCTTTGTAAACTGTGGGGCAATGAGCAAGTTACTCAACTCCACTGTGCACACACTCTCCTCATCTACAGAATGAAGACAATTACAGGTGTTCTTCATAGGGCTGTTGGACCTATTTAATAAGTTAATATATATAAAATATGTTGACCAGTGTGTAGAACATAGCGTGCACTATAAGTTTACCTATTATTTATGTATTATCCAACTATAATTGAATCTCCATGGGGGAAGACATGGGTGTCTGTTTTATTTTGCTGCTTCTCCAGTGCCTAAAACAATGCCTTGCATATAATCACATAATTGGCATAAGATAATCACTCATTGAGCATCTGCTCTCTGTAATGTTAACTGTATTACCTTTGTGTGTGTAGTGTGTAGTTATATGTATATATGCATATACATATCATTCATACATATGCACATACATACACACACACACTAGTTTCGTATTAAAGAAACATTAAAACATTAAAGAAAAAGGCAAGAAGTTTTTGTAACAAGGTAAATTTTAATGCTCCTGACCTAATAGTATGCGCATTGGTTTGGAAAAAAATTGGCATTACCATCTTTTGTCCTTAATCCCCTATAGAAAAGCCATCTCTGTATCTAAAATTGGTCCTTGTGTTCAACAGTTAAATACATCAAAAAGCAGATTTAGATGCAATTTTAAAAAAAGCAAAACAAAACCTTTACATTCATGCCATACTTATTGCCATTTCCCTGAACAAAAGAACTGATTAATTTGCCATTTTTATTATAGGGGGTCAAATGTAAAATTAGCTCAGGAAGCTTAGAAAAGTACTTCTTAGGAAAGGTCTATTCAGCTGTTATACTCCGTTGCCTAGAAATTCTGACCAAAGGACAGAAAAGAAGTTTCTTTTCCGGACATTGATGAGTTAATCCTGTGTTATTACCCTAAAATATAACCACTTCCTACAGCCCACTGGATACATATATAGTTCCCAGGCTACTCATTATGTATTTTATCACATGACTCTTTAATTTTATTAAGAAAATAAAAAAGGCACAATGAAAAAAAAATCCTCGATATGTCCATGGATTTGTGTTGATGCAAAGTGTTGCATGCATACATAATAATAGTTGGTGAAGAGTCACTCAGAGCTTGGGACCAGCCTTGGTTACAGGTTTGGCAGTTTCCATATGCCAGGAGAAATCAAACCCATTGGATCTTTGTCAGACCAATTATGCTGCTGTGTGTGAAAATCCACTGAGACTGTCCTTTGAAAAGAGGGATTATTAAGCCTGCATTATTACTGTTTCAACTGACTCCCCCCACCCCTTAACTCCTACTCCTTTTCATTTGGACTTTAATGCTGAAAATATACTAGACATTTAAGACTAAATATTAACATCATCATTTTAAAAGACCACTGTTACATTTGTGGAACAATTTTTGGACTATTTTATACGAATATTGATTTTACATTAATTAATATACCTACATGCACTTATATTGGTTGGCAAAATTAAAATAACTAAGATGTTATTTAATATCACAAATCCCTGTGAAAACTGAAAATTGCAAAAAACATTCAAAGATGTGCATAAAAAGTTAGATATAATAAGCTAAACAATGAACTTCAAATTTTATGCACATGCATACATGTTATAGATTCATATTTTTTCACAAAAGCTATAGCAACTGTACCAATTTTTCATCGGTGCCAAGAACACATCTAAAGGGCTGCCTTGTGGAGCCAATCTGAAAAGGGAAAAGGTTCTTTTAAAATGGAAAGTATACCTTCCTTCCTATGAATATACAGACTGTGGTGAATGACAGCTCATGAAGAAACAATGGTCTATTCCAATGTGTTCTGCTCGGACCAAGAATAGAATCTGTTATGGAGTGACTTGTGTCTCCCCAAAATTCATATGCTGAAGCCCTGACGTCCAATGTGATTTACTTGGAATTAGGATCTTTACGGGGCTAATTATGGTTAAATTATATCAGAAGGGTAAGGCCCTAATCTGATAGAACTGGTGTCGTTAGAAGAAGGGAAAGGAACACAAGAGCTCTCTCTCTGTGAATGTGCTGGCACCTTGATCTGGGACTTCTAGCCACTAGAACTGTGAAAAAAGAAATTTCTATGGTTTAAGGCACATAGTCCATGGTATTTTGTTATGGCAGCCTTTTTTGCTGAGGATACATCGCAAATATTGTGGACTAGAACGAAATGCACATACAAGCTTAAATATTAATATATATATATGCAAATTCAAATCTATCAAGACTACTATATCAATAATAATTCTCAGATTTGGAGAGAGAACCATGTCAGAGAAGAGTTGACTGCAGGTAGCTGAAGGCCCCTGTTTTACGTAGAGAGGATGGGACCTAAGAGGTTGTGTTTGATTTTATTCCCCAGTTACATGTGTCACATGGAAAAAATAATAGAACCTGCCTCCTGGAATTGTTAGGAGGAGTCAATGTTATAACGTGGTACACGTCGTTGCAGAGTGATTGGCACAGAATTAAAACTCCATAAATGATCGCGCTTAATGTTAGAGGCCGGACATGAGAAGTGAAAGAAAAACTCCCAGGAAATATTATATGGAAGAGGAAAGGACTGTTAAAAAGCAGTGAATTTTTTAAAGTATCAAAATGGATACAAACTATTTTAAGCCTTTCCTAAACTACTTGCTCTACACCAATAAGCTATTTCTTCTCCTTTTTCCCATCGAGATGTCATAGGCTCTGAAATGACTTCAGACAAAACCCAGTGGCTATTGCTCTAAGGACAGCACACACCCTAGTTGCACCTTGATCGGGGATCAGCATAACTTTGAAGAAATCAACCAGGATAAGAGAACATCAGAGGCTTCAATCAAGTGATTGTGACAAAACAAACAAAAACCACTGAGAGACTGAAACCAAAAAACTTTTAAAAATAATGGATAGTGAAAATACCCCAAAAGTGTACAATAAACGCACTTTAAGAAGGGCTTAGAGAAATTCATGGATAAGGAGAAGTACTATCTTAAGTTTCCGTGGCGTTTTACACGTGCCAAACGTTTTATGTGACCCTCATAAACCCTGTCATGTAATCAGAGCAGGGGTTATTATGTAAAATGACACAAGATGAGTTTGAGAGGCTTCAGGACTTGAAAGGACTTACATAGGGCGCACTGGCCAGTTAGTGAGAAAGCCAGGGCAAGAAGGCAGATTTTCCTATCACCTTACTAGGCTTCAGTTTTCTATTTTGCCGGAGGCTGTCAAAAAGCAAACCAGTAAGCAGAAGTTAGGAATTTCAGGGGCTCTAAACCTCACGTTTTGTAGTCTTACCTACCCTCTGCAATCAGAATTGAAAAGGGGGAAGTGTTAAAAATTCAGGTTTCTGGGATATAGTACAGACCTATTAGAACTCAATTTCTGAGAATGGAATTAAGTTAGGATAAGAAACAGCTACATGGCAATAATATGGCAAGCATCTTGATTACAGTAATCTAATAATAATAGTAGGGAGAAGGTGAGTCTATTGCCATGCAGTGGTTGTACTTTTTTTTCCCCTTTCTTTTCTCCTTCTTTGTTGTTCTCTTTCTCCCAAAAGTACAGGGGTAGAAAATGAATGAAGACAGAGCACTTGGACCTGATACTCTAGGCTGAAAACAAAAACCAAACCAAAGCAAAACAACTAGTAGAAATGGGAGAAAGTAAATGTTTACGACTTTTTAACACCAGTCTTGCAATCATATCAAGCCTTGACACTTAGTGTCATCCTTCTGGTCAGCAAGGCCCTGGGCCAAAATCAAGGCCACATACATTTGCTTTTGTCGGGACTGAATACCCTTTTCTGCTATAATCTCACCTTACCTCCTGACTCCCAGCTGGAGTCCAAGACACTTGGTGCCTTAACAGAGATCTCAGTCTTCTAAACTACTGAAGGCTGTTCATTCTTCCTCATGGCTCTAATCAAAATCCCCATTTCTTAAGAACTACTGATCTTTGTGAGGTGCTGACCTAGTTATCTGCTTACAGCAATTTACACCCAGGTGTGCCCAAGACTGAACCAACTCCTTCAGAGGTCATTTGCAATTTACAAGAGGTGCCTCTTAGAATCTCTGGACTTCTAAGGAGTGCTTTTAATTTGCAAGACATTTCTCAGCTTCAACCTCACTGCCCATCACTCCCCAGTAAGGGCCTATTCTTTCTTCTAGACCTCTTTCCTGAGTACACCAAGTACGCGTTTCTCTTTACAGATAAGCTAGACTCTCATCTTTAAAAATGACTTCTCCTCAGGGGCAGTCAGAATGAAAATGGGGAAAAAAAGATTCATTATCAGTGAGCATAGGTTGGTACAGTGATTGAATAATACCTGCAGGACTATATAAATTGACGAATACAGGGACCCATGCATGCGTTTGGGTGTGCGTGTGTCCATTTTTCCTTGCAGATGAGGATCTCCAGAAAAATCTTGAAAACCTATGTGTCTGCACACTTCTGCACAGCCCCTCTAAATATATCAGAAGTCTGTTGTGTGACCAGTGCCTCCCTCACATGTTTGCTTTAGTTTTGTTTTATCTTTTTTAAGGGTTTGGTGTTTATAACACCACCAAGAAGAAGCGAGGAGGGGAAATCAGAGAATTAGTCATTTGGTACAGAAACAAGTCATACATCCTACAGAGAAGGCAGGGACTCTAGCCAACCTAGCAGGTAGTCTTCTATCATGGAGACACCCATCCAGCAGGGAAAGAAAATAACACTTAGGATGTTCTTAGAGTCCAATAAAAAAGGGCCATACCACAGTCTGGTGATCCCATGTGGATGGATTTTCAGTCTACCTGGGCAATAAAGCCCAGGCCCTTTGTTCATTCATTTGTTCCACAAGTATTTTGGGGGTACCTCCTATATGCTGAGAACTCTAGTTGGCACTGGGAATGCCACGACGGACAAGACAAACTTGGGGGCAGTCTCTCTGAGCTTCATGTATCTCTTGCCTTATGTATATTATTTTTGCACAGAGGATAAGGGCCTTATTTTAGCCATCATTTTAATTACAAAGCCTTGCATGGTGTATAAAAGATATCACAAATCAATCTATTCTCTATAAAATAAATGGATAAAAAAAAGTCACACACATCCAAGAAAAGCGTTTTGCAAAGTTACAGATAGAAGTTATTCCCAGAGAGCTATTTCAAACTGTGGGATTACTTCTGAAGGATCTCAGTCGTTTTTCTAGAGATAGGCTCAAAAATTAATTAAGATTAGAGTGATTTACCTAATTCTTGAGGTTTGTTTGTTTGTTTTTAACCACATATGGGGTTGTTGTTTACAAAGTAGGGTAATTAATTAGATCTCCAAATTATACCCACAACACTTTTTTTTTTTTTTTTTGGTAGTATAAAGTGTAGTTTGTGACTGGAAAATGTTTGAAAAGCTGGGCCTTTTCTAAATCTTTTGGGAAGAATTTACCTAGGTAAGTCTAAAAATATAGTGTATTCAAAAGCACAAATTTCACCACCTTCCTCAAAATGCTTTCAGTACTTTTGAATTCTGACTGGCTATTTCGTCAAAGACTTGATAAAGTTCTCAGCTAGTTCCATCAGAGTGCTGAAAAAGCTGTTCACTACTCTAGTTTGCTCACCTCAGAAATAATAATGGTGCTTTTTTTCACAGATTACTCTGAGGAACATGCATTCAATGCTTTGACACTTAAGAAGCATAATGCAAATATAATCTATCATTTTTCTGCTCTGTAATCTTCTTTATAATATATTAATTGCATGAGGACAAAGACTCTATCTTATTTTTCTTTGCATACCCAGTACCAGCTTATATTAATTGTGTTAAAAGAAAAAAACTTTATTTAAGCCAGTCTCTAACATTCTCATATTCCTCTTTAGATTTTGTAATGGAGAAGGAAGTATTGTCTTGTCGTTTTAAATAAAATGTCCAAATGCTAAAATATATAAGGTGGGTGGGTTGCTCTGAGTTTATCTCCAACTGTCCACAGACACCTCCCTAAATGGTAAATTCTAGTAACTGAAAAGGAGACCTGAGGAGGAGGATGACATTTGGGAGCAAGGGGTTGGAGCAGAGAGAAATCTGGAAGTCTGTGCAGGGATAGGAACCAGCGGCGAAATGCTCAAAGATTTAAAAACAAACAGAGGAATGATAACAGACTTCTCAAAAGCTTGTTGCTGTTGATTATTTTGATTCAGCTAAAAAGCACACTAAAATCCTTGGGAGTGTTAGTAATTTTTTTTTGTTTTGACTTATTATGTTTTTTCTAATCCTAACAGTAAAATAGCCACTGTTCCCTACCCCGAACAATCTAGAGTGATGGTTCTCAATCCTTTTCAACTGCTTCCACAATAAGACAAATTTTTTACATAGCAACCAAAAGCAGGAAGACACACATGCATACAAACACAACTGAAATAAAGATTGCACAGGACAATATTTACTCTTACTACATGAATGGCGTACTTGAAATTTTTCTGCTTTATTTCTTATCTTTCGAATTGTGGTAGAAACTCACAGATTGATTCATGTCCCAATAGTGTGTTGCAACCCAAGTTTGCAAAATTCTGCCTTAGAATGGTCCTTGTGAAGGTATTCATAAATACCCACTCCATGTGGTTACAGATTAATTTATCCCCAAATTCTGGACTTCTTTTTTTGGTCTTTTGGTCTGTAATTTGTTTTGAGTTGATGTGACTTGTTACAGGATTTAGTTTAAGTATGTATCTAAGGAAGTTTACTACTTGGGATGAGAAAACAGAATATTTCCTAGAAGCCAAAAGTGGAAAGAAGTTTTTTCACCCGTTTCTTACACTGGTCCGTGTGCTCAAAACAAAATGAGAGGTTGATGAAAATTAGGTTTTATTCAGGAATTTCACTATATTCTCAGTGATATTTCTGAAAATTTATATTTTGCAAAATTAAATAAACAGCTAATAAAATAAAAAGCCTGAAATACATGCACTGGTGATTTACATGGGTTAGCGTGCATTTCCTATCACTCTACATTTTAATGTTGTTCCAGTATTTATTTATATTTCATAAAGGGCTTTTATATTGACAATAATTCACCGAAAAATTCTCAAGAATCTTGAGTTCTTAGTATTTCAAAACTTGGGGAAAACTTTAATAAGGCAGATGATAGGATAAATATAAAATTATCAAAGTTTACATATGGAACACTTATTTTTAAGCACATAAACACATATAACATAACAAATAGAGACATAAAAATATAAACAGAGAGAGTTAGAGGGACCATACAGAGAATTCTTGACTTACCTAGCAAATCACTATTTATACAACTAAAATTCGGCTACTTGCTTTCTCAAAAATATATAACGTGCTGAAATCTCAGAAGCTGCTTGAACTTATGTTATCTGACATCAAATAGAATAGCCTTCAGATAAATGTAGCCCACAAAAATAGGTAGCCACATATCCCTTCTGAATGTGACCACAGTGACTTCAGTGAATCGAATGTAAAGGTTCTAAATTTTCTTAAGGAATTTAATAACAACAGCAACACAAATCTTAAAAATTCTACAGATATTTTGGTCAGTATTTCAAGATTAAGGAAAAACCAGTCCATTGGCAGTGCCTGTGGTAAACACAAAATAAATCTCTCACGTTTGTCTTACAGACAATATTTTTTATAAATATTGCTCCAAGTCTTTGTATACACATGTGTGGGAGCAAACATGCACAGTGGCATTTAGAAATACACCCACACAATGCAAAGGAGACACCATCCTTCACTCTGACAGACCTATCTCCCTGATCTGGAAAAGGCTTTGATTACGTAACACTTTAAAACTATTGATCAATTTAGGATTTTATTCAAAGTCATTTTTTAATGTATTATAGACGAAGACTTCATAGACTTGATTTTCCTTGGTTTACACAAAGCCAGCGTCTTAAAATCATTGTTGAAATACGCTTTTGGTTTTGTTTTAAAAAAGACTTCACTGTTAAGTTTTGCTAACCACCACTCTGAGAAAGGAATTCCTGGTGCCTTAGACATCCATTAGTAGCACATTTCTTTATTAATACTGTTTTTTTTATATGTTTATTTCAATACTATTTTTCCTTAAATGAGAAAAAACCAAAACAAAACAAAACAAAAAACCTTGAAAATCAGATGCACAACAAGTGGAACAAGCAGTGATTGGCTGACACCCCACGGCCAAGGGCAGGCTCCAGCAGGTTGTGAAGTAGCAAGGTCATCAGAGTATGGTGCATAATGGAGCATCATATTAGAGTGGAATTCAGCCAAACACAGTAATGTATGGATGCAGACGCATCTGAAAGAAGGAAAATAAAGATTTATGCAGGTCAAAAAAACAAAAAAAAACGCTATGAAGAAATTTCCCCAATGGCGTATGCCCAATTGGAATGCTGTGATGGAGGTTTTGGAGCAGAGAAATTTTTATTTGCAAATTATGTGTTCGTAAATAATAAATATGTTCAGGGGGAAAAAAGTTAACTTGTCAGATGAATCCTACTTGGAAGCTTTAATAGTTTTTTTTGTTTGTTTGTACACAGCATTAGAGTTCAATAATCTGGAATTTAGTTCATCACTAAATTCCAGAAAATAAACCTTTATTCTGCCTTTAAAACATTAATTCACCAGAAGTGATAATTAAGATTAGTTTTAGTGGTTTCAGCTCAGTTCTTGGAATGTGATTTCTCCCACAACACTAATGCTAAATAAAGCACTGTGTAATGTTCCAAAACATGGTCCCTGCTTTAGAAAAGATTCTAAGGGCTTTTAAAATAAATAAGAAAGAAAAGCAAAGCTGACTCAAGATATATATACACACACACACACACACACACACACATATATACAGATTCTACTATTTCTATAGAGTCATAGTAAACAAATGGATATATAGCCTTGCTACAGCCTAGAAATTGGTTATATACAATTTAAACATAAAGCTCTGAACAATTATTATACTAAATTTTCTACATAACCTCCACTACCATCCTCTGTTAGGAAAAGAAATGATGTTAAAATGTCTGAAAGCATTGGGGGCTATGGTGAAGCAATGGTTTTGTTATATTATAGTTAGTTTTAAAAATAGTTCACATTTTATTTTTGAAATTAATAAATTCAATCTTTTATATTTTATCAACAGGTAAATTTAGAATCTAAAATGCGATACTGGTTAACTGCCTAACAAGGAAGCAATTCAATTGAAAAATAGCAAAATGTCACATTCTTGTATAAATTTTCTAGAAAAAAAATTTAGAGGAAAAATTAGCTCAGAATTGTGTGTTAAGGACGGTAATAAAGTAAAGTGCATCTACAAAGTTGGCAAAATGCAAATGAACATAGAGCCAAAGGAATCATCACTATTGATGGAAAAGGTAAAAGACTATCCCAATTAGAATGCATAGAAAGTTTCACACATAATGTATAGAGAGCTTTATTCATTTCCATTACAAATATGTTTTTACTGAGGATATACTAAATGCTAGGTAGAAGCTTGTATCTACTGTCATTGTTCTGCTAAAATGAAAAATTCTCTCAACTTGTTGAATATATGTTCTAAACCATGTTAAGTTACTTTAATGTCCATCATCATTTGCTATCTTACAAAAGAGGGAAATAACTATGAATTTCTTTTAATCTATCAAATTTGGATTATAATTTCCCTGATAATTTTACAGATATAAACTAGAGCCTAAAGCAGAATTTTATACTATTGTAAAAAATATCCGTTTTAATAGCCAAATATAGTTATACACACATAACTAAACCTCAAGAGATTTCTGTCACTATTGAAATATATACAGAGAAAGAGAGAAATTCAATTTTTTTCCTACAGGTAGCATGATAAAAAAAAAAAAAAGAACATTGGACTCTCTGCACTCCATGACTTGGACCCTAGTCCACACTGTATCCCTGATAATCTTAACGATATCAATCAAATTAACTTTCATACTAGGCCTCAGTTTCTTCTACAAAATAAGGGGGTTGGTTTGGTTGATATCTTTTAATTCTAAAATGCGATAACTCTAGTAACTTTAGATACAAACATAAAGCAATTGATTATGACATATATTATGTCAGTTTTATATGTGTTTAAGTTCAAATGTTTCCTACGTATCAATGTATGAATATCACAGGAAATAAAAGCCTAATGGCAACATAGTTGGTTTATATGAAAACATCTGTGATGTATGTGTGAGAGAGAGAGAGAGATTATGATATATATTTACCACACGTGCATGCTTTCCGGCATAAAAGATATGTACTTACTCAAAGATAAAAGATAACAAGAAAGAATGATTTTGCTATAGTTGTCCAGCTGCATGATTTACTTAGAATCCTGACTTAAACTGACTTTGTGGTCTTATGTCAAAGTCAGTAATTGACTTAGAAGTTTGGGATAAGATTCAAATGGTCATACCTGGACTTCAATAAAAATTTGTATATTCATTAGAGAACAAATCAGTGGATGACCCTTTCCTTGTTTCACAGACATCCAGAAAGCCAAGTATTGTTGCTTTAGTAGATACCTCCTGACTAAAGACACAGCCTAACTTTCATCAGTTATTAGTCTCTTGCCTATGATTTCAGGTCATATGTAACAAAAATCCCAACATATGCAGATTCATTGTGCCTCTTGAAAGTGTCCTTGGTCATAGACAGGAGAATCATATTGTAGAAGTTATTTTTATAGAATTAAAGCTGGAAGCTGTGGTTGGCATTTCCACTATAATACATATGGTGTAATATACATTCACAAATAAATTGATATTCAGTTTTATTCAGTGCTTAGAACTCTAATAGATGATGGCTAGTCATTATTTGTTTCCAAAATGGAAGTAATTAAAAAAAATAATTTCTGCCATAATTTTACTAAGTATACAATGAATAGACTGAATACAGTTTGATCAATTAAAGGGAACTTTATTCAGATGACATTCAGAAGTTCCTTAGGCAAGAGAAACTGTCACTGGAGTTAACATGAATTTTTCTTGAGTATTTCAGTATCAGCTACAAATGGCTTTTTAAATTAATGTTTATTCAAGCTGTATCCTCTATATGCTTGCAGAAATAAAGTGCCTTACTTTCCATTTACTAAATAAAATGAAATTCTTACTTGCCAGTTCATTATATAAATAATATCATGGCAAGGATAAGCTCAAAAGAACTTGAGGGCTTCCCTGGTGGCGCAGTGGTTGAGAATCTGCCTGCTAATGCAGGGGACACGGGTTCGAGCCCTGGTCTGGGAAGATCCCACATGCCGCGGAGCAACTAGGCCCGTGAGCCACAACTACTGAGCCTGCGTGTCTGGAGCCTGTGCTCCGCGACGGGAGAGGCTGCAATAGTGAGAGGCCCGCGCACCGCGATGAAGAGTGGTCCCCGCTGGCCGCAACTGGAGAGGAAGCCCTCGCACAGAAACGAAGACCCAACACAGCCAAAAAATAAATAAATAAATAAATAATAATTAAAAAAAAAAAAAGAACTTGAAAATAATATGCAAAGTGGGAACTATACTTTTATATTGCCTATTAATCTGTTGGAATTATACTATTTTTAAGAATATTGAAAAATACTTAACACATAGGAAAATAAATAGAAAAATAGAATGATTCTGCCTTCATTTCACAAGTCAAAAGCACAGCTAAACTTCCAGTTCACAAAACTTTAACAGCCACCAAGACCAGGTTTACCAAGTAAAGGAAGAATGAAATGGAATGGTGTACACTTAATGCTGTCAATGATCCCCATTCTTCTCAACTAGACAGATTATTTAGTTGAGAACAAGGGCTTTTGTTTGAATTGCAAAGGTATGAACTATGAAAACCTGAGCTACATAATCAGTTTTCCTAATGTGTGAATTTCAGAAATAATTCTGGCATCTCTGCAACACATTATCTCCTAGATTCTGTCCAAGAATAACTATAGAAGATTGATTTGAATGTCTCTAGAGCCTATGAAAACAAAACAAAAAGAAGGGGAGGGGGGCATTATTTACAAACTTTTATTTCTACAAAGCTGTTTAACTCATTATAATGTAACCATGAAGAGGACTTAGGAGCAACACTTCATACCAATTCTCATGAAGATAAGAACACTGTAATAGACATCATTTCCATTATATCACAAGTAAAGAACTATGATAAGAAATTCAGGAACAATATAAATTAAAAAAAGCTTTATGTCAGATAAAATCTCATATTTTTAATTAATCCCTACTGTAAGAAATTAAAAGACAGCAACCCTCAAGATTTTCTTTAGATAAATTTGGCATTAAAAGGGAGAAATTATAAGAAAATGCTGTATTCTTTTTTTTTGTTTTATTTTTCAGTTTTAATCAAGGAAAATACATTTTGGCAATGTTTAAAAACTAAACGTAATATCTTTTAAAAATAAATATAGAGGGGTTCCCTGGTGGCGCAGTGGTTGGGAATCCGCCTGCCAATGCAGGGGACACGGGTTCGAACCCTGGTCTGGGGAGATCCCACATGCCGCGGACCGGGTGGGCCCGTGAACCACAACTACTGAGCCTGCGCGTCTGGAGCCTGTGCTCCGCAACGGGAGAGGCTGCAATAGTGAGAGGCCCGCGCACCGCGATGAAGAGTGGTCCCCGCTGGCCGCAACTGGAGAGAAAGCCCTTGCGCAGAAACGAGGACCCAACACAGCCAAAAATTAATTCATTAATTAATTAATTAAAAAAATAAAATAAAATAAATAAATATAGAAAATCATCTATCTACATTACAAACAAAAATGAGAACAAAAAAGATCCTGTTTATTATGTGAGATGTCTAAACAGAATGTAACTTTGTAAATGGATCCCTTGTCTCCTGACAGCAATATTGAGGAGATGAAGCATATCAATTACTATTACTAATTACATTAAGGGGAGTGTATTTCATTTGCCTTTCTTTCATTTTAGGTCAGCTATTTATTGTGGTTAAAACTTTACTCATCTTTTGAATGCCTAACAACACATAAGTTTTCCAAAGTCACTTTTAGCAAAGCGCATGGTTTATTTCAATGGCTTTGTAGTTTTTCTCTTCTGGTATATGGACGTCTTTGCCGAGTTAAGAGACTAACACCATACATTAGTTTATTTATAAGCATATCACTTTGCCTTTTAAACAGGATGCCACAACAGTCTTGATATTAGCTGTTTTAAATATTCAAGAATATAGAGCTAACCCCATTTGATGAGCTAAATAAAGCGTAATGACAGCATAGAACATAGGAAGTGGCTGCATAAAGTATCAGTAAATCTGCCACTTGATACGTCTACTCAGAAGTTTAAGATTACATAATTTAGAATGCCACAGGACAAAAAGTCCTATTAAGATGACAGTGGAGAAGTAAGTTTTCTGCAGAAAAATCTCTTCACATGCTTTTGCATAACACATTACCATTTTCTAAATAAATTTCTACAGATCTTTATTTGTGTGTGTTATTATAACTAACGTTATAAAAGTGCCGTTATTTTTAACTGGAATCGTCCTTGTTTACAAAACAGATAAAAGCACCAAAAACAAAACAAAAATCTTCTACTAGTTCCAGGTAAAGCAATAACACAACAACAGATATACTCTCCACTTGCTATATTTCAGTTTAAAAGAAATAACTCAGGCTCACGTGCATGAAAAGACATCTTTTTGAAAGTCATTTAATTCAGTGTAGTTCAAACCTGTGTTTTCTTGGATTGCTTTGATTACTGGATATAAAAGCATGTTGCCTTTCTCCTTATCCAAATACCTACAGTAAACTACTATATATCAAAGACATTTCTTTAGAAAGTTGATTATTTTAAATTATGACAATAAGAAATAAATATTTATCTCTTTTCTATAATATCTTTACTTAGCCCATCAATAACATCTTCAATGAGGCTATAAAATAACTCTTTTCTTTGCCTTAATTATTCTAAGATCTCACATTCCACATGCAAAACATATTTAATAGAAAAACTATTATTGGATATTAATTGACAGACATAAATGTGTTTCTTGAGACGTTCTGGTGGTAAGAAATATGTGACGTTTTATTAGCAGAGTTGCTACAGCTTTAGACACAGAATTTTCCAAAAGGTTTTATTTGTTGTGTGTCAAACTTTGATGGGCGTGAAAAGTAAACTTTGTGAGTTATACACACACACACATATATATTACATGAGCAAAACTTTCAAAAATAAATTTTATATTTTTTGAAGTTCACCTCAGAATACACTTTTTTTTTTTTACTCTTGCAACATTTCACTGAATACTAACTGTGTCAAATATTCCATAAAACCTTTATAGTCTCAGTATATCACAATGCATATCAAAATATTCTTGCACACACTGCATCAAACATGAACATTTTTGTTGCTTGGCTTAAATAATAAATGGTTCATGTAATTTACTTTTGCTTATGAACTTTTATTGCCAAATACAAATAATATAAAGGCCGACTGCATATCCTCATAGAAGCCTAATTGTATACTTAAATAATAAAAATGTAGTTTTGCATGGTATCTGAATATCATTAAATATTGTAAGTCAGCATTTTGTCAAAGTAGTCAGTTTTTCAATATCTCAGACTTAGTACTTCATTTGCATAAATCAGCATCTGCTTATCTGTAAAATTCTGATAGTGTATAACGTAGCTAAAACTTTTTTAGTGTCCAATTTGCATAGACAGCAGAAGTAACTTTAGAAATTTTGTCTTTGGATACAATTATCCACTTAGTAGCACAAAAGAAAATAATTTGATGGTTAAAACTAGCCATCCAAACAATACTTACATATTTATCTGGAAACAGAGAATGTAGAATGAATTAGGATTGTCAAGTACTAAGAGAAGTGTAAAACACTGCCTACAGTGTTTTCTTTAGTAACTTAGTAAACTCTGGTATAACATGCAAAATACAGTGGTGTACCCTTTGTACATGACCTCTACTAAATAAATGGTGTATGAACTACAACAACACTAAATTCCTGCTATTAAAATGTTAACTAGTAGCTTTAAGAGAGAAGACAAAACTTTGCAGAAGATGCTCTGTCTCAGATATTTAAATATATTTGGGATGCATCTTACCTGTTTGCTGTACTTGTTATTGGTTTGACAGCTGTACTCAGAGCAGTGATCTGATCCAATTGAAATGTTGTCTCCTGCTCCCACAAATGTGTTAGCTGGTGGTAGATCTTGTACGGCCTGGTGTTTTTTTCCTGCAGTTGGTGATTGGGGGTGAAGCTGGACAGTAGGCAATGGGGAACTAGATTTGTAATGCCTGGCCAGGTCAGGACTGCCAGGCCCACCGTTAACTGATCGGTATCGGCCCATGCTTGGGCTGTCTGACAGCTTCTCATTGACACTATCATACCTCTGTCCATTTGGTTTAGAAGCTTCTACAGTGACAATGCTGCTGTAGAGAGGTTGCTTAGATTTTTTGTTTCTCTTGTCCTTTTTAGGCTTTTTAGATTTGTCATGCTGTTGGGGTGTAAAAAAGTCTTCGTGATCTTTTTTGCCGGCTTCATAGCCATTTTTATTTTTGGACCGGCAATATCTTGCCATCACTACAATTAAGATGATTAGAATCACCGTCATAATTCCAGCAACCACCCCAATGACAATACTGAGTCTCTGTTTGCTTATTTCATAGCTTGGGTCACCGGCTATATCCTGGGTGAGTGGGGTGTGCAAACTTCTGGCTATCTGGGAGTCAATCACAGTTGCATTAGAAACACTTTCATTGACAAACACATGCACCAGAGTCGTGGTAGACTGGGAAGGCTGCCCACTATCATTCACTTGCACCACCAATCTGTGCAAGCCATAATGCTTTTGGGTGAGTTTTCCCACTAAGGAAACCACACCACTGGTGGAATCAATCTCAAACAGCTTGAAGGGATTCCCTCCCACAATGCTGTAGTTAAGGTCTGCATTGATGCCATCATCGCTGTCTCTTGCCAACACCGTAGCTACTACTGTCCTGACATTACTTGAAGGTGGCAGTAAAGTGTAGGAAACATTTCTGGGAAGGGTAACTGTGGGGGCATTGTCATTCTCATCCATCACAAAGAGAGAGACTGTGGCTGTTGCGGATCTGGGAGGATCTCCCCCATCCACAGCCTTGACTCTGAATGTGTATGTGGTCTGATGTTCCCGGTCAAAAGACATTGTGGAGTAAATGGTCCCCGTGTCATTTTCAATGGAAAAAATGTTACTGTTCTCCTCTATGTACAGACTCATCTCCGCATTGCGCCCCTTGTCAGCATCCATCACTGTGACCATTCCCACGGGACTGTTGGGCTGCAAATTTTCTTTCACATAAAAGGTAAAGACGTCCTGCATAAACTTAGGGTCATTGTCATTCTTGTCAGCCACCTGCACAATCACTGTGGTGCTGCCCTGTAGCACCGGGATGCCTTTGTCTTTGGCGTTAACTTTAAACTCATACCTGTCAGTCTGCTCGCGGTCCAGCACCGTATTGACGAGGATGTCCCCAGAATCGGGGTCGATGGCAAAGATCCCCATCACGGAAGAGTCCAGCGAGTAGGCGATTTCAGCGTTTTTCCCGCTGTCTGCGTCTGTCGCCAGCACCGTGGCTACCCTCTCGCCGGGGATGTTGTTCTCGGGAAAGTATACCTCCACCACCGACTGGCCGAAGACGGGCGGGTTGTCGTTGGTGTCTCCCACCTTGACAATCAGGGAGTTGTTGCTGGAGAGGCTGGGACTGCCCGAGTCCACCGCCACTATGACCACGTTGAACTCCCGGGTGGTCTCATAGTCCAAAGGGGCCGAGGTGTGCAGGAAGTACTTCTTCTTGTTCTGGTCGCCCTCTGTGTCACTGGCCGGCTTGAGCTGGAAGGGCACATCGCCCACCACGGTGCAGGTGACCACTCCGTTCTCGCCTTGGTCCCGGTCAGACACCTGTACCAGGGCGATGGGGGTGTCGACCAGAACGTCCTCGGCCACGTTGGCCACCCCGTCCTTTAGTGGGATACGCCCGATCTTGCGGATTTCAATGGACGGCACATTGTCGTTCTCGTCCTTGATATTAAGGACCACCGTGGCCTTGTCGGTCTTGGGGGGCTGCCCGCGATCGCGGGCCATGACGGTGAAGCGCAGCTGGTTCACTTCCTCGCGGTCGATACGGTGCAGGACACTGAGCCAGCCGGACGTCTCGTCGAGGCGCAGCAGGCGCCGCACGGACTCGGTAGCCGCCCCGAACACGTACTCGATCTGCCCGTTGACCCCCACGTCCAGGTCGGCGGCACGCAGCTGCAGGATGGGAGTCCCCGGGGCGCTGTTCTCCGCCAGGTCAGCCTCGTACACGCTCTTCTCGAAGCGGGGACTGTTGTCGTTCACGTCTGTGATGAGTACCCGCAGGATGGCCTGGGAGGAGCGAGGCGGGTCGCCACCGTCGCGCACACGCAGGGTCAACTCGTAGGAGTCTCGCTGTTCGCGGTCCAGCGCCCCCTTCACGATCAGCTGCGGCTGCTTTTCGCCATCCGGGGTGTCGGCCACCTGCAGTTCGAACACGCTGCTGCGGCCGCCGGTGCTGGTCCCGCCGCCGCCCTCTGGCGCGTCCAGCCGCCTCTTGGAACCACCCGGGCCGCCGCCGCTCGCGCCGTTCCCGCCGCCCCCGGGGTAGGGGGCGCTGTCTGCAGGCCCAGCGCGCCGGCCCTCGCCGCCGCCGCCGCCGCCGCCGCCGCCGCCGCCCCCGGGCTCCTGGAGCAGCTCGTAGCGTTCGATGCCGTTGCGGCCGAAATCACGGTCGGTGGCAGTGGGCAGCAGGTAGAGAGTGCCCACTGGCCGGTTCTCCTCCACCGTGAGCGTGAGCACAGGCGACGGGAAGGTGGGCGTGTTGTCGTTGATGTCGAGCACGATGACCCGACCCTCGAACAGGTCCACCCAGCTCTGCGAGGGCCCGATCACCGACACCTCGAAGTCCAGGAAGCACTCGTTTTCGTCGAAGATCATCTGACACTGGGGTAGCTTCTCGCGGTCGATGCGCCGCTCGCTGGTACTCAGCTCGCCGGTGAGGTTGTCGATCTTCAGGTACTCGGAGCCCGACTCGAGGCTGAAAGTCACCTCACCGGAGCCGGTCACGATGCCCAAGTCCGAGGCGACGTTGCCGATGCGGACGTCTGCTGGGCCCTCCTCGGCCAGTCGGTACCGGAGGAGTTGCTTGGCGGCCGCCAGGCTTAGCGAGAGCGGCAAGAGGAGACAGCAGCCCAGGCACCAGGCGCGCGCCCATCCCATGGTCCGCATCCTCAGCATCTTCTCCTGCTGCTGCTGCTACTGCTCCTTCTAATCACGGCCCCCTAGGCGCCCCCCTCCTCCGGGGCCGGTCGCCTGCCCTCCTCCCAGTCCTCTCCCCTCTCTGTGAAGGGAAGAAGCGAGAGGGAGAAAAGGGAGGGGGCAAGAGCAACGTCCAGAGTCGGCCAGGGGGGGACCAGCGATAGATCCTTCTTTTTTTTCCTCCTGCTTCCTCCTAAAGTTATTGTTTCATAATTCATGCAATGGGTGCTAATCGCCCGCTCGCCGGCCGCCGTTCAGTCGCAGTACTCACAGTTCACGGGACACTGAGCGCCGCGGACTCGGAGCCCCCCCGCCCCCGCCCCCGCAGAGTCATCACCGCAACGGGCAGAGGATCCCGGGCTCCTGTCCCCGCTCTGTCGTATGGGGCCGGAACCGGTCCGTCAGGCCGGCGGTGGAGCCGGGAAGCAGCGGGGAGCGAGCCTGCAGCCTCCCCTGCCTGCCAACCCCGCTTGTCTTTGCTGCTACTCGAGTTGAGTCCAATTCACGTTCCAGCCACTCACTCCAGACCCAGCTTCTGCTCCGGCTACCCAGGCAAACGTGAGTCGCTTCCTGCACGAGGTGCTAGGGCTAGCAACAAGCCAGTCTCAACTCCGACTCCGCTCAGGCAGCGGGGGAGCCAGTCAACAGATCGAGAATGAAAAATCCCGGCAGGTCGCTTCGGGCACCGCGCAGTGGAGACGACTCGAGTCAGAAAGCGGTCCGCTTCAGGGTTCCCCCCGCGCGCGGAAGAGCAGCCCGAGCCATCTTCAGGGACGCCCAGATAGTCAGTCCCTTCTCACCCCAGAGAGCTCGGGTTTCTCTTTTTTTCTTAGCAACTCTGCGCAAGGTCATTAGTCACGAAGCCGCCGCCTGAAACCGCAGCAGCCTTTCGCCCGCGGGGGTGAAGGCTGAGCCGTGCGCACCGCGCGGTGCCCAAGTTTGGGTTCGCAGCCGCAGTCTGTGCCTTTCCTCACCTGCATTCGGCCCGCATGTCAGAGCACTGGGATCTGCAGCGCTGTGCGCGATTCAGGGAGGAGATTGCAGCCTCCCTCTCTCCCCGCTCTCTCTCGATCCCTCCCCTCCCTCCGTCTCTCCTCCTCCTCTCTCCTCCCTCCTCTCCCTTCCCCTTTCCCCTTCTCCCACTCCTCTCTCCTGCACGCTCCCTTCTCCTTTCTCCCAGTCCCAATGCAGGCAACTCAAGCTGAACTTGATCCCTACGCAGTTCAAAGGTGAGCAAACCAGGCTCGCTGCGCAGGCGAGGTTGGCCTGGCGAAAGACCCCAGCCGGGCTCTCCCAACGGCAATTAACAAAGATGCCCAATTCTGTCCGGATTTCCGAAGAAAAGCAAAAGGCATGGGGGGTGGGGGAGGTGGAGTCAGAGGCAGCTGCCAAGTAGCTTTAAAAAAAAAAAAAAAGAAAGAAAAAATCCAGTTTGCCAAGGGGACAAAAAGTGCCAGTCGGTTGTTGCCTCGGAAGTGCCCTGGCACGGCGGGTGAATTCCGCAGTTGTCTCGTCCCCTTTGGTCTGGAGAGTGGTGCGGGCGCTCCCGCCGCCCCTTTGGCTGCCACGGCTCAAAGACACTGAATGGCAAGCGGGAAGCTCCCGCTCGCTAGCCGCGAGCCGGAAACCCGCAAGTTTGCCCGAAGTGGTGGTTGCTGCTGGGAGCTCACTGCCTCGCTCGCGGCTCAAGTATGTCCCTGACGCTGCTGCTGCTGCTTCGGCGGCGGCGGCGGCGGCAGTGGCAGCGGAGCCGCGGAAACTACACACTTGCAGAGAAGGAGGGAGGAGTACGGGGGGGAGGGAGACAGGAGGGAGCAGTAGCCAGCCGCCCCGCTCCGGAAAGCCCAGCTTCAGCTCCGGGGGCCACTCCAAGTATGCACAACCCCATCAAGTCCCCCATAAGCCAAAGCTTGCCGCTCTCCCTCCCCGGCGAGTGCAGCCGCTGCGTTCTGGGGGGAACTTGCTTTCCCTCCCTGGGGCTGGTAAATTTCCTCCTCGCTCTGACTAATGCTGAGTGTGTGTGTAAGAGCGCCGGGCGTGTGTCAGCAAACGTTTCTCCTTCTCCCCCTTCTCAGACGATGTTCCCCACCTCCCGAAGTGTCTCTGGTTCGCGAATTAGCGTCTTGGTTAAGGCTTGGTCAGCTGTGGCTTCGGGGACCCCGCGTGCACCCAAGGAGCCACGCTGGTGTTCTGAGAAACCATGATGGGCTGCAGTGGTTAAGAGAGAACAGCGAACTCCAGAGAGAGTGGTAGAGGGATCCTTTTTTGGGAGCGCAGAGTTAGGAGGGCTGGGGTTGGGGGGGGGGGGCGCGCGGCTGTCTTTGTTTAAATGCTTGGCATCCCTGTCGTCGCGCTTGCTTACGGGGGTAGACCGTGTGTGTGCGCGCGCCTGGGTAATAAACACATGTTGGAAGCCTTGATATTATTTTCTGAGCAGAAAACTGCAGCCTTTAGTAACTGGCAAAGTGTAGCGTCACCTATCTGGATAAAAGGGAAATAAACTTTAATGGCAACTTTGTGTACCTAAGTGTTCCTAGTTTCTTTTCTCTCCTTCTTTTGACTTTGTGCCACTTGATCGTACATGGTATTCCCCCGCGCGAGGCTTCCCCAGTTTTCAGTCACGGCCACCGCAGCCCGCCTCATCGGATCTCAATTCTGGTCGTGTTTTCTAAAGTGTAGCCAGTTACTCTTCATTTATTTCAGCGGCTGTTAAATAAGGGGGCCCAGCCAGGATTGGGGGGGGCGGTTTGAGGTGGGCAGGAGATCATTGGAGAGAATTCTTTCCACCTCAAAAAAGAAAAGGGGCTACTGCTAGGTTTTGGTTGGTCCTCAGCTGGTCTGCTCAATTTATAGGCATTGAAGGGCCGCCTCTTAAAGGAAAATTTAAAGCGAAAAGAAGCAAAGAGAAAGAAAGCCGTCCAGAGTGGGTACTCTGCTTTTACGAGACCTATGTGAGGCGGCAGAATGATTTAAAGAAGACAAACACCAATAAAGTCTACGAGCAGTTGTACCGCGCGGTTGTTTAGGCGGGTGCAGGCAGCAGGAATGGGGGAGGGGCGGCAGAGATTTACAAGCATTCCCTATGGGGGACCGTAGAGGTGCGGAGGAAGGAAGCGTGTGTGGTATGTGCCAGGGAGCGGGCGGGTATTTTCCAGTCTGCTAAAACAGCAGCACTCTGGGGGTAGCGGCTCCTCCTCCGAGGCCAGGCTGGGAAGGCGGCCTTCCCGCCCCACTTCCCCATCCCCTAACCCCCACGTCCTACCCTCTCGCCGCCACCAGAGCCTCTCCGCTCTGTTATCTGCAACATCAGCGAGAACAGCCCGGCGCGCAGACTCAGTGCGTACCGCCGCAGTCTGAAGTCGGGGGGCGGGGGCGGGCGCCGCAGCGCCCCAGCAGCCGGCTAAGTGTCAGTAACGCCAAATTCCCCTTATATTTGGCAAACTCTGGTTTATCAAAACGCCTGCCTCCCTGCGACATCCGGCTCCATTTTTCCAGGGTCCAAGGCCAAACACTGAAGCCAGTCCACTCCGCGGCCTTGCGCCCGCGCGTTCCACTACGCGGCAATATGGTGCAGTGCACTCACCCCCCTCGCCGCCTTTACTAAGATTTTGCAAACTTCAGGCAGCCGCATGGGCAGAGACGTTGTGTACTCCCTCTTGCCTCGCCAGTCCATAAACTTGAACAAGCCCCTGCGCATCTTCACACATTCGCCCACCCCTGCGGCGCGCAGTCTTCAGGCGCGCACCAGCGAAGTGCTAAACAGTGAGCGACTTTGCCCCAGCGCGCTGAAATTTCCTTCCCAGTTGACCGGAGGTGGGGGGCGGGGTGAGAGCTCGTCCTTCACAGCGGAGTGGTTTCCTCATTGCAAGCGGGAGGTAGTCTCCAGCCCGCCCCCCCTTCCTCTCATCCCTACCAACTCCGCCGCCAAGCCAAACCAGCATGGGAAATGGGTCCGACGTGTGCTGCATGGAGAATTGCGCAGCCAGACTGCTGAGGCCTTGAAGCCTTCTGGACTTCCTCCCTCCCCCCACGGTCCCCGGCTCCGACCCTTACGCCGGAGCAGCCAAGAGTGTTGGCAGATTTGCCTAGCCGTTTGGTTCTTGGGAAAGGGAACGGAGTTGAGGGGGTGGTAGGGTTGTGGGCGAGGTGAGGGGAGCCCTCGGGGTGCCTTGCCAACGCCGGAGCTCCCAGTTCTCTTCCGCCCCCTGTCTAGGGACTGACACTCCAACTACAGCCTCCAGCCGGAGCGGAGGATGAATGGAGGCGAGATGCCGTCTTCCCCACCCCCGCCCCATTTCCGCAGTCTTAGAGCCAGTGTCTCAAGTGCTCAGCAATTTCATTAAACGCAACCGGGGGACTAAATCCCCCCCACCCCCCGCGGTACAAGACCTCACCAAGGGAATATGATATCCGGCTTCTCTCCCCCCCACAAACCCCTCCCGGCTTTTCAGACCCGAGGCTGCATTTATCTTCTCAACCTGAGAGGAAAGGGTTCAGAAGGAAATGGGATCGAAAGTGTAACCGGCTGCAATAAATTAAAGAGCCCGCTGCTGCTACTGCTGCTTTTGCGGCCAGCATTGAAGAGAGGAAACGAGATCAGTGTCCTAAAACCTGAGTTCCTCAGATAGGACGTCATCTCTCGTATGAACCAAAATGTTTGAGAGACTTTGAAACGTTGGGGATGTTTGTTTTTGTTTCTTTTTTCTTTTTTTTTTTAGGACAATAAAAAGAAATGTCCCTTTGAAACCTAGGTTAAAAAAGAAAATTGATTATAGAAATACCATCCCATTCTAATAGACATTTTATAAAAGCTCGGCCAACGATTTCTTTTCCTTGCCAAATATTTTAGCCTAACTTACAATATCCGGTAGTTTTTGGTTTTAGTTTTTAAATTTACCGACTAAGCTTGCTTACTTGAAACTACTTTGCAGTTAAAACATTTCAGTGACTGAGCTGAAAAATAGCATTCAGGATCCGTGATGTAGTTTAAGCCTCAAGAAAAGACAGGAAGCGAAATAACAACGACAACAAAAGTTTACAGGTTAGAATGAATTACAAAGAAGTAGGTGTCGGAGATATAATCTCTGGGGGGCTTTCATTTATTATAGACGCTGTATTTACGATAATACAAGAAAAAGGTTAAATACAGTAAACAGGATAGCCAGTTCTGGAAAGAAATGTAAAGCAGTTTGACGGGAAGGGAGAAAGTGACTCAAGAACGCCACCAAGGGACAAACTGAGGAAATGACACCCCTACATCCTCAAATTCACTGACCTTTCATCTTTTTCAAAAGGGTCATCTGTATCCACTTACATAGGTGTAAACAAGTTTTTGAACTCTTTACGATCAATCATTTCTCCAACTACTTCTGTTAAATTTGATACTTTAGTCTTCTTTCTCTAAATAATTATCAAAAATGACGTCCCTTAAACCTATAAAATTTCAAACAGTAAATATAACCATTGTCTTATAGCAAGTATGATTCTGATTCTTGGGACTGTGAGAAGCTATAGGCATACTTTGCAGTCTTAAATACACGCTTGTATTAAAAGGTGTAGTAGACTGAAATGGCTAAATTATTCATTGCAGTAACAGACTTTTTGATGGACATTAAAACTCAGCAGTTTAAATAAGGAAACCACAGATTTCCTTTTAAGCAGGTAATAACTGCTTGCATCAGTGGTTATTTAATTGGTCTCCGGCCAAGAAATAAAACAAGTTGTACTGTTTAAACCATGAAATCATGTAATGCAAAGCCATATATTGCAATATATCAATACAAGAACACAAGCTAAGAACTAAACTAAGTTGATTCATACTGCCTATTTGGATGACTATTAAACATTTCCATAAGGCTAGTATAAAAACTCTGGTTGAAGAGAAAGAAATTCATGAAAATAATTTTGAGTTTATCTAAATATTAATTTATAGGCTGTGTGATTTATTGATTTAAATGGAATGTTTTTGGTTTTAAAGTGACACCTGGTAGAAATAATTTTCACTTTAAGTTTAGCACAGATTGAGAGATTTTTTTTTTGATTTCTAGAGTTTTAAATGCCAAAATATATGCAATATAGCATAGATTTACAATTTATGTGATATATGTATATTTATATATATAGCCAGTTACTATAACTGACAAACACATTGTCTTTTATTTACAAGATAATTTGTGGATTTTTTCCAACTTTACACTAATTTTTATACATTTGCAAAAATCTAAACTTAGGAGGAAAAGAGTATTTAGCAAAATCTGGGTGAATTTTTGGGAAAAAGACCCTTGATAGTTCAAAACAGTATATCCTATTATTCGTGGCCATCTGAAGCTGTTCCCTGTCACTCTCTATGGTAAAAATTGAACATTCCAATGCCCTTTGCAGGGACTTGAGACATTTGGCATTTCTTTACTACCATGGCAGGATATGTCAAATGCTGCTGTGAATAATGACCTCTAAGCTAGATAATATACTAAGGGTTTCAGGGGAAAAAATCTCATTATAATGGCTTATATTAATATAATACTCAAATAAATGACCTTGCTTGTACTAAGAATGGTTGAAAATTATGAATTAGCTTTATAAGTTTTAGCCCCTATGTTGACCTATGCTAACTAGATCACTTCTTATGTTAATTACCAGTACCAGGTGGTACAAAACTTCACTCAATCAAGTTTAACCCACTGTATTTAGAAAATACAAAATGTAGAATGTTTCTAGGGTGGTTAATATAGTAAATTTGACTGACCACTTTAGCAGCAATTAATTTTCCAATGATAGATGCTGATCTTTATATGGTAATCCCTGGGACCTTTCCCCAAATATTTCTGACTTCTGGACCTAGGATAGGATTACTCTTTTGGCCCCCTTGTGGCTAGATGAGGCCATTGACTAGGTCTGGGCAACCCTGAGTGGAAGTGGAAGTTCACTTCCAAAAGGAACGTGGATGGCTAAAATGAAATCATTGTTCAACTCTGTCAGTCACACAGATTATTAAGCTGACCTAGGACCAATACCTGGAAACCATCAATACATTTCAGACCCACATTGATTTTGGAAAGCAGTAGTATGTTCTAAATCCCTGTTTCAGCACTTATTTGATGAATTATATAAGTAAAGCTGGATTAAAAGGCCTACCAAATAGACAATATGGGTTTCAACTATAATCCCTATAAATCAGCAGTTGTTCTATTTAGTCACAGGTGGAGATGCAAGTTCCAATGCAAGGCAAGTTTTTGCTATTTACATAAAGCTATATAAATTTGTACCTGGTGATTTTCAACATTAGCAACCATATTTTACTCTCTTTTCCCTTCATAACTGGTGTAGTGTTTTAACAGTTTGAACAGGAATTTGATAAAGTATTGTTGATGCACAGTGAGTTGGAAAGATAATATTGATTCTTTGTACTTACGGTTATTCTTTTTATTTCTTGTTTTGGCTGTGTAGCTGATTTTCAGTTTTGTCTCCAAATGACTAGATTAAAAAAAAAAAAAAAGAACACTATATGGATGTAATTAGAAGCTTTTGATTTGGCTGACTTATGAATAAAATATTAAGTGTTTTGGTGCATTATTAAACAAACAGCTGTGATTAGTAACAGTATATATCATCAACAGTATATATCTGAATTCAGCACTGAGATGTTTACTAGATCTTTCTGGTTTTGAGTGTTTCCTTGTTTCTCTCTCCAGATGTTAGCCTGATCATATCTGACTGTTTGGAGGAAAGAAATAGTACCTATCCTTGTCTTTTCAATGACATCTGATATAAACTTCCTTTTTCATCTAACAAGTGGGAAGCTTTGCTTCTATCTTTCTTGTAAAACAGATTTATTTAAAACATAGGAGAGAGGGTGAAAGAAAAATACGGGAAACTTAAAAAGGTATCACTGAAACTAAGGTAACGTCCCAGTTTCTGTTTTATTTTGCCCGATAAAATCGTATTTTGCAAAGGTCTATAAACCAATATTGCCTTCAACTACCAAAAGTTACTCTTTAGGCATCCCTGTCAGTGTTCCTCAGTTTCTGAATTACTCCCCTGGGCAGACTTAATGTGATGCTAATGAATCTCAAGCTTTCAGGGTCTCTCACTTGCACCAACATCTTCCAAGACCTTGGGGTGAGGGGTGATGCAATAATATGTTTACACAGTCACATGTTTTTGAAATTTGCAAGAGTAAGAATTTTAAGCACAATAGGTTAATAACACTGCTTCCTTCCTGTTCAATTTCCTCTGTCGCACTTCTTGTTTAAATGGTGTTAGAGAGCCCCAGGCATTTTGGAGATCTAGTTAAGGGAAAGTTGAGATAGGGATACATTTAACTTGGGTGTGTTAAGAATGTATTTTTATGGATTTACAGTCTCTTTCATTCATAGTCATTTCTAACAACCGTGGTACAGATTTGCTTCCAAGAATTTGACATCCACTGCACCAGCTTGCACTGTGTGGTGGCACAAAGGTTCAGTGCCAGAGATTCTAAAGTAATGGAATATCCCCTACTGTGGGTTCCTGGAAATATACGGGTGGTGAAGTGGAATCAGGGCTTAAGTGTGTGAAGACAGAAAAAATTCTGTAGAAAGTTCTTCTAATTATTAGGCATAAAATTCCAAATGGAGAATGTGCTTCTCATTGACATCTAATTAAAACAAAAATTCTCTCTTGTAGGAATTACTCAATAAGGCAGAAGATATACACTATTCTTTTGAGTGCCTGTGTGTGTGTGCAATTTCTAAGCAGAAATTGTACTACTACAGAATTTATCAGAGTTCCTGTGTTTGAGGGAACAAATATACAGCAATACTGCAGAGTCAGTGTGTGTGTAGTTGGGTGACTTTTGCATCCCAGTGTATTGGAGTTAGCACATCTGAAACATCTTTTCCTGACAAAGTCTGGCACTTGAACATGAAATGGCACACCCTGTATCCACCAATGCAATAAAGATACCCTAAAGAAACAAATGTTTCAGTGACAAACTCTTACTGTAAACTATTCATCAATATGTCAAAGTATGTTTTATTTATTCAATTATCAAGTTTAATACAGGGCAGTAACACTTAAAAATCTATTTCAATCGCTCTTCTGTATGCCTTAATTTCAGATTGGATGTATATATCATTTTTTCAGAAGTTTTGATCATACCAAAGTTCAAAAAAGTAGTATTACAGACATATGTTATCAGTCCATTAACTAGTTAATAAGTTATGGGCTTGGGGGAGACATTGTGATACTTTTTTTATTTGTCAGATCTATAAAATGTGGAATTTCTTATAATTTATGATTTTTAAATACGTATTTATTTTGTAACTATTTTTGTATCTTATTCTATATACTTTTTCTTAAGGAAGGCCACCCAAATTATGTAAAGTTTGCAAAACCTGATTCTGTCCTTGCTTGTAATAATTAAGAGCATAGATAGAGAGTGGTTTAAATGAGTAAAACATGGACATCAAAGATTCCCCCAAATCATAAATTCAATTCTGCAAAATAAACAAATGCTAAGACTTTAAATAATCTAATTTATAGATAAATACTGCTTAATGGTATTTTCCTAAGGACAGTAATCATATTGCTATAAGAAATTATTTTTGGACCAGATTGTTGGTGCTGGAAGTTGTTAAAGTGGTAGCATGGTGAGAAAGAATTGGGCAAAGTATTTGGAAATAAAGAAACTGGTTTTGAATTCCAAGACCTCCACTTTGGACCTCTGTGATTTTTGATGACTCTCCCTGAACCCTGATATTTCATCATGTAATTCAATTAATCCAACATGTATTTAAATTCTTTTTTATATCAGCCCCTGTGCCAGATTTTGAACATAAGTAAAATCCAATACTTGCCTTTAAATAGCTCATATTTTAATTCTGTCTATATAATGGGAATAGCAAATTACCTTTTCGGTTGCTGTGGGTAGTAAATATGATAATTTCATAAGAGAACCTAATACTGCCCAGAACAAATTAAATTCTTAATAAAAGTTATTTTTCCTTTATTTTTCCTAATGCTCTTCTGAGAACTTAGGGTTGAGTATCCTAGATTTTTCAGGATCTTCATTTCTGTTTTGTATGCATTTTCATAGTTTAGAATTGGAGCCATTTACACTTGCATAGCTCTTCATTTGTTCAGGGGTCAGCAAGCTATAGTCTGTAGGCCAAATCTGGCTCTTGGCTTGTTTTTGTACGGCCCCCTGTGTTATGATTTTTTTTTTTTTTTTTTTACACCTTCAAAGGGTTGTTAAAAACAAAAGAAAAAGAATATAGGACAGGAACACAGCATGTGGCCGGGAAGGCCTAAATTATTTACTATCTGACCATTAACAGAAAAAGTTTTCTGACTGTTTTTTGGAATATCAATTTCATGAATATAACGACAATACTGAAAAATACAGTATTTCATGTTCCACGTGAGAAAGGAGCTACTGCAATATGTAAGTGCACAGATGGAACATATGTTGCTAAGCACCATGTGTAAAGCTCCATATCCATAAAGCTCCAACTCAAGTATACCCAATGTCACATTACATAATCCATATGCATAACGATACACTTTCATTATAACACAAAGAATTCATAGTGTACCTTGTAATTATGGTCATTCTTCTTACTGAGAGGTCGATTCTCTGTTCCCTCTCCTTGAATGTGGGCAGATTATGTGACTGGTTTTACCAATAGTACACAGTGGAAGTAACACTGTGTCAGTTCCTGTCCCTTGTTGCACTCTCATGGAAGCTGTAAACTACCACTTAAGAAGTCTAATTACCCTGTGACCACCATGCTGGAGAGGCCTCATGGCATGTGGGCACTATAGGTGACAGTCTCAGCTGGACCTTGACTTTCAGTCACCCCTCCAAGGCACCAGACATACCAGTCAAGCCATCTGGAACCCTTTAGATCAGTCCATCTGACAACTGAATACCACTGAGTGGTTGACACCACAGTCGGCACCATATGGAGCCAATGAATCACCCACCTGAGCCTTGCACAAATTTTGACCCACAAAAGTTGGGTGACATATTAATAAAAGTTTATTATTTTAAGCCACTATGTTTCAGGGTGTTCATTACCTAGCAATAGATGGCTGGAACATAAGAATTCTGTTTGCAAATTTAACAGATGCTGAATGTCAGCACCAGATTTAATAATGATAATTGTTATCATATTGTGGCTCATCTGTGTGCCAGACACCATTCTCAACACATTTCATAAGGTTATCATTTAACCTATGAAGATTATTGTTTAATATAATATACCTATAAAGTTATTACATTACAGAGATTATTTTTTATGTAGCACTGAAGAGGATACTGAGACTTAAGGAGGTTAAATTTCCTAATAACCCTATGAAGTTATTAGATTATGGGGATTATTTTATCCATAGTAAGATGAGGACACTGAAACTTAAAGAGGTTAAGGAGGTTAAGTAATGAAAAGATATCACAGGTATTAAGTGACTGAGGCTGGGGGGATCCAATTTAGTTCATTCATATTTGAAAACTCTTGCTCTGATATATTATAAATAATACCTTATATTATGATGGAGAACTGATCTAACTAATTTATAAAGTTTTACCCATAAGTAGACTCACCAAACACCTTTCTTGTTTATATACTTCATTTAATTAATCTTATGTGGTTCCCTCCTGTAAAAATCTGTCTTCAGTGTAACTGATTTTAACTGACAGTCTGCTCATAGTTCTCTGGACTGAAACATAGAATAGGGCTGTATTTAAATGTACCTATCTCCCTTACGACAGATCAAAGCAAGTATGCCATTTGTTCCTAACTTTCAAGGGCCCTTCATTTAATTCAGAATGTTCTGACGGAAATATTCAGTCCAAGGAGCTTTATTTCCAAAGATGACACACAGTCAATATTTATGGAAAAATCCCATGCATTGATATTTCATTTCTGCTTCACTGTAATGTTTTCGTTACCTTTATGATCCATGCCACAAAATATTGTTATAGTGTGTTAAGCCACAGTATGGTAGCAATTATCATTATCTTGGTATTTTCAGAAAGAGGCCCTCTTTAAGACGGTTACTGATAATCTAATTTTTGTCTGTAGAGCACCATTTTGTAACAATGATCAGAGCAATTGGTAATATTAATTGAGCACTTATGGTATACCAAGGACAATTCTAGGCTCTTTACACACATTAAATTAATAAATAGTCCAATGGATTAATATTCATAACCCCCTCAAATTTGTATGTAGTTTCTGCTTTTTGTACTTATTTTGATCCTCCATCTTCTATTATGGCCTTGACCTTCATTACATGCCTGAAGGATAGACAAGTAATATGACAAGAACTTTACTACAAGCTAGGAGCGTCTTCATAAGTGGACTAAATTACTGTGCTAGTCATTTTTCGTTATTCACCAAAGTGCATTCCTGACTACATTCAAGCATAGGAAGGACTATACTTCTATATATCTAGAAGTCAGGGTGGCCATGGGAATTGCATTGGTCAAGGACATATAAACAGAAATGATATGGCTCTTTTCCTGGTGGAGGCATTTAAGAGCCAGCACGCAATGCTCCATCTTTTCTTCCTTAACATTATATTAGCGTTCTCCAGAGAAACAGAGCATATAAAATATGGGAGGGAGGGAGAGAGAGAGAGAGAGAGAGGACACCAGAAGGGCCCATGGCATAAATTCTAGTCTAAAAATAGCACACTCAACCCAAGAAGAGCTGATGTTTCAGTCTGAGTCCCAAGCCTAGAAAAAAAACAATGTCACAACTCAAGCAGTCAGGAGAAGTTTCCTCATACTCAGTCTTTTTGTTCTATTTGCACCGTCAACTGATTGAATGAGGACCACCCACATTAAGGAGGGAAATCTGCTTTACTCAGTCTACTGACTAAACTGTTAAACCCAACCAAAATCATCCTCACAGACAAAACCCAGAATAATGTTTGTGGGAACAAGAAACAAACATTTTTTTATGAATCACTAGGGGTAATAATGGTGCTACTTGAATTTCTATCCCTTGATTCCTACTTGATTCCTGATGTCTTGATTCCTGTGAATCCTGGCTATCAGGGAAACAGCACCATGTATTCAACATTTATTCAGAGCATATACTGCCTTCTAACGAACGTTTCCCCAGCCCTTCAAGATACTGCCACCTAACTGGCACTGTAAATGACTTTTCAAAAGGCCATTTCACAGTTTTATCAAGCCAGCCACTTCAGGATGGTGGGAAATGTACAGCAAAACACCTTGCACACTTAACCAGTGCCAAGGGAGGACTCAAAGTATGTGGGGGAATGACAAAGATCATCACACTGCTGGCCACCAGGATTAGAAGTCCAAACACTTCTGCCCACTGCATTTTGATATCAAAATTGCTATGGAAAACACAATACAGTCAAGCCCTGGATGGGACAGGGGTTTTACTCACATAGTGAAGAGACAGAGAAAGATCAGCTTCAGTAGTGTACATTGGTCCCTTACGATTAGCAAGTTCCGTCTCATCCACTCACCCCCATTCTACTAGCAGCTGAAGAAGGGCCACTTGCCTAGATGTATACCTCTCATGCTACAGTAGAAGGACTTGGACCCCTCTTCCATGAAGTCTGAAATACTAAAAGGTAGGGTTCTGCCTGAGGGCCATTGATGTACATGCCTAAACAGAACAAAGCAACGCTTACTGAGACAGAAACAGAGAAAGATATTCTCGCACAAATTGATAAGCCTGTGACAGGCTGTGTGGGCTCTTTATCTCTTGGTGAGGAAGTGGTCCAGGCCCAAGGCCCATTCTTATGTGGCCAAGTGGGGGTGGAAAGACTGCACACATGAGACTGCCTTTCCAAAAGGGAGCATGATAAGAACAGTGAATTCCATGAGCATGAACCCATTGCTACACTTTTGCTGTGAAGTGAGTCCCTTGATCAGAAGCAATGCTGAGTACAATAACAGGATGGTGGATAAGGCATCGTGTAAATTGATGGATGGTAGTTTTGGCAGAAGTACTACATTCAGGAAAGGCAAATTTCCATCCAGAGTGAGTTTCTGTTAAGGTAAGAACAAGAGACTGCCCCTTCTATGATGGAAGTAGTCCGATGTAATCAACCTGCCACGAGGTGGCTTGTTGATCACCTTCAGGAATGGTGTTAGACCTGGCTGATGGCAGATTGGGCATTCAGCCGTGACTAGAGCTAGGCTGGCCTTGGTGAGTAGGAGTCCATGTTGCTGAGCCCATGCATAAATTTCATCCCTCCCACCATGGCTACTTTGTTTTTGAGCCCATTGAGCAATATCAGGGGTGGCTGGGGAAAGATGCTGACTGGTATCTCAGAACAGGTCACCTTATCAACTTGATTATTAAAATCGTCCTCTGCTGAGGTCACCCTTTGGTGAACATTCACATAGGACACACAGACCTTCATATTTTTTGCCTTTTCAGAGAGGCCTATCCACATACCTCTTTCCCAAATTTTTTTATCACCAATTTTCAAGTCATATTCCTTTCAGATCTGTGACCATCCAGCCAACCCAATGGCCATAGCCCATGAATCATTATAACCATACTTCTGGCCATTTCTCCTTCTATGCCAAGTGAACAACATCTGTACTGCTTGAAATTCTGATCACTAGTAAGGTTTCCCTTCACTACTGTCGTTCAGGGATGTCCCCTAAGAGGCGATAGAGCTGCAACCATCCACTTTCAGGTGATGCCTGCATATTGTGCAGAATCATTTGTAAACAAGATCCTTGTGTTCTCTTCCTCTGTCAACTGATTGTAGGAAGCTCTCTATGAGGTAAGAGATGCAGACAGAGAGAGAAGGTAGTGTAGCAGGAGTGGGGACCATGATCATTTGGACCACTTCTTCATGTAACTTTCTTGTGCTTTCTGGGTCTGCTTGGGTTCAATCATATATATACATATCACTTCCATTCGATAATGGATATTGCTGTGCATATCCAACTTTATGAGACCCAGCTCATGATGGGCAGCTCACGTCATAACATATCATTTCTTCCCAGTTGATGCCTTCATTTCAACAGTAGACACTGTGAAAAGCTGGAAATTCAACTTGAATTGTAATTCAGCCAGCTACAGGAAATATTTTGTGTTTAATTTTCAGCAATCTCAGCACTATAACTACAGGAGATAAGAATTTGCTTGAGGTCACATACAGAAACTTTCAGGTCATGTATACGGCACTTGAATGGCAATTTGAATCTCTGAGCTCATCCTTATTTTCCCCACTTTATCCAGCTACAATAGGAGTAACTAGCCAATCTCATTATATATCTTAGTAAAGGTAACAAATATAGAGTCACCAAGATCCTTGCTTCTTCTAAGTGGTTAATTAGGAGTACCCAGTGGTGCTATTTTGCATATCTCTAGAGCCAAATCACACCATGGACTATCAGGACTCTCTCTACTATTGCAAATATATTCATTAGCATCTTTACATTTAAACAGATTAGAAAGCCAACTCCAGAAACCTCAGAACCAATTCAGAAAACTCATCCTTAAAATTCTGTTTCTCTAGAACCTCTCTTGGTACCAAAATTTGCATTATGTTAGCCTCCAGAAAACCAGAAACTATGAGATATAGGATATATGTGTATATATATATACACATACATCTCACATATTTGTGAAAGAGAGAGAAAGAGCTAGAGAGATTATCAAGAATTGGCTCAAGTGATTTTGGAAGCTGAGAAGTCCCAAGATCTGCGTTTGGCAGGCTCAAGCCTCAAGAGGCGCCAACATTTCAGTCCGAGTCCAAAGACTGAGAAAAATTCAATGTCCCAGCTCAAGTGGTAAGACAGGAGAAGATCCCTGTTACTCAGTCTTTTTGTTCTATTCAGGTCTTCAACTGTTTAGATGAGGGCCACCCACATTAAGGAGGGCAATGATTCACTCAGTCTACCGATTCAAATGTTAATCTCATCCAGAAACATCCTCATGGACACACCCAGTATGTTTGACCAAATATCTGGGCACTGTGTGGCCCAATCAAATTGACACATAAAATTAACCACCACAACAGGTTAATATATATGCACTGTGAGATTAAAGCAGCCTGGAGTGTTTAGCCAACATGCAGAGTACACAAACATTCCCTGGTCATCCTTGGTAAGATCCACCATAATAAATGTTCAATTCAGTAACTGGTCATGGGAGTTAGGGGTTTTAGTAGTACCTAATTAATTGGAGCTTTATTAAATTATTTAATACAGATGCCCAGGTGAGTGACACAAACCTTGAGTAGTCTTTGTAAGAGTGAGACATAAACCCTTGCTGTTTTATGTTCCTGATATTTAGGGAGTGTTTGTTTCAGGGGCAAATTTTGATGGATGTAGTCTCAATCTGTAAAATGTGGGATTTTTAACTAGATATCTCTAAAGTGACTTACAGAACTTACATTCTATGATTTTAGGTTTCCCAATTTCAAATAGGAAAACTCAATCATATGAAAGCAAAACAACTATACCAAAGCCACTCAGCCCATTAAATGAAATTCTGTGGCCAGAATTGTGGTTTTTTTGAATTATCTACCCAGTAATTTGTTTCCATTACATTGCCTCATGCTCTTCTAAACTCAGCAATTGTTCAAAGGAAGCATTAAAATATATAGCTTATTTGGGAGTGATTTTTATCTTGGAATTAATTGATTGTTATGGCAAAGTTTGGGATGTATCATTTGAAAATGCCAGAGTTGCTCATCAGTAGTCAGTTTCACACATAAAATTTAATTTAAACTCATGTTATTTACCTACTTTGTACTTAAACATTAGCAAGGGACTATGGGAGATGCAGAAGTATATGATGTGACCCAAGTAATTTCATTAATTTAATCTTAACCAGCATGGAATATAATCACACATAAATCACACATTTAATTTGTTTAGTATGAATGTATTTATGCCTTGACTTCTCATGGAGAACAACACTCCTCTAGGGTAGGGCTAACTATGATGTAATATAAAATTATTAAAGGCATTTCTGAAAGCTAGCAAATCAGAGTCTAGCATCTAATAAGTTCAAGTACCTTCAAATTTGTCACTTTGAAAAGTTGTGCAGTTACTTCCATGATACTGCAAGTGCTCTGAACATTCTTGGATTTCCTCTTCCAGGTACTTGAGGCATTTTTGTGACTATTCCATTCATCCTTTGAAGGTGCTGCTCATTATTAGAAATGGTCATTCAGAGCCTTTTTATGTGGATTAAATATGTGATAGATGTGGACAATATTACACTTATTCAAACAGTAAGTTGAATTTCTTATTTTGAGTCTTTTGTGGTGTGTAAAAGTAGCTCTGAATGCAATTATAATAAAAAGGTGTCCCTTATAAATGTCAAATTATATCATAATCATTGGACTTAGCTGATACACGTAGTTTCCAAACAGACTATATTGAGGCCAATCATCCAATAATTGATTTAAGTGTGTGTACGCATATGGGTGTACATATTATGCATATTGTGTGCACGTATGTGTGCATATCTGAAAGGGAGAGGATGAGGGAGAGATTCATTACTTTATGCTTTATGAAAGGTGTTATCTCTATTTTTGAAGCATTGTGATCTAACCTGAGGACATATATGTATGTGGAGCAACATATAAGGAAGCCTGAGCCACTGTACTGCAGACACTGAACCAATATGATGTGACATGTTAAACAAGGAGGTTTCTTTTTCTGGAGATTTTAAAGAAAATGATAGATGGATATTTATGGGATTTTTGGAGGCTGTGGTATTGCCTGGAGGTAAAAAAAAATGAACAAGATTAATAAGGTTATTTCTATATCTCTGAAACTCTCTGAATGGGGCAAAATGAAAGATACTAGCATGGACTTGCCTTGGAGGACAAGAGAGAGGAAAAATAGAGCTACTCTGTCTGATCATTATCTGTACTCCTTCTGTAAGGGTCAGAATCCTGCAGAAGGAATAGAGGGGCTACTCCCTAAGAAAGTAATTGTGAGGATTTAAATGAGATCATGTATATAAAGTGCCCAGCACAGAGATCAACATAAGAGTTATGCTTCACAAATATTAGTTTGCATTTCTTTGGCCATTTCACACGTTTTCTGATTACTTGCTTATCTTTGGATATAAGATGAAAGTGAAATTTAGCACTGATATTCAGTATAATGAGGAACTAAATGGAGAAGAGATAAGATCTAATCAAAATGAGTTAGTCATAATCCCTTGCCTTTGAAAAATAATAATATAGTAAAGTCATATTTATATCAAGCTCTTAACTTTTCATATCTATGATTTTTCTTTTATTCCTTGAATAGCCCCAAGACTTTGGCCAGACTGGTTATTATCATCATGTGCTTGATGAGAAAATTAGTGACTGTGACTTGCTGAAGTCGTCACTATTTTGTAGCAGATTCTAAATTAAAAGAGAGGTCTCATGATTGGTAGACTGCCTCTAAGATGGCACCCAATTATCCTTGCTCCTTGATATACATGTAATCTCCTCCTCTTTGGTGGGCTGGATTCAGTGACTCACTTCTAATAAAGAGATTATAGTGAAAGTAAAAGCGTCATTTCCAACATTAGGTTAAAGAGAGACTGTGGCTTGCACCTGGACTGTCTCTTGTTCTCTCCTTCGTTGTCTCTGAGGAAACCTGCTGTCAGTTAGGAGTAACTCCATAGCGAGGCCCAAAGGGACAGGAACTATTATCTCTGGCCAACATTCAGCAAGAACCTTAAGCCTGCCAATAGTCACCCGGATGTGCTTGGATCTTCTGAGACCTGCCAACTGCCATGTGAGTGAGCTTAGAAGAGGATTCTCCCCAGTCAGACTTTCAGTTGAGACCACAGACCAAGCAGACATCAAAGCACTGTTGTGATAGATCCTGAACCAGAAGCACCCGCTAAGCCACTCCCAATTTCCTGACTCAGAGAAACTGTGAGATAATACGTTTTGTTGATTTAAGCCACTAGCTTTTTGGGTATTGTGCTATGCAGAAATAGATATCTAATATACATGATTTTCAAGTCTGTGCATTTCAAACATCTAGTCTATAGAGCAGATGTTATTTATTAACTAATCATTGAAGCTTTGGAATTAGTCTTCTGATGCTTAACTCTGTAACTTTGGCCAAGTTGTACAAACTCTCTGTGACTCAGATTTCTTTTCTATAAAATGGAAATAATACAAGTAGAAACTACCCATGGGAAAAACAAAAAGTAAAATCTATATAAAGTGCTTAGAATTGTGCTGGCCCAGAGATAGTGCTGAATACATGTTATTATTATCATTCTTTCATTAAAGTAAACAGCACAACTGTTATCACAAATAAATGGAGACAGAAAACTAAGCAAGCATTCAAACATTCAATTGTAAATATGAACCAATGATATTAACAATATACACCAACAGAAGAATAAATGCACAGGATAATGTGGTAAATAAAAGGACGAATCATGAACCAGAAGTTGTAAGACAGGGAGGTTCTGGCATACAGTAAGTCCTCTACATATGAACGAGGTCCATTCTGAGAGCTCGTTCTTAAGTCCAATTTGTTCCTAAGTCCAACAAAGTTAGCCTAGGTACCCAACTAACACAATCAGATATATAGTACTGTACTGTAATAAGTTTATAATACTTTTCACACAAATAATACATAAAAAACAAACAAAAAATAATGAAAACATTTTTAATATTACAGTACAATACCTTGAAAAGCACAGTAGTACAGTACAACAGCTGGCATACAGGGCCTGGCATCGAGTGAACAGGCAAGAAGAGTTACTGACTGGAGGAGGGAGGGGAGGTGGGAGATGGTAGAGCTGAAGGATCGTCAGCAATAGGAGATAGAGGGCAAGCTGCAATTTCGCTCACGCCTGACATTGATGGCACAGGTTCGGATTCCTTGCTGGGTTCAATTCTATCTAGCCTCTTGAAAAAACAATCCAGTGATGCCTGGGTAGTAGCTCTTTCTTTCTTGTCATAGATGACATGGTAGCACTGGATTGCATTCTGAATGGCTGCTGCAACCTTCGTGTACCATTCTAAGTTCAGGTCCTGTGCCTCAAAAACTAACAGTGCCTCCTCAAATAAAGAAAATACCCTGCCATTTCCTGTGTCCTGAATCTCTTCAGTTCTTCAGTTACTTCTTCCTCCTCTTGTCTCTCTTCATCCTTTCTCTGGGCCTCCAATTACATCAGGTCGTCATTAGAAAGCACCTCGTGTTGCACAGCAAGAAGTTCAATGAAGTCGTCCTCTTGCACATCTAGTTTGCAATAAATATACTGTACTACTGTACTCTATACAGTACTGTTCAGTAAAGTACACAAAAGCACAACAACTTGTAGAGGATGGACGCACGTGACAATGTACACCAGACACGTGAACTAACTTACATGATTGGACATGTGAATGCATGTTCGCATCTTTGAAAGTTCGCATGTAGGGGACTTACTACTGTATTTCAATTTATGATGATTACTCTTTGAGAAGATAGTATTTTTCTATTTAATTGTATTATTTGCTAGCTGTCTTTATTTAGAAACCTCTTTGCATGGAAGTTTATAGGTAATTTGTCATCTAATTATATAAATGTTAATATTTTAATAAAGATTTTTATTAAATTTGTTATACTTAGATATACATAAATATATATGAGTGTATTCGTGAATATATTTAAGTACAAACGGAGACATGCCAAAAGTATTAAATAGCATGTATTTAGAGGAAATTATATATAGAAGTAGCTTGATTTATGATATCCTAACTAAGGAATGGAGTGGAAACAGTCAATGTTGCTTTTGGGCATCTTCTGAGAGATACCACTAAGAACAGAAATAACCCTTAGGCATAACTGCAACACTCCAAGAAGGACAAACAGGGAATGCCAGGACTGAAAGACTGAGACACAAGATAGGCCTTAAAATATATAATGATGATTGCATTTAGAAACTAAATCACATATAAAAGAATTAGAGGGACACTAAACACTACCATTGCTGTTTTTGTTTTTTAGAGCATTTTAAAAAATGAACTTAAGTAATAAAGACTCTTGTGTAAATATGTAAATTAAAATGTGAAGAATTATAATACAATAAACAAATACAATTTACTAGAATTGCTTTTCAGCATTTTCTAGCCTGCATCAGACCTCTTGAGTTCAGCAAAATGTGTATATTTTAAAGATCTCTAGGAACAACAATTTCTTTTAATATATTAAGGGAAAAACTCCTAGGGACTTTTCTTGGAAAAGCTGAAAATAAAAATTACTTTTATCAAATTTATTAAGTAGCACTGTATGTTAATATTTGTAAAACATGGCTTTTATATTTATGGTAAAGAAAAGGTCTTCTTTTTTTGCATATAGTATCTAAAATCACTTTACAGATAAAGTTTGTTCTAAACCTTAACATTATAATGACACAATATGGTTTATACTCCAAATTTGTAAACGCATATTTTCTAGCTTGTTCCTTATGGACATTATGTGTGTGTGTGTGTGTGTGTGTGTGTGTTGCTTCGATAAATAATAAGCAAATTGGTGGTATAAGGATGTTTCACAGACCATGAATGCATTCTAAGCCTATTCTTTGTTTCTTTCCTTTACTGCCATTGCCATTTTTAAGTAAAAAAGACAGTGATATTTCATGATTATTAAATATCATCTAGGGATGAACTTACATAATGGGATTGAGTTTTATGACCATCTACCAAATTATCTTCAGTGAAGGGCCACTCCGATGGAAATCTCCTGACTGATTTTAAAACCAAATGCTCATGTTTCATTTCCAGAAGCAAGCTTGATTGGAATTTGATGTCTCTGACACCACAGTGTCTTCCTTCAAGGGCAGTGAAAACGCAGAATGGCACGTGCCACAGAAAGCAGAAGTATTATTTGACAAGAGCAGAGTAAAAATGAAAGATTTCAGGTATGGTCAGGTGCCTGCAGTTGCTAAAGCAAATGTTCCCACAGTGGAGAAGTGAGGCTGCTAGGTGTTTCCCTTTCCTCATCCAACAGTACTAACTGACCCAAAGTACATGATCTAGTGCTGAGTTTTTCTCATTTTACTTCTATTCTATTTCAGACTTACCTGTGATATTTCTTCTACCATCTTCTCTTGCTGTTTCTTTTCCTTTGCCCTCATCTATTTTTTCTCTCCCATGTCTTTAAAATATATATTGAATTTTAAAAATTAGAAATGTCATACCTGCTTCTTGTAACAAGTCAAACAATACAAATATTCAAATATGAAAAGTAATGATATTCCCTTCCCAAAAAGTGTCATCCCCTGAGGTAACAGATACTGACATACTGGTGACGTAGCTTTCCTCATTTTACTCTAATTTCATACAAACCTACAACTTGTGTGTGTCTGTATGTATGTGTGTATATATATATATATATATGTATATATATATATGTATATATACACATATATGTATCTCTTTTATTTTTGTTCTTTAATAAACAGTTAAATTATACCAAATACTTTGCCTACAAATGAAACTTTCTCCAAGTCAGTATGAGCAGTATAACATGATTTTACATAGCTGTGTAATATTCTATATTCTGGATGTATTATCTAATTCAGTTATTCTCCATACAGAAAGAATTTAGTATGTTGGTAAAATTTTATCACCAAAAAAAAAAAAAAAAAAAAAAAACAAAGAAAAAAATGCTTACTTCCATGCCAGCATATAGCTGGTGCTTTTACTTGTACAGGATAGGTTCCAAAGACAAGAGTGGTTAAAATATATTCACAGTTTGAATTTTAACAGATATTCCAGATTAACTTTTAGAAAGATTTACACAATTCACACTTCCTCCATGAAAGTCTGAGTTCACACTTCCTAAGTATAGTCTTAATATTTTTAATTTTTTGCCAGCCTATTATATGAATATAATATTTCATTTTAAAAACTAAAATATTTTCTCATCAAGACATCATTGAATTTTTCCTTCTTTGAATTTCCTGTTAATATTTTACTCCAGTTTTTACTTTTAATATTTGTATTTCGTTTTTGATTCTAGGATTCCTTTGCATATTAAGTGTAAACTAACCAGTTTTCACAAGGTGAAGCAATTGTACTAGACACCATATTTTTCCCAGAAATTCTTTGTCTTTTGATTTTATTTATTCTACTCTTTGTCACAGGTTATTGATTCTAAAGATCATGAATTCAGCTGCACCCATTTGTTTCCCAGAAGCATTAAATGGATGTCAGATATTTAGGTTCTCACCAAAAGGCTTGGGGCACACCAGAGGGCAGACAGCAGAAGCAAGAAGAACTACAATCCTGCAGCCTGTAGAAAAAAAACACATTCACAGAAAGATAGACAAGATGAAAAGGCAGAGAGTTATGTACCAGATGAAGGAACAAGATAAGACCCCAGAAAAACAACTAAATGAAGTGGAGATAGGCAACCTTCCAGAAAAAGAATTCAGAATAATGATAGTAAAGATGATACAGGACCTTGGAAAAAGAATGGAGGCAAAGATTGAGAAGATGCAAGAAATGTTTAACAAAGACGTAGAAGAATTAAAGAACAAACAAACAGAGATGAACAATACAAGAACTGAAATGAAAACTACACTAGAAGGAATCAATAACAGAATAACTGAGGCAGAAGAAGGGATAAATGACCTGGAAGACAGAATGGTGGAATTCACTGCCATGGAACAGAATAAAGAAAAAAGAATGAAAAGAAATGAAGACAGCCTAAGAGACCTCTGGGACAACATTAAATGCAACAACATTTGTATTAGAGGGGTCCCAGAAGGAGAAGAGAGAGAGAAAGGACCTGAGAAAATATTTGAAGAGATTATAGTCAAAAACTTCCCTAACATGGGAAAGGAAATAGCCACCAAAGTCCAGGAAGTGTAGAGAGTCCCAGGCAGGATAAACCCAAGGAGAAACATGCCGAGACACATAGTAATCGAATTGACAAAAATTAAAGACAAAGAAAAATTATTGAAAGCAACAAGGGAAAAATGAAAATAACATACAAGGGAACTGCCATAAGGTTAACAGCTGATTTCTCAGCAGAAACTCTGCAAGCCAGAAGGGAGTGGCATGATATATTTAAAGTGATGAAAGGGAAGAACCAACAACCAAGATTACTCTACCTGGCAAGGATCTCATTCAGATTCGATGGAGAAATCAAAAGCTTTACAGACAAGCAAAAGCTAAGAGAATTCAGCGTCACCAAACTGGCTCTACAACAAATGCTAAAGGAACTTTTCTAAGTGGGAAACACAAAAGAAGAAAAGGACCTACAAAAACAAACCCAAAACAATTAAGAAAATGGTAATAGGAACATACACAGCAATAATTACCTTAAAAGTGAATGGATTAAATGATCCAACCAAAAGACACAGGCTCGCTGAAAGGATACAAAAACAGGACCCATATATATGCTGTCTACAAGAGACCCACTTCAGACCTAGGGACACATACAGACTGAAAGTGAGGGGATGGAAAAACATTTTCCATGCAAATGGAAATCAAAACAAAGCTGGAGTAGCAATACTCATATCAGATAAAATAGACTTTAAAATAAAGAATGTTACAAGAGATAAGGAAGGACACTACATAATGATCAAGGGATCAATCCAAGAAGAAGATATAACAATATTAAATATATATGCACTCAACATAGGAGCACTTGAATACATAAGGTAACTTCTAACAGCTATAAAAGAGGAAAACAACAGTAACACAATAATAGTGGGGGACTTTAACACCTCACTTACACCAATGGACAGATCATCCAAACAGAAAATTAATAAGGAAACACAAGCTTTAAATGACACCATACACCAGATAGATTTATTTGATATTTACATGACATTCCATCCAAAAACAGCAGATTACACTTTCTTCTCAAGTGCACACAGAACACTCTCCAGGATTGATCACATCTTGGGTCACAAATCAAGCCTCAGTAAATTTAAGAAAATTGAAATCAGATCAAACATCTTTTCTGACCACAATGCTATGAGATTAGAAATAAATTACAGGGAAAAAAACCTAAAAAACACAAACACATGGAGGCTAAACAGTACATTACTAAATAACCAAGAGATCACTGAAGAAATCAAAGAGGAAATAAAAAAATACCTAGAGACAAATTACAATGAAAACATGATGATCCAAAACCTATGGGATGCAGCAAAAGCAGTTCTAAGAGGGAAGTTTATAGCAATACAAGCCCACCTCAAGAAACAAGAAAAATCTCAAATAAACAATCTAACCTTACACAAGGAACTAGAGAAAGAAGAACAAACAAAACCCAAAATTGGTAGAGGGGAAGAAATCATAAAGATCAGAGCAGAAATAAATGAAATAGAAACAAAGAAAACAAGAGCAAAGATCAATAAAACTAAAAGCTGGTTATTTGAGAAGACAAACAAAATTGATAAACCGTTAGCCAGACTCATCAAGTAAAAGAGGGAAAGTACTCAAAACAATGAAGTTAAAAATGAAAAAGGAGAAGTTACAACAGACACCGCAGGAATACAAAGCATCCTAAGAGACAACTACAAGCAACTCTATACCAATAAAATTGACACACTGGAAGAAATGGACAAATTGTTAAAAAGGTATAACCTTCCAACGCTGAACCAGGAAGAAATAGAAAATATGAACAGACCAATAACAAGTAATAAAATTGAAACTGTATTTAAAAATTTTCCAACAAACCGAAGGTCAGGACCAGATGGCTTCACAGGTGAATTATATCAAACATTTAGAGAAGAGCTAAAGAGCTCATCCTTCTCAAACTCTTCCAAAAAATTGCAGAGGAAGGAACACTCCCAAACCCATTCTATGAGGCCACCATCACCCTGATACCAAAACCAGACAACGATGTCACAAAAAAAGAAAACTAGAGTCCAATACCTCTAATAAACATAGATGCAAATATCCTCAACAAAACACTAGCAAACAGAATCCAACAGCACATTAAAAAGATCATACACTATGATCAAGTGGGGTTTATCCCAGGAATGCAAGGATTCTTCAATATATGCAAATCAAATAATGTGATACACCATATTAACAAACTGAAGGATAAAAACCATATGATAATCTCAATAGATGCAGAAAAAGCTTTTGACAAAATTCAACACCCATTTATGATAAAAACCCTCCAGAAAGTAGGCATGGAGGGAAGATACCTCAACATAATAAAGGCCATATATGACAAACCCACAGCCAACATCATTCTCAATGGTGAAAAACTGAAACTATTTCCTCTAAGATCAGGAACAAGACAAGTTTGCCCACTCTCATCACTATTATTCAACATATTTTGGGAAGTTTTAGCCACAGCAATCAGAGACGAAAAAGAAATAAAAGGAATCCAAACTGGAAAAGAATTAAAACTGTCACTATTTGCAGATGACATGATACTATACATAGAGAATCCTAAAGATGCTACAGAAAACTACTAGAGCTAATCAATGAATTTGATAAAGGAGCAGGATACAAAATTAGTGCACAGAAATCTCTTGCATTCCTATACGCTAATGATGAAAAATCTGAAAGAGAAATTAAGGAAACAGTTCCATTTACCATTGCAAAAAAAAGAATAAAATACCTAGGAATAAACCTATCTAGGGAGACAAAAGACCTGTATGCAGAAAACAGTAAGACACTGATGAAAGAAATTAAAGATGATACAAACAGATGGAGAGATATACCATGTTCTTAGATTGGAAGAATCAATATTGTGAAAATGACTATACAACCCTAAGCAATCTACAGATTCAATGCAATCCCTATCAAATTACCAGTGGTATTTTTTACAGAACTAGAACAAATATCTTAAAATTTGTATGGAGACACAAAGACTCCGAACAGCCAAAGCAGTCTTTAGAGAAAAAAACGGAGCTGGAGGAATCAGACTCTCTGACTTCAGACCATACTACAAAGCTACAGTAATCAAGACAGTTTGGTACTGGCACAAAAACAGAAATATAGATCAATGGAACAGGATAGAAAGCCCAGAGATACATCCACATACCTATGGTCAACTAATCTATGACAAAGGAGGCAAGGATATACAATAGAGAAAAGACAGTCTCTTCAATAAGTGGTGCTGGGAAAACTGGACAGCTACATGTAAAAGAATGAAATTAGAACACTTCCTAACACCATACACAAAAATAAACTCAAAATGGATTAGAGACCTAAATGTAAGACCGGACACTATAAAACTCTTAGAGGAAAACATAGGAAGAACACTCTTTGACAGAAATCACAGCAAGATCTTTTTTGATCCACCTCCTAGAGTAATGGAAATAAAAACACAGATAAACAAATGGAACCTAATGAAACTTAAAAGTGTTTGTAAAGCAAAGGAAACTACAAACAAGATGAAAAGACAACCCTCAGAATGGGAGAAAATGTTTCCAAATGAATCACCGGACAAAGGCTTTATCTCCAAAATATATAAACAGCTCATGCAGCTCAATATTAAAAATACAAACAACCCAATCAAAAAATGGGTAGAAGACTTAAATAGACATTTCTCCAAAGAAGACATACAGATGGCCAAGAAGCATATGAAAAGCTGCTCAACATCACTAATTATTAGAGAAATGCAAATCAAAGCTACAATGAGGTATCACCTCACACCAGTTAGAATGGGCATCATCAGAAAATCTACCAACAACAAATGCTGGAGAGGGTGTGGAGAAAAGGGAACCCTCTTGCACTGTTGGTGGCACTGTAAATTAATACAGCCACTATGGAGAACAGTATGGAGGTTCCTTAAAAAACTAAAAATAGAATTACCATATGACCCAGAAATCCCACTACTGGGCATATACCCAGAGAAAACCATAGTTCTAAAAGACACATGCACCCCAGTGTTCATTGCAGCACTATTTACAATAGCCAGGTCATGGAAGCAACCTAAATGCCCATCGATAGACGAATGGATAAAGAAGATGTGCTACTTATATACAATGGAATATTACTCAGCCATAAAAAGGAATGACATTGGGTCATTTTTAGAGACGTGGATGCATCTAGAGACTGTCATACAGAGTGAAGTAAGTCAGAAGGAGAAAAATAAATATCATATATTAATGCATATACGTGGAACCTAGAAAAATGGTACAGATGAACTGGTTTGCAGGGCAGAAATAGAGACACAGATGTAGAGAACAAACGTATGGATACCAAGGGGGGAAAGTGGCGGGGGGGTGGTGGTGGTGGTGGGATGTATTGGGAGATTGGGATTGACATGTATACACTATTATTTATAAAATGGATGACTAATAAGAACCTGCTGTATAAAAAAAATAAAGAAAATAAAATTTAAAATAAAAAAAAAGAATTCTGAAAGGATGAATTTCTGGAAGAAAAGTCTGAAAAAAAAAAAAAAAGGCTTGGGCCAAGAAACAAAGCAGGAGATATTTAAATAATTAGCATAATAGTAGGCACTGACTTCCCTTTCTAGGTTCCTAACACTGGGAAAGTAACGTAACTTCTAAGACAGAATATTAAATGTTAAATGAAAGTTCCCAAAGCACCATAAGCCAAAATGAAGTTTCAGACTATGCAGCTCATTTTCAAAGACAGACATTGTAGAGTTTATAGATGGATCAACCCATTAAGATATAATACTTAAAAACATATATGCACCTAACAGGGTCCCAAAATACATGAAGCAAAATGACAGAACTGAAGAAAGAAACAAACAATTCAGCAATAATATTTGGAGATGTTAACACCTCATTTTTAATAAGGGATGTAACAAGTATGGAAGATCAACAAGCAAACAGAAGACTTCAACACCAGAAGCCAACTATACCTAACAGACATCTATAGAACGTCTATAAAACACTACCCCCCAAAACAGCAGAACATTTCCTTTCAAATGCACACGGAACATTCTCTAGCATAGACCCTAGAGAATGTTTTTATTGCAAGGCCAAAATAAATTTAAAAGGATTGAAAGCAGATAAAGTATGTTAGAACTCAATAAGAGAAAAAAAAGGGAAATCACAAATATGTGTAAATTATATAATTCTTAATGACAAATAAATCAAAGAAGAAATTACCAGAGAAATCAGAAGGTACTCTGAGATACATGAAAATGAAAACACAACCTCATAAAACTTAGGAAATGCAATGAAAGCAGTATTCTGAGAGAAATTTATACCTGTAAATACTTATGTTAAAATGAAGTATCTCAAATCATAACCTAAGCTTCCACCATAAGACATTGGAAAAGGAAGAGAAAATTAAATCTGAAGGTAGAAAATAATAAAGATTAGAGTGAATATGAAGAAAATACAGAATAGAAATACAACAGAGAAAATCAATGAAAAGTTATTTCTTTGAAAAGATCAACAAAATTGACAAACCTTTATACAGACTGATTAAGGAAAAAAAAGATGACTCAAATTACTAAAATCAGGAATTAAAGAGGGACATAGCTGACAACCTTACAAGAATAAAAAGCAATATTAGGGAATATTATAAAATCTGTATACCAACAAATGAGGTAGACTGAATGAAATGGACACACTCCTAGAAAGACATAAACTACAAAAATCAATTCATGAAGAAATAGAAAATGTGAATATATCTATAAAAGCAAGGAGATTAAATTAGTAATCTAAAAAACTTTCCATAAAAAAATCCCAGGCCCAGATGACTTTTCATTAGTAAACTCTAAAATTTAAAGAACAATTAATGTGACTCCTTCACAAACTTCCTAAAAAATAGAAGAGGAGGAAATACTTCCAAAATCATTCTATGAGATCATGTATTATCCTGATACAAAACCAGACAAAGACATCATAAAAAATAAAATTACTGAGCAATATCCTAATGAATATATATGTAAAAATCCTGAACAAAATACTAGCAAGTGAAATTTACCAACATATAAAAAGAATTATACCCTTTAACAAAGTGGGATTTATCCCTAGAATGCAATTAATGTGACACATTATATTAACAGAATAAAGGAAAAGAAACACATCATCATTTCCAGAGAAACAGAAAAAGCATTTGACAAAATCAAACTTTGTTTTATGATTAAAACACTCAATAAATTTGGAATAAAAAGAAACTTCCTCAACCAGATAAAGGGCATCTATTAAAAAAAACCAAAAACCCAAAGACATAGCTAACATCATACTTACTGATGAAAGTCTATATAGTTTCCCCCAAGATCAGGTACAAGACAAGGCTATCTTTCACTACTTCTATTTAACACTGTGCTGAATGTTCTACCAAGAGCAGTCAGGCAACAGAAATAAATAAAATGCGTCCATGCAGGAACGGAAAACTGTTTCTATTTGCCAATGATATGATCTTAAATACAGAAAATCCTTAAGAATGTCCACAAAAACTTTTGTAAATAATAAAGGAGCTCTGAAAGGTTGAAGAATATAATATCATTATACAAAAATCATTCGTATTCTGTAAACTAGAAATAAATAATCAGAATATAAAATTAAGAAAGTAATTTCTTGTAAAATAACATCAAAAACTAAAATGTTTAGGAAAAAGTTTAATAAAAGATAAATGTAACACGTGTACTCTGAAAACTGCGAAACATTGTTGAAAGTAATAAAAGAAGACCTAAATAAATGGAAAGACATTCCATGCTCCTGTATCAAAATAATTAATATTAAGATGACAATACTCCCCCAGATGATACAGATTCATTGCATCCTTATCACAACTTCAGTTTGCTTTTCTGAAATTGACAAGCCATTCCTAAAATTCATATGGAAATGAATAGTCAATATAGTCCTTAAAAAGAAGATCAAAGCTGGAGGATTCACACTTCTTAAGGAGATTTCAAAACTTACTGCAGAGTTACAGAGATTAAGACATAAGCACAGACATATAGATCAATGGAATGGAATTGAAGGTCCAGAAATAAACTCGTATATTTATGTTCAAATGATTTTTGACAAGGGTGCTATGACAATTCAATATGGTAAAGAATAATCTTTTCAGTGAACGATAGTGGAACTGGATATCCATATGTAAAAGAATGAAATTGGACCCCTTTTTAAAATCATATACAAAAATACCTCAAAATGGATCACAGACCTAAATATGAGCTAAAAGTATAAAACTCTTACAAGAAAATATAAATATATCTTTGTGACCTTGGGTTAGGCAAAACCTTGTATATAACACCAAAAGCTCAATTAACAGAAGAAATAAAGATACATTGGAGTTTGTCAAAATCAAACACTTCTGTGCAACATACAATACCATCAAAAGCGTGAAAAGACAAAATACATAATAGGACAAAATATTTGCAAATCGTGTTTCTGATAAATGTTTTATATTCAGAATATATTAAAAAAAATCTACAAATAACTTTAAAAAAATAACTGAATTAAAAAATGCTCAAAGTATCTGAATAGACATTTCTTTAAAGAAGATATACAAATATCCAATAAGCAAATGAAAAGATACTCAGCATCATTAGCCAGCAAAGAAATGCAAATCAAAACCAAATGGGATACAACTACACATCCACTAGAGTGACTATAATTCAAAAAGACAGATAATAAGTGATGACAACAATACAGAGAAATTAAAACTTTCATACACGGCTGGTTAGAATGTAAAATGATACAGACCCTTTGGAAAATACTTTGTCAGTTCTTAAAGATGTTAAACATGGAGTTACCATATGACACAGAAATTCAACTCCTATGTATTTTCCTAGGAGAAGTAATATGTCCACACAAAATCTTCTATGTAAATGTTCATGGAGTATTATTCATTATAGCCAAAATGTAGAAACAACCCAAATGTCCATTAACTGATGAATGGATAAACAAAATGTGGTGTATTCGTACAATGGATACTATTTTACAATGAAAAGGAATTAAGTATTGAAACATCCTAAAACATAGATAAACCTTGAAAACATTAGATTAAATGAAAGAAGCCAGTCACAAATGGCAATATATTGTATTAATTTAAGTAAGATGTCGAGAATAAGCAAATCTACAGAGGCAGACAGTAGATTAGTTGGTGCCTAGGGCTGTGGTAATTGGGACGAATGGGGACTGATTGCTAATGTATACAGTACTATTTCTTTTGGGAGTGATGAAATGTTTTCAAATTTAGTATGGTGATGTTTGCACAATTCTGTGACTATACTAAAAAAACTATTGAAGTTTATACATTAAGAAAAAGAAAGGGAATACTTTAAAACCCTGTTAAATGGCTCATAATCTACTCATCCACACTGAGGGCATAAAAAATTTCAGAGCTAGAGATTGGGGAAATATACTTTGGTGAGAGTTATGCTGTGAGTTCCAGCTTCCTCAATTACAAAATAGCAGTTTTAAGGTGACCATTCTGAGGGCTCATTAACATGTATCTCCTGGACTTTGGAGGACACAATGGGCTGGCATCCCCAAGTCTGATTAATTGAAAGGGTGATGACTGGCTGGCTAGCTACTCCAGTAGTGGAAACAGGAGAGCTTGCTGCTTTGTCTTGTAATCTAAATCCCCAGAGTTTGTTCAGGGCAAAGGATGTGTGAATGTTTCCCATGGATCAGAGATTGATCATCACCATGAAGAAGATGCAGTATAGAGTAATCACTGGCCCTGTCCTAGTCACCTTCCAAAGGCCCTGCCTCCTAATGCAATCACACTGAACATTAGGTTTCAACATATGAATTCTGGGGGTACATGAACATTCGGACCATAATAGAAATGTTATCTTAGAACCAGTTGTTATATTCAAGCTGATAGAGGAGGAAAACATATGCGAGGCAGAAGAACAAGGAAGAAGCCAACCAAACTTCCCTTATCCCATGACATCTTCCTGCCAGCTATGGGCCCAGACTGCAGGGAGGGTGAAACCTCAATTTTAAATCAGTTTCAGAGCTTTGATAATTACATGGGACCAGAAATTCTAATTATTGAATTGATACTATGTTTTGTGACTTAAAGTCATTGTAGAAATTTCTTGGAGTGACCAGAAAAGTCACAGGCTGTCTAAATTTTCACATAGGAGCCAGAAGAAAACTCGCCCCATTGAATGTATTTGAAAGGCAGTGGGAAACACAATTTAAATTGTTTGTAATTATATCCCACCAGTCATGCTTCTTCTAACTCTGAAATGAGGATAATAATAATATCCAATCCCTTCTTAACTGCCTAGCAAATGAGTACTTTTAATTAATGTTATTACTTCACTTTGCTTTTACCATTGTTAACATGTCTTCTAGAACAGTGGTACCAAACAGAATTTCTCCTGTAGATAGGAATGTTCTCTATACTGTCCAATTAAGTTAACCATTAGCTGTTGAGCACATGAATGTGACTAGCACAACTGAGGCACTTAATTTTTAATTTAATTTAATTTTAATTAATTTAAATGTAAATAGCTACATGTGACTAGTGGCTATTTATTGGACAGCTCAGATTCTAAACCATGTAACAAAGAAAAAAGACATGGGTCAGAAAAGTTGACTGTAAATTCAATCCTAAATCAGCCTTTGGAAGACCTTTCCAAACCAAATTATTGTTTCATTAGTGTAAGGGGTGATGCCAGAAAAACCTCAGAATGAATCACAAGCAAGTAGAAATGTAATTTATACACAGATTAGAGTTGTGCGCAAGAAGAATAACAAACATATACACAACGAACTTTGCCAATACTAAAATATATTCAAACTAACTCTTAGACATCTAGTCTAGTTCATTAGCATTGATAGTAAATTGCCTGTGGGATTTAAACTAGCCACTTCCTAATGATACAAATTGTTAAGCATAGTATCTTACTAAGAGAAGCTGCATCATCTTACTCTATGAATCTTAGACAAAAAGATACGTATCCACTTGATTTGAATACTCCAGCATAAACCTGTTAAGGTTTGGTGCAATTCCTCTGTAATATTAGGGGAGATTACAGACTGGTAAAGGGAAGGACATTTACCTGCCTTTGGTGAATTTCCTGACCTAATCTTTTCTATAGCTTTAGTAAGCAAGGTATAAAGCAAGCCCTGGAGTAAGAAGGCAGAGTCAACAGGGCTCCATGTTGAAGTCTATAGCCTGGGAGAAAACACTAGAGCACATTTAGCATTATACTCAAGCCATATCAGACGTGGGGGGAAACCATACCAAAAGTTCAGTAATTCTGGCTGTGTTCTAACTCAATGTAGAGCCAAACAGCTGTGTACTGTGGTATTTACTATTGTTGTCACATTAAAGATTTATGTCCACTGTGGCATCTTCCATATAATGGATCTAAGAGCTTTGACTTTAATTTTTATGAGTAATATTTAAAATTGCTTTTGCTTTCTCCCCCTGTCTAAGCACCCCCCTCATCCTCACCCCATACAGGGTTTCTTGTACAAAGTTAGCAGTGCAACATCTGCTTGGGAATAAGGCAGCTGAAGACAACTTATAATATTCAGGGTACATTCTAAGCTAGAGACTGCCTTTACATTGTATCTAGCCTGAACTTGACTGGATGCTGTGGCAGCAGATCACAGAAATCAGATGTTCTAAAAGAAATGTGAGATCAGAACTGCTTAAGAAGGTAAATGATTGTTATAAATATATTTATATATTTGTACAGCATATCTAACATTTGTAAAGTGCTTACTCTATATGTGGCACTTTATATGAATTGTTACTCATACATATCTTTATGAGATAAGTGATATTTTAGTCCCAATATACAAGGAAAGAAACCAAGGCTTTCAAGAGACTAAGTAATAGCACGCTCAAGGGGACATAATTAATTATTGATAGAGGTCCTGAGCCATTCGTTAAGCACAATGCAATGTGGTCTCTCTGATACAGAACAGAATTCTCCCCATCAATCAAGGTGAAAGGTGGTGCCATCATCTCCCTGGGGTTGTAATGACCTCCTGATATATGAAACAGCATGCAGGCTCTCTATAAATATAACTTGTATCTAACCTAAATGCTCTTTTCATCTTTTTATAATGAATATAGAAACAACTGAAAAAGAAGGGATGAGCTTCCTAATGTTGCAACTTTGTGAGGTCCTTACTGGAATCTGATCAAGGGAGACTAGGATGATCACTTAAGTCTATCAAACCTCTAACTTTCTGAATTTAAAATCTTGAGATAAAACTTTCCCTCAATATATATTCAGAAAATATTTTATATTTTCACTAAACCTGTATCCTTCAATATAGTCGTGCTTCAAAAGCACAACTCTCTTTTATGAGGATGTGTTTGCATTTGGGTGTCTGTCAGGGTTTTTTGTTATTGTTTTTCTGTAAACAATAGGCTCTACCCTGGCTAGCTCAAGCACACAAGTATATTAGGTTTAAGTTTACAAGTATATCAGGTTAGAATTTCCTGGAGGACTGGAGCCAGGCTAGGAAGTTATGCTTCCATGACTTATGCCAAACCACAGAAGGAGAAGGGGTTGGAGAAGTGAGGAGGAGTGAGGCAAGCGGGCGTGGGGGACTTCTTTAGGCAAAAATCCGCTGCCACTGCTGCTGTGTACCTAGGATATGGGGACTGGTCACCAGGGGCACTGCCTTTGCGGGAGGTGGAGTATGTGTGGCACCTTCCTCGTGTTGTTCACGTCCAAATTCACATCTCCACGGGTGCTTCTAATTTGTCAGAAGCTAGGTCACGTGCCTGCACCCAGCTGCGGAAGAGGCTGAAAATGTGAATTTTCCGACTTGTACTTTGGAAAGACAAGGATTTGTAACGTGAGAAAATGGACCAAGAGTAAGGAGGTAGGTTATAAGAGATGTTGTTCAGCCACGGTTAGGACAATCCTCTACAGTTGAGAAGAAAAATGTTGGCCTTGAATTCATCCTCCAGACGGAAGTTTATTCTTAAAAGTGTCAATATTAAGTAAACAATAATAAAAATGGAAAACTTTCATAGACACATTAAATGAACCTCTGGCTTTTCAAAGAGAAGGTGGCTAAACAAAGTGTAAACTTTTCTTGATGACATAAAATTTAATATAAACTCCAATACTGTGAACATGATTACATAGTATGAGGGAACTGATTACTCATTATCTGAACCCTTGAAGTTACTAGTCATAAAAGAACTGATCACTTATAAATCTGATTTCATTTATTGGACATTCTTCCACTTCTAATTATCATGGGGGTATGAAATATCCTGGGATCAGATATATCTAGGTTCAAATCCTAGCAGAAGAACTTTGGGTGTTTTAATAACGTTTTTGATGGTTATGTGAGATGATGAATGTGAAACATGGTTCATAGAGCCTGGTGCATTGTAAGTACTCAACGAATGAGAGCTGGTGTTGTTATGCTTGCTTTCTTTCCCATGATTTTTCTTTGTAAATCGGCCTAATCTTAATTTTACTGAACATGCTTGTCTCTCACTCTGCTAGTTACAGCTCTTCCACTTTGCTGCTTCTACTCTGTTATGAGATTTTTTTATTACGACCATTCAGTTAATAGCTCTTTAGGGTATTGACTACTCAATTCCATGGTCTGTGTCTGTCCTGTGTATCTTTATAGGGGTTGTCATAAAGGAACCCCACTGCCCACCGAATCAGCCTGTATTGTTCTTGACTTCTTGATTTCAAACCTTTAATTTCTCATCATCTCTGTTTGGTGTTTCCAGAAGGGCTAGCCTGCCTTGCAATGCTTTAGAGGTAGCTTCTAATGTATAATTGAACATCTTATTGGGCAAAGGTTAAAGAGAGAAGAAAAACAACAACAAAAGGAATTTTTCTCTCCTCATTAGCACATAAGAAGGGATTTCGAGCCAGAGAAATCTTTGATTCTAAGCCAATTCATTTATTACTCAAGATATTTAAGCAAAACAGTCAACGTCTCCGAAAGATTTTCCTGATCTGTAAAACGGGAGTTCAACAGCTGACTTGCAGGGTTTCTGTGTAGATCAGAGATGCACTAATTTCCCAGGGTAGGGTCTAGCATGCAGTTGATGTTCCATTGTCCTTTTCATTAGAGACGGGAGCAAGCCAACAGATAGCAGTAGACTCCTGGGAAGTGAATGCTGACTAGCATGAGGTGGGAAGACGCCCCAGAGAAAATATTATCTACTTCTGCTCAAGGTCAGCCCTGTCAGCTTGCCAGGAGGCAAAGACCTTTAATTTCATTGTGTCATTTTCTCTTCCTAAAAGTACAGTCTGACATATATCTGCTTTTTAAATTGAGGTGAACTAAAATTAATCTCATTATGGGAATCTTATAGTCCTTAAGGTACTTGGAGACTCCAGAGTGTCACAGAACTAGGATCAAAAACCCTGGCAAGATGCCAGAGGGAAGAACGAAGGCAGGTAAGTGGACGCCTGTGGGGCTGGGGGTGAAGGGGAAGGGGATGCTTGTGTATAATTTGACTCCTTTTGACATTTTATCAAAATATTGTAGCTCACATAGACAGTTGAAGCCAGACTATTTCTGAGAAATCCTTAAAGACCTGCCTTGTTTCTTAGCCAACAGTTTATATTTTTGAAAGTCATTTAAATTTAAATTTTATTTAAATGTTCAGTAGAGGGCCATTATTAAGCATTAATGTGCACACATACTTTGCACAACCATAGATTCTGGAGTTGTTTCTGGAGCTTCATGTGTACCTGCTCTACATTAGAGGACAGGGCATATGAATATATAACTTGAGGTTGCTGTGCTCTCCAGGTAGAAAAGTCTGTGCTTTTCCATAAGAGAAGGAATTAAGGAGTAGCTCCTGGGAATAGAATGAGGTTGATTTCCAGAAATCCTTATTTTTTCAGATGAGGTCTTCCAGTCCCAATGTGATAGCTTCCCCTGGTCAGGCTCTCTACTGTCCCCTTGGTTTCCTGGCTCTTTAATTCCCCGCTGGTGGTCTTCTGTCCACTCTGACATCCTGAATCTCTGTACCTTAACTCTGTGAGTACAGGACACTATCTTCCTCGTTATCTTAAGGGTTCTAGAGCTTCCTGGAGAGAAAGCTTTTAAGATTGCCTCTTGTCACGTACTTTAAAATATTTAAGAAGCAATTTGCTTAAAAATGCCTATTGCTTTGGTCTAAATTTAAGCCTCTGTCTTAAGTTTCATTATTTCCATTTTCTTGATTTTGAGAGCCATTATACCATCTATATGTTGCTCTCTCCAAAGATAGAAACTATGTCCTTCTTTTCTATGCTGATCATGAAAGTTCTCTGTCAGTGTTACCTCTTTTGCCCATGATATTTTGTACTGCAAGTTTGCCTGTTGTCATTTTCTTATTAAAAACAGCACAATTTGCTATATGTATCCATCCCTTCTTCTATCTGAAGACAAAATAGCATAATCATTAAGAGCATGGCTTCCAGGGTCAGATTCTCTAGATTTGCTCACTTCTTTTTAGTGGTGTAATCTCTAACATGTCATCCTTTGCCTTAACTTCCTCATCTGTAAAATTACTATCTTAATAACACACCTCCAAGAAATTGTGACAATTAAATGGGTTAATCTATATAAAGCACTTACGATAAAGGGGGAACCTAACTTGGCCACATGCCGCCTCCCAGGAGTCTTTAATCCATGACTGGTTCATGTTGGTCTATAAATACCCTAGTTCTATTGCCCCTTGTGTGGGTTGTGTGGACAACTCTGAGACACACCATCCTCACTGAGTCTCAGAATTCCTCGGTGGGATTAAGTTCCAGTTATCCATTGGTGTAACTGAATTAATAACACACACTTTACTCCTCACGTTCCCTTGTCTACCTCACTAACCCACTCCACTGCTGGTTCTTCCTGGGACTACCTTCCAAATAAACTACTTGTGCACAAATACTTTGTTTCAGGGTCTGCTTCTGGGGGAAAACCAAACTAAGATTGATGCCATGAGAATATAACATTGTGAAAAGGTCATAGAGTGACAGGTCCTGGCACGTGGTACATATTTGTACATTTCTTTGTTCTTTCATTCATTGATTCTTTTTTTTTTAAATTTAGTTGGTCAGTGTATTATGGGAGAGACCCACAGTGTCTCCAGAAAACAGCTTACCAAGCTAGCTGAGAGAAGCAGAGCCCTGAAAATTACAATGGCTGGCAAGAAAGGAAGCTTTCTGGTGGCCTCACTGGCTCTGGCTACTCGCTGCTATAGGTGCAGGAAGTGCAAAGATTTTTATAAAAAAGTATTTTTTTAAATAAAGGTCTTCTTCTCAGACTTTACTGAACTTGCTTCCTTCGTCCCATATTATTATAAGTGACATCATGAAGTGGTTCTCAACTAGGAATAATTTTGTTCCCCAGAGGACATTTGTCAGTGTCTAGAGATGTTTGACTGTCATGACTGGGAGGGGATGCTATCAAAATATAGTATCCAGTGAGTAGAGGCCAGGGATACTGCTACTAAATGTCTTAAAATGCACAAGATAGCCCCTCATAACAAAGAATCGTTCAGCCCAAAATGTCAATAGTGCTGAAGCAAAGAAGCCCTGAACAGGGAAAGACAATTTGTCAACCTGAACTGTGATCTCTTTGAAGAAGATTGGTAATTATTTGGTTTTGAAATAAGCCCTATTGCATCAGGTAGGAGAATAATAATTTCTGATAAAACAGTGCAGTCTATTTCAACACTGTCCCAGGGGACTTTCTGAAATGACAGAAATCTGTATCTGTCCTGGCCACTAAATCCATGTCGCTACTGAGCATTTGAAATGTGACTAGTGAGACTGAGGAAGTGAATTTAAATTTTTACTGACTTTTAATTAATCTAAACTTAAATAGCCACAAGTGGCTAGTGAGTACCATATTTGACAGTACAAGTGTAGTGGTTGAGATATCAGAGGCTAGAGTCAGAGAGACCTGAGTTCAAATCCTTACTCTGTCACTGCCTTAGTAGTTCTATGAGCTTGAACAAGATATTTATCTCCTCCAAGCTTCTGTTTCACCATCTGTACAATGGGGATAAAAGTTGTACATCCCTCACAATAATATTGCAAGGATTAAAGACAAAATATATAGCACAGCATTTGCATGTATACATGTTCAATGAATTATTATTAGTCATATGTGAACCATTAATATTCACTTACTGAGGCTTCTTTCCACACCTCAGTCAGCCTTAGCAACAGGAACTGGAAAAAAGTTAAAACAGCACACTCCCTTCCCAGAGCCCTGAACTCTCAATCCGATTTACATCTCTATCTATGGGTTTAATCCTGAGTATGTTTATGTAAATATGTGTGTGTGTATGTATGTATGTATGTATGTATGTATGTATTATGTAATCTACCATCTATCACATTTTAACTACAAATTGTCTATTCCTAATCCATCCACGTGCAACCCTCCCTTCTTGTTAATTTTGACTTCATGTTTGAACCACACTGCTAGCTTGCATTCCTGTTAATTATGATTCTGCCTGAACTTGGCATGCATTTTGAGAATTTGGGTAAAGGTCTTTCCTTTTCCTCCTCCTGACACCTCTTCACATGAAACAAAGCCGTTTGTAAATATTTTCACCCAACTGACCCTGACATTTACAGATAGGGTTCTAGAAAGGCTGTTGGAGTGTTTCATTTAAAGAGAGAAATTAAAATAAAACTTTATCTAGAGTTTTTCAACAATGCTTAACATTACTTGAGAAAAAGGGTCACTGTAGTTAGTTTGAAATATACCTACTTCGTGTGAGTTTTATGTAGCTCATATAGTGCTCCCATTATTCAGAAAGCAAAGGGAACAAATGATCATTAAGAAGACACTGTAAAAAAGTATTTAAAAGTATGTAATGGTTTAGCTTTATGTGCACATTTACTAGTTTGTGAATAAGTATGCAAGACAGAAAGAAATAGAGATGAAGAGAACGTTTTTTGTTTTTTTTTGTGTGCTGGGGGAGTTTAAACCAATATACTGAGTAAGTACATCAGTTCATTTATCTCAACAGACATCGATATCATTGTGCCTTCTGCAGAATAATGCATCTTGCAAGAATGATGCCTTGAATACCTGAAGTCATAATAAAATAGTATGTCTACAGATACACACACAGATACACATGAACATAGACACACTAACACTCACATACACACGTTTGAATAAACAATGAAAGGGAAGAAAGAATACAGGATTTCAGGAGGCATAGACACTTTTAAGTCAGCACTAGATAGATTTCCACCATCATTTTCACAAATTTCCACTAGGATTAATGTTTTATTTTTAATATTTAAGTTATATATTATTTTTAAAAGTATGAACACTTAAAAATCATGTTATTCTTAGTAATGACATCCTAAGGGACACCTGGCCATGCTGGGACATTGTGGGTGTCAACAGGCTTAATAGTTGTTACAGGAAAAAGAAAATGTGTAGCATGTAATGCACAAAATCAAGCTATTGAGTAAAAGGCAACATTTACTATTCTTTAGGAAAATTGGCAACATCAAAAATACATACTGTGCATAATTAAAACCAAATATGTTATTGGGCCTATTAAATTAGTTCAAGGACCAAAGGATTAAGTATAGAATGAACTGCATTTATAAATACTTTTATTTCAAAATGAACACTGCAATTTAAAAAGATAGCCCTTTAGACATTTTTTGTTTTCGAATCATTGCCATTGTTAATCAAATACCCAAACTGTGATCAAAACAAAACATTTATATTCAACTTATATAATAATGTGAATACTCTGCTGTATATATATTCTGTAAGTTTGCATATTTCTATTTTTACGTTTTATCTTCTCTTTCCTGTAGTGATAATTTAATAAGAAATATTTAGTGAGTACTTATACCAGTACTGTTCTAGGCATTGGATAGTGTTGATATATATACTAAATGTATATGTGTGTTGAATAGATTTTGAGGGAATTGAATTGAACGTTTTTTATTTTTTTAACATCTTTATTGGAGTATAATTGCTTTACAGCGTTATGTTAGTTTCTGCTGTATAACAAAGTGAATCAGCTGTACATATACATATATCCCCATATGCCCTCCCTCTTACGTCTACCTCCCACCCTCTCTATCCCACCCCTGTAGGTGGTCACAAAGCACCGAGCTGATCTCCCCGTGCTATGAGGCTGCTTCCCACTAGCTACCTATTTTACATTTGGTAGTGTATATATGTCAATGCCACTCTCTCACTTCGTCCCAGCTTAATCTTCCCCCTCCCCGTGTCCTCAAGTCCATTCTCTACGTCTGTGTCTTTATTCTGTCCTGCCCCTAGGTTCTTCAGAACCATTATTTTTTTTTGATTCCATATATATGTGTTAGCATATGGTGGTTGTTTTTCTCTTTCTGACTTCACTCTGTATGACAGACTCTAGGTCCATCCACCTGACTACAAATAACTCAACTTTGTTTCCTTTTATGGCTGAGTAATATTCCACTGTATATGTGTGCCACGTCTTCTTTAACCATTCATTTGTTGATGGACACTTCGGTTGCTTCCATGTCCTGGCTACTGTAAATAGAGCTGCAGTGAACAGTGTGGTACTTGACTCTTTTTGAATTATGGTTTTCTCAGGGCATATGAACAGAAGTGGGATTGCTGGGTCGTATGGTAGTTCTACTTTGAGTTTTTTAAGGAACCTCCACACTGTTCTCCGTAGTGGCTGTATCAATTTACATTCCCACCAACAGTACAAGAGGGTTCCCTTTTCTCCACATCCTCTCCAGAATTTATTGTTTGTCGATTTTTTGATGATGGCCATACTGACGGGTGTGAGGTGATACCTCATTGTAGTTTTGATTTGCATTTCTCTAATGATTAGTGATGTTGAGCATCCTTTCATGTATTTGTTGGCAATCTGTATATCTTCTTGGGAGAAATGTCTATTTAGGTCTTCTGCCCATTTTTGGATTGGGTTGTTTGTTTTTTTGATATTGAGCTGCATGAGCTGCTTGTATATTTTGGAGATTAATCTTTTGTCACTTGCTTATTTTGCAAATATTTTCTCCCATACTGAGGGTTGTCTTTTCGTCTTTTTTATGGTTTCCTTTGCTGTGCAAAAGCTTTTGAGTTTCATTAGGTCCCTTTATTTTTGTTTTTATTTCCATTTCTCTAGGAGGTGGATCAAAAAAGATCTTGCTGTGACTTATGTCAAAAAGTGTTCTGCCTATGTTTTCCTCTAAGAGTTTTATACTGTCTGGCCTTACATTTAGATCTTTAATCCATTTTGAGTTCATTTTTGTGTATGCTGATAGGGAATGTTCTAATTTCATTCTTTTACATGTAGCTGTCCAGTTTTCCCAGCACCACTTACTGAAAAGGCTGTCTTTTCTCCATTGTATATTCTTTCATCCTCTATCAAAGATAAGGTGACCATATGTGCATGGGTTTATCTCTAGGCTTTCTATCCTGTTCCATTGATCTATTTTTCTGTTTTTGTGCCAGTACCATACTGTCTTGATTACTGTAGCTTTGTAGTATAGTCTGAAGTCAGGGAACCTGATCCCTCCAGCTGAGTTTTTCTTTCTCAAGATTGCTTTGGCTTTTTGGGGTCTTTTGTGTTTCCATACAAACTGTGAAATTTTTTGTTCTAGTTCTGTGAAAAATGCCATTGATAGTTTGATAGGGATTGCACTGAACCTGTACATTGCTTTGGGTAGTAGAGTCATTTTCACAACGTTGATTCCTCCAATCCAAGAACATGGTATATCTCTTCATTTGTTTGTATCATCTTTAATTTCTTTCATCAGTGTCTTATAGTTTTCTGCATACAGGTCTTTTGTCTCCTTAGGTAGGTTTATTCCTAGATATTTTATTCTTTTTGTTTCAGTGGTAAATGTGAGTGTTTCCTTAATTTCTCTTTCAGATTTTTCATCATTAGTGTATAGGAATGCAAGAGATTTCTGTGCATTAATTTTGTATCCTGCTACTTTACCAAATTCATTGATTAGCTCTAGTAGTTTTCTGGTAGCCTCTTTAGGATTTTCTATGCATAGCATCATGTCATCTGCAAACAGTGACAGCTTTACTTCTTCTTTTCCAATTTGGATTCCTTTTATTTCTTTTCCTTCTCTGATTGCTGTGGCTAAGACTTCCAAAACTATGTTGAATAATAGTGGTGAGAGTGGAGAACCTTGTCTTGTTCCTGATCTTAGTGGAAATGATTTTGGTTTTTCACCATTGAGAATGATGTTGACTGTGGGTTTGTCATATATGGCCTTTATTATGTTGAGGTAACTTCCCTCTATGCCTACTTTCTGGAGGGTTTTTATCATAAATGGGCATTGAATCTTGTCAAAAGCTTTTTCTGCATCTATTGTGATTATCATATGGTTTTTATTCTTCAATTTGTTAATACGGTGTATCACACTGATTGATTTGCATATAATGATGAATCCTTGCATTCCTGCGATAAAGCCCACTTCATCATGGTGTATGATCCTTTCAATGTGCTGTTGGATTCTCTTTGTTAGTACTGTGTTGAGGATATTTGCATCTTTGTTCATCAGTGAAATTGGCCTGTAGTATTCTTTCTTTGTGACTTCTTTGTGTGTTTTTGGTATCAGGGTGATTGTGGCCTTATAGAATGAGTTTGGGAGTGTTCCTCCCTCTGCTATATTTTGGAAGACTTTGAGAAGGATAGGTGTTAGCTCTTCTCTAAATGTTTGATAGAATTCACCTGTGAAGCCATCTGGTCCTGGGCTTCTGTTTGTTAGAAGATTTTTAATCACAGTCTCAATTCAGTGCTTGTGATTGGTCTGTTCACATTTTCTATTTCTTCCTGGTTCAGTCTTGGAAGGATGTGCTTTTCTAAGAATTTGTCTATTTCTTCTATGTTGTCCATTTTATTGGCATAGAGTTGCTTGTAGTAATCTCTTATGATCCTTTGTATTTCTGCAGTGCCAGTTGTTACTTCTCCTTTTTCATTTCTAATTCTGTTGATTTGATTCTTCTCCCTTTTTTTCTTCATAAGTCTGGCTAATGGTTTATCAATTTTGTTTATCTTCTCAAAGAACCAGATTTTAGTTTTATTGATCTTTGCTATTGCTTTTTCATTTCTTTTTCATTTATTTCTGATCTGATCCTTATGATTTCGTTCCTTCTACTAACTTTGGGGTTTTTTTGTTCCTCTTTCTCTAATTGCTTTAGGTTAGGTTGTTTATTTGAGATGTTTCTTGAGGTAGGATTGTATTGATATAAACTTCCCTCTTACAACTGCTTTTGCTGCATCCCATAGGTTTTGTGTCGTCGTGTTTTCACTGTCATTTGTTTCTAGGTATTTTTGATTTACTCTTTGATTTCTTCAGTGATCTCTTGGTTATTCAGTAGTGTATTGTTTCGCCTCCATGTGTTTGTATTTTTTACAGTTTTTTTTTCCTTTAATTGATACCTAGTCTTAGAGCATTGAAGTCAGAAAAAATACTTGATACGATTTCAATTTTCTTAAATCCACCAAAGCTTGATTTGTGACCCAAGATATGATCTATCCTGGAGGATGTTCCATAAGCACTTGAGAAGAAAGTGTATTCTGTTGTTTTTGGATGGAATGTCCTATAAATGTCAATTAAGTCCGTCTTGTTTAATGTATCATTTAGAGCTTGTGTTTCTATATTAGTTTTCATTTTGGATGATCTGTTTATTGGTGAAAGTGGGGTGTTAAAGTCCCCTACTATGACTGTGTTACTGTCGATTTCCCCATTTACGGCTGTTAGCATTTGCCTTATGTATTCAGGGGCTCCTATGTTGGGTGCATAAATATTTACAGTTGTTATATCGTCTTCTAGGATTGATCCCTTGATCATTATGTAGTATCCTTCTTTACCTCTTGTAATAATCTTTATTTTAAAGTCTATTTTGTCTGATATGAGAATTGCTACTCCAGCTTTCTTTTGATTTCCACTTGCATGGAATATCTTTTTCCATCCCCTCACTTTCAGTCTGTATGTGTCCCTAGGTCTGAAGTGGGTCTCTTGTGGACAGCATATATACAGGCCTTGTTTTTGTATCCATTCAGCCAGTCTATGTATTTTGGTTGGAGCATTTAATCCATTTACATTTAAGGTACTTATCGATATGTATGTTCCTATTACCATTTTCCTAATTGTTTTGTGTTTGTTATTGTAGGTTTTTTCCTTCTCTTGTGTTTCCTGCCTAGAGAAGTTCCTTTAACATTTGTTGTAATGCTGGTTTGGTAATGCTGAATTCTCTTAGCTTTTGCTTGTCTGTAAGGGTTTTAATTTCTCTGTTGTATCTGAATGAGATCCTTGCTGGGTACAATATTCTTGGTTTCAGATTGTTCCCTTTCATCGCTTTAAATATGTCCTGCCACTCCCTTCTGGCTTACAGAGTTTCTGCTGAAAGATCAGCTGTTAACCTTATGGGGATCCTTTGTATGTTATTTGTTGTTTTCCCCTTGCTGCTTTTAATATTTGTTCTTTGTATTTAATTTTTGATAGTTTGATTAATATGCATCTTGTCATGTTTCTCCTTGGATTTATCCTGTATGGGATTCTCTGTGCTTCTTGGACTTGATTGATTATTTCCTTTCCCACATTATGGAAGTTTTCAACTATAATCTCTTCAAATATTTTCTCAGCCCCTTTCTTTTTCTATTCTTCTTCTGGGTCCCCTATAATTTGAATGTTGGTACTTTTAATGTTGTCCCAGTGGTCTCTGAGACTGTCCTCAATTCTTTTCATTCTTTTTTCTTTATTCTGCTCTGTGGTAGTTATTTCCAGTATTTTATCTTCCAAGTCATTTATCCATTCTTCTGCCTCAGTTATTCTGCTATTGATTTGTTCTAGAGAATTTTTCATTTCATTTATTGTGTTGTTCATCATTGTTTGTTTGCTCTTTAGTTCTTCTGGGTTCTTAAACATTTCTTGTATTTTCTCTATTCTGTTTCCAAGATTTTGGATCATCTTTATTATGTTTACTGTGAATTCGGTTTCCAGTAGACTGCCTATTTCCTCTTCATTTGTATGATCTGCTGGTTTTTTACTTTGCTCCTTCATCTGCTGTGTATTTCTCTGTCTTCTTATTTTGCTTAACTTACTGTGTTTGGAGTCTCCTTTTCGCAGGCTGCAGGTTTGTAGTTCCCAGTGTTTTTTGTGTCTAAAGCCAAACTTCCCCAATGGCTAAGTTTGGTTCAGTGGGTTGTGTAGCCTTCCTGGTGGAGGGCACTGGTGCCTGTGTTCTGGTGGGTGGGGCTGGATCTTGTCTTTCTGGTGGGCAGAACTGCATCCGGTGGTGTATTTTGAAGTGCCTGTGAACTTATTATGATTTTAGGCAGCCTGTTTGTTAATGGGTGGTGTTGTGTTCCTGTCTTGCTAGTTGTCTGGCATCGGGTGTCCAATACTAGAGCTTGCTGGTCGTTGAGTGGAGCTGGGTCTTAGTGTTCACATGGAGATCTCTGGGAGATTTCTCTCCAACTGATATTACGTGGGGCTGGGAGGTGTCTGGTGGTCCAATGTCCTGAAATCAGCTCTCCCACCTCAGAGGCTCAGACCTGACACCTGGCTGGAGCACAGAGGCCCTTTCAGCCACATGGCTCAGAAGAAAAGGGAGAAAAAAAAGAAATAAAATAAAGTAAAAAAAATAAAATAAAAAATTCATTGAAATAAAAAATTTAAAAAATATTACTAAAATAAAAAAAGTTAAAAAAAAAAAAGAAGAGAGCAACCAAACCAATAAACAAATCCACTAATGATAACAAGCAGCGTTAAAAACTATATACTAAGATAAACTTATAAATCAGAAACTAGTCAGTCGCATACAGCAAACCTGAAGTCTACATTTGCTCCCAAAGTCCATCACCTCAATTTTGGGATGATTCGTTGTCTATTCAGGTATTCCACAGATGCAGGGTACATCAAGTTGATTGCTGAGATTTAATCTGTTGCTCCTGAGGCTGCACAGAGAAATTTCCCTTTCTCTTCTTTGTTTGCACAGCTCCTGGGGTTCAGCTTTGGATTTGGCCCTACTTCTGCATGTAGGTCACCCTCTGGCATCTCTTCTTCACCCAGACGGGAGGGGGTTAAAGGAGAGGCTGAATCGGGGGCTCTGACTCACTCAGGTCCGGGGGAGGGAGGGGTACGGAATGTGAGGTGAGCCTGTGCCGACATGATGTTGCAACAGCCTAAGATGTGCCTTGTGTTCTCCCAGAGAAGTTGTCCCTGGATCATGAGACTCTGGCAGTGGTGTGCTGCACAGGCTTCCGGGAGGGGAGGTGTGGATAGTGACCTGTGCTTGCACACAGGCTTCTTGGTGGCTGCAGCAGCAGCCTTAGCATTTCATGTCCGTCTCTGGTGTCCGTGCTGATAGCTGTGGCTCACGCCTGTCTCTGAAACTCATTTAGGCAGTGCTCTGAATCTCCTCTCCTTGTGCACCCTGAAACAATGGTCTCTTGACTCTTAGGCGGTTCCACATTTTTTCCTGGACTCCCTTCCTGTTAGCTGTGGCACACTAGCCCCCTTCAGGCTGTGTTCACGCAGGCAGCCCCAGTCCTCTCCTTGGGATCTGACCTCTGAAGCCCTAGTCTCATCTCCCAGCCCCCACCCGCCCCAGTGGGTTAGCAGACAAGCCTCGCAGGCTGGTGAGTGCTGGTTGGCACTGACCCTCTGTGCGGGAATCTCTCCGCTTTGCCCTCTGCACTCCTGTTGCTGTGCTCTCCTCCATGGCTCTGAAGCTTCCCCACTGCCGACCCCATCTCCACCAGTGAAGGGGCTTCCTAGTGTGTGGAAACATTTCCTCCTTCACAGCTCCCTCCCAGAGATGGAGGTCCCGTCCCTATTCTTTTGTCTCTGTTTTTTCTTTTGCCCTACCCAGGTATGTGAGGAGTTTCTTGCCTTTTGGGAAGTCTGAGGTCTTCTGCCAGCTTTCAGTAGGTGTTCTGAAGGAGTAGTTCCACATGTAGATGTATTTTTGATGTATTTGTGAGGAGGAAGGTGATCTTCATGTCTTACTCCTCCACCATCTTGAAGGTCCTCCTGAATATGTTTTTATTCAAACATCACAAGTTTTCAGATGGGATATGGTTTCTTTAGAGACCATTGTTCATATGTTTTATATGTTTGTATTTACTTTTTTCTTGTCTGATGAATCCCTACCACATGACTAAACATATTGTTATTGCAATAAGATTTTACTATTATAAGTAGTTCCTGAAATAGGACAGGGGCATAAATAAATTTTAAAAATTGAATACGTTAACAATACAATATTATTCAAGAAGTATACATCAAAATATGATTCCAGATAAAATTCCATTTGGTATAATGGCTAGGAATATAGACATTGAAATTTTAAATATTAATTAAAGTAATATTTATTTATTTAAGTATTTTTATCAGTTCTTAACACATCTTTCATGTAACATCAAATATTTTTAAAAGAATTTTCATTGATGGAATAATGTATTTCTTAAGTGACATGACTGGGGAACAGAGTATTTTAATTCATTAAATTTTCATGGGAAATGAGTATTTTTACCTTACTAAGGAAACTTTCCAGACTGAGGGTGCTGACATGGTTTGGTTGTTAAGAGATGTGCCTTTGAGTTTTCTTATACATGTGGGTGTATCTCAATTTTTTAGCTTTATAAGCATATCATCAACTGCAACATAAATTCTCTTTAAATAAGTATCATATGCCTCCACTTGTGGCCACTGTGGTTTAAAGGACTGGACTTAACTTGTTGTTGATCAAAACTAGAAAAATAAGACAAAATACATGTAACTACTATTTTCAGGTCTGTTCTTGAAAGAAGGTAATGAATGAGGTTTCCTAGTATATGTTGATTTCTGCATAACTGCATTTTTTAAGATGAAGTATGAGAGGGAGGAATCCCAAAGTTCAGCAAATTCATGGAATTGAGGAGATGGTGATCAGAGTACAGGGAGACTGAGGTCATTGAAAATTGCAAGGCAGAGTTTTGGAAAGGAGGGAGTCACACAGCACACTGGTTGTTGCCTGGGGCCAGGCATGGGGGTGTTGACTGTTTGCTAAGGAGCACAAGAGAATGTTTTAGGAATAATGGTATCTTTCAATATATTGATGGTGATTACATGGGTATATACAATTTCAAAACCCATCAAAATATTCAATTAAAACTGATGCAGTGTACTGTATATATATTTTACCATGATAAACTTGGTTTTTAAAATCATTCAAAGTTGGGAAGAAACAATCAGAAGAGGAAAGTATTTAATTTTGGACTCTGAAACGATTTAATCCAAATATAGAAAAGCCCATTAATATCCAAATTGTACAGAATAACAAGAATTTTAATAAAAGTCTACATTTACTGAGTGCTTACCATCTTATAAGCTTTGCTTTCAATACTTGATATGCATTAACTCAATCTTCAAAGGAAACCAATGAAGTAGGGAATGTTATGATTCCCACTCTATAAATGAGGAATCTTAGCATAGGAAGGAAGCACCAAAGATTACCCAAGATTTCACCAACATTAAGGTGGAGTCAGCATTCATTCCTTTGTATTCTGTCTGTTCTCTTAACCACTGTATGAGTGCCTACACTGTTCTGTATTAAGTGTTGGGCATACAATGTTGAGCAGAAACATATAATATGGTGAAAGAGTCAGAGATTAATTGAAGAGTGAATATACATATAGGGAAACGTCATCTAGGTAGTAATAAAATCCACTTAAAAACAAATTTAAGATATTAGTTTGTAAATATGGAACTATAATTAATGATGGCAATAAAATTTTTGCCACAATTACTGTGTTAACTGTGTCACTGCCAGTGACATTCTTAATTAGAAGAACTTTTTTTTCCCCAGAAAGTATTTTGGCAATGCATATTAAAATCTTAATATATAAAATAATGTATAACCAGTTATTCCATTGTAGGAACCTTAGCCTAAGAAAATATCAACTGGGAAAAAATGAAAACTCTAAGAAGAAAGTGTTAATTGTGGTTTTCCTATGACAAAAAACAATGATATTGTTTTACTCTGCCTAGAAAAGTAAATATCCATTAAATTATATCCATTAACATCATAGTTATAAAGGTTATTTAGAGACATGACAACAGGCATGATTTAGTCACTAACTCAAGAAAGATATTATATGTCAGTGACATTATTACATGTTGTTATGGATTGAACGTGTCTCTCCCAAATTCATACGTTGAAGTCTAATGCTCAGTACATCAGAATGTGATGTTATTTGCAGATAAGATCTTTACAAAAGTAATCAAGTTAAAATGAGCTTAAAATGAATTAGTGTAGGTCCTAATCCAATATGACTGGTGTCCTTATAAAAGAGAAAAATTTGACATGAAGAGAAGATGATGTGAAGAGACACAGGGAGAAGATGGCTGCCCTCGAGCCAAGGAAAGGACCTGGAAGAGATCCTGCCCTAACATCCCTCAAAAGGGCTTTTAGGCTACAGAATTGTGAGACAAAAAATTTCTGTTTAAGCCACCAAATCTGTGGTATTTTGCTATGGCCATGCTGGGAAACTAGTCCACATACTTAGTTAGAGAGCCTGATTGTGGCTGTTGACTGTTATTAGTGTTATTCACCAAATATAACTCTCTTCTGGCACATATAGCAGTCAGCTTCTTTCCTCTTGAGTATAGAGATGGTCATATCCTTTCTTTGTCAATGAAAGGTAAGCAGACATAACATGTGTCACTTCAGGGAGATGGTTTAGGAGTCATTGTACACTGCATCATGCTTTCTCTTTTCCTCTGCCTTAGCAGCTGGTAATCTTAGAGACGATGGCAGCTTTGTCAGTTAAAAGTGCACAAAACAGAGCTTCCAGCTGCTCCATGATGCACGTGTAGTGTGAAGATGAAATAAACCTGTGTTGGAAGACCTTCAAGATGGTGGCGGAGTAAGACATGGAGATCACCTTCCTCCCCATAAATATGTCAGAAATACATCTACATGTGGAACAACTCCCACAGAACCCCTACTGAATGCTGGCAGAAGACCTCAAACTTCCCAAAAGGCAAGAAACACCCCATGTACTGGGGTAGGGCAAAAGAAAAAGAAAAAACAGAGACAAAAGGATAGGGACAGGACCTGCATCTCTGGGAGGGAGCTGTGAAGGAGGAAGTTTCCACACACTAGGAAGCCCCTTCACTGGCAGAGATGAGGGGTGGTGGTGGGGAAGCTTCAGAACCACGGAGGAGAGCATAGCAATAGGGGTGCAGAGGGCAAAGCAGAGAGATTCCCGCACAGAGGACCAGTGCCAACCACCACTCACCAGCCTAAGAGGCTTGTCTGCTCACCCACCAGGGTGAGTGGGGGCTGGGAGCTGAGGCTCTGGCTTTGGGGGTCAGATCCCAGGGAGAGGACTGGGGTCAGCTACATGACACAGCCTGAAGGGGGCTAGTGCGCCACAACTAGCCGGGAGGGAGTCCAGGAAAACGTATGCAACTGCCTAAAAGAAAAGAGACCATTGTTTCGGAGTGCACGAGGAGAGGGGATTCAGAGCACTGCCTAAAAGAGCTCCAGAGAAGGGTGCGAGCCACGGCTATCAGCGTGGACACCAGAGATAGGCATGAAACACTAAGGCTTCTGCCGCAGCCACCAAGAAGCCTGTGTGCAAGCACAGGTCACTATCCACACCTCTCCACCTGGGAGCCTGTGCAGCCCGCCACTGCCAGGGTCCTGTGATCCAGGGCCAACTTCCCCAGGAGAACACACAGCACAGCGCAGGCTGTTGGAATATCACGCCAGCCTATGCCGCCACAGGCTCACCCCACATTCCGTACCCCTCCCTCCCCTGGCCCGAGTGAGCCAGAGCCCCCTAATCAGCTACTGTTTTAACCCCATCCTCTCTGAGCGAAGAACACACACCCTCAGGTGATCTAAATGCAGAGGCGGTGTCAAATCCACAGCTGAACTCCAGGAGCTGTGCGAACAAAGAAGAGAAAGGGAAATTTCATCCAGCAGCCTCAGGAGCAGCGGATTAAATCTCAACAATCAATGTGATGTACCCTGCATCTCTGGAATAACTAAATAGACAACAAATCATCCCAAAATGTAGGCAGTGGACTTTGGGAGCAACTGTAGACTTGGGGTTTGCTTTCTGCATCTAATTTGTTTCTGGTTTTATGTTTATCTTAGTTTAGTATTTAGAGTTTATTATCATTGGTAGGTTTGTGTATTGATTTGGTTGCTTTCTTCCTTTTTTCTTTATATATAGACATATATATACTTTTCTGTTATCTCTTTTTGTGAGTGTGTATGTGTATGCTTCTTTGCGTCATTTTGTCTGTATAGATTTGCTTTTACCATTTATCCTAGGGTTCTGTCTGTCCGTTTTTTGTTGTTGTTGTTGTTTTTGTTTTCTTAGTATAGATTGTAGCGCTTGGTATCATTTTTTTTGGTTTGGTTGCACTCTTCTTTCTTTCGTTTTATTTTCTTTTTTTTTAATTAGTTTTTTTTATTTTTAATAATTTTTAAAATTTTTTTATTTTAATAACTTTCTTTCTTTCAAATTTTTCTTCTGAGCCATGTGGCCGACAGGGTCTTTGTGATCAGGCTGGGTGTCAGGCCTATGTCTCTGGGGTGGGAGTGTAGAGTTCTGGACATTGGTCCACCAGACACCTCCCAGTTCCACGTAATATCAAATGGTGAAAGCTCTCCCAGAGATCTCCATCTCATGCTAAGACCCAGCTCCACTCAACGACCAGCAAGCTACAGTGCTGGACACCCTATGCCAAACAACTAGCAAGACAGGAACACAACCACACCCATTAGCACAAACGCTGCCTAAAATCATAATAAAGTCACAGACACCACAAAACACAACACTGGATGTGGTCCTGCCCACCAGAAAGACAAGATTCAGCCTCATCCACCAGAACACAGGCACCAGTCCCCACCACCAGGAAGCCTACACAACCCACTGAGCTAACCTTAGACACTGGGGGCACACACCAAAACCAACAGGAACTACGCAGCAGCAGCCTGAGAAAAGGAGACCCACAAACACAGTAAGTTAAGCAAAATGAGAAGACAAACACACAGCAGATGGAGAAGCAAGTTAAAAACCCACCAGAAAAAGCAAATGAAGAGGAAATACGCAGTGTACCTGAAAAAGAATTCAGAGTAATGATAGTAAAGATGATCCAAAATCTTGGAAATAGAATGGAGAAAATACAAGAAACGTTTAACAAGGACCTAGAAGAACTAAAGAACAAACAAACAATGATGAACTGCACAATAAATGAAATTAAAAATTCTCTAGAACGAATCAATAGCAGAATAACTGAGGCAGAAGAATGGATAAGTGGCCTGGAAGATAAAATAGTGGAAATAACTACTGCAGAGCAGAATAAAGAAAAAAGAAGGAAAAGAATTGAGGACAGTCTCAGAGACCTCTGGGAAAACATTAAATTCACCAACATTTGAATTATAGGGGTTCTAGAAGAAGAAGAGAAAAAGAAAGAGAAAAAGAAAGAGAAAAAGAGAAAATATTTGAACAGATTATAGTTGAAAACTTCCCTAATATGGGAAAGGAAATAGTTAATCAAGTCCAGGAAGCACAGAGGGTCCCATACAGGATAAATCCAAGGAGAAACATGCCAAGACACATATTAATCAAACTATCAAAAATTAAATACAATGAACAAGTATTAAAAGCAGCAAGGGAAAAACAACAACAAACATACAAGGGAAACCCCATAAGTTTAATAGCTGATCTTTCAGCAGAAACTCTGCAAGCCAGAAGGGAGTGGCAGGACATATTTAAAGTGATGAAAGGGAACAATCTACAACCAAGATTACTGTACCCAGCAAGGATCTCATTCAGATACAACAGAGAAATTAAAACCTTTACAGACAAGCAAAAGCTAAGAGAATTCAGCACCACCAAACCAGCTTTACAACACATGTTAAAGGAAATTGTCTAGGCAGGAAACAAAAGAGAAGGAAAAGACCTACAATAACAAACTCAAAACAATTAAGAAAATCGTAATAGGAACATACATATTGATAATTACCTAAAAGTAAATGGATTAAATGCTCCAACCAAGAAACAGAGACTGGCTGAATGGATAAAAAAACTAGACTCATATATATGCTGTCTACAAGAGACCCACTTCAGACCTAGGGACACATACAGACTGAAAGTGAGGGGATGGAAAAAGATATTCCATGCAAATGGAAATCAAAACAAAGCAGGAGTAGCAATTCTCATATCAGACAAAATAGACTTTAAAATATAAAGACTATTACAAGAAACAAAGAAGGACACTATATAATGATCAAGGGATCAACCCAAGAAGAAGATATAACAATTGTAAATATTTATGCACTCAACTGGAGCACCTCAATACATAAGGCAAATGCTAACAGCCATAAAAGGGGAAATCGACAGTAACACAATCATAGTGGGGATTTTAACACCCCACTTTTACCAATGGACAGTTCATCCAAAATGAAAATAAATAGGGAAACACAAGCTTTAAATGATAGATTAAACAAGACGGACTTAAGTGATATTTACAGGACATTCCATCCAAAATAACAGAACACACTTTCTTCTCAAGTGCTAATGGAACATTCTCCAGGATAGATCATATCTTGGGCCACAAATCAAGCATTGGTGAATTTAAGAAAATTGAAATCGTATCAAGTATCTTTTCCTACCACAATGCTATGAGACTAGATATCAGTTACAGGAAAAAAACTGTAAAAACTACAAACACATGGAGGATAAACGATACACTACTTAATAACCAAGAGATCACTGAAGAAATCAAAGAGGAAATAAAAAATACCTGGAAACAAATGACAATGAAAACACGACAACCCGAAACCTACGGGATGTAGTAAAAGCAGTTCTAAGAGGGAAGTTTATAGCAATACACTCTTACCTCAAGAAACAAGAAAAATCTTAAATAAACAACCTAACCTTACACCTAAAGCAATTAGAGAAAGAAGAACAAAAAAAAAAAACAAAAACCAAAGTTAGCAGAAGGAAAGAAATCATAAAGATCAGATCAGGAATAAATGAAAAAGAAATGAAGAAAACAATAGCAAAGGTCAATAAAACTAAAATCTAGTTATTTGAGAAGATAAACAAAATTGATAAACCATTAGCCAGACTCATCACGAAAAAAAGGGAGAAGACTCAAATCAATAGAATTAGAAATGAAAAAGGAGAAGTAACAACTGACACTGCAGAAATACAAAGGATCATGAGAGATTACTGCAAGCAAGGTTACTACAAGCAAGATTACTAACATATGGCAATAAAATGGAAAACCTGGAAGAAATGGACAAATTCTTAGAAAAGAACAACCTTCTGAGACTGAACCAGGAGAAATAGAAAATATAAACAGGCCAATCCCAAGCATTGAAATTGAAACTGTGATTAAAAATCTTCCAACAAACAAAAGCCCATGACCAGATGGCTTCACAGGCGAATTCTCACTTCTAAAGAAGAGGTAGCACTTATCCTTCTAAAACTCTTCTAAAATATATCAGAGGATAGGAATACTCCCAATCTCATTCTACAAGGCCACCATCACTCTGATACCAAAACCAGACAAAGATGTCACAAGAAAAGAAAACTACAGGGTAATATCACTGAGGAACATAGATGCAGAAATCCTCAAAAAAATACTAGGAAACAGAATCCAACAGCACATTAAAAGGATCATACACAATGATCAAGTGGGCTTTATGCCAGGAATGCAAGGATTCTTCAATATATGCAAATCAATCAATGTGATAAACCATGTTAAGAAATTGAAGGAGAAAAACCATATGATCATCTCAATAGATGCAGAAAAAGCCTTTGACAAAATTCAACACCCATTTATGATAAAAACCCTCCAGAAAGTAGGAATAAAGGGAAGTTACCTCAACATAATAAAGGCCATATATGACAAACCCACAGCCAAAATCATTCTCAACGGTGAAAAACTGAAACCATCTCCACTAAGATCAGGAACAAGCCAACGTTTTCCACTCTCACCACTATTATTCAACATAATTTTGGAAGTTTTAGCCACGGCAAATCAGAGAAGAGAAAGAAATAAAAGGAATCCAAATTGGAAAAGAAGTAATAATGTCACTTTTTGCAGATGACATGATACTATACATAGAGAATCCTAAAGATGCTACCAGAAAACTCCTAGAGCTAATCAATGAATTTGGTAAAGTAGCAGGATACAAAATTAATGCACAGAAATCTCTTGCATTCCTATACACTAATGTTGAAAAATCTGAAAGAGAAATTGAGGAAACACTCACATTTACCATTGCAACAAAAAGAATAAAATACCTAGGAATAAACGTACCTAGGGAGACAAAAGACCTGTATGCAGAAAACTATAAGACACTGATGAAAGAAATTAATGATACAAACAGATGGAGAGATATACCATGTTCTTGGATTGGAAGAATCAACATTGTGAAAATGACTATACTACCCAAAGCAATATACAGATTCAGTGCAATCCCTATCAAACTACCAATGGCATTTTTTACAGAAGTAGAACAAAAATTTTCACAATTTCTATGGAAACACAAAAGACCCTGAATAGCCAAAGCAATCCTGAGAAAGAAAAACGGAGCTGGAGGAATGAGGATCCCAGACTTCAGACTATATTACAAAGCTACAGTAATGAAGACAGTATGGTACTGGCATAAAAACAGAAATACCGATCAATGGAACAGAATAGAAAGCCCAGAGATAAACACACGTACATATGGTCACCTTATTTTTGATAAAGGAGGCAAGGATATACAGCAGAGAAAATACAGCCTCTTCAATAAGTGGTGCTGGGAAAACTGGACAGCTACATGTGAAAGAATGAATTAGAACACTACCTAACACCATACACAAAAATGAACTCAAAATGGATTAAAGACCTAAATGTAAGGCCAGACAGTATAAAACTCTTAGAAGAAAACATAGGCAGAACACTCTAGGACATAAATCACAGCAAGATCTTTATTGACCCACCTCCTAGAGAAATGGAGATAACAAAAATATTCAAATGGGACCAAATGAAACTTAAAAGCTTTTGCACAGCAAAGGAAACTGTAAAAAAGACGAAAAGACAACCCTCAGAATGGGAGAAAATATTGGCAAATGAAGCAAATGACAAAGGATTAATCTCCAAAATTTACAAGCAGCTCATGGAGCTCAATATCAAAAAAACAAACAACCCAATCCAAAAATGGGCAGAAGACCTAAATAGACATTTCTCCCAAGAAGATATACAGATTGCTAACAAACACATGAAAGAATGCTCAACATCATTAATCATTAGAGAAATGCAAATCAAAAACTACAATGAGATATCACCTCACTCCAGTCAGAATGGGCATCATCAGAAAATCTACAAACAATAAATGCTGGAGAGGGTGTGGAGAAAAGGGAACCCTCTTGTGCTGTTGGTGGGAATGTAAATTGATATAGCCACTATGGAGAACAGTATGGAGGTTCTTTAAAAAACTAAAAATAGAACTACCTTATGACACAGCTATCCCACTACTGGGCATATATCCTGAGAAGACCATAATTCAAAAAGAGTCATGTACCACAATATTTATTGCAGCTCTATTTACAATAGCAGGACATGGAAGCAACCTAAATATCCATCGAAAGATGAATGGATAAAGAAGATGTGGTGAATATATACAATGGAATATTACTCAGCCATAAGAAGAATTGAAATTGAGTTATTTGTAGTGAGGTGGATGGACTTAGAGTCTGTCATACAGAGTAAAGTAAGTCAGAAAGAGAAAAACAAATACTGTATGCTAACACATATATATGGAATCTAAAAAAAAAGAAAAATGGTTCTGAAGAACTTAGCGGTAGGACAGGAATTAAGACACCGACGTTGAGAATGGACTTGAGGACACGGGGAGGGGGAAGTGTAAGCTGGGACAAAGTGAGAGAGTGGCATGGATTTATATATACTACCAAATGTAAAATAGCTAGTGGGAAGCAGACGCATAGCACAGGGAGATCAGCTCGGTGCTTTGTTACCACCTAGAGGGGTGGGATAGGGAGGGTGGGAGGGAGACGCAAGAGGGAGGGGATATGGGGATATATGTATATGTATAGCTGATTCACTTTGTTATAAAGCAGAAACTAACACACCACTGTAAAGCAATTATACTCCAATAAAGATGTTTAAAACAAACAAACAAAAAAAACTGAGTTGACTTAAGCCTCTGATATTTGAGTATTCTTTGTTAATCGAAGCCAAACCTAACACATCCCAAGTTAAAAGACTAGTAGGGCACAGGCTTTGCTTACAAGCACAGTCTTTCTGAGAGCTGTAGAAATAATCAGATGATTATAATTGAATATGAAAAAATGCCCTGACAAAAGTATGCAAAGAATTTTATGGGCACATATAAAAGAGTCACTTAACCTGGACTAGGAAAATTTCCTGAAGGGAGGTGACACATCAGCTTAGTCTTGAAAGGCAAATAGGAATTAGCAGAAGAAAATGAAGTCAGACGACATGTGTACAAAGGTGAGAATTGCAAATTTTGCGTTATGTTGCAATGAATATATGAGGGTCAAATGAGTAGAAGCGACGTTTGGTGAGGATAAGTTGACAGGATCCAGGTCTGAGGAACTCTTTTTACCATGCTTTGAAGGTTGTATATTACTTTCTCATGTACCTTCCCTAGGCCATGAAACGTTCACAAAAGAATGAAATAATCGGTTATCTTTACAGTTTTGAAATTGAAAAAAAGAAAGTATTATATACCTATGATTGCAGTTATGTAAAATATAAACATAGATAATTGAAAAGTAATATGCAAAAATGGTTATGTGAGAGTAGTATGAACATAGGTAAATAGTGTTGCCTATTTAAAATGTTATTATATAGTGCATTCAATTAAAAGGAAAGTTAATATAATGGTCTGACTAGGCACGAAAAATAAAACTAAAAATATTTTTCCCCAAATCTTAAAAACCTATGGGAAATGAAAATATATGTTTACAAAAATGCAGTTAAAAATCTGATGGGAAAGGACTTATTAAGATAAGCAGCACAAATGAGATGAAATGAGCTTTCTGTAGGTCTCTTGCTAGGAAAATTAACTTATACAAAAGGCAGAATAAATATTTTAAAAGACTGTATTTCCAGATTGAAAATTCAGAGAGGGAAATTTTTAAAAAATGAAAAAGAAAGCCTAGTAAACAGAAATCTATGAAAGATATGCCCTCAAGTTTTCTGTTCTCTGGTTATCTAATCAAAGACTAATCCAGGTACTGCTGTGAAGGGAGTTTTCAGATGAAACTAAGGTCACTAAATCAACTGACATTAAAATACCAAGATTAGATTATCAAGGTGGATCCAATGTAATCACTTGAGCCCTTAAAAGCTAAAGAGGAGGCCAGAAGAGAGAGAGAGGGGTGGAGGTTTCAGAAAGGGAAGCAGAAGAGATATCTGAAGCATGAAAAAGACTCAATTCTTCATTGTTTGCTTTGAAGATGGAGGAGGGGTGGGCATGACCAGGGAGTGTGGGCAGCTTCCAGAAGCTGAGTGCAGCTACTGGCCCACAAGGTAAAGTAAAGCCTTAGTCCTATACCTACATGGAACTGAATTCTGTCAACAACCTGAGTGAATCTAGAAGTGGATGTATCCCTAGAGCCTCCAGAAAGGCACGCAACCCTGTCAATATCTTGATGTCAGCCTCATAAGACCTGAAGAAGACGGCACAGATGAACCCACTGGATTTCTGAACAAAAGAACTGAGATAATAAATTTGTGTTGTCTTAAGCCACTAAGTTTGTGCCAGTTTGTTACAGTAGCAATACAAAACTAATCACTTATAAAAGAAAATGTGAAATAAGATGGTAGGGAGATGGTGAAACACACGTTTCAGTCTTTAATCAATAAGTTGAAATATACTGTAGTGATCAAGGCTGTAGATTCTGGAGCCAGATGGCCTGGGATCAAATTCTAGTTCCATCACTATTTGTGTGGCCTTGGGCAAGTCTCTGTCCCTCAGTTTCTTCATCTGTATAATGGGGATAATAATAGTTCTTACTATAGGTTATTAAATTATTATATGCAGGGTTCTTAGGATAGTGTCTAGCATGTGGAAACTTCTGCATAAATGTTAACTAGAGTTGTTAAATTTGAAAGGATTAAAGTTTAACTCAGGTGTTGGCAAGTCCATGGCCTGTTTTGTATGGGCTGAGAACTAAGAGTGTTTTTATTTTTTAGAAAATGTTTTCAGACCCATAGGTTAAGTTTACCTATTGAAAGATATTTCAGATTGGATAAATAAAGATAAAAATTTAACTGTTTACAAAAAAACACATCTAAAACAAAATGACACAGAAATGTTGAAAATAAAGGATGAAAAAAGAATTACCAGAGATATGTAAAAAAAGTAATTGAAGCAATGATGTTAGATATAAAAGATAATTAATAGTAACGTTATCAAAATGGCTAAAGAAGAATTTAAAATATAATTTTTTTAAAACAATTTTGGTTGTTCAATAAAACTACCTAGTAGATTACCAGAATTTACTTATTTTTCTATTGTTGAACATTTAGTTTGTTTCTAATTTTTTGCTATTTTAGATAAGGCTACAATGAACATCTTTGTACATAAAACTTTTACCATTCATTGGATTCTTCCACTAGGATACATTTCCAGAAGTGTATTATTAAGTACGAAAGCATAACCGTTCTAAGATTTCTGATACTATTTCCAAATTGTCAAAACTGAAGCAGGAGGGAAGGGGGCAAGGCACAACCTTAAAAAGAATGACATAGTCATAGGATGTAACAAAAACTGATTAGAACTAACTAGGTCCAAGATGGCAGAATATTTGACTTCCAGTGGACCTTGAGCGTCATTATATGCTCACTGTAATATATTAGCATAAGCTAAGTGACACACCCATCAGCACCATGACAGTTCCGAGGCTGACCATCAAAGATTAAAAAGTGGGAGGCAGACCAATTCCTGGAAATCTCAACCCCTTCCTCCAAATAGTTGGAATAATCCTCCCACTCATTATCTTATGAAATTACCCACTCCGTAAAAACTAACTGCCCCATATTTCAGGGCCTCTTGCCTTCTGATATGGCCCATACTCTGTTTGTAGAGTATGTTTCTCTCTAAATAAATCCACTTCTTACCTATCACTTTGTTTCCCACTGAATTCTTTCTGAGACATCAAGAACCTGAGCTTCATTAAGTCCTGAGACCAGGTGTGTGATTTCAATGAAATCCCCATATCCCCATATCCCCTCCCTCATGAGCCTCTCTCCCACCCTCCCTATCCCACCCTTCTAGGTCATTGCAAAGCACCCAGCTGATCTCCCTGTGCTCTGCAGCAGCTTCCCATTAGCTATTTTACATTTGGTAGTGTATATATGTCACTGCTACTCTCACTTTGCCCCAGCTTCCCCCTCACCCCCGTGTCCTCAAGTCCATTCTCTCTTAAACTTTGAATTTTTTTCTGAAATGATTCTGTTACTGGCAAGAATCGTTAGGAGAGTAATATATATTTTCAATTCCTCTTAATGTTTTAGAGAAGCGCTTCTCAAATTTCAATATGCATACAAATTACCCCCCCCCCCGCATCATGTTACAACATATTGATAGAACCTGATGCAGTACATCTGGGGTGAAGGCTAAGACTCTTTTCTAACAAGCTCTCAAATTGTTCTGATGCTGCTGGTTTGATTCCCTGTGAGTAGGAAGGCTTGAGGCTTAAGCTGCCATAGAGAAGGAAGTAGGAAAGTCTTTCCTGAGTTTTAAAAATGAAGCAAGTTTGAAAAATCTCACTTTGAAAGAATGTTCCAAGCAAAGTAATCTCCCAAAATTATCTCAGTCAGATAAAAGATCAGGAAAATAATATGATAATCAGGAAAAACTTGTTAGTAATATCCCCACACCATGAATGTATATATATAAACAGCTATTTACATATATGACATATTTTACATATTTATCATTTTAGTCTTACAATAATCCTATTCTTACTAATCCTTTCTAAGTTTAAAAAGGCATCAGTAACATGACATTTCCTGAGTCATTAAGTATTTTTATAAAACATGCTTTCCAATGCTAGCAGAGTACTCTAGTTCATGAGTATGTGAAGATTTATTTAGTTAGTTGCATTATTTATACACTGAATTTGTTTCCAGTTTTGCCTATATAATTCTCCAGTAGCCATTCTTGTGTATACATTTTATGTGTATATTTTATTTTATTTTATTTTTATCTAAGACTAAGTTTCTAACTTTCCTAGAGAAAGTTTCCATAGTAGCATTCATTTCTGGATCAAAATATAAACATTCCTTTTTAAGGCTCTGATAAGTGTTATGAACTCACCTCACTGACATTGGATATAGGCTTATGTCTAAAAGGGTACCAATTTGAACATGAGTAATGACCTCATGATTTGAATTTTACTTATTATTATTTTAATGAACCAAACCAGTTGATATCAAATAAGTCAAGAAATGTATCTGAAGGGGCATCAACCTATTTTAGCCAAGTGGCTTATTTATTAGTTTTTTGTATTTGTTAAAATACCAGAGGTGGGTGTTGATGATCTAGGTACAGGAGGTATTTATTATGGTACAAACTCCTTCTTCAGGGAAAAGATCTTCCACTAAGATGGAAATCAAAACATCCCTATGCTTTAGATTTAGAGCTGCATGTCTTTGGAATGTTTTAGTAAATCCTTCTACAGTGGTTTCAGAATATTTTCCTTTCCTTTTGGGTGCATAGTTTCATTTTAGCTTATGGGAAAAGGCCTAAAAAAACGGTTCCAATCAGGTTCTGAATATAAGCTTCCAATTTGGCCAACTTCTGATCATAGAGATACTTAAAAAAAAAAAAAAACAAAACACCTTTTAAATACCTTGTCAAGTTTCAGCCAGAGGAAACAGTAGGTATTCTTGGCAGTACTGAACAACGTCATGCACACAAGAGGGGTCCCCAACAGGGTGCAAAAGCTACTATTCTCCCAGGATTCAGAGCCATTTTCAAAGATAACCAAAAGACTTAAGACACTTCTCCTGAGAGCTGAAAGCAGTCAGTAGGACCCCAGCTATAAATGGAGGGCAACCCACATTTTTGTCCAGCCATAGTTTGAGGGACCGCAAACTGACAGCTGCCAAGCCAAGTTCTTAGACAAACAACAAGGCAAGAAAGGATTGATAACCGATGTTTTCTTTCTGCCAATTTGAATTCGGAAAGAAAGAGACAATGTGAAATTTTACCTTCCTCTCTTGACCAGACACCACAGATAGAGATCTGGGAGTGCTGACTTTGGTAGGAATTCTTACCCTTTGCCGGCTTCTTCCAGTTTTACCAGGATGCCATCTGTAGGTTCCAGAGTCAGTGGATTGTCCCAGCGGGTCTCATTCTGGTCCCCAGAACCTGTAGAGGAGAAAAAATAATTTTCCTTTTACCCTCTAAAGTGTGTGCCTGGCTGAGACCTCTTTTTCTTTAGGGCATCTTGTAAATGTATAAGCTTATCTCATACGGTTAAAAGTTCTCCAGTGTGGCCACTGTAATTTAATTTTATCTTTGGTAAGTTTAACCTCTGTAGAACCAAAACTAAAATGGAGTCACTTATGTTGGGGACAAAATGGAGCTGACCAACACAGGAGCATTTAAGAAAGTTAGGTAACAAAACTTTACCTAACAGAAGTTGCAGGAATTTGCAGTTCTTAGAAATCAGCAGAGGATGCCAGCCAGTCTCCAAATGCCAAGTCTGTTTATGCCCTCTCTGGACGTTTTTGTCCCGTGACTAGGCTATCCTTCCCCAAATAAGAAAGAAGACCACCAGGCCTCCCATCCGCTGAAAAAACCAAGTAACTCTCAAAGTTACCCCATAAAAAGCCACAAGTCTGTGAGCAACTGGGAACACGTTGCCTTCATAGCCCTAAGTTTTCCTGCTTGCAGGTCAAAACCTTTGCAATAAACTCATTGTTTTGCTTCTTTTACTCAGTGCAGTGTTTGGCTTTTGATGCCTACTTGTTCAGCCTTAAAACAAAACTTTGTTCACCTGGGCCTCACACTGGACCCAGTCCGGTTTCTCAGTCGGACCGGGTCCGATCCTGGACCCGGTCCGACTCCGGCTGGTTTCCTGACTGAGCCGGAAGAAGAAAGGCTTCAAAAAGTTCTGAAAGCTCAGAACGAAAAGGAGCTAAGAATCCAGGATCCGATAGGGATTTACCCGCCACCCCATAGGCTTCAGGCCCAAAGGTACCTACACCTGCTCGGTCATTGTTTCTGGGGGGCTGTCTGGGGTCTCACTAGGTTCCCTCTGATACCAGAACTGTTTAAGATAAACTGACGCATATTACAAATTTTAAGAGTTTGAGCGAAAATCAATTCCGATAGAGCAGCGCTGAACTACAAGTGGTCAGGCAGGCCCGCAACTGTGATTTTATTTCGTCCTTCACTTACTGTTGGTTAGGTTGTGTATTTTCACCCCTACTGCCCAGCCCCTTATACCACTACTTACATCTTCATCTATTTTGTTTGGGGATATTTTCCTCTCACGTTATTTGCTTTTTGTTATTGATTTGTGAGAATTTACTTTATAGTAATAATACGAGGTCTCTCTCCTAAAAGTTGCAAGTGGTTTTTCACTGATGATTGTCTTTTTTTTTTTTTTTTCTTTGTTTCTGAGAATGTTTGACCTAAAATATTTCACATTTCCTAGATTCTAAAAATGCATCTCTTACATTATAGCTTCTTCCTTTGCTTTTATGATTAGGTACACCTTCCTTTCCTTCCAAGCAAACAAAAGTAAAATCTATTCTTTCAGTGATGAAATAGTTTTACTTTTTAGCATTTCACATTTTATACAGAGGGTGATACTTTTACCCTTCAGAACCAGTTATCTCAGCACTTTTTATTTGGAAATTCATCCTATCCTTATTGATTTAAAAATTCTCCATCTATCCTATTAGAAATAAAACATTGAATTTTGAAATATTTTCTCTAATTCAACAAAAATATGTGTGAAACACTTTGTTTTTAAAGGGCAGACATTGAGATTTTTTAATCCCTACAAAATATGATGCAAGATCTCCGACTTTTGAGTTAAAAACAGTTTCTCCATCATTTTTGAAAGTTCAACAAGATCTTGAATACTGAATCATTTTGCAACTGGTTATAAAAATCTAACTTTTTGAGTTATATTTCATATCCTAACTCCTGTCCTTACTTGAATCTTTGTGGTCTTAAAACAAATGTACATTCTTCTCAGTTTCCAGATATATATTTTTATGAAGGGCAAATTATATAAAGTTCATGTGCAAGGTCAATAAGTTTTTTTTTGTTTCCCATAATAAAATTCACTTTTAAAATATCTACTTAATTTTTACAGCAAAAGATATTTCAATTAAAATATAATAAAATAATATGTAGCAAATATTATAATACAGAGGACAATAATATTTTTAGTTACAGAAAATTTGATTCATCTTTAAAAATCAGGTCTCACAGATTAAACTAGATATATATTTAAAATCCATTTTCTAATAAAAACAAACAAGTTTTCCTCTTTTACTGTTCCCTCATCATCCCAAAGTAATACATCTGCATTTGATACATTGATTGGTTCATTGAAATTGAGCTCTTCAGTAGATGATGTTTAAATATCAATCGCCTTATGAATATTTAAATTCAAGAAATGTCAAATTAAAGGTTTGCTCATCTTGTTTACTTTTAAGAGTTCTTCAGAAATATCAGATAAAATGAGATCATACTTGGTGGCAGTTTAAAACTCTTAAAAGGCTGATCTTTGCATAGTAATACTCCAAAATATTCAAGGGGAACATATTCAACTATAATGTCACCTTTGGGTTTATTAAAAGAAAGCTGCTTCCATCTCAGCAAAACCTGTTATATTTAACTTTAACAACATTTTCCAATTAACTCTTGATTTAATGTACTGGACTTAATTCTAAGCTAATGCAATCGAATGAAAAATCATTTGTATTAAGCATTTATTGTATGATTTAAATAAGTATCAATATAGTGGTAATTTTTGTTACATTCTGTTTCTGACTGATTACATTTAACTTTTGAAGAACCCCAAAGGCACTTTTGTTATATATTTTTCACTTCTTTTCAGACAAATATTTAATACTTTGAATTTTGAAGCACTACATTAAATCTGTAATCTAAATGATACCCACATACAATTTAGCTTAATGGGTAAATTTTATTTCATAAATATATTCTCCTTAAAAAGGAATCCAACTGAGTCCTTGGAAAAGCAATGTCTTCTATTGCCTTTAAATATGATTTAGTTCATCAACATGTTATATATACATATATATCTGAAGTTGTTTACAAAGTTTATCCATTGACTATAAGAACATCAATGTTCACTGAATAGTGTATACTGAACCCTTTCTACTTTCTGAGCATAGATTAAGAGGGGATAGGTGCATATAAGAGAACAAAGTAACTGCCATGAAGGAGCTTATTGCAAGATCATATCTGTAGCTTATTCTTCATATAGATATAGATATAGATATAAATCTATTTGAAAATGCCCAGAAGCAGCCTGACCAAACTCAGAGAAAAATGTAGGGTCATAATGTTTTCCAGAGGCAATTTGGTTTTCTTTAAGAAGTAGCAGGGGTAGAGTTAACTTCTTCAGGGACATGTTAGCTATCCAGTTCATCTGTCCAAATTCACATCTACATCTTGTCTACATACTACTCCCCTTTCCCTCTCACACACAGCCTAGAATTATTGATACCTTCAGTTTTTGACTCTGTTCCTCTGTTTGACTCTAGTTTCTAACCTTATTTCTCATCTCCCTGACACTCACAGGTAATTTGACTTACTTTGCCACAGGTCTTCGATCCCAGACTTCATAAAGGATATGCACGTCATCTGTCTTGCTTGGTTTCTATCTACCTCTCACCTTTACAAATCACAACCCATCCCTCAACTTGCCCCAGGACTCGGATTCCCACCATATCTAGTGGGATTCCCACCATATCTATTCCAACCATATCTAATTAGCTCACACAGATTTTTTGACAATAAAAGAGATAGCCATAATAAATCAGTCTTGGCTGAATTAGAATATTTTTCCTCTCTTCACACGATTTTCTAAGCAGTCATCAAATTCCTAAAGTTTGAATTTCTTAATTCTCTTCTAAAAGACTCATTTTTGTTCTACCTTCTTTTTCTTTTAAATGAAAAGTACAAAGCATACTAGAAAACACCTATGTTTCATTTTCCTAGAAATTAACAAATGTTAGAATATTGTTACTGTCAATTTTTATAAAAGAATAAACCATCTTATGTGAAGTTGAAATCCATTATGTAACTTACCCCAGGCCCATTGCATTCTCTCTTGGATATATTATCTATACTCAGTGTCCCCATTCTTGTCTTTTGTTCGTTCTTAATATTACTCCTGTTTGGTTTTTGCCCCATCACTTCACATAACTGTTCTTTTCAAAGTCACAATAACTTCTAAATTGCTAAGCCAGTGGGCAAATCTCAGTCTCTTTTTAAGTAATCTAGCAGCATCATTTGATACATTTGATCACACCTGTTTCCTTGAACACATTAATTTCTTAGCTTTCAGCATATCACACACTATTAGTTTTCCTCCTGTAAACTCAATCTTGCTTCCTTGTTCATTTTCTTCTCCTAGATCTCTTAAAATTGGAGTGACCTTGTCATCTTTTCTAATTACACTCACACATTTGGTTTTTTCATTCAATCCAATGGTTTTAAATAAAATTATAGACTCATAATCTCTTATTTTTTAAATTCCTCCTTCTTTCCCCCAAACTTGACTTCTACACGTGGATATCTTATTGCCATCTCAAACTTGTATGCTAAGTGGAACTCCTAATCTTCTCCCTAAACCTGCTGTACCCACAACCTTCCCCATATCAGGTAATGACAACTTCCTTTTAGTTGCAAGTTAGAAGTTAGATCTTGAATCTAACTTTGACTTTTATTTCTCTCACATCCCATATTAAACCCACTTGGAGAACTTGTGGCTCACCTTCAATACCCTTCTGACCGCATCTCCGTACCTCCATCTCTATTACCCTGGTCTAAGGCATCACTTTCTCACTTTTATAGCAATATCCTTCTAACATGTCTCCCTACTAACACCCCATTGTCCATGTCATCCAGTCACAGCAGCTACAGTGATTCCTTTAAAATAAAAGTTAGATGACATTACTTCTTTGCTCAAAACTCTTCCTTTACTCTAAAAGCCAAAGTCATTACAATAGCCTACAAAACCCTACAAAATTTTGTTCCTTCTCCCGTCTCTGCACTTGACAACTTCCCAGCTTGCACACTTTTCTCTATTCACAGACATAGTCCCACTTTTTGCTCTGGCTGTTCATTGTGCCTGAAATTCCCTTGTGCCAGGTGTCTGCATTGCTGTCTCCCTGTGGCAGATTGTTATGGTTGCCAAACATTCTTTGCTTTAAAAAGAAGGTTTTTGCTACCCCATTGGGGTGTATGACTGATCTGGCTAATGAAATGCACAGTGATATATGCCTCTCCAAAGTAGAAGCTTTAAGAGCTATTGTATGATCTTTTCTCTCTGCTATGAGATCTGCATGATACAGATAAGGGCTGCTCCTTTAGCATAGACCCTGGCATGAAACAATGGAGAGCAGAAACACAGCTGATTCATGAGATACTTGTAACACAAGAGAGAAATATATATTTGTTGTTGGAAGTTGATGAAAATTGGGATTTTTGTTATTGTATCATACATAATGAAAGTGATTATAGAAATTAGTACCAAGAATTGGGGTGCTGATTGAACAAATACAATCACCCTTCACATTAACTTTCCCTTTTGATGGTACCCAGGGAACTGTTATTGGAGTCTCAACAGATGATTACAATGTTGTGCAGGGATGAATAAGAGAGAGAATATTGCTAAACTGCCTTGGTTGATATTGGCTGCTTTGACCAGCCACTATAAGAAAGACATAAAATTAGAAAATATATAATTGGCTACCTTGTAAGCAAAAACGAATGGGAATATAGAAAGCTCAGAAATCCCCAAAGCTTCCAGGTGTAGAAGCTGTCACTACTTCTCATTTCCAACAGATAAAAAATAAAACTGAGATAGACTTTGAAAACAAAGGCTAGTTTAAGCTCAGTCTCTTCTGAAAGTACTAAATTAGAATCATGGCCATAAAACCCTTTGTTAAAGTCTCCAAATTGATTAAGGTAGTGCCTGATGAAAACTTTGTTAGACAAAATGGCTCAAGGAAAAAAGAATAAAGGCATGGATTTCCCAATAAGGATTGGTAAGTTCCATTTACCTGCAAATAAGTCTTGAAAAATGAATAATTTGTGGGTAAGCTGCTAACATATGAATTGGGTAACAGAAGAAAAGCAAACTATGCTTTTGAAAGAGTTGTACTGCCAAAGGAGTCATTAATCTGGATTTAAAATACACTGCGACTCCTTGAGACTTAACTTTGGGTCCCCACTTTCCACAGACAGAAAGGAAGATGAGAAAGCTGTGTAGCCCTCAGGGAGAATATTTTCTTCAATGTTCTCTTCAGATGAGAACTTAGGAGACACAGAAAAGGAAAATCTCCTAGAGGGAGCGACACATACCAAAAAAACAGTGGACCAGGATTTACTTCAAAGTAATGCAAGCTGGGCCTAATTAAGGAACATTCTCTTCCTCCAGGGTGGGGGCCCTTTGTAATTTCTCCCTGGGGAGATTTCAGTGTTGCTACATATTAGTGATGATGTCTGTTTTCTATTCTCACCCTGTTTCAATGGGAATGTTTCTTGTGGTCAGTCTGTCTGTATTCCACCACTCTGTGTGACGTGTGTTGGTCAGATAACTTGACTTTTCAGTTCTTGGATCTTTGGATCAGGAAAAGCTAATTATGGCCCTGATCTAAAGACTACCATATCATGGACTTTGAGCATGATGGCACAATTAGGTTGTTTTTTTTCGTGTGGGTGAGGCAAGTGTATTTTATGTGAGAAGGAGAGGGAAACAAGATGGTATTATTGCTTCCAGTTACTCCTAACACTCCTGTGAGATGAGTACTCCTACTCCATTGCTATCGGGTTTGACCAAGTGACATGCTTGGGGCAATAAAAAGTGAATGGAAGTGGCATGTTAGTCCAAGAAGAATGACATGTAAGGGCATTTTGTGGTTCCTCCATTTATTTTCTCTCCTTCTCTGACATGGGAATGGCATGCTCCAGATAGAGGCTGCTTCTCTAATCTGTTTCCTGAATTTACAACAACTTGAGGCAGTGCCACAGCTGATCCATGAAGGTCATGCCGTGTACCTGGGGAATACACACCAGTTTTTCTAAACCATGGTGACTTGGGGGTGGTTAACACAGCATAACTCAATGAAAGCCAAATGATAAACTAATATTCCTTGAAGTCTTTGCTCAGATGTCACCTCAGTGATGTCTATTGTGACTATATTTAGAAACATTTCAAACCCCATTTTATCACTTTGAATTTCTCTTATCTTGCTCTATATTTTCTATACCATCTATCCTCTAAAACACTAATGGATTGTTTTTTTATGGTCTTCCTCCCCTGACTATAGACTCTATGAGGTCAGCAATTTTTGCCTGGTTACTGATGTCCCTGGCACAGAGTAACTCCCTAAATTTATTTGTTAAGTCAATGAATGAGTTGTTTTGTATCCAATATGATTTACATAAATTATATTCTAATCTATGTGATTGTTAATTTTATATGTCACCTTGACTTGACTTGCCCAGTTGTTGGCCGAACACTAGTCTAGATGTTGTTGTGAAGATATTTTGTAGATATGATTAACACTTAAGGTCCGTAGACTTTAAGTAAAAAAGATTACTCTCAATAATGTGAGTGGGCATCCTCCATTCAGTTGAAGGCCATAAGAGAATAAACAGGTTTTCTAGAGTGGAAGAAATTCTTCAAGACAGTAGCATAGAAATTGTGCCTGAGTTTCCAGCCTTCCAGCTAGCTCTTCAAATTTCAGACTCAAGAATGCAGTATCACTTTCCTGACTTTCCAGCCAGCAAGTCTGCCCTACTTGCTGACAAGATTCGGGACTTGTCAGCTTCCACAATTGCATGAATCACATAATTGAAATAAGATAAATCCATATACATACACATACACACACACACACACACATATATGTATATATATATATATATTCTGTTTCTTGTAGAACTCGGACTATACATAACTTTATATATTTAACCATATATAACTTCTAGATATAACTTTATAAATTCTATTTGTTGCCCAATATTCTATTTATTTGCTATGGTAGGAATAAGAGTACAATTTATTTATCCATTCTCCTACTGATAGACATATGTGTTGTTTCCGGTTTTACTGGGTTGATGCTGCAATGATTAATTTTATACACGTTTTCTTGTCTACATGTACAATAATTCTGTTAGGATATTTATCTAGAATTGGAGTTGCTCATACAGTTTAATGTTTAATCTTTATTAACAAAAATGAGAGCTATAACATTTCACTTACTATTTATAATTTCATTTTTTTAACATCTTTATTGGAGTATAATTGCTTTACAATGGTGTGTTAGTTTCTGCTTTATAACAAAGTGAATCAGTTATACATATACATATATCCCCATATCTCTTCCCTCTTGCGTCTCCCTCCCTCCCACCCTCCCCATCCCACCCCTCTAGGTGGTCACAAAGCACCGAGCTGATCTCCCTGTGCTATGCGGCTGCTTCCCACTAGCTATCTATTTTACATTTGGTAGTGTATATATGTCCATGCCACTCTCTCACTTTGTCCCAGCTTACCCTTCCTCCTCCCCATATCCTCAAGTCCATTCTCTAGTAGGTCTGCGTCTTTATTCCCGTCTAATTTCACAAAAGTTTTTGGAAAATATTTTATCAATAAACATTTTATACATAATAAAAGTAATAGATATTAAATGTGAAAAATATTAAAATGTAGAAAACATTTTTTAAAGAGTTCCTAAGTTCTCATCACCTAATTGAACCATAATAAACATTTTGGTGAACTTCTTTCCATTATATTTTAGTGTAGACTGTTTTATTTTTAGTTACATAGTGTATATATTTTTTAAGCCTATTTTCAATTAATAGAAATATTTCCGATGTAATGAACTTTACTAAATCTAATTTTTTGTTGTCTAATTTTTTAATGAATTGGATGAACTAAAATTTAATTATTTCTCTATATATGTTTAACTTCTTTCCTTTTTTCTTTTTTTTGTTTTTTTGCAGTTTCAATAAGCATTCTATAAAAGCCTCTGGATAGAATGCTTTTTCTCTATTTAGGATTATTTCTTTGGTCTAAAGTATGAACATCTTACAGTCACTTTGAATACAGTCTGCCTGATTACTTTCCAAAGGTATTATACAAATTCACCGTCCCACAAACAATATATTTCACAAAACTGGAATTTCACATGTCTTTTTAAATTACTTTGACTTGAGTAGATAATTTTTATATTAGGTCTTATTATGGATTAATTATATTCCCCCCTAAGAACGCTATCTTGCAGTCCTACTTTCCAGGACCTCAGAATGGGATGTTATTTGGAAATAGGATTGTTGCAAAATAATTAGTCGAGATGAGATCATACTGGAGTAGAGTGAACCCTAATCCAATGTGTTGATGTCCTTATAGGAAGATGGCCAGGTGAAAGGCAGAGATTAGTGTTATGAAACTGCATACCGAGATATACCAAAGATTGCTGGCAAACTGGCAGAAGCTAAGAAGAGACAAGGTAAGATTTTCCCTTATAGATTTCAGAGGTCCTGTGAGAAAATAGCTCAGGCTTCATTTTTCCCTACATTTTCTCCCCTTTCTCTTTCTACTCAACTGAAGGAAACTGTTTTGATTCTTCACACAGATGTGATCTGGCATCTCCCTCACTCTTTCCCACATTTACAACTTAATTGGTTATATGTCTCTTTCCTTACCATATAATCTCCTGATATTTTCAGGAGTTTTTTGTTTGTTTCTATGTTGTTTTCCTGGCGGTTGTTTTGTATCGCAGTGCCATTATTTTTTCTGGTTTGCAAGATTTAAGAAGGCAGAGACATTTTCACTTACGCTTATATTCTTAAAGTGCCTGACGGAGTACTAAGCACACAGTAAGAACTTACTATATGTTTATTTTTTTATTTTTATTATTTTTTTTTTTATAGCTACTTTTATTTTTATTTATTTATTTATTTTTGGCTGTGCTGGGTCTTCGGTTCGTGCGAGGGCTTTCTCTAGTTGCGGCAAGTGGGGGCCACTCTTCATCGCGGTGCGGGGACCGCTCTTCATCGCGGTGCGCGGGCCTTTCACTATCGCGGCCCCTCCCGTTGCGGGGCACAGGCTCCAGTCGCGCAGGCTCAGTAGTTGTGGCTCACGGGCCCAGCCGCTCCGTGGCATGTGGGATCTTCCCAGACCAGGGCTCGAACCCGTGTCCCCTGCATTAGCAGGCAGATTCTCAACCACTGCGCCACCAGGGAAGCCCACTATATGTTTATTGAATTAAATAGGTTAAATATTCTTAAATGAGTAAAAGCAGTATTTATGCCAACAACTATTTGTTATTAATAAGGAAAGAAATCTAACATCCCTTGTGTGGCTCTTGTATGGAGTTGCATGAAGGTAGAGCCTTCATCAGGTTCACTGCCAAACCCCTAATACCTAGAATAGTGTCTGCCACCCAATAGATACTCTAAGAAGTTGGGTTAAATGAAAGAAGTATCCAAGTACTGTAAATGTAAACTCTCCTTACTTTACCTTATAAACCGTGTTATGATAATTTTTTTCTTGTCAAATATATAATGCATTTATTGACTTTATTTCTATAATTTAATGAAAGTTACTTAACTAAAATTGCCTGTTTAAGTAAAAAAATTGACAGGACAAAATTTATTTTATTTGGGGAAGCAGAACAAATCATACTATCCTTGTCATAACCAAGCCTCATTAATACAGGTTCCATCACCATGGTGTCTGTGATAATTTTAGTAGTTGTAACTTAGTTTGCTGTTGCTTATGTAAATCTTTTCATTATTTTGTAGATTTGTATATTAACACTCCACTATTTTTTAGAGAATCTCTATTTATAGAGAATCTTTAAAACAAAGAGAAGTTGTTGAACATCCCTTAATAATGATGGTGATGAGAATAACAATTCATCTACCCATAATGTGAACGGTCAATAGTTTATTGCTTGATAATTGTATCTATGCTGAAGATTTGATATTTGTAAACATTTAAATAGTTAATATTTAATTTATAATTACTGAATAATACATAGGTAGCACTGCATGTAATTTTAATGGAGGTAGTAATGTTACATTTTCAAAAGGAGTATTATAATTCAGATTTTATTAACTTAGGTTAATCAGCATCAGTCAAAATGAGTGAGATAATGTAACTATAATTGCATTTCTTAGAGTAAAATCTTAGAATGAGGCAGATGTTGGATGCTCCCCTTATGAATTTCTCTTCCTCGCTCTCTCCCTTTATATATGCACACACATGCATATTACACAAAGCATGAACACATATATGTGCACACACATATATACATACGTATGTGCATGTGTATGTATAAATTTATTTGGAAGGTTATGATCTAACAGAAAGAATAATTCACAAAATATTTTTTACATAAGCTATATATGTTTAATAAATATATATCTGTGAACTATATACAGAATATATTAAAATGCATTAGCTTAAGTACGTATTCTACTGCTGCTGCTATTGAATACTACTGCAAATACTACTAGGAGTAGCTAATATTTACTGGGCATTTTTCTATGTACCTAGCACTGTGCTGAATACATTACATCTATTATCACATGTTGTAACACTCACAACAATATGATGAGTAAGGTATCATTGTATTCTCCTTTGCAAAGAAGAAAAAAATCGAGATACTGAGGGTTCAAGTGACCAAGTTCATGCAACTACTAAGTGGCTATGTTCAAATCTGAACTCATGCTGTCAAATGCTGTTATGATTTGTGCTTGTCTTTCCTTCTGACATTATAGGGTATCAAACTATTGTCTTAGAAGCTCATTTGACCACCAGGATTATTAGCATCTCTAATGCCTTCCATGAGAGAGTGAAACAAATGCCCTTGAAAATCCAAGAAGAGCCTAGCATGTGCTAGCCATTCAATTATTATTTAGCAAACAAAGAAGTAAATGAATGGGGTTCTGAACCGATTGCATTAGTCTGAGAACAGCAGAATTTAATAATTTTAAAAGTCCAATTTGATTAGAAAACTGTACCTTAATAAGTATCTTAAGAAATAATTTAATTCAAAATATTTATTACATATGTCCTTCAACTTACTGTTGTCAGTTAATATATTCCACTGCTAAGTATTTTAGAAGTCTGTGGGTTTTGTTTCCAAGAGCTTCCTTGTAGAAATCGGGCTACGTTAGAAATAAACCTTTGAAAAGAGCAACATGGTGCAGGAAAAATGTTCATTTTATGGAGAAAAACCTGACAAGTTAGAGGTCTTTCTCTAGACATTGGGCTTCATTAAATCAAGTGTAAGCGCACAGTCTAATGCTTGACAATTTGCATCTTTCATGTTTAATTTGAATTTTTCTGCACCATCTATTCCTACTGGTGTATAGTTATCCTATTTTCTATTAAATGAAAAGTGTGAGCTTTTAGTCTCAAGTTCCAAAGATCAAGCATTATGTTCTTTTCTAACACAAATCTTGAGGTGTCAACATTTTTCAGGCTGATTAAGCCCCTTGTCATACAACTAAGTAGTAAAGCATAGCCTGGTGCTATGACTTGAGTTACTTATAGCATGTTTGCAGTGAAGTACCTCTGAGGGGGGAAAAATGTGTATTTTTACAGGAAGCAGCCTTAATTTGTATTCCTCCAGACTACATTTAATGTTAAAAGTTTATAAAAATTTAAAGTTTTACAAGCCTTGCTTCCTCCAGGCTTAAAAACCTAGCTGACATTTATGAACAAATAAATTTATCATAGAGCGAATATATTTTTTAAACACTTAATGTGTATTCTCCAACCTAACATCTGCTGAGCATGAATGACAAGAATGTTTTTAGTTTTTAAAAAAATCTACAGTTTAGTACAGTAAAAAAGTGAACAAACTGGTATGTAGGGATTACTTAAAAGTTTACATTTATTTCATCAATAAGTGCAGCTTTTGCTTAGATACTTAATGAAAGAATAGGAGCATATTGTAACTTTCTAGAATTAAAAAAACTGTTCAAGTGTATAAGTAGGGCCAAAACTACTCCATGAAAATATTTTTCTAAATTTGATAACTTGCTGGGCAATCATTTATATACCAAATAACCAAGCTGACAACTATTTGCCTCTGTGTTCTGTGAAGAAAAGACCAACTAAGGTTTTCCAAAAAGGAAATTATAAAGCCCAAATATTTGGAAATTTCAAGGCCTGAATAACTAGACAAAAAAGATCAATCAGTTTGTCCACAAATCCAAGACTCATGCATTTCCTTTTCTCCCACTCTGCCTTGTCTCCTTTTTCATTGGGCAAGACATCTAATAGTTTACTTTTGTCATTTCTTCAAATCCATAAACTCATAGAAATCTCAGCCTTGTATGGAGATTTTTATTTTTCATTCTGAATTTCCCTGGAATGCTAAGAAATGGATATTTTGTAAACACACAGGGACGAAGGGAATAAATTTGTTCAGGAATCTGGAGTGAGAGGGGACATTGAGAGAGTCATTGAAAGCATAAGGACATGAGGGCTTTAAATGGGACTCCATTGGCCTGAACGAGTCGACACATCTCACCACACAACACAGATTTACTACTGTGGAGAGAACAAAAAATGAGGAAGGAAGGGGATTAAAATTCAAGAGGAAAAACACTTTTCTTTTTACCTTACCTGACACATCATGTGCTTAACATGTTGTGTTTCTCCCAAAACAGTTGGTAGCGTTTGCATACATTGCAGAGAATGCAGATGGTTTTCTGCTGAGAATCAAGTAAGCCCAGGAGGTCACACTGGGAATAACTAAAGTCTTAAACTACATCCTTGTGAATGCTATAATTTTTAAATCAAGGCCTTATTATTTAGTACCTTAACATACTTTTCTGTGGTTAAAACATTTGTGCTCTTGACCCACTTAGGAATAAAAGAAAAAAAAAAAAAAAACAAAACCTCAACACCCACCAGTAAAGCAAAGGCTAGTTGCATAAATGATTGAAGTGTCTGTAAAAACACCTTCCCAGGAGAACAGCCTGCTATTGAAGTTCAGATCAGCAAATATACTTGCCTCATTATTTTCACATGCCTCACATACCTGCTGCTTTTCCAAACTTTGGCATGCTCTCATCTAGTATTTTAAGAAATGAAGGAATCCAAAAACCCTTGAAGAGATAGGATATTTTAAAATGTATTACCAGACTAACTATTGAACTATATTCTAAAGTTTGCAAAAATTGGCCCAACTCACATTCAAGTAAAATATTTATATTATTTTTAAAACAGTGATGCCAACTAACAAGAATAGATGTACTAGTGCAATGGCACTTTGGTTAATAGTCTCATGGTTGGACTTGAATTGGTGGCGAGAGAAATTGAGGACACTGAGAATTAGGGAAGGCAGTCATTTCTAATTTATATTAACTCTTATTTTTCCTGAAACAATTTATTGCTATCAACTATAGGTGGGTAATTTAAATTTGTCAGAGAATATTTATCCAAAATGAAAATCATTATTTAGTTAATGACATTTTAAAAATGTATTTTAAAACATTCATATGTTCATTTATTAAGTATATCTTTTTCAAATGTCTATAATAAGAATGGCACTGTGTGGGTACTTTGCATGGATATAAGGATGGTTAAATATAATTTTTCTTGTAGGTTTACCTCTTCCAAGATTGTATTAGTAAATAGAAACACATTTTAATAAGTGTAAAGTTATTTCAAACTGTAGACATCAAAATTGTAAATAAAACAATATTATGCTAAACATATCAATTTCATACAGTTAAACACTAAACAAATATCTTTTAATAATTCCAGGCAGTCATGAGGGTAATGCAGCCATCTAAAGGGATGGAGAGTGAAGGGGTGGAGAGAGGAAAAACATGGGAGAGAAGGTTGTTTCTGATAGGTATGCTGGGGACAGTTGAACAGATACCTAAATAATTGAGGGAGGGAATCATACAAAGATTTGGGAGAAGACTAGGAGGAAACCACAATGTCACAAAGTGCAAAAGCTCTGAGATGGAAACCAACTTGGTGGTGTTTGAGGAGCAATAAAGATGGAGGGGAGAATGGTTGCAATGAGTTGGAGATGTAGGCAGGGACAAACTCATGAAAAATGATGTAGGCCTAAGTCATGGTAAGAAGTGTGCATTTTGTCAAAAATTCAGAAACAGGGCTTCCCTGGTGGTGCAGTGGTTAAGAATCCACTGGCAATGCAGGGGACACGGGTTCGAGCCCTGGTCCGGGAAGATCCCACATGCCGCAGAGCAACTAATCCCGTGCGCCACAACTACTGAGCCTGTGCTCTGGAGCCTGCGAGCCACAACTATTGAGCCTGCGTGCCACAACTACTGAAGCCCACTCACCTGGAACCCATGCTCTGCAACAAGAGAAGCCACCACAATGAGAAGCCTGCGCACCACAACGAAGAGTAGCCCCCGCTCGCCACAACTAGAGAAAGACCGCACACAGTAACGAAGACCCAATGCAGCTAAAAATAAATAAATAAATAATAAATTTTAAAAAATTTCAGAAACAGCAAAATTAAAACCACCGTATCAATAAAATAGTATTTAGTAAGAGTTTATTATGCATATAAGAGCAGTTCTTGAACTGGGAGCTTTCAAATTCAAGACTGATATGAAGCTCAGAGGCCCTGTGTTACAGGATGGCTTACAGAGTGAAAATGAGGAAGTTGTTTAACCTTTACAATGATTGGTTATTACAGTGAGGTTTCCAGAGGGCAGGGATTGGTTAAAAGTGATTATCTTGTATCATTTTTAGGAAGATGACAAGTTTGTTTTGATTATCAAAGGCATTTATAAGAAATAACCTAAGTTTCACTTAAATTCATGAAAAGAGTTAGATTTATTTTTGCCCACATGGCTTAAATGGTTTTGTCTGCTCAAGGAATTTTCAAGTCTGGTCTCTATTTTGTGTTTTACTTTAACACAGTGGATGATGAAAAGCCATTGAATGGTTTTAAGTATAGATGTGAGTATATAACAGTGTGACTTAAGAAAGCAGGCTGCCTCAGTTTCAATCCCAGTCTGTCTGTTATCAGCTATGATCTTGGGCAAGTTACTCATTTTTCTTATCTGTGAAATGGAAAAGTAAATGTAACCTTCTTATTAGATTGTTGTGAGAAATAAATGACCTAATATATGTAATGTATTAATTATTCATATTTAACAGAGTTCACTCTTGTTACTTGTGGAAAACAGACCATAGGAAGCCAGATAGGAAACATGAAGGCATTTAGGTGGCAACAGTATACAGAAGTCCATTCTGGAGACAAAGAAGCTCTTGATGTTTAATGTTTGAAGTGATGAAAAGTGATCAGATTTAACATATATTATGAAAGAAAACCTGGGAGGACTGAGATGGATTAAATTTAAATTATAGGAGAAGAAGCAGAGATGATAACTGAACAACTGGCACGATAGTTATAGCAATTGCCGAGATAGGAAAAATTATTGGAGGGGATGAGTTGGGGTGGGAAAGAGTCTAGAGCCTTGTTGGATGTATTAGAGTTATGCTCTTTATTAGACATTTGGAGATATTGGGTAGAAAGTCAGATATACAAATCTCATGGGGCTGTTGATGACTATAGGTATAAATTTCAGGGTCACAGTTTAGAGTTGATATTTAAAGCCCTGGGAAAAAACAAGTGTGACCAGACAGAAAAAGGAGTAATACCAAGGACTAAAGACTGGAATACTACAACATTTAGGAGGAGAAACAAAAAAAGAAAGAGTTGCCAAAGAGTTAGGAAGAGTCCAGGAGACTGTGGGAGACTGTTGCAAATTACATCTGCAACAGCCCTATTTCCAAATAAGGTCACATTCTGAGGTATTGGGGGTTAGGATTTTAGCATAATTTTTTTTGGGGGGGGCAAAATTCAACCCGTAACAATGTGTTAGGATGAGACAGAGGGACAGATTTTGAAAAGTCTTGTATAGAATGCTAAGTAGTTGGGTTTTATTCCAAAAGGCTCTGTAAAGGCAATGAAAAGATTTTGGGTGACAAGAGTGGAATTAATATTTTTGTAAAGATAATCCTAGTAGCCATATCGTAAATGGATTTTAGAACGGTAGAAAAAGAGGGTGAGATTAAGGGAACAAACTCAAAGGCAGGAGCACAAATTAGTGACAACTACTACAGTAATTCAGGAAAGAAAAGATGAACACCTGAATTTGAATAATGACAAAGAAGTTGGAAATAAAACCCCATTAACTTACTCCACTACCACTGCCACCTTCTCTAGAACCCTGTCATGTTCCTAGGCTTAAGCCTATTTAACTATTACTAGGATAATTAGCCTCTTAACTGGGTCTCCCAACTTCATGACTTCCTTCAGTCTAATCCCACCTACATTACTTCTAAAACATTACTACTAAATACAATATTTTACTGACTAGCCTTTGAATATAGAACGTATTACTCAGCTCAGCCTGTATTTGTTTAAGTTGCTTTTGGCTGCAAGGAACACTATACTTAACTCAATTTGTTTTAATCAATGATAAATTTACTATCTTAATTAATAGGGAATCAGAGGTAGAACAGACACCAGGGTAGGTTGATTCAGTAGTTCAGTGGCATCATCATCTTGCTCTTCTATGTCGGGAACTCCTTCACTCTCAGGCTGGTAATAAGATGGATGCTGTGGTCCCAGACTCGTATACAGACAAGACAACATAAGGAAAAATGTGACTGTCTCTGCCTCTGTTCTCTCTTATTGGTAAGGAAGCTGTCCCCAGAAGCATCCCTACTGCCTCAAGTCTCATTGGCCAGAAATGACTTAAGACTGCCAATCCATGAGTTGATCGTTGGCAAGCAAGGGGCATCCAATTACCGTGATTGGTTAAGATTCATCATTTGAAGTAGAGTGTAGGTTGAGTAGTCAAGATACTGTCCTAAGTGTTTTATATGTATTATATGTATCAATTCACTTATTTATATTATCAACTCCAACATATATATCTAGCTTTAACTTCCATTACTTGGTATTTATGTTGCATAATTGAATAAGGTATTAATATTACTTGGCTAGGACTGCCATAACAGGATACCAGATGGCTTAAACAATAGAAATTTATTTTCTAACAGTTCTGCAGGCCGGAAGTCCAAGATCAAGTTGTGAGCATGGTTGGTTTCTCTCCCTGGCTTGCAGATGACCACCTTCTTGCTGTGTCCTTTCATAGACTTTTCTCTGTGTGCATGCACCTCTGTTGTCTTTCTGTGTGTCCAAATATCCTCTTCTTGTAAGGACACCAGTCAGATTGAATTAGGACCACCCTAACAGCTTCATTTTAACTAAATCACCTCTTTAAAGGCCCTATACAAATATAGTTATGTTTTGAGGTACTGGAGGTTAGGTCTTTAACGTATAAATTTTGAAGGAAAGGAGTTCAGCCTATAACACTATCCATGAGCATACTCTGAACATGTTTATCTCCAAAACCTTGATTCATATTTATTTAACTGGGAATATTCTGTACCTTATCTCTGTCTTCCAAATCATTTCATTTTGTTCAAGATGTTATCATTACAAATGAAGTTTATCTCAACAGTAGATTTTAATATCCTCCCAAAATGTTTATGTACTTTTCTGAGGAAAATGTCCTCACTCTTTTTGATATTACAATCATTTGTACACTTATCTTGTATCTCCACTAGATTATAATATTCTTTAGAGTAGGGATTATATCTTCTTTACCGTAGTATCCCTTGTACTGTCTGACAGTGTCTTGGCCATAGTTGCTACTTAGTATAAGTGTGTTAAAATAAAAATGTCCACAGGAATGTAATTCATATACAGCCTCTTAATGGGAATTGAGTGGAAGAAAAATTATTATTTCTTAGGTGACGAGGGAAAGATTTGTGGATGAGTTGAAATTTGAAACAGGGCTTGAAGGATGGGTAAGATTTTAAAGATGGAGATCTGACAAAAAGGGAATTAAAGATTAGGTTTAATGCCCATTCAGACCAGAGGTAGAGGAACAGAACAAGCTGAACTCAGAATTTAAAATAAGAAGCACACATCTGTGCAATAACATGTAGTCAGTTTGATTGTACTCTAGGGTTTGTTATATAGTAGTGAGAGCTAAATCCAGAAAGACAGTTTGAGACTAAGTCATAAATGATGCAAATGGCATTCTAAGGAAATTGGAATTCCTTTGGTAAGCAATGGTTAGTCACTGAAGGATGTCATGTATAGGAATAATGTTAACCAAAGCATTGGCTAAGGAAAAATATGCAGGCTCTAGAAGCATCAAGTTTCATTAATAAAAGTAACATGAGGAATGTAAAGGAGCTTTGAAGGTGGAAGGATGATGATGAATTTGAAAATATGAAAGGCTATCAAATAAAAATATCCAGAGGACAGTGTGAAATAAGAAAATTACAAAAACAAATATTCTTGCTTTCCATCATGAGATTAGATATTAGAAAATAGAAAGCTATTTGGTTATTTGAATGTATCTACTCACTTCTGTATTAGAACTGGTCTATGGCTAAACATTAGTCTATGCCTAAGCATTAATGGTCATATTTGGAATTTGTGCTTATTGTATATTCTATATCAAGGCAATGCAAATTATTAATCCTTAACATTTTTTAAAGCCATTTTAGTTTGCTTTGTCAGATATTTAAGAACATATTAATGTGAGCAAAGTTATATGGTATATTATATGTACATTTCTTTTCAAATATCCACCTTCTTAGGCACCTCATTTGTAATTAATTTGCAAAATGTATATCAAACATAATGTTCCAGATATCTCTTCATTAATAAATATAAATATTAAACCAGTTTAACTAAATTTTATTGTGCTTTATTTTTCTAGCTGGTGAAATTAGGTTCAGCTATACTGAATTTTCAATTTTTAATTAAAACCTAGACTAATTCATTGCTCCAATTACTTTTAACTTGAAAGATACTATTTTGCTTTTGACAAAGCATTTTTAAAGAGATACTATAAATTAATTCACATTTACCTTTTGTCTATTTCTTTTCCATTACTAATTTTAATGACCAGCAATTAACTGAATTGATTTACATGAATTTACATGAATAACTTACTGGCAGTGTTTGCCCTATGTTTGTTAAACACCGGCAGTGTTTGCCCTATATTTGTTAAACATATGTATAACGTGTAACATTTTTAAAAATAAAGGTTTACCTTAAAAAAAATTGTTGTTACAGCTCAAGGTATATTATGCATGAATATGAAAATATATATTTAGCATTTACAAAAATAAAAATATATGTATGTATGTACACAAATATATATTTTTTTAAGCAGGCTATAAATGTATAAATATATGAAGTAGAAAAAGATGCAATAAATCAGACAAACTAAGTTAAAAATAATGTAAATAGAGCACTGCTTTAAAATTATGGTGAGGAGACACATTTCAAATAATTTGGAGAAAAAAATTCAAATTGTAGTGTCCTTGGCCACCCACTTTTATCAACCAGTTTTCTTGTAAATAGTGACTATGATTAGAAAACATGGCGTATTTATCTCCACATCTTTTTTTTTTTCCTTCCTATTCCCCATTTTTCAGAGAGTTCATTTCTATTTAAAAATTGCACATATGTTTTGCACTCTTTGGATTTGGGGACTATAGTGGTGTGACCCCCCCACCTCATCCTACCCCATAAATTTGGAAATGGATGAAAGACTGATTTTGGAATCTTTAGACGGATTACTCTGAATAATCATAGTACACAGAAATGAGAAACACTAGAAAGAAAGAGAAGATCTTTTAAACCAACTATCTTGGATTATAAATAAAGAAAAAAAATAGCGTATCTAAAGAATGTGTCTATATGAAAAGAAGTGGAAGTTGAACAACCATGGAATTATAGAAATATAGTCACAGGGCAAATAAAGCAATGCCCATTTGAATATGTTGGGAATACAAATGTGAGCAAAATCGGATCCCTATCTTATAGTGTCTCCTGGTGAGAGAGACAGAAAAATAAACTGAAAATAATAATTCACAGCCCTAACTGTATAATAGATGAATGCACAGGGTATACAAGGAACTAGAAGGTCCAAACATTGTGCCAGCCTAGTGTAAGTCCAATAATGCTTAAATGAGTATGAGTTCCTCAGTGAAGGGGAACAAAGATATAGGAGTAGCAAACTGTATCGTGTATTCTAGAAAAAAAAGCAAGTAGTTTGGCGTAAAATTTTAAAATTTGGGAGGTGAAGTTAAAATGGTAGGGAGGCGTCAGCCTATTTGTCTCCCATCCCCCGCCCTGATTTTTTTTTCTATTGCACTTATCACCTTTTAGCATATTTACTTATTTTGTTTATTGTCTGCCTCTTCTTCTAGACAGTAAATTTCAAGAGGACAGATTTGAAGAGCTCAAACCTAGAGACAGATCAAGAGATTCTATCAGCCTTTGAGAGAAACAAGAATCAAGTATAAAGAGGGCTGTATTTCGGGAAGAGAAGGGTGGGGGACAGGCAGGGAAGAGGGTGAGGGCAGGCCACTCTTTTAGGTAATAAAAGCAAGGGGACTCACTTGCTGATGGGTAGAGTTTGAGGATGAGAGAAGGATGATTAAGGGTTGACACCATGACTCAGTTTAGTAGGCTGTTGGATACATGACTTTTAGAGCCATGACAAATTTTGTGCTGGAGGTATAGATTTAGGAATGTTTAACATATGTTTCATGCTGAAATCCTGTGCTTATAGAGTAAAAAAGTTCTGAGAACAAAAGCCTGGAATGGATGAAGGGTCAAGAGGCTATATAGGAACGGGGAAAGGAAAGGTGTAAAATTCATCAAGGGATAGTGGGGACGAGGTAAAAGGAAAGCCAATTTCAAGAACAGTGAAATGATTCATAAATTTAAAAGCAGCAGTGAGTTTTAGTAGGGTAAGCAATAAAATGCACTCTTCTAATTTGGCAATTTGGATGTAAGTGGTTACCATAAAAGGATATTTGCTGGAATGGTAAGGACCAAAGCCAAATTCCAGAAGACTGAGGAGTGAATGGGAGGTGAGAGGTTGAGAATATGCATATGTGCTGTTCAAAGGAGAAGAGCTTGTCCTATAGTATGATCTTGTCTGCTTCCTGGTTTGCTCGTCATGGACAAATAAATTTGTTAATATATCACCTTTCTCTGATGTACTTTGATTTTCAAAAGGACATTTCTGGAAAGGCAATAACTTAACTTGAAAGACAAATCATCTCATAATGGAAATTACAGGTCACATATAGTATAATACCTACAAATACTAGCTCATATACCACTAACACGTATCAACCATGGCTCCTTGCCCTTTCTAGTCCCCGCTCCCCTGGCTCTCCTTCCTCTCTTCTCCCCCAAACCAGCCTAATTCACAAAGACAGCAGTGGTTTAGCAGGCAGTCAATAGCTACTCAGCCAAGCTTTGCAAAGGATTTTGCTTTTTGGCTTATAGACCATGTCTCTGTAGCATGACTAAGTTGGTCCTCGATTGCTTGATTTATTCTTCATTTTTTGCCTTGGATGTATTAATAGAACAATCAATCAGACCTTGGCAGGGATCAGAATTGGTCACGAAAGAGCCCAATACAATGAATCATGCATAGATTTGCCCTTTTTTGGGCGGTAAATAAATAGACCTGACCTTGGTTGTGCACATGTTACATATGAATGCACTGTACAGCTTTTTATTATACTTCAAACAATAGCTACCTTTCAAAAGCATTAAATGAGAATCTTTCTGCTTTATAATCCTTCTGAAAAAATAATACAACATATTAAATATGCAGTGTAAGATACACTTAAGCAGGTGGCTCTGTACTCCAGGTGCTTCAGACATTTATTCAGGTTGACAGTTATTTAGGCGGCAGTTGGAAAAAGAGATGATCAGGAATGTTATGTTTGTTGCAGTTTTGTAAGATTATGTTTGTTTTTGAACATAGGTTTCTGACATTGTTTTAAAATTAAAATTGTATTATTTTACAATTGGAGAAGATGAGGCATACATTAAGAAGACCAATACAATGGAATAATTTGCAAGGAAAAACTGTTTTAAGTAAGAGTTATTTATCCTATTATTTGGGAGCTTAAGAAATGGAATGTTTTATATATGGGCATAAATGTACCTGAGCATCTGCAAAAAGACTTGAGGTAATTGAAGGCCGTCCTGAGGAGAAATAAAATAGCCTTTCATTTCCACATGATACCAGATTTCAAAGTACATTTAGATCACAATTTTAAGAAAATCTATGTATATGCTTGTCGGATCAACAGGGACTGGAAAATTCCATCCAGGCCTATGTTTGTTACCATGTAATCATTTCATACTATGGATAAAGACATCCCTAAGAATCAATGAATCTGACTGATTTTCTTGGTCCTTTCACTTTGGTACTACTTTGTCCACTGAATAGTAGCTTTTTTTTTTTTAAATTAATTAATTAATTTATTTATGGCTGTGTTGGGTCTTCGTTTCTGTGCGAGGGTTTTCTCTTGTTGTGGCGAGCAGGGGCCACTCTTCATTGCGGTGCGCATGCGCGGGCCTCTCACTGTCCCGGCCTCTCTTGTTGCAGAGCACAAGCTCCAGACGCGCAGGTTCAGTAGTTGTGGCTCACAGACCTAGTTGCTCCGTGGCATGTGGGATCTTCCCAGACCAGGGCTCGAACCCGTGTTCCCTGCATCGGCAGGCAGACTCTCAACCACTGCACCACCAGGGAAGCCCCCTGAATAGTAGCTTTAAAGGCATGGAATATTGAGGAGATTTGTCAAGAGGGAGAAGTTATTTCAGATGATGATAATATGTAACTGGAATATCAGTTTCTTCATTTTCTTTTCAGTGATAAGCTTGCTAATCAGATCTTATCCAGATTCTCCTATATTTAACCAGTTCTTCCCAGTGTAAAAATATTGAGGGTGGGAATAAGATTTGCCCTATGTATTTTTCCTGTGTCTTATACCAGGACATTACTGCCTGTTGGGTTTCTTGAGGACTCTAATCTAGTTGAAAAAATAATATCAACCTCTTCTACCCACCACCCTTGCAGCCAGAGACTCAGCTAAAGGCTTTTGGGTCCTGCTCAATGTTCAAGGTACCCAATTTCTCTGGAGCTGTAACTGAATATAACCAGAAAAATATGTTCTGGAGAGAAATTTGTTGTTGGGTAGAAGAAGTATTATTAGAAATATTGTTTGTCCTAGTATTTGTAAAATGTTGGCAATGTACTAATTCCTCAAAATTATTATGAGTTTTGTATTATATTATTGTATATAAAAGACCTAGAGGAGTGACTGGGAAATTATGATGTATTAATTAAAAGTTGTTTTTATGATGTGTTGGCCAGACAAAAAAAGCTTGCTACAATTTTTAGTATCATCTTACTTGCACCTATTTTTCCCTTTTCCAATCCTTTTGCTTACTTCATATTTGCCAAATGTTTTCTTCTTTTCACCACTTTGCTTCTCATGCAAATTTACTAACAGATTTCCTTCTATAAATGTCAAAAAGGACTCTGGTGAGTTTAGTACTTGTGCCCCTGTGTGTTAAGAGCATTATACACTAGACAAGATCAACCCTAATATCAGAATGAGTAAATGGCCCAGTCTCTGGGACCTTTTTGTTTGTTTGGTTTCTTGAAACAGGTGAACAAATAATACATTCTTCAACACTACGCTGAGGTATAAAGCTTTACATATACAAGAAGCTTTACAAATATTAATTAATGTTAATAACAGCCATATGGCAAAATCAATTTATGTTTGGTTCAGCTTTGCAAAGATTACTAATAGTTATTACTAAAGAATGACCATCTAATTTTGGAGTCTACTCTGGGACACATAGCTCAGAGGACATGGGCAGAGCAAGGGTGTGTAAAGGCAATACTTGTACTGCCTGGACTTATTAGATGTATGAAATTAGGCAAGTTATTTGGCTTCTCTGTGTCATAGTTTATTTGCTTGTTTGTTTTGTTCTGTTTTTCATTTGTAAAACTTAACTACTTCATAGGGTTGTTATAAGGATTAAATGAATTCCTGTATTTAAACACTTACCACAGTGCCAGGGACATAGTGTTTGCTGACTATTAGCTAATATCTCATTATTAAGCATTTTTAAATTCAAACTGCACTTATTGGGTACTTCATAAATTTAAGAACCTGTAGAAATATCATAGGAATCTTTTAATTAAGAATTTCTACTTAATACCTGGATATTACAATTCAGCCATTGTTTAAAGCACATAATTATAGCTTTGTCTTCTGGCAATAGCCTTTTGTCCTCATTCAATTAAATCTAGAGTTCAAGATTTTCCATTGTTGAGTCATTTGATTTAATCTTAAGATTTAGTGCCAAGACAATTACTCCTTTCTGCATTTCTGATTAATTGTAGTTTAAATCCACATATTTTGAAATATAATAACAATTATTTCAGGGAAAAGCAACACAAAGCCCCCATCAGAGAAAGAGGAGCTTCCTTTTAGCAGAGGAATAAATAAAGTAACCTGTTGACATAGAATATTCCAACATCAAAATTGATCCAAACATTCCAAAAGTCATACTTAGGGTACACAGATTTCTACTTAATTTCAGAATTTCAGAAAGTTAGAATCGAATGGGGCCTTATGTAGTGGCTAGCCTGACTGCCCTCACTTAGGAGAAGTGTCTGACTTTCATAAGGTTATAGTCAACAGTGGAAGTGAAGTCAGAAAGCTGCTCTCCCAATTATCTGGGCAAAAGTATTTCCTGCCTTGAGCATCACCTATTCTTCGAACAAGATGCAGAGGGGATGTTTAATAAGAACTTGTGGAAAGATGAATGCGGATGTCAATTCAGGACTCTTTCTATTATTTCTCAATACCTGTAAATGCTTTAATATTACTCCAGTCTTTGATAGTAATGTTATACCCAGGCCTGAAAAATAATATATATTGTCCTTGAGGATATTCCTAGAGGAGAACTGAATAAATATTGTTGTATCCTGGCTTAGATTTTGAGTGTCACTCTCCTAGTCACTTGGTGATTTGGGTCCTTTTTCCATGTGATGTGTCTTCCTGTGGGGTAACTCAGTTGATTAGCTATGGGTAACCTCTATGGACTCATCTTTCCCAGCGGCTGGAATGCTATCTTGTTCCCTTTTCTCTTCTTGTGACTTGACTCCCTGTGAGGTCTCTTCAGTAATAGAATTCTTCTGGGCACTTTACTTCCCAGTGACTGGGATTTGCTATTGATAGCTTCTGCTGGGTGCAACTTCTTGCCTATTCTGGTCCTTTCCACAACCCTCTGATCACCTGCCTCACTTTTGCTATGAATGATAATCTGGGGTTTTGGCTCAACTGGGAACATTTGCTGGCAATCCTCTGCCTATCTTATTACCAGATGCTTTAGGTGTCTTCTAAGTCTTCACTAGGATAGAACAGTGTAATCTAAGACCTGTTTTCACAGATTCAACTTTTAAATAATTATCCATGAAATGAAAAAAAAAAAAAATGCGGCTAAAGAATCACCCAGAGATATGGAGATTGGGTTTGAGAATGGGTTACACTGTACGGGGAGAACTTTGTTCTTTCTAGGGTCGAGGAACAATAAATGCATGTGGATGAGGAATTGTGTGGTTCTGGTTGCCCTTCTCATCCTAGTGGCTATAATTGGTGTTGTCAGTACTGTGTCAACTACCTCTCCAGCTCTGAAAAACAAACTTCTACTTGTAGAACTGACTACATCAGTCAGTGATTTCATCTCTAAGTATTATTGTGGCTGAGACTCATACGCCACACACTTGGTTTGGGGAGTAGGTTGTCAACCACAGCATTGACTTAGTACCCTCTGTGACTTGGAACAGTGCCCGTTCTATAAAATGGGCATGATAAACTCTCTGATTTGTAAGGTTACTGTGATGATTTATTGAATTAATACATGTAAAGCCCTTAGATCTAGGCCTGGCTCATAATAGGTCTTTAATAAATATTAATTATAATAAATATTAATTTATGGGACAATATACCTAATGTAAGTTATTGGTTTAAGAGCTAAGTTTTTCTTCACTGAATTAATTTAATAGTCAGTAGAGAACATGCTTAAACTACAAGTTTCTCTTTTGTACTACATCCAAGGATCTACCCGGTTTCATGTCATAATTGGAATAAAGTAACCATGTTCCTGAGAGTTTGTGGAGAGACAGGACCTGGTGTAATATGGTTTTAGATGTTTCAGATTCAGCTGGTAATGTTGAGAGCAGAAGTCACTGGTGCTAAGGTGAATTATTCCTAGCCAGTCTTATCCAGCACTTTGTCAAACAGCTGTTGAGACAAGAAAATTCTAGGTAAAGAGAAGAGGGCTAGTGAAAGCATGGGTGAACAGCCAGGAGAGAAACAAAGGCAAAAAAGGCCAGAGATTATCAAAAACTTGGCTGATAAAAGAGGAATAAACAGTAATATAATGAGGGAGTCTTGATCAACAATTGGAGGAGTCAAAGGACAATTTTTAGTTCACATGTCAGTGAAATCTCTTAGATGTCTCTAGGAGAGGTAAGTTATCATGACACTCATTGCTCCTGCCCTTGTGGGAAGTAGTCAGTGTACCATCAGCCATAAGTGGATTTTCCTCCTTGTGTCTATATGGCCTGCCAAATTCTCCTTTAAGGCTATAATGGTTGACTTTATGTGTCAACTTGACTGGGCTAAGTGATGCTTAGCTGGGAAAATATTATTTCTGGGTGTGTCTGTGAGGGTGTCTCTGGAAGAAATTAGCATTTGATTCTGTAGACCGAGTAAAGAAGATCACCCTCACAAATGCAGATGGGCATCATCTAATCTGTTGAGGGCCTATATTGAACAAAAAGGTAGAGAAAGGCAAATTAACTCTCTCTGCTTAGGCTGAGGCAGCCATCAGTCTGAAGCCCTTGAACGTCAGGGTTTCGGATTCAGACTGGGACCTACACCATCAGCACCAAGATTTTCAGTCCTTTGGACTCACACTGAATTATACCACCAGCTTTCCTGGTTCTTCAGCTTGCAGAGAGCAGATAGTGGGACTTCTTGGCCCCCATAACTGTGTGAGCCAATTCCTATAATGAATCTCCTCTTATATCTTATATATATCCTATTGGTTCTGTTCCTCTGGAGAACCCTAATACAGAGGTCATGTCATGGATAGCAGCTGGAGAAATATTCAAAGTAGCTTTTACAGCTATTCAGTGGTGATTATAGCAAGACTAAAGAGAAAGAGATCAGTACTTAAATTTTTCAGAGAAAGAATCAGTAGACTTGGAGATTGATTGTGTTTGTGAATGAAGGAGAGGAAGTAATGGGGTGGAGAGTTATTATGTGAATGGTGATGCTAATGCAAATGATAAGTGATATGAAAGGACTGGATGGATTTAGAAGTCTGCAGAAATGCAATCTGATTCACAAAGATTCCTCCTTCAAGACAGTTGCAACTTCTTTCACCACCAGCAGCAGCATGGAGGTGGATAAGCCAAAATCATGCAAAATTTATAAAGCATCATATATGTGCAAGGGAGATGCCACTGAACAGAAAGCTCTCTTTTAAGTGCATTTTGTTGCAGAAATTTTTTTTCATTGCAATGAATTCATTTTTCTATATTTAGTTTACAGCATATAAAAGCAAATATGGGTCTTTGAACAAGATTCTTTAAAATATTCATGTCTTCTTCCATCAGAGCTTGTATTATAAGCAAATTGCTACTTAGTTGCACAAAGCATACATGAATGTGTTGTGAATAACTTAACTTTGAGAGGGTTCAGTAAGTTAGTGACTAGTATTGGAAGCATATTATTTTTTCAGTTTTTAAATTTGTTTCAAAGTTAAAGACACATTGACTTCATAGGAAAGTATTGGAAGCATATTTGAAATAACTAGAATTATGGAACCAGAACATTAACCCACGCTTGCCATACAATAAGAAGACATAAAATAATACTTCACGTTTATCTGGGTTGAACATTTTGATTAGAGCTTGCTTTATAATTGCAAAAAAATTAACACTTTTGCATGGAAAAATGGCAGTAACTATGCATTCAATTAATGAGAATTTACTGAGTTTCCATGATATGCTCACCACTAGGCACTAGATGTGGCAAAAATTGTTGCTTACCCTATATCCCCTTCTCCCCATTCTCTTTACAAACAGAGCTCCGGTATCAACCAGAGTAATTCTTTTAAGACATCTGTAATTCATCTGTCGAAAACTGTGTAACATTCCAACCTTTTTATTCAGGGAAAAAGGCAAACTTCTTACACAGGCATCCAAAAAGTCCTACAGGATCCAGACCCTTTTTACTTTTCTGACTCCATCTCCCACCTTTCTCTCACCTCGGTATGCCCTGCTACTGACATTGGCTTCCTTGCGTTTTCTAACATGCTTTGTATTATTCTAATGCAGGGCTTTTGCACTGGCTATTTCCTCTCTGAAATGCTCTACCTACACATATTGATAAGGCAAATTTCTTCCCCTTTGATAAACCTTTGCTTAAATGTCATATTCTTAAGGAAAGCCACCCTGACTATCCTCTCTTTTATTTAAACTATTATATTGATCTTTGATTGTCATACAAAAGGTGTACATATTTAATATATACCATTTGATGAGTTTGGAGATATGTATACATCCATGAACCCTTCATCACAATCTATTTTATTAATATATACATCACCTCCAAAAGTTTCTTCCTGCCCTATTTTTTCTTGTTTTTCTCCTCCTCCTCCTTCACCTTTTTATTCTTATTCTTATTCTTATTTTTATTATTGGAACACTTAACATAAGATCTACCCTCTTAGCAAATTTTAAAGTATACAGTACAGTGTTGTTAACCATAAGCAATATGTGGAATGGTAGATTTCTAGGCCTTATTCAATTTGCATAACTAAAATTTTGTACCATTTCTCCCTCCTCCCAGCTCCTGCCAAGCAAAATTCTACTCTATGCTTCTGTGAGTTACACTATGTTAGGATCCTCATATGAGTGGTAGCACGTAATATTTACCTGTGACTGGTTTACTTTACTTAGCATAATGTCCTTCAGGTTCATCTATGTTGTCACAAATGGAGGGTTTTCTTCTTTTTTTAAAGGCTGAATGATATTCCATCATATCTATATATTGTATTTTCTTTGTCCATTCATCTGTTGATGGACATCTAGATTGTTTCTATATCTTGGCTATTGTGAACAGTGCTGCAATGAACATAGAAACGTAGATATCTCTTTGAGATCTTGTTTTCATTTCTTTTGGATATATACTCAGAAGTGGGATTGCTGGATCTTATAGTAATTCTATTTTAATATTTTTGAGGGATCTCCATGCTGTTTTCCATTAGTGGCTGAAACAGTTTACATTCCTACCAAGATTGCCCAAGTGTTCCCTTTCTTCACATCCTCGTCAACACTTATCTTTTGTTTTCTTGATAATAGCCATTCTAACAGTTGGTAGGTGATATCTCATTGTGATTTGGTTTGCGTTTCCCTAATGATATGTGGTACTCAGCAGCTTTTTATACATCTGTATATCTTCTTTGGAGATATGTCTGTTCAGATCTTTTGACATTTTATAATTGAATTATCCATTTTTTGAGTTGTATGAGCTCCTTATTTAACTGATATATGGTTTTCAAATATATTCTCCCATTCTGTAAGTTGCCTTTTTATTTTGTTGCTTGTTTCCTTTGCTGAGCAGTCTTTTTGTGGGGTTTTTTTGTGTTTTTTTTTTTCTGTAGTCCCATTTATCTATTTTTGCTTTAGTTGCCTATGCTTTTTGTATCATATCCAATAAATCATTGCTAAAACCAATGTGAAGAAGCTATCCTTCTATGTTTTCTTCTAGTAATTTTACAATTTCAAGTCTAATGTTTAAGTCTTTAATCTATTTTGAGTTAATTTTGTGTATTGCATAGATAAGGATCCAATTTCTTTCCTTTGCATGTGGATAAACAGTTTTCACACCATTTATTGAAAAAACTATCCTTTCCTCATTGTGTGTTCTTGGCAACCTTTTCAAAGATTAGGTTACCATATATATGTCAATTTACTTCTGGGCTCTCTATTTTGTTCAATTGATTTATGTGTCTTTTCTTTCTTCCAGTACCATACTACTTTGATTACTATAGCTTTGTAATGTAGTTTGAAATCAGGAAGCATGATGACTTGAACTTTGTTCTTCTTGCTCAAAATTACTTTGTCTATTTGTGGTTCTATATAAATTTTAGGATTGTTTTTTCCATGTTTGTAAAAAATGCCATGGTGATTTTGATAGGGATTGCATTGAATCCATAGATGGTTTTGAGTTGTAGGGACATTTTTAACAATATTATTTCTTCAACCCATGAATAGCATGTCTTTCCACTTATTTGTGTTCATTTTAATTCTTTCAAAAGTGATTTATAATTTTCAGTGTACAGGTCATTTACCTCCTTGGTTAAGTTTATTCCTAAATATTTTATTATTTTTTATGATATTGTGAATGGAATTGTTTTCTTAATTTCCATTTTGGATAGTTTGTTGTTGGTATATAAAAACACAGTTGGTTTTTGTATGTTGTTTGTTGTATCCTGCAACTTTATTAAATTTGTTCTTTGGTTCTGTTTGTGTGTGTGTGTGTGTGTGTGTGTGTAGTCTTTACAGTTTTCTATTATATCTTCTGCAGAGATAATTTTGGTTCTTCCTTTCAAATTTGGATGGCTTTATTTCTTTTTCTTGCCCAAGTGCTCTGGATAGTTATTCCAGTAAGTACTATGTTGAACAGAAGTGGTGACATTAGGCATCTTTGCCTTCTTCACGATCTTAGAGGAAAAGCTTTCAGTTTTTCACCATTGAATATGATGTTAGTTGTGGACTTTTCAAATATGGCCTTTATTATATTGAGGTGCATTCATTCTACACATAATTTGCTGAGAGTTTTTATCATGAAAGGATGTTAAACTTTGTCAATGCTTTTTCTACAACTATTGAGATGATTGTAAATTTTTATCGTTTATTCTGTTTATGTCATTTATTAAGTTTATTGATTTGCTTATGTTAAACCATCCTTCCATCCCAGGGATACACCCCAACCGGTAATGTTGTATGCTCTTTTTAATGTGCTGTTGAATTCTGTTGCTAATATTTTGTTCAGGATTTTTGCATCCATGTTCATCAGGAATATTTGCCTGTAGTTTTCTTGTGTTGTCTTTGACTGGCTTTGGTAATTCTGGCTTCATAGAATGAATTTGGGAGTGTTCCCTCTTCAATTTTTTTGAAAAACTTGTCTTAATTCTTCTTAAGTTTTTGGTAGAATTCACCTGTGAGGTCATATGGTCCTGGGATTTTCTTCGTTGGGAAGTTTTGATTACTGATTCAATCTCCTTATTTATTTTTGGTTTGTTCAGGCTTTCTTTTTCTACTTGATTTAGTCTTGGTATGTTGTATGTTTATAGGAATTTATCCATGTCTTAAGTTGTCCAATTTGTTGATATATAAGTGTTTGTAATATTTTTTATGATTTTTAAAATTTCTGTGACGTCCATTGTAATGTATCTTCTTTCATTTATACTTTTCTTTGAGTCTTCTCTTTTTTTGTTTCTTGGTTAGTCTGGTTAAAAGTTTATTTTATGTTTTTCAAAAAAAGATCTCTTAGTTTTGTCAATTTTTTCAAATGTTTTTCTAGTCTCAGTTCCATTTATTTCTGCTCTAATCTGATTTCCTTCCTTCTGCTAACTTTGGGCTTAGTTTTTTTTTTTTTTTTTTTTTATAGTTTTTGAGTTATAAATTTAGGTTGTGTATTTGAGATTTCTTCTTTTTTCATATAGGTGTTTTTTGCTGTAAACTTCTCTCTTACTACTGATAAGTTTTGGTATGTTGTGTTTTCATTTTCATTTGTCTTAAAGGTATTTTTTTAAAATTTTCCTTTTGACTTTTTGACCCAATGGTTGTCCAAGAGTGTGTTGTTTAATTTCCACATATTTGTGGAGTTTCCTGATTTTCTTTATTACTGATTTCTAGTTTTAATCTTTGTGGTTAGAAAGAATACTTGGGATGATTTCAACCTTCTTAATTTTTCAGACTTTTTTGCAAACTAACCTATGAGCTATCCTGGAGAACGTTCCATGTGTGCTTGAGAAGAGTGTGTATTCTGCTGCTTTGGATGGAATTTTCTATATATTTTAAGTTAATTTGATCTATAGTGGTGTTCAAGTCTCTTGTTCTCTATTGATTTTCTTTCTGGATGATCTATACATTATTGAAAGTGGGCCGTTGAAGTCTTCTATTAGTATTATATTGCCGTCTATTTCTCCCTTCAGATCTGTCAATGATTTGCTTTATATATTTAGGTGCTCTGATGTTGGGTGCATATATTGGGTGTAATTGTTGTATCTTCTTGTTGAATTGACTTTTTTTATTATGTGATGACATTCTTTGTCTCTTCTGACAGTTTTTTACAAACTGTTTTTTTCTCATATAAATATAGGAACTCCTGTTTTCTTTTGGTTACCATTTCCATGGAATATCTTTTTCTCATACCTTCACTTTCAGCCTATGTGTATTCTTAAATCTAAAGCTAGTTTCTTGTAAAGAATATATAGTTGGATCTCACTTTTTAACCCATTCAATCACTCTATTATCTTTTGATTGGTGAGTTTAAACCATTTATATATAAAATAATTATTGATAGGTTAGAATTTACAATTGCCATTTTGTTATTTGTGTTCTCTCTGTTTTGTAGATCTTTTTGTTCATCTCTTCTTCTCATGCTCTTTTCCTTTGTGTTTTGATATTTATCTGTAGGGATATGCATTGATTCTCCTCTATTTGTCCTTTTTGTGTCTACTGTAGGGTTTTTCTTTGTGCTTATGATAAGGCTTGCATAAAAATTCCTATAATTATAACTGTCTATCTGTTATAATTATAACAGATAACACCTTAACTTAAATAACACCTTAACTTAAATCACATAAAACACTCTCTCTATTTTTTTTTTACTATGATAATCTTTCCAAACTAGAAGCAGTCAACAATACCATTTTTTCCTCATTAATATTTTATATTCAAATTTTCAACTACCTACTTATTTTATTTGCACAGTATCTAACACTTTCCCACTCTTGCAATTTCCATTGTCCCTTTCTGAATTGTCTGCCTCTCACTTCATTATAATGTATTATAATTACTAAAAAATTCTGTATTATATCACTCCATCTTTCATAATTATTTGCTTTTTACCTATAGAATAAAGTACCAACTCCTTGTCATGGAATTCAGTTGTCCTTCAGAATCTGTTTTTGCTCTGTCTTTTAATAGTAATCTTCTCAGTGTAACCCCCATTCTCATGTACCCTAAGCTCCATTCACACAGGTATAATATTTGTTGCCCATATATGCTGTGAATCTTTCTTCAACTGTGCCTTTGCAAGTGCTGCCTTTTAACTAAAACTACTTTTCCTCTTGTTGTCTATAAATTTCCTACTTATTTATACTGATCAGGATACATAGGTTATGCTGCAGTAGCATGCAAGCCCTAAACTCATGGTTTAACACAATTAAACAGTGATACTCGAAATATGGTCCATGGATATATAGGATTCCCTAAGATGCCTTTCAGAGTGTTGGTGAGGGCAAACCTACTCTCAAAATAATAGTAAAATGCTATTGTCTTTTAACCTTGTTGACGTTTGCACTGATGATGCAACATTACGATTAAAGACAGTGGTTTCAAACTAAGCTACTATTAGACATTAAATTTTTCACTATATTTTGCTGGCAAGAAGGAAAAACAAGGACAGTTTCACTTGAAAACGTCCTTGATGAAACAGTAAAAATTATCAATTTTATTAAGTTTTGACCCTTGAGGACATTTTTTTTTAGTATTCTATATGACACAATGGAAAGTATGCACTTCCACTACACATAAAAGTATGATGAATGTCATACAGGAAAAGTACACGTGCAGTTGAATTGCCAGCTGAATTAGCCCTTTTCTCATGGAATGTCATTTTTACTTAAATGAATTACTGAAAATCTATGCTTATTTAAAATTGGGTATTTGGCAGACATTTTCTAAAATAAATGAATGAAATGAGCCTGTTGCTTCATGGAAAACAATTGACAGCTTTTATGACGAATGATTTACATTAAGATTTCAAATGAAATAACTTTGGAAATCATATATCTTTCATAGTGAACTTGACAACTTCCCAATACCTAAAGATTTTGCAGATGAGATTTGTGATAATATCAACAATTGTTATTTTTAACTATTGAATTTAAAAACATATCAAAAGCTGGAAAGTCTGAATAATTCAGTAAATTAATTTTTTTCCAGGTGACCAATGCATGATATTACATAATTATGCCTCAGTAAAAGATCCATTCAAAATGCAAGATAGATAAAATGTTTTAATGAAAGGAGTGTAAAAAGTTAATTGATATGGCTTTAGAGTCCTAATTGCCATTAACTCTTAGGAAACTATGACTTGTTGAGTATTTTTGTCTAATACCAAAGAATAAGATCCATAATTATCTGAAAAGCCTTAAAACACTCCTCTCATTTTTAACTATATATGTGTGCAAGGTGAGATTCCCTTCATGTACTTCTATTAAAACAACATTTTTCAACTGATTGAATCCAGAACCAGATAAGAAAATTCAATCTTATTCTATTAAGGCAAATATAAAGAAATTTACTGTTATTAGATGCAACTGTTCTCACTAATTTTGTTTTTTTGAAATATACATTTACTTTACATAAGATATGCTATTTTAAATGTATTACAAATAAAAGGTTTAAACTTTAATACATTTCTGTTTTAATTTGAAATATAGGAATTATTGATAGGTAAAACACATATAAACAAAGTTTTTAATCTCAATATTTTTTAGGAGAGCAAAGGAGTTCTGAGACTAACATGTTTGAGAACCACTACAAAAAAATTTATTTCTCATTTATACTGCATCTTTGACACGAGAAGGTAGGAGACTGTATTCCAAATTGATGTTTATAGACCCAGGGTAATAGAGGCCTTACTATCTTATATTTGTACCATCTGTTTATTGTGAATCCTATAAAAAACAACAAGGAAGCAGACATGTAACACACATAGGAACATACTAAATTCTGTGCAATGGTTTAAAAGTACCCGGAGATAGGGAAAACGAAGGAAGATGTCACTAAGAAGTTTTAAGCAGGAAGTGGCACTTGAGTTGGATTTCCAGTGAGTGGCTGCATATGAACAGGGGCATGGATACAAGAGGATTATTCATAGAGAGATAAACAATATTAAAGAAGGCTCTTCCAGATTTGTCACAAGTTACCTTCATAGTCATGAGGAATTGATTCCAACTTTAATGGGAAGTCTATATTGGCCAATAGAGGAAGATTATGTATTCAAAAAGCCAAGTAAGATTAGATTGTAATTGATTTAAAAACTGAAGCCGAAGAGTTGAGGTTTGATTTACTAAACACAAAGGTTTTGGTTTTGAGGAGGGACATGATGTGTGTAGCATTTGAAGAAGTTTAAATTGGTGTTGAAGGTTCGTGAGATGATTAATTGGATGTGGTTGAGACAAAAATCAGAAAAGCCAGCTAAGGATTTTTGAAGTAATTTTAAGTGTTAGCAGTATGAATTTTTAAATAGGGGGTGAGGGAGGGAGGATAGAAAAAATTAGGAGAGGATAATTTTAAGACGCAGTTAGAAGAAAAAATAAATCAGTTTTGTTGACTGACTGAGAATTGAGAATGAGATATTTGTCTGTTACTAAATACTCTTTAGTATACATTCTTCTGTGGAGCTTTTCTTGACTCTCTTTTTCAGCCATTCCCTTACTCAAAAAGCATTTCTCCCAGCACTTAGTGTCCACAGAGAGTATCCTTCCCAATTTGTATCGTGATTTGTTTCCTTACATGTATATTTAGATGGGTATATATCAAAAGTCATTAAGATAATTTCCATGTCTGACTTGAGCCTAACACAATGCTTAGCACATAACCAGTGTTTAATAAATACTATTTGTTGAGTGCATGATAGTATTGTATAATCAATGTATCAATTCAAGAAAAATGATTTTTTATTCATTTATCTAAGTTTCAGAATGTGTAGATGAGTGACATTAAATAAATAATAAAAATAAGTACATTGGCTAAATTTTTCAGTTTCAACTTGGACTTATTAAATTCTAAAGGCAGAGCTGGAGTGTACTTACTGTACAGAATACATGTAATACATAGTGTGACATTCCTCTTCCCTCTCTGTTACTTAATAGTGTAGCATATATTCCTAGCAAATATTGCATGTAAGTCAATGTGAGAAACTTTCCAACAAAATGACAGTGAAATATAATATAAACCAAGACATAAGCCTACAGTTACATACCACCAAACATTTGCCAGATACTTTTCTAACTGCTTTCCACATATTCATTAATTTTATTCTCAATATAACCCTATTATCCCTGCTTTATACACAAAGGAACTGAAACACAGGCTAGCTAGGTAACTTGCTAGATGTTACATGTGTATCACATATGTATGTAGCAGAGGCAGTATTTGTTTGAGGCACTCCATACTCCTGACATCTGTCCTTGGAACTGAGATTTTCCTACTAGGACATTACGAAGTTGCAAAAAAAAAAAAAAAAAAAAATCATTAAAATGGTATTAAATTCTACATGATAGTATTTTATAATTGTAAAGGGTGACTTTTTTTTCTCTTTCAAGAAAAAGCAATTGGCTTTTGCCAAACGGAGATTACATGAAGAATTCATAATTGTTTTGAAAATCCCATGTATTTATACATCCAAAATAGTCAAATGCTTCTTATTTTACCAACTAAAATTGAAAGATAAGGATTTAAAATAGGGAAATAATGATTCAAATCTCTCCTATATAGATTTAGAAACCAAAAAGTTCTAGAATACAGATGCAGAGTTGGATATGTAAATGATTCATAGCCTATGTGGATCTTGAAAATAGCAAAAGGCTCTTACTAAAAGAAAAAGCAACACATTATACACTAAGAATTTCTCAAAAAATGTGAATGTGAGAGCTACTAAAATCATGAACACATCATCATTATTATCATTAACATCATCATTTTCATCAGTTGCTTTTTAAATATATATACAGGGTTCATGATACTGAATTAAATGCTGCAAATCCATAAAAATATTTTTAAAAATTGCAAAAGAGCTCAAAAAAAACCCCCAAAACCCACCGTGTATTACTAGAGACAGTGGCTTATTTATTGATCAAAGCTTAACAGTTTCCAATAAATGAGAGTATAACATTTTAAATTTTTAAATAATTTATATAAGAAAACATGAAAGAGTTAACATAAAATTATCTGCAATCAGAGTCTTCTGAATGTTGGAGAATCTGACTCAATATTTGCAACCAATTAAGTTTCCCTATATATAGATTTGACATTCATACTTAAAAAAATCAAAAAGTGCCTTTTTTTCTTTATTATTTTGCTGTGGGTAGATTTATAATTTTTGGATGGAAAGTATTTTTTTTCCCACAAAAGTGCTGAGATTTGAAATGAAGACTTGAAGTAAAAATGACAGCCTTTATATGCATAAGTATACAATCAAATTCAGTGATATATTTGTTTTTTTGAAAAAAAGAAAATTTGCTTTTTTTAAAAGAAAAAGTATTCATTTCACATTTCTACAAACTAAAATTAAAAGTAACAAAAAATTAAAAACACAGTTGTTCTAATCATAATTGGTATGCTGAGAAATAGGTTAGAATTAAGATAATCATTCTGATGGTTTTTCTGCAAGAGTCAGTAAAAAATAGTGGGTCAGTTAAAAATAAACTGTAGAAAAATATGAGGCACAGATATACTTTTTTATGTAGAATGGATATGCTTAAAAATTTGGAGATATTTAATTAAGTTTTTTTAAATTGAATTAAATTCCAGTTGGCTAGATGAGTTTACAGTTAAAATGGTCCTGGTCTAAAAAAATGTTTCTTGTACTTTCAGAATAATAATTTTTTATATACGTTTAACATAGTGTAGTTCTATTTATGTCAGTGTGTGTGTGTGTTGCATAAAAAATAGACTTGAGTATATACTGCTCATTTAATTTCAGTATTCATTTGAATTATCTTTTTTTCTGAAGACCTAAACAAAATTACATAAACACTTGAAAAGAAGATAGGAGTCTTATGTGAAGGTGTTCTTCTCTGTAAAAAATAAAATCGAATTCTTTTTTCTTCAAACAAATAAATTAGAAGATGATGATTTATATCTCAAGACCACCTTGAGTATTTTTTAAATTGTGATTTCCCCTGATGAGTGTCAGACGCACCTAGTTCAGTTATATGGAATTTAACCAAGATCCACAGGTGATGCTGATAGATGTACACACAAAAAAATCATTGCTTTATTGCATTTCAAATAATCCTAATTTACAAAAAAATCATAATATATTTATGCACTTTCTTGGATTCCCCTGGCATTACCTCTAAAACCTTCAGACACTGGCTTCCAAAGACTGTTCTGAGACATGATGTCTCCATTTAGCATATCTGGATATGTACCACTTGGCTGAATGGACACATCTGCCATTCACTGGCTGTGTTGTTTCAAGGCTCATCAAGAAGCCAGTCAAGTGCTTCTCATCCTTCCCTGTTTTACTAATTTTTACGCTCACTTATCTTTTTTAAGGAACTCAGTCTAGAACATTATATGTATACACAGTTTAGAAGAAAAATATCTTTCATATTACGTCAAATACACTTGTATTTACAAGGTGTCTTTAAGTCTACCACAATGAAATGAGTCAGAGAAAAAACAAATCTAGTCTTATAAGAGCTAATAATGCAGAAACCAAGAGTTGAATACAGAATAAAAATTAGCTCATGATGGTGTGTGATCCTCTTAATGTGCTATTGAACTTGGCTTGTGCATATTTTGTTGAGAATATTTGCATCTATATTCATTAGGGATATTAACCTGTAGTTTTATTTTCTTGTAGTTTCCTTATCTGGCCTTGGTATTAGAGTAATGCTGGCCTCCTAAGATGAGTTTGGGAGTGTTCTCTCCTCTTCAATTTTTTGGAAGATTTTGATAGGGATTGTTAATTCATTCTTCTTTAAATATTTGGTAAAATTCACCAGTGAAACCATTGGTCTTATGCTCTTCTATGCTGGGAGGTTTTTGATTACTGAGTCAGTCTTCTTACTTGTTGTTGACTTGTTCCAGTTTTCTATTTATTCATAGTTCACTCTTGGTAGGTTGCATGTAAATAGAAAGGTACACATTTCTTCTAGGTTGTCCAATATGTTGGCATATATTTGTTCATAGTAGTATCTTATGATCATTTCTACTTATGTGGTATCAGTTGTTATGTCTCTCATTTATAGTTTTATTTATTTGGGTCTTCACACACCATGATCAATTGTAATTCATCCCTGATATATAAGAATGGTTTAATATCTGCAACTCAATAAATGTGATATACCATATTAATGAAAGATGATCATGTGATCATCTCAATAAATGCAGAAAAAGTATTTGACAAAGTTCAACATCCATTTATGATAAAAACTCTCAAGAACTTGGATTTGGAATGAAAATATATCAACATAATAAAGACCATATATGACAAGTATGAGGCTAATGTTATATTTAATGGTGAAAGGTTGAAATCTTTTCCTTTAAGATCAGGAACAACACACGGATGCCTACTATAACCACTCTTATTCAACATAGTACTGGAAGTCCTTGCCTAGGAATCAACAAAGGAAAATAAATAAAAGGCATCCAATTAGGAAAGGAAGTAAAATTATATCTGTTTGCAGATAACATAGTTTTATATATAGAAAATCCTAAAGAACCCACCAAAAATCTGTTAGCTCTAATCAACAAATTTAGTAAAGTTGCAGAATATAAAATCAAAATACAAACATCAGTTGTATTTCTATACACTGAAAATGAGTTATCCCATTTACAATAGCATCAAAAACAATAAAATACTTAGAAATAAATCTATCCAAGGAGGTGAAATATTTGTACACTGAAAACTATAAGACATTCATGAAATGGAAGAAGATGAAAATAAATGGAAAGATATCCCATGTTCATGAATTGGAAAAATTAATATTGATAAAATGTCTCACTGCCCAAAGCCATTTATAGATTCAGTGTACTCCCTGTCAAGATTCCAATGGTATCTTTTACAGAAATGGAAAACATAATCTTAAAATTCTTTTGGAACTACAAATGTTCCCAAATAGCCAAAGCAATTTTGAGCAAGAAAAACAAAGATGGAGGCATCAAACTTCCTGATTTCAAACTATTTTACAAAGCTATAGTAATCAAAATAGTATGATACTGGCATAGAAACAGAAACATAGAACATTGGAACAGGATTGAAAGCCCAGAAATAAATCCATGAATATACAATCAACTAATGTTTAACAAGGGAGACAAGAATACTCAATGCAGTCTCTTTAATAAGTACTGCTTATTAAATAAGTAGAGAAAATGGATATTCACATATAAAAGAATGAAACTAGAACGCTGTCTCACACCACTCACAAAAATTAACTTGAAATGGATTAAAGACTGAAATGTAAGAAGTGAAACCATAAAACTCCTAGAAGAAACATAGAAAGAAATCTTCTTGACATTGGTCTTGGCAATGACTTTTTGGCTATGACACCAACAGCACAAGCAACAAAAGCAAAAATAAACATATGAGAGTACATCAAACTAAAAATCTTCTGCACAGCAAAAGAAATGTTCAACAAAATAAAACAACTTACAGAATGGGAGAAAATATTTGAAAACTACATATGTGATAAGCAGTTAATATCCAAAATATATAAAAAACACATAACTTAATACCAAAACAAGTGAATAAAGAAATAAAAACAAATAATTTAATTAAAAGTGGGCAAAGGACCTGAATAGACATTTTAACAAAGAAAACCTTCAAATAGCCAACAAGTACATGAAAAGGTGTTCAACATCACTAATTATCTAATCATAAGGGAAATGCAAATCAAAATCACAATGAGATATCACCTTACCCTTGTTAGAATGGTCACCATCAAAAAGACAAGCGATAACAAGTGTTGATGAGGATGTCGTGAAATGGAACTCTAATAAACTGTTGCTGGGAATGTAAGTTGGTATAGCCACTGTGGAAAACAGTATGGAGGTTCAGTGTGAAATTAAAAACAGAACTGCCATATGATCCAGTGATTCTACTTCGGTGTATGCATTTAAAAAAAAAAAAGGGGACCTTCAAGATGGCAGAGAAGTAGGACGTGGAGATCACCTTCCTCCCCACAAATACATCAAACATACAGCTACATGTGGAACAACTCCTACAGAACACCTACTGAATGCCGGCAGAAGACCTCAGACTTCCCAAAAGGCAGGAAACTCCTCACATACCTGGGTAGGGCAAAAGAAAAAAGGAAAAACAGAGACAAAAGCATAGGGATGGGACCTGCCTCTCTGGGAGGGAACTGTGAAGGAGGAAAACTTTCCACACACTAGGAAGCCCCTTCACTGGTGGAGATGGGGTGGGTGGGGGGGAAGCTTTGGAGCCACAGAGGAGAACACAGCAACAGGGGCACAGAGGGCAAAGCAGAGAGATTCCTGCACATAGGATCAGTGCCAACCAGCATTCACCAGCCTGAGAGGCTTGTCTGCTCACCCACCAGGGCGGGTGGGGGCTGGGAGCTGAGGGTCCAGCTTCGGAGGTCAGATCCCAGGGAGAGGACTGGGGTGGGCTGCATGAACACAGACTGAGGGGGCTAGTGTGCCACAGCTAGGCGGGAGGAAGTCCAGGAAAAAGTCTGGAACTGCCTAAAAGGCAAGAGAACACTGTTTCAGGGTGCACAAAGAGAGGGGATTCAGAGCACCACCTAAACGAGCTCCAGAGATGAGCATGAGCCGCAGCTATCAGCTCGGACACCAGAGATGGGCATGAAATGCTAAGGCTGCAACTGCAGCCACCAACGAGCCTGTGTGCAAGCACAGGTCACTATCCACACATCCCCTCCCAGAAGCCTGTGCAGCCCGCCACTGCCAGGGTCCTGTGATGCAGGGACAACTTCCCCGGGAGAACAACTGCACGCCTCAGGCTGTTGCAATGTCACGCCGGCCTCTGCCGCTGCAGGCTCTCACTGCATTCTGTACCCCTCCCTCCCTCCGGCCTGAGTGAGCCAGAGTCCCCTAATCAGCTGCTACTTTAACCCCGTCCTGTCTGGACGGTGAATAGATGCCCTCAGATGACCTACACGCAGAGTTGGGGCCAAATACAAAGCTGAACCGCAGGAGCCGTGTGAACAAAGAAGAGAAAGGGAAATTTCTCCCAGCAGCCTCAGGAGCAGCGGACTAAATCTCCACAATCAACGTGATGTACCCTGAATCTGTGGAAAACCTGACTAGACAACGAATCATCCCAAAATTGAGGCAGTGGACTTTGGGAGCAAATGTAGACTTGGGGTTTGCTTTTCATATCTAATTAGATTCTGGTTTTATGTTTATCTTAGTTTAGTATTTAGAGTTTATTATCATTGGTAGATTTGTTTATTGATTTGGTTGCTCTCTTCCTTTTATATATACATATATATATATTTTTGTTTTTTCCTTTTTCTCTTTTTCTGAGTGTGTATGTGTATGCGTCTTTGTGTGATTTTATTTGTATAACTTTGCTTTTACCATTTGTCCTAGGGTTCTGTCTGTCCATGTTATTTCTGTTTTTTTGTGTTTTTTAAAATATAGTTTTAGCACTTCTTATCATTGGTGGACTGGATTTTGGTTTGGTTGCTCTCTTCTTTCTTTCTTTCTGTCTTTTATTATTTATTTTTAATAATACTTTTTTATTTTTTATTTTAATAACTTTATTTTTTTCCTACTTTCTTTCTTTCTTTTTTTTTTCTTCCTTTTTCTTCTGAGCAGTGTGGCTGACAGGATCTTGGTGCTCCGGCCAGGTGTCAGGTCTGAGCCTCTGAGGTGGGAGAGCAGAGTTCAGGACATTGGTCCATGAGAGACCTGCTGGCTCCATATAATATCAAATGGTGAAAGCTCTCACAGATCTCCATCACAACACTAAGACCCAGTTCCACTCAACGACAAGCTAGCTACATTGCTGGACACCCTATGCCAAACAACTAGCAAGAAAGGAACACAACACCACCCATTGTCAGAGAGGCTGTGTAAACTCATAATAAGTTCACAGACCACCCAAAACACACCGCCAGATGTGGCCCTGCTAGCCGGAAAGACAAGATCCAGCCTCATCCACCAGAACACAGGCACCAGTCCCCTCCACCAGGAAGCCTACACGACCAACTGAACCAACCTTAGACACTGGGGGCAGACACCAAAAACAATGGGAACTATGAACCTGCAGCCTGCAAAAAGGAGACCCCTAACACAGTAAGTTAAGCAAAATGAGAAGACAGAGAAATACAGCGCAGCTGAAGGAGCAAGGTAAAAACCGACCAGACTAAACAAATGAAGAGGAAGTAGGCAGTCTACCTGAAAAAGAATTCAGAGAAATGATAGTAAAGATGATCCAAAACCTTGGAAATAGAATGGAGGAAACACAAGAAATGTTTAAAAAGGACCTAGAAGAACTAAAGGGCAAACAAACAATGATAAAAAACACACTAAATGAAATTAAAAATTCTGTAGAAGGAATCAAAACCAGAATAACTGAGGCAGAAGAACAGATAAGTGACCTGGAAGATAAAATAGTGGAAATAACTACCGCATAGCAGAATAAAGAAAAAAGAAAAGAATTGAGGACAATCTTAGCGACAACTGGGACAACATTAAACGCACCAACATTCGAATTATAGGGGTCCCAGAAGAAGAAGAGATAAAGAAAGGGACTGAGAAAATATTTGAAGAGATTACAGTTGAAAACTTCCCTAATATGGGAAAGGAAATAGTCAATCAACTCCAGGAAGCGCAGAGAGTCCCATACGGGAAAAATCCAAGGGGAAACATGCTGAGACACATATTAATCAAACTATCAAAAATTTAATACAAAGAAAAAATAAAAGCAGCAAGGAAAAAACAACAAATAACATACAAGGGAATACCCATAAAGTTAACAGCTGATCTTTCAGCAGAAACTCTGCAAGCCAGACGGGAGTGGCAGGACATATTTAAAGTGATGAAAGGGAAAAACCTACAACCAAGATTACTCTACCCAACAAGGATCTCATTCAGATTCAAAGGAGAATTGAAAATCTTTACAGACAAGCAAAAGCTAAGAGAATTCAGCACCACCAAACTGGCTCTAAAACAAATGCTAAAGGAATCTCTCTAAGTGGGAAACACAAGAGAAGAAAAGGACCTACAAAAAAAAAAACAAAACCCAAAACAATGAAGAAAATGGTAATAGGAACTTACATATTGATAATTACCTTAAATGTGAATGGATTAAATGCTGTAACCGAAAGACACAGGCTTGCTGAATGGATACAAAAACAAGACCCATATATATGCTGTCTACAAGAGACCCACTTCAGATCTAGGGACACATACAGACTGAAAGTAAAGGGATGGAAATAGATATTCCAATCAGATGGAAACCAAAAGAAAGGTTGAGTAGCAATTCTCATATCAGACAAAATAGACTTTAAAATAAAGAGTATTACAAGAGACAAAGAACGACACTACATAATGATCAAGAGATCAATCCAAGAAGAAGATATAACAATTGTAAATATTTAGGCACCCAACATTGGAGCACCTCAATACATAAGGCAAATGCTAACAGCCATAAAAGGGGAAATCAACAGTTACACAATCATAGCAGGGGACTTTAACACCCCACTTTCACCAATGGACAGATCATCCAAAATGAAAATAAATAAGGAAACACAAGCTTTAAATGACACATTAAGCAAGATGGACTTAATTTATATTGATATTGATAGGACATTCCATCCAAAAAGAACAGAATACACTTTCTTCTCAAGTGCTTATGGAATATTCTCCAGGATAGATCATATCTTGGGTCACAAATCAAGCTTCGGTAAATTTAAGAAAACTGAAGTCATATCAAATATCTTTCCCAACAACAATGCTATGAGACTAGATACCAATTACAGGAAAAAAACTGTAAAAAATACAAACACATGGAGGCTAAACAGTATGCTACTAAATAACCAAGAGATCACTGAAGAAATCAAAGAGGAAATCAAAAAATACCAGAAACAAATGACAGTGAAAACACGATGGCCCAAAACCTATGGGATTCAGCAAAAGCAGTTCTCAGAGGGAAGTTTATAGCAATACAATCCTACCTCTAGAAACAAGAAAAATCTCTAAAAAACAACCTAACCATATACCTAAAGTAATTAGAGAAAGAAAAACAAAAAAAACCCAAAGTTAGCGGAAGGAAAGAAATCATAAAGATCAGATCAGAAATAAATGAAAAAGAAATGAAGGAAACAATAGCAAAGATCAATAAAACTAAAAGCTGGTTCTTTGAGAATTTAAAAAAAATTGATAAACCATTAGCCAGACTCTTCAAGAAATAAAGGGAGAAGACTCAAATCAACAGAATTAAAAATGAAAAAGAGAAGTAACAACTGACACTGCAGAAATACAAACTATCATGAGAGATTACTACAAGCAGCTATATGCCAATAAAATAGACCACCTGGAAGAAATGGACAAATTCTTAGAAAAGCACAACCCTCTGAGACTGAACCAGGAAGAAATAGAAAATATAAACAGACCAATCACAAGCACTGAAATTGAAACTGTGATCAAAAATCTTCCAGCAAACAGAAGTCAAGGACCAGCGGCTTCACAGGCAGATTCTATCAAACATTTAGAGAAGAGCTAACACCTATCCTTCTCAAACTCTTCCAAAATATAGCAGAGAGAGGAACACTCCCAAACTCATTCTACGAGGCTACTGTCACTCTGATACCAAAACCAGACAAAGATGTCACAAAAAAAGAAAACTACAGGCCAATATCACTGATGAACATAGATGCAAAAATCCTCAACAAAATACTAGAAAATAGAATCCAAGAGCACATTGAAAGGATCATACACCATGATGAAGTAGGGTTTATCCCAGGAACGCAAGGATCCTTCAATATACGCAAATCAATCAATGTGATACACCATATTAACAAAATGAAGGAAAAAAAACATGTGATCATCTCAATAGATGAAGAAAAAGCTTTCAACAAAATTCAACACCCATTTATGATAAAAACTCTTCAGAAAGCAGGCATAGAGGGAAGTTACCTCAACATGATAAAGGCCATATATGATAAACCCACAGCCAACATCGTTCTCAATGGTGAAAAACTGAAACCATTTCCACGAAGATCAGGAAAAAGACAAGGTTGCCCACTCTCACCACTATTATTCAACATAGTTATGGAAGTTTTAGCCACAGCAATCAGAGAAGAAAAAGAAATAAATGGAAACCAAATCAGAAAAGAAGAAGTAAAACTGTAACTGTTTGCAGATGACATGATATTTTACATAGAGAATCCTAAAAATGCTACCAGAAAACTACTAGAGCTAATCAATGAATTTGGTAAAGTAGCAGGATACAAAATTAATGCACAGAAATCTCTTGCATTCCTAAACACTAATGATGAAAAATCTGAAAGAGAAATTAAGGAAACATTCCCATTTACCATTGCAACAAAAAGAATAAAATACATAGGAATAAATGTACCGAAGGGGACAAAAGACCTGTATGCAGAAAACTGTAAGACACTGATGAAAAAAATTAAAGATGATAGAAACAGATGGAGATATATACCATGTTCTTGAATTGGAAGAATCAACATTGTGAAAATGACTCTACTATCCAAAGCAATCTACAGAGTCAGTGCAATCCCTATCAAACTACCAATGGCATTTTTCACAGAACTAGAACAAAAAATTTCACAATTTGTATGGAAACACAGAAGCCCCCAAATAGCCAATGCAATCTTGAGAAAGAAAAACGGAGCTGGAGGAATCAGGCTCCTGGATCTCAGACTATACTACAAAGCTACAGTAATCATGTCATTATGGTACTGGCACAAAAACAGAAATATTGATCAATGGATAGACAGCACAGAGATAAACCCACTCACATATAGTAACCTTATCTTTTATAAAGGAGGCAAGAATATACAGTCAAGAAAAGACAGTCTTTTCGATAAGTGGTGCTGGAAAACTGGATAGCTACATGTAAAAGAATGAAATTAGAACACTCCCTAACACCCTATACAAAAATAAACTCAAAATGGTTTAAAGACCTAAATGTAAGGCCAGACACTATAAAACACTTAGAGGAAAACGTAGGCACAACACTATATGACATAAATCACAGGAAGATCCTTTTTGACTCACCTCCTAGAGAAGTGGAAATAAAAACAAAAATAAATAATTAGGACCTTGAAACTTCAAAGCTTTTGCACAGCAAAGGAAGCCATAAACAAGATGAAAAGACAACCCTCAGAATGGGAGAAAATATTTGCTAATTAAGCTACTGACAAAGGATTAATCTGCAAAATATATAAGCAGCTCATGCAGCTCAATATCAAAAAACAAACAACCCAATACAAAAATGGGCAGAAGACCTAAATAGACATTTCTCCAAAGAAGATATACAGATTGCCAACAAACACATGAAAGGATGCTCAACATCGTTAATCATTAGAGAAATGCAAATCAAAACTACAATGATGTATCACCTCACACCGGTCAGAATTGCCATCATCAAAAAATCTACAAACAATAAATGCTGGAGAGGGTGTGGAGAAAGGGAACCCTCTTGCACTGTTGGTGGGAATGTAAATTGATATAGCCACTATGGAGAACATTATGGAGGTTCCTTAAAAAACTAAAAATAGAATTATCATACGACCCAGCAATCCCACTACTGGGCATATACCCTGAGAAAACCATAATTCGAAAAGAGTCATGTACCAAAATGTTCATTGCAGCTCTATTTACAATAGCCAGGACATGGAAGCAACCTAAATGTCCATCGACAGATGAATGGATAAAGAAGATGTGGCACATATATACAATGGAATATTACTCAGCCATAAAAAGAAACGAAATTGAGCTATTTGTAGTGAGGTGGATGGACCTAGAGTCTGTCATACAGAGTGAAGTAAGTCAGAAAGATGAAAACAAATACTGTATGCTAACACATATACCTGGAATGTAAAAAAAAAAAATAAAGTTTCTGAAGAACCCAGGGGCAGGACAGGAATAAAGACACAGACGTAGAGAATGGACTTGAGGACACTGGGTGGGGGAAGGGTAAGCTGGGATGAAGTAAGAGAGTGACGTGGACATATATACACTACCAAATGTAAAATAGATAGCTAGTGGGAAGCAGTCACACAGCACAGGGAGATCAGCTCGGTGCTTTGTGTCCACCTAGAGGGGTGGGATAGGGAGCGTGGGAGGGAGATGCAAGAGGGAGGGGATATGGGGATAAATGTATATTTATAGCTGATTCAATTTGTTATACAGCAGAAACTAACACAACACTGTAAAGCAATTATACTCCAATAAAGTTGTTTAAAAAAAAGTTAATCACTATCTTGAAGAGATATCTGCACCTTCATGTTCATAGTCATATTATTTACAATAGCCAAGACATGGAAACAACCTAAGTGTCCACTGATGAATGAATGGATAATAATATATATATATAACATGATTTAGCAATAAAAAAAGGAAATCCTGCCATTGCAAAAATGTGGATGGACCTTAAAGACATTATGCTAAGTGAAATAAATCACACAGAGAAAGCCAAATGATCTAACTTATAATGTGAAATCCAAATAAAGAAGAAAAAAACCAACAAAAACAACCCAACTCATGGAAACAGAGAACAGATAGGTGGATAGATGGTTGTTGGAGATGGGGATGGAGCATGGGGGAAATGGGTGATGGTGGTGAAGAGATACAAAACTTTCAATTACAAGATAGACAAGCCTTGGGGATGTGATGTACAACATGGTGACTATAACTAACAATTCTGTATTCTGTATTTGAAAGTTGCTAAGAGAATAGATATTAAAATTTCTCTCACAAGAAAAAAAATAACTGTGGGGTGATGGAAGTTAACTAAACTTACTATGGTAAATCACTTTGCAATATATACATGTAACAAATCATGATGTTTTATACCTTAGACTAATACAATGTTATGTATCAATTATATCTCAATAAAACTAGAAAAAATTAACTGGTACTTCCTTCATATTTTTGACTAATATTTCCTAAAATTTTCAGTTCACAGTCTACTTTATGGGCATAACTGAAAAATTTTTGTGCTTTTTCTCTCATCCCATGTGCCCACAAGATCTTGCCAATCATCCAAAGAAACCTACTCAGCAATAATTTTTCTTTGGGGGATGGAGGCTGTCAAATTTGTTTACCTGCTATTGTGAAGTACAAGAAGTCATGACATGGGGAATAAGTGGGAGTAATACTGTCTTATTCAGTTTTGACCAGTAGAGGATATGGGGGACAAAGATAGACAAGTGTGTTTAAGTTTGATTAGTACATTTCTAGTATGAATCCCTCAATATAAGCACTCTTCTTCTCTTATTTTCCCTTTTCTGAGTAGAAATTTCACTCAAGGAAAATTTATCTTAGTAATCTGAAGCATGTTTTTCATGACCTAGTTGATCTACTTTGTCATATGCTATATCTAGACCAGTTCTCTGGATTAGGTAGTGTTAAATATTTATATCAGAATTTATATTTTTAAAAATACTATATTGACCATACCAAGTGTTCATGAGAATATGGAACAACAAAAACTCTCATACACTGACGTTTGTAGTATAAAATTTTAAAACCACTTTGGAAATTAATTTGTCAGTTTCTTTAAAAAGTTAAACATATACCAGGACTTCCCTGGTTGTCAAGTGGTTAAGGCTCCACACTCCCAACGCAGAGGGCATAGATACAATCCCTGGTTGGGGAACTAAGATCCCGCATGCCGTGTGGTGCAGCCAAAAAAAATAAAAAATAAAAAAATAAAAAAATAAATAAATTAAACATATCCCTTCCATATAAATCAGCTATTCCATGCTTAGGTTTTTATTCAAGAGAAATGAAAATATATATCCATACAAGCAATTATGCAAATATGTTTTAGCAGATTTATTTGTATTATTGGACACTGGCAACAACTCAAGTGTCCATCAAGTGTTGAATTGCTAAATAAATTGTGTCATATCCATACAATGTAATACTACTCAGCAATGAAAAGTAATGCTCTCTTAATATACACAACAATTTAAATCTCCAAATAATTATACTGAGTGAAAGAAGGAAGATCAAAAATGTATATACATTGTGTGATTCCATTTATGTAAAATTCTAAAAAATGCAAACTAATCTACAGTGACAAAAAAGCACTCAGTGGTTACCCATGGATGGGCTGAGGGATGGCAGGACAGGATGTAGGTATGATAAAAGGACATGAGAAAACTTTTGGAGGTGATTGTTATGTTCAATTATATTGATTTTGGTGATGATTTTACAAGTATATACATATGACAAAATCTGTTAATTTAAACACTTTATATACGCAGTTTACCATATCCAATTATGGCTCAGTGAAGCTAAAATATAAATAGATCAAATACTGTTATTTCTAATTATAACCTCTATTAGTTATCTACTGCTTTGTAACAAATTACCAGAAACTTAGTGGCTTGAAATGACAGCATTTATTATCTCAGTTTTTTTGACTCTTTGGATCAGGAGTCCAGGCACAGCTAATCTGTGTTTTCTACCTCAAGGTCTTTCTCAGGCTGTAATCAAGGAGTTGGATAGGCAGTAGTCATCTCAAGGCTGGGCTAGGGAAAACCCACTTCCCCACTCACTCACATGGTGGATGGTAAGATTCAGTTCCTTGGGAACTGTTGGACTAAGGGTCTTAGTTCTTTGCTGTACATTGGTGATAGGCTGCCCTTAGTTTCTTGCCATTTGAGTCTCTCCATAGGGTAGCTCAAAATATGGCAGCTTGCTTCATCAGAGTAAGCAAGTAAGAAGAGTGAGAGAGCATAAGACAGATAGAGACAGGGAAAGAGAGAGAGAGAAGGCATAAATCACAGTCTTTCTTCACCTAATTTCAGAAGTGACACCCCACTTCTTTTGTCATATTCTATTCATTAGAAGCAAGCCAAGAGCAGGGGGTTACACAGGAGCATAAATACCAGAAGGAAGGCATCACTGGGAACTATTTCAGAAGCTGTCTAACATGTATTTTCAGAGAATTTATTAAAGACGCTGGGAATGGAATATATATTAATTCATTATACACTTAGTGTCTCACAAGTCATTTGAATAAATAATAATTATTGTGAAAGAGTGTCTTAGAAAAAAATTCCCTTACAGAAGAATTTTGCTACAACAGTATCATTTAAAATAACTTTATTTGTGTATCATCTCAATGATGTTATGCTTGGTAATATTCATTTGGGCCCAACTTCAATCTAGCCATTAATCACCCTACTATCTGTGTTTGGGGTATGTTGTATGTTGTGATAAAATATAAAAATTTATAACATGTGCTGTGTCCTCAAGGAACTAATGATCCTGTTGAAAAGATAACCTATAAAATGTGAAAAAATTCTAAAATAGACTTAATACATATAAATGATAAACTGAGTGACACCGACACTAAATAACCCTGAGGTTGTCAGAGGGAAAAACGATAAAGTTGAAGTGTTTTGGAAAGGTTTTATTTAAGAGTTGAGGCTTAAGCTGGGCCTTGAAAAACAGTGCATTTGTCATTGTTTTCTGTACAAATATATGACCTTTCTTAATATTTGAGGAATTCTCAATTGTGTATTTTTTGGCAAGAAGAAAAGTCCTATTTCCCAAGGTACATGTTTCCATGCCAACTGGCATGAAGTGCACTTGCAAATGATTCTATCAAAAGTTTCTACCTAGAATATTTCATATGGAGCAAGTTAGACATAGACGAAATAAATTCCTTTGTGCTGTTGGTGTATGGCGATGTGTTCTCTGCTGCTGGGCCCTCCAGATCTGCTTTGATTTTTCTTGATTTTCTAAGTCTAGTTGTCCAGTCTCCCAGTAACTCTGTGGGCTACTCATAACTTTCTTTTTTGCTTAAGATAGCATCTGTTTCGCGTGCTTCCATTCAACAACTTGGTTAACACAGCCAAATGTCATGTAGGCACAGAACCACTCGAAGTTTGTTTCAGGTTAGTGAGACAGCACGAACAGAGGGCTATGTCCTTACACTATATTATGGTATTTTAAAACGATTTGGTATTTTTCAGTATAATTAATAACATGGACAGATGTGTATGTCTGATCTAGTAAGCATGTCTCTAACAAGAACCATGAAGTAAACAGATAATGCTAATTAGACAACAGCTGTCTCTGATAAAGATGAATGTGCATATTTTTAGTCTTAAAATTTATAAAAGCTTTGTACAGCCTCATGGAATTAGGGACTGGAAGAAAGTTGTATTGTCAGGGCTTGCAATGATAACAGAAGAATGTCCACCTGTTACACATCTGTCCTTGCAATAGCTTCTCTACTGGAAAATGGAACTTGTAATAGAGGAAAGATCAGCAAGAGTAACCAGTTTTCCATGATTTTGGAGTATAGGGTAAAGGAGAGAAGGTGGATGCATCAGAAATTTAATTCAAGACTCCTTTACCTCTCTCATTGTCCTATTTACTTTTCATATGAGAAGAATGAGTCTGCACAATACCTGGGGATGAAAGAGAATAAACCCTTGACTTTTAGAAAATTGTCTTATGTCTATGTGAATACTAGCCCCTTTGGAGATGGAATAATTTCTAAACCCGGCTAAATGCCAAATAGTTTACTTCATTGTTGCAGCAACAATAACGATCTTAAATATAAAAAATATTTTTCAGCTATTAACCTAGCCTTTAAAAATAATATTTTATTACTACAACCTGGAACTAGATGGCTTTAGATGGGACTATAAAACCAGTAAAGCATTCAGCATAACATAATATGAAAGTCGAGGTAATGCTATTTAATAAACATTTAAGTCCATCTAAAGCCATCTGCATTTTTAATCACTTTTACCTCTTTGCTGACCTGAAAGGGAAACTGCTGTAGAGTAGCACTTGTTTTTATGCATATCATTGAACAGTTGGCTTCTGAAGTTTGTGGAATCCATTTCCAAAGTGAAGGCTGACGTTTTAATGTGACTCCCTCTGTATTCTGTTTTGGCTAGACCCGTAAGTACTAGAAGTGCAGAGTTAACAGTGCATTTCGCTCTGACTTCAGCATTTACCAGTAAACCTAAATAGCATTTTGAGAGGAGTACATAATAAATGCATTCAGACACTACAGCTGTTTTTTGTCTGTTTTCCAAACACATAATGTACTAATTTGGAAAAAAATCAACAACAGCTGCAAATACATGTTAACAGCAAGGTGTTCAAGGGAAGGCCTTAATAGGTTTTGTTAATCAGCGGTGAACCAGGTGTGAATAAATAATTAACACGCTTAAAAACAGAGCCCTGTTGCCCCTACTGCTGTAGCTAAAGTTCTGATAGCCTTTCCTCTAAGTTCAGGGTTTAACTGCAATATTTAAAAGAGAAAAATATTTAAGTTGCTACCAATTCAATAAAACTAAAGTAAGATTAAAAGAAAAACAGAATATTGGATATCGATACCAGGAGTTACCTTATATAATCTAAATGCATTTTAATCTTATAAATAAAAGTAGATGTCAAATAATCCATTTCATTGGCATATTATTATTATTATTATTATTATTTAACAAAGAGCTAGTGCCTGTGAGTCTAGAATTGATTAAGCAAAATTTACTTCATGGAGAACATACCAGTATATTTATTAAGATTCTGATTGTTACATTTTCCTTTTGAAGAAAGGAAATGTTATAAAAGATACATGGTCTCAACAGTAAGTGACTATGAAATGCACACCAGAACTCTGTGGTTATTACCCTTAAATCCTGTGCTGTGTCAATAAACCTACATGTATTTTAAATACTTACTGTGTAAGGGAGTAGAAAAAAGTGTAAGACATTAATTTTATTGCATGTAAAATATAACTGATGAAATCCTAACTTTTGTTAAGATTTAATATTTTGTTGGATATTAATAAAGCAACATGACAGAAAAGTTATCATTTTATAGGAGAATGTACCAGGCTCTGGGTTTAGAATATGTTGGTGGTTCTCAAAGAGTTGTCCCAGGACCAGTTGCAGCAGTACTACCTAGGAGCCTGTTGAAAAGGCAAATTCTCAGGCCCCTCCTCAAAGCTACCAAATCAGAAATGTGTGGGTAGGGCCCAGAGATCTGTGGATTAAGAAGCCCCTCAGGTTTCTGATGCTCGCTAAAAATTTAAGGCCAACTCTCTATGCTTGTCACTAATTCATATTAGAGTAATGTTAATTGACCATGGCATAGTTTGATGACTAAAGCCCACATCTGGGGACAAAAGCTGTTTAGTATGCCCCACACTGTCAGATAAAACACCAGCTGTTGGTGTCTGTCACTGAGGCTTGCTGAGAGGTACCAAAGAGGAGAAAAGTCACATGCCACCAAGTTATTTTTCTGTTGCTATAGGAAGTGGCCTGTGTGGGAGATCACCTGCTGCAGAAGTGCACTGTTCCCAAGGGATGATTGTCCCTCCCTTCTTCAACTAATGCGGATTGAGGAGATTAAGGGTAATTTACTCTCCAAAGCTAAAAGTGGGAACTTCAAGTAAAGTTACCCTTTCCAAAACTCTCACTCCTCCACCAATAGCAGCATTGATGTTGACCTGTCAACTGACATTTGCAATCAGAATGCCGAAGGAGACCATGGCAGATGCTGCTTAGAAGGAAGGTTACAGGAGTCTTCCATAGATGATATGAACACCTTCAAAAATGCTTAGGCTTTGAGCTATCTTGCCCATTTCACACACCCCAGTGGCATTTGTCTAGAACATTCTTCTACAAGAGGGCCATTCATTAATATGGTGGACAACTGACATTGGAGGATGAGGAAGAGAGGAAAGGGCCAAAGAAAATCATCAGGGAAGGTTCAATCCCTGCCCACTAAAGGCCCACACTCTATAAAACTAACTGTTAGGAACTGAAAGTTTGTGTCCCCCCCCAAATTCATATGTTGAAGTTCTAACCCCCAAGGTGATGGTATTTGGAGATGGAGACTTCGGGATGTACTTAGAGGGTAAGTCCCAAAGAGGGTCATGAGGGTATGGTTCTCATGGTGGGATTAGTGCCCTCATAAAAAGAGACACCAGGGAGCTTGCTCTCTTGCTCTCTCCATGTGCAAACACTGAAGAAGGGCCACGTGAGCACACAGTGAGAAGGCAGTCCTCTGAAAGCCAGGAAGAGAGCCTTCACCTGAACTCAACCATACTGGCACCCTGATCTTGGACTTCTCACCTCCAGGACTGTAAGAAAATAAATTTCACTTATTCAAACAACTTACATTTGAAAGTGAAGAAACAGAGCAATTATTCGAGTGGACTAAGGTCACAGACTAAGGGCAGGTAATTTAACTTGTGTTCTATTAACTTAAAGAAAACTTCCCTGAGTAAATTTCTGTTAAGCCACCCAGTCTATGTAATTTTGGTTTTGGCAGCTTGAGCAGATTAATACATTAAATGACTTTTGTTCCTTGTGAATATTCTTGGGCTTCGGGAGAGATGGTATCCCTCTCTTCGTCCAATCTGCAGGAACACTGCATTTTTTCAAAGGCAAATTCTTCCCCTCTGGATCCTAGTGGGAATTCCATTGATCTGAGGGCAGTGAGGATGTGCTTGTGGGAAGGGCACTTCTCAGCCAGCCTTGTGGGGAGGTGGCTGGCAGCTTTTTCAATTTATTAAGGGATATAATGACCTTTCATTCTCAGCTCAGCAGCTGTGTCCCCATGTCTAGAACTTGATACTGAAGGACATCCTGTCATCCTCTTTGAAAAATGAGGAGTCTTTTCTCAAAATAGGAGTGCCAAAATTAATTATAATCATGTTATAATCCCACATTTACTGAAAGGTTACCATGTAAGAGGCCATGTACTAATACAACATAAATGTCTAATCCTCCCAACCAGTCTGACGATGGGTACCATTAGCGTTAGGTGAATTGTGTCATCCCAGAATTTACATGTTGAAGTTCTAACCCCCAGTTCTTCAGAATGTGACTTATATGGCGATAGCATCTTTACAGAGGAAATCAAATTAAAATGAGGTTGTTAAGGTGGGCCCTAATACAGTATAATCGGGGACCTTATAAAATGATGAAATTTGGACAGACAGGAACACAGGGAGGACAGTGCGTGAAGATGAAGGCAGCAATCAGGGTGATGCTTCTACAAGCCAAGGAACACCAAAGAAGCCAGCAACCCTTTAGCCAGCAGCTAAAGGAGATTCATGGAACAGATTCTCCCTCCCACTCCTCAGAAAAAAAAAAAAAAAAAAAAAAAAGCCTTGTCTACCTTGATTTTGGACTTCTAGCCTCCAGAGCTGAGAAAATCAATTTCTGTTATTTAAGCCATTCAGTGTGTGGTACTTTGTTAATGCGGTCCTGGGAACTAATAGAGTTAACATTACTATTTTATAAATGAGGAAATTGGGTCTAAAAACTCATTAATAGGTTGTGTAGTGGATGGACACTACGGTGGCTCCCATGATCCCCACCTCCCCATGTTAATTCTCTTGTGATCCCTACCCCTTAAATGTGGGTGGGACCTATGATTTACTTCTAACCAATCCATTATGACAAAGGTGATGTGACTTACATGATTGATGATCTGCACTGAATTCTGTTACATAAGATGGTAACATCTGTCTTACTGGGGACTCTCTTTTGCTAGCTTTAAAGAAGCCAACTAACATGTCATGAGCTCCCATATAGAGGGGGGCATGTGACAAGGAGCTGTGGGCAGCCTCAGGCTGACAGTAAACAAGAAACTGAGGTGTCTCATTCTGGCAACCTTGAGGAACTGAATGCTGCCAGCAACAACAGTTTGGAAGCAGATCCTTCCTCAGGGGAAACTCAGATGAAAACCCGGCCCCAGCCAACACCCTGATTATAACCTTGAGGAGAACCCAACTAGGCCATGCCCAGACCCCTGAATACAGAAACTATGAGATAATAAATGTGTTTTTTCAAGCCACTCTTAAAGTTTATTACTTTTAAATTTGTGATCATTTTTTTTTCAGCACTAGATAACTAACACAGGTGGTACTGCCTCCTTAAAACTCTATTGTTAGCAGACAAAGAAAATTCCCATCCAAGTTTTGTTGAATAAAAGACCTGGAAATCCCAGAGATTTTTTTTTTTTGAAACCAACATTCTTTTGTACAGAGAAAAGGGCACCACACTTAAAGACAATGGTGAATTTAGGATTCTGAATTTAGAGTTAGAAGATTTGATTTTAAGCCCTGTCACTGCTACTTAAGTGACAGTAGGACCTGGGGCAAATTTATTAAAATGTTGTCTTCTCTGCTATAAAATGGGATTAATACTATATGTGAAAGAACCTAGTATAAGGTGTGGCATTTACTAGGAATTAATAAATGCTTCTTTTACTTCTCCACCTCCTTTAATTCCCTGACAGAGCCATGTATACACACACACACACACACACACACACGCACACACACACACACACGGCCTGGGACCTGGGATTAGGTAGGCTAGTACCTTTGAATAAGTCGGGCCATAACTAAGTTAAATTAATTAACAAGTGACACAAGGAGACTGGTATTAGGTCGCGTTTTAGTGACGATACAAATTACAACACACTATCATATTATCTTACATAGCTTCATGGCATTATTTCATGAACTTCTACAAATCACTGGTCCATGAGAAACGTGTGCACAGCTTACTCTCAGCTGCCATTTTGTTATGGATATAATTTATTTGTATCTATTATTTTTTGCAAATAATACTTTCAATTGACTGGCCTGATTACCTGAGGGTTATATATTCTATGATGAGTTTGGCGTCATTTTAACCATATAGCAACAGTGGAATAAAATGGATAATTTGGGGCTCAGGGTGGGTAGAGAATAAAGGAACTCTTGCACTGGATACTGAAAACCTAGGGAGTTATTGCCCTAGGAGGGTTGGAGTTATGAGGACATCCTTACAAATTACCAACTAGAAGGGAAGTAAAAGAATCAACCCAGAATGAGCACCCAGCCTCCGTGAAGAAGATAGCTCACCCAGCATTTCTGTATAGGAAGGAGTTATGATTCTGGTGGGAAATGAATAGGCAGGGAGACTTGTTTTGAAGCTGTGTCGGCATAGTGATTTATCTTAGATCAGAAAGTCTCACTTACCTGTACTAAAGAAAGGGGATGGGTAAGAAATGAAGACCTAGTGTCTAGAAAATCACTCTCTTGACAACATTTCTTTTATGGTTGTGAAACCTTGAGCAAATCTCAATTCTCTCATTTGTAAAATGAGAATCATAGTGTATAACTTATCCGGTTGTTGTAAAATAAAGCAGTGTACATTAGCTACTTGACATGATACATGGTATTTAGTAATTACTCGATAAATTGTGTTTTTATAAGAATGTCATATTATTAATCAAGAACCTAAAAAGTAGTAGTTTATCAAATCAGCCACCACTATAGGGATACAGAACTCAATGTAATACTTGGAAACTTATTTTCTTTCTGAAGAGTTTTATATTTTCTTCTGGATAAAGTTGGCCTTATATAACCAATTTGGTACAAGAAATAGTTGCTACTACCTGGCGATGTACAGGGACACTTTGTTTCAATATGAAGCATGTGTTCTGAAAGGTGACAGGGATGTTTACATTTATTTTAGCCAGCCAGAGATATTCTCTCTCTGATTTTGTTCGTGGAATCTGACTGCTTTGTTTTCCATCAAACTGAGGCAGATTTCAAGTTTCCATTTATTTTCAAAGGCCCATGAACATATTCTTTTCTCTTTTTATACTCATACAAAATGTAATTTCTCGAAAAGTGTGCATGTGCATAATATTGAGCTAGAGCCGTCCATCACATAAGTGATACTTAGAAGATAAACAGAACACATTAACATTTAAACAGAAATGAGTTTGGTCCCATCATGTTATCTACTTCTGATATAAGGACAGTGAGAAAGAGGCACGGAACAAAAATACCTATTGGGAAACATGATTGAACCTGCAGTAAAGCTGGATTCCTGTGATGGGGAAATGTTTTATAATGACGTACGACTTGAGTTAAACACCTGGTGCTTCCAATATCAAATTAAATCACCCCTTTTGAACTCAATTTCACTCTTGAAGTAACTGTAGTTTTGTGTTGTTTTTTTTTTAAACACAGAGTGAAAATAAACTTATCAACTATAATTGTGCTAAATTGTTCCTAAGGTAAGGGAAAGCTGGTTTCAAAAAGGCCACATTATCATCTCTTCCTAATTAATAAGGCCACATTCCATCTTTGTATTTATTCATCTCCATAAATTAATTTTGATAAATGATTGCATAATGTCTGTTTTACATATTTCCAAGTGTGGGTTACCAATTTATGTCATCCCTTCTTCTACTCAGTTTCTTTTAATAGGTAGGTGTCTTAGTCTACCTGAGCTGCTATGACAAAATACCATATACTGGGTAGCTTATATTTCTCATAGTTCTGTAGGCTGGGAAGTCCAGAATGAAAGTCCCAGCAGATTTATTGTCTGGTGAGGGCCTGCTTCCTGATTCATAGAAGGCCATTTTCGCTGTGTGTCCTCACATGTCAGAAGAGGCTAGGGAGCTCTTTGGGGTCTCTTATAAGGGCACTAATGCAATTCATGACCTAATCATCTCCCAAAGGCCTTACCTCCTAACACTAGCACATGGTGTAGGGGGAGGGGTTAGGATGTCAATATATGAATTTAGGGAGTGGGAGACATGACCATTCAGTCCATAACAGTAGGTGATCAAAATTATAATTTAACACAGCAATACTACTATGCATAACGATAGCCAACATCTATTAAATACTTTCTTTATAGCAGGTATCATCCTAGGATTTTTATATACATTAACTCATTTCATAAGGAAGACCCTTCATATTGCTTACCTCTCCAAGGTTAATAAGAACTCCTAGGGCTTCCCTGGTGGCACAGCGGTTGGGAATCCGCCTGCCAATGCAGAGGACACGGGTTCGTGCCCCGGTCCGGGAGGATCCCACATGCCGCGGAGCAGCTAGGCCCGTGAGCCACAACTACTGAGCCTGCGCGTCTGGAGCCTGTGCTCCGCAACAAGAGAGGCCGCGATAGTGAAAGGCCCGCACACCGCGATGAAGAGTGGCCCCCACTTGCGCAACTAGAGAGGGCCCTCGCACAGAAACGAAGACCCAACACAGCCAAAAATAAATAAATAAATTAAAAAAAAAAAAAAAAAAGAACTCCTACTCTCTAAACCTACCCTTGATTCTTCAGCATAATATAAATAAGATCATCTGGCTGCCAAGAATGACACAAGATTCCCTAAGACTACTGTGTTCTTTTCCACCTCTGAGCCTTGGCCTGTGTTTTGCTCTTTGTCTAGAATGCTCTTTTGTATCTTTCCCCTTCAATTCCAATCATCTTTTAGGACTGGTTTTAGATATCACTCTCTTTAGGGAGACTTCCTTAACCCAGTAAGATTAGAAAGGGAACCCCTTCTTTGGACCCAGAGTGGTGGATACTTCACTCCATCATAGCCCTTACCAGATTGGGAAACTTCTTGTATATGTTACGCTCTTTGATTATAGGGACTACATCTTGTTTATCATATATAGCAAAGTGCCAGGGCACAGTGGGTAGCCAATACATACTTGGTGAAACAATGAATAATTAGATTCATTATATTTCTAATTCCATTTGGATTACTTTCCAAATAACTCCTGGGTTATAAAACACAACACAGAAAGGAAAGGGAGTGAGTATTGCAGGGCAAGAATATTCAGTTACTAAAGAACAATTTGTTTTTTTGTGAAAATCCTAGATAAGTTGAAGAAAGGATAGGGAAATAGATCTCAGAGCTTCAGACAGTTAATTCTAAGGATATTAACTTTAAAATGTCCTTAGTCAGGGTTATTTTTTTTGCTCTTTAGTTATTGAGGGATTTTCAAGTCCATTTAAAAAGCACTGCCAAAAACGTATTAGTAAGAGTGATTTAAAGCTAATGGTAAGGAAATTGGATGAACAAAAAGACAGAAACAAAGAACAACTCCAAAATAAAATAAAAATGCAAAATAAAAATCTCCACTCTATGGGTCTTCAGAATGAGCAGTCAAACTACTTACATTTCTGCAAGGTAGATTAATCTGTTTCTTAAGAGTGAAATAATGTTAAAACTAACTACATTTCCTTGTTTTTAAAAGGTTTTTGATGATTAATGATACCTCTAGTTTGAATGCTTTGAGGACTAATGTTTAAACGGGAATCAAGTAGTGTTTAAATACCAAACAACTTCTTTGAATATTTAATCTATGGCTTTCAGAAATCAGATACAGAAATAAAAACCATATATATATTTTAAGATAAATATTGAAAACAAATCAGAATGATGTGTGCTGTAAGTGGCATGCATTAGTTATAGAATCGATTACAATCAGAAGTATTACATATGCACATATATCAATTATGTTAGAGTTCAGATATTTAATAACTGAAGACTTTCATAGCAGCTTCTGAACTAATTATAAAATGAACAAGCTATTATCCATCTTTCCAGATGTTTCTGAAATATCTTTGAATATTTAGCTTTGTTTTGAGCCAGCTGTTGTATATTAGTTTTATAAATTTGACAGGAAATTAAATTTATTAATCAAATATACTTGCATTCATTTTTTTTTCACTAAATCTTACCCGCAAGGATTCAAATCTAGAAGAATTATCTAAAGGGATTTTCTCAAGATGACTGAGACATTATGAAACTCTGAAATAGAATGTCTTGAAAGCCTTAGGGTTAAATATAATACCATTGTCATAACAAATGCCCAAGAAATAGATGCTTTAATTATTACATAACATTGACAAGACAACGGCTATGGTTACGAGTTTAATCTTATGGTGTGAACAGAATTTGTTTTCATAGGTAGTTAGTTGATCAGCGTGGAGCTAAACGGTAAAATACGTGAATGAAAGAACCCATCTGATTTCTTGGCATTGCATGGATTCTATGTGGTTGTGGAGGTTGCTCCAAATGTTCTGATTTCATTTCATCTTTCCAGGCAATGGAGACACTGACTCTGGGGTGGAAGTATCCACATAAAATTGAAGGCCTTATTCAGAAATGTGGTTTTCCTTCAAGGTAAAGACATGTCTTTCCTGTGTACAAAGATGAGCTCAGCAATTACTAGCAGATATGAAAAAAAAAAAAAATAAATAGCAGCTGCCATTTATTGTGGCAGTAATTGTACATACTTGATATCATCTAATTTACAATCTGTTTGCAAAGAAATATCTGCCTTTGTCTATGAGGGTCACAAGTCTCAGAGAGGAAATAGTTTTCCCAAAGTCAACGCTGATGATGGGAGGTAAATTGAGCACTGAGCCAGAACTGCATGGTCCAAGCCTGTACTGTGAACCACGGTGCTGCACTTCTTGTCCAATGCATAGGTGCTTCTTAGAACACATTCTCAGGTTCCCTTTTGCTGACTCATTGCGAGGTGCCTCTGATTAACAAAATTCTCAATAGCACAACCAAAAGAGAGGGTTAAAATATCTTGGATCAAATACATCTTATTTCAACGTAAAGCTAATATCTTGAAAAAATCGGAGATGAAAATAAAACATTTATTATTAGATTTTTTCCCATATCTATGCTTCAGTTTTCAGGCTTGTTGTGTTTTGTTTTGTTCAGTTTTGTTTTAAAGTCTTCGAGGTCTTCTAGCACCTTGTTACTCTAAGGTAGACCAAGGACCAGCACCAAGGGCATTTTATGGGAGCATCTTAGAAATGCAGACCTTAGGTTCCATCCAGACCTACTGGATCAGCACCTGCCTTTTATCAAGATCCTCAGGTGATTCATAGGCACATTAAAGTTTGAGGCTCACTGCCCTAGCAGGCCATGAGAATGCTTTTAAATAGCCCTGAGAACCAGAGAGTAGACACAAGTGTTATAATCTTTCAAGGATCAACAACTCTATTTTGATATTGCCCATACTTCCAAATGGGAACAGAAGCTATTTCATAAATAATCAATCAGCTGTCAGTCCCACCCTGGTTCTCAGCTTCAGCAATTATTTCCCTAACAGTTGACATCACTTGATTTCCATCTGTAGGACTCCCTCGCCTTGCCTCCTATTTCTGGAATCAACCCTTATCTATGAAAAGAATGGTTTACCAACTCCAAATTTGTTATCTGTGGTTTGATTTCAAGTCATTCCCAAATGCTGTCCTGGTTCCTGCCATTTATGTAACTTGGCTTCTCTCTTGTTCACTGCTCCTCTACCTTCAGGCCAATAATGTCTCATATATTAATCTCTCTCTCTATCTCTCAAGATTTGTATTTCCTTTTCTTCTTTCTATCTTCTTGGTGCCCCGTACCTCTTGAGCTATGTCCTACTTATAGTTTGCCTCCTAGATTTTCTGGTGGCTTATGCCTGCTCAGACATTCTATGATTTGGCTTCAGTATTCAATGATGGTAAACTATGCAACCACTAGTTTCATGTTTCACTTTGTCCAGAAAAGAATAACAAATACAGATCAACTCATAGTAAATCAGTTATTATGGATATAATTTTTTTATTGTACAGATTAACTATGAACTTGCAAACTTAGTGTCTAACTCTCCTACAACTATAGTCTGTTAGTTTTTGATGATCAAGAGTTTGATTTTCAAAATTACTGAACTTAGAAAAATGTGGTAACTTTAGGTCTTTTAGACTTTTTTTTCAGAATCCACTAAGAGCAGAAGATATTATTAATTCATTATATGAAATGGAAGTTTTGGCAAAAACAAAGTCTACGAAACTTTAGAAAACAAATGATAAAAGTCATTCAGAAAATTATACTTAAAATGTAAATTATACTTAAAAGGTAAAGACTTAGTGTTAGGTTTATTATTTGAATGTGAAAGAAAGAAAATGAACCTTAAGTCTCTGCTGCCTGGTCTTTTTTTCCGGCCCAGGAAAAAGACCAGGAATCTTGACCATCTTCAAGATTCTGGTTTTGGATGTATGTGCCTACCTATCCCAACTGCCTACAATGAAGACAGAGGTTTTTGCAGAAATCTACTCTGTGCCTCACTTTTCCTTCACTCTGTGCTTCAGGCCTATCTAAATGCTGCCTGAGGTCTAACATCTTAGAACAATATACATTCACTGCTCTCTGTCATGTTACATTTAATCCCTTCTATTGTCAGCATGCCCTCTAAGATTCACAAGATCCTCTTTTTCCACCAAAAAAATCTCTCTTTTGATTAGTACGAAACTATGTTGCCATAATCCCCTTCTCACTGGCTTCTCGATGTCCATTTGTTCTGTCTCCAAATAGTTCTGTCTATGGCTTTCAGATCATCTGGAATGCCTCCTGCTCACATCATGCCTGTTTCTCTAGTGAATTTATCCAACTTCCACAAAACAGTAAATGAGTTCAAACTGTTCCACCGATTACTTAAAAAAAGCTTTTAGAATTGAAGATTTTATGTGTGGAGGTATATATATATTTACCTGTACACACAGATATAGGAAAGTACATATATGTATACAGATCAATGCATTTTCAGAAACTGAACACATTCATGTAACTAGTTCTCAGATCAAAGAAGAGAACATTTCTGCCCACTCCTTTTAGCCACTTTGTACTAAGACTAAGACTTCATTCATACCCATTTTCTGTGCTCCCCGCCACCGTCAGCCAGGATGGGCTAGAGTATACTGCCGTAATAATCTGATTCTCAGTAGATTGAAAGATTAAAGATTTTTTTTCCAATGCTACGTATCCACTGAGGCCATTGCAGTTCTGCTAAACCTTAACTTTATTCATTATCTGAATTTTTTTTTTCTCATGGTAAGAAAATTGAATTATGGAGAATTACACCCAGATACCTGAAGGCTTACATTGTTCATATTCTCTTTTAACCATCTTTCTTTGAATTCTACACAACTCATATATTTCTTTGAAGAGTTAGTCCAATTTTCCAATTTACAGCTATAAACACTATCATTCTCAACACAGATCATATTGATTGCATACCTACTATTAAGTACTGTGTATACCCAGTATTAAAAACTGTGTTCAGTCCTATTAATCAATAAGTATAAATAGGAGATATGGATTTGAGTCAAAGGGCATAAAATCACATTGGACGATATCATAGGGGTTTTGCTTATAAGAGGCTACTTTTCCCCTTTTTGTTGGACGATACTATCCAGATTGCACTCAAGGCTTGTACTGAGGTTTTCGGCCCACCCTTGAAGTTTCGCTCTCATGTTTACAGAATTGTAAGGTAGTAGGTAAATATTTTTTGTCCTCACTGATTTTATGTGTCATAACGAAACACTTTTGTCTAATTCCAGTTCACAAAGATTTTATTATATGTTTTCTAGAAGCTCTACAATTTGAGGTTTTACATTTAGGTCTATGATCCATTCTGAGTTGGGTTTTATATACGCTATGAGGTATGAATCAAAGCTCTGATTTGATTTGATTTGTATATGGCTATCCAATTTCAAATTGTTCCAGCACCAATTTGTAGAAAAACTATCGTTTTCGACTAAACTGCCTTTTGCAGCTTTGTCAAAAATCAATTGTCCAGATACATGTGAGTCTCTTTCTGAGCTCTGTTCTGATTTTTAAAAAATCTATCTTTATGCTCAAACCTCAGCTTCTTAATTACAGTAGTTTTATAATAAGTATTGAAATCACAAAATGTTCTCCAAATTTTTCTCTCACTTTTTTAGCTATTCTAGATTCTTTGCATTTTGATGTGAATATTAGAATCAGTTTGTCAATTTTTATTTTTAAAAACCTGCCGTGATTTTGACTGGATTATATCAGATCTATATGTCATTGGGGAAAATTGATATCTTAACAATATTAAATCTTTTGAACTAAATTTCACCTTTCATTTGGGTCCTTATCACTACAATACATTCTCCTTTTCAGTTTATCTGTTTTGCACATCTTTCGTCAGGTTTAGACCTACAAATTTCATTGCTTTTGATACTAGTGGAAATGTTATTTTTTTAAAAATTCAAATGTTAGCATAACCCTGTTGTACTTATTTAAGTGATTGCTTTAGAATTTCCAGTATATATCTTTAACTTATCACAGTCTACTGTCAAGTGATATACTACTCCTCAAGCAGCATATAAATCTTCCAACTCCCCCCCATAAACAAACAAACAAAAAACCCAAAGCAAGATAAAACCCTGGCCTCTCTTGTAGTTTGTTCTGTAATTCTAGCTGCCTTGGTCTTTGTGGACCCACAGCTCTGTCTCCTCAATTCAGAAAGACTGGAAGCCTCTACCTTGTCTCCCTTCTTTCATTCTTTTAAAGAAATATCTTGGACAATCATAGGGCTTACCTCATTGGTTCCCTGTGGTAGGCTGAATAATAGTCCCCCAAGATGTCTACCCCCTAACCTCCAGAACCTGTGAGTGTTACCTTATAGAGCAAAAAAGTCTTTGCAGGTATAATTAATTTAACAGTCAGTCTTTCAGTGGGGAGCTTAACTTACGTTATCCAGGTGGGCCCAGTGTAGTCACTATGCTCCTTAGAAGAAGAATGAAGGAAGCATCAGAGTCAGAGGAGAAGGTCATGTGATGCTGGAAGTAGAGAAGCAAGTGATGCACTTTGAAAATGCAGTTGGGAGCACAGGCCAAGGAGTTCAGGGGACCCTAGAAGCTAAAAAGGGTGAGAAAATGAATTCTCCACTCAGAACCTCCAGGGAGAATCAGTCCCGCCCACACCTTCACTTCAGCCCACTGAAACTGACCTCTAGAACTGCAAGAGAATTTTTAATTCTTTTAAGTCATTAAATTTTCAGTAATTTATTACAGTAGCAAAAAGAAGCTAATACATTTTACATCTTTCAGGGGTCAGTGTCTTTTGATTACTGATGTTCAGTGCCTTAAAAACCATTATTTTGTATGTTGTGTTTGTTTGTTTGCTTTTGGCTATTCCAGGTTGGAGGGTGAATTGATCCCTACTACTTTATCTGGACTGAGTGTGGAAATCCAAATATGTTTTGTAATTTTCAGGGAATAAAAAAAGAGAAATTCCTTGAAGATCCATGTGCGGAGTTGCTTGTTTTAGAGGTAAAAGTTAGTATTCTGAAGTGTATGATTTTATGAAGTTAATGAATTGATGGTAGGGAAAGTGAGTGGCATAAAGATGGTGTCTTCAACTAATAGAAAAAGAGAGAGAAATTCATACTGTCGTGTAGTGGAAGTAGCATAGTATGGTGAAAAGGCAAAGAGCTTTGGAGTCAGACTTCAGTTTATTTCTTGATTTTACTTCCTTCTTTGTAAGTGAGGTAAGACATTAACTACTCTAAGCCTTGATTCTGTCATCTGAAAGACAGGGATAATGTTCTATGATTGTTGCAAATCATGAATGTAAAGGACTGGGCACATAGTAAGGATTTAATAAATGTAAATTTCCTGATTCATAATGTCTTCTTTTTTTAAAATTAATTGTTATTGGAGTATGGTTGCTTTACAATGTTTTGTTAGCCTCCACTGCACAACAAAATGAATCAGCCCTACACATGCAGATATCCCCTCCCTTTTGGATGACTTCCCTCCCAGTTAGGTCACCACAGTGCGTTAGGTAGAGTTCCCTGTGCTATACGGTATGTTCCCATCAGTTGTCTATTTTATACATAGTATCAATAATGTATACGTGTCAATCCCAGTCTCCTAAGTCCTGCCTCCCCACCCCTTTCCCCCTTGGTATCCATCCATTTGTTCTCTACCTCTGTGTCTCTATTTCTGCTTTGCAAATAAGGTCATCTATACCATTTTTCTAGATTCCACATATATGCGTTATAATATGATATTTGCTTTTCTCTTTCTGACTTACTTCACTCTGTACGGCACTCTCAAGGTCCATCCACGTCTCTACAAATGACCCAATTTCATTCCTTTTTATGGCTGAGTAATATTCCATTGTATATATGTACCACATCTTCCTTTATCCATTCCTCTGTTGATGGACATTTAGGTTGCTTCCATGTCCTGGCTATTGTAAATAGTGCTGCTGTGAACATTGGGGTGCATGTGTTTTTCTGAATTATGGTTTTCTCTGGGTATATGCCCAGTAGTGGGATTGTTGGGTCATATGGTAGTTCTATTTTTAGTTTTTAAAGAAACCTCCATACTGTTTTCCACAGTGGCTGTATCAGTTTACATTCCCACCAGCAGTGTATGAGGGTTCCCTTTTCTCCACACCCTCTCCAGCGTTTATTGTTTGTAGATTTTTTGATGATGCCCATTCTGACCGGTGTGAGGTAATACCTCATTGTAGTTTTGATTTGCATTTCTCTAATAATTAGTGATGTTGAGCGTCTTTTCACGTGTTTGTTGGCCATCTGAATGTCTTCTTTGGAGAAATGTATGTTTAGGTCTTCTGCCCATTTTTTGATTGGGTTGTTTGTTCTTTTGATATTGAGTTGTATGACCTGCTTGTATATTTTGGAGATTAATCCTTTGTCAGTTGCTTCGTTTGCAAAGATCTTCTCCCATTCTGAGGGTTGTCTTTTTGTCTTTTTATGGTTTCCTTTGCTATGCAAAAGCTTTTAAGTTTCATTATTTCCCATTTGTTTATTTTTGTTCTAATAGGAAAGTGAGGTATTAGGCAACAGAGGAATTCTGGAAACTGGCTATCAACTCTTCTTAAAAAATGGTTAGGAAGAGGGAAGGAGGGTTCGGACTCACTGGTTAGTAGCAAGGGGCTCTTGGATGAAAACTGGAGTGTTAAGGAAGCAATTGTAAATTTTTATATGGAAAGTGATACTGTATAGTTTAAAGTTGAGACTTGACCTGTCTGTAAGAGCTTTTCAAATTGGAACTATCCTTGAGTTTCAAGGCTGAGCTAGAATTGAGCCAGCACTGAGTGCCAAAAATCTTTTGTTCCAAAGAAAATACTTAGAATGATTAGGTTAATTAACTTCAAAGTAAATCCAAAACTGCTTGGCCTGAGCCAGCACCCTGATGGAGCCACCATCTCCCTAGTGAGCTCTGGGGCTTTTGTAAAAGGAAAACAGCACATACTGAATGCCTAGAATTCATAATTTTAGCTCTTGAGCCACAGGACTTCACAAACCCTACACCATTCATCCTGAGTTTCCTTCTCCCATCCTCTGACCTCAACGCCATCCATCTGTGACTGAGCCATTGCTTTTTATCTTCTGCTCACCTCTGTCATTCCATACATGTTGATCTTGGGAACTTCCTGCCTGTATCTGGTCCAGGAACTTCTCCTGTCCTTTAGAAACCTCCTGAACTCAAATGAGCAGCTCACACAAAAGTTAATTTATAGAATGAGGTAAAATTGAAATTTCATGTTACATAACTTTTCAAAGATTTTTAAATTCTTTAAATTTCATATTATTCTGTCTTAGAGGTAAGCTGCCTGGTTTGAATCCTTGTCCTTTTCTTTTTTTTTTATGGTTGAGAATACTGTTTTTTTTTAAAACAATTTTATTGAGATACAGTTCAGTTCATATACCATGCTATTCATCCAATTGAAGTGTGCAATTCAATGGTTTTTATCATATTCACAGATTCAGTCTTCGAGCATTTTCATCACCTTAAAAAGAAAACCAGCAATTTTTGGCTATCATCTATCCCTATATCCCCCTGAGCCCTAAGCAACCACTAATCTACTTCTGTATCTATAGATTTCCTTATTCTGAACTTTCGTATAAATGGAATCATATAATATGTGGTCTTCTGTGACTGGCTTCCTTCACTTAGCATAATATTTTCAAGGTTCATCCAAATTGTAGCCTGTATCAGTGCTTCATTCCTTTTATGGCTGACTAATATTCCATTGTATGGATATATTGTATTTTGTTTATCCATTCATCCATTAATGAACATTTGGATGGTTTCTATCTTTAAGCTATTAGAAATAATGCTACTGTAAACATTTACATACTAATTTTTGTGTGGACATATGTCATCATTTCTCTTGGGAGGAGTGGAATTGCTCTTAGGAGTGGAATTGCTGGATCGTCCATTATTTTCTAGCTTTGTCACTTTGGAAAATACACTTAATTTTTCTTAGCTTTTCCTCTCACTCTCCTTTATTTAAAAAAGACAAAAATGTACCTTCATTATCAGATACCTGTAAGAATTTTATGTATGTAAAAGTGCTTACAACTATCTGGTGCATGATAAGTACTAAATAAATTTATAATTATCAGTATTTCAAAGTTATGCAAATATATTTTGATAATTATTGACTATGCTTTTGTTATAGCACAAGTTTATATTTAATACAGTTACTTTAAAAAAGCTTAAAAAAACTCAAAATATTTACTAAATTTGGGGTTCTTTTCTCTTTAGAAAGCCTAGATGTTTTACCCATATAATCCTATCTTTCGATGCCATTATCAGAGGCATCAGAATGCTGTCAGAGGCAACAGACCTAGTGGCTGTTTCAGAACTGCTTTTGCAAACTCAGTGCCCTAGAGTACCAAGAGGTAAGGGAGTCAGACAACTTATAGACTTGAAACATTGGTTTGTGTTATTTAATCCATTAAGACAGAAGTAAGTGGTCATGGGAATAGGCTATGTAAACAATATATGTTACTTATTTCTAATAAGGATTCCAGAGAAGATCTAGTGCTTTTCAAAATGTAATATGCCCGAAAATCACCTAGAGATCTTGTGAAAATGTGGATTCTGAATCAAAGTCGTGAGTGGGGATTAAGCTTCTTCAAGTATAGCAAGGTCCCAGGTAGTATGTCTGTGCTGCTGGTTCTTGAACTACACTGTGAAGAGCAAGGTTTTAAGATGTGGAGGATTAGAACAATGACAGGTGAATAATTGAAGCTCTTTAGCTATTTTGAAGTCTACTATTGTACACCAGGTACATCTCTTACACATTTGAGAGGAATATATTCTGTGGTTTTGAGGTTCTTTAGAAATTGCAATCATAAAATATCCCTGATGTTATGTTTCTCTTAATGTTGATTTCATCCCATTGGTCATTTCATTTGTGTGGCATATTCTATTTTAGAACTAGGCTACCAAGTATATATCCATTAGGAAGTAAAGATAAAATTGGCAACCTTCTGATTGATCATATATGATCATAACATAAACATGATGAGTTGAAAATTGGAACATTTTAAAAATCATTAAAATAATTAAGTTGCCTATAAAATACCCAAAGTTTATGTCCTCCCTCCCTACCCTCCACAAAAAAAGCTGTAATCAACAGAACTATTGCCATAGATAGTAATAGGTTCATATACATGTTGCCTAATAAACAAAAAATAAAGACAAAATGTTGGCTGAGAAAATATCTGAACCCAAGAAAAATCTCCGAAGACTTAAATTTGATAGTAATAATTAGAAAAGAGCAAATCATTAACATATTTTGAGGCAAAGATTTTGAGGAATAATGAATTTTCAAATTAAGGTTTATATTTAACTGAAAAACATAAATATATCAAAATATTCCATAGAAGAGAATTAAATGTTCCTTAGCAGTAGAATCCCTAGAATAAATACTTTTGAAATATTCAATTCTCTCATCTCTTTACAGAATAATTTATTTACTTCATGTGCATAAGCATTCTACTTCCAGGTGATCTTGTTTTTAATCCCGTTCACATTGGTGTCAGGTCTGTTTATCCACTGTTTTTCAGACTCCCTGTTCTTAAAATTAAGATATTCTGTGCTAATGAAATATTGCCTAAGGTTTGCAATGCCATGAACTAATAGAAATTTATTTTTAATAAGGGATTTAAACCAGAATAAAACCAAAATAAAATGATACAAGATAGGTTTGCTTCTACAAAAACGCTCTTTGCTTTTTCCACAATTTCCTTTAATTTCCTTGATTGTTATTTCTAATTACTGCAGAATTTTACATTTGGGTCCAACTACCTTTTAATACTGTTATCTCTTGCAGTGTTCATGACAAGTTTGAATGTAACCATGGAAATCATTGTGCTACCACAAATTTTACATTCTGACTTTGATGTAATATTAAGATGATTATGGATTACAGTTCAAAATTTAAAAGATTTAGTAGTAAGATGACAAGGAATAAAATGTTAAACACTTAAAAGTTAACAGGTTTATGTTATAATGAACATTTCCAAGGTTCTCTTTTTCTGTTTGAATATATTCATTAGAGGGAATAATACAGTTTAAGGACCTCTAAATATATGAGGTTGTCATATTATTACCAATTAAGTTCAAAAATTATTCCTTCAATGAGAACAGATTTGGTTTACTATCATTATAAATGTAATCAATTAGGTGCAATAAGTATAAAGTCAGTTGCTGTCTTATAAAATCCATATTCTTGATTGTGTCAAACAAGTGACTTTCCAGATATCTCTGATTCACTTAATGTGAATTCATTTAGCTTCTAACAAGTGCCTGAAGGATGTAAGTCACTACAATGGGTGTGATTTGTCTGTATTTTAATTATTTGGAAGATACTGAGCTGGTTACTGTGATAAAGAGTGGGAGCTGCCCCTTGCTCTGCTTAATTTCAGGAATTTTTTAAAATGATATATTTTGGCTTCAAAAAGAAAGACACTCTCAGCATCAGAAAAGTAGAAATCCTAGTGAGCTAGTCAAATGCCAGCTCTTGGATAGTAGACTGCTTTCCCATAGGTTATTTTTGGAGTAATGAGGGGATCTTTAAATAACTCTTTATGGAACTATCATTTTGACTTACTTCATCATTTCATTTAGCTCTCTGCTAAAACATCCCAACCTAAGAGAGCCTCCCCTGAAGACTCTATGTAAAATAACAATTCTCAACTCCCAGCTCTTACACCACTTTATTTTTTTCCTCATAGCACTGGTTACCCCTTAGGATTGTATATCCTTTGTTTAAAAAAAGCCTATAATATAGTTTAAATATTTTAATATACCCACTGGCATATAATTTCCATGAGAGCAGAGGCCTTGCCTATTTTACTCATTGCTAACCTAGCATCTGGAGCAATATCTGGTAAATAGTAAGTGCTCAATAAGCATGTTTTCTTGAGTGAATAAATGAATATATTACTTACCGTGGGCATTGCCCTTCAGCAAAATATGCAACTTACATATTTGACACCACACTTAGACTTAGGCAGAGTGATCAGAGTTGATTTCTACAAGATACCAAAGTAAGGTAGGGCAAGTGAATTGCATGAATAGAGCATGGGCTCACCATCTGCTCAGAGGTCTGTTTTTATATTTTATTTCTTGATATCTAACTTATCCTTGATTTACATATATTTTTTCTTTCACACTAATCTTCTTTTTGCAATTCAGAATGGATTGGTAAATAGTGAAATAGATAAAACCAAAATAAATGAATCTTTATTGTACAACTGCTGAGGTTTTCACAAATGGTTAACAACAAGAAATGAGATAAAAGAACATGGGTGAGATGGTTCTGGGTACACTTAATTCTCATTTCTTTACCCAATATGTAACATTTGGGAAACACATTTAGTAGGCTCTCTTGTTGTTTTTATTCAAATCACTGTTGCTAGGAAAAGATGACTCTTCAGAGTGCTGTATTTTTTAAAAACAATTTAGTTTTAAAATATTTAATATTTCTTGAAAGAGAGTCCTCTAATACAATGTCCTTGCTGTCCAAATGAAAGTTCATAGCAATTCCATGAGGATAAAGGGTAAATTCTAAAGGAAAACAAATTTGGGTAGAGGACCATCTTCCTGTATTTGTTTTCCTTTATTTATGTTTCTGTCTATACACCATGTGGTTGCTCATGTGCCTCTGGGCACTGTTAGAAATGATCAAGACATTATTAACAATTGATCCTCTACATCTAACTCAGGATAGAAACTAAACTAAATCAATAATTTTACCATTGTACAACACTTTGCTGTAACTTACTTCTAGGGTAATTTACTGTGTATGTGCATGAATGAGTGAGAATTTTATCCCCAAGTGTGTCTTCAACTCAGCCTTAAGGCACTGTTGCAAAAATGTCATTTTACTCATTCTCATATTTTACCTGCCCTGGACAATTATAATTTTGGATCTACTAACTACAATTAGTGTCTACACATTTCAAAGAAGGGAATGTGGTTCCACAGGTGTCGTGTCATTTGTATTCTTATACTAACTGATAAACTTAGGGCTTTGTATTGGATTTACAGAAAACTCACTGTGAGAAAATCACTTTACAATCAGCTGGAGACTCCCAGGAGGTAGATTATTCCCTGGGAATAAATGTGTGACTGTGCGAGAGAGACAGAATCAGGGCTGAAATTTCACTTGTCCATTTCACTACAGCTCGGCTAAATGACTAAGCAGTGTGGTAAGAATATTAAAAGAAGGGTTCCATTAAGAGAGTCTCCAGGGGGTTTAGAAAATGAATCTTGTGGTTACATGATGGGCTTATCTGTGCCTTGTAGTTCTGATCTGAGTTGGTCATTTGGGGACGGGTCTTAACTTTTCTTGCTCATTTAAGTAGTAGTAATGGATCCTGATCTCCACCAAACAAAAATAAAAACATAGTATTAAAACAAAAATGGAAACTCCACAAATCCTAACTTACTATCTAGAAGTAAAATATTTACTGGGTGAACCCAATTTCTAAGGCTACATCAGAAACATGAGTGTTATTTGTGGCTGGGCCCTAAGTGGATGGGGGAGGAGACTATAAGCAATGAATGGTTCTGATTCTGACTCAGGCTAATTAAGTTACATTAAGCAAGTCGTTTGACCTTCCAGTACTTCCATGGTTTCCTCATATGTAACATAAAGATGATTCCTGTCTCACAACATCTCTAAAGTGATAAAATGATATTGTGGATACAAAAGGGCTTGGAAAGGCTATGACAGTCATTGAAAATAAAACTATGAATAACATTTTCTGTTTATGAAGGTATATGTGTGTATGTACATATACATAGAAATTGGTACATATATGCATATATATCAGGTAAATAGATGGTATATATGGATTTTACATTATTATCCAGTTTATTTATGAAGTAATTTTGGAAAAAAACTAAGACTTGAATAAATATTTGTGGATGAATAAAGATTAACAGTACTCTAGTTAGAAAACAGGTGAATCATGAGAATTACTGTAAACTTAACCAGGTCAGTTTGGTCATTTACAATTATTGGATGATTTTTGGTAGATATAGATAAATCTCCCATAGTTACAGATGGTTGGAAGTTTAGGTTGTTCTCCCACAAACTTACTACAAAATAGAAATGAAGGCAAATCTCAAATTCATTCTACCTCATATAAACACACAGTTATATGAAGCCTCAGGTTTCTAATCTTTTAGTCCCTTTTGATAGTATCTTTCTTTAACGCCTCATCAAAGCACATGCAACAGTATTCTAGCTAAATTTCATGCGAGAGTGAGGTGATAACACCTGCCTGTAACTTTCTGGACATAGGATCTATTTTTTTTTAATGTCTCACTGATGAAGTTTTTGAGTGCTGTGGCATAACCAAATTTTCCCCATAAGCTCTATTGTTTATTTTTATGACTTGATTTTTGCATAGCCCAGTGATTTCTGGGAACATATATATGAGGCTTTATTGCAGAACTGACTATATTTATAGTAAAGCTTCCTATGTGGTGTTTTCAGATGGCTGTAGTACTGTCCAGAAGCACAAACAGCATATGTCACCTGTGTAGAATCTATGCAACTCTATAACTACTCTTTCCCTTTTCTTTCTTTCTTTTCTTTTTCTTTCTTCCTTTCTTTCTTTTCTTAGTTTTTTTTTCTTTCTTTCCTTCTTTTCTTTTTTTTTCTTCTTCTTTTTTTTTTTTTTTTTTTTTGGTAAGAAGCGGTCAGTGGCCTAAGCACATCTGGATAATATTGTGCTGGGGGAAAGGAATATAAGTGTGCTTCTAGATAAGCCATGGGACTAACTGAAATTTTTAAAATGCAGGATGAACTTTCTTCTATCATTTAACTTGGAATTTTCCCTGATTGTTAATTTTATTTTCCTCAAGTTTTCACATATCACAGAATCCTATATAATGAACTATTAGTATTGCGTGAGTAAATGTAAATACCCATAGAAGAACAGCTTGAAACTCCCCCCTTAAATACACCAGTGACAGAGCTAGTATTGTAATGGGTAATGGCAACACCTGTCAGGCAGGAGCTGCTATAAATGGGCCAAAGTCATGGCCAATCCATAGAGATACTAGTACTCCTTTACCGAAAACAGAATATAGGGTCTACTTTTTAGTCTCACTAAAAGACCACTATGTTGATTAATAGATATAGCAATAATTTTGTCAAGTTATTTAAATTGAAGGAAAGTATTTTACAATCATTTTATCTTTCTTGTATACAGAATTACAGAACCAAGAAAATTAACAATATTAAAAAATAGATATTGTCTAAACTAATGTTGAGTGAAATTATAGGATCACTGCAGCAAGTTTTAATTTATCAAATAATAACCACATGTGTGACTTTAACTCCCATGTTCAAGTCTATCAGCTCAGAGAGTATCCCACATTCACTGGTTCTCAGTATGATTGGGCCCTTGTAGGAATAACAGGGAATTTTAAATACTTTCTGGGCAATCAGTTGCATTGTTTCAATGACATTTCTTCTTTGGACTATGGGTCGCTGCCGCAAAGGTTTGTACCAATAACCATGGAGATTTTGTAATGTTCAAAATGAGGGTTGTAGTGATATTCATTTCTAGGCAAAGCAGAATCCTACTAAATAGACTCCACACAATTAGAAAGCTTTGTCAGAATTGTCCTCCATGTATGTATGAGCCTTAATTATTTCTGTTTAAAAAAGATGAACCTCAGGTTCTGTAAAGCCCCAAATTGTTTATTGAATTATCAGTATGCATTTGGAGTAATCAGTATATTCATATTCTACTGAATACTAATAATTTGAAAATGTGTGATACATGGATCATTTATATCAGTGCTGAAACAGATCATTCAGTGAAGCAGAGCTCTTTGAAATGGAAATCTTCACAGACTTGAGTCATTCAGACCTGAGTTAAAATATTGGGTTTGCCACTACTTACCTATAATTTCTGTCATGTCACTTAACTGCTATAAGCCTCAAGATATTCATTTATAAAATGGGTATTATGTCTTCTTTACATGGTGGCTATAAGAATTAATTGAGAAAATATAATATTAAATTCCCGGCATACCCATTCTCTGTGCAAACAAATTGGTTCTAAGTCCCTTTACTTCTCTGATCCTAGTTTTGAATGGTATTTTATGACATCTGTAATTCAATAATTGATGTCATTTTATAGACTATACTTGATTTATAAAAGTACTATTTTGTTAGGTTTGGAAGATCGATACTGTGATCTAAGCTGTAGTATAGAAGATACAGTAATGACTTTCTCCATTATAACTTGATAATGTTAATAATAGAGATTATCGGCTTTGGTAAATCTTGTAGTAATTCAAATATAGCCACAAAACTCCCACCAAAGCTCCTCCTGCTTGTGATATCACAGTGGCTAGCAGCAGCAAATTTTTCACAGTACCAGCAGAATAGTAAATTCTCCTCCAATGGAAGGAAGCTTACATGGTTGATCAAGTATGGTAATTGCCCAATGAAATGTGTAAATAATGAAATGTACTAGAGGAGTTGAGGTGTCTTCTTCATTTGGATCTGATAACCAGTTTTGCTTTTTCCTAACTACATATTGACAACAATGTATTGGGAAATCAGAATCAGTTTTATTTGTTTGTTGTGTATATATCACCCAAGAAATGCCTGAATATCTTATTGGTAAACAGTGGGTCTACATTCAAATTTGATTGATAGGGTTGCTTATGGAACACATGAGAATAAGTAATTTTCTTGTGAGTCACACAGTCCTTATATAAATGATATGAAAAGAGATTGTGTGGATAATATTAAAATAAATCTACAAAAGTCTTTAATCACTGAATGTTTAAATTTAACTTTCTTAGAGCAGTATTTTTTATCCTTGAGGTTTTATTATTAAGAAGAAACCAGAATAAGTAAGAGTCCTTGTTTGGGGGGGAGGTTTATGTTTGTTTGCTTATTTTTATTTTGCAGGAGTTATTACATATTTAAAGTTATTTTGTCACTGGCAATCTTGTGAGGGACATAATAGAAATAAATTCCAGCTGTCTCATTTTCCTACAATTGGACCTAAGGAATCTTAATAGGTCCTTTGATCAACTGTACAGATTAGGTAACTGCCTTTTAAATGGCATGAAATCAACTGTGTGAATCCAGTGTCATTAATATTCATTTTGATCTGAAATTTGTGTATTTTACCTACTTTACTTGGAGAAATTTAAGAATATGATAATAGGTGTACCATGTTGTAGAGAGCTTAGGATTTTTCCTGAAAGAATCAGAAAAGTCCTCTTACTTAAATTGTTTCAAGTTAACTTTTCAGGCCTGAGACATCCAGAATTTTTTTTTTTTTTTTCAGTTGACTAGGCAAAGCAAGGGACTTCATGAAATAAAAATTTGGTGTTGAGAGATTTCAAGGAGGGATAGCCTTGGTGAACTGCCCAGTCTTTGGATAAAAATACTAAAAGGCTAAACCTTTTGCAATGAGGATAAATAGAAAGAGATGGACTTTTAAAGGGACTGACTCAGGTTTAAATCATCTCAAGCTGATGGAATTAAGGTGTTCTGAGAGTGCTAGTTTCCCTAGCATAGACATTTATCAGATGCAGTTATAAGTTCTCTCTTATGAAAGAGAACAGTTGATATTATATTAGCTTTGTAATATTTTATGTACATTTTCTAGTGTGCAATTAAAAATAACAAGACATTTCAGGAGGCAATGACATATCACTGAAAGCAAGAGAAATAACAGACAATAGAAAGAAACCTATAGAGAATCCAAGTAATGGAGATATCCAGAGTAAATAATATGAAAGATTATTGAGATTGGTATAGAAGTATAAAATATTTTAAGAAATAAGTATAAATTCTTGATGAATATATAATGAAAAATGTTTAACTGAATTTAAGAGCTAAATCAATTAGTTAAACAATAGATTAGGCACAGGTAAAGAGATGAAGTCTGTGAATAGGGACATGGGTCAAAAGAAAATATCAAGACAAATTTAAAGAAACAAAAAAAATAATAAACACAAAAGGTTAAAACAGATATATGATAAAGGTGACAGTATAATTTATTTCTAAACTGGAAGAGTTTTTAAAGTAAAATTCATCACTCAGTTAACAGATATTAATTGATATTCATAGGTGGAAAGTTTTACAGATTGGTCAAACCAGGACACATGGTCACTCTACACAGATGCTATAGTTAAAAGGCCAAACATTCCTGAAAGTATAATTCAAGCCACAGAAAGGGATAATTGAGAAAATGGAGAGAATAAATGTTCATAGATATAATATTAAAGAATTTTCCAAAACTGATGAAAGATACCAAGCCAATGAAAGCCCTTCAGGACTATGAAGCCATTCAAAGTCTGTCCAAGCTTAATTCCCTTTTTGGTATGAAAGATTAGATTTATAACAAATAAATCATCCAAGTAAATACTCAAAAAAAAAAAAAAAAAAACTATCGGAATGAACTAACACAGGCACATATTGTTGCAAGTGACAACCAGAGTGTGAGTTTCACATTTTTAGTGGCTAAATTCTGAATGACAAGCTTGCCATATTCTTTACTTGAGGAACCAAAAGAAGGTGCCTCAGGTATGAGCCACAGGACAATGCACAGAAAAGCTTAGCAAAGACAGAACCAGAGAGAGTATATCACAAATTTAGTGCGTAATCTCTGCCATTTTGTCTACCTGATTATTGCTGTTTATACACACGATAGACAAAAAGCATTCTAAATTGAGATCCAAATCGTTGTAGCTTTCAGACATGACAAATTTGCAGTTTGAGTTTTACTGAGTTAATTGTCAGTTAAAACAAAAATACTTTTTGAACACTTATCATGGAACCCAGAACAATATGAACACTCTAACCAAGGTCATGGAGAGTGAGGGGTAGCCAGAATGGTGGTGGAGCTATCCTACCATCCCAAGCTGAAGCTGCCTCAAAGGTACCATGGCTGTTCATGTTGCATCTTCCTGTGCTTCAGTTTTCCTTAAAAACTAATAATAGAGTTGCTGTATGATCCAGCAATCCCACTCCTGGGCATATATCTAGAAAAAAACTATAATTCAAAAAGATACATGCACCCCAGTGTTTACAGCAGCACTAGTACACAAGACATGAAAGCAATCTAAATGTCCACTGACAGATGAATGGGTAAAGAAGATGTGGTATATATACACAATGGAATACTACACAGCCATAAAAAAACGAAATAATACCATTTGCAGCAACATGGCTGGACCTAGAGATTATCATACTAAATGAAGTCAGAAAGATAAAGACAAATACCATATGATATCATTTATATGTGGAATCTAAAATATGACACAAATGAACATATTTATGAAACAGAAACAGATTCACATAGAAAAAAACTTATGTTTACCAAAGGGGAAAAGGGGTGTGGGGAGATAAAGTAGGGGTTGGGATTAGCAGATACAAACTACTATATATAAAATAAACAATAAAGTCCTACTGTACAGCATAGGGAAATATATTCAATATCCTGTAGTAAACCATAATGGAAAAGAATATGAAAAAGAATATGTATATATATGTATAATTGAATCACTTTGTTGTACACCAGAAACTAACACAACATTGTAAATCAACTATACTTCAATTAAAAAAAAAAAACAACTATGTACTGCTTAAAAGAGACATGCTTAGAAAAATAAAAATTAGCTTCTGCATACATATATTTTATTATTCTATGTAAAAGAAAGTTGGAAAACTCTTTTAATATCAGAATAAGGTAAAATGTTTAGTTAAAAACTGACATTTCAAGAGATATGGGAACATATGTATATGTATAACTGATTCACTTTGTTATAAAGCAGAAACTAACACACCATTGTAAAGCAATTATACTCCAATAAAGATGTTTAAAAAAAACAAAAACAAAAACAAAAACAAAACTGACATTTCATAATGATAAAAATTTGGGGATAGCAGAAATATATAGCAATTCTAAATTTTAAAGTCCCATTAACATAATTTCAAACACGTAAAACCAATGAGAGCTGCAAAGATAAATAAATACATCAACAATTACATTTGGGAATTTTCAGATAATTATCAGTTACATATAGAAAAAGTAGACTGAAAATTAGAAAATGTATAGAAAATTTTAACAAAAATGAAGTCAACAATCATGCCCTAATTGTCATATAAACAACACTGCATCCAATGAATGAAGAATAAAGATCTCTTTAGATTGCTCAAAGATAATTGAATTAAATTGAACATATGCTGATGCATAAAGCAAGTATCAACAATTTCAAATGAATGAAATCATAGAGAGTATGTTTCAGACCCAGGGGAATTATGATGGAAATCATGACAAAAGGAAAGCTAGAATTCTCACCAATAATTTGAATTCATATAATACATTTCTCATAACTTTTATTTATTTATTTATTTTAACATCTTTATAAGACTATAATTGTTTTACAATGGTGTGTTAGTTTCTGCTTTATAGCAAAGTGAATCAGTTATACATATACATATGTCCCCATATCTCTTCCCTCTTGCATCTCCCTCCCTACCACCCTCCCTATCCCACCTCTCTAGGTGGTCACAAAGCACCGAGCTGATCTCCCTGTGCTATGCGGTTGCTTCCCACTAGCTATCTATTTTACGTTTGGTAGTGTATATATGTCCATGCCACTCTCTCACTTTGTCCCAGCTTACCCTTTCCCCTTCCCATATCCTCAAGTCCATTCTCCAGTAGGTCTGCACCTTTATTCCCCTCTTGCCCCTAGGTTCTTCTGACCTTTTTTTTTTTCTTTTTTTAGATTCCATATATATGTGTTATCATACAGTATTTGTTTTTCTCTTTCTCACTTACTTCACTCTGTATGACAGACTCTAGGTCCATCCACCTCACTACAAATAACTCAGTTTTGTTCCTTCTTATGGCTGAGTAATAATCCATTGTATCTATGTGCCACATCTTCTTTATCCATTCATCCGATGATGGACACTTAGGTTGCTTCCATGTCCTGGCTATTGTAAATAGAACTGCAATGAACATTTTGGTACATGACTCTTTTTGAATTATGGTTTTCTCAGAGTATATGCCCAGTAGTGGGATTGCTGGGTTGTATGGTAATTCTAGTTTTAGTTTTTTAAGGAACCTCCATACTGTTCTCCATAGTGGCTGTATCAATTTACATTCCCACCAAGAGTGAAAGAGGGTTCCCTTTCCTCCACATCCTCTCCAGCATTTATTGTTTGTAGATTTTTTGATGATGACCATTCTGACCGGTGTGAGATGATATCTCATGGTAGTTTTGATTTGCATTTCTCTAATGATTAATGATGTTGAGCATTCTTTCATGTGTTTGCTGGCAATCTGTATATCTTCTTTGGGGAAATGTCTATTTAGGTCGTTTGCCCATTTTTGGATTGGGTTGTTTGTTTTTTTGATATTGAGCTGCGTGAGTTGCTTGATGTTTTGGAGATTAATCCTTTGTCAGTTGCTTCATTTGCAAATATTTTCTCCCATTCTGAGGGTTGTATTTTCGTCATTTTTATGGTTTCCTTTGCTGTGCAAAAGCTTTTAAGTTTCATTATATCCCATTTGTTTATTTTTGTTTTTATTTCCATTTCTCTATGAGGTGGGTCAAAAAGGATCTTGCTGTGATTTATGTCATAGAGTGTTCTGCCTATGTTTTCCTCTAAGAGTTTGATGGTGTCTGGCCTTACATTTAGGTCTTTAATCCATTTTGAGTTTATTTTTGTGTATGGTGTTAGGGAGTGTTCTAATTTCTTTCTTTTACATGTAGTGGTCCAGTTTTCACAGCACCACTTATTGAAGAAGCTGTCTTTTCTCCACTGTATATTCTTGCCTCCTTTATCAAACATAAGGTGACCATATGTGCTTGGGTTTATCTCTGGGCTTTTTATCCTGTTCCATTGATCTATATTTCTGTTTTTGTGCCAGTACCATACTGTCTTGATTACTGTAGCTTTGTAGTATAGTCTGAAGTCAGGGAGCCTGATCCCTCCAGCTGAGTTTTTCTTTCTCAAGATTGCTTTGGCTATTCGGGGTCTTTTGTGTTTCCATACAAATTGTGAAATTTTTGTTCTAGTTCTGTGAAAAATGCCAGTGGTAGTGTGATAGGTAGTGTACCTTATAATTTTCTGCATACAGGTCTTTTGTCTCCTTAAGTAAGTTTATTCTAGATATTTTATTGTTTTTGTTGCAATGGTAAATGGGAGTGTTTTCTTAATTTCACTTTCAGATTTTTCATCATTAGTGTATAGGAATGCAAGAGATTTCTGTGCATTAATTTTGAAACCTGCTACTTTACCAAATTCATTGATTAGTTCTAGTAGTTTCCTTGTAGCATCTTTAGGACTCCCTATGTATAGTATCATGTCACCTGCAAACAGTGACAGCTTTACTTCTTCTTTTCTAATTTGGATTCCTTTTATTTCTTTTTCTTCTCTGATTGCTGTGGCTAAAACTTCCAAAACTATGTTGAATAATAGTGGTGAGAGTGGGCAACCTTGTCTTGTTCCTGATCTTAGTGGAAATGGTTTCAGTTTTTCACCATTGAGGATGATGTTGGATGTGGGTTTGTCATATATGGCCTTTATTATGTTGAGGAAAGTTCCCTCTATGCTTACTTTCTGGAGGGTTTTTATCATAAATGGGTGTTGAATTTTGTCGAAAGCTTTCTCTGAATCTATTGAGATGATCATATGGTTTTTCTCCTTCACTTTGTTAATATGGTGTATCACATTGATTGATTTGTTTATATTGAAGAACCCTTGCATTCCTGGGATAAACCCCACTTGATCATGGTGTATGATCCTTTTGATGTGCTGTTGGATTCTGTTTGCTAGTATTTTGTCGAGGATTTTTGCATCTATGTTCATCAGTCATATGGGCCTGTAGTTTTCTTTCTTTGTGTCATCTTTGTCTGCTTTTGGTATCAGAGTGACGGTGGCCTCGTAGAATGAGTTTGGGAGTGTTCCTCCCTCTGTTATATTTTGGAAGAGTTTGAGAAGGATAGGTGTTAGCTCTTCTCTAAATGTTTGGTAGAATTCACCTGTGAAGCCATCTGGTCCTGGGCTTTTGTTTGTTGGAAAATTTTTAATCACAGTTTCAGATTCAGTGCTTGTCATTGGTCTGTTCATGTTTTCTATTTCTTCCTGGTTCAGTCTCGGAAGGTTGTGCATTTCTAAGAATTTGTCCATTTCTTCCAGATTGTCCATTTTATTGGCATATAGTTGCCTGTAGTAATCTCTCATGATCCTTTGTATTTCTGCAGTGTCAGTTGTTACTACTCATTTTCATTTCTAATTCTATTGATTTGAGTCGTCTCCCTTTTTCTCTTGATAAGTCTGGCTAATGGTTCATCAATTTTGTTTATCTTCTCAAAGAACCAGCTTTTAGTTTTATTGCTCTTTGCTATTGTTTCCTTCATTTCTTTTTCATTTATTTCTGATCTGATCTTTATGATTTCTTTCCTTCTGCTAACTTTGGGGTTTTTTGTTCTTCTTTCTCTAATTGCTTTAGGTGTAAGGTTAGGTTGTTTATTTGAGATGTTTCTTCTTTCTTAAGGTAGGCTTGTAAAGGTATGAACTTCTCTCTTAGAACTGCTTTTGTTGCACCCCATAGGTTTTGGGCCATTGTGTTTTCATTGTCATTTGTTTCGAGGTATTTTTTGATTTCCTCTTTGATTTCTTCAGTGATTTCTTGGTTATTAAGTAGTGTGTTGTTTAGCCTCCATGTGTTTGTATTTCTTACAGAATTTTTCCTGTAATTGATATCTAGTCTCATAGTGTTGTGGTCAAAAAAGATACTTGATATGACTTCAATTTTCTTAAATTTACCAAGGCTTGATTTGTGACCCAAGATATGATCTATCCTTGAGAATATTCCTTGAGCACTTGAGCAGAATGTGTATTCTGTTGTTTTTGGATGGAATGTCCAATAAATATCAGTTAAGTCCATCTTTTTTAATGTATCATTTAAAGCTTGTGTTTCTGTATTTATTTTCATTTTGGATGATCTGTCCATTGGTGAAAGTGGGGTGTTAAAGTCCCCTACTATGATTGTGTTACTGTCGATTTCCCCTTTTATAGCTATTAGTATTTGCTTTATGTATGGAGGTGCTCCTATGTTGGGTGCATAAGTATTTAGTATTGTTAAATCTTGTTCTTGGATTGATCCCTTGACCATTATGTAGTGTCCTTTTTTGTCCCTTGTAATAGTCTTTATTTTAAAGTCTATTTTTTCTGATATGAGAATTGCTACTCCAGCTTTCTTTAATTTCCATTTGCATGGAATATCTTTTTCCATCCCCTCACTTTCAGTCTGTATGTGTCCCTAGGTCTGAAGTGGGTCTCTTGTAGACAGCATATATATAGGTCTTGTTTTTCTATCCATTCAGCCAGTCTATGTCTTTTGGTTGGAGCATTTAATCCATTTATATTTAAGGTAATTATCGATATGTATGTTCCTATTACCATTTTCATAATTATTTTGTGTTTATTATTGTAGGTCTTTTCCTTCTCATGTGGTCCTGCCTAGAGAAGTTCCTTTAGCATTTGTTGTAAAGCTTGTTTGGTGATGCTGAATTGTCTTAGCTTTTGCTTGTCTGTAAAGCTTTTAATTTCTGTGTCAAATCTGAATGAGATCCTTGCTGGGTAGAGTAACCTTGGTTGTAGGTTTTTCTCCTTCATCACTTTAAATATGTCCTGCCACTCCCTTCTGGCTTGCAGAGTTTCTGCTGAAAGATCAATTGTTAACCTTATGGGTATTCCCTTGCATGTTATTTGTTGCTTTTCCCTTGCTGCTTTTAATATTTGTTGTTTGTATTTAATTTTTGATAGTTTGATTAATATGTGTCTTGGCTTGTTTCTCCTTGGATTTATCCTGTATGGGACTCTCTGTGCTTCCTGGACTTGATTAACTATTTCCTTTCCCATATTAGGGAAAGTTTCAACTATAATCTCTTCAAATATTTTCTCAGTCCCTTTCTTTTTCTCTTCTTCTTCTGGGAACCCTACAATTCGAATGTTGGTGTGTTTAATGTTGTCCCAGAGTTCTCTGAGACTGTCCTCAATTCTTTTCATTCTTTTTTCTTTATTCTGCTCTGCAGTAGTTATTTCCACTATTTTATCTTCCTGGTCACTTATCCGTTCTTCTGCCTCAGTTATTCTGCTATTGATCTCTTCTAGAGAATTTTAAATTTCATTTACTGTGTTGTTCATCACTGTTTGTTTGCTCTTTAGTTCTTCTAGGTCCTTGTTAAACGTTTCTTGTATTTTCTCCATTCTATTTCCAAGATTTTGGATCATCTTTTCTATCATTATTCTGAATTCTTTTTCAGGTAGACTGCCTATTTCCTCTTCATTTGTTAGGTCTGGTGGGTTTTTGCCTTGCTCCTTCATCTGCTGTGTGTTTCTCTGTCTTCTCATTTTGCTTAACTTACTGTGTTTGGGGTCTCCTTTTTGCAGGCTGCAGGTTTGTAGTTTCTGTTGTTTTTGGTGTCTGTCCCCAGTGGCTAAGGTTGGTTCAGTGCGTTGTGTAGGCTTCCTGGTGGAGGGGACTAGTGCCTGTGTTCTAGTGGATGAGGCTGGATCTTGTCTTTCTGGTGGGCAGGTCCACATCTGGTTGTGTGTTTTGGGGTGTCTGTGGCCTTATGATTTTAGGCAGCCTCTGTGTTAATGGATGGGGTTGTGTTCCTGTCTTGCTAGTTGTTTGGCATGGGGTGTCCTGCACTTTAGCTTGCTGGTCATTGAGTGGAGCTGGGTTTTGGCGTTGAGATGGAGATCTCTTGGAGATTTTTGCCATTTGATATTATGTGGAATTGGGAGGTCTCTTGTGGACCAGTGTCCTGAACTTGGCTCTCCCACCTAAGTGGCACAGCCCTGATGCCTGGCTGGAGCACCAAGAGCCTGTCCTCCACACGGCTCTGAATCAAAGGGAGAAAGAACAGAAAGAAAGAAAGAAAGAAGATAAAATAAAATAAAATAAAGTTATTAAAATAAAAAATACAAAGTATTAAGAAAAAAAATTTTTTTAGTATATATAAAAAAAAAAGGACAGACAGAACCGTAGAACAAATGGTAAAAGCAAAGCTATATAGAAAAAATCACATACAGAAGCTGTAATCACATACACACAAAAAGAGAAAAAGGGAAAAAATATATATATCGTTGCTCCCAAAGTCCACCTCCTCAATTTGGGATGATTCGTTGTCTGTTCAGGTATTCCACAGAGGCAGGCACATCAAGTTGATTGTGGAGATTTAATCCGCTGCTCCTGAGGCTCCTGGGAGAAATTTCCCTTTCTCTTCTATGTTCACACAGCTCCTGTGGTTCAGCTTTGGATTTGGCCCTGCCTTTGCGTGTAGCTCGCCTGAGGGCGTCTGTTCTTCGCTCAGACAGGACGGGGTTAAAGGAGTAGCTGATTCGGGGGCTCTGGCTCACTCAGGCCGCGGGGGAGGGAGGGGTACGGAGGCGGGGCGAGCCTGCAGTGGCAGAGGCCGGCGTGACGTTGCAGCAGCCTGAGGCGCGCCGTGCGTTCTCCCGGGGAAGTTGTCCTTGGATCACCAGACCCTGGCAGTGGCAGGCTGCACAGGCTCCCGGGAGGGGCGGTGTGGACAGTGACCTGTGCTTGCACACAGGCTTCTTGGTGGCGGCAGCAGCAGCCTTAGCGTCTCATGCCCATCTCTAGGGTCCGCGCTGATAGCCTCGGCTCGTGCCCATCTCTGGAGCTCCTTTAAGCGGCGCTCTTAATTCCCTCTCCTCCCGCACCAGAAACAAAGAGCCAAGAAAAAGTCTCTTGCCTCTTCAGAAGCTCCAGACTTTCCCGGACTCCCTCCCGGCTAGCTGTGGTGCACTAGCCCCCTTCAGGCTGTGTTCACGCCGCCAACCCCAGTCCTCTCCCTGGGATCCGACTGAAGCCCGAGCCTCAGCTACCAGCCCCCACCCATCCCGGCGGGTGAGCAGACAAGCCTCTCGAGCTGGTGAGTGCTTGTCGGCACCAATCCTCTGTGCGGGAATCTCTCCTCTTTGCCCTCTGCATCCCTGTTGCTGCGCTCTCCTCCGTGGGTCTGAAGCTTCCCCCCTCCACCACCCGCAGTCTCCGCCCGTGAAGGGGCTTCCTAGTGTGTGGAAACTTTTCCTCCTTCACAGCTCCCTCCCACTGGTGCAGGTCCCGTCCCTATTCTTTTGTCTCTGTTTTTTCTTTTTTCTTTTGCCCTACCCAGGTACGTGGGGAGTTACTTGCCTTTTGGGAGGTCTATGGTCTTCTGCCAGTGTTCAGTAGGTGTTCTGTAGTAGTTGTTCCACATGTAGATGTATTTCTGATGTATTTGTGGGGAGGAAGGTGATCTCCGCGTCTTACTCTTCTGCCATCTTGAAGCTCCTCCCCTCATAACTTTTAGATTTAAAGCAAACATCACAATGGAAGTGAGTAAATTTGACATATCAAAATTTGGGCAATGCAGTTATATTTCACTAATAGGAAACTTAGAGCCATAATTCATACTTTAAAAAGAGGACTGAACATCAATGATCCAAGACTATGATAAAGTTAGAAAAAAATCAACAAATCATACCTAAAAATAGCAAAAGGTAGAAAACAATACAGAAATGAACATATATTATTAAAATTGAAAATCAACCTATGATAGAGGTGATTAACTAAGACACCTTCTACCTTAGTTCTTTGTAAAGACCAATACAATTGACAAATGCCTGGAACCTCTGACAAGAATGATCAAGGAAGAGAGTAACTAATAAGTAACCAATATCATAAATGGGAAAATGTTACTAAATATATCTCTAATTTTAGAGAAATTTTAAAATCTGGGGGTTATTATGAATGTTAGGTCAATAATTTTGGAAAACTAACTGTATACGTTCTATAAAAATAAATTTACCAACGCTCACATAAGATAAAACATTAGAATTGTTGATATATATTTAATAGTAAAATTAGTGACTTTCTATAACTCTAGGCCCAGATTGGTTCACTGATGAATTCTAACAAATATTTAAGGAGGGAATAACATCTCTCTTTACAAAAGCTCTAATAAATAAGAAGAGGAGAAAAGATATTTCTCAACTCTTTATGAAATCAACATCGCTTTGATATCAAAACTTGACAAGTTCATGTTAATAAAAATACAAATCAATCTTATTCACGAACGTAGAAGCAAAAATCCTAAACAAATATCAGCCAATAAAACTCAGTGGTTTAAAGAGGCTGTTACATCAAGAACCAAGGAGGTAGTATTTTAGGAATTCCAGAATGGTTTACTATTTGAATATCTATCAATACAGTTCAGTATGTTAATATACTACTAATAATAAAAAATGATATAATTATTTCAAAATATTCAGAAAAATAATTTGATATTATTCAGTACCCATTCATAAGCAATCATTGGAAACTAGGAGTAGAGGATAACTTTATTAAGATGATAACTATACTTAGCGTATTCAGAATAGATCACATATATCTGTGAATTTTTAAAAAAAGTCTGCTTTATTCACATGGTACTCCATCTCCTTACAAAGCTGTATGTAATTTCCTTTTTGTTGGGAACCATGTTATACAATTAATTTTGTATTTGTCTTTGGCAAATACAAATACTGGGAAAATAGTACACAGTTAATTACAAAGTCAGTGCTTTTTTGTCTCTTTACTTCGAATTCTGTTGATTCATATCTTTGTATTGCTAATTCCTTCTCTTTATTCTGATTTACTCAAAGATCATCTTTTCAGGTAGGAGTTCTCCAAGCATCTTGGCCAAAATGATTCCCTAAGGTCTCTCTGAACACGTATTCAGCTAAGTTACCAGGGATAAAAACAATCGCCTTATGTGATTACACATTCATACTTGCATGTCACAATATTTTTTGAGTGCTTCTAAGTGTCAAGGGTTCTTCTACTTACCATGGATAGAGTAGTGATGAAAACACAATCCCTGATCTGCTTTATTTTGGGAGGAGTGAGACAGTTAAAATAACAAATATTAAAACTTCAGAAAATGACAAAGACTCCTTGATAATAAATCACAGTAGCAGATATAAAACAAATTGTTGTAGTACTTTTCATACTTGGGTTCCTCCTTTCAGTGGCCACCTAAGATTAATAATATATGTTCATAATCCAAGAAAAAACATTGTGATAATCACTTTTGGTTTAAAGATACATGCTCCCAAAAAATAGTGAAAGGAGATTATATACATATTTTTATGGTAATCCTTACAACTAAATTAAAAATAAAGTCTATGTGTTTTGATCAACATTTTAAAATAATAGTACCACATACTGAGGACTTTCAAGTATACTTAAAACAATTTTAATGGATTATTTAGTAGAAGTTCTGTATTAATAATATCACTTTTCCTTTCCTCTAACCTCCAGAATTTATCCTACAATTTGTAGAGCACATACTTCTCTTTTATAAAGCTCTTGTCATTTTGTAGTGGTGCATTACTAATCAGACAATTATTCCATACTGGTAAAACATTACTTAAAGTATTTATTATAGCTCATAGACTATTAAAGTTACCCAGTTATAAATTGCTTACATTACATAAGGTGTCATTTGCTACACAGTTCAAAACTACTTGTCCTTTCTCAAAGCAAGTGTTGCATAATTATAGTGGCTGCAATTATAAACACATAACTTTCAAGAATGACATTTATTGACTTAATTGAAGTAAATTTCGACGAAAATTTTCTCCTCAAACATAAAATTAATAAAGACTGTCCTTTGTAGAAAATCTCAATCATGTACATTTTGTAATTTTTACCTCTCGTGTTCATTTACATATTCTTTTGTTCAATGAATACTTTTAGAATATTTAGTATATATAAGGAAATGTACACAAGAAAGTCAACAGAACCAGCACTATAAGGTAATGGGTGTTAATTAAACTGTCAAGCAAGTGGCATCTGTGGCTTATTATCAGGAGTAGAAGTCTGAACACTTCTGTCCACTGCATTTTGATATCAGAGTTGCCAGAGAAAACGCAATGCAGTCAAGCATTGGATGGAACAATGATTTACTCACCTAGAGACAAGGCAGAGCAAGATTAACTTCATTAGTGGGTGTCAGTATCCCATTGCCAGCAGGTCCCTCCCAGCAGCGGACACAGGGCAATTAACCTGCAGGAATGCCTCTTGTGCTGCAGCAAAAGGATCCTGTCCCCTCCTGGCAAGGGACAGATATAATAGTGGGTTAGCCAGGTGCCATATGAGGCACATGCTTAAGCAAAACAAAGAAATACACATTGAGTCTGAACAGCAAAAGCTATTCCCACACAATGTGATAAATTCAGCACAAGCTGTGAGGTTTCTTTATCTCTTGGTAAAGAAGTGTTCCTGCCTCAAGGCCCATTCTTATGTGGCCAAGTAGAAACCGAAAAACTGCATGTAGGATATTGCCTTTCCCAACAGAATTCCTGCTGAATTCATGCTCAGTGGGAGCCACCTAGGAGACTGGGCCACCCATATGCAATCTTAGCTTGACTTGGTAAATGCATGGTGGCTAAATTGAGAGAGACTACATTCTACGATAATCCATATTGGTCAGATAATATGGAATTCTACCTTATTTTTAACATCATATCTTAGAAGAGCATTACCGTAAGACCGTACATAGAGAAAAATATTCAGAACAGTAAGACTGGAAACTTTCATGTAAGACAGAGTTGAAGGAATTGGGGATGTCCAGTGCTAGCCAAAGAAAAATAAAATGAATATTGAGGAAAGATAAAGGAAGTATAATTTGTGCTAAATTTCTCATAATAAGGGTGCGATTCTCAATAAGGTTCTAGCTTACATAGTAATTTACATGTAAATACAAAATAAATTTACAATAATTAATAAAAATGTTTTAAAGAGACAGAAACATAGAGTTAAAGTAGACAAAAAAAGACTATAAAAGATATAAATGGGAGATGCTCTCTGGAAGTAGCCGGTGGTGAAAGGAGCGTGGTGGGCAAAGATGGTTCAGGCAATTCTGGTTTTCAATAACCACGGGAAGCCGCGGCTGGTCTGCTTCTACCAGCGTTTCCCAGAAGAAATTCAACAGCAGATTATTTGAGAGACCGTCCATCTAGCTCTCAAGCGGGATGACAACATCTGTAACTTCTTGGAGGGTGGAAGTTTGATTGGTGGCTCTGACTACAAACTGATTTATCAGCATTATGCTACCCTCTATTTTGTATTTTGTGTGGATTCATCAGAGAGTGAACTTGGGGTCTTGGACCTCATCAAGGTTTTTGTGGAGACTCTGGATATATATTTCGAAAATGTTTGTGAATTGGATTTGATCTTCCATATGGATAAGGTGCACTACGTTCTTCAGGAGGTGGTGATGGGTGGGATGGTGTTGGAAACAGACATGAATGAAATCATGGCTCAGACTGAAGCTCAGAACAGGCTGGAGAAATCCAAGTGTGGCCTTTCAGCAGCGCCTGCCCAGGCCATGTCTGCCGTGAAAAACATCAACCTGCCAGAGATGCCTCGGAATATCAACATTGGCGATCTCAACATCAAGTCCCCAGCCTGTCCCAATTTGTCTAAGGGTGGAAGACGGCTACACTGAGTCCTTGGAACCAGCAAAGCTGAGCCAGTCCTGCAGCAAAACCCGCTCTGTGCCCTGGAGGAGTCCCGCCTCGGGCAGTGGGCCCTGCTGTCCCGAATCGGGAAGGAGTCCTGTGTCCACTGCCAGCCTGTGCTTGCTTCTCACATATGGAGCACATGCCTACTGGCTCTACTCGAGTTGGCACACCCAGAATCCTTTTGTATAGCCACGCTGTCTCGTCACCACCTCCTGCGGCTCACACTCTCTACTGCCACGGTCTGGGCTCTGCTCTCCCAGGTGTTTATGTGCAGGACACAATCCAAATCGTAAGCCTGTTGTTTGCCTGCCCTCCACATTTCTGCCAATAGGGAGGGCACACCCCCACAGCCAGAGGGGTCCCCCTCAAAGGGGAGAGGCCCTGTGTCTGTAGAAGGCAAAGCTGACAACATGTGGAACATAGAAATTATGACTCTTGCAGGTTTAAAATACATTCTCCTCCCGAGGAGCAGAGGGGTCAGTTCTGAATGATGAGTCTTCTTTGTCCAGGAAACCCACTGCTGTCTACACCAGCTTCTGCAGCATGAGAGCCTGAGCTGGGGTCATGTGCTCTGGACCTGGCACAGGCGAAGGCTGGGGACACGGGCAGCCTGCTGGCTGAGACCGGTGGCAGTGCAGCATCTTCTCCCCAGTGTGCGAGGGGTCCCTGCCTGAGCTCCCTCTGGGCACGCCCTGTTCCCCTCAGATGACAGTCCTCTAGAGCTAGCTGTGGAAACCTGTAAATGCTTACGTGTGGTAAGAGCCTTTCTTCCTGTGGTTAACTTAGAGCTGAAGCTCCTCCTCGAAGTAGTGCCTCTTACTCCTGCGCTGCCTCGGGGCCAGGTCTCGGGTGTGATGTTGAGCTCCCTGGAGATTAGGGAGCTCGCTGCACCATCATGGTAAAGTCTCCCGGCCTGGGGACTTTTCGTGCCTGCCGGCCGGTGGCCCAAACTGTTTCCTCAGGCTTCCTGATGCTGTCACAGAGCCCATCTGAGATGGTGCCCGGCAGGACCATGGTCAGGACCACGTCTTTTCCCGCTTTGAACAGTGCTTCCTGTGGTTGGTGCCCTTTGCTCCCTGTAGCCTCTTAGCCTCAGTCTTTTGGAACATCTCTGATAACCTCGTAGATGGGCAGTGTTGATCAGAATGTAGGCCCTCTTATGTTGGAAGAGGGAAATGTAGGTTAATATATCTATCTGATGTTAAAACCTCTGATATTCTTTTAAAGAATTTATTTATTTTTTTTAAACAGACATTTCAGCATATTCACATCCCTCTCACATTTGCTGAAAGTGATATAGGAACAAAGAAGGAAAACGATATTTATTTTGCACCTACTGTAAGGTGGCATGAGCGAGATCCTTCCACAATCCTTACAACAGACACTGTTATCTCCATTTTGCAAGTCAAGAAAAGTAAGACTCAGAGAGGTCAAGTAACCTGCTTTAGGTAGGTCACAAGGGCTAAGAATTGAGACTGTCTGCCTAAATCCACAGTTCATTTTCTTTTCACTGCTCAAATGGTTTCTCCCAATTTTATTTTCTTTCTTATGGATAAGGAAACCTCAAAAAGTTCGGGTAGCTTCTCAGAAACTGTGATAAAAACCAGCTTGGTAGCCAGTGACAGCATCAAAGAGTGTAAGCTGGGGGGTCCTCCACATGCCTCCATTGAACTGGTGAGGAAACAGAAGCCCAGAGTGTTAAATGTTGTATCAAGGGTCACAAAGCTAGAACCAAGTCATTTTTCTTTTTTCTTTTTTTAAAATTTGTATTGGAGTATAGTTGATTTACAATGTTGTGTTAGTTTCAGGTGTACAGTAAAGTGAATCAGTTATACGTATACATACCAAAAAAAAAAGATATAAATGATGTATTTAATGAATAAATCCGAAAGACATATATTGAATTCACATCCTGAAAGAAGGAGTGAACTTTCTTTTCAAGGGCTCGTGGAACTTTATAAAACTTCAATAGATTAGAAATTTTAATAACTGAATCTATAACAGAAACCTGGAAAACAAGAACATCAGAAAAATGAACATTAAAAAACATAAACTATCCTTAATGATTATTTTGTGGCAAAAAAGAAAAATTGATCCTAACTTGACATATACTTTGTAAATAATAATAAACATGTCATAATTAAAACTTTGAAAATTAAGTAAAACAACCCTCAGAGGGATATTTATAGCTGAAATATTTAGATTAGTAAAAGGAAATAATTTAGTTAATTGAATTATCTCATCATTTAAAAGGGTTAGAAAAATGATCAACAAAACAAACCAAAGGACCTGAAGAAAGAGCACAGTGAAGTTAAAAACAAATGTGAGTGAATTGAAAAACAACGATCACATTTTAAATATTATTGGTTTTTTGAAAATGAAAGACAGCTAAGCCTATTAAGATAAAATAAGGAGGAAAGTGGTATTAAATTGTACATGAAAAAATGAACTCTAAACTCTGTAAAAAGAAACTAGAGAAAATTAAATATTTTATACCAAATGTAATTGTAAGAATGGACTCCAAAAATATTGGGATAGTAAACTGACCAAATATTCTGGAAGAAAATTATGACGCCAGGTGCACAGAGCTCTGTGCCCCCATGTCAACCCCTTCAAATCTTTCGGAAATATAAAATCCTGCTACTACTTAAACTGTTTCAGAGTTGAGAAGAGGGAAAATTACAAATCATTTTTACAAAGCATGTATTGTATCATTGTATCAAATTCCACAATAATATGCAAATGAAAAAATACCATACACTAGCCTTACTTTTGAAAAATGTGAAAGTACTGGAAACACATTAAAAGAAAGAAATCATCATGTGAGATTGATTCTAGTAATAAAATGTAGAATTTATTATTCAAAATCTGCTATTTTCAGTTTAGCAACAAGATTGATCAAAGGAGAAATGACATTAAAAATCTCTATAGATGCTTAGAAAGCAGTTGACAAAAATTAATATCCATTTCTGTTAAAAAAACTCTTTTTGGAATACATATGCACACACACACACACACACACACACACGCACACACTGAAAGCCACAGTTATGCTTAAATGTGAAATACTAGGTCGTTACTGTTAAAGTTAATGATGCCCAATATTGCCACTATTTATGTACACTTTCTGGAAGAATTTGACAATGCAATTAGGTAAGAGAAAGACATGATTGCTATAAACATTGGAAGGAAAGTATCTAACTTATTATTTGCAGATGATATGGAGATATGGATTTATACCTGGAAAACATGAGAAAGTCAGTTGAAAACCCCTTGGAAACAACAGAAGAATTCAATAAGGGAGCTATTTACAAGATTAAGATATAAAAAGCAATAGCTTTCTTAGATAAACATTTAAAAAATAACTGGTGAACTCTCTGCAATTGGACCTGTTAAAGCAGAGATAAGTAACCAACTACCAACGATAATGTAGAAAGACCCCTCTGAATGGGAGCACAATTATTTTGGATGAATTCTAAACTTTTAGCCATGAGTTTGGGGAATCTGACCCTAGGAACAAAGGCTTTTGACCCTAGTGGCATAATTCCTATGATTCAGCTTCCTGTAGAACCTGCACCTATTCTGATAATTCTTGTATGTGCAATAATTTTTGTTGAATTCTTCATTCTGCACTCTGGTCTTGGTGCCTGAGTGTCTTCTTGGACATTGAACCTTAGCCAATTGCTCTAATCACCTGAATATACATATTTTAATTCCTGTCTCTCTGTTATTGATCTGAACTTAGCTTGATCCTGACAAATAGACCATCCCAAATTGTGAGTTTTTTTTTTTTAAACATCTTTATTGAAGTATAATTGCCTTACAATGGTGTGTTAGCTTCTGCTTTATAACCAAGTGAATCAGTTATACATATACAATATGTTCCCATATCTCTTCCCTCTTGCATCTCCCTCCCTCCCACCCTCCCCATCCCACCCCTCTAGGTGGTCACAAAGCACCGAGCTGATCTCCCTGTGCTATGCGGCTGCTTCCCACTAGCTATCTATTTTACATTTGGTAGTGTATATATGTCCATGACACTCTCACCCTGTCACATCTCACCCCACCCCCTCCCCATATCCTCAAGTCCATTCTCTAGTAGGTCTGTGTCTTTATTCCCGTCTTGCCACTAGGTTCTTCATGGCCTTTTTTTTTTTTTTTTTTTTCCTTAGATTCCGTATATATGTGTTAGCATGCTGTATTTGTTTTTCTCTTTCTGACTTACTTCACTCTGTATGACAGACTCTAACTCCATCCACCTCATTACAAATACCTCCATTTCATTTCTTTTTATGGCTGAGTAATATTCCATTGTATATATGTGCCACATCTTCTTTATCCATTCATCTGTCGATGGACATTTAGGTTGCTTCCATGTCCTGGCTATTGTAAATAGAGCTGCAATGAACATTTTGGTACATGACTCTTTTTGAACTATGGTTTTCTCAGGGTATATGCCCAGTAGTGGGATTGCTGGGTCGTATGGTAGTTCTATTTGTAGTTTTTTAAGGAACCTCCATACTGTTCTCCATAGTGGCTGTATCAATTTACATTCCCACCAACAGTGCAAGAGTGTTCCCTTTCCTCCACACCCCCTCCAGCATTTATTGTTTGTAGATTTTTTGATGATGGCCATTCTGACCGGTGTGAGATGATATCTCATTGTAGTTTTGATTTGCATTTCTCTAATGATTAATGATGTTGAGCATTCTTTCATGTGTCTGTTGGCAATCTGTATATCTTCTTTGGAGAAATGTCTATTTAGGTCTTCTGCCCATTTTTGGATTGGGTTGTTCGTTTTTTTGTTATTGAGCTGCATGAGCTGCTTGTAAATCTTGGAGATTAATCCTTTGTCAGTTGCTTCATTTGCAAATATTTTCTCCCGTTCTGATGGTTGTCTTTTGGTCTTGTTTATGGTTTCCTTTGCTTTACAAACACTTTTAAGTTTCATTAGGTCCCATTTGTTTATTTGTGTTCTTATTTCCATTTCTCTGGGAGCTGGTTCAAAAAGAATCTTGCTGTGATGTATGTCATAGAGTGTTCTGCCTATGTTTTCCTCTAAGAGTTTGATAGTGTCTGGCCTTACACTTAGGTCTTTAATCCATTTTGAGTTTATTTTTGTGCATGGTGTCAGGGAGTGTTCTAATTTCATACTTTTACATGTATCTGTCCAATTTTCCCAGCACCACTTATTGAAGAGGCTGTCTTTTCTCCACTGTATATGCTTGCCTCCTTTATCAAAGATAAGGTGACCATATGTGTGTGGGTTTATCTCTGGGCTTTCTATCCTGTTCCATTGATCTATATTTCTATTTTTGTGCCAGTACCAAACTGTCTTGATTACTGTAGCTTTGTAATATAGTCTGAAGTCAGGGAGCCTGATTCCCCCAGCTCCATTTTTCGTTCTCAAGATTGCTTTGGCTATTCGGGGTCTTTTGTGTTTCCATACAAATTGTGAATTTTTTTGTTCTAGTTCTGTGAAAAATGCCAGTGGTAGTTTGATAGGGATTGCATTGAATCTGTAGATTGCTTTGGGTAGTAGAGTCATTTTCACAATGTTGATTCTTCCAATCCAGGAACATGGTATATCTCTCCATCTATTTTTATCATCTTTAATTTCTTTCATCAGTGTCTTATAATTTTCTGCATACAGATCTTTTGTCTCCTTAGGTAGGTTTATTCCTAGATATTTTATTCTTTTTGTTGCAATGGTAAACGGGAATGTTTTCTTAATTTCACTTTCAGATTTTTCGTCATTAGTGTATAGAAATGGAAGAGATTTCTGTGCATTAATTTTGTATCCTGCTACTTTACCAAATTCATTGATTAGCTCTAGGAGTTTTCTGGTAGCATCTTTAGGATTCTCTATGTATAGTATCATGTCATCTGCAAATAGTGACAGCTTTACTTCTTCTTTTCCGATTTGGATTCCTTTTATTTCTTTGTCTTCTCTGATTGCTGTGGCTAACACTTCCAAAACTATGTTGAATAATAGTGGTGAGAGTGGGCAACCTTGTCTTGTTCCTGATCTTAGTGGAAATGGTTTCAGTTTTTCACCATTGACGACAATGTTGGCTGTGGGTTTGTCATATATGGCCTTTATTATGTTGAGGAAAGTTCCCTCTATGCCTACTTTCTGCAGGGCTTTTATCATAAATGGGTGTTGAATTTTGTCGAAAGCTTTCTCTGCATCTACTGAGATGATCATATGGTTTTTCTCCTTCAATTTGTTAATATGGTGTATCACATTGATTGATTTGCGTATGTTGAAGAATCCTTGCATTCCTGGGATAAACCCCACTTGATCATGGTGTATGATCCTTTTAATGTGCTGTTGGATTCTGTTTGCTAGTATTTTGTTGAGGATTTTTGCATCTATGTTCATCAGTGATATTGGCCTGTAGTTTTCTTTCTTTGTGATATCTTTGTCTGGTTTTGGTATCAGGGTGATGGTGGCCTCGTAGAATGAGTTTGGGAGTGTTCCTCCCTCTGCAATATTTTGGAAGAGTTTGAGAAGGATAGGTGTTAGCTCGTCTCTAAATGTTTGATAGAATTCACCTGTGAAGCCATCTGGTCCTGGGCTTTTGTTTGTTGGAAGGTTTTTAATCACAGTTTCAATTTCAGTGTTTGTGATTGGTCTGTACATATTTTCTATTTCTTCCTGGTTCAGTCTTGGCAGTTTGTGCATTTCTAAGAATCTGTCCATTTCTTCCAGGTTGTCCATTTTATTGGCATAGAGTTGCTTGTAGTAATCTCTCATGATCTTTTGTATTTCTGCAGTGTCAGTGGTTACTTCTCCTTTTTCATTTCTAATTCTATTGATTTGATCTTCTCCCTTTTTCTCTTGATGAGTCTGGCTAATGGTTTATCAATTTTGTTTATCTTCTCAAAGAACCAGCTTTTAGTTTCATTGATTTTTGCTATTGTTTCCTTCATTTCTTTTTCATGTATTTCTGACCTGATCTTTATGATTTCTTTCCTTCTGCTGGCTTTGGGGTTTTTTGGTTCTTCTTTCTCTAATTGCTTTAGGTGCAAGGTTAGGTTGTTTATTCGAGATGTTTCCTGTTTCTTGAGGTAGGCTTGTATTGCTATAAACTTCCCTCTTAGCACTGCTTTTGCTGTGTCCCATAGGTTTTGGGTCGTTGTATCTCCATTGTCATTTGTTTCTAGGTATTTTTTGATTTCCCCTTTGATTTCTTCAGTGATCACTTCGTTATTAAGTAGTGTATTGTGTAGCCTCCATGTGTTTGTATTTTTTACAGATCTTTTCCTGTAATTGATATCTAGTCTCATAGCATTGTGGTCAGTAAAGATACTTGATACGATTTCAACCAAATTGTGAGTTTTTTGATGGCATGGATTTTTGTCTTCATGTTAGATCTTCAGCATGTATTAAAAGGTCTGACACATAATGGGCATTAATTAAATACTTATGAAAAGAATACATACAGTTGTCCCTCTGTATCTGAGAGGAATTGGTTCCAGGACCCCTCTGGATACCGAAATTCATGGATACTGAAGTCCCTTATGTAAAATGGCATAGTATTTGCATATAACCTATGCACATCCTCCTGTATGCTTTAAATCATCTCTATATTACTTATAACACCTAATACAATGCAAATGCTGCATAAATAGTTGTAAATACAGTGCAAATGTAATGTAAATAGTTGCCAGTGCACCTCAAATTTAAGTTTCACTTCTTGAAAGTTTCTGGATTTTTTTAAAGAAATATTTTTGATGCACAGTGGTTTAAATCCATTGATGAGGAACCTGTGTATAATGGAGGGCCCATTGTACCCTGATTTGCTACATAATTCAGATTCACAAATTTGTTTTTAAGATGAGGACTTTTCCCAGTTTCGCTCTGCATAGCTGCTTCCAGGCTTCTGTCCCAAATTTGTGGTTTGGAGCTTTGCTCCTATTCATCCTGTCCAAAATTATTTTTTCTAACCTAGAGTTTATTCACTGGGGATTCATGCAAGCCCAGGAAGCCTAGATGAAGCATTCAGTTTTTGATTTTTTTTTTACTACTACCCTAATTGTACTCAAAAGTTTTTATTTATATGCATATATTACTAGTTTTTTTTTTTTTTTAAGTTGGAGTAGAAACTTTTTTTTTTTAAAATTATTTATTTATCTATTCATGGCTGTGTTGGGTCTTCGTTTCTGTATGAGGGCTTTCTCTAGTTGCGGCAAGCGGGGGCCACTCTTCATCGCGGTGCGCGGGCCTCTCACCATCGCGGCCTCTCTTGTTGTGGAGCACAGGCTCCAGACGCGCAGGCTCAGTAATTGTGGCTCACGGGCCCAGTTGCTCCGTGGCATGTGGGATCTTCCCGGACCAGGGCTCGAACCCGCGTCCCCTGTTTTGGCAGGCAGATTCTCAACCACTGTGCCACCAGGGAAGCCCCTATTACTAGCTTTATAGTTCATAAATTTCACCCGAGTCACATTATCTCTCCTTTTCCTATGCTTTGCTTCATCTTGCTGATCCCATACCAGTGCCTTCCAGTACTAAACCTCAAATTGGAAACTGACAATGCTGGTACTGTGTTTTATGATAATATATGTAGCATGATATCAATAATTTTTTTGCTGTATGAAGGCTACATCTCCTGGGATGTTGTTCTTCATGGCACACTCTCTCCAAGAAACAGTGTAGCAATTATAAATGAATTTTATAAAATTTTTACCACATTATAGATATATTTTCTGCAAATAATAAATCCAATGATCTATTCTCCTTTTATTCTCCATGTGCTTGATCTTTACACATAGTGCTAGATCAAATATCAAAGGTAGGACAATAGTCTCATGGTATTGACCAAACAGGACCCACTTACTTATATTAAAAATTTGGTTATTTTTCCTTTTTTAAAATTAAAGACTTGTTTTTGGGGCAGTTTTAGGTCTACAGCAAAATTGAGAGGAAGGTGCAGATATTTCCCATATACCCCTTACTTCCACATGTGTATAGCTTATCCATTATCATCATGTCCTACCAGATTGTACATTTGTTACAATAGATGAACCTATCTTGACACATCATAATCATCTAAAGTCTGTAGTTTACATTAGGGTTCGCTTTTGGTGTTGTACATTTTAAGGGTGTGGGCAAATTTATAGTATGGGTCCACCATTATAATATCATACAGAGAAGTTTAAAATCCTTTGTGCTCCACCTATTCATTTCTCCCTTTCCACTAATCCCTGGCAATCACTGATCTTTTTACTCTCTCCATAGTTTTGCCTTTTGCAGGATGTCATATAGTTGGAATCATACAATGTGTACCGTTTTCAGATTAGTTTCTTTCACTTAATAATATGTATTTAAGTTTCCTCCATGTCTTTTCATGGCTTAGTAGATCATTTCTTTTTAGCACTGAATAACAGTCCATTGTCCACAGTTTATCCATTCATTTACTGAAGTACATATTGGTTGTTTCCGTGTTTTGTCAATTATGGATAAAGCTGATATATACACCCATGTGCAGGTTTTGTGTGGACATAAGTTTTCAGCACCTTTAGGTAAATGCCATGAAGTGTGATGTGATTGCTGGATCCTATGGTAAGAGTATGCTTAGTTTTGTAAAAACTACATTAAAATTTCTTGCAAAGTCGTGCCATTTTGCATTTCCAGCAGTAATGAATGAGAGTTTCTTTTGCTCCACATCCTCACAAGTATTTGGTGTTGTCAGTGTTCTGAATTTTGGTCATTCTAATAGATGTGTAGTGGTATCTCATGGTTTTAATTTGTATTTCCCTGGTGACATATGATGTGGCGCATCTTTTCATATGCTTACTTGCCATTTGTATATCTTCTTTGTTGAGGGGTCATTTAAGGTCTTTGCCTCATTATGATGGAGAAAAGATAGTCTTTTTTAAAAATGGTGCTACAACAACTGAAAATCCACATGTCCAAATTAATCTAGGTACAGACCTTATACCTTTACAAAAATTAACTCAAAATGGATTGTAGACCCAACTGTAAAACATAAAACTGTAACACTCCTAGAAGATAACATAGGATACAACCTAGATGACCTTGTATATAGCAGTGACTTTTTAGATACAACAGAAAAGTCCTGACCCCTGAAAAAAATAACTGGTAAGGTGAACTTAAATAAAATTAAAATAATGTCCGCTCTATAAAAGACAATATTAAGAGAATAAAAAGATAAGTCACATGCTAGGAGAAGATATTTGTCAGAGAAACATGTGGTAAAGGACTAATATCCAAAATATATAAACAGCTTTTAAAACTCAACAATAAGAAAAGAAACAGTCCAGTTATAAAATGGGCCAAAGATGCTCCTCAATTACTGCTCAGGTTTTCCTACCCCAGAACTGATTTCCATGGAGGTTTCTGCATATGAGTCTCTGCTCTGGTAAGCAGTGACTCCCTGTGTTTGCCTGTCTCTCCAATCTTGAGGGCAGTGGTTTGTCCTCTGTCCTCATCTCTCTTAAGAAAGGGAGCTGTTGATTTTTCAGTTTGTTCATCCTTTTACTTGCTGTTTGAATGGAGTAGTAATTTTTAAGCTCCTTACGGGCAGAACCAGAAACTGGAAGTCTATCCTGATTTTTTTTTTTAAAGAACAAATTTATCCCCTGCTTATTGAAAAATTGGTAGTATTTTAAAAACAATGTCCTTAATGTCTTATATTTTTTAATTTAAGAAGTATATTTTAGTGTTTTTCCACATATGTCAGTATATAGAGAGCATTCTTATATTTTCTTATAGCTGTACTTCATTCAGTTTTATGTAGGTACCAAACCTATTAGTAAACCTTCAAAATATCTTCCAAAAACTTTCATGTATATCATTTTGCACACACACGCACACACACATACACATATATAAGATAAATATTGATAGGTAAGTACCAAATTGACCCTCATAGGAGTTCTATCTATTTAAATTCTCACCAGCAATGCATGAGAGCACCTGTCTGTCTATAGCTACAGCAACACCGTGAGGCATCAAATTTTGGATTTTTACCAGTCTGAAAGGTAAAAATGGTATCTCAATGTGTTTTTAAATTTCTATTTATATTATTATAAGTATTAAGTTTGAGCATATTTTAAAATATTTAAAACCAATTGGCATTATATATTCTTAACCTATTACTTCATATCCTTTGGCCATGATTTCTAGTTCTTTGTATATGAAGGTGATTGGCCTTTTGCCCACATTATGAAATAACATTTGTCCAGTTTTTCATTTGTATTTTGACTAACATCCTTATTCTCCTTTTTCTTTCTCATCTTTAATAGTATATTTGTATTGTGCCCTGTACTAATTTTTCTTTATTGTTCGTAATTTAATGAGTTAGCATTTTCTGGATGTCTGTGAAATTTCTTTATGTTATGTGTAAAACCCCCGACCCCTTTATCTTCCATTCTAAGGAGTTTTTCCATCTAAAAAATTCTCCTCTGCTATTTCAGAGACTGTGTCCTGCATATATGACTGACTTGGGTGATTCTTTATATTGACCTTCCACATCTACATTTCTGAATCAAACTAAGTTGAGAACAACTTCTATTATATGTCCTGATCAACAGTTTCTGCAATTATTGTTATAACCAAGAGATAGGGTTTTGCCCTTCAGAACATGCTCTTTCTCATCAAGAAGTTGTTTTGTTGGTGCTTTCTTAAATCTGCTACCACTAGTCCCTCTTGTCACTGATGATGTAAATACTATTCATTTCCTTCTGTGTGGCATCTGCCTGATCTTAGCTTCTCTTTGCCTTTAGCCATATTTTGGAGATTAAGGATTGTATTCCTTCAAAAGTACATTTTTTGGGATTTTTCACATATTTTGTGTTTTTAGTTGACATCCAAATGGTGAAGAGAAGTTTTTTGAAATGTATGTTTTTTTCATAGCTAAAGCATCAATACATTTTTGAGTACATGTTCTATGACATGTAATGTTAATGATTATATGAATCTAGTCTTTTTAAGATTTGTGTTCATGATATAAACTTTTAGAGCTTTTGTTAGTATTTCCTACTTCGTGTGGCATTATTAGTATTTTGTGACTAGAAAGACTGATATGGACTCAGTATAATAAATTTTAACAACAAACAAAAGACCTTCAAAAAATGTTAATCTTCATGTACTTTCTACTTGGGTGTGAGAACTTTGTCCCCCAAAATGACACATCTGGTATTTTGACCATCATTTTCAGTGATCTATGTGAATGATAACACTCATATTTGGTATCATATAGGATAATGGGTGTGAGCTATTTTTGTAGCTCACAGTATATTTTTGTAGCTCACCCAGTATATCACATGGTGTTTAGCATACGTAATAAGTGAAAAGATTTCTTTCATGGTTTAATGCATGAATGAATGAATGAATCCTAGTGGAAAGTTAACTGAAGATAATCTTTTTTGGTACACATTTGGTTTAGCAATCTAGAAATAAGGAAAAAGAATGACTTCATTGATAGAGAATACTCGACATCATGAGTTTTCATATGGCTAGTTTAGGGCTAACCAAACTGGGATAACTATAATTGGAAATGGACAAAAGAAGGAAGAGATGGCTTTAACAGTGTGGAGTTCTTCAATCTTAGTTCCTGGGAGGCAGCTCTGCCACTGTATAATTACAAATGTCAAACAAAACTTTGAGTTTTGCTCTAATTTCCATCTCACTTTTTACACATTGTGTTACTGTGATCTAAGCCTTAGGGAAACTTGTCTTGCTAATTATTTTAGTCTTAATATTCATAACCAGTAGTGTATTTGTGCTACATGTTAGAAAGATAAGGAAAGTTACTATAAGCACAGTCTTCAAATTTTGGTTCTGCAGGGTACATCAACTATAAAGGGGAAATTTTCTTGCCCACTTCTGGGGATAGAAAGCCAAAGGAGAGTAGGAAACTCAATTTCTTCTATTCATATACTTCTAAGAACAAAAATGATAGTAATGTTAAATATATAGTTGAACCTTCACCTTTCTAAATTTCAATATGCTACATATTCTTGCTGCAAAGTAGTTGTGCTGGAGTAAAATGCTACTGCGTGAGAGTACATTTTGCTCTCCATGACTTGGTTAGAGAAATTATTTGAGCTTCTGTCATCCAGCACTGCACCTCTCAGTCCTTCCAACACAGTCACTGCTTATGCTGATCAAGCCAAAAAGCCTACGTGTTTTCTAATCTCTAAGAATTACACAATTCCTGATAAAAAATGTCATTAGGTTATGTAGTGATATGTAGTAAAAAAAAAAAAACAACAAAGTGCATTTTTGATAGTTTGAATACTCTGATATCCAAATTATGGAAAAATTGCAGTTATACCAGAGAGAAATTTTTCTTCAAATACTTTTGGGAAGAAGATATGAGCTTTATTGTTTATTACATTAGAATGGCATTTGTCCTATAAATTTTTATAAATTAAGTTATATTGAAATACTTATGTTAACTCATGATTTTTAAATACAGTTCAACTTTTTTGAGATTTTCTTAAATCCAATCTTACTTTTTAAGCTACTTGAATTAAGCAAGCATTTATTGAGTCTCTGGGATGTTAACCCATGATTTTTAAAGCCAGATTCAATTTTAAAAATTTATTTAAATTCAGTCTTATTTAAAAAACATATCAGTTAAATAAGCATTCTCTGAGTCTCTGGGATGTTACAGTATTCTGTGATAGGATGGGATAAAGCTGAATAGAATTTAGTCCTGCTCTCTATCAAAGAGACCACTGTCTTGTTGATAGATAGTGCAAAAGCAATAATAATAAGAAGATGTATGGTGAGGAAAACTATGATGAATTGTATAGCAAACATAATAAAGTACAAAGAAGGTAAGTGTGCTTATCTAAATTTTTTCATAATCCAATTATTTTACATGACATCAAATTTTGTAATTCTTGTAGATAAATATTAATATGTATAAGATAAATACAAAATTTAAAGCAAATTATATTTTTCCTCTCAGGATTAGATTTAATCCTTAGTAAAAATGCTACAGTGAAAATGTCTAAATCTAGGTGCTATTCTGTAGTAATGTGATTAGATTGGATCTGACTCTTCTGGCAAAGATTAGGAATGAGGTATTCCCTGATTAGTTAACTATGTAAATTTGGCTCATTCTTTTCTGGAATAGAGGTATAACTTGAAGAATTAATCAGATTTCCTTTTTTTCTAAAGGAGGCTCACCACCAGACACGTCTTTGTTCAGGGCATCATTGAATCAGTTACATTGTCGTCTTGTATACTTAGGGAGCTGTCATTCAGGACAGTGCCTGTCTTATTCAGGTAGGAGGAATTAAAGCAGGAAGGAAACTAAGCAACTTAAGGAACATATGTAAATTAAGTTGACTTACTAACACTTTCGAAGAGTGTCTTACAAATTTGCACCCAGTTAGAAGTGTTGCTTCCTCAACTTTGTTGGATGAGATGCAACAAGCGTAGCACAGGGGCCAGTTCTGCCCACACAGGTGCTTGTTTTGTTTGATACACACAATATTTACCTGCACCAGTTTTAAACTGAGTGTTGATTGCCAACCTTTAATAATCATAAGATTTTGCATTTAACAAAATCAAGGTTTCTGCCTTCACTTCAAAAACCAAAAGTTGTGCTTTGATTCTCCATTTCCACAGTGAATGATCCGTTGAATCTGAGCGTCAGCTGCCTCTTTTGGGCAGGTTTGTTCACTCCTGTTTTCCACTGTCAACACAAGGCAGGAGTGGTGTGAGTGTCATTTACCATTGCATTTGTGCTATTGCTTGTCTTATGCTGGGCCTATTTCATTCATTTTGTGGCAAATTATTTTTAACACACTTCTGATCCTAGAATAAATGGCAAAAATACAAAATATAATTGAAAAATCAGAATATTTATAAATTACACATAGAGACTAGCATAAGTTACCCAAGCAGTTTGCTTGTGTAAATGCCTTCTGAGCGGATTATTTTGTTCTCCCTATATTAAAAAATTCACATTTCCAGCTATTCTTTTTATCTCTCTTGGCTTATAAAATTTATATCCAACAGACTGCTGTAGATACAATCTACATTTCCTAAAACTCTCCAGTACTTTGCTCACTTTCCAGATTTCATATAAACATACTCCTTTATTCATCTTCCATTCCCATTCCCCAATCACTCTCTTTATTCTTCTCTGTGTTCTTTTGTATCACAACTTTTTCCTCTCATGACACTCAGTTCACCCTCAACTTCAATATTAAGAGTGTTTCTCAGTATAAAAAAGAAATTTGAGAACACCTGAGAAAATTTATATAAGTACAGAGTAATTTACAGTGCCATGAAATTATTAAAATTCTTGGTGTGATATTATTGTGGTTATGTAAGAAAATATTTTTATTCTTAGAGATGGATACAACAATACTATGAAGAAAATGTCAAATTTTGTAATTGATCTTATACTTCAATATATTATTAAAGGTTAAACCTAGAAGATATATGTATATATTTTCTTTATAATTCTATTATATAAATTTGAACTTTTTCATAACAAAATATTTTAAAGGATGCAGAGGTGTTTGAGTCTTAGATAAAAAGCAATACATTAATGTACCTGTATTCAACCCATCATCCCTGCTACATTGTTTTCTCTTCCCTTATTGTTTACAAATTTAGTTTCTAAATTGTTTAAGCATAGGATTCTTTCATTTATAAACTTTAGGAATAAATCTTTTTATTTTATTTTTTTAAAAATTATTTATTTATTTATTCATTTATGGCTGTGCTGGGTCTTCGTTTCTGTGCGAGAGTTTTCTCTAGTTGCGGCAAGTGGGGGCCACTCTTCATCGTGGTGCGCAGGCCTCTCACTATCGCGGCCTCTCTTGTTGCGGAGCACAGGCTCCAGACGTGCAGGCTCAGTAATTGTGGCTCACGGGCCTAGTTGCTCCGCAGCATGTGGGATCTTCCCCTACCAGGGCTTGAACCCATGTCCTCTGCATTGGCAGGCAGATTCTCAACCACTGCACCACCAGGGAAGCCCTATTTTATTTTTTTGTAGAGCAGGTTCTTATTAGTTATCTATTTTATACATATTAATGTATATATGTCAATCCCAATCTCCCAATTCATCCCCCCATGCCGCCACCCCACCCCCGCCACTTTCCCACCCTGGTGTCCATACGTTTGTTCTCTACATCTGTGTCTCTATTTCTGCCTTGCAAACAGGTTCATCTGTACCATTTTTCTACATTCCACATATATGCGTTAATATACGATATTTGTCTTTCTCTTTCTGACTTACTTCACTCTGTATGACAGTCTCTAGGTCCATCCACGTCTGTACAAATGACCCAGTTTCGTTCCTTTATATGGCTGAGTAATATTCCATTGTATATGTTTACCACATCTTCTTTATCCATTCATCTGTCGATGGACATTTAGGTTGCTTCCATGACCTGGCTATTGTAAATAGTGCTGCAATGAACATTGGGGTGCATGTGTCTTTTTAAACTATGGTTTTCTCTGGGTATATGCCCAGTAGTGGGATTGCTGGGTCATATGGTAATTCTATTTTCAGTTTTTTAAGGAACCTCCATACTGTTCTCCATAGTGGCTCTATCAATTTACATTCCCACCAAGAGTGCAAGAGTGTTCCCTTTTCCCCATACCCTCTCCAACATTTGTTGTTTTTAGATTTTCTTATGATGCCCATTCTAACTGGTGCAAGGTGATACCTCATTGTAGTTTTGATTTGCATTTCTCTAATAATTAGTGATGTTGAGTAGCTTTTCATGTGCCTCTTGGCCACCTGTGTGTCTTCTTTGGAGAAATGTCTATTTAGGTCTTCTGCCCATTTTTTAATTGGGTTGTTTGTTTTTTAAATATTGAGCTGCATGAGCTGTGTATATATTTTGCAGGTTAATCCTTTGCTCATTGATTCATTTGCAAATATTTTCTCCCATTCTGAGGGTTATCTTTTCATCTTGTTTATAGTTTCCTTAGCTGTGCAAAAGCTTTTAAGTTTCATTAGGTCCCATTTGTTTATTTTTGATTTTATTTCTATTACTCTAGGAGGTGGGTCAAAAAAGATCTTGTGATTTATGTCAAAGAGTGTTCTTCCTATTTTTTCCTCTAAGAGTTTTATAGTGTCCAATCTTACATTTAGGTCTTTAATCCATTTTGATTTTATTTTTGTGTATGGTGTTAGGAAGTGTTCTAATTTCATTCTTTTACATGTAGCTGTCCAGTTTTCCCAGCACCACTTATTGAAGAGACTGTCTTTTCTCCATTGTATAGCCTTGCCTCTTTTGTCATAGATTAGTTGATCATAGGTGTGTGGGTTTATCTCTGGGCTTTCTGTCCTGTTCCATTGATCTATATTTCTGTTTTTGCACCAGTACCATATTGTCTTGATTACTGTAGCTTTGTAGTATAGTCTGAAGTCAGAGAGTCTGATTCCTCCAGCTCCGTTTTTTTCCCTCAAGATTGCTTTGGCTATTCGAGGTCTTTTGTTTCTCCATACAAATTTTAAGATTTTTTGTTCTAGTTCTGTAAAAAATACCACTGGTAATTTGATAGGGATTGCATTGAATCTGTAGATTGCTTTGGTAGTATAGTCATTTTCACAATGTTGATTCTTCCAATCCAAGAACATGGTATATCTCTCCATCTGTTTGTGTCATCTTTGATTTCTTTCATCAGTGTCTTATAGTTTTCTGAGTACAGAATTTTTACCTCCTTAGGTAGGTTTATTCCTGGGTGCTTTATTCTTTTTGTTGCACTGTTGAATGGGATTGTTTCCTTAGTTTCTCTTTCTGATATTTTGATGTTTGTGTATAGGAATGCACGAGATTTCTGTGCATTGATTTTGTATCCTGCAACTTTACCAAATTCATTGATTAACTCTAGTAGTCTTCTGGTGGCATCTTTCAGATTATCTATGCATAGTATCATGTCATCTGCAAATAGTGACATTTTTACTCCTTCTTTTCCAATTTGGATTCCTTTTATTTATTTTTCTTCTCTGAATGCCGTTGCTAGGACTTCCAAAACTATGTTGAATAAGAGTGGCGAGAGTGGACATGTTTGTGTTGTTCCTGATCTTAGAGGAAATGCTTCCAGTTTTTCACCATTGAGTATGATGTTAGCTGTAGGTTTGTGATATATGGCTTTTATTATATTGATGTTTGTTCTCTCTGTGCCCACTTTCTGGAGAGTTTTTATCATAAATGGGTGTTGAATTTTGTCAAAAGCTTTTTCTGCCTCTATTGAGATGGTCATATGGTTTTTATTCTTCACAATGTTAATATGATGTATCACATTGTTTGATTTGCATATATTGAAGAATCCTTGCATCCCTGGGATAAATCCCACTTGATCATGGTGTATGATCCTTTTAATATGCTGTTGGATTCTGTTTGCTAGTACTTTGTTGAGGATTTTTGAATCTATATTCATCAGTGATGTTGGTCTGTAATTTTCTTTTTTTTGTAGTATCTTTGTCTTGTTTTGGTTTCAGGGTGATGGTGGCCTTGTAGAATGAGTTTGGGAGTGTTCCTTCCTCTGCAGTCTTTTGGAAGAGTTTGAGAAGGATGGGTGTTAGCTCTTCTCTAAATGTTTGATAGAACTCACCTGTGAAGCCATCTGGTCCTGGACTTTTGTTTGTTGGAAGATTTTTAATCACACTTCCCATTTCATTACTTGTGATTTGTCTGTTCATATTTTCTATTTCTTCCTGGTTCAATCGTGAAAGGTTATACCTTTCTAAGAATTTGTCCATTTCTTCCAGGTTGTCCATTTTATTGGCATAGAGTTGCTTGTCGTAGTCTCTTATAATGCTTTGTATTTCTGCAGTGTCTGTTGTAACCTCTCCTTTTTCATTTCTAATTTTTTTGATTTGAGTCCTCTCCCTCTTTTTCTTGATGAGTCTTGCTAAAGTTTTGTCAATTTTGTTTATCTTCTCAAAGAACCAGCTTTTAGTTTTATTGATCTTTGCTATTGTTTTCTTTTTTTCTATTTCTTTTATTTCTGGTCTGAACTTTATGATGTCTTTCCTTCTATTAACTTTGGGTTTTGTTTGTTCTTCTTTCTCTATTTCCTTTAGGTGTAAGGTTAGATTTTTTATTTGGGATTTTTCTTGTTTCTTGAGGTAGGATTGTATTGCTATAAACTTCCCTCTTAGAAGTGCTTTTGCTGCATCCCATGTGTTTTGGATCATCAAGTTCTCATTGTCATTTGTCTCTAGGTATTTTTTGATTTCCTCTTTGATTTCTTCAGTGTTGCCTTGGTTATTTAGTGACATATTGTTTAGCCTCAATGTGTTTGTGTTTTTTACATTTTGTTCCCTATAATTTATTTCTAATCTCATAGTGTTGTGCTTGATATGGTTTCAATTTTCTTAAATTACTGAGGCTTGATTTGTTACCCAAGATGTGATCTATTTTGGAGAATGTTTTGTGAGCACTTGAGAAGAACGTGTAGTCTGCTGTTTTAGGATGGAATGTCCTATAAATTTCAATTAAATCTATCTGGTCTATTGTATCATTTAAAGCTTGTGTTTCCTTATTAATTTTCTGTCAGGATGATCTGTCCTTTGTTGAAAGTGGAGTGTTAAAGTCCCCCACTATTATTGTGTTATTGTCAGTTTCCTCTTTTAAAGCTGTTAGCATTTGCCTTTTGTATTGAGGTGCTCCTATGTTGGGTGCATATATATTTATGATTGTTACATCTTCTTCTTGGATTGATCCCTTGATTGTTATATAGTGTCCTTCTTTGTCTCTTGTAATAGTCTTTGTTTTAAAGTCTATTTTGTCTGATATGAGAATTGCTACTGTAGCTTTCTTTTGATTTCCATTTGCATGGAATATCTTTTTCCATCCCCTCACTTTCAGTCTGTATGTGTAACTAGGTCTGAAGTGGGTCTCTTGTAGACAGCATATATATGGGTCTTGTTTTTGTATCCATTCAGCGAGCCTGTGTCTTTTGGTTAGAGCACTTAATCTATTCACATTTAAGGTAATTATTGATAAGTATGTTCCTATTACCATTTTCTTAATTGTTTTTGGGTTTTTTTTGTAAGTTCTTTTCTTCTCTTGTGTTTCCCACTTAGAGCGGTTCCTTTAGCATTTGTTGTAGAGCTGGTTTGTTGGTGCTGAATTCTCTTAGCTTTGCTTGTCTGTAAAGTTTTTTATTTCTCCATCAAATCTGAATGAGATCCTTGGCGGGTACAGTCATCTTGGTTGTAGGTTCTTCCCTTTCATCACTTTAAATATATCATGCCACTCCCTTCTGGCCTGTATAATTTCTGCTGAAAAATCAGCTGTTAACCTTATGGGAGTTCCCTTATATGTTATTTGTTCTTTTTCCCTTGTTGCTTTTAATAATTTTTCTTTGTCTTTAATTTTTGTCGATTTGATTACTATGTGTCTCAGCATGTTTCTCCTTGGGTTTATCCTGCCTGGGACTCTCTGCACTTCCTGGACTTGGGTGGCTATTTCCTTTCCCATGTTAGGGAAGTTTTCGACTATAATCTCTTCAAATATTTTCTTGGGTCCTTTCTCTCTTTCTTCTCCTTCTGAGACTCCTAAAATGTGAATGTTGGTGTGTTTAATGTTGTCCCAGAAGTTTCTTAGTCTGTCTTCATTTCTTTTCATTCTGTTTTCTTTACTCTGTTCCACAGCAGTGAATTCCACCATTCTGTCTTCCAGGTCACTTATCCATTCTTCTGCCTCAGCTATTCTGCTATTGGTTTCTCTGGTGTGTTTTTCATTTCAGTTATTGTATTGTTCATCTCTGTTTGTGTGTTCTTTAATTCTTCTAGGTTTTGTTCTTTAATTCTTCTAGATCTTTGTTAAACATTTCTTTCATCTTCTGAATCTTTGCCTCCATTCTTTACCGAGGTCCTTTATCATCTTCACTATCATTATTCTGAATTCTTTTTCTGGAAGGTTGCCTATTTCCACTTCATTTAGTTGTTTTTCTGGGGTTTTATCTTGTTCCTTCATCTGGTACATAGTCCTCTGCCTTTTCATTTTGTATGTCTTTCTGTGAATGTGGTTTTCATTCCACGGCTGCAGGATTGTAGTTCTTCTTGCTTCTGCTTTCTGCCCTCTGGTGGCTGAGGCTATCTAAGAGGCTTGTGCAAGCTTCCTGATGGGAGGGACTGGTTGTGGGTAGAGCTGGGTGTTGCTCTGGTGGGCAGAGCTCAGTAAAACTTTAATCTGCTGGTCTGCTGATGGGTGGGGCTGAGTTCCCTCCCTGTTGGTTGTTTAGCCTGAGGCGACTCAGCACTGGAGCCTACAGGCTCTTTGGTGGGGCTTGGTGCACTCCAGGAAGGCTCATGCCAAGGAGTACTTCTCACAACTTCTGCTGCCAGTGTCCTTGTCCCTGCGGTGAGCCACAGCTGCCCCCCACCTCTGCAGGAGACCCTCCAACACTAGCACGTAGGTCTGGTTCAGTCTCCTAGCGGTCATTACTCCTTCCCCCTGGGTCCTGATGTACACACTACTTTGTGTGTTCCCTCCAAGAGTGGAGTCTCTGTTTCCCCCAGTCCTGTCAAAGTCCTGCAATCAAATCCCACTAGCCTTCAAAGTCTGATTATCTGGGAATTCCTCCTCCTGTTGCCAGACCCCCAGGTTGGGAAGCCTGATGTGGAGCTCAGAACTTTCTCTCCAGTGGGTGGACTTCTTTGGTGTAATTCGTCTCCAGTTTGTGAGTCACCCACCCAGCAGTTGTGGGATTTGATTTTGTTGTGATTGCACCCCTCCTACCATGTCACTGTGGCTTCTCCTTTGTCTTTTGGTGTAGGGTATCTTTTTTGGTGAGTTTCAGTGTCTTCCTGTCAATGATTGTTCAGCAGTTTGTTGTGATTCTGGTGCTCTCACAAGAGGGGGTGAGCTCATGTCCTTCTACTCCACCATCTTGAACGAATCTCCAGGAATAAACCTTGTATTCAGCATACTTACATTCCTCTTAAAAATTTTGTGTCATTTATGAATGTCTAAATGATACACTGGAAATAGCAGTGGCTTAAACAAGATAATAATATATGTCATCTCTATTAATGAAGTCATGGTGTGCATAGTCTGGGACTGATATTGTCACTCCACATTATCTGTATCTACACCCTCTTCATTCTAGAGTGGCTTTAGCCTTAATGTTGTCTTATAGACCAAATGATTGATGGGAGTCCAGCTTTCCTATCCCTAGGGGGATATCAGTGAGAAAGGGATTAAAAAAGCCCATATCATATATCATGTATCCTTATTTTAAGGAATCTTCCTTGGGGTACCAAGCAACAACTTCTCCATATATCTCCATGACCATGTCTGGTTGGGAGAAAAACAGGGGATTCAGTCTTTTAGTTGGACATGATGCTACCTTGAACAAAATTAATTTTATATTTCTAAGAAAGAAGAGGAGAGTGGAGTAATCAACTTACAGTCTCTGTACAACTTTAGTTGATAATAAATTAAAAATTTCTGTTTTCACAGAAGTGAAATTTGAGTAGAAATAATAACATTGACCTTTGCAAAAAAGGGATACATATAAATTTCCATGCAAAGGCAGTAATAGTGAACTTACCCATACTTTAAGAAAGTTAAATAATCTTGCTTTATGGAGAAAGTTGATGTTAATGAAAAAAGATATTCATCTTCTTTCTTTTTAATTAGCTTTATTATGTAGCAGATATGTCTTTTCCTTTTTTTCCCCTTCTGTTTGTTATCATAATTATTGGACTACAAATACATGCTCTAACATAAATATTAAAAGAAGGAAGAAAGTACAGTAAGGTCCCTACATACGAAGGAATTCCATTCTGAGAGCACATTCATAAGTCCAACAAAGCTATCCTAGGTACCTAGGTAACACAATCGACTATATAGTACTGTACTGTAATAGGTTTATAATACTTTTCACACAAATAACACATAAAAAACCAGACAAAAAAATTAAAGAAAACATTTTTAATCTTACAGTACAGTACCTTGAAAAGTACAGTAGTATGAGCTACATCACCGCTGCTTTTATGCTTGCTTCCAGACATCCCGGGCTTGAAATAAAGATACTGTACTACTGTACTCTGTACAGTACTGTACAGTAAAGTACACAAAAGCACAACCACTTGTAGAGGATTCATGCATGTGATAATGTACTCCAGACACTTGAACTAATTTATGTGTTTGGACATGCGAATGCACGTTTGCATCTTTGAAAGTTCACAACTTGAAGGTTCATATGTAGGGGACTTACTGTATGAAAAACTGTATTTTATGTTATAAAATGCATTATTTTTTCTAGTTATTTCAAATCATCCACAAAAATTACCAAATCTTTGCTTGTGTTTCTACTGTGTAATCTGATTTTTTTTCCTTAATGCAATGATTTTTATTCTAGTAATTGAAGAGTCTTCAACATATAAGAAAGATTTGCCAAAGTTTCATATTGTTTTTGTATTCTTATACTTTCAAATGTGTCATTGAAGCTAATTATTTATGCCACCCCACCCATTTTCATTCTCTCCCTCCCCTCTTTCTCTCTCTCTCTGCCTTTCTGTCTTCCCCTTATCTTTGAATGAGGCCAGCATCACCCTGATACCAAAACCAGGCAAAGATATCACAAAAAAAAAAGAAAGAAAATTACTGGCCAATATCACTGATGAACTTAGATGCAAAACTCCTTCAGAAAATATTGGCAAGCCCAATCCAACAATGCATTAAAGAGATGCACTGCATCTCTGCATTAAAGAGATGGTCAACTGGGATTTATCCCAGGGATGAAAGGATTTTTCAATAACCACAAATCAAACAATGTGATACACCGCATCAACAAATTGAAGAATAAAAACCATATGATCATCTCAATAGATGCAGAAATGGCTTTTGATAAAATTCAACATCCATTTATGATAAAAACTCTCCAGAAAGGGGGCATAGAGAGGACATACTTAAACATGATAAAGGCCATATATGACAAACCCACAGCTAACATCATACTCAATGATGGAAAGCTGAAAGCATTTGTTCTAAGATCAGAACAAGACAAGGATGCCACTCTTGTTGCTTTTAGTCAACATAGTTTTGGAAGTCCCAGCCACAGCAATCAGAAAAGAAAAAGAAATAAAAGGAATCCAAATTGGAAAGGAAGAAGTAAAATTGTCACTGTTTGCGTATGACATGATACTATTCATAGAAAATCCTAAAGACACCACCAGAAGACTACTAGAGCTCATCAATGAATTCGGTAAAGTTGCAGGATACAAAATTAATATACAGAAATCAGTTGCATTTCTATACAGTAACAATGAACTATCAGAAAGGGAAATTAAGGAAACAATCTCATTTACCATTGCATAAAAATAATAAAATACCTAGGAATAAACCTACCTAAGAAGGTAAAGACCTGTATTCAGAAAACTATAAGATGCTGAGGAAAGAAACTGAAGACAACACAAATGGATGGAAAGATGTACCATGCTCTTGGATTGGAAGAATCAATATTGTTAAAATGACCATACTACCCAAGGAAATCTACAGATTGATTCAATGCAACCCCTATCAAAATACCAATGGCATTTTCCACAGAACTAGAATAAATAATTTTAAAATTTGTAAGGATTGCTTTTTTCTTGTGATCTATCTCTGACCAAGAATTTTATGTATTGGACAAGACAGGAAAGACGTGATATGAGTGAGGAACGAGAACTTCATTGTTAGAGCAGTGAGGTTGATGCTATAGATCCTCAATATGTCTCTGGAAGTGAATGAATAAATGAAAAGCTGAACTTAAGACAAAAAAGCACAGGGCCTTGCCCTTCTGAAACTGAAAATTAGACTTCAAGCCCTGCATGTGTTTCAGTTGTCTTTGTAGTTTAAGCTCATTGACAAACAAAATGCCACTTGTTAGAAAGCATCCTTTTCATCCAACCTGCAGCCCAGTGGTTCTTAAGCTGGCTACACACTGAAATCATCTGGGGGAGCTTTTTAAAAATTTAAAGATCTGAGCCCCATCTTTAGAGAGCCTGATTTAATTGGTCTGGTATAGAGCCCTGGTATCCTTAGATGATCTCTCTGTACATCCAGAATTGAGAACCAATTTTAAACTCAATAGCTTTCTAAGTTTTGTGAACAGAAGTGCAGATTGTCCCCGACTTACAGTTGTTCAACTTACAATTTTTTTACTTTATGATGGTGTGAAAGTGATAAGCATTCAGTAGAAACCATACTAAGAATTTTGAACTTTGACCTTTTCCTGGACCAGCAATATGTGGTGCAATACTCTCCAGTGATGCTGGGAGGTGGCAGTGAGTTGCAGCTCCCAGTCAGCTAAGTGATTGAGAGGGTAAACAACCTATATGCTTACAACTATTCTGTACCCATACAACCATTCTGTTTTTCACTTTCAGTACACTATTCAATAAGTTACACAAAATAGTCAATACTTTATTATAAAATAGGTCTCATGTTAGAGAATTTTGCCCCACTGTAGGCTAATGTAAGTGTTCTGAGCACCTTTAAGGTATGCTAGGCTCAGCTATGATGTTCTGTAGGTTAGGTGTATTCAACACATTTTCGACATATGGTATCTTCAATTTACGATGGGTTTATTGGGATATTCCATTGTTAAGTCAAAGATCTGTGTTACCTGTTGAGTTTTGTTTAAAAATAATAATGTTATGACTTTTCTTTTAAAAGTGTACCTTTATTTGGTTATCACAGTTAATTGTGATACAGGTAGTTCAAGAATTAAACCAATAAACATTAGTTGATTATTGATTTAATTAGATACAGGATAATAAACTTTGCTGTTTAATTATTCTTTGAATTGTCATCAAATTTAATACTCTACTCAGCTACACACTTGTTACACTGGTGGTTACCTCAGTTGCTTTTGACAGAATCTTAATTCCATAAAGAATGAGAATTATTTCATAGGTGGGAGAATTTTAGCTCTGGTTGTTTACTGAATAGTAATTTATAGGAATTAGAATTGGAAACATGGTGCTAATCTTTGAAAATGGTCCTTGATGTCCCATATCAGCAAAATTTCCAGTACATTTTACATCCTAATGTTTTTCCAGAATGTATTAATGCCCTTGTTTTTCTTTTTAACATTAGCTTTAGCAAATAATAGATTTTAAACAAATTGTGAGTTTGGAGAGTTTTGGAAAATTCAAAAATAAAGCCTTAAACATGATTCCAGGTTAGTCTTTCCAGGAATGAGACCAGTAAATATGATTACCTTTTATGGAAGGAGTGAGGTGGGATAGTGTGTAAAATATAAATTTTTTAAATGTAATAAAAAATCCAGGCCTAGGGTGCCAAATTTATAGAATTACCAAATGAATTTATTTGTATCTGTAAGCCAAGTATATCAACGAGGAAGATAAAGCAAAAAGGGGGGAAGAAGAGAAAACACAGCCTTATTTTATTTATTTACTTTTTTACTCAGATTGACAGTGTAAATTGTCCTGAAATCACTGGGTAATTAGGCAACCTTCTGCATGGCCCTGAAGTGGCAGTCTTGATACTACATAATTAATAATCTCTTCAAAGTATGAGTGATAATCCCGTGATTGAATGCTCCATTTTCATTACATTACTAAATAAAATGAAACAATAACTAGAACAATGTGCAAGGTAAGGGAAGTCCATACCATTTTGTGTTTGTATGTAGGGAAGCAGAAGAATTAATCAAATGAAATGTGAAATTATTATGGATAATTGCAGGCATATGGAGATGATCAGCTTGCTTGAAATCAGAATTCTGAAAAGGGACTGTACACTGCTCATCTTTCCTTGATGATGCCATGTACCTTTTGGGTTATAACTGAGCTCTAGTATTTAGAATTACAGTAAAGTCTTTATTCTTTTTTTAGAGGTTTCTGTAAGATGTCTATTGAAAAATCGAACATTTCCTTTTAGCTAAGCTCTATTCCCAATTCCCCTTGTGAAAATTTTCCTTTTCACTCTCAAAATACCTTCTTTATATAATTCCAAACATTGTTGTTTTAATATATTCTTTTTTTAAAAATTTTATTTATTTATTTATTTATTTATGGCTGTGTTGGGTCTTCGTTTCTGTGCGAGGGCTTTCTCTAGTTGCGGCAAGTGGGGGCCACTCTTCATCGCGGTGCGTGGGCCTCTCACTATCGCGGCCTCTCTTGTTGCGGAGCACAGGTTCCAGACGCGCAGGCTCAGCAATTGTGGCTCACGGGCCCAGCTGCTCCGCGGCATGTGGGATCTTCTCAGACCAGGGATCGAACCCGTGTCCCCTGCATTGGCAGGCAGATTCTCAACCACTGCGCCACCAAGGAAGCCCAATATAGTCTTCTGTTACCCTTATCTCATATCCTTTCATCCCCTTGTATGGAGTACCTGTAACTGCCTTACATCTTGCTCTTTGTGGTCTCTCCCCACACTTAATACTATGAGCACACATATGTGGTCTTCAATAAGTGCTTGATGAATTCAATCAAATGCAAGACATCATTAAAGATAAATAATAAAAATAAAGCTATGGGTCCTGGTTCCTAAGGGTAATGACTCAAAATGAAACAAGCCTTTACCTAATGAAAAAATTAAAAATTACTTTTATTGATTCACTTGATAAGTAGTCAGTGATTATGGGATATGGATCACACAGTACTAGAAAATTCAATGCATAGTGAATTAAGAGCTAACACTTATGACATCAGTATAGAAATTCTTAATATCAATCACCTGTCAAGCTCAAGTTCCAAGTTCTTAACTGCTGATGGGACATCTTAGCCACTTAGGGAAAGAGAGAAAAAAAAAAAAGGTTTGTTAAACATCTAATATTTGTGTAGGACTATGCTCTATATTTTCAGAATTAGAAGGATAAGAGGGTTATCACAAATGGCTATGCAAGTTGTACTGTAGGAAGGGGGAGAGGAATTTATTTATACACAGCATTGATTTTATTTCTTAAGAGTTTGGTAGAATTCACCAGTGAACCCATCTGGGCTTTGGCTTTCTATTTTGGAAGATAATTAATTATTTATTTAATTTCTTAAATACATTGTACTCCTTTTTAGGAACATAACCTATTGAAGCTTGCGATCTATGGCAGAGTGAAAATTATGTGGCACTGAATTTTATCTTTTAAAGCACTCCACCCTATCTTGACACACATTTTACTAGCCAAATCAAAGTATGTGGCCATAACCAACTTTAGGGAGAAGTGAAAGTGTGATCCTACTATATGCCTACTATGTGCCTGGAAGGAGTCTGAATTGGTACAAATTTGGTGAGTAGGACTAATATTACACCATCATTGACTTGAATGATATTGCAAGATTCTACATAGCACTTAAATATTTTTAAAATATCTGGAATTTTGGCAAGAAAAGAGCTACAGATCTGTATAGGGGAAAATATGAAGAACCAACCAACCTATGGGAATAAATGGGCACAAAGTGAATTCAGACTACCTGTATGAACTGCTTTCACAACATATTAGATGTCTGTGTGATTATCTTCCCCCCATTTTGATCTAAGATTACCAGGATTGAAAACTTGGAGCTATCTGAGAAGCACTGCTAACAAAATACTTGATTTGGGTCACATTTAATGCTTTGGTATTGCTTTAATAGGTTCTTAAGTGGTCTCCTTGAATCTAATAATACCCTTCTCCAATACGTTCACTAATAATTTTATTTTTCTAAAATTGTCTTTGGTCAGTTTTGTGCTTAAGAGCAATAATTATTCTTTGTTATCTCTTGGGTCAACAACCTAAGTTGTCTTTTAGGTTCTTCTGTGTCCAAGAACCTAAGTATATCAATATTTAATATAGTATATCTAAACTATTTAAATTTATTTATGCATCATTGTTTTGTACACCCAAGGAGTTGGTTTCCTTATTTTAACAACAAAACAAAACATGTTCATGAATAGTTCTTTTGTATTGTTCTCCACCTGGAATACCCATTTTCCTCTTCACAAGTCCATAAAGTGATCCCATTCATGCTGCACTTTATCCATGAGATAATTTCCATATTTCCTCTTTAAACTGTATATACAATAACAAAAAAGAAACAAAGAAGACATTAATGTATTAAATGATTATAATAGATAATTATAAGTATTATCTTTGATATAAATATATTTTCATTTGAGAGAGGAGAAAACTGAAGCTTAGGATCTGAGCAAACACCTACAAGTTATAGAGGTCATACGGCACATAGCTGGGATTTAATTTCAGGCCTATGTAATGCTCAAACTTGATTAAAACATCATAACACCCCCTAAATTCTTTTAAAATGGTAGTCTATCTTTTTACCTAAATGTAGATTCTTATATTATTTTCATATGCACATTTTCTCTTCCCAAGTAGATTATAAGCATTTCAAAGCCAGGGACATATCTTTGACTTGTTTTGTATCCCCACACCATTGAGCACTGTAGAAAGATAAGACGATCAACCAAATGAGAAAAACAAAGGCTATTTATTCTGAGCTTACTGTAGTAAGGGAGCCAGCCACCTTCACTTGGGTTTTGGCAGATTCAAAGGAAGGCAGAGGAGTGGGAAAGCTTTATAGTGGAAAAAGAGGAAGACCTCAGGTATGCCCTGACTGAAGCCTGTTGACATAGGAAGCTGTAGGTGGACAACTGGAAGTGGGACATGCTATGTAATTGTTTAGGGGGTACATATGTGTTTCTTTGTGATTGGTCTCAAGTTGGAAGCAGGGACAAAAATTTAGGAAGCTTTCAGTTATTAATCAAGTCTTGGCCATTTGTGGATGATTGTTACAGAAGTTATTGTTTAGCTTCCTGGTTTGTCACTAGAGATAGCAATCTGCCTTCCTGGGTTGCTTATTATAGATAAAGGGTTGGTTTCTTGGGCAGGTTGCTGTAGCTTGTGGGTCAACACACTATTTTTATATATGGTCTAGCCATTGTCCATTTGCATGTTCAGACTCTCAGCACTGTGTTGAACAGTTGAGAAGGTATCAGAAAAACTCAATTTTAATTTGGCTCTGCCATAAGGAAGGTAAAATGAACCAAAGATACCTTTGCAGGTTTCTTCATGCATAGGTGAAGTGGCTCTATTCTGTCCCTGAATTTTAATGAGTTGGCCACATTTAGAGTCTATCAAGTGCAATTTCTTCACTACTGGATCATTTTCTACCTTTTTAAGAAAATAAGCACAGGGATAGATGAAAATCTCTGCTTTGAGGAGAGAGGTTATCATTGTTTTAAAAGGTCAAAAGTGGAGTTGAACTACCTGAATTCCAGTCCTGATCCTTAGTCTAACATGTCATATGATCTGGAATTAATTACAAAATATCTTTAAACTTCTATTTCTTTTTTTTTAAATTTTAGCTGATATACTTTATATTTCCCAGTTTTATTGAGAAGTAGTTAACTTATATCACTGTAAAAGTTTAATTATTAACATATATCGTTGTATAAGTTTAAGGCATACAGCATGACGGTTTAATTTACACATATTATGAAATGATCACCAAAATAGGTACAGCTAACCTCCATCTTCTCTTATAGATAAAACAAAAAGAAAAAAAAATGTGCTTTTGTGATGAGAACTCTTAGGATTTACTCTCAACAACTTTCCTATACATCATACATCAGTGCTAGTTATCGTCATTATGTTTTATGTTACATCCCTAGTACTTATTTATCTTATAATTGGAAGTTTGTACCTTTGACCACCTTCCTCCAGTTTCCCCTACCGCCACTCTTAACCTCTGGTAACCACAGTCTGATCTCTTTTTCTATAAGTTTGTTTTTGTTTCATTTTTAGATTCCACATAAGTCTGACTTATTCACTTAGCATAATGTTTTCAAGGTTTATTCATGTTGTCACAAATGGTAAGCTTTCCTTGTTTTTTTATGGCTGAATAATATCTCCCATTGTATGTGGGTGTGTGTGTGTATATATATGTATATCTCACAACTTGCTTATCCATCATCCATCAATGGGCACTAGTTTCTGTATCTTAGCTATTAATGAATAGTGAATAATGATGCTATGAACATGGGGTTGCAGATATCTTTTCAAGTTAGTATTTTTATTTCCTTTGGATAAATACCCAATGTAGAATTGCTGGATCATATGGTAGTTCTATTTTTAATTTTTTGAGGATCCTCCTTACTGTTTTCCATAGTGGCTGTACCAATTTACCATTCCACCAACAGTGCACAAGTGTTCCCTTTTCTCCACATCCATGCCATTATTTATTATTTCTTGTCTTTTTGATGGTGGTCATTCTAAGAGGCATGAGGTGATATCTCATTGTAATTTTAATTTGCATTTTCCTACTGACTGTGATCATGAGCATCTTTCCATGTAAATGTTGACCTTTCATATATCTTCTTTGGAGAAACATCTATTCAGGTCCTTTGCCCATTTTTTAGTTGGGTTATTTGGCCTTTTTTTTTTTTCTGCTATTGTTTGAATTGTTTATATATTTTGGGTGTTAACCCCTTATCAGATGTATGGTTTGCAAATATGTTTTCCTATTCTGTAGGTTGTCTTTTTACTTTGTTGCTGGTTTCTTTTTCTGTGCAGAAGCTTTTTAGTTTGATGTAGTTTCAGTTATTTTGTTGCTTGTTCTTTAGGTGTTATATACAAAAAAAAGTCCTTACCAAGACCCATGTCAAGGACCTTTATTCCTATCTTTTCTTCTAGGAGTTTTATGGTTTCAGGTCTTACATTTAAGTCTTTAATCCATTTTCAGTTAATTTTTGCGACTAATTTAAGATATAGGTCCATTCTTTTACATGTGAACATTCAAGTATCACAGACCACTTATTGAAAAGTCTGTCTTTTCTTCATTTAGTATTCTTGGCTCCCTCATCAAATATTAGTTGATCATATGTGTTTGGGTTTATTTCTGGGCTCTTGATTCTGCTCCATTGGTCTGTTTGTCCATTTTTATGTCAGTACCATACTCTTTTGATGACCATAGCTTCATAGTATAGTTTGAAATCAGGAAGTATGATGCCTCCTGCTTTTTTCTTCTTTCTCAGGATATTTTTGACTATTCAGGGTCTTTTATGGTTACATATAAATTTTAGGAGTGTTTTTTCTACTGCTGTAAAAAATGGCATTGGAATCTTGATAGAGATTGCCTTGAATCTATAGATGGCTTTTGGTAGTAGAAACCCCCATTTCTTTATCAGTACATTAGAGATTATTAAATTAATTATCTCATAGGACTGTTGTAACAAATAGGGGTAAATTAAGAAGCTTAGAAGCCTCAAGCACTGACTTGTTTATTAAATTTCCTCATATGCAATTCAAAAATGAAAGTATTTCTAAACCATAAATTAATTGGAAGAAAGTCCAACACATTTTTTTATTTTCCCTATGAGAAAATTTTATGCCATTTAAAAAATATCAATTATTAAATAATTTCCTGATCCTCTTTTGGGAGGGGGTTATTCAGGCATTGCTGGTGCCCTAAGTACATGTTTAGGGTACCTATAATATCCATTGCTGGTGGTGATTGAATTAAGCCTCACATATAAAACACTTAGCAATAAATAACTGAATATTACAATGATGATTAATTTCATTATTATATTGTGAAGTTTCATGTAATCTTATAATGATAAATAATAAATACATAGCCATATAAATAAATATTATGGGTAGAAATATATCCATTGTGTTTAAGTTCTATTTTTAAAAGTTTTCAGAAAAATTCTATTTTTAAAAGTTTTCAGAAGAATTCTTATGTTAACAGGTAAAGTTTCTGTTAAAATTGTAAAATTGGTAGAAAAATTGTTGTTTTTAAATCAAAAGAACTTTTAAAGGTACTGAGAAATGGAAAAGAACTCATAACATTCTGAAGGGTCAAGTATTGAACCTCTTTTAAAAACTGTAAATTTAGTTTTTTCCTTTTTTCCTTTTTTCCTTTTTTTTTTCCTTTTAACTTAAAGAAGACTTGAACAGCTTGGTTAAAGATGGAAGGGTTATTTTATAAATGTAGAATAAATCATAACAGTGATGTGCAGAGTGACCAAAACACACATTACCCAGCATAAGAAGGAATTAACTGCAGAACAAATGGAAAAGTTATAATTTTAAGATGGCCAAATGAATGTACTTTTAAAGTAATTTATTTCAAGAAGAAATTTATTTTGTTATAATATTTTCTTAGAAACAGGGGAAAATAATTTCAATTTGAACTTTCAGGTCAAATATATTTTTTGGTTGGGTTTTCCTCTTTTTTTTTCCAGCAAAACCTTTTTGTTTTAACGCTCCTATTTATTTATTTAAAAAGTTTATTTATTTATTTTTGGCTGTGTTGGGTCCTTGTTGCTATGCGCGGGCTACTATGTTGCGACGAGAGGGGGCTACTCTTCCTTTCTGTGCATGGGCTTCTCATTGCGGTGGCTTCTCTTGTTGCAGAGCACCAGCTCTAGGCTCACGGGCTCAATAGTTGTGGCACATGGGCTTAGATGTTCCATGGCATGTGGGATCCTCCCGGTCCAGGGCTCGAACCCGTGTCCCCTGCATTGGCAGGTGGATTCTTAACCACTGTGCCACCAGGGAAACCCAACACTCCTATTTAAATAAATGTGTTCTTTTTTATTTTGATATTGTGTATTTTCATTAATTCTTACGCTAATTCTTCAAAAATGCATCCATTTGTGAATATATAATACTGAGTACCTTTTATATACTCGTCATTGGGCTAAGTACTTGATATGAAAATGTTGAATATGACAGACATGGTGCCTGCCCCCAAGATAATAGTTCAAATAGGAAACTAGACTGTAATGTGATTGGGGCTATGATGGAGGAAGTCTCATGTGCTGTGACATCACATAAGAGAGGACCCTAATACAAACACTAATATTATGTGGGTGGAGATCAGAGGACAGAAGGATTTGGGGATAGAATGCTTCCTGGAGCCTAAGGAATGCCTCAAAGGAGATCTAAAGAATGAGGTATGGGGGAATAGTGTTCCAGATTCAGGGGAAAAAATGTGGAAAGACCCAAAGGCAAATGAGAGCAAAGAGGTAAATGGGAAGAAGAATGAAATTTAGAAGTTTATTAAGAATCAATTTGCACAGGGCCCTGTATGATGTTTAACTGGCTTTGGATTTTATTCTGTAGTCAAGGGGCAGCTGTTAAGATTTTTCATTAAAGTATTTCAATTAAATATTTAATTGATTTTTTAAAAATTTATATACTTAAAAATGATTTCAAGTTTTTGAAAGTAGTTATAGGGATTAGGTGGGGGTCTTATTCTTGGTTTTTTAAATTTTATTTGTTTTAGCCACTTAAAATATTTAAAATATATGACTTTGTATGTGTTTTATAAATATTAAGTGAAGATTAGATAAAACTTCAAAAGAGAGATTTTGTTCCTTTTTTTTTTTTTTAACTTTGATGACTTTCTAAGGTTAGGTCTTTATGGATTGGAAGGGGTGATACTGCTGTAAATGTTCAAATATTACCTGGACATTTCAGGTCAAATTACATATATATACTTCAAAACACTATGTGCTAGAGATTGATACAGATTCTGATTGAATTAGGTGCACTAAGAGTACTAGGTGAAAATTCAGTATTTCATATATTCTGTTGCATTGCTGATCAGTCTAGAAGCTAGGGCTTACCTTAGGCAGGGATAGAGTAGTCTGTTACTTATCTAGTTTGATTTGGGGGCTAGAAAACTTGCAAGGCTTAAAATATCCTTTATTGGAAAGCTTTGGAATCTCAAATACTTATTCTGGTGTCCTTTTGAAGGTCTAATGGAAGTATCTTACTCACGTAGAAAAATCCATTACATTAGGATCACCATTACTGTAGGATACCTCTACTTATAACATGTAATTGGTGGTGTCAATTAAAGCAAAACACCAGAATTAATAGGGAAACTTAAAAGCTCACAAAGGAGTTATAAAGTCAAATTTAGAATATAGTATACCAAAATTATATTTGTTTCAAGGATATTTATAAATTATATGTATTTTCAGAGTCAAAATCAATTTAAATGCTATATATATATATATATATATATATATATATATATATATATATATATATATATATATATATGTTAAAATTCTGTGCTAGATAATTCAAAAAGAAAAAAATGCAGTTATGTAAAAAATCATTAAATGTGGAAAGACTACTTTTCAAGCTCTGCTGTCAGGAGGAGATCTTCAGAATGTTATGTTTGAAAGTTAAAATCCCTGGAAAAGTTAACATAAAACAATACTGTGAAAGGCTATTTAGGAGGAAAGAAGAGTATCATCCCTGAGGATTTTTATGTCCTTTGATAAGATCTTCACCAAAAAAAGATTAAGAGAGAAAGAGACTATTTTTCCTTAACCTATCTCCCCCACTTTTTTTAAAAAAGCTCTGAATCAAAGTATAAATTTGAATGGAATTATCAGAATATTTATTACTGAATCAATATTCTGTATATGTTCCATAATTATCTGGTGACTTTTAGTTTCAAATGAAGTAGGACCTGTATCATCAATGAGTTCATGATGTTTTGCAGTGTTTTTTTATTTTTTGAGGACAATGTATGTGTGCACATGTGTCTGTGTGTATGTATCTCAACATTTTACAGCCATACCAACAGTTGTCTCAAGTAGCAGTATGATTACATTGGGAACATAGTGTTTGTAAAAGCTGACTGACAACTGTTTTCTTCTTCAACCTTGTTTTGAATCAATGGAACACTGTGGTGAAATTAAATTATAAGGAACTGGCTTATAATTAGTATTTAAAACATTGGTATGTCTGTTTCTGCCAGGCACTAGTTTAACAATACAGTAAATCTCCATGCTCTAAGTGTGGGGAGAAATTGAAACCGTTTACAAATGCTTTATTAAATGCCTATTAAGTACATGTATAGTCTGAAGCGGGGGTTGGGATATCTTCAATACACCACAGTTGAGAGTAATTCATCTGAGTAGTTGGTCTGCTAGACAAGAACAAGTGACAGATTCCCTTGGATTGGTGAGAGAGGGAAGAAAATGGTACTGATTTATGTGTACAGTTAGAGAGCAAATCTCAGAACTATGACAGTGAGAGATACTTATTAGTGAAAATGTTGTCAAGGGAGGGTGCTGAAAGCAGAGGAAGAGCAAACATGACAAACATTACCTACAGAGGGTAACAGCATACTGTCATTTTTCTGTGTTTCATGAAAGTTTATTTATTCATGAATCATGGTTTAAAATTTCTCTTTGGGACAATCTGGGTTAATCCCATTAGCCTTTCACAATCTGTTTTCCATTACACACTTGTACTTTTTTTCATTCATCCACATGTTCGTCCATTTCATGATTTTTCCATGGGCAATCATCCATGGAGGACTTATTGCAGAGGTAATGCAAACCTGAATGGGAAGCAGTTTTTCCTAGGACAAATCTCAACTCTGTATGTTGCCAAATAGTTCTCCAGGGTATAGAATTATTATTTATTCAGAATGCTAACCTGATTCAGTTTTCTGGTATATCTACAAAATAACTTAACATGGATTATTTGGATTTCAGGTACCTGGATATAATCTAAGTGTTGGTATTCAGTCATATTTAGAAAATAACTTTAATTAAGAGACAATTACCAGAATTATAAAAATGCCTCTTTTAATTTGTTCACAAGGTTTCTGGGTTTATATCCAATGTACAAAGTTTATGTACATAATCCTAAATGATTATGATAATGAAAGATTAATTGATCAATCAACTAATGTTTATTAGTACTTACTAATACTATAAGTGACCTTATATCCTTAATTAAAACATTTTAAAATTAAAATGTGGACCAGCTCAGAGATTCAGTCACTTTTTAGAAAAGGGATTGCACTAAACAATTCTCTTTTCGTGACCAAATCATGATAATTTTCAGTCTTCATCTACCATAATCCTCTGCATCATTTGAAACTGGTGACCTCATTCTACTTGGAACACTCTTATTAGTTTCCACACACCAACACACATGTTTGGCCTATTCCTAAATTCCTTTCTTAGTCTCCTCTTTTCCGTCTGTGCCATAAAATTTAGTTGTTCTTCGAGGTGCTGTTATGAGCCCTATTCTACTTTTCTTCAGCTAACATGTATATGCAGACGATGACACAAATTTTCATGCTTAATCTCACTTATGAACTTTTATATACAATGTATTATTGAACATCTCCACCAAAAATACCTCATGATGACCTCAGACCCAACTTATCCAAAACCAAACCTATCTTCTCCCTATCCTTTAATTCATTTCCTTCCCTTATTCTCTAACTTGTCTTCCCAAATCCTGAGAGTCTTCCTTGATTTCTTTATTCAGATTCAATCAGCCACATGCATTCATTATTATTTCTCACATATGTCCACTTCTTTTCTTCTAAAATCATGGTTCAGGCCGCATACTCAATCCTGGATTTTACATTCACTTCTTCAATAGATTCTAGCCTTGCCTTCCAACTTATTTATCCCGGTACATATTAAGTACTCATTCTAATATTTAATCTGACTATTTTTCTTGCTTTTAAACATGTGGTTGGCTTTATTTGTTTTCTCTAACATGCATTCAAGATCTTCCATGATTTGGCCCTTGCTTATACAAGTTTTATCTCCTGCCCTCTCCACCTACTCTAAGGTCCAGCTAAACCGAATATTTTGCAGTCTCATGAACGAGCATACCCTTTCTGGCTTCTTGGACTTTGCATGTGATTTTTGCTCTAAGTGTAATTTCTATTATTCCATTTCTTTATATGGCTAACCCTTATTCAGTTTTGAGCTTTGATTTAAAGAGTAATGCCTCTAGGAACTTAGACTGCCTCTCTTGGTACCTCCTAAGAAGTGTTCCAGAACCTTGTTCTTATCTCTGTATTAGCGATTATCATACCACCTGGAAATTGCTATTTAAAAATTTTTTTCAGTATAAACTGTTAGAGGGCAAGCACTCTGTCTTCTTCCTGGTTGTGGTCCCAGCACTAAAATACTCTCTAACATACTATAAGTACAATAAATACTTGTTAAATACATGTAGGCATGATACATTACTACAGAATTAAACCCAGCAATTCCTGCTAGCACAGATGGAACTTAGATGACATAATCTATGCCTAGGGGTATAGACTGGTGAGCAAAGCATGAGATAAATTTCAGTCCCTATTCCCTAGCTCCCCTGTGAGGTTGGAGGGAGTATTGCAGGACGCAGTTGGTACAACCAACCACACACTTTGGTCCTAGTCTTGCCTAGGACTAGTTGAAGGCATGAGGATATCAGTTCAGAGCTGGCACAAAGTACACATCTAACTCATGATAGAGCAATTAAGGTAGTTGAAGAGTCAGTCTAAGATTTGAAACTGGCATTGAGTGGGGTTATTATGAATTATACGGGTTTATCTTTAGTGACTTCAGAGCTGCTTTCATTACCATTTTAGGTTACTTTTGGTGTTCCTTCCATCAGATCCTACTAAGGAGAAATAACCTGAAATGCAACTCTACTAAGGTATATGTAACCAATAATCTTGAGTTTATTTGAAAATTCTAATTATCCATCAGTACTCTTATTGACTGAACATATCTTCTAGGATTATTCAGCGTTAGAAATCCTGTGAAGGAGAGGTATCAAAACAAAACAAAAAAAATTTACAACATTCTTGGAATAATACCACTATATTAGTTTCCTGGGCTGTCGTAACAATGTACCACAAACTGGGTAGCTTAAAAAACAAGTCTATTCTCTCTCAATTTGAAAGCCAGAAGTCCAAAATCAGAGTGTCAGCAAGTCCACTTTCTAAGGGAGCACTTTCCTTGCACTGTCCCAGCTGTTGGTAGTTGCTAGCAATCCTTGGCATTCTCTGGCTTGCAACTGTATAACTCTAATTTCTGCCTGTCATCACATAGCCTTCTCTTCTCTGCCTGAATATGTGTCTTTACACAGCTTTTTTGTAAAGATACCAATTTTTGGATTTAGAGTCACCCTAATCCAATATGACTTTATCTTAACTTGATTACATTTGCAATGACCCTATTTCCAAATAAGTTCACATTCACAGGCACCAGCAGGGGTTAGGACTTGAACATATTTTTTTGGAGGATGCAATTCAACTCACAGCAACCACATATACTACAGCTTACTCTGTCCGTCTGTAAGATTCACTCTGAAAACATATTCTTCCCTCTGAAAATGGAATGAATGTTTGTCTTGGAGGACAGTGGGTCTGGACCAATATGGTTCTTTTACTCTGTAATGTTGTTTGCTTCATTTCTTGTCTAACTCCCCCATTTATGATATTACCTATGCACAAGGAAGAATCCGCTTTCTCTTTGAGCACTCCCTCCTTACCCTCTTATCCTCTTTCCAGCTTCCCACCCCAGCTCTTTTCTCTTTCATAATTTCCAGTCTCCTTTCTTGCTAAAACCTGAAAGGTGAGCTTCCAGAACGTGTATTGGTTTACACTCACTGTTCCTATTCTCTCTAAAACCACTTCAGTCAGGTGTTTGCCCCCTCCTGCTATAATGAAACTGCCCTCTCAAGGTCACCGATGACCGTTATGCTGTTATTTCCAGTGGTCATTTCTCTATCTTCAATATCTTTTATCTCTTAAGAGCATTTATCATAATTAATTACATGCTCTTGTTTTATCTCCTAACCCAATGGTCACTCTTTAAAATCTCTTTTGCTCACTACTCACCTTAGATGTTGGTCTTTTTCTCCTTTCTAATTCACTCATATGGTGATTTTTTTCTGGTCTCATGAGTTGAAATACCAGTTTTATGTTGATGACTCTCAAATGTATACATCCAATTCAGGCTTCTCTTTTGAACCCTATACTTGTTTATCAACTGTCTATTTGATATTTTCACTTGTATATCTGATAAATATCTCAAAAACAGTATTTCTGAACTCTAAGATTGGCTTCTTTCTCCTCCCTTACTCCCAGCTCCCTCCACCCCACCCCACCCCCAAAAAAACCCACATAAATTATCCTGCTCTTGCTACATTCATCCAGGTTTCTTTTTGAGCAACTCTTTTTTTTTTTTTTTATTGGAGTATAGTTGTTTAACAATGTTGTGTTACTTTCTACTGTACAGTGAAGTGGAGTTCCCTGTGTTACAGCTCTACTGTACAGTGAAGTGGAATTCTCTGTGCTATACAGGTTCTCATTAGTTATCTATTTTATACATATTAGTTAGTATATATATGTCAATCCCAATCTCCCAATTTACAACTGCTGAGTTCTAAGAACTTTGAGTTATTGGAGACTCTTCTATTTCTCTCACAACCCAAATACTATCCGACAGGCAATCCTGTTGTATTTACATCCAAAGTGTATCTTAAATCTAACCCTGTCTCTCTCTTTCCTATTATCACCCTCAGTGGGGTCATCAACATTTCTCTCAGAGATGACTTCAGTAGCCTCCTAGCTAGCCTCTCTACCCTCTAACCCCTTACTCTGTTCTCAACAAAGCATCTAGAATGATCATTTTAAAACAAATATAGTCATGTTACTCTTCTGAACAAAACCCTAAATTTGTTCTACATTTTACTGAGAGGAAAATCTAAAGCCTTTACAATGTCTGACAAGGTAGTAGCTGATCTGGGCATCCTTACCTTCCTCTTTTCATATCATACTTCTCTCTGCTTTGCTGGTTCTGCTCCAGCTACACTTGTTTCTTTGCTGTCTTAGGGTCTTTGTACCAGTTATTCCTGATATGTAGCTCAAACTTCCTTCAAACCTTCGCTCAGAATTCACCTTCTCAATGAGTTGTAATTAAAATTACACCATTCTCCATTCCCAGTTCTCTTTATCGTGATCTCTATGTTTTTCCATATCATCTCTCTCCTTCTAATATGTTACAGTATTTATGGCATTTGTTTACTATTATCTGATAGAATGTTAAATCCACAAGACTAGAGATCTATGTGTTTTATTTACTCGAGTATTCCAAATACCTAGATTAATGCCCTGCACATAAAAGATATTCAAGTTTGTATTTTTGAGTAAATAAATGGATAAATTAGCAGTAATGTAGTTAAGTAGTAGTCTCACAGTGGATGCCTGAAATCATGATATTTGTTCACTTTATATTTACTTAGGAATAAGATTACAAAGAAAAATAATGTCATTACAATAATCACCATCATTATTGTTGATAGTGTTTTTCTAGATGCCTAGGGATTGTTTTACATAGTTTAATTTGATACATATCTATGTTATAAGTGTCTATAAATAAGACCACCGAGGTTTGCAAAATTAAATAACTCGATCAGGCTTAAACAGCTTGTGCAGTGGTAGAGCTCGGAGTCTACACCAGGTCTGTATAGACTGAGATTCTACTTTAACCATTCTATGATATTACCACTTTTATAACCACTCAAGTTGCAGGCTGGAATTATCTTTTCTTTCCTCAAACACATATGCTCTCTTACATGTAGCTGAGTGTCATTCATTTATGTGAAACAGCTGCTGCTCATTCAGCCCTGAATTTGTTAATCTGTATTTATTAAAACTATCACTGATACTGTTATTTTTTTCCCTGTTGTCATCAACTTCTTTTTTAAAACAATCTGTGACACATTGAGAAATGCTTCTAGGAAATAGCTTTGCAACTCAAGAATAGCACTTCAGAACTAAGGAATTTAATATTTCACAGAGGAAGGTACTGGATGCACCAATTTCCTCAGGGCTTTGTTTGGACTCACAGAAATGACAATGTGCTGCTCTGTAATAGGTCTTGAGCTTTCTTCACAATAGGCTTTTTTATGTCAGTGGCCCAGAAATCCTTGTGACATTCGCCTTAAAGAGGATTCACTAACTCTGCCTTATTTATTTGGTCCCTTTTTTTTGTTTTAATGTGTGTGCTGCTGTTACTTGAAGATGGCTTTCTGAAATAAATAATTTTCTTTCCTATAAATGATTATAGTCATATTTCTTATGAATTTGAGCTCCAATTCACTTTCCTTTTTTTAAAATAACTTTTTTAGGTGTGTCTAGCGTGACTTCAAATTCTTGGATAGAAAAGAAAAACCTAGCATTAATCCGATAGAATGCCAGATATCTAAATACAATGAAAACCATATAGAGCTTCCCAGCAGAGAGACCAGAACAATAGAAAAGATTGAGGAAACTGTATTGTCACTATGACTTAATTTCAAGTGTTCACATTCTGAAGCACTCAGATTAAAAGAAAACCTCACTTTTACAAGATGACATTGATAATTATAGCCTTCAAAAATAAGAAGAAATGATAGCTTAGGTAGAGTGCTGACATGTTTGACAGTTGTAAATTTGGAGAATATTTGCTTAAGAAATGCAGGTTGGATAAATACACAATTACTTTTCATAGTGGAACTATTTACCAATGGTGCATTATGACAGGATGATTGAGAAATCCTTACATCAAGTTTAATAATACAAATCTTAATCTAAACCTATATGCCTTTGTGGAATGAAAGGAGAGAACTGAGGTTGGGGATGCAGATAAATGACAGTTTTCTAAAGAGAGCCAAAATTTTAAAATAGTTGTTAAACTATTTTGATTAACTTGAATCTTATATATCAAGAGCTGTGAATCTTTATGAATATAATATTATTACTTAAAAAAATTATAGTGAAAGGTTGCAAACTGCCCAGGAACCTTGAATTCCACATATGTATAAAGTTTTATCTTTGGAACTTGGGGCCATTGGAAATGTAATTCTTTTATCCATACAGAAAGTATTCTTTATCTGTTGTTTACAATAAAGTTGTATGGTGGGTAGTCATGTGTTGAATACCTCTGTCTGTCTATCGACCCACAACCTAGGAACATACGATCATAAAACAAAACTCAAACACTAATATTATGCATATTTTGAAAACAATTCCAGAATTATAGATTCCTATATATTTGTTGCTTTCTTCACCCAGGGTAATTTGCCCACATAAATGGGCAGCCTTCAGCTAATTTTATATTTTATTATCTAGTATTTCTAATCACATTTCATATCAATAAACAGGCATTACTGAGTCTAGCAATATTTGATTGCTATGTATAACCTTCACACACCTATATTCCAAAAAGTCTCAAATAAATTATTCTTACTGCTGACGTCCAGTTTTTCTGTAGTCAAAAAAGGATTAAGGAAATCTTTCTGAAAGATTTAAACCCAGAGATCAATGTCAAAACTTATACTGATTTTTGATAGGCATTTTGTTTAGGTACACACAAAGTTATTAATTGGAAGAATAGTAGTTTAAAAAGTTGGTTTGTGATCACATCTAGGGAAAGAAAGAAGGCAGGTGACTTAGTGTAATCTTCTTGTAAACATCTTGGTAAGTGGACCTCCTAGTAAAGAGACAAATGATGCTTGCTAGAAGGCTAGTACTTATCTATGAAATGCTTTTAGCAAGATGTTTCTTCTTCAGGATTGTTTACAGTAAACAAACATGTATTGTAGGAACTTATGAGGCATGGCTTCCTAGAAAATGTCATGCAAGCCATATAACTGAGGGTATAAAGTGGAGCTGTTTCATAATCTAAACTCTCCTCACTCTTTAAGGTATCCCATAAACCTCAGGGGGCACCTCTTTTATTACTCTGAGTCAGGAAGTACATACCTACTGTTGACAGAAAAGACATAGTCATATGAAATATTCACTATCTCTAACTTACCCATACTCCTTGATTGCTTGTATCTTTGAAATTACTAGTAATGCTTGCTACTGAGTAAGACCTCTGATTTGTGTGAATCTGAGTTTATTCAACGTGATCCATTAACATTAGCTAAGGAATCCTCAGAATCCACTTCTCCACTGATTACTAGTTCATATCTTCTATAGCAGATACATGGTATTTTTTAAATAAAATGTTAACTTCGTATAATTCCAATAAGGAGTAATTTAATGAATCATTTAGTAGGTCTTTAATAGACCTAGGGCACTTTCTTCCTACCAAATATGTAGGTAGCCGGTGCTTCAGAAATTAAGGGCCCCCCAAATTATTTCTTGGGTAGGAATTAGATACTTTAGAAAGGGTTTTAACTCAGAGACAATTAGATTATCATTCTGTTGATCATTTAATGTTTAATAATATTATAGTTATTTGAATAAGTTAAAAGTCTGAAAGACTTGTTCCTTTTAATAGAAAAGTATAGCTTATTCTTGATAAATTTCAATTGTATTTTAATCTGCATAATCTCATCTTCTCAAAGCACCTAAAAGATTGAAACCCCAAACTTTCATTTCTAGTGCATTAAATATTTGGTGCATTTTCTTTCAGGTTTCTGCCTGTTTATGTCTTGTAGCCTAGTCTAACCAGAAGTATATGAAATATCTACATGAGAAATAGAGAGAAACTTCCAATTCTCTTTCAAAACTCCTGAGAAATATACAATCCAAGGAAAAAAGAGAAAACCCCAGGATGTGAATTCAGTTCCCACCTAAACACAGAACATTTAACAAAAGGCTGTATATACCAGCAGTGAAATTACTGGGGAGGAGATTTCATGTAGAGTAGAAAATGAGAAATAGATGTTGGAGAAGGGCATTAAAGAAGACTGCTATTACATCTGGAGTTCTAATGAGTCTTATCCCTATCATCCTAGATTTATCTATTGAACTCTGTTGATTAGAAGAGAAGTCTAATGAAGCCAAGGTCTAGGGCCTGAGAATTTAGACCCTTCATAATTCCTTCATGAGAATAAGACAATGTGTTGGAACAATTCAAGAGCTATGCAACTGCTAGAAAACTTACCTGGTAGTTATTAATATAACTTCTTTGATGACTAACATACATCAGCTTGCTGTAATTATACTAATAGTCAGCTCTATAAGACATAGACTAGCTCCAGGCTAATATAACAAAAATATATTAATCAGATATAAAATTTATATTACCAAATTTACTTTATTTGTATTACAATTGGTAGAATAATTTCTAGAGGAAATATTTCATATGAGAATTTTAAAACTGAATGGAATCTTAGACTTGTGTTTCATAAAGTTGGGAGTAGGGGACTAAAATCAGAAGAAACACATAAATTAACTTTACTTAAGGAACCTAGGAGAATAAATAGAAATGTTTAATATACTGAAAAATATCAACAAGATGACCAAGTACTAAACAAATATAGAGAAACATTCATAGTGTTACTAAGTAACAGCATGAAGAGTTATAGTTATAAAAGTGACAATACAGTCATTAACTGCTCCAAAAATATAAAATTATATGCAAGAATTCAACAATAATATATATTATGGGATTTATAAGAAGAAAACAAAATTTTTTCAAATATGTAGCTAAAAATTGTTAGGGGAATAGAAGCTCCTGGATGGAAATTTTGAATATTATAAAGATTTCAAATCTTCTTGAATTCATCTAAAAATTTAATAACTTTCCAGTCTCAGGCCCCATATGATTTTGTGGTTACTTGGTTAAGTCATACTAAGGTTATTCTGGAAGTATAAATAGTTTATATATTTAAAGGACACTTATGCTAGTAAATATTAAAATATATTCAGAAAGTTATAATAACTTAAGGAGTATAGTAAAGACTAAGAACCTCTCTCTCTATCTCACACACACACACACACACACACACACACACACACACTCACTTTATAAACATAATCTTACATATATTTTCATTGAGTATACAATGAAAGTAGTCACAAAATCAGTGGGGAAAAAGGGATTAGTTGATAATTGATACTTGGAATTATGATAAATATTTGAAAAAAATCAAGTCATATCCATATTTCTTTATACATGCAGATGTAAATTCCAGAACTAAATTTGTATTTAGTTTGTATTGTATTTAGTTTGTAAATTTGTATTTAAATACAAAATTTGCATATATAGAAGTTCTAAACTAAAAAATTGATGACTCTTGTCATCTTGGAACATGAGAGTCCTTTCCATACATAACAATGTATGAAAGAAAGCACCAAAACAAGAAACAAACACAACAAAAGAGGTGGGTCTGACTTAAAATTTAAAAACTAATTGTATCAATATACATAATAAATAAGATAGAATGTCAAAAACCAAAGCCAGAAAAATTATCTGCCTAAATAAGCCATGTCAAGAGTTAAAATTTTTCATAAATAAAATGTTTGTGATTCGATGAGAAAAGCATGACAACTCCAATAGAAAAATGGTTCAAGCACAAACAGAATATTCATAGAAAGAAATACTAATTTCTGTTTATGAAAAATGACACATATATATGAACTATTCAATGTAGATTTTTGTATTTTTATTAAATTTCTGTAATGAGAAAGACTCAAAATTATCAATGCAAAGAGATTTAAATTTAAGATAAAATGTAAAATGAATGTTAATTTTGAAATTATTCCAATTTAACTCAGCAAAATATTTTTTTCTTTACCCTTGTATAAGATAGTCACTTTATTTTCTACTCAAAGCTAATGAACCAAGAAAATGCAATTGGCATGCTTTTTCAGCCAGCAATATGTTTCACCTCAGAAAACAAACACATTCTTTGTAGATGTAATCAACTTTAAAATTTTCCAAAATGGTACTAGTAAGACCTTTGACGGCAATTTCTCTCTCAATCAACACAAGCTTACTTTATTTTTAATTGATTTGATTAAAGCAGTATATCTGAATCATGTTTGCATATTTATTTATCATGCTTGAAAACTTCAAATATATGTAAAATTTATACTGCTAGTTAGTTATAAACACTTGTCAGCGAGACAGGTGTTAATCTGTGTCTGGCTTCTTTTCATGATATCACATTAATATTCTTAACTACTTTGCAGGGTGAGAACAAGTGGGTTTATATGAAGCATAAATATAAAAATTATAACTATTTTAATCTATAGCATTTTTATACTGCATGCAACATATATGTCTCTGTGTACCTATCAAACTACAAATAAGTCAGAAATACATATATCTTCTAATTAATCCATTAAACATCAAGCCAATCATAATAATAATTCTTCATACTTGTAGTATGTTTAACATTACTGACCTTCACAGTGATTGGCCTCTAGAGTTAACTGTGAGTGTGATAACTGAGGATTTCTCCAACTTTCAGAGGAAAATGTTAAGGTTAACAGAAGTTATGTGATTTGTTCTACATCATAAGACTCCTGGGTGAAAGAGCTAAAACTCAAGTCTCCTTATTCTTAGTATGGTGTTTGAAACTAACTAATTTGGTAGCCAATTTTAAGTAAAGGACTTTGGTTAATAATTTTTTCACTTAATGACATCCTTGATAGCAAGAAACTTAACAGATCTAAACATTATTGAACTACAAATCAGTCCAGTTTTTTCCCCATTATTTCTTGAATGTGCTAACATGCTGATGAACAACATTGTCACTGAAGTTCTCTTGGTGACACTGAAGAGTCTTTCTATAGTCATTAATTTATATTGACAAACAAAGCTAAAAGAATTCAGCACCACCAAACCAGCTTTATAACAAATGCTAAAGGAAATTCTCTCGGCAGAAAAGAAAAACCCACAACTAGAAACAAGAAAATTATGAAATGGAAAATCTCCCTGGTAAAGGAAAACATACACTAAAGGTAGGAAATCATCCACACACAAAGCTAGTAGGGAGGGTAAAAGACAAAAGAAGTAAAATCATCTGTATCCACAATAAGCAGTTAAGGGATAAACAAAACAATTAAATGTAAAATATAATATCAAAAACTGTAATTGTGAGGGGAGAAGAGAACAAATGCAGGGTATCTAAAATGCATTAGAAACTAAGAGATCAGCTACTTAAAACAAGCATATATATATATATATATATATATATATATATATATATATATACTTGTTTATATATATACATAAACTATATATATATAGACTGCTATACAAAAACCTCATGGTAACCACAAAACAAAAAATCTATAGTAGAAATACGCAGAAAAAAGTAAAAGGAATCCAAACATAACACTACAGATAGTCATCAAATCACAAGAGAACAAAAGAAGAAAGGGGAAAAAAAGACCTGAAAAAATAAATCCAAAACAATTAACAAAATGGCGATAGGAATATACATATCAATAATTCCTTAAATGTAAATGGACTAAATGTTCCAGTGAAAAGACATAGACTAGCTGAATGGATACAAAAGCAGGATCTGTATGTATGCTGCCTGTAAGAGACTTACTTCAGATCTAGAGACACATACAAACTGAAAGTGAGGGGATGGAAAATGGTATTCCGTGGAAATGTAAATCAAAAGAGACCCTGAGTAGCAATACTCATAATAGACAAAATAGACTTCAAAATAAGGACTGTTGTAAGACACAAAGAAGGATGCTACATAATGATCAAGGGATCAATCCAAGAAGAAGATATAACAATTGTAAATATATATGCACCCAACATAGGAGCACCTCAATACATAAGGCAAATGTTAACAGACATAAAAGGAGAAATTGACAGTAACACAATAATAGTGGGGGACTTTAACACACCACTTACATCAATGGACAGATCATCCAGACAGAAAATCACAATAAGGAAACACAGTCCTTAAAGGACACATTAGACCAGATGGACTTAATAGATATTTATAGAGCATTCCATCCAAAAGCAGCAGAATACCCATCCTTTTCAAGTGCACATGGAACATTCTCCAGAATAGAGCACATACTGGACCACAAAGTGAACCTCAGTAAATTTAAGAAAATTGAAATCAGATTAAACATCTTTTCCAATCACAACGCCATGAGGCTAGAAATCAACTACAAGAAGAAAACTGCAAAAATCATAAGTGGAGCCTAAAAATATGCTACTGAACTACCAATTGATCACTGAGGAAATTAAAAAAAAATACCTAAAGACAAATGAAAAAGAAAACACCACGATCCAAAATCTAAGGGACACAGCAAAAGAAGTTCTAAGAGGAAAGTTTATAGCGATAAAATCTTATCTCAAATAAACAACATAACCTTACACCTAAAGCAACTAGAGAAAGAAGAACAAACAAAACCCAAATTTAATAGAAGGAAAGAAACCATAAAAATCAAAGCAGAAATAAATGAAATAGAACTGAAGAAAACAATAACAAAAATCAATGAAACTAAAAGCTGGTTCTTTGAAAAGATAAAAAAAAAATTGATAAACCTTTAGCCAGACTCATCAAGAAAACAAACAAACAAACAAAAAGGAGACAGCCCAAATCAATAAAATCAGAAATGAAAAAGGAGAAGTTAGAACCAACACCACAGAAATACAAAGGATCATAAGAGAATTCTATGAGCAACTATACACCAATAAAATGGACAACCTAGAGGAAGTGGACAAATTCTTAGAGAGGTACAATCTCCCAACACTGAACCAGGAAGAAATAGAAAATATGAACAGACCAATTACCAGTACTGAAATTGAATCAGTAATTTAAAAACTCCCAACAAACAAAAGTCCAGGACCAGATGGTTTCACAGGTGAATTCTGCCAAGCATTTAGAGAAGGGTTAACACCTATATTTCTGAAACTATTCCAAAAAATTGCAGAGGAAGGAACACTTCCTAACTTATTCTATGAGGCCAGCATCACCTTGATACCAAAACCAAAGTTATCACACACAAAAAATTATAGGCTAACATCACTGATGAACATAAGTGCAAAAATCCTCAACAAAATACTCGCAAACCAACTCCAACAATACATTAAAAGGATCATACATCATGATCAAGTGGGATTTATTCCAGGGATGCAAGGATTTTTCAATATCTGCAAATCAATCAATGTGATAGATGACATTAACAAATTGAAGAATAAAAACCATATGATCGTCTCAATAGATGCAGAAAAAGCTTTTAATAAAATTTAACACCCATTTATCATAAAAGCTTTCCAGAAAGCGGACATAAGGGGAGTATACCTCAACAAAATAAAAGCCAAGTATTTATACCTGTGAGGAAGTATTTCTCACATCATTTATCCTCTCAAGAAGTTTTTGTTGCATACCTATTGTTAGTCTGGTACATTTTAGGTACAGAGATAGTGATAAACAATTCTCTATATTCACAGATATTAATGTCACTGAAGTCAGGCTTTAAACAGCGTCACATACAGAACATTATTGCAAGTGATTTCGAGGAGAAAAACAGAATGCTATGAGAACTTGTAATGAAGGGACTAGACTAATTTTATGTTAAAACCTTAATGTTGATTAGATATCAGCCATGTGAATGAGGTTTGGGGCTGGGGATGGTGGGTGAGAGAAGGGAAGAATATTTTGGGCTGAGGAAACATTGTATGAAGCCCTAAGGTGGGAAGGGGAACAGTGATTTCAAGAAACAGCAAGCAAAATGCCTTAGGTGTAATGAACAAAGGAAAATTTATGACAAAATAATGGAACACACATAGTCAAGGGCAATGTCATTTTCACAAATTGTATGCTTGGACCTGGTAGAAAAAAAGGTTTGAATAAAATTCAACCACTTGTTGTATACAAGGATTAGACTGAGTTATTCCATGATCTGGTAGAGCACAAAGTTGAAAATTACTACAAAAGAGTTCCTAGTGTGTACCAAGTTCTTCAGGGGCCATCTAGTCTAGATCAGACAGTGATCGTAGGACCCTTAAGAAATGAGGTCTCTGCCACAGTCAGTAGATGGGAAAGGAATACATTGGATGTCCCATTCTTGCTTTAGCCTAGATGAAAATAACCTTGAACTTTGACAGTGTTCCAAGACTTATGCTATTACCAAAGGTTAGTGTCAATCTCAGGTTACCTGGGAGTTGTCAAATCTATACCTGCTTTATGTGCCTGTTATTCATTTTCAAGTGTTAGCTCAATCTTCCAATCCTCCTCCCGACAGCCCGGCTGTTACTTCACTTGTTAGATTATACATTTCTTTCCCCCATACCTTAATTTAAAATTGAAAAAAAGAATCAAAATCCTACAGCAGTGCTTAATTGCAGGGTTCTGTTCAATAACTCTGAATTGGCCACACACTAAAATGTCACTTTGTCATATCGATGTTTTCTTCCAGACATCTAATTCCCCAAATACTCATCCTGGTTCACAAGGTGAAACATTTATTATTTGAAAGGAGAATGGCAGTCAGAAGTGTTTGTTAGCTCTTTTAAAGCTGTGAGAAACAGTGGCTACTACTTCCCCAACTTGATTATTTGTGTCACATGGGGAGGATGAGGTGACAAACCTTAAAGAGATGTTATCTTGTGCTTTTTTCTTCACTTCATTTCTCAGCTCCCTTGGCTCTTCCTCTTCTAACACACAAAGCCAATAGTTTCCAAGTCATTTAATATTTTAAAGGAATTATATTTTAGTTAGCGACGGATCAACCTACTAAATTGAATCTTGGCTTGTAGATTGATGGATTGAATTCAGTCCAGATGAACAGTGACCAGACTTGTTGCTCTCCTGGAAAAAAAAAATGCAGGCAAAAACTGCTACATAGGGCTTCCCTGGTGGCGCAGTGGTTGAGAATCTGCCTGCCAGTGCAGGGGACACGGGTTCGAGCCCTGGTCTGGGAGGATCCCACATGCCGCGGAGCCAACGAAGCCCGTGAGCCACAACTACTGAGCCTGCGCGTCTGGAGCCTGTGCTCCGCAACAAGAGAGGCCGCGATAGTGAGAGGCCCACGCACCGCGATGAAGAGTGGCCCCCGCTCGCCGCAACTAGAGAAAGCCCTCGCACAGAAACGAAGACCCAACACAGCCATAAATAAATTTAAAAAAAAACAAAAAAAAAACTGCTACATAAGACGAGTCCTGGTTATAATCTCACCCTCAGTAAAGTATGTAGTCATCATTTCACTGGCACTTTCAGATAGCAGTTTTTCTTTTTAAAGGGACCATTTACAACCATTCCTTTCCATGAACATGTGTTTACTTGGAAGAGAAATACATTTATTCCCATGATTAGCCTTTAGTGAGAATGAGGGGCATGTGTGAGATGGTGTTAACTCTGTACTCAAGACCAGTGTTATTTGTAGAGAAACTTTCTCAAACTATCCTATTTTAATTTCTGCTTTTATTCCTCAAACCTCAGGCTAGAAGAGAGTCTGTACACCTAGAGTGAACAACAATAAGACCGATATTAATAATTACTATTTTTAGTCTTAGTTACTAGTAATTTTTCATGTTAATTTTTAAGCTACTCCTAATTTTTAATTACCATAATTATAACCACTCTATGTTTTTGATCTTTCTCCTGTGCTTCACTTTATTCACAACTACTCTCTATATAGCGTGACCATATGTGTCTGTTTGCCTGGGATAAGTCCTGATTTTGCCTGTTTCACTAAAAAACACCCTAGTTTGGATGAATAGGAAACTCACAGATATCTGAAAGGTCGAGATGTTCAGACTTGACTGCTGGCACTAGAGCCTATATTACCAACTAGAACAATGCTGTGAAGACCATACTGCAACCACCACTGGGAAAAAGTTCCTGACGTTGCTGAAGCTGAAAGTTAAATGTTCTTGCTAGAACCTCTCCTGCTGCAGCCACTGAAAGTTGGATCTTGCTAAGCACCCTTTCCAGAATGGATTTCTTGCAACACCTGTTTCATCATGCTTTCAAACCCAAGACTCACAGGATTGTTTCTGACTGACAGAGCCAAGAGACAAGGAAGGCTGGGCAAGTGAGTTTAAATTTGTACAGTTGGACGAGTCATACAGATATAACATAGGATAGTCCACAAACATGTGAAAATTGTTTCAAACCTGGGGATTCAATAATCACAACAGTTTACCATCAGAATTGTTCCAAATCCATGCTTGTGTCTATGTATAGGTAGGAAGGGAGAAACAAGAAAAGAGTACAAAGGATGCTACAAATTAGCTGTAAAGTTTAATTTCTTAAAAGAAATGTCTGAAAGCAGCAAAACAAACAAAAAGCCATGTAAAAACAATAAATAAATAAAATGAACAAAAAAGAATATTTGAGTACCAATGAAGCTCTGCCTGTTAACAAAGAATCCAGATCTAGTGTAAAGCTGTGGGTTTGAATTTTATATTATAATGACTTTTAATAATAAAACTAGTTTCTTTTTGTGTAAAACTTCAGAGAAAACCACAAGCTATTTCACAAAGTTCAAGTAACTGACATGTCATGTATTACATAGAAATTCTAAAACTGCTCTTGCAAATTGTTTGGATCCATGAAAAGAAGGAGCCCTTTGGGATTGATGCTGTGAGGATTTTAAGGTAGATTCTCCCCTTCCTCTTGCTGACAAATGTCTATGGCTTTTCCAAATTTTTTCCAGGTTGAAGAGTAGGTGACTTTTGTGGGGAACTTTTGTTGTGAAACATGGACATAAAAAATCAAATATTAATACTGTTAGATAATGATTTTTTAAATTAATTTTTCTTGGAGTATAGTTGATTTACAATGTTGTGTTAGTTTCAGGTGTACAGCAAAATGAATCAGATATACATATACATATATCCACTCCTTTTTAGATTCTTTTCCCATACAGGTCATTAAAGAATATTGAGTAGAGTTCCCTGTACTATACAGTAGGTCTTTGTTGATTATCTATTTTATATATAGTAGTGTATACATGTCAATCCCAATCTCCCAATTTATTGCCCCCCCAACCCCCTTGGTAACCATAAGTTTGTTTTCTACACTTGTGACTCTACTTCTGTTTTGTAAATAAGTTCATTTGTACCATTTTTTAGATCCCACATATAAGTGATAAGATATTTGTTTTTCTCCGTCTGACTTACTTCATTCAGTATGACAATCACTAGGTCCATCCATGTTGCTGCAAATGGCATTATTTCATTCCTTTTTATGGCTGAGTAATATTCCATTGTATATTTGTACCATGTCTTCTTTATCCATTCATCCATCGATGGACATTTAGGTTGCTCCCATGTCTTGGCTATTGTAAATAGTGCTGCAATGAACAGTGGGGTGTATGTATCTTTTTGAATTATGGTTTTCTCTGGATATATGTCCAAGAGATAATGATTATTAAGGCAGACACTGCTAGATGCCTACTCAATATCCATTTGCTCTTTTGTTCACTGACAGAAACTATTGTTTGGGATGACTATGTGCACAGCTTAAAAAAAACATTTTGCTACCTTCCAATTAGAGCTGGTCACATGACACAGTCTCATCCTATGAGAAATAAGTGGAAGAGCACTTTTATCCTTCAGGCCCTCCAGGAAGTAAAGTGGAGGCAGAGTACTAAAGCAGTGCTGGCTTCTTGTTTCAAAGTTTAATCATTTTCCTACTATAGAACTTGGAAATTTGAATGAAACTGGTGGGTAAGAGAAGCAGCAAATGCACAGACATAAACTCTACAGAGTCCTATACTATTTTTATGGCTAGGAACTAGTGTTAATGAATAATACTTAGAAATCATAAGGGCTTTGTTAATACGATTTTTGTTTAATGAAATCTTACTTAAATCTCAAGCTCTAAGCTAATGTACTTTTCTCAGTTAAGAACATCAATCTCATATTCCAAACATTTGTTCAATGAACAGACATCAAAACATGAAGCTAACACTGCTCTATATATTTTTGCATCTCCTTTACAACAAATATTGGCAACAACCATTCAATATCTGCAAACAGTAATGGATTGGGAAGTTTGCCAGCAGTTCTCAGTATCAATTGTTGCTTTAATCTGGCTTAAACCATGAGTTATTTTTCAGGTTTCATCAGCCTCTCAATTATTGCTCCATTATAGTTGTAAAGTTAATCCCACAAACATACTTTTACAACCAATAAATATGCTGTCTTGTGCATCATTTAGGACATTGCTAGAAGCATTTTCTATTGATACAATAGCAAGATGTTTCATCAGTGTAAAGCAGTATCTCTCTAACATTTTTGCAAACTGTTTAAAAGCAAAGGAATAGACTATCTCTTGCTGGAATGCACTGCCCTATTGTGCTTTATAAATTGTTTTCTCTCCAAACACACTGAATATTACTATAGAATAAAAATTGTTCTTTTCTTAACTAAATTTGAATAACTCTAGTGCCATGGCATATATTCTATTCCAGTTTTATTTTTACGTGATGCTGCTGAGCTGCATTAGAGTTTTATTTGATTTTTAGGAAGATACATTTTGATGATAACAACTTCATCAAAATCTAGATGAACTATGAAATTTTAATATCTGAGTACTCTTTCTCTACGTTAATGTTCCATTTATACTTATAAATATGCAGTTAAATTTACATACAGTTCTTAGCAATGGTGTTTTTATTGCTTTATAAGAATTAGGAAACATAAAATAGTGACTACTGAAAAGTTGCATATTATGGTGAAGGTACAGTAGAATTCTATTTTATTAGTTTAGGATCTCAGTATGAAAGCAAGGCTTTGGAGGATATATGATGAAGCTCATTTTCTATTATTATATTTTTGGAAACAAATTCTGTATATATTTATTAGGTTAAGCTTGTTTGATATTCAACTTCTTTCTACTTGTTTGTTTATTTAACTGATAAATCAACTTCTGAGAGAGATGTTCCAAAAACCTGCTATGTTGATAAATGTGCCAGTTTCTCCTTGCAGTTCTGTTAATATTTGCTTTATATATTTTAATATTTTACTAGATTCATTAAATTATAAATTATTATATTTTCTAATGAATTTAACACCTTCATTTGTATTAATATTTTCTTCTTTAATTCTAACTTACTATCTGATACAAATATAGTTATACTAGCTTTTTTTAAACCTTTGCCTGAAATACTGTTTTAAATGACTTATTTTTAATGTTTCTGTGAGTGTACTTTTTCTGAGGTTTTTATTAGCAGTGTCTACCTATATTAAAGCTGATTTAAAAAGAAACTGAAGATATGAATATATCTAATACCTATATCGAGAGCCCCATATCTAATTGAAATTGCTAACAAAACTTTCTTATAAAGAAACTCCAGGCCATGATAGTTTCACAGATAAATTCTATCAAAAGTTTAAGGAATAAGTAATATCAGTCTTATAAAAAGTCTTTCAGAAAATTTAGAAGGAGAAAACTTTTTGTAATTTATTTTATAAAGCCCAATGATGATACCCATTTCTGATATTAGAAAGCCAGATATTTCTTGACGTTACAAGAAAATTACAAATCAGTGTTGTTCAACCACATACATACAAAAATACTCAATAACATAAATAAAAGAATAAGTATATCATGAACAAGTGGGATTTGTCACAGAAATGCAAAGTTCTTTCAATATTCATAAATCAAACAATGTAGTTTACCATCTCAATATAATTTACATCTCAATAGATGCTGACAAACTATTTGACATAATTCTACACCCTTTCATGATCAAATATCTCAGGTAACCAGAAACTGGTGAGATCTTTCTGAATGTATTAAAGACCATTTTTTTATGGACTGAATTATGTTTCCCTCCAAATTCATATATTGAGGCCCTCATCCCAAATGTGACTGTACTTGGAAATAGGGCCTTTAGGAGGTGATTAAAGTTAAATGAGGTCTTAGGGTGGGGCCCTAATCAGATAGGATTGGTGTCCTTATAAGAACACAAAGATATCTCTCTCTCTTTCTGTTTGTGTGTGTGTGTGTGTGTGTGTGTATGCACACACATACGGGCACACACAGAGGAGAGACCATGTGAGGATACAGAGAGAATGTGCCAGCTACAAGCCAAAAAAAGGCTTCATCAAGAACCACCCCTGCTGGCATCTTAATCTTGGACTGCCAGCCTCCACAACAGTAAGTTGTGGAGCAAATAAATATCTGCTGTTTAAGCCACCCAGTTTGTGGTACTTTGTTATGGCAGCCCAAGTCAACTAATACAGCATCTATAAAAGTCTACAATAACCTCATACTAAATGGTGATGTACTGAATATATTTCCTCTAAAATAACAAAAGAGGCAGGGATGTTAATTCTTACCATTTTGGTTCAACTTGAGATTGGAAGACCAGGCCAGTACAATAAGAAAAGGAAAAAGCAAAGAATTAAGGATTGCTTTTATTTTTAGATAGCAAGAGAATCTACATAGAATATTTTAAGTAATCTACTACAATACTAGAACTAAATCGCTAGAACTAATAAGTAAATTTAGCAAGACTGTAGCATACAAAGTCAATTTACAAAATTCAATTATATTTTTATGAGAGCAACAGTTGGAAGAAGAAATGTAGATAAACCAAATGATTTCCAATAGCATCAAAAACTTCTACACTACAAAAATAAAAGCTGTTGGTGAAGTTAAAGGCCTAAATAAATGGATATATACATCTCATGGATTAGGAAGTCTCAATATTGTTATCAATTCTCCTCAAATTGATCTATAGATTTTAAAAATCCCAGAAACATTTTTAATAAAAATTAATAAATTCTAAAATATATATGGAAATGCAAAGATCTAAAATAGCCCAAATACTTTTGATAAAAAGAATAAAATTTGAGGATCTATACTACCAGATTTTAAGATTTACAGAACTGCATTAATCAAGATAGTGTGGGATTTGTGTAAAGATAGACAGGTCATTAAATCTGAATAGAGAGTCCAGAAATAGAGCCACATATATGCAATTTAGTTGATTTTTGACAAAATCACTCTGGTAATTAAAGATGAAAGTATAGACTTTTCAAGAAATCATACTACAAAACCTGGATAAACACACAAAACAAGATTAACTGCATGCCTTAGCTCATACTAAAGACAAAAATTGCCAAAGGATCATAGACCTACATATAAAAGCTAAAGCTATAAAATTTATGGATAAACATAAGAAAAAAATCCTTGTAATCATGGGATAAACTAAGATTTCTTAGTACAAAAAACCAAACACTAACCTAAGAGTAAGAATAAAAATGTATGGATGGATTTCCCTTTTGTAGAGGCCTAATCCATGTCAGCTATTTTTCTGAAATGTGCACAGTTGAACTATTTACCTCAAATGGGGAAACTCGAAGGAAATAAACTCTCATCTGCCTCCTCCTGATTCTGAACCTGGGTCAAGCAGTCCCACAGCCTTCATTCCAGCTCGCTCCTCTGAGTGTCTGTTCCTCCTCATATCCATAGAGACACTATTTTGATTTATACAGCAGTAATTCTTCCTATTTTCAGGTACCTTAGTGTTTGATGTGGAAGGGGAATAACAAAGTATGAGCTCACAAAATCTTCTTAACTGGAGGTTTCAGCAGTATTTTTAGACAAATTAAAAGATAAAATCCTAAGTGAAAAAGGAAGAAGGCACATTGTCTTCCGTGGATAAAAGCACAACAATGTGTGTCCTGGGAGAGCTACTCAGGCACTGAAGTGAGGGCTGTGGTTGCTGGGTGACTTGGAGGTAAACAGATTAAGGGGGGGGGGAAGGACATAAAGAGGAAACAAAACACATTTGTCAATTTCATAATTTAGTCCAGGGCTGCCTTTTGGTCAGTCAAAGCACTTTGCATTACTAAGCTATTTGGACCACAGCCCCATCAGCTGCCACAACTTTGAATCCAGAATGACAACACAGATTATAAAATGAAAGAAAGTAATAACAACCACCAAAGACTAGCTCATTAGTAAATAGCACTTTATACAAAACCTTTTTAGTGGCTCAAAAATTAATACTAAGTTTGAAATGTTTGACTTCAGCCCAAGAGTAGAATTTCTTTTATGCCATCAGGGTAATCAGTTGAATGATTTCTGGGAAAAAAAAAAAAAAAAAACATGAAAAATATGCACTTTCTCCTAGTTCAACAAGTTGGCATGCTGTTTCTGCATGTCAGCAGTGGAAAGAAAAAAATCTCTAAGCTTTCCATGATCATAGGTTTTGGAGAGAATGCTTTTAAACAACCATATTTCTGAAGCAGGCTAAAAATATTTCCACTTACTTACTATTAAATTTACATATCTTGGTAGAGACAAATGTTACCAAATCACAAACTCACGCCTTTGTATTTTTTAAAAAGCAGGTAATGACTGCATTTTCTACTTGGTAGGTCTGGGAGTAAATTACACTCATTTGTTCCTCTTATCATTTTTATTCAAACTAAAAATAATGATTAAAATGAGCTAGTAAAGCAAACTTGAAGGAAACTATTGGAAGGGAATAACTTTGCTGATGTGATGAAGGTTGTTCTGGAGTGCTCATTTGTATGTCTGAGTAGTATAAATTTTTTGTTATTGTCATTGGGTGCTGCAATACTATTTCCAGAATACCTTTGTATAAATCTTGGTATGAGTATTTGATGCCTGAAGAAAGACTCAACAATTTGTATTTGAACATCAACAAAAAAATTTGATTTTTAATACCCTTGTCCATATAGTTCTTTATGAATACTGTTATTGTGCTAAATATCCTATTACTTTGTCTTAATTTTTATATGGCAAGGGGTATTAGTTTTCTATTGATGTACTAATAAATAAACACAGACTTAGTGACTTAAAAAAACCCCAAACCTTTTATTATTCTACATTTCTGGAGGTCAGAAGTCTAGAATGGGTTGGCAGGGCTCTATGTTCCTTCTGGAAGCTCTAGGGGAGGATCAATTTTCTTGCCTTTGCCAGCTTCTAGGAACTGCCCACATTCCTTAGCTTGTGTCCCAACCTCTGCTTTTTCATCACATTTCCTTCTTTTATTCCGACACTTATTGCCTCCCTCTTATAAGGACCCTTGTTAATAACAATTACATTGGGCCCAACAAGATAATCCAGAATAATCTTCCCAGATCAAGATTTTTAATTTAATCACATCTGCAACATCCTTTTGGCAATATAATGTAACATCTTCACAGGTTCTGGGGATTAGTATATGAACATATTTTGGGGGAAGGCATTATTCTGTGTGCATGCACAGAATTTATTATTAGAGTATTTGTGGCTACATTTTAAAATATATAAAATATTTTAAAAGAAAACTAATGAAGTATAGATATAGATCAATAAAATGAGGGAAATTAAAAAAATAACCTCTAATTTTGCCAACTAGAGATAACCACCACTGAATTATCTGATATATCTTTTCAGATTATTTATTGGGTACATGCCTGCCCACAATTATATATTTTATAAAAATTGAAAGAAGTGTGACATTTTACTGTAACTGTTTTTTTTTATATAACAATACTATTAGGAGTATCTTTCATCTTAATAAATATTCACCTTTAGTATATTTACCAGCCAAGTATTGCCCTATTTTATATATCTATACTTATTAGCCCAGTGGATTAATGCTGAAATTTGTATTGGCACATACTTACATCATTTTTTTAGGCTAAATATCTAAACATAGAATTGTTGTGTCAAGGTAGGACATTTTATTTTTTAAATTATTGTAATATGAATTATCAAATTATTATTTGCTAGCTGTATTTAAAACACTTATTTTCTCAAACCTTCCTGCATCTTGGTAGTGTGATTTTATTTTATCTTTGTCAATTTGTTGGAAGAAAATTATGTCTGACTTTGGTTTTAGCCTGATCGAATCATGACACAAACTGCTTGCAAGTCAAAATATCAGGAAGTCCATAACAGGGACTTGGATGTAGATTGTACAATTCCGACTAATAGAAGAGAGGAGATGAAAAGTTCCATCCTTTGATTCTTTCATTTGTGCCTTCATTCATTCATTTAATTTTTAGTCTTTACAGATTCCTTTTACTGTTAAGAGGCAGGGGATAAAGCAATGAACAAGACTGTCAAGGTCATTATTTTCATTCTTACTGTCTTGTGTGTGTGTGTAAGAGGGTCTCACACAACAAACAAGCAAATATCTAAGTGAATGAGATAATTTCATATAGTGAAATGTCCTGAAAGATGAAACAGGATGGTGTGGAGTACACTCTATTTGAAATGGGAATAGATTGAATATGAAGGAGCCAGGTATGTGGAGAGCTGGGGACTGAACATTGGGCAGGCAATTGCCCTGAGTTACAAATGAGGGAACTGAGATGAGGTCTGTATGGCTGGAGTGTCTTGTCTTGAGCTGGTTAGCACTGAAGGTCAGCAGGGCTTGGTGTGGAGACCTGCAGACCATTGTTAATTCAATGAGAAGCCACTGTGGGATTTTAAGCGGCAAAATATATGATGTAACTTATGGTTGAAACAGCTTACCTTGGCTGATATGTAGAAAATGGTGTGCTATGTTTCCAGAGGGAAAACAGGAAGACCAGTTAGGAGCCTGTTTCAAAGGGCTGCTGGATTGATTTAGGGTAGCAGCAGTAGAGATGGAGAAAACTGGGAGGTTTGGGGATGTGTCTTGGATCTATAGTGGTGTTCTTCTCTAGGCTATGGGTACTACACTAAGTAACTGAAAGAGGATTCTCTTGTTTATTCCATACACTCCAAAGCTCCATCCCCAAGCTGCAACAGGTCTTCGGTACTCATCTGATGTTCATTTTAATGAAATAGAAACAGCTACACCCTGATCCAGTAGCAGTCAGAGAGGGCTCTTAATGTGAGTTAGGACTAAATAATTAGAAGTGAAGAATAAAGGCAGTTCTGTCCTATAAGACATTTTTAAGAAACCAATCTTTATAAGTGTTTTTTTGTTTTTGTTATTTATTTATTTATTTATTTATTTATTTATTTATTTATTTATTTATTTATTTATTTATGGCTGTGTTGGGTCTTCGTTTCTGTGCGAGGACTTCCTCTAGTTGTGGCAAGTGGGGGCCACTCTTCATCGTGGTGCGCGGGCCTCCCATCATCGTGGCCTCTCTTTGTTGTGGAGCACAGGCTCTAGATGCGCAGGCTCAGTAATTGTGGCTCACGGGCCCAGTTGCTCCGCGGCATGTGGGATCTTCCCAGACCAGGGCTCAAACCCGTGTCCCCTGCATTGGCAGGCAGATTCTCAAGCACTGCGCCACCAGGGAAGCCCTGTAAGTGTTTTGTTGTTTTTTTTTTTCTCTTTTGGCTTGCTTGTTATGGGTGCCTGAAATAACCACCAGTTTCTTTCATAGTGAGGCTTTGTTTCCAGAATGCCACTGTATAAACACAAATAACTTATCTAGAAGTAATAACTCATTAGCAGTCTCTAACACTTTAGCACAAATTAGATTATATAAAGATGACTGAATTTAAAGTTGAATGTGTCCTTAAAAGATCTTCTAATGTGATGGTTTGGGCTGAGTTTTCCAGAAGTGGACCTAAGAAGAGGATTAATAATAAATGTTTGGGATTAAAAATATATGTCTAATAAAAAATGTTTATCAGAATTTTTTCCCAGGAAAAAGATTAAGGGAGTGAGAGGGAGAAGGGAAGGAAATCAAGCAAGGGTGAACTACCAGGCCAAGTTGCACAGACACAGTACAGCAGCAAAGCTCATACTATAGTTGTCCCATGTGGGGCAAGAGAGTTGGAGTATTGAGCTCCCTGTCCTTGACAGATGTCAGTCATTGGTTAAGGACCGAGACATGGAAACATGAATCCCTGTGTCTGCAGGTAGAGTCAGCTCTCTGTGTCAGCCTGAGGGAAGCCCACTGATGAAGACCCAAAGATACAGGCCATTGAGGAAATAAAAAGCACACCCACCAGGAACTGCACACACTAAGATGGACAACGGATCTCAAGCATGATAACATCTGGGTAGTGGGGTCAGGAATAGTAAAGGTCAGGGGTTTTGCAAATATCATCAAAGCCCACAGACAGTTGACTTTAATTTAATCAAAAGGGAGGTTATCCTGGGTGGGCCTGACCTAATCAGACAAGCCCTGTAAAAGACACGTGAAGCAGCAGTAGAAGCTAGCCTATTGACCTTGAAGGAGCAAATTGTTATATTGTGAAGGCCAAATGGGAAGGAACTGTGGGTAGCTTCTAGTGGCTGACGGCCTCACTCCTACAACTGCAAGAAATTGAATTCAGTCAACCACCAGGGAGCCTGGAAAAGTCTCCACTGGTAGCTTGCTACCCAGAGCCCCAAATGAGATCACACCCCCTCCAACAGCTTTGAGGCCCTCTGCAGATGGTGCCCCATTGTGCTGTATCCAGACTCCTGAGCCATGGAATCTGTGAGATAATAAATGTTGAGTTGCAATAAGTTGCTAAGTTTGTGGTCATTGGTTAAACAGCACAAAAGTCCAATATATAAGAAAACAAATAACCTAATTAAAAAATGGGCAAAAGATCTGAACAGACACCTTACCAAAGAAGATACACAAAAGGCAAATAAGCATAAGAAAAGATGATTAACATCATATGTCATTAAGGAATTGCAAATGAGAACAACAAGGAGATACCTCTACATACCTATTAGAACGGCCAAAATCCACAACATTGACCACACCAAATGCTGGTGAGGACTTGGAACAATACAAACTCTCATGCATTGTGGGTGGGAATGCAAAATGGCAACAGCATGTTTGGAAGATGGCTTGGCAGTTTCTTATAACGTTAAGTATATTCTTATACATGACTCAGCAGTTATACAACCCTTGATATTTACCCAAATAAACTGAAAACTTACATATAGCCAAAACCCTGCACATTCATGTTTATACTGCTTTCTTACTCTTAAGTTCCCAAACTTGGGAGCAATGAAGATATCCTTTAGTAGATGAATAAGTAAACAAACTATGGTACATCCATGGGATATTATTCAGTGTTAAAGAGAAAGGAGCTATCAAGTCATGAAAGACATGGAGAAAACATAAATGCGTATAGCTAAATAAAAGAAGCCAATCTGAAAAGGCTACAGACTGTTTGATTCCAGCTATATAACATTCTGGAAAAGGCAACACTATAGAGACAGTAAAAAAGATTAGTGGTTACCAGGGGCTTAGAGAGAGGGAGGGAGAGAGGGAAGAAAGGATGAATAGACAGAACACAGGGGATTTTTTAGGTCAGTGGAACTATTCTGTATGATACTATAATGATGGATAATCATCAAAACCCATAGAATGTACAAAACAGAGAGTGAACCCTAGTGTACACTATGGACTTTAGTTAATAATAATGCAGCAATATTGGCTCACCAATTGTAACAAATGTACTACACTAATACAAGATGTTAATAATAGGGGTAATTGGGAAATAGGCATGGTGGAGTATATGGGAAATTGCTATACTTTTCACTCAATATTTGTGTACACCTAAAACTGTTACAGAAAAAAATCTGTTAAATTAAAAAAAAAAACAGAATCAGGATTAGTAATCAGGTCATCCTATTCCACTCTTATTAGTCTTATTTCTACTTTACCAACTTTTACTGAGATCCAATTTATCTCCATAGCCTAATATATGAATTAATTTTAAAGAAGTTTTATTCTCATTTTCCTGTTGTGTGTGTGTGTGTATTATATATATATAATATATATATTCAACTTTATTAATTACAGAATTTAGATCCTTTCCTCTAGATTCAGAGAATTGAGGTAAAAGCTTCAATTGTGTTTCTTGAATAGTCTGCTTGCGTTTCTTGAAGTTTAACTTGACTATTCTGGTACTACATGATTTGTTACAAAACAGTATTATGATAATTCTATTTGAACTTCAGGGGAGGCTAATTCTAGTGACTGGTGAAGCTCACTGCCTTTCCCTTGCACCGCTCTTGTCTCCTTTCCCCATTTTTGTAGTTTAGAAGGGCTGTTCGAAGTGAGCTTAATGTAGGTAATAGTCTGATTCTGGCTGCTGTGCTCCATAGACTCCTTTTTCCAACAAGGTCATTTCCTGAATCAGGAATCTCCTGGTATCACATAGTTCCCACTAAAAATGTATGTCTTAGAGTGATAAACCTGTCCCGGAGCCTTAAAGACTGCATGTAATTTATGCTTATCACACAAATTGTGTCTTATTCTTCTTTCATTTAGAATCATAACAGATATATTTTCATTATGTCATCTTATTATATATATATGAATATATGCATATGAATACATATACAGTTAGCCCTCCGTATCTTCAGGTTCTGAATCTGCAGATTCAACCAACTGCAGGTTGAAAATATTCAGAAAATAATTCCAGAAAATTCCATAAAAGCAAAACTTGAATTTACCTTGTGCCTGCAACTATTTAAATAACATATTGTGTTAAATAACATATTGTGCCTGCAACTATTTTCATAACATATTCATTGTATTAAGTATTATAAGTGATCTGGAGATTAGTTAAAGTATACAGGAGGAAAATGGTCCCCAGGTTAGGTGCTTTTCACTTCTCTGTTTTCTGCTTCCCTTTATGATTCTCATCTATAAAAGTGTACAGTGAATTAAGCCCTTTTTTTTTTTTTTTTCTGCTTTTTCTTTTCTCTCTCCATTCTACTCCAACTGCTTATCTGGACAATGTTTAAATCATTGCTTTTGCGTTTAGGCTGGGAGGCTGCACACTTCTCATTTACGAGCTAACAGTTAATCCTGTGTTTCAGAGGAACCAGAGGGGTAAATCAGACAGCAGTTCCCCTACAGTCTGTTGAATCCTGGCCTTTTCCCAAGAGGAGAAGAGGTTAAAGGGGGCTTATGGATGTATATTTTCCTTGCTTTAGGTTGAATATATATCACCCAACAGGAGTCTAGGTCACTGTAAAGATTCTTGGATCAAAGGGCTCTTTTTTGATGGATCATCCTTTATTTCTCCTGCCTTGTATTTGGTCAGCTGCCCTGAGTCCTTTTCCCAGATTAATGATTCCTGCCTCTGCTCTAACTCAGTTCCCTTCATTTTTTCCTCATAGTTAGAGCATGATTGAGAAAAAAATAAAATTCACATATTTTTACTCCCTCTTACAATGCTGTGGACATGGTCCCCAAGATGGGTGCTTTTCACTTTCTCTTTGTTTTTGCTCCCCCAATTTTTTCTTCCCTTCTTTTGCTCCTCTGTTTGTTTTTTGTTTTTTGTATGTTTTTTGTTCCCCTTCTTTTATCTGTAAGAGCTGTTGATGAGTCTTTCAGAATGACTCTCTTCTCCAGTGTGTGCTGTTCTTCTGATAGGGGAGAGACATATAGGATCATGAGGTACCACTTGGTTGAATTCTAAAATTTATTTTTTTTGTCACTTGTATTTCAGAGTGTATTTTATTTTATCACTCTGCTTTTTGTTAACACAATATATATTTCCTTCTTAGTTTGGGTTTTTCATTTGTTTGTTTCTGTTGTTCTCATTTGGAGAGTAGAGCAAATATCCAAACATTACAACCTCGGCAGATAACATGTGGAATATGCACTGAAGCTCCTAGGCAAGAGGGATCAGTACAAGGACAGTAACAATCCTGAAAAAACAGTAGTTGGGAAAGTTTTAGAAATTACTCAATTATACTTTTGTACCCAGCTCCCAAGATTTGTTTTATCACTCTTGTCTCTTTTTCTATGGACAATTGGAAAAACATTGGAATGCATTCTGAATCAAAGCCCCCATCCCTGACCCCTCCACCAAAAAAAAAAAAGCAGAGATAAGTTCAGCCTGTTCAGATACTCTAGCACTTGGGTTAAGGGAACTAGTATTGTTTGAACACATAGGTTTCATCATGCACTGTGCTAGGTACTTTGCTCGTGCAATGGGAATTTAATCCTAAAATAATTCTTCTTGGTTAAACGTAATTATCCTTAGACATATTATTCAAGGCATAACATACTGTGGTACAAAATGACCTCGTTTGAATGGTAGAAAAGATGCCATGCTAGCTTTGCCTCTGGGCTTCTCGAATTTAATGCAGAGCACATTAGAGGTGTTATAAATTTCAGAGAGTTTAAATTAATCACAATACTCATGTTCTCCAGCTGGTGATTGATGGTCCCTTAGTAAAAGATATAAAATTATTATGAAGGTTTAGAGAATTCATGTTTATTTTTATTAATCTGTTCATTATTTCACTTCCTGACCCAAGAGAATACAAACTTCATGATGGTGTATAGTGCAGGACACATATGATTATATTTGAACTAACTAACAAATATTTGTTGAGTAATGAAAAGAATGATCTTGTACCAAGATGTCTGCAGATGCAACATAAAACATATCCTTGCACATAAATATTATATATATGTATATATATATATATATGAATTTTAAATAAACATTTATGGTGTGATAGGCATTATGTAGAATATTGGGGGTTCAGTAATGAGTAAAAATTAGTATAGATGTATAATTAATTTAAATAAACACAGAAATAAATGTGAAACAGCAACTGTGTCAAATTCTAAGAAGGACTCCATTTCTCAATTAACAAATAGTTTCTGGATACTATGTATTTGTCTATTTGCTTATGATTTTTCCCTATTGCCTCTCCCAACTATGTGGACAGAGATTTGGTCTATTTCATTTACTGCTAAATATATTCCAACCTATAGGACAGTTTCTGGAACATAATAGGTTCTTAATAATATGTATTCAATGAATAAGTGAGAGTGAAGATAAATTTGAGGTATTCAAAGCAATTAGTAAAGACAACTCTGACATTACTGAATTCTGTGTTCTGAAGAATGGATAGGTATTATTTAGATGAAAAGAGATGGAAGACCGTGTCAGGCAAAGGGAAATGTTATATAAAAGCCCTGCATTAGAAATAAGCGTAGTGAATATGAAGAAATAAAGAAGGCCAGGGGCAACATGAAGGCAGAAGGAGAGAAAGCATGGCGCTGCGGAGCCAGGTAGGTGGGGAGAGATCTTCTCCAAGACCTTAGTAGATCATGCTAATAAAAATCATCTTTCCTCTTAGAGTGTTGAAAATCACTGAATAAATGTAAGCAGTGGAGTGAAATAATCAGATTTGTACTTTAAAACAATCTCTGTTGGTAATTATTCGTAGTGAAAGTGGCAGGGACACTCAGAGAGAGAGTATAGTTGAAGAAGAGAGGACCTAGGATAAAGCTTAGATCGTTTTATTATTTAATGTCTATTAAAGGAGGATGAGATGTTAAAGGAGTCAGAAAGAAAAAACAGTGAGATAGGAGAAAAACAGGAGTGTGGTAGTACAGTGGAAGGCAAACAAGGGAAATATTTTAAGAGCGGAGGCCACAGTGTTCAATGTTACTGAAAGGTAAGTTGAACTGTAGAAGAATTTATCAACAATGCCCTAGGTATAAAGACATAGAGATGATTGTTGATTTGAGCCAGAGGAAATTAAATGACTGTGTATTAAACACACACACACACAACACACACACCAAAATAAATCCTAAAACTGTTGGATAAGAACAATAATATGTAACTGAGTCCAGAAAGAACTAAGAGTACTGCCAGAAGCCAAATTTCAGAGAGACCTGAAAAACTTAAAACCTGAATGGTAAACCTGAATTAATGATGAAGTTTGGGAGAGAACGTCTTTTCTTTGAACTTAAAACTTTGGGTTTTAACAGTTAGGGTGGGTATAGGAGACAGGGCTTTGGGTATATGCAAAGTGGGGAGTTGGAACTAAGATACTGTAATAAAGGCTAGATCTTCAAATGACTACCAGTGGAGAAAGAATAAACAAAAACAAAGAAGCAGAAATCCTGCTCCCAAGGAAAGAGACAACAAGGTATTTTGCACTCATCACTCTCTGATCTTGTTTGGAAAATAAACTCTATGCTGAAAATCAATAACCAGAGTTCTGCTCTCATTCATATAAGGAGTCTGAATGTTTACTTTTTTAGAGTCTGGAAAACCCACAGACAAGAAATTCTGTTTAATATGCTCACAAGTACCTTGTGACAGACCACGGCATCAATACCAATACTTTTTGGAGAGAAACACACCTGAAAAGGCTCTCAGAATTCTCACAAATTATGCTCACTCAGTATGGGCTCAAATTCCAAATTGCATCACACGTGAAGACACAAGCCACCATGAAATAGAGCAAAAACAACAAACAGCAACTTTAAACTCTCAAGGGCAAAAGATATTGTAATGATTAGGTAAAGACTATAAAATAACTGTATAAAATGTTTAATGAATTAAGAGAGCATTTAAAACATGAGAAAGGGATAATAGAAAAGCAAGATTAAACAGTCAACTTTAGAAAAGAACCAAATAAAACTTATAGAAATGCAAAATAGAAATATTTCAGTTAAAACTCAATGAAAGTGTTAAAATTATATCGTGAATAGCTCAAGAGAGAATGGCTTAGTGGTCTGATATAGATATATAATGAAATGTATGAAGAAAAAGAGAATGAAAGACCTGTAGTTACAGGTATGGTAGATAAAAGAAAGTTTTATATATTTAATTGGAATCCAGAGGGAGAAATCCAGACAGTTCTGGATAGACAATATTTTAAGGGATTATTTATTAGACTTTTCTAGAATGAAAGACAGAAATGCTCAGATTTAGGAAGCACAATAAAACACAAGCCTGATAAACAAATGCAATCCATATTTAAGCAAATTTTGGTAAAGTTTTAAATTTCCAAAAATAAAGAGAAGATCTTAAAAGAATCCAAAATGAAACAAAAATTATGCATAAAGAAAAAGCAATGAGGGACTTCCCTGGTGGTCCAGTGGGTAAGACTCTATGGTCCCATTATAGGGGGCCCAGGTTTGATCCCTGTCAGGGAACTAGATCCCACATGCATGCTGCAACTAAAAGTTTGCATGCCACAACAAAGGGTCCACATGCTGCAACTAAGATCCCCATTCTGCAATGAAGTTCCCACATGCCGCAACTAAGACCCGACACAGCCAAAATAAATGAATAAATAATAATAATTATTTTAAAAAAGCAATGATACCAATAGCATACTTCTCTTGAGCACCAACTGAATTTAGAAAATTGTACAGAAAATTTAGAGTTAATTTAAATAACTATCAATATATGATTTTTTATGTAAGTAAACCATAATTTATGAATGAGGCAGAAAAATTCATGTTTTAGATACATTGTAGAAATTTTATCAACAATACATTCTCACTAGCAGAACTTCTAAATGATGTATTTCAGGAACAATTATGTTGAATATAGAGAAAAAGACTTATGGCAAACAAAATAAAATGGTAAACATATGCAGAAACAAAAAAATAAAACAAAAATGTTGAAATAAAAGAATAATATCCTCATAAGATTATTTTGAGAATTAAAAAGATAATAGTTTTAAAGTGTTTCAAGTAGTGCTATGAACACGGCCAACATTTTATAATTGTTTGTTAAATAAGTAAGAAAAAAAATGAGGAGATATATCACTAACATAGAACTAAAATATTTGACAAAGAAAGCATGAATGTTTAATAGTGTTGAGTACTTTATGATCATAGTTAAAATACATAAATTCTGTTTGGGGAAGAAATATATATTGTCTTCCTTTAGAATTTATTTAGTGTGTTTAAATTTAATCATTAAAATATACAATTAAATTATTAGATATCAAAATGCATGTGGGATAAATGGAAAAATATCAATCAATTTAAAATATCAATTTTAGATGGATTTTTGAGATACTAGTCTGTCATCTTCTCAGTCTGCTAGCTTTCCAATTAAAATTGTTATTCCTTGGCCCAACAACTTGTCTCTCGGTTTACTGGCCTGTTGTGTGGTGAGCAGAGTGAGCTTGGGCTCAAGAACTTGTCCAAGGCCTGGACTCAGCTCAAGATGGTGGAGTAGAAGGATGCGAGCTCACCCACTTCTCACAAAAACACCAAAATCACAACTAACTGCTGAACAACCATCAACAAAAAAATGCTGGAACCTACCAAAAAAGGCCACCCTACATCCATAGACAAAGAGGAGGCCTCAATGAGACAGTAGGAGGGGCACAATTATGATAAACCCAAATCTCGTATCCACCAGGTGGGCAACCCACAAACTGGAAAACAATTATACCAGAGACATTATCCCACAGGAGTGAAAGTTCTGAGCCCAACTTCAGGCTCCCCAGCCTGGGAGTCTGGCAATGGGAGGAGGAGTCCCCAGAGACTCTAGCTTTGCAGGTTAGTGGGGTTTGATTACAGAACTTCCACAGAACTGGGGGAAACAGAGACTCTACTCTTGGAGGTGCACACAGACTCGTGCACAACAGGACCCAGGGAAAAAGCAGTGACCCCATAAAAGACTAGGCCAGACCTACCTGCTAGTACTGAAGAGTCTCCTGCAGAGGCAGGGGGAGGCTGGGACTCATTCTGGGGACAAGTACACTGGCAGTAGCAGTCCTGGGAAGTACCCATTGGCATGAGCCCTCCTGGGGGCCACCATTAACCACACCAAACAGCCTGGAGGCTCCAGTGCTGGGTCGCCTCAGGCCAAACAACCAACAGGGTGGGAACACAGCCCCACCCATCAGCAGACAAGTGAATTAAAGTTTTACTGAGCATGGCCATGCCCACCAGAGGGACAAGACCCACCTCCACCCACCACCAGTCCCTCCCATCAGGACGCTTGCACAAGCCTCTTAGATAGCTTTATCCACCAGAGGGCAAACAGCAGAAGCAAGAAGAACTACAGTCCTGCAGCCTGCGGAATGGAATCCACAATTGCAGAAAATTAGACAAAATGAAACTGTGAAGGCCTATGTCCCAGATGAAGGAACAAGATAAAACCCCAGAGAAACAACTAAGTGAAGTGGAGATAGGCAGTCTTCCAGGAAAAGAATTCAGAATAATGATAGTGAAGATGATTCAGGATCTCAGAAAAATAATGGTGGCAAGGATCGGGAAGATGCAAGAAATGTTTAACAAAGACCTAGAAGAACTAAAGAACAAACAAACAGAGATGAACACTACAATAACTGAAATGAAAAATATACTAGAAGGAATCAATAGCAGAATAACTGAGGCAGAAGAATGGACAAGTGACCTGGAAGACAGAATGGTAGAAATCACTGCCATGGAACAGAATTAAAAAAAAAAAAGAATGAAAAGAAATGAAGACAGTCTAAGAGACCTTTGGGACAACATTGAATGCACCAGCATTTGCATTAGAGGAGACCCAGAAGGAGAAGAGAGAGAGAAAGGACCTGAGAAAGCATTTGAAGAGATAATTGCTTCCCTAACGTGGGAAAGGAAACAGTCACCTAAGTCCAGGAAGTTCAGAGAGTCCCAGGCAGGATAAACCCAAGGAGTAACACCCCAAGGCACATAGTAATGGTGTGGACAAAAATTAAAGACAAAGAAAAAATGGACAAAAATTAAAGACAAAGAAAAAATGCACAAAAATTAAAGACAAAGAAAAAATATTAAAAGCAGCAAGGGAAAAACAACAAGTAACATACAAGGGAACTCCCATAAGGTTATCAGCTGATTTTTCAGCAGAAATTCTGCAGGCCAGAAGGGAGTGGTATGATATATTTAAAATGATGAAAGGGAAGAATCTACAACCAAGAATACTCTACCCAGCAAAGCTCTCACTCAGATTTGATGGAGAAATCAGAAACTTCACAGACAAGCAAAAGCTAAGAGAGTTTAGCACCACCAGACCAGCTTTGCAAGAAATGCTAAAGGAACTTCTCAAGGCAGGAAAGAGACCAGCGACTTAAAACAACCTTGTACATATATAGATTGCTATACCAAAACATCATGGGAACAGCAAACCCAAGAACTACAAAAGATACACACACACACACACACACATACACACACACAAACACACACAAAAAGAAAAGAAAAAAAAAGAGAAAACAATGTAAACAGAACATTAAACATGGTCATCAAACCACAGGAGAAGAGAACAGGAGAAGAAGGGAAGAAAAATGACCTAAAAAAAACCCCAAAACAATTAAGAAAATAACAATAGGAACTTACATATCAATAATTACCTTAAATGTAAATGGATTAAATTCTCAAACCAAAAGACATAGACTAGCTGACTGGATAGAAAAACAAGACCCATATATATGCTGTCTGCAAGAGACCCTCCTCAGACCTAGGGACACATATAGACTGAATGTGAGGGGATGGAAAAAGTATTCCATGCAAGTGAAGATCGAAAGAAAGCTGGAGTAGCAATACTAATATCAGACAAAATAGACTTTAAAATAAAGACTTTTAAAAGAGACAGGAAGGACACTACATAATGATCAAGGGATCAATCCAAAAAGATGTAACAGTTATGAATATATGTGAACCCAACATAGGAGCACCTCAATATATAAGGCAAATACTAGCAACCATAAAGGGAGACATTGACAGTAACACAATAATAGTGGGGGACTTTAACACCCCATCTTCATCAATGGACAGATGATCCAGACAGAAAATCATTAAGGAAACACAGGCCTTAAATGACACATTAGACCAGATGGACTTAATTGATATTTATAGAGCATTCCATACAAAAGCAGCAGAACACACATTCTTCTCATGTGCATATGGAACATATTCCAGGATTGACCACATGCTGTGCCACAAAGTGAGCCTCTGTAAGAAAATTTAAATCACATCAAGCATCATTTCTGATCACAACACTATGAAATTAGAAATCACTACAAGAAAAAGCAGTAAAAAACACAAACATATGGTTGCTAAACAATATGCTACTAAACAACCAATGGATCACTGAAGAAATCAAAGAGGAAATCAAAAAATACCTAGAGACAAATGAAAACGAAAGCACAATGATCCAAAACTTATGGGATGCAACAAAAGCAGTTCTAACAGGGAAATTTATAGCAATAAAATCTTAACTCTGGAAACAAGAAAAACCTCAAACAACCTAATCTTACACCTAAAGCAACTAGAGAAAGAACAAACAAAACCTGAAGTTAGTAGAAGGAAAGAAATTATAAAGATCAAAGCAGAAATAAATGAAATAGAGATGAAGAAAATAATAGCAAATATCAATGAAACTAAAAGCTGGTTCTTTGAAAAGATAAACAAAATTGATAAACCTTAGCCCGACTCATCTAGAAAAAAAGGGAGAGGACTCAAATCAGTAAAATTAGAAATGAAAAAGAAGTTACAGCTGACACCACAGAAATACAAAGGAGCATAAGAGGCTACTACAAGCAACTGTATGCCAACAAAACGGACAACCTGGAAGAAATGGACAAATTCTTAGAAAGGTACAATCTCCTGAGACTGAAAGAGGAATAAATAGAAAAGGTGAACAGACCATTCACAAGAACTGAAATTGAAACTGTGATTAAAAAATCCCAATAAACAAAAGTCCAGGACCAGATGTCTTCACAGGTGAATTCCATCAAACATTTAGAGAAGAGCTAACCCCTAACCTTCTGAAATTATTCCAAAAAACTGCAGAGGAAGGAAAACTCCCAAACTCATTCTACAGCCACCATCATCCCGATACCAAAACCAGACAAAGATACCACAAAAAAAGAAAATTACACATTAATATCACTGATGAACATAGACACAAAAATCCTCAACAAAATACTAGCAATCTGACTCCACCAATACATTAAAAGGATCATACACCATGATCAAGTGGGATTTATCCCAAGGATGCAAGGATTCTTCAATATATGCAAATCAATCAATGTGATACACCACATCAACAAATTGAAGAATAAAAACCATATGATCATCTCAATAGATGCAGAAAAAGCTTTTAACAAAATTCAACACCCATTTATTATAAAGACTCCAGAAAGTGGGCACAAAGGGAACATAACTCAACATAATAGAAGCCTTATATGAGAAACCTACAGCTAACATCATACTCAATGGTGAAAAGCTAAAAGCATTTCCTCCAAGATCAGGAATAAGACAAGGACGCGTTTCTATACACTAACAACAAAAGATCAGAAAGAGAAATTCAAGAAACAATCTTATTTACCATCACATCAAAAAGAATAAAATACCCAGGAATAAATACCCTACCTAAGGAAAATAAAGACCCATACTCTGAAAACTGTAAGATACTGATGAAAGAAATCAAAGACGATACAAACAGATGGAAAGATATACCATGTTTTTTTATTGGAATAATCAATATTGTCAAAATAACTATACTACCCAAGGCAGTCTACAGATTCACTGCAATCCCTAACAAATTACCAATGGCCTTTTTCACAGAACTAGAACAAAAAATCCTAAAATTTGTATGCAGACACAAAAAACCCCAAATAGCCAAAACAATCTTGAGAAAGAAAAACAGAATTGGAGGAATCAGGCTCACTGACTTCAGGCTATACTACAAAGCTATAGTCATCAAAACAGTATGGTACTGGCACAAACATTGGAAATATAGATCAATGGAACAGAATAAATAGCCCATAAATAAACCCATGCACCTATGGTCAATTAATCTACAACAAAAGAGGCAAGACTATACAATGTATGAAAAACAGTCTCTTCAATAAATGGTGCTGGGAAAACTGAACAGCTACATGTAAAAAATGAAATTTTCTTTAACACCATACACAGAAATAAACTCAAAATGGATTAAAGACATAAAAGTGAGATCAGATTCTATAAAAATCTTAGAGGAAAACATAGGCAGAACACACTGTGACATAAATTGCAGGAATATCTTTTTCAATCGGTTTCCCAGAGTAATGGAAATAAAAACAAAATAAACAAATGAGACCTAATTATATTCAAAAGCTTTTGCACAGCAAAGGAAACCATAAACAAAACAAAAAGACAACCCACACAATGGGAGAAAATATTTATCAATGATGTGACCAACAAGGGATTAGTCTCCAAAATTTACAAACAGCTTCTGTAGCTTAATATCATCAAAACAAACAACACAATCAAAAAATGGACAGAAGACCTAAATTGACATTTCTCCAAAGAAGACAAGAGACATAAGAAAAGATGTTCAACATTGCTGATTATTAAAGAATGCAAATCAAAACTACAATGAGCTATCACCTCCCACCAGTTAGAATGGTTATCGAAAAATGCACAAACAATAAATGCTGGAGAGGGTGTGGAGAAAAGGGAACCCTCCTACACTGTTGGTGGGAATGTAAATTGGTAGAGCCACTATGGAGAACAATATGGAGGTTCCTTAAAAAACTAAAAATAGAACTACCATATGATCCTGTATTCCAACTCCTGGGCATATACACAGAGAAAAACATGGTCTGAAAAAATACATGCACCCCAGCGTTCATTGCAGTGCTGTTTACAATAGTCAAGACATGAAAGCAACCTAAATGTCCATCGACAGAAGAATGGATAAAGAAAATATGGTACATATATATATATATAATGGACTATTACTCAGCCATTAAAAAGAACAAAATAATGCCATTTGAAGCAACATGGATGGACCTAGAGATTGTCATACAGAGTGAAGTAAGTCACACAGAGAAAGAGCTATATTGTATGATATCACTTATAAGTGGAATCTAAAAAAAAATGATACAAATGAACTTATTTACAAAATAGAAACAGACTCACAGACTTAGAAAATGAACTGATGGATACTGGGGTGAGGGATAGTTAGGGAGTTTGGGATTGACATGTACACACTGCTATAATTCAGAAAGAGACATGCACCACAATGTTCATTGCAGCACTATTTACAATAGCCAGGACATGGAACCAACCTAAATGTCCATCAACAGATGAATGGGTAAAGAAGATGTGGCACATATATACAATGGAATATTACTCAGCCATAAAAAGAAATGAAATTGAGTTATTTGTAGTGAGGTAGATGGACCTAGAGTCTGTCATACAGAGTGAAGTAAGTCAGAAAGAGTAAAACAAATACAGTATGCTAATGCATATATACAAAATCTAAAAAAAAAATAAAATAATGGTACTGATGAACCTAGTTGCAGGGCAGGAATAAGGAGGTAGACATAGAGAATGGACTTGATGACATGGGGTGGGAGGGCGAAGCTGGGGCAAAGTGAGAGTAGCATCGATGTATATACACTACCGAATGTAAAATAGTTGGCTGGTGGGAAGCAGCAGCATAGCACAGGAAGATCAGCTCGGTGCTTTGTGATGACCTAGAGGGATGGTATAGGGAGGATGGGAGGGAGGCTCAAGAGGGAGGGGATATGGGGACATGTGTATGCATATGGCTGATTCACTTTGTTGTGCAACAGAAACTAAACAATTATACTCCAATAAAGATGTATTTTTTTAAAAAAAGCAAAAAAATAAAAAATATAAAATTGATAACCCACAAAGACCTACTGTATAGCCCAGAGAACTCTGCTCAATATTCTGAAACAACCTAATTGTGAAAAGAATTTGAAAAGAATAGATACATGTATATGTATAACTGATTCACTTTGTCATTCACCTGAAACTAACACAACATTGTTAGTCAACTATACTCCAATATAAAATAAAGTTTTAAAAAACAATTTTAAAATATCAATATTAAATACCAATTTAAAAGAAGGCATATTTTATTAATGAGAATGTAAATGAGTAGCAGTAGAAAACAGAATGGGTTGAAAGAAACACTTGTAGGGATTATCAGATTTTACCTTTAAAAATTTCATCTATATGTAATTCGCAAGAGACTCATATAAGACATAAAGACTCAGGGAGGTTGAAAGAAAAAACATAGAATCATCAACTAAGATAAAGCTATTACAGTTATTTTAATATCAGACAAAATAGACCCTAAGGCAAAAAAATCATTATTGGGGATAAAAGCTTTCAATTCATACGAGGAATATAGAGCAATTTTACTTTTTTTTTGCATATAATAACATAGTCAAAGATGTACTATAAAGAAAAAAAGTGACAGATGGCAGGCAGAACATAATAAATCCACTATCATACAGGGAGATGTCATTCAACTTGCTACTATGAGATCCAAAACCCAAACTTAGTAAAGAAATGGAAGGTTTGAACAACACAGTTAATAAGCTTGTTTTCAAGAACATACGTTGAACCCTGAATCCCAAAATTAAAGAGCATGTCATTTTTTTTCAGGCACATATAAGATATACATAAAATTGGCTTTGAAATAAACTGTAATGCAAATTTGACCAAACTCCAAATTATTAATAACAAGCAATTATATAAAACTACTGTAGTGTTGTTGAATTAGAAATAAATATAAGAAGAAGATAATGTTAAAATACCAAATATAATTGTAAATTAGATATTACACTTCCAAATAACTAATTGGTCAAAGAAGAAAACATAAATATTTAAACATGAATGAAAAAAATAAGTACTCCATATTAAAACTGAGCTAAATATTTTTTAATGAAAAAAAAAGAAAGGCTAAAAATAATGAGATAAGCAGTCATCTTAAAAACTTAAGGAAAAATAGGAAAATGAACCCAAAGAAAGCAAAAGGAAGGATAAATATATATAGCCTACCAAAATTCATTCAAGAAAATGTATAAAAAATTAATAGTCTAGTAATCATTTAAAAGTTTTGAATAGGCTCAGTAAAAAAAACATAAATTCCAGATGATTTTAGGAGGAAATTATAAAAAATATTTAAATCATAGATAACTCCATTTCTATACAAAGTCTTTGAGGAAAAATAAATATAGAAAAATTTTAGCAAGATTGTATTTAAATGGTAAGAAAGAAGCCATATTAAAGTGGCTTGAAGAATGAATAGAAAAGGTAGAAATTAATTTACCAAATATTAATAAAACTTTTCAAAACTGCCTGAGAAATGAAAGAGAGAGAATGAAGTAGCTTGAGGTACGGTTTGAATGAGCTTATACTTGGAGAGACTTCAGCATATTGAAAAGCCATAGGAGAATATTATCAGCCATAAAAAAGAAGGAAATCTTGTCATTTGTGAAAACATGGATGGACCTGGAGGGCATTATGCTAAGTGAAATTAGGCAGAAAAAGACAAATACTGTAACATCTCACTTACATGTGGAACCTAAAACAAACAAACAACAACAACAACAAAAACTAATTTATAGGGAACAGATGGGAGATTGCCAGAGATGAGGGATTAAGGGGTGGAAGAAATGGGTGAAGGAGGTGAAAGAGTACAAACTTCCAAATATGAAGTAAATAAGTCCTGGGAATGTAACGCACACCATTGTGATTATAGTTTATAATAATACATTATAATCTGAAATTTACTAAAAGAGTAGATCTTAAAAGTTCTCATCCCAAGGAAAAAATGTGTAACTGTGTAGTGATGGATGTTAACTGCAATTATTATAGTGATTATTTTGCAATATGTAAAATATCAAATTATTATATGTACACCTGAAACTAGTATAAGGTTATATGTCAATTATACCTCAGTTTTTTAAAAGAAAGAAAGAAAAACCATAGGAAAGTCTCAGTTGACAGAGACTCTCTCTCTTTTTTTTTTTTTTAAATTTTGTTACCTTCCTCTCCTTTTTTTTTTAATATCTTTATTGGAATATAATTGCTTTACAATGGTGTGTTAGTTTCTGCTTTATAACAAAGTGAATCAGTTATACATATACATATGTCCCCATATCTCTTCCCTCTTGCATCTCCCTACCTCCCACCCTCCCTATCCCACCCTCTAGGTGGTCACAAAGCACTGAGCTGATCTCCCTGTGCTATGTGGCTGCTTCCCACTAGCTATCTATTTTACATTTGGCACTGTATATATGTCCATGCCACTCTCTCACTTTGTCCCAGCATACCCTTTCCCCTCCCCGTATGCTCAATTACATTCTCCAGGAGGTCTGAGACTTAATTCCCATCTTGCCCCTAGGTTCTTCATGAGCACTGTTTTTTGTGGTTTTTTGTTTGTTTTTTTTTATATACCATATATATGTGTTAGCATACAGTATTTGATTTTATCTTTCTGACTTACTTCACTCTGTATGACAGACTCTAGGTCCATCCACCTCACTACAAATAATTCAATTTCATTTCTTTTTATGGCTGTGTAATATTCCATTGTATATATGTGCCACATCTTCTTTATCCATTTATCTGTTGATGGACACTTAGGTTGCTTCCATGTTCTGGGTATTTAGGTTGCTTCCATGTCCTGGCTATTGTAAATAGAGCTTCAATGAACATTTTGGTACATGACTCTTTTTGAATTATGGTTTTCTCGGTATATGCCCAGTAGTGGGATTGCTGGGTCGTATGGTAGTTCCATTTTTAGTTTTTTAAGGAAGCTCCATACTGTTCTCCATAGTGGCTGTATCAATATACATTCCCACCAACAGTGTAAGAGGGTTCCCTTTTCTCCACACCCCCTTGAGCATATATTGTTTGTAGATTTTTGATGATGGTCATTCTAACCGGTGTGAGATGATATCTTATTGTACTTTTGATTTACATTTTTCTAATGATTAATGATGTTGAGCATTCTTTCATGTGTCTGTTGGCAATCTGTATATCTTCTTTGCAGAAATGTCTATTTAGGTCTTCTGCCCATTTTTGGATTGGGTTGTTTGTTTTTTTGATATTGAGCTTCATGAGCTGCTTGTAAATTCTGGAGATTAATCCTTTGTCAGTTGCTTCATTTGCAAATATTTTCTACCATTCTGAGTGTTGTCTTTCCGTCTTGTTTATGGTTTCCTTTGCTGTGCAAAAGCTTTTAAGTTTCATTAGGTCCCATTTGTTTATTTTTGCTTTTATTTCCATTTCTCTAGGAGGTGGGTCAAAAAGGATCTTGCTGTGATTTATGTCATAGAGTGTTCTGCCTATGTTTTCCTCTAAGAGTTTGATGGTGTCTGGCCTTACATTTAGGTCTTTAATCCATTTTGAGTTTATTTTTGTGTATGGTGTTAGGGAGTGTTCTAATATCATTCTTTTGCATGTAGCTGTCCAGTTTTCCCAGCACCACTTATTGAAGAGGGTGTCTTTTCTCCACTGTATATTCTTGCCTTCTTTATCAAAGATAAGGTGACCATATGTGTGTGGGTTTATCTCTGGGTTTTCTATCCTGTTCCATTGATCTATATTTCTGTTTCTGTGCCAGTACCATACTGTCTTGATTACTGTAGCTTTGTAGTATAGTCTGAAGTCAGGGAGCCTGATTCCTCCAGCTCCATTTTTCTTTTTCAAGATTGCTTTGGCTGTTCGGGGTCTTTTGTGTTTCCATACAAATTATGAAATTTTTTGTTCTTGTTCTGTGAAAAATGCCAGTGGTAGTTTGATAGGGATTGCATTGAATCTGTAGATTGCTTTGGGTAGTAGAGTCATTTTGACAATATTGATTCTTCCAATCCAAGAACATGGTATACCTCTCTATCTATTTGTATCATCTTTAATTTCTTTCATCCATGTTATAATTTTCTGCATACAGGTCTTTTGTCTCCTTAGGTAGGTTTATTCCTAGATATTTTATTCTTTTTATTGCAATGGTAGCTGAGAGTGTTTTCTTAATTTCACTTTCAGATTTTTCATCATTAGTGTATAGGAATGCAAGAGATTTTGGTGCATTAGTTTTGTATCCTGCTACTTTACCAAATGCATTGATTAGCTCTAGTAGTTTTCTGGTAGCATCTTTAGGATTCTCTATGTATAGTATCCTGTCATCCGCAAACAGTGACATCTTTACTTCTTCTTTTCCAATTTGGATTTCTTTTATTTCTTTTTCTTCTCTGATTGCTGTGGCTAAAACTCTGAAAACTACGTTGAATAATAGTGGTGAGAGTGGGCAAATTTTTCTTATTCCTGATCTTAGTGGAAATGGTTTCAGTTTTTCACCATTGAGGACGATATTGGCTGTGGGTTTGTCATATATGGCCTTTGTTATGTTGAGGAAAGTTCCCTCTATGTCTACTTTCTGGAGGGTTTTTATCATAAATGGGTTTTGAATTTTGTCAAAAGCTTTCTCTGCATCTATTGAGATGATCATATGGTTTTCTCCTTCAATTTGTTAATATGGTGTATCACTTTGATTGATTTGCGTATATTGAAGAATCCTTTCATTCCTGGGATAAACCCCACTTGATCATAGTGTATGATCCTATTAACGTGCTGTTGGATTCTGTTTGCTAGTATTTTGTTGAGGATATTTGCATCTATGTTCATCAGGGATATTGGCCAGTAGTTTTCTTTCTTTGTGACATCTTTGTCTGGTTTTGGTATCAGGGTGATGGTGGCCTCGTAGAATGAGTTTGGGAGTGTTCCTCCCTCTGCTATAGTTTGGAAGACTTTGAGAAGGATAGGTGTTAGCTCTTCTCTAAATGTTTGATAGAATTCGCCTGTGAAGCTATCTGGTGCTGGGGTTTTGTTTGTTGGAAGATTGTTAATCACAGTTTCAATTTCAGTGCTTGTGATTGGTCTGTTCATATTTTCTATTTCTTCCTGGTTGAGTCTCGGAAGGTTGTGAATTTCTAAGAATTTGTCCATTTCTTCCAGGTTGTCCATTTTATTGGCATAGAGTTGCTTGTAGTAATCTCTCATGATCCTTTGTATTTCTGCAATGTCAGTTGTTACTTCTCCTTTTTCATTTCTAATTCAATTGATTTGAATCTTTCCCCTTTTTTTCTTGATAAGTGTGGCTAATGGTTTATCAATTTTGTTTATCTTCTCAAAGAACCAGCTTTTAGTTTTATTGCTCTTTGCTATTGTTTCCTTCATTTCTTTTTTATTTATTTCTGATCTGATCTTTATGATTTCTTTCCTTCTTCTAACTTCAGGGTTTTTTTGTTCTTCTTTCTCTGCTTTAGATGTAAGGTTAGGTTGTTTATTTGAGATGTTTCTTGTTTGTTAAGGTAGGATTGTATTGCTATAAATTTCCCTCTTAGAACAGCTTTTGCTGCATCCCGTAGGTTTTGGGTCATCGTGTTTTCATTGTCATTCCTTTCTAGGTATGTTTTGATTTCCTCTTTGATTTCTTCAGTGATCTCTTGGTTATTAAGTAGTGTGTTGTTTAGTCTTAGTCTCATAGTGTTGTGGTCAGAAAAGATACTTGATACGATTTCAATTTTCTTAAATTTACCAAGGCTTAATTTGTGACCCAAGATAAGATCTATCCTGGAGAATGTTACATGAGCAGTTGAGAAGAATGTGTATTCTGTTGTTTTTGGATGGAATGTCCTATAAATATCAGTTAAATCCATCTTGTTTAATGTATCATTTAAAGCTTGTGTTTCCTTATTTTTTTTCATTTTGGATGATCTGTCCATTGGTGAAAGTGGGGTATTAAAGTCCCCTAGTATGATTGTGTTACTGTCGATATCCCCTTTTATGGCTGTTAGTATTTACCTTATGTACTGAGGTGCTTCTATGTTGGGTGCATAAATATTTACAATTGTTATATCTTCTTCTTGGATTGATCCCTTCACCATTATGTAGTGTCCTTCTTTGTCTCTTGTAAAAGTCTTTGTTTTAAAGTCTATTTTGTTGGATATGAGAATTGCTACTCCAGCTTTGTTTTGATTTCCATTTCCATGGAATATCTTTTTCCATCCCCTCACTTTCAGTCTGTATGTGTCCCTAGGTCTGAAGTTGGTCTCCTGTAGACAGCATAATATGGTCTTTTTTGGTATCCATTCAGCCAATCAATGTCTTTTGGTTGTAGCATTTAATCCATTTACATTTAAGGTAATTATCGACATATATGTTCCTATTACCATTTTTTTTATTGTTTTGGATTTATTATTGTAAGTATTTTCCTTCTCTTGTGTTTCCTGCATAGAGTAGTTCCTTTAGCATTTGTTGTAAGGCTGGTTTCGTGGTGCTGCATTCTCTTAGCTTTTGCTTGTCGGTAAAGGTTTTAATTTCTCCATCAAATCTGAATGAGATCCTTGCTGGGTAGAGTAATCTTGGTTTTAAGTTTTTCTCCTTCATCACTTAAATATGTCCTGCCACTCCCTTCTGGCTTGCAGAGTTTCTGCAGAAAGATCAGCTGTTAAACTTATGGGGATTCCCTTAGGTGTTATTTGTTGTTTTTCTGTTGCTGCTTTTAAAATGTTTTCTTTGTACTTAATTTTTGGTAGTTTGATTAATATGTGTCTTGGCGTGTTTCTCCTTGGACTTATCCTGTATGGTACTCTCTGTGCTTCCTGGACTTGATTAACTATTTCCTTTCCCATATTAGGGAAGTTTTCAACTATAATCACTTCAAATATTTTCTCAGTCCCTTTCTTTTTCTCTTCTTCTTCTGGGCCCTCTATAATTTGAATGTTGGTGCATTTAATGTTGTCCCAGAGGTCTCTGAGACTGTCCTCAATTCTTTTCATTCTTTTTTCTTTAATCTGCTCTGTGGTAGTTATTTACACTATTTTATCTTCCATGTCACTTATCCGTTCTTCTGCCTCAGTTATTCTGCTATTGATCCCTTCTAGAGAATTTTTAATTTCATGTATTGTGTTGTTCATCACTGTTTGTTTGCTCTTTCGTTCTTCTAGGTCCTTGTTAAACATTTCTTGTATTTTCTCCATTCTATTTCCAAGAGTTTGGGTCATCTTTACTATCATTATTCTCAATTCTTTTTCAGGAAGACTGCTTATTTCCTCTTCATTTGTTAGGTCTGGTGGGTTTTCGCCTTGCTCCTTCATCTGCTGTGTGTTTCTCTGTCTTCTTATTTTGCTTAACTTACTGTGTTTGGGGTCTCCATTTCACAGGCTGCAGGTTCGTAGTTCCTGTTGTTTTTGGTGTCTGTCTCCAGTGGCTAAGGATGGTTCAGTGGGTTGTGTAGGCTTCCTGGGGGAGGGAACTAGTGCCTGTGTTCTGGTTGGTGAGGCTGGATCTTGTCTTTCTGGTGGGCAGTTCAACATCTGGTTGTGTGTTTTGGGGTGTCTGTGGCCTTATTATGATTTTAGGCAGTCTCTCTGCTAATGGATGGGGTTGTGTTCCTGTCTTGCTAGTTGTTTGGCATAGGGTGTCCTGCACTGTAGCTTGCTTGTCGTTGAGTGGAGCTGGGTCTTGTTGTTGAGATGGAGATCTCTGGGAGATTTTCACCGTTTGATATTATGTGGAGCTGGGAGGTCTGTTGTGGACCAGTGTCCTGAACTTGGCTCTCCCACCTCAGTGGCACAGCCCTGACACCTGGCTTGAGCACCAAGAGCCTGTCCTCCACACGGCTCAGAATAAAAGGGAGAAAAAAAAAAGGACAGACAGAACCCTAGGGCAAATGGTAAAAGCAAAGTGATACAGACAAAATTACACACAGAAGCATATACAGACACACTCACAAAAAGAGACAAAGGGAAAAATATATATGTATCGTTGCTCCCAAAGTCCACCTCCTCAATTTGGGATGATTCGTTGTCTATTCAGATATTCCACAGATGCAGGACACATCAGGTTGATTGTGGAGATATAATCCACTGCTCCTGAGGCTGCTGGGAGAGATTTCCCTTTGTCTTCTTTGTTCGCACAGCTCCTGGGTTTCAGCTTTGATTTTGGATCCGCCTCTGCGTATAGGTCGCCTGAGGGCGTCTGTTCTTCACTTAGACAGGCGGGGGTTAAAGGAGCAGCTGCTTCGGGGTCTCTGGCTCACTCAGGCCAGGGGAGGGAGGGGTTCGGATACAGGCGAGCCTGCAGCGACAGAGGCCAGCGTGACTTTGCAGCAGCCTGAGGTGCGCCGTGCGTTCTCCCGGGGAAGTTGTCCCTGGATCACGGGACCCTGGCTGTGGCGGGCCACACAGGCTCCCGGGAGGGGTGGTGTGGAGAGTGACCTGTGCTCGCACACAGGCTTCTTGGTGGTGGCAGCAGCAGCAGCCTTAGCATTTTATGCCCGTCTCTGGGGTCCGCACTGACAGCCGCGGCTCGCGCCCGTCTCTGGAGCTCCTTTTAGTGGCGCTCTTAATCCCCTCTCCTCACACACCAGGAAACAAAGGGACAAGAAAAAGTCGCTTGTCTCTTCAGCAGCTCCAGACTTTTTCCCGGACTCCCTCCAGGCTAGCTGTGGTGCGCTAACCCCTTCAGGCTGTGTTTATGCCACCAACCCCAGTCCTCTCCCTGCGATCCAACCGAAGCCCGAGCCTCAGCTCCCAGCCCCGCCCGCCCCAGCAGGTGAGTAGACAAGCCTCTCAGTCTGGTAAGTGCTGGTCATCAGCACAGACCCTCTGTGCAGGAATCTCTCCCCTTTGCCCTCCGCACCTCTGTGGCTGCGCTCTCCTCCGTGGCTCCGAAGCTTCCCCCCTCTGCCACCCGCCGTCTCCGCCCACGAAGGGGCTTCCTAGTGTGTGGAAACCTTTCCTCCTTCACAGCTCCCTCCCACTGGTGCAGGTCCCGTCCCTATTCTTTTGTCTCTGTTTTTTCTTTTTTCTTTTGCCCTACCCAGGTACGTGGGGAGTTTCTTGCCTTTTGGGAGGTCTGAGGTCTTCTGCCAGCGTTCAGTAGGTGATCTGTAGGAGTTGTTCCACATGTAGATGTATTTCTGATGTATTTGTGGAGAGGAAGGTGATCTCCGCGTCTTACTCTTCCGCCATCTTGAAGCTCCTCCGAGAGAGACTCTTATACAACGGAGAGACAGAAAAATTATCCTTATGTTGTCAGATATTGTAAAATTAGAGAATTGAGAATAGAATGGTGTCCAAAACACATATACTATTGGAGACACTGTCTTTAAAATGAATAAGTGTATGTTTACTTGTAACTATACAGATGGAAGATAAATGGGTGAAGATCTAGGTAGGCTTATATTTTTTCATATTAGTGAAATGAGGTATTTTCTATTTGATTGCTTTTGTTTGCTCCAGAAATTAGGATTTGAGGTCACAAAGAGTGAGTAGAAGGAGAAGCTGTGGAGCGTTGGGGATTTACACATAGTTGAGAAAGTTTGAACAAATGTGAGATGGGTGGCAGAGTGAGATGTACTTAGATTAAAAATAGGGTTCCTGGGTAGAGTTGAGTACACATCTGAAGCAGGTAGCAATGATCAACAGTGCATCTGCTTGCCCTGCTTTATTCTTTTCTGGTGGGCATCCTTGACATCTTGGTTCCAGAGGCAGAAAAAATCAGACTTTGGATGCATAGCTGTAATTAATAAAATACAAATTCCTTAAAAGCTTTGCAAAGTAGTGTGCTGTTATTATGCATTTTTCAGTCAATGTATTCTGAGAAAATAAAGATTACCTTGTGAGGTTTTGAGAACATTTTTACTTTAATTAAATGGTCCTGATACTTAATGCAAACTACAACATGGTCTGCTGCATGTTCTCAGATTATAGCCTTGTTCCACTTTTCTAATGCATTGGAAAGCCTGATGAAGAGACCAAATTAAAATCAAAACAAAGACGAAATTGCAAATGTCTGGTTACTTGTGATTTACCAGCCTTTTTAGCTACTGGAGTTAAGGTACTACATACATTTAAGGCAGAAACCCATTGTTCTAGGATAGATCTTTTAGTTAAACAAATGTAAACAGGTTCTAAACAATTGTTTTTAAAGACTTGACCTGGGAAAGATATCTGAGTAAATATGCATCAGATGAGGATGTTGAACACACTGTTTATTTTGAATAATAGTAACGATATTTTTAACATCTGAACATTATTTGCTAGGCAATTTATAATTAACATTATAGTCACTTAATTCTCATAACCACCCTATGAGAAAAATACTATTAACCTCATTGTACTCATAAAACTGAGGCACAGAAAGGTTAAGTAATTTCCCAAACATCACCCAGCTTGTAAATGGCAGTGGTAGGATGGAAATCTAGGAAATCTGGCTATAGCATGTTAACCCAGATTATAGTTTGAAGAGAGTGATATATGGTTATAAACTAACTTTAACTCTTGCTGGCTAGTATTAAAGACAAAAAGGTTGGTAGCAGTAAATTGAGAGAAAGAAAAGTTAATTTCTGTCTGGAAAAATGAGGCATTTTTGCAAAATAGATGTCTGTTGGAGCTAAGGAGAAATATATTCAGTAGGAGGCTCTAAAAACAAGGAATCTGACAATCACCAGCTCCATGTTTTTCTTTTCTATCTTGTATTTCCCTCTACTACTTTCAAAGCCTTTGAAAAAGAGTGAAAATGAGTGTGGTCTTGTATTATCTCTGCCTAAGGGAATTAAGGGGAAGGATTTGTATCTACGTTTTGGGGTGTCAAAAACTGAGAGCCTGACCACTACAGCAAAGTATAAGATGGCCAAGGCGGTCAGCACAGATGTTTGTGCAGCAACAGTCCAAAGCACAGGTATTAGGAGACAACCTAGTTGTAATATGAATTGGTCCTAAGGATCTGGTCCTAAGGATCTTCAAATACTTTGAATCTATTCAAGTACCATATGTCTCTGGCAGAATAGGCACTTACTCCTTTAAAAGTTCCTTCCCCTATTCTATTAAATCACCCACTAGGCTGCTATTTCTCCTGTCTATCTATCTGTCTATCTATCTATGTATTTATCTATCTATCCAATCTATCATCTGTTAGAATTTACAGTTTCTAGAGAGCAGTACTATATTCCACTTATCTTTATTTCCTCAGTATCTTGCAGAATACCAAACATGTAGTAGATTGTTCATAAATATTTGGTGAATGCCTGATGATCCCACAAATGGGGCCCCAATTTCTTTCACCCTAAAATTCCTACTCGAACCCCTTATCTGATGGAACTTCCATAGTGGCAGTGGTACCTTTGCCTAGCTTACATTTTCTTAAGCTCCCTTCTTGTATAGCTAATTGGCTGTGTTCAGCAGAATGCTCTACTGACATGCAAGAGTCAATCCACTCTCCTACTACTTTTTTTTTTAACCCCACTCAGATGTATGACATAGCACAGTGAATGCTAGAGACCAAGGTGCAACACAGCTCAAATTCTTTGCTTCTTGATGCTAATTTTCGTTGTTCTGCAAGATCTGTTTCATTTGTTAATGTCCTCCTCTAGAGTCTGGAGATTTCACGTGTTACTTTCCTCTTCAAACCTTATAGCAAACTAGTGGTTACCGGTGGGGAGGTGTGGAGGGGCAATGTAGGGAGGGAGGAGTGGGAGAAAAAAAACAACAACAACCTTGTTTTGAATTATTATCTACCCTTCAAGGACTGATTTAACTCCCATTTAGTGTATGTAATATTCCATGTTCAATTCAATCTACTATGATCAATTATTTCTCAGAATTCCCTTAGTTCACTTAAACTGCCACTTTAAAAAAAAATGTGTTTAGGGCTTCCCTGGTGGCGCAGTGGTTAAGAATCCGCCTGCCAATGCAGGGGACACGGGTTCGAACCCTGGACTGGGTGGATCTCACATGCCGTGGAGTGACAAAGCCCGTGCGCCACAACTACTGAGCCTGTGCTCTGGAGCCTGCGAGCCACAACTACTGAAGCCCGCTCGCCTGGAACCCATGCTCTGCAACGGGAGAAGCCACCACAATGAGAGGCCCACGCACCACAGACAAGAGTGTTCCCCGCTCGCCACAACTGGAGGGGGACCGCGCAGTAACGAGGACCCGATGCAGCCAAAAATAAATAAATAAAATGAAATAGACTGTGTTTATCATGCAATGCCTTATACAATTGGTTAATTTTCACACGTAAAGGTGTCCTATCTTTCCAACATATTAGAATTTGTGTTAGGGCATAATAGTTACCATAATATCTTGAATAAATAACTTAGTTTTGCTTAGAATTCAGTAGGAGTTGAGAGAGTGTAGCAATTCTTTCATTAATAGGTTATCTTTTTTATTCAAAATGTATTTTCCAATGGAAAATATTAATGGTAAGATTATAGAAAAACATGTGTTGATCAAATTTAAAATTAAACAGATCATTTCTCTTCTGTGATACACTGCACTTACAAGGTTTGCAATTTTATTTAGATTTTTAACTTCCTAAGAAAATACATGATCATTTTGTGTCTAGTCAAGCACTTAGGAAGAAGATTGTGGAAGATTTTTAATGATGATAAGGCAGTCGTGATGAAATAATAAACATGTATATTTAGCTCTGTGAACGATACTATTGATTGATTAGTAAATAGACTGCCCATGTTATGTTTCAGATAGGGACTTCTTATGTATTACAAGCCCAAGTGTGCTTGGAGAGAATGTTCTGCATTGAAGGAATGGGCAATGAGCCAACTAACCCCAGACTCAACAAACTGAGGTAAAAGGAAATTATGTCGCTCTGCCTGGGAAGAAAGAGAGAATTCCCAGCCATAATGCTCTTTCTTTAGTATAAAATGTACACTAATAGGGTGCATTGAGCTATTGACAGTTTCTGTGAAGAGTCTGTTTCCTTTCAAATGCAAATATTTCAGAATCAGTCAGGTTCCCAGCACATGGATTTTAAAACCAAGTCATTCTTCACTGAGGGATAACGTAATTGCACACTTGGGACATTATATATTTATGTAGATAATGGGTACAATTCAAGCAGCTGCCTGCTGACGTTAATGGAAGTCTGTCTTTTGAGAAGTGAATATGATAAAATTTATATAGATGTACACTCACATATGTATGTGTGTATATATATGTATATATATGATTTTTTCTTTTTTTCATGCAATTCCTGGTTAGCCTTTTTCATTTTTTTCTTGGTAACCTGAATTCCTTGAGTCTAAACTTTACACTATCACTATTTTGATATATATTTTAAAAAAATTGTTCTTCTTGAGGAATGGGAAAGATAGACACTTATACATATGTATCTGAAATTATAAATCTTATCTTTACAACTAGGGGAAACATTTTCAGAGTTACAAACATTATGTATATACCATTAAAGAGATCATATTTTGGAACAAAAACCTCATGCTTTAATTCTCATTCCACTGATTAATTGATATTTGTCTTTGCACAGGTTACTTAACTCCTTTGAGGCTTAGTTTCCTCATCTCTCAAATGACATTTTTCTTGCTAAGGACTTGTCACATGCTAGGTACTCAAAAAGTTCAACTCCTTTAATTTTGTTGTTTTCTTATGACATGCTGTCTGGGAGTATTAAAAGTGCAATTCCTGATACATAATGCATAACAGATTTTCATATAAGTTCACTGTGGATTTATCCACAAACAATCACCTGCCAGCCATACTCCCCTTCGATGTGCACAGCCAAAGGTATCTTCACCCTCTACCTCAGAAGCAACTCTGAGACTGTGGAGTGTTCTAAATACAGCCCATCAAGTTTGAGTAGATTTGGCTAGGGTAATTGAATCTTTAAGCAAATCAGAAACGCTTTTGCCTCCTTTTGAGGTGTGTGTTAGATGTTTGAGGGGGCCTCTAATAAATAGCATCTCTCTTCTGCCCAATGATTCTGAGCAATTTGAGAAACAAACAAACAAACAAACAAAAAAACCCACAAAGGAGAGTCTGTCTGAAAAAAAACAAAAAGCAATAATTTGAAAAGATACATATACCCTAATGTTCATAGAAACATTATTTACAACAGCCGAGACATCGAAGTAACCTAGGTGTCCAACAACAGATGAATGGATAAAGAAGGTGTAATATATATATATATACGCACACACATATATATACATACACATATACACACACATATATATATATATACACACACACATACACACACAATGGAATGTTACTCAGCCATGAAGAAGAATGCAACATGGGTGGACCTGGAGGGTATTATGCTTAGTGAATTAAGTCAGAGAAAGACAAACACTATATGTTAACACATATGTGAAATTTAAAACATAAAACAAATTAATGAATATAACAAAACAGAAACAGACTCATAGATATAGAGAACAAACTTAGTGGTACCAGTGGGGAGAGGGAAGTGGGGGAGGGGCAACATAGGGGTAGGGGATTAAGAGGGACAATCTACTATGTATAAAATAAATAAGCTACGAGGATATATTGTACACCACAGGGAATATAGCCAATATTTTAAAATAACTTTAAATGAAGTTTTAAATCTGTAAAAATTTTGAATCACTATATTGTACACCTGAAACTAATACAGTATTGTAAATCAACTATACCGCAGTAAAAAAGAATATATTGTAAACATCTCTCTGTGTTAGAAGAGGTAATAGATCAATCAATTAAAGAAAATGAAGCTGACCTATTTATTTCTTTAAGTATAGAAAAGTCAAAAATAATTAAAATCATTATTATTTTTATTACTATTTCCAGTCTTTTGCTATGTAGTTACGATCATACAGTATACTAATTTTACATCCTACTTTTTGCACTGAACACAGTACAGATGAGTTTATTCTTCAAGTACATGCTTATTGTCAAAACCTTGGAAAATATAGGAAAATGTGGGAAAAAACCCTGAAATTCAGTGCAGTTTTTCTGTGGAATCTAATCTGTTGTAATATTTTGATATATTTCTTTCCAGTTATTTACTATGCTTATTTTAATGATTTGCATTTATATTTTAAAAACTAAGCTTAACTGTATTTATATTTCAACTCAAATTTTAAGAACTGATATTAACTTAACAATTTGCTATATTATTAAACATTCTTCAGAAATGTGGTTTTAAAATAACATAAAACAAAGGAGAGTTGTAAGGAATCCTAAACGTCACCTTCACTACCGGCAAATCTAGCTAAGAGGACAAACCTTAGCGAAAGAGGTAGATCGACCTACTATGTGAGTGCCAGATCTAAGGAGATTTGTTCACTCAATCCTAGGCAAAGCTGAGCTGGGATAGCTTCTTACTATGGGAGTGGTGGTGGGGGGCCATTTGTTCCCTATAGGAAACAAGAGGAAGAAAGGCAGAGGTATTAAGTAGGTAGAGAAAGGCTTAGGGGAAAAAAATCCCTCTTCATGAAAACCAGGGATGGAGTAAAAGGCATTGCCTTCCAACAGTAAGCTGATTATATTTTTACCCAGCCCAAACTTCTGATTCATACTTGGAGAGTTCAAGGTGTCTTAAAGTGTGAAAAAGGCAAGCAATACAAATAATTTTAACTTTCCGTTAACAAGGCTTAGATTTTATACCACAATGTATGTTGTCAAATAAATGTCCAGAATGAAGTTCAGAGTGAATTCCTCCAGAGGGTATTCCAGTGATTGAAGGGTCACACGCAAAGAGAAAAGATCAAAAGAAGTCTGGATATCACTATTTGGTTACCATTATCAAACCCTGTTTGCCAGAGACTGTATTAGGTGCTAGCATTATTCCAATCCCTAGAACAATCCTGCAGGCCAAGTAATATAAATCCAATTTTGTAATTGAGGAGAATGAGGCACAGAGAGATTAAGTAATCTGATGTCATTTAGAGGTAGTAAGTAGGGAAACCAAGATATCTGGTCTGGATAACTTCAAATCTTGATCTTGCTCCACTGCACTTTGAATATTTCATTAATATAATATCATTTAGACATCTTGACATAAGCAACAGAAACTGACCATTATTATCTGAAGTAGAATAGAATTGAAGAGAAATGGTGACTCACAAAATAAATAACTGGAGAACTGGACTTGGAACTCTTGCAAGAATCAAAGCAGCTCCACAGGGTCAGGAACAAGAAGTACAATGAGCATCTTTTATCACAAGGAGCATGACCAGGTGGACCAAGTCACTGCTGCTGGACACCACCAGCACTGGATGCCACTGCAGTTGCTCCTAGCTACCACTACCGTTTCCCCAGACAACAGTTCTGGATATTGCTACATCTTGGGAAAACTTGCCTTTGCTGGACACAAAAAGGTCCTTTCACTTGGGTCAGAGCATAGCTACTCTATACAGTTTTGCTCATACTGTGGGAAAGAAGAGATATACATCTTGTGGGAAAAATCAGAGATGCTCTCCAACTTGAACTGAAAATGCTACTCACCAGGCATGTAGCTAACTGTGTTTTGCCCACTGCCACCCCACAAACTCCATTCCCCTTACACTGCAATCTCAGACTACATATTATAAATTTGTGAATTCTGCAATTCTAATTTAGTGCCAGTCTTACAATAGACACTATTCAACGTGGAAAATAACTTTCTTAAAAATATTTTATGTGGTTAGAACAGGGATTTTCTTCCAGAGTTATTAGTGGGGACTCAAACTTATTCCTTAAAGTTCAAATTTGTTAACTATGATTTGTATTCAATGATTTGTTAACATCTTTCAACAAGAATAGAACCATAATTCTAAAGCCAGTTGCATTCAGAAGAATAACTGTAGCTTAGGTTTAGATGGTATAGGAAAGGTTGGAAAATTTAAAAGTAAATTGCTCTATGGGTATCTAATACAGTTCAGGTCAGTCTCAAGTAGAAATTCTGAAAAATGAAGAAAGCTTGCCTCAAAAATGTATGTGCATTCATTTATTTATTCATTCATTCATTCTTTTGGCCACGCCGTACAGCATACAGGATCTTAGCTCCCCAACCAGGTATCAAACCCATGCCCCCCACAGTGAAAGCTTGGAGTCTTAAACACTGGACTGCCAGGGAATTCCCAGATGTGTTTGTAAATGTTGGATCAAATATTGATATTTTAAGTAGAAAATAACTTTACCAATTAATATCTTCAATTTACAACTCGGCATTATAAGTTTTAACTGAGTCTTTTCTAAACAAAATAAGAATGTAGAAAGTATGTATTTTCTTTCTTTACTAAAGAAGAATATGCGTTTCATAAGTTGGTCATTCATGCTATCTAATATTTATTATAGATTATGTTTTATCATGATGCCTTTAGTCGTATTTTAATTCATTCTCTTTAAGTTTAAAATAACAATTGGCACGTCACATATTATGAAAAACATTGTGAAGGAAACTTTCTTGGATAATGCTGTTCAAAGAACAAAAATAGGCAGCAAAAAAAGGAGAGCTGGTATTTTCTAGCTATCACCTGGCACCCAAAGAGTTCTCAATAGTGTATGAAAATTTAATTTTGGTAAATAAGAGTTTAATAAGTATGAACTTTTATATATCCGAAATGCTAAATAGGGTCTCTATTTAATATGCAATATGAAATATGTGAATAACAATAATATCTAATATTTTTGAGATCATATAATTAGCTATGCATCAAGTTATTCACATATATTTAATTTATTCAGCTTACAACTACTCTATGAGGCAGTTCCCCCATTTTACAGCAAGGGAAACTGAGCTATGGGGTTATTAAGTAACTTGCTCAAGTTTGTATTAATAATAAGATTTGGATGCAGTTATTCTGTTCCTGAGCCCATGCTCTTAGCAACATACTAAGTTCCTTCTCAGATTTGGAGAAGACAGAATACTGACATTTTCATAAATTGATAAGCAATGAAGAGACAACAGGAAATAGGTAGATTCACTGAGGCTGTCATTTTTAAAATGATATTTTAAGAACTTTCTAATCATCATCATATTTTCACATATGTTATCTTATTGGATGAGCAAACTGATGAGATAGATTGGCAAAATTATGATTATGTAAAAGAAAGAAAGAAAGAAAAAAATATATCTATTACCTCCTCTAGCTCATTCAGTTAGTAACAAGCTGACCGGTAATAAAATTCACATGATGTGAGCCATTCCTGGTTACCTACAAGACAGCCACTGCCTTCTATTATGTAGATTCATGTTACACTTGATGTATTTGAAATTGAAATTGAATTGAAATGTGTTTTCAACCCCTGCTGCTTTTGCTAAAAATACGCTAAGATATAAGAAATGTTTGGGCAGGTTAAAAGATAACAGAACATTAAAAAACATCTTAGATGTACACCTCAGACCATATGAGTTCAGTATCAAGGAGGAAACTGCCATTGTGTTCTGAAATATTTGCTGGTGTCACAGTCAGAAACAGATATCTTGTTAAAATGTGTGTAGGAGGTCTCTAAATAATGTTTACCTTCACTTTGAGCAATTTCTTATCAGGCAAAATGATTTCTGTCTATATTGCAATTGCAGCATTTTCTGTTTGTTCGCTTTTGGCACTCATTTTATCTGCATGAGATTTTCCTTTTTGTGATATAGTTTATCATTCCCTTTCAAGTGACCTGGTTTGAAGGGTTAATAAGAAAAAAAAAGGAAAAAAAAACAGGAAAAGAAAAAAAAATGAGCTCTGTTGAGGATGATGGCTATCATTCTTTTTTCTCCTTATGAAATATTGCGGAGTGGGAGAGATCTGGTTCATAGGCTGTTAACATGGAGTGCAAGTCCAAGTGGAGCACGAGGGAAGAGCCATGGGCTTCAAGAGGGGTGCCTAAAGCAACTGGCTGCTAATTACCTTCCTTTTCAAAGGCATGGCCTGCCTCTCTGTGGGCCTCCTTCCATGACTGGGGCCAGTCTAAACTGAAGGTTCAGTAGTCCAGCATTAATTCTACTTTTATTAGCTGTATGTCCTTGGGAAATTAGTATACTGAGAAAATGTCTCTCTTGAGAACTTATAAAATTCAGATATAATGTAAATAAGTCACCTGGCATATAATAGATGTTCGATCAATGGAGTCACTATTTAGTAGATACTGTGCTCCACCTTACAGACCCCTTTGATGACAGAAGAATTTCTTTCCCTGTTTTGGGAGGGCTGCCGAAGGATAGGTTTCCGTTGTCAGCCCTCTTCAAAACTGCTCCTGACTGAAGAGAATCACCACATCTAAGGTCACACTCCTTCCCAGGGCCATATTGCATCACATGTCTGAGCCACAGAAGGTTTTAGAGACTCAAACCCTTCACCCCAAGTTGGGCCACTCCAGCATCTCCAGTAGGGAAAGCCGAGACCTTGTTGTGACTGCATTAGCATAGCCTACTGCCCAATCCTGCTTCCTTCACCTCTCCCCCAAGTATTATCCTGACAGCAATCCTGCATACTAATTATTCTCTCTCTCAGAACCTGCAACACTCTACAACTTATGTGCTTCAATTAATATTGAGGTAAGCCTACCTGTATTTCTTGTTTTCAAAATTAAAGTCCTTTTCCTCTTCATTTTTTTAGAATTGACTCTGGTGGAAATTTTGATATGTAATGGAATTTATAAAGTTATGGTCTGAACTCTTAAAATATTGGTTAATCTAGAATGTCATTTGTCAGCCTAAGAAGAAAGATACAATTCAGTCTACTTAGTGCCCTTGGGTGCTTCTCATTGGTCACCAAGTCGCATGTGTAGTGTTGTCCCTTTTCACTGTTGGAAACAGGAATCCCTCCTCCCTGCCTATAGGATGTTTTGGTTCTCTGAGTTCATAAATAACAGGCTTATTTTATGTTTATTGTTATTGTTACTTTGACCATTTTAAAATTTTATTTATTTAAAAAAATTTTTGGTTTGTTCCTACTCTGGCTTTGGAGTTGTACAAAGATACTTGCAGTAAAGTAAGAGAGACTTGAACCTGGAAGTCAGTAACTATGGAATGGAATTCTTCAATTGCTAGTTACATGGTTTTGGAAAAGTTACCTTGCTGAAGGCTGTTAATATATGGAATGACAATTTTGCAAACCGCAAAGCTGTGGGGAATGAGACGTGAAATTTTTTTGTTATGTAGTCATATGCAAATGTGCAATCATGATGGGAAAGGGGATGGTGGGTATATTAATCTCTGGATATCCAGGGTCTTTTAAGAGTTTTATTTAACAGCTTTATATAGGTATAATTGATACACAAAAATTACACATATTTAATGTGTACAATTTGATGAGTTTGGACATATGCCAACGTCTGTGATACCATCGCCAGAATCAAAATAATAAGCATAGGCAACACTCCCCAAGTTTCCTTGGGTCTCTTTGGTTTGTTTGTTTTTGATTTTTGTTTTTTTGTGGTGAGAATACTTTAGATGAGATTTAACCTGCTAACAAAATTTGAAATGCACAATAGTGTATTGTTAACTATAGAAGAGCAGATCTCTAGTACGTACTCATCTTATATAACTTAAGTTTTATACTCATTGAACAACAATTCCTCATATCCTGTATTCCTCAGCCCCTGGCAAGCACTATTGTATTCTCTGCTTCTATGAGTTTTACTAGTTTAGGTACATCATATAAATGGAATCCTGCAGTATCTATCCTTCTTCCACTGGCTTATTTTACTTAGCATAATGTCTTCCAGGTTCATACATGCTGTTGCAAAGAGCAGGATTTCCTTTTATTAAAAGTGAGTAATATTCCATTGCATGTATATAGCACATTTTCATTATCCATTCGTCTGTGCTTGAACACTTGGGTTGTTTCCACAACTTGGCTATTGTGAATAATACTGTAATCAACATGAAACTGCAAATATTTCCTTGAGATCCTGATTTTAATCCTTTTGGATGTATACCTAGAAGAGAGATTGCTGGATCATGAAGTAGTTGTATTTTTATTTTTTTTGAGGAACCTTCATACTGTTTTGTATAGTGGCTGAAACAATTTACATTTCCACTAAGAGTTCACAAGGGTTTCTTTTTACCCACATGCTTGTCAACATTTATCTTTTGTTTTGTTTTGTTTTATAAGAGGAATGAGGTGATATCTCATTTAACTTCTGATTCACATTCCCTGATAATTAATGATATTGAGCATTTATTCATATACCTGTTGGTCATTTGTATGTCATCTTTGGAGAAATGACTGTTCAAGTCCTTTGCACACTTTAAGACTTGGTTTGTTTGTTTACTTGTTTGTTTTTCTATTGATTTGTAGAAGTTTCTTGTATATTTTGGAAATTAACCATTTCTCAGATAATGGTTTGTAAATATTTTCTCCGATTCTGTAGGCTGCTTTTTCATTCTGTTGATTGTTTCCTTTGCTGTGTAGAAGCTTTTTTAGTTTGATATAGTCCCACTCGTCTATTTTTGCCTAGGGTTTTAGAGCATGACAGTGTGGTTTCCTGGGGATTCCGTTTGTAATAGTTTCTGATGAGCAATTGCATAGTGACAATCTCTGTGAAGAAAGAGTGGGCCAGTTCAACCCCAGCTACTCATACGGCCAAGGACCCCAGCGCTGAAAGAAGCAGCAGCCAAAGCAGTGAGGAGGGGCAGAAATTGTCAGACAAGTTGCAGTTAGAGAACCTGTATTACTGTCATGACAGGCAGAAGAGACACCTCTGGTAAGTGAGGGGTGTGCTGCATATACCCACATGCAATTCTACCGTGGAAACTTTGACTAAATTCACAAATTTATTAATTATTCAACAAACATTTATTGAGAGTCTATTAGGTGCATGCACTGTACTAGGTGGAGGTTATACAGTGATGACAAAAACAAACACAAACTGCTTTCATCAGATTTTCCCCGAGTGGAATTTTTTTTTTTTTGCTGTTTCTTATCCGTGTATGGGATGGGGAGATTTATCCTAAAAGTGGTGATGGGTTGCAGGTGTTGGGAGAGAGAATCTTGCAGTAGGTTTGAGAAAAACTCACTGACTTGAAAGAACAGCAGATTTTTGTACATGATTTTTTCTTTTTGCCATCTCTAAAATGTTCCTCTTTCTCCAGAGCTATCAGTGTTAAGGGGAAAGTGATCAAATATAACAAGTATAACACTCATTCAAACTGTCCTCATCTCACAGAGATTCTTTTACCATTTGTTTGTTTGTTTTTCTTTCATGTCTTTCTAAGGGTCAGTTGAACTTTCTTAACATCAATCCCTGTACATTTTCTTCAGATTTAGTTTGGAAATAATTAATATGGCAATCATCATATTTTTATGATTCTGGATTTGATTTTTCTGCTTCCCAGAACTAGAATGTTTGGGTTGAATATTCTTGAAAAGAACGGAGAGAATCTTATAATCCCATTCCCCCTGAAACTATCACTTGTCTTTGAAACTGTTTTTGCTACTTTCTAATTATTTACACGTTTATTCTCTTTAATTTCTACCTTTTAGAAATTGATGAGCTTTTCTGTCTATTTATTTACCTGTTTATCCTAGTCTTGGCCCAAGAACTCGCTCCCCAAAAATTTCTTCTGTAACAGTTTAGGAAGAAACCATTAATATTTGTGTGCTCAGCATAGCAATAATAGTTCTATTATTTTCCCTCTCCATTATCTTGCCTTGCCATGGGGGAAAAAAAAAAAAAAAAGCCTCTACCACCCACTGGATAATCTAGGAAACTTTAGAGGAGAGGATTTAGTCTCTGTATTATGTCACTCTATTACAGGATTCACATTTACGCTGAGAGCTCAATTGCTATAAACAGCTTCAGGAAGAAGTTACTTAAAAGTGTTCCTAAATAGTATTACTTACTGTTGAGTTAGGTTGTAAGGTACAGTTCTGTGTATTTATATGGGCGCCTAACAATATGATAGCTAAAAAAATGTTTAACTACATAACTATGTCAATGTACTATATATAACCACATGTAATGACATAAATATATAACTATATATATATGTATGTGAATGATTTTCTCCCCCAAATTCATATGTTGAATTTCTAAACCCCAGTAGTTGTAGTTGGAGATGGGGCCTCTAAAGAAGTAATTAAAGTAAAATGAGATAGTAAGAATGGGGGCCTGATCTGGTAAGATTAGTGTCCTTGTGAAAAGAGACACCAGAGAGCTTGCTTTCTCTCTCTTTTCCCATACGTGAGCAAAGAGGTCATGTGAGCACACAGCAAGAAGGGGATCACTTAAAAGCCAGAAGAAGGGGCTTCAGAATGAAACCTACCTTGCTAGAGCCTTGATCTTGGACTCCTTGCCTCCAGAACTGTGAAAAATAAATTTCTGTTGTTTAAGCCTCCCAGTCTCTCCGTCTATGGTATTTTATTATGGCAGCCTGAGTGCACTAATAAAATATACTCTCTCTATATACATACATACATACAAACACACACACACACAGAATTTTCGAATACTCAGAATGTTATATATCAAGGAATAGCATCAAAAAGTAAATCTCTCTTCCTCACAGCCCTCACTCTGTTTCCTCACCCAGAGGCAATAACCAAACTTAGGTCTATCATATATTCTTTTAGTTATTTCTGAGGTATACTTTTGTGTGTTTTCTGTTTCCACTATAGATTTAAGTGATGTCAGTTAGTATTTTCAGAGCAATACCAAGTTCCAAGGGAAGAGATTCAATAGAATCTTAGAATGATGAAAACAGTAAATTTATTTTCACAATGAAATAAAGGTTACAAAAGTCACTGTGTTATATTCATAGAGGAACTGTAAACCCATTATACAATTAAGTTCAATATCATATATATTTTGAATCAAGTGGAGAGAAGTGCCAGTGAAGTTATTAATCAGTGCCAGAATTAGTTTGGAGTGAATCCCCTGAATGCTTTTTCTCAAGTCCAAAGGAAGAAATTTTCAACACTGGACTATCTCTAGAGGGTGAGTTGAATGTATATTATACAGTAAAAAAACAGTAAAATTATCTATGTTTAGTTTTAGAGTGTAATCAGAGGCCAGCCCAGAATGTTCAAGTTTTTATACAGAAAGTATTCTGTTGAGCTTTGGTCTAGATATCTATTTTTCTCAGGAAGCACCTGTTTAGACTAACATAATTAGTGGACAAATAACCTTATGTTTCTCAGAATAAATCCCCACTAGCATAGTTTAATTACATTACCCCCCACTCCAATAACGTAGAAAGTAAGCCATGCTAGTTGAGGTTGGAAAGAGGTAAAACAGAAGGAGCATAAAAGCAGAAAATGGTGATTTAAGAAAATTCTGGTCATCTTAGCTAATAAAGTTTAGTTTATTTAATAGCAAGTATTGTGTCAGTTGCAAACCTAGCTCCTGTCAGTCTGTTAGCAGAGGGTACAGATGTTAAACAAATTACACTATATTAATTATAATTACAATGAGCTGAGATGGAGAAGGAGGAGAAACAGAGGGTAGTGGTACATTTTGAACCATAATTGACTGAGGTTCTGGGCCAGAATTAGGAAAATGCCCCTCTCCCAGTTCTGAAACACTCTATGCTCACCTGGAAGTTGGTTGGCAGGAGGAGGGAGACAGCAACTCCAAGACTGGTTATATGGTCAGAGCAATGGAATGGGAATTTATGTATAAGGGAGAAAAGCATTTTCCCTATACAACTAAATTGATAAAATGATCTGGTAGCTTAGTAATTAGTTTCCTATGAATAAATACAAAGATGAATATAGCTAGAGTTCTTGATTTTATAGATACTTGACATTAATTTGGAACTCTACTTGTTTATATGTCAACTTGTTTATAGCACTCTACTAACAAGAAATCAAAAATATGAATCTAAAACAACCAAATAAAAGGCAGGTCAATCAAACAAACAAACCCCAGGATTATATCTCATTCACATTGGGTTCCCATCATGTCTGCACTAACTTGAACAGCTGTGGTTCCTAAACAATTTCCTTAATCCTTCTGTGTCTGAATTTCTCCATCTGTGAGAATGACATACTCACACCTGTCCGTATCTAATTTGGTAATCTTAAGTGGCTCCCACAGTATGATGGAGTCAATTTTCTCACCATAGGATGTGGTGCATGAAGTTGTTTGGTTTGGTATTTTAAGGTTTAACAGTTTGCATATTTTAGCACTTTGATTATGATTTAAAAATACCTTATACTTGTTTTCATTTCACTATAGAGTATTAAAAATTCAGCCAATCACTAAATTTATCCGTTTGAGACCATCTCTTATTCATCTGTACTCAACATCTCACCTTTCAGGGCCAAGATCTGTAAACTCATTATAGATTTTTACAGATCAAGTGGACACTTCAAGCAGCAAAACTATTCACCAAAAGAAATAATTATGTTTTCATAGAATTTAAAAATCAATTAGAGACTGTCTAAGTATATATAGTGTTTTTGATAAATGTCTACATATGTATTTATATAAATTTGTATATATATTACTGATGAATACTTACATGTATATATGTATGTATATATATAATTTTCAATTACATAAAATTTTATACATGAAGAACTAATACCTCCAGAGTAATTTAAAATATACCTATATAATATCTGTTATCTAGCTTCTTACATTTAAAAAAATACCAGAAAAAAATCTTACCTCGATGTACAAGTCTAAGAAATAACCTGTCATATTTAGGAAATAAATAGCTATGTGGTGATTGCTGTCTAGAAAAAACATAGAAATGATGTTTGTGTAACAGAAGTTAATAAATCAGAATTTTCTTGTATCTTGAACATAATTACACTAAAAATTTCCACACTTATGGAAATTTGTAGTTTGCAAGAGTGACTGACCAAAGTTGTGAGATAAAAAAAAAATATATTTTTTGCTCACAATTAAGACAGAAAAATGAATTAAATCAAGATGGGTCATGGTTTACTTTTCGTGATTTTTTGGTGAAAATCTTGGAATCTAAGATATCATTACAAGGTTCAGTGTTGCAAATTTTAAGATGCTTGCACTTAGGGGAGTTTTGCTTTATTAGGTATGTATAATATATCCTCAGTAATTCTTACATGTATATAAGTGGCAAATTACAATTGTAGACTGAAGTTTCCCTTAACATCTGAATACTTGATGAAAAGTCCTTTGGAAAGGCATGCAAATTGTTATTTGTCTTAAGAAAAACATATTTAAGAATGTAAATATCATAGAAGAGATAGCCAATCATATTTATTAGTCTACCCCCCTAAAATAGAAGAATATTGTTGTTTCTTTAGCAGCGAGAGGAACACATTGGTTTAAATAATTTTTGAGATTATGGTATATATATATTTTTCTCATAGTGAATGTTGTTAAACATCAGAATGAAATACTAGGGAAATTTTACATAAATTCTTCAAAGTCTTTTTCATTTATTCGGTGTCTACGCTAGGACCTGGGAATAATATTTTTATCAAAAAATACAAAGTACCTACTAAAACTCCCCCTAGAATTTTAACATTGTCTGCCAAATAAGATATGAAGACCAAATGGTAAAGATAAAAAGTGGACAAATTTATTAGACTGTCCAAAATCTAAAACACTGGCAACACTGGCAAGCAACACTAACTCTCATTGCTGCTGGGTATGCAAAATGGTACAGTCAGTTTGAAAATCAGTTGAGTTGTTTCTTACAAAACTGAAAATACTCTCACTTTATGACCCAGTAATTGCATTTGTTGGTATTTGCCGAAATGAACTGAAAATTACTGTCCACATAAAAACCTGTGCACGAATCTTTATAGGAGCTTTATTCATAATTGCCAAAGGTTGGAAGCAACCAATATGTCCTTCAATAGGTAAATGGATAACCAAAAACTGTGGTACATCCATATAATGAAATATCTTTCAGCCATAAAAAATGAATTATCAAGCCACAAATAGACATAGAGAGAGATGAATAGGTGGAGAATAAGGGATTTTTAAGGTAGTGAAACTATTCTGTTTGATACTGTAATGGTGTATACATGTCATTGTACATTTGTCAAAACCCATAGAATGTACAACACAAAGAGTAAACCCTAATGCTAACTGTGAGCACTAGTTGATAATATATCAATACTGGCTCATTAATTGTAACAAATGTACCACCATAATGCATGATATTATTAATAAGAGAAACTGGGTTCTGGGGGAAAGGTAGTATATGGGAACTCTTTATTTTCTATTCAATTTTTTTCATAAGCCTAAAACTGCTCAAAAAGAAAGTCTATTAGTTAAATACTATAGTAAATCTTATAGTATTCTCTCCACTTTCATGTGTTTAAAATTTTCATAATAAAGTTTTAAACATGATATTAAAAATGAAACAAAACAGTGATACTACTGCACAATGTGAGATTAGTTTTTCTCCCCTCATCTGCTTGTGATAGACAATAAAATGGTATTACTTCTGTACCTGAAGAAGAGAGGACTTACTCTAATGTATTAGCTGTGTGTTTTTCATGATGTCCTTTATCAGGTTGATAAAATTATATTCTATTCCTACTTAGTTAAGTGTTTTTATCATGAAAATATATTGGATTTTGTAAAATGTCTTTTTCGTGTGGGATTATCATCTGAATTTTTACCTTTATTTCATTCAAGTTAAACCAATCTCACTCTCTTGGGATAAATCCCATTACATCATTGTGTATAACACTGTTACTGAGTACAAGCTCGCACTCCTTGTCTTGTGACAGGCAAATATATCGAGGGTCAAGGTGTTGGGGCAAGGAATAGTGACTTTTATTCAGAAAGCCAGCTGACCAAGAAGATGGTGACTAGTGTCACAAAGAACCATCTTCTCTGAGTTTGAAGAGTTAGAATTCAGCCTTCTTTTGTACTAAAAGGAGAGGAGGGGTGGCTGGTTGTACCAAACTTCTTGGTATTTGCCAAATCCTGGAGGGGATGTGATAAACCTTTGATCTTGCAGCTGTCCACGTAGGTCTGGTCATGATGTTCCTGTAAACCTTCAACAAGACAAATGTTATTTTCTGTTATGCAACTTTTTATCGCTATATAAATAAAAAGTGTTATGGCTTTACATGTCAAGCCTGGGAGACAGAGCCTTGAGAAAGGGCTCTTATGTATATTTCAGGGTATTGGCAACATTCTTTTACTGAATGAGGGGACAAAGGTGCAGCGCCATCATGACTAAGCACAGGCAACAGAGCACAAATATTAGAGCTAAAGAAATAGGTCCAATATGGACAGTTTGTTTTCTGTGACAATACTTTTTATATGGTGCTGGATGCAGTGCTGTAGCATTTTATTCAGGATTTAAAAAACTATATTCCTAAGGGATGTTGGCCTGAATTTTTCTTCAATTATGCTATCTTTGCCTGGTTTTGTCTTCAGTGTAAAACTGACCTCATAGAACTAGACACAGTGTGTTCCTTCCTATCCTATATTTTGGAAAAGTTTATGAAGGATTGGTATTAATTATTTTATGATTAGTAGAATTCACTGGTAGACCAGTGAAGCTGTCTGGGCCTGGGCTATTGATTTATTTATTTGGGAAGTTTTTTATTACTAATCCAATTACTTTACTTGTTATAAATCAGTTTAGATTTTCTACTTCTTCTTGAGTCAGTTTTAGTAATTTGTGTCTTATAGAAATGAGTCAATTTCATCTAAGTTATATACTTTGTTGGCATACATATATTCATGATATTCCCTTATAATCTTTTTAATTATTTGATAATTCTTGTATGGTTGTTAACAATGTTCTCTCTTTCCTTCTTTGAAATGCCTGTCTTTTTCTTAGTCAGTGTAGCTAAAAAATTTTTTTTTAATTTGTTGATCTTTTCAAAGAACTATCTTTTATATATATTGATTTTCCCTATTGTTTTTCTATGCTTAATGTCATTAATTTCTGTTCTATTTTTTTATTATTTCCTTCCTTCTGCTTGCTATAGATTTAGTTTGCCTTTCTTTTTATAGTGTCTTTTTTTTTTTGATTATAAGCAATATCACTTTTATTTTATTTTATTTTTTTAACATCTTTATTGGAGTATAATTGCTTTACAATGGTGTGTAATTTTCTGCTTTATAACAAAGTGAATCAGTTATACATATACACATGTCCCCATATCTCTTCCCTCTTGCATCTCCCTCCCTCCTACCATCCCTATCCCACCCCTCTACGTGGTCATAAAGCACCGAGCTGATCTCCCTGTGCTATGCGGCTGCTTCTCACTAGCTATCTATTTTACGTTTGGTAGTGTATATATGTCCATGCCACTGTCTCACTTTGTCCCAGCTTATCCTTCCCCCTCCCCGTATCCTCAAGTCCATTCTCTAGTAGGTCTGCATCTTTATTCCTGTCTTGCCCTTAGGTTCTTCTGATCATTTTTTTTCTTTCTTTTTTTTTTTTAGATTCCATATATATGTGTTAGCATGTGGTATTTGTTTTTCTCTTTCTGACTTACTTCACTCTGTATGACAGTCTCTAGGTCCATCCACCTCACTACAAATAACTCAGTTTCATTCCTTTTTATGGCTGAGTACTATTCCATTGTATATATGTGCCACATCTTCTTTATACATTCATCTGTCGATGGACACTTAGGTTGCTTCCATGTCCTGGCTATTGTAAATAGAGCTGCAATGAACATTTTGGTACATGACCCTTTTTGAATTATGGTTTTCTCAGGGTATATGCCCAGTAGTGGGATTGCTGGGTGGTATGGTAGTTCTCTTTTTAGTTTTTTAAGGAACCTCCACACTGTTCTCCATAGTGGCTGTATCAATTTACATTCCCACCAACAGTGCAAGAGGGTTCCCTTTTCTCCACATCCTCTCCAGCATTTATTGTTTGTAGATTTTTTGATGATGGCCATTCTGACCGGTGTGAGATGATATCTCATTGTAGTTTTGATTTGCATTTCTCTAATGATTAATGATGTTGAGCATTCTTTCATGTGTTTGTTGGCAATCTGTATGTCTTCTTAGGGAGAAATGTCTACTTAGGTCTTCTGCCCATTTATGGATTGGGTTGTTTGTTTTTTTGATATTGAGCTGCATGAGTTGCTTGTATGTTTTGGAGATTAATCCTTTGTCAGTTGCTTCATTTGCAAATATTTTCTCCCATTCTGAGGGTTGTCTTTCCATCTTGTTTATGGTTTCCTTGGCTGTGCAAAAGTCTCATAGAGTTGAGGTTGGAAAGGATACTTGATACGATTTCAATTTTCTTAAATTTACCAAGGCTTGATTTGTGACCCAAGATATGACCTATCTTTGAGAATGTTCCATGAGCACTTGAGAAGAAAGTGGATTCTGTTGTTTGGGTGGAATGTCCTATAAATATCAATTAAGTCCATCTTGTTTAATGTATCATTTAAAGCCTGTGTTTCCTTATTTATTTTCATTTTGGATGATGTGTCCATTGGTGAAAGTGGGGTGTTAAAGTCCCCTACTATGATTGTGTTCCTGTTGATTTCTCCTTTTATGGCTGTTAGTATTTGCCTTACGTATTGAGGTGCTCCTATGTTGGGTGCATAAATATTTACAATTGTTATATCTTCTTCTTGGATTGATCCCTTCACCATTATGTAGTGTTCTTCTTTGTCTCTTGTAATAGTCTTTGTTTTAAAGACTATTTTGTCTGATATGAGAATTGCTACTCCAGCTTTGTTTTGATTTCTATTTGCATGGAATATCTTTTTCCATCCCCTCACTTTCACTCTGTATGTGTCCCTAGGTCTGAAGTGGGTCTCTTGTAGACAGCATATATACGGGTCTTGTTTTTGTATCCTTTAACCCAGTCTATGCCTTTTGGTTGGAGCATTTAATCTATTTACATTTAAGGTAATTATCGATATGTACGTTCCTATTACCATTTTCTTAATTGTTTTGGGTTTTGTATTGTAGGTCTTTTCCTTCTCTTGTGTCTCTTGCCTAGAGAAGTTCCTTTAGCATTTGTTGTAAACCTTGTTTGGTGGTGCTGAATTCTCTCAGCTTTTGCTTGTCTGTAAAGCTTTTAATTTCTCCGTCAAATCTAAATGAGATCCTTGCTGGGTAGAGTAATCTTGGCTGTAGACTTTTCTCCTTCATTACTGTTAATATGTCCTGCCACTCCCTTCTGGCTAGCAGAGTTTCTGCAGAAAGATCCGCTGTTAACCTTATGGGGATTCCCTTATGTGTTACTTACTGTTTTTCCCTTGCTGCTTTTAATATTTGTTCTTTGTATTTAATTTTTGATAGTTTAATTAATATGTGTCTTGGCGTGTTTCTCCTTGGATTTATCCTGTATGGCACTCTCTGAGCTTCCTGGACTTGACTAACTGTTTCCTTTCCCATATTAGGGAAGTTCTCAACTATAATCTCTTCAAATATTTTCTCAGTCCCTTTTTTTTCTCTTCTTCTTCTGGGACACCTATAATTTGAATGTTGCTGCATTTAATGTTGTCCCCGAGGTCTCTGAGACTGTCCTAAATTCTTTTCATTCTTTTTTCTTTATTCTGCTCTGCAGTAGTTATTTCCACTATTTTATCTTTCAGGTCACTTATCCGTTCTTCTGCCTCAGTTATTCTGCTATTGATCCCTTCTAGAGAATTTTTTATTTCATTTATTGTGTTGTTCATCTCTGTTTGTTTGCTCTTTAGTTCTTCTAGGTCCTTGTTAAACGTTTCTTGTATTTTCTCCATTCTATTTCCAAGATTTTGGATCATCTCTTTTTTTAAAAAAAATTAATTAAATAATTTATTTTTGGCTGTGTCGGGTCTTTGTTTCTGTGCGAGGGCTTTCTCTAGTTGCGGCAAGCGGGGGCCACTCTTCATCGTGGTGTGCGGGCCTCTCACTATCGTGGCCTCTCTTGTTGCGGAGCACAGGCTCCAGATGCACAGGCTCAGTAGTTGTGGCTCACAGGCCTAGTTGCTCCATGGCATGTGGGATCTTCCCAGACCAGGGCTTGAACCTGTGTCTCCTGCATTAGCAGGCAGATTCTCAACCACTGTGCCACCAGGGAAGCCCCTGGATCATCTTTACTATCATTATTCTGATTTCTTTTTCAGGTAGACTGCCTATTTCGTCTTCATTTGTTAGGTCTGGTGGGTTTTTGCCTTGCTCCTTCATCTGCTGTGTGTTTCTCTGTCTTCTCACTTTGCTTAACTTACTGTGTTTAGGGTCTCCTTTTTGCAGGCTGAAGGTTCGTAGTTTCTGTTGTTTTTGGTGTCTGTCCCCAGTGGCTAAGGTTGGTTCAGTGGGTTGTGTAGGCTTCCTGGTGGAGGGGCTAGTGCCTATGTTCTGGTGGATGAGGCTGGATCTTGTCTTTCTGGTGGGCAGGTCCCTGTCTGGTGTTTTGTTTAGGTATGTCTATGGCCTTATTATGATTTTTGGCAGCCTCTCTGCTGCTGGATGGGGTTGTGTTCCTGTCTTGCTAGTTGTTTGGCATAGGGTGTCCTGCACTGTAGCTTGCTGGTCATTGAGTGGAGCTGGGTCTTGACGTTGAGATGGAAATCTCTGGGAGATTTTCACCGTTTGATATTACATTGAGCTGGGAGGTCTCTTGTGGACCAGTGTCCTGAACTTGGCTCTCCCACCTCAGAGGCACAGCCCTGATGCCTGGCTGGAGCACTAAGAACCTGTCCCCCACACGGCTCAGAATAAAAGGGAGAAAAAAAAGAAAGAAAGACTGAAGAAGATAAAATAAAATAAAGTTATTAAAATTAAAAATAATTATTAAGAAAAAAAAATTTTTTTAAGTAAAAAAAAAAAAAAAAAGGACAGACAGAACCCTAGGACAAATGGTAAAAACAAAGCTAAAGACAAAATCACACACAAAAGCATACACATACACACTCACAAAAAGTGAAAAAGGGAAAAAAATATATGTATCTTTTATCCCAAAGCCCACCTTCTCAATTTCGGATGATTCGTTGTCTATTCAGATATTCCACAGATGCAGGTGCATCAAGTTGACTGTGGAGCTTTAATCCGCTGCTTCTGAGGCTCCTGGGAGAAATTTCCCTTTCTCTTCTTTGTTCACACAGCTCCCTGGGTTCAGCTTTGGATTTGGACCCGCCTCTGCGTGTAGGTCGCCTTAGGGCGTCTGTTCTTCTCTCAGACAGGACAGGGTTAATGGAGCAGCTGCTTCGGGGGCTCTGGCTCACTCAGGCCGGGGGGAGGGAGGAGTAAGGAGGCGGGGCGAGCCTTCAGCGGCCGAGGCCGGCGTGACGTTGCACCAGCCTGAGGCGCGCTGTGCGTTCTCCTGGGGAAGTTGTCCCTGGAGCACGGGAGCCTGGCAGTGGCGGGCTGCACAGGCTCCCGGGAAGGGAGGTGTGGAGAGTGACCTGTGCTCGCACACAGGCTTCTTGGTGGCGGCAGCAGCAGCCTTAGCGTCTCATGCCCGTCTCTGGAGTCCGCTCTGATAGCCTTGGCTCGCGCCTGTCTCTGGAGCTCGTTTAGGCGGCGCCCTGAATCCCCTCTCCTCGCGCACCAGGAAACAAAGAGGCAAGAAAAAGTCTCTTGCCTCTTCGGCAGCTCCAACCTTTTCCCGGACTCCCCCCGGGCTAGCTGTGATGCACTAGCCGCCTTCAGGCTGTGTTCAGGCAGCCAACCCCAGTCCTCTCCCTGCGATCCGACCGAAGCACGAGCCTCAGCTCCCAGCCCCCGCCCGCCCCAGCAGGTGAGTAGACAAGCCTCTCGGTCTGGTAAGTGCTGGTCATCAGCACAGACCCTCTGTGCAGGAATCTCTCCCCTTTGCCCTCCGCACCTCTGTGGCTGCGCTCTCCTCCGTGGCTCCGAAGCTTCCCCCCTCTGCCACCCGCCGTCTCCGCCCACGAAGGGGCTTCCTAGTGTGTGGAAACCTTTCCTCCTTCACAGCTCCCTCCCACTGGTGCAGGTCCCGTCCCTATTCTTTTGTCTCTGTTTTTTCTTTTTTCTTTTGCCCTACCGAGGTACGTGGGGAGTTTCTTGCCTTTTGGGAGGTCTGAGGTCTTCTGCCAGCGTTCAGTGGGTGTTCTGTAGGAGTTGTTCCACATGTAGATGTATTTCTGATGTATCTGTGGGGAGGAAGGTGACCCCCGCATCTCACTCTTCCGCCATCTTGAAGCTCCTCCTATAGTGTCTTAAGGTGGAAGTTTAAGTTATTGATTTGAGATCTTTCTTTCTTTCTTTTATTAATGGAGGCTTTTATAGCTATAAATTTCCCTCTAAGAACTGCTTAAGCTGCGTAATATAAGTTTTGCTATGCTGTGTGTTCATTTTCATTCATGTCAATGTATTTTATAATTTCCCTTGTGATTTTTTTTTGACTTAGTTGTTATTTAGGAGTGTAATGTTTAATTTTCCCATATTTGTGAATTTTCAAAATGTTATTTTACATATTTCTAAGTAAATTCAATTATGGTTAGAGAACATACTTTATTTGATTTAAATACCTTTAAATATATTGAGGTTTGTTTTACAACCTAGCCTATGGTCTATTTTTGAATATGTTTCAGGCATGCATGAGAAAAATGTATGTTCAGCTGTTTGGGGTGGAATATTATATAGATGTCAGAAAAATCTGGTTGGTTTATAATGTTCAAGTCTCCTATATCCTTGTTGATCATCTGCCCATTTGTTCTATCTATTATTGAAAGCAGGGTATTGACTATTATTTTTAAACTGTCTATATCTCCCTTTAATTCTGTCAGTTTTGTTCCATGTATTTTTGGTCCTGGTTGTTAGGTTTATATATACATTTATAGTTTTTAGTCCTGCTTGATAGTTTGAACTTTTTATCATTATCATTGTAAATGATCATTATAAATGTTTCTCTTTATCTATAATAACACATTTTACGTTAAATTCTATTTTGATATAATAGTTATTCCAACTTTATAGTTACTGTTTGCATTATACGTGGTGCACCATTCTTTTACATAAAAGTATTTGAATCTTTGATATAAAGTGTCTCCTGCTTTCAGCATAAAATTGTATCATGTTTACTCATCCAGTCGAACAATCTCTGCCTTTTGATTACATTGTTTAATTCATTCACATCTGATGTTATTAATATGGTTGGATTTTTCTCTGCCATTTGTCTTTTTTTTTCTTTTTTAACTGCTCTCTTTTGAATCAAGAAAATTTTCTTTAATGTAACATTTTAATTCCTTCAGTATTTTTTGCTACTCTTTTTGAGTGCTTTTCTTATTGGTTGCTCTTGGGTTTACAGTGTTCATGTTAATATATCAGAAATTACTTCAATTATATACTAATTTAATTTCAGTGAGATTTAGAAATGGAACTCCTATGTAACTCTATGCCCTCCTCTTGTGTTTGTGCTATTATTATTATAATACCTTTTACATGTATCTATTTTACAAACCTCCAGATGTACTTTTATATTTAATATATATATTTTATATCCTTTAAAGAAGCTGAGAGAAGCAAGTAGACCAAATACACACACACATACATATATATGTATGTAATATATATAAACATTTATATATATATTATATACATATTGGGTTGTTTTTGGCAGTGCCACACTTTTTAAAAAATTAATTAATTAATTAATTAATTTTTGGCTGCATTGGGTCTTTGTTGCTGCACGTGGGCTTTCTCTAGTTGCATTGAGTGGGGGCTATTCTTCATTGCGGTGCACGGGCTTCTCATTGTGGTGGCTTCTCTTGTTGTGGAGCACAGGCTGTAGGGTATGCAGGCTTCAGTAGTCTTGGCTCATGGGCTCTAGAGCACAGGCTCAGTAGTTGCAGTGCATGTGCTTAATTGCTCCGTGGCATGTGGGATCTTCCTGGACCAGGACTTGAACCCCTGTCCCCTGCATTGTCAGACAGATTCTTAACCACTATGCCAGCAGGGAAGCCTCTATATATTGTTTTATGATACTTATTTTTAAATCAATTAGGAGAAGAAGAAGAAATATACAATGGTACAGTCTTTTACCATCACTTTCATAATTGCCTTTGCTAATTATCTTTTGTGTGTGTATAAATCAAATTACTGTATGATGTATTTGCTTTCAGCCTAAAAAGCTTCCTTCAAGAAAAAAGCTATTCTTATAGAATTGGTCTGCTAGCAATGAATTCTTTCACTTATTGTTTATGTGGGGATCTTAATCTCACCTTCAATTTTAAAAGATAAAATTACTGGATGTAATATTCTTTGTTAACAATCGTTTTCACCATTGTGAATATATTATCTCACTACCTTTGATCTTAGCTGTTTCTGATGAAAAGTCAGCTGTTAATTTTGCTTGAGTTCCTCTGTAGCTGACAAGTTACTTTTTTCTTGCTGCCTTAAAGATTTTCTCTTTGTCTTTCAACATTTTGACTATGATGCAGCTGGGTATGGATCTCTTTGTATTTGGCCTACTTGGATTTCATTATGCTGCTTTGATGTGTAGCCCAATGCCTTCCATCAGATTTGGGAAATTTTGGCAATTATTTCTTAAAATATTTGTTTCTGCTCTTTTCCCTTTCTCTTATTTTGCCCTTCTCATTTCATATATGTTTTTCTAATTAACGGTGTCCTACATTTCTCCGAGTCTTGATTGTTTTTCTCCCTTGTTTTGTTCTTTCTGTTCTCCAGATTGCATAGTTTCTATCAATCTACTTTCAAACTTGCTGATTTTTCCATCTGCCAGTACTAATATACTGTTGAGCCCCTCTACTGAATTTTTCTGTCTGCTTACTGTACTTTTCATTTCCAGAATTTCTATTTGCTTTTTAAAATAATTTATTTCTCTTTCTTGATAGTCTGTAGTTGATGAGTAATCATTATTGTAACTTTAATTTTTAAAGCATTGTTTCCTTTAGTTAACTGAACACATTTATAATGGCTGCTTTGAAGTCTTTGTCTGCTAAGCATATTACCTGGGCCCTCTCAAAAGCTGTTTCTTTTCAACCCTTTTTTTCTTGTGTATGTATCACACTGTCTTATTTCTTTACATGACTTGTAATTTTTGTTTAAAATTGGACGTTTGAGATAATATGTCAACTGTGGATAGCAATTCTTCCTCTGAGGCTTGAATTTGCTATCCATTTTCTTCCTTGTGTTGGCTTGTGTTGGCGTAAATTGTTCAGTGAAATTTGTTTCCTCTGCAGTGTGCAGCCTCTGATATCACTTCTCAAAGGACACTGTTTGGGGTATGCACACAATAACCCTAATCACCTCTTCCTCCCACCCCCCACCCCAGTGGAATGAGAGACTTCAGCTGGGCTGTCTTTATCTCTTTACCTATTAAGCCTCTGGCTGCCCAGTCTTTATTGATACCACACCAAGCTGTTAGCATACACTAAGTGGTAGTTGATTGCTTTGTTTTTTCCAATAATGACCTGTAGTATAAATTGCTCAATGGTCTAATCCAATTAAAGTCTGAACTCTTTGCAGAGGTAGTTTTTGTAGCCAGTCATTGAAACTTTTCAGACCACAGAAGGGTTCTTCTTGGCAATCTCTTTTCCTGCTTTTCTCTATCAAACATATTTTTGGTTGACTGTTTCACTTCTTGCTAGCATGGAGCTACCAGTCTCCTCTTAATTGTTCAGCACCAAAATCTTCATTGTTTTTGAAAGAACTATGGAGGCTGAAACTTCCTACACTCTATTCCAAATAACATCAGTCTTCAGTGGGGAGAACTACAGACCTCTCTGTTATTGCAACTTTCTTCTTTCCCTGGACAGAATCTCTGTGGCAGTGTTTCTGAGTTATAGGCCTAGACCAAGCCCTGCTTTTCTTGGAGTGACAGCTCTCCTCCAAACACAGGGCAGTGAGTGGAGATGCTAGCCTCAGCTCTTCTTTGCTTGTATCTCCCAGTTTGGAATATCTATGCTATGAACAATTGGGGAAAGGCAGATTAGGGCTCAGGGTGCTTGTCCTGACATGGCTGGACAGGAGCTTCCACTCTAAAAGTGGGTACTGAGTAGCAGAAAGGAGCCTCAGATTTCTCGACTGTTCTTGCCTAGAATAGAGCTTCTACAACATAAAGCTGGACACAATGGAAATGCTGCTGCTTGCCCTTTCTAGGGAGAAACTATCACCCTAAGATGGCAGTGGGAGAGAAAAATCCCCATCTTCTTGGTCTCGCTACCCACAGTAAAACTTTCATCACGCTGATTTGAAGGGCCTGGTAAAGGGAGTGGGTCATGGCTTAAATGCCACCAAGTCCCTGTTCTTATAGAGATTTAGTAGATTTCTTGCATAAACATTTCTCTGCTGTATGTCCTTAGGGCAGTTACCAGAGATTTTTATGGTTGATTTTTATAATTTTCACAAGTTATGGTTGATCTGCTGGGGAGCAAATTCACAGAGCTCCTCACACCACCATTCCTGAAGTACTTCACTTATTTAGGTACGTATTATAAGCTTCATTAAAGAGAATATCATATGGATGTTATAATGTCTATAATTTACTTTGAATGACTTCACTGTATGGAGTAAAACATTATGTGTGTTACTTAGGCTAAGTTATAACTAGGTCCTAATCAAGAAGGAATAGTGAAGAGGTTGCCAGTAGATGTCATATCATGAAGGTCCCCATCATGAATCCCTCTGTTATATAGATTTCCAACAACCACTTTACTATTTTGCATACTAACTGTCACAAAATGAAGTTTTAAAAACTAATGACTTATTAAGTAAAAAAAAAAAAAAAGTTAAACATAGGTTGTTATTGCCTAAATTTAGTTCAGCAATCCTCCTTCATCTTTCAAGAGGAGGATGAAAAAAGGCTAGAAGCCTTCAGTCTTAGGGTTGTCTTCCAGAGTTTATTACCTAACACTATCCATGTCCAGCTGTTGATTTAGAAGAATTTAAATTTCCTGATACAGACTAGAAGATATAGAATCCTTCTTCTGGAACATTATACTGTTTGCTTTGTGTGAACTTTTCTGTCAAGGTGTGGTTGGACCTTAAAAGTTCAGAGAACTAAAACTTTATAGAACAAATTGTATGTTCTTTTCTGTGCCTAATTTGCTAATGGTTTGTTTAAAAAATATTGATTGTGTTTTCATTGTATTATGGTATTGAAAATATGAAGAGTAGGTAACTCTTACCATCTAAATCTTTGATGATTGCTTATCTACGAAAACTAATCTAAGAGCTGTCGTGTCTAAATAGAACTAGATCAGTTTGCAACAAAAGAAAAATGAGAACAATAATGAATTAATTCATATAGTCAATAAATATGCCTTCTGGCCTCTCAAATTGATCATGGTATGAGACAATCTCCTTTGATTACAAGATAAAATGAATAAATTTCCAAATGGATAATGACTCCTTTGTATTATGTCTTATGTAGGTGAAAAAGAAAAACACTTCAGCACAATCAATTCATCCATTCTGATCAGGCTGCCCTGTAGTGTAAAAAGTTTTATAGTCCCATGTATAACTATATCTATTGTATTCAGTTTATATGAAGTGCTTAATTATCTTTGAATGGCCCAGCTTTCTATTCTTTGATGTTATGAGAGATTGCTGATAAAAAGATCACCTGTACGAGAATAGAATCTCATTCAATAATCAGTTAACCAGTAAGTATATTAGATGCCAAACACAGTGACAATAAAAAGCTTATAATCTAGTTTGAAATATAAAACTGATATATGTCATCTCTATAATCATCAAATAGTTATTGAATGTATGCAGCATCCTGTACAAGGAGCCTTGTATTCAAGGGGCTTAATTTTTTGTAGAGCTGAGTTTTAGAAACTGTTAGTAACAATTCAAAATAGGAAAAATATAGTACATGTGATAAATTCTATATGACTATATGTTTCTATTTTTTATAATATAAACCTCCACTGAACATATGCCAAAAATATTATTGGGTTTAATTGCCATATCTCCAGTTTCTGGAACAGCACCATGGTGCATTGTGTGTGTTCAATTAATAATTCTTCAGTAAATAAATGAGTGAAAATTAATTACATGTATGTTGGTGCTCTATTATGTGCCCCTTCTTTGGCCTGGCGCAGTTGTATTCAGAAACTGTCTTTGCAGTAGCGAGCACTCACAGCAAACCTAGGGGAGTGTTCACGTGCGCTTGATCAGAAAGTGCTACTGATCCCTACTGATTTTTCAGGGTCACAAACAGACGTGGATTGTGACCACATTTTTATAATTGTAATCAGTATTCTTTGGGAAATTTTGACATTAAGTGCTCCACTATGTACTATTTTAGTATTTGGGGAAATTTATTTTTACTCTCTTTAAAAGATAACATAAAGGCATATATCTCATTGTGGGAGGATGAACTTATCATGGAACAACATTACCTTATAGTAGGATTTCCAACCTTTGCTGAAATCCATCCCCCATTCATATTAATATCAGTAGACTTTTAAAGGCACAGTGGTAGCTTAATTTGGTCTTTTTTTAAAATGAGGAACTGTTTTATATCTTTAAAGTCCTGTTGGTATGATGAGCTAAGAGATGAAGCTTCTGAAGCCTAAAGTGAAATATTCTTCAATTTCACACCCCTTGCAAGGTCCTGGAAGGAGGCCTTGCAATGTGTTCACAGGGTCATATGTTTATGTGCAATTTGGAAGAGTAAGCTATTTTGACTACAACTTGTTAAATACTATGACGTATTTTCATACCAGCTTTTCTTCTTCAACCCCATCATTTTTGAGACCATGTGAATGAAAAGTTAGGTATACATTTAGTTTGGGCTTAGCGGGTTATATATTTATGTGGTTCCACAGTCACGTCATGTATGTTGTTAAATTATTGTTACCCATTTGAGTGAAAGGATTGCACCCAGGAATATCCTGCAGCTCATTATGTCAGCTCAGGTGGTATCTAGACATGGAGATGCATTATCTGAATTCATAGTGCCATTTGAACTGGAAGTATGTGGGTGAGGGAAGAGAAGCAAGTTTAGAAATGCATAGAGCCAAAAGCTCATCTTTGGAAAACTCTTTCAAATGTTATAGCCCATATATGAAAGTTGAAAGACTTTCCTCTCAAATTTCTCACGTTAATAATCAGTTGTAAAGACAAAACTTTCTAAACTAACATTGACAATAACAGAAATATTTCCATCAACCATGTAGAAGGGAAATGGAATTATCTTTCAATTATCTCTATAGAAAGTGAAATACAAAAGCTTTGTCATGTAAAGAGTTGACAATATGAAGCCAGGATGGTATGACAAAAAAAAGTTGTGCCAGATAATTAATAAAAGTAGTATGTTCTCTGTTTGGATTTCTGTGTTGTTTGTGATAATTTTCAGCTTTAAATATTTATAATGTGTTATTATTAATTTTTTTCATCTTACATTAATATTTTCTTAGGTAATTGTAGTTTTATATATTTTTTTCTTAAAGAGGCAATCAAACTTGAGAAAACTTCAGAGCCCACAAAATAAGGAGCTGTCCCTGGTAATTATAATTTTGAAATAGTTTGGTAATCTTTTTAAACAAGAAAAAAAATTATAACAGATTAAAATACATTGTTTCTGGACACTTGTATTCCAGAAAAATTGTTCATCACATCATAGAAGCCCATTTTGTTTTAGAGGATGAGGATTAGCCTGACCTCTGTGTAAGACCAAAGCTTGCTTGATTTTAGTATCATTATGGACATTATAAAAATAAAGATAAAAATAATGCTAATTATATATTTATTTTTGTTGATATATCATCAGAGGATAAAATAATCTTAAAGCTCTTGGAAAAATATAATAGTGAATTGGCATCTCAATTTTAGTGATTAGGCATCTCATGCATATTTTACTATGCAGTCGAATTTATTCTATACTTAAAAATATACAATTTATTATGTGTATGATTTTGTGGCCATTTTGAAATTTAAAATAATACCTTCTTTAAAAGAGAAGTTTGAGCAAATTAGAAAGAAACCAGTGGCTAATTTTACATTTTTTTGTTAGAAATTCCAACTTTTTTGTTAGAAACTCTGTTAATATATTATTGTTTATTTTTTTAACATAGATTAGGCATTTTTGTTAATTCTAAGGTTGCCTTACCAATGGCTTTATTATTAGGTAAAAGGGAAAACCATTATTTATTATGGTTAAATTTTACTTCTTGAAACTCTAAGGAAAGCTATAGCACTTGACATGTTAAAAGTTCATGAGATTCAACCAGTTCAATATGGATGAATTCGTTTTTCATGTAAGATCTCAAAATTTATGGCTATTTAAATAAGTACTAGGTAAATTTCCATATGCTTTGTATATATTAATTAATTTACTTGCCACAATAATCCTATGAGGTACATACTCTTATGACCCCCATGATACTGATAAAAAGAATACAGAGGTAGTTTACTTATGTAAGGTTTTGCAGTCTGTACATGGCAAAGTCAGAATTTGAACACAGACAGATTGGCTTGTGGGACCAGAACTCAACAATTATACTCTGCATGTTAAGTATTCTGACTCATGCTTCTAAACATCTCTGTAATCCAATCTCTTCTTGCCATTGCTATTGCTCTGGTTCAAGTTTACCACATATTCTGCCTGAAACACAGTCTTTCTGAAGCCCCCTTTCTTAGTCTGTTGCAGCTGCTATAACAAAATACCATAGACAAGGTGGCTTAACGATAGACATTCATTTCTCACAGTTCTGGACTGGGAAGTCCAAGGTGTTAGCAGATTCAGTTTCTGGTGGCAGCGTTCTTCCTGGCTTGCAGACAGCTACCTTCTTGCTGTGTCCTCATTTGGCACAGAGAGAGAGAGAGAGAGAGAGAGAGAGAGAGAGAGAGAGGGCCCAAACAAGTTCTGGTCTCTCTTTCTTTACTTCTAAGGACATTAATTCAATCATGGGGTGCCACTCTCATGGCCTCATCCAAACTGAATTACCTCCCAAAGGCTCCACCTCCAAATACCATATCATTGAAGGTTAGGGCTTCAACCTAGGAATTTGGTGGGGGGGGAGGGGCGCACAATCATTCAGCACATAACACCTCATAACTAGGTTTTCTTCATCCATTATTTCTTCCCTTCAGTCCATCCACTACACAGTGGACAAGTAATATTTAAAACAGATAGAGCTATCATATCACTCCTTTGCTTAAAATTTAGGATAAAGATAAAAGTTCTTAACATGTTTGAAATATGCTGCATGACCTGGCCTTTGAGAGACTCCAGCCTTATCTCCTGCTTTCTCCCCACCTCTCTCTTCACCACTCACACTGGGTATATCACAGTTATAGTAGACGACCCGTTCACTACTTGTCAGGTGCTGCTCTCAATGCTTTACCTGTGTAAATGTCAACCATACAGCCACAAAGGAGTTATGTAATTACTTAGAGATGAAGAACTAAAAATCAAGGAATTAAGTAATTTGACTAAATTTTCACAGACTTCATTTCGTTCCTTGAAACAGATTATTCGTTCTCCCTAGAAAGCTTTTCCCCATGAACCGTCCACAATTACTGAATTATTTCTCCTGAATCAGTCTCAGGGAGGAACTAAATTAGCTCTTTTTACTATATCCCATAATATTTTGCACTTACCTAGTGCAACCCATATTATTTATTGATATTTCTGTCTCCCTCTAGCCAGACTTCTCCTAGGAAGAGCCTGAATCTGTATTGCTCATCACAGTGTCTCTGATATTTGGCGTAATATAGGATAGATGCTCAACAAGTATTGGTCAAATGATGAACTGACTGGGATAATAAGAATTGCTTTGTACCCCATGATGAACATACATAATTCTCATTCACTCTTTGGAAAAAAACACCAATTTTCATTTTAGTGGCAAGGAAAGTGGAGCATGGAGAAAAAACTGTTGAGGTTAATGGTCAGACCTATACATCACTTGAAGTAATATATTGTACCATGGTTAATAAGAAGTTACATGGCTGTGTTTTATTAAACTAATAAGAAAAATAATTAAAAATGCATAAAACTATGTATCCAATTAAGACATGTATGCGAGCTCACTCTTCAATAGAGAAGGCAGAGAAATAAAGAGATAAGATTCATATAAGATGATAAATAATAGTATAAAAAGCAAATTCAAAGATGTAAGTATCACAGAATAAAGGGAGTATATCATTATTTAGTTTGGGTAGAAATTATTTAATTCAACAAACTTGACTACATTAGTTTTAGAAGAGAAACACAGGACAATAGTGGTGTGTTGAATATTGTAACTCATGAATTTCATTCATATGGTGAAAACCTGATTTAGGTTTATTATTCTTATAAAAATATGCTATCTTATGAGGTATAAACAATCCTTGGTGATTCTGAGAAGAAAAAATGTCAAGGACTCAAACAACGACTTACTGGTAGTAATTAAATGTTTCACTCTTAATTTATTCTTGTCTCCATTACGTCTGTCACTTTTTATTACTCTCTTAAGAGGCATTGAATGGTATAATGTTATTTTGTGGAAAGAATCCTGAAATACCAAATGAGTTGTCGCTTGAAAGGCAAAGTGAGGAGTTTATTTATTATTATGAAGTTATTCATAATAATGACTGTTCATTTTGGCAAAAAGGAACAAATTTGGCACAAAAATTAGAGCAAAGTATTTAAAATAGAATAATAAAAGTTACAGTTTACAATATTGTATTTGTGCACTGAAAATACCATCTTCCATCACATCCTTTTTCACAAATGTGATATCATGGTTCTCACTGAAACATTTGCAGATTCTTCTCCTCCACACTAGTAGATGAGGCAAGTTTACGTACATTAGAAATACTTCTTAAGTTGAAAAAATTTATACCGTAAAAGTGGCAAAAGCTACTCTAAGTCACAGTGCTTTTGAGAGTTGTGTCTTCAAAATGTTTGAAGCAAGATCTTTAATGGTGCTTGTAGACCCTTTCTTACTTACAAAAGCTTATTTCATATCCTGTTTATGGTGGAGTGTTTTGCCAGAAATTTACGTTCTGTTCATTATTGATTGCATTTTATTTTTAAAATATTACTTGCACTTACTTTTTTTTTTTTTCAGCGATGATTTTTGTTCTAAATAACTTGACTGGGAAGCTTCAGTATGCATAGATTATTTTATGATTTTTATTTTGTATCCTGGATGGGAGGGCCTTTTGTTGTTCTAAGTAGTACAGTGATATTTAGCTTAAATAAAAGTTTTCCCTGGCTTCATAATATATAATTTGTAGCATTATAATTTAAAAAAATCCCAAGTGACAATATGTGAAGTACTTCTAAGTTACTTGATACTATTTTCTTGAAGATTTACATGTGGGTTTTTTTTTTTTTTTATCATTTACTTCAAATAAACAACAAGATTCAGCATTGGCATACATGCAAGTTTTTGATTTCTAATCATCTACAGGTCATAATTTCTTTTGCCACAGCTCCCACAACTTTGCTTTGGTGAGCAGGTTCCAAAAATGAGGAGATTAACATATCAACGACATTGGATTTACAGAGCTCGCCTACCTGCCTCTGACCGCTGACGGACAATCACATGGGCCCTCGACTGTGTCCTCTGGTCCAGGTCAATGCAGGCCAAGTGCTGCTGACTTATACGAGACATGAACACATTAACCTGGCATCTGTGTTTTGAAATATGACACTCCACTCATTTCTGGCATGAACAGTACATTTAATCCACAATTGGTAACTGATCGAAGTTCCGGTGCAGCATATTTGGGACATCAGGGCTACAGATGTGTACGCATACCCTGTTAGAGAGTGTCAATCAGGAAGACCATCAGGATAAGCTCTGTCCTGGGGCATATGACACTAAACTGTTGATTGTTTCTTTAATACTTACCTTGTGAAACAATGCATCCTCCTGAAGTTAGAAAAACCTGAGCTTTGGTGACTGTAGAGCGTGAAATGATTGTGGTATTATTTACCACAATCAGAGAGAGAGGGAGAGAGGAAGGAAAAGTATGAGGGCTTCGGAGCCATTTGGCTTGGATTTGAATCCTGGCTCCATTACTTCTTCGCTGAGTGATTTTACCTAACCTCTCCAGACCTGTTTCTGAATTTCTCAAATAGGTATAAAATCATTCTAACTGAAAAATTTGTCATAAGTATAGATTCACATCTCTAGAATACAAAAAGCTCTCAAAATTAAAAAAAAATACTTCAATTTATTTTGTGATAAAACTGAATTTATTCTAAGTAGGGTGACTACTAATATATTCTTTTCTCCATAAGCATCAAAGTACTCCCTACCTCTACATGAAGCGGGTGTTATGATTTATAATATAAATGTATATACGTACATACACACATACACAAATAGGTTTCTGAAATCCAAAATGCCTAAAATCCAACCCCCTAGATGTTTGGAATAAATAAGTATATGTATAGCCCCTAGGAATTTGGAATAAATTATTATGCACTTGTAATAATGAAATTAATGATCCTAAATTAATTTTATATAAAGTCTGAAAGATATTAATTCTAACATTCACTGAGCATTTACTCTAGGACAGGGTTTTCTCATGGCAATCCAGCTCATGGGATCACGGTTTCCGTACAAATTCTGAATAGATATGAGGGTAAAGACTGGAATACGCTCACTTTAGATGACATAGGAAGGGAAGAACACAACATTTCTTTATTTGCACCTAAATTCTAAAGCGTTTGAAACCAGATATGGTAAAGGGAACACAAACTTTTACACGTCTAGAAATCAAAATGTGTAAAGCTTTGTGCAGGTGAAATGGAAATGCTCAGGTTAATGTGATTTATTTTATTGTATTTTATTTTTTACTTGAAACTGTATGTGTACCGATTTACCCTCTTTTTTTTCCCACTGAATATATGATCATCTTGGCTCAATTATAGTGGTGAAAATTGTGTTAAAAAATCTCTTCCCCTCAAAACAATTCTATTAATCATAGTCAGAATCTAGAAATGTTAAAAAGGGAATGAATTAGAAATTTGGAGTATTTATTAACTTTTTTGGGAAGCTCAAGTTTATCACTGTCTCTATTAGCTTTATTTGGCTGTAGCTGTAGGTGTAAATATGAACATACATTTTGGCAACTTCTTGCTATAATAAGCAGACACACAATTACCTCAGTGGTTTCATGATTGTCTTAAACCCTCACTGCCTTCAGTACACTTATTATTTCACATTATTGTATGTTAAGACTACATCTTGATATTCAAATTTTTTTTTAAATAAAAGGAGTAGAAGTACACTATCATGTTTAGGATCAAATTTGGAGGAATATAGAGGACACAAAGTTATTTATAACCAAGATATGGTATTTGTTAAATATTTCAAACTGGTTGCCAGCTGAACTAGTTACAACTAATAGCATATCCCTCTGGTGTAGCACCACTCTTTCCTTCTGAAAAAAAAAAGTCACCTTTCTGGAATGTGCTAAAGGATTGTTTGTTACATCTAATTGAAAGATACAGATTTCAAGCTGTTTTTAGGTGATACATGAATTTTTCACTCCTGCTGGTGAGCACATTGACTGCTGTGTAATTCTTTAAATTGATTCAATCAAACCCATGCTGTTTATGCTTTTAATTGATTGAATTAAAACAGCATTTTAAAAACTTTTAATCATTCCATTAGACAGGAGTCCTTTGCTTGTTCATGCTCAAGCCAGTCCAGATGTTCTGTGGCTTTTCAACTTGTAAAGTCCCACCATAGAGCCAGGTGGCACTTCAACTTATTTGGCAGCAAGGATAGACTGTAACATCATCACAGATGAAAGGACACTCCTACTGTGGGGTCATAGTACAACTTTCCAGATGGAGGTGAGTGGAGGTGTCCACTTTCCATGCCTCTTCACTACTGTACAGACCATCTGATACAACAGGTCGTTGATGCAGGGAAAGTCATCCTACTGGAGTCACAGATAGAAATTATTGCTGATCAAAAACTTCTACAATCAACGTGTAATTAAACTTGGGGACCATAAAAACATACATAGGATGATGCTTTGGCCTGGAACTGGAGCCTCAGATTCTAATCTTAAAGTGCTGCCCTTCCAGAGGCATGGCAGGGCGTATGATCCACAAGTACTCCCAACACGTAGGTGCATTGTCTGTAAGAATTCAAACACTATAATCTAACTCTCTAAATGTTGTCCTGCTTTATTCCATTACCATGTACCAGTGACCCTCAGTAGTATCAGTGATGAAGTATGTCTCCTAAAAATATTTTCCTGGGCTGCGTTGTAAACAATCGCTGTGATTATTGTGAATTTTAATATTCATGTAAACATCAAATTAGTCTATGTTTTATTACTCACTCTTTAATTAACATTGGATGATTCATGGAAGTTAACACACAGAACCTCCAGTTATACAGTTGGCTCATGACACCCTTGGACTCAGTTACACACATTTATTTAAAGACTCAGTAACAGTTTGGAATCATTCACACTTGCTTTGGATATCATTCTTGTCTCCATTCTCTGTGCTATTTCACATCTCCATGTTTAAACAGCAACTTCAAGATAAATACTGATAGCACAGACAAATACTGATAGTAATGATGAAGAAACAGAACTTCACTTACTTCAGTTCTGTCTTTCTGTGTGACCACCTGAAGGTTTTATTTGTGGTTAAAGTTTAACTAAGGAAACAGAATATAAAATGCGTGGTGTGGTATTTTTGTTTAAGTTAAATTGTAGTTTATGCAAGCAATATTTCACCAAATTTGAAAAATATTTTAAAAACAGATTTATTCTTTTAAAATTGTTTATTAAATGAATCAAGGAAATTCTTATTGTTTTTGTTTAGTATATTAATTAATGAAAATAATAAATCAAACTGAAGAAGTGGACTTTTAAAATTTCTCCTCCAGGTGTCAAGTACTCCATGTACACTGTCTCAAGGCTGTAAATGAATTGAAAAAGGTTAGAAACTTATCACTTTCTAATGGAATCTCAGTGACAGGAAAATGAAAAGAATTACATTTTAATCATTACGTAATATCTCACACAAATAGAGAACCTAGAATGAATTAAACACAAAATTGTGAAAAATAAAATGCATAGTTAGTAGAAGAAATGTTCCAGAATATCTCTGTGACCTAGGGGTGGAAAGTATTTAAAAAATTTCCATACAAAAACCACAAAGAAAACATGGTTAAATTCTATCTCATATGATTAATCATTTTTGCTAAATGAAGAACACTGTAGACAAAGATAATAGGTAGATTACAGTATGGGAAAAGGTATTTGCAATATTTGAAACCAAGGAAGAATTAATATCTGGAATCAACAATTTATTGCAAGTAAAAAGTAAGTAAAAGTTAAGAAGACATCAGTCTCAATGGACAAATAGAAAAAGTTATGAACAGACAATTTTCAAAAAAGAAAATATAAAAACTAACATGTATGTTGAGATGATCCAAATAGTAATCAGAGCAATGGAATTAAAGAAAACAATAATATTTTTAATTCCTATTATTTATTAGCAAAATTAGAAAGGTTCAAAAAGGATAAAGTGATATAACAACCCTCTTCATATGGGAGAACAATTCAGCATTTCTTAATTAATTTTTTATACATACTATTTTAATAAATTAAGATTATTACATAGACATAATATGTATACCTTAATTATTATATACACATACCTATTTTACAAGAATGCTTAAAAATGAAAAGTATTTACATATTAAACACAGTAAAATCATTGCCTTAAGGGGGTGGAGAATGAGAGTAAACTATTTCGTGGAGTTTATTTAGTTTGTGATTTTTGTATAAGACCTTAGAGATTTTGATTTAGTTTATCAAGATAGAAACTAAATTCATACATCTTTTTATATAATTTTTATGTTAATATTTTTCAGATTATAATACTAAAATTAATGTTGCAATTTAATGTCTATTTAAGTTTTTATTTCCACACAAGCATTAAGTAAAGTATGGCAGGGTACACAGGATAATTAAAAGAGGGTGAGGATTCCATGTTCCTGTACCTTTAACCAAGAGATCTTGAATACAAATTACTGAGGAAGACATGCAGAGGAAAATGTTCTGGAAACTGTCCAGTGTGTATCAGTTTACAGCAACGTCTCAACGTGACAACTGATATTTTATATCTATTTAATATCTTAATCTTTCTTCCACATAAGTAAGCATAATGTAAGTGGTGATTGGGGTGGAGGCATGAACCCTGAACATAGCGTTCTTTGGGAAAATCCTTTTGGGAAACCTTATTGATTAAATCCATGATATAAATGGAAATTTACATTGCATGTAAGTTTATTAGAATCTTAATTGCTCTTAGGTACTGGAACCTATTAAACCTTGTTTAACGTTGCATTCCTCAAATGTTAGTTCACAGAACAACACCCTCCCTTTTTATTTGATTTTATTTTACTTGAAAATAACATCAATGTCCTAAGAAACAAGTGTTTAAGAAAATATTAGTCAAAGTCTTTGATCTTAGTGGTTTCCTATCTCAATGAATTGAGCTAGATTAACTCAGCTGTAAGGATTTCATTTACCCCTGTAGACAAAAGTCTTCTTGATTCCTCTCACCTCAGGAACTATATGCAGATAATATTTTAAATGATTACCTTTATTCTTTTGTCTTTGCTCATTTCTCTGTCAGTGACCGTTCCCCCAGTCAGATGGAGAACAAGGATATAATACCACCAACACCATCCTCATGATGGTGATATTTCTCTACTGCCAGAAAAACTACTGGAGACAACTTGGCACATCTAAAATTTATATTTTTATGATATAAAAATAAAACTTGTGGAAAGAGGGCAACAATATTTTACAAATCTTAAAATCTTAAGTCAGGAGGAAGAAAGGAAACATTGGGCACTAACACTTGGTTTTAAAATAGTAGTTGCTATGACTACTTAAATCATCTCTTAAGGTGATGTCCTTTTCTTTTATGAATTTTTTAGAAGTTTAGTTGCCCTAACAACGGTACTCACTTACACTGAAGCAGTTTAATAATTTGTTTTTGTTTACAAGGGCCTTCTCTCTCTTACTTTGTACATGCTATTGCAGCCATGAATAGATAACAGGAAGTATATGGATTAAGAGGGATTTGAAACAGAGTCTATATTTTAGAATAAACAGAAGCAAATGTATGATGGATACATTAATCTCCATTTCCCTAGTAGGAAAACAAATGGATTTTTTAAATTGGAGCTGCTGAAAGACATATAGAGTTATTGAATGTTATTTGATAGAAAAAGAAAAATAAAATGATTCTTGGATTAGATTTCATTTGCTTATTTATTTTTAAATTTCAGGTTGATAGTGTAGTACAGGTTTCTGAAAGAAACGCACAATTTTGTTCTTATAACTTCACGTACCTGATACATTTGATTCTATTGTCTAATGTAGACTTTTTACTACTAGTCAAGAAAGAAAACAATCTTATTAACTGTTGTGCTGGAGGGTTTAACAATTCACAAACATGCGTAAGTCGTCACCGAATACGGGTATGTATGTATGTATATACTTACTAATCAAACACAAGAACAAGCAAAAACCTGCAGCTGGAATTATAAATTGGTACAACAGTTTAAGAGAACAATTTAGCAATATGCATAATAATGATTTCAACGCAATTCTAATGCTAGTAATTGCCCCATAGGAAAGTGTTCATCACAGTATTATTTATGCATAGGAAAACTCTGAAGACAAATTAATTGCCTCTCAATTAAAGATTGGTTAAATAAATTACATACATCCATATAATGGAATACTATAAAACAAAACCTTTATTTACATTATAACTCACATTTCATTATTAATGAAAATATATCAATTATATACTGTTTTTACGAGTTTTATGTGGTTAAATTTATAATTAGGTCTCTGTATTGCTTTTAATGAGAAAATCTTATAATCAAACTAAAAAGTATAATTATTTATTTTTAGCACATACCCAAGTATTTTAATTTCTAAAATTTTATTTGGCAAATTTATATAAATCAAAATGCTTTTCTCACCAAGTTCATTATTCAAAAACAAAACAATTATACTTTTCATATATTATCAGTTTATCAAAGTTTATGTCATGAACCCATTTGTCATAAGTATTAGGGCATATAATGGAAAATAAGTATTTCATTTGGTTAACTAGAATCTATTAAACGGGTAAAATGTTAAAAAATAGGCATCAAATTCAATTTAGCAGGATAACAGACATTCTACGAACACAATAGTTATAGTACTACAAAATACCCAATGAGAGAGGGTCAGAAAGAACATTTATGGATTCTATCTGAACTCCTTTGGTAATATTATTTTCTTTTTTTGTTGTTGATGGTGTTTGTTTATCCCCCACTTTATCATTTTATTTAGCATTGAGAGTTTGCAGTTAGAGAACAGATAACATTAACTCCCTTGAGAGATTAGAGATGGGGAGCATGGAGGTTTATATGTTATCAAACAAACATAGTCTCTTACCCATCTTTTACGCTGTATTCTAAGTTCCTCAGCGTTAAGAACGACTTTAGTTACTTTTTTTTGACTCAGATCCAAGACAGTGATAGATATATTGTAAATATTCTCTATCTGCTCTGAGTAATGTGTAAGTGAATGAATAAATATATGAGCAAAGATTCTTTGAATATCAAAACTGTGGAGCAAGAAACACTATGGAGGCGATGGGAGATGGAGATGAGGATATTTGTAGTTTAGAAAAGCCTTTACATTTTAATAATTCAGTCAAATTTGCTTCTTGAAATCATCCCCTGATTCTATATCAAGAGCATTCTTTTTCATTGTTCAGTGTCCAGTCTGGGATACAACTAATAATAATAGCTGGAAAAGACTTGGAAAGAAAGGGATGACATGAAATTAATTAAATTCATTTATAATGGGAATTGGAGAAAAAGCAAAAAGAGGAATTATAGACCTTGAAGTAGAGAATGTTGTATGGTAGTTAATTAATGATTTTTATGGTTTAAACACTCGAATTAGGAAATCAGTTCTTTGTGTTGAATAGAAAATAATGTGAGAAATGTTAATTAAAATGCCATTTTGAAAGATTTGAATATGTTAGTGATCCATCAATAAAAGATTGTGGTAAACTTGAAGGACTTATAAAACAAAGGTATTCAAAGATGTTATTAATATCTACCTTTTTTTCATTCCTCCCATCTTGTGTTGCACAGATTTCACAAAAAACTGCCAAGTTTTGGTTTCTGTTTTAGGAAGAAAAAAGAAAATCAGTCCTTTTTTGGCAACGATATATACCCAGATTTGTGCCATCTGATGAAAGAAATCAGAAATGGCTCTTTAATATTATAACTCTGTGATTAATTTATAAGAAGATATTATTTTAACTTAATAAAGACAATGATCAGTCGTTGCTGATCATTGAATTCCTAAAGAAAGAGGCAATTTAGTATTCCTGGCTCTATAATGTCAGATCTGGTTCTCCCATTTCTTAGCTGTGTAACTATGGTCTAATTATTTAACCTCTCTGTTCTTGAGTTTCCTCATCTGTAAAATGAGAATCATAATTATACCTACTCCAGAGGTAATACATATAGAGTCCTTAGAACATTTCCTGGGACAAGTCAATAGTCTATACTTGTTAGTGATTTTTTTTCTATATTTTAGGCTTCCCACTAAATACATTATATATTTAATCTCATGTACTTTAGTCTTCATTTCAGATAAGGGAATTGACACTGGTTAAACGGTATGCCTAAAGTCACAAACCATTAGAGTCTGAATTCAAATTATAGTCTTATTTCAAATGTGAGCATTTTATATTGTGTAAATATGTTTTTTATCATAAATCTTCACTCTTTTCTTTTAAAGTAGGCATTTTTCTAATCAGTAAAATATAGGATTTTTATGTTACATTAACATTAAATAGTGTCTTGTCTGCTATACAGTGCTCTGAATCACTCATTGCAAATAATGTGGCAACAGTGTCCTGGTACATATATCATTTTCAAGGAATAATAGCATTTTTACTGAGGCCCATTTAGACCATGTTTTGATCAGATTTCTACTCCCTTAGCAATTTGAAATCCAAATGAGTTGATTTGTGTCTAACTCCCTTCCCTCCACCAGAGTCTCTGAAGGAGAACTCTGTAGTAGGAGCATGGACAAAATAAATAGGACTACAGGCACATAAAGAAAGTTGCATATTGCTAAAGGGTTATTAAGAAGGAAGAATACTACTTTACATACTTAGAGCTCTTTAATGTTATTACATTCATTCTGTGACAGCAGAATAAGGTGTACATAGAAATGCTCAAATAATATATTTTTGAAGAATATTGCCATAAAATGCATAAAACGTGAACTACAGGAGCTATAGAAATCCCATTAATATCCTGAAAAACAATCTTAGCCCTTAAGTGGTTCTAGCATGACAATAAAACCCACATAGAATGTGTACTCTAAATCAAACCTTAAAATTCTCTGGGTTTCTGTTTTCATATGAAAATAAAATGAGGTAATAATGCTGGTGCCAGGGACTGTATCTGGCATAGATTGAGCACTCAGAAATATTTGTTTATTAGTGAATATCTAGAGTGCTATCAGATAATATGTTAAAAGAGTCAAGAATCCTAAAACCAGATACTTATAAACTACTGGCTCTTACTATAATAGTATATTTATCAAGAATTAGCTATTTTTAGTAACAGTAGTAGTAATTAGTACCCATCTACTACTTATCTACAATAACAATATGTTTGTGATTCAGAATTCACAGTGTTTATCTTACTGATTAATGGAAATGCAGAATTTAAAAAAAGAATCTTCTAAATTCTTGACACTATACCCAAACAATTCATGTACAAAGTAAAACATATGGTCTTTACCTAAAACTTTTAATCTTGCTTCTCTATTTCTACTGTCCTTCCATCTCTACAATTCTTTGACTTCATGAGAACACTGTAGCTCACTTTCTTTTACTCTCCCAACACTTGCTTTCATTTGCTTCCTTTTGCAGCTTGGATCTCATGGTTCATTATTATTATTCATTTCTGTCCCCAAATCATCCCCTCACTATTCTCTTTCTTCCTGTATCATAAACACTTGGCAAAATTCAACCCTTGTTTAAACTAAGAAATGGCTTCTCCATTCCTGAAGAGAAGCAGCAGAAAACTGATGCAGGAAATCAAATGGATGAGGCTGATTGGCTGTACTGAATATTAGTGAATATTTATTCTAAGTGGAACCTAATGTTGTGTAGAAAATATACTGTGTCCCCCACTCACCTCAATCTTAAATCTATCCTCCCTACTAGCCTCATATGTATTGACAAATCAGGAGATAGAGATTGGAATATCTCCATCTTCCCATCCCCAAATCTATGGTCCAGATCTCACCTGTACCCATCCTTTTCCTCTTCATCTCACAATATTCCTTTTCCTGTGAAACATCAAGGCTGTCCTTTAAACTTGAAAATCTTGTTAGTTCTTAAAGTGTGGTCCAAGAACCAACAGCAATGACATTACATGAGTTATAATTCCATTTGGATTGGAAAGCTGGTTCATATCAGTCTTATATCAACATAATTAGTTTATTTTAAGCTGCCAAAAACTGTCATGGGGATTCTGCAGAATAAAAATATAAGACCGCTGTCTTTGAAGGCTTGCAGAATAAGTAACAATTAAAAACAAAATGAAGAAAAGAAAACACACAACTAATGGTTTATGGCCTGATTTCTTTGCATTGTAAATTACAAGATTGTATTAGATCATTTCTAATAGCATGGCCTTTAAACTTTCCTGATCTGAAGCCCTGGAATTCTGAAAGACTAAAAAAGTGGCACACAAAATTATTGATTTAAGATGTAAGCTCCAGGAAGACAGGTACTTTTCTGTTTCATCTGCTGCTGTATTTAAACCACCTAGAACAGTGCCTTATGCATAATTAGCACTATGCAGTTTCAAATGAAACTCTATGAGAGATAGTTTCAATAAAAACAAATTAAAAAACCCAAACCAATTTTATGTTATACCTTTAGGTTAAGAATAAAGAGTGTTGTTGAGAGTGACCCGTTCTATTTCTCCACTGATATCTCTCCCTTAGTGAAGAGAGAATGAAAATTTTTCCAACATTTTGACCCATCTATATATTGTGAGGACACCAAGGGAGAAGTAATGATTTTTTCTAATTATTGGAAAACTGACATGTTCTTGGTCTTCTTTCTCTACTCAGTTGGTTTTATGAGTGGAAGGTCAATACTCGTGCACTGACAAGATGTATTGACTTCAGCTCTCTACTAATTCAGCTCTTGTTTTCCACTGGACCTGCATGAGCCCAAGGACTGTGAATTCATACAGTTCCTGTTTTCCTGTAAAAGGCATACTAGATAGGATTTCTTTTTGCAGGCTAACCTTTTTCTGCTTCACATGGGTGGGTAAAATAAGGTTGACCCTCAGATTCCTGGACATATTCAGTGTAGTGAAAGGAGGCCTAGCAGTATTACTCCATCCAGAATTTTTCAGGAAGCTCTGCATATTGATTGTTTACCTGATGGCATTAATTGTACTGATAGTTTGATTATTATTTGGCTCTGTATTTGAATCTCCAAACAGTTAGAATCCAGAGGGGAGGAAGAGTGAGTGATGGATTACCTTCCAACAAGTTTTATTATGTCTGAGCCATAGCCATGAGACAAATTCACTATAGTTTTACATATGAGTACATTGAGAATATTCAAGTTGCTATATGGATTTTCTTTCTAACTTAGAAGTGTAGAGATTTCTTCTCTTTTGATTAGAGAAGAGGGCTATCACAAGTACATTGCTCTTAAGGATGTTTTTCCCTCACAAAGATTCCTGTATTATCCCCTTCTCTGAAAACATACAGCAAGCAAAGCTCTATGATCATTTATGGCATCAACTTGGAGAGATGAGATTATGTAACCAACTTCTATTCTCATCTACATCTCAGCACTCATTTCATTGGCTTCACTGATAGTGGTCATTGTTTGTTTTAACATTTAATAGGATTTCAAAATAGAGCAGAGAGAAATTAAGTGCTAGAAATAAAAATGTATGAAAGATATTTTCTCCCATTCTGAGGGTTTTCTTTTCGTCTTGTTTATGGTTTCCATTGCTGTGCAAAAGCTTTTAAGTTTCATTAGGTCCCATTTGTTTATTTTTGTTTTTATTTCCATTTCTCTAGGAGGTGGGTCAAAAAGGGTCTTGCTGTGATTTATGTCAAAGAGTGTTCTTCTTATTTTTTCCTCTAAGAGTTTCATAGTGTTCAGTCTTACATTTAGGTCTTTAATCCATTTGGAGTTTATTTTTGTGTATGGTGTTAAGTAGTGTTCTAATTTCATTCTTTTACATGTAGCTGTCCAGTTTTCCCAGCACCACTTATTGAAGAGGCTGTGTTTTCTCCATTGTCTGTTCTTGCCTCCTTTGTCATAAATTACGTGACCATATGTGCGTGGATTTATCTCTGGGCTTTCTATCCTTTTCAATTGATCTATATTTCTGTTTTTGTGCCAGTACCATACTGTCTTGATTATTTGCAAGTGAAACAACCGACAAAGGATTAATCTTCAAAATATATGAACAGCTCATGGAGCTCAATATCAGAAAAACAAACAACCCAATTAAAAAATGGGTGGGGGCTTCCCTGGTGGTGCAGTGGTTGAGAGTCTGCCTGCCGGTGCAGGGGACACGGGTTCGAGCCCTGGTTTGGGAAGATCCCACACGCCTCGGAGCGGCTGGGCCCAAGAGCCACAGCTACTGAGCCTGCGCATCTGGAGCGTGTGCTCCGCGGCAGGAGGGGCCGCGACGGTGAGGGGCCCGCGCACCGCGATGAAGAGTGGCCCCCCGCTCGCCGCAGCTGAGGAGAGCCCTAGCACAGAGACGAAGACCCAACATAGCAATCAATCAATCAATCAATCAATCAATCAATCTTAAAAAAAAAAAAATGGGTGGAAGACCTAAGTAGACATTTCTCTAAAGAAGACATACAGATGGCCAAGAGGCACATGAAAAGATGCTCAACATCACTAATTATTAGAGAAATGCAAATCAAAACTACAATGAGGTATCACCTCACACCTGTCAGAATGGCCATCATTGAAAAATCTACAAACAATAAATGCTGGAGAGGGTGTGGTGAAAAGGGACCCCTGCTTCACTGTTGGTGGGAATGTAAATTGATACAGCCACTATGGAGAACAGTATGGAGGGCCCTTAAAAAACTAAAAATAGAACTACCATATGACCCAGCAATCCCACTACTGGGCATACACCCTGAGAAAACCATAATTCAAAAAGAGACATGTACCACAATTTCCACTGCAGCAGTATTTAAAATAGCCAGGACATGGAAGCAACCTAAATGTCCATTGACAGATGAATGATTAAAGAAGATGTGGCACATATATACAATGGAATGGAATATTACTCAGCCATAAAAAGAAATGAAATTAAGTTATTTGTAGTGAGGTGGATGGACCTAGAGTCTGTCATACAGAGTAAAATAAGTCAGAGAAAAACAAATACCGTATGCTAACACGTATATATGGAATCTAAAAGAAATGGTACTGATGAATCTGGTGGCAGGTCGGAATAAAGATGCAGACATAGAGAATGACTTGAGGACATGGGGTGGGAGGTGGAAGCCGGGGTGAAGTGAGAGTAGCATCGACATATATACACTACCAAATGTAAAATAGCTAGTTGGAAACAGCAGCATAGCACAGGGAGATCAGCTCGGTGCTTTGTGATGACATAGAAGGGTGGGATAAGGAGGGTGGGAGGGAGGCTCAGGGATATACAGGGATATATGTATGCACATGGCTGATTCACTTTGTTGTACAACAGAAACTAACACAGCATTGTGAAGAAATTATACTCCAATAAATATGAATAAAAAATGCAAAAAAAATGTATTAAAGAAACAAGATAAAATCCAAGGCTAGGGTCTTTGTATTCTACAGTATGAGTTCTAATGAGCAAGAAATAATATTTAAATGAATAATATCAAGGAAATATCTATATTTCTATAGGCAGATACATAATAGCTAGTTTTAGGTGGAATTAACAAAAAGATACCATCCTTTTTATGTTACTATTACAACAAAGAAATCCTTCTTTAATGAAAGAATAAGAATCGCCATTATCCTTTGTAATGGGTACATAAGAAAAAACTAATACCTTGAGTTTGTCTGTAATTTTGAAGTGACAGAGTTATAGGCACTGATCCAAGTCTGAATGACAACAGGCAGCCCAGTATTTCCACATACAGTTGTGTCATCAAGTAAGGATGACTTATTAGCCACAAATTTCACACAGCAGAGAGAAAAAAACGTATAAATCAGAAATTGAAGGTCAATGAAGTAAATCAAAGTAATGTTTTCTTTATATTATCAGTGTGCTTAGGACAATCCCAGAAACTTGCACTTAAAAGCATGTATATATGAAGAGATCCAACAGAATGAATAATGCAAATAGCCAGAAACAGGCTCAATGATTAACAACTCAGTGACTTTAATAAACAAACCATATAATTTCAAGTTTGTGACAATTGGTGAAGGTCTTGTGGTCCAACGAGCATACGAGCTGTGCAGGATGACAGGATTTAAGGCAGGCAAGGGAATTGCTATAATAAAGCTTTATCATTTGGCATACAGTAAAAGTAAACATGAAGCAACTTCATTAAAAATTCTACAGTCCCAATCTGTACACAGCAGAGACCAAAAGCCTGATCTAGAAATAGACAGCTTGTTCCTATTGTGGATCAAAATGGGAAACTTAAACAAGCGATAATGAAAGCAACAACAATGGCCACAGCAGAGAAAAACATGTGATGAGTGGCATAAAAATAAATGTTAATAAAAAAACCACACATGTTTAGTAAGTTAGCAGTAGAAGAGAAAACTTCTGTGGATGTCAGCAAAATCACATGATTTGTATTAATGCTGCATATATAGTTGTAAATAAAAATAGATCCCAGATATGCATACAATCTTGTATGTATGTTTGTAATAGTTTTCTTTGAGATATTGAAGAGTTTGACAAGAAATAGAGGCTGAAGCAAATAGAAACTGAAATTTTTAAGGAAAAATCACCAAGAAAGATAGACTAAAGCTGACAAACACCGAAACAATCACCCACAAATTTGTGCTCCCAGCTTTCAGACATTATTTCTTGACTTGACTGTGTAGCATGACAGTGAGATAAGCTTTGTTACATTGGACAGTCTAGATATTATGGTCTAGTTTTTCTCAACGGTAGTAGTAATAAGTACGGGCTTTGAGTTTTGCAAGGGTAGCTGCCATCAAGTGAGGAAAATGGAATTTCAGGGAGAATAAATCAGTTCACCAAAGCATTACTCAGCTGACGAAACTCACTCTCCAAGTAGAAGAAGCATTAGTTATTTTGTGCACAACATCCATTCTTGCATCCTCCGATTTTTTTTTTTTTTAACCTTGGCTACAATTCCCAACTTTATAGGGGAAACTATCTATCTTGTGAGATATATCACTGATGTCTATATTCCAAATTTGAGGTGTAGGGGTTAAAACACATAAATGTGTGTCTTATTCTCCCTTCTATGGTATAAATTCTACAAAGAGGGTCAGTGTCTTACCAGACTCCCATATTAGGCAATTAAAAATATTGAAAAAGTGAAGCTATAAATAGCTGAATAAAAAAGCTTTAGGAAGTGAGTTCTGAGTTTGCTTTTTATCATTATCATTTAGATCTTGCCAATCTCATAAAAAGTTCATAAGCTATCAGCCTTTAAACTGATCCTAGTTGGTCATCTTCCTCACTAAAATGAGCATTTAGGAGGAAGTACTTAGTAAATAAAAGTTATCTAGTATTTAAAGTAAAATAAATAATTAAAAAAAACTGTAGCAGTTCTGCTCCTCTCCCTGTTGATTTATAAAATTTTGCATAAGCCACATCCTCATGATGGGGAAGAAGAATCACTCAGGAATTCTTTCGCTCACATGCAAACTTTGGTCTCTCTTTTATTTGCCATCTTCTCTTTTCCTCATTCTTTACTATATGAGGTAGAATTATTGTAGTTGCATCTCTCTTAGTGAGCTTAGAAGGGAAGTGATAAACACTTTGTAATCAGATTGTCTGCTGATTACACGTCTCCTTTGGCTAAGAAGCCCAGTACAATGTGTATTTTTGTCTTCTGAGTTTTAGCTCTGAAATGAAATACCTACTTACACTACAAAATAGAAACTATTTCAGGTAAAATTTTCTCCTATTGTATATCTTTAAATTAACCTAGGCCACAGAAAATATTTTGAATATGCTATGTGCACTCTGGTTTCTTTTCAATAACTTTTACCTTCTTTGAGAAAGTCCTGGTTCTCAGGTATGATTTTCCTCACCTTCACATTTACTTTTATCTACACCCATCTGACTTTCTTACTCCCATTTTCAAAGGAGAGAAAAATGTCCATTTCCTTTTTAAGGATAATGACTTCATCTCTGCATAGACCCTATCTTCTTTAGCATCCTCAGCAATTATGCTCCAAGATTGATCACCATTCTTTCCAATATTCATAACTGCTCTCTTTTTGGAAATTTCTCCTCAGCAAATAGCATATTTAATCACTTATCCCTTAAAAATAAAGGTAAAAATGATATTTTGATTCCACTTACCTCTCTAGATATCGACTATGCTAGCCAATAGGGCAGATTTCTTACATTAAGATTATTCTCCTTCCAGGCAGGTGGTAAGACTGTGAATGAACTTTGATTTACCTTACTTTTGAGCAAAAGCCTTATGAGCTAGCTCAAGATTCTCCATTTTTCCATACCCCTTTCATGCAACAGGTGATCATCCAGGAGGCAGATGTTTGTTGTCTAGGTCCCTGAGTGATCACAGTGTTGAGTGGACAGCCTTGCTGACTTGAGATAAAAATAATGTGGTGTGAGTAGGAAATACCTCTTTACTTTTAAGCTCTGAGATTTTGGGTTCGCTCTTTACCAAAGCATAACCTCTCTTATCCTGCTTAATACAGAAATCGATTCCTAGAATTTGGGTGCTAACATAACAAAAACCTAAAATATAAGATAATGTCTCACTACCCATGTGGTAAGCGAAGAGAAACCTGTTATTTATGGCTTAAAAAAAATAGTGCCACACATTAGACAGTCGCAAAACTTTTGGTAAAAATAGTTTTGGTTATAATTTAGAAAGCAGACCATGCAGGTAGTGGATCTGAAGGGTTAATGGAAAAGGCTGAAAAACAGAAGGCAATGGCATGTATTCAATATATTTAGCAAGGCATTACAAGAAAAGTAAGATCTTGAAATAAATCAACTAGTTTTCAGTAATGGATAAAAAGGAATAAAGTATTTCCAGAAATTTGAAGCCTTGTAATATTAAAATGACAACTGTTTTTAGACCCAAAAGAGTAGGGGGAAAAAAGTGAGAAAACTTTCGAGGAATAAATGAAATGTTGATTTAAACTGAGTCTTGCAAGTAAAAATAAATGTGAACAATTTTCAACCAATTAAATTGCCTCAGAGCAAATATCAGATTAAGGAAATGACCATGGCAGTCATATTTAAAACCACCTGGATTAAGGTACACCAGAAAAAAATCCAAATTAAGATGATGACATCCAATAAATATTTTTAAATGGGCAAAATGCCTCAAGAAACAGAGACTAAGAATGTGTGCTTGCCAAACTTACCCACTTGATAACTTCCAGGTATATGTTAAGTCAAGGTATTGAGAGAGAGAGTAAGAAATGGAGAGAGAGAGAGAAATACAGTTCGTATGAGATGTATGTCTTGAAAGGAAATGTGCTTGTGAATACTGACATATAAAGATAAAGCTGACTGGAATCAAATTGATAAGAACCAACCAGACTTTTAAAAAGAATGTACTGTCTAAAAAAACACACAAAAAAACAAAAAACAAAAACAAAACGAGCTTGGACCAGAGGAGACCGTGGCCATTTGAGACTTGAAACGACTCTAGGTCCCAATTATCTCTGGACAGAAAGTAATCTGAGAACTATTTGCAGTAGCATCCAAGCAGAGCATATTCCCTGATGTCCATTTCAACGGTGGCAAAGGAAGATAGTGGAAAAAATAATTGGTTTCTGATTTGTGTTGCGTTCTTCTGTTTTCCAAAAAGGAGCATTTATCGTGATTATCCAGACTTTGTTCTTCCAATATTTATTGAGGTGTGTTTGTGGAGGCAAATAACATGTCTTTCTAAATTCAGAGGTCTCCAAAACAAGAATAACCATAGCCATAGCTTATCTAAAATCTCTTATCCATCATTCTAGGAAAAAGACATTTTCACAGAGAAAACTGGCATTTTTAGTTTGGTGCCATGATTGGATGGGATTTATGGCTGAGGTGAGTAAACCCTGGATTCAGGAGGCAGAGTGAACAGAATATTTGGTGAAGAGAATAGATTGCAATAGTATTTACAGTTTTCATAAATATTTCTCTCTTTCTCATTCTGGGAAGAGAGTAAATTGCACTTCCACCCCTTGAACGCAGGCATGAACACGTGACTTGCTTTGGTTAAGATACGTGGGCAGAAGTCTTCAAGATTCAGTGCACAATTTTCTGTTTCTTTTCCCTCCCTGCCACAATAACTCCAAATTTTAAAGGTTAGCTTGGATTCTGAGTGAGGGTAATGTGGATCAGAATCTTCTGCTGACATGAGATGGGCATGAAGCCTAAGCAAGAAATAAACTTCTGGTGTTCTAAGCAGTGAGATATTAAGGTTGTTTATTGCAGCATAACCAAGAAATTCTGACTGTTACATTACTTAACTTGTGTCTTTTTTTCCCCTGTCAGGTTTTGAAATATGTAATTTATATGTGTTACTTCCAAATTTTGTTCACAATGTTTTTGTCCCACAGGAATCTCTCTTCTATTACTTCCACAGCTGTAAAATAAGCCCATTAAGTTCACCAAAAACTGATTATAGCTAATTCATTAGAGACATTTTAGTCCGTATCTTATTAACAAAACTGCTGCATGATTTTATTGAATTTTTTGACTGGAAACTCTTTCCCTCCCTGGATTTTGTGATACCATTATGTTTTCAGTTCATGCTTTCTGTTAGATCCTTTATAATTTTCTCTTCCATTTCACATTCCTTAAACTTTAGTGTTCACCAAGGTTCTAAAGCTCTTTCATAGTTCTGCTTCCTCTGGGAAAACCACCTAACTTCAGTGAGTTCAGCAATGGGAAATGTTCGGGGAACCCCTAAATTAGTATCTCTTGTCCAGATCATTTTGTTGAGTTCTGAAAACTATGTCTGCTGTTACCTGAACATGATTACCGCCTGTATGTGAATCTCAGCGTGTCCAAAGTAAACTTATACTTTCCTTCAAACATGTTTTTCAGTGTAACTTTCCTTTTTGGTGAACATTACCAGTAAATCTCCTCCACCTAGTTGTCAAACCTCTCAACTAGTATATATTCATGACTTTTGTCTGTCTCCACCACACTCATCCGAATGATTACTAAGTGCTGCTTATTCTAACTCTTAAACAACCATCCTATTTCTATTTCAAGTGCTACTATTTTAGCCCAGGATCTAATTATTTCTCACTTGATTTTCCAAAAGCTGGCTTACCCTTTTGTTCCTATTGTCATCCAGTTCATGCCCGGCATTGTGGCCCAAGTGATCTTCCTAATGTAAAAGTTGGCACAAATCACTCTTCTTGAATCTCTTCAAAGGCTCTCTCTCTTTTGCAAATAGGATTAAATCCATCTCCTTTACTGTACTTACAAAGATATCTTATGTCTTCTTTAATTCTTTCTCAAAATGCATCTCTTCACATTTTCCACTTGTAACATATGCTCAATCCATACTGAACTGTGTATAATTCCCTAAAGCCATGTCTTCTCATCTTGCCACTCTTGTATGTGCTTTTTGTTCTAGTTAGCATTATTTTTTTCTTCACTTGAAAATAAACTCTATTTGATTCAAATAACAAGACAGTTTTTCCTCATTGGTATTCCCCATTATACTCTTTGCACACCCTTATTATTTCACTTATCCTACTGTGTATCATTTGGAATTTTTTGTCACTTTCTGCCAACCTACTGTACAGGGTCTGACTGCAGAGACTGTTATTTGTATTTCTTTGTATCCCTAGTGTCTAGGATACCAAATGTTTAATAGTACTCAACATTCATTTATTAATAAATAAATATGGATGCCTTGATGTGGAGGCTTTCACTGTATTCAAATTCACTCATATATAAATAAAACTATATATTCTTTGAATTGGTTTTAATAACATCATAGTTATTTATCTATTGATGAATTCCTTTTATCAGAAAGACCTGAACTATTCAGTCTTGAAATAATTGGGCTGGCAGAAGTCTGCTAAAAAAGAAAACATTTCTTTACATATTATCCATTTCTAGTTTTATTTCTTTAATGGATGAGCCATTGAAATTAGCCTCAGGAACATATCCTCTGGCAAGTCATTTCTTCTCAGCTTTCTCCAGCACAATCTCAAAGAAAGACTTCTCACTATTCTCTGTAATCCTATTTAGCTTGTTAAAATTATCTCTGTTCAGTCAAAAAACATGACATTCTAGGCCCATAAAAGTGATGAAGCAGCTCTATTTAACAGACCAGAAAAAGTTTCTTAATAATTTTCTCTTCATGATTTTGAAAAGCTTTTTGAGGAGAAATGATGTTGATCTCACTTAATTCTGCCTTCCTTCTTACTTACCTCCCAGAAAGCAAAACAAGGTTTACCTGATAATATTTAAGATCATGAATAAATTTCTTTTAGTACGTTTGGTAGAGGAGTTATTAACAGCTGTAAATAACTTGAGTAATATTTAATTTATTATCTTGTAACCATAGTAAATATAGTTCTTGGTAAACAGAAATGGCCATTCAAATTTCATATGTGTCTAGTTGCTATATTATTCATGAAAAATGCTTATACAGATTATGCTATTATGGATTGATTAATTACACTAAGGTATAATGTTTATACTTTCCATTGAGTACAATGAAATGAAAGTGATTCATTCATAAAATTCTATGATAAAAAATATCTCTAATTATAAAATACTATCCTCGAATCCCAACACATAATTAAAATATGAGTGACATCAAGTGGACTTTGGAAGTGATAATCAGTTCTTAAGAATGCTTTAAAATTAAAAAAAGTAAAAACATATATGTATTAAAAATTCTCAGAAAATGCCATCGAGTAAACACAATAAAACACTAAAATGCAGTTTATTAAGCATGCAGACATATGGATCTTAGCACTTCACCTGATTTAAGACTCTACACAGCTTCCTGACTGGCAGGAGGCTGACTTTAGTTAAAAAAAAATACGTGATAAGTAATCCCAAATAAACCAATATAAATTTTTGAAGGTCATTTGTCATAAAAAACAAAAGTACACTATGAACAAGCAGGGTTAATACTTTCTTCTTTTTGGCATAGCTGGAAAAAAATAATTAGAACAGATTCGAAGTACAAGCATTGATAATACAGAACTTGTATAGTACATGGAACAAGTTCTTTCAGAAGCATGTTTTATTATTTTTTTCCTAAGCCACAGATGTTAGCTGTTTTCACATCAAAATAATGATGTTAGTCATGAGTCTCTTGGAGAAGCATTTTTAAAAGTTTTGATCGATGAAATGGGAGATGTGTTCTTCAGAGCAAATGAAAAGAGTCATGTTTTCAGTAGAATATCATGAGCAGAAATTCTTTGGCAGTAGCCTTTAAATAGATATTTTAACTGTCTGATGAAAAGTTGTCAGAGAGAGGCTCAAAACTATAAACTAACCTATGAGAAGTGGGGTATCAAAAGGCCAAAAAAAAAAAATGCTGAAAAATGACAAACATTTTAGGAAGCAAGAATCCAAAGAAGAACATTCAATAGAATAACACAAGCTTGTATTCACATAGTTTACACTTTTCTCTGAAAATGTACCCACATATAAAACAAGAATACATTTAAAAATGTAAAGCTCTGTAATTTCACTCAGTGTGATCACAACTGTGCAACCACTACTCACATCAAAAATTAGACAAGTGCCAGCTCCCAGGAGCCCCTCTGATACTCCTCCCTCAAAGTAATTACTATCCTGAATTCTGTTCAGGGGTTGTGCCTGTTTCACAACTCAAACATACACACACACACACACACACACACACATCAACAACGGGACTATACTATTTGCATTTGAGTGTGTGTGTGTGCTGGTGTTTTTTCTCTCAACATGTAGCATAATTTAAATATGTTTTTGTGGTTGCAATAGAATCTTTTCTTTGATGTGTAGCATTCTATTTTATGACTATATTAAGATCAATCCATTCTGCCGTTTCTGGACATTTTGGTTGTTCTTCATTTGTAGCTAATGTCGTCCTTTAAAATAAAACAGCCAGTTATTTTACCGGCAAAATGGGTTTATTCGGGAATAGCAGAGGAATTGCAATTCTGGACTTGAAAGCTATGGCAAAACCATAGGCAATTCCGGCAAAGCGGAGGATTGTTGCTTTATGGAGAAAAAGTAGAAAGTTGAGCGTGCTGCTTTGAAGGAAAGTCCATCCAGGAGCAGAGCAAGAGTTCAGGGTGGGGACAGTTTCTCACTGGCTGAGTGGTGGTAGTATCTCAGTGGCTGGGCTGTTGCTGGGCAAGGAGAGAATCTTCTTTCCTCTTTGCTGGAGTGGGAAAGTAGTAACATTCTTGTTGGAGATGCAGGGCACGTCTCTTGTTTAGCGTGTGCAGACAGCAAAGAGTGTAAGAGATCCCCTTCAGGGCTCCTTGACTCCATTTTAAATGAGGTGTCTCTGTATTAATTTTCACACTAATAGAAATCATACTGCTATGAAACTATTGTATGTGTCCTGTGATGCAAATAGGAGAATTACTGATTAATAGGGAATGTATGCCTTCGGTTTTAGTAAATACTGCTAAGGATTTTTCCAAAATGGTTAAAACAACTGACACTCCGCAGGAGTATATGCTTGCATCCACACCATTTGTAGGTGATGCCAGTCATTTTAATTTTAGCCATTTTGGTGACTGTATTTGTATCACATTGGTTTTAATAGCTTTTTTTTTTAATAGTAATCTTTTATTTATTTATTTATATATTTTATTTTTGGCTGTGTTGGGTCTTCGTTTCTGTGCGAGGGCTTTCTCCAGTTGCGGCAAGCGGGGGCCACTCTTCATCGCGGTGCGCGGGCCTCTTCTCTATCGCGGCCTCTCTTGTTGCGGAGCACAGGCTCCAGACGCGCAGGCTCAGTAGTTGTGGCTCACGGGCCTAGTTGCTCCGCGGCATGTGGGATCTTCCCAGACCAGGGCTCGAACCCGTGTCCCCTGCATTAGCAGGCAGATTCTCAAGCACTGCGCCACCAGGGAAGCCCCAACATTGGTTTTAATTTGTGTTTCCCTTATCACAAATAAGGTTGTATACAATTTCACATGCCCGTTGACTGAACAGTCTCTTTTACCTGTCGCAAGAGGTTTCTCCACTTTTTTCCTGAGTTGTCTGTCTTTTCCTAAGGGAATATGGAATTCTTTTTACGTTTGGGCTTCAAGTCTGTCATTGGTAATTGGTGTTAAATATGACTGCTTTTTTACTCTTTTAAGTGTTGTCTTTTAACATACAGAAATCTTGCTTAAGACATTTGCTCATACCAGAGTCAGAAAGATACTCTCCTGTTTCATTGTTTTATCTTTTATTTTATGTCTACAAGCGATAAGGAATTTGTTTTTTCTGTATATCATGTGGATGGTTCAAGTATTATTATTATTTTCATTTATATGTCTCTCAATTTTCTTCTTGTATTTTTTCACAGATTTGTTATTAAATTTATGCTGCTCTCATAAAATGAATTGTGGATTTCCCCCATTCTTTCTCATAATTGGAAATATTTAAGATTGTTGCAGATTATTATGTAATGTTTAAAGTAATTCACATGAAAATTTATTTGGACCAGAAACTTTCTGTTTTATTTTTAGTTATAGATTTAATTTATTTAATATACATTGAAGAATTCAGGTTTCCTATTTATTCTTATATAAGTTTCATGTAGTTGTGCTTTTCAAAATTTGTCTACATCATCTAAAATTTGAAATAAATTTTTAAATCTTGGAAAATATTACTTTAATATCTTTATGATATCTATAGTATCTAGAGTTATGTTTTTCATTCATATTAATAATTTGTCATTTTTTTCTTAATCACTCATGTTAGTTTTCTAATTCATCTTTTCATATAACCAACTTTTGGCTTTATTGATTTTTCTATTGTTTTCTGTTTCCTATGTCATTGACTTCTGTTTTTACCTTATCAATCCCTTCTTTCCTTTTCTAGCTCATTAAGATGGATACTTAAATGCCTGGTTTTCTGTCTTCCAGTGTATTTTTTATGATAATAAATTTACTTTAAAACAGCTTTAGCTTCATAGCACATTTTGATATATTTTCATTATCATTTAGTATTGAAAATTTCCTCTTTGTTATTTTGGCTATGACTTGTGGACTATTTAGTAGTGTATTGCTTTATTTTCAACCATCTGGGATTTTATAACTATCTTCTTTTATTGGTTTCTAGCTTAATTCTTCTGTAGGCAGAAAACAAACAGAATAATTTCAGTCATTTGAAATTTGTTGGTAGTTGTTTTATGGCAATTTAGAAAATGATCCATGTCCACTTATAAAGAATGTGGATAAAGTATTCTATGGATCTCAGTTTGACAAATTTTTTAATCATACTGTTTGAAGTTTATAGTTCTTGATGGTTTTCTCTGTTTATTCCATCATTTACTGAGGAAATTTTGCTAAAATGTCCATTTTGACTGTAGCTTGCCTACTTATCCTTTACAGTATGTCAGTATTTAAATATTTTGAATCTATGTTTTTATGTATATACAAATTAAAGATACATGTGGCTCCTATTGAATGAATTCTTGTGTCATTATGCAATATTTATTTACAATGATAAAAATAAATCTTGCCTTTAACTCTAGTTTTCTGATATAAATATAACTATGCCTGGTTTCTTTGATTACCATTTGCATGTTATATATATTTGCATACCTTTAAAATTTTCTATGTCCTCATATTTAAGGTGTGTCTATTGAAAGGAGTATATGCTAGACTTTTGCTTTTGTATACAGTCTGACAATTTTTGCTTTTTACTCCATCCATTGTGTTTATTTACATTCAATGTTTAATTATTGCTCCAGTTGATTGTAAATCTCTTCTCTAACTAGTTGCTTTATATCTATTTCTTCTGTTTTTTAATTCCTTTTGTCTTTACTTCCCTATTAGTTTTCTAGTTATGTATTCTTTTATTATTCTTTTAGTGATTACTTTAAATATTATAAAATGCTTCCTTGAATAATTACTTCTCTCCTGACACACAGTTTATACAATGCTAATAATCCCTATAATTACTCTTTCACCATTTATATTATTATTGCAATGTATCTAAATTTTAAATATTTTTAAGTCACACAAAACATTGTATTGTTGTTATTATTATAAATTTAAGCATCCAATATTCATTTACATTTTCTCAAATAATTGAGTATTCCATTGCACTTCATTGATTAGTATATCACCTTCATTTTTCTGGAATCACCTTTCTTCTCCCTGAAGAATACTGACCCCTACTTTTGTTTGTTTAGCAATAGATGCTGTATTAGTTTTTGCTTGTCTAGAAATTTATTAATTTAACCTTATTTTTGAAGAGTATTTCTTTTGGATGTTGACTTCTAGATTGACAGTTATTTTTCTTAAGCATTAAAAATGTCACCCCAGTGTCAATTGCCTTCCATGATCTCTGTTGAGAAATCAGTTGCCAGTCTCCTTGTTATTCATGTGAAGGTAATGTGTTTTTAGAAAGTTTATTTCGTACATGGTTTTTGTTGTGATTTTCCCAGTTGTGCTTTACTTCGTATTCATTCAGTTGAGGAGAATTTCTGGAGGGTGTAAAGAATACTTTCCACCTACCTATTTATGCTCTCTTCCACAATTCATAAAACTAGTCAACAAAGATAAAAACTTTACCATGTGCCAGATTTTGGGTTAAATGTGTCACTTCAGTTTTCTCATATGATACTCAAACCTATAAAGTTGCTACTATTAAAAATTCCTTTTTATAGAGGAGAAAAATGGAAACACAAAAATTAGGCCAAGGTCAAATATCTAGGTTATAGATTATGGACTGAAATTATTTTGTCTTATACCAAAGCCCATTTTAATAGTAAAAATGCCCAAAATGCATTTGGAAAAAGTTTATAATAGGGTACTTTTAATTCAGTAAAATAACATTAACTAGAGATACTTAAAGCATGTGGCAAATTGGCGAAAACATCTATTATCATGAATGTGGGTTTTAATGTTGGTTCTGACACTAACAGGCTCCAGGGACTTGTTTGTGATGACAACTTTGGGCCCAAATCCTCATTTTTAAATAAGGGTGTTGGATAAGGTGATCCTTATTGATTCTTTCTGGTTAGAAAATTCTATGAAACTAATCTTGTTTTAGGCAACTTCTTTATTTTTTCTTTATCAAAATACTGTGTGCTTACACAGAATCCATGATGAGATACATCTAATCTCGTTCTAGAGATGTAAGGAAAAGATTGCTATGACCATTATCTTATTAAAAATACCCTCTCCAGATTTCTGAACATTATTGTTTGTTTTTTCAGAAATCTATCTGGCTTTTTATATTTTGTTAGAAATGAGGTGCCTAAAATTGAATGCAGTTTTCACAGGGCAATACGACTAAATTGGATAACAAGGGTTTATTGTCTTGCAGCTTCATGATACAATGCCTCTGGATATATAACACAAAATCACAAAAGTCCTTTATAGTGCCTTAGAAAATATGCGTATTATTCTATATTCTACTTTGATTTTAAACATTATTTAAGACTTCATTTTACAGAAAGCACTTCTATTTATCACCCAATGAATTATTCAGCAGCATCTAATTTTCAATAAATTTTTTGGTCTTGGAGATACCTATCTTGTGATTCAAGCTTCTTATGAAAATGTTTGTGTTTTTTTTTTTAGCATTTTCAACAATTATATTAGTATTATTCATGTTTTTATAACTTTTCATTTTTAAAATAAAAAAATCAAGTTGTCTTGACATGATGCCAAGCAATTCTTATTTCAGCTAACATTGCTTTTAGACTAGAAATACAATAATGTTTCTATTCTAAAATGCAATAGTAGTAAAAATCAACTTGGCCTAGTAGTGCAGTCCTAAGAGCAAATGGCTGATTGTGTTAAATGCTTCTTGGAGTTCAGTAATGTCTTTAATTTTCTTGTGCAAAATGCTAAGTGAAAACAATAAGCAGATTGAAATTATTTATGCATGGTTGTAAATGAAAGGAAAATAATTCATCTTTACTAGGAAAAAATTGCAGAAATAGTAAGTTTCAATTTGATACTGTAGATGGTGAAGTTTAAGAGCTCAAAGACTCTTTTGATTACTTTCCAGCTTTCTATGCAAACCATCCATATTTTGGAAATGAATATATTAAAGTTGGATTTGGAATTTATACCACTAAAACGCCTTGAATATTTTAGTTTATCTCATAATGAATAATTTGAATAATTAGTATTTTATTACATAGGGTTTTTAAAAACTTTGTTTCAGAGAGTATTTTAAATGAGGGAACTAACTGATAATTCATTATTCTATTATTTTCAAATGGGAATAATAAAAATGTTATATGTCTACTATAAAATGTTAGATGCATAGAAATGTATTATTTGGCAATATTAAAACATGTTCCTAAATTTACTAAAACTGTGAGTGTCCAAGAGGATATAACCATATGACTATGGAGACATCAGTTTATTGCTTGAGCAAATGGGAATCCATCCTATTATTCTTATTATTCTGCAAATGATATGTGCTATCTAGAGCCTCATTTGGTCCTAAACTTTAAGTGCTGTGTGTCACAGAGCCTACGTGCATAATCACAGAGCTTGGGGGATCTGACCATTAAAATCCAATGCCAGAAAAAAATAAGAGTAACTTTAAAAACTGTGGCAGGTCTGGCTCTGGAATGTCACACTTTCTAATTAGGATCCTGAGTGGAAGAATCTTTTTATAAAAATGTTAACTAAACAACAGTTTGTAAAATGAACACTAAAGCAATGGAGATGTAATTTTTCTATTTCAAATGCATAGCACTGTTTTTCCCCCATAGATTTATAGCGGTAGTAAATTTTAACTATGATCAGCTAGAATTCCTAGTTTGAGTATTCTGTCAGCCAATTAGATTCTGTCTTATGAGGAAATGATTCTGAATAAAGTTGCATTGCCTAACAACACTGGCTTTGAATATAAACTGCACTCTTTGAGTAATAATTATTTATGAGACAAAAAAGTTAGAAAAATAAGCAGAAAGTTTTTTTATGTTTAGTTGAAATAATATGATGATAATATAAAGATGTATGATTTTAATACCATCTGTGCAAGGCTAATATTAATATAATAATAACAAATTGAACAGTATTTTATAAAATATTTTCATATTTTCTTCATTTAATCTTCTCGGTGCTGGTGTGACCAAGTCATTATCCAGATTTGAAAAAATAAAGAAAATATTTCATAAAGAATGTGTCAAAAAAAGTTTCCAATCTTTTAAAATGATCCTGACTTATATGGAAAATTAAACTAATTAAAATACATGCCAAAATATGCAAGTAAATTTTCCACTACCATATTTTTAGTGCAAGCACACAGAGTTGAAAAGTTGTTTTAACTTCAAGAAGTTAACATCCATTTGCTTAAGAAGTTAAGCTTGAGATAATTATGTGTACAAAATATATACAAGTAAAAAACTTACTCTACTTCCCTATATTGAACAGCTGAGACAAAGCAAAAAAGTGGGTCAAGGATGAGGAATTGACAAAGAATAGAAAAAAGACAAAAATCAAAAAACAATTACCCTGTTTTATTTCCCAGTACCATTGCCCTCCCACAAATAAAAATCTATGCTGTAATGTAGAGTCCTATGTTGTCCAAGGCATATGAATTAGTCATTAATAGTTATTGAATGTATTAGTTACTAGGAACATAGAGCTGCATAGAACATACATGATTTGTTGTCTCAGGGAATTTAAAGACCATCTATACACATGCACATTAAATAAATATTTGCAAATAATTTATTAAGTCATAATAAATAAAGAACTATGAAAGGAAGAAGTATTGTGAGCCATTTGAAAATTTATCCTGGTCTAGTATGACAAAGTTTTCTTTTAGGAAGTGATACGTTAGCTGATACCTCAGAAATAATAAAGGTCAAATTGTAAATTAAAAAGAAAAAAAGAAACATATTCAAGTTTAACGTTATTTCTTGAGGCAGTGACCTTTGAGGATCTTAAGAGAGACTTTCATGGCTGCATGAGAGAGAGCAAAGGGAAATGTGAAGCAAAGTGAGATAGAATGAGGAAGTGTCACATTAAGCATGGCTATGTTAGCCATGTTCAGACTTTGTTTACATTTTTAAAGTGAAATTAACAGTTATTACAAAGGTTTAAATAGGGAGGGATGGCTTGATTTGTTTGGTGATTTTAAAAAGATACATTGATAGCAGCAATGTGTCATGAGGGACTGAAGAGAGGCCAAGTAAGAGGCTAGTGGAATAATTCAGGTGAGAAATACTGGTGTCACTGGGATAGTGTTGGTGAAAGATAGCAAAGTTGATAAAACCAAATAATCCACTAACAGAGTGGTAAGAGTAGTCAAGGAGGACCCCTAAGGTTTTATTAGCTGAATCTCAGTATGCGATTATGCATTCTCAGAGATAAACCCCAAAAAGGAAAATTATGGGGACAAAGTTTGTGAGTTCAATTTGGGAAACCATGAACACATCCAAATGTCTGGAGTGGAAGAGGGGTTTGAACTGGAAATATAGCGCTGAGGTTAAATAGCATTTCTATTTAGAGCACAAATTAGATTTAAATGAAGGAGATTATTTAAGAACCAAATACAGACTATCATGAAAAAAAATGGCTCAGAAAAGAGCCATGATGAAGATAAAATGTTCAAAATTTGGAAGAGAAAGAAGGAACTTAAAAGGAAACAAAAGAGAAGACCAACAATTTTGGCCTCATAGATGCTGAAGGAAGTAAAGATTCAAAAAGAGAGCATAATCAACCATGGAGAATGCTGCTTACATATCAATTGAATAGTGGACTCAAGTGTACCCATTGGATTTATGGACATGGAGATTATTGGACAATTGGCGAGAGAAGATTCCATAGAGTGGTGAGGATGAAAACCCCAGTGGAGAGGTTTGATAAGTGAATGTGAATAGAGAAAATATTAAAGGTAATTAACAACAGCAACAAAAAAAGCAACAAAATGATTTCAAGAACTTTGATTTTGAGAAAAGTAGATTAATAAGGTCATACAAAAGGGTGAGATGAATGATATAAAAGAGTTATATGGATGTGAGAGACTGTGAAGAGGAAAATCACAATCTGTACATAGCTTCTTTCCCCCAATTTAAAAAATAATATTGATTTATCTGTGCCTTCTGAATAGGTGTTAGAGTGTAAATGTCTTAAGGACATACAAAGCCTTGGGTTCTGTGGGAGTCCCCTGGAGTAAGCCAGTTGGGACTTTCACCTTTTTGTGTAAACCCTAATGAAGCCTAATGTTCTAGCTATAAATGGGAATTGTTAATCAATACTGGAAGTGTTTGGCCCTTAGAAATCTCTTTATTTCTTATTGAATTTTAACACTGGCCATTATGGAATGTATTTAATCTCTTAGATTCTTGAGAAGAAGGAAAAAAATAAAGTTGATTGAGTGATCTGATTGAGGTTGGCTCAAGGCTTCCTAAGTTTTATCTTAGGTGTGTAGTGGGGGACCACTGTACCAGCAGACTCTCTCCAGGTGCCACATCAGAGACTGCCTTGCATCTTTCTTGCTTCTACAACACTACACCAAAGAGAAGAGATAATTTCATTTTCTGACATTTCTGGGACTAAAATCAATAATATTCCATAACTAAGACATAAACCCAAATGAGATGACAAAGAAAAATAGCATACTATTTAAAAGGGTTCAAGAACTAGAGTTTAGAAATTAGCTAGAACAAAGAGAAAACATGCTTAGTAAAAGAGACTTGGTAGAAAATTTTTTTCTGGTGATTAAGAAACATGATTTCCCTTCTTGAAAAAAACATAGTGGATGAAATAAATTATGATTTTTACTGTTGAGAAAACGTAGGGATCTAAAATATTAAATACAAAATATTTTGGAGTACACAGTAAAAATATAGAGTGAATCTGTTAGTTTTGCTGATATTTATTATTGCCCTTACATCCATCAGTTATCTGGGAGTCATTGACTGCTGTGGGCAGGGCTTATCTGAACTTGACTCCAAATTACAGATTGCTCCAGGTTTGATCCTGATGTGGTTCATTCTCCTTTGACCAGTGTGCTAGTTGGGGCATATTCTTCCTGTGATGATTGAAGAGGAACAAGACGCAAGTCCCATTACACAAGTACAATTAATGTTTTGCTTTAATCACATCTGCTGACATCCCATTGGACAAAAGAAGTATATAGCTGAGCCCAAAGTCAAGAGATGGGAAGTTTACTCCACATTTGGTGGGATAACTGCAGCCTCATGGAAAATGGTGTAGATACATTTTGGAGGCAACAGTTTATTTGACTACATGTGAATATTATGAGGGAAAAGGTAAGGTTTTTAGAGAATAGTTTCAGGAGTTCAGTATGCAAATAGTAAGATTTATACGTAGGCTGACCATATTATTTATTATCAAAGTTGGACAATTTTCAGAGTAAAAGAGGATGGATATTAATAAATTTGCTGAAACCACAGGTATGAACAAGAGCTGTGTGTGGCAAGTGGGGATACATAGTTATGCTAGTCATGAGGAGAAAAAAGATACAGATGGAAAACGAGCAACATCTGATCAAAGATACTAGAAAAAGTTCTTCTGATATAAAGAAAGATTTAAGCCTGCAGATTAAATGGTTCATTGAATTTCAGGAATGATTGTTGAGAAAAGAAATACCACAAAGCATATCCTGATAAAATGTTTCCATTCTAAAGATACAGAATATTTCTTACAAGCCTCCGGAACTAAATGCATTACCTATAAATGAAAAAGAATCATACTAGAATTAGTGCAGCACATAAAACCAAAAATGAATGGACTAATATCTATAGACAAGTAAGAAAAAGTAATTAGAATCCTTTCATGATACCATTTCTACAATAGAGCAAAAGAAAGTGTCTCAAAAATTTTATTGTAGTTTTATCTTATGAGTGTGAGTTGAAGGAAGGGTGATGGTAAGAAGAGAGACATAATTTTCTTGTTAGAAAATATTAGTAAAAAGGTATGTATAATTAAGTGTGGATGGAAAGAGAGATCGCCACTGAAGGAAAGGTAAAGGAGGACTTCAAAATTAATGAGGTGAGGAAATAAAGCACAGTACTGTCCTTGAGTATTAAGTCCTTCTATTCCTTATAAGAGGATTAGATATCACCTCCTATTGCCATGTGACTTGCAACTCCTTCTGTGGGTACATTTTTACATCCTTGCCCCACTGATGGTTTACTTCACCATTTGACTAACTTTGACCAATGGAATCAGAATATATCCAACATACCCTCTTAGAACAAAAGCTTTAAGTACAGGGTGTGGTTCAGCTCTCTCTTTTGCTTTTTTCCTAATGCCACTAGCATAACAGATTCCAAATAAGAGCTATTTCTTCAGCCTGGGTAATAATATAAGCAGACTCATATAGTAGGGCTGCTGAAACTAATCTGTAGCTGCCCACGTAAGTTGTGTGTGAGAAATAAATGTTTTTTCTTTGAGGACACTGATTATCTGTGATTGTGCTGCAGCAAAGCTGAGTAAAATGGAATTGCTCCTAAAAAAAGAAAAACAGGTTTAAAATATGAGACATATGTGGTGGCAGTTGATCTATTGTAAGAGACTGGAAGACAGTCACTCATCCTATACAGTCCTAAATATTTGGTAGACTCTTGCTTATGTAAACATGATAAGAAAATAAAAATGGCCTAGATTGGCAAGGCCATCACCCCTCAGGCACACCCTCTAAATGGATTAACATTGCCTTCATTAAATGTTTTTCTTTGAACAAAATTGTTTACCGAACAGAAACTAAGAACATGACGTATAGTGAGATTATAGACTATGGTTATTTTTTGGCTGTTGCTAAAAACATGGGAATATTAGGTTGTTTATTACTACTGCCCTCCCCTCAAAATATAGTTGAGTAAAACACAAGGGTTTTCCCTTGGAATAAAAAGTGTTATCCAACCGGCAAAAATATGGAAAAACAAAATGAGCAACTAACGAAGTAAAAAAAAAAAAAAAAGGTTATGTGAGATGTACAAAGTATAATTGTCTATAGATCATCTTTGAATGTGAATACATTGAATTCTTCCATTTAAAACAAAGAGATGGTAGGTCAAAAAAATGCTGTTGAGTCTTATGCTCTTAAGAAAAGCAACAAGAAGAGAAAAAATTAATATGAAAAAATAAAAGGAGATTGAAATGAAATAGAATGAGTGAGGAGCTATGGGCCAAAGGCACACAGTAATAATGAGTAGGAAATATATATAGACAAGCTAAAATTTAAGCCTAGCTAAAGCATTAAGAAGAACAGACAGGATTATTTTTTGATGATTTGAAAACATGTAGGTGATAAAAGAGTTAAAAATCCTTGTAGAGCAAACAGCAGATAAATATATAAAAGAAAAACTTGGAAATACCCAAAAATATTTTTTTAATAAAATAAGAATTGTAGATTTCAATAATCTCTTTAAAGTCTGAGTGATCCAAAAGACAATAAATATTAACAGAACAAAAATGTAATTAATAAAATCAATTTAATAGGAATACCTAGAATCATGGCTATTTCATACAGGATGCAAATACTTTTTTAAGTCTGTGGAAAATTTACAAAACAGCTCACATACTAGAACTCACAAATAAATTCATAAAATGAATCTTTACAAATTATAAAGCTGAACATTTTTAGGCCTTGTTTTTTGGTCATCCCAAAAAATAGAACTAAATAATATGATGACTGAAAAATCCTAATTACTTTTGAATTCAGAAATGTAGTTCTAGAATACTTTTGAATAATCCAATGGGAAATTTAAAAATATATAGAAAGCAGTAAATATGAGAACACTTCATATCAAATGAGGAATGAGGCTTATGTACCAAGAATAAATTTATAGTTTTAAATACCATCATTATAAGAAAGAGGAATGCCCAAATTTAATTGGTTTACTTCTTTTAAACAATTAGTCAATGAACTCCATAATTTAACAAGGTAAACCAAATAAAATAGGTAGATGAATTTAATAAAGATAGAATAAAATTTAAGGAAAAGAAAAAAAAATAGTCATCAGCATACATAAATGCAGAAGCTCATATTTTTAAGTCAAGTGAAATTTATTAAAAGGGGGAGAAAGTAAACATACATGAATGGGAGTGAAAATGGAGCAATAAAAAAGATATAGGAGAAATCAAATCATTAAACATCATCCTGCATTAAACCTTATAGAACACATTTAAAAAATTTTGAGGAAATGGATGATTTCTAACAAAAACAAATTATTAAAATTGATTCAAGAAGCAGAAAAATTGAAAGGATGCATTTCAATATAAGGAACAGAATATGTGTTTAAAAGCTACACTATAAGGGACCTGGATCAACTAAGTTTTAGCCAACCATTAGATAACCTCATTCTCAGTTTATTTAAATTATTTCAAGATATAAAAAGAGGCAAATAATTCTCCAGTTTATTTTATGAGACCAGCTTGATTTAAATTTCCAATCTTAAAAAGGAAAAGAGAGAGAAAAAGTGAGAGAAAAGACAGAAAGAGAAATTCTTTATGAATATGAAAATACATATCCTAAATAAAATATGAACAAATAGAAGCAAGCAATGTGTGAAAATATAATGTAAAATTACTAAACAAGGTTTATTCCATTAATCAAAGTGTGACTCAATATCAAAAAAATTATATATAATTTTACCTTCACACATTCAAGGAGAAAAAAGTGAAACATTCTATTCATAGGTTCCAATAAGGCATTTGGTAATATCAAAATTCATTCCTAATGAAAAGTATGGGTATAACAGAAATAGAAGGAAAAAAATTATTAAACCATTTACCAGAATCCTAGAGCAAACATTATCCTACAGGACAAAATTCTAAAATTATTTAAAACAAATAATAAGAACGCAACTCTCATCATATTATGTAACATTTTCTTGAGTTTTTAGCAATATAGGAATGCAGAAATCAATCAATACAAACTTTGTAAAAGAGAGAAAATTATGTTTCCTTGTGATAATATGATTTATACCTACAATCTTCATCTTTGTTCTCAAACTACTGAAATGAGTTAGGTTATTTGATAAAGTGACTTGATATAAAATTAATGATTACAAAAATCAGTGGGTTGTCTTGAATTTAGCAGTAAACACTGATGAAAAGAAATGGGAAAATTAATCTATTCAGAACAAACAACAACAATAACTAATCCAACAAAACAAAATTAGGAACTTTATGAAATGCTTACCCATAAATTTAATAAGAAAGACAGAGAACGTATATGAACAAAGTGAGAGTACGTTTACTGAAAGACAAAATGAGATCTGCACAAAAGAAAAGTCATCCCATGTTCTCAGATGGGAAGAAATTATGTTAAAATATATAATTATATCCAAATAAATATATACATTTAGTACAATTAACCTAATCTCTAATGCTTTCTAAATCTACTTATAAAAACTTTAGACGTACGTCACAAGGTACGAAGGTAATTCGAAAGTGTCAGGACAACAACCTAAAATAGAAAGTTTTATTTATATTCTAGCTATTATTGAGTTACTTACAAAGTTACCTGGACATTCTCATATCTTGAACTTCTGCTCATTTCTTGAACTTTTTGGTGACTGTGGTGAGAATTTTACAGCAATACATCATAAGTTATTTGGTTCACCATATATTATTTTGCATTCTTCTTTGGAAAAATAGTAAAATAAGGAAGAAAAATGACTTGAGTTTCCACATTGCAGAAAATATTCTTGCTTGCCACATAAACTCTTTTATAAACTGATGAAACATAGATGTGATTTTCTAAGCTATTTTATAAAAAAAATATAAAATTTTAATCTAATATTTTAATTCTTATATTCAAAGCAATAATAAAAAAATGAAGCCAAAATAATAAAATGTGGTAAAAGCACCTGCAGTAGATTTCTAAGAGCCATATGTTTGTATTTAGAAAAGAGCATTTGTATAATTCGTAAATCATGCGTATGGTTCAATTAATGCCATAGTGATTTTTTTTCTACTATACATATTAAGGGTCTTTATATTTTTATTTTTTATATTTTTAACATCTTTATTTCAGTATAATTGCTTTACAATGTTGTGTTAGTTTCTGCTGTACAACAAAGTGAATCTGCTATAATTATACATATATCCCCATATCCCCTCCCTCTTGCATCTCCCTCGCACCCTCCCTATCCCACCCGTCTAGGTGGTCACAGAGCACCAAGCTGATCTCCCTGTGCTATGCAACTGCTTCACACTAGCTATGTATTTTACATTTGGTAGTGTATGTATGTCAATGCTACTCTCCCACTTCGTCCCAGCTTACCCTTCCAGTGTCCTCAAGTCCATTCTCTAAGTCTGCGTTTTTATTCCTGTCCTGCCGCTGGTTCATCAGAATCATTTTTTTAAAAATTCCGTATATATGCGTGAGCATACAGTATTTGTTTTTCTCTTTCTGACTTACATCACTCTGTATGACAGACACTAGGTCCATCTACCTCACTACAAATAACTCAATTTCATTTCTTTTTATGGCTGAGTAATATTCCATTGTATATATGTGCCACATCTTTATCCATTCATCTGTTGATGGACACTTAGGTTGCTTCCGTGTCCTGGCTATTGTAAATAGTGCTGCAATGAACATTGTGGTACATGACTCTTTTTGAATTGTGGTTTTCTCAGGGTATATGCCCAGCAGTGGGATTGCTGGGTCATATGATAGTTCTATTTTTAGTTTTTTAAGGCACTCCATACTGTTCTCCATAGTAGCTGTATCAACTTACGTTCCCACCAACAATGCAGGAGGGTTCCCTTTTCTTCACACCCTTTCCAGCATTTATTGTTTGTAGATTTTTCAATGATGGCCACTCTGACAGGTGTGAGGTGATACCTCATTGTAGTTTTGATTTGCATTTCTCTAATGATTAGTGATGTTGAGCATCTTTTCATGTGCCTCTTGGCCATCTGTATGTCTTCTTTGGAGAAATGTCTATTTAGGTCTTCCACCCATTTTTTAATTGGGTTGTTTGTTTTTCTGATATTGAGCTGCATGAGCTGCTTTTATATTTTGGAGATTAATCCTTTTTCAGTTGCTTTGTTTGCAAATATTTCCCCCCATTCTGAGGGTTGTCTTTTAGTCTCATTTATGGTTTCCTTTGCTGTGCAAAAGCTTTTACATTTCAATAGATCCCATTTGTATATTTTTGTTTTTATTTCCATTATTCTAGGAGTTGGGTCAAAAAGGATCTTGCTGTGATTTATGTCAAAGAGTCTTCTTTCTAAGCTTTCCTCTAAGAGTTTTATGGTGTCTGGCCTTAACATTTAGGTTTTTAATGCATTTTGAGTTTATTTTTCTGTATGGTGTTAGGAAGTGTTCTAATTTCATTCTTTTACATGTAGCTGTCCAGTTTTCCCAGCACCACTTATTGAAGAGGCTGTCTTTTCTCCCTTGTATATTCTTCCCTCCTTTAGCAAAATAAGGTGACCATATGTGCATGGGTTTACGTCGGGGCTTTCAATCCTGTTCCATTGATCTATATTTCTGTTTTTGTGCCAGTACAATACTGTTGCTTGCTGTAGCTTAGTAGTATAGTCTGAAGTCAGGGAGCCTGATTCTTCCAGCTCCGTTTTTCTTTCTCAAGATTGCTTGGGCTATTCAGGGTCTTTTGTGTTTCCATACAAATTGTGAAATTTGTTGTTCTAGTTCTGTGAAAAATGCCATTAGTAGTGTGATAGGGATTGCACTGAATCTGTAGATTGCTTTGGGTTGTATAATCATTTTCACAATGTCGATTCTTCCAATCCAGGAACATGGTATATCTCTCCATCTGTTTGTATCATCTTTAATTTCTTTCATCAGTGTCTTATAGTTTTGTGCACACAGGTCTTTTGTCTCCTTAGGTAGGTTTATTCCTAGGTATTATATTCTTTTTGTTGCAACGGTAAATGGGAGTGTTTCCTTAATTTCTCTTTCAGATTTTTCATCATTAATGTATAGGAATGCAAGAGATTTCTGTACATTAATTTTGTATCCTGTTACTTTACCAAATTCATTGATTAGCTGTAGTAGTTTTCTGGGAGCATCTTTAGGATTCTCTATGTATAGTATCATTTCATCTGCCAACAGTGACAGTTGTACTTCTTTTCCGATTTGGATTCCCTTTATTTCTTTCTCTTCTCTGATTGCTATGGCTAAAACTTCCAAAACTATGTTGAATAATAGTGGTGAGAGTGGGCAACCTTGTCTTGTACCTGATATTAGAGGAAATTGATTCAGTTTTTTACCATTAAGAATCATGTTGGCTGTGGGTTTGTCATATATGGCCTTTATTATGTTGAGGTAGCTTCACTCTATGCCTACTTTCTGGAGAGTTTTTATCATAAATGTTGTTGAATTTTGTCAAAAGCGTTTTCTGCATCTATTGAGATTTTCATATTGTTTTTATCCTTCAATTTGTTAATATGGTATAGCACATTGATTGATTTGCGTATATTAAATAATCTTTGCATTCCTGGGATAAACCCCACTTGATCATGGTATATGATCCTTTTAATGTGCTGTTGGATCCTGTTTGCTAGTATTTTGTTGAGGACTTTTGCATCTATATTCGTCAGTGATATTGGCCTGTAGTTTTCTGTTTTTGTGACATCTTTGTTGTGTTTTGGAATCAGGGTGATGTTGGCCTCATAGAATGAGTTTGGCAGTGTTTCTCTCCGTGCTATATTTTGGAAGATTTTGAGAAGGAAAGGTGTTAGCTCTTCTTTAAATGTTTGATAGAATTCACCTGTGAAGCCAGCTGGTCCTGGGCTTTTGTTTGTTGGAAGATTTTTAATCACAGTTTCAATTTCAGTGCTTGTGATTGGTCTGTTTATATTTTCTATTTCTTCCTGGTCAGTCTCAGAAGGTTGTGCTTTCCTAAGGATTAGTCCATTTCTTCCAGGTTGTCCATTTCACTGGCATATCGTTGCTTTTAGTAATCTCTCATGATCCTTTGTATTTCTGCAGTGTCAGTTGTTACTTCTTCTTTTTCATTTCTAATTCTATTGAGTTGAGTCTTCTCTCTTTTTTTCTTCATGAGTCTGGCTATTGGTTTATCAATTTTGTTTATCTTCTCAAAGAACCAGCTTTTAGTTTTATTGATCTTTGCTATTGTTTTCTTCATTTCTTTTTCATTTATTTCTGATCTGATCTTTATGATTTCTTTCCTTCTGCTAACTTCGGGGTTTTTTTTGTTTTTCTTTCTCTAATTGCTTTAAGTGTATGGTTAGGTTGTTTTTTAGAGATTTTTCTTGTTTCTTGAGGTAGGTTTGTATTGCTATAAACTTCCCTCTTAGAACTGCTTTTGCTGCATCCCATAGGTTTTGGGCCATCGTGTTTTCACTGTCATTTGTTTCTAGGTATTTTTTGATTTCCTCTTTGATTTCTTCAGTGATCTCTTGGTTATTTAGTAGTGTATTGTTTAGTCTCTGTGTGTTTGTATTTTTTACAGTTTTTTTCCTGTAATTGATATCTAGTCTCATAGCACTGTTGTTGGGAAAGTTACTTGCTATGATTTCAATTTTCTTAAATTTACCAAGGCTTGATTTGTGACCCAAGGTATGATCTTTCCTGGAGAATGTTCCATGAGCACTTGAGAGGAACATGTATTCTGTTTCTTTTGGATGGAATGTTCTATCAATATCAATATCAATTAAGTTCTTATTTTTTAGTGTGTCATTTAAAGCTTGTGTTTCTTTATTTATTTTCATTTTGGTTGATCTGTCCACTGGTGAAAGTGGAGTGTTAAAGTCCACTACTATGATTGTCTTACTGTCCATTTTGCCTTTTATGGCTGTTAGCATTTGCCTTATGTATTGAGTTGTTCCTATGTTGGGTGCGTAAATATTTACTATTGTTATATCTTCTTCTTGGATTGAGCCCTTGATCATTATGTTGTGTCCTTCTTTTTCTCTTTTAATAATCTTTATTTTAAAGTCTATTTTGTCTACTATAAGAATTGTTACTCCAGCTTTCTTTTGATTTCCTTTTGCATGGAATATATTTTTCCATCCTCTCACTTTCAGTGTGTATGTGTCCCTAGGTCTGAAGTGGGTCTGTTGTAGACCGCATATGTATGGGTCGTATTTTTATATCCATTCAGCCAGTCTGTGTCTTTTGGTTGGAACATTTAATCCATTTACATTTAAGGTAATTATTGATATGTATGTTCCTATTACCATTTTCTTAATTGTTTTGAGTTTGTTATTGTAGGTCTTTTCCTTCTCTTGTGTTTCATGCCTAGAGAAGTTCCTTTAGTATTTGTTGTAAAACTGGTTTGTTGGTGCTGAATTCTCTTAACTTTTGCTTGTCTGTAAAGGTTTTAATTTATCTGTCGAATCTGAATGAGATCCTTTCTGGGTAGAGTATTCTTGGCTGTAGGTTTTCCCCTTTCATCATTTTAAATATGTCCTGCCACTCCCTTCTCACTTGCAGAGTTTCTGCTGAAAGATCAGCTGGTAACCTTATGGGGATTCCCTTGTATGTAATATTTGTTTTTTCCCTTGCTGCTTTTAATATTTTTTCTTTGTATTTAATTTTTGATAGTTTGATTAATATGTGTCTTGACGTGCTTCTCCTTGGATTTATCCTGTATGGGACTCTCTGCGCTTCCTGAACTTGATTGACTATTTCCTTTCTCATGTTAAGGAAGTTTTCAAGTATAATCTCTTCAAGTATTTTCTCAGACCCTTTCTTTTTCTCTTCTTCTTCTAGGACACCTATAATTCGAATGTTGGTGAATTTAATATTGTCCCAGAGGTCTCTGAGACTGTCGTCAATTCTTTTCATTCTTTTTTTTAAATTATTATTCTCTGCAGTAGTTATTTCCAATATTTTATCTTCCAGGTCACTTATCTGTTCTTCTGCCTCAGTTATTCTGAAGTTGATTCCTTCTAGAGAATTTTAAATTTCATTTATTGTGTTGTTCATCATTGTTTGTTTGCTCTTTAGTTCTTTTAGGTCCTTGTTAAACATTTCTTATATTTTCTCCATTCTACTTCTAAGATTTTCGATTATCTTTACTATCATTATTCTGAATTCTTTTTCAGGTAGACTGCCTATTTCCTCTTCATTTGTTTGGTCTGGTGGGTTTTTACCTTGCTCCTTCATCTGCTGCATATTTCTCTGTCTTCTCATTTTGTTTAATTTACTGTATTTGTGCTCTCCTTTTTGCAGGCTGCAGGTTCGTAATTCCCATGGTTTTTGGTGTCTGCCCCCAGTGGGTGAAGTTGGTCCAGTGGCTTGTGTAGGCTTCCTGGTGGAGGGGACTGGTTCCTCTGTTCTGGTGGGTAGGGCTAGATCTTGTAATTCTGGTGGGCAGGGCCACGTCTGGTGGTGTGTTTTGGGGTGTCTGTGAACCTAGTATGATTTTAGGTAGCCTCTGCTAATGGGGTTGTGTTCCTGTTTTGCTAATTTTTTGGCATGGGGCTTCCAGCACCGGAGCTTGCTGACCATTGTGAGGAGCTGGGTCTTAACTTTGAGATGGTCATCTCTGGGAGAGCTCTCGCCTACTGATATTACTTGGGGCCAAGAAGTCTCTGGTTGTCCAATGTCCTGAACTCAGCTCTCCCACCTCAGAGTCTGTGGCCTGATACCAGGCCAGAGCACTAAGGCCCTGTCAGCCACACGGCTCAGAAGAAAAGGGAGAGAAAAAGAAAGAAAAAACTAATAATAAATTTAAAATAATTAAAAAACATTATTAATATAAAAATGTTTTAAATTATTAAAATAAAAATATCATAATAAAGAAGAGAGCTACCAAACCAATAAACAATTCCACCAATGATAACAAGCACTAAAATGTATACTGTGATAAACATAAAAATCAATAACAAGTCAGTCACAGACAGCAAACCCCAACTCTAAAGTTGCTCCCAGAATCCACCACCTCAATTTTGATATCATTCTTTGTCTCTTCAGGTATTCCACAGGTGCTGGATACATCATGTTTATTGTTGGGATTTAATCCGCTGCTCCTGAGGCTGCATGGAGAAATTTCCCTTTCTCTTCTTTGTTCGCACAGCTCCTGGGGTTCAGCTTTGGTTTTGGCCCCAACTCTGCGTGTAGGTTGCCCTCAGGCCTCTGTTCCCACTCAGACAGGATGGGTTAAACAGCAGCTGATTAGGGAGCTCTGGCTCATTCATGCTGGGGGGAGGGAGGGGTACTGTAGTTATAATTGGAATGTGGGGCTAGCCTGCGGTGGCAGAGGCTGATGTGACATTGCAACTGCCTGAGGCGTGCCATGTGTTCTCCCAGGGAAGTTGTCCCTGGATTATGGGACCCTGGCAGTGGCGAGCTGCACAGGATCCTGGGGCATGGTGTGGATAGTGACCTGTGCCTGCACACAAGATTCTTGGTGGCTGCAACAGCAGCGCTAGAATTTCACGCCCATCTCTAGTGTCCAAGCTGATAGCTGCAGCTTGTGCTTGTCTCTGGAGCTTGTATAGGCGGTGCTCTGCCTTCTGTGGGCAGACGGGGAAGGAATCCCCTTTCCTCGCACACCCTGAAACAATGGTCTCTTGCTTCTTATGCAGGTCCAGACTTTTTCCCGGACTTCCTCCCAGCTAGCTGTGGAACACTAGCCCCCTTCAGGCTGTGTTCACGCAGCCAGCCCCAGTCCTCTCCCTGGGATCTGACCTCCGAAGCACAAGCCTCAGCTTTCAGCCCCCACCTGCCCCGGTGGGTGTGCAGACAAGTGTCTCAGGCTGGTGAATGTTGGTCGGCACTGATCCTCTGTGAGGGAATCTCTTTGCTTTGCCCTCTGCACCCCTGTTGCGCTCTCCTCTGTGGGTCCAAAGCTTCCCCCCTGCCCAACCCCTGTCTCTGCCAGTGTAGGGGCCCCCTAGTGTGTGGAAACTTTTCCTGCTTCACAGCTCCCTCCCAGAGATGCAGGTCCCATCCCTATTCTTTTGTCTCTGTTTTTTCTTTTTTCTTTTGCCCTACCCAGGTACGTGGGGATTTTCTTGCCTTTTGGGAAGGCTGAGGTCTTTTGCCAGCATTCAGTAGGTGTTCTGTAGGATTTGTTCCACATGTAGCTGTATTTTTGATGTATTTGTGGGGAGAAAGGTGATCTCCACGTCTTACACCTGCCATCTTGAAGGTCCCTAAGGGTCTTTTTTCCATAGTGATTTTTGACAGGAGTAGGGACAGCTTATTTAATGAGTCAATGTTTTAAATTAGATATATTTACTTTTTGACCACCCTCCACCCCAAATATCCCAAAATACTGAAATGACAAGATAATTTGCATATATAGGATATTTAATAACTATACATTTTTCCACAACTTGAATTAAAAATTTGTGAAGCAGGTAACACACCTTACACATTTTAGGTATACAATGTATTCCTAAACAGATGACACAGTATTTGTCAGAATATATTTGTTAGTTGATGCACACACACCTCACACACACCTCACACACATACACCATAAAAAATGCATTTAATTGGCTTTTATTTCTCTTCATCCATAGAAAAAATAAATAGTTATCCAAATAGCTATATTCCCCCCCATATTTTATAGCCCCTGTGCATTCAGGAGAGGTGATGTGGCTACTTTTGGTCAATGGGTTCTAAGCAGAAGGTCCTCATCTCTGAAGTTGGAATAAAGTATAAGATAGCAAGTGTGCTACTGCCACTTTTCACCTATTATAATGAAAAAGAAGGTCACATGGTCCATATGTAATTAACAGATGGCAGAGGCTCAATCAGCCTGGGTCTGTAAATGAATGTGTGGAGAGACTGTATCCTACCTTGACCCACCTTAGCTATCTGCCGAGAGATAGAAATAAAAATTGTTGTTTGTGTGTTAAATGACTAAAATACTGTGATTGATTTGTGATTGTGGTTTAACATAAGCTTCTTGACTAATACTCCTCAAGTCTCTATATTCAGACAAAATAGAACACATGATCTTGCCATAAAAATAGAATTTGTATAAATACATTTGTTCTTTTCCTTTTGGCTATATTTTATGGTACATTCTTTTATCTTTTAATTATTTATCAAATAATTACAGCTTGGATTATACTTTCCTTTTGTTAGAACTATATTGTACCTTTTAAAACAATTTCATATATTCATTAAGGTTTTATTGAGTAATTAGGATGAAGGTTTTACAGGAATGACACAAGCTGAATTATAACAATATTTGCCATGAAGGTATTGTCCATATAGTAGCAAAAAATAATGAATACAAATAGCTATGACACAAGTTGGAATTTTATTAATAGCATAACAGACTCCCTAGATAAAGAGTTCAATCACCAGGCTAGTTTTTAAAAGTAGCATGTAGCTGGAGTTAATAAGGATCCCCATTATGTATAAATTTCAAACACTTTCCATCAAAGTCCCTAGGAATGTCCAGATATTACCTGCCCTGCTTCTGCCCTCCCTCTGACAATTCGATTATTCACCTGTTTAAAAGGCAGTGAGCATGACAGCTTCAATGATGGAGGAAGATGGCAGAGGTATTTCCTATGACGTAGAGCCAATCCTCAGCAAGCGTATGCAGGAGAACATGCAGAGAATAGATGCTCTGACTTGAATTGCTTTCCTAGGAACACAAGCTATGGACCCTGTGTGATACTCAAGCATAAGTGCTTAGCTTGTTGAAGACAATGAGGGGCTGCTTTTCTTGCCAAACCCTCATCAAATTTTAATAGAGCCATCAGAAGTCAATAAATAAATTCTCAACCAAGAGGGACTTTTAATAGGGGATTTACAGCTTGTATGATCTTTTTTCTTTTTGTAGATATGCAGTCTATATTTCAGAGATCGGACACATAACGTTCACTAAAACATTGTAGACAGTTGTCATTACTTTGTTTATATGGTAAAGTCAAGTCTCACCCAAAATTTAAGACCATTATTTCTGGGGGTCTCCCATAGCATATTACTCTTCAAAAACTAAACAAAACTTTAATTTCCCCCCAACTTAAATACCATAGTTCTGAAAGGGATATGGAATTGACCAGTGGTGAGAGTGATAAACTCTAGGACCACGTCCTGGGAATGACTTCTTTAGGCTCTGCAGGATGGCCTGGAAGACTCAAATAAAAATCCATATTGACAAATACTACAATCCAACCTCAAATAAAAATCCATATTGACAAATAAAATAAAAATAAAAATCAATATTGACTCAAATAAAATAAAAAATAAAATAAAACTCCATATTGACGAATAAAAATAAAAATCCATACTGACAAATACTACAATCCACCCTCTACTGAGGGACATGAACAGATTTAAGGCAGGAAGATGGAGGAAAAGAGGCTGAGAAAACTATCAACACAGAGAGCCTGAGATGTAAAGAACTAACCTGTGATTCACAGATTTTAAACAACAAAAATTCAGAAATGTTTTTTCTTTAACTTTTTATTTTATATTGGAGTATAGTTGATTAACAATGTTGTGTTAGTTTCAGGTGTACAACAAAGTGATTGTTATACATGTATCTATTCTTTTTCAAATTCTTTTAGAAATGCTTTTTCTTTAAACAAAATAATTATGTTGGTATGACATACCCTATTCAGAATTGAGAGCTGCCCCATCTTACTCCACTTTATAATTTCCATAATCTTTGCCAACAAATAGCTGGCTCAACTAAAAGATGAGTGATAAACAGGAAAGACACAAGACATGACCCTACAATGCAAAAGAGAAAACACAGAAAGCAAAAGCATATGAAGACACTGCATTCCGAGAGCACTTATCTAAAAAATTAAATAACATTTGTAATAAACATAGCTTCAAAATATCTTAATAATAAAAGAAGCTCAAAGATTAGGTGAATATGATTGAAGAATAGATTATAGAAATGTGAAAAAGATGAAGGAATCTAGCAGAAAATAATGGACCAGAAAAGGATAACAGAAATAAACACCATATTAGAAGCAAGGGACATAAAAACAAATGCAACTCAAAATCGCAGAGTGACTATGAGTGATTATCTCATAATAGATAATAAAAAATTGAAATGTAAAATGATTAATGGCTCATTTTTGAGAAGATAAGTGATTTGGAATGTGCAATACTATAAAGAAGAATAACAAAAGCAAAATTGTGGTTTCTGACAAAGGACTAAATAGGGCGTGAGGATTTAGGCATAATGAAAAAAATTTACCTGAAATAAATATTTTTTAAAAGTTACAATTCGGTAATATCTACATAGTTCTCAAAAAACATAAAGCACTAAGTAATTGTACACAAGGCTAAATTATCTTCAAGTACAAAGGCAACATGCAAAAATTTTTATATATGCCAGAACCTCAGGAATAAAACATATTTGAGGCCCTTCACAAAGTACAGCAAAATATTCAGCCAAATTATTGCCGAAACCTGGAATGGAGAAGCAAGGTGTGAGCATTACATCTCTTTAAAAAAAATGAACAAAGAAACCTACTAAACTATTTCACAGTGTTTGTAAAACATGCATATTATAACCTTATCACTGTAAAAATAATAACTCAATTAACAAAACAATGGGACTTGGCAGGAACTCCCAGTATGGTAGCTTCCTGATTTTTCACAAAGGAGAGTCAGTAGAGTATTAAGGAGCTTAAATTATTAAAATGATATCTCTAAAATTAAAATTATTCTTAACATTTCTTAAGTTCAGCATCATGTTTTATAAACTTAGTTTGTAAAAATATGATCTGATTTTCAGTTATTTCTTCCCTATCACTTCTATTTAATTGTTTTATTAACTCTTTAAAGAAATTAAATTTAATATGTAATAGATTCAAATGACATTGATAGTATAAATCCAGTTTTATCTGACTATCTTTTAATGTCAGTTAAACAAGATTTCATCTGAAAATAACAGAAAACCTGACTTCTGTTATAAACATATAAATAATGTTTATTTCTCTCATATAATAAAAAATTGGGAGATAGGCAGCTGCTGGACCAATGACTCAATAATGTCTTTGCCAAAGTTTGTGCAATTATTTTCTCCTTATCCTCATGGTAACAACATGTCTGTGTATTCCAAGAAAGAAGATGGAAGCAGACGACGGGTAGAGAATGTCATCAGACTTGTACTTACATTTCACTGACCACTCCTGGCTTCAGGGGAGCCTGGGCAAGTGACTCATATAGACTTTCTAATGTCATTTAGAGTAGGTAAGGATAAAAGAGGCTGAGTGATCTAAGCTATGTGTCTACCACATGTTCCCTCTTATGTAACCATAGAAGAGTTTCAGAAATAAAGTGTAACAATTTTTTACCACAGAAAATATGTAGATTTTTTTTAAATCTGAAATTTTATATTTTAAAAGCAAAAAGAGGTATTATCAAATGTATATCTATCTCTATCTACCCACATAGTTGAAACCAATGAAAACATTCATTAAATACATAATATCATTTTGCATAGATTCAGATCACATGGGTTAACCCGAGTAATGAAAAAAAACATATAACATAAAAATAACAAGACTGATATGCCAAACATATTAAATCATGTGATAATTTTTTAAATGTTTATTTAACAGAATTATTTCCTAAGTTACAATACCATGCTCAAAAACATTTTCCTGAAGAATTTGTAGTCATTGAAGTAATAGCATTCTCTGCATCTAACAGGAAATGACACAACATCTCTTGTGAAGTTCCAGGATTGTTATCTGTTATACCTTTGTTTTACAAACTTCTTTCAGCATGTCCATCTACACCTCTTGCTAGTCGTAAATTGTCTTGGTTCAATGACATTTATAGTATTTTTACAACAAGAAATAGTTTTGTTTTTTTTAAATAAATTTATTTATTTATTTTTGGCTGCGTTGGGTCTTTGTTGCTGCGTGCAGGCTTTCTCTAGTTGCGGTGAGCCGGGGCTACTCTTCGTTGCAGTGTGTGGCCTTCTCATTGCAGTGGCTTCTCTTGTTGTGGAGCACAGGCTCTAGGTGTGTGGGCTTCAGTAGTTGTGTTGTGCAGGCTCAGTAGTTGTGGCACATGGGCTTAGTTGCTCCACGGCATGTGGCATCTTCCCGGAGCAGGGCTCGAACCCATGTCCCCTGCATTGGCAGGCGGATTCTTAACCACTGTTCCACCAGGGAAGTCCTAAGAAATAGTTTTTGATAGAGTCATTTTTCAATCATTCTCTTACAATCAACACTGCTGTCCATGTTGTGTGGCTCAAACCAACAATGACTGGTCATTTGCAGCCTGGCAAGTAACACACAGTCACAGTCTACACAATAAAGCAAATCCTCCTTCAGTTAGTATACTGACACTGCTTTAGAAATGGTGGATGAAAAGGTTTTTTTCTTAAAGTATTTCTACATTCTGCTTCCTTTCATTGGAGTTTTGGATAAATTATTTTTACTATGATTGAGAGCTTACAAAAATTTAATTGAATTTTGCAACTATATATTTTAAACAAGATAAAATGAAATAGACACAGTCATAGTCCTTAAATATTAAAAATATGTTTGGTTAAATTATTAAACATAATTTTAATAGTTGAGATGATTGGAGTGTAGACACAGTAATGATCAAGTGAGTGAGCAGAAGACTGAGACAAAGAACTCAGTGCAAGTGGTCAAAGCAAGTGAAAATATGAGAGAATTTAATAAGTCCAGGTGCCCTAAAATAAATTGTTGATTGAATCGACAAAGGGAAAATAGAGAGGAAAATGAAAAATAGAAGAAAATTTCTGAAAGTTACAGAAAGACAAGTATTTCCAGATAGAAAGCCTTGAGGGGGTGAGGGTGGTAGGTATATTAAGAAAGAAAGATAGATATAGATATATAGATAGATATAGATATAGATATATATAGTAAGGGTGTATCAGAACTTACAGGATAAAGAGGAATTCATAAGAATTTTACAATGAGAGAATCAAATTATCCTCAGTATGAAGAGATTTACATAGTGCTCAGACATTTTCTGATCAAAAGACTAGAATGGTGTTTGTAAAGGTCAGAGGAAATTATATACAGTCATCCCTCAGTATCCATGGGGGTTGGGTTTCTGGAGTCCCCGCGAATACGGAAATCTGAGGCTGCTCAAGTCTCTTACATAAAATAGCCTATACAACGAATACAGTCGTCTCTTCCTATCCACGGGTTTCATCGTGGGTTTCACATCCTCAGATTCAACCTATGGTTTTGACAGAGAATCTGGTGGCTCTCTACCTTCTTAGTCCCAGAGGCATGTGTGAAATTCAGTTCTCCCCTTGAGATGTTTTTAAGTCTGTCTTCCCTGCATCCCATATTTTTCAAACCCTGGCAAATGTTTTGAGGGGAAACCGGCCACGTTTTTGAAACAGGCTTCTACACTCCATCAGAACTTCGTCTCACAGGTTATTAGGAGACAGTGTTTTATTTTAATTTTCCATTTAGAAGCTTTTAACTCAGAGCCCTGGCGTCCATCGCAGCTCCAGAATTCTGAATATTACATAAGCAAACAGTCTTTTGGGGCTTCTCTAGTTTTCATCCTGTCACTCAAGAGTTTACCACTTCTCAACTACCAAGACTTGGCTGGTTTCTATTCCCTCTTAGAGTCTTGCTGGGTCAGGCCAGATACCCAGTCTTCCTATAAGCATCTGGATATAAGAAAGCAGTGGCTGACTATTTTTACTCATAATAGGTGGATTTTCTCTTATTTCAAACTATTTAAAGACAGTTTACCATATTCTTGTTGTTTCCATTAGTATTCTATGCCTTTAAAGATATAATTTTCCTAGATGTTGCAGAGGGACAATTAGCCTACTGTACTACATTTTACCAGAAGCAGAAGTCCTCTCTTCAGTATGTGTTAATAAATACTTTTATAGTCCAATTTATTTAATGAAAAACATTTTTATTTGTATCTCTGAGCTTTATATTTGCAATATTGTCTTGTCCTTTTGTATTTTTATGATCAAAATATTTACTCTGTAAATGAGGGGATGATGCTTTATCATTTCATAGTTATGGGTAAAATTGACACAATTTACCCTTTTAAATGAAGATACATCATTTTTTTCAAAAACATTTGAATCCAAATATTTTTACTCTCAAATTTAAAAGTCAACAAGCCTGCACCAGTTATAAAAATTCTCTCAAAGTTATAGGAAAACTCTTTGCCTTTGTGCATGCCTATATAAATGTAAAACAAATGCTGTGATACTTTGATAAGAAGATATGTAAAATTAACTAAAATTCAATAGTTCATAGAATATAAATATTTGTTAAACTTTGTGTGACTAACGAGATATAATGACTAGTTGAACTCTATTAAACCGTGTCAACAGGTTCCCATCTTTCAAGATTCCTTATTATCAGTTGACACATCTGTAATTCTAAGACTGCTCAAAAGAATATAGGGCTTAACATTTTATGTCTTCCACAGTATCAGGAGGGTGATCAAGTGTTCTGATTTTCCCAGGACTGAGGTTACTTGGACTTGGGAATTTTAGTTTTAAAAGCAGAAAAGTCCTTGGCAAACCTGGACAAGTTGTTTACTCTACCAAGGACTGAGCAATTTAGACCTTCAATAATGAGCAATGCATAGAAAATAAGTTATGTTTAAGATGTTTAGGATTTATATAACATTGTAAAAATAACTATAACTCAATAATTCATCATTAATAAATGTATGAACAAAAACACTCAGGAGAACAAAAGTACATAATTTTTATATAATCATATTCACAAGTCAGAATTATGTAGTTAACTAAACATTGAATTTAGAATCAAAAGATCTGCATTTAATTTTTAATTTTACCACTCACGATTTGACCTTTGGCACATCTGTAAACCTCTCTGAACCATAAACATATCTGTTCTGTAAAAGAGGGATAATGATATATATCATATCTACCTTATGAGAGTGTTTTAAAAATCAAGTAAAATAGGGTCTGAAAACAAATTGAAAACACTGAAGTGCTATACTAATGTTATTTATAGACTGATATGTTCAAAATTATGACAATTATCCAACATTACTTGGTAGGTAATTTATGTCATCATAGCATATGACAACATGTAGATTACTTATTCACATGTCCACTATTATCTCATCTACAGTGGCTGAAATTTAATAATTTATCCAAGCAAAACATTTTCTTTTCATTACGAATAAACTTCCAACACAGAAATATATGTATGTACAAACATATATGTATACGTATGTCCTTGTGGCCACAAGGATAGAATTGACAAAACTTGCTTTCAAATGTTTAATGATATATGTTGCATTATCACTTAAACATTTGAAAGCAAATTTTGTCAATTCTTTCCTGTGGCCACAGATTGAATAATTTCTAAATTCTCAGCTCTATTAATCACTTGTTGGTAAGCATATACAAATGGTCACGGTATGATGTGACACAGAGGAATAGTATTTTAATTGACATTTAAGGGAATATGAGAATACTCGATACAGTAAAAGATAGTTGAATTAACATCTAGGTAAAGTAGAAACTTAGCAGGTATGTCAAGAAGACAGAACTTTGCAAGCCAAAGTTATAGCAACTGCAAATGAAAACAACAGAAAAAGTGCACAGACAATTCAGGGAATTAGTTGTTCAGCTAAAATGGAGTACAGAGTAAACAAAGAGAAATGTCAGGACAAGAGATAGGACCACTGAAATTGGTTAGATTATATAAAGTACCCTAAGCAGGAGCAATTATAATAATTTCTAACCCCAATGACCAACAATTTTTTCCACATATTAGTCAGGTACTGCTAGAAGCCAACCCAATGTCTGTTTGCTCTTCTCCCTTAAAGTTAAAACTTTAATTATTTGGGGGTTCCCAGTGTGTCTAGCTAAAAGTCTATTTTTCAGCCCTCGCCAAAACTAGATAGAGGTGATTCGTGAAACAGTCCTATTCTGGTATGTAGTCTGCCTGTTTTGTTTCCCTTGTATGAGCATAGCTTTTTCCTCTTCCCCACCCACCCACCCTGGTTACACTGTTATGAAGGCACAAGCCTGGAGAAAAGCAGTCATCTTGTGACCATGAAATGATAAGGGTGGGGACAGAGGACTAAACACTATGAACAGCAGAGCTGAAAGAGGAAAAGAACCTGGAATCATGTCTGACGATGTCATTGAACCATTGCACCAGCCCCACAACAGCCTCATTCTGGATTTCCTCGTCTGTGAAATCAATAAATAATTGGTCCTTAAACCATAACAATTAATACACTACATATCAATAGATGTCTGTTGACTAATAGGAGGCCATATATTCAATGATAAAAGTCTTGGATTACATTTTGTAACCAATAGGAAGGTGTTGAAGTATTTTAAATTGAGGATTAGTATAACCATATTTAGGTTTTAGAAAGCTCACTCCCACTTCACCAAGTATCCAGAGCACCAATTTATCCTGTAGAAATTACACAAATAATATAGCATTCTATGTTTAAGAAAACACACAGTTTTCAAAGTAAATGTAAGCAAGATTGGAACATTGTCATATATACTAGCTATTGCCCAAATTCTCAGAATTTCAACAGATTCAGTAAATGTATATTCAAGATTTATGTTACTCCTGAGTGGGTTATGCTTGACTGGAATAATAATATTTGTCATTCCAGACCTATGGCAACTTGTTTATATTTCCATCTTCTCCCCTCATATAAGAATATGGGGGAAGGAGTTAAACATGGATATAGACATAGGAAATATCTTTCAATTGGTGCCTTCCTGAGATGCTAAAATAAAATGATATGTAATCTTTACAAATGTCATCTCATTGAGATAGTTGGAAAAATACTTTAAAACCTCTAGTCCTTACTTGCTAGAGATGCATCACTACTGCTTTGGCATCATACGAAGAAACAAGCAAATGGTAAGAAAAAACACCAAACAAGCTATAGAATAAATTTGGATTTTATCACCACTTTTTATTGTACAGTCTGTGAAAGTATGGGTTCTGGACTCACAGAGGCCTGGGTATGAATCCTAGCTCTGCCATACACTAAATATATTACCCAGGAAAACTATCTTAATATCCTTAAGGATGGACTTTTCTCCTCTTAAATGGGGGTTTTAATGCATACATGTAGGAATATTATGAGAATTAAATGAGATACTATTTGTAAAGTTGGTAACTCAGTACCTGGCACATGGTAATCATTTAATTCAGTGGTTGCCATTAATAGTATGATTATTAATAGTTATGATTATTACCCTTCTCATTACTGTCATCATCATTATTATTACCTCCCATTAGGAGAGAAACAACTAATTTAAATGGAAATGACTTCCTATATAGATTTTCTTTACTGTGTGCTTTATTTCCTGTCCATTCTTAATTATCCATGTGAGGATTTTGCTGCAATGATCTATTTTAGTCTGTTTTTAATTCTGGGAAAATTTCTTCTACAAATTTCTGGGCCCTCTGCCTGCCTGCACCAATTATTCTGTATTTAGGAAATGCAAACGGATTTTAATAGTAAATTGAGGTAAAAACAAAGTATGGAGGCATCTACAGTGCAGAAACTTAGATGATGCATTTTAAAGTCATCATCACTTGCACTTTGAGTGACTCACATTTTTAAAAATATTTTCTTAGTATTTTTGATCAAGATAAGGCCATATTGAAAGGATATATATTTTATAGGTTTGCAGTGAACACTGATAAATTAAAAGTGACTTGAAGTTTAATTATAGAGCCATTTCATTGACCAGACCACTGCTTCCAAAATATGGTTCAGACATCTACTTTTATGCAATACCTAAAATTCATGAACAAACATTATCTCTGGAATATATATTTCCATTTTAGCATATGACAGAATCAAGTTGAGCAATATATTCTTGTGAAAATACAAAATATATCTGATAATTTCTCTAAATCTTTGTTGAAAATACTTGCAATATTGAACTGAATATGCTGTTTTTGCAAGATATTCACATTTAGGTTTTTACCTGAAACCAAAAACTCTGAACAAAATACACATTAACAAGTGAGGGAAGGTTGAGAGGGTCAATTCCATAAGTGTGTTTGTACCAGTGAAAGTTTCTGGGCAATGGAGATCACGTGCTAATCATCTTTCAGAAAAGTCTGAACATTACTGAACTAACCCTTCACAGATTTTTTTGTTGTTGTTGCTTTGTGTTGTTGAGATTTAAAAAACGTTTTTATTTTAAGTGAGAGCAAGAGTTTTCTCCTTTCGAAATATGACAATATAGTTAGGTGTTTTATGTTATGACAGGATAAGCTTTTTTCTTCCTCTCTAGTTGTAGAGAGGACAACTAGAAAGGAGCATACAGCAGCACCAGGAATTCCAAGTTAGAATTCATAGGAAAGTGTACCAGGATAACTTGGAGATGGGAATAGTGACGTCACATGGTTACCAGATTGGCCACCCTGTCTTTTTTTTTTTCTGGTTACCCTTACTTTTTTTTTTTTTTTTAATAGATCTTTATTGGAGTATAATTGCTTCACAATACTGTGTTAGATTCTGTTGCACAACAAAGCGAATCAGCCATATGCATACATATATCCCCATGTCCCCTCCCTCTTGAGCCTCTCTCCCACCCTCCCTATCCCACCTCTCTAGGTCATCGCAAAGCACCGAGCTGAGCTGATCTCCCTGTGCTATGCTGCTGCTTCCCACTAGCTATCTATTTTACATTCGGTAGTGTGTATATGGTGATGCTACTCTCACTTCGCCCAGCTTCCCCCTCCCTGCCTCACATGTCCTAAAGTCCATTCTCTGTGTCTATGTGTTTATTCCTGCCCTGCCACTAGGTTCATCAGTACCACTTTTTTTTTTTTTTTTTTTCAGATTCCATATATATGTTCTAGCATACGGTATTTGTTTTTCTCTTTCTGACTAACTTCACTCTGTATGATAGACTCTAGGTCCATCCACCTCACTACAAATAACTCAATTTCGTTAGTTTTTATGGCTAATATTCCATTGTATATATGTGCCACATCTTCTTTATCTATTAATCTGTCGATGGACATTTAGGTTGCTTCCATGTCCTGGCTATTGTAAATAGTGCTGCAATGAACATTGTGGTACATGTCTCTTTTTGAATTATGGTTTTCTCAGGGTATATGCCCAGTAGTGGGATTGCTGGGTCATATGGTAGTTCTATTTTTAGTTTTTAAAGGAACCTCCATTCTGTTCTCCATAGTGGTTGTATCAATTTACATTCCCACCAACAGTGCAGGAGGGTTCCTTTTTCACCACACCCTTTCCAGCATTTATTGTTTCTAGATTTTTTGATAATGGCCATTCTGACTGGTGTGAGGTGATACTTCATTGTAGTTTTGATTTGCATTTCTTTAATAGTTGGTGATGTTGAGCATCTTTTCATGTGCCTCTTGGCCATCTGTATGTCTTCTTTGGTGACCCACCTCCTAGAGTAATGGAAATAAAACACAAATAAACAAATGGGACCTAATTAAACTTAAAAGCTTTTGCACATCAAAGGAAACGGTAAATAAGATGAAAAGACAACCCTCAGAATGGGAGGAAATATTTGCAAATGAAACAACAGACAAAGGATTAATCTCCAAAATGTACGAACAGCTCATGGAGCTCAATATCAAAAAACCAAACAATTCAATTAACAAATGAGTGGAAGGCCTAAATAGGGCACCCTGTCTTGAAACCATGCTTGCTGTGGAACAGTTAAGAGGCTAAATTCAGTTACAAAGTTGAATCAGTATTTGTAGAGATGGTGATGAACATCCATTGATAGCAATCATGAATTGTGTCCATATTTTAAAATTTAGATTTGTTTTATAAGATGATTATGCGTCCATGGAAAGTTGAAACATGTTGATATGCCCACCCATGATAGGAGTATTTTCATGCTTTCAACAACTAACTTGGACTGAAATGCAAAGTGTTCACTGGAATGTATATTGCTATTCCCAAATGCACTACAGAGAAGTGGTTAACAATTTTGATACTTCAATTATTCTATTAATCCTTGATCTATATGTTTCACGTGTTTAAAACTCTACAAAGAGAAAGTGTTGAGTCTGAGAAGTTTCAGTATTCTGATTCATTAAAACATAATAAATGAATGAATGAATAAATAAATGTACTTAACTGAGTCAAGAAGAAAGAGTTTAAAAAAATCAAAAAAGAAAGCAAGTAACCAAGCACAAAAACATCTTAGATTAGTGTCCAAATTACTTGGGGTGGGGGAGCTTCCATAATTTGAAAAGAAAACATTATTTCTCAACATTTATATTAATCACACCTTTACTGTGTCTAAACAGGGTACTTAAAGGCCTACTTTCCTTAAAAAACTGCTTTTATTATTACTGGCTCAACTTACCATGTCGGCAATTCTGTGAGTAAAGGTCAATTAGCATGGCTGAAAAGCACTTTATGAGCAAAATAAAATAGAATAATATTCAGTTTCTATGATTTTCTCAAGATATTGTTCTTCATTTAGCTTTACTCTGATATAATTAACATATAACATGATGTAAGTTTAAGGTGTACAACATAATGATTTGATATGTATATGTATATATTGCAAAATGATTACCAAAATAAGGTTAGTTAACACATTCATCAACTCACATAGTTACAATTTTTGTGTGTGTGGTGAGAACTTTTAAAATCTACTTTCTTAGCAACTTCCAAATAACAATATAATATTGTTAACTATAGCCACCATGCTATACATTACATACCAGAACTTACTCATTTTATAACTGTAGTTATAGTAGTCTGTACCCTTTGACCACCTTCACTCATTTCCATACCCCCAATCCCTCACCCCTGACCACCACCAATCTCTTCTCTGTTCCTCTTTGTTTAGTTTATTTAGAGTCCACATATAAGTGAGATTATACAGTGTTTGTCTGTATCTGTCTGACTTATTTCGCTTAGCATAATGTCCTCATGCTTTACCCATGTTGTTAAAATAGCAGAATTTCCTTTTTTAAACCAAGAGATTTTTCTGAACATTTGTGTGTATGTGTGTGCTACCACAATTAAAATAGAAACAACAATAAAAATTGAAATGTAGTATAAAATAAAATATGGTGAACTACATAAAATAATGAATGAAAATAAGCCAGAAATATTGAGAAAAGGAAGCCAAGTATAAAATAGTGCATACAGTGAAATTACACATATATACACGCTTAAACATGTGCAAAAGCACTCTCTAGTATTAGAAGTAAGGATAGTGCTACCCTCTGGGGAGAAGAGGGGAGGCTGAGATGTGGCATGTGCAGACTTCTGGAATGATTTAAGTGTCAATTTCATTTTTTTTCTCTTTTTAATCTGAGTGGGGCTCCACATGTCTTCGTTTTATAGCTCATTACACCTTCACACATGCTCTGCACACTTTTCTGTCTGTATGCTACACTTCAGTTAACAATTTATATTAAAAGCTAGTTACCATGCTTAAGGCTCCCCAATGGATTTGCGTCAGTTTTTATTCCTTCTATAAATCTTTCTCTCCTTCAATCCCAAAGAAGTCCAACCCATACAGATCTTCTTTTTTTAACCCTCAACAAATGTAGATTGTTCCTACATCAGAATAGTTCCTGTAATTTTCTTTCCCAGATGTTTACAAGTGTGAAATTTTATCATTCTGGCCTCCAATTTTACTATCTGGTAGAGGCCATCCCTGACTAAGCTGTAAAGGTTTTACATGATTTCCAGAATACAAACGAACAAACATACAAACTAACCCTGTTTCCTCTTTTGTGATCTATAAAGGTCAATGTAATATATCTCTCTTTACTTCTTTATCTTAGCTTAAGCACGTGCTGTTTAGATCCTATGCTCCTGCTGCCTTCACTGGCCTTCTTGCTGGGGCTTTACCATGACAAGCTTGACCTGGCCTAAAGTCCTTTGCTCTTAGGATTCTCTCTGCATCAAACATTCTTGACCATTTTTTTCCCACATTCCAGGGGTAGCTCCTTTTTTTTGAAGTATTCTTTTCTACCCATTTGTTTCCTTCATATCAATTTTCACTATAAGGAGATATTTTTTTTTGGTTTTGTTTTAGTGTGCTTCTGGTCTCACTTCTATTCTTAGAATGTAAATTTCATGATGGCTGAGCCCTCTACTAGGTTTACATAAATATGCACTAGGGCAGAGCCCAGCATAGAATAAATATCTAATATATATTTATGGAAAGCAACATTAAACATGTTAATGGTTATGTGGTTCCATGGACATAATCTAAACTCATAGCAATGTCAGGACCAAAGAAACTCTGTCCACAACCAAATTTAAATATACTCCAAGTTTATTGCATGCATTTCTCAAAGACTGTGAAGTATACATGTTGACCTAAGCAATACTCTTCTAAAAATGTTTTATTCTCTTCCATGTTCCTTTTGACACAGGTGCTTTCAACTTTTTCCAACTCAAATCCCAGCTTGACCCATCCCATTCCTTTCTCTCTTCATTCCTATTTGTCCAGATTTTACATTCCCTAAAGCAAAACACAAATGAAAACAACAAATGCAAACAAACAATGTCACTAATAAAACTCAAAAACAATTAGTTTGTGCAGGCAGTGTTTCCCTTGTAAATTGGAGAAATGAGAAGAAAGTGAGCAGGGCAAACAGTTTTCTCTTTCATGAGAGGGAAGAAGAAGTGCCTGGGATTACTAATATATTAAGTGGTGGTCACACATGATACTATATAGACAAAGAATTTCAACACTAATATTAAAGGAATCCCCAAATGAATTTCAACACTTTGAGACAGTATTAGGGAGAATGAGAAATGGCTTGACAAACCATGTGTTCAGTTATTTCTAAGTATGTCTGAGTTTTAAGATAAAGTTATGTGCATCTTTTGCTGTTGTATACATTATGAATATTTTAATGTTTTTAAAATAAGATGTGAATTTAATCTTCGAAGGCCAGGAACCGTATCTTATACATCTTTGTATGACCCACTCTGCTGAGCAAAATATCCAGTGCTCATTGTTAAGACCATGAAGGATGATGAATTACAAGAGGTCAGAGTTATTTATGAAATAGAAAAAACCTCACGTGCTGAGAGGATGGTCAGGGATATCACCTTTTTTAGATATTGATTTGTTTAGCTTTAGGTGATTGAGCTGTAGCTATTCTATTATTATTGATTATGCATATCCAACTACCAAATACATGGGGTTTTCCAAAGAAAGGGGTCTGGGGATAATGATTCCAGGTGCAATATACTAAGATAGTATTGTATAATGCAGATACAAGGCTAAGGAAATGTTATTGAACAAACTGCATGATAAAAAATTTTGTTATTGAAATTTTAGCACATTTTACTATTTATTGCTCTGGGACTTTTCCACAAAGAAGTCTAAATATCCATTGATTTTAAAAAAGATATCTTATTTTAATCTGAATAAAAATGTGAAAATACTCTTTATTTATGGCCAAAGAGATACAGTTGGAAACTGAGGTTGTCCACATAAGGAAGGAATTTACTCCAAAACATATGATTCTTTCATTTACCGATTAATTGTTCTATTCAAGAATATTTAAGAAATATTTAATGATTATCTACTAGTTGTTGTAGCAGTTGAAAATTGAGTTTAAAAAAAGCCCCTTTTTCCACAAAACTTAGATTTTGGAGAAAGAGATAGCAGTTGTTTCAATAAACATATAAAATTTATAATGTCAAAGACGTTACATACATTGAGTCCTAGGAAGAAAAATAAAACAGAATGAGTCAAATGTGAAAGAGGAGTATGAATTTTAGTTACTAGGAATCAAGGAACATCTCTCTTAACATATAAAAGTTGACTGTGTGTGTACTTGGATATTTATATCTCAAAAGTGCCCTTTTCGCACCAAAGGGAGCTGTTTCAGAATTGGAAAATAGAAAGGAATGTTGCTACAAGAAGTAAAGTATTATAATTTTGTGCACTTTCAGTTTTACCTATTCATCTGACCTAACATCACCGATGAAGACTCCTGATGAGCTGAAGTATATTCAAAGGCATTCCAAATATGAGCTGTGCACACTGGGAATCAGGAGGTGGCACATTCAAGAGTAGAGGAGAGGAGGGCTTCTCCTGATCTTCACAAGAGAGGCCTGTGTAGCTGTTTGATTAGCAGAGAGTTCTGCTGACACAGGGGACCTACAAGTATCACATCTAAACGAGCAAAGTGGTGGGCAGATAGCTGGGCGGGGGTATTCTACTCAATGCTACGGAGAGTTGTAAATACAAGGGAAATGGATCTGACTCTGTTGCTATATATTTCTGACAGTAACTTAGATTCTTTCTTTAAATATGCATCTAACAACAAGAATGTTTATTTTTTTAAAAAATTGCAATAGTGTATGCCATAGTTCAAAGCATAGGCATGATGGTGTTCACCAGATCTCTTCCTGACCAACCTTCTAAGAGGCCCAAATAACACTTAAAATAGTGATACAGTCAACACTTGAATTCATCAGGGTTCTCCAGCCAGTAGGATGTATACATACAGGGAAAGAGATTAATTATAAGAAATTCAATTACATAATTATGGAGGCTGGTAAGTCCCAAATTTTCAATGTGAACTGGCAGGATGGAAACCCTGGAGAGCTAATCGTGAAGACGAAGAAGTGTGAGTCAGTCTACTGAAGAACTCTTATCTGCTCTGGAAGGCAGACCTTTTTGTTCCACTCAGGCCTTCAGTTTATTGGATGAGGCCCATCCACATTATGGAGGGCAATCTGCTTTACACAAAATGTACTAATTTAAGTGTTAATCTCATCCCAAAACACCCTCCAAGTTGACTCATAAAATTAATCATCACAATGCTCAAGATATATTCCTGGATTGATGTACTGTAAATATAAAAATGCTGCAAATTTGATATGATCATGCTGTAATGCATGGAAATATTGAAAAGTACACACTATTTTATTCTACTGCTTTTAAATTATTTCTACTAGTCACTTTTAAATTCACACATGTGAATTTATTTGCAGTTGAAAATATTTAAAAATTGAATAAATAATAATTTAGGAATACAATATTTATTGTTATAAAAACAGATTTTTTTCTTTCATAGGTAACATCAGTGGCACAGCTTTCCAATACTGATTGTTTAAATATAAAACTCAGAAGACTTTATGATTCCTTCATAAAGAAAGATATAATTAGTTTATTTTAGAAACTCTTTAAATGATTATTTTTAAACCAAAATTCTTTTTCATTTAAAAACAACTGTTAAGCAAAATATTTAAAAATCATATAAATTCAAAAGATTAGGAGACATTAGTCATCTTTAATAGTTTTCAAACCAGGATTTTCATAACATTACCTATAAAACATTTCCAAATAAATATGTCTTTTTTTTTTAAAACCTCACAGATTTAATATTTGATTATGTTAAAATTTCAATTAGGAGAAGCTATTCATGGAAACACTAACATTATTGCAGTATAATAAACATGAAGGGCATTTTGAGAATTTTCCTCTGTTTATATATTCACAGGTAATCTGAAGTAAGGTTTTCATTTTCTCAAAACAGGCATACCAATTTGTTTGAGCTAGAATAAATGTTATACTTATCCACATAATACTGAGTGTGTCCTGTAACATTATATAATCTTCATTTTAAAGTATTATTTTTGAATTAATGTTAAAATACACAAGCCATTTGATTTGATTATGTAAATATTTCGCACCATAAAATGTATAGGAATTGTGATGTAATACATTTGATAACACACACACACACACACACACAAACACACTGTAGAATTTGAAATTGAAATTGTAGTATACAGTACAGCACAGAAGAGAGAAAATTTAGATCAGAACCCCAAGGAAACTAAATTGGTGGTGCTCATAAAAGTTTACAAGAATCTAAAGAAAGTGGCTGCTCATGAAGTAAAAAAAGTCACAGCATGAGCTATAAACTTGGAAAGATAGGTTTCTGAGGAAAGTAACAGATGCTGTTTCTTTCAAATCATTTTAAAATGGGATACACAGTTTTTAAAAGAAAAAAGTGTGTTAAAACTTGTAGCACTACTAAAACAAAGAATATAATAAACTTCAAATGTCTGCCACTGCTGTCAATCTATTTCCCAAAGGCACAGAACTGTTTCTTTCAGTTTTTCTTACAATATTTTCTTATGATTTGACCAATTGTTAAGATTTCCAGAAAAGGATACTCCAGTATTTCATATGAGAAATTGATAGCTCTTGCTGTCAAGTATCTAGTAGAGCTGAGGAAAATTATGCCTCACACATCATCTTTTCTCAGATGAGATCAAAGTCCGTTAAAGACATCACAAGCTCTGTTCAAGGTAGAGAAAGCCAAGGGCAGAGTAAACAGCAAAGCCAGAAATAAAATCTGTATATTTTCACTACCAGTACCATATTCTAACCACAAGCATACACAAGTATACCTTTCTATTCCAAACTGAAGTTGGTGCTTCATGTTCTTCCCTCCCTCCCTCCCTCCCTTCCTCCCTCTTTCTATTTTCCTCTTTCAAAATCTCATTTTAGCTTTTTGTCAGTTTAACAATCAAAGCCACCTTCAGCTTCCTTCCCACCATTATCACATTAATTAAAAAATTCCTTTAACTTGAGTTTTTCTTCTTAATCATTATATTCTTTATGAATTAATAATAATAAAACCTCACAAATGTACTTTTATGTATACTCTCCAAACATAGATTTGTGATTCATGTTATAAATACCATAGCATATTGAGAAGGCATATTCAAATACTGTATAATATGGGTTCTGTCATATGTAAAGTCAGGAATGCTTCATTGTCGACAACCTGATCTCTAACTTAATTGTAACAGTCTTAAATGCCACATTCTATCATCTTGCCATCTTTCAGTCTTTCCCTCTACTTTCTTCACAATCTAGAGTAGTGTTGAAATGATTTTTATGGCTGAATTATATTCCATTATATGTATATGCCACACTTTGTCTATCCATTTGCTCATAGTGGATGTTTGGGTTGTTTCTACCTTTTAGATACTATGAATAATGCTGTTATAGAAATCCACAAACAAGTTTCTGTGTAGACATACATTTTTATTTCTTTTAGGTGTATACCTAGGAGTATAATTGCTGAGTATTCTGTTTAACTTTTTATGGGACTACCAAACTTTTTCCACTATTTTACATTCTTACCTGCAATGTATAGGAGTTCTTATTTCTCCAAATCACCAGGAACACTTGTTAATTTTTACTTTCTGGATTAAAGTTATACTAGTTGTGTGAAGAGGTATCTCATTGTGATTTTGATTTCTACTTCCTTAATGACCAAGGATTGTGAACATATTTTCATGTGCTTGTTGCATTTGTATATCTTTGGAGAAATGTCTGTTCAATTCATTTATCCACTTTTAATTGGGTTGTTTGTCTTTTTGTTAAGAAAGAAGAGATCTTAATAGATTCTGGATAATAAACTCTTATAAGATATATGATTTGGAAATAGTTTCTCCATTTTTGAAGGTTTTCTTTCCACATTCTTGATAATGCCCTTTGATGCATGAAAGTCTTTAGATTTTTTGAAGTCCAGTCTCTTTTTTCTTATGCACTTTTGCTTGTGGTGTTAAGTCTAAGAATCCATTGCCAAATCTAAGATCATGAAAATGTACCCCTATGTTTTGTTCTAATAGTTTTAGTTTTTATATCCAGGTTGTTGACCCATTTTTGTATACGGAGTGAAGTATGGGTCCAAAATCATTCTTTTTGCTTGTGAAAAAACCGGTCTTTCAGCACCATTTTTGGAGAAGACTATTTTTCCCCATGCATAATCTAGGCACTCTTGTTGAGAATCAATTGACTAAAGATGTTTGGGTTGATTTCTGGGCTCTCAAATTTATTCCGTAGCTCTATATGTCTGTTCATATGCCAATACCACACTGTTCTGATTTCTGCAGTTTTGTAGTAAATTTTGAAATAAAGAAGTGTGAGTCCTCCTACTTTGACTTTCTCTTTCAAGATTGTTTTGGATATTTGGGGCCCTTTACATTTCTGTATGAATCTACTTTTCCGTTTCTACAAAAAAAAAAAAAAAATGGGAATTTTGATAGGGATTGCATTGAAGCTCTAGATTGCTTTGGGGAATAGTGACATCTTAATAGCATTACATCTTCCGTTCCACGAATGTGGATTATCTTTCCACTTATTTAGGTTTTCTTTAATTTCTTTCAGCAATGTTTGTAGCTTTCAATGTACAAGTCTTTCCCTTCCTTGCTTAAATTCTCTCATAGGTATTTTATTCTTTCGAATGTTATTGTAAACGACATTGCTTTCCTTTTGGATTGTTTATTGCTGTTGTATAGAAGCACAACTGACTTTTTTTATGCATTTATGTTGAACCCAGCAACTTTGCTGAGTTTGTTTATTAGCTCTAGTAGCTTTTGTGTATCCTATGGTTTTTCTGTATATAGAATCATGTCATCTACATTCTGCTTAATTAGAAAAAGTTTTTTCTTCTTCATTTCCAATTTAGATGACTTTTACTTACTTTTCGTGCCTAATTGCTCTGGATAGCGTTTTTATTGCAATGTTGAATAACAGTGGGTAAAATGAGTATTATTGCTTTGTTCCTAAGCTTAAGGGGAAAAGTTTCAAATTTTCACTATTGAGTATAAAAAACTGGGTTTCCATAAATGTTCTTTATTATACTACAGAAGTTCCCATCTATTCCTAGTTTGCTGAGTGTTTTATTCAGGAAAGTGTGCTGAATTTTGTCAAATGCTTTTTCTGGAACAACTGGGATAATCATGTGTTTTATTTTTTCCTTAGTTACAGTAATATATAGAACCTCATTAATTGAATTTCTATTTTGAACGACTATTTTATTCTTTTGATAAATCCCACTTTTGGGCATGGGTGTAATCCTTTAAATGTGCTGTTTAATTCAGTTTCCTCTTATGTTTGCTGACAAAGTTCATAAGGGATATTGGCATGTTGTTTTCTTTTCTTGTGATGTTTATGTCTGGCTTTGGTATCAGGGTAATTCTGCCTCATAGGATGTGTTAGGACATGTTTCCTCCTCTTAAGTTTTTTTTGTAAGAGTTTGACTAGAATTGGTGTTAATTCTTCTTTAAATGTTTGGGAGAATTCACTATTGAAGCCATTTAGTCCTGGACTTTTCTTTGTTGAGAAGTTTAATTACTTACCCAATATCTTTACTTGTTACAAGTATGTTGAGAAGTTCTATTTCCTCCTGAGTCAGGGTGGGTAACTTGGTAACTTGTATGTTTCTAGGAATGTGTCCATTTCATTTCAGTTATCTAAATATGTTGGCACACAACCTGTTCACAGTAGTCTCTCATAATTCTTCTAGTGTCTGTAAAGTCAGTAATAATGCCTTTGCTTTCTTTTCTGATTTGAGTTCTTTGTATATTTTTCTTGTTTTCTCTTTCTGATAGTTTATTATTAGTGTAGATAAATGCAATAAAATTCTGCATATAAATTTTATATCCTGCAAATTTACTGAATTAATTTATTGTTCTACTAGGTTTTTGGTGGAGTCTTTAAGGTTTTCTATAAATAGTACCAGATCATCTTCAAATAGTGATAGTTTTACTTCTTCCTTTCAATTTGGATACCTTTTATTTCTTTCTCTTATCTTATTGCTGTAACTAGGACTTCCAATACTGTGTTAAATAGAAGTGTCAAGAGTGGGGGTCCTTGTCTTCTTCCTGATCTTAGAAGAAAAGGTTTCAGCTCTTCACTGTTAAGTGTGGTGTTAGCTGTGAATTTGTCATAAATGGGTTTTATTATATTGAGATATGTTCCCTCTATGCTAACTTTATTGAGAGTTTTTCAAGAATAAATGTTGAATTCTGTCAAATGTTTTTCCTTCATGTATTGAGATGATCATGTGATTTTATCCTTCCTTGTGTTAATGATATGTATCACATTGATTGATTTATGGATATTAAACTATCCTTGCATCCCTGGAATAAATCCCATTTGATCATGGTGTATGATCTTTTGTATATATTGTTGAATTCACTTTGCTAATATTTTGTTGAGGTCTTTCATCTATATTCATCAGAGATATTGATCTGTAATTTTCTTTTTTTGCATTATCTTTGTCTGATTTTGGTATGAGGATGATGGTGCCTTCTTAGAATGAATCTAGGGGTGTTCCCTCCTCTTCAGTTTTTTGGAATAGTTTGAGAAGGATAGGTATCAACTCTTTCTGTGTTTGGTAGAATTCCCCTGTAAAGCCATCTGGTCATGAACTTTTGTTTGTTGGGAGTTTTTTGATTACTGATTCAATTTCATTACCAGTAATTAATCTGTTCAGATTTTCTTTTTCTTCCTAATTCTGTCTTGGAAGATTGTATGTTCCTAGGAATTCATCCATTTCTTCTAGGTTGTCCAATTTGTTAGCAAGTGATTGTTTGTAATATTCCCTTATGACTCTTTATATGGTATTTCTGTGATATTGGTTGTAATTCCTATTTTATTTCTAATTTTATTTATTTGGACACTTTCTTTCTTGAGGAGTCTGACAAGGGTTTATCAAGTTTGTTTATCTTTTAAAACTGGCTCTTAGTTTTATTAATATTTTCTATTTTTTTGGAGGGGAGTCTCTATTTTATATATTTCTGCTCTGATGTTTATTATTTCCTTCCTTCTACTAATTCTGGGCTTTGTTTATTTTTCTTTTTCTATTGTCTTTATATGTAAAGTTAGGTTGTTTATTTAAGATTTTTCTTTCTCCTTTTTTTTTTCTTGAAGTAAGCCTGTATTGCTATAAACTTTCCTATTAGAACTTCTTTTGCTGAATCCCATAGATTTTTGAAAGTTTTATTTATATTTGTATTTGTATCATGGTATTTTTAAAAATTTCCTCTGATATCTTTGTTGATCCACTGGGTTTTTTTTGTTCTTCTTAAAAAATTTTTTAGTAACATGTTGTTTAATCTCCATGTGTTTGTGGTTTTTCCAGTTTTCTTCCTGTAATTGATTTCTACTTTCATATTTTTGTGGTTGGAAAAATATGTTTCATATTACTTTAATTTTCCTAAATTTATTGAGACCTGTTTTGTGGCCTAGCATATACTCTATTTTGGATAAATGTTCATGTGCACTTAAGAAGAATCTGTATTCTGATGTTTTTGAATACAATGTTCTATAGATATGTATTAAGCCTGTCTGGTCTAGTATGTCATTTAAGGCCCCTGTTTCTTATAATGGTTTTTTTTAAAATTAATTAATTTATTTTTTATTTTTGGCTGTGTTGGGTCTTTGTTTCTGTGTGAGGGCTTTCTCTAGTTGCGGCAAGCGGGGGCCACTCTTCATCGCAGTGCGCGGGCCTCTCACTATCGCGGCCTCTCTTGTTGCGGAGCACAGGCTCCAGACGCGCAGGCTCAGTAGTTGTGGCTCATGGGCCTAGTTGCTCCGCGGCATGTGGGATCTTCCCAGACCAGGGCTCGAACCCGTGTCCCCCTGCATTTGCAGGCAGATTCTCAACCACTGCACCACCAGGGAAGCCCAAGGCCCCTGTTTCTTTACTGACTTTCTGTCAGGATGACCTACTCATTAATGCAGTGGGGTATTAAAGTCCCTTGCTGCCATTGTGTTATTGTCAGTTTCTTCCTTTATGTCTGTTCATATTTGCTTTATATATTTATGTGCTTCTATGTTAGGTACATTTTTGTTTACAAATGATATCATCTTTTTCAACTGACCCTTTTATCATTATGTAATGTCCTTATTTGTCATGTGTTATAGACTATTTTAAGTCTATTTTATCTAAAATGAGTATTGATATCCCAGCTTTTTTTCTTTCCATTTGCATGGAATATCTTTTTTCATTCTTCACTTTTATTCTCTGTGTGTCTTTATTTCTAAAGTGATTCTCTTGTGGCTACATATAGATGGGTCTTGTTTTTTCTTCGTTCAGCTACCATATATATATATATTTTTTTTTTCAGCTACCATATATTTTTTGATTGAAGCATTTAGCCCATTTATATTTAAAGTGATTATTGACAGGTATGTACTTATTTCTTCTTTGTTTTCTGGTTGTTTTTTATAGTTCTTTTCTGTAGTTTTCTCCTCTGTTAGCCTAATCTCTTGTAGTTTGATGATTTTTTCTAGTTTTATGTTTGAGCTCCTTCCTTTTTCTTTTGTTTTGGGTATCTGTTGTAAGTTTTTGGTTTGTGGTCACCATGAGGTAGGTGTGTGTATGTGTGTGTATTTGTATCACTTTACTAGTGATATTTTTCCCTTCATATATTTTTTATATCTTTTAGTTATCTTTTCTTTCTCACTTTAACATTTCTTTTAAGGCTGGTTTTTAACTATTATAGTATTTCCTTGTCTGGGAAAGTCTTCTTCACTTTTGAATGATAACCTTGCCAGGTAGAGAATGTTTCGCTGTAGGTTTTTTGCCTTTTTGCACTTTATCATGCCACTCTCTTCTGGACTGCAAAGTTTCAGCTGAAAAATCAGCTGATAGCCTTATGGGGGCTTCCTTACATGTGACTCTTTGTTTTGTTTTGTTATTGCTGCCTTTAAAATTTTTGCTTTATCTTGAACTTTTGCCATTTTAATTATGAGGTATGGTTCTCTTTGAGTTCATCTTGTTTAGGTCTCTGTGCTTCCTGGACTTGGGTATCTCTTTCCTTCTACAGGTTAGGGATATTTTCAGCCATTATTTTATCAAATACATTTGCTGCCCTTTTCTCTTTCTCTCTTCTCCTTCTCGGACCCCTATAATGCAAATGTTAGTATGCTTGACATTGTTCCAGAGGTCCCTTAAACTATTCTTATTTATTTATTTTTTCCTTTTTGCTGTTCTGATTGGGTTATTCCCACTATTCTTTCTTCCAGGTCTTCTGTGAATTTTTTGTTTAAAACACTTAATCTGCTGTTGATTTACTCTAGTGTATTTTTCATATCAGTTATTTTATTCTTCAGCTCTGATTGGTTCCTTTTTATATTTTCTAATTCTTACTTGAAATTCTCATTGTGTTACTCTATTCTTTTCATGCATTTGATGAGCATTTTTATGACAGTTGTTTTGAACTGTTTATCAGGTAAATTACTTATCCTGTTTCATTAGATTTTATTTTCTTGTGTGTGTGTTTTTTTTAACATCTTTATTGGAGTATAATTGCTTTACAATGGTATGTTAGTTTCTGTTTTATAACAAAGTGAATCAGTTATACATAAACATATGTCCCCATATCTCTTCCCTCTTGCATCTCCCTCCCTCCCACCCTCCCTATCCCACCCCTCTAGGTGGTCACAAAGCACCGAGCTGATCTCCCAGTGCTATGCAGCTGCTTCCCACTAGCTATCTATTTTACATTTGGTAGTGTATATATGAACATGCCACTCTCTCACTTTGTCCCAGCTTACCCTTCCCCCTCCCAGGATCCTCAAGTCCATTCTCTAGTAGGTCTGTGTCTCTATTCTCATCTTGCCCCTAGGTTCTTCATGACCATTTTTTTTTTTTTTAGATTCCATATATACTTGTTAGCATACGGTATTTGTTTTTCTCTTTCTGACTTATTTCACTCTGTATAACAGACTCTAGGTCCATCCACCTCACTACAAATAACTCAATTTCGTTTCCTTTTATGGCTAAGTAATATTCCATTGTATATATGTGCCACATCTTCTTTATCCATTCATCTGTTGATGGACACTTAGGTGGCTTCCATGTCCTGGCTATTGTAAATAGTGCTGCAATGAACAATGTGGTACATGTCTCTTTTTGAATTATGGTTTTCTCAGGGTATATGACCAGTAGTGGGATTGCTGGGTCGTATGGTAGCCCTATTTTGAGTTTTTTAAGGAACCTCCATACTGTTCTCCATAGTGGCTGTATCAATTTACATTCCCAGTAGAAGCACAAGGGGGTTCTCTTTCTCCACACCCTCTCCAGCATTTATTGTTTGTAGACTTTTTGATGATGGCCATAATGACCGGTGGGAGATGATATCTAATTGGAGTTTTGATTTGCATTTCTCTAATGATTAATGATGCTGAGCATTCTTTCATGTGTTTGTTGTCAATCTGTATCTTCTTTGGAGAAATGTCTATTTAGGTCTTCTGCCCATTTTTGGATTGGGTTGTTTGTTTTTTTGATATTGAGGTGCATGAGCTTCTTATAAATTTTGGAGATTGATCCTTTGTCAGTTGCTTCATTTGCAAATATTTTCTCCCATTCTGAGGGTTGTCTTTCCGTCTTGTTTATGGTTTCCTTTGCTGTGCAAAAGCTTTTACGTTTCATTAGGTCCCATTTGTTTATTTGTGTTTTTATTTCCATTTCTCTAAGAGGTGGGTCAAAAAGGATCTTGCTGTGATGTATGTCATAGAGTGTTCTGCCTATGTTTTCCTCTAAGAGTTTGATAGTGTCTGGCCTTACATTTAGGTCTTTAATCCATTTTGAGTTTATTTTTGTGTATGGTGTTATGGACTGTTCTAATTTCATTCTTTTACATGTAGCTGTCCAGTTTTCCCAGCACCACTTATTGAAGAGGCTGCCTTTTCTCCACTGTATATTCTTGTCTCCTTTATTAAAGATAAGGTGACCATATGTGCCTGAGTTTATCTCTGGGCTTTCTATACTGTTCCATTGATCTGTATTTCTGTTTCTTTGCCAGTACCATACTGTCTTGATTACTGTAGCTTTGTAGTATAGTCTGAAGTCAGGGAGCCTGATTCCTCCAGCTCCCTTTTTCTTTCACAAGATTGCTTTGGCTATTCGGGGTCTTTTGTGTTTCCATACAAATTGTGCAATTTTTTGTTCTGATTCTGTGAAAAATGCCAATGGTAGTTTGATAGGGATTGCACTGAATCTGTAGATTGCTTTGGGGAATAGAGTCATTTTCATGATGTTGATTCTTCCAATCCAAGAACATGGTATATCTCTCCATCTATTTGTATCATCCTCAGTTTCTTTCCTCCGTGTCTTATAATTTTCTGCATACAGGACTTTTATCTCCTTAGGTAAGTTTATTCCTAGATATTTTATTCTTTTTGTTGCAGTGGTAAATGGGAGTGTTTTCTTAATTTCACTTTCAGATTTTTCATCATTAGTGTATAGGAATGCAAGAGATTTCTGTGCATTAATTTTGTATCCTGCTACTTTACCAAATTCATTGACTAGCTCTAGTAGTTTTCTGGTAGCCTCTTTAGGATTTTCTATGTATAGCATCATGTCATCTGCAAACAGTGACAGCTTTACTTCTTCTTTTCCAATTTGGATTCCTTTTATTTCTTTTCCTTCTCTGATTGCTGTGGCTAAAACTTCCAAAACTATGTTGAATAATAGTGGTGAGAGTGGAGAACCTTGTCTTGTTCCTGATCTTAGTGGAAATGATTTCGGTTTTTCACCATTGAGAATGATGTTGGCTGTGGGTTTGTCATATATGTCATATATGGCCTTTATTATGTTGAGGTAACTTCCCTCTATGCCTACTTTCTGGAGGGTTTTTATCATAAATGGGCGTTGAATCTTGTCAAAAGCTTTTTCTGCATCTATTGTGATTATCATATGGTTTTTATTCTTCAATTTGTTAATATGGTGTATTACATTGATTGATTTGCGTATATTGAAGAATCCTTGCATTCCTGGGATAAACCCCACTTGATCATGGTGTATGATCCTTTTAATGTGCTGTTGGATTCTGTCTGCTAGTATTTGAGGATTTTGGCATCTATGTTCATCAGTGATATTGGCCTGTAGTATTCTTGCTTTGTGACATCTTTGTCTGGTTTTGGCATCAGAGTGGTGGTGGCCTCGTAGAATGAGTTTGGGAGTGTTCCTCCCTCTTCTATATTTTGGAAGAGTTTGAGAAGGATCGGTGTTAGCTCTTTTGTAAATGTTTCATAGAATTTGCCTGTGAAGCCATCTGGTCCTGGGCTTTTGTTTGTTGGAAGACTTTTAATCACAGTTTCAATTTCAGGGCTTGTGATTGGTCTGTTCATATTTTCTATTTCTTCCTGGTTTAGTCTTGCAAGGTTGTGCATTTCTAAGAATTTGTCCGTTTCTTCCAGGTTGTCCATTTTATTGGCATATAGTTGCTTTTAGTAATCTCTCATGATCCTTTGTATATCTGCAGTGTCAGTTGTTACTTCTCCTTTTTCATTTCTAATTCAATTGATTTGATTCTTGTCCCTTTTTATCTTGGTGAGTCTGGCTAATGGTTTATCAATTTTGTTTATCTTCTCAAAGAACCAGCTTTTAGTTTTATTGATCTTTGCTATCGTTTCCTTCATTTCTTTTTCATTTTCTTCTCATCTCATCTTTATGATTTCTTTCCTTCTGCTAAATTTGGGGTTTTTTTGTTCTTCTTTCTCTAACTGCTTTAGGTGTAAGGTTAGGTTGTTTATTTGAGATGTTTCTTGTTTCTTAAGGTAGGATTGTATTGCTATAAACTTCCCACTTAGAACTGCTTTTGCTGCATCCAATAGGTTTTGGGTCGTCATGTTTTCATTGTCATTTGTTTCTAGGTATTTTTTGATTTCCTCTTTGATTTCTTCAGTGATCTCTTGGTTATTAAGTAGTGTGTTGTTTAGCCTCCATGTGTTTGTATTTTTTACAGATTTTTTCCTGAAATTGATATGAAGTCTCATAGTGTTGTGGTTGGAAATGATACTTGATATGATTTCAATTTTCTTAAATTTACGAAGGCTTGATTTGTGACCCAAGATATGATCTATCCTGGAGAATGTTATGTGAGCAGTTGAGAAGAATGTGTATTCTGTTGTTTTTTGATGGAATGTCCTATAAATATCAATTAAGTGCATCTTGTTTAATGTATCATTTAAAGCTTGTGTTTCCTTATTTATTTTCATTTTGGATGATCTGTCCATTGGTGACAGTGGGGTGTTAAATTCCCCTCCTATGATTTTTTTCCTGTTGATTTTCCCTTTTATGGCTGTTAGTATTGGCCTTATGTATTGAGCCACTTGTATGTTGGGTGCATAAATATTTAAAATTGTTATATCTTCTTGGTTTGATCCCTTGATCATTATGTAGTGTCCTTCTTTGTGTCTTTGTCTTAAAGTCTTTGTCTGATATGAGAATTGCTACTCCAGCTTCCTTTTGATTTCCATTTGCATGGAATATCTTTTTCCATCCCCTCGCTTTCAGTCTGTATGTGTCCCTAGGTCCAAAGTGGGTCTCTTGTAGACAGCTTATATACAGGTCTTGTTTTTGTATCCATTCAGCCAATCTATGTCTTTTGGTTGGAGCATTTAATCCATTTACGTATAAGGTAATTATCAATATGTATGTTCTATTACCATTCTCTTAATTGTTTTGGGTTTGTTATTGTAGGTCTTTCCCTTCTCTTGTGTTTCCTGCCTAGAGAAGTTCCTTTAGCACTTGTTGTAATGCTGGTTTGGTGGTGCTGAACTCTCTTAGTTTTGCTTGTCTGTAAAGGTTTTTATTTCTCCGTCAAATCTGAATGAGATCCTTACTGGGTAGAGTAATCTTGGTTGTAGGTTCTTCTCCTTCATCACTTTAAATATGTCCTGCCACTCCCTTCTGGCTTGCAGAGTTTCTGCAGAAAGATCAGCTGTTAACCTTATGGGGATTCCTTTGTGTGTTATTTGTTGTTTTTCCCTTGCTGCTTTTAATATTTTTTCTTTGTATTTAATTTTTGATGCTTTGTTTAATATGTGTCTTGGTGTGTTTCTCCTTGCTTTATCCTGTATGGGACTGCATGTGCTTCCTGGACTTGATTAACTGTTTCACTTCCCATATTAGGGAAATTTTCAAGTATAATGTCTTCAAATATTTTCTCAGTCCCTTTCTTTTTCTCTTCTTCTTCTGGGACCCCTATAATTCAAATGTTGGTGCATTTAGTATTGTCCCAGAGGTCTCTGAGACTGTCCTCAATTATTTTCATTTTTTTTTTTAATTTTTCTGCTCTGCAGTAGTTATTTCCACTATTTTATCTTCCAGGTAACTTATCCGTTCTTCTGCCTCAGTTATTCTGCTATTGATCCCTTCCAGAGAATTTTTAATTTCATTTATTGTGTTGCTCATCACGTTTGTTTGGTCTTTAGTTCTTCTAGGTCCTTGTTAAACGTTTTTTTTTTTATTATCTCCATTCTATTTCCAAGATTTTGGATCATCTTTACTATCATTATTCTGAATTCTTTTTCAGGTAGACTGCCTATTCCCTCTTCATTCGTTTGGTCTGGTGTGTTTTTGCCTTGCTCCTTCATCTGCTGTGTGTTTCTCTGTCTTCTCATTTTTCTTAATTTACTTTGCTGGGGTCTCCTTTTCACAGGCTGCAGGTTCAAAATTCCCGTTGTTTTTGGTGTCTGCCCCCAGTTGGTGAGGTTGGTTCAGTGGGTTGTGTAGGCTTCCTCGTGGAGGGGACTAGTGCCTGTGTTCTGGTGAATGAGGCTGGATCTTGTCTTTCTGGTGGGCAGATCCACGTCTGGTGGTGTGTTTTGGGGTGTCTGTGGCCTTATTATGATTTTAGGCAGCCTCTCTGCTGATGGATGGTGTTGTGTTCCTGACTTGCTAGTTGTTTGGCATAGGGTGTCCAGCACTGTAGCTTGCTGGTCGTTGAGTTGAGGTGGGTCTTGGTGTTGAGATGGAGATCTCTGGGAGATTTTCGCCGTTTGATATTACATGGAGCTGGGAGGTCTCTTGTGGACCAGTGTCCTGAACTTGGCTCTCCCACCTCAGAGGCACAGCCCTGATGCCTGGCTGGATCACCAAGAGCCTGTCAGCCACATGCCTCAGAATAAAAGGGAAGAAATAAAGAGAGAAAGAGAGAGAGAGAGAGAGAGTGAGGGAGAGAGAGGGAGGGAGGGAGGGAGAAAGAGAAGATAAAATAAAATAAAGTAATTAAAATAAAAAATAAAAAGAAATAATTAAGAAAAATTTTTTTTAAAAAAGCAAAAAAGAAAAAAAAACAAACAACGGACAGACAGAACCCTAGGACAAATGCTAAAAGCAAAGCTATACAGACAAATTCACTCACAGAAGCATACACATACACACTCACAAAAAAAGAAAAAGGGGAAAAAATATATATATTGTTGCTCCCAAAGTCCACCTCCTCAGTTTGGGATGATTCGTTATTATTCAGGTACTCCACAGATGCAGGGTACATCAAGTTGATTGTGGAGATTTAATCCACTGTTCATGAGGCTGCTGGGAGAAATTTCCCTTTCTCTTCTTTGTTTGCACATCTCCCGGGGTTCAGCTTTGGATTTGGCCCCGCATCTGCATGTAGGTCTCCTGAGGGCGTCTGTTCTTCGCTCAGACAGGACGGAGTTAAAGGAGCAGCTGATCCGGGGGCTCTGGCTCACTCAGGCCAGGGGGAGGGAGGGGTACAGACGTGGGGTGAGCCTGTGGCGGTAGAGGCCAGTGTGATGTTGCAACAGCCTTAGGCACACCATGTGTTCTCCCGGGGATGTTGTCCCTGGATCATGGGACCCAGGCAGTGGCGGGCTGCACAGGCTCCCGGGAGGGGAGGTGTGGAGAGTGACCTGTGCTTGCACACAGGCTTCTTGGTGGCGGCAGCAGCAGCCTTAGCGTCTCGTGCCCGTCTCTGGGGTCCGCACTGATAGCCGCGGCTCCCGCCCGTCTCCGGAGCTCGTTTAGGCAACGCTCTTAATCCCCTCTCCTCACGCACCAGGAAACAAGGAGGCAAGAAATAGTCTCTTGCCTCTTTGGCAGCTCCAGACTTTTTCCTGGACTCCCTCCCGGCTAGCTGTGGTGCGCTAACCCCTTCAGGCTGTGTTCACGCAGCCAACCCCAGTCCTCTCCCTGCGATCCGACCGAAGCCCAAACCTCAGCTCGCAGCCCCGCCCGCCCTGGCGGGTGAGCAGACAAGCCTCTCGGACTGGTGAGTGCTGGTCGGCACCGATCCTCTGTGCGGGAACCTCTCTGCTTTGCCCTCCACACCCCTGTGGCTGCGCTCTCCTCCGTGGCTCCAAAGCTTCCCCCCTCTGCCACCCGCAGTCTCCGCCCGCAAAGGGACTTCCTAGTGTGTGGAAACCTTTCCTCCTTCACAGCTCCCTCCCACTGGTGCAGGTCCCGTCCCTATTCTTTTGTCTCTGTTTTTTCTTTTTTCTTTTGCCCTACCCAGGTACATGGGGAGTTTCTTGCCTTTTGGGGGGTCTGAGGTCTTCTGCCAGCGTTCAGTAGGTGTTCTCTAAGAGTTGTTCCACATGTAGGTGTATTTCTGATGTATTTGTGGGGAGGGAGGCGATCTCCGCGTCTTACTCTTCCGCCATCTTGAAGCTCCCCCTTCTTTCTTCTGGTTTTATCTTTTTCTTTATTTGAAACATATTCCTTTGTCTTCTCATTTTGTTTGACTTTCTCTTTTTGTCCCTATAAAATTAATAGAAGCAGTTATCTATCCCAGTCTTAAAGGTGTGTCTTTGCATAAGAGTGTCCCTGTGTAGTCTGCATATACACGGTGGATTTGGTGGGAGGTCTAGAGCTTTAGCAGGCAGAGGCTTGGGCTTTTCTGTGGTGCCCTTGGGTCATTGCTTTGGTGGGGTGGGGGGCTAGTCCTGGGAAGTTGGTGGCTAGACCTGGAATCTGGTGCAGGTGAGAGCTTCCCCCAGGGAACACTGGCAGTTGTCACTTTGACAGGGAGCTGGAGCTGGAGGGGGTAGAGCTGGAGCCCAGCAAATGTTGAGGTTTTTCCTGAAACAAGCAAAGGCTGTTTTCTTGGTGGGGATGGGGCTTAAGCCAGAGGGGCCAGAGCCAGAGTCCATTGTGAGCTGGGGCTTCTCCCAGGGCATGCTGGAAGCCACCATGTCTCGCTCTTTTTATCTTTCTTTCTGAGATTTCTGTAATTCACATGATGGTACACTTGGTAGTGTTCCATGGGTACCTTAGAGCCTGTTGATTCGTTTTTCTTTCTGCTACTCAGACTATTAATTTCAGTTGTCCTTTATTTAAGTTCTCTGCTTCTGTATTCTGCCTGCTCAAGTCGGTTTTTTAATTCTATCAGTGAAATTTTTATTTAAACTGTTTTTTCAGCTCTAGAATTTCTATTTGGTTTCTTTCTATAGTGTCTATTTTATACATTCCATAGCTTCTCATTCATTGGTCTCCTGATTTTCTTGACTTCTTTGTCCATGGTTTCCTTCAGATCTTTGAACACATTTAAACTGTTAGTTTAAAGTCTTTGTCTACTAAGTCCAATGTCTGGGCTTCTTCATGGAGAGTTACTACCAATTTCTTTTTGTTTTATGACTTGGCCTTATTTTCATATTTCTTTGTATACTTTGTAATCTCTTTGTTGAGAACTGGACATTTTGAATATTGTAATGAGGCATCCCCTCCTCTCACCTGGGATCACTGCTCTTACCTAATGTAGGCTGCAGTCATCAGTATGTTCAGTGACTTTTCTAGACTGTAATTTCCTTAAATGCCTCATTCTAATAAAAAGGGGGAAAAAATCTATATCTTTAAATTTCATCTCACCAATGGCCCATGTGCCTAAAATCAATGGCCTACCTCTGTGTTAGCCCCTTAGCAGTCAATAACATCAATCACAAAGGAAAAACACAGTTTTGGAGAAGAAGATTCCTGTTTCCCTCCCTAGACCCAGGAAATCACACCAGGATTGTGGCCTGATGTAACCACAGGGATCGAGATGGGGGATGAGAAATAATAGTTACAAAAGGAAACTCAAAATTCACTTAAACATATGAGTTTTTCTTCATCAAGCACTTCCCTTCATGCTGCAAGTATCTAGCATTCTAAAATAGTTGTGTCAGACAGTTTTTGCTAGCTCAGTAGTTGTCAAGCAATACTTGGAGCTTGCTAATTTGCCGTCTTCTGTGATGTCTAGATGTCATGTAATGTTCATATTGAACTACTCCCTTTTAGAGATAATTTGGGAAATATATATATATATATATATATTTTAATGTCACTTTGGTTTTAATTCATTTCTAAATTGAAACTAGGGGTCTTGAATATTGGATTTGAAACTCAGAGTAAATGCTATTCCAGCTATATGAGATAAGATTGACAACAGGATCAGAAGAAAATGGTTTCTTCTCATCTCTCTAGTTATTTCTAGGCAAACAATCTAGTAGAGTACATATGACTTTATTTAAGACAAGATTGTTTCATTGTGAATAGGGAAGCTGGGGCATCAGGCAGCAGAATGAGTCAGTATCGACTTCTTAATTTACTACACCAGAGAAAGATATTAATCATAAGACACTTGAGATTTCAAAATATCTGGTGGTATTTAAAGTGAGATTTAGCAATTCAGGCAGTCAGGAATTTGTATTCTTTTTCTATTTAATAATATAAAACTTAATAGGAAATCCCTGCTTGATAGGATGAATGTGGTTAATGCAGAACCCCTTTTATGTCATGGTTAGACATGCATTCATCTCTCCTGACAAGAAATCTATATTAATGTCTTCACTTCTATAATAGAATTTACATATGTTTCTGTCAACTAAGCTACAAAAGCCTCATACATTTTCTTTTACAATCATTGTTTGATTTGAGATACTATGATTTTTTTATTGCTATTGTGGGAAGAATTAACTCAAATATTTTGTGAATATTTGATATCTGACATATTCTCTAAGAGGAAGTAGATTATTGGAGGAAAACTTTATTTTGGTTTATGTTGATATTATTTCTCTTCAGTATTACATGTATATTGTGTATGTTTACACACACACACACACACACTCCTATGTATAGTCTGAATTACCTTTTGACTAATATCAACATTTACTATCTTGATTGCAGACAAAAATGGAGACTAAGCAAGGCTGGTTTACCGTGAGGTGAGTAAGGTGGGTAGGAACTTACCTCGGGGGCAATATTTAAGGATGCATCCCCAAAATTCAGTAATCAAGATAAATATTATTTAATGCATATTTTAAAATGAAAGTTAATGCAAATAAGTGATGATGAACAAAATATCAAAATTTTAGATTCAGGCAGGATCAGCAACTATAACTAGATAAACCCTATTTGAGCCTGAGGCAAATAGAACATTCAGTGATATTGCATTAAAATATTTACCTCAATTACTGAATATTTTTGTTTCTTCTTTAAATTTTATGCCCAAGGCAAGTGCCTCACTCTCCTTATATTAGTATTTCTGAATCTAAATTCTTATTCTCCAGGCAAACTTTGGATATCTAAGCCATAAAGTAGCACAATAAATCTTTTGTTTACTCAGTCAGATTTTATACTTTTGACTTTATCTTTTCTAGCAATTGACGTTGTTGAATGCTATAATTTAGTTTCTGAAGTATATTTTATTAATGTTAGTAGGAATTTTAATATGGACAACAGAACCAGGAACCTAGAAACACAATCAACGCTCTCAGGGTGTGACTCTATATGAAAGGACAAATAAAATGGTATACCATCTGAGAAAACTTTAAATGCTCTTGAGAAGCAGGCAGTAAAGAGAAGCTGGAGTCACTAAGCCAGAGGATGCAATAAATGAGAAAAACACCAGAATCTGAATTGTTTCTTCTCCCATAATTTCTTGTGAACTTTTGATCTATGTCATAGTCTCTGACTTTGTCTTTGTCTCTGTTTATCATTCATTCTTTCTCTCTCTCCCTCTCTCCAACACACACACACACGCTCACAAATACACAGAGAATACTGAGCAGTTACCTGTCCAAAGATGTTCAAAAATATGGCAAACCACATCTATTAATCACCAAAATAGGTAAATGATCTGAGAGACCAGACAGAGAAACTTTCCTGGAAAATATTATATATTAATCCATCTATACATCCATCCTTCCATCTATTTCTTCTACAAACAAACATAATTTGGCATTTGTACAAGCCATACTCTGTAGGTATGAAAAATCAAGCAACATGTGGCAGGAAGTTAAAACGTAATATCTGAGGCCACCTGAACAAAATATGAATGATATACCATATTGAAAGATGTAGAGAAATACAGAATAACCAACATTACTTCGGAAAATAGTGTTCTGCCTGGATACCAAAAGGTTAAAGACAAAAATAACTATGCACAAATATTGTACTCTAGTTAATAGATTTGTTTCTCAGATGGCATCAATTCTGAAATTGTGTATACTAGCATAGTGCAAATAAGTAAATACATTGTAAATCATTAGAGCCAGGCTTTTCACTTTCTTAGAATGAACTCTGTGGTATTTGATTAGAATTAAACATAGGCTATAAACTCAGCGTATGTATAGATATAGATATAAATCTATCTATCCATTCATCCAGATACAGAAATAAGTATTTATATTTTACAAACTCTATCCATTCAGAAGGCCTAAGAGCAAGGACACTTTGTTAGGTATGTTTCTAAATATAAGATATGGATTTATAAATATCGTTGTCCAATAAAAGGAACAAGGCTTTGCTGAAGAAATTATTGATTCCAGAACTGCAGCATAGGAAATACAAATGAGTCTGGAGAATTGTGTGGAGCCAGAGAGTAAGAAAGTGCTCACAAAAGGAGGGGAACATGTCAAAAGGTTGTAGGAAGCAGTCTGAAATAGTTCTTAATGTTCAAAGCTAGAAAATTTTGAAGAATATGGTAAGTAATGATAATTTAGAATTAGAAACCATGGAACAAGATAAATATCCATGTGCACCTAATAATATAAACATAATTGAATACATAAATAAGTGAAAGAGAAGGGATAGCTCTTCTTTACAGAAAAACTACAATTCATAAATGTAGAAAAAATGGAGAAAAAGTCACCACTAGAACAATACAGGAAAAACTGTTGTAGACAGGATCCATAAATAGATATTAAAAGAGGTGGACCAAATTTTGAAGAGGAGCAGGATATTTGCATAGTCTCCAAGTAATGTATCCTAAGATATTTATTAATTAAGAGAAAAAATGAGTAACTTTATAATGGAGAAACCCAGCAGATACCATCTTTACCAAATAATTAAGGTTAATGCCATCAGTAGTAACACATGCTGACATCATGTTTCCCCTCTTACGATACACTGAGAAAAACAGAGCATTACTTCTGTGATATCCTTGCCACAAAATATACAACATCAACCTAGTAATGAGAAAATGTCAGACAATCTAAAATTAGATTTGCTTTGGACCATCTTTCCTGAAATTAGTTACAATTTTTGCTCTTCTCATTTCAATCAGGTTTCTATTTATATGTCAGCTTTTCTGAAGGATCTTCCCAATGTTTCTGACCTATAATAGCAGCCCCAATGCTCTTTCCCTCTAGCTTCCTTTACTTTTTACTATAACACCCATTACCACTCCACTGTATAGTACCTATTAGTTTATTTAATTCCACTCTCCCTTATTATAATGTAAGTTCCTCAAGGGCAAGGACTTGGTTTTATTTATTTATTTATTTAAAAAAATAAACTTATTTATTTATTTATTTAATTATGGCTGCGTTCTGTCTTCGTTGCTGTGCATGGGCTTTCTCTAGTTGTGGTGAGCGGGATCTACCCTTTGTTGCAGTGTGCGGGCTTCTCACTGCGGTGGCTTCTCTTGTTGTGGAACACGGGCTCTAGTAGTGCGGGCTTCAGTAGCTGTGGCATGCAGGCTTAGTTGCTCTGCGGCATGTGGGATCTTCCCTGACCAGAGCTCGAAGCGGCAGGCGGATTCTTAACCACTGCACCACCAGGGAAGTCCAAGGACTTGGTTTTATACATGAGTGTTTGTTCAGAGCAAAGTAGGTGCCTATAGGCTCAATTATTTTTTGGAATGAGTGATTAAACAAAAGTTGTGTTTTCACATTCAAAAAGTGGCTAGGAATAAAACCTTTGAGCTAGCTCACTTTTTCCAGGCTTTTTCCATTGTTTTCTGGTATTAATTTTGCAGAGGCCATTCTGACCTTTACTCATGTGACTACTATCCATCAGCCACTTTGTGCCAGTCACTCTGGCTACTGTTCTAGCCAATATACTGTACATGTTGACCACTGGACTGGAATATTCTTCCTCTTGTCTTTGCCTAAATAAATCCTACTTCTCCTTCAGGTACCAGTTTAAACATCACTTCCTTAGGAAAGTCAAGTCATCTGTGATCCTGTGTTTAGACCCTATGACACAGGCTATTTTACTGTTCTTTATTGTTATAGTCACCTTTTTCCTTGCTATGTTCCCTGAGATGAGGGACCCCATCTTTTCGGTTGATACTTTATCTTAATCATCTAACTAAATGCTCAGTATGTAGGCAGCAATTAATTAATATTTATCAATTGTTCAATATTTGAAGGTAACATTTTTCTACATACGTGGTGTAAAGTTTTTAAGGTTTATATGTGTGTGTGTGTGTGTGTGTGTGTGTGTGTGTATATATATATATATATTGCTGTTGCTTATCAATCAATCAATCAATCAGTCTTCTGGGTTAGAGGATGTGCTTTAAAAACCCAAATGAAACAATAGACTTTTCAATGCAAGAACAGACTTTATGGCTGCTGTGAGGCTGGTATCAGGGGTGGTGGGCAGCATGGTGCTACAGAAAAAATTATTCTCACACTTGTTAAAATGGTAAATTTAGACTTTAGACTATTGCAATAGGGGAGAGAGATGAGGCTCAATTCTAAATACAGCAAAGACAAGTGTTGATTTATAGCCAAGGAGCAGAGTGAGGGGTCACCTGATGGAAAAATTCTAAGAGGAGACATCGAGGGTAGGGAGATTTTTGCTCAACTGACCTAACAGGATCCTTGCTAAAGACAGACAAAGACCTTAGACAGCCTCACATTGGACAGAATCACCAAATCTCCTCATGTGATTTCCAATAGACTGTTGGTTAAATGATCTTTAACTGGGCAATTAAATATGACTCAAGTCTGGAAAACAAAAGTGCCTTAGAGCCCTGGAAGCAACGATGAATCTGCAGGTTGACCTGTGATCCAAGTCAGGAATCAGAGACAATGACAAAGAAGGAGGAGAAAGAAGAGAAGGAGGAGGAAGTGTAGGATGAAGTCAAGGAGGAGAATCACAAACCTGGAAAGAATAAAATATCAATTTGAAATTATTAACATTGTTTGCAGATAAAGAGACCTTGTCTGAAGTAAGAAAGAATGAGGCCAACTTATGGACAGAAGCAGCAAGGGAGAAAGAAGGAGGAGCAGGTAAATATGGTGACAGAGGGTGAGGGACAGAGTGAGATTGCATAACCAAGCAGATTATTGTTTTGAATTTCTGGACCGGCAATGCCTGAAATCACCTCCACCTCTGGACTTCCTGATTGTGTAAAACCAATAAATCTTCCATTTACCTACACTTGGGGCATGGAACTTTTTTTTTTTAACATCTTTATTGGAGTATAATTGCTTTACAATGGTGTGTTAATTTCTGCTTTACAACAAAGTGAATCAGTTATACATATACATATGTCCCCATAACTCTACCCTCTTGCATCTCCCTCCCTCCCACCCTCCCTATCCCACCCCTCTAGGTGGTCACAAAGCACCGAGCTGATCTCCCTGTGCTATGCGGCTGCTTCCCACTAGCTATCTATTTTACGTTTGGTAGTGTATATATATCCATGCCATTCTCTCACTTTGTCCCAGCTTACCCTTCCCCCTCCCCATATCCTCAAGTCCATTCCCTAGTAGGTTTGCGTCTTTATTCTCGTCTTGCCCCTAGGTTCTTCATGACCTTTTTTTTTCTTCTTAGATTCCATATATATGTGTTAGCATACGGTATTTGTTTTTCTCTTTGTGACTTATTTCACTCTGTATGACAGACTCTAGGTCCATCCACCTCACTTCAAATAACTCAATTTTGTTTCTTTTTATGGCTGAGTAATATTCCATTGTATATATGTGCCACATCTTCTTTATCCATTCATCTGTCGATGGACAATTAGGTGGCTTCCGTGTCCTGGCTATTGTAAATAGAGCTGCAATGAACATTTTGGTACATGTCTCTTTTTGAATTATGGTTTCTCAGGGTATATGCCCAGTAGTGGGATTGCTGGGTCATATGGTAGTTCTATTTTGAGTTTTTTAAGAAACTTCAATACTGTTCTCCATAGTGGCTGTATCAATTTACATTCCCACCAACAGTGTAAGAGGATTCCCTTTTGTCCACACCCTCTCCAGCATTTACTGTTTATAGATTTTTAGATGATGGCCATTCTGACTGGTGTGAGATGATATCTCATTGTAGTTTGATTTGCATTTCTCTAATGATTAATGATGTTGAGCATCCTTTCATGTGTTTGTTGGCAATCTGTATATCTTCTTTGGAGAAATGTCTATTTAGGTCTTCTGCCTATTTTTGGATTGGGTTGTTGGTTTTTTTTGATATTGAGCTGCATGAGCTGCTTGTAAATTTTGGAGATTAATCCTTTGTCAGTTGCTTCATTTGCAACTATTTTCTCCCATTTTTAGGGTTGTCTTTTCCTCTTGTTTATGGTTTCCTTTGCTGTGCAAAAGCTTTTAAGATTCATTAGGTCCCATTTGTTTATTTGTGTTTTTATTTCCATTTCTCTAGGAGGTGGGTCAAAAAGGATCTTGCTGTGATTTATGTCATAGAGTGTTCTGCCTATGTTTTCCTCTAAGAGTTTGATAGTGTCTGGCCTTACATTTAGGTCTTTAATCCATTTTGAGTCTATTTTTGTGTATGGTGTTAGGGACTGTTCTAATTTCATTCTTTTACATGTAGCTGTCCAGTTTTCCCAGCACCACTTATTGAAGAGGCTGTCTTTTCTCCACTGTATATTCTTGTCTCCTTTATCAAAGATAAGGTGACCATATGTGCCTGAGTTTATCTCTGGGCTTTCTATCCTGTTCCATTGATCTATATTTCTGTTTCTTTGCCAGTACCATACTGTCTTGATTACTGTAGCTTTGTAGTATAGTCTGAAGTCAAGGAGCCTGATTCCTCCAGCTCCGTTTTTCTTTGTAAAGTTTGCTTTGGCTATCTGGGGTCTTTTGTGTTTCCATACAAATTGTAAAATTTTTTTCTACTTCCGTGAAAAATGCCATTGGTAGTTTGATAGGGATTGCACTGAATCTGTAGATTGCTTTGGGTAGTATAGTCATTTTCACAATGTTGATTCTTCCAATCCAAGAACATGGTATATCTCTCCATCTATCTGTATCATCTTTAATTTCTTTCATCAGTGTCTTATAATTTTCTGCATACAGGTCTTTTGTCTCCTTAGGTAGGTTTATTCCTAGATATTTTATTATTTTTGTCGCAATGGTAAATGGGAGTGTTTTCTTAATTTCACTTTCAAATTTTTCATCATTAGTGTATAGGAATGCAAGAGATTTCTGTGCATTAATTTTGTATCCTGCTACTTTACCAAATTCATTGATTAGCTCTAGTAGTTTTCTGGTAGCATCTTTAGGATTCTCTATGTATAGTATCATGTCATGTGCAAACAGTGACAGATTTAATTCTTCTTTTATGATTTGGATTCCTTTTATTACTTTTTCTTCTCTGATTGCTGTGGCTAAAACTTCCAAAACTATGTTGAATAATAGTGTTAGGGTGTGCAACCTTGTCTTGTTCCTGACCTTAGTGGAAATGATTTCAGTTTTTCACCATTGAGGACAATGTTGGCTGTGGGTTTGTCATATATGGCCTTTATTATGTTGAGGAAAGTTCCCTCTATGCCTACCTTCTGGAGGGTTTTTGTCATACATGGGTGTTGAATTTTGTCAAAAGCTTTCTCTGCATCTATTGAGATGATTATATGATTTTATCCTTCAGTGTGTTAATATGGTGTATCACATTGATTGATTTGCATATATTGAAGAATCCTTGCATTCCTGGAATAAACCCCACTTGATCATGGTGTATGATCCTTTTAATGTGCTATTGGATTCTGCTTGCTACTATTTGGTTGAGGATTTTTACATCTATGTTCATCAGTGATATTGGCCTGTAGTTTTCTTTCTTTGTGACATCTTTATCTGGTTTTGGTGTCAGGATGATGGTGGCCTCGTAGAATGAGTTTGGGGGTATTCCTCCCTCTTCTATATTTTGGAAGAGTTTGAGAAGGATAGGTGTTAGCTCTTCTCTAAATGTTTGATAGAATTCGCCTGTGAAGCCATCTGGTCCTGGGCTTTTGTTTGTTGGAAGACTTTTAATCACAGTTTCAATTTCAGTGCTTGTGATTGGTCTGTTCATATTTTCTATTTCTTCCTGGTTCAGTCTTGGAATGTTGTGCGTTTCTAAGAATTTGTCCATTTCTTTCAGGTTGCCCAGTTTATTGGCATATAGTTGCCTGTAGTAATCTCTCATGATCCTTTGTATATCTGCAGTGTCAGTTGTTACTTTTACTTTTTCATTTCTAATTCTATTGATTTGAGTCTTGTCCCTTTTTTTCTTGATAAGTCTGGCTAATGGTTTATCAATTTTGTTTATCTTCTCAAAGAACCAGCTTTTAGTTTTATTGATCTTTGCTATCATTTCCTTCATTTCTTTTTCATTTATTTCTGATCTGATCCTTATGATTTCTTTCCTTCTGCTAACTTTGTGGTTTTTTTGTTCTTCTTTCTCTAATTGCTTTAGGTGTAAGGTTAGGTTGTTTATTTGAGATGTTTCTTGTTCCTAAAGGTAAGATTGTATTGCTATAAACTTCCCTCTTAGAACTGCTTTTGCTGTGTCCCATAGGTTTTGGGTCATTGTGTTTTCATTGTCACATGTTTCTAGATATTTTAAAATTTCCTCTTGATTTCTTCAGTGACCTCTTTGTTATTAAGTAGTGTGTTGTTTAGCCTCCATGTGTTTGTATTTTTTTCACATTTTTTCCTGAAATTGATATCTAGTCTCATAGTGTTGGGTCAGAAAAGATACTTGATATGATTTCAATTTTCTTAAATTTACCAAAGCTTGATTTGTGACCCAAGATATGATCTATCCTGGAGAATGTTCCATGAGCACTTGAGATGAGACTGTAAACTGCTGTTTTTGGATGGAATGTCCTATAAATATCAATTAAGTCCATCTTGTTTAATGTATCATTTAAAGCTTGTGTTTCCTTATTTATTTTCATTTTGGATGATCTGTCCATTGGTGAAAGTGGGGTGTTAAAGTCCCCTACTATGATTGTGTTCTTGTTGATTTTCCCTTTTATGGCTGTTAGTGTTGGCCTTATGTATTGCGGCACTCCTATATTGGGTGCATAAATATTTAAAATTGTTATATCTTCTTCTTGGATTGATCCCTCCACCATTATGTAGTGTCCTTCTTTGTGTCCTGTAATAGTCTTTGTCTTAAAGTCTATTTTGTCTGATATGAGAATTGCTACTCCAGCTTTCTTTTTATTTCCGTTTTCATGGAATATCTTTGTCCATCCCCTCACTTTCCGTCTGTATGTGTCTCTAGGTCTGAAGTGGGTCTCTTATAGACAGCTTATATATGGGTCTTGTTTTTGTATCTATTCAGGCAATCTATGTCTTTTGGTTGGGGCATTTAATCCATTTATATTTAAGGTAATTATCGATATGTATGTTCCTATTACCATTTTTTAAATTGTTTTGTGTTTCTTATTGTAGGTCTTTTCCTTCTCTTGTGCTTCCTGCCTAGAGAAGTTGCTTTAGCACTTGTTGTTAAGCTGTTTTGGTGGTGCTGAATTCTCTTAGCTTTTGCTTGTCTGTAAAGGTTTTAATTTCTCCGTCAAATCTGAATGAGATCCTTGCTGGGTAGAGTAATCTTGGTTGTAGACTTTTCTCCTTCATTACTGTTAATATGTCCTGCCACTCCCTTCTGGCTAGCAGAGTTTCTGCAGAAAGATCCGCTGTTAACCTTATGGGGAATCCCTTGTGTGTTATTTGTTGTTTTTCCCTTGCTGCTTTTAATATTTGTTCTTTGTATTTAATTTTTGATACTTTGATTAATATGTGTCTTGGTGTGTTTCTCCTTGGATTTATCCTGTATGGGACTCTCTGTGCATCCTGGACTTGATTAACTATTTCCTATCCCATATTAGGGAAGTTTTCAACTATAATCTCTTCAAATATTTTCTCAGTCCCTTTTTTTTTCTCTTCTTTTTCTTGGACCCCTATAATTCGAATGTTGGTGTGTTTAATATTGTCCCAGAGGTCCCTGAGACTGTCCTCAATTCTTTTCATTCCTTTTTCTTTATTCTGCTCTGCAGTAGTTATTTGCACTATTTAATGTTCCAGGTCACTTATCCATTCTTCTGCTATTGGTCCCTTCTAGAGGATTTTTAATTTCTTTTATTGTGTTTTTCATCACCACTGTTTGTTTGCTCTTTAGTTCTTCTAGGTCCTTGTTGAACGTTTTTTGTATTATCTCCATTCTATTTCCAAGATTTTGGATCATCTTTACTATCATTATTCTGAATTCTTTTTCAGGTAGACTGCCTATTTCCTCTTCATTTATTAGGTCTGGCGGGTTTTTGCCTTGCTCTTTCAGCTGCTGTTTGATTCTCTGTCTTCTCACTTTGCTTACCTTACTGTGTTTGGGGTCTCCTTTTTGCAGGCTGCAGGTTCATAGTTCCGGTTGTTTTTGGTTTCTCTCCCCAGTGGCTAAGGTTGGTTCAGTGGGTTGTGTAGGCTTCCTGGTGGAGGGGACTAGTGCCTATGTTCTGGTGGATGAGGCTGGATCTTGTCTTTCTGGTGGGCAGGTCCCTGTCTGGTGTTTTGTTTAGGGATGTCTATGGCCTTATTATGATTTTTGGCAGCCTCTCTGCTGCTGGATGGGGTTGTGTTCCTGTCTTGCTAGTTGTTTGGCATAGGGTGTCCAGCACTGTAGCTTGCTGGTCGTTGAGTGAAGCTGGGTCTTGGCGTTGAGATGGAGATCTCTGGGAGATTTTTGCCATTTGATATTACATGGAGCTGGGAGGTCTCTTGTGGACCAGTGTCCTGAACTTGGCCCTCCCACCTCAGAGGCACAATCCTGACGCCTGGCTGGATTACCAAGAGCCTGTCATCCACATGGCTCAGAATAAAAGGGAGAAAAAAAAGAAAGAAAGAAAGAAGAAGATAAAATAAAATAAATAAAAAGAAGTTATTAAAATAGAAAGTAATTATTAAGAAACAATTTTTAAAAAGGAAAAAAAGGAAAAAAAAATGGACAGACAGAACCCTAGGACAAATGCTAAAAGCAAAGCTATAGAGACAAAATCACACACAGAAGCATACACATACACATTCACAAAGAGAGAAAAAGGGAAAAAAATATATATATATCATTGCTCCCAAAGTCCACCTCCTCAATTTGGGATGATTTGTTGTCTATTCAGGTATTCCACAGATGCAGGGTACATCAAGTTGTATGTGGAGATTTAATCCGCTGCTCCTGAGGCTGCTGGGAGAATTTTCCCTTTCTCTTCTTTATTCGCACATCTCTTGCGGTTCAGCTTTGGATTTGGACCTGCCTCTGCATGTAGGTCGCATGAGGGCGTCTGTTCTTCACTCAGACAGGACGGGGTTAATGGAGCATCTGCTTCTGGTGCTGTGGCTCACTCAGGCCGGGGGGAGGGAAGGGTACAGATGCGGGGCGAGCCTGCAGTGGCAGAGGCCGGCCTGACGTTTCAACAGCCTGAGGCGCGCAGTGCGTTCTCCCGTGGAAGTTGTCCCTGGATCACGGAACCCTGGCGGTGGCAGGCTGCACCGGCTCCCGGGAGGGGAGGTGTGGATAGTGACCTGTGCTTACACACAGGCTTCTTGGTGTCTGCATCAGCAGCCTTAGCGTCCCATGCCCGTCTCTGGGGTTCATGCTGAAAGCTGCGGTTCACGCCCGTCTCTGGAGCTCCTTTAAGCGGCTTTCCTAATCCCCTCTCCTTGCACACCAGGAAGCAAAGAGTCAAGAAAAAGCCTCTTGTCTCTTCAGCAGCTCCAGACTTTTTCCCGGACTCCCTCCTGGCTAGTTGTGGCACACTAACCCCCTTCGGGCTGTGTTCACACAGCCAACCCCAGTCCTCTCCCTGGGATCCGACTGAAGCTCGAGCCTCAGCTCCCAGCCCCGACCCATCCCATTGGGTGAGCAGACAAGTCTCTCGGGCTGGTGAGTGCTGGTCAGCACTGATCCTCTGTGCGGGAATCTCTCTGCTTTGCCCTACGCACCCCTTTTGCTGCGCTCTCTTCTGTGTCTCTGAAGCTTTCCACCTCCGCCACCTGCAGTCTCTGCCCGTGAAGGGGCTTCCTAGTGTGTGGAATCCTTTCCTCCTTCACAGCTCCCTCCCACTGGTGCAGGTCCCATCCCTATTCTTTTGTCTCTGTTTTTTCTTTTTTCTTTTGCCCTACCCAGGTACGTGGGGAGTTTCTTGCCTTTTGGGAGGTCTGAGGTCTTCTGCCAGCTTTCAGTAGGTGTTCTGTAGGAGTTGTTCCACATGTAGATGTATTTCTGATGTAGTTGTGGGGAGGAAGGTGATCTCCACGCCTTACTCTTCTGCCATCTTTAAGCTCCTCCTCATTTTTTTTTTTAATGTTTAAATCTTTGATTCATCTCTCTTGCTTGGTGACATTTTTATTTGAGGCATATGTGAGCTTCTTGAGGAGGATCCAGAAGGCCTGTCTGGTGATATGATTCTATATATATAAAATTCAGGATACTGCTAGTGTTAAAGGATCTCCTGCAGAAGCTGGGGGTGGCCTTGGCTCACCGTGAGGATAGGGACACTGGCAGCAGAAGTTCTGGGAAGTCCTCCTTGACGTGAGCCCTCCCAGAGTCCAGCATTAGCCCCACCAAAGAGCCCCATGGGACGTAAGTTGACACTTTGGTCATTTGCAATTGAAACATGCAAGATTTAATAATTTGTAATAGAAACAACAGCAGTGAATTCAGAGTTAAAACATCTGGGTATACCTGGCTCTAATATGTATTACTTTTGTGATCATTGGCAAGTCACTTATTTATTCTGAATGTGAGTTTCCTTATCTCATGTGAGAAAGACACCCTACCTTTATAACACACAGGATTTGTTTTGGAGTCAAATGCAATAAAATTGGTTGAAATGTGATGATGAGCTTTGTTAGACCCAAAGCCTGTGTGCTTTCCACTGGGCTGCAGGGTGTATGTGGGTATTTACCTATGTACAAGGCTAATACTAATGAGGCTATCTAGTAGTACATCCACACTCCTTGTGTTACTGAACCAAACTTGTGTTGGCTTGCCCACGTGCAGTAAAGCCAGTCTACTGACCCTGGATGTGGTGAAGGAAAGTGCAGCATTTATTGCAGGGCACCAAAGAAGGAGTCCAGTTGGCTAGTGCTCAAAAGGCCCAAACTCCCTCATGGCTTCCAGGGAAAGATTTTTAAAGACAGGGTGAGGGAGAGGGGTTACTGGGTGCATGATCAGCTGTGGACATGCTTCTGATTGGTTGGTGGTGAGGTAATCAAGAGTCAACATCATCAACCTTCTGGTTCTAACTAATATGGCTACATGCTTGTGGGCAGCTATAGTTAACTTCTTCCACCTGGTGGGGGTTTCAGTATCTGTAAAACAGCACAAAGATATGTTTCAGAATATTATCTATAGCCCTTGAGGAGGGACTAAAGGTCCTTGACTTTGTTTAATGGCTAAACTATTATTATTTTGTCTTGCTTGACTGTTTTCTTTTCTTTCTGCATTTTCTCACTACTCTGATTATATTTACTCTTTGGAACCTGAGGACAGCCTAGGAGGCTAAAGTTTTTCTACAGACAAGAGCCAGGTGGAGAACATGGAAGGGGGAGGGTCTGTTCTGGGAAGGCCCCATAAAGTCCTGCTTATTGACACTTGTATTTAAAACTTTCTTGGCTTGGAAACTCTGTCTTTCTGCTCTCTAGTATTCAAAAGTACCATACTAGGTAGACAGTCTTTGTGCAAAGAAAATTATTAACACAGAATCTTTAACCCACAACCTGTTTTCCTGTTTCTTTCGAGGTTCCCCTAGTTTTCAGTATAGAAATTTGCAGGAAGCTAGATTCATCAATTCTAATTCTCTGTTAGTATTTGTTTGTGTTTATGTATTTGAGTTTCCCAGCAATATGATGCATGTAGCCTATTTAGTTGTTGAAGGTGCTATCTTGCAGAACAGAGGAGGTCAGGGATTTCTCAGAGCATGAACAAAATAGTAGAACTAATGAATTACACAACAGTTAGACTGCACATATTTCACATTAAGTGAATTATATTATTTGGTTAGCTCAGTCATACAGTTAGTCAATTCATTGCATTAATCATTATACTCAATGTCCTAATTACTAGGGTGCTTAGGCAAAGGTCAAACTGGTTGTGCAGTCTAAACAATGTTTAAAGAACTATTTTTTCTCAAATTCCAGATATTTACAAATATAGCTGAAATTATACTGCTTTTTTAAAAATATGGAATGCTTCACAGATTTGCATGTCATTCTTGTGCAGGGGCCATGCTAATAATCTTCTCTGTATTGTTCCAATTTTAGTATATGTGCTGCCAAAGTGAGCACTAAAGCTTTTTCTTTTCATGAAGAATTTGCGTCTAACCTAGCCCATGGAAAATGCCCTAATATCCTATTGGTAAGGCACCTTTCCATGCACTGTTCCATGCACTTGAGAGAACAAATTAATAGTATTGGATGGATTTTGGTAATTAAATAAATTAATTTGTAACTTTTATAATGAAATTTGAACTCTAAAGCTTCTCTCATAGACCTTTGTTTTTCTTTTTCATATATGCAGTAAACTCAAGGAAAATAAAGGCATTTTAGATAGAATGATGATAAATTCCAAAATATTTTTGTCATTGCTGTCTTCTCCTAATATCTCAGCAATCTTAGCCCTAAAGATATTAAGAAAGTGAAGCCACAGGTTGTAATAAAAGTAAATATCCTAAGGATAATCGACTATCACAAACATCATATCTTTTAACAGACAAAATTTCTTCATCTTTGTGCTTCCCTAAAAAATCACCTTGAAAATTATGACTTTCAGATATTTTCCTTTTTTCTCTTTTAAGAGAGAAAAACAACAAACACACAGATTTGTAGATAAGTACATTTTTAAGCTTTAGGAAAATATGTGCCAGCATTTCTCCCTAAGCATGGTGGAAAGAGAAGCACCTTTCATAATATTTATTGATAGTTTGTGGTATTATATTAATTAAAATCTGCATTAAATTATGGATTCTCCTTTAGGAAATGTCTTATTTCTTCCCATGTTTCTCTGCATATTTAATTAATAAGTTCTAATTTAGCATTTTCCTTCCATAATCTAAGAGGCCATTTTAAACACTCTTTTTGTATATTCCTTCCTGGAATAGCATAGCCAGAAGAGAAACCTGGTATCTTAGACCTATAGGAAGTTTTAGAGATCATTTAGGTCACCTTTAATTTTTAATTGAAGTGTAAGCTAAGCCCCAGAGAGATCTAATGAAGTGATCTTCACTAGTTAATAGCTGCAGCCATAAACACTCAAGCTTTTCCTTCTTCCCTGTCAAGTACCCTTTCCATTAAGTAATTTTAAGAAAAGCTGTTTAAAAGATTTCTTCAGGTATAGCTCAGGTAAATGTTAGGGCAAAGGTTTGTAACTCAATACAGTTTTAGACTCTGAGTAAGGAAGGGAAGTAATCAAATTGAATAAAATACTGAAAGAATAGTATAACTTTTTTCTTTCATAAACTTTTCCTTTTGTTACTAGGTCTGGGAAGATAAGGTTTAATACCTCTGTGTATGTTTGTGGTTATGTATTGACTCAATTTTTGGCTAACTGATAATGAAACCAAGGATGTTCCCTTGTTGACAAAATAGTATTTTTTTTTTTTCTATTTAACTATTAGTCATGATAATTATTTCAGTATATGTATACCACATTGCGGGGAGGGCAGGGTGTAAGAATGCATCTGTGGATTAAGGAAAAAAGAACTCAAAGTGTGGAATTAGATACATTTTCCTGTTCGAGGGATAGTTATATTAACCTACTCATGTATACATTTGGAGATATCTGTGGGTTACAATTGTATACATTTTCTATTACACCAAATTTTGAGTATGGATAACACACTACTTTCTCAAACAACAGTAGAATTAATTCCAAACAGAAAACTGACTATTTCTTCTTGGTTTCTCTAACAGAATACACTATTATATACAGGATGGGATTTAATCCAGAGAACTATTGGAAGAGTAGGTTCTGAGGTATTCCTTAGAACATTACATACTGAATTGATCAACCAAGGGTTGACCTCTGATACAATCAGAAAAGTTGAAAATCAAGAGGTCACCTCTGAACCACTGAGTTTGACATACTGTCTGGATGAATCAGGAAGTAGTTGTCACCCCCGAACTTACTTAAACACCAGTGAAGCTGGAAACTGGATTCTAAAACAAAGCCACAAAACAAAGTCACATCCTCACACTTGCTTGCAATAACAACAAACCAACAAAAATCAGCAGAAAGATGGCTTCCTTTCATTTTTTCACTTAAAAACACTTATATGAATGCATCTAATTGATAGAACCTAATTGCATTCTATATGAGTAAGGAAATCTAGAAAAAAATTATTTAGCTTTCTGCTCTTGCTATACAAAAAAGCACCCTTGAAGGTGGTAGGGATGGAGCAACCATATCCAGCACAGCTTATTGTAAAGTACTCCAGTGCTCTTGTAGCCCTGAAGTCCATTTCTGATCAGTTTGTCTAAATTACTGATATCCTGTTTAGCTGATTATATTTTCAAAGACCAGATCTACTCCTTATATACAACCAGTCACTGTCCTAATAGGAGTGGACACATGTCAGATCTACACATGATTTTAAGTTTTCCTAAATTCTACTTTTAAACCCTGACAATACATATAGAACTCTATTTTTTCCCAACATTTCCCATACCTCAGCCTGCTGCATTTTTAGAGAATGAACTGAAACATCTGGCTTTCCCATCTCAGCCATTTGTTTTGAATTAAAACTTAATACTTTAAGGTTTCATGTAAATATATATTTTGAATGTTTAAGGAAAAGTGCTAAATTATAGATTTCTATATGTAATAGTTTCCTTGTCCCCAAACGTATTTATGAAAGTTACACAACTTGGTCTTAAAACTTTGTGTTACTTTGCTAGTATTTCCATTAACAAAATACCACAGGCTGGGTGGCTTAAATGATGGAAATTTATTTTGTCACAGTTCTGGGGGTTGAAAGTCCAAGATAAGGGTGCCAGCTGGGTCGGTTTCTCCTGAGATCTCTCTCCGTGACTTGCAGATGGCCACCTTCTCATTATGTCCTCACATGGTCTTTCCTCTGTCACACACATTCCTGGTACCTCTTCCTCTTCTTGGAAGGACAGCATGCATATTGGATTAAGGCTCCATTCTTATGAACTCATTTAACCTTAATAACCTCTAGATAGGCCTTATCTCCAAATACCATCACATTGAGGTTAGGGCTTCAATATGTAAATTCGGAAAGGGAGACACAACTCAGTTTATAAGAAATTTACATGGGATATTTGTGAATAAAGTAAAAATACAAATAATTATGAATACTGCATTTCTATTTAAAAGACTTTAATGCTGCAATAAAACTTATTAAATGCATGATTTACTAGGATACAAGATTGCCTTGGATAGACGTTGCAGTATAAGCTGCAATTCTAATATTATTTAAACTTCCACAAAACTGTCTGATTATTTTTACTATCACAATCTTTCAAAAAAATCTTCACCCACTTGAAAAATTTTGATTTGTATTTAAGTAATAGAGCATTTTTAATAACTCAGATAAAAATAAGTGGACATCCCATATTTTTATCTTTATCATTACAGTTTCCAGTCCCATCAGAACGTAATTAAAAATGATTACTGGTCTGTTTAGAAGACACTTAGATGCAATCTACCTTTTGTAATTACTGATATAAATCAAAAATTTCTTATTAAATTACTGATGACATTCTGAATCAAATATTTAATTGGATTCATTTACCCACAATAATTTTTTCATTGCTTTATTCAGATGCTATTTTTTCTCTAATATATATATATATATATATATATATATATATATATATATATATATATATGCATATATATGTGTATGTATATATATATAAAAAATTTTTTTTTGGAGCCAAGGATTAAGATTTAATAATGTAGGAAATATGGATATCTTTGTCCACATTTCCTCAGATGAAAATTAGTTATAGAAATATCCATAAAATAGTTGATTTAAGATGTTTTGCTCTGATATTGTAACTTCATGCTAACAGTCTTGATTACAAAGTGTTCTATTCAAACATAAGTTGCAGAGGCCTTTTTACTGTCTTTGTTTAGACATTGTGGTTAAGCAAGGAACATACAGTTGGTAATTTAGACTGGTAAAAGCATGTGAAAAAATATCCAGGTTATCTCTTGTTCATAGTAGTAAAAAGTTGAGTTGTCATATGACAACTAAGGATGTATCACTCCTTGTGATTGAGTCTATCTGGGTTCTGACCTTGCTTCTCTCGTCCCTTCACCAGGCCCACAATGCATCCTTTTAACGTAGTCACTTGCCAAACTTTTTTAGCAGTGTTTTGTAAATGTAAACTTCAATTTCAGTTCATGTGTTTCAACATAATCCTCAAAAAGTATTCCTCTGCATTTGCATTCAGTAAACTAGACACTTGATAAGGACATTCCAAGGTCATAATTCCACCCAAAACATATATTTAAAAATATTAGCAGTACCATTTTTTAGAGAGAAGCACAATTGCAGACAATTTACATGTTCAATGACTACATTATGAAAAAAGAAGAGCAGTAACCTCTTGAACTATTCATTCTGGAACTCAGTTAATGAATTTGCTAGTGAAGTTATTTGTTCTTGATGTTAGAGTTCATGTGATTCTGTGGACTTCAAAAATAAAATGTAATTAAAAAATGAAATGATAAAAAATAAGAGTAGGTCAAATACCTTCAGATATTGTCATAAATAGTTGAAGACAACAATTGAACAAAGGTAAGATAGGACAATGGAAAAAGTAATTTTGATAGATTAATTTGGAGAATTTGATAATAAATATGTTTGTATACTGAAGAGTTTTGTATGATTCTGTTGTCAGAGGATAGGTTAGAAGAGTTTTAAATGAGGCTTTTCCTATAACAGTTGATATTTGTGCACAACTTTGATGTTTATTCATAATCAAGTCAAATTATGTTTTAAAATGGTCATTCTGGGATGTTTAATAATGTGACTACATTAATCTAGCCTGACATGGTTTGGGGTCCTTTGGTCCTAAGTGAAATGAAGACATTTTCAACTGAAGTCTACTCCTACGTAAGTTTTAAAACATTATTTCAAGAGCAATAAACCAAGACTGATGAGAATGAACACCTACAATAAAAAGACAGGATTTCCTGGCAGACAGTTTCACTGAAGAGTCCAGTGGAGGGATGTTTTCTGACACATTCTGACACATTTGCTAGTGAATAACTGATCCAGAAGTAAAACTCAGCTTTCCAAGCTTTGGTTCTTGATAATCTTTGTAGCTCTGAATCCTATTCATTGCCATCTTGAGAGTATTGCTACATGATCATTTGCTTGAAAGTTGGTCAAGGAAAAGTTGGTATAAGAGGCAATCAGCTTCTCAGTAAAAGTAGTATTCAAGCAGAGACCTAAATTAGTAGGGTGTTTTAACTAAAGGTCATGGAGACTTCTAATCTGAGATTCTTTTATATATATATATATATATATATATATATATATATATTTGTGATGAAACATTAAACCTGCTACTTACTTCCATACATGACATCAACTTCTTCTGTAAAATCTCTGCACATAATAATTTCAAACCCTCTACACATAATGCATGCTCAAATTGTTATCATTTTATATTAATATATATTGGTAATTATTTTTGAATATTTTTGAAATTCCAACATTATCAGTATTAATATTTCAAAGAATAGCAATGGTTCTTAATATCAAATTGAAATAGAAGTTGAAACTTATATTGTGTGTTAACTTAGTGAAAAAACTACATGATTGTAAAATTACAAGGGGAAAAAAATCAACAAAATTTTATGGCAGAACCTTAAACTCATTTTTACACCACTTTTTCTTTTCCTTTAAAAACTAACCACTTTAAATGCATACACGCATACCCATTAGAAATGCCAGAAGTTTGATGACAAATTGGGTAAAGTAATAGACAGCATAAATGATTATAAATCTAGAAAGACAGATTAACGAGGAAAGACTAAAATTAAATGCGTATATAAAATAGATATGTAAAAAAAAGGTGGAAATCATAGAAGATTGATTTTTAATAAATAAATATAATTAATTAATTTTGAATAAAAGTAAAATAAAAGCTTTGAGTATTATAAGCTCAGAAAAAGCACCAAGAATTTATAATTGTAAATATTTCATAAAATTGATAAAATGAAGTAAGGAGTATTTATCTTGAATACTGAAACAGGAGGGAAGGAGGCAGGGCACAACCTTTAAAAGAATGACATAGCCCGAGGACACAACATAAACTGATTAGAACCAAATAGGTCCAAGATGGCGGACAAATCGACTTCTACTAGGCCTTGAGACTCAGTATATGCTCATTTTAATACATCAGTAAGCTAAATGATACACCCACAGGTGCCATTAGTTTCAAGGCCAACCATAAATGTCAAAAAGTGGGTGGTGGCCCAATTCCTAGAAATTCCTGCCCCATCCCCCAAATAGCTGGAATACGCCTCCCACTCATTAGCCTATAAAATTACCTACCCCTATAAAAACAGACAACCCCATACCCTGGTGCTCCTCTTGCCTTCTGAGATGGCCCACACTCTGCCTGTGGAGTGTGTTTCTCTCTAAATAAATCCATTTCTTACTTATCACTTTGTCTCTCACTGTATTCTTTCTGTGACAAGACATCAAGAACCTGAGCTTCATTAAGTTTTGAGACCAGGTGTGTGATCTCAGTTAAAAGACCATGGGTTCAAGTCTCAGTCTGGGTTTTGGCTGGGTTTGAGTCCTGGCCCGTGGGTTTAAGTCCCAATCTGAGTTGCACTCTCCTTAAATACTCCCCTCAGTTTAACTCTGTTTATATAAGAATAAGAATGAATGATTCTTAATCATATAAAAAGAGAATCCAAATTTATAAACAATATTACATAGAACAGCATGCATTAACTTTCCAAAATATAAATAAGATTTTGAAATATGTCTTTGACTAAGTTGGAATGTATTTCAATATTTGTTTTACTAAATTTTAATTGCCCAGAAATGAGACTTGTGAGATTTAAATTCTTGAAATACTTTACTTCCCTGTTAATAAATAAGATATATGATAGCTGGTAGGGGAAATAAATATTAAAATCCCATTTTAAAAGCCTAACCTTGCCAGAAAACAATGAATACACAAACAAGGTATAGAGAGAGAAAAGTAAATATGTAAAATAAACATCTAAAGAGAAAGTGATATATATAGAAAATAGACAAAGTAAATAGCAAGTACAAATATTTGTAATCCTCAGAGAAGAAAAAACATAATAGAAGAGAACATATATTTAGAGATATAATTCAACGTATTTTTTTTAAAAGAAATCAACGGAGGTTTGAACTTATCTTTGGAAAGAAACCACAGAATGTCTTTGAAACTGTCCTTGAATGGTCAACATACACACATAACTAATCTAGAAAAAGTTTTGAGAGCATTGCTCATCCAGTTTGTAATTTATCTTCCTCTTCCATATGAGAGCACTGTCAGGGTGTGTCTGTTTACCTAAAGATTGCTTTGAAAGATTGATTGACAATTTATACCTGTGTTGTGTAGTAGTTGAAGGGATTTAATTTAAAACTAGATTGCCTGGATTCAAATGCTAACTCTACCATCTACTACTTGTGTGACCTTGGGCAAGCATATCACCTTTCATGCCTTAGTTTCCTCATATTGAAATTGTGGAAAATAATAAAGTCTATGTAATCAGTTGGCATATCTAGTATGTGTTTGTTAAATAAATAAAAAATACAAGGAAAATATGTACTTGTGAATGTCAAAAATGGGATGATATATCTGGGACATCTTTGAATAGTAGGCTAGGCTAGGCAAAGTTAAACTGAAAATACTCTTCCTATTAAGAATAATAAGTGAAATTATTTGCTTAAAAATAGAAAGAGTCCATCTTTTTTAACTAAATGCTTTTCTGGAAACAAATGGAAGAGAGAATACTAGTTTTGATTTAGAATGTCAAATTTCTTCACCTTGTGAATGGGATCTTAAAAATGGCAGCTTGGACATTCTGAGTCTGTATTCTTATCTGTAAAATGTCAAAAATAAAACTGAATTACAACCTTCACTTTAGCATATATTTTAAGAATAGGCAAACATATATCACCTAATTTTAGCACATTATACAGAATTTTAAATTTTGTATTAATTTTCAATATATGTGCTTCAAGGTATCTTAATCACAATCATAGCAGTCTTTCAAGGAAGCTAACCATTACTTTAAATGATTCAGAATTATAGGACTTCCAGAAGTAGAAGAGAGAGAGAGAAAGGGGCAGAAATCTTTTGTGAAAAAATGACTGAAAAAATTCCTTAACTTGGGAAAGAAAACAAACATCTAGACAAGGGAAGCCCAGAGAATTAAAAAAAAAAAAAGTGAGCCCAAAGAGACCCACACCAAGACATATTATAATTAAAATAGCAAAAGTTAAAGACAAGCATTTAATATTAGAAGCAGCAAGACTAAAACAACTTGTTATATGGAAGAGAACCCCTATAAGACTCTCAGCAGATTATTCACACAAGCTTTGTAAGCCAGAAGGGAGTGGCATGATATATTCAAAGTGATGAAAGAAATAAACAAAACAAAACAAAACAAAAAACTTCCAACTAAGAATATTCTACCAACAAAGTTATTTAGAATTGAAAGAAAGATAATTTTCCAGACAAGAAAAACTAAAGGAGTTCATTACCACTAAACTGGCCTTACAAGAAATGTTAAAGGCACTTATTTAAGTTGAAAAGAAAGGGCACTATTTTGTAAAAGAACACATATGAAAGAATAAATCTCACTGGAAAAGTAAATATATAGTAAACATAGTGGATTAATTACTTATAAATCTAGTATGAAGGTTAAAAGATAAAAGTAGTAAAAATAACTATGCTTACAATAATTATTTAAGGGATACACAGGATAAAAAGATGTAAAATGTGACATCAAAAACATCAAACATGGGAGGAAATTGAAAATATTGGCTTTAGAATGGAATCAAACTGAAGTTGTTATCAACTTAAAATAGATGGCTATATATATAATATATAAGTATATATATGTATATTATATGTATAGCATCAATGTAACCACTAAATAAAAACCTATATTAAATACATAAAAGATAAAGAGAAAGGAATATAAGCATAACACTAAAGAAAGTCATCAAGCCACAAAGGAAGAGTGCAAGAGAAATAGAAAGGAAAACAGAGAAATTGCAAAAACAGCTAGAAAACAATGAACAAAATGTCAATAAGTACACACTTATCAATAATTACTTTAAATGTAAATTCACTAAATTCTCCAAACAAAAAGGTATAGAGTGTATGAATGGATAAAAAACAAGACCCATCTATATGCTACCTGCAAGAGACACACTTTAGGTGTAAGAATACTCAAAGACTGAAAGTGAAGGGATGGTAAGAGTTATTCCATGCAAATGGAAACCAAAAGATACCTGGAGTATATATACTTATATCAGACAAAATAGATTTTAAAATAAAGACTGTAATAAGGGACAAAGAAGGGTGTTACACAATGATAAGGGGGTCAATCCAATAAGAGAATGTAATATTTGTAACTGTTTATATACCCAACATAGGAACACCTAAATATGTAAAGCAAATATTAACAGACATACAGGGAGAAATATTCAGCAATGCAATAATAGTAGGGGACTTTAATATCCTACTTACATCAATAGAGAGATCATTCAGACAGAAAATCAGTAAGAAGACATTGGCCTTAAATGACATTACACCAGATGGACTTGACATATTTACAGAACATTTTATCCAAAAGCAACAGAATACATATTCTTCTCAAGTTTATAGAGAACATTTTCCAAGTTAGATAAAATGTTAGGCAACAAAACAAGACAATAAATTTAAGAGGACTGAAATCATATCAAGCATCTATCTGGCCACAATGGTATGAAACTAGAAATTATTTACATGGAAAAAACTGGAAAATTCACAAATATGTGGAGATTAAACAATATGAACAGCCAATGGGTCAGAGAAGAAATAAAAAGAGAAATCAAAAAAAGCCTTGAGACAAACAGAAATGGAAATGTAACCTACCAAGATTTATGGGATGCAGCAAAAGCAGTTCTACAAGGGAAATTCACAGTGATAAATAAGAAACAAGAAAAGTTTTATATAAGTAACCAAAATTTACACCTCAAAGAACAATAAAAAAGAAGCAACAAAGCCTAAAGTTAGTAGAAGAAAAACATAACAATGATTAGAGCAAAATAAATGAAAATAATGAAATTGAGACTAAAAAGACAATAGAAAAGATCAATGAAATTATAACTGTTTTTTTGAAAAGATAGAAAGAGTTGATAAACATTTAGCTAGACTCACCAAGAAGAAAAAGACAAAGGACAAATCAGCATTTATTTAGTCTGAATAAATAAATTCAGAAATGAAAAAGAAATATTAAAACTGATAGGATCACAGAAATACAAAGGATCGTAAGAGACAGCTATGAACAATTATATGCCAACAAATTGGGCAACCTAGAAAAAATGGATAAATTTCCAGAAATATACAACCTACCAAGACTGAATGATGATGAAATAGAAAATCTGAACAGACTGATTATTAGCAAGGAGATTGAATCACTAATCAAAAATCTCCCAACATACAGACATCCAGAACCAGACGGCTTTACCAGTGAATTCTATCAAATATTTAAAGATGAATTAATACCAGTCCTTCTCAAACTCTTCCAAAAAATAGAAGAGGAGGCAACTCTTCCTAACATATTGTACCAGGCTAGCATTACCCTGATACCAAAACTGGACAGCAATGCCACAAAAAAACTACAGGCCAATATCTCTGATGAACATAGAAGTGAAAAACGTGAGCAAAATATTAGCAAACCAAATTCAACAATACACTAAAGAATCATGAATCACGATCAAGTGGGATTTATTCCATGGATTCAAAGGTGGTTCAATATTTGGATCAATGAAATTGGACCACTACCTTACACCATCCACAAAAATTAACTCAAAATAGATTAAAGTCTGAAACCATGACTCCTAGACTAAAACATAGGCATTAAGCTCTTAACACAGGTCTTGCCACTGAGTTTTTAATTTGATATCAAAAGCAAAAGGAGCAAAAGCAAAAATAGACAAGTGGGACTACATCACACTAAAAAGCTCTGCACAGCAAAGAAAACCATCAACAAAATGAAAAGGAAACCTACTGAATGGGAGAAAATAATTGCAAATCATATATCTGATAAGGGGCTAATATCCCAAATATATAAAGAAGTCATACAGTTTATTAGCAAAAAAAAAAAAAAAAAACCCCAAATAATTCATTTAAAAAATGGGCAGAAGATCTAATTAGACATTTTTCCAAAGATGAGATACAGATGGCCAACAGATTCATGGAAAGATGCTCAATTAATGGTGATACCATTAATCACCAGAGAAATACAGATCAAAACAACACTGAGATGTTACCTCATTGTTAGAATGACTGCTATCATAAAGACAACAAATAACAGTGTTGCCAAGGAGGTAGAGAAAAGGAAACCCTTGTGTACTGTTGGTGTGATGGAGATTGGTGCAACCACTATGAAGAGCAGTTTGGGCTTCTTCAAAAAATTAAAAATAGAACTGTCATTTGACCCAGCAATTACACTCTTGGGTATTTATTCAAAGAAAACAAAACACTAATTTAAATAGATATGTGCACCCCCATGTTCATTGGAGCATTATTTACAATAGTAAATATATGGAAACAACCTAAGTGTCCATAAATGGATGAATGGATAGAGAATTTGTGGTATATCCAGTTGAGCTTTGAACAACATAAGGCTTAGGGATGCCAACCCCTTGTGAAGTAGAAAATATGCTCTTAATTTTACAGTCAGCTCTCCTCATCTGAGGTTCTATATCTGCGGATTCAATCCATCATGTATCATGTAAAACAGTAGTATGTATTTATTGAAAAAAAAAACACATATAAGTGGACTCTTGCAGTTCTAGCCCGTGTTGCTCAAGGGTCAACTGTATATACAATGAAATATTATTAAGTCATAAAAAAGGAGGAAATCTTTCCCTTGCAACAACATGGATGGACCTTGAGGACATTATGCTAAGTAAAATAAGCCACACAGATAAAGACAAGAAACCTATGCTCTCTCTTATGTGTGGAATGTAAAAAACAAAACAAAACAAAGCAAAAAACTCCAAGCTCATAGATATAGGGAACAGATTGGTAGTTGCAAGAGGCAGGGGGTGGAGCCTGGGAGAAATGGGTGAACTGTATTTTTTTTTTTTTTAGTTTAAATTAAAAAAAAAAAAATGATGCAGAAATAAATATAACAAAAAATTAATAATTCCTATTTTATTCTCTATATTAAGTTGGGTTAAGATAATTTGAGGGTATTATTTTGAATATGTGCATTAAGAAAATGATCAGTTAAATCCATTAGCATCTTTTAAAAAACCAGGAAGTAGAAAATCACCATAAATATTTTAGAAATTTTTGAATAGATAATTCAGCTAATTTCCACTGTAACCCACTTTCGTCTTAACCTTGTCTATCACACACTAACCTATAAACCTTAAACTGCGCTGCATATATTAAGTTCACTAAACCTATCTTAAAGCATAAGAAATGTGCAATAAATCTTAGATTTGAATTTTATAAGCCATCACAGTTCATTTGTCAAAAATTAGTTAATGAACAACTACTTTCTATTTTTATCTATTTTTTCAATGAAAATAGATTATTTCTGTAGTCTATATGTTCAATAAAATAATTAAAACCCTATCTTTATGGATCCATGCATTTTCAAAGATTATAAAAAATACATCAAGTCATAATCATTCAATACCTCCATGTGAAAAATCCTCTTAACTGGCACTATAGAAGCTACATATACATAGATCATATAAAGACTTTGGCCTTACACATTTACCATTATTAGCATCATTTGGATGACATGGGTTCTGTTGATAATAATATTATTCTTTTTTTTTGTTCTTGTTGCTCTTGTTATTCAGTAGAACTCAGACATATCCTTTTCCACCAATTTCTTCACCATTTTTTACAAACATAGCTGTCTCATTTATCCTTTCATGCAACTGTACTTCCTGGTTTGTGTGAATACTTTGCTAGCTTGATGACATTTGAAGGTTTAGTTATGTTAACATCCTTTGTATTAACAAATTACTAATAATAACATAATATATGGGGGCTCACATTATCATTCTTGTTATTATCATTCAAGATAATAACAAAAATTTCCCTCCAAGTTGTTCAGCCAATGCAGTTGTATAAGGCTTTATATTTGTACGACGGATTTGATTTAATGCTACTCATAAAACTAAATTTCTGCTTCTGGAAATGACTAAATAACTGGTACCAGCTAGTCTTTCAATTGTAAATACCTAGTAAACTGGAAAAAATATGGAACAACTATTTCCATAATTTGGACAATTGGCTGCAAAAAATATATTCTTCCTGAAAGATGGGAAACAAATTACATGATTGCTCAAATTGTCCCAGCTTTTACCTAAATTAATTTACCAGAGCCTAGCACAGGGAGGGGAATTAATATATAACATGACCTTCTTGATTTATTGAGATTTATTTACATAAATCTCAGTTTTGGGTTTATGTAAAGATAAATCCAAGATTGAGAGGTTCCAGTGGCTGGGATTTGTGGAGATAAGTGCTCTATTCAGAAAAATAAAAAGTTTTATAAATCTGTGTAAGTGTCCTTTTGTATTCTTGGGTGAATATGAAGATGTGAATGTGTAGGGTGAGAATTCACAAACCCTGGCAAAAGACAGCTACTGGGAAAAAACTACTGGGGAGCTTATACAAGTTTAAGAGACATTTCATTTCTGATCAGCGAGAGTGGAAAGTCTTAAGGATTCAGGTAATGCATTCAGTAGCTACATCAATTAAACCACACCTTAAAAGAAAGTTTTAAGTAGTCTGAGTGCCTAGATTAAAATCTACTTTAGATCCACAAAAACATAATTTTAAAAGATTAGTCTTCAGTTAGGAAATTTGGTTTAAAAACAAAACCCAACACTCTTCAAACAAAAATCTAGACATTTGAAGAAAAATATTTACAATGTATAGCATCCAATCAAATATCATTAAACATGACAAGCAAAAGGTATGGCCTATAACCAAGAGAAAAATCAGTTAATTTAAAATTCTAGAACTGAGAAAGATGAAGTAATAATCAGACAAGGTTTTAAAGAAAAATCAACTATAAAGTTTTTTAGGTCATTAAGTAAATATGAACACAATGAAGAGAGAAACGGGAGCTGCATAAAAACAAACATAGCTTCTAAAGAGAAAAATAAAATATCTGCAATAAAAAAAATTTACCTAGTTGGACTGAAGAAGAGATTAGACACTTTACAGAAAAGTTCAGTGAATTTGAAAACATAGCAATAGAAACTGTCCAAACTCAAGAATAGAGGAAAAATGGCTGAAAAAAAATGAACAAAGATTTAAAGACATATGGGAAAATGTCAAGTTGTTTGATATGTGAATAATATGAGTTTCAGAATTACAAGGGAATTGGGAAGAAAAATTTTTGAAGAAATAATGATCAAAAATGTTTCCAAATTTCATGAAAACTACACAAAGCACATAATAATCAAATCACTAAAAAACAAGGAAAGGAATCACAGCCAAGGCGGAGAATGATACATTATATACAAGGAAACAAACAAACAAAAAACATTGTGGATTCCTTGCCTCCAAAAAATGCATTCCAGAAGACAATGGAATGACATATTTAAAGTGCTGAGGAAAAAAAAAATGTCAATGATAATTCTGTATATGCTCAAAATATCCTTAAAAAATAATAGAAAATAGAATACAACCAAAGTGATATTTTTTTTCAATACTACACTACAAAGACTATTTAAAAATATTTTTCAGGCTGAGGGCAAATTATTTCAGATGGAAATTTTAATCTGTGAAAATGAATGAAGGACACTAGAACTGGTATATATGTGGATTCATTTAAATTTTTCCTCATTCAAAATTTTTGTTTAAACTACATTTCAAGCACTTTGTTTTACCCTTGAAATGGCATAAAATTCATCACTCATTCAATATTTACTACATTCTCTTTCTTGGAAGATTTTCCTGCCTGAGAAAACTTTCACAAAATTTATGTTTCCAAAATGCTTTTCACAGACGTCCTTGGTGACGCAGTGGTTAAGAATCCGCCTGCCAATGCAGGGGACACGGGTTCGAGCCCTGGTCTGGGAAGATCCCACATGCCGCGGAGCAACTAAGCCCGTGAGCCACAACTACTGAAGCCTGCGCGCCTTGAGCCTGTGCTCGGCAACAAGAGAAGCTACCTCAATGAGAAGCCAGCACACCGCAACGAAGAGTAGCGCCCCCTCGCTGCAACTAGAGAAAGCCCGTGGGCAGCAACGAAAACCCAACGCAGCCAAAAATAAATAAACTAATTAATTAATTTTAAGAAATGCTTTTCACTCAATTGTGAGGTCAATGGGAAACCAATAGAGAATTTTTTGCCTGGATAAGGGCATATTTAAATAGCTATGCTTTGTCAAGATTTATTTTGTTGTATTTCATATAATGAGTGTGAACAGTGATCTCCGTCAATTTCCATATTGTCCCTGCTCTCACCAAAAGAAAATTAAAAGCACAAAAGAAAACAAAAGTCCACTTCTTCGATCCACCAGAGGCCCTTATGACCTTATATTTTATCTACCTGGATTGTAGATATTTGTGTTTTTTCTTCTCATCATTCAGTAATATTTAAGTTCCTTGGGGATTAGACATTCAGACATTCAATTGTACCCTCTTTGGGAAACTAGTAAAGCTGGTCAAAATGCATGGAAGCAACCTAGGTGTCCATTGATGGATGAATAGGATATGTATATTTTATATATATATATATATATATACACACACACACACACATAAATATATATGCATATATATGCAATGGAATATTATTCATTCATAAGATAGAAGGAAATCTTGCCATTTGTGGATAGGTGGATAGACCTTGAGGGCATAATTCAGACATAGAAAGACCAATGACATATGATCTCACTTATATATAAAATCTAAAAACCAAACCAACCAACAAGCAAAGTGAACACATAGATAAAGAAAACAGATTGGTGGTTGCCAGAGGTGGGGGTATAGGGGTGGGCAAAATGGGTGAAGGTGGCCAAAAGATAAAAACCTCCAGTTATATAATAAATGTTATGAGGCTGTAATGTACACCATGGTGGCTATCGTTAATGATACTGTATTGTATATTTCAGAGTTGTTAAGAGGCTAAATCTTGAAAGTTCTCATTACAAGAAAACAAAATTGTAACTATATGTGGCGATGGATGTTGCCTAGACTTATTTTGGTGATCATTTCACAGTATTTACACGTATTGACTCATTACATTGTACAACTGAAACTAATATAATATTATATGTCAATTATATCTCAATAAAAATAGGTCAAAATAGGATTAAGAGATAGTTATGAGTCTTATTTTTGCTCCACTTTGCAATACATACAAGGTAAAATAATGATGCTTCCATTCTTATTAAAGCAGTCTTGGTAGATCAAGTGAACCAAATAGCATTTGAACAGGAAAAGTATTTAGTTCAGAATTGCCTTAATTGGACATTTATATTGATCAAGTTGAATGTCTAATGGCTCTATTTCATAGTTTGAGAAGATAAATTTAATGACTTAATCCCAAGAGAGGATTTTGTTTAATATAGTTAACAAGAAAGAAAACCATGTTCATTTTATTAGAAAGAGCTTTCATCACTCAATTTAATCTGCTTAATGATGTCCAAGCATAGTTAGTGTGCTGATATCTTATGTATATTCACAACACAAAGGAATATCAACACAGATTTTTAAAAGCAAGGAATAGAAAGGGAAAGCCTTCACATAATTACTCAAGTATCTGCAGTAAGCATGAATGATTTGTGTATTCATGGGATGAGTAGGAGTCTTTCCTTCCTCTTGTAAAATTTTCTAAGTACTTATTTCCTTTGACTAATGACTGCTATTTCCTGTTTACACATCTATGCTTTATAAAGTGCTCTATATTATTAGAAATGTTTATTGGATCCTTTATGTGTACAGGAAATCTACTTTATTTTTTGCATTTTTCTCTCCTAGTGAATTTGTTGACTAAATCACGGTCTTTTCAGGAAATTCAAGACTTATGAAATTGAAGAACACACATGTTTAAAAAGTAAAAAGTGGATACAATAAACAAAGCCTCTTGTACAAGCCATTTTGGATCAAGTATTACCCATATCCAGTTATTAATTCATCATATTTACTCTTATTCACATCTTTAAAGAGTGTATATACGCCTTATATTGACTGACTTTTTGATCTTTCAGTAGTCATATCCTCTTCTGAAGCCTCCTTATAACTATAGTATTTTCATAGTAATTTATTCTATTTGTTATAGAATCTATCACATTACATTATAGTTAATAGTGTAAAAGTGTATTTATTCTTAATTATTACTTTTATTTATTCTTCTACTATATAGGTGTTTACTGTATGAACTATACATTAAGTAGTCTGCTGGAAAGGTCTTGAATAAAGGAAAAAAACAAACAAGTTTACCTCCCTAATACTCGTAAAGTTGTAATAAAGTTTTTGAAAAAAATGCATGCAGACATGGATGAATAAATTAACAAATTTCTACTACCTGGTATCTTTCTGCATGGATACGGCGTTTTTTAAATAGTCACTAAAGAGAAGAAAAGTGTATTTTTGTTTAACAACATACTGTATGCCTAATAATGAAAGATTAATGACAGGAAAAAATCAAACTTAAAACATGAAATCATTAACCCATAACTAATTCTTTATTTCCCACAAAACTTAGTGGTAGAGTTTTGGGAATTTTCTTGCAGTCACGGAATTCAGAATTTTATTCATAATTTTGTTATTTGATTTGTAACAAATAAGCAGTTCATTTGTCTTTATCCTCATTTTCCCCCTAATTCTACACACTTTATAGGCAACTTATTTCAGTGACAATAAAACTATCTGATTGCATAATGTCTTTATCACATTTTGCAACTGAGACATCAAACAAAGGGTGCTGGAATCAGAAACCAAAAGCAAGCAAAGTATGAGGTACAATGAAAAGATCATTTACATTAAGAAATGTAATTGGCAAAATTGTTTACATGTAAATATTTTTTTCCAAAATATATTTCTGGCATTCATTAAGGATAAAACATTTCTCAAAATATCAGTTGTATACACTTGTCAAGAGATGAATAAAACAAAAAGATTAAACACAGTTAAAAATACCAAAATAGTTCCTGAAATATTACTTTGAATTAAATATATATATATTTATAGTCATCAAATAAAGTCTGTAGTCTTCATTAACTATGCCCATGGCTCTATGTTGGTGTTAGACCTCTGTATTCAGTCTCTCTAGAATAATACTTCATCCCTGCCCAGTAGCTTCAAATATTATATATTTTTGTAAATGACAGATATTTTCTTTACTAACATATCTGTGCTGGGCAATATTGGCATCTGCCAATCAATATTCCACTGAATCATTTGTACAGGTTCTTCATATCCAATAGTTCTTCACATATTCAGTTATCTCCTGAAATTTACCCTTCCATGATATTTTCTATCTTACTGAATAGTTTCACTCTTCATACAAACACTCAAATCAGAAAGCTGTGATGTACTGAATTCCCTTTCCTCAAGACCTTAATTAATACACAAGGAAACTGACCAAATATCACTGCACCAAAAGAGATGCAATGATATTGCAGACAGGCATTAGATACAGAGTCAGAAACAAAATCCATTACTTTTATATGTAGCCCAAATCTCCTTCCACTAAGCAACTATGCAAATATAAATTCTATTTCTCCTCTTCTCGCTCTCAAAAGTTTTAATAAAGCGTTTGGGAACATGCTAGTGGCACATAGCCTGTGGTTCTTAGAAACACAATACATTACCTCAATTCTAAATCTCCTCACCTTCTTCCTTGGTAGAGCACTATACTTGCTTTTAGATACTAAGCAGTCTTGTGCTTTACTGGAAGCTGTGTCCCTCCTTAGCCTAATGCAATGAATCAAGGTGAGTAAAGCCAATGAGATTATTCCATTCTCTATCTCAGTAGTTTTGAAATGGGAATGTACTACAATTTTGACCATGTGTTGAAGTCTGATAAAAGATTTTGGGGAAAAGATTATTGCACTTATAAAGAAGAGAATGGTTTGCATTATTGTAGAATACTATAAGGAAAAAGTAGAAATTATATTTGAACTTGAGGTAAAAATTGTATATATGTATATAATTTATTTATGTAAATTTATTTATGTAAATAAATATTCATGTAAATATATAAATAAGTTATTTATGTAAATAAATACAGTATATATACTTAATTAGGTAACTAGAGGAAAGATTTATGGAGAAGGAGCTCCCATAAATAAGTGAAAGCTTACTAACTTATTATAAGTTAACCTGCCTCTTAGATCAAAACACACAATGATGGAATAGTGGGGAAAAAGTAGCTGAGGCAATAATAAATATCATGAATCCAGTCTAGATATTTAAAAAAGATCAACTTCAAAAATGTTTATGGTAAGAGAGAAGATAGTGATATCTTAGTAATATCTCCTCCTTTTCAAGTTGATGACATTAAAACAATGTTTTTAAGTGACATTAACAAGGCCAAAACAAAAATAGTAAGTGGTAGAGTTGAAACTTGGAACTGAATATTACCATACCATTTTTCTTTAGATTTAGCAAAGAGCACAGTGATGCAGACTGAGCAAATGAGAGATGAAGGAAAGAAAGCAAAGTGGACAGCTCTCTCAGCCACTTGACGTAGTTATGCCTGATTTAAGGCCTTGATTATATTAGTGGGAATAGGGATAGAATGTGAAGGATAACTTTTTGAGACAAGCAAGCTAATGACGAAAAGGCAAGAATTAAGAGCATAAATACATGGAGATAGTTTGGTTGGATGAGTCCATGATGTGAAAGAAGGTGATATTTCCAAGAAAAATGGATTAATGAGGGCAAGAATGATGCTATTGAATTCAGTTTTAACACATTTTGTCATAAATGCAATAGAAACTTATTATATAAAAAATAAGAGATGTGTATGAAGATGAAAAAAATTTAAACTTCCATTTTAGTTTCACTTACCCACTGACAATCAGATGTGCCAAGAATAGTGCCTGACAAATACTATATCTTCATAATATTAGTTGCATAAAGGAATTTCTTTATTGATAGTATTATAACAGTGATTAAGTGCAGAGCTGGGATTTAAGTTTCTGTATTCCCTGAGGACACTTTCTTAGTAAATATGATCTATGTCAGTGAATCAGAAATCCATAGAATAAAGGCTTGTGCTTTTCTAGGGCCTCGTGTATTTTGTGTATAAGGAATTTTTCATGTAGGCAGCTTATATATCACATTTCTAAATTGCCTTGTAAAAATGATTTGTAAAAATGTAAAAAATGGTTGGGTCATTCCAAAAGAATGTGTAACTTTAATTATAATCAAACTTATAGGAAAGATTTGTTGAACAATTCTGATTCCTTAATCAGTTATGGATTACTCCTATGGTTAACTATTAATTATCATATAGGGTGACCTGAGAGTCTCTGGAGTCTGAGAATGAAAAAGTGAGGAGGTGGATGACTAGTGAGAGAAACAGTGGAAAGCTGTCTACTTCTCCTAGAAACTCTTCCTTTCGTCATGGGAATCTGGCCTTGCTTATACTGAGATGGTCTGACCCTGCCACTTGCTCTTCTCAGGTGCCTCTTTTTCATTAAATGCTTTCAGAAACTACTTTCATTAGAGTTCAGTAGAAAGTAGCTTCAGAAAATGTGAACAGAAATTCACAAGAGAAAGAATGCAAATGCTCTGAACTGAGATGCAATAAGACTTTGAATTCAACATTTCTTAAAGCTCTTTATAAACATTAACATCTGTAATTAATCCTCCCAATTTCCCCATAAGTCATATTTCATTATCCTTGATTTACAAGCATTAAACTAAAATATCAAGGAAATGCAGAGCCTGCATTGTCAGACAAATCTTTTTTTAACACTAATATCAGCATGTATCCCCTTCTCAGGAGCCTTCATATTTTCTCCCACACTATTTCTAAATCCTTCTATTTCTGCCTTCACAATTTAGCTTCTAACTACTTAATCTATAGATCCTAATAGTACCCAACACATGGCTTTCAGTCTAAGAAGTAAGGTCTCTTATTGTTCCCTGGACATGTTATTATATATATTTTATTCTGGTATCAACTTCCTCCAGCTTATCTTTTACGCTATCTTTCATGCTATCTTATACAGTGAATTTCCTGTATAAGAAAATCTGTTCCTAACGACGTCTGTCCCCTCTATATCTTTCATTTATTGGTTAAATAGTCTTGGTAAGTAGGAAGGTATTGTATTCAAATCAACTCAGTATAATACTATTATTGATTATACGGTCAGTTATCTTCTAGGTGTTTCCACAAATACCTTGTTTCATTCTTACAATAATTTCATGAAGTAGGTGTCATTGTTATTGGTTAACAAAAGAGAATAAATTTATTTTGTGTCAGATATTGGAATCAGACAGTTTTTTGACATGATTGTTAAGTATTGCATTTTTAATTCATGGACTAGATAGTCTTGTAGCTTTCAAATGAGTAACTAGTCTTTTTTTTACCCTGAGAGAGTCCTTAACCTGTCTATACAACTAACTAAACAATGGTATACTGTTGGCCTAATTACTGAAACTTCATAGTTTAGAAGTACACACACATAATTAGACCAACTGCATTGAAAAGAGCTACCAGTAAGGCTCAAAGTAGCAAACTTACTTTATCATAGATGTACTAGTTTCCCAAGGGGCCATAACAAAGTACCTCAGACTGGGTGGTTTACATAACAGAAATATATTTTCTCACAATTCTGGAGGATAGAAGTCTGAGATCAAAGTGTCTTTAAAGTTGACCTTCTCTGAGGCCTCTCTTCTTGGCTTGGAGATGGCCTCCTCCTCTCTATGTCTTCACATGGTCTTCCCTCTATACATGTCTGTGTCCCGATCTCTTCCAATAAGGACACCATTCAGATTGGATTAGGGCTTTCTCTAATGATCTCATTTTCACTTAATTACATCTTTAAAGACTATCTCTCCAAATATAGGTGCATTCTGTTATACTAGGGGTTAGGACTTCAACATATGAGCCTTGGGTGTCCCAATTCAGCCCATACCAACAAACAATGTAGTATTTAAATATAGATTTAACTTTATACCAAGGAATAATGTATATACTGAATTTGGTTAAATGTTCACACTGAGCAAGTTTTTAATATAACCATTCTGTGAAATGAAGATATGCCAGAGGAGATAAATTCAGAGAGAAAATTGACATAGGAAGAGTTAAATTTATGCCAGGATATATTTTTTCAGTTTTGTACAGAAAAACAGTTCCATTTGGCAGAAGACCAAATAAAAAGGAGAAAACTTAGGATGTTATTTTGCTTTTGTTCATTTATCCATCTGTCTACACGAACCTTATGACATTGTTTTCCAAATGGAGACCTACTAATGCCAGAAACATGGTACTTGGACTGAAATTATCAATGCTTAGCCAGTTTCAGTTTAAGAGAAGATAATAGTACTGGAAAATTCCATTTCTTAAATATGCTGAAAACTAAAATTTTTAGTAATATTGCTCTGTATATACATTTTAACCTTTGAATCCATATTCTATTGTGCTTCATATAAGCACAGACACAGGCTATTATTTTTGGGAGGGGTGGTTCATTCACATATTCCCAGTGTTAGTGAAGCTATTACATAGCATTATGAAACATTACTTTTCATACCAGTTCAATACAGAAAAAAAATTAACCGTTTGTTAGCTGTCTTATATTTTCTTATATTTTTAAAAAAATGAACTCATTTGAAAGGAAGTAACAAATATATCTGTCTTAACAAAAATTAAGCATTTTGCTTGACATTCTGAGTAATATATCAATTCAAAATGTCATTATTATTGTATTATTGCATGGACAGTTGACAATTTTATTTGATTTTCTTTATATCTTTTTCAGTATCTCAAAGCATAATGTTTACCAGGAGTATGGTTGGATGAATTGTTGAAGCAACAGTGCCTGCTAGTAAATTATATCTATTTATCTATTCATGTATACACATATTTTTTCTAAAAATAAATATATTATGTCTATTTATCCATATATACACATTTTTTCTAAAAATAAATATATGTATTTCTCATTTTTATTCTTTAATTATTAAAGAGAATATATATGTACTCATAAAAGCATATAAATCATATTGTTATATATATATGTTTTATATAGTAGATATAAACTATACATATATCGTATATTTTTAAAGTATTTAAATAACCCTATTTTTCTTCCTCATCTACATCAACATAGGTTTTTTTTTTTTTAAATCTACAATATTTAACAACTTTATGAAGTACAAATTATGCTGCTACCCACATGGTAGACAAAAAATTGTTACTTATTTCTATTCGTATGCATATAATTTTATATAATTGAAGTCTTTCTTTATCCATCCCTTTTCTTTCCTCACTATTATTGTTCCCATGTCCTAATAAATGATTGCATTTATGACTACTAGTATAATGACTGGAACCTAGCTGAGCATCATTTTCCTATCTTTTGACCTCATGTTTATAACATGATATATATGTATATAGATACAGGTAGCAATATCTATATCTATCTATCATCTATCCATCTATCCCTAGAAAACCAATTGAAAAAAATGCTTAGATATAATGAGATTTGTTGTATTAATGAGAAGGCTTTAGTTTTAGTTTTAGGTAACATGAAAACTCAACTCAAACTCTAAAACAGTAGCATCTGAAAGTTAAGAGAAAAGTATGCTTAAAGATTGATTTTAATTCAGAAACACTAGAATGTCATTACAGACCCAATTTGTTCCCCTTGCTAAACTTTATCATTCTTATCAGCTTCATCTAGAGTCTGGATCTCTTTATGGTGACAAAATGGCTACAGTATACACACACACATATATATAGCATATATGTGTATATATTACATATATGTATATATTAGTACATGTATATGCCAATAATATTATTTCCCCTATTTCAAATAGTTTTGTCTCAAATACTTTGAATAAACAATTGTATCCTAAAATAGTTATTGTAGAGATTAGCTCCTCTCAGTGATTTTCCTAACTTTTTAGGACAAATCTTCAGAGATTTATCATTAAGTTTATAATCGTTATTAGTCTAGAGCAAATGTTTGCTTCATGATAGTATAGGTTCTTTGCAGTAGTTTTTAAGGGTATATCATTTTATTTTTTTTTAAAGTAAGACATGGGATTTTGTTGACTTCATTGGGGAATGGTTTTATATGTATGCAATATAAATAGGTTCCAATACACTCATCCATCCTCACAATAATGTAATAAAAACAAAACCAAATATGATTACGGTGGAGAACTTTCTAAAAACTAACTTGCTATTGTTTTACTTAAGGATTTTACATTTGTATTTATAAGTGGGATTGGACAGTAGTTAATATTTCTAGCAATCAATGTCATGTTTAAGTTTGTCATTTTAGGTTTGTGTTTAAAATGCATTTATCTGTAATATATTACATAAACCAAAGAATATAAGTAATGTATACATATGTTATGAGTACAGTAATAGATGCAGATAAAATAATAGTCCAGTTAAAACCCGCAAGTCTCATTGTGAAAAAATTTCCATGATTAATTTGGTGTAACTTGAATTTAAGAGGAGGTACTATCCCTAACCATCAACTGAAAGATAAAATAGAAAGCAGCAATGAGTCAGAAACATTCTCATATCTTAGACACTGTTTAGATGCATAAGATAGAATATGAGGATTGTATGTTTTTGTTACTCTGCCCAAATACTTTGCAAAAGTTAAAGAATATATCACTTCCTTCAATACCATTTGAAGTTTTACTACTTTCTTATCTTCTGTTGGATTTTGATGGGAGGGCCAGAGATGCCATATCATGCTCTTTTGGATGTTTCCATATTATTGGTCTCCATACTTTTCATAATTCAATCCTAAGGGAAAATAATGATATGTTTAAGGGTTTGGTTATCTTCACTTTACAAATTAGGCTCATATTGTTTAATGAACTGCTTGCTCCAAAAGCACACACACAGTATGAGGCTTAGCTGGAATTAGAATCATGATAATTGACTCCTGATCATGGGCTGTGTCACAATATTAAATAACTTAAGCACGTATAAAGAGTATAAAGAAGATCTTTTGACAGTGCAAATCAGATGCCCAGGAGTGGAAGGAAACAATAGGTCAGCCTCCACCCAACCCCTTTTGCATACTGAATTGCCTTCCTTGTCCAACCATGCTGTTTGTATAATATGGCTATAAATATATGATGTTGCCATACAAAAACAGGTTGAGTGCTTGGAAGTGATAGATCGATATATTTCTCTGTTTTTGTGTCTATTTCAAATTTTAGTATATCACTAATATTATAAAATGACAAGCTGAATTTGTGGCTTGATTTAGCATTTTTGTTTTTTTTTCTTTTTACGTGAATATATAAAATATTTCCAGCAGTCAAAGGAACAAGCTGCCCTTCATTCAAATTCTTTCTATTCCAGGTTAAGAGTGATACTTCTTTCAGGGCACTGAAACTGAAATATTTCTTTTAGCATAACAACTATTTCCTTGGGAGGAAAAGTTTCTGGATAATTCTATTTGAAGGTAATAAAATGGAATTTTCCTGTCAGGAAGATATTCCAGAGATATTGCTGTCAGGATAACAATATGAAATGAGGCTTTAAGCTTATTACTATTTTCTTGTCATAATATTTTATTGCTGACTTGCATTTTCCTTTGAGGATAATGCAATCAGGATTTGCTTGCCAAATTGATTTTTATTTTATTACAACTATCATATTTCTAAAAGAATAAATGAATAATATATTGATCTAAATTTCTAAAAGATTTAAAAACAAAGCTTACTTGAGTTTATATCATATCAGAGAAGTCAATAGAAGTGGGCCAATGGAACCACCCTCCCTCCTTCCATCACTTTACCAATACTATGCTCCCACAGTCTAGAAGACATTTTGTGAGGTTTATTGATGTTCATATTCTGGACCTTGATATCCTTGGCATTTATATTTGCATATAAAGTAAATGAACAAAAACTTAAAAGCTAACCTTGAAAGTAAAAAATTTCATTTGGCTTATGTAAATTTCTGCCTTAGTCTGTTTGAGCTGCTATAACAAAGTACCACAGACTAGGTAGCTTATAAACAACAACAATTTATTTCTTACATTTCTGGAGGTTGAGAAATCCAAGATCATGGTGACAGCCAGGTCATTTTCTTGTGAAGGCAGTCTTCCTGATTCGTAGATGGCATCTTCTCACTGTGTCCTCACATGATGGAAAGGGCTAGGGAGCTCTCTGGAGCCTCTTTTTATAAGACACTAACTCCATTCATGAGGGCTCTGCCCTCATGGCTTAAGCACTTTCCAAAGACTCTACCTCCAAATACCATCATCTTTGGGGTTTAGAATTTCAATATATGAATCTGGGGGGAGACACAAACAGTCAGACCATAGAACTGTCCTAAAGCATTTTTCTGTCTTAAAATTTCTATGATCTATGTATTTTTGCTGTTTGTTCATGAAAGAACCAAAATTTAAGAAGAAACATTTTTCATTGGCCTCTGTGTTAGCATCATATTGACAGTTCCAGTGTTTTGCTGATTATCTAGAACACTTCAATTCATTCTGGAAATGAGTTCCAAGTAGGATTTTAAGGTGTTAGTTATTTTAAAATCTTGAGCATTCTTCAGAATTCTGTTAACATTGTAAATTGATTTAAAATATATTCAGATTAATAACATCTTGTCAAGGACTTTATCTCATTCAAACTATTTTATACGTAAAGATATGTTAAAACAGTGACTTTTATTAAAAGGAGAAAATATCAAGGATAAGTCAGAAGAATAAAATAAGGAATTTTAAAGCTATCATTTCTGCTAATATTCTTTACACAAATCTCTGGCTGTTGAAGATTCTACTTTATGACTTCTATATCATCCAAATTCTCCCTCTTTTTCTTTCTTCTGTATCTCTTTCTGTATCTTTCTCTATCTGTATTTCTTTTTCTATTTATCTGTTTGTCTCTCTGTCTCATTCACTCTTTCTAGTCTCTGTTTCATGGCACTAGACACACTTCTGCCTAACCTTTTAAACAATTGAGTAGTTCTCATTATCAATTGAAGCTATGCAAGGTATGTGCTGGTCCTTAAAAGATTTTTGGCATTTGCAGTTGCTTTTTCATTATCTCAGTTATCTGATGTCATCTATATTTCTCATCCCACCTCTCCCATGGGCATGTAGTTAACATCATTCTGTGCTAATAAGGAAGTTAACTTTAAAAAAAAATCGTTATATTACCTGGACAACTACATTATAAAGGTTCTTTACTTCTTTTTTTTTTTTTAACTATGACTTGATTTCTTTAACAAAAATTGTGTGCCCAAGACTTGTCTAAGTACTCCCAATTTATTTCTTTTTAAAATTTAAAATTTTTATTGTATAAGTTACAGGCGTGCAATGTAGTGATTCACAATTTTTACAGGTTATATTCCATTTATAGTTATTATAAATATATTGGCTATATTCCCCATGTACAATATGTCCTTTTAGCTTATTTTATACCTAATAGCTTGTACTTTTTCCTCCCCCTACCCCACATTGCCCCTCCCCCTTACCTCTCCCCACTGGTAACTACTAGTTTGTTCTCTATGATTTGTCACTTCTTGCTTAATAAATTGTAGTCCTTATATTTGATTCATTTATCACTCCCTCACATACTGGTTCTTTTATTTATATAAGCAAAGGGAAAGTGGTGTAATGGTAAGAGGATTGTATCTGAGTTAGATATACTTGGCTTAAAATATGAGACAATTTATTCTAGTTATCTCCTCAAATAAATTATTTAAATTCCCTGGCATCAATTTTCTTAACTGTAAAACAGTGGTAATATGTTGTGGCACAGGATAATTGAAAAGATAATATAAGATGATGTGCTCAAATAGCAGTTTTGTCACTTACTAGTTGACTGAACATCAAAAAGTTAATAAGCCTCTCTGGCATCAGGTTCTTCTCTGTAAAATGGGGCGTACATAGTTCCTTCCTCAAGTAACTGTTATAAGGATTAATTGAGTTAATTTTTGCAATGCACACAGAACAGTGTCTGGCATATATAAGTGTTATATACTATATAAGTAGGGCTATTCGATACCTATGTATAATTTTATATAAGTACTGAGCATGTAGGTTTCATATATTAAGCATTTAATAACTGTGTCCTTTGTTTTGTGCCTCTTGTTACTTGCCTCGTTTCTAACTTGCTCTCTTTCCTTATCTTTCGATACTTTTGCTTGGCCAACTGTTGACAACAATTCTGGTTCAGCCTAGAGGATGAGGTCCTGAATAGCCATTTCTGTGCCTGAATACTACATGGTAGATTTTTCCTTGTCATTGTTTTCTCACCTCATCTTTCCTTCCTTCTTTGCCTCCATAATTAATTACTGTCAGGATACTGCTGTTGTAACATGTCACTTGACAGTTTTTACATATCTGATGATTTCCCTTTGAAATGGTTTTTAATGTCTGAGTGGAAACTCTGTTGCCCATAGATAAATTTAGTCATTGGTACATATCAACTTTGATATTCCACTGGGAATTTTTTTTTTTTTTGCCAATTCCACTCACCCTTTGGGTATGGGATGTTCCTTGAATAGGTTCTGGTTCTGCTCCCTAGGAGAGTTTCCCAGTTCATTGTTTGCTCAGATGTGAGTTCCACACTCTAGTACCATTTTTTTTTAATTGAAGTATGGTTGATGTTTAATATTATATAAATTATAGGTGTACAATGTAGTGATTCACAATTTTTAAAGGTTATACTCAATTTATAGTTATTATAAAATATTGGCTATAATCCCCATATTATCTAAGTAGACATTTCTCCAAAGAAGACACACAGATGGCCAAAAAGCACATGAAAAGATGCTCAACATCACTAATTATTAGAGAAATGCAAATCAAAAATACAATGAGGTATCACCTCACACCAGTTAGAATGACCATCATCAAAATGTCTACAAACAATGAATGCTGGAGAGGGTGTCGAGAAAAGGGAACCCTCTTACACTGTTGGTGGAAATGTAAATTGGTAGAGCCACTGTGGAGAACAGTATGGAAGTTCCTTAAAAAGCTAAAAATAGAGCTATCATATTATCCAGCAATCCCACTTCTGGGCATATATCCAGAGAAAACCATAATTCGAAAACATACATGCACCCCAAAGTTCATTGTAGCACTATTTACAATAGCCAAGACATGGAAGCAACCAAAATGTCCATCAAGAGAATGGATAAAGAAGATGTGGTACATATGTACAATGGAATATTACTCAGCCATAAAGAAGAATGAAATAATGCCACTTGCAGCAACATGGATGGACCTAGAGATTATCAGACTAAGTGAAGTAGGTCAGACAGAGAAAGACAAATATCATATGATAGCACTTATATGTTAAATCTGAAAAAAAAACGATAAAAAATGAACTTATTTACAAAACAGAAACTGACTCACAGATTTAGGAAACAAACTTATTTTTTCAAAGGGGAAAGGTGGGGAGTCGTAAATTAGGGGTGTGGGGTTAGCATATACACACTACTGTGTATAAAATAGATAAGCAACAAAGACCTACTGTATAGCACAGGGAACTCTACTCAACATTCTGTAATAACCTAAATGGGAAAAGAATCTGAAAAAGAATACATATATATATGTATAACTGAGTTACTTTGCTATACACCTGAAACTAACACAACATTGTTAATCAACTATACTCCAATATAACATATATTTTTAAAAAATCCCCATGTTGTACAGTATATCCCTGTCTCTTATTTTATACATAATAGTTTGTACCTCTTACTCCTCCACCCCTATATTTCCCCTTCCCCCTTTCCCTCTCCCCACTGGTAACCACTAGTCTGTTCTCTATATCTGTGAGTCTGCTTCTTTTTTGTTATATTCACTAGTTTGTTGTATTTTTTAGATTCCGCATATAAGTGATATCATACAGTATTTGTCTTTCTTTTCCTATCATTTACCCTGGCCAGTTCAGAAAAGGGAATAGAGATATATGCTCTTTTGGCAGCTGATCAGATTTCATTGACTATTTTCTGCCTTTGGAAAGGTAGTGACTTAGAAGTCTTTTTATAAAATCTGAATTTCCTACAGTGCAGACTGACAGAACTCTTGCTAATAAAGCTCTCTCAAACATACTGTGGGTTTTCTATGTATTTGATTCCAATCTGTAACTGCTCTCTCTGCAATAAAGCTATACCCACATTTTTAAAAAGATGTTCTTTTCTCTCATGATTTAATTACTGATTCTTTGAACATAACAAGTTACTGATATATTTTCCCCTTATGCTTTCTAGAACCCATTTTCTAGCTTAAATGTTTTACTAGACCACACAAACATATTTTTTTTTTTTTCCAGAGGTCATAACAAGAGGTGTAAGAGCCATATCACAGATTTGATCTTTATTCTAAGTCTGTGTCGTATCTGGATTTTGTCTTTGGACTTAAGCTGTGCCCTAACTTGAGAATCTTTTTCTTGCTAGCAAAGTTAGAGGTGAGAAATAGATTTGTTTCCTAAGGTAGAAAGAAATCCTCTAAATTCTGAATACATATTCCCCAGTTTTTTTTTTAAGATCATCTCTTTTTTGTAGTAATTAAATATATGCAAGTAAGAGAAAACAGCTCACATTTTCAGTATTCTGCATGGAGATATCCTTGTCCAAGTGTAAAGGTTTTAGTTGCCATTCTTGAGTTCTGTTTTATTATCTCTCTCTCTGAGGAAAAAGACAGAAATTCTCCAGCCAGAGATGTTGTGTAACCAAATATAAATATGAAGAAACAACCTGCTGAGAATTTACTTATGTTACCAAAAATCTTAACCATTTTCTTTTTCAAATAGTTTCTTAATGAAAAAAAGTGAAATAACAACAATTAAGCATTCATAAATGAGAAAACACATAAATTATTGAAAATAAACCGTGCTATATCTTTTCAATATTTAAAATCCAGTTTTATTTAACTACACAATACTGAAGAGTTTACAAAGTTTCTCAGGTGTATCTTGTAGTAATAGTGCAATTGAATTTATATGAATGGGTAAAACATGAAATATTTGAATTTAGTTTTGAGTTTACAGTAAGGGAAGAAGTTAATATAATTAATATTATATGATCTAAAGATATAGTAGGACCTAACACATTCTGTGATTATTTACAAGTGTGAATTTGCATGAGATAGTGAATTCTCTATGAGGGACTTTATTGCTACTTATTTTTAAGTAGCCTCAGCATTTTAAGTGTCTGTCACAAAATGGACATTTTTTTACATGTTTTAAAATGAGATAAATGTAAAAGTCCTCAGGTATACAATCAACAAATGATGGTTCTATTTATCCCAGGCCACAGGGGTTTCCAGTATTCTCTCCTTTAGTCAAGTTTCTAAAAGAAGGTAGAAATAGGTGATGGAGGTTTTTTTCTAATTTTCTATAAACAGATACTGATAAAATGACTCCTATCAAAAAGTTACAAATAATACTGAAAGCAGCAAGGCTCTTTGAAAGTAGATCATTCTTAATGACAAAGTTTCCTAGTTCTTTTTTTATTTTCTTTTTAAAGTGAATTTTGAGCAACTGCTTTTTAACACTTCTGAACAAAATTCAGCTTAGATATAATTTTTATGTACTGCCTTTGAATTCTGACCAAAATACATAATTTGCATCAAGGCTTAGTATGGGTCATATTAGGATATTAGTGTGCTTCATTTCATCAGCTTCTGTGTTAGTCAGTGATCAGCTAGTTTGACTTGATTTACATGTAAAACTGTGCAGAGTTCTTTTTATTCTTTTCACTGTGCACACTAGAAATTGTAAAGGCATAAAAGCTATTCTCAAGTGATTTCAGATTAAAACAAAGTAGTTTGGGCACTCAAGCTTTAATCAAAGGTTCAGTCTTCACATATTTATGTGCAAAATTTTAAAGAGAGATTTATCAAATAAAGAAATCAATGTCCTTACTAACACCTATATAACCTACACTTTTGTATGTTACACATAGCATTTAATTCTTTTTGAGCTGAGAGCTGCATTACAAGCAGAAATCTATTAATATAAACAGAGCCTTCTCAAAAGACTCTAGAAGCATTGGTCCACTCAGCATGCCTATACACACCAAAGCACTGGTGTCCCACCACCGAGAAGAGAGTAATGGATGGGATACATAGACATATAAGAAAAAAAGTGGTCATGATCCTTGCCATGAAGAAGATTAAAAGCTGCTTGAATTGGGGTGCAGTACTTTTTACCAATAGGATAATTAAGGATGTGGAAATATTTGGTTTATAATGAGCAATAATTTCTATCAGTATATCAATGGAAATTAAGAAATTTTCTAATAGAAATACAAAATGGAAATTTTCTACCAAGTGACTTACGCCAGTTTTTTTCAATTGAGATTAAAGGTGATAGAGATAGATATTTCAAGCAGAAAAGCAGAAACTTTGTGGTGGAAAGCTTTAAAAGCACAATCATCTAACTATCTCAGTTGTCAATACTGGGCTGTGGGGACAGTGTCACCTAGGTGACATGTGAATAAAACCTAAGGGGTTTGACCCTATGGAGGAAATGTATTCCAGGCAAAAATAAAAACAAGTATCGAGACTTTAAGGTGCAGCGTGTCTGGCCTGTTCCAGGAAAAATAAGAGGCCAGCATGGCCCTCGCAGAGGGAGAATGAGATAAGGTTGGAGAGAAGACGATAAGGGGAAGGAATCCTGCAAGGCCTGGTAGGATTTGTAAAATTGATTGTGAAACCTAATCCCTAATCCAATCCTTTGGTCAACTTTTATTTAATATTTAAAATATTTGAATAGAAAAAATTAAGTGAAGCTTGTACTAAAACTACCACTCCAGGCTTAGTTTATTAATGAGATAAATCTTTAGCCACTGGTTAATGTCTTGGAAGAGATTCCAGAGGAGGTAACTCCCACTGCTTAAGAGAGTAAGAGAGTGCATTAGGGGAGTGGGCAATGTGGTAAGAAACATGTCCCTAAAAGAAGATTCAGAAAATGGACATAACCAGCTGGAGGAGGGGAAAGCCATCAAGAATCCAGCATTGCTTGATGACAGTTTTTTCCCTCAAAATTAATCCTTGCATTTAGCCATAGATTTTTCCACAGTGTCTTTACTAAAAATGATCTCAACAGCTGTATTTGCTGAGCTAGCCATATGCTACCAGCTGATGATCTAGACTCTAGGAATTTTTTGTGTGTATATGACTATTTTCAATGTTGAAAATGCTTTTTCACACATTTACCATGAAGTGAGATTCATAATGTTCAAAATACCTTCTAGGCAGTAAGTCTGCACCTGCTAACATGTCCCAGTATTTCCTTTACTTATCAAAACTCTGTTAACCTTCTTAACAGAATGATATGAAAATGAAAATGGTTCTCTTGTAAACATCCTTCAACTTATAAACTATAAACTTATGACTTAAAATTAAAATGATTTAGAGTAAATCATTATCTAATTATATAGAAGTGCCCAGTTAGTACCTGGCACATTATAGATCATTTTTTAAAAAGCAGATATGATTATTATTGTTAATGTTAAAATTATCTATATGGGCAGAACTTACCCATAGTGAGTTTAGTCTTAAAACTGGAGCTAAGATATGTGCATAAAAAGCTCAAGAACTCTGTATTTGGATTATTTACACTGACCCACACAGTCTTTTTATCTACTTGTCCATCTGTTTTCTATCTGATATCTCTTGGTCATAAATAGGTTTATGTTGCAAATTGCCTATAACATTGTAAATTATTTTTTCCTCTAATATTCAAGTTGTTGGTTCCTTTTGGGCTTTTTAATTTATTTTGGGGATAGCCGTAAACTATCAACCAGCCAAACGTTAATTTTTTGACCCTGCAGATAGTTATATTTCTATTCATGTTGTAAAATGCTTAATCCCCATGCACTATTTCCATATTTATGATAGTTATATTTCAAAATGGGTACCAGATTTTTTGGTGCCCCAGCCTCTTTGCATTATGTATTATGAGATTTTTTTTTCCTCCTTGAAATAATTAAATGTATATCATTTGGCCAGGAGAAGTGACAGGGTTGGAACAGTGCTTTTGTTCTGCATTGACTTTCTGTATATTACATCAGTTATATTTTGCTGTGAAAAGGGATAGCATTTATGTACTTTTTGTTTATTATATAACATTTGGTAGCATTTTACTTTGACCTTTTTTTAAAAAAAGTATAAAACCTAAATGTATATTAAAGTGCTTTTGAAAACTAAAAGTGCCAGATATTTTGGCATCATGAGGAATAAAAAGACTCTTAAAAGTTTCAATTATTCATATATGTGTATATAACACGTTTCTAAATAGATTTAGTTTATAAAAATATTATAAATTAACTAAATTTTGTTTACATGTGAAACTCAATTACTCTAGCTTTTAGAAATGAAAAGTTAAATATAAATTAAAGAATTAGAAAATGCATTATGCTATATTTCAATGAATGTGGTATACCACAGCACACATTTCTGAGCTCTCAGGGCTGTGGGTTTTTAATGGTTCAGGGCACTGCCAATCATGAGTCTGCAGGGAGCTTTGTTATAAATGTCCCAATTCTTTCATTTGCTCTCTTCCTGGTGCATGATGGGATGCCTAACTGTGTGAAATCAAGCCATGGATTATCGATTTACTGCCACTTTATTCCAGGGAAAATGAACTTGAAAATAAATAGGCTGTGCTCTTGTAATAAATTCACAGCAAAATGTGTTTGTATTCTAGTGAAAAAATGACAAGTCAAATTTATTTAGAATTTGAAAATTTTACTTTTTTCTAAAACATTGTAACTCTTTAATTACTGGGATTGTGGAAATACTAAAAATACACATAGTATTTTTTTTTTTTTTTTTACTGCAGTGTGTTCTATAATAGAGAATTTGTATTTATATTTTTCTTTGTGTATACTCATCTTTATAAATAAGGCTCAATCTTCTTGGAAATCCTTTATATTAAACAGTAGTTGTGATATACAGTGAGTTGATTCAATTATAAGAAAGCCTAACTCCACACGAGCTTATCAACATAGGTAATACTGGGAAACTTCCTCCTGTGCAATTTTTAAATCTGACTAAATTGTCACTGCTTTGGAAGTTTAATGCAATGTCTCTTTTCTCATGGTGAATATTGTTGCTATAGTTTGTATATAACTGAACATGACTATATCAGTATGCAGTCTTTTAATTGAATTAGTAAACAGAATATTCAGAAATACTAGTCAATTTATTTTTAAGTACAATATTAAAATGTTACACATGCTGTATTTTTTATAGTTTAGTCATATAGAGCTTGGGAGACTAACTTTGTTTAGAAAGAACAAACTGAAACAGAATAATCAGTCTTCAGAGATTTTTATTAAAAACATAATGTATACCTGATGCTAAATTTACATTTCCTCATTCAAGAAGTGACCATGTCACCCAATATTATGGATTTAAGCAAGAGTATATGATTCAGCTCTCCAAATAAAATCCTCTACAGATGTCACTTGACTTATTGAAAAACTAATTCTAAAGCAAATTTCCATGGTATTTTCTTAGGAAAATATATCTCAAAGTGCTTGGATACAAATGAAATTTTATTACAAGAAGCACAGTCTTTAGATTGCAGAGTAAACTGAAGTGTGACAGTTCTGTGTCAATTCTTTAAAAAGTCTCACAGATCCTGGGAGCCTGCAAAAACCCTTTGTGTCACAAAATCTTTAATTATTTAAAAATTATACTGTGATATCTACCTCTCATAGATAAAACTTTAAGAACGTGAGGAAATAAGTACCTACTTTTTAAGTTTTAAAAAGTTAGTTGAAACAATGCATTAACCCTATCTAAGTTTCCCCATATTAGAGTATTAGAAATATTAATACACTGTGAGATGATAAGGGGTACTTATTTCATCTCAGGTTAATTATTAGTCATTAGTTTCTGTGTGCTGGGGAACGTGGCAGGTGTTGCCTTGCAATTGAGACCAATGCTCCAAAGCAAAACAACATAGCTTATTAGTACCTGCTGTGTCCTAAAACGAATTGCCATAGGCCTTACAAAGAGAGGGCAGAATAGGTCTACATTACCATCTTTCCCTGTGCCCCACCTCCATTTCCTCCCTGCCTATTTAAGCGGAGTATAGAAACTCAAGGAGAAACTTCAGAGAATAGAGTTAGATTGGGGTATGCATTTTAAATTTTTTTTGGTACTCCTTACCCATGCTAAGGAATGGTTTACAATAATCCCTTGCAGAAAGTAGCAATGCCTAAACTAAGGAAAATCAGTGTCACCTGACCTGGTCGGACATTTGCTTAGGAGAATACTTGTTGATCAGCCCTTGAACTTCATTTGCGCCAAACATGGAAAGAGAACTTGAGTGAGTTGGCAGGCTGGAGAGAGGGTGAGATCAGCAGAATTTTATATCACACATTCTAATTGTTAAATAATTCAAATCACAATAAAACCCTAATGTTTCATTCCCTTAACTATCATCTTGACATCTTTAAAGATCCTCAATGATTTTCTCCCCTTCTTCTTCTGAGCAATTACTAAACTTCCTTCTTTACAAAAACACATTTTCAGGTATTTTTATTTTCCTTTTGAAGAATTTTTTTGACTTGAAACTGCAAGGCCCTCTCTGCCATATGCATATCGAATCTATTGTTTTAGAAAGAGAAATGAAGTTAGGTGTGGAGTGGTTGTTTACAAGTTAGCCTGCAAAATCAACATGTAAAAAACTTAGTTTTGATGGATTTTTGGTTCTAGTTAGTGGTCAGTCTCCTCAGTCTGCATGAAGATCTTTATTACAAGATTGAGCCTTTTTCAAAACATTGAATCTGTGTTAATGTGTAGGACTAAGAGTTAGATATTAGTACTCAGAGTCTCCAATTTAATTTTAAGGCTAATTTAACAGACACCTAAATCTCATACTCAAAACCTAAAATCAATCTATGGTCTTCCAATTGATAGGAGGCCAAGTAGTATATAACAGAATCCAAAACTTAGCACACGTTCTGTATATTTAATGACTGACCAATAACTCTGAAATCTCCCTCAGGTAAAGTTTAAATTAATAAAATCAATGAAGACTCTTACATGTAATCTTTCTCAGATAAAATTTTAAAAACAGTATTCTTAACATATACTTTTACATATATACCAGTAAACTAATTATCACATTTTTATACAGTTGTATACAAGTGCAAACTTCTGGAAAGTAGTTCAGTGAATACTGATAACAAAAACTATATTCAATATTTTGTTTTCTTATGCTATCAGATATTAGTCTAATCTCAATCAGTACTAATGGTGTCTTGAAAGCAGAATAATTTTTAGACCCTTTTGTGTTTAGAGGTAGAGTTTGTGTGATAAGTTACTTGCATAGGCCATGAAAAGAATGAAGTTTCGTGGTTATAGAGTTTGTTGATCAGAAACATTGACCATGTATGATGACTGAATAGTAACAGATATTGTGCCAAGAATTTTTCTATTACTATCAGCCATACTAATCTCCCAATTCTAAGCAAGATTTGAGGTAATATTATATATTTATATAACACACTGAGCATTTCATCACCAAACACATACTAGATATCTTTTCATTTTTTTCTCCTTTTTATACCAAGAAAGCAAAATGTTTACAAAAGAAATTGCAATATAAATTTTTCTAAAAACGTTTTTTTGAATGAACTCATCCTAACTTCCTCAGATATTGTATTCACATATTCTACAAAAAGAATTAGAAATAAAACCCTTTAGGATCATTTGGAATGTATCACTTATTTTTATGAAAAAGCTTCCCAAGGTGTAGTCTGTATTCTGCAGTACTATAGGTATCAGGGAACACACACACACACACACACACACACACACACACACACACACACCCCTGTTTTTGTGGATAAATAAATTAGTGAAAAGATAAATATACTATTTTTGGAGCTTTATAACCAATTTTATTAAGCTAAAACTCTAACAAATGCCTCACTAAAGAAATCAGTTTAACTTTGATTAACTTGAAATTAAATAAAAAATTGGGAGCCGTTTACTTTTGCATTAGCCATATTTAAAAGAGTGGAATTGTGGAACATCTTTGCTTAGATTTTTGGTACCACTGAATGATCCACAATAACAGGTTTGCTCATGGGTATTGCTTCTGGAAATATTTATTCTTGTAAGGTTTTTGAAGAGATATAAAATTCAGCTGTATGTCTTTTAGTTGAATTATTTGAGAACATTATTTTATTTACTGAAAGTTTTACATTTTAAATGCTTAAATTTTATTGACTGAAAATAACATGCATTTGTAATTTAGTTTTATGGTACTTTCTGAAATGCCTGCTATAGTATGACAACACCACCTGGGCTACACTTATGAAGTCTGTCATATTTCAGGATTTTTAATTTTCGTATAGGTTTGTAACTAAAAAGCAAAAATTTCATGATGGCAAAACCTTGACTTACAATGATCCTGCCTGGGGACAAATCATTTTCATACATTTTTGTGTGAAAGAGATATATACTTTGAAATTTAAAAAAAGAGTTACCACTTTAAAGCAAGTATAGGTCATTCTTTCCCCTGTTCATCCCTACAAGACTTCATATGAGAAACAGAACCCAAATAAATATGTTGAAGAAAATAGTAAATATGAGTTAGAGTAGGAAAAAATGCATTGAATTCCTTAAAATAATATTGGAGATTATTTTCTTATTGCTTTTAAGCTACGTTTTGTTTCTTTCTAAAAAAGAGTTACAAATGAACAGGCTTTTTTCATATAGATGAGCATTAAATACCTCTGAAAATACTTTAAATATTTTCCACTTATTTTCCACTCATTTCAATTCAAAGAACTAATACTGGAAAAAACTGGTAATAAAACTGTAGTTAGATGGAGACTATCCGTTTTCAAATGTGCATACATTTATTATTTTTCTGAATGAACTTTAGCATGGCACTGTAGGCCATGGAAAAAAAAGTACAAGGTGCATATTCTCATAGAGTTTAAAATGTTTGCTCTCATGAATTGAAACAAGCATGCATTTTTATCCAAGCAAGTTAATTTTAAGAAATGGTCTATTACTTTTTAGTGTATATTACTTCATACTCCTTTTCTATTATTTTTATAGCTATTCAATTTATCATTTTTGTACCATATTCCTCTTTGAATTCCTAATAGAATTGTGAAATAATCTATTAAATCTTCTCATCTATCAACTATGAATACTGTTACAGATAAATATATTTTCTCTAAGTTAAAAGCACACAAGTGGAATTTCCTAAGATGAAATCTATTTCTACAAGTCCTATTTATGAACACTGAGTAAAACTTCATTTGATTTCATATCTTGCATTTTTCTATTACATGACTTCAGATTCTCTCATATTTGATTATCAATTATATAGAGGAGTGGTAGGGAAGAAGCTATAAAGAAACTAAAATTTTCTATCCATAAAAAAGAACTTACCCACTTTTATATACAGTTGTTCCTCCTTTTTCAAGGTAGTTATGTTTTATAAAGTTGCAGTGAATACTGACTTGGTGAATCCAGAGCCATTGTTCCTAGGGGAAATACAGAGTTAGGTTTCTGAGAGCCATTCATTGAAACATTTTCATCAATCAAACATAAGCTTGTTTTTTATGTGCCTTGGTTAATGACACATAACGTAATATATATTTGTAAGAAATAATTATATGCAGTATTTCTTTATAAGGAAACATTAGCTGAAAAGAGTTTAATCGTTTCCTGACCCTGGATAACATGGCCACAGATATCTTTGGCTTTGAAACTCACACTGTGCTGTCTGCAATGCTTATTTTATCAGTTATCATCTCATAAATCCACAAATTTAGCCACTTATCCATCTTTTCCATAGACTTCATCATAAACTGTACATGTTATTTTAATACTTTTTGAAGCATTCTCCTATAAAGATCAGTAAATTTCCTCTTCCTCTCTCTGAAAATACCCTATTGTTGATTCATTAATATTGAACTCAAATAGCACAATTCATGTCTGAATACATCTTATCACTCGTATCTTCTCCAGAAGGCACATCACAGCCTTCTTGGGCTTAGAAACAATAGACAGCACTTTAGTGTTATTCTTGGGGGCCATTTTAAACAGCAAATTCACTGAAAAAGAGCACTAAACTGCAAAAAATGTGGCATTAGATAGATGGTGAAAAAACACTCATTTACAGGATGAGACCTGAGACAAGAAGGCAGAGCATAGCCTTGTTTGACCTTAGCTCTGGACGTTCTCCTTAGGTGACTCTAATTTTTCATTCCTTTGTGCCTATCTGCAAAAGTCCATGAGCACTGATTTTGTGGTTACAAATAAATTTTAGCAAGAAGGAAAATCCACAGTTATGTAATCTGCGGATAATGAGAATCAACTATCTTTAAGTATTTTTTGAAATACATAGAACCAACAGAAATCAGGGACCAACATTAATTCATAGAAAACATTGAAGGTACCTCTGGTTAACAGATTCTGTGAGTCAGCTTTCCTTAGAATGGCCTGGAGTTTGCCTACATAATAGAGGAAGGAAACATAAAAGCAAAAATGTTCAAGGATCACATGAAATACTACTTATTTTTCGTGTATGTAAAGAGTAGGAAATCAAGACAAATACAAAAAAGAGAGCAAGACAGCTGTTATTTTTAAGTCTAGATGTTCTTAACAGAGATGAATACATATAAAAATAAGAACAAAAGATGATTTCAGCTCACACTGTTAAGCAGTAAGCAGACTTATGTGGTTAAGGACTTATTGTCCATTGTGGACACCACAGGCTAAGATTCTTATTTTATCATGTCTGTGTCTAACTCTAAAGCCTTCAGTTTATAGCAGTAAGCGTTTTAATAGCTGGGAATGGATGTGGGGCAGGATAAGTGTCATAAAGTCCAACCTCTAATGAGACTATTGTTTTTGTTGTAAATTTAAAAGGAGAGTGTGCCAGTACTTAAATAAGATGAATTGTCACAATGTGTCTTTAGTAGTTATAAAGCCATTGAGTGTAAATTATCTTTTAAAATCCTAATCCCCTCTTTTGTTTCAGTTACAACCAGAAGATAATTGGTCACTTTATATATAGAGATTTAAAAATTATAATAAAGAGGGTTTTAAAGACTGCAACTTTAAAATGATTTTTAAAAGCCAAGAAAAAAATGTCTTATAAAAGCAACCTATTTTACAGGGAATGAATGTGTTTCACTTTTTTCCCTACAATGATAATTTAATTCAATAATTTGGAAGATTATTATGAATTTTATATCACATAAACTCCATGGGAAAATTATTCCTAAAAATAATGGAGAAGAATCCTTTAGTGTACACATGAAAAATTGTTCGTATGAAGCTTATACTCCCATCATTTCTGGCAACTTCAGCTGTTTCCTCTATTCGGAATGCTGTAACTCCGACTTGTTACCCGGCTAACTCTTTAGGTGCATTCAGGTGTAATTTTAGAGATAATATCCTGGAATTTTAATCTAACAACAAAAACAACAACAAAAACTAAACTGAAATCCATGTTGCCATCTATAATTTTTCCTTAAAATAATGAGTTATTTTGCTAATCACTACCTCTGAAAGTTTACATGCTGTGGATTCTATGAACCTCTGAACACATTCTACTCATTAAGTTTTATTTCACTTTTACTGTGAAGACAGCCTAACACCATAGCCATATTTATGTGACCTCTATTGGGTAATTCCCATGCCAGAATTTACCTTTGATTCTGGAATATGCCATTTTTTTTCTTGGTTTTTTTTTTTTTTTTTTTTTTTTTACTATGCTTCACTTTATTGTACTTTCCAGATATTTCACTTTTTACAAATTGAAGGTTTGTGGCAATCCTGTGTCAAGCAGTTATATTGGTGCCATTTCTCCAAGAGCATTTGCTCACTTTTTGTCTTTGTGTCATGTTTTGGTAGTCTTGCAATACTTCAAACTTTTTCATTATTATTATATTTGTTTTTTTTTCTTTAACATCTTTATTGGAGCATAATTGCTTTATAATAGTGTGTTAGTTTCTGCTTTAGCCATTTTGTTTTGAATGTATTTGATTACATGTTTTCTTTCCTCTCTGAAACATGTGCTATGGAGCATGAATTATATCTTATTCTCCTTTTTCTTTTCCTATTTGAAATGTCTAGAATGATACTCAATAAATAATATTAAAAATTATGATGATAGGAAATCCATAAAACTTGAGATTTTGCCTTTAATTTTTAATAAAGTCTAAATTAAGGTCTAGGGGATGATAAGATGATTTTTAAATAGACTATTCTTTTCTTTGCTGCTTTTTCTCTTCATTTTTCTAGTAACAATGTTTATTTTGTCCTTTGCTTCCTGATACTTCTACCTCTAAATACAGGCCATAATGCAAATAGCTGGGTTGTTTCTACTTGATTGTTCAATAACTATAAGGACTCAGTCAAGTGGAGAGTAGGATAATTATGCAATCAATCTGGGTAAGAAAAGGGAGTGTAGAGAGTCACCACACAATGGTTCTTTCTTTAAGTCATGCAAAATAGCTTAGAAACAAATCTGGAATTTGCTAATTATAGTTAAATCTTGTTTTTAATTTAAGCTGTATGACTTAGCAGCCAGAGTTCATTTTCAACCCTAGAGCTAGAAAAGTTTCACTGTTATATATTTTAAAGAGAATTTTACAGGCTTAAAGTTAAAATTATGATTGATGCAGTGTTGGCAAGTTTTCATGTCTAATTCTTACAGAAGTTAACTCCATTATAATAATTCTCATTAGAATAGTTATGAAAACTGAAATATATTCTTCCCAGTTCACAAGGTGGTGCATTTGTAATCCCTGTCAAAATATTATTTTTAAATATTGTTGTGAATAATTAATTTAACTTTAACAAGTAGGGTTCATAAAATATGCATTTATAAATAGCAGACCTGTTTCTATTACTTCCAATACAGCAATTCATAATGTAATTGAGTGTAGGTAAAATGATAATACGTAATCTCATTTTCTTGCCAATATCACAAATCCCTTTGTCTATTCTGTTTTACGCTCAGAACATGACGTAAAATAAGAAGAAAGAGAAAAGGCAACAGAGGAAGAGAAGTAGTTTTAAAGAATTATGTTTACAGAACTGAGTGTTTACACAATGAGGAACATTTCAGTACAGTAGTTCACACAACCCTTCAAGTGAGTATTCTTCAGGCATATAGGAGATTGACTATAACTAGACCTTTAAATACTACTCATCCTCCATAGCACCTCAATTATTCTGTTTCCTGATAGATGTTTTCCCACACTTCTCATTTGTGGTACACACACGTCTTTCCAGGACCCAGTGCCCCTTCTGAAACTTAATCTACACAAGTGAGCTGCTGTGTAAGTCCTATATTCTGTTTGCTGCTGCACCTTGCCTATTGAACTGGATTAGGCCTGCTCTTCAAATTGCCTACAGCCAATCTGGGGAACTCACAAATAAATAAATTCTTTATTTAGAAACTAGTGAGTAATATACAAAAAACAAGAAAAATCTCAAATAAATATCTAAACTTACACCTAAAGGAACTAGAAAAAGAATAATAAGCAAAACCTAAAGTTAGTAGAAGGAAAGAAATCATAAAGTTCAGAGCAGAAATAAATGAAATACAAATGAAGGAAACAATAACAAAGATCAAAAAAACTAAAAGCTGGTTCTTTGAGAAGATAAACAAAATTGAAAAACCATTAGACTCATAAAGAAAAAGAGGGAGAAGACTCATCAATAAAATTAGAAATGAAAAAGGAGAAGTTACAACAGACACCACAGAAATACAAAACACCCTAAGAGACTACTACAAGCAACTCTATGCCAATAAAATGGACAACCCGGGAGAAATGGACAAATTCTTAGAAACGTATAACTTTCCAAGACTGAACCAGGAAGAAATAGAAAATATGAACAGACAAATCACGGGTAATGAAATTGAAACTATGATTAAAAATCTTCCAACAAACAAAGGTCCAGGACCAGATGGCTTCACAGGTGAATTCTATCAAACACTTAGAGAAGAGCCTAACATCCATCCCTCTCAAACTCTTCCAAAAAAAATTGCAGAGGAAGGAACACTCCCAAACTCATTCTATCAGGCCACCATCACCCCGATACCAAAACCAGACAAAGATACTGCAAAAAAAGAAAATTACAGACCAATATCACTGATGAATATAGATGCAAAAATCCTCAACAAAATACTAGCAAACAGAATCCAACAGCACATTAAAAGGATCATACACCATGATCAAGTGGGATTTATCACAGGGATGCAAGGATTCTTCAATATATGCAAATCAGTCAATGTGATACACCATATTAACAAATTGAAGAAGGAAAATCATAGGATCATCTCAATATTATTCAACATAGTTTTGGAAATCCTAGCCATGGCAATCAGAGAAGAAAAAGAAATAAAAGGAATACAAATTGGAAAAGAAGAAGTAAAACTGTCACTGTTTGCAGATGACATGATACTATACATAGAGAATCCTAAAGATGCCACCAGGAAACTACTAGAGCCAATCAATGAATTTGGTAAAGTTGCAGGATACAAAATTAATACACAGAAATCTCTTGCATTCCTATACACTATTGATGAAAAATCTGAAAGTGAAATTAAGAAAACACTCCCATTTACCATTACAACAAAAAGAATAAAATACCTAGGAATAATCCTACCTAGGGAGACAAAAGACCTGTATGCAGAAAACTATAAGACATTGATGAAAGGAATTAAAGCTGATACAAACAGATGGAGAGATATACTATGTTCTTAGATTGGAAGAATCAATATTGTGAAAATGACTATATTACCCAAAGCAATCTACAGATTCAACACAATCCTTATCAAATTACCAATGGCATTTTTTACAGAACTAGAATAAAAAATCTTAAAATTTGTATGGAGGCACAAAAGACTGCTAATAGCCAAAGCAGTCTTGAGGGAAAAAAAACGGAGGTGGAGGAATCAGACTCCCTGACTTCAGACTGTACTACAAAACTACAGTAATCAAGACAATATGGCACTGGCACAAAAACAGAAATATAAATCAATGGAACAGGAAAGAAAGCCCAGAGATAAACTCACGCACATATGGTCACCTTATCTTTGATAAAGGAGGCTAGAATATACAGTGGAGAAAAGACAGGCTCTTCAATAAGTGGTACTGGGAAAACTGGACAGCTACATGTAAAAGAATGAAATTAGAACACTTCCTAACACCATACACAAAAATAAACTCAAAATGGATTAGAGACCTAATTGTAAGACCGGACACTATAAAAGTCTTAGAGGAAAACATAGGAAGAACATTCTTTGACATAAATCACAGCAAGATCTTTTTTGATCCACCTCCTAGAATAATGGAAATAAAACCAAAAATAAACAAATGGGACCTAATGAAACTTAAAAGCTTTTGCAAAGCAAAGGAAACTACAAACAAGATGGAAAGACAGCCCTCAGAATGGGAGAAAATATTTGCAAATGAATCAACTGACAAAGGATTAATCCCCAAAATATATAAACAGCTCATGCAGCTCAATATTACAATAAACAACCCAGTCAAAAAATGAGCAGAAGACCTAAATAGATATTTCTCCAAAGAATACATACAGATGGTCAAGAAGCACATGAAAAGCTGCTCAACATCACTAATTATTAGAGAAATGCAAATCAAAACTCTAATGAGGTATCACCTGACACCAGTTAGAATGGGCATCATCAGAAAATCTACAAACAACAAATGCTGGAGAGGGTGTGGAGAAAAGGGAACCCTCTTGCACTGTTGGTGGGAATGTAAACTGATACAGCCACTATGGAGAACAGTATGGAGGTTCCTTAAAAAACTAAAAATAGAATTACCATATGACCCAGCAATCCCACTACTGAGCACATACCCAGAGAATAACATAATTCAAAAAGACACATGCACCCCAATATTCATTGCAGCACTATTTACAATAGCCAGGTCATGGAAGCAACCTAAATGCCTATCGACAAATGAATGGATAAAGAAGATGTGGTACATATATACAATGGAATATTACTCAGTCATAAAAAGGAACAAAATTGGGTCATTTGTAGAGATGTGGATAGATATAGAGGCTGTCATACAGAGTGAAGTAAGTCAGAAAGAGAAAAACAAATATCATATATTAACGCATATATGTGGAACCTAGAAAAATGGTACAGATGAACCGGTTTGCAGGGCAGAAATAGAGACACAGATGTAGAGAACAAATGTATGGACAACAAGGGGGGAAAGTGGCAGGGGTGTGTGGTGTGATGAATTGGGAGATTGGGATTGACATATATACACTAATATGTATAAAATGGATAACTAATAAGAATCTGCTGTATAAAAAAATAAATAAAATAAAATTCAAAAATAACAACTAGTGAGTAATATAAAAAAATAGTACAAAAGAACAGTGAAGGGGTATATTACAACTGGGTGCCTCATTAATGTTGGCAAAGAATTATTCAAGAAAAGATACTTGAAAAATGAATATGAATTTGCCAAAGAATAAGGGCAGAATGATGACCACTTTTTTAAAAGAGTGAAGTGAAAGGTACCAACACTATCAAGAGACTATGTAGCCAGTTATTGCTTTGGGACATGTACTCTTCCACGTCTCCATAGTTATTGATCTGAGAAAGAGCATTTGACTAAAACTAAGTATAGTAAGGGTAATCCTCACACTCTCTGCTAGAAAGACTGGGTCAGAATAGATATTATATTAGTTTAAGTTAGATATATAAATATATATAGGTATATATAGATAGTATATTATATATTACATCAATATACATATTTAAGTATATATCCATATAATGAGCTTACATAAGGCAAATTTAAAAATATACTGTAGCACTAAGAAAAAGCAAAGCAATCCTAAGCACCTAGAGAAGTTTATAACAAAAAAATATGTATTACAGAAAATAAGAAAAAAGCATAGAACTTAGTGTCTTAAATACATGTGAAGGGAAATGGTGTCTGTAAAGCAGGAGGAGACCGTTAAAGTAGACCATAAAAAAAGGAAAAGGATGAGAAGAAAAAATAGAGAGGGTAATATTAAAATGGATTAGGTTGATTTACACATAGATTTAAAAATAACTAAAAGGAAATAGAAATAATCCTGCAGAAATTTAGTCAGGATTTGGCATATAAACATAAAAAGATTATCCAGCATTAAGAAAAGGGCAAGCAAATAGAAATAATGGAGAAGCATGCTAGATTATTCACAAAAATAATTAAGATGAAATAATTTACCATGCAAAATGCATGGTTAACTACATTTGAAATAAAAATTTAAAGGAACAACATAAAAATACTAATCTATGGAATATTAATAAAATAGTGTTATTGAAATAAAAATTAAACATTAAACAGTCTTAATTGTTAAGTTAAAATAGGCAAACTTCAGACAAATCTTACCACTAAAATAAGTAAGTAAATAAATAAACCAATAAATAAATAACTGAAATGGGAAAAAAACTGAAAAAAACAAATCAATAAAATTATATAAAAGGAATGCAGTGTCAGAAGAGATTTTTAAAAAGAGAATGTAATGGTTAATAAGAAACCATTCTGAACACCTCGTTTTTTCTGAGAAAATATAAATGATTGAATAAAATTAAACAGTAACCATAGAAAAATGCAAATGTATCAACATTTCCTCTATAAGTCCTTAGGGTTAGATAATTTTAATAATCATTTTGTCTAAATCTTTAAAGAAAAAATATTTCCTAAACTATATACTATTCCACATTAATGAAAAAAGAGGTAATACTATGGAATTTATTTTATAAAGCAAGTAAAACTTTGATACCGAGACTACATACTGGAAGAAGATGCCATCTAGGACTTTTATAACTAGAGAGGAGAAGTCAATGCCTAGCTTCAAAGCTTCAAAGGATAGCCTAACTCTCGTACTAAGGGATAATGCAGCTGGTGACTTTAAGTTGAAGCCAATGTTCATTTACCATTCTGCAAACCTTAGGGCCCTTCAGAATTATGCTAAATACACTGCCTGGGCTCTATAAATGGAACAACAAAGCCCTGATGACAGCACATCAGTTTACAACATGGTTTACTAAATATTTTAGTCCAACTGTTGAGAGCTACTGCTCAGAAAAAAGGATTTCTGTCAACTATTACTTCTGATTGACAATGCACCTGGTCACCCAAGAGCTCTGATAGAGATGTACTGTGATATTAATCCTGTTTTCATGCCTGCTAACACAACATCCATTTCTCAGCCCATGGGTCAAGGAGTCATTTCACATTTCAAGTCATATTATTTAAGAAATACACTTTGTAAGGCTATAACTGCCTTAGATAGTGATTCCTCTGATGGATCTGGGCAAAGTCAACTGAAACCTTCTGGAAAGGATTCACTCTTCTATATGCCATTAAGAACATTTGTGGCTTACAGGAAGAGGTCAAAATATCAGCATTAATGGGAGTTTAGAAGAAGCTGATTCCAACCCTCATAAATGACTTTGAGTGATTCAAGACATCAGTGGAGGAACTAACTGCAGATGTGCTGGAAATAGCAAGAGAACTAGAATTAGAAGTGGAAGCTGAAGATATGACTGATTTCTGTAATCTCATTATAGAACTTGAATGAAGAGTTGCTTCTTATAGATGAGCAAATAAAGTAATTTCTTGAGATGAAAACTACTCCTGGTGAAGATGCTCTGAAGATTGTCAAAATGACAACAAGGGATGTAGAATATTATACAAAGTTAGTTGATAAAGCAGTGGCAGGGTTTGAGAGGATTGACTCCAGTTTTGAAAAAAAACGTTCTACCCTGTGGAGTCAATCAATGCAGCAAACTTCACTGTTGTCTTATTTTAAGAAACTGCCACAGGCACTTCAGCCTTCAGCAGCCACCACCCTGATCAGTGAGTAGCCATTAACATCTAGGCAAGACCTTCCACCAGCAAAAAGGTTACAACTCGCTGAGGGCTCAGATGACGGTGTTAGGTAGTTAGACATTAGCAGCAAGAAGGTGACAGCGGTGAAAAGACAAGAGGGAGTAGTTGAGTCACACACCGACCATCTGGGGACCCTCCCCTAACTTTAGCAGCAAGAAGGCAACTGTGGCGAAAGACAAGAGGGGAGCAGCTACGTTACACGTCAACCATCTGGGTACCCTCCCCTTACCCCACCCAGAACGGGTGAAACTATGGCCGTATGGTGGGCAAACTTATCCTGATAAAGAGGAGGCACAGCAACACAAGGGAACGTCCCTGGGCTGTGCATGCCCAGACCAGATAGGCGTATAACCTATAGTAAACCCAAACTCATTATACCATCATTATAATAAAATCTACATGTGATCCCCCACCCCTACCCCATGGGCATTTCTTAGCGAATCAAGGGTGAGAGCATGTGCAGTAGTGAACTTGTCACATAGCTCGGGACTGTCAATCAAATAATGACCCCTGTCATTCCCTCCACCTCCCCACAAAATGCTCCTTAAAAATGCCCTTAAGCCTGTACAAGAATGCTGGTTTCACTTCGCAGAAACAGCCTGCTCTCTCTCTCTGAGAGTGTACCTATGCTTAAATAAACTTTGCTTTGTATTTACACCTGAAGTGGTAGTCTGCAATTCTTTGCTTGCTACTGTGAGGACCAAGACCAGGATTTGGTCCAGGTCCAGATACTCCGTTGACCTCCTCGGTTGAAGCTACTGTGACACAACGCACGCCACCCAGTAACATTGGTTAGCATTTTTTAGCAATAAAGTATTTTTTAATTAAGGTATGTGCTTGTTTTAGACATAATGCTACTGCACACAATAGACTACAGAACAGTGTATATGCACTAGGAAATCAAAAAGTTTGTGTGACTCGCTTTATTTAGATGTTCACTTTATCGGGGTGGTCTGGAACCGAGCTTGCAATATGTCCAAGATATGCCTGTAGGACTGTACCTTCATTATATTCCATATCACAAATTGTCTGCAGTGTTTGAAGAATAATGCTCGGATTCCAAGATAGATGCTTTTTTTAAACCAATGCATGAGTCAAGACGATTAAATTAGATAACACAAAATCACATTATACATTATAGAAAATGTTACATTATTGGTAATAGTTTATTATCTCATGTTGATGAGATCAGACAAATGCAGATATATTTTGAATAGATCCGTGTTTGAAAATTTTTACTGAGTTTTTTTTTTTTGGAAAATAATTGAGTTGAGCAAATTCATAGCTAATTAGATAATATACTTAATGTTTTGTTTAAGTATATTGTTGTCAATTGGAAAGAAATTTCTATTGCTTTTTCTAAATTCTTGAGGTAATTTAATACAGTGGTGAAGAACTTGGGGTGTGTGACATTGAGCAAGTTAATTTCCAAAACTCATTATTGTTATTAATAAAATAAGGGTAAAAATAGCACCTACTTCATACAATTGTGGGGATTAAAAAGATAACAAGATGACTAAATAAGAAAAATCTAATAAATGTTTATTTTCTGCTATGATTAGTGTGGTTGTTGTTCATAATGTTGCCAATATCAATGACAATTTTAACATGCTTATCAATCAGCCAAGATAAAGTCATGCATGTATGTGGTCAAATGATTTTCAACAAAGGAGCCAAAGCAATCCAAAGGTGAAAAAAAAAAAAAAAGTCTCTTTAACAAATGGTGCTGGAAAAACTGGATATTCATTTTGAAAGGAATTGAACCTCAATTCATGGTTCACATCAGACACAAAAATAAAACAGACTGACAACACCAAATGTTAGTAAGGATGTGGAGCAACTGATCCCTCAAATTGTTTTTGAGGAAGTAAAATGTTGCAACCACTTTAGAATGTTCTAGCAGTTTCTAAAAAAAAACTAAACATACACTTATCTTTGACTTAAGAATTCTAGACGTATTCTCAGGAAAAATGAAAACATGTTCATGCAAAAGCTAGTACATGGAAATCTTAGTAACATTACTCATAATAGCCAATAACTGGAAATACTAGGTTTCCATCAGTAGAAAAATCACTAAAAATTTATTTTATTCATATAACAAAATATTAGCCATAAAAAGGAACAAACCAATGACAAACACAATATAGAGGAATCCTGAAATGGAAATGAATAAAGCCAGTCACAAAATAGTTACACAACTGTAAGGTTCCATTTGTATGAATTTCTAGAACTAGATAAACTAATTGAACTGGGAAAAATACGTAAGAGTGGTTACATTAGCTAGGATGCCAAAGGAGTTTGATTGAAAATAAGCATGAGAATATTTTCTGGAGCATTACTAACGTGGCAAGTGTTCAGAATACATAGATAGAGGTACATGTCAAAACTCAAAAAATGTACACACACGTTTAATTTTAAGTAAATTTTATATCAAAAGAAAAAATGTAAATGAAGAGTTAACTCTGTTTAGTGATGTGTGTGCTGAAGTTTTGAAGGAGAACTGAGTTTATGTCTGCAATTTACTTTGAAATGTATTAACAATTTAAATGGACAGATGCATGGATAGAAACATACCTAAATGGATAGATATGTGATAAAACAAGTATTATAAAATATTAATGTTAGAATCTAGGTGGTGGATATTGATGTTCACTGCACACTTTTTTCAAATTTGCTCTATACTTGAATATTTTCATAATAATACACTGGAAAATTAAATGTACATTTACACTGACACAGTGATTCTATTCCTAGTTATTTACCTAAGAGAAATGAAACCATATGTTCACAAAGAATATTTATAGCAGCTTTATTTATAATAGCCAAGAACTAAAAAAAGCCCAGGTATCCATCAACAGGTGAATGCATAAACAAATTGTGTCATATTTATACAATGCAACATCACTGAGCAATGGAAATGACCAAACTACTCATATATACAGCAACATCGATGAATATCAAGAACATTATGTTGGGTAAAAAAATTAGCACAAATTAGTATATACTGAATGATTTTATTTATATGAAGTTTATAACAGTCAAATCTAGCTTTTAGTGACAAATAAGTTCAATGGTCACCTGAGAAGTGGGGGATCTTTACCTGGTGATGGAATCATTCTATATACTGAATATGGAAGCTTGAGTTTCATGGGTGTATGGATTTATCAAAATTGATTTTACTGTATACTTAAGATCTGTGCTTTTAACCATACAAAAATTACACCTAAACAAAAATTTTTTAAAAAAGGAATGTGTGTGTGTGTGTGTGTGTGTGTTCATAACTGGAATTTAGAAAGTTCACAAGACTATGACATACATATGAAGATTAATTTAGGACCATGGTTCTCAAGCAATAATGTGCATATAAACCACCTAGAGATCTTGATAAGTGGGTTCTAATTAGTATTACTGAGATCAAATTTTTTGCATTTTTGTCAGGCTCCCTAGTCATGCTAATAATATGTCTGATCCACAGAGTATACTTTGAAGATGGGGGTATTTAACCCAAGTAAAAGACCTAATAAAACAAAACTGTTGTCTTAAAATATTTCAAGATATCTCATGTGTTAGAGGGGTCTATTTCTTCTCCCTTACATAAATAGAATAGGATCAACAATAAACTATTTACAGGGAGGCAAATATTTAAACAATGTAAATATATAATTTCAAACAATTAGATATTCTTAACAATGCATCTCATTGTCTAAAAGTAGGAGGCTATTCATGACTAGAATTGATCAAGCAGTTCTTGTGTATATACGTTTAAATTTGTGTTGAGATTGTATTAAATTGTCTCTGAATCCCTCTCATATCTATGATTCTGCAATGGTGGTAAAAAAGATGTAACTATTACAAAACAAATGCTATATAGCAAACCTATAATTTTCATAAGTTTTGAATCTTAGATAAGAGTATGAAGAAGATGAGTTTGGCTCTTTTAGTCAAGTAGAAGAGCCTTCGAAAATTCCATGTTATACTTAAATTTAATGTTTAGTTTAACCAAAACATGCTTAACTGAAACATGTTTCCTCTGTTCATTAAATAGAATCAAATAAAATTATCTTTAATAAAAAACTAATCTTGTCATTAGGATTTTCACTCTAATTGACCATTATTTCTATTCTTTGAATGTATAGAGAATGTTAAATTGTACTAATATCATGAAACCTTCACATACTGTGCTTATGATGCTAGCAGGAGAATTTACTCTGCCCTTTTTTGGCAAAAGACAGATTGTGCTAAAACCAAAATAGCCTCATTTTGTTTCCCTTGTCATGCTGGAACTAGGAAGACATCATTCAAAATAGTTAAATATTCAGAAGATGTGCAAAATCACAAAATTGGACCATTAGGATACATCATTAAACTACCCAAGCTACTTGCCTGTAATTAATTGGTTTTATCCATAGATTTCCAAAATTTAACATTATTCAAGTGCCCACATTAACTACACATTTTCAAACCTTACCAAACACAAAAGAAACAATATTATATTTTGCAGAGATTACTTTTTAAATTTTCAAGTATATGATCACAAAATACTTTCAAGTATATAATCCTCAGCTGTCATGATTTTGGGTGTAAAGAAATCTGTGATATCTATTGAAAACATTTAACTTAAATATATACCTTCCTATAATAAATATGATAGAATACAAGATTACATGAAAAAGCTAAAGAATGTTCAAATTAATAACTAAGCTTAAAAGTAAATTGTTCTTTTCAATTTAGTTCCTTAATATTGACAAAACACTATAATAATTAGTATTGATCACAATTTCAATGTAAGAGAATAGGATGATTCTTTTTCTGTTCACAAAATCTTTGAGATTTTTTTCTTATGTTTCAATAATATTTTGTCATCATTTATCTATGGTTTTACAATTTACACTTTTTATCTGTTTGCCTGCTTTCCTGAGGACATTTAGGAATGTCCTACTCTATACCACAGACAATATGTCACTTGGTTTTAGATATTTGGGGCAAAAAAGAAGCTAGACTCTGGGTACTACACTAAATAATACTTTTGATTTAACTTGATTCTAATCCTGACTGTTTCTGTCTTAACAAAGAAACTTATAAAGTTTACATCTCAACATCAGTTTATAAAACAAATAAAATCAATGTGAGCAATAGACATAAAGCAATAGTAATTTTATGCCATAACAAAATAAAAAAAATTGTTACAATCCCTTTGAATTTCTTCATAGTAAAATTTTGTAAAATTATATTCAAAATTATTAAATGTCTTATCATGCTTCCTTCTATATCAATTATAGAAACCAAACCAAACAACAAAATCAGTACTACAGAATCATTAGCCATTGTGGTTTATATTTTATATCATGTTTCAGAAAGATGTTATTGGAGAAAATCAGAGTAATATTATCAGTGTTTTCTTATGTTAAAGAAAATGTTCAAAATGTTCAAAATGTACTACATTCAGTTTTGTTCACTTAGAACATTTTGGAATCACTATGGTATTGATTCAAATATATTGCTAGACAAAAAGGAAGATGCAATAAAATTTGTCCATTATGTAAAAATAATAGTTTATACGTATGTATTGACATTCTATAAAACCTTGAAAAAGTCAAAAGTGAAAAGAAAAATTATCTTAATTTGATGATGAACTTGGTTATTTGGTAATGCTAATTTTGAAAACCTTTCCATTTAAAAGGAAAGTGAGTATAACTAAAAATAATTTGATATGACTTTTCAGGTCTAAGATTTTTTAATAGATTAATAGTGGATAAAATATATTTTAATTTTTATTTATTTATTTATTTATTTATGGCTGTGTTGGGTCTTCGTTTCTGTGCGAGGGCTTTCTCTAGTTGCGGCAAGTGGGGGCCACTCTTGATAAAATATATTTTAAATTACCTAGGGGAAAACCACTGTAGTTAAGAGGGTATTACAATTAATTTCTTTATTAAAATTATGTATAACATCAAATAAAATTCCTAAATGTGTCAAAACACTTTTCTTTGACAATAGCTTTTAACTTACTCTTGTATTTGTGCACCAATAATTTTCAAGTGTTTTTTTATTGGCATTTGAAGAATGTATATTCTTTCATAAGACATTATTTATCATGAATGGAAGAGTAAAAAGGTGAAGAAAATTCATTAGTTGTCATGCAATATATGTTTTGAATTAGGCATCATCATTACTGACCAAATTTGGCAAAAAAAAAAAAAAAATGACAAAAATCTAATTCAAGCTAGTTAAGGAAATATAAAAGAAGTTAGTTGAAAAGGTTCTGGGACAATTCAGAGTTGAAGGGCAAATCAAACAACTAAATAGGTAGAATTCTGAAACCAAGATAGTCCTCAGAATTTCAGGGACTAGAATTGAATAGTCATCATTAGCCTCTCTTTCTACTTGTTATGATTCCTTCTTCAGTGTTGTTTGTTCCCCCAAATGCCTCTCTCATAACACTAAAATCATGGTGACCATTTGTCTATGTTTAGCAAATTTAGTTTAAAAATATTAAATGAAGCCTTGCTTGGCATGGATGGAGCTACATGCTGAAAACTTGTCAATAAAGTGAAATGAAAGATTGAGACAAATGTCCACTTTCAATATCCTGATGACCAGAGAAGAAGGGCATGCAAGTTAGGTATAGCTCCCATTTGGACTACATATAATCATAGGTTACAGGTAAGCAGGAAAATGGGCAAGAAGAAGTAAGGATGGTATTCTCAGAAAACAAGAGTAGATTCTGGAAGTCAAAATAGTAATGTTAACAATCAATATTGAGGAAAATGAAATGAGTCCTAAAACTGATTTCTGTACTCAGGAAGACAACTGCAAATACAGTTGAAGCTATAGCTAACAAATAGCAAGAGAAAAAATAAGAAACTGCAGATAAGTAGCACATTTTGATAGAAATTATAAATACCTCAAGAATTAAAGGGTAGTGAATACAGCTTGTCCACAAGTAACGGATCACACAGCACTGAGAGGGTAGTATTGAAATGAATCTTAAAAATGAATAAAAGAGTTTATGTTCGAAAGTGAGCTCTGGTGAATGTAACTCATATCAAACCTGCATCTTGAGCATAATAGTTATGTATTGGGCTATTTAATTCTAATCTCTTCACCCCCTAACCTCCACAATCACCACCACCCTGAGAAATTATGTGACATCTGCTTCATTTTTTTTTTAATCAAGGGATTTTGTGCTTGTATGCGTGAAACCTAGGTAATAAGAGGTAAAAATAAATGGGAAAAGCAAATGGGCATGAGGACAACAATATAGTGAATTTTTAACAAAAATTAGTTAACTATCATATATAAAGAAAGCAAAACAGAATGCATGCATTGATTCCATCTTAATTGATGCTGGTACCTTTTAATTGTATACATTTTAGTCAAATTTTAATTGATATTCGTTAATCATATTTTTAAAGTTTTTCATCTTTCAACCAGATTTTAAGAAAGAAGTTTTACACACATAGTAAAAAAAATAAATTAATACATCTTAAAAAAGTCAAAGCTAATATTTAAATCTCAGGAATATATGGGTACTCTTTGTACTTTCTGCTCCATTTTGCTGTGAACCTACAACTGCTAACAAAATTTAAATCTCACTTCCTCTGTCCCCAAAACTCTTCCTAATTCAGAGATAATTATAAGGATAATCTCATTGCCAACATTATGAAAGTCTTTATGTAGATAGATATATATAGCTTCTACATACATTACACAACATACATACACGTTATAATTTTAAATAAGATTATAATACATGTTTTACACTTTGCATTTTTTCACTTAAATCCAGTCTTCTGCAATTGGCACCTAGATCAGCTTCTTTGTTTTTAATAATTGTATAGTATTCTATTTATCAAATGTACCATGTTATTTTATAATTTATTTTATTTATATTTTATAAATATACCATTTTATTTATAAATATATTTTATTTATATTTTATAAATCTTATATATGTAAACTACTTCAAATTTTCTATTACATACTTTTCCAGGCCTGATAAACATCTAGCATTAGAAGTATTGATTATGTTTATTTTAAATTTAGTTAGATTATCATGCTGTACACCAAAGTAGTTGCAATAATTCATATTTTCACCATGGGTGAAAGTTCCCCTATCTAAGTTGGAAAGACTCTTTAGTATGGCAAAAAAATAAAAAAAAATAAAAAAAATAAAAACCTGCAAAAACTTAGATAACTTTGGAGGAAGTTTGATTGATTGAAATTACTGAAAAACCAAAAGGACATTTTGAAAACTGTACTAGATGTTCTTCACAGCTTATCCTGAATTACAGTTCTATGATTCATCTTTATGTAAATTTAGTACATATTTCAATTGAAAAAGGAATAACCAAGACCATAAACCAAGAATTTTCCAAAGGTAACCAAATGGAAAAGTATTGAAAGAACTATAAAAAGGAAATGTTTGGGCCTGGATTCCAGTCACAGCTTTATTACTGGTTGACTTTGTGACTTTAAATGAATCTCTTAAAATCTCTGAACCTCAATTTCCCAATATGTACAATAAAGATCAGACTATATATTGTTAAATGTCCCTTCCACATCTGATTTGATATTGAAATTTTATGGAGCTAGTAACCCAGCTACTTTGTTCATAAAAATTACTTCATCAGATGGGGAAAAATCATTAGTCTTGTCATCACACAATGATACACTAAAATTCTCTCACTGGGATTTCTGATTCTCCCAATATAGAAATAAAGTAGAGACGGTAAAGAGATTTGATTAGCTGAAGTACATTTTCGCTAGCATAGCAAACATTCTGCAAGAAAAAAGCTTTGGGTAAGAGCAATTGATTGTGAGATGACACAAAGTTCTATGAATATTTGGATTAAAAGTCAGGAGAGCCATTCAATATACAAAGTTTATGAATAAAAAAAGTATTTTAAAGTCAGTAATATTGACTTTTACTAATGGTGTTTGGTAATGTTCTTTAGCACCTGGGCTTAGAAGACATTATTTATTATTTAAATATCCATTACTTATATTTCTAAAAATGATTAAGTATTAATCTCTAAATCAGGTAAACAATGTCTGAGGCATCAACCCAGTGTTCCAGCCACAATGTAGTCAATCCTACTGAATTTTTAAAACCTCTTGAAATTTAAATTAACAAACTTGGATCTAGTTTTAATATGACAGTAGCAGAAGAGTTCCCTTAGAGAGTAAGAAAAAAATATTGTAATTAATATTAGAATATTTAGAAATACTGTGGTTATTTGGATAACACGTTCTTTCTTTATAGGTATACTCAACATCAACTTCTTTAAAAAACACAACAGGAAAAGGATTTGTAAAATATTGTCTATGTGGAAAGCACAATGAAAATCTTTCTTTATCCCAGTAGAAAATATGTCACAGTTTCTATATTAATGCAATTATAATCTTTGAGGTTTTACTTAATTTACTTGACCCCAGGATTCACATTTGGAAATGTAATTTCTGCGTATGTATTTTCTTCCCTTCTGTGTAACAATTATAGGATATAAAATATATCTTAAAACTTTATCTAGATAGAAAATCCTACTATATAAACTTCTGTTTGTTTGATACTAATTGGATACAAATAGTACATTTTATGCCAGGTAATCTCTAACCTCATTGTCACTTTTTTTTTTTCTATTGCCACAGTTATATTACTGAAACAACACACTGCATTTTCTCAAATTTAAAATTTCTCTTCAGGAAATGATACACATAAGATGGGCAAATTTGACCTTAGTAATATAAAAGTGAGCATAATAGAAATTTTTCATAAGTTTAAAATGTCTGATATGCTATCAAATTAAACAATGAGCTTCATTGTGTTAATAGCATTGACTAGCTAATAATTATTTGAGTTTTACTATTCTGAATAGATTAATAGCTGTGCATCTTAAGTTAACTAAAGTTATGCGCTTTATTTAACTTATACTGCCTGAAACTATATTAAGCACTAGAAATTATACTAAAACACTAGATTAACTTGGTTTTGTAACTAAACTACTCCTGAATTCCTGACCCAAAGACTCTGTGAGATAACAAATGTTATTTTAAGGGGCTATGCTTTAGGAAAATTTGTTACACAGCAATTGTAACTCATGTATAACCCAAATGTCTACCAATGGGAGAATGGATATATAAAATTTGTTCTAGTTATACAATGAAATATTACCCAGCAATAAAAAAGAATGAAGCACTGTTACAGAAAATACTATGGGTGCATCTCACAGGTCCAATAATGAAGAAAAAAAGCCAGACCCAAAAGAACACATATCATAGGCTTCTTTTTATATCATGTTTAAAAATATCAGGCAAAACCAGTATATGTAGACGGAAGTCAAAGTAATGGTTACCTTGAGGAGTACTGACTGGGAAATGCAGGGAGGATCCTTTAGGATATTTTAGGAGTTAGGATCCTAAATCCACAATCAGGCATCTGGAAATGTGTTATATATTAATCTTTGAGGCGTTTATAGCAGGTACATAGCAAAAATTAAGCAAGCTTTATACATAAGATTTGTATACTTTATTGTAGGTATATTCTATCTCAATAAAAATAAATTTTTATTAGGTAACTTATGTTTTGAAAATATATTCTCAAGTTGTGCCTATGTTGCCTATGTTGATTTGAAGTACAACCAGTGTCATCTGTAGTGGAATACATGGATGTAAAAATTTGAAGGCTTTGAAATGATAACTGAGATAGTATTAGGCTTTGTGATAGTTAATTTTATGTGTCAACTTGACAGGGCTAAGGAATAACAGCTGATAAGACATATTTCTGGGTGTGTGTGTATTTGAGGGTGTTTCTGGGAAAGATTAGCATTTGAATTGGTAGACTGAGTAAAAAGCTCCCTTACCAATGTGAGGAATCATCCAATCCACTGAAGGCTTGACTGGAACAAAATGGTGGTGGAAGGGCTACTTTGTTTATTCTCTTGATTTGGGTCATCCACCTTGTCTTGCCTCGGTACATCAGCACTCCTTGCTCTCAGGCCTTCAGACTTGAACTAGGGCTTAAATCACTGGCTCCCCTGGTTCTCAAGTTTTCTGGTTTAGACTAGAACTGCACTGCAGGCTTTCCTTGTCTCCAGCTTGCAGAAGGCAGACTGTGGGATTTCTCTGCTTTCATATTTGTGTGAGCCAATCCCTCATAATATATACCTTTCTACATAGCTATACAAATTCAATCAGTCTGTTTCTGTATAGGATCCTGATTGATACAAGCTTTTTGAGTCATAAATATATAGATGTGCTTAGAACCATCACAATAAATTTGATTGCTCATGCAGAGCACATAAAGTGATGATGGAACAGAGCACGGGTCACAGACTCCTGAGGGGAACCTACATAAAAAGGCCAGGAAAAGGAAAACAAGTTTCAATGGAAACCAAAAGTGCCAAATGAGAGTCAGGGAGTGCCAGTTCATAGAAAGCAAAGTCTCATGGTTGTTTTTCAGTTAGAAGGGAAAGGTCAACAGCATCATATACTGCAGGATGGTCAGGTAAATAAGGACTGAATATAATTCAAGTCATTGGAAAAAAGATCATTTCTGATCATGAAGAAAGTAGTCTCCTGAAGAGAGGATGAACAATGGTTATCTCTATAAGATCTTGTGCAGCAGTGATTTTCAATTCATGATATAAAATAGAATTAAATATAAGTAAGTTTCTGGTTGCCACAAAATTTTTTCTCTAATTATATATTGCAGTCCATCCCAACACACAAAAACCTGTCATACTTAGATCAGTAAAATAAGGTTGAATTCAGGCAAACAACCTATTATTGTCAAAATGATGCCAAATACCTCTTTAGATTGAATGTAGTACTTTTCAACTAGTTACATTCATGTAATATGGTTATAGTTACAAAGTTTCTATCTCAGGAGTTTAGGGGCTTCACAAACTAAATAATCCTGCAGATGTGTATTGTCAACTCCTCCTCACCCATAAGAACTAATCTTCCATATTTCCAGGTGGAGTATGGAAAATCCATTTAAATTGTATTTGTTATTACTCATGCATTTCCCATCTCTATTACAAAATGATATGCTGCTCTCATTCAAAAGAAAGGGGAGAGACTATTTTGGGAAAACATTTCTTATTTCATCACTTTAGATTATTGCTTCTATAGGTATGAAGTTAGATTTATCATTTCTTAAGAAACCTTCATCCTTTTACAGGTTCAAATAACTCAGGAAGCTATTTCCACCCCAAATACCGGCTCAGACAATCTTAGCCACCTACACAACAAATAGGAGACAAATAGGAAATGAAGTAACAGAGGAAATATGCATTTTGTGTCACAGCCAGGTGGAGAAGGATCTTTAATAAAAAGTGGTTTATCTCAGAGAAGCTCTAGCTTAGCATCCAATGACAAAACTGGGTATATAAACTTGAGAGTCACCTGCATATAAGTAGAAACTGAGGAATTTAATGTAGAAGAGGTAAACCATGGAAGGAATACAGAGTGTGATGAAAAAGGATATAAACCTGTGTTTGGGAAACTGAAAATATTTAGTAGCTGAGTAGAGGAGGACAAGCATGCAAATAAGCAACCAGAGAGGAAGGTTGTCCTTCAGAAAAGGGTGGTGTCAATGAAGTCAAAGAGAGAGTGTTTCAAGGAACTGACTGACTTGAGTAGCATCAACTATTCAATTCATGGCTGAATGGTAAAGTAAGAGAAGGACCGAAAAATAACCACTGGGTATAACAACATGGAAGTTCTAGGTGACCTCCTCGAACATTGCTTTTGTGGAATGATTGAGACAGACTGAAGTTAGAGTAATGTGGAGGCCATGAAAATGCATTTCACAGATCTGTTTTGGAGGAGCATATTTGACTGGCAGCTCCAGGTGCTGTGGGACTTCTCCACCAGGCACTTTTCGTCCAAGGACTGCTCACTGGACTTGTCTCGCTTTTCTTGGAACTATGCTGCAGTCTAACACTCTTCTTATCTAATTCTCCTTCCTTACTTCTCTCCTTCCACAGGTGAGAGACCTGAATCACAGTCTGAAGTCTCATGCAGTTGGCACTGGGAATGGTCTGAGAACACAGGTGGTTAGGTGGAACTGGCTCATTACCCCCAGCAGTTGAATTGGGCGCAGTCCTGCATGGTAAGTGGGACACGGATAGACCCTGGCAGAAGATGGTACTCAGTCGGTAAAGATTTCATGGGGGGTGATGTAGGAAAACATCCTTGTGGAAGGGAAAGCCCTTGCTGGTGTGATGATTCGTGCATTGAAAGATAAGTGGGGGAGAATATCTGCAAAGAGGGCAGAGTTGTCTTTTTACTGCTGAGTTATATTCCTTACCTGCTGGTCTTGAGAAAATATCTTGGTACTATTTAAGTGTGTTTTTTGTGCATGTGGGGAATAAGGAGAGTTACGATGAAATGCCCTCTGAGAGGCTGAGTATTCAGAATAACTGAAAGGTGGGCTGTACTAACGCTTCCTCCTCGCTCTTCTCTATACCACTGAAAAAGTGTATGTTTTTCTTCTAGAGCTAGAAATTTGTCTTCAGAAGAAAATAGGACCCAAGAGCATGGTTAAAAGCATCATTAGGCCACTAGTTGATTATCAAATTATTGATCTAATTTTAGAATGTTGTATTTGGTAGAAAATATTCTGCCATATCATAGATAATAGCGTTTATTTTTTATTGGGTTGTGTCTGAAAAGATCTCTATCATGAGGAGGATGGCATGAAGTGACTAGAAGTAGTGTTTTGTGTCTACTAGGCTTGAAATTTAAAAATAAGTCAAAAGTATCTTTAACCAAGGTGGTACTACCTTATCAGAAATGAATAAAATCAACACTGTTTCCAAGGCAGAGGAAATACAGATCTGGGATAAATATTATCTAGAAGATGCGATTTAATTTTAAAACAGTAACTCTGAATTCAGATGGAATTATATGTGTTTAGCTTTTACAAAAACCAAATTAAATCAATCAGAACAGAACATTCAGAGAACTTAGGAACATTTGTATGGCTCAGAGAATTAGAGTTAGCAAAATATTTTTTTAAAGCTAATAGTACAAATATAGTATAGGATATGTCCAAATTTACAAGAATACATTTACATTTATATGAAAATACAAACTTTGCTTATGGTTTATTTGGATATACAAATATGTATTGACAATGTCTCTTATACATTCTTAACCTTTGATACTCTCCCTATGAAGTGGTAAATATACAAATGCAAAAGACAGATATATTATTCTAATAAGGATGGTTCAAGAAATTGAATAAAAATGGGCAAGTTTACATACAGTCATGAAAGAAAATTGTCATGAGAAAAAATCAATTAAGACATAGTTGACTAAAAAATATGTAATATATATTAATATGTGTAAAGTATTCAAACTGTGCAAAATTTTAATCATAACACATAAATGTGAGTAGGTTCTAATAATACAATCAATAAGCTATCTCAGTTCACTATATGACCAACATAGGCAAAGTGCTTAAATAATGATTATTACACTATCCAAATTTTTCATTTGTGTGCACTCTACAGATACAACATAAAACTATAATGAAAGATTGAGACTGGGTCATATTCATAAAACAAATGCACATTCAATGAGATTTAGTCTTTCCATATTTTTCTGAAAAGGTAGAACATAGCAATTTATTTTCTTCCAAATATTGGTCACATTATGTCTCCAGTTTAACAAGTACAAGAAACTTGTGCTTTACTATTTTAGAGAAGTGTTATATTCCAAACCAGAGTGCTATTTGTGTTCTCTGTTCTTGTGTTCTCTGTTCAAATAAATTGATTTTTTTTCCATATATGAAGCTCAGTCTAAGATTTATGATTTCCCTAAGTTTATCTCTTATATACATATATTTTCACTCATATTTTTTACTGAACATCCTTATGGATTCTGTCCCATAGACCTGACACTGTCTAACATGTTAGCAACTATCCACATGTAATTATTTAAAATTAAATTTAAATTAATTCAAATTAAATTAAAAATTCAGTTTTTTAGTCACACTAGCCACATGTTAAGGGTTCAGTAGCCATGTGTGTCTTTCATATTGGATAATTCAGACATACAGCATTTCCGAAATCACAAAAAGTTATATTGGACAGGACTGATAATAGACAGTAACATTCAATCATTGTTTATCCATTTATTCAGCCATTGACTACTATCTTAATGAATATCCGTAATGTATCAGGAACTGTCTTTAGTTCCAAGGATATGGAAATGAATACAATGAATATAGTACCTGCTTTCATCAGACTTACATTCTTGAAATTAAGAGAGAAATAAAATATTAACCAACAAAAACTCTATGATGTTAAAATCAAAAACAAATGAAAACTAGCCTTGAAAATTCCGAGCAGACAAAATCAGTTTAGTCATAAAAACAAAGCTTAATTTAGCTTATTATGCAAGGCTAATTTTACCTGAGTCATATCTTACTTATGCCTCTGGATCTTGTAAGCAAAACTTAAACCCTTTCCCAAGGATGGTATGAGGTATACACTGACCAGTTCCCTACCATTAAAGAAAAATCTAATATTATAACCAATCACTGAGAAGAATAAACAGTCATTGCTTTCTCACTATAGTTGTTTTATAAAAAAAATACACCCCTGAACTTCATCCCATGTTTTGGTTTGAGCGCTCCCAGTTCACAAACTGTCTTTTTGGTGTCTGCACAGTAAACTTTTACTAATTGCTACTTCTGTGATTCACTGGTTTTACTTCTGTTATTTCTGAGCTTTTGACAATGATACCCATGATATGATCATCTATGAAGTGGTAGAGTGTAAACTAGAGGAATTAATTTAGTCTAGTGGTAGAGTAGTGATAAGGAAATGCTTCCCTGAAGAAATAATGTTTCCTGAAAAATAAGTGTGAGTTATCCAGGTAGAAAAATTTAGGGATTACCACTGTGGAAGGTATTAGGATGGAAGAGGAGTTGACTTTGGGCATAGAATATTGCATGTGTAAAAGCTATAATTCAGGAAAACTTTTATATTCTTGAAGAATAGTCATAAAACTTTATTGCTAGACTATTTAAGGGGGGACGGCAACAGGTCAGAAGGAAAAAATGGACCATACCACACAGGCTGAGGTAGGTCATGGCCAGGTCTGACACATGGATATTTTGAGAGGGACCCATTAAACCTACAAGAAATTGAACCTGATTATTTAACTGTGCAGAGTAAGAAATTTATTATATTGTAATAACATAGACCTTTGTGTGCTACGTGTACCACCCCCCAAACTCCCACCCCAGTGCGTTAGACACATGGTAAAGAATGAGCCTGTCTTTATTCTCTTCTGCTCCATGGAATCCATATGCCAACTACACTGCTAGGGCCTCTGCACTTGGGGTGTGCCTCTGTGAGAAGTAAGAGGGGCCAGGAGGAGACAGATACATGTATTCTATCATGTGTCCCTGATCTTGTGTGTATCTTTATTCTCTATCATAGCTGATTGGTTCAGTTAGACTCAGGCAGGAAAACAGAAATCACACGAATTATTTTAACAGAAAGAATGTAGTATAGAGAATTGATTGAACAAATGTTGCACAGAGGTGTCCAGCATAGCTGCTGCTAAAATCAAATATGATATTTGAGGTGGGACCACAAAGGTATCTGGTACATGCAGCTTGTGAGGCCAGGACTTTTGTGGGTGGTACTGCTTTATTTTGTTTCCACGAGCACAGGTAATACTTATTTAAAACAAACTGGGTGATCATGTTTAAAGGAAATCTCATCTGTTTGACCATCATCATTGCTAAGTGGTGCCAGACTAGAAGATTTAGAACTTATTTTCTTGGCATAGAAGCTTTATAAATTGGAGCTTGTGAGTTTAGCAAATTTGGTATATTTCTACTTTGATTGCTTTTCAGTCAAAAAGCAATTTTGGACCTTACTGACACCAACAGGAACAAGTACAACTGAGGAGTTTATGATGGGTAGAGGAGGGGGAGGTTAAAAGTGCCATTGTCTGAGTTGCAGAAAATAGATATATATTTTCTAGGAATATAATAAGCTTAGAGTGCAACAAGTTGAGTTAAAAACTAACAAGTATTCTATATAATGTATATGTGGAGATACCTAGAAGGTAATTTAGGTTTACTGATAAGAATAGAGCTCAAGGGAGAAGGCTGTCTTGAATATATAAAAACAGCTGTTAAAGTGACTGAGATACCGTAAGAAAAAATGAAGAGTTTTCCCCCATATAGGCCACTGATTCTGTGGAACAGAAAATTTAGAAGCTGTGATCAGGAAATAGCTCACATAAGAATAAAGGAGCAACTAGAAAGATAAGAAAATACCTGGAGAGAGTTGTGTCATGGAAATCAAAAAAGAAGTTTCAAGAATGCAAAATAGGAAGAAAATTGCCCTCAATATCAAATGCTGCAGTGGTAAGAAGTGTTCTGAGAAGAATCCACTAGATTTAATGAGCAGACTATTGATATATTGAGCAGTAGAGGGTGAAACAACATTTCACTGGTTTGAGTGTGAATGTCAAACGAAGAAGTAAAGCCAATGAGATGAGATCACTCTTTCTTACAACAGCTATTCAAATGTTGCAATAGTTTGAATGTTAATAGAAGAGAGAAAGAGCTTGGCAATGGGAGGACAAGGTATAGAGGGAGAGCATTAGCAATTCGTACAACTTCATAGGCTAGGAATATTAATCCTTAACCTACAGTATTTTTTGAAAAATGTACTCGGTCTACCAGAAACTATCCTGGGAATAATAGTAAATTTGGCCATTAACTTAGAGGAATTCTTGATGAAATTTTGGAGAATTGTTTTCTCTCACCATACTCTATATTAATTAATTGGTTTGTTTTAGAAGCTGAAGAATTAGAACTCCAAAATATAAACATTTTTAAAAGATTTCTCAAAAATGTCCCTTTCATGTTCTAGTCAAAACATTATTAAGTCAAATTTAGGTATGATATACACTTGTGCTGTGAAGTTTCTTTTACACTTGCTTCCAAGGTCTGAAGAGTGAAGAGCCCTGCCCGCCTTACTGCCCCACTTCCCCCACACACACTCACACACACACACAATCTATCCTAGGGCAGATCATAAGAGATTATTCATGGTTAGTTTCTGTGGACACAATCTGATCCTTATATGCTCTGGGGTATTTCTCCCTCTTTTACTAAAACAATTTAGAGTAATGACCTTGACTTCCCATTTCAGGTTCCACATGTAAGGAACTTGGAAGTTTTGACTCAGTTCAAACAGCAAGTAAAAAGCAGAACAGGGAATTCCTTTGCGGTCCAGAGGTTAGGACTCCACACTCTCACTGCCAAGGGCCCAGGGTTCAGTCCCTGCTCAGGGAACTAAAATCCCACAAGCAGCACAGTGTCACCAAAAAAATAAATAGAAAAATAAGAATAAATAAAAAATCTTTAAAAAAAAAACCAGAAAAAATGCAGAACATACTGAAAAAGTAACTCTAGTAGGATCTGCAAGAGAGGGGAGGACACAGGCCAAATTCCTTCCCTCAAATTGGAGAGACCAACAGATGAATACAGGTCATCAGCTTACTAAAGCAGGGACTCACAAGCAGAAACCTCCTAGGGAACAGGGCCTGGGGTAGGAAAACCAGAACTGTAATTGGCCCATTTCCCTAACAAGAGAGGGAACGAGATACCAGACACAGATGTAGTGAATGGACTCTGAAAAGTATACACTGAAATGTGATGGACAAAGAAAAGATCTTTGCCTGCAAGAAATCCTGAAAAAGTTATATAAGGATGTAGGAATTAATGGGATGACAAATGTGACAACCTCTGTGGTAAGTAACAAGATATATTACATTAAAATACCCAAATTATGGAAATTGCTTTGACTTTATATCTTTCAGAAACCATAGATCAAAGCTTAACTGAATATAAATGAAAACATTAAATGATATCATATTGCCAAAATAATATTTTCAAAGTGTAAGACTCTAACAGTTGCTTTTGTTTTCCAATTTCAGAAAATTTAAAAAAGAGTCAATGTAATATATATGCTTCCTTCAACCTAAATCAGAATTCTTCAAGTCTATGTGATAAATGTGTTGCTCCACATAAAAGCATGATGATAAAAATAAATTAAGCTATTATACATAAGAATTCTAGGTAATTTTTTTTAATTGCTGTGAAACATCAATTATATCTGGGGGCACAGAAGGCTTTTAACCTAATTCTAAAATCTCTCTATGGCCTATATTTTTTTGATCTATGGACTCTAAGAAAATAAAATTATAAAAATGATTTTTCTCCTGATTACTTACAGTCTTTCCCATGAACTTTCACTTGTGGTAGAGCAAAATTGATTTTATATAGTATACATTTTTTTAAACTAAAAAATAATTTTAAAAAGATCTTGTATTTGCATGTTTTGTGAAATAACATTTATTACACTATCTCAATTTGCTTCAAAAAATGTTTTAACGTTCAAATTATCTTCAATAATTTTCAATAAAAAACTTATTTTCTAGTAAATGTATAATTATTTTAAATAAGAACACAGGGAAATACTCATGTTACTTACCTCATTGTTGGTACCTGAATTCAAAAACCGTTTTTTCCCCCTTCTAAAAACCACACGCTGTGTTTATCGTTGCATTCAGTGGCTTGCTATACACCATATGAAGATCATTCTGCTGGCTCTTTTAAAGAAAGGCAAGCAGATATAAGATATGGTCCCACCATGACATCCTCACTTTTTATAAATTGACTAATTGCTAAACAAAACAAGAATTATTGTATTCATAAAAAGTAACCAAAATATCAGCCAATTTGGTGATGTCAATTCCTTTATATGACAAATTTACCCTGTCCTTTAATATTTAAATATTAAATATCAAATCTCCATATTACATATGATTGGAAACCCAGTATCTCCTAATAACTTCACAGATGACCAAGAGGCTTAAATTTCTCTTTATTTCCAATGTCTTGAGTCCATTGAATCTTTATATTCCCACCCAAGAGGTATACACAATATGTCACTGCCTCCTTCACTCTCCAAAATAACACAGTTTACAGAAACTTTGAGATGATGAAAGCAGAGTTTTCTCACAGCATACAGTTTACCATGGGAATCACCTTAATAATAGATTATGCTAATTGTGAGTGTGGATTATTCTACACAGGAAGTCAGGTTGTATGGAATTCTAGCTTCACTAGATCCAACATCTGTGAACATGGGTGATTTTCTTAATCTATCTGTGCTTCAGTTGACTTACATGGGGATTGTATGGATTCCATGAGTTAATATTTGCAAGTTTTCTTGTTGGCTTATTTTCAGTTTTGTTTGCTGGCATATTGCTCCAGCCCCCCACACCTGCTGCTTTATGGATGTTTCAGAATCTTAAAAGCTCAAGTCACTTTATCACATAAAAAAATTTTCTTCTAGGTTTTTCTCTGTAGCTCATTTTGGCCATGACTTCTGAGCTGTTCTTACCAATTAGTGTGGGTATTAAGACGTTGCACTGAATTAGGGGTTTGTAAAAGTTTGAGGAAAGAGCCAAATAGTAAATATTTTAGGCTTTGTGAAGTGTCTGTTGCAACTACTTAATTCTGCTCTTGTAGCTCAAAAGCAGCCATAGAAAATACATAAAATGGGAAGGCTATGCACTAATAAAATTTTGTAAAAACAGGTGGATTTTATGAGCCATAGTATGACTATTCCTGCTCTAAATGAAACATGAGTGTGGCTATACCCATGGACCATAGTTAACTGACCCCAGCAATAAACAAGGGCAGATTGATCTTTTAAAACCATTTTATTATTATGAAATATCTCATAAATATAATTTTATATGTTACATAAATGTCATATGCCATAAATAGTAAAACAATAATAAAATGAGCAATTGAGGCCCCAACAACTGAATTATCCAGCAGAGCATTACCAGTACGGCTAAAAGCCCCTCTGTGACCCTTTCAGTTGTATGACTTTTCTTTCCCAGGCTCCCATATCACCTCTCAGTCCTCTCTGGAAAGAATTACTATTCATGTATATTATTTCCTTGTTTTTCCTTATCAGTTGATTCTCCTTATTCATGGTGTATATGCTGCATAAAGTTGAGGTGAACACTGAATTAGCAAATACTGAACCATTGCTCCTAGGGGAAATACGGACACACACACACACACACGTGCACTCACACATCTCACATAGATTACAATCTTAAATTGTAAAAACAGCGCATCCTGGTAGATTTGATTTTTCCTATTTTATAAAAGAGGAAACAAGGTTCAGAATGGTTAAGTGACTTTCTTGAAGCCTCCCCACTAGCAGGTGCCAGAGCTGGGATTCCCTCCCTGCCCAGCTGCCCCCAGGGCCAGAGCTGCTTGCTCTGCAGTGCACTGCCTTCTCCATCCTGTGGGTATCTCTCTGAGAGCTGAAACAACAGGGCAGAGCACCTTACCCTGTTAGCCATCAACTGGGAATAGAGGCCTCAGACTCAAATTTTCACTGTTCTGAGCATGTCTGACTATAGATTTGGGGATTACAAATACATTTTAGCAAGTAAGCAAATCACACATACAGAATTTTAAACAATGATGGTTGACAGTAGTTTTGTTACATACATATGCATATATCCTTAGTTTTGTATAATTGTGTTTTTATGTAATTGATGCCATAACAGATGTGGTTTTTTTCAATGCTATCGCTAAGCCACATATATTTCTGAGATTGATATATTTTAATATGATTGACCATGGCTCATTTGTTAAAACTGTAATTAACTCTAATGTATTAATATCAACATATAATTGCTTTGCCCATTCTTTTATTTTGGGGACTTTTTGGCTATTATGAGTTTCTTGCTACTACAAACAATCCTGGTATAAATACTTTTGTTCATTACTATTGGTAAAAAAAAAAATTCCATGGGATATATTACCTTGTCTATTTTTATTCACTTGATCATATTTTCATTCTCTTTAATCACTTTATAGAAGAAAAATATTAATAGCTTTACTAATGTTAATCCAAACTTGTAAATAGGAGATAAAACTAATTTAGCTTAGATTTTAAAATATAACCTGATTACATTTTCCAGTGCATTGTTTAAATTCTTTGTATACATAATCATGAGTGTAGGTTAGCATATAATTTTTTATTAAGTATATTTTTTTGGTCTGGTGTTAGTAAAATGCCTTTTAAAATTAGGTAGTGTTTTCAATTTTTCTGTGCTTCGTAAAATTTGTGAATCTGTTACCTGAAAATTTGGTTAAATATTTCTTTAAAATTATATTCTGATATTTTATTTCTTCCCTCTTCTATTGTTATTTTAAATGATAAATTTATTCCCTAAATATTTTCCTACAAAATTTGAAATATATACTCTCTATTTCTAAGTTTTTGGTGTTTCTTTTTGAAATTTTACCATAATTTATTTAGTTTTGGCAACTATATTATATCTATATACATACATATATATATACACACATATATATAATTCTTATTAGGAGCATCTGTTGATGGTGAATTTTCTCAGTATTTATTTATCTTGTTCTTGAAAAAGAGTTTGCTAGTTACATAATTGAAAATTGTTGATTCAGTTCTCTCAGCATTTTAAATATATTCTTCGATTGATTTTGCCTCTCATTGTTGCTGCTGGAAAGTTTACTACAAGTTGAATTATTTGGTTTTTGTTTTGTTTGTAGATGAGTTTTTTAATAACCATTGTGTATGTGTAAGCATGCATTTCTTTTTATTAATCCTGTCTGGAATATATATATATTATATATATATATAATATATATAATATATATATAATACATATATATACATATAGTTTTTTTCTGGGTATGATAACTACAATTTTTGTTTTAAATTTTTTTTGGTGATCCAATTTACTATACAGTTCAGCTACTCAAGTTACCTCTATCATTCATCATCACCATTCTCATCATCATCATGTTTATTTGATGATCCAATTTAGCAATTTATTTTGCTATGATGATGATGTTGAAAATGCAGCTATTTATTTATTTTTAAAATTTTATTTATTTATTTTTTAAACATCTTTATTGGAGTATTATTGCTTTACAATAGTGTGTTAGTTTCTGCTTTATTACAAAGTGAATCAGTTACACATATACATATATCCTCATATCTCCTCCATCTTGCATCTCCCTCCCACCCTCCCTATCCCACCCCTCTAGGTGGTCACAAAGCACCGAGCTGATCACCCTGTGCTATGCGGCTGCTTCCCACTAGCTAGCTATTTTATATTTGGTAGTATATATTAGTCCATTCCACTCTCTCACTTCGTCACAGCTTACCCTTCCTCCCACCTGGTGTCCTCAAGTCCATTCTCTACATCAGTGTCTTTATTCCTGTCCTGCCCCTAGGTTCTTCATAACCATTTTTTCTTTTTTCTTTTTTGTTTTTTTAGATTCCATATATATGTATTAGCATATGGTATTCATTTTTCTCTTTCTAAGTTACTTCACTCCGTATGAGAGACCCTAGGTCCATCCACCTCACTACAAATAACTCAATTTTGTTTCTTTATGGCTGAGTAATATTCCATTGTATATATGTGCCACATCTTCTTTATCCATTCGTCTGTCGATGGACACTTACGTTGCTTCTATGTCTTGACTATTCTAAATAGAGTTGCAATGAACATTGTGGTACATGTATCTTTTTGAATTACGGTTTTCTCAGGGTATATGCCCAGCAGTGGAATTGCTGGGTCGTATGGTAGTTCTATTTTTAGTTTTTTAAGGAACCTCTGTACTGATCTCCATAGTGGCTGTATCAATTTACATTGCCACCAGCAGTACAAGAGGGTTCCCTTTTATCCACACCCTCTCCAGTATTTATTGTTTGTCTATTTTTTGATGATGGCCCTTCTGACCAGTGTGAAGTGATACCTCATTGTAGTTTTGATTTGCATTTCTCTAATGATTAGTAATGTTGAGCATTCTTTCATGTGTTTGTTGGCTATCTGTGTATCTTCTTTGGGAAATGTCTATTAAGGTCTTCTGCCCATTTTTGGATTGGGTTGTTTTTTTGATATTGAGCTGCATGAGCTGCTTGTAAATTTTGGAGATTAATCCTTTGTCAGTTGCTTCATTTGAAAATATTTTCTCCCACTCTGATAGTTGTCTTTGTGTCTTGTTTATGGTTTCCTTTGCTGTGCAAAAGCTTTTAAGTTTCAATAGGTCCCATTTGTTTATTTTTGTTTTTATTTCCTTTTCTCTAGGAGGTGGGTCAAAAAGGATCTTGCTGTGATTCATGTCATAGAGTGTTCTGCCTAGGTTTTCCTCTAAGAGTTTTATAGTGTCTGGACTTATTTTAGGTCTTTAATCCATTTTGAGTTTATTTTTGTGTATGGTGTTAGGGAGTGTTCTAATTTCAGTCTTTTACATGTAGCTGTCTAGTTTTCCCAGCACGACTTATTGAAGAGGCTGTCATTTCTCCATTGAATATTCTTTCCTCCTTTATCAAAAATAAGGTGACCATATGTGCATGGGTTTATCTCTGGCCTTTCTATCCTGTGCCATTGATCTATATTTCTGTTTTTGTGTCAGTACAATACTGTCTTGATTACTGTAGCTTTGTAGTATAGTCTGAAGTCAGGGAGCCTGATTCCTCCAGCTCTGGTTTTCTTTCTCAAGATTGCTTTGGCTATTCGCAGTCTTTTGTGAAAATTTTTGTTCTACTCCTGTGAAGAATGCCATTGGTAGTTTGATAGGGATTGCATTGAATGTGTAGACTGCTTTGGGTAGTATAGTCATTTTCACAATGTTGACTCTTCCAATCTAAGAACATGGTATATCTCTCCTTCTGTATGCATGGTCTTTGATTTCTTTCATCAGTGTCTCATAGTTTTCTGCATACAGGTCTTTGGTCTCCTTAGCTAGGTTTATTCCTAGGTATTTCATTCTTTTTGTTGCAGTGGTAAACGGGAGTGTTACCTTAGCTTTTCTTTCAGATTTTTCATCATTACTCTATAGGAATGCAAGAGATTTCTGTGCATTAATTTTGTATCCTGCTACTTTAGCAAATTCATTGATTAGCTCTAGTAGATTTCTGGTAGCATCTTTAGGATTCTCTATGCATAGTATCATGTCATCTGCAAAAAGTGACAGCTTTACTTCTTCTTTTCGGATTTGGATTCCTATTATTTCTTTTTCTTCTCTGATTGCTGTGGCTAAAACTTCCAAAACTATGTTGAATAATAATGGTGAGAGTGGGCAACCTTGTTTTGTTCCTGATCTTAGTGGAAATGGTTTCAGTTTTTCACCATTGAGAACAATGTTGCCTGTGGCTTTGGCCTTTATTATGTTGAGGTAAGTTCCCTCTTTGCCTACTTTCTGGAGGGTTTTTATCATAAATGGGTGTTGAATTTCGTCAAAAGCTTTTTCTGCATCTATTGAGATGATCATATGGTTTTTCTCCTTCAATTTGTTAATATGGTGTATCACATTGATTGATTTGTGTGTATTGAAGAATCCTTGCATCCCTGGGATAAATCCCACTTGATCATGTTGTACGATGCTTTTAATGTGCTGTTGGATTCTGTTTGCTAGTATTTTGTTGAGGATTTTTGCATCTATATTAATCAGTGATATTGGTCTATAATTTTCTTTTTTTTGCAGTATCTTTGTCTGGTTTTGGTATCAGGGTGATGGTGGTCTGATAGAATGAGTTTGGGAGTGTTCCTTCCTCTGCAATTTTTTGGGAGAGTTTGAGAAGGATGGGTGTTAGCTCTTCTCTAAATGTTTGATAGAATTCACCTGTGAAGCCATCTGGTCCTGGACTTTTGTTTGTTGGAGGATTTTTAAGCACAGTTTTATTTCCATTACTTGTGATTGGTCTGTTCATATTTTCTATTTCTTTCTGGTTCAGTCTTGGAAGGTTATACGTTTCTAAGAGTTTGTCCATTTCTTCCAGGTTGTCCATTTTATTGGCATAGAGTTGCTTGTAGTAGTCTCTCAGGATGTTTTGTATTTCTGCAATGTCTGTTGCAACTTCTCCTTTTTCATTCCTAATTCTATTGAGTTGAGTCTTCTCCCCTTTTTACTTGATGAGTCTGTCTAATTGTTTATCAATTTTGTTTATCTTCTCAAAGAACCAGCTTTTAGTTTTATTGATCTTTGCTCTTGTTTCCTTCATTTCTGTTTCATTTATTTCTGATCTGATCTTTATGATTTCTTTCCTTCTGCTAACTTTGGGTTTTTTTTGTTCTTCTTTCTCTAATTGCTTTAGGTGTAAGGTTAGGTTGTTCATTTGAGATGTTCCTTGTTTCTTAAGGTAGGCTTGTATTGCTATAAACTTCCCTCTTAGAACAGCTTTTGTTGCATCCCAAGGTTTTGGGTCGTCATGTTTTCATTGTTATTTGTTTCTAGGTTTTTTTTTATTTCTTCACTTATTTCTTCAGTGATCTCTTGGTTATTAAGTAGTGTGTTGTTTAGCCTCCATGTGTTTGTATTCTTTACAGATTTTTTTCCTGTAAGTGATATCTAGTCTCACAGCATTGTGGTCGGAAAGGATACTTGATACGATTTTAATTTTCTTAAATTTACCAAGGCTTGATTTAGGCCCAAGATATGATCTATCTTGGAGAATGTTCCATGAGCACTTGAGAAGAAAGTGTACTCTGTTGTTTTTGGAAGGAGTGTCCTATAATTATCAATTAAGTCCATCTTGTTTAATGTATCATTTAAAGCTTGTGTTTCCTTATTTATTTTCATTTTGGATGATCTGTCCATTGTTGAAAGTGGGGTGTTAAAGTCCCCTACTATTATTGTGTTACATTTGATTTCCCCTTTTATGGCTGTTAGCATTTGCCTTATGTATTGAGGTGCTCCTATGTTGGGTGCATAAATATTTAGAATTGTCATACCTTCTTCTTGGATTGATCACTTGATCATTATGTAGTGTTGGTCTCTGCTACTGTTAAGGTGATTAATCCACTCAGCAGTAGCCACTGCCAGGTTGTTCTTGGTGAGTAGAAGTCCATGTTGCTGAGTCCATGCATTATCTCTATTCTTGCCACCATGGCCAGTGTGTTAATAAACCCATTGGGCAATTACAGTGGTGGCTGGGGAAAGAGGCTAACTTGTATGTACAAAACAGATCATCCTATCTACTTGATTATTAAATTTTTCCTCTTCTTGGGTTACCCTTTGGTAAACATTCACATGGGACATGAATATCTTCATGCTTTTGGCCCATTCAGAAAGGTCTATCCACATAATTTTCCCCTAAACTTTGTGTCACAGATTTTGCAATCATGTTTCATCCAAGTCCATGACCATCCAAACTTTTGTCCACGACACAAGAATATGTACATAGTCATGCGTGTGGCCATTTCTCTTTCCAAGCAAAGTGAACAACCAGGTGCATTGCTTGAAGTTCTGACCACTAGTAAGATTTCCCTTCACTGCTGTTCTTTATGGATGTCCCAGAAAGGGGCCATAGCACTGCAGGTGTCTACTTTCTGGTGGTACTTATATATTGTGCAAAATCATCTGTAAACCAAGCCTGTCTTTTCTTCCTCTATCAGCTGATCCTAGGTAACTCCCCATGATGCTGTACATGCCAGCTGAGTGGAGAAGGCAGTGTAACAGGAGTGGGGACCATGGGCATTTGTGTCACTTCCTCACATAACTTACTTATGCTTTTAGGTCCTATTAGGGCTGAATCAAGTACATACCATTCACCTTTGATGATAGAGTGTTGCTGTGCAATCCAACTTTATGGCTTAGCAAGTCAGATAACACCCAGTTCATGGTGGGAAGCTCAGGTCACATGGTAACTCGGTGGCCCATGGCTAGGTGTTCAGTCTTTACTAAGGCCCAGTAGGTCAAGAGCTGATTCTCAAAAGAAGAGTATTTATTTGTGGAGGATAGCAGGGCTTTGCTTCAAGTCCCTAAGTGCCTGCATAGTGATTCACATATAGGAGCCTGCCGCAGGCTCCAAACAGCTTCCTTATCTGCTACTAAAATTTCAAGCACCATTGGATCAGTTGGAGTACATGCCCCAAGTGGCAGATCAGCTTGTAGAGCAGCCTGGACCTGTTCCAAAGCCTTCTTTTCTTCTGGGTTCCACTCAAAACTAGAAGCTTTCCAAACCCCTCAATAAATAGGCCAGAGTAATAGACCCAAGGTGAGGAACATTCTCTCTAAAGTCCAGAGAGGCCCACTATGCATTGAGCTTGTTTTTTAGTTGTAAGAGGAGCCAGATTCAACAATTTATCCTTTATATTAGAAGGGATATCTCAATATGCCCCAGGTTACTAGACCCCTAAAAATTTTGCCAAGATAGAAGACCCCTGAAACTTGTCAGATTTATTTTCCACCCTCTGGCATGAACATTCTTACCAACTAGTCTAGCGTAGTTTCTACTTCTTGATCACTAGGTCCAATCAGCATAATATCATCAGTGTAGCAGAACTTTGTGTTATCTTGTGGAAGGGAAAGTTGATCAACTTCCCTATAAACTACATTATGACATAGGGCTGGATTGTTGATATTCCCTTGAAGTAAGACAGTGAACTTCTGTCCTTGCCAACTGAAAGTATCATATAAAAGATCATCTAGCTTCTTGCTTCTTATAAATTGTTGGTGTATCCAGTGGTGACATTTTATGTCGCTCCATTGCTAGATCAAGCCATAGGCTATCAGTGCTTTCTCTACTACTGGAAATAGAGTCATTAACACTTTTAAATCTAATCAGATTAGAGAGCCAATTCCAGAAATCCCAGAACCAATTCAGAATACTCACTCTTAAAATTCTGTTCCTTTAGAACCATTCTCAGTGCCAAAATATGTATTACTCAAAGAAATAGAAACCAGAATATATACAGGAATTGGTTCATGTGATTACGGAGGTGGAGAAGTCCCAAGACCTGCAGTTGGCAAGCTGAAAACCCAGGAGATCCAATGGGATGAGTCCAAAGTCCTTTGAACCAGGAGAACAAATGGTGTAAATTATGAAATCTTGTAGGCTGGAGAACATAGGAGAGCTGATTTTTCAGTTTTAGTCCCAAAGCTTGAAAAATACCAATATCTCCACTCAAACAGTCAGGCAGGAGGATTTCCTCTTGAGTCCCATTTAGGTCTTCAATTGATTGGACCATGCTCTCCCACATTACAGAGGGCATTCTGCTTAGCTACCAATTTAAATGTTAATCTCCCCTAGAAGCATCCTCACAGACACACTTAGAATAGTGTTTGACCAAAAGTCTGGGGACCTCATGGTCTAGGCAAGGTGATATAGACAATTAACCATCAGAGACCTTTTTCAGGATTTTGAGCCAAGGTGTATCTTGTTTTACCTGTGTTAAAAAAAATGCTCTAGTGATGTGTTGAGAACGACTGAAATGAATGGGTAGAAGAAGGAAGGTCTTTTAGGAAGGTGGTAAAAAATCCGGGGAAAAATCCAGGGATGGCAGCTGTAGAGCTGGTAAGAAGTAATAAGATACTTAAGAGATTTTGAATGCAGAGCCAACAGAATTTAGATATGAGTTGAAAATGTACTAAAGAAGTCAAGGACAGTGCCAAGGTTTTTATTTTAAAAATGGAAGAATGAAGTTGACATGATCTGCTTTGCTGTAGTAACTAGGTAAGCAGATTTGGGACAGAAGAGAACTGGATTTGCATTTAACACCTTAATATGAGATGTCTATTAGACATTCAAGCTATTATTCATTTATTGAGGCATTTGTTAATAATGATTAAATTTTGGCTCTTCCAAGAAGTTTGACAATTTTCATAGACACTCAAAAAAGATGCAAAAGTGAAAAACTATAACTACACTTCTGTAGTTGAAACTTATGATATATATTCAGTGGGGCTTTACCTGGGCAGTTACAAATCATGCTACATATATGAGAACCCAGTTTGACTTTACATAGCTTGGACTTACAGGCATTCTTTCCTGAGCACATAGCTATGTGCAGTGAAGCAAGAAGAAGAGAACACAGAAGAGATAGCTTTCAGTGATATGTCAATCTCCCTATGACTTTGTCCCAAACTGCTTTTCCAGCCTCATTACTCATTGCCCTGGAGCATTTTCTTCAATATTTCAGTTATTTCTGCTTGCTAAAGTCTTTTTCCTACTGCATATCTTTGCCCATGCTTATCTTTAAGTCTGAGAAGATCTGCTTTCCTGTTTTCCCATTCTTAAAAATCATTCACCTGAAAAACTTAAAACAATTACTGTCTCCTCCAGGAAATTTTCCTAATGTCCAAATAAGTTATTTTTCCCTTATGCTTCCATCACAGATTTTCCAAATCAATAAATATTTTAAAATTCTGTTATGTATTATAGTTTGCTATTATCTGCCTGCTTTTCTTCCATAAGACTTCAGTGTTGCTATGAACATATGAACGTTACTATAAACGTTACTTATTGTTTTATCCTCCAACACCTTGCACATGATAGGTGCTCAACATCATATGATTATTTCATTCAATCAAACAAATAGAGTATTTGAGTGTCAGCAAATGAAACAATGAACAATGCAGGTTTTTAAAAAAATCATTCTATTATTTTAGGCAACTCTGTATTATACTTTAAAAATCACACTTACTTGTCCCCAATCCATTCTTGGTACCGTGGAAGAAATCGTGAAATCCGTATCTGCAATCATCCTTAATATTCATTTTTAACATAATGAATTTATTTTTATTTCTTGCTTTCAGAGATTGACACATTATGATTATATAGTAAGAAAAGAAATCACAGATATAACACCAACCAAACATTTAAGGAGTGCAGTAATTAAAACATGCATTTATTGGTGTGTGTAAACATTATTTAAAACTGATAAATAAGTTTATATTATGAAAGAGGAGCAATTCATATGATCAGGCTGTGAGGGGACAGGGAATTTGTTTTTAATAATTTCTAATTTGCTCCATTTTTTCTATGTAAATGACCATATTTAGAATTGCTTATGCCTTCCACAAACTTATTGTCCACAAACCAATGCAGAGAATAATTGAATGCTTGCTTCATTCTTTCCAATTGCGTTGTTACTATTTATACAACTATAGGAAGTCATCATTAAGGACTAAATGAATTATTCAAAGAACCATTATAATTAAGTGTGTGTAAACATAAGAAAAACTTTAATAATTGAATTATTTTCAAAATGTTGGAATAGCATCATTTTTATGATTTCTTAGAGATAACAAAGAAAATACAATATTACATCACATAAATGAGATCATTAATTTGACAATCTAAATTATGCAATCTTCAGCCAAGTAAAAGAAAGGTGAAAAAAATTGAGTCTAATTAGACCAAAGTAATGTCATAAAGTTCACTGTAGTAAAGCTGATACACATTAAACACATTATTTTTAAAACTCTTTTGTCCTCAGATGGAACCAACCTACTGTTATTTAAATCTTTTTCTGTCATGGTTAAATTATAGATCCATTACAGAATTGGAAGAATAAGTTGAAAGTGGAGGGAGGCTATGAAATTCTGACAATCACAAGAGGAGAGTCAAAACCATAACAGAACACAGAGCCTTCTAACAAACTTTCAGTGTCTTTTCTATAAAAATAGACTCTAAAGATGTGTCTTGATTGAGCATGTGTGTACTGTATCCTCTTTTATATTGACAATAATTACATTGTAAGTGAGAAGACTGAAGTTTACAAAAGCTAAAATAATAGTATACATTGCTTTGGATTATTTACTGTGTGAAAAAGCTGGACTAAGGATATTCTCTGTAAAACACAGTATCGTCACCTTGAAAACCCCGAGAATAAGTTTGAAATCCCGAAATGTTGGGAAGGATTCCCAATGATTTCAGTCTGGACAACCATACTTCTAGATAGAGAAGAGACTCTGAAACAGGCTTCCTAATTCCATTATGAAAAAGATAACAACAATGCCTGGTTTGTAATAATACAGATTTTCAATGCTCTAAACAAACACTATAATTATGAAGGAAATGGGATTGGATTTCCAGTGAATAAGCTGAGAAGGTAAGAATATGTTCTCCCACAAGTAAACAAAGTATATGCATAATTAATTGGAAGGGAACCACATAGATTACAAATTGGATCTTTAAGTGAAAGTGAGTCAAATAGCCACTGCTGATGTTACTGTTTGTTTTTAAAGAAGTTGCAAGTTGTGAAAAGGAAGACACTAGAAAACATGAAAGAATAGCTATAATTCTAAAGTCATCCCAAAGCGGGGTAAAAAATGCTGTAGTGTTATGCCACTTAATATTCTTTATTAAAGTTTTAATAAAGAAAGAAACGATAACAAATACAAATGTCATGAAATGAACAGATATTTATCATTTATAAATCAACATAACAGTTACTGTCACCAAACATGCACCAAAGCTAATAAAGTCCTCCTTGAAACTTACATTTATAGTTGCTGATTATCACCCAAGATAGATTTGGGTTTGCTTGCTTCCCTCTACTCTCTCTCTCTCTCTCCCTCCTCTCTAATCTATCCATCCATTCATCCATCCTTCCATCCGAGTCTTTGGTATGATATAATGTAATTGTTGTTGTTGTTTTTTGCATCTTTATTAGAGTATAATTGATTTACACTGTTGTGTTAGTTTCTGCTGTATAACAAAGTGAATCACTTATAGGTATACATATATCCTCATATACCCTCCCTCTTGCATCTCCCTCTCACTCTGCCTATCCCACCCCTCTAGGTGGTCACAAAGCACTGAGCTGATTTCCCTGTGCTGTGTGGCTGCTTCCCACTAGCTATCTATTTTACATTTGGTAGCGTACATATGTCAATGCTACTCTCTCACTTCGTCTCAGCTTACACTTCCTCCTCTCCATGTCCTCAAGTCCATTCGCTATGTCTGCCTCGTTATTCCTGTCCTGCTCCTAGGTTCATCAGAACCATTTTTTTTCCCCATATATGTGTGTTAGCATACAGTATTTGCTTTTCTCTTTCTGACTTACTTCACTCTGTATGACATATCCTAGGTCCATCCACCTCACTACAAATAACTCAATTTCATTTCTTTTTATGGCTGAGTAATATTCCATTGTATATATGTGCCACATCTTCTTTATCCATTCATCTGTCGATGGACACTTAGGTTGCTTCCATGTCCTGGCTATTGTAAATAATGCTACAATGAACATTTGGTACATGTCTCTTTTTGAGTTATGGTTTTCTCAGGGTATATGCTCAGCAGTGGGATCGCTGGGTCATAAGGTAGTTCTATTTTTAGTTTTGTAAGGAACCTCCACACTGGTCTCCATAGTGGCTGTATCAGTTTACATTCCCACCAACAGTGCAAGAGGGTTCTCTTTTCTTCACACCCTATCCAGCATTTACTGTTTGTCGATTTTTTGATGATGGCCATTCTGACCCATCTGAGGTGATACTTCATAGTGGTTTTGGTTTACATTTCTCTAATGATTAGTATGTTGAGCATCCTTTCATATATTTATTGGCAATCTGTATATCTTCTCTGGAGAACTGTCTATTTAGGTCTTCTGCCCATTTTTGGATTGTGTTGTTTGTGTTTTTGAAATTGAGCTGCATGAGCTGCTTGTATATTTTGGAGATTAATCCTCTGTCAGTTGCTTGGTTTGAAATATTTTTTTCCCATTCTGAGAGTTCTCTTTTCATCTTGTTTATGGTTTCCTTTGCTGTGCAAAAGCTTTTAAGTTTTATTAGGTCCATTTCTTTATTTTTGTTTTTATTTCCATTTCTCTAGGAGGTGGGTCCAAAAGGATCTTGCTGTGATTTATGTCATAGAGTGTTCTGCCTATGTTTTCCTCTAAGAGTTTTATAGTGTCTGGCCTTACATTTAGGTCTTTAATCCATTTTGAGTTTATTTTTGTGTGTGGTGTTAGGAAGTGTTCTAATTTCATTCTTTTACATGTAGCTGTCCAGTTTTCCCAGCACCACTTATTGAAGAGGCTGTCTTTTCTCCATTGTATATTCTTGCCTCCTTTGTCAAAGATAAAGTGACCATATGTGCATGGGTTTATCTCTGGGCTTTCTATCCTGTTCCATTGCTCTATATTTCTGATTTTGTGCCAGTACCATACTATCTTGATTACTGTAGCTTTGTAGTATAGTCTGAAGTCAGGGAGCCTGATTCCTCCAGTTCCCTTTTTCTTTCTAAAGATTGCTTTGGCTATTCAGGGTCTTTTGTGTTTCCACACAAATTGTAAACTTTTTTGTTCTAGTCCTGTGAAAAATGCCATTGGTAGTTTGATAGGGATTGCATTGAATCTGTAGATTGCTTTGGGTAGTATAGGCATTTTCACAATGTTAATTCTTCCATCAAGGACATGGTCTATCTCTCCATCTGTGTGCATAGTCTTTGATTTCTTTCATCAGTGTCTTATAGTTTTCTGCATACAGGTCTTTTGTCTCCTTAGGTAGGTTTATTCCTAGGTATTTTATTCTTTTTGTTGCAATGGTAAATGGGAATGTTTCCTTAATTTCTCTTCATATTTTTCATCATTAGTGTATAGGAATGCAAGAGATTTCTGTGCATTAATTTTGTATCCTGCTACTCTACCAAATTCATTGATTAGCTCAAATAGTTCTCTGTTAGCATCTTTAGGATTATCTACGTATAGTATCATGTCGTCTGCAAACAGTGACACTTTTACTTCTTTTCCAATCTGGATTCCTTTTATTTCTTTTTCTTCTCTGATTGCTGTGACTAAAACTTCCAAAACTAGGTTGAATAACAGTGGTGAGAGCAACTTTGTCTTGTTCCTGATCTTAGAGGAAATGGTTTCAGGTGTTCACCACTGAGAATGATGTTGTCTGTGGGTTTGTCATATATGGCCTTTATTGTAATGAGGTAGGTTCCCTCTATGCTGACTTTCTGGAGAGTTTTTATCATAAATGGGTGTTGAATTTTGTTGAAAGCTTTTTCTGCATCTATTGAGATGATCATATGGTTTTTCTCCTTCAGTTTGTTAAAATGGTGTATCACATTGATATTTTTGTGTATATTGAAGAGTACTTGCATTCCTGGCATACACCCCACTTGATCATGGTGTATGGTCCTAATGTTCTGTTGGATTCTGTTTGCTAGTATTTTGTTGAGGATATTTACATCTATATTCATTAGAGATATTGGCCTGTAGTTTTCTTTTTTTGTGATATCTTTGTCTGGTTTTGCTATCAGGGTGATGGTGCCCTCGTTGAATGAGTTTGGGAGTGTTCCTCCCATTGCTACATTTTGGAAGAGTTTGAGAAGGATGGGTGTTAGCTCTTCTCTAAATGTTTGATAGAATTCACCTGTGAAGCCATCTGCTCCTGGGTTTTTGTTTGTTGGAAGATTTTAATCACAGTTTCAATATCAGAGCTTGTGATTGGTCTGCTCATATTTTCTATTTCTTTCTCATTCAGTCTTGGAAGATTGTACTTTTCTAAGAATTTGTCCATTTCTTCCAGGTTGTACATTTTATTGGCATTTAGTTGTTTGTAGCAATCTCTCACGATGCTTTGTATTTCTTTGGTGTCATTTGTTGCTTCTTTTTCATTTCTTATTCTGTTGATTTGAGTGTTCTTTTTGATGAGTCTGGCTAATGGTTTATCAATTTTGTTTATCTTCTCAAATAACCATCTTTTAGTTTTATTGATTTTTAATACTGTTTCCTTCATTTCTTTTTCATTTATCTCTGATCTGATCTTTATGATTTCTTTCCTTCTGCTAACTTTGGGTTTTTTTTTTTTTTTTTTCTGTTCTTCTTTCTCTAATTGCTTTAGGTGTAAGGTTAGGTTGTTTATTTGAGATATTTCTTGTTTCTTGAGGTAGGATTGTATTGCTGTAAACTTCCCTCTTAGAACTGCTTTTGCTGCATCCCATAGGTTTTGGGTTGTTGTGTTTTCATTGTCATTTGTTTCTAGGTATATTTTGATTTCCTCTTTGTTTTCCTCAGTGATCTCTTGGTTATTTAGTAATGTATTGTTTACCCTCCATGTGTTTGTATTTTACAGTTTTTTTTCCTTGTATTTGATTTCTAGTCTCATAGCATTGTGGTCGGAATAGTTAGTTGATACAATTTCAATTTTCTTAAATTTACCAGGCTTGATTTGTGACCCAAGATATGATCTATCCTGGAGAATGTCTCATGAGTACTTGAGAAGAAAGTGTATTCTTTTGTTTTTGGATGGAATGCCCTATAAATATCAATTAAGTCCATCTTGTTTAATATATCATTTAAAGCTTGTGTTTCCTTATTAATTTTCATTCTGGATGATCTGTCCATTGGTGAAAATGGGGTGTTAAAATCCGCTACTATTATTGTGTTACATTTGTCTCTGTAGCTTGCTTAGGCAGTGTTCTGCCGTCTGTGGGCACACAGAGCAGGAAGCCCCTCTCCTTGCACACCCTGAAACAATGGTCTCTTGCCTCTCCAGCAAGTCCAGACTTTTCCCCAGACTCCCTCCTAGCCAGCTGTGGTGCACTAGCCCCCTTCAGGCTGTCTTCAAGCAGCCAACCCCAGTCCTCTCCCTGGGGTCTGACATCCAAAGCCTGAGGCTCAGAATCTCAGGCTAGTGAGTGCTGGTCAACATCAATCCTCTGTGTGGGAATCTCTCTGCTTTGCCCTCTGCACCCCTGTTGATGTGCTCTCCTCTGTGGCTCCAAAGCTTCCCCCGCTCCATACCTGCCAGTGAAGGGGCTTTCTAGTGTCTGGAAACTTTTCCACCTTCACAGCTCCTTCCCAGAGGTGCAGGTCCCATCTCTATTCTTTTGTCTCTGTTTTTCCTTTTTTCTTTTGCCCTACCCAGGTACGTGGGGATTTTCTTGCCTTTTGGGAAGTCTGAGGTCTTCTGCCAGCATTCAGTAGGTGTTCTGTAGGAGTTGTTCCACATGTAGATGTATTTTTGTTGTATTTGTGGGGAGGAAGCTGATCTCCACGTCTTACTCCTCTGCAGTCTTGAAGGTCTCTCTGTAATTGTTGTTTTCATCTATCCCCATGAACAGTCTCCCTAACATTTACTGTGCTTTTCCGCATTTGATTGCACATGAATCCCGGCATTTACCCTTGCTCTTTTCTTTGCTATGTATTATGGGGTGGCTGGTGCTGTATTTACTAAGAATTCTAGTCAGCTGTCTTCCAGCTAGGTATGGCCTTGGAAGGTATTTTTGGGAGATTGTTAGTCAAGTGTAGGGAAGGAATATATGGACTCTATCTTCCTGTCTCTTTATCTTGGATTACATGGGAGTGGTTCTGTCCCCTCTGTGGATGCAGTTTCTTCCAGATAAACCCACTGTTTATTCTTCCTCCTCCAGTCTATCCTGGGTCTAGGTCCCACCCCTCCTCTCCCCAAAAGTCTTCTCCCCTTAGTCCTCAGTCTAGAGGGTATAGTAGCTACATATTGCTGAGTTCTGGACATTCCACTCTCCTAATTTTGGATTTTTATCTTTTCTCTCACTTGAATACCAGTTCTCTACATTACTATATTTACATATTCTGGTGGTTTCTATCATATGATTAGACCCTGATTAACAAGGCAACCTAAACATTTACCTCTTCACTCTAAAATGTTGGGGGTTTTTTTTGGATGCAGTGTGAATAAAATGAGTATTGTTTGAGTCTACTTTCTGTTTTCTGTGTGGAATAAAGGGGCTTCTGGCTCAGCCAGTTGGGTTTCCTCCACTCTCCAGCCCTCTAGGGGATTTATTTATTGCCAGATAATTTCCTATCATGATAAAAATAGGACTAGAGTTATTCAACTCAATGAGTAAGGATGTTCTGAAATCGTTTTTGAAGAAAGAAGTGTGTGTGTAGCTGTTGCATGTGTGGAAAATAGGTGATAGAGAAAAAAAGATGAGTTTTAAGCAATATTACTATGTGCTACATTTATGGGGTAAAATAAGTGGACAAGAGTTATTTTCAAAATATTTTTTGGTGGTGCTTTGTCTATTGGAATATATGTATCACATGTGGATATTCTAGAGGAAACAAGAGCTGTTGCTCATAATGGAAGTAATGATGGTTCATTGCAAAACCTTTTTCATTCTCTTCCATCTATTTTGCCTTCCTTCTGTTGGTCTCATTTATTTTCTCTTCCTCAATTTTGTTTTTCCCAAACAGATATTCTAAAACTGAAATAATCATTGATTCTTAAAATGTTTTTAACGATAATATTAATATGTGACATGTATTTTCTGCTGATTATATGATAAGCATTTGTACACATGCCTCATAAATATTACCTCATTGAATCCTGAAAAGGATCCTGTGAGTTCAGTAACATTATTATCCTCATTTCATAGCAGAAAAAAGCAGGGTCTGAAGTTACATTGAAACTGTGCATTTTCACTTCAGATATAAGTTTTTACCCCTTATGCTAAACAGAAAATACAGGACTTACTGAATCTTATGAAAATATAGTGCAATTTAGGAATGATGATTTTGCAAGTGCATGGTTAATAACAAGGAGAAGTAAGTAACTCCTTAGCTCCCATGTTAAATTGTGAAAGTAAATTTCATAGGTGAAAATATTTAAAGTTTTCAGAGGCAAACATTTAAAGAAAAAAAGAGGTATGGGTAGAATTCACAAAATTAAAATGAGCTCAACAATTATAGTTGATTGTTTTCTGAGAGGTTTCTCTTCAGAAAAAAAAAATACACTGTTTGACTTGTTTGTTTAAGGAGTACAAATAAAATCACAAAAAGTTCTATTGTATATCACTTCCTTTGTATTCGAAACATTGATCAAGGTTTACACATAAAATCTTAAGTAGTCACTTATTTCTCTTTTTCTGAATTTGTTTACTCCTATGATTTTTCCACATATATTTTATTGATAAAAATAAAACTCATTAGAAAATCATTATTGACTTGAAGAAGATGACAAATATACCTAAATCCTTTATATCTTTCTGGGATTATATTTCATGCTGAGCTAATGGCCTAAGAATTCAGAGTGATATTTTCATAATGGTGCAATTAGATACCTGACTATCTAAGATACAATTTGTGCTCTGTGAAAAACCTGTGAATTCATTGTTGAAGTTAAAAAGTAGGATTTTCTGCAGAGTTTTTCTCTAAGCTTCCCTTTTCATGTCTGCCCTTGGTCCTTTTATTCTGCTTAGAGTTCATTTTTCTTGCTTAATATACATACTGCTTTCCTGTTTTCCACCTGTGTCCATTATCTTTTTCTGCCTAATTACAGGCTCAGCCCTTATGAAAAATCTGAAGCTCTTTATTAAAACTGAGTTTAATGTGTAATCATCCTTCTCTCTGACTGTCATAGTCATAGTCACATGTCATTCCCACTTATCTATTAAACCAACAATCAAGAACTATAGAACAGCATCAAAACACAAAATAAAAATGAGCTACCAAATTCTTCATTCAGACATTTACCACATCAGGAATCTAGGAGCCATGAGGAGTACCATGCTATCCAAACACCATCCAAAGGTTTATTTTGGAATTCCTCTTCCAAAACCCTTGTCCAAGAATTGGTCATTTAGAATCTAGTCCACCTGAAGAATATTTCTTCTCAGTTTTCCCTGGAACTTGTCTATAACTCTTTTTATGGGTTGAATTGTGTCCTCCAATAAGATATGTTGAAATCCTAACATCCATACTTGTGCATGTGACCTTATTTGAAACTAAACTCTTTGAAGATGTAATCAAGTTAAGATGTGGCCATTAAGGTGGGTCCTAACCCAATACAGCAAGTGTCCTTATTAGAAGAGGCATATTGGGCACAAATATATACAGAGAGGAGAATGCCATGTGAAAACACACACAGAGGGAAGATGGTCATGTGAAGATGGAGGCGGAGATTGGAGTTATACTGGCACAAGATATGGAACAACTTGGGCTACCAGAAGTTGGAATAGGCAAGGAAGGATTCTCCCCTACATGTTTCAGAGGAAACATGGCACCTTGATACTGGACTTCTGCAGAACTGTGATACAAAAAATTTCTGTCGTTTTAAGTTATCCAGTTTATGGTACTTTGTTATGGCAACCCTAAGAAACTAAACAACCCTTGACTTCAATCATGCAATGTGCACAATTTTATTAATATACCCTCTGTCTTGAGTTTGACAACTATCTTAGTCAGTTTGGGCAGCTGTAACAAAATTACCAGAGGCTGGGTGGCTTAAACAACAAACACTTATTTCTCATAGTTCTGGGGGCTGGGAAGTCCAAGATAAAGGAGCTGGCCATCTTATATCTCATGAGGGCACTCTTCCTGATTTGCAGATGACTATTTTCTTGTTGTGTCTTCACATGGCAGAGAGCAGAGAGAAAGAGGGCAAGATTTTATGTTCCTTCTTATGAGGGCACTAATCCCATTCATGAGGGCTCCATTCTCATGATCTAAATACATCCCAAAGGCTCCACCTCCTAATACCATCACACTGAAAGTTAGGATTTCAACATATGCATTTCATTGGACATAAACATGCAGTCAATAGCATGATATCTTTAGCTTATTCAATAGGTTTGTCTCTGCCATTACAGGCACACTAATAATAGAGCAAGAGTGCATATAAGTCTAAAAACTGGCATAGTCTTCATATCATGAATATGGATATAAAAAGTTCATTCACTGAAGCTCATGAATTTCATTCTTAGATTGACCTTCATGTCCTCATTATCACTTTACTCTATTTTCATATCCAACTCTAAGAAAATTAGTTCTTCTGACTCCCCTGTTCCATAGATGATTAGAAGCAGCAAATTGAGTAGGAAGGAAGGGATTCAAGAAATACAGTCAGAATGGGAATTATTACAGAGCCATGAAGTGGTAAGTTTAAAACCTGTCTTAGAATGTAAATTCCGTCATTAATAACCTTCTGGAGACTGGGAATTTGCCTTAATGTTTCAAGACTTACTTTCCACATTCGTTTAATGGAAAACTATAACACCATTATTACAATTAATGATGTAGCATTTAACAAGTACTCAGTTCAGACATATAGTAGGAGCTACTGTCAAAGTTTTTCCTTTTTTTTATTTCATAGGGTATCTAGCCTCACCAACTGTAAGGGAAAAAAACTAGTTCTTACATTTTTATTTAGTGCTATAATTACTAAGCATATATTTGACCTTGATCGTCAATAAAATGATTAAATAATGATCAATAATTAGCAAGAATTTACACAGCCTATGTTGGAACTTGTATTGGATTTCTATGGTGACTGTAATAAAGTACCACAAACTTAGTAGCTTAGAAGAACACAAATTTATTACTTTACCATTTGGTAGATCAGAGATCTGACGCAGATCTTTCCAGGCTTAGATCAAAATGTCAGCCATTCTGTGTTCCTTTCTGGAGGCTCTAGGGGACAATTTGTTTTCTTGTCTTTTCCAGTTTCTAGTGGCAGCCTGAATTCTTTGGCTCATGGCACCCATCTTACATCTGCAAAACCTGCAACATTGTAAGCCCCTGACCTTTGTTCTATAGTCACATCTTTTTCTTTGACTATATCCAGAAATGAGTCCTCTCTTAAGGACTCGTGATTAGATTGGTTCCTCCTGGATAATCCAAGATAATCTCCTTGTCTCACTGTCCTTAACTTTAATAACATCTTGAAAGTTCCTTCTGCCACGTAAGGTAACAGATTCACAGGATCATGGATTAGGATGCCGACTTTGGTGGAACATTATTCTGCCTACCACAAAACTATTTCCTTTATCCCTTAAATGAGTTTCTTCATTTATCTTGAATATTCATTATATGGAATGACTAATTTTCAGAAATTCTGAATAAGATTGAATACTATTTATGGAATTTATTCTATTCATAATAATTAGTGGAATCTCTGATATTCATTTATATTAATGGGAGTACACTGAACCCATCATATACCTAACTATTCCTGTTAGTGAAGCTTTCTTAAATACTATACTTATGAAGTAAATGTTAATTGCCTCTATTATTTGAACTATTTTCTGTTTGGGGTATCTATTCCCTATAATGTTTTCCAGAGTTGGTAACTTTATTTGATCCTTGCACTAATCCTAAATCCCTATTCACTAAATGGAAATTTGTGAAATGTATTACTACAGTGTCAAAGCTTCAAAATGGAAAGTAAAAATAAGAAAATCTTTCTGAATCAACATAATTTTTTCAATTTTACTGTATCTAATTTAAAAAATGGGAAGAGCATTATCTATTCTCCTATATCCTAGAGTTCTGAATAGATTAACCAAAAAGTAAATCCACTGTGAATTTACTACAATGCCTATAAATGTCATGTATTTGAACTATAAGTGACTTACAAACATATACAGGAGCACTAGTATCTAGATACAGCTATAAAATCTTTGTGAATCAAAGATTATGACTCAAGTGTTAGACATAAAGAAAGTGAGTTCTAGAATTATTAGATTACTTCAAAGTAGTCATAAAGCTAGATGCTAAACTAAATTTAATTCCACTTTGGACTCACTAAAAAACTAGGAGAAGAAATCATATATTGAGAATGGCCTGATTGCAAAGTGTAGGTGTGAATTCATTTATAATTTACACAACAACTATTTATTTGGTGACAGACATTGTACTAATTGCTACAAATAGAGTAGGGAATAAGAAAGATCGTCTGATGTCCTTTAGAGTCTGCAATTGAGCTAAAGCCAATTTGTCATAGAAATGTACTTTCTTCCCCCCTTGAAACGCTCTACCATTTGGAGTTTCACTGATGTCTGCACAAGTCCTTTTCCCTTGTCAACTTTGCTGATGTTAAATGACAGTGATTCACCTATTTGAGAGTTATATCTAGCTTTTATTATCACATACATTCTTGGTATAATTCTACTGAAATAGGAAAATCTAGAAAAATAAACTTGAAGGATTCAAAAATGTATGATTTCCAGCAAGATGGGAAATAGTTGGGGTAAAATGGCCTTAAGTATATCAAAAAGACCCATTCTAATTATATTCAATACTAATTAAATTTAGAACTTAGCACTGTGTTTATTAAAGTATGCAATAAATTTACTCTTATAAAATGAGAATTATGAGTAAAGAAAATAAATCTGTAATATTTAACCTAATCTAAACTTTCTAAATCTTCTGAGTTTCTTTGAGAAACAATGTCTCATTAAAATGAAGGAAGAGAAGGCCATGTGTTCTTTTATGAGTGTTGACGTTGCCAAATTGAGACAACCCTCTCACTGTCACCACCACTACCACCAAAGAAATAACTATGAATAACTCATTGTGTAAAAGTAAAGAGGGTTGAGAGTCAGATATTTTATTTCTATTGACAACTATTCCCTACTGACTCATTTTGTGAATTAAAAACAAATCACTCACTGATAATTTGTATTTACATGCCACATTTCTTCTGTAAGCTAAAAGATTAAATTTCTTTCTACTGCAGTTTTTTTCCCCAAAGGTTAAAGAATAAAGAATTGTAATTCCAACTGTTGCCCTACAGTGTTCTAAATAAAAGCCTTTAAACCACTTTGATCATTTATGATAAATATTGCCAAGTATAAAATGCTATTATTAAGTATAGATTGATTGCAAGATGTCCATCATTAAAGAATAACTTTAGGGACTTCCCTGGTGGCACAATGGTTAAGAATCTGCCTGCCAATGCAGGGGACACGGGTTCAAGCCCTGGTCCGGGAAGATCCTATATGCTGCGGAGCAACGAAGCCCATGCAACGCAACTACTGAGTCCGCGTGCCACAACTACTGAAGCCCGTGCGCCTAGAGCCCGCATACCACAATGAAGAGCAGCCCCCGCTCTTCACAACTAGAGAAAGCTCATGCGCAGCAACAAAGACCCAACACAGCCAAAAATAAATAAAAAAAAAAAAAAAAAAAAAAGAATAACTTTAAAAGTTTGAAACTGTCACTGCTATTTTGAATAGAAACAATATTTGATAAGAAAGAAGGCATGCATTTTGAAAGTTCAAAACTGAAATGTCAGAAAGTCACAGTGCATTTAGAAGGACATAAATGAAAGAGAAAATGTACATGCCACTTAACACTACTCAATACTTCCTCCTCACTGCCTATTCTATTTTTTAATGCATTAAAATTTCTCTTTGGGTAAAGTGTCCATTTAAATGATTGCTATCTTTTAAACAATTTTAAAAATGTGATGGGATGGCCATTCCTCATGCTGACCAGGTATTCTAGGCTAATGCTGATGGCTTAAGTGACCTCAATGGCAGGGAAAGAGACCACTACTAATCATAGGAGACCACAAAGCCTAGAATCAATGCTTTTTTTTGTTTTTCCTTTTCTTCAATTAAAGCAGTTTTTGCTATATTCAGAATGCAAAGATATGGAGAACTTTCTTTCATTCAAAAAAATATACTGAGACACCCCCATGAAATTGTCTTTTTACGTCTACATACAAATCATCAATTGGTTATAACACATCTTAAAATGCAACGTGGCTCATAGAAGAATCAACTTGCCTTTGGCATTTGAATTTTTTCTTTGACTTTTTTTGAATTTGTTAGATCCTCTGAGGCATACTAATGAAGAAATAACTCCTTTTATCCATCAACATTAAAATGGCTACTCTATTTGTAAGGAGATAATTTAGGCTAAAGCTCTAACCAATGTTTCAGACTATGATTTAGATCTCATTTTGAAAGACAAAAAATAAAATATCTGCTGAAGATGCAAGTAGCTGTTTTGTTACTGAGGGAGATAGTATATAAACAATATGTTGATCTCATCATAGCTGTAATATTGAACTCATTAATTTATAAATATTTAGAGTCTATTTCTTCTTATAGCCATCATTATTACAACTATACTTGGTAGAATAACACTTGTTGACTTGATAATGACATCTGAATTAAACTCATAGATTTTGAGTCACACAAATCTCAGTATGATAATTAAGACCCACTCCCCTTCTTTTAGTTAGTTTTTTTTTTGTTAGTTAATTTCAATCTCAATCTCTAAAGCTTTATTTCCTTGTGTCCTCTAACTAAAGAGTAAAGTGGAGGTCCTGGCTGTTTGGAATGGAGGAAAGAAGGGATCCTTGGGCTATAAAACAAACTTTAGTCCCTCCTCTAATAACTAGCTATTCCATTTATTGTTACAGGGAGAAGGAAGGGTAGAAAAGGCAAACATTTCTTTGCTAAACAAGTTCAAGCGGCAGACTTGTCTCCTGGTTGATCATCCCGTTTCTCTTGCTAACACTGCCTGATATACAGTTTCTTCTCTGACAGAAGTGTCCAAATGCCAGCTCTTTGGTCGTATTTGCATGGGTGGTTCAGAGAAATTCAATAGGCACCCTCCCATTTTAAGTTTCCTTGATTTTTGAAATTCAGGATCGCTAAACTAAATTCCTACCCTTGCTCACAATTTCCCAGCCAGTGTTGGTGGCCAATCGTCTTCCCCATGGTCTTTTACTTCTAAGTCTCCTTCCTGAGAAGATGTTCTTTTATGTGAGATATGGGCCAAATGGCTCAAGCTCAAAGAGTACACTCATTCAGTGTACACTCATTCAGCCTACTCATGTCAATAACGGGAGCAAAGGCAGCTCCACTCTGCCACTCTATCAGCCCCAGGTTGTCTCCCCACTTACCTCAGGTTCTGCAGATTGTACAGAGACTTATTGGTAGGACAGTTGACTAAATAGGTAAACAACATAGGAGCCAAATATCAGTCTTCAATTCTTGGAGGTGCAACTAATCTTTTTTTAAATTAATTTTTATTGGAGTATAGTTGCTTTACAATGTTGTGTTAGTTTCTGCTGTACAGCAAAATGAATCAGTTATACATACACATATATCCCCTTTTCTTGGATTACCTTCCCATTTAAGTCACCACAGTGCATTAAGTAGAGTTCCTGTGCTATACAGTATGTTCTCATTAGTTATCTATGACCCAGCAATCCCACTACTGGGCATATACCCAGAGAAAGCCATAATTCAAAAAGATACATGCACCCCAATGTTCACAGCAGCACTATTTACAATAGCCAGGACATGGAAACAACTTAAATGTCCATCAACAGAGGAATGGATAAAGAAGGTGTGGTACATATGTGGTACATAATGGAATATTACTCAGCCACAAAAAGGAATGAAATTGGGTCATTTGTAGAGATGTAGATAGACCTAGAGAGTGTCATACGACTAATCTTTACAATTAATTCTCTGAAAGATTCTACCCTGTTGGCTTTAAGAGAATAAAGGAATCCCTAGATTACCTCTTTCTCTCCAGGGATACTGTACCCTCTAAGCAGCTTCCACATGACTCTTCCCACTCTCTTTTTGAATAAAAGGAAGCTTCTGTGATTACTGGTGTTTATTCTATTGAATGGTTAATATGAGTATGATCTCCTGTGATAGCAAGCCTCAAGAACACACTATTCTTAGAACTCAAAATTGATTCTGCAAATATTTATTAAGCACCAATAATGTGGAAGGAATTGTTCGAGGTGCTAGTAAAATAACATAAAAGATTTTTCTCTATGGAGTAAACATTCCTCTGAAACAAAAAACTAAAGCAGACAGAGATAAATGTTTTAGGAATGTTGGGTTTGGAAAACGGTGGTGGTGCTATTTAAAATAATTAGTGAAAGCAATGCTAGAAAGGGATTTTTTCAGTAGAGGCACATGAAGCAAGTGAAAGATCAAGCCTTGGAATATTGGGGTGGAGAAGTGAGGAGGGAGGGTTCCAGACAGATGAAAAAATAAGTACAAAGGCCCTGAGGCATGAACATGGCAACTTGTTCAAGAAACTTAGCATAATATGGAGGTATTTCCTGCATTTGTTTTCAGCTATTTCCCCTAGTCAAAATGCAGGTGCGTGGTACTTCACTCTGTTTCACTATTTTAAGGCCATGACAGTCAAACTGTTGTGACCATGACAAAACTACCTGAGCAGAACCCTACTGTCATTAACATGAAACCACATTCTCTAACACATCGTGAATTCCTTTTATACAGAAACTTACACATAATGTTTACCATGCAGTAGATATCAATACATGCCTGCTAAGTGAGTGAAACAAAACTCTTTATCAGAGCTAGAGAATGTGTTTTATGAAGATGATCAATGTGACCATTTTTTAAATTAAGCCTTCCCTACTGAATTTACTCTGAATTTCCCAGTCGTTGTTATCTATCTATGAGCCTATTAAAGGATGGGACCATGCTGTATGCCCAGTAATTTGTCCCAGCAAATACTCGGTAATTGATGCCTTTTGTAAAGAGCTTACTAATTTCCAGGCACTATGAAAAACACTGTACAGATAATTTTATCCTAATTTTAGTTTGGTTTTAATATCTTCTAAAGACAGGAAAATGAGGTTTTGAGAAATTATCTTGCCGTAGGTCATAATAATATTGGGAAGGAGCAGAGTATTTAAGAAGAGTATTGCATTATATTGTAGACAAACTAATCACTTGCTCAAAGAGTTCAAAAAGAGAGTAAAGGAAAATAATTTGACATTCCAAATAATGGGAGCTTGAATCATCATATTTTTTTGTGCTTTGTTCTTCCAGTTGTTTTGATCTTTCCTTGGTTAAGTCTTAGGAAGGGGAAATTAACAGAGCTCTTCTTTAACCTGGATTTTCCATTAACTACTTCTGTGACATTAGGCAACATTTCTGAGGCTCCTTCAGATTCATCATCTTTAAAACAGCAATAAAAACACCTATAGTATAGGTGAGTGTATGGGTAGATCAGAAAATGCAAAGACCTTAGCAAGAACACATTAAGAACTGGGCAAAAAAACCCCCAGAAAACAAAAAACCAAAACCAGATAACACTATTCTTGGTTAGCAGAAAGAAATCTAGAATTCAAGATCAGAGGTTTCTACTTCTAAAGCCTAGACTTTAAACCACTGCACACAATGCCACCTACATTATTTTCCAGGAAGTTAACAGTGATTTCCTGGTGTCATACATATATGTCTATTATTGTACTGCTCCTACCCTTTATTTTCCTGTGTCTTTTATAGAAAAGCAAGGGATAACAGCTGCAAATAAGTGTTCCATTAGGAGATCAAGACTGTTTGCTGCAGTGTCTTGAAAGCACTCCCTCTTTTTGTTTTTAATATCTTGTGAAGAAAACATTCAATAATCCATCCCCTCAGGCAGTTTCAAGTTATTCAATTCTTAAGGGACTTTTTAGGGTGAAACTTCGGTAGGGTATATTTCCCTTGAAAGAAAGTGGTAAGGAGCAAAGCGTCCAGATTTCACCATCCATACTTGCTAAGACACCTGTGGAAAAATAATTTTCACCATCCTTGGCTATAGGCTATAGTTTTTATGACTATAACAACTAACAATGGTTTATTTTGGCATCTATTTACAATTGAGAGTTGAGTTCTGAAGACACAGTGAGTATTTACAGGTTGTAGCAAATGAGGGTTGAAATGGGGCAAATGACAACCTAAGTCACTTACCTATCTTGTGTATATAGGACTTGTCATATCCCAAAACACACGACAATGGATTGGATAAAAATGAGATATCTGAATTCCTTAACATGTTTTTTAACAATGGTGCAAAATTTCAGAAAAATGGCCTGATAATTATTTTAATAAGATAGATATATGAGAGCCAATATCTTAGAAAAAAACTTTTCTCCCTTCAAATGCCTTTCACAGTTTATAAACTATGGCACAGAAATAACAGAAACTTAGAACAGTTGCAGTCTAAAGATGTGAATTTCAAATATTTTTAAAAGTAGAACTATTTTTCATATTAAATTTAAATAGTCCTTTAATATTAAAAAGTAGGTTAAATGAGTGCTTTATCAGCATAAGTTTACTTTATAAGTACAGGTTTAAACCATATGCATATGAAAAGTCAATCCATGAAAATAACGAGCCCATTTTGATAAATACATGTTAACATTGGTTGTTAGAGGAGACAATTGTAGTTTTATATTAGCTTCAGTATCCAATTTATTTCTTTTTTTTTCCCAATTACATAATATTGAAAAATAGGAATCCACACAGACAGATCAAAGCACATGGAAATAGTTATCATAGGACTTTTGGCATCCTCAAGACACTGTAGATTTAAAAAATGGAGATGTTTGAAATGGAAATGAGAGATTTTTTAATTCAATTTCAAGATTCAGTAACTCTTCTCACTCCTGGTCAATAACAACAGAGAATACTCAAGCTAACAAATAAGCATGACGATTATATTCTGATATTATCAACAGAAAAAGAGTGAAGAAAATACTTGTTAATTTCAACTAACAATTAGGTGGCAAAGAGCACAGATCATTGAGAACTGACTGGCCTACAATTTAGCAGGCTCTCCTGTGCTTCACACGGAGCTTATCAGTGCAAGTTTAGACTAGACGACTGGGCTTGCACACACCTGTCTTCATAAAGAAACTCAAATATAGAATGTCACCCTTTCTTCTCCATTACATATTTGTAAGAAATTGTATCATATGCACAGAGATATCAGGAGAAGAAGCCTAATTTCTGAAGTCAGCATAAAAATAGTGGCATAAATGAGAGTTTACTAAATTCTAATATTTGGTATATATCCGAGTTGACTAGAGGCTTTTCTAAACTTTTCACTTTTACACTTATAATATTACTTAAAGAGTATTAAATTTTAAAAATCTATCTATTTATTTATTTATTTATTTAATACAATTTTAAAGGTTACACTCTATTTGCAGTTATTACAAAATACTGGCTATATTCTCCGTGTTGTATAATATATCCTTGTAGCCTATCTTGCACCCGATAGTTTGTACCTCCCACTTTCCCCACCCCCTCTTATATTCTTCCCCCCCAACTGGTAACCAGTAGTTTGTTCTCTATATCTTTGAGTCTGCTTGTTTTTTGTTATATTCACTAGTTTTTTGTATGTTCTAGATTCCACATATAAGTGATATCATACAGTATTTGTCCTTTTCTGTCTGACTTATTTCACTTAGCATAATGTCCTTTAAGTCCAACCATGCTGCTGCAAATGGCAAAATTTCATTCTTCTTTGTGGCTGAGTAGTATTCCAGTGTGTGTGTGTGTGTGTGTGTGAGTGTGTGTGTGTGTATGTATATATCTCACATCTTCTTTATCTATCCGTTGATGGACACATAGGTTTCTTCCATATCTTGGCAATTGTAAATAATGCTGTTATGAACATTGAGGTGCATGTATCTTTTTGAATTAGTGCTTTTTCCTTTGCTCTAGTCCAGTGTTATGATCTTCCAGGTGAAACAATAAAGAGAGAGAGAGGTCATATTCAAAGATATTTTAACAAGAATTGAGTTTCCCTTACATTTATTTCAGCTTAAAAAAATTATCCCATGTTGCTTTAGTCCAGTGGTTCTCATCTGACATTTTTGACCCCCATAGGACATTTGACAGTATCTGGGGACAGTTTTTATTGTCATAACTATAAGGGGACTGTACTACTGGTCCTAGTAAATAAATTCCTGGGGTACCACTAAATAGTGCAATGCACAGGACAGCCCGCACAAGAAAGAATTATGCAGCACAAAATGTCAACAGCCCCAAGGTTAAGAAACACAGCATTAGGCCACTAATATTAATTAAAAACATATATATCAATATGGTTCTCTACTGGGAACTCTATGGAAATACCTTATTTCCATACATTCTCACATTGTGTAAATAGGAGTTCCAAATAATCCTAAACACTACCTAATATTTGATACTTAAATATCTTAAAATGACAGAAATTACACATACCGCAGATGGTTCAAAGTTTCTAGGAGTTCTTGAAATAATTTCCACCTAACATCTAATGATAATGCTGTGGCTCGACAGACAGAACAATAACACATAATCACCCTCTTTACACAATATTTGCCATTTTGCATGACTACTGTCACACAGTTTCCAGCCACTCTACCCTAAAGCAAGGTTGTGAACCTCCATACATTCTGGTATCTTGTTTATACAAAGGTTTTGACATAAATGTATTGTATCAGTAACATAATTTACTCTGATTGTTCCCAACCTCAAAAATTATCTAGATTATTTGAAAACGGCCTTTTTTGACATGAGATTTTTAGATCATTTCTTGCAGGATGCATTTCTGTCCTGAATTATATTTCTAAAAATAACATCCATTTAATGGTTAACAGGGCTTTTGATTTTTTTTAAAGGAAAAAACACCACCACAACCTACTCCATAAGTGTAGTTTTATATGATGAAGGTTTGTATTATGCATAATTACAAAGCTTCATAAATGCATATGCCATGTTACCCTTAATAGTAATTCATACTAGAGGCTTTTCAAGCATCATTGATCTATGGAACACGGGAAGTGGAAATTCTAAAGTTAATGGTTTGCCCTTTTCTGACAGTACACCAGATTTTCACACTATAACTAACACTTCGCCTTTTTCAACAACTAGACTGTTGACAAGGTCACCTAAGCTAGTCAGAACAGTAAAAAATAACAAGTACATCAAAAGCAGGTGAATACAAAAGGGAAAATAATTAAATTAAAGGAAACAATGAAGTAAAGAACTCTGGGGTTTCCATAATGCTGCGTCAAATATCACAGTTGCATTTTCCTATATCCTTTATATTCTATACTAAATACAATGTAAGTTTTCTTATTAAAGTGTATACTTTGCTAGTTAAGTGGAAAAGTTGATACTTCAGACCAAATGCTATTTTAAAGGAAAGTTCTAAAATGTTATACTCATTATTTTAGTATCTTTGTATTTACTGATTGATGTCATTAGAAATATTATCAATGAAGATGTTGATTTTTATGACGACAAGGAAATATTCTTCATAAACATTAAGGACACTTCCAGCAATTTTTCCAGAGCCATTCTCAGAAATAGGGCAGCGTTCTAGGTGGATTACTAAGTGTGCATTGGCTAATAAGTTCTATTTTAAAACCTAGCAGTCATTTCACTCATCTCAATTCAGAATCTATGTTCCAAGCCAAAGCCCATTTGCAATCTGGATTCACTTGCCCTCAACCTGTCTAGCACATTAAAAAATAAATCCATGTCACATGGATATATGCTTTGGTTTATGAGTTTGGGTCTTCTGTCTTAGCTATGCATAATCACCATACCAAAATCATCATTGTTAAGAATCTTAGATATAGATGGAGATTTGAAAAGTCAAATGTTTCAGCACGGATATCAATAGAATATTTTAAAGTAGTGCTATGATTCAAGAAGAATAAAGGATCTTTGAAATTCATTATACGAAAAAGCTAGGGAATATCCATATGTGGTCATAATTTATAAAGAACTTAATATATTTAGTTCTCTTTTTGTAAATCATTCTGTAAAAAAAAAGTTGGAAAATGTAAACCAAATATATGGCTTTGAATGCTTCAAAGTCCTGTGAATTATACTTTATTTGTAATTATAGAAATGTACTTAAAAACCACCGTAAGGTTGACCATATATATAGAACAGGAAGATTTTATGAGCATAAATTCCTTTTGATGCATATCTAGAGCTTCTTGTCATTGGGGCCCTCTTATTCTACCTACATGGCCCTGATTTTTCTCATCCAGAGCACGTGTTCTGTATACCTTAGAAATGACTACATTTGTAATTGAATTTTATTTTACACAATTAACATTTTTCATTAATTTTTCTTTAATCTTGAGACAACATAGTACAATGACTAAAAGGATGAGCATATCTGGATTTTAGTCTTGTTTCCACTACATCACTGCACTGAGAGTTTCCTCATCAGTAATATAACACTATTAATAGTATCTGACACATGAATTTGTTTGCAAACAAGATAATGCTGAAAGCAGTTAGCACTTTGCTTCCACATAAAAGGCTAAACAAGCAATAGTTATTACTGTATTGGTTTGAAATTGTTAGTAAATGTTTAATTAGTAAATTAATGGTATTAACTAAGAATTAGTAAATTAAATACATTAGAAATTAAATGAATAATTAGTAAGCTAGTGATAATAAATAAGAATGATAATGAATCTGAAAAAATGGCAAATCCATTATTTTACGGGTCTCTCAGTATGAAGAAGTCTTCCCCCCTATATATACATACCAAATAATCCAGAATAATACCACCAAAAACAACATTAAACTTTAGAGCAGCACCCAGAGAAGGAAACTGATTTTCCCCTGAAAGAATACAAATACATCGTACACTATTTAGAAAGAACTGAAGTATTATACAACCATTCTAAGGGCTCAGTGGAAAGATATAGAATTATATATAATTGTTAACAAGGGCTACAAATTAAGAAGAAATGTTTCCCTATTATACCAATCAATATACCACGAGTAAAATAGAAATGTTAGAAGCTCTGGAGCCAATAATTATGAGGACTAAGCCCTTAACTACACTTATTAAGCATTATTATTATTATTTTTTTTAATGAGAAGGAACCAGAGACTGATACCAGATGGTGGCATAGTCCTTATTTTTCATCATAGAAAATATACATTCTATGCTGTACATCACTCTCTATATTTTGGATATAGTTGGTCTCAAGGATTCTTTCAGTTATCTTTCAATCAATACATAATCATTGATGTTTTACTCTCTACCATCTACTATACTAGAAGACACTCAATATATTGGTAAACAAGATAGATAAGCACTGCAATATAAATGAGAAAACAAGTGTTGTCCTAGTGATTATAATACTTCTTTAGTATTAAGAAGTTAACAAATAAAGGTTCTTGAGAGCTAAAAGATAGGGGGAGCAAGGAGACTGAAGAGCTTGCTATGCATAAAACATTGCATGTGGGAAATCCTGTAGTCAAGAATGAATGTGACCCCATGAAAGACCTGAAATAATTGAGGTATGCCTGGATATAGAAGTTGTAGTGAGGTAAGAAAAGTCCAGTACCAGACCATGGAAACAGGTTAATTGTGAACCAAAAACCATGTTAAAATTGTCTTAATTTGTTTGGGATGCTATAACAAAATATTACAGAGAGTGCCTTATAAACAGTAGAAATGTGTTTCTCACAGTTGTGGAAGCTGGAAACCCAAGGTCAGGGTCTGGTGGGGGCCCTCTTCCAAGTTGGAAATTTCTCCTTGTATCCTCACATGCAGAAGTTGCTAGGGAGCTCTGTAGGGTCTCATTTATAATGACACTAATCCCATTCATAAGGGCTTCACCCTCATGCCCTATGCACCTATCAAAGACCCAACCTCCCAAAACCATCACCTTGGGCATTATAATTTCAACATATGGATTTTGGGGGGACATAGACTTTCAGATTGCAAGGATTTTTAAATTTTAAGACATTCAGTCAAAGAAACCAAGCCAATTTGCGTGAAACCAGCTTACCTGTTTTCAGTCACTTATTAAACAAATAGTCATTGAACACAATATTTCCTGATTACTGAGTTATGTGCTGTGGGTACAAAAAGTTAACAAAAGACATGGGCTAAACATAGGTCTGAGTATCTGGCCTAACACAATTTACCACCAGTGATCAGAAGAACAATTAAACTAGTAATTGAAATAACATTTCATATAAATGGGAACACATATTGCAGTGTATCAAGTATTACAGTCTTCTAAGAGGATGTGATATTTAACCTGAGACATGAACAATGTATAAAAGCCCAGGGAGAGGAGAAGATCTTTAATGATAGTGAATAGTATGACTGTTCAAGAGAATGAGCTTGACATCATTCAAATACTGAAAATATTTGAGTATCTCACTTAAAGGGAGATTTGAAGAGAAATGAGACTGGAGTGGTAGTTAAGACTCTAAAGGATTTGTGTTCCAATTTATGTAGTTGAAATCAAATCCTAGAGGGGGATGTTTGCAATGACCACACTTGGGAAATTCTAGAGAGAGAGTCTGAAATCAGTTCTGCCATTAGCGATGAACAATAGTGTGATCTTGGGCAAATGACTCGGTTTCTCCAGGTCTCGGTTTTCTCCATGTAGAAAATGTGAGTGCTGGATTAGGTTCAAATCCAACCCCCACTCCCTTGGCTAATGATGTGGAACAGGAATGCAGGTGTCCTAGAACTCATCTTGATTATAAAAATGGATTTCAATAGAAATGGTATTGATTATAAGTGAAGAGTGACTAATAAGATCTCTATCTGATGGAGTCATGAAGAGAGTAACACTTTATTCTCAGTGATCAATAATTATGAGCAACATATTTTGAAAAATTAGGTATTTCTAATTTCACAGGTCATAGAACTAGGATTAATCTAACCTTTGATTCCTGCTTCAAAGAACCTATCTTCCCCCAACCTCCCCAAAGAAAATCTGAAAATGGAATTCAGTAGGTATCTAAAATCTCCAAAAATAGTGACATTTACTGGAGACAAACATTATACACCTTTTGTAAAAAAAAGCTACATAAGAAGTTTGAAATATAATAAAAATTCTATGAGTTACCAAAATAATTCTTTTTTTAAAAAGTGTGTGAGAAAGAATACAGTGTGTAATAAAGCTGCCTTCAATAAACTCTTCATCCTTTAACTTTTGGAAACCAACAGCAAATTAGCCAGTCTCTTTATACTCTGCAATATCTGTGTGTGAGGATATTTTTCATTTTCTGTATGATGCAGTGGTTAAAAGTGGAGGTGTACTGATAGGACTGTGTCTGTTCATATTCTGCCCACCCACCCAAAACCTTCTCTACTTAAAAGATAACTGAATCTGAGGAAGAAATGAATCATGCTGTACCTGGATTTATGTCGACAAAATCGGAGCAAGAATACTATTCTTCTCAAATTTTGTTGTAGGAATAAAGGACAACACGTGTTCCTAGAATACAGTGCTAAATAATAGATTTTCTTAAATATTTTAGTTTTTAAATAATATGACTTTTTTGTTTTAGCTAATTGGGCTAGGCACATTTTATTGATATTTTTAAACAACAAATTTAATATTCTGGTACAGTACAAATTTTGAGATAGTATCAAGTCACTCTGCTGCCTGTTTTTTTTCCCGCTTTTCTTTTCTTTATTTGAAACATGCAGGTAATAAAATATTCGGATGGTGCCCTAACTGTTTCACTCCTTTAATTCTGAGATTTCTTCATTTTTACTAATGGCCCAGCACATCTGAATCACACCACACCTCTTTGGAAGACATAAAAAAACAAAGGATTAAACTGCACTTGAATCAAAGGGTAACTTCAAATGGGGCAGTGGTTTGTTACTTTTAACTACCCTTCCTGGGGAAGATCATGCTTCCTTTCTTTATTTGAGGTGGGTTCAGAGGGCTGGTTGCCTCTGTTACTTGTAGTTATGTTAAACAGCAAGGTCTTTTGAACAAATATTTCTCATAAGAACTTTAGAAATATTATATATCCTTTTTGTTAGCAAGAGTATGAAATTTATCTTTCTGAGAAATTATTACTCATTGACCTTGAGTTGTACTCAAAACTGCAATGCAATAACTAACCATCCCAATTAATTTTTCCATATTTTCCTCGAGTAACTGAAAAAATTATAATTTTTTTACAGCAAGTTAGGTCAGAAAAACGGTTTTGAGACCAAGTAGTTTTCTGTACAACATGTTTGTTATTTACCTTACTTGGATAAATTAATACATTGATTGTTTTTTTTAAACATAGTAAAGGGACATTTGTAATTTTATTAATTTACTAAATTGACACTGAGAGTAAGTTAAATTAAATTATATCTTCTTAAATAAAAGTAGCAAATGATTTTTAATAACATTCTGTGGACTTCTAATACTAATTAATTTTTTCCTATTTCTATTTTTTATCTCTGAACTTAGTTAAATTTTCTTCTAAGTAAAAAGTGAATAGTAAATGTAATCAGCTACAAATATAAAACCAATGTGAAGAGTGTGGAATATAAAAAAGGTGGAATTTTCAATGATTATGTTAATATTTTTCTATTCTGACCATTTTATATTTGCTTCCTGCTAAGCAAGTTGATATTTTTACATTATAGATATTCTTGAAATGAATAGCTGCTTGGTTTGGCAAGAACAAATAATGAATCAATATGCTCTCCTTACATTTATAATTCATTATATAAAATGTCCATATTTGTTAGATTTATTGAGTTATAAACTACTGATAAAGTTATACAACAGAATTTCTTAAATATCATACAATAGAAAAAATTAAACCTCTTTTCCATATAAGGTTTGGCCAATTGCCAAACTCAAAAATGACACGTACATATGTAGAAGTTTACTTGAAGGATTTAGTATTTATTCTGGCTATGATAAAATAGCCCTAAATTGATTTCTAGTGAAAAACGTAAGTGTTTAACACAGTTGCTATGTCTCCTTTGCACACATACACACACAGCATCTATCAGTTCCAGATATATATGTATATATAAAATATCTAATATAACTTATTTGTGCTCTTAGATGTATCCCTTTGTGAAGTTTATGATTAAATGTCCGTTTCACATGAACTTTCACTATGCCAATTCTAGAGTATTAAAATAAACTGCAAGTACACATATCTGAAAGCAGATAAGTTTACAGCATAGCATAGTAGCTAAAAGCACATATACTAGAGACAGACTGTTTGGATTCAAATCCTAGTTGAACCATTTTACTATAGCATAACCTTAGCAAGTAATTTAATTTCTCTATTCCCTAATTTTTTCATATGTAAAATGGTGAAAACCATAGTATGTAACCATCTTAATTGCTGTGAGGATTTAATTCTTTAACCAGATACTAAATAATGTCTTTGTTATCACTCAATAAATGTTAGTTATCATCAACATCAGGTTCAACAGCAAAATAAAAAAAAAATAAAAGTAAGCATTTAAAACAAGACCACTACCTTAAATTTTTTGCTTAAGTAAAAGTAATAAATTATGACGTCGTTTTGTATTTTTAACAATGACTTCAGTATTATTAAAATACACATCTACATATTTGTTTTAACTTAGAAAGAAAGAAATCCATGGGCTCCTTTATGTCAAAGAGAGTATAAACCACAAATTAATATCTCAAACCTAAGATAGTTTGTGGTCATTTAGTTTAAGGGATTTAGTCCAAGTGCAGCATGAAATGGTGAGAATGGATGATTTGAGCAGTGAGTGGCCAAACCTTCAAGCATCTTTCTGAATTAGCTTTGTTATTTAGTTAACATTGCAGACACAGGGCTTTCAAATCACATTGATCAAAATAACGTCAAAGTTTAAATATGGAAGTGATTTTTTGATGATGTCTGAAAAGTGACCCCTAAACAGATATGTCCACATCTTAATCCGTGGAACCTGTGAATATTACCCTATCTGTTAAAGAGTGAACTTTACACATCAGTTTTGGCAAAAGACGTGATTTAAGTTTAGGATCTTGAGAAGAGCAGTTTATTCTGAATTATCTAGTTGAGGTCTAAATATAATCACATGTGTCTTTATAGTAAAGAGGCAGAGTGAATTTTGAAGAGGGGGGAGGCAATGTGGCCATGGAAGCAGAGATTTGAATGATGAGGCTACAAGACAAGAAACGTCTGCAGCCACCAGAAGTTGGAAGATTCAAGGGTTACCTCTTAGAGCCTATGGAGGGAGCATGGCCCTGAAGTCACGTTGATTCCAGACTTCTGGTCTCCAGAACTATAGAAGAATTCACTTATGTTGATTTAAGGTACCCAGTTTGTAGATATTTGTTACAGCAGCCTCAGGAAACTGATACACTTTTCTTCATCAATAGTGATTGCTGATAACTCTATAGCTGTTAAGTTAGTGTGAGTCCAATCGGAATCCAAGTTTACATATCCATAGATTTATCCTTTGATAGAAAATATGCATGCAACCATTGCTACTATTGCTGCATTATTTGTATGTAAAATCTACCTTTGCAATAAAATATCATATTCTAAACTGATAGATAGCATTTAATAATACACTTGCTATGATGTGCATTCTTCTGTTGGACTGTTTTGATTGCAAGAAACATAGAGTACTAAAATAACCAAAATTAACAGGGCATTAGTAGAAAAACACACATGTGTATAATGAAAAGCGGAATCTCTGACATGAGATCAGGCATCAAGAGAAAAACTGAACCGCCAAATCCTTCTGGAGATTACAGCACTGCTTCCAATAGTGCAACTGGAAGAGTGTTCACCAGCAAGGCCAGTTCTAATGACCTACACTGGTGCTAGATTATTGATTTGCATTGGATTCTTTGTCTCTTCCTAGTTTGTTCTGTTTCAAACTCACATTCAAATTCTCTTAAAAACGTAATTTTGTTTATAGTCAAATTGTACATGATAGTCAAATAATAATTATTTTTTTACATATATAAACACCCTCAATTGACCAGCCATTACAAATTTTGATTAGCAGTTAATCATTCAGAAAAACATTAATAATATTTTTGTCTTATCAGCAAATTAATATATTGTGAAATTATTGAGACTAACTTATCATTATATTTCTAAAATGAACTGTTGAAAAAGATAACAATTGTATTCTAAGTATCCCCTAAACAAAATTTTGGTGGTAAATCAAAAGCAATGTATAGGGTATCACTTTCTACAATCCATTATAATCATTTGAATAAAAAGGGAAAAACTTAAGAGAAAGTATGAGTTATTTTATAGTAAGGGTATAATTTTTAAAATCTTGAATTCCTCATTAGTTAATATAGGGCTTGGCAGTTTCCAGAAGGCTGAAATCTATTTGTTGTGTGGTTGAGCTAAAAGACAAAAGCTGAAAGTGGATAATGATCAAGGTATATGAAGTGAAAAATAAAAAGAGTGTGTACACATCTTTTATACATGGCTCTATATTGAAACCAAAGAGTGAAAAGTTTAGAAAAGAGGGGAATATTAATCCATACAAAATTTAGCAACACAATAAAACTTATTATCTATTTTTTTTTCAGTCATAGAATAGCTATATTTTTTATCTGAGTGGAGATCAAGGAAAGAATGATTATTTAACAGCCTTTACTTTGGTGGCCAAATCAGATAGAAGTCTGTCTAGACCAGACTGTAGACCTGATTTAGCATGAATAAATCTAAATGAGTATGACCAAATATATTCATTCAGTTATTCAAATGCAGTTTATTCATAGAGCACAATATGTATTATGTGTGATGTTACTAACTGCCCTATGGAACTTACTATTTAGTGAGAGTGATTGACAGGTATATAAAGAGTTGACTCTAAATCAAAATGAGAATATGTGAAAGTGAGGAAAGACTTTAAATTAGCCTGGAGGGCAATGGAGAAGAAATATTATTCACTGTTCCTAAAGTACTAAGGTTATCAATTTGTGTTGTTCCATCTGAGTCTGGAGGAAGTACAGTGCCTAGTGTCGCACATGGGCTTCGAGGTCAGATTTCAAGTTTTGAACGCTGGCTTCACTAGCTTTATAGCTTGTCCTAGGACAAGCTGTTTAAACAGCTGGGGATTATTTTACCCCTAAAATAACAGTAATCATACTACCTGTCTCACCTATCACACCACCTATCTATGACTGAATAGATTAAAGGAGACAATGGCTATGAAGCACAACACTGTATCTGCACATGGGAGGTGCTTGTTGCAAGGTGGACACACAAGAAAGCCAGCTCTGAGATAGGAATTAGCATGCAGGACATGTATTAGGAAGTACTACTAGGATGAACACCTGGGGGGAAGTGAAAGAAGGGTTTTTAGTCAGAAGAGGGTCTCAGCCTACCACACTAGTAGGGGTTGGTATTTTATACCCCAACATCAGCCAGTCATCGGGGACTAGCTGCTCTTAGGACATGGATCCAACATTGGGCAAGATGTGTCTTCAGCACCAGTAATTTTCAGAACAGGTTGATAGCCTTGAGGTGTTACTGGCAACATTTCCAGCAGCTGGAGAATAAGTCCTGAAATCCTAGAGGGAAGATCTTGGAGGCTTCACACACAACCAACTACAGAATTCAATGAATGTTAATTGTTTAGTCCTAGGTATTGCTATTTTACTCCTAGTTTAAGGGGATTTCAAGTAGATAAGAGTGAGTTAAAACGCTGATCAAACTTTACCAACAATACCAGCAATTACAAATGTTAAAAAGAAGCCCCGAAAACACTGATCCATTTTGACTTAACAATTACATACCTAGAAGGTCAGCCTAAGGAAATAGTAGGGAAGCACAAAAATCTTTAAACTTGATTGCTTCTCAAAGCATTAGAGTAGAAATAAAAATTGAAACAAGTTAAATGTCCAGAAGAATTAATAAATGGTGCATTCATTATTGATTATATGATGGTAAATTCATAAAGTAGAATATTTTTCCATCATTAAGATAAGGCTGTTAACAAATGTTTATTGACATAAGAACAGGTTCATGGAATGCAAAGTGAAAAAAAAATAAAAGTAGATTAGAAAGTCTACATACTGCATATTTTTTGATACATACACACAGAGATATATTCCAAAGTGTCAATGATGGTTATCCCTGCAACTGGGGTTATGGGAAATTATATATTCTTTGTTTTACTTGTTTGTATTTTTTCTTCTCTTTTATTATTAAACATAATATTCATATTAAAAAGGATTTATAATGTGTACTTATGGTCTACAGAACAATCATAAGAGGAAAACATAGGTACTCACCTTCAAGTCAAAATAATAATAATAATATAAAGTCACATATTCTTTATATTATATTATGCTAGCATAATAAAGATTATAATATAAAATAAAATTAATATAATCTTACTATGCTTAAACTGCCGATATTTTCTCATCAGAATAAGAAATATTAGTATGGTAGAATACAAACAGAAATTTTAAGGAAAGCCCCTAAATTGGTCCAGAGGAAATCTGGTCAAGGTTATATCCACAAAGTTTACAGATTTCGGTTGTTCACACTGAGAAGGCCATATGGTCTGGTAAGTTAAAAGTGCAGGCTCTGGAGTGACCTTTCTAGTTTCCAATCTGATTCCTTCCAAACTGCGTGGGATATTCCATGTGCCCTGACTACGGCAGGGTATATGAGCAGAGGAGCATTCTTTAATATGGTTGCTATATTGCTATTATGCAGTGTAAGTTTGTAGCCCAGAAATTCAGTATCCTATAGTTTTACAGGAGATTGTTTTGTTTTGTTGTGTGTTTGGCCGTTAAGCTATCTTATTTTTGTAATTTATTTTTTCAAAGTATTCCATTTTGCATTCACATTTATTGTTAGGTTACTAGTTCCAGCAGCTAACTATTAAGATAATTGCTTTTTTGTAATATTATCCAGTATGTCCTGGATTAATTAATTAATTAATTCTTTGAGTTCTGCCCTATCAGAATGTTTTACAAATTAGATATTGGAAAAAGGCCAGGACAGAATCTTGGAGGCCAAATGGAGGGTGTGGAAAGATTATATCTCCTATCAGCTCCTCAGGACCTGGGCACTCACAACCCCTACCCTCTCAGCTTCCAGGAGTTTCACCTTCAGACTAAATCCCTCTCTAGGACTTGCCTTTTCCCAAAAGAGCTGCCTGTCCTAAGGTTCCAACCTTTCCTCCCGAGCAGCCCACATCCATGACTGGTTGACGTAGAATTATAAAGGTCTGGCCCCGTTATCTCAATTCAGTTCAATCCCAAATGGCCATCCTAGCTTGAGAGCCCCCTGTGGAAACAGGATGTGGCCTCGACTGCAACTGTACCGCAGTTCTACTAACCCCAGCTGGCCTCATTCCTTAGAGCTGCTGGTCTGCCTAAACACTCCCTATGAAATCACCTGCACTGAAACCTCTGTCTCAGGGTGCTTCCCAGTTAACCCAGCCTAAAATAACTCTATATCTATCAGTCTACTCATAGGCTGACATTGTTCATTCATAGAGATAATATTATAAGAGATTTGTTAACACTTCAATAAAATTAAGTTATGCAATTCTTATGGCATCTCAGAACGTTTTCTTTAGTAACTCCATTACGTGGTTCATTTAGATGGTTTCTTCTTGCTCAATCCTTGCTATTGCCTAGGAATCACAGCCTTTTTTTTCAAAAGCCCACAACCCCTCTGTGTCATCAACACACTTTTCTGTGTGTAGTTAATGGGATTCA